>NC_091077.1:7500000-10000000 GCF_032405125.1 Capricornis sumatraensis | reverse complement strand
CCCTCGAGGAATTCACATTAAAGGGTCATTCAAATAAGGGACCAGCCAGGGTTAGATGGGTGGAGTTGGGAGAAAGTGGGTGGAGTTACGAGCTGGTGCGCCACTGTCCGTGGTGCTGAACCTTAGTTGCATTTAACCTATTACACCTCCGATGCAATGGACACGTGCTGTGTGTACTTAGTCACTCCTCGCATCCGACTTAGTGACCCCATGGACTGTAGCCTGCCAGGCTCCAAAGAACATGAACTTGGGCAAACTTCAGGAGATGGTGAGGGACAGGGAGGCCTGGTGTGCTACAGTCTATGGGGTCGCTAAGAGTCAGACATGACTGGGGGACTGAAAAACAACAATATTGTACCTCCAGGCTGCTGCCATATTCCTTTAAATCTGGTGATCCTGAAAAATCCTTCAAGTAAGTCTGAAATAGACAAGGAAGAAGATCCTGAAGGTGGCCCTGGTAGGGAAAGGCTTGCAAGAGGGAAAATGAAATAGGGAGGTGGGAAAAGACAGACAGATAGAAACCCAAGAAAGTGTTGTTGTGTTGTCGTTTAGTCACTAAATTGGGCCCGACTCTTTTTATGACAACCCCGTGGACTGTAGCCTGCCAGGCTCCTCTGTCCATAGGACTTCCCAGGCAAGAATACTGGAGTGGGTTGTCATTTTCTTCTCCAGGGGATCTTCCTGACTAAGGGATTGAACCACATCTCTTGCACTGCAGGTGGGCTCTTCACCACTGAGCCACCAGGGAAGCCCTTTCAACTTAAAATCATGAACTTAAAGCTCAAATTGACAGTAAGAGGGCTCCCAGAAATCTCACAGGTGTCTCTGGAAGACTTGCTGTCCCACTGTGCAAGTTATTTCATATCTTCTCTTCCTTCATATCTGTCCAACTCTCTGCTCTTTCTTCATTTTCAAAGAATGACCCCAATGCATGGAAACCACAGAAGAGAATTTCTCTCATTTTTCCTCTACCAACACTATAATTCCATCCACCTACTATACCCACCTCCTCCCCCTTCTCCTACATCATCAATGTTTCTTTCTTCATCAGATCACTCTAAACAAACACTCCAGGACTTTGGCCACCTCATGCGAAGAGTTGACTCATTGGAAAAGACTTTGATGCTGGGAGGCATTGGGGGCAGGAGAAGAAGGGGATGACCGAGGATGAGATGGCTGGATGGCATCACTGACTCGATGGACGCAAGTCTGAGTGAACTCCGGGAGTTGGTGATGGACAGGGAGGCCTGGAGTGCTGCGATTCATGGGGTCGCAAAGAGTTGGACACAACTGAGCAACTGAACTGAACTGAACTGATCCTTTAATGGACACAGATCTACTTCAGTTCAGTTCAGTTCAGTCGTTCAGTCGTGTCTGACTCTTTGTGACCCCATGAATCACAGCACGCCAGGCCTCCCTGTCCATCACCAACTCCCGGAGTTCACTCAGACTCACGTCCATCTAGTCCGTGATGCCATCCAGCCATCTCATCCTCGGTCGTCCCCTTCTCCTCCTGACCCCAATCCCTTCCAGCATCAAAGTCTTTTCCAATGAGTCAACTCTTCGCATGAGGTGGCCAAAGTACTGGAGTTTCAGCTTCAGCATCATTCTCTCCAAAGAAATCCCAGGACTAATCTCCTTCAGAATGGACTGGTTGGATCTCCCTGCAGTCCCAGGGACTCTCAAGAGTTTTCTCCAATACCACAGTTCAAAAGCATCAATTCTTCAGCGCTCAGCTTTCCTCACAGTCCAACTCTCACATCCATACATGACCACTGGAAAAACCATAGCCTTGACTAGACAGACCTTTGTTGGCAAAGTAATGTCTCTGCTTTTCAATATGCCATCTAGGTTGGTCATAACTTTTCTTCCAAGGAGTAAGATGATGAAAAGTTCTGGAAACGGACAGTGGTGATGGTTACACATTGTGAATATACTTACTGCTACTGAACTGTACACTTAAAATGGTTTAAGTGGCTAATTTTTATCTCTTTTTTGTTGTTGTCATTCAGTCGATAAGTCATGCCTCTTTGAGGCCCTATGAACTGTAGCACACCAGGCTCCTCTGTCCTCTACTGTCTCTCAGAAATTGCTCAAATTCATCTCCATTGAGTCAGTGATGACGTACAGCCATCTCATCCTCTACCGCCCCCTTCTCCTCCTGTTCTCAATCTTTCCCACCATCAGGGTCTTTTCTAATTAATCACCCTTTGCATCAGGTGGCCAAAGTATTGGAGCTTCAGCTTCAGCATCAGTCCTTCCTATGAATATTCAGGATTGATTTTTTTTTTTAGGATTGACTGGTTTGATCTCCTTGAAGTCCAATTTGAAAGCATCAATTCTTTGGCATTCAGCCTTCTTTAAGGTCCAACCCTCACATTCTTACATGACTACTGGAAAAACTATAGCTTTGACTATCACTTTGTTGGCAAAGTGATGTCTCTGCTTTTTAATATGCTGTCTAGATTTGTCATAGAAAATATGTACTTCCCTGGTGGTCCACTGGTTAAGACTATGCTTTTGCTGCAAGGGGCATGGGTTTGATCCCAGATCAGGCAACTAGATCCAGCGTGCTTCCACTAACACCCAGCACAGCCAAATTAATCTTTTGATCCCACCCTTCCAGATAATCCCCATTTCTCTGATTCACTCACTAGTCAGAAACTGGGTCATTTTCCCCCATGGCATCCCTGCAACCTAGCACAATGCCTAGAATACAGTAGGGCTTAATGAACACTTGAATTAATGAATGAAAGACTTTATATCCACTTTTTACCCTAATGGATGAATCCCAAAGAAATAATATTCAGCAAAAGAAGCTGGACATAAAAAGTACACAGTGTATGATTCTGTGTATATGATGTTTCAAATTTCAAAAGCTTGTTCTTAAAGAGTCAGGTAGTTAATTTTTTTAAGTTTTGTGTGCAATACAATCTCTGTCACAATTATAGATGGCCCTCTGGTGCAAAAATGATACACATTCAGCAGAAACTGTAATTCTAATCTTGAATTTTTATCTTTTCTTGAGCTATCAATACACAGTACAATACTCTCACTTGATCTGGGCAGCAGCAGTGAGTCACAGTTCCCAGTCAGCCACTGGGTAAATAACTGATGCCCTTCTAGCTATTCTGTGCCCATACAGCCATTCTGTTTTTCACTTTCAATACAGTATTCGATAAATTACATGAACTATTAAACACTTTATTAGGAAATAGGCCTTGTGTTAGATGATTTTACCCACTCCAGTGTTCTTGCCTGGAGAATCCCAAGGACAGGGGAGCCTGGTAGGCTGCCGTCTATGGGGTCGCACAGAATCAGACACAACTGAAGCAGCTTAGCAGCAGTAGATGATTTTGTCCAACTATAGACTAATGTAAGTGTTCTGAGCATATTTAAGGTAAGTTAGACTAAGCTATGATATCCAATAAGGTTAAGTGTATTAAATGCATTTCAACATAATATTTTCAACTTACAATGCGTTTACTGGGATGTAACCGTATTGTAACTTGAGGAAGATCATACTTAATTTTGGCCAGTGGAGTACATAAATAGCCAGAAACATTATGTACATGAATGAGCATGGCCATCTTCCAATACAGTTTTATTTAAAAAAAAAATAAATAAAAGATGGAGACTTCCCTGGTGGTCCAGTGGTTAAGCAGGAGATGCATGTTCAATCCCTGGCTAGAGAACTTTTGTTTGTTGTTGTTCAATCATTAAGTCACATTCAACTCTTTTTCAACTCCATGGACTAAACCCATCAGGCTCCTCTGTCCATGGGTTTTCCAGGCAAGAGTGGGTTGTCATTTCCTTCTCCAGGGGATCTTTCCAACCCAGGGATCAAACAAGCATTTCCTGCATTGGCAAGTGGATTCTTTACCACTGAGCCACCCGGGAAGTCGCACTTTCAGTCACTTCCCCCTAGCTCCCAGCTTACAATTGACCTTCTCTGCTTCTCCTTCCTCGCTCCCAGACTCTGGCCTCCTGTCGTGACGCCCTGGTCTTCTGCTGTAAGGAGAGGCTCCAAGCTGTGGAGCTAATGAACCAGCCACTGGACAAGGTTCTGGAGCAGGCGGGCCGCCACTCTTGGGTGAACATCTCCCGAGTCCCCACTCCGCGCACTCAGGGCCTGAAAACCCCGCCTCCAGACCCTGTGGGCACCTATACCCCAGGTAAAACCATGCAGAAATGAGTCCAGTACAGTGGGTGCCCTTGATGCCCAACTGCTCCGCCACTTCACGGCCAGAGGAGCTTGGCTGGCTACACTCCATGGGGTCGCAAACAGTCGGCCATGACCGAGCGCCTAACACAGGCATACACACAACTCCCCCGCCCCCCTCCCCCCGACTCCTGCAGAGTGCGCCACGGCGCTGTACGAAGCCAAGCGACTGTTAATGGAGTCCAAGGACACTTTGCTAGATATGGCAAAGAACGAGGAGGACATCCGAGTGCAACAGCAGCAGATAAGCGACCGCGTGTGCGCCTCGCTAGCGCAGAAAATGCGCGAGACCTTGGAGCTGAAGGTGCGCCCGCTTGCGCCACTCCTAGTTGGCGGCTGGAGTCTAGAATGCTATAGTATGCGGGGTGGGTGGGGGAGGGCGGGGCGCGGCGCAGGGACGTAGGCAGAGAGGGGACAGGAAGCCGGTGTGATTCCGCGCTGTGCTCCCACCCACCTAGGATAGACTGAACATGACCTTAGGACTCATGAGGGGAACGATCCACCGGTGCACAAAATTCAACCAGGAGATGTACATCACCCGCGGCCTCATCAAGGTAGGTTTGGGGGAAAGGGTCTGCGGGGGATGCAGCCAGGGACGTCCGGGAAGTCAAACCTCATGGCTCTGCACACCTCACTCCGCCAGGGTCCTCTGTCCAAAAGTTACCTGGAGACTCGAGAGAAACTGGACAGACCTCTGGTTCGCATGTATCAGAGACATGTGGGCACCCAACTTCCGGAGGCCACACGCCTTGCCCAGGTAAGCGCCTCTCAGTCCCTCCCACCAGGCCCTGCCCTGGTAAGACTCCTTTCTCAAGCACACAGCCCAGGTGAGACACCTGACCCAGGTCTGTGAGTCCTTCAGTTCCCCCCGTCCCCAACAGGATGCCTTCAATACCCACATGTGCAGCATGCTCAGCAGAGTCCAACTCTGCTACCCCATGGGTGCAGCCCACCAGGCTCCTCTGTTCATGGAATTTTCCAGACAAGAATACTGGAGTGGGTTGCCATTTCCTCCTCCAGGGGATCTCCCCAACCCAGGGATGGAACCCGGGTATCCTGCATCTGTTGCATTGGCCGGCGGATTCTTTGCCACTGAGACACCCTGAGAAGCTCAATACTCACACCCATCTCAAATAAGTTCCCCCAATCTCTGCCCTACTTCTATTCAAGGTCTGCCCCTCCCCTCACCTTCATGAGCATCCCCTTCTTCATACATGCCCTGTCACAGGTTCTTTTCCAAGTACATTCAGGCCCAAGTGTGTAACCCCCAACCCCACTGTAGACTCCCCCTCCTAAGTGTGCTCCTACCCAGGCAAGGTCCTTCCACACACTCACCTGACTCAGATGTGCGCCCCTCCAACCTGAGGCCCATCCCCTCTTCAGCTGTCGTCTTTTACACGCATACCTGGCCCAGGTGTGCCCGCCCATCCTAGATAGCATCACGCTCTGGCTCGCCTGTCTCCCAACACCGCCCCTCCTCGTGTCCAGGGCACTGACAAGCTGCAGCGCCACATCTCGCACGTGGAAAAGAACCTGGATGAGCTGCTCGCCATGCGCAAGAACCTAACCTGGAGCTTCAACTGCAAGAAGATCGGGCACGACGTGGACTACAGCGTGGTGCGCCTGCGCCTCCGCCAGCGGCACCCGCACGTGTGCTACGAGCAAGCGCAGCGCCTGGTTAATGACTGGGACGCACGCACGCCGCCGCGCGTGGAGTCCACCTCCGCTGCCGCCAAGTGACAGGCGCACCCCTGCCCCAGCAGGCCTCAGACCAGTGGCCCTCCCTCTCTCCTGACCTCCTTCGCCCTCAGAGCGCCCTCTAGCAGAATTATAATTAAAAACGAGAATGCATAATTACCACTTATTAGGCTTGTGGTGGTGATAGTTGTTTAGTCGCTAAGTCGAGTCCAAGTCTCGCGACGCTATGGACTGTAGCCAGCCATGTTCCTCTGTCCATCGGATCTCCCAGGCAAGAGTACTGGAGTGGGTTGGGGGTCTTCCCGGCCCATGGATGGAACATGGGTTTCCTGCTTTGCACACAGTCTTTACCATCTGAGCCAGCTGATCACTTAATCTACAACACGTTATAGGCTATGCATCCTGGAAGTTATTAATGATAGGATGGATTTGGCCACTGTATTTTGGGAATTCAAATCCCGGCTCCCCAATTTCAGATTATGTGGCCTTAGCCAAGTCACTACTTGTCTCTGGCCTCAGTGTCTCCAGCCTGTAAAATGTAGAATTGTAGCATTAACTTTGGAGGCTTGTTGTAAGGGGATGGGAGAATGGTGACTGTATATAAAACATCCTTAACTGCAGATGAATTATTATTCCCATTCTACACTTGATGAAAGTGAAGCACAATGAGGTTAAGCAAATGCCAGAGGTCACCCAGCTAGTCATTAGAAGAACTGGAATTTTAATACCTGACTCTACAGCTTGCTCTCTAAGCAGAGCTGGGATTCTCCCTTTATTGACAAAACACACATACAGGGATATAACTTCCTCCCCTGGAGCTCTCTCTAGTGGAGCTGTTTATTTTCCCAGACCCCAAGCAACTCCATAAAGTGAAAGTCACTCAGTCGTGTCCAGCTCTTTGTGACCCCATGGACTGTATAGTCCATGGAATATTCCAGGCCGGAATACTGGAGTAGGCAGCTGTTCCCTTCTCCAGGGGAATCTTCCCAACTCAGGGATCGAACCCAGGTCTCCCGCATTGCAGGTGTATTCTTTACCAGCTGAGCCACAAGGAAAGCCCGTAGGGAGGTGCAATTGAGCCCTCCCTGCTTCCCATTGCCCTTATTTCCGTTTACCAGGGCGGCAGGGGGCGGGGCGGGGGTGTGGATATTGCTTCTTCAAATTTCACAGCCTCCTTCATTCACTTATTAAGCCCTTATAAAGTGCCAGGTTCTAGACTTGTGGACACAGTAGGGGAAGGAGAGGGTGGGATGAACTGAGAGAGTAGCATTGAAATATACACACTAACATGTGCAAAAACAGATAGCTGGTGGGAAGCTGCTGTGTAACAAAGGGAGCTCAGTGCTCTGTGATAACCTAGAGAAGTGGGGTGGGGGGGGGCATGGAAAGGATGCTCAGGAAGCAGGGGATATATTGTATACTTACAGCTGGTTCACGTTGTACAGCAGAAAACAACACAACATTGTGAAGCAATTATCCCTCCAATTAAAAATAAATTTAAAAAAAAAGAATATAGGGGGAGGAGGTGCAGGGGGAGTGGGAAAGTGCCACGTTCTGAGCCAGGCGCCGAGAGTGCAGCAGTGAGCAAGGCTTACATGGTCTCTGCTCTCAAGGAACTTACAAGTTGATGGAGTGCAGCCTGTGTCATCCTTTATTATTATTATTATTATTATTATTATTATTAACTTATTTTTTATTGAAGGATAATTGCTTTACAGAATTTTGCTGTTTTCTGTCAAACCTCAACATGAATCAGCCATAGGTATACTGCAGCTCTAGTGTGGCCTCCTACAGGAAGCCCACCTGATTGCATCCCACTCATTCAGGCATAGCTCAGTTTCTCTTCTGTGTTCTTTTGGACATCCTCCCATCACAGAACTACTCACACAAAGCTGTGATAATCATCTGCTCTCATAGGAAGATTTCAGGGTGTGGTAGACACAGAATAAGGGTTGTTCATTCAAGCCACAAATACTTCCCAAGCCGCTGCTTCATGCCAGAGACTGTACAGCAAGGACCAATGCACACATGATCCCTCTCTCATGAAGCTGACCCTGCGTAGGCTAAGAATGGCCATCACAAATACAGTCTTTTTGGCATAGCCCCTTGCACACAGCTGAGCCCAGCCAACATTTTACAGAGACGGAAACAAAGTTCAGGAAGGTGAAATTATTTGCCCAGGGTCATAGAGCCAGCAAAGGACAAAGCAGGATTTAAACGTGGATCTGAGTCCATGCTCTTTCTCTCTTGCTCCAGGCTACAGACATCCATGGGCTCACCCTAACAACCAAGGGGAGGTGGAGCAAATTATGCTCACTTGACAAGGAAATACTCAAGAAATTGTGTGCTCAGCTGAGGAGCATGGGCAGGGGGTTCAAACCAGCAGTAACTACTCAAGAGTCCGTGAGCATCACAGTCAGCTCTCTTATCTCACAGTCAGGGGCCTCCTGGGGTTCCCTGGGGCTCCAGTTTCCCCAGGATTGTTCTTCAGGCGCCCCCTCCATATACGCATATACCCATTCAGATGCCGACAGGAAGCAGCACACATGATTTGAAGGAATTTTAACAAAGAAATGACAGTTGATCTCCATTATTCAAAGATTCTGTGTTTGTGAATTAACCCAACTCACTAAAATTTACTCCTAACCCCCAGTATACTGTGATGCTTTCTGGGTTATTTGCAGGTATGTAAAGAGCAGGAAAAAATTTTTTTGTGTCTGGACCACACATTCCCAGAAGGTCCAACAAGGCAACACTCTGCCTTTCTGTTTTAGGTCTCATCCTTAAAAAAAGCATCCCTTTTGAGTCTAATTTGTGGCACGTGTGTGTGTGTGTGTGTGTGTGTGCATGCATGCGTGCTTTTTGTTGCCAGTTTCACTATTTCAAATTGCCCCTATCATACCAAAATGCTGTATGGTGACCCTAAGTGCAAGAAAGCTGGCACGTGCCTTACAGAGAAAATGCATGTGTTACACAAGCTCCCTGAAGGCACAGTTATGGCACTGTTGGCCTTGAGTTCAATAGTAATAACTCACATTAATGTCTGATATAATTTTATTGAGCAATATATAATTAAGTGTTGTTGTTTAGTTGCTAAGTCATGTTTGACTCTCTTGCAACTGCATGGACTGTAGCCCACCAGGCTCTTCTATCCATGGGATTGCCCAGGCAAGGATACTGGAGTGAGTTGTCATTTCCTTCTCCGGGGGATCTTCCCGACCTAGGGATGAAACCTGCATCTCTTGCATTGGCAGGTGGAGTCTTTACCACAAAGCCTGGGAAGCCCTTCGCCATGCAGATATTTGGGAAATTAATGTCTCTATCTCCTCTCCTTCCCCAATGATCAAAGTCAAAGAGAAAGGGAGTCCATTGACACACTCCCCTCAATCTCTTGAGGCAAAGAGCCATCACCACTCTTCTGACTTCTGAGCCTCTCAGGGGTTCTTCCTGAGCCTGGGGACTGTCCTCTTTGTCTGCGTCTTTGTCCATCCTTCTCCCAGATGCATCACATGGGGATGCGAATATTCCCCTTGCATAAGATGCCTTATCCTCTGGGTTGCAACCTGCAACCCTTGTCCTGACCAACACAGCCCCCGTTTGTCACCTCAGCTCACCCAGTGTTCCCCGAAAGCATTTTTTGCACAATTCTCTAGGTTGCTTTAGAGCTCATATTTCAGCTGGTGCTCCTAAATCGAGGCCTCTCAATGATACTAAAAGTAAGTGTCATCAACCCCATGTTAGAGTTGAAGAAATAAAGCAATGGTGACTCAGTGGTAAAAGAACCCACCTACCAGTGTAGGAGACACAAGAGACTCAGGTTCAATCCCTGGGTTGGGAAGATCCCCTGGAGGAGGAAATAGCGACACGCTCCAGTATTCCCACCTGGAAAATACCCTGGAAAGAGGAGCCTGGTGGGCTACAGTCCATGGGGTCACAAAAGAGTTGGACATGACTTAGTGACTGAGCATGCACAGAAAGATTTTAAATGCCACCTAACAAGTGAGGGGTTAAGTCTGGACTTTTAAATGCATGGAGATGTCCCCACAAGGAGATTCTGCACTGCTTCCCAAGAACTGTTCAGGTATCATTTGCATAAGAATACCTACAGTGCCTGCCAAAGATGCAAATTCCTGGGCCACACTCCAGACCTAGAGAATCTGAATCTCAGGAGGCGAGGCCTAAGAATTTGCATTTCTAGTAAGTCTGATGCACACCAGTGTTTGAAATGCATTCCGTCCCTGCTGCCAACTTCCCAGGGCCAGCTTCTGCACTGGCCACAGCAGACACTAAAGGAGGGACCCACAAAAATGCTTTCTTTTTCATTTCTTTTAAAGGCAGAAGAAACATATAAATACATAAAAATAAATATATAATAAACACTGGTGGTTCAGTGGTAAAGAACCTGCCTGCCAATGCAGGAGACGTGGGTTGAATCCCTGGGTAGGGAAGCTGCCCTGGATAGGGAAGCAGCAACCGCTGCAGTGTTCATGCCTGGAGAATCCCCATGGACAGAGGAACTTTTGACAGGCTACAGTCCATGAGGTCTCAAAGAGTCAGACACAACTGAGGACAAACACGCTGACAGCAGCAAGGAGTCCACACACTCTAACATTTTAAATTTAAAAAAAAAACGTTTCCTCTAGAGCCCCAGGCTCTGTACACATTGTAATGAACAGTCTTACCAAATGTTTTTATCACAGGAGCACATGAATGACTAGCTTTCCAGCATGTGAACATGCACCCTTGTCATGTACTGCTAAGCCAGGGTTTCTCAGTCATGGTACTGCTGACATTTGGGGTCAAATACTACCTTGTACTGGGGTGTGGCCTGTATATTGTGGAATATTTAGCAGCATCCTTGACCCACTGAATGCCAGTAACATCTCCCTCCAACTGAAGACAATCTAAAACATTCATAGGCTATGTCAAATGTCCCAGGTGGAGGGGCAAATTTGTAGAATTGCCACTGATTAAGAATCATTATACCATTAAGAATCACTATACCAAGCCAGGGCTTCCCAGGTGGCCCAGTGGTAAAGAATCCACCTGCCAATGCAGGAGACACAGGTTTGATCCCTGAATTGGGAAGATCCTTTGGAGGAGGAAATGGCAACCCGTTCCAGTATTCTTGCCAAGATAATCCCATGTACAGAGGAGCCTGTTGGGCTACAGGCCGTGGAGTCACAAGAGTCAGATATGACTGAGCAACTGAACAAGCACACATGCACACATGCCGAGGCAGTCTCATAAATTTGGGGTTCTCTTCAGGAAATACTTTTCTCCTGGTACCAAATTCTGTATTAGTTAGATTACAGGTTTTTTAAAAAACACAGATTGCTTGACTAACAGGGAAGGCTTTTGGCAAAGTGACCCATTCTTGAGGCTACAAAAAGGAAAACAGTTCAGATCAGATGGGCTTCTTTACTGTCCTCTGGACACTGAGAACTCTTCTCTGACTTTCCAATCACACATGCCTATTCACACGTGATTACTTGGCATCACAATAATTAGACAGTGACCAAATTTGTATCACAGTAACTTGGTGGTAAATTCAATTTTATTAAAAACATTTATTTATCTGTTTGTTTAGTATTTGACAGATTTAATTCAATTTTGCTTATATTGATTTTTAATGAGTTTTTTCCCCTTTGAAAGTTTCCATTCATAGGATCCTAGTATCCTTTCATTTAAAAAAAAAAAAAAAAAGCAGAGGCATCACTTTGCCAACAAAGGTCGTATAGTCAAAGATGTGATTTTTTCCGGTAGTCTAGTAAGGATGTGAGAGTTGGATCATAAAGAAGGCTGAGCACCAAAGAACTGATGGCTTTTGAATGGTGGTGTTGAAGAAGACTCTTGAGAGCCCCTTGGACTGCAAGGAGATCAAACCAGTTTACCCTAAAGGAAATCAATCCTGAATATTCATTGGAAGGACTGGTACTGAAGTTGAAGCTCCAATACTTTGGCCACCTGATGAGAAGAACCAACTCACTGGGAAAGACTCTGGTGCTGAGAAAGATTGAGGGCAGGAGAAAAAGTTGGCAGCAGAGGATGAGATGGTTGAATCACATCACCAATTCAATGGACATGAGTTTGAGCAAACTCCAGGAGATAGTGAAGGACAGGGAAGCCTGGCGTGCTGCAGTCCGTTGGGTCACAAGAGTTGGATATGACTTAGCAACTGAACAACAGCAACTAAAATGTTCTCACTGTATAATTCAGGAACAGTATTTGTGACAGGAAAAATGATTAGAAAGCTAAAAACTGATGCTTGAATTCCTTCTTGCAGCTAAAGAAAGGCTCACTTACCATAAAGTAAAATAAATATGTTATATACTAAAAATAAATAAAAACACAGAGACCCAGTATAACAGTGTGTGCATGCTCATTCTTGTCTGACTCTTTGCAGCCCCAGCACTGTAGCCTGCCAGGCTTCTCTGTCCATGGGGTTTCCCAAACAAGAATACTGGAGTGGGTTGCCACTTCTTTCTCCAGGGGATCTTCCTCACCCAGGGATTGAACCCACGTCTCTTGCATTTCATACAGATTCTTTACCACTGCACCACCAGCGAAGCCCCACAATTATTTTTATCTGCACTTACTTGGTCAAAACAACAAATACATTATAAATATTAAAAATTTTGGTAAGTACAAAACACAAGAAGTAAAGTTTTTACTAATATTTTGATGTTTTTACACTTTATTATGGTTGATTTACAATGTTGTGTTAGTTTCAGGTGCCAGGGTCCAGCCCCGGTGGATCCAGGGAATTCAAAGCAGGGACAGCGTTGGTGAGGAGAACTTATTTATTTATTAATATAGAAATAGAAGATTAGATTAGGAGAAATAGTGTAGTAGGAAAATTAAGTGGAGAAAGAAGGCTGAATAACTTGGTTTATGTGGGAAGCCAATAAAGTTCCAGACAAGGAGCTTGCACCATCTACGTTAAGCCACCGGCGTCCTCTTGAATATCAGCGGTGCCCCGCCTTAGGCTCCCCCTCGCGTGGATCTTAAAAGCTGGGACAAGTAAGTAGACATGGTGAGCCTCCACACCCCAGATGGGAATTCAGCCAGAAATTAGAGATGAGACATGGGGGAAACCGGTCCAGCAGCTGGCCCCGTCCTCTATTGTTCAGAAGGCCTTTGATACTTTTGATAAAACATGGAGATCAATGGGTAACACAAAGTTATGCATCGTTAGCAGCCCAGACTTTCATCAAAACCAGGCTTTTCTCTCTGCATACCTAGTTGTATAAACAAATCTTAGGTAATTTACATCATCTTCTGGCCAAAAGGGCCAATTAACATTTTACAGCCTTTTTTCTGATGAGGATATGTCAACCAGAAGACTTATTTGTGTTGATCTTCCCAAAGTCTGGTGCCCCTCTCAGAAAGCACTAAATGAAGTTACATTCTTACATAGCAAGGACACAAGAGGAGTGCAGTGATATATAACAAAGAGAAAACTAATTAACTCAAAAGTCTAGTGTTGCTAACATCAAAACTATTATATATCTTTTTCCATATCCCATTTACATTGATTAACATCCTCCCAGGTGCCTAAAAGATAAAGAATATGGAGGCCTGGCAGCAATCATTGAGTCAACAGTGAAAACCCGTCACCGATATGATTTTTAGCTCTTAGAAAAGGTTCTGTATCTTAAGATGCTTTAAGCTCTGTGCCTCTCGCAGTTGGGGGACTGTAAGCAATTCACAAGCTGTAAGAGGTCCGGGGGAACCTGTTAGGCAAGCTAGAGAGCTATCAGAGGGGTTTTAACTGAAACATCCCTTTCAAATGCAGAAGACTAAAGCCCTGATTTGACTTTTTCCAGAGAATATTAGAAGAGTGGAAAAGCCGGCAGATTCTTATTTTTTTTGGGGGGGGGGTGGTGGATGCTCAGGAAATTCCAGGGGGAAAACCTGAGGTCTGATTAGCCTTGCCATTGCCATCAGAGCTCTGCTGCATGACCTTGTCACGGGTGGAATTCCTCATGCTGGCTCCCGGCATTCAGGTATACAGCAAAGTGACTCGGTAATACATATACATATATCCACTCTTTTTCAGGGTTTTCCCTGGTGGTTCAGTGGCAAAGAATCCACCTGCCAATGCAGGAGACACCGGTTCGATCCCTGGGTTGGAAAGATACCCTGGAGAAAGAAACAGCAACCCACTTCAGTATTCTTACCTGGGAAATCCCATGGGCAGAGGAGCCTGGCTAGCTAGAGTCCATGGGGTTGCAATGAGTCGGACACAACTTAGCGACTGAATAACAACAGAATATTGAGTGGAGCTCCCAGTGATCTTCTATTTCTTAGGCCAGTTACAACAGTCAAACATTTTCTAAACAATATACTTATAGAAACATTATTTCTTTAGGTTCACACCTTGTGTTAGTAGAAGTCCAGAGCCCCTTTTTTCTCTTTCCTCCAGAGACATAGCCATGCACCACTAAGCCACTATCTGTTCCCATCTCCCCCAGTTCATCACCTGAGTCACCTACTGACTCAACTCTTACATATTTCTGCAAACCATCACATTCCTATTTAGTGAGAGCTACTGTGATGGCTTCCAGGTGGCTCAGTGGTAAAGAATCTGCCTGCCAATTCAGGAGGCACAGGTTTGATCTCTCGGTCAAGACGATCCCCTGGAGGAGGAAATGGCAACCCATTCCAGTATTCTTGCCTGGGAAATCCCATGGACAGAAGAGCCTAGCGGGCTACAGTATATGGGGTCACGAAGAGTAGGACTTTACTAGCATGTGAGATGAGTGCAATTGTGCGGTAGTTTGAGTATTCTTTGGCATTGCCTTTCTTTGGAATTGGAATGAAAACTGACCTTTTCCAGTCCTGGGGCCACTGCTGAGTTTTCCAAATTTGCTGGCATATTGAGTGCGCCACTTTCACAGCATCATCTTTCAGGATTTGAAACAGCTCCACTGGAATTCCATCACCTCCACTAGCTTAGTTCGTAGTGATGCTTTCTAAGGCCCACTTGACTTCACATTCTAAGATGTCTGGCTCTAGATTAGTGATCACATCATCATATTATCTGGGTTGTGAAGATCTTTTTTGTACAGTTCTTCTGTGTATTCTTGCCACCTCTTCTTAATATCTTCTGCTTCTGTTAGGTCCAGACCATTTCTGTCCTTTATCGAGCCCATCTTTGCATGAAATGTTCCCTTGGTATCTCTAATTTTCTTGAAGAGATCTCTAGTCTTTCCCATTCTGTTGTTTTCCTCTATTTCTTTGCACTGATCGCTGAGGAAGGCTTTCTTATCTCTCCTTGCTATTCTTTGGAACTCTGCATTCAGATGCTTATATCTTTCCTTTTATCCTTTGCTTTTTGCCTCTCTTCTTTTCAGAGCTATTTGTAAGGCCTCCCCAGACAGCCATTTTGCTTTATTGCATTTCTTTTCCATGGGGATGGTCTTGATCCCTGTCTCCTGTACAATGTCATGAACCTCATTCCATAGTTCATCAGGCACTCTATCTATCAGATCTAGACCCTTAAATCTATTTCTCACTTCCACTGTATAATCAAAAGGGATTTGATTTAGGTCATACCTGAATGGTCTAGCGGTTTTCCCTACTTTCTTGAATTTAAGTCTGAATTTGGCAATAAGGAGTTCATGATCTGAGCCACAGTCAGCTCCCGGTCTTGTTTTTGTTGACTATATAGAGCTTCTCCATCTTTGGCTACAAAGAATATAATCAATCTGATTTCGGTGTTGACCATCTGGTGATGTCCATGGGTACAGTCTTCTCTTGTGTTGTTGGAAGAGGGTGTTTGCTATGACCAGTGCATTTTCTTGGCAAAACTCTATTAGTCTTTACCCTGCTTTATTCCTCATTCCAAGGCCAAATTTTCCTGTTACTCCAGGTGTTTCTTGACTTCCTTCTTTTGCATTCCATTCCCCTATAATGAAAAGGACATCTTTTTTGAGTGTTAGTTCTAAAAGATCTCGTAGGTCTTCATAAAACCGTTCAACTTCAGTTTCTTCAGCGTTACTGGTTGGGGCATAGTCTAATGCTCAAAATTCTCCAAGCCAGACTTCAGCAATACGTGAACTGTGAACTCCCTGATGTTCAAGCTGGTTTTAGAAAAGGCAGAGGAACCAGAGATCAAATTGCCACATCCACTGGATCATGGAAAAAGCAAGAGAGTTCCAGAAAAACATCTATTTCTGCTTTATTGACTATGCCAAAGCCTTTGACTGTGTGGATCACAATAAACTGTGGAAAATTCTGAAAGAGATGGGAATACCAGAACACCTGACCTGCCTCTTGAGAAATCTGTATGCAGGTCAGGAAGCAACAGTTAGAACTGGACATGGAACAACAGACTGGTTCCAAATAGGAAAAGGAGTACGTCAAGGCTGTATACTGTCACCCTGCTTATTTAACTTCTATGCAGAGTACATCATGAGAAACGCTGGACTGGAAGAAACACAAGCTGAAATCAAGATTTCCAGGAGAAATATCAATCACCTCAGATATGCAGATGACACCACCCTTATGGCAAAAAGCAAAGAGGAGCTAAAAAGCCTCTTGATGAAAGTGAAAGAGGAGAGTGAAAAAGTTGGCTTAAAGCTCAACATTCAGAAAACAAAGATCATGGCATCTGGTCCCATCGCTTCATGGGAAATAGATGGGGAAACAGTAGAAACAGTGTCAGACTTTATTTTGGGGGGCTCCAAAATCATTGCAGATGGTGATTGCAGCCATGAAATTAAAAGACGCTTACTCCTTGGAAGAAAAGTTATGACCAACCTAGATAGTATATTCAAAAGCAGAGACATTACTTTGCCGACTAAGGTCTGTCTAGTCAAGGCTATGGTTTTTCCTGTGGTCATGTATGGATGTGAGAGTTGGACTGTGAAGAAAGCTGAGTGCCAAAGAATTGATGCGTTTGAACTGTGGTGTTGGAGAAGACTCTTGAGAGTCCCTTGGACTGCAAGCAGATCCAACCGGTCCATTCTAAAGGAGATCAGCCCTGGGATTTCTTTGGAAGGACTGATGCTAAAGCTGAAACTCCAGTACTCTGGCCTCCTCATGGGAAGAGTTGACTCATTGGAAAAGACTCTGATGCTGGGAGAGATTGGGGGCAGGAAGAGAAGGGGACTACCCAGGATGAGATGGCTGGATGGCATCACAGACTCAATGGACATGGGTCTGGGTGAACTCTGGGAGATGGTGATGGACGGGGAGGCCTGGCATGCTGCGATTCATGGGGTCGCAAAGAGTCGGACACGACTGAGTGACTGAACTGAACTGAACTGAAAGAGTAGGACACGACTGAGCTTGCAAGCGTGTACCTTGAGGTGTACTGATCCCTATGCTCTGGGGTAAGCTCTGATTGTCAGAGTGGCCTGGAAAGGGCAGACCTGTCTTGCTCTGGGAAACCCCTGCCTAATTTTCCAGCTTTATCCCTCATCCTTTTATTCTGCAGGAAGTAGTGAAGAACACGGATACTGAAGTCAGAAATTAATTCGAACTCTGGTGCTGCCAAGCACTCATTGAGAAACCCTGACCAACTTATTTAATCTCTCTGTACCTCAGCTTCCCCAAAATGTAAAATGGCCATAGTCAGATGGTAACTAGACTTACCGTAGTGATCCTTTTGCAATGGATATAAATGTTGAAACATTATGTTGTACACCTGAAAATAATATATGTATGTCACCTATATTGCCATTTTTAAAATGTTCTTAATAACAGTTTTTACCTCACAGGGCTATGAGAATTAAATGGGATAATTCACTTAAAATGTTTAAGCGGGTAAGAGGGAGGTTCACAAGGGAAGAGACATATGTACATACCTATGGCTGATTCATTGCTTTGGCCACCTGATGCGAAGAGCTGATTCATTGAAAAAGACCCTGATGCTGGGAAAGATTGAAGGCAAGAGGAGAAGGGCAGGCAGAGGATGAGACCATTGGTTGTCATCACCAACTCGACAGAAATGAGTTTGAGCAAACTCAGGGAGATAGTGAAGGACAGAAAAGTCAGGCGTGCCGAAGTTCATGGAGTCACACAGAGCTGGACACAACTGAGCAACTGAATGACAACAATGGCTAATTAATATTGATATATGGCAGACACCAACACAATATAAATGTAAAGTAGTTATCCTCCAGTTAAAAGTAAATAAACCTGTCTTTAAAAAAAAAAGTAAATAAACCTAAATAAAATAAAGTGCTTAAGAGAGTGAGAGGAGGTTCAAGACAGAGGGGATATATATATACATATAGCTGATTTGCTTTATTGCACAGCAGAAATTAATAGATCATAAAACAATTATACTTCAATAAAAAGTAAAGACATAATACCAACCCAAAAAAATTTGTTTTAATTTTTAAATTAAGTGCTTAAGAGAGTATCTGGCACACAGTGAGCACTCCATAAACAGACAACACAGATTTTGACCTGTGTAATTAGAAGTTTTATAAAGAATGAGAGTAAGGTGTAAATGGATGGATGGAGGAAACTTAGTGGAGACAAAGCAGGTCGTAAAAGGTTGCCTTAAAGAAGCTGATTTCTTTGTCGTCTGAGCCACAGGGGAAGCTCTGTCACCTGACATATGAACATAAATCAATTAGGTAAGAACCTACTGCATAGCATAGGGAACCACACTCAATACTTTTTGGTAGCCTAGGTAAGAGAAAGGAGAGTGGAGACAAATGTTCCAGGAAAGGGGAACAGCCTGGGAAAAGGTTCTGAGGCAAGAGAGAATGCATATGGTACACTTGGAAAGCTGAATAAACAGTTTTAGGATGGTGGCAGGTGAGACTGAGTAGGCAGCCAGGGACCCAGTGTTGCAGATCAGATTCCTGTCATGATGTGGTCCAGATACTTCCTCTCCTATAATTCATTTGAGAGCCCCACTCCTTTCTTCTGCACATTCTTCATCATCTCCTCAGACTGATCTCTGTTATAAAGTTGATTTCTTACATCAAGAATCTCATTAGTATTGATGAACAATTCTGCAAACCGCCAGTATGCTTGAGGGTTCAACTATTGTCAACAGGTGCCTTGAATCCCTCCAGAACACCAGAGTGCCTGGCCTACAAAAGACACATGAAAAGATGCTCAAAATCTCTAATTATTAGAGATTAGATCAAAACTATAATGGGATATCACCTCACACCAGTCAGAAAGACCATGATCAAAAAGTCTACAAATAATAAGTGTTGGAGAAGATGTGGAGAAAAAGAAACCCTTCCACAGTATTGGTGGGAATGTAAACTGGTACAGCCACTATGGAGAACAGTATGGAGATTCCTTTAAAAACTAGGAATAAACCTACCATATGACCCAGCAATACCGCTACAGGGCATATATCCAGAGGAAACCATAATTCAAAAAGATACATGCATTCCAATGTTCATCACAGCATTATTTATACCAGTCAAGACATGGAAGCAATCTAAGTGTCCAACAGATGAACGGATAAAGATGTGGCCTTTTTATACAATGGAATATTACTCAGTCATAAAAACAGAGTTAAATAATGTCATTTGCAGCAACATGGATGGAACTAGAGATTATCACACTAAGTGAAGTAAGCCAGACAGAATAAGACAAATATCATATGGTATTGCTTATGGGATTCTTTTTTTAAAATGGGGGTGCAAATGAACTTATTTATAAAACAGAAGTAGGGTTACATGTGTAGAAGACAAACTTAAGGTTACCAGTGGATAAGGGGGAGTATCGATTGGGAAATTGGGATTGACATATACACACTACTCTATGTATTTTAAATAGGTAACTAACAAGGACCTACTATGTAGCACAGGGGAGTATACTCAATATTTTGTCATAACCTATAAGGGAATAGTGGAGTAGGAAATGGCAACCCACTCCAGTACTCTTGCCTGGAGAATTCCATGGACAGAGGAGCCTGGCAGGCTACAGTCCATAGGGTCTCAAAGAGTCTGACATGACTGAAGTGACTTCGCACACACATAAGGGAATAGATACAGCAAAGCTGAATTACTTTGCTGCACACTTGAAACTAATGCAACATTGTAAATTGAGGAAAGTCTTCACTGGGTTTGACTTGGGTGGTCTTGGAGATACTTACCTTTCTGAGTTCTGACACTATGACCTGCAGCAGCTGGAGGCTGAGATGGGAAGATCCTATGCCATTCCACTTGGAGGAAAGAGTCACTTTGGGACATAACTCTGCAGGACTGACTTTTGCCTCTCTTCATTCACATCTTGGACTACTGTCCCATCACCCTTCCAGTCCCAGGGCCTCTTGTCTCCATTGATTCTGTACCTAAGCCACCCTTTCTCATGATCACCCCCACCCGACACCTCTGCCTGGAAGATCCCCACGTAAGCATGTCTCTTCCTCAAAGAAGTCTTCCTAGTTATCAGTTGGTCTCAGATACCCATGCTTCTCTCCTCCACCATACTTATTTCAGCTTCTGATTATGTATTCATTAGAGTGATTGTTTTGCTAATGACTGTCTCCACCCAATAAAGGTGGAAGTAAAGTCCATGACAGCATGGATTATATCTAATTTTTCTCCATTATATTTACTATGCCTGGAATATAGTAGGCAGTTAATAAACATAGCGGAAAGAGAAAAGAAAGGAAGAATAGAGGGAGGGAAGGAGGCAAGGAGAAAAGAAGAGAAGAAAAAAGAAAAGGAAGGCATAGAAGGAGGCAGAGAGGGAGGAAGTCCTACCTAAAATGGTCCCCCTAGCATGGAAAAAAACATTCTTTGTGTAACACCATTAAACATCCTATTTAAAACATCCTCACAGTTCCATTATAATCCCTTCTCCAGCAGCAATTTTCCACCCAGGCACCCTTTCACATACCTGCTGGAATTCTGTCTCACTCATTAGTTCCTGTCTCTTTCCTCACCCATTTCTGAATGCAAAAACCTGTTTATGACTCTTCATTGCAAGAGTAACCACAATTGCCATTTCTGCTTGTTCATGGCACTAACACATGATAATTATTCTTTTTATCTTCATCTCATGCCTCATTAATAGCACAATAGCCATCATTTATTGCTATTAAGTAATTGCTCTTCACAATGGTGTGAACCTGGTCCCTTCCCAGAAGAGTCAGCTGAGGTCATTGATAGTATCAGTTTATGGCCACCTCTTTCCTTTCTTTTCTCCTCCATCCTTATCATGAAAAAAAGCATAAGAGTATACACACCACTTGGCTTCCAAAACAAACCAACTGACCAGAGCTAATATCCTCGTGCAGAATGAAGAGGCAGGCGTACTGGGGTGTGGCAGGGGCTTTTCCAAGTCACCCAACTAGCTAGTGGAGATCAGTACATCTTCAGCTGCCATCCAGGTCATGGATGTCAGGCATCTAAACTAGGAAGTGATGCTGGAGAGAAACAGATGAATCCAAAAAGTATTGATGAAGTAAAATAGAGTGCTTTCTGAATGATGGACCAAGGGATCGAACCCAGGTCTAATGCATTGGCAGATGGATTCTTTACCATCTGAGCAAACAGGGAAGTCCAAATAATGGACGCCATATCATATATTAACACACAAATATGGAATCTAGAAAAATGGTACTGATGAACCTATTTGCAGGGCAGGCATAGAGCTGTAGATATATAGAAAGGCCAGGTATTCACGGTGAGGGAAGGGGAAGGGTGGGACAAACTGTGAGAAGGCCACTGGCACACACACATTACTGCTGTAAAACAGCTAGTCGGAAGCCGCTGTATACCACAGGGAGCCAATCCCGGTGCTCTCCTGCAACATGGAGGGGTGGGATGGAGGTGCGAGAGAGACTTCAGAGAGAGGGGGTATACATATGCATACAGCTGATCCGCTTCATTGCACAGCAGAAACCAACACAACACTGTAAAGCAATTATACTCCAATAAAAAATGAATTAAAAATTTAAATAAATAAATAGTGGACACTTTTCTAAGTGCCTTGGATATATTATTAATTCCACGCAACACTCAAGTAAGGTGGGCATTTTTGTCTCTTATTCACAAACAAGGGCACAGAACCACCAAGAGGTTACATAATTCAAGTCACTGGGGCCAAGTATCCAACCCAGGCTGTTTGATTCCAAAGCCTACATCTTTTACCCTTATGCTATTTCTCTTTCTGCTAAATTATCTGCTTGCTAGAGAGTTTGCTAGCAATCTTCTGCTTGCTAGAAGATTTCCTATATATATGCATCTCTTCCACCCACGTCCCTTAACACACACATGCACACACTTACATACGCATATACCCACATCTACAGCAGACCGGTAGGAATGGGAGAAATTGAGATATGTAGATGTCCAAGGAGTGGGCCAGGTCAGAGAATGTGGCCATGCTGAATGGATGCATTCAATCAAGTTCAGAGAGAGAACTTCATTGATTGTCGGACCTGCTTTAGGTCACTCTGAGAAGCGAGTCTGTGTGTTAGTCATTCAGTCATGTCCGACGCTTTGCAACCCCATGGACTGTAGACTGCCAGTATTCCCCAGGCAAGAATACTGGAATGGGTTGCCAGTTACTTCCCCAGGGAATTTTCCTGACCTAGGGATTGAACCTGGGTCTCCCACATTGCAGGCAGATTCTTTACCATCTGAGTCACCAGGGAACTGAAAAAAAAATCTGAGAAGCTTGGGTTAACCCATTTATTCTGCTGAGCTCCTTAAGCTGGATCTTTCCTCTTTGGCTTCTTTTTCATTGCTCTGATGCTTGGACTATGAAGGAAGAAAAATAAGGGGACTCATCCTGATACCTTGTTTATATGTTGTTGTTGTTTAGTCGCTTAATCATATCCGACTCTTTTGTGACCTCATGGACAGACTATAGCCCGCCAGGTTCCTCTGTCCATAGGATTTCCCAGGCAAGAATCCTGGAATGAGGTGCCATTTCCTTCTCCAGGGATCTTCCCCATCCAAGGATTGAACCCACATCTCCTGCATTGGGAGCTGGATTCTTCACCGCTGAGCCATGTGGGAAGTCCACCTTGTTTATATACCAACATAATAAATTTTATGTGTTTACAGCAGTTTATGCATAAGATTTGGCTACAATACCAAATAGATATGTTAATTGTGTTATTTTTGCTAGTTAATAATTTTAATAAAATTTGCTGGTTTTCTAGTGGAAAAATAAGAGGACTCGGGACTCCAAAACAGCTGTCGTCAGAGTTCAGCTGTACCACTGGTGAGCCAACTTACTATTCTTTTTTTGGGGTGGGGGTTTATTATAGTCATTTATCATTATTTATTATGCAGAGGAATTTTGGAGGGTATATTTTTTCTCTTTTTAATTTATTTTAATTGGAGGATAATTATTTACAATATTGTGATGGTGTTTGCCATACACCAATATGAACCGACCATAGCAATACAGGTGTCCCCTCCATCCACCCCATCGCTCGAGGTTGTCACACAGCAGCGGCTTTGGGCGCCCTGCATCACACATGAAACTTGCACTGGTTATCTGTTTTACATATGGCAATGTATATGTTTCAATGCTATTCTGTCAAATCATGCCACCCTCTCCTTCTCCCACTGAGTTTTCTGAACCTCAGTTTTCTCCGAGCTATGTCAGCATTTGAGTTCCCATTGTTCAAATGTGCCTGAGAACAGACAGCTGCAGAACTCTGCTCCCCACTGTTATGCAAAACTTACGCAACTTTGACACCAGTGCCTGAGGCACGTGGGTGTATTTCACGACTGTATCGACAGAATCCTGTCTGACAAGATATTGTCTCGTCTAGTCTTGTCAGGCACCCATGGGTTGTTTACCCCCAAGGGAGACTGAGATGATGAGAGTGGCCAAATCTTTGAGCAACACCACCTCCTTTCATCATGAAGACTTCTTACGGCTGCAGCTCTCGACACAGGCAGAGGGCACCCCAGAGATCAGGACCTGAAGTCCGAAGGGAACATGGACTGATGTCACAGATGAGAAGAGAGGCATGGGCAGACAAGGGGCTCTGCTGGAAAGGCAAATTCATAGATGTGCCCAAGGGGTGAGTATGAGCTCTCTGGGTACATGGCCATTCTCTGGCCATGTGTGAAGGCAGAGCATAGCCACCATGCCTGTGGACCCACAGAAACATAGTGTCAAAGGAGCATATGAAAGTTTAATGAACCATCTCCCCTCACTTTTTTGCAAAACAGTCTGAGACTGGGCAGCCTGGGGACTGGGTGTCCTTACACAACATCTGCCTGAGAAGTAAGTCCATTTCAGGCCTCAGAAGCCATTGCTGTCACTGTGAATAATGTCAACCCACATCTAAACACCAATCTTGTACTGACTGTGGTTTTACCAGTAGTCATTTATGGATGTGAGAGTTGGACCATAAAGAAGTCTGAGCACTGAAGAATTAATGCTTTCAAATTGTGGTGTTAGAGAAGACTCTGAGAGTCCTTTGGACTTATCAAATCAGTCAATCCTAAAGGAAATCAACTTTAAATATTTATTGAAAGGACTGATGCTGAAGCTGAAATTCCAATACTTTGGCCACATGATACGAAGAGCCAACTCATTGGAAAAGACCCTGATGCTGGGAAAGATTGAAGGCAGGAGGAGAAGAGGGTGGCAGAGGATGAGATGGTTGAATGGCATCACAAGTCGATGGATATCGGGGACACAGTGAAGGACAGGGAACCCTGGCATGCTGCAGGCCATGGAGTCACAAAGAGTCAGACGCGACTTAGCTACTGAACAACGCAACATGGAATAAGGTGGTGGTTATTTTTTTCTTTTATTATTATTATTATTACTTTACAATATTGTATTGGTTTTGCCACACATCAACATGAATCCGCCACGGGTGTGCATGTTTTCCCAATCTCGAACTTCCCTCCCACCTCCCCCGCCCACACCATCCCTCTGGGTCATCCCAGTGCACCAGCCCCAAGCATCCTGCATCCTGCATTGAACCTAGACTGGCGATTCATTTCTTATATGATATTATACATGTCTCAATGCCATTCTCCCAAATCATCCCACCCTCTCCCTCTCCCACAGAGTCCAAAAGACTGTTCTATACATTTGCGTCTCTGCAAACTAGTATAGCCACTATGGAGAACAGTGTGGCGATTCTTTAAAAAACTGGAAATAGAACTGCCTTAAGAGTTGACGCATTGGAAAAGACTTCGATGCTGGGAGGGATTGGGGGCAGGAGGAGAAGGGAACGACCGAGGATGAGATGGCTGGATGGCATCACTGACTCGATGAACGTGAGTCTGAGTGAACTCCGGGAGTTGGTGATGGACAGGGAGGCCTGGCGTGCTGCGATTCATGGGGTCGCAAAGAGTCGGACACGACTGAGTGACTGAACTGAACTGAACTGATGACCCAGCAATCCCACGGCTGGGCATACACACTGACGAAACCAGAATTGAAAGAGACATGTGTACCCCAATGTTCATCGCAGCACTGTTTATAATAGCCAGGACATGGAAACAACCTAGGTGTCCATCAGCAGATGAATGGATAAGAAAGCTGTGGTACATACACACAATGGAGTATTACTCAGCCATTAAAAAGAATACATTTGAATCAGTTCTAATGAGGTGGATGAAACTGGAGCCTATTATACAGAGTGAAATAAGCCAGAAAGAAAAACACCAATACAGTATACTAATGCATACATGTGGAATTTAGAAAGGCAGTGGTTTTTAAGCTTTGAGTCACCTGGGACTTTTAAAATTCCTGTGGCAACATACAGTTTGTGACATTTTGTGTCTGACCCCTTTTACTTGAACTTGATGCTTTTAAGATCCATCTGTATTGTTGCATATGTCGTTGCTGTTCAGTCGCTAAGTCTGCTGTGTATGTCAGAACTTTATTCTTTGTGTCTGAATAACACCTGGGGTATGGATATGCCACATTTTATGCATTCATCTATTGATAGACATTTATGTTGCTTCCACCCTTTGGCTATTTCTGAGTAAGAACGGGCAATTTTTTCAACTAACTTTATTTTTTTAATATTTATAAATTACTTACTTGGCTGCATCAGGTCGTAGTTGCCACACACAGGATCTTTGCCGCATCACATGGCATCTTTCGTTGTGGCACTCGGTCTCCAGAGCTCTCAGGCTTCAGCAGTTGCAGCTCACAGGCTTAGCAGCTCCTTGGCATGTGAGATCTTAGCTCCCTGACCAGGGATTGAATCCACATCCCTTCTAATGCAAAGTGGATTTTTAACCCCTGTGCCACCAGGGAAGTCCCAAGAATAGGCAAATGTTTAGAGGTAGAATTAATCCAGAATTAATCTAGTTGCAACTTCTGGGAGAAGGGGAGAATATACTACCTAACCAGTATAGGCTTTCCATTTGGGATGATGAAAATTTTCTGGAATGGATAGGAGAGATTGTGACACAACATTGTGAATGCAGTCAATATTACTAAGCTGCATTCTTTAGAATGATTACAATGGGAAATTTCGGCATTTATGATTTGATGATGAAGATGTTCTTTGCTCAGTTATGTCCAACCCTTTGCAATCCCATGGACTATAACCTGCCAGGCTCCTCGGTCCAAGGAATTCTCCAGGCAAGAATACTAGGGTGGGTAACCATTCCCTTCTCCAGAGGATCTTCCCAACCCAGGGATCAAACCCGGGTCTCCTACATTGCAGGCAGATTCCTTACCATCTGAGCCACAAGGGAAGCCCTATTTATGGCTTAAGCCCCATTAAATCAGTTGGGTCACAACTAAACCAGGACTCTGGGGTTGGGAGCCATGCTTTAATTTTTTTTTTTTTTTGCTTTAATTTTTTTCCTTTTTGTATTTATTTCTTTTTTTTTTTTATTTTTGAATTTATTTATTTATTAACTGAAGGACAATTGCTTTATAGAACTGTGTTGGATTCTGCCAAACATCAACATGAATCAGCCACAGGTAGACATATGTCCCCTCCCTCTTTGAACCTCCCTCCCATCTCCCTCCCCACCCAACCCCTCTAGATCATTGCAGAGCCCTGGTTTGAGTACTTTTTAAAACTCCCTCAGTGACTCCAAAGTACAGCAAGTTAGAGAACCACTAATGTTAGGAAAGGAGGGAGAACAATGAGAATTAAACATCCACACTTCCCAGGACTTATTAAGTGCCATCTCCTCCAAGAGCCACCCATACTCTCACCACTTCAGTCATTTCCTGTCACCTCATCTGGCCTATTTCCATTTTAAATGCATGTCACCATCGAAATTACCTTGTTCATTTATTTGTTCAGTTGTTATCTGTCCCTTCCCACAAAACCAATGGTGTTCAACCTTACAATGCATTTGATTCATCTGGGACCCTATTTTTTATAATAAATACTTTTTTTTTCAGGGTAGAAATGGAGAGGTAGGCATAGAGAAAAGACATGCGAACACAAGGGGGTTGGGAGCCTCGCATGAATGGAGTACATACATACACTACCATGTGTAAAATGGACAGCTAGTGGGAAGCTGCTGTTTAGCACAAGGAGCTCATCTCAGTGTTCCGTGATGTCCTAGAGAGTTGGGATGGAGCGGGGAGGAGGGAGGCTCAAGAGGGAGGTGGTATATGTGTACTTATAGCTGATTCACTTTGTCATACAGCAGAAACTAATACAACATTGTGAAGCAATTATACACCAATAAAAAGAAAAGAAGGGGCTTCCTTGATGGCTCAGTGGTAAAGAATCCATGTGTCAGTGCAGGAGACACAGGCGATGTGAGTTCAGTCCCCAGATTGGGAAGATCTCCTGGAGAAGGAAATGGCAACCCACTCCAATATTCTTGCCTGAAAAATCCCATGGACAGAGGAGTCTGGCGAACTACAGTCCATGGGGTCACAAAGAGGCAGACACAACTGAGCATGAATGCAATAATAAATATAATTCATCAACTTTATTAGTTGATTAATTACTAACAGTTGCTCCAATCCATGCTGACTCATCCTTTTCTGCCTTATGATTCCAGTGCTTACTGCACTAAGATTTTTTAAGCCCCCATTCCACGCCCAAGTCCTGTGTTAGAGTTTTCATACTATGGTCTTGATGAAGGAGGTGGTATTATTCCCAGTTTATACCTATAGGGTTAGGGAGCACTAGTATCAATGCTGACAAGACCAGGCTCCCAGTTCGCAGACCTTTACTGAAGGCTTTCCATGAGGCTGGCTGGGCGCTGAGTTAACAAGTGTGGCTCACCTTCTCACCAGCCAGCAGTCCTTTGGGAAAATAGATGTCAAGTCAGCATAATCAGACTAGTGTCACTGCCCAGAAGTGCAAGGAGGGTTCAGAGACGGCTTCCTGCAGAAGCTTCACTTCCCCTGACATCCAACTGATCTTTTAACAACCAGGAGTTATTAAATCATCCCCCAGCTTAGAACCCCTCAGTGGCTTCCCACCACCTATTGAACAGGGGACCAATTCATTTTGCTTTCCCCAGGGACTTTTCCAGGTTTTTAGCACTTAAATCCCTGAACCCCAGGAAATCCATCAATGTTCATTCAAATGGGCCAAGAGGCACATGGAAAGGTGTTCAACATTGCTAGAGAGATGCAATTACTAGAGAGATGCAAATCAAAACCACAAGGAGGCACCACCTCACACCAGTCAAAACGGCTATCATTTAAAAATCCATGAACTATAAATGCTAGAGAGGGTGTGAAGAGAAGGGAACCTTCCTACACTGTTGGTGGGAATGTAAATTGGTACAGCCACAATGGAGGACAGTATGGAGATTCCTTAAACAACTAAAACTACAGCTAGCATATGATCTGGCAAACCCACTCCTGGGCACATAGCCAGAGAAAAGCATGGTCCAAAATGCACTTCAGTGTTCACTGCAGCACTGTTTACAGTAGCCAGGACATGGCAGCAACCTAAATGTCCATCGACAGAGGAAGGGATAAAGATGTGGTCCATATATGCAACAGGAGCTCCTCCGTCCATGGGATTTTCCAGGCAAGAGTACTGGAGTGGATTGCCATTTCCTTCTCCAGGGGATCTTCCCGACCCCGGGATCGAACCCAGGTCTCCCACACTGTAGACAGACGCTTTACCGTCTGAGCCACCAGGGAATTCCCCTACAACAGAATATTACTCAGCCATAAAAAGGAACAAAATTGGGTCACTAGTTGAGACACGGATGGACCTAGAGACTGTCATACTGAAGTAAGTCAGATAAGAAAGAGAAATATCTTATAATATTCCTTATATGGAATCTGAAAAGAAATGATACAAATGAACTTTATTTACAAAACAGAAACGTACTCACAGACTTAGAGAATGACTTTATGTTTACCAGGGAGAAGTGTGGGAGGGAAGGATAGTTAGGGAGTTTTGGATGGACAGGTACATACTGCTATATTTTAAATGGATAACCAACAAGGACCTACTGTAGAGCACACGGAACTCTGCTCAATGTTATGTGGCAGCCTGGATGGGAGGGGAGTTTGAGGGAGAATGGATACTCATACATAGGTTGGCTGAGTCACTCTGCTGTGCACTTGAAACTATGACAACATTGTTAATGAGCTATACTCCAATTTAAAGTAAAAAGTTAAAAAAAAAAAATCAGTCAAACCAGAATGAATTTTCTCCCTGTGACCCAACCAAATCCAGACTCCTTAAGAAGTTTCAAGTCCCTTTATGATCTCATCCCCTTCTAGACTCAGTTCTTTTTTTTTTTTTGATTTATTTATTTATTTTTATTCTTTGTACATTTTTTTTCTATTTTAAATTTTTATTTTCACTTTATTTAGACTCAGTTCTTAATACATGAACACTCACCTAGACTCACCTCTCACCACCTGAACTCACCACCAGCATGTGCATGTTAAGTCACTTCACTGTCACTGAAGTCACTCAGTCGTGTCCAACTCTTTGCGACCTCATGGACTGCAGCCTACCAGGCTCCTCCGTCCATGGGATTTTCCAGGCAAGGATACTGGAGTGGGTTGCCATTTTCACTTCAGTCACGTCCAATTCTTTACAACCCTATGGACTGTAGCCCAGCAGGCTCCTCTGTCCATGGGATTCTACAGACAAGAATATGGAGTGGGTTGTCATACCCTTCTCCAGGGGATCTTCCTGATCCAAGGATCAAACCTGAGTATCTTACATCTCCTGCATTGACGGGCAGGTTTTTGTGACTAGCGCCACCCACTTACACTTTATTATCTAGTCCCACAGAAGTAGACATAGTACCCTGAAGCTGCTGAGATCTCTCCTTCACCTCTGCTATTGCCCATGCTGAGGTCTCTCTGCAATAACTGCCTCCCCCAAATGCCCACCTGGAAAGCACCTTCTCATTCCTCAGGTCTCCTGTGAAATGCTAGCTTCTCTAGGAAGCCAACCTGCAGCTCTGTATAATCTTATGCATCCATCCCTCCATGGAGTCTTTACACCAGATTGTCTTTCTCTTGGTAACTGTCAGATAACTCTGATTAATATAATTAATCAGTACTGCAGACAGTGACTGCAGCCATGAAATTAAAAGACTCTTACTTCTTGGAAGAAAAGCTATATCAAACCTAGACAGCATATTAAAAAGCAGAGACATCACTTTGCCAACAAAGGTCTGTATAGTCAAACCTATAGTTTTTCCAGTAATCCTGTACAGATGTGAGAGTTGGACCATAAAGAAGGCTGAATACCAAAGAATTGATGCTTTCGAATTGTGGTGCTGGAGAAGACTCTTGAGAGTTCCCTGGAAATCAAACCAGTCAATCCAAAGTAAATCAACCCTAAATATTCATTGGAAGGACTGATGCTGAAGCTGAAGCTCCAATAACTTTGGCCATCTGATGTGAAGAGCTGATTCATTGGAGAAGACCCTGATGCTGGGGTGGATGGAGAAGGGAGCAACAGAGGATGAGATGGTTGGATAGTATCACTGACTCAGTGGGTATGAGTTTGAGCAAACTCCAGGAGATAGTGAATGACTGGGAATCCTGGCATGCTGCAGTCCATGGGGTCACAAAGAGTTGGACACTACTGAGCGACTGAACAATAACAACTAGATCAATTAACAGTTACTTCAGCCTGTAGCCTGCAGTGACATATTTTTCTCTCACACACTGACATTGTATAAATATGTGTCTCATCGGAGAAGCCAGGACCTTCTGATGTTTTGTCACTGATGGACTGAGGAGAAATTGATGAGGAACCATTTCTGCTGCTCTCCCTTTCAGGAGACAACCAGACATGCCAGAGCCTTCATCTACCCAGCTCTTCCTCCTTTGACCTCCTTTGACTTTGAGTGAAGTGTTCGAACATGGTCCCCACCCCAGGGACTGGTCTATCTGGACCCACCTGCTTTTCTAAAGAAAGTTTACGTCTGGAAATACCCTCTTCCACACTGGAGACACGTGGTTGGAGACTCTTTGGAAAAGGCTCAATCTTGTGCCTAAAGAAGTATGTGCAAGGCTGCTTCTGACAGCGTTACTTGTCATGGTGAAAACCTGGGAACACACAACATGTCCATCAGCAGGAGAATGACTAAACAATTATTACACACCCATTCTTTAGAATACTGTGCACCTTATAAAACCAGTGGTGTTGCACAGGCACTGAAATGGCTACAATGAAAAAAAATGGAAAATACCAAGTGTTTTTAAGCACTCCCCCTTAGCCTTAAACTTAGTTGAACTTTAAACTCTAGGCCATTACATAGGACAAAATAATAATAGTTTAGTCCTTAAACAAAGTCAAGGAACTTTAGCTACTCTTCAAGGGATATAGATAATATTCTCTTTTTTAACTTATTTTGTTTATTTTATTTACCTCTTTGACTGTGCCACAAGGCATGTGGGATCTTAGTTCTTAGTTCCCTGACCAGGGATTGAACCTGTGGCCCTGCAGTGGAACCTCAGAGTCATAATCACTGGACCACAGGGGAAGCCCCCTGTAGCTAATATTCTCAGCCATGTTCTATGAGCTGTTTTGCAGATACTGAAGTCCCCAGCAGGTGAAGGAAGATGACTCCATGATGACCAAATTGTAGCCGTGACATAAGCTGCCCCATTTATGCAATTCCAAGAACTGGCCTCAGAGAAACAGGAACAAACCCTGCCACTGTAGGTTAACTGTACTTAAAACAATCAAGATGGTGCTGGTCAGACCACCACACTCCCGATTTCAAGATGACTTTCAGAGCTGACTTGTTGCTCTGCCCCCTCCCTGTGCCAATACACCCCTGCAACTCCTCTTTAGAAGCTCTCGCCCCCTAGCGGTAATTCTGAGTTGGTTCTTGGACATGAGTCCACCTTCTCCCCTGGTTGACAGCCTCCAAAATAAAGCAAACTTTCCTTTCCTAACAACATTTGTCCTTGAGTATTGGCTATTTTTTCTTACTCTTTTAAACATTTTTATTTTCTATTAGTTTCTAGTACTTGAAAATGCAATTAATTTTTCTATCAACCATATATCAAACAACCATATTAAACTCTATAAGAAACTCTTACTGTTTCACTAAAACACAGATTATCTACATACGCAGTATATATAGAGTCATGTTGTCCAGTCACTGATTTGTGTCTGACTCTTTGTGACCCCATGGACTGCAGCACACCAGATTTCCCTGTCTTCACTATCTCCCAGTTTGCTCAAACTCATGTCCACTGAGTCGGTGATGCCATCTAACCATCTTATCTTCTGTCGCCCCCTCTCCTTCTGCCCTCAATCTTTCCCAGCATCAGAGTCTTTTCCAAAGAGTTGCCCCTTCACATCAGGTGTCCAAAGTACTGGAGTTTTAGCATCAGTTCTTCTAATTAATATTCAGGGTTGATTTCCTTTACAAAATTGTATCATCTCCAAATACACATTTCATTCCTTTCTTTTTTTTAATTTATATTGAAGTATAGTCGCTTTACAATGTTGTGTTACTTTCTACTGTACAGCAAGGTGGATCAGCGATACATATACATATATCTTCTCTCTTTTGGCTTTCCTTCCCATTTGGATCATCTAGACCACAGAGCACCTAGTAGAGTCCTTGTGTGATACAGTAGGTTCTCGTTGGTCATCTACTTAGTACACAGTAGCAGTAATGTATACATGTCAATCCTAATCTCCCAACTCATCCCTTCTGCCCCTTTCAACCTTGGTATCCACAGGTTTGTTCTCTACATTTGTGTTTCTGTTTCAGCTTTATAAATCAGATCACCTATACCAATTTTTCCAGATTCTACAGAGTGAAGTAAGTCGGAAAGAGGAAAACAAATATTGAGTATTGGCTTCTGAGTGGCAAGGAGCTGGACCTGAGTTTGATAACATGTTGTCATGGATTTGGAGTGCTCACGCACTGCTGGTGGGAGGATAAAAATGGTACACCTCTTTAGAAATGGTTTGGTAATAGCTAGTAACACTATACATAAGCATTACCAATACTCCAGCACTCCCATTTATAAGGTTATATCCAACAGAAAAGTGAGTGTATTGGACTGGCCAAAAATGTCCATCAATAACAGACTGGATATATGACTTGTTGTGGTATATTCACACAATGAAATACTAAAAGGTACATGTCCTTGATGGAAGCAATATTTTACCTCCACAAGGGCAAAAATTGATTTGGGGAAGAAGAAAAAATAAACAGATGTACATACAATATATATATGAATATAGATGGATAGATAGATAGGGTGAGTATATTTGTGATATTAAATTTCATGGAAGGGCAGTTAGGAAAATTGTCTGACACAGTTTCTGGGGGGGTAATAATGAAAAAAGGATTGAGAAATAAAGCTGCAAGATTTAAGATCTACAGATACATGCAAAAAAATCTTTTTCATAAAAAAGAATGAAATATTGCCATTTGCAGCAACATGGATGCTATTACATGTTATCAGTATTACAAGTGAATTAAGTCAGGCAGAAAAAGACAAATATTTATGATATCACATACATGTGGAATCTAAAAAAGAATACAAATGGATTTATTTACAAGACAGACTCACAGAACAAACGTGTGGTTACCAAAGGGAAAAAGGGGGAGGGATAAGTTAAGAGTATGGAATTAACAGATACACACTACTATACATAAAATAGATAACAAGGATTAACTATGTAGCATGGGTAACTTATGTGAAGAAAGCTGAGTGCCAAAGAATTGAGGCTTTTGAACTGTGGTGTTGGAGAAGACTCTTGAGAGTCCCTTGGACTGCAAGAAGATCCAACCAGTCCATCCTAAAGGAGATCAGTCCTGGGTGTTCATTGGAAGGACTGATGCTGAAGCTGAAACTCCAATACTTTGGTCACCTCATGAGAAGAGTTGACTCATTGGAAAAGACCCTGATGCTGGGAGGGACTGGGGGCAGGAGGCGAAGGGGACAACAGAGGATGAGATGGCTGGATGGCATCACTGACTCGCTGGACGTGAGTTTGAGTGAACTCCAGGAGTTGGTGATGGATAGGGAGACCTGAGAATGTGGTCCACTGGAGAAGGGAATGGCAAACCACTTCAGGATTCTTGCCTTGAGAACCCCATGAACAGTACAAAAAGGCAAAATGATAGGATACTGAAAGAGGAACTCCCCAGGTCAGCAGGTGCCCAATATGCTACTGGAGATCAGTGGAGAAATAACTCCAGAAAGAATGAAGGGATGGAGCCAAAGCAAAAACAATACCCAGCTGTGGATGTGACTGGTGATAGAAGCAAGGTCCGATACTGTAAAGAGCAATACGGCATAGGAACCCAGAATGTTAGGTCCATGAGCCAAGGCAAGTTGGAAGTGGTCAAACAGGAGATGGCAAGAGTGAACGTCAACATTCTAGGAATCAGCTAACTAAAAAGGACTGGATTGGGTGAATTTAACTCAGATAACCATTATATCTATTACTGCGGGCAGGAATCCCTTAGAAGAAATGGGGTAGCCATCATGGTCAACAAAAGAGTCCAAAATGCAGTATTTGGATGCAATCTCAAAAATGACAGAATGATCTCTGTTCGTTTCCAAGGCAAACCATTCAATATCAGAGTAATCCAAGCCTATGCCCCAACCAGTAGCACTGAAGAAGCTGAAGCTGAACAGTTCTATGAAGACCTACAAGACATTTTAGAACTAACACCCAAAAAAGATGTCCTTTTCATTATAGGAGACTGGAATGCAAAAGTAGGAAGTCAAGAAACACCTGGAGGCAAATTTGGTCTTGGAATACGGAATGAAGCAAGGCAAAGGCTAATAGAGTTTTGCCAAGAGAATGCACTGGTCATAGCAAACACCCTCTTCCAACAACACAAGAGAAGATTCTATACATCTCTTCAAGAAAATTAGAGATACCAAGGGAACATTTCATGCAAAGATGGGCTTGATAAAGGACAGAAATGGTATGGACCTAACAGAAGCAGAAGATATTAAGAAGAGGTGGCAAGAATACACAGAACTGTAACAAAAAAGATCTTCACAACCCAGATAATCATGATGGTGTGATCACTCACCTAGAGCCAGACATCCTGGAATGTGAAGTCAAGTGGGCCTTAGAAAGCATCACTATGAACAAAGCTAGTGGACATGATGGAATTTCAGTGGAGCTGTTTCAAATTCTGAAAGATGATGCTGTTAAAGTGTCGCACTCAATGTGCCAGCAAATTTGGAAAACTCAGCAGTCGCCACAGCACTAAAGAGGTCAGTTTTCATTCCAATCCCAAAGAAAGGCAATGCCAAAGAATGCTCAAACTACCGCACAATTGCACTCATCTCACATGCTAGTAAAGTCATGCTCAAAATTCTCCAAGCCAGGCTTCAGCAATATGTGAACCGTGAACTTCCAGATGTTCAAGCTCGTTTTAGAAAAGGCAGAGGAACCAGAGATCAAATTGCCAACATCTGCTGGATCATGGAAAAAGCAAGAGAGAGTTCCAGAAAACCATCTATTTCTGCTTTATTGACTATGCCAAAGCCTTTGACTGTGTGGATCACAATAAAGTGTGGAAAATTCTGAAAGAGATGGGAATGCCAGACCACCTGACCTGCCTTTTGAGAAACCTATATGCAGATCAGGAAGCAACAGCTAGAACTGGACATGGAACAACAGACTGGTCCAAATAGGAAAAGGAGTACATCAAGGCTGTATATTGTCACCCTGCTTATTTAACTTCTATGCAGAGTACATCATGAGAAACGCTGGGCTGGAAGAAGCACAAGCTGAAATCAAGATTTCCAGGAGAAATATCAGTCACCTCAGATATGCAGATGACACCACCCTTATGGCATAAAGTGAAGAGGAACTAAAAAGCCTCTTGATGAAAGTGAAAGAGGTGAGTGAAAAAGTTGGCTTAAAGCTCAACATTCAGAAAACGAAGATCATGGCATCTGGTCCCATCACTTCATGGGAAATAGATGGGGAAACAGTAGAAACAGTGTCAGACTTTATTTTGGGGGGCTCAAAAATCACTTCATATGGTGATTGCAGTCATGAAATTAAAAGACGCTTACTCCTTGGAAGGAAAGTTATGACCAACCTAGACAGCATATTCAAAAGCAGAGACATTACTTTGCCAACAAAGGTCCATCTAGTCAAGGCTATGGTTTTTCCAGTAGTCATGTATGGATCTGAGAGTTGGACTATGAAGAAAGCTGAGTGCCAAAGCATTGATGCTTTTGAACTGTGGTGTTGGAGAAGACTCTTGAGAGTCCCTGGGACTGCAAGGAGATCCAACCAGTCCATTCTAAAGGAGATCAGGCCTGGGTATTCTTCGGAGGGAATGATGCTGAAGCTGAAACTCCAATACTTTGGCCACCTCATGTGAAGAGTTGACTCACTGGAAAAGACTCTGATGCTTGGAGGGATCGGGGCAGGAGGTGAAGGAGACGACAGAGGATGAGATGGCTGGATGGCATCACCGACTCAATGGACGTGAGTTTGAGTGAACTCCAGGAGTTGGTGATGGACAGGGAGGCCTGGCATGCTGCAATTCATGGGGTCGCAAAGAGTCGGACATGACTGAGCGACTGAAATGAACTGAACTGAACTGATGGGTAACTATTCAATATCTTTAATAACCTATAATAGGAAAGAATGTGCAGTTATACATGTATGTATAACTGAACTGTTTTGCTGTATACCTGAATCTAACACAATATAATAAATCAGATATACTTCAATTTTTAAAAAGCTGAATCTTGAAATCAGAATGTTTAGTAAATGAAAGCAGACAAAGGAGTGTATATTGTGTGAGTCCACTCGTATAAATTTCCAAAGACAGGTAAATTTCATCTATAATGTTTATATTAAGAGAATGTTTGGGGAAGGCAAGGGCAGAGTGATGACAAGAAAAGAAGCAGGAGAAAGTCCAGGGACAGAGAGATTGGGTCATTCTTTTCCTTGATCATGTCCTGATTGCATGGTTGTGTTCAGTGTGAAAATTCATTGAGTTATACACATGACCTATCCCTTTTTCTGCATGTAGCTTATTCTTCAATAAAATCTTTTTAAAAAGAAAACCAGAAATGAGTGTTCCATGTGCACCAGCACAGAAAGATGATTCAGACATATAATTAAATGAACAAAGCAGTAAAAGAACAATTTGGTAGAATGAGTCAACATTTACAACAGCTTCTAATGGGTAAGTCAGGCAGAAATGGAGATTTGGCGAAAAACTGTCTGGTCTTGTGCCTGAATTATCTCAAAACAAAAAGAAGAACTGGAGGAATGGGAATGTTCCAGTTTTTTAAATTTTGTTACTATGGTCAAATACACAAAATGTAAAATCTACTATTTTAACCGTGTTTAGGTGTCCAGCTTAGCAGTATTAAGTACATTCTCATTGTTGTGCAACCATCACTACCATCCATCTACAGAACTTTGTCAGCTTCCCAGACTGAAACTCTGCATACATTAAACACTAACTCCACATTCCTCCTCCTCCAGTGCCTGGTACCCACCATGCTACATTTTTTCTCTATGAATGTCAATATTCTAGGCACCTCATATAAATGGAATCAAAGGACAATGCCTGTCCTTTTGTGTCTGGCTTATTTCATTTAGCATAATGTCCTTTAAGTTCATCTGTATCGTAGCATGTGTCTGAATCTCCCTCCTTTTCAAGGCTGAATAATATTCCATTGTATGGACACACCACTTTTTTATCCTTTCATCCATCACTGGCCATTTGGGTTGTTTCCACCTTTGGGCTATTGTAAATAATACTATTATGAACAGTGGTGTGCAAATATCTGTTCAAGTTCCTGTTTTCAATTCTTTTTTTTATTTAAATTTATTTATTTTAATTGGAGGCTAATTACTTTACAATATTGTATTGGGAACATGTGTACACCTGTTTTCAATTCTTTTGTGTATATACCCGGAAGTAGAATTGCTGGATCAAATGATAATTCTAAGTTTAACTTTTGGGAGAGCCATCATACTGTTTTCCATGGTAACTACAGCATTTGGAAAGAATGTTCCAGCTTTGCTGAACAATTTCAGTATTGTTATTTGAATATTGTTATTTGAATATTCCAATCCTAGGTACAAGCTCAAGAGAAATACACAAAAACTTGCATGCAAATGTTTATAGCAGCATAATTCATAACAGTCAAAAAGTGGAAACAACCCAAATACCTATTAATGGACAGATGAAGAAAATTAGGTCCATCCATAGAATGGAATATTATTCAGCCATGAAAAGGAGTGACATACTGATACATGCTTCAACATAGATGAACCTTAGAAACACTATGCTACCCGGGGGAAATGGACTAATAGGACACAGAGAGAGACACACAGTGACAGCCCCTGAGAGAAAGGGAAGGAAATAGGCACTTAGAAGCAGAGAGAGAGAGTGACAGTATCCCCACAGAGCAAGACATAATGAGCGAGAACCTACTCTATAGCCCAGGGAGCTCTACTCAGTGCTCTGTTGTGACCTAAAGTGGAAGGAAATCCAAGAAAGAGGGGATATATGTATACATGTGGCTGGTTCACTTTGCTGTACAGTAGAAATTACCATAACACTGTAAAGCAATTATATGCAAATAAAAATTAATTTATTTAAAAAAAAAGGAATTTGGACTTCCCTGGTGGTACAGTAGATGAGAATCTACCTACCAATGCAGGGGACACAGATTCTATCACTAGTCCAGGAAGGTCCCACATGCCATAGGGCAGCTAAGCACATACACCAAAGCTACAGAGCCCACATGCCTGGAGCCTGTGCTCTGCAACAGGAAAAGCCTCCACAGTGAGAACCCTGAGCGCGGCAAAGCAGAGCAGCCCCTGCTCGCTGCCTAGAGAAAACCCACTCACAGTAACGAAGACCCAGCCAAGAATAAAAAAAAAATTTTATGAAAAGAAATCCTTTACTCTAAGATCCTATAGGATATAAAGGTACTCTTTTTACTTTCTTCTACAAATTCTAAAGTTTTGTTGTTCAGGTGCTCAGTCATGCCCAACTCTTTGCAACCCCATGGACTGCAGCATACCAGACTTCCTTGTCCTTCACCATTTCTCAGAGCCTGCTCAAACGCATGTTCATTGAGTCAGTGGTACCATCCAACCATCTCATCCTCTGTCATCCTCTTCTCCTCCTGCCTTCAATCTTTCCCAGCATCAGGGTCTTTTGCACTGAATTGGCTCTTCACATCAGGTGGTCACAGTATTGGAGCTCAACTTAGTATCTGTCCTTCCAGTGAATATTCAGGGTTAATCGCCTTTAGGATTGACTGGTTTGATCTCCTTGCAGTCCAAGGGACTCTCAAGAGTCTTCTCCAACACCACAGTTCAAAAGCATCAATTCTTTGGTGTTCAGGCTTCCTTATGGTCCAGCTCTCACATCCATACATGACTGTGGGAAAAAGCATAGCTTTATAAGCCCCTTTGTCAGAAAGTGATGTCTCTTTTTTAATACGCTGTCTAGGTTTGTCATCCAAGTTCTAAAGTTTTGGCTTTTTAATATTTGTCTTTTAATAGCCCTTCAAACTTTGTTGATAGAGACAAAAAGTAGAGAAATGGCTTCCTAGGCCTGTAATGTAGGAGTTTGGGGAAGGGGGAAATTCAGGACAATCGCTAAAGGGCACAAAATTTCTCTTTGAGATGATGGGAATGTCCCAAATTTTACTGTGGTGATAGTCACACAACTCTGCAAATAAAGTAAAAAACCATTTAATTGTACACTTTAAATGGGTGAATTGTATGGATACATACACTATGTGAATTACATTTTATTACAGCTGTTAACATAAAATAGGGCTTTACGCTAAATGAAATGTCAGGCAGAGAAAAGCATATACATATGACAGCCCTTATATGTGGAATCTTAAAAATACCACAATAAAAAAGATGCAGACTCACATATTTAGAGAAAAAACTAATGATTACTAGTGGGGAGAAGGCGAAAGCCGCTCAGTCATGTCTGACTCTTTGCAACCCCATGGACTATACAGTCCATGGAATTCTCTAGGCAGAATACTGGAGTGGGTAGCCTTTCCTTCTCCAGGGGATCTTCCCAACCCAGGGATGGAACCCAGGTCTCCCGAACTGCAGGTGGATTCCTTACCAACTGAGCCACAAGGGAAGCCCAAGAATACTGGAATGGGTAGCCTATCCATTCTCCAGACAATCTTCCTGACCCAGGAATCGAACCAGGGTCTCCTGCATTGCCAGCAAATTCTTTACCAACTGAGCTATCAGGGAAGCTCCTAGTGGGGAGAGGAGGTGGGCAATATAGTGATGAGGAAGGAAAGTACAAACTATTGGGTGTAAGACAGACTACAAGAATATACTATAGGGCTTCCCTGGTGGTCCAGTGATTAAGAATCTGCCTGCCAATGCAGGAGATACAGTTTCTTCCCCTGGTCCACGAAGATCCCACATGCCACAGAGCAACTAAGCCTATGTGCCGCAACAGCTTAGGCTGTGTTCTAGAGCCTGGGAACCACAGCTACTGAGGCCAAGGCTACAAGAAGCCCTCAGACCCACAACCAGAGAGTAGCCCCCACTCACCACAACTAGAGAAAAAGCCCATGCAACAACAAAGACCCAGTACAGCCAAAAATAAAAATTAATTAATTAAAAGAATGGATTGTACAACACGGGGAATATAGCCAATATTTTGTAATAACTATAAATGGAGAGTAACCTTTCAATTCATTTCAGTTCAGTTCAGTCGCTCAGTCATGTCCGACTCTTTGCGACCCCATGAATTGCAGCACGCCAGGCCTCCCTGTTCATCACCATCTCCCGGAGTTCACTCAGACTCACGTCCATCGAGTCCGTGATGCCATCCAACCATCTCATCCTTGGTCGTCCCCTTCTCCTCCTGCCCCCAATCCCTCCCAGCATCAGAGTCTTTTCCAATGAGTCAACTCTTCGCATGAGGTGGCCAAAGTACTGAAGCTTCAGCTTTAGCATCATTCCTTCCAAAGAAATCCCAGAGCTGATCTCCTTCAGAATGGACTGGTTGGATCTCCCTGCAGTCCAAGGGACCCTCAAGAGTCTTCTCCAACACCACAGTTCAAAAGCATCAATTCTTCGGTGCTCAGCCTTCTTCACAGTCCAACTCTCACATCCATACATGACCACAGGAAAAACCATAGCCTTGGCTAGACAGACCTTAATTGGCAAAGCAATGTCTCTGCTTTTGAATATGCTGTCTAGGTTGGTCATAACTTTTCTTCCAAGGAGTAAGTGTCTTTTAATTTCATGACTGCAGTCACCATCTGCAGTGATTTTGGAGCCCCCCAAAATAAAGTCTGACACTGTTTCTACTGTTTCCCCATCTATTTCCCATGACGTGATGGGACCAGACGCCATGATCTTCATTTTCTGAATGTTGAGCTTTAAGCCAACTTTTTCACTCTCCTCTTTCACTTTCATCAAGAGGTTTTTAGCTCCTCTTCACTTTCTGCCATAAGAGTGGTGTCATCTGCATATCTGAGGTTATTGATATTTCTCCTGGCAATCTTGATTCCAGCTTGTGTTTCTTCCAGTCAAGAGTTTCTCCTGATGTACTCTGCATAGAAGTTAAATAAGCAGGGTGACAATATACAGCCTTGACGGACTCCTTTTCCTATTTGGAACCAGTCTGTTGTTCCAGGTCCAGTTGTAACTGTTGCTTCCTGACCTGCATACAGATTTCTCAAGAGGCAGGTTTAAAATCGTTATTTTAATTTAATTTTTTAAATAAAAGTAAATTGAATTGAACTGAAAAGTGAAATAAAATTAAAGCTGAAAAAGGATAGAAGAGGAAGGACATAACAGAGCCAAACACCCGTGGAACAATGATTTCAAAGCTTAACTGACACCCCATGGCTAAGGAGGCTGAGGCAGAGCATCCAAATTAGCCAGGGCTTTGATGCCATCCCAACCACAAAGCACCCCCCAGATTCCAGCTCATCCAGCTTTTAAGTCCATCATCCCCATCATTACATCTCTTTCATCCCTTCCACATTTGACTGTGCAGATAATGCCAACTTCACACGTTTACTATCTCCTGCAGTCCTCAGCAGCCCTAAGAGATCAGCACTGTTCCTCCCATGAAGCAACGGAGTCTCAGAGGTGACATGACTGCCCAACAACTCATTGGCACAATTGGTATTAAAATTCAAGGGGATTTATTTATATTTTAAAACAAAACATTTAAATTTATGTATTTTATCGAAAATATTTTAATTAATTAAAATTACTGTTTATTTTTAAATAACTAAATAAAAGAATATACTGTACAACATGGGGAATATAGCCAATATTTTATAAGAACTATAAATGGAAAGTAACCTTTAAAATCATATTAAAAAATAATTTGAATTAATTAAAAGTAAATTGAATTGAATTTAAAAGTAAAATAAAATCAAAGCTGAAAAAGAATAGAGGAAGGCGGTCATGAGGAAGAGAAGAGAGAGACTGAATCAGCTGTGAAGTGTCCATCCAGGGGGCTGGACCAAACCCTCTGGGGCTGGACCCTCTTGGATTTGAATACCAACTGCACCAATTAGTGGCTGGGCAGTCATTTCACCTCTGAGTCTCAGTTGCGTCATGGGAGCAACAGTGCTGATTTCCTAGGACTGTTGAGGACTGGAGGAGTTAAGAAACGTGAAGTTGGCATTATCTGCACGGTCAAATGTGGAAGGGATAGAAGAGGTGTAAGAATGACAATGATGAGCTGGAATCTGGGAGGTGCTTGGTGGTTGGGATGGCATCAAAGCCCTGTCTAATTTGGATGCCCTGCCTCAGCCTCCTTAGCCAGAGGGTATCAGCGAAGCTTTGCCATCACTCGTTCCATGGGCGTTAAGTTCTGTTTCCTCACCGAGGTTGTGTCAAGGGTGTGTCCCTCCTGTCATGAGGTTTCTTGAGCAACAGAAAGCTTGTCAGCAATAAAGGCCCAGACAGCTGTGCTGCCCAGCTCATAGGCAGGCCTCTCAGGAGACACCTGAGAAGATCCCAGGCTGGCAGCCCTTTCTCCAAGGTCAGCACGTGCAGCCTGACCCCTCCTCAGTGCCCTGACGTGTTGGCAGCTAGGAGGGTGGTGAGAGAGCCTGAATTTGAGACGCTACTTCCAGAGTCAGTAAGTGATATTAAATGTCTGCATATGTGTGTCTGTCTGTCTGTGTCCCTCTCTGTCTCTCTCTGTGTATGTATGTGTGTTTGTGTCTGTCTGTCTCTGTCTGTGTGTGTGTGTATGTGAGTCTGTCTGTCTGTCTCTCTGTGTATGTGCGTTTGTCTGTGTCTGTCTCTGTGTGTGTGTATGTGTGTGTGTCTGTCTGTCTCTCTCTCTGTGATTGCATGTGTGTCTGTCTCTGTCTCTGTGTGTGTGTGTGTGTGTCTGTCTGTCTGTCTCTCTCTGTGTATGTATGTGAGTGTGTGTTTGTCTGTCTACCTCTCTCTGTCTCTCTCCTCTCTCCCCCTTAGTCCCCTACTTTCTCCTCTCTTTTCCCTCTCCCTGCACGAGTGGGTGCTCAGTCCAGTTTGGGCAGAACTGAAGGAATGTCCATCCAGTTACACATCCATGATTCTTTCTTTCTTTTATTCATTTATTTGTTTGCTCAACAAATTCTCCCTGACACCAGCTCTGTGCCCATTCCCACACCGGTGACCCTGATGGAGACAGAGATAAACAGGTCAGGCTATCAGTTCTAAAAATGGAGCTGCTCGTTCAGTCACTAGAATAAGAATCAAAAGCTGGAACATAAGTGTAGACTGGCAGAGCTGTGGGAGCCCAGAGGAGGGAGAGGCAATTTCCAGTGGGTCAACAGGGATCCTAAAACCCACTTTGCAGTGCCATTGCTATAAAGCATGTATCATTTCTAGGTCCTTTCCAGACAGGAAAACTGTCTCAGAGAGGAGAGTGAGATGCTCAAGGGCACACAGCTGGGAAGGGGCCAAGGCAGGACTTAATTCTAAGTTAAGCTTCCTTCCTCTTTCTCTCTCTCTCTTGTTGAATTCCTCTTTCCTCACAGCACTGGCTCCAGTGTGTGTGTGTTTCTAACAAATGGGTAGAGATTTAATGCTCATTTATAGAGCATTAAATTATAGAGTTCTATCACAGATTAGAGCTACCTTAGGGCAGGGGTCATGTCTGTCTTATACAGTGTATTCCCAGTGCCCAGCACATAATGGACACCCAGAAAGTATTTGCTGGATAGATAGATGCATGGGTGATTGGGTGGAGAAGTAGACGGATGGATAGATGAGTGGATGAACGAATGAATGGGCAGGTGTTGGATGGACTAATGAATGAATGGATGGATGGATCCGTGGAGGGATGGATAAATGAATGAGCAGATGGGTGAATGGCTGGTTGGATGGACAGATGTGTGAGTGGATGGATAAATGGTGGGGGGAAGTCATAGCAGACCTGATGCCCCCAAGATTGGCAGAGCAGGGTCTTAACTAGTAAAAAGCACTCAAGATTGAGGACAAAATGTAACAAAAAGTAAAGAAATGGGGAAATGTCAAGACTATGGAAACAGTCATTCTATCCAGAAAAAGAATCAGAGATGAGAATGAAGAACTTGGACAGATGTTCAGGCTCAAGGCAGAGGGAGGAAGGTAAATTGATCTATTCAGATTTGAAGACCTTCTGGGACAGTTTCAAAATTGTATTCCCCACTTTGATGACATCCTCATTTTTTTTTCTTCCAGTTTTATTGAGATACAATTGACATACAACACTGAATAAGTTTAGGGTATACAGCATAATGATTTGATTTACATACACCATGAAATGATTATCATGATAAGTTTAGTGAACATCCATCATCTCATATAGATACAGAATTAAAGAAATAGGAAAATATTTCCTGTGATGAGAACTCAGATTTACTGTCTTAACTTTCATGTATAGCATACAGCAATGTTGATTGTATTACCATCTTGTACACTACATCTCTAATACCTATTTATGTTATAACTGGCGAAGTTGTACGTTTTGACTTCCCTCATCCAATTCCCCTCCCCCTCCACCTCTGATAACCACAAATCTAATCTCTTTTTTATTAATTTGTTTCTGAGAATAATTGACCTAACACACTGTTAGTTTCTGTTACACAGCACAGTGGTTTGATATTTCTCTACATCTCAAACTGATTGCCACAATGTCTAATTACAATGTGTTACCATACAACGCTATCAATAGTTATTGACTATTTTCCCCACACTGTACATTTCTTACCCATGACTCATTTACTTGGTAACTAGGAATTTGTACCTCTTAATCTTCTTTACCTATTCCTCTCATCACCCCCATCCTCCTCCCCTTTGGAAACACACCTGTTTATTTTCTGTATCTATAGCTCTGCTTATGTTTTGTTATGTTTCTTCATTTGCTTTGGGGTTTTTTTTTTTTCCTTTTTGATTCCACATATAAGTGAAATCATACAGCATTTGTCCTCCTCTGTCTGATTTTATTCACTTAGCATAATGCCCTGTAGGTCATCCATGCGGTCGCAAATGACGAGATTTCATTCTTTTTATGGCCGAACAATATTCCATCACTTATATAAGTATCTTCTTCATCCATTCATCTACCATGAGCATGTAGGTTGTTTCCATATCTTGGCATTTGTAAACAATGCTGTAATGAACATTGTCGTTATTGTTCAGTTGCTCAGTTATTCCAACTCTGCAAGCCCATGGATTGTAGCCCACCAGGCTCCTCTGTCCATGGGATTTCCCAGGCAAGAATACTGGAGTGGGTTGTCATTTCCTTCTCCAGGAGATCTTCCCTACTCAGGGATCAAACCTGTGTCTCTTACATCTGCTGCAATGGCAGGCAGGTTATTTACCGTTGAGCCACCTGGGAAGCAGTGAATGAGAATCACCAGAGTATCACACTAGACAGGACACACTTCATGGACTGTCACCTCTTGCCCCAAGTCTCAGCCTGAACCAAGTCCCCACCACTGGGATCCTGTTCAATCTCAAAAACACAAATAGACAGCCTAGTCTGTCCCCTGAGCCCCTCTGTCTTCCTTTGGAGACCTTTAACCTATCTTCTCTTGTCCCTTTTCCCTTAGGATCAGACAAGGGTGGTGAGATTTGGACTCAGAATCAAAAGAGATGAGCAGTCCTCAGCCTTTGGAAGAGGTAGGCTGGGTGCAGGCTAGGGGAGAGAGGTGGGAGCATCCGGGGAGAGGGGAAGAGAGGAACTTAATGTTTGAGACACTAGAGGGGGTGAAAACTCATGACATGGATTCAGAACTCAGGTGCTTTGTGGTCATTCAATTGGAGAAAAAGACTCAGCAATGGAACTGAAGTTATGGCAACTGGGAAAAGAAGGGGGCACCCTGGCTACCTTTGTCTCGATGATAAAATTCTTATAATTATGGTACTCAGTATCCTGCTTCTCTTTTTTTTTATAACTATTTACATATTTTGGGATGAACTGGGTCTTAATGGGAGCACAAAGGATCCTCACTGCAGCTGGAGGGCTTCTCTCCAGATGTGGCACACAGGTTTATTGCCCTGTGGCATGTGGAATCTTAGTTCCTGGACCAGGAATCGAACCCGTGTCTCCTGCATTGGAAGCCAGATTCTTAACCACTGAACCACCAGGGAAGTCTCACACTGCCTATTTTCTAAAGAAAAGAAATTTTGGCCCCAATATTCTTCCTCTGATAGGATGAGATAGAATCTCGGAATTAGCTTCATAAAGTCTGAGACCTCTGCAAGTGAGAAGGTAATGCTCAGAATACTCTTGGGAATGATGGAGAGAGAGACAAAGCTATCAAATGTGACAACTGGAGGAGACCCTCAAAATTCGCCCGCCTTACTCATAGTCATTGTCTCTATTTGGAAGTGTGTCAATCACTCAGTCATGCCCGACTCTTTTCAACCCCACAGGCTGTAGCTTACCAGGTTCCTCTGTCCATTGAATTCTCCAGGCAAGAATACTGGAGTGGGTTACCATTCCCTTCTCCAGGGGATTTTCCCAACCCAGGGATTGAACCCAAGTCTCCCATATTGCAGGCAGATTCTTTACATATGAACCACCAGGGAAGCCCCTATATTTGGAAACTGAGATTCAAATAGGAGCAGTGTTTCAATACCATTCTCCCAAATCATCCCACCCTTGCCCTCTCCCACAGAGTCCAAAAGACTGTTCTATACATCTGTGTCTCTTTTGCTGTCTTGCATACAGGGTTATCATTACCATCTTTCTAAATTCCATATATATGCATTAGTATCTTATATTGGTGTTTTTCTTTCTGGCTTATTTTACTCTGTATAATAGGCTCCAGTTTCATCCACCTCATTAGAACTGATTCAAATGTATTCTTTTTAATGGCTGAGTAATACTCCATTGTGTATATGTACCACAGCTTTCTTATCCATTCATCTGCTGATGGACATCTAAGTTGCTTCCATGTCCTGGCTATTATAAACAGTGCTGCAATGAACATTGGGGTACACATGCCTCTTTCAGTTCTGGTTTCCTCAGTGTGTATGCCCAACTGTATCATATATGAAATGAATAGCCAGTCCAGGTTCAATGCATGATACTGGATGCTTGGGGCTGGTGCACTGAGACAACCCAGAGGGATGATATGGGGAGGGAGGAGGGAGGGGGGTTCAGGATGGGGAACACGTGTATACCTGTGGTGGATTCATGATGCTGTATGGCAAAACCAATACAACATTGTAAAGTAATTAACCTCCAATTAAAATAAATAAATTTATATTTTTTAATTTAAAAAAATAGGAGCAGTGATTTACTCAAGTTCATACTGGACTCCAGGTTGGATTGCCAGATTTGGCAAATAAAAATAAAGGATGTCCAGTCAAATTTTAATTTCACATCAACAACAAATAACCTTTCAGTGTAAATATACTCCATGCAATATTGAGGACATACTTATTCTTCAAAGCGTTAGTCACTCAGTCATGTCCAACTCTTTGCAACCCCATGGACTGTAGCCTACCAGGCTCCTCTGTCCATGGGATTCTCCAAGCAAGAATACTGAAGTAGGCCGCCATTCCCTTCTCCAGGGCATCTTCCCAACCCTGAGATCAAACCTGGGTCTCCCACATTGCAGGCAGATTCACCATCTGAGCCCTTTATTCTTTAAAGGGCTTTATTCTTTAAAACTTGGGAAGCCCTTTATTCTTTAAAACTTGGGTTTTTTTTTTTTTTTCATTTGAATCTTGAGTATACCTTGGCATCCTGTATTCTACTCAGCAACCCTACCCCCAGGCACCTTTGGACCACATCTGCTTTCTCCTCCCCTTTGATAACTTCTGTCGTCTCTTGGCCCAGGAGACATACGACATGTCAGGTGCCCGCCTGGCCCTGACACTGTGTGTCACCAAAGCCCGAGAAGGTTCCGAGGCAGATCTGGATGCCCTGGAGCGCATGTTCCAGCATCTGGGGTTTGAGAGCACCATGAAGAGAGACCCTACTGCCCAGGTATTGTGCTGCCAGCTCCAGCCCAGCAGGGGAGGGGTGGGGGCTGAAGGAGAAGGTGGATTCCAGGGTCACCCCTGAGTCCGGCCATTCCTCTCACTCCAGCAATTCCAGGAAGAGTTGGAAAAATTCCAACAGGCCATCGACGCCCGAGAAGACTTTGTCAGCTGTGCCTTCGTGGTTCTCATGGCACACGGATTAGAAGGGCGCCTCAAAGGGGAGGATGAGAGGATGGTCGAGCTGGAGGACCTCTTCCAGGCTCTGAACAACAAGAACTGCCGGGCCCTGAGAGCCAAGCCTAAGGTGTACATCGTGCAGGCTTGTCGAGGAGGTGGGGCCAACAGCCAAGGACACAGAGCCCCTCCCTCCCAGATCCAAAACCCCGCCAAGCCTTGGGTTTCCCATCTGTCTTATGACCTTCTTTTTTCTTCTCCTTCTTTCTGATTTTGCCTTTTCCTTCTTGATGTTTCAGAACAAAGGGACCCTGGTGAACCAGTCACTGGAGGGCATCTTGCAATGATCACAGAAGAAAGTCCTGAAACCATCCCAACGTACACAGACACCCTCCACGTCTTCTCCACCATAGAAGGTATGAGCTTCCAGCTGACCCAGTGCGGCCTGCTTCTCCACCTCACCTGCCACTCCTGACCCTTGAGACTCCCCTCCAGGACTCACCATTGTCCAAGGCATTTTGTAGCAAATGCGCGTGCAGGTGCATGCACATGCACGCACGCACGCACGCACACACACACACACACACACACACACACACAGTCACCCACCCCCACTGAGCTCCCCTGAGCCCACTTATCTGGAATTCCCAGGGTACATTGCCTACAGACATGACCAGGAGGGCTCCTACTTCATCCAGACTCTGGTTGATGTGTTCACCAATAAGAGAGGACCCATCCTGGAGCTTCTGACAGAGGTGAGTTGGGAGAGGGTACCTTGGAACCCCCACCCAGCCTAATCAGGGAGCATGCAGAATGGGCTGTATGTGCGTGCCCAGTCACTCAGTCATGTCCGACTCTTTGTGACCCCATAGACTATAGCCTACAAGCCTCCTCTATCCATGGGATTTCCCAGGCAAGAATACTGGAGTGGGTTGCCATTTCCTCCTCCAGGGGATTTCCTGACCCAGGATCAAGCCCACATCCCTTGCGCCTCCAGCACTGGCAGGCATGTTCTTTACCAACTGCACCCCCTGGAAGCACAGCAGGCTCAGCCTCTTCCAAACCTTTCTGCATGTTCCCCCTCCCTTGCCTCCTGCTGCAAGGCCAACCTGGGTCCCAACACAGAAACTAGAACACCCATCTCCCAGGAGTGACTTTCCCTAAAGCGAGGAATTCCAAAGCTTACAGTATGTGAGATAATTTAGATGAAATATGGATAAATTTCTGTAAACAAGCCCCTTAGGTTTAACTCATTTTTGGCCGTTCTGATGGGTATGTGTTATTTTGGCAGATTAGAAAAAACATATAACGAGAATGTGCAGCCAATGATTCCACAGAAATTATGGTGTGAAAGAGTTAGTTGCTCAGTCGTACCCAACTCCTTGCGACCTCATGGACTGTAGCCCCCCAGGCTCCTCTGTCTGTGGAATTCTCCAGGCAAGAATACTGGAGTGGGTGGGCATTTCTTTCTCCAGGGGATCTTCCTGACACAGGGATGGAACCTGGCTCTCCTGCACTGAAGGCAGATTCTTTACCTTCCGAGCCACTAGGAAAGCCCAATTATAGTGTAGGATGAGACAGTAAAGGTCTCCCACTTTAGGACATGGAGACTCACCTGCCCTAACTTTCTCCCAATAAGCACATTACCTGACTCCCCCAAAAGCCCAGGCCCAAGCTGACCATTCCTGTTGCTGCAGGTGACCCGGCGGATGGCAGAAGCAGAGATGGTTCAAGAAGGGGAACCAAAGAAAGTGAACCCTGAAATCCAAAGCACTCTTCGGAAACGACTCTACCTGCAGTAGAAGTAGAAAGGGTGGGGTGGGGCCCTCTTTCAGGTGCCCTCTCTGCCCCCACAGAGATTTAAAGACAGCTCTCACCACTTCTCCAAAATCTTCTCTTCCCAAAGCTAAATGGTGCCCAGCTCTTCACCCTTCATGAAGGCCCTCCTTCAATCTATCCCCGTCCTTCTTAGGGCAAACCAGCTAAAACTGAACACAAAGCATGGTGATAACATTAACATCACCTCCCTCGGGCTGGACTCTCCACCTCTATTAATACACCTAAAAAGACATTCAATTATCCCACTCTCTATTCCTATGCTCTGGTGAAGCCCTCTTCTTTCTGCTATGAATCATACCCATACAAACGTAACCAGATGAAACGCAAGATTTTCCACTGTTAAACCATGCCGTTTCATCACCTCCCATCCCAATCAAAACTTCACTGGCTCTGGAATTTCACGTGAAGTTATAACCTCCTCCTCCTGGCAATTGCATCCATTCCCATTTCCCAGAGATTTCCTCTCAACCTCTGGAAATTCAGTAAAGCAAGGGTTATTCTCTCTCCAAGACCCCTCTTCTCTGGCCAACAAGCAGGTGCCTTGACGCCATCCACCTCATGGGTTCTCTCTGGTTAATGGAGCTGCTTCCTCCTTTTCTGAAGCCCTTCCTCCTGACTAATGCCACCCCATCCACTGCTCTGAATTCTGACATGTGTCTGAGACAATCCATCCATTTACCCATTCTCAGAGTTTTGACTCTCTTTAAAAAAAAATTTTTTTTTGTTTTTAATTGGAGGATAATTGCTATACTACATTGTGTTGTTTCTGCCATACAACAACGTGAATCAGCCATGAATATAATATATCCCCTCCCGCTTGAACCTCTCTCCCACCCCACCCCATCCCACTCATCCAGGTGGTCACAGAGCACTAGGATGAGTTCCTTGTGTCACACACCAACTTCCCACTAGTCAACTTCCAACTCGAAATCATAGCGTGTTGGAGCTATGGAAAAACCCCTAGTGTTACCCTGTTACTTTTCAGAGAAGATTATAGAGGACTAGAGAGGCTAAATCTCTCCTCAAATACCACACAGTAAGCCAGTGGCAGGGTCAAGGTCTGGCTTCCAGGCTAGCCCCACTTCCACTACCTGCTAAATCTTCCATTAGTGAGTGTGTGATTAGTCGCTCAGTCTGATCTGACTCTTTCTGACCCCATGGACTGTCATCCACAAGGCTCCTCTGTCCATGGCACTCTCCAGGCAAGAATACTGAAGAGGGTTGCCATGCCCTCCTCCAGGGGATCTTCCCAACCTTCGGATCTAACCCAAGTCTCTTACATCTCCTGCACTGGCAGACAGGTTCTTTACCACTAGCACCACCTGGGCAAGTTTACTTCCATGGGATTCTGACATTGGGCTGGAAGCTGGATCAGAGGCTCCCAAGTCTATGACAATTTTCTATCTATCTACAGCCCTGACCTTTCCCACCATGATAACCTGTGGTCATATCTGCCATCACTGAAAAAGCATGGCTAACGAGGAATCATTTCTTCCTGGTCCATCCTCCAAGTGTTCCCTGGAACCATCAACCTCAAACCTCTGCAGTCATCTATGACACCCATCTTTCTTCATCCTTCATATGTCACCAGCCACCATATCCAGCCCAGCTTGACTTTGAAACATTCTCTTCCTTTCCTTGTCACTCTCTAGTTCCATCCCTCTCATGTCTGTATCTTTGCACCAGTTTCCTTCCTTGTCCCTATGCCCTCCCATCTCACTCCTCCTCTGACCTCCATATCATCTACAATTCTTGATCTCCCCAGAACACTAAAGAAGACACAATGGTGCCTCATTACACAGAGATCAAGGCTCAACCCCACACCCTGATTTCTCACACCTGTACAATCCCACTCCTGTCAGCAATCATCTAAACTCCTCTCCCACCTCCCCAACCATGCTCCAACAAGACTAATGTCTTACTCATCCCTGCATCTAAGCCTTTGCTCTTAACATTTCTCCAAACATGAGTGCCCTCTCGCTCTTGTTCATCCACTTTCCACCATCTCCCACCCCTACTTATTCCAGAAAGCCATTCCTAATATTCTTTCCGGTTGATTCTGCTCTCTCACCCAGGATGAGAAACAAATTACAATTTTTCCAGGGTGGGGAATAAGTCTTTGCTCAACATAACGGATGTTCAGTAAATAGTTGTCAAACTTTAAGAATCTGTGGGGTCTCCATTCCTACCTTGCAAATGGGTTCATCAGTACTATTTTTCTAGATTTCATGTAATATGCATTAATGGGTGATATTTGTTTTTCTCTTTCTGGCTTATTTCACTTATAACAGGCTCTCGGTTCATCCACTTCACTGCAACTGGCTCATATTCATTCCTTTTATGGTAGAGTAATATCTCATATATGTACCACAACTTCTTTATGCATTCATCTCTTGATGGACATCTAGGTTGCTTCCATATTCTGACTTCTGTAAATAGTGCTGCAATGGACATTGTGGTAGATGTGTCTTTTTGAATAATTAAATAAAAGAATATGTTGGAATCTTTGCTCTGTACTTAAACAGTGAGACTGATGAGATAGGCATTGTGTGTTTGATTTCTTTTCTCTGATAGCCAGCTGTCTCCCAGTGTGTCTATCATGCACAGAGAATAATGAGCCTCATTCCTTTCATATAAGCAGATGTGCTAGGAATGGGAAAGTTACAGGCCACACTTCCATGCCATATTTTCCATGACAGTTCCAGCTCCAGAATGTTCCCAAGGAAGTATCCAGACACAGAGCTGTAGCTTTTCAGAACCCTGAGGGATCTTGTAGATCAACTAGTTATAGGATCACAGATATTTAGCAAGTGTGCCACCTCTCTCTATGTTGGTGCCCATGGCAGACATGACTAATCAATCACACTTTCTGGGGACTTCCCTGACAGTTCAGTGGTTAAGAATCCTCCTTCCCAAGAGGGTAAGATGAATGGAGCGAGTAGCATGGAAGCATATACACTACCATATGCAAAACAGATAGCCAATGGAAATATGCTATATGATCCAGGGAGCTCAAACTGGGGCTCTGTAACAGCCTAGAGCAGTGGGAAAGGGTGGAAGGTGGGAGGGAGGTTCAAGATGGGGGGACATATGTATGCCTACAGCTAATTCATGTTGATATATGGCAGAAATGAAACCAATATTGTAAAGCAATTATCCTTCAATTGAAAATAAACACTTTTTTTTTTCAAATCTATGAGAACAATGAAATAAGAAATCCACCTTCCAAACAGGGGCCTATGTTCAGTCTCTGATCAGGGAACCAGATCCCGCATGCCACACGACTAAGACTGATGCAGTCAAATAAGTAAATTTCTTTTAAAGTTTATCCACTTAATCATTTTGCAATTTTTGCAGTATATCATCACATCATATACCTTAAACTTCAGTTCAGTTCAGTTCAGTCGCTCAGTCATGTCCGACTCTTTGCAACCCCATGAATTGCAGCACGCCAGGCCTCCCTGTCCATCACCAACTCCCAGAGTTCACTCAAACTCACGTCCATTGAGTTGGTGATGCCATCCAGGCATCTCATCCTCTGTTGTCTCCTTCTCCTCCTGCCCCCACTCCCTCCCAACATCAGAGTCTTTTCCAATGAGTCAACTCTTCACATGAGGTGGCCAAAGTACTGGAGTTTCAGCTTTAGCATCATTCCTTCCAAAGAACATCCAGGACCAATCTTCTTTAGGATGGATCTCCTTGCAGTCCAAGGGACTCTCAAGAGTCTTCTCCAACACCACAGTTCAAAAGCATCAATTCTTCAGCGCTCAGCCTTCTTCACAGTCCAACTCTCACATCCATAGATGACCACTGGAATATCTTGATAAACTGGAAAGTCATTTAATATCTTTTTTTATTTTTAAAAATTGTATACAGCAGCAGAGGATGGGATGGTTAGATAGCACACTGACTCAATAGACACAAACTTTATCTCCTGACAAATTGCAGGAGATGGTGGAGGACAGGGAAGCCTGGCATGCTGCAGTCCATGGGGTGGCAAAGAATTTGACACAATTTAGCTACTAAACAACAACATACGTTAGCAAGGGAGGCACAAGGAATTGATCCCCTAAGCCATTCTAAAGTCCTCCAGTTCAGCACAAGACACGAGAAAAGCAATGGGATGTCTAGCTTTCAGAACTTGGGATACAAACTGGTCTGCTTTCATTCTAATTGGTTGGGTTATTTGGGGAGTAAAACATCTCAGCTGTTTATGAAGTTGTCATCACAGATAATCAATTACAGGAAATGAGGTCATCCTCATGCTGGCCAATTAATTTAACCTCCTTGCCCACAGTCTACACCCATGCCCACAACTCACCCAATGTGAGCTTCTTACGCCCAGTTGGCTTCCTATTACATTCTGACCATACGAGACACAAGAGAGAAACAGGAAGGAGGAGGAAGGACATGTGATTTGAATTCTCCTGTTGTTGTCCAGCTATGTCAGCTCTTTCCAGTTTCCAATTCCTTTGACCCATATGTAAAACTGGCATCATCATGCCTCCCCCTAAATACACCAGCCCCCGCTGGTCAGCGACCCCTCCACAGAGGTATGAGTGCCAGATTCACATGGCACACTCTTCTCCATCCTTCGCGCTTCCAGGATCTGCTAACCTCAGCTCCTCCCTTTACTTCCCAGGCCTGGGCAGGTCACCTGATCCCTACCTGAACTATCTCTGGTTTAACTCTAGAAATGCCTTCTTGCCTTTCCAGTCCCCCACTACCTGTTAGGTCAATGCCCACAGTAAATTCTCTCTTTTAAAATACCTTGAGTGCATCTATAACACAGATAAAATTTGAAAGTGTTATATTCAGTGAAATAAGCCAGACACAAAAGGACAAGTATTGGGACTTCCCTGGTGGTCCAGTGATTAAGACTTGGTGCTCCCAATGCAGGGGACCCAGCTTCAATCCCTGGTCAGGGAACTAGATTCCACATGCCACAACTAAAAGTTAAATGCTGCAACTAAAGATCCTGTATCCCACAACTAAGACCCATTACAGCCAAATAAATAAATAAAAGCTTAAAAAAAATAAACAGGCAAGTGTTATAAGAGTCCATTAATAGGTTTGCCTACTCCAAATAGGCAAACTCATAAAGACACAAAGTAGATTAGAGATAGCCAGAAGCTGGAGGCTAGGAGATTGGGGAGCTACTGTATAATGATTACAGAGCTTCTGTTTGGGGTGACAAAAAATTTTGGAAATAGATGGTGAAGTTGGCTGCCCATTATGAACCACACACCTTAAAATGGTTAAAATGGCAAGCTTTGTGTCACATATATTTTACCACAATTTTTGAAAGCTAATAATGTAATATACCAAAAGACAATGAATTGAGCAATTTAAATGGGTGCATTGGATGGCATGTGAATTACATCTCAATAAAGTTGTTTTGGGCTTCCCTGGTTGTTCAGTGGTAAAGTATCTGCCTGCCAATGCAGGAAATGTGAGTTCAGTCCTGGGGTCAGGAAGATCCCCTGGAGGAGGAAATGGCAACCCACTCCAGTATTCTTACCTGGGAAATCCCGTGGACAGAGGAGCCTGGTGGGCTATATCTGTGGTGTCACAAAAGAGTTGGACATGACTTAGCAACTAAACAACAACAACAACAACAAAGTTGTTTTTAAAAAATATACTATTTTTTTGCCTTGCAGGGAATAAAACTACCTTAATAAAGATTTTTAAAACTCCTTTGGTGATTCCAACTCCTTTGGTATGTGGTTGTGCAACTCTTTAGACACACCAAAGATCATTGAACCCTGTAGTTTCAAAGGGTAAATTGATCGTGTGTGAATTATATATAATAGAGTTATGTTTGAAATGGAGTAGTTACATACTATGATATGTGGAAAGTCAGTATTACTTGCCATAATTAGGAGATAAGCATAAAAATATGATTCAACCATGAGAAAGGAGGAAATCCTGCCACTTGCAGCAACATGGATGGAACCTGAAGGCATTATGCTAAGTGAGATAAGCCAGACAAGGACTAATCCTGTATGAAATCACTTGTACATGAAACTTTTAAAAGCTGAACTTGTAGAAACAGAGTAGAAAGGTGGTGATCAGAGCCTGGGAGATAGGGGAATTGGGGAGATGTTTTAAAGGTACAAACTTGCAAACTGGATGATGAATAAGTTAAGGAGGTCTGATGCACAGTGTAGGGATTATAGTCAACAATGCTGTAGTATACATTTCCAAGTTGCTAAAAGACTGAATCTTAAGGGTTGTCACCACAAAAAAGAAATGATAATTATGTGACATGATAGAAGTGTTAGCTAATGCTGTGGTGGAAATTGTATTGCAATATATAAATGTTTCAAAACAGCATATGGTATGCCTTAAGCTTACATAATGTTGCATGTCAATTATATCTCAATTTTTTAGTCCATACATACAATTAAAATTTTAAATGTTCATGTATGATAGAGACAAAAAAAGAATGGTGGTTACCAGGGTTTGGGGTGAGGGCTAGAGAGTTATTGTTTAATGGGTACAGAGTTTTAGTATGGTAAGATGAAAAAGTTTTGGATGGATAGTTGTAATGATTGTACAACCATGTGAATGTACTTAAGGTTACTGAGCTATAGTCTTAAAAATGACTAAAATTGTATATATTATTGTATATTTATAAAATTGTATGAAATTTTATAAACTCTATACATTTTAATGTATAAAATTATAAACTTGCCTATTTTACCACATTAAAAAGTGGTAACAGAAAAAAAAATGTTTATGTATGAAACATCAAAAGTCACCTCAGTGTACAACCAGTTTGCCTTTTGACATCATGGCCAATATCCTGGTCTTTGCCTCTTTGTTCATGTGTATAAACATTTCTCAAAGCATTGCTAAGACAAAGTTATGAGCATTTTTATTTTCCGTGTGTTCATTCATTCGTTACATTAAAATAATTTATCAAATTCCTACCCAATGCCAAATACTGTTCTAGGTTCTGTAAATAGTGTGGTGGACCAAGCTCCTGATCTCATGGAATTCACATTCTGGTGGAGAGATGATAAACAGTACAATATGATTTTGGATAGTGCTGAGTGCAGTGGAATGGGGGAGCACCTTAAGAGAATAAAGAATTGGAGGGAAGAGTCGGATATCATTTAGCGACTGAACAACAACAAAGGTGATAGTTGAGCAGAGATCTATCTGAGGAAACAATGAGTGAGAACCATGTAAAGACTTAATGGTCTGTGCACATTATGTTCATCATATATCTACAAACCCCTATGCTATTATTTTACTCAAGTTTTTCTTTAAATTCTTTTTTATTTAAAAATAAACTGTTGGAAATAAACTCACAGACATAGAAAGCAAACTTATGGTTCCTAAAGAAAAAAGGGAGGAAGGGATAAATTAGGAGATTGGGATTAACATACACACACTACTATAGATAAAATAAACTAGGACCTACTGTACAGCACAGGGTACGATGCCCGGTATCTTGAAATAACCTATAATGGATAAGCACCTGAAAAAAGAGCAGACAGATAAACATACATGTTGTCTACTTTTAAAAGATGCACAGCATGAAAGCTGTGAGTTAAGTTTTACTTGGGGCAAAATGAGGACTGCAGCCTGGGAGACAGCACCTCAGATAGCTCTGAGAGTCTGCTCCAAAGAGGCGGGGGAGGCAGGGAAGGTCAGTATATATATGATTTGGATGAAGGGGAATACATGCAATCAAGCACATATTCTTCCAGAAGGTTTCTGTTAGTCTCCTGAAGCTTTCTGCCAGACACAAGGAACAATTATCACCATGAGGGATTTCAGTGCCTTTCTAGTTATGAGGAGACGCAAGAATTGGGTTCATAAAATCAACTCCTGAAAATAACTATCTCAAGACCTGTTCTGCCAGTTTTTCCCCCTGAGCACAGAGTGCCTCATTTCTGCTCTCCACCTTGAACTACTTTTGGAGAGTGTTGAAAATCAGCAGCGACAGCAGCGTATGGTTTAATCCTTGTAGAGACAGATAGCAAGTGCCAATTCATAGTTGACAATGTATAACTGAACCACTTTGCTGTATGCCAAAAATTAACACAACATTGTAAATTAACTATGCTTCAATTCTTCTAATGAGCCTATTTTTTAAAAAAAGAATAGAACTTACCCATACAACATACAACAGAATATTATCTGGCAATCTAAAAAAGCATGTAATACAGATTCACACAGACAGAAGAGCCTGGCAGGCTACACAGTCCATGCGGTCACAAAAGTTGGACATGATTTAGCAATTAAACCACCACTGATTCACACATTAGCACAAAGGGACCTTGAAAACACTAAGCTCTTAAAGCAGTGAGAACATTCTCTCTGGTTTGGGGATGAAAGCAAGGACCTCCAGGAAGTAATGTTAAGGAAGCAATTTTGGCTTAACCTTAGAAACTTCTAGTACCAAAATCTACCCCATCCCCCAAGGTAAGCATCCACTTCTGAATTTCAAGATCTCCCTTCCTGCAACCTCCAAACCCCAAAGCTATTTAAACAGAGCTCACCCACAGCAGGAGAAGGCAATGGCAACCCACTCCAGTACTCTTGCCTAGAAAATCCCATGGACGGAGAAGCCTGGTAGGCTGCAGTCCATGGGGTCGCTGAGTCAGACACGACTGAGCGACTTCACTTTCACTTTTCACTTTCATGCATTGGAGAAGGAAATGGCAAGCCACTCCAGTGTTCTTGCCTGGAGAATCCCAGGGACAGGGGAGCCTAGTGGGCTGCCGTCTATGGGGTCTCACAGAGTCGGACACGACTGAAGTGACTTAGAAGCAGCAGCAGCACCCACAGCAATGCCCCAAAGAAGCTCATAAATCCCATGCAAGCAAAGAAGGGAGTGTTCTGCAGAAAAAAGCAATGCAAACTCCACCAGCTCCAAAGGGACCTGTGCATGCATGCGAAGTTGCTTCCATCACTTCTGAGACTGCAACCATATGGACTGTAGCCCTCCAGGCCCCTCTGTCCATGGGATTCTCCAGGCAAGAATACTGGAGTGGGTTGCCATGGCCTTCTCCAGGTGAATCTTCTGACCCAGGGATTGAACCCACATCTCTCTCCTGCATTGGTAGACGGGCTCTTTACCACAGCACCAGATAGGGACCTGTAACACCCTAAAAATTAGTACAAAGTTTTATGAATAGATGATGTATAAATTTATAACCTTTGGAAATGATTGGCTTCATCAAGAGCTGTAAAAATGTTCTTTTTCCTTGACCCTATAACTCCACTTCAGGAAAGTTATCATAAAGAAATAATTCAACAGGGCTTCCCTGGTGGTTCAGTGGTGAAGAATCCACCTGTCAATACAGGAGACGTGGTTCAATCCCTAACTTGGGAAAATCCCACATGCCAAGAAGCAACTAAGTCCATGTGCCCCAACTACTGACCCTGTGCCCCAGAGCCCAGAACCTACTGAGCCTACATGCCACAGCTACTGAAGCCCCGCCCCTAGAGCCCATGCTGCACAACAAGAGAAGCTGAGGTAGGAAATAGACGAGCTCCAAGTGTGATTTACAGCTCGCCTCCTATTTGCAATTCACGGGGCTAGAACAAATGGTCTTCAGAATGAATACTTAAAACAAGCCTCTTGTTTGCATTCCCTGAGACAAGAGACAGGTGGGCACCAGTCAAGGCATTTACAATCAGCCTCCTGTTTGCCATCCAAAATGGAAGTAACAACAGAAACAGGGTAAATAACCAGTCTTTGCCTCTAGTAAAGACCTTAAGGTAATAGTCACGGCAATAGTCAAGGTTACAATCATAGCAAGAACAAAAAGAGGGAAAACCCTGTTTGAGTAAAGGATTAAGGGATCTCCAATCCCTGTCTTTGTGGGACAAGGGAGATACGACACCTGTGCAGAAAGGCTCCTTGGGTGTCAAAAGTCAGGGGATAATTCCAGACCATAATGCATTTTGCTCTCCCAAAAGCCTTCGCTTTGAGACCCATCTTGGCTGAAGGGTATGCATGCACCCAGGGGAGGGACCGGAGGCAAATTAACCAGAGAGAGGACAGAAGAAGATGACTGGCCTGAGGGAAGACAAAGACCTGGAAAAGCTTATCAAGGATTTACACTTCCCAAAGGCGCAAGTCTCTCTCTGAGCTGGCCCGTGTGCCTTTCTGCATGTACTTTTCCTTTCCTTTATACATTACTCTTTACCTTCTGCCTCCTTGCCTGAATTTGTTCCTGACTAGGCAGGCAAGGACTAGGGACTCTAGCCCTAACTGCTCACCCTTGTGGTCCAGTGGTTAGGACTCCTGGTCCAGGAAACTAAGACCCTGCTTTCAGCTACCCCTCACTGCTGATTGCTGCAAGCTGCCGCTTACTGCTGCGCATGTCCACAATCAAAGCCACCACAATGAGAGGCCCATGCACCTGAATGAAGAGTATCCCGCTAGCCTCAACTAGAGAAAAGCTCGAGCAGCACCAACGACCCAGCACAGCCAAAAATAAATAAAATTATACCCAAACACATATGTCTACACATACACATATACACACACATACCTAAGTACATATACGTGCTTAAGTAAATACATAAGTACACGTCCACACATATAAATGCACATTCATTTGCACACATAACCATGCTCGCCTGATACACATACACACATACATGTACACATAAGTACATATTCACATGGGACCGCCCTGATGGCTCAGATGGTAAAGAATCTGTCTGCAATGAGGCGGACCTGGGTTCGATCCCTGTGTCGGGAAGATTCCCTGGAGGAGGAAATGGCAACCCATGCCAGTATTCTTGCCTGGAGGATTCCAAGGACAGAGGAGCTACTACTGTCTATGGGGTTGCACAGAGTCAGACACGACTGAGCAACTAGCACTTTCACTTTTCGCACAGCAGGTCATTGCAGTGGGTCCTAATCCAATATATAGCCACTGTCCTTATAAGAAGAGATTAGGACCAGCTGCAGAGAGTAGACAGTCATCCACGCACCAAGGAGGGAGACTTTTAAAGAAACCAAACTTGTTGACACCTTGATCTCAAACTTCTAGCCTCCAGAACTTCAAGTAAATTAATTTCTGTTGTGTAAGCCACCTAGTCTGTGGCATTTTGTTACAGCAGCCCTGGGGAGATTATACACACACATACACGTATGCCCACACAACACACAGACACACGTATGTTGTTGCTGTTCAGTCGCTAAGTCATGTCCGACTCTTTGCCACCCCGTGAACTGCAGTTCATGCCAGGCTCCTTTGTCCTTCACTAGAATTTGCTCAAATTCATGTTCACTGAGTAGGTGATGCCATCCAACCATCTCATTCTCCGCCATCCCCTCTTCTCCTTTTGCACTTCAATCTTTCCCATCATCAGGGTCTTTTCCAACGAGTCAGCTCTTCGCATCAGGTGGCCAGAGTACTCGGGCTTCAGCTTCAACATTAGTCCTTCCATTGAATATTCAGGGTTGATCTCCTTTAGTTTTGACTGGGTTGATCTCCTTGCTGTCCAAGGGATTCTCAAGAGTCTTCTCTAGCACCACAGTTCGAAAGCATCAGTTCTTCAGTGCTCAGCCTTCTTTATGGTCCAACTCTCACATCCATACATGACTAATGGAAAAATCATAGCTTTCACCACATGGACTTTTAATACCACTTGCAGCAACGTGGCTTCCCTGGTAGTTCAGCTGGTAAAGAATCTGCCTGCAATGCAGGAGACCCTGGTTTGATTCCTGTTCACAGGCTTCCCTGGTGGCTCAATTGGTAAAGAATTCACCTGCAATGCAGGGGAGACCTGGATTGGGAAGATCCCCTGGAAGAGAGCGTGGCAACCCACTCCAGTATCCTTGCCTGGAGAATCCCCATGGACAGAGGACTCTGGCGGGCTAAAGCCCATGGGGTTGTAAAGAGTCAGACAGGACTCTAAGAACAACTAAGCACAGCACAGCAGTAACATGGATGGACTTGAAGATTATTATATTAAATGAAATAAGTCAAATAGAAAAGGAAAAATTTCATACGACATCCCTTATATGTCGAATCCAAAAACAAATGATATAAATAAACTTACAAAACAGAGATTCAGACTCATAAAATGAACTTAGGGTTGGTTGGGAGTGGGGGTTGGGGGAAAGGATAGTTAGAGAGTTTGGGATGGACATATACACTCTGCTATATTTAAAGTGGATAAAGGACCTACTATATAGCACCTGGAACTCTGCTCAAAGTTATGTGGCAGCCTGGATGGGAGGGGAGTTTGAGGGAAGAATGTAGACATATACATGTATGGCAGAGTCCCTTCACTGGTCACCTGAAACCGTCACAACACTGTTAATCAGCTAGCTGTTGTTGTTCAGTCGCTAAGTCGTGTCTGACTGTGATCTTGTGGGCTGCAGCACGCCAGGCTTCCCTGTCCTTCACCATCTCCCAGAGTCTGCTCAACACACGTCCATGGAGTCAGTGATGCCATCCAACCATCTCATCCTCTGTCACTAGACCCCAATACAAAACAAAAAGTTCTTTTAAATAAGTAAAAAATCTTTTTAAAGCTGAGTAAAAAGTTTTTAAAAAATAATACAAATGGATGTATTTACAAATGAGAAACAGATTCACCGACTTAAGAGAATGAACTTACGGTTACCAAGGGGGAAGGGGAGGGGGGATAGATTGGGACTTTGGGGTTGACATGTACACACTGCTATATTTAAAATAGATAACCAAGGACCTACTGTTAAAAAAATTAATAAAATAAGGAAGTAATACAGAAAATACATTTTTAAAATTCCTTGTCATGCGGACCCTGCAGGAAAGATAACATGTTCTCCCCATCTGTCTTCAAAGAAGAGATGGAAGCTATGAGAGATGAGTGTTACAAGCTGGTGACACAAGCCCATTTCATCTGTGCCCTGGGTTCTTCCCGCATCTGGTTCCCTCCAAAGGGCATCAGTACCAATCAGACTTCAGAACCCAGGACAGAGACAGAGACTCACGTGCTGTGAACGAGGGGCAAAAGGGGTGGAGAGGGAGGTGCCCCCATGTCGGCATCAGAGTGTAGTGGAACCTTCCTCTAGCTGTTGGAAAGAGTTTGACTTTCCAAATCTGGGAGATGGCCCACCGTGGGCAGTTCACAAGCTTGCTGCTTATCACGTCATCATAGAGCTTATTGTGCTTTATTTCTCCTTCCTTGAGCTAATAAATTCTAATCAGGAGAAGGGGCTGAGCCTCAAAAACTCCTGACAAATATTTATAGTCATCTGGGGCTTCCCAGGTGGCACTAGTGGTAAAGAACCTACCTGCCAATGCAGGAGACATAAGAGATGTGGGTTCGATCCCTGGGTTGGGAAGATCTGCTGAAGGAGGAAATGGCAACCCACTCCAGTAATCTTGCCTGGAGAATCCCATGGTCAGAGAAGCCTGGCAGGCTATAGGATATACGGTCACAAAGAGTCAAACATGACTGAAGCAACTTAGCACAAAGGCATTCTCATCCATAAAAATGAATAAATGAGTAAACATATAAGGTAGCCATGAAATCAAACTGCTCCTACTTGAAAAGTGAGTAACATAGTGATTGAAAGTGAAAGTGAAGTCGCTCAGTCGCGTCTGACTCTTTGTGACCCCATGGACTGTAGCCTGCACCAGGCTTCTCTGTCCACGGGATTTTCCAGGCAAGGGTACTGGAGTGGGTTGCATTTCCTCCTCCAGGGGATCTTCACGACCTCGGGATCAAACCTGGGTCTCCCGCATTGCAGGCAGACGCTTTACCGTCTGAGCCACCAGGGAAACTAACATAGTGATTAGTTTTCCCCAATCATTCCCAAATAAAATTCTAGTTATAAAATGGTATAAATCAATGTAATACTGTAAAGCAATTACCCTTCAACTAAAAATAAATAAATTAAAAAAAAACAAAATTCCATTACAGTAGCCCATTTTATTCAGCTTTGACCAATGTTCCCAAGAGACTAGAGTCTTAATCCATTGTCATGCGTCACTGACCCATTGTTAGTTAGCTGGTGTGGACTCACATATTATAGACAGAAGACATTCCAAAGAGTTTAGCTAGTTCTGTCTGGCCCCAGAATGAGGCCTCTTGCAAAGAAACTGAGACATTATTACTCTCTTTAAAATTACAGTGCAGTGATTTTTTTAAAACTTTTTATTGAAGTAGTTGACTTACAATGTTGTTTTAGTTTCTGGTGTACAGCAAAGTGATTCCGTTTAATATATGTATATACATTTTCTTTTTGGTTTGTAAGATATTGAAAATAGTTTCAGGTACTGTGCAGTATAACCTGGTTGTTTATCTATTTTACATACAGTAGTTTATATCTATTAATCACAAACTCAGTTTACCCCTCCCCTGCTTTCCCCTTTTGGTAACCATAGTTTGTTTTCTGTTTCTGTGGGTCTATTTCTGTTTTTTTATATAAGTTCATTTGTGTCTTATTCTAGATCCCACTTTTAAGTGGTATCATATGATATTTGCCTTTCTCTGATGTAATATAATAATCTCTAGGTCCATTCATGTTCCTGCAAACGACATTGTTTCATTCTTTTTTGTGGCTGAGTAATATTTGATCATATATATATGTAACACATCTTCTTTATCCATTCATCTGTCAGTGGACACAGGTTTCTTCCATTTCTTGGCTACTATACATAATGTTGCTATGAACATTGAGGTGATTGTATCTTTTCAAATTGGAGTTTTCATCTTTTCCAAATATATGCCCAAAGTGAGATTGTCAGATCATATATTTTTAGTTTTTTAAGGAACATTCATACTGTTTTCCATAGTGACTGCACGTTACAGTGATTTTAATATTAGATGACAAAGCCAAAGGCTGGAGTCCTCTCAGAAACTGAATTAGACTGAGCCCAGGTCCTCCTACTTGTGGACATCTAAGCTGACTGAAATGGTCACATCAGTGACACACGGACACAATGTCAACAGTGGAATTTCTCACTGACACCACCAAATGACTGTGGGTAGAAGTCTATGTTCAAAGACAAGTGACTTGAGATGTTCAGAAATGAATGATAATTGGATGACAAGGTCTTTGGCAAATCATGAAGTGAACTTGAACCTCTTAGAGCTTTCAAATGTGAGTTATTCTTGCTCTGGCTTGGAGAAGCTGAAGAGGTGAGAACCAATCCAGTCCAGAAAGTTCCACCAAGACCAAAAATTAAAAATAAGTCCCAGGGGAGGGAGGTGGGAGGGGGGTTCATGTTTGGGAATGCATGTACACCCGTGGTGGATTCATGTCAATGTATGGCAAAACCAATACAGTATTGTAAAGCAAAATAAAGTAAAAATAAAAATAAAAAAAAGAGAAAAAAATAAAAATAAATCCCAGCATCTCCAAGACTCACCTGGGACTGGAAAATGTGTGAATTTCTTGGTATGACTGTTGAGCAGATGCTGAGTAAATCCAGAGCTGTAACATCCCTTTAGTATATAGGACTTACTATGAAACCTTAATATGATTGACCTGATCCTTCATCGTTCCTTACAAAGAACACCCAGGACTGATCGCCTTTAGAATGGACTAGTTGGATCTCCTTGCAGTCCAAGGGACTCTCAAGAGTCTTCTCCAACACCACAGTTCAAAAGCATCAATGCTTTGGTGCTCAGCTTTCTTCACAGTCCAACTCTCACATCCATACATGACTACTGGAAAAACCATAGCCTTGACTAGACAGATCTTTGTTGGCAAAGTAATGTCTCTGCTTTTGAATATGCTGTCTAGGCTGATCATAACTTTAGTTCCAAGGAGTAAGCGTCTTTTAATTTCATGGCTGCAGTCACCATCTGCAGTGATTTTGGAGCCCAAAAAAATAAAGTCTGCCACTGTTTCCACTGTTTCTCCATCTATTTCCCATGAAGTAATGGGACCAGATGCCATGATCTTAGCTTTCTGAATGTTGAGCTTTAAGCCAACTTTTTCACTCTCCTCTTTCACTTTCATCAAGAGGCTTTTTAGTTCCTCTTCACCTTCTGCCATAAGGGTGGTGTCATCTGCATATCTGAGGTTATTGATATTTCTCCTGGCAATCTTGATTCCAGCTTGTGCTTCTTCCAGCCCAGAGTTTCTCATGATGTACTCTGCATAGAAGTTAAATAAGCAGGGTGACAATACACAGCCTTGACGTACTCTTTTCCCTATTTGGAACCAGTCTGTTGTTCCATGTCCAGTTCTAACTGTTGCTTCCTGACCTGCATATAAGTTTCTCAAGAGGCAGGTCAGGTGTTCTGGTATTCCCATCTCTTTCAGAATTTTCCACAGTTTATTGTGATCCACACAGTCAAAGGCTTTGGCATAGTCAATAAAGCAGAAATAGATGTTTTTCTGGAACTCTCTTGCTTTTTCAATGATCCAGCGGATGCTGGGAGGGATTGGGGACAGGAGGAGAAGGGAACAACAGAGAATGAGATGGCTGGATGGCATCACTGACTCGATGGACGTGAGTCTGAGTGAACTCCAGGAGTTGGTGATGGACAGGGAGGCCTGGTGTGCTGCAATTCATGGGATCGCAAACAGTCGGACACAACTGAGCGACTGAATTGAACTGATCCTTCATAGATAGATATAGATGGCTGAATAACTTTGCTTACACCTGAAACTAACACAACATTGTAAATTAACTATACTTTCATTTTTAAAATAGTTAATTAATTTAGAAAGCTTTTCTTTTTTTGGCCTGTTCCACAGGGCTTGAGGGATCTTAATTCTCTGACCAGGGATTGAACCCCGGCCACAGCAGTAAAACTGCTGAGTCCTAATGGCTGAACCACCAGGCATTCCCAATTAATTAAGTGTGTAGATGGGTCAGGATTAATAATATTTTGTACAGTTCTGGAGCCAAGTAACACTTGTAACAATTAAAAGATCAATATTTATAACATAGAAAAAGGTTCTGCAAATAAAACACATCCCAAATGTGTCCAAATCGCAAATAATATTTGAACTGGGCAATCGCAAAAGAGAAATTCTTAAATAAAATAAGTTAATGAAAACAGGTTCAACTTCATTAGCAGTCAGGGAAATGGAAATAAAAGCGATAATGATGTGTACTTGCACTCATCAGACGGGTGATTTCTTTGTAAATAAGACCCAGTGCTTACAAAGATGTGTTGAAAAGGGCACGCCTACATATTATTAGTGGGAACATGATTTACTATTGCATTTTTGGGAAGTTAATATGACTTACCTGTTTGAAATTCCAAATCTGGGACTCCACCTTATAGAAACATGTTTACCAAAGATTGTTTATAGCGACAATGAAAGATAAAGTAGAGATAACTTGCGTGTCCTCAAGGGTGGATTGAGTGAATAATCAGATTACATTCATATAGTGTGATGTTATGCACCTATTAAAATAATGAGTGAGATATTTATCTAATCACCTGGAAGAATACTATGAGGTATGCACTGCCAAGTTTTTTGTTTTTTTTTTTTCTTTTTTGGCTGTACCAGGTCTTAGTGACAGCATACAAGATGTTTAGTTGTGACATGTGGAATTTAGTTCTCTGACCAAGGACTGAACCCAGGGCGCCCTGCATTGAGAGCACAGAGTCAGCCCCTGGACTACCAGGGAAGTTCCCAAGTGTTTTTTAAAAGCAACTTATATATATATATTAGTATATATACATTAGTGTATATATATATATATATATATATATGGATGTATAGTACAGTCTCAGGTGAGAAGTATACATCAGGACACATCATGTTGTTAACGATAATTATCTGAAAGGGGTAGGTGTAGAACGGGCCAAGTGTTAGTAGTTCAGTCATGTCTGACTCTTTGCAACCCCATGGACTGTAACCCACCAGGCTCCTCTGTCCATGGGATTCTCTAGGCAAGAGCACTGTAGTGGGTTGCCATTCCCTTCTCCAGGGGATCTTCCCGACCCAGGGATCAAACCCGGGTCTCCTGCATTGCAGGCAGATTCTTTACCAAGTGAGCTATCAGGGAAGCCCCAGAATAGGGCAAGGGAATGATAATAAGGAAAAACAAATAGAAACAAAGTAGAAAATACTAATGGCCCAATAGTGATAAAGAAATGGCACCCCACTCCAGTACTCTTGCCTGGAGAATCCCACGGACGGAGGAGCCTGGTAAGCTATAGTCCATGGGGTCACAAGGAGTCGGACACGACTGAGCGATTTCACTTTCACTTTCACTATGGAATATAAAATGCTATGATGTTACTATTCATATTTAAAATTAACCATGCAGGGACTTCCCTGGTGGTCCAGTGACTAAGACTCCACGCTCCCAACACAGGAGGCCCTGGTTTGATCCCTGGTCAGGGAACTAGATCCCACATGCCACAACTAAGAGTTTGCATTCCATAACTAAACATCCCTCATGCCGCAACTAAGGCCTGGCATAACCAATAAATAAATAAATATTTAAAGAATTAAAACATAAAAGTAACTCTGCACATGAACACGTACTAGTACATGCGTGCGTGCTAAGTCGTTTCAGTCGTGTCTAACTCCTTGTGACCCCATGGACTGTAGCCTCTTCTGTCCATGGGATTCTCCAGGCAGGAATACTGGAGTGAGTTGCCATGCCGTCCTCCAGGGGATCTTCCCAACCCAGGGATTGAACCCGCATCTTTTATATCTCCTGCATTGGCAGGTGGGTTCTTTACCATTAGTGCCACCTGGGAAGCCCATATGCTTACATATATAGGTATAATGTTTGTCTTGGGTTGTTATTAATACATTGTTGGCAATGAAATAATTTTTGTTTTCTAAAACTATGACCATGATACTAAAAAATCATTTTGAAGCACCTTTTATGACAAATAATAGCCTTTTATTGATGTTTCATAATATATGTAACCAGTCTTTCAATGGGGATTTAAATGATTTTCAGCTTTTTACCATTTCAAAAGCAGGTCAGTGAATATCCTTCTATACTACATTTCATCCATATCTCCAGTTATATAAATTACCCCCTAGGGGTTCTTGAGAGGACAACTTAGGTGGTTCAGGTGTTGGCATCCAGTAATAACAATAATAGATATCAAAAGTTTATAGCATTATCTCTCTCTTTTCAGTGCTCTTGGTATAAATTCAAACCCTATCCTACTCCTAAAATAGAATCTGTTAGTTTGCTGAACAACTAAACCCTACATTTTCTTTTGCAAAACCCATAGTTCTCCACCTCACATGTCATATCCTATATGAGCAAAATTATGCTTTCCTCCATAAAGAGCTCTTATGCATATATTAACTGATATTCAATAAATACAAGTTTACTGATTTTTAAATTTTAGGGAAAAAATAGATTACCGTGAAGAATCATAATCAAAATTATCCTACATTCCCAGATGCCAGAGATAAATAGAGGGAGATTTGTCCTATATTTACTCCTATTCCTTACCCTATACCTGGGTTTCTCAATCTCAGCACTACTGACCCTTGAGGCTGGATAATTATTTGTTGTGATGGGGTTTGTCTGTGCACTGTGGGAAGTTGAGCAGCAGCCTCCGCCCCTCAGATGCCAGCAGCACCTCCTACTAGTGACAATCAAAAATGTCTCCAGACATTATCAAGTGTCTCTTGGGGGTAAAATCATCTCTAGTTAAGAAGCACCGCTCTTGGACTTCCCTGGTGGTCCACCAGTTAAGAATCCGCCTGCCATTGTAGGGGACATGGTTTCCATCTCTGGTCCGCAAAGATTCCATTTGCCCCGGAGCAGCTATTAAGGCTGCATTCTAGAGCCCATGACCTCCAACTACTGAGCTCATAAGGCTGCAACTACCAGGGCCTGCGGGTCCTGCAACAAGAGGAGCCACTGCAATGAGAAGCCCTCACACCACAGCTAGAAAGTAGACCCTGCTCGCGGCATCAGAGACCCAACAAAGCCAAAAATAATACATAAATTAAAAAAAAAAAAAAAACTCAGAAAAAGAACCACCACTCTATGCATGTGCTGTGCTGTACTTAGTCACTCAGTCATGTCCAGCTCTTTGCGACCCCATGGTCTGTAGCCTGCCTGGCTTCTCTGTCCATGGGGATTCTCCAGGCCAGAATACTGCAGCGGGTTGCCTTGCCCTCCTCCAAGGTATCTTCCCAACCCAGGGATCAAACCCAGGTCTCCTATACTGCAAGTCCACTCTATACATATATGTGTATAATTTTCTGCAAAAGCAAAATCATACTGTAAAATAAAATAAAACTGTCGGTTTGTAATTGAGTAAACAAGTTTAAACCTAATCATTCTACTCCTAAATATACTGACAAGCATTACATAACCCCACAATATAATATACACTGCAAACTATATATAATGACCACAATACACATTTCTTACAGCATTTTTTCCTTTATAATTTCTTTATCTCACTTGATCATTGCAACAGTCCTATAAGGTAGGCATTATTATGAGTCTCATTTTACAGATGAGGAAACTGAGGTTAAATGATAAGATTCGATGGAAAGAACAAAGACTTCAGAATCAAACTGACTCTGCATTTCATACCTGACTCCTCCAACTCCCAGCCATGCACCCTTGGACAAATCACTTTATCTCACCAAGCTCACATTTCTCTGTTTGCAAAATGGGGGTTAAAAATAGCTACTTTGAAGAACAATCATAAACTTTACAGATGAAGTATGAAGCATGTGTGGCACACAATGACAACTCAGTCGATGGCAAAGAGGATGAACTTTCCCAAATCACGTGTGAGTAAGTGACGGTACCAAGACTCAAGGCCTCTCTTCCTATTTGATCCCTTTTTCCTTCTCCCCTCACAATGTTCATCTCCATCCTCTTCTCCATACATCATGCCTGCTGTTGACGATGAAAATTAAGCCATAAGACCCTGTGGAAATGCTCTTCTGTCAACATGCCATCTCCATCTTTCCATCTGGGAAGCATTTCTCAAGTTGATCCTTGAGACTCTCTCCTCAAGTGACTCTCTGCCAGAATGATGAGTATCATCCCCCAACAAGCAGGAACTTGTCCTGGTTTGGGTGGTTGGGCATCACCTCAACCTACTGTGGTGAAACCCAATTAGCCACAAAGAACACACATGTCCCAAGCTACATCCTCATCAAAGCTCAGGACATGACATGAGTATGTGATCCCAGGTTTCACTGTTATCATTTAACAATGTTGCTGGGTCCTTGAAGGGTCTGGTCCCTCCTTCATACATTTGCAAGTATCAAGGCACTTGTTCTAAAAGTAGGAACGTGTTGAATTTCCCCACATCATCAGAGTCTTTTCTTAATCCAAGCAACTCCAGACCACACTACTACCTTAGCCTAGCTGCACTGTTCCAACAACAAAGTCCAGGGAGGGATATGATTAGTCAAGTGGTGGTCAGGTGATACCATCACTAAGAGATAAGGCATTCTGATTGGCCAGATCTGATACATGTACACCCCCTGCCTCCAGTTGAGATGTAGGGATTAGCCACAGCTGGATATCATATCTCTTCTTAGGAAAGTGTGATGCTCTTATCAGACATCAGGAAACAGGGCTGCAAAACAGACATACCCATCAGGCACCCACCTGACTCTCTAGAGTAGACATTTGAATCTTCTTATGTTTTCAAAGAGGAAGGGGAAAAGTGACTTGTTCTGGGTCACATAGTAAGTAGTGAATCCTGCTTTCATTCTAAAGCTTCTTCCACTGCACCATGCCACCTCTATTAAAACTTTCAGAGACTTCCCCGGTGGTCCAGTGGTTAAGACTCTGCACTTCCAATGCAAAGAGTGCCAGTTTCAACCCCGGTCAAAAAACTAAGGTCCCATAGAGTAGCAAAAAAAAAAAAAACCTTTCATCGTTTTGTAACACAATTATCTAAGCATCTGTCTCCTTAGTATGCCTCTTTGTCCTTGCTACCTTTCATACCTAAATAGGCTTTACTAAAGAATAATTTTTTAGTGCAAGTCAAAGCTGAGAAAAGGGAGACTTCACACACAGTATCACAAGGGACAGCTTCTCTTAGCAGTGTAAAGGTTTAATTGTTTTCCCAATGATTCAGCCTGAGAGCAGGCATGTGTGGACAGCTTTCTTCCCCCAACCTCACTGACCTTGTCAAATATTTTTTTTTCTTAACCAGAAACAGAAACAACTGACAAAATGAATGAAAATACAGAAAGAAGGAAGATAAAAAGAAGGAAACCCTGGGAAGTAGATTTTAAGGGATCAGAGATTTGCCAATTATAGCATAGACAAATGGTTAAGTCCCCTCATGTATAAAGAGCTTCTAGAAATTGATAGAATGGCATTGAAACATGTATAATATCATATATGAAATGAGTCGCCAGCCCAGGTTCAATGCATGATACTGGATGCTTGGGGCTGGTCCACTGTGATGACCCAGAGGGATGGTACGGGGAGGGAGGAGGGAGAGGGATTCAGGATGGGGAACATATGTATACCTGTGGTGGATACATGTTGATGTATAGCCAAACCAATACAATATTGTAAAGTAATTAACCTTCAATTAAAATAAATAAATTTATATTAAAAATAAAGAAAGACGCCAGTCTATGTCCGATGCAGGATATAGCATGCTTGGGGCTGGTGCACGGGGATGACCCAGAGGGATGTTGTGGGGAGGGAGGTGGGAGGGGGGTTCACGTTTGGGAACGCATGTACACCCATGGTGGATTCATGTCAATGTATGGCAAAACCAATACAGTATTGTAAAGTAAAATAAAGTAAAAATAAAAATTTTTTTAAAAATAAAAAATTAAAAAAATTAAAATTAAAAAAAGAAAGAAAAATCCAACATCAGACTTCCCTGGCAGTCTAATGGTTAAGACTCCATGCTCCGAATGCAGGGGGCATAGGTTCAATCCCTGGTCAGGGAATTAGGATCTGCCTTCCACATGATGTGAACTTAAAAAAATAAAAGAAAAAAAATTCAACAAATGAAAAGGAAAATAGGCATAGGCAAAGGATCTGAAGAGAGAGTTCACAGAAAAGAAAATGCAGATTCTATTCATATATTAAAAAGATTTTCCATCTCACTCATATAGAAATTTAAATTAACATTCATACTGAGACATGACCATAGACTGGCGAATGCATAAAGATGCAGTACATATATGCAATGGAATATTACTCAGTCGTAAAAAAAGAGTGAAACTGCACCATTCGTAGTGATGTGGGTGGACCTAGAGTCTGTCATACAGAGTGAAATAAGTCAGAAAGAGAAAAACAAATATTACATATTAACACATGTATCTGGAATCTAGAAAAATGGTACAAATGAACCTATTTGCAGAGCAGAAATAGAGGTGCAGAAGTAGAGTACAAGCATGTGGACACAGTGGGGATGGGGAGGGTGGGACCAACTGGGAGAAGAACACTGACGTGTATACACTGCTGCTGCTGCTGCTGCTGCTGCTGCTGCTGCTGCTGCTGCTGCTGAGTCGCTTCAGTCATTTCCGACTCTATGTGACCCCAGAGATGGCAGCCCACCAGGTTCCCCCGTCCCTGGGATTCTCCAGGCAAGAAGAACACTGGAGTGGGTTGCCATTTCCTTCTCCAATGCATGAAAGTGAAAAGTGAAAGTGAAGTCGCTCAGTCGTGTCCGACTCTTCGCGACCCCATGGACTGCAGCCCACCAGGCTCCTCCGTCCATGGGATTTTCCAGGCAAGAGTACTGGAGTGGGGTGCCATTGCCTTCTCCCGTATATACACTGCTGCTACTGCTAAGTCACTTCAGTCATGTCCGACTCTGTGCAACCCCATAGACGGCAGCCCGCCAGGCTCCCCCATCCCTGGGATTCTCCAGGCAAGAGTACTGGAGTGGGTTGCCTACCATGTGTAAAATAGATGGCTAGTGGGAAGCTTCAGTGCTCTGTGATGACCTAGAAGGGTGGGATGGGGGAGTGGGAGGGAGGTTCAAGAGGAAGGGGATATTTTTATACTTATAGCTGATTCATGTTGTTGTACAGTAGAAACTATTAATAACACAATATTGTAAGGCAATTATATTCCAATAAAAATAAATGAAAAAACAAATAAAAATAAAAGGAAATTTTAAATTAAAAAATTCATACTGAGGAATGTATCCATATTGGTTCATTAACTGTAACAAATGCACCCATCAATGCAAAACATTACTGATAAGGGAAACAATAAGCAGGGGTGAGTATATGGACTCACTGTACTATCTGCTCAATTATTCTGCAAATCTAAAACTGTAATAAAATAATAAAGTCTGTTAATTATTTTTAATCATACTAAATACTAGTTTTTTTACATATCAGAGTGACAGGAACAATACCCAAGAGATGACCACACACACTGTTGATGAACAATGTGTGAGAAGACAGGCATTCACATATCTCTAAGGGGACTGTAAATTAATACAATTTCTGTGGAGAAAAACTTGGTAATATTTATCAGAAGGCAACCTTTGGCCCATCAACCCCACTTTTGGAGTTCATACTCAGGCACACTCACAGTTGTGATATGATATGTGTACAAAGTAACCATTTTTAGCAAAGACTGGAAACATCCACCAATAGCAAATTGGTTACATAAATTATGGTGCAGTCAAATCAAAACTACTGTGAGGTATCGCTTCACACAGGTCAGAATGGCCATCATCAAAAAGTCTACAAATAATACATGCTGGAAAGGGTGGTTCCAAAAAAAACCCTCCTACACTCTTGGTGGGAATGTAAACTGGTACAGTCATTATGAAGGGAAGTAAATCAGACACAGAAAGACAAGTATCATATGATATCACTTATATGTGGAATCTAAAAAAAATGGGGTACAAATAAACTTAAATACAAAGTAGAAATAGAGTTCAGTTCCGTTCAGTTCAGTCGCTCAGTTGTGTCTGACTCTTTGCGACCCCATGAATCGTAGCACACCAGGCCTCCCTGTCCATCACCAACTCCCAGAGTTCACTCAAACTCACATCCATCGAGTCAGTGATGCCATCCAGCCATCTCATCCTCTGTCGTCCCCTTCTCCTCCTGCCCCCAATCCCTCCCAGCATCAGAGTCTTTTCCAATGAGTCAACTCTTTGCATGAGGTGGCCAAAGTACTGGAGCTTCAGCTTTAGCATCATTCCTTCCAAAGTACAGATGTAGAAAACAAACTTATGGTTACCAGAGGATAGAGGGAGGGATAAATTGGGAGACTGGGCTTGGGATTGGAACACCACTATATATAAAATAGATAACCAATAAGGACCTACTGTGTGGCACAGAACTCTAGTCAATACTCTGCAATGGAGTATATGAGAAAATAATCGAAATAATCTAAAAAGAGTGGAGAGATATATGTGTGTGTAACTGATTCACTTTACTGTACACCTGAAACTAAAACATTGTAAATCAACCATACTCCAATAAAAATCATTTTTATTTTTTTGTTTTTTTTTTATTGAAGGATAATTACGATAAAAATGTTTTAAAGAAAAAGAAATTGGATAAAGATGAATGACAAAAAAAAAACCACATGCACCTCAACGTTCATAGTAGCACTATTGAAAATAGCCAATAGTTCCCTGCCTAGGAACTGCCTTGAGGCTCAGTCTGAGCAGGGAAGATACACTACTTGGGGTTTCCTAGTGAGAGTGAATCCCTAGTGACATCTCCACCAGGTTACCCACTCCATCATCCCAGAATACACAATCCCAGAGTCACAGGGGTCAAGGAAACAAACAAAATAATTACCATCTTCCTTAACAAGGAGCCCTGGGACTGAAATGCCCAAGAGCCCCCAAACTGTAAATACCCTGCTGTGTCCCTGGTTCCCTGTTCACATACCCCAGCAGGGGTGGGAACGCATGATTCCCATGCTCCCTGACCGTAGATATCAGACTTGCCCCAGCCATCAGAGCTGAGTGGTCCCCTCACGCCCTTCCTGGTGGCTTAGCAATGACCTCAGGATCTGCTGGGGGCCCGTGGAGAAGGAGTCTGCCAAGACCATAGTCTTGGTGATACCATCCTGGTAAGTCAGTGAAGGATGGAGAAGGGGAGTGAGATGGATGGGCTGGGGAAGAGGAATTTCTTTCATCCCTTCCTGGATGGAGAAAGAGAGAAAATAAGAAAAAGAGGAACCAAGACCAATTCTATACTCTCTGACTGGGAGAAAGGTGCAGAGTCACGTGGGGAAAAGCATTTAGGGTCCGTAGATGCAGGGCACCATAAGACACCTTTCTCCAAAACTGAGGTTCTCCAAGCGCAATCCTGGGCCAGCAGCAGCCATGTCCCCTGAGAACTTCATGAGTATGTTAGTTGCTCAGTCATGTCCGACTCTTTTCGACCCCATGGACTGTAGCCCTCTGGGCTCCTCTGTCCGTGGAATTCTCCAAGCAAGAATACTGCAGTGGGTAGCCATTCCCTTCTCCAGAGGGGCTTCCCAACCTAAGGCTTGAAACTGCATCTCCTGCGTTGCCGGTGGATTCTTTACCATCTGAGCCACCAGGGAAGCCTGAGAGCTTCCTAGAACTGTTGATTCTCAAGCTGCATCCCGGACTCTCCCAGGGCGCAGCTACCTGGGTTTTAACCAGCCCGCTAGGTGACACTGATGTACACTTAAGGCTGAGAACCACTGCCGTAGAGAAGTCAAAGACTTCATATCAGCTAACAAAGACAGTTGTAAATGTGTGGTCAGGAAGAGGCTCACCGTAGTATAGGCAGTCCAGAGAAACCTGAGCATCACCCTACAAAATCCTCAAACCCAACTCTAAAAATCCTTGAAAAGTGACAAAGTCTTGTCTGGAGACTTCTTTACCACTTCGCTACCTGGGAAGCCCAGTGTTATTTTACAAACTCACTTTTCTTGTCATTACATTAACTACAGAAATAAGCATGTAGCACATCCTGCTTTCTGCCAACTAGACATTTGTTCACAGCTTTCTTGTTGTTATGGAAACTGTTTATCTCTGAAGAGTCTGGGCTGGGGCTGGGAGTTTTTGATTTGAATACACTTTTTGAATAGCTGTTTGACACAATACAACAGTGTGTATTTTACTGAGGGTGCAAAACTATCTCAATGGAAAGTGATAGTTTGTCTAGAACATAAGAAAATTTCTTGTCTGCAAAGTGACTGCTGAGAGCAAATATACTTCCAAAGTGCCATTAGCTTTAAAGCTTCAGAGAGTCTTTTGTTACCATGAAAGCTCCCTTTAAACATTCCACTTAACTAGCTTTCTGGCTTCATCCAAAGTTTCCATTTTCCCTAAAAATACACTGACTGCTGTACCAAATGCTTGAGACCAGAAGGTTACTCACTTGCCTTCCTCCTCAGCTGAATTGTAGTGAAGTTTAAGTGTTAGTCGCTCAGTCATGTCCAGCTCTTCGATAACCCATGGATTTTAGCCCACCAGGCTCCTCAGTCCATGGAATTCTCCAGGCAAGAATACTGGAGTGGGTTGCCATGCCTTTCCCTAGGGGATCTTCCTGACCCAAGGATCGAACCCGGGTCTCCCATATTGCAGGCAGATTCTTTATCATCTGAGCCATCAAGGGAAGCCGCAGCTGAGCTGAATCAGTTTAAGTAATCCCCAACCTCATTGTGCTGATTGTAGTTGCTGCTGCAATTACATTCTTTACCTAATATGGTGTCATTTAAAAAACTGTATGAGAAAGGAGGAAGGAAGGAGGGAGGAAGGGAGAAAGGGAAGGAAGGAGAAGGGAAGAGATAGGAAATTGTGCCTTCACAAAATCCAGATTGAGTGCTTTGTAAAGACTTAATAAGAAAAAAAGAATCATTAAAAACTACTGTCAAATTTGATGTGACCAAGGTACTTGAAGATGACTTAGATGTAAAATTGTAAAACTTCAAAAAGGATTCTGCACCTGAACTGTTTTGCAAAGCTCCTTACTTCTTTGTTCCACATTCGTGAAAAAAAAACAAACAAACAGAGGATAGATTTCAGCCTATGTGTATTGCTGAGGCAAGGTGCTTGATAAAGATCCACCATCAATTTATTCATACTCAGAGAAAAGACCTTGGTCTCCATCAAAAAACCTTAAGCCATACTTAAGTTACAGTGTCGAAAATATGTTTGTGCACGTTTCAGCACTGATCCCCACCACAATAAATGCTGCTGCTGCTAAATCGCTTCAGTCGTGTCCGACTCTGTGCGACCCCATAGACGGCAGCCCACCAGGCTCCCCCGTCTCTGGGATTCTCCAGGCAAGAACACTGGAGTGGGTTGCCATTTCCTTCTTCAGTGCATGAAAGTGAAAAGTGAAAGTGAAGTCACTCAGTCGTGTCTGACTCTTAGCGGCCCCATGGACTGCAGCCTACCAGGCTCCTCCATCCATGGGATTTTCCAGGCAAGAGTACTGGAGTGGGGTGCCATTGTCTTCTCTGCACAATAAATGAGAGGGAGTCTATCGAGTGATCACCTGGAATCAGATCATAGAGTGCCCCTAAGGAACTTGAGGTTCACCAGAAGCAGAGGAAGAGTGTTATCCCTCCATATAGCCCTAGTTATTAAACCATAATTGATGCTAAAACTGTGTCTTGTTGGTGGAGGGTGAAAGGAAGCAAGGGAGGAAAGAGAGAAAGTTAAGGGGAAAAGAAGAAAGCAAAGATGATCAGGTATGGGTTTAATCTCTCTCAATTTCGTTTTCTATGAAGCTTTCCTTCACTGAAGAGATGTAGTGGTTTATGAACAATATCCAGCTATCTCGCAACAACTCAGTTAGACCTTTGAGACTGTCTCACACATGGATGGTTTTCTTTAAGGAAACAAAGATCAACCAAGGGGAGCTATAAGGAGTCCATGGATTTTCCCAGAATGTACAGATCTACAGGGAGCTGAGATGGAGCTCCATTTCTGACTCCCAGATTTGTTTGTTGTTTACCTTTTATTTTGTATTGGGGTATATCCAATTAACAAACGTTATGATAGTTTCAGGTAAACAGGGAAGGGACTCAGCCATACATATACATGTATCCATTCTTCTCTAAACTCCGTTCCATCCAGGCTGCCACATACACTGAACAGAGTTCTACGTGCTATACATTAGGTCCTTGTTCTTTATCCATTTTAAACTTAGCAATGCATACATGTCCATCCCAAGCTCTTTTCCCTTCCCTCTACCCTTCCCCCACCCCAGGCAACCATAAGTTCGGTCTCTAAGTCTGTAAATCTCTTTCTAAGTAAGTTCATTTATATCACTTCTTTTTATATTCCACATATAAGAAATTCATCCAATGGTTCTTCTCTGACTTACTCACTCAGTGTGACAATCCATGTTGCTGCAAATGGCATTACTTCATTCTTTTCAATGGCTGAGTAATATTCCATTGTACTTATATGCATACCACGTCTTCTTTACTTATTCCTTTGTTGATGGACATCTAGGTTGCTTCCATGTCTTGGCTGTTGTAAACAGTGCTGCAATGAACATTAGGGTGCATGTATCCTTTTGAACCATGTTTTTCTCTAGATATATGCCCAGCAGTGGGGTTTCCGTGTCATATGGTAGCTCTATTTTTAGTTTTTTAAGGAACCTCCATACTGTTTGCCAGGCTTCCCAGGTGGCACTAGTGGTAAAGAACCCACCTGCCAATTCAAGAGATATGAGTCAGGGGTTCAAACCATGGATCAGGAAGATCCCCTGGAGAAGGGCATGGCAACCCACTCCAGCATTCTTGCCTTGAGAATCCTATGGACAAAGAAGCCTGACAAATTACAGTCCTTATGGTCACAAAGAGTCAGACAACACAGAAGCGACTTAGAACACATGTACACATACTGTTCTCCATAGTGGCTATGCCAATTTACATTCCCACCAACAGTGGAGGAGGGTTCCTTTCTCTCCACACCCTCTCTGGCTCTTACTGCTTGTGGATTTTTTTTATGCTAGCCTTTCTGGCTTGTGTGAGGTGATACCTCATTGTAGTTTTGATTTGCATTTCTCTAATAATTAGCGATGTTGAACATCTTTTCGTGTGCCTCTTGGCCATCTGTATGTCTTCTTTGCAGAAATGTCTGTTTAGGTTTTCTTCCCATCTTTTGAATGGGTTGTTTGTTTTGATGCTGTTGAGCATCACAAACTGTTTGTAATTTGGCGAATAATCCCTTGGCGCACATCAAATCGCATCATTTGCAAATATTCTCTCCCAATCTGTGGATTGTCTTTTCTTTTTGCATATTTTCCTTTGCTGTGCAAAAGCCTTTGAGTTTAAGTAGGTCCCTGTTGAGGTCCTTTAATGGACTGGAACCTGATGGTCCAGAGTCGACGATAAGAAAGTGAAAGAGAGAAAGAGAGAGAAAGAAAGAGAGAGAAAGAAAGAAAGCGAGAGAGACAGACAGACAGACAGACACGGGGACCCAAGCTCTGAGGGAGCAAAGGTGCTTTAATGATCTTTCTGTGAGTATATATAAGCTGTTGTACAAGAAATTTCTTTCAGCAATGATAAAGATCAGAAAACCAAACGTACAGTAACCATTACCAAGGGAACAAGGGATTAATAATGGTCACAAGATCAGGAGACAATCCATATCTCAAGAAAGAGGATCGAGACTCAGCAGCTTTGTCGTAAGGAGAATGTTTACTGAAGGAGATTCAAGCCTGTCTCATCCTATGACCTCAGTCCTGGGAGCAGCGTGCCATACCACTGGTTGCTGGCAACAGAAACTGATAAGAAACAGAGGATTTATGAGAAACAGCATGTAGGAATCCTCCTGTTAAACATTCCCTGGTAATTCCCCCTTATTTATTTATAATATTTGTAAAAAGGGTTCTGACCATTTGAGTTTGTTTAGTTTTAACAATTTTTGTATGAAGGCAATGGTAAATGACAAATATAATTATCAAGACAATTACCAAAATTACAGTTCCAGACCCGATGGTGTGAGTAATGCTTTGAAATCATTTGCATGGGTCTAGCCCAGATAATTGATCAGCTAGTTGTTCAGCTAAAGTTTTCAAATTAGTGGAAGAGGGCAGATTTTTAGAAAAGGTTTCAAAGATTTCTTTTTGTAATAATTGTACATTCAGAGAAGCATTATCATGTATGTTTTGTAAGTGAAATTTGATTTGTTCCCAGTTGTAGGCACTATGATTGAATTGAACAGGAGTAACACAAAATTGAGTAGAATTCCAATCACATTTTAGCATCACCTGTTTTTTCATCTGTTAATTGGTCTCCAACCCATTTGATGGCTGTTTTTAGTTCCTGTATTTCATCTCGAATATCCTCACCTATCTGAGCCTGAGTGGCCCACATAGTATGAGCATCTTTAGTCCAATTTTGGATAAAATTATGTGTTTGAACTGAGGTTTGTAAAGCAACGCCAGTGACAGCAGCAGTGGTGCAAATAGCTATTAATCCCAAAATGCCAAGAATCAGCCATCCAATGAATCATTTAGATCACCAGAGCAGTTTAGTAAGTAACCAGGAAGCAAGCCATGGGACCTTCTTCCCAGGGCCGCTGGAGATTTATTGGTAACCACAGACTATGTCAAGATCAGAGAATCTAAAGGGATTCATTTCTTAAGAAAGCAGAAGAGTTAAGACAAGTATAGAATTTGCAATTTATACAAGTTTCAGAACCTAAAGTCTTATTTAATTGTAAACTTCCTATAGCTAGAACAAAAGGAAGGGGAACACAAGCTTGTATGAAATATGATTGATTATAACAAAAGAAATAGTTTCTATGACTACAATTGCTGCTGCTGCTGCTGCTAAGTCGCGTCAGTCGTGTCCAACTCTGTGCGACCCCATAGATGGAAACCCACCAGGCTCCTCTGTCCCTGGTATTCTCCAGGCAAGAACACTGGAGTGGGTTGCCATTCCTTCTCCAGTGCATGAAAGTGAAAAGTGAAAGTGAAGTCGCTGAGTAGTGTCCGACTCTTAGTGACCCCATGGACTGCAGCCCACCAGGCTCCCCCGTCCATGGGATTTCCCAGGCAAGAGTACTGGAGTGGGGTGCCATTGCCTTCTCCGATGACTACGATTGGTCCCTGTGAGATGTCCAGTCCAAGTTCCAAGTTCTTTGGTGCTCACAGCAAGTTTCCACATGTCCCATTGTTCAGGCTCAATCTGTTTATCAAAGACGATTCGAGGACAAGGGGGGGCCATTCCACCTTCAAGCCACCCAAGAAGTCCTTTATCATGGAAATGCTATATTGTAGTGTTAGTAACCTTCTATGCTACTTGAGTAGTATAGTCACACATAGTGCTGTTGATATCATCTGAGCAGTTAGATACGCACATACTATGGGGTCCCCAATTAACAATGGTGTAATTGGCCATAAACATTAATTTCCCTGATTTATCTTGACATTTATCTCAATAAACAGGAGTATATTTAAAGTCTTTATAAGTAAACCCCTTACATTCTAACTTTTGTATGTATTGACATGTAGTATTGACATGGTTTTTATCAAAGGACAGGGCAGTAAACAGTCCAAGCAATGTGTGGAAGTTCCTTTTTGGAGGCAGGATGAAAGCCCATGTTTGTCGACTAACATTAATACATAATTTTGTTGGGCCCATGCATAAAGGAAGGATTTCATAGCCTAGAGAAATGTTAGTTAGTCTTCCTTCTTCCTCAGGATGAGAGGGCGCCTCCAAATTCCAAGGAGGGGGCATATGTGTTGAGTCATTAGTGGACGAGATTGGTCTTATATCTGTCCATTCTATAACCTACAATAAAAGGGGGGGTTAGATATATAAGCCCAATAAGTGTGATTAATCAAGTCAGCCTGAGTGGGGGAAGCAAAAGCAAACAAAGCAAGCATAGCAACAAAAATATTTTCAGGATTCTGAGGCATTCCCTGTTGAGAAATCAGATTTTCAGCTTGATTAGTAAGGGGTTTTACCTGTCCCCAAGTAGGGAAATCATAAGGTCTATGACGTTGAGTGCGGCGTTTTTTGGAAATTCTTAAAGCCGCCATGGCTTGTATTGGAATTTCTTCCTCTTGGGGTTTTTGTTGTTTCGTCTCTAGTTTGAATGTTGGGGGCCCCCTTAGGTCAAATCTTCCGAAGAAGAAGCCATATGAGTTCGTTGGATCCATCTGGAGAAATACAAGCATACCCCTTTCCCTGTAAGATTAGTTTCCTAGATTTCCATTGATTAGTTAACCCGTCTTGATACCAAATGGGTAAAAGAAGGGAGGTGTCCTTCAGTGTCTCAAAATGCTTTTCTGCTTTGGTCAAAATTTCTCCTTGTGGTAAGTTTAAAACATTTAAAACAAATAAAGCTATATTAACAATAGTTATAGGCTTAAAGAATATATTGCATTGGAATCTAGTAAAGTCTCTTCTGGATGAGGAAGATCAAAGTGTTCCTGTTTATCCCCCCTTATTTAATTTTTTATTTGTAGTTTCAGTGTGTACTGTGTTTGTTTAACTATGTCTTGTGTTTGTGGATTATAAGGAATGTCTGTAATCTGTTTAATAGAGAATGAATGTAAAAATTATTTGAACTGCTTAGAAATATAGGCAGGGCCATTGTCTGTTTTTATAGAATTAGGTGTTCTCATTATTGCAGAGTAAGCTAACAGGTGGGTTATAACATGTCATGTAGCTTCACCTCGGAGAGGTGTGGCCCATATAAAAGAAGAATTTGTATCAAATGAGACATGTAAGAAGGAAGAGGAAGAAAGTTCAGGGCAATGAGTTACATTCATTTGCCATAAAATTCTCTTTCATTTGTCATAAACCTTTTTTATATTTTTGTATTCATCATTTTATTTGCCATTTCTTATATCCTTTTATTAAAAGCATACATCTTACTTTTCTTTAGCAACTATGAAGTGTCTTGTATATTAACATTTGGTGAATACATTTATTATATTATATTAATATATTTTACATAAATATATATTTATATTTATATATTTATTAATAGTCTAAAATCTCTTTAGTTTTTCTGTAAGAAAAACTTTTTATAAGAGGAAGTTAGTGTTCAGTAATTAATGTTTTAAAATCTTATTTTATTTGGAAATGACCTAGCTATTTAATAAACTTTTATCATTTAGTTTAGTACAATTCTAGAAATTTAAGTTACCCCAATTCTGAGAGATTATTTTAGATAGACATTTTTAAAATATAATTATTTTTAATAGAGTTTATCTAAAAGTTTTCATCTCATTTATATATTTCTTTATATAAAGAGTTACTTTTTTGTTAACAAACTTAGTTTACCTTAAATCTAGGCACAATAAAAGTATAATATAATGTTGATAATTTAAGACATGTCTTAATTAGATTAACAATTATATTTAAATTATATTTATATTTAAATAAACATTATATTTATTATTGAATATTTTTCAGTTCACATGAACTTGAATTTAAATAGAGCTCATTAACTTCATATTGTTCATAAACAAAGACATACATTGAGACATAGATAATTTTAGATAGACAGACAGACATCATTTCCCACTTGAAATTTAAAATATCTTTTTGATTTTTTTTTTTTTTCTGAGTTCCACCAATTTGCTTATGGCTGGACTCCCAGACAGAGTGGGCTATGTATCCCAAGGACATGATAACAGTTAACTTTAGGGTTTTTCTTAGGCCTGTTTTTGTTTCCCAGGCAGAATTTGAGCTCCAAAAAAGTATTTTAACAAGTTAACCTTTTCCTAAGTGCACGTGTAAGAAGAACCAGTTTTGCAATTTCAAAAAAGATTTTATTTTAATCAGTTTTCTCTGGAGTCTAAAGAATATCATGGCTATTCAGTGTCAAAAATATCATTTCTCCTTTGTGTATTTACAGTGTATTATTAATGACATATGCATGAGGGAATTGCTGTCACATTGGATATAAAGCCTTGGCTACAAAATTTTGACAAATAGTAGGACTATTAAGCATACCTTGAGGTAACACAGTCTATTGAAATTTTTTATGAGGCCCAATGTGATTAGGAAAAGGGAGAGAGAAAGTGAATCTCTCTCAGTCTAAAGAGTGTAAAGGTATATTTAAAAAGCAGTCTTGTAAATCAGTAATAATAATGTGCCAATTTTGAGGACTAGTAGTAGGTGATGGGATCCCTGGTTATAATGCACCCATAGGTTTCATAGATGCATTAACTTTTCTAAGGTCTGTTAAGAGATGCCATTTGTTAGATTATATATATATATATATATATATATATATATATATAACAAAAATAGGAGAGTTCCAAGGAGAGCAAGATTCCTCAATATGTTTTAATTCTAATTGTGTGTCTATAAGTTCTTTAGCAGCCTGTAATTTTTCTGTCACAATGGGCCATTGCTCTGTCCAAATAGGCTTGTTATTCTTCCAAGTTATTTTAATAATTGCTTGTGTTTGTTAAATGAGCAGTGGCCCCTAGGAAAAATGTGGAATGTATATCTGAGTTTGCCATTGCATAAGTAAGTCCCTTCCTATTAGATTAAGGGGTGCATTTATCGCATAAGGTCTTAATGTTACAGGTTGGCCTTCTCGTCCCTCACATGGGTATATTTGAACACTTTGATAGACTTCTTGTATTTTAGTTTGAGAAATTCCCACAATCTGGCAAGAGACCTTTTATATAGGCCAGGATTGGGGCCATAAGCGTTTGAAATAATAGTAATATCAGATCCAGTGTCGAGGAGAGCAGAAAATCTTTTACCATTAATTTTGATATTTATATTTGGTCGGGCATAATCAGATACCAATGATGTCCATAAGGATTGTTTTTGATCTGTACTGCTGAATCCACCTGTCTGTACATTATTAGAGGAGTTAATAGAAATGTAAGGCAAAAGAAGAAATTGAGCAATTTGGTCCCCCTTTTTGAATTGCCATAGACTCTGAGATGACATCATAATTTGAATCTCTCCTTTATAATCTGAATCAATTATTCCAGGGTGAACAGTAATTCCTTTAGTAGTCAAACTTAGTTGGCCAAGTAAAAGACCGAAGGTTTGTGGGGGTAGGGGTCCAAAAAGTCCGGTAGGTACTCTAGAAGGGACTGCTTGAGGGTAAAGGAAAAAAATCATTTAGAGCTGGTATATCGATGGCAGCGAGGGCAGATTCTTGGAAGTTTTTTACTAGCCTTCTTAGGGCAGTCCCTTTTTAAATGGTTTTTATCTCCACCTGTAACTCCTCCTTCATTTCCCTTTCTAAAGGCACGCAGCCATTGTCTCAGCTAGCATTTGCATCTTTTGAGCTTCTGATCCTAGATTGCAACAAGCCTTCAAACAATCAGTAATAGTCCCAGTCTCACGAATTGGAGCAATAGCTTTTTGACATTTCTGATTTGCATTCTCATAAGCAAGTAATTTCTCTAGCTGTTTTTTGGTTTCTTCTCTGATTACAGTACGGGAAATAGCAGTTTCTAATCTAGCTAAAAAATCGGCCTAATTTTCATTCAGTTCAGTTCAGTTCAGTTGCTCAGTCGTGTCCGACTCTTTGTGACCCCGTGAATCGCAGCACGCCAGGCCTCCCTGTCCATCACCAACTCCCGGAGTTCATTAGGTCCTTGTAATGTTTTACTGTAGCTACCTGTAGGCTCTCCTTGAGGAGTAATTTGATCCCAAGCTTCAAGGGCCACTGTTTTTAATTTTCATGCAACAAGGGAGGGCATTGTATTTGAGCTTCTATGGTATCAAATTGTCGGGCACCAGTTAACATTTCAAAAGTAATTTGGTTTTGGGGAGTGCCAGCTCAAGCATTCTTGTTAGCATGATCTCTGGCTATTATCATGAAACCACATTGCCCATTGAAGATATTCTCCTGGTTTAAGGAGAGCTTTTATTAAAACTCGCCAATCATAGAGAATAATTTCCAATAGAAAATGCCACAACATTTAGAAGCTCTTTAGTAAAAGGCGAATGTGGGCTATACATAGTTATAGCCTTTTTCATCTGTTGCTTGTAAAAAAATAATAATAATAATACATTCATATTGTGGTATTATGTGCCCTTGAGCATCAGGATTTCTTAAAACTGGAAAGGCAGAGAAACCATTGGCTTCAGAGATTTGTGATTGCAAAGCCAGTAATTCAGAGAACCTCTGTCATGGAGGAGAGCAAGTAAGTGACAATTTTTTGCAAATATGAGTCTGTGTTAAGGACTTATCATTATTATCTAAAAAAGCATTGCCGGTTTTGGTGTCAAAAGGTGTCTCGAGAGACGTTATCAGAATTATTAGGTTCTAGCAAAGGAGAGACTTTTGGAGTTGTGCCTGTTGGGAGAGGAGGAGCATTTGGAGTAGCCAGGATAGGATTAGTAGGAAAATTTTGAAATATTTTATGTTATTTTAATTGGACCTTTTGTAAAGTTTTATCATTTAATTTATATTCATGTAATAAGTGTTCTGTCTGTTGTCGAATATTGGGAGGGCTAGAATTTACCTTGAAATGGCAGAATTACAGCTTTAATGAGGGCCCATAGGGGCCATAAATCAATTGGAATATTTTTTTCCCTTCCTGACAGCTCATTAAACATTTTCTTTGACCTGGTGCCAAGTTTCTAAATCAAAACTGCCTTTATCAGGAAACCAAGGATTACATTTAACCACTGTTTGAAAGCAAGCCTCTATTCATTGGCGCAAAACCAAAAGTTCCTGAGCTTTAAACAAATGGTGAAGTAAAGTAGAGAAATGATGGGGCTTTCTGGCCGTTTGACCCATGTCTTAGTACTTACCGACCTCAATAGGTCCCAACCTCAGTAGCCCCTGAGTCACTCTGTCCGAAATGCCACGTATGCCAAGTCCCTGTTTGGGCGCCACTTGTTGAGCTCCTTTAATGGACTGGAACCTGGCAGTCTGGAGTCGATGATAAGAAAGTGAAAGAGAGAGAGAGAAAAAGAAAGAAAGAAAGAAAGGAAGACATGAAGACTCAAGCTCTGATGGAGCAAAGGTGCTTTAATGATCTTTCTGTGAGTATATATAGGCTGTTGTACAAGAAATTACTTTCGACAATGATAAAGATCAGAAAACCAAACGTACAGTAACCATTACCAAGGGAACAGGGATTAATAATGGTCACAAGATCAGGAGACAATCCACACCTCAAGAAAGAGGATCGAGACTCAGCAGCTTTGTCGTAAGGAGAATGTTTACTGAAGGAGATTCAAGCCTGTCTCATCCTATGACCTCAGTCCTGGGAGCGGCATGCCATACCACTGGTTGCTGGCAACAGAAACTGATAAGGAACAGAGGATTTATGAGAAACAGCATGTAGGAATCCTCCTGTTAAACATTCCCTGATTGGTCCCATTTGTTTATTTTATTTCTTTGTTTCCATTTTATTTATTTCCATTATTCTGGGAGATGGATCAAAAGAGATATTGCTTTGATTTATATCAGAGCATGTCCTGCTTATGATTTCCTCTAGGAGTTTTATAGTGTCTGGTCTCACATTTAGGTCTTTAATTCACATTGAGCTTATTTTTGTGTATGGTGTTAAAGGATAATCTAATCTCATTTTTTCCCATGTAGCTGTCCAATTTTCCCAGCATCACATGTTGAAGAGACTGTCTTTCCAACTTTGTATAGCCTTGCCTCCTTTGTCTTAGACTAATTGACCATAGATGCATGGGTTTATTTCTGGGTTTTCTATTCTGTTTCATTGATCTATATTTCTGTTTTTGTGCCAGTGCCACATTGTTTTGATGACTGTAGCTTTGTAGTATTGTTTGATTCCCCGCTTTATGTTGCTTCCCTCTGCCCTTTTCTCCTTCATAGTAGACACAGGCCATCCATGGAACCAGAAAACCAAACAGCAGTCTCAGAATTCCTCCTCCTGGGACTCTCAGAAAAACCAGAGCATCAGATCTTCCTCTTCGGGCTGTTCCTACCCATGTACCTGGTCACCATCTTTGGAAACCTGCTCATCATCCTGGCCATCATCACAGACTCACACCTCCACACACCCATGTACTTCTTCCTCCATAACCTGTCACTGGTGGACATCTTCTTCTCTTCCACCACTGTCCCCAAAATGCTGGTGAACCTCTGGACACAGAGCAAAGCCATCCCCCTTGCAGGCTGCCTTGCCCAGATGTACGCCTTCCACCTGTTTGGGACTATGGACAGCTTCCTCCTGGCTGTGATGGCCATTGATCGGTTCGTGGCCATTGTCCACCCTCTGCACTACTTGGCCATCATGAGTCCCCGTGTGTGTGGGCTGCTGGTGGTGGGGTCGTGGCTGATCACCAACCTCCAGTCCATTGTCCACACCAGCCTCATGGCTCAGTTGACCTTCTGCGCTGGCTCTGAAATCCCCCACTTCTTCTGTGACCTCATGCCCCTGCTGAAGCTCTCCTGCTCAGACACACACACCAACGAGCTAGTGATCTTTGCATTCGGTATTGTGATGGGCATCAGCCCCCTCATGTGCAAAGTCTTTTCTTATACTTGCATTTTTTGGACGATCTTCAGGACCCCTTCTGCTCTGGGCAAATGGAAAGCCTTCTCCACTTGTGGCTCGCACCTCACTGTAGTGACGCTTTTCTACGGCACCATCTTTGCTGTGTACCTGCAGCCGGCATCTCCCATTTCCTCCCAGAAGGAAAAGGCAGCTGCCCTGATGTATGCTGTGATCATTCCCATGCTGAACCCCTTTATCTACAGCCTAAGGAACAAGGACATGAAGGCAGCCCTGAGGAAGCTGGGTGGCAAAGTAGCACCCATCAGTCCTAGGGCAGAATAGCTGTTTGGCACCTGCCATGTTCCAAGACCACAGTTCAGCGCATGGGACACTGAAACACATCCACTGCTGCTCTCAAGGCATTCAGAGTCTGGTATGGAATAGAAATCTGTCAAGAAATCATCACAGGTCAACACGGTAAATGTGTCTGTCGTAAGAGATGAATGAAGCACTGCAGGAAAGAAAAGATGTGTATTTTCCCCATGGTTTATCTTCCTCCTGAAGGTCAGAGTAGGAGATTTTGAAGTAGCCATAAATTGGTCCTTCTGGGGTGTCTTATAGAAATGGTACATGGATAATCCTAGTTGAATGAAAGATTAGCTACACTCAATTTTCATGAAGATCTTTGTCTTCAATAAAGATAATGTGGAAGCAACCTAAATGTCCATCAACAGAGGAATGGGTAAAGATGTGGTATATTTATACAATGAAATATTACTCCGCCATAAAAAGGAGCAAAATAGTACCATTTGCAGAGGTGTCAATGTACCTAGAGACTGTCATACAGAGTAAAGTAAGTCAGAAGGAGAAAAATGAGTATCATATAGTATCGCTTATATGTGGAATATAGAAAAAAAATGGTACAGATGAGTTTATTTGCAAAGCAGAAATAGAGACACAGACATAAACAACAAACTTATGCACACCAAGGGGGCATGGGAAGTAGGATGGACTGGGAGATTGGGACCGACATATATACACTATTGATACTATGTATAAAATGGATAACTAATGAGAACCTACTGTATAGCACAGGGAACTCTGCTCAGTGCTCTGCGGTAACATACATGGGAAGGAAGTATAAAAGAGATGGGATATATGTATATGTGTAACTGATTTGCTTTGCTGTACAGCAGAAACTAACACAATATTTAAAGCAACTATACTCCAGTCAAAGTAAAAAAATAAATAAATGGTCTGTGTCTTAAAAAAAAAAAGTGTGTATCACCATGCTTCCTAAGTGACTGGAGGAAGGACTCTGAGAACATGAGATGAGCTCACTTGCTTTCCGATTCAGCAGTCATCAAGCTCAGTCTCACAGAGGGCCTAGTGATCCTGACTTTGCATGGGGATCAATGTCATCAACGGCCTCCCATGTGCCCCAGATTGGGACATAGGAGAGGCTGGCATTGGATCATGCAGATCGTGATTCAGCAGGCTGACACTGGACCCTGGAATCTGCCTTCTTAACAGGCTCTCCAGGTGGTCCTGAAGCAGGCAGCACAGAGACCACAGTGGGAGCACACTGGCCCTGAACTAACCACAGAGTCCATGTGTTTCCTGAGATTTCATCGCATGGTTCCAAACCCTATACGATTCTATAGGCGCTGTCAGCAACAAGTGGATGCGGTAGGCTAAGCTACATGAAGAGGTTGGATTACGGGCTGAACGTCCTCCAAAAAGATAGGTCACAATCTAACCCCTAGTACCTAAGAACATGACCATTTCTGAAAAGAGGGTCTTTGCAAGGTAACCAAGTTATAACGAGGTCATTAGGGTCCTAATCCACTGTGACTGGCATCCTTATAAAAAAGGTAGACTTTGGACACAGACATGCACCCACGGAAAAATCCATGTGAAGATGAAGGAAGAGATCAAGGTGATGGTTCTAAAAGCCAAGGAATGCCAGAGATTGCCAGCAAACCAAAATCTTAGAGAGAGGCATGAACAGATTCTTCCTCACAGTTCCCAGAAGGATCTCTGTGTGAGTGTGTGTGTGTGTGTGTTTATGTCTGTGTAGAAACTCTGGAAGGTTACACAAAAGCCACTAAGAGAGATTATTCATTGCGGGGCCTTGCTAAGAACTGGATGAAAAAGGACCTGGATTGGGGAACATTTCATTATTCCATTGCATGAATTTTTTTTTATTTTATTGAGTAGAGTTGTCGTGTCAGTTTCAGGCAAACAACAAAGTGACTCAGTAATACATACACATATATCCATTCTTTTTCAGATTCGTTTACCATATAGATTATTATACAACATTGAGCAGAAAGTTCCTGTGCTATACAGTAGGTCCTTATTGATTATCTGTTTTATACATAGTAGTGTGTATATACGAATCCCAAACTCCTAATTCTTTCCTCCTGCCCCACATTTCCATTTGGTAATCATAAGTTTGTTTCTGAACTTTGTGAGTTTGTTTCTGTTCTGCAAACAGTTTCACTTAGCTTCACTTGTAACGCGTGAGTGCTCAGGTACTTCAGTCATGTCCAACTCTTTGTGACCCCATGGACTGTACCCCTCCAGGCGCCTTTGTCCATGGAATTCCCCTGGCAAGAATACTGGAGTAGGTTGCCATGCCCTCCTCCAGGGGATCTTCCTGACCCAGGGATCAAACCCATATCTCTTACATCTCCTGCATTGACAGGAGGGTTCTTTACCACTAGTACCACCATAGTTTTACTAATATTAGTTTAACTTATAATACTTTCACTTCACTTATATCATTTTTTAGGTTCCACATATATGTGATATCATATATTTTTCTTTCTCTGATTACTTCACTTAGTATGCTAATCTCTAGTTCCATCCATATTACAGCAAATGGCATTATTTCATCCTTTTTTATGGCTAATTTACCATATGATTCCACAGTCTTATTCATGGACATATGTCCAGAGAAAAACCATAATTCTAAAAGATATATGCACCCCAAAGTTCATTACAGTAGTACTTACAATAGCCAAGACATGGAATCAACTTAAATGTCCATTAACAAAGGAATGGATTAAAAAAAAAAATGTGGTGCATGAATAATTCCTTAACCAAGAGTTAGTATTTACACATTTTAAAAGTTAACATTTTTAAGACATTAAAAAGCCAGTTGGGGAGAAGGTAAAAATAGAAGGATCCAGAAGATAAAAAGGGAAACAGAAATGGGAGGCATGACATAGAAACCCAAACACCAAAGAATAAAGTCCGCCAACAGTTTCGATTCAAGAGTTGAAGAGAAATCCCTTAATCCCCATTCAAAAATAAGCTTGGTCCCCTCTGGAAAGAAAAGGTTATATATATACCCATCTGAATGCAGAGTTCCAAAGAATAGTAAGGAGAGATAAGAAAGCCTTCCTAAGTGATCAATGCAAAGAAATAAAGGAAAACAATAGAATGGGAAAGACTAGAGATCTCTTCAAGAAAATTACAGATACCAAGGGAACATTTCATGCAAAGATGGGCACAATAAAGGACAGAAATGGTAGAAATAACAGAAGCAGAAGATAATAAGAAGAGGTGGCAAGAATACACGGAAGAACTGTACAAAAACAATCCTCACAACCCTGATAACCATGATGGTGTGATCTCTCACCTAGAGCCGGACATCCTGGAATGTGAAGTCAAGTGGGCCTTAGGAAGCATCACAATGAACAAAGCTGGTGGAGGTGATGGAATTCCAGCTGAGCTGTTTCGAATCCTAAAAGATGATGCTGTTAAAGTGATACACTCAATAGACCAGCAAATTTGTAAAATTCAGCAGTGGCCACCCTGGTGGCTCAGAGGATAAAGCGTCTGCCTGGAATGCAGGAGACCCAGGTTCCATCCTTGGGATGGGAAGATCCCCTGGAGAAGGAAATGGCAACCCACTCCAGTATTCTTGCCTGGAGAATCCCATGGACAGAGGAGCCTGGCAGGCTACAGTCAATGGGGTCACAAAGAGCTGGACACGACTAAGCAACTTCACTCACTCAGCAGTGGCCACAGGACTGGAAAAGGTCAGTTTTTATTCCAATCCCAAAGAAAGGCAATGCCAAAAAATGTTCAAACTACCACACAATTGTGCTCATCTCACACGCTAACAAAATAATGCTCAAAATTCTCCAACCTAGGCTTCAACAGTACATGACCCAGGAACTTCCAAATGTTCAAGCTGGATTTAGAAAAGCCAGAGGAACCAGAGATCAAATTGACAACATCTGTTGGATTATGGAAAAAGCAAGAGAATTCCAGGAAAATATCATTTTTCTGCTTTATTGACTACAGTAAAACCTTTGACTGTGTGGATCACAATAAACTGTGGAAAAATTCTTAAAGAGGTGGGAATTCCAGACCACCTTACCTACCTCCTGAGAAGCCTGCCTGCAGGTCAGGAAGAAACAGAACTGGACATGGAACAATGGACTGGTTCAAAATTAGGAAAGGAGTATGTCAAGGCTGTATATTGTCACTTTGTTTATTTATATGCAGAGTACATTGTGCAAAATGCTGGACTGGATGAAACACAAGCTGGAATCAAGATTTCAGGGAGAAATATCAATAACCTCAGATAGGCAGATGACACCACCCTTAAGGCAGAAAGCAAAGAGCAACTACAGAACCTCTTGATGAAAGTGAAAGAGGAGAGTGAAAAAGCTGGCTTAAAATTCAACATTCAAGAAATGAAGATCATGGAATCTGATTCCATCACTTCACAGTAAATAGACAGGGAAACAATGGAAACAGTGAGAGACTTTATTTTCTTGGGCTCCAAAATCACTGTAGATGGTGACTGCAGCCATGAAATTAAAAGATGCTTGCTCCTTGGAAGAAAAGGTATGACAAACCTAGACAGCATATTAAACAGCAGAGACATTACTTTGCCAACAAAGGTCCTTCTAGTCAAACTATGGTTTTTCCAGTAGTCATGTATAGATGTGAGAGTTGGACCATAAAGAAAGCTGAGCACCGAAGAATTGCTGCTTTTGAAATGTGGTGTTGGAGAAGACTCTCGAAAGTTCCTTGGACTGCAAGATCAAACCAGTCAATCCTAGAGGAAATCAGTCCTATATATTCATTGGAAGGACTGTTGCTGAGGCTGAAACACCAATACTTTGGCTACCTGAGGCAAAGAACTGACTCACTGGAAAAGAGCCTGATGCTGGGAAAGATTGAAGGCAGGAGATGGGGATGACAGAGGATGAGATGGTTGGATGGCATCACCAACTTGATAAACATAAGTTTCAGCAAGTTCTAGGAGTTGGTGATGGACAGGGAAGCCTGGTATGCTGCAGTCCTTGGGGTCACAAAGAGTTGGATATGACTGAGCAACTGAACTGATACTGATTTATGCAGCATAAAGTTATTGATTACTTTCCAGGAGCTTTCACTGGTGAACCAAACTGTATAAGTTCCCTATCCTCCCGGAGTTTCCTTCATGACGGAAGGAGTGAAAGGACATAGATTCAGGAACCTGAGCGGCCTGGGGAGGGGCTTGAACCTCCAGACCACCCTGCATGGGAACTGCCATGAGGTTCAGTTTGGGCTGGGAAGGGACACTAGGGCGTTTCCTAGTGAGACTGTATCCTTAGTGGAGTGTATCCTCCACTTTGTCACCCACTCCATTATCCCAAAGTGCCCATACCCCAGACAACAGGTCACAAGTGGCAAGAATACAAACAAGACAATTAGCATCTTCCCCCTTAACAAGGAGTCATGGGATTAAAATGCCCAAGAGCCCTCAAACTCTAAATACCCTGCTGTGACCCTGTTCACATACCCCAGCTGGGGTGGGAATACACGATTCCCTCCTCTACACCACAGACATCAGACTCCCCTCAGACGTCACAGCTGGCAGGTCTCCTCACGTCTTTCCTGGTGTCTTAGCATTGACCTCAGAATCCTGTGGGATCCAGTGGAGACGGAGTCCGCCAAGACCATTCTCTTGGGAACACCCTCCTGGTAAGTCAGCCAAGGATGGAGAACAGGAGTGAACTGGAGGGGTTGGGGAAGAGGAACTGCATCTCTTCCTGAAAGGAGAGAGACTGTGAGGGGATGGGGAGAATGAGAAAAAGAAGAGGGACTGAGAGCAATTCTATAGCCTGTGAGAGGGCAAAAGGTCCAGAGGACAAACTCACTATAGCTAGTCATATGGAGAAAAAGCGTTTTTGGTCTGTGGATGGAGTCACCATAAAACAGTTTTTTCAAAGCTGAGGTTCTTCAAGTACAGTCCTGGACCAGTAGCAGCTGTGTCCCCTGAGAACTTCCTAGAACTATTGTTTCTCAAGCCCCATCCCAGACACTCCAAGGCGTGGGGATTTAACCAGCTCCCTCGGTGGCACTGATGTATACTCGAGGCTGAGAACCACTGTCCTAGTGAGTGCAAGGACTTCCTGTCAACAACCAAAGACAGCTGGAAATGTGTAGCCGGCAAGGGACTCACAGGAGTACAGGCAGCCCAGAGAAACCTGAGCATCACCCTATAAAAACCTCAAACCCAACTCTAAAAACCCTTGAAAATTAATTGAATCTCGGCCGGAGATCTCTCGAGGTTATCCAGGAAGAGCTTGTGCCGCTCACTTTTCTAAAGCTCCCTTTCACCACCTGTTCACCTTCCATGGTCCTGCTCCTCATAGTAGGGATTAGCATCTCTTCCTTGTTCTTAAAACACCATGGGATCACCTATCACCTCTCTTATCCTGATTGAACTATATACTGTGTAGTCCCATTTACTTCAGCAAACCTTCAATCTTTCCATAAACCAATGTTCTTGGAAGGCAGGTAGATAAGAATCTAAAACACTTTAATAGAAGAGGATGACTTAGAACATGTTGGCAGAGTTTAACTACAAAACACCACTGCTCACAGGGTGTGAGTGGCCATACTCGGAAGCAATGGAGTTTGAGAGAGTGAAAATAAACCTCAGTTCCACTAAGAGCCCAGCCACCTGCAGGCTGAGTGCCCAGAACATCCCTCTCAGCCCCCGTCTTTTTTTTTTTCCACTGCACCACCTGGCATGTGGGTTCAGACCAGGAACTGAACCCATGACCTCTGCAATGGAAGCATGGAAATGTGGATTCTTAACCACTACTCTGCCAGAGAAGTGCCAGCCCCAGTCTTTCTATTATCAGCTGTGGTCAACACCATATACCTCTCAGAGTCATTGTGAAATCTACACATGAAGAGACTCTGGGGACTTCCCTGGTGGTCCAGTGGTTAAGACTCTGCATCCCCCTCTGCAGGGGATACAGGTTCGATCCCTTGTCAGGAACCTAAGAATTCACATGCCATGCAGCTCAGCCAAAAAATAAAAGAAAAATTTTTTTAAAAAATAAGTGTTACTCCTTAGAAGTCTCAACACTTTTGTTGCCATTAAATGCCTCATATGTGCTTGTCAGAAATTGGATTTAAGACCAGAGGACTTAACCAGGTAAGAAATGAGGGCAGCATCCCACTGCTGGGCAAACACACTTAGGAAACCAGAATTGAAAGAGACACGCGTACTTCAATGTTCATCGCAGCACTGTTTACAATAGCCAGGACATGGAAACAACCTAGATGTCCATCGGTAGACGAATGGATAAGAAAGCTGTGGTACATATATGTAATGAAATATTACTTGGCTATTAAAAAGAATGCATTTGAATTAGTTCCAATGAGGTGGATGAAACTGGAGCCTATTATACAGAGTGAAGTAAGTCAGAAAGAAAAACACCAATACAGTATACTAACACATATATATGGAATTTAGAAAGATGGTAATGATGACCCTATATGTGAGACAGCAAAACAGACACAGATGTAAAGAACAGAATTTTGGATTCTGTGGAGAAGGCGAGGGTGGGATGATTTGAGAGAATAGTATTGAAACATGTATATTATCCTATGTGAAATAGATCGCCAGTCCAGGTTCGATGCATGAGACAGGGTGCTCAGGGCTGGTGCACTGCGATGACCCTGAGGGATGGGATGGGGAGGGAGGTGGAAGAGGGGTTTGGGTTGGGGAACACATGTACACCCATGGCTGATTCATGTGAATGTATGGCAAAAACCACTACAATATTGTAAAGTAATTAGCCTCCAATTAAAATAAATAAATAAATTTTTTTAAAAAGAAATGAGGGCAGCAAAGGAAAATCCTCTCATTGCTGGAAAGAGATGATGTTAACATTTTACAAGGACCTGGTGAATCATGACACATTGGTTTTTTTCCTATGTTGTCTATGTAGCATAAGAGACACCTAGGTATAGTGCCTAGCATGTAATGTTTTCTCTATAAGTCTTCATTAATTTAAAGGAAGGATAAACATATTCAGTGGAAAATGGAGACTTTAAGAGGCAAACACAACCAAGCTTTGGTGGTCTTGTATGAATCTGCTTTCTCTGACCTTTCTATATGAACCTGATTGTCATTGTTTTTCAATCACCCAGTCATGTCCGACTCTTTGCGATCCCATGGACTGCAGCACGCCAGGCCTCTCTGTCCCTCACCATCTCCCGAAGTTTGCCCAAGTTCATGTCCATGAACCTGCTAATTCCCAATAAATAATGGGAACTTTCTAAATAGATGGGGAAACAAAACTAGGATCAAACTCATTGTCAGCTTAAAATGTGTGAATGAGAATACTATCAGGCATGACTGCATGTTGGCATTTCTTTAAAACTTGCTCTCTCCTGTTCATTCCTTCAGTCCATATTTTCATACTAGTTCATGTCAGAATGTTATTTTACAAGCTTGCTTTTCTGTCACCATATTAACTCCAGGAATATGTATGTAGGACATTCTGCTTTTTGTCAACTGACACTTGATCACACCTTCCATGTTGTCATGGAAACTGCTTATCTTTGAATAGTCCAGGCTGTGTCTGGGAGTTTTTATTTTGAATAAACTTTCTGAACATCTGTTCGACATGATACAACAGTGTATATTTTACTGAGGTTGCAAAACTATTTCAAGGAGCAGTGATGGTTTGTCTAGATCATATGAAAATACAGAATTTCTTGTCCTGTGAAGGTACTGCTGAGACCAAATGTACTTCCAAAATGCCATTAGCTTTTTGTTTTTAAATATATATTTTGTTTATTTGGCTGTGCTGGGTCTTAGTTGTGGCACACGGGCATGTGAACTCAACTCTTTTTTTGTTGTTGTTGTTTATTTGAGATCTTTATTTTTTCTTAGTATGGAAATCAATTAAAAGAAAAAAACTGAAAAATTCACAAATATGTGAAGATTAAACAACATGCTCCTGAGCAACCAACAGGACAAAGAAGAAATCAGAAGGTGAACTCAACTCTTAAGTTGCGGCCTGCAGACTCCTAAGTTGCAGCACTGGGGCCCCCTGCACGGGGAGCATGATGTCTTAGCGCCTGGACTACCAGGGAAGTCCCCAAAAAGCCATTAGCTTTAAAGCTCCAGATATTCTTTTGTTAGTGTGAAAGCTCTCTATAAAACTTCCACTTTACCAGCATTCTGGGTTCATTCAAAGTCACTGTTTCCCCTCAAAATACATGACTACTGTCCCAGTGCACTGAATGCTTGAGGCCAGGGGCCTACTCACTAGCTTGCTGAAACATTTCCGCTCAGTTGAGTCATTTTAAATAATGCCAAACCTGATCATGCTGATTGCAGTTGCTGCTACAAATGTATTATTTAAATAATACTGTAAAAATTAACAAACTATAAGAGAAAGGAGGAAAGAAGGACGGAATGGAGGGAGAGAGGAAAGGAAGGGGAAGGGAGGAAAGGAATGGGAAATATGGTTTCATGAAATCCAAATTGTATGCTTTGTAAAGACTTAATAACAAAAAGGAATCATTTTTTAAAACTTCTGCCAAAATAGATGTGAGCAAGGTAATGGAAGACAATTTGGATGTAGAAGTGTAAAAATCTGAAAGGACTGTGTACCCAGATTGTTTTGCAAGGATCCTTAATTCCTTGTTCCACATTCATGGAAAAAAAAACAGAACACAGATTTCAGCCTATCTATATGGCTAAGGCAAGGCAGCTGATACAGATCTACCACCAATTTCCTCATACTAGAAAAGACCTTGGTCTTCATCAAAAAGTCCAATGAATAAATTTACATACTGGACTCAACTTAAAATGTGAAAGGTATGTTTGTCCACTTCATGCTTCCACTCTTTTGCTAGAGTTTCCAACACCGGTCCTCATCACAACAAATGAGAAGGGGTCTACCTAGTCATCACTTGGGAGCAGATCATAAAGTGCCCCTAATGAACTTAGGGTTCATTGGATTCTTCAGAAAAGTGCTAGTCATCCTTATATCCCTAGTCATGAACCCAAAAGAGATGCTAAAATTACATCTTATTGATGGAAGAGGAAAGGAAAGAGAGAAAGATGAAGGGGAAAGAAGAGAAAGAAGATGATCAGGTTTGGACTTGATTTCCTCTCAATTTGATTTTCTATGAAGCTTGGCTCTATGAAGAGAAATGAAGCTGTTTATGAACAATACCTTAGTTGTCCCAAAACAACTAAGTCAGACATTTGAGACTATCTGTGGCAGAAAGTGAAGAGGAACTAAAAAGCCTCTTGATGAAAGTGAAAGAGGAAAGTGAAAAAGTTGGGTTAAAGCTCAACATTCAGAAAAAGAAGATCGTGGCATTTGGTCCCATCACTTCATGGCAAATAGATGGGGAAACAGTGGAAACAGTATCAGACTTTATTTCTTTGGGCTCCAAAATCACTGCAGATGGTGATTGCAGCCGTGAAATTAAAACATGCTTACTCCTTGGAAGGAAAGTTATGACCAACCTAGATAGCATATTGAAAAGCAGAGACATTACTTTGCCAACAAAGGTCCGTCTAGTCAGGGCTGTGGTTTTTCCAGTGGTCATGTACGGATGCAAGAGTTGGACTGTGAAGAAAGCCGAGCACTGGAGAATTGAGGCTCTTGAACCATGGTGTTGGAGAAGACTCTTGAGAGTCCCTTGGACTGCACAGAGATCCAAACGGTCCATTCTGAAGGAGATCAGCCCTGGGTGTTCATTGGAAGGACTGATGCTAAAGCTGAAACTCCAGTAGTTTGGCCACCTCATGCGAAGAGTTGACTCATTGGAAAAGACTCTGATGGTGGGAGGGATTGGGGACAGGAGGAGAAGGGGACAACAGAGGATGAGATGGCTGGATGGCATCACTGACTCAATGGACGTGAATCTGAGTGAACTCCAGGAGTTGGTGATGGACAAGGAGGCCTGGCGTGCTGCAATTCATGGGGTCGCAAAGAGTCAGACACGACTGAGCGACTGAACTGAACTGATTCTCAGACATAGATGGTTTTCCTTGGGGAAACAGAAATCCATGGAAGGGAGCTGTAAGAATTCCATGGGTTTTCACAAAACACACAGGTTTGCAGGGAGCTGAGACAGAACTCCATTGCTGACTCCAAGTTTTATGTCTCTCATCTTCCTCCTTCTCTCCTTTGTGGTAGACAAAAGCTGTCCATGGAACCAGAAAACCGAACAGCAGTCTCAGAATTCCTCCTCCTGGGACTCTCAGAAAAACCAGAGCATCAGATCTTCCTCTTCGGGCTGTTCCTGCCCATGTACCTGGTCACCATCTTTGGAAACCTGCTCATCATCCTGGCCATCATCACAGACTCACACCTCCACACTCCCATGTACTTCTTCCTCTGTAACCTGTCGCTGGTGGACATCTTTTTCTCTTCCACCACCGTCCCCAAGATGCTGGTGAACCTCTGGACACAGAGCAAAGCCATCCCCCTTGCAGGCTGCCTTGCCCAGATGTACGCCTTCCACCTGTTTGGGACCATGGACAGCTTCCTCCTGGCTGTGATGGCCATTGATCGGTTCGTGGCCATTGTCCACCCTCTGCACTACTTGGCCATCATGAGTCCCCGTGTGTGTGGGCTGCTGGTGGTGGGGTCGTGGCTGATCACCAACCTCCAGTCCATTGTCCACACCAGCCTCATGGCTCAGTTGACCTTCTGCGCTGGCTCTGAAATCCCCCACTTCTTCTGTGACCTCATGCCCCTGCTGAAGCTCTCCTGCTCAGACACACACACCAACGAGCTGGTGATCTTTGCTTTCGGCATCATCATGGGCATCAGCCCTCTCACATGCATCCTCCTCTCTTATATCTGCATTTTCTGGGCAGTCTTCAAGATCCCTTCTGCTCAGGGCAAATGGAAAGCCTTCTCCACTTGCGGCTCACACCTCACCGTGGTGACTCTATTCTATGGCACCATCTTCGCTGTGTACCTGCAGCCAGTATCTCCCACCTCCTCACAGAAGGACAAGGCGGCTGCCTTGATGTGTGGGGTGGTCATCCCCATGCTGAACCCCTTTATCTACAGCCTAAGGAACAAGAACATGAAGGCAGCTCTGAGGAAACTGGTCAGCAAAGCAGCTACCTCTCAGTCCTAGGACAGAAAAGTTGTTCAGCACCTACCATGTTCCAGGACCACTGTTCAGTGCCTTGGACACAAGGATACACGCTGTTTCTGCCCTCAAAACATTCAGCCTGGTGGCTGATGGAGACATGCCAATAAATCATCACAGAGCAACATGGTGATTGTGTCAACAGAGATGAATGTAGTGCTACAGGAAGGGAAAGATGTGTATTTTCCCCACGATCTCCTTCCCCTTAAGATCAGAGTAGAGGAGACTGAAGTAGCCTTAAACTGTCTGAGGTATTGAACTTATAGGATTTCGCCTTTTTGAAGGAAAGATTAGCTGTGCTCAGTTTTAATACTGATAAAGACAATGTGTATTAGCCAGGTGTATTACATCACCGTGCTTTCTAATGACTTGGGGGAGGACTTTGAGATGAGCTGATCTGCTATTGGATTCAGCAGCCACAGTTCTGTCTTACACAGAGTCTAGTGGTTTGACTTTGCAGGAGGACCGCTATCATCAACAGGCCTCCCACGTCCCCCAGATTGGGACATAGAAGATGATGGCATTGGGATCATGGTGATTGTGATTCAGCAGGCTGCCTGGACCCTGGTGCTACAGGTACTATCATCAACAAGCAGATGGGCAGCCTGGGATACACAGAGAGTTAGTATTAGGGGGTGAATTGTGTACAACAAAAAACATGTCAAATCATATGGGTACTTCATACCCAGTACTTCTTTCTCATTGGTGGTATTCAGTTATTAAATCATATCTGACTCTTTGTGACCCCAGGGAGTGCAGCACACCAGGCTTGCCTGTCCTTCTCTATCTCCCAGAGTTTGTTCAAATTCATGTCCATTGTGTTGGTCATGCCATCCATCTAACCATCTCATCCTCTGTTGATCCCCAGCATCAGGGTCTGTTCCTGTGAGTTGGGTCTTCACATCAAGTGGCCAAAGTGTTGGAGTTTCAGCTTGAGCATCAGCCCTTCCAATGATTATTCCTTCCAAAGGCTTGATTTCCTTTAGGATCAATGGGTTTGATCTCCTTGCTGTCCAAGGGACTCTCAAGAGTCTTCTTCTGCACCACAATTTGACAGCATCAGTTCTTCAGCACTCAGCCTTCTTTACAGTCCAACTGTCACATCCGTACATCACTCCTGGGAAAACCACAGCTTTGACTATACAGACCTTTGTTGGCAAAGTGACATCTGCTTTTTAATATGCTGTCTAGGTTTGTCACAACTTTTCTTCCAAGGAGCAACCGTCTTTTAACTTTGTGGCTGCAGTCACCGTCCACAATTATTATGGAGCCCAAGAAAATAAAATCTGCCACTGGGTCTTTACTAAGGTCATCAAGTTAAAATAAGGTCATTGGGGGTCATGACCTCGTGACTGACTGTCTTATAAAAAGATAGAATATGGACACAGACATTCCCCCAAAGGAGAAGGCCACATGAAGATGAAGGCAGAGATCAAGGTGATGCTTCCACAAGCCAAGAAATGCCAGAGGCGGCCAGCAAACAACCAGAAGCTAAGAGAGAGGCGTGGACAGATTCTCCCTCATACTCCCAGAAGGAAGTGTGTGTGTGTGTGTGTGTGTGTGTGTGTGTGTGTGTGTGTGCGCGCGCGCACGCGTGTGTGTGTGTAGAGATAGAGATCCTGGGAAGTTACACAGAAGTCATTTAGAGGAGTTATCCATTAAGGGGACATGTTAAGAACTGGATAAATGGAGACCTGACTTAATGGACATCATTTCATTTTGTCCTTGCATGGCTACTTTCTTAACAAGAGTTAGTATTAACACATTTCAAAAGTTAACATTTTTAAGAAATCAAAAAGCCAGTCAGGGGAAAGGTCAAACTAAAGGGATTCCAGGAAATAGAGAGGCTACCTAGTGGAAGAGAAGTGGGAGTCATGACTGGACACCCCAACACCAAAGATTCAAGTCCACCGACAATTTTTTTGATGTGGACGATTTTTAAAGTCTTGACTGAATGTGCTACAATATTGCTTCTGTTTCATGTTTTGGTTTTGGAGGCAAAGGCATGTAGGATCCTAGCTCCCTGGACAAGGATTGAACCCTCACCCTCTTCATTACAAGGCGAAATCTTAACCAGTGGACCACCGTGGCAGTCCCCGGACAACATTTTGATTCAAGAGTAGAAGGGAGGACTTCCCTGGTGGTCCAGAGGTTGAGATTTCCATCTCCTGGTGCACAGGGCATGGGTCCATCTTGGTCGGAGAACCAAGATCCTGTATGCTGCACAGTGTGGCAAAAAAAAAAAGACTAAAAGAGAGAGTCCCTAATCCTACTCAAGATGTGCTTTGTAGGAAGTGTGTGTGCTGTGTTTAGTGGCTCAGTTGTAGCCAATTCTTTGCGATCCCCTGGACTGACCCGCACCAGACTCTTCTGTCCTTGGGGGTTCTCCAGGCAAGAATATAGGAGTGGGTTGCCATGCCTTCCTCCAGGTGATCTTCCCAACCTAGGTATAGAACCCAGGTCTCCCACACTGCAGGTGAATTCTTTACCATCTGAGCCACCAGTGAAGCCCAAGAATAATGGAGTGGGTAGCCTATCGCTTCTCCAGGGAATCTTCCCGACCCAGGAATCGAACCGGGGTCTCCTGCACTGCAGGCAGATTCTTTACCAGCTGAGCTACCAGGGAAGCCCTTGGTAGAGACTACACCAGGTTAATGAAGACTGATCACTTCCCACGACCGACAAGAAGACATTGTAATAAGGACTGAAGCCCCTGTGCCAAGCACAGCACCTGACTTACAGTCAAGACGTGTTTGATACCTTTATTTATCCGACATACGTTAACTGATTATTTATTAATTTCTAAGAGCTTTCATTGGTGAACTTAACAATATAAATTCCCTGTCTTTGTGGATTTTCCATCAAGGTCAGATGAGTGAAAAGACATGGACTCAGGCATCTGAGCACTGTGACGAGGGGTATGAACCTCCAGACCACCCTGCATGGGAACTGTCACAGGGCCACAACAACTGAGCCTACACGCTTTGGCGTCCACGTGCTCGGGAGACCACTCATCACAGCCAGAGCAACTCCAGTACTGCAACGAAGACCTAGCACAGCTGAAAAAATATTGTCTTTTTCTAGCAATGAGGGGAGTTTCCTTTCGTTAACTCATTTCTTACCTAGATAGGTCCCCAGTTCTCAAAGCCTGGGAACACATTGCTGACAGAAACACAACGGAGGCATTTAATGACAATATCTGTAAAGTACATGTGGGTTTCGCAACAACTCAGAGAGAGAAAGAGAGATGGAGCTGGTGAGGGCCACCAAGCCTGGAAGCGTTTCGTCTCTCATTTGAGCTGAGACTTCTTTTCACTCTCTCACGCTCCACTGCTTCTGAGAATGGCCACTCACACACTCTGAGCAGTGGTGTTTCAAAGCTAAACTCTGTGCTGTCAACAAGTACTAGGTTAAATTCTTTAATTATGAGTATTTCAGATTCATATCTCTCTGCTTTCCAAGACAATGGGTCTTTGGAAACATTTTAAGACAATGGGTCTTTGGAAACGTTTTAAGGGTTACTGAAGTGTGTGGGTAATCATAGGGCTTCCCTGGTGGCTCAGTAGTAAAGAATTTGCCTGACAATGCAGGAGATGTGGGTTTGATCTCTGGGTCAGGAAGATGCCCTGGAGAAGGAAATGACAACCCACTTCTGTAATTCTTGCCTGGGAAATCCCATGGACAGAGGAGCCTGGTGGGCTAGAGTCCATGGGCTCACAAAAGAGTCAGATACAACTTAGCGACTAAACACCACCACCACAGTGGGTAAACCTAGTATATAGGTCAGTCTGTATAAGGAAGGTGATACGTGACCCCAAGGTGTTTCAAGAACAAAGAAAATATGCTAATACCTGCTGTTAGGAACAGGACCACTGGAGGTGAAGAGGTGGTAAAAGAAGGCTTTAGGAAGATTAGCAGCACAGGGTCTTCCTTGTTAAACTGGACAGGTCTCCAACAGAGACGCAGTTACTTTACAAGGGTTTGAGTTTTTGTAGTGTGATGCTCAGGTCTGTCTAGGGCTTCCCAGGTGGCACTACTGGTAAAGAACCCGCCTGCCAATGCAGGAGACTAAGAGACACGAGTTTGATCCCTGGGTCGGGAAGATCCCCTGGAAGAGGGCATGGCAACCCACTCCATTATTCTTGCAACCCACTCCATTATTCTTGCCTGGAGAATCCCATGGACGGAGGAGCCTAGAGGGCTATGGTCCATGGAGTTGCAAACAGTCAGATACGACTGAAGCAACTTAGTATGCAGGTTTCTCTCGGTTGCATATACTACTGTGAGTCCCTTCCTGGCCACACCTTTGCAACTGTTGACAGGAAGTCTTTGGTTGCTCTAGGGCAGTGGTTCTCAGCCTGGACTGCACATCACTGCCACCTAGGGGACTGGAGGCTCAGTCTGGGCTGGGAGGGGACACTCTGGAGGTGGGTCTTAGTTCTCTGACCAGCCATGTAACCCATTTCCCCTGCACTGAAAGATGGATCCTTAACCACTAGAGATGTCTCTCAAAAAGACAATATTAACATTTTACAAGGACCTGGTGAATCATGTCATTTTGATTTTTTTCTATATTGTCCATGTATCATACAAAACAAGCTTAGTGCCTAGACCCTAACACATTCTCGATAAATCTTCATTAGCTTAAAGGAAGGATAAACACTACCCACCGGGACATGAAGACTTGGAGAGGCAAATGCAACCAGCCTTTGGTGGTCTTGTATGAATGCAGTGAAGAGCTGCTTTCTCTGGACTTCTGATATGAACCTGCTAGTAATAACGGGGACTTTCTAAATAGATGGGGAAACAAAACTAGGATCAAACTCATTCTCAACTTAAAGTGAGTGAATGGGAATAGTATCAAGCATGCCTACATGTCTGCATTTCTTTAAACCTTGCTCTCTCCTGTTCACTCCTTTCATCCATATTTTCTTATCAGTTCATGTCAGAATGTTATTTTACAAACTCACTTTTCTTGTCATCATATTCAAATCAGGAATAAGCATGTAGCACATTCTGCTTTCTGTCAGTTAGACATCTATTCACACTTTTCTCATTTTCATGGAAACAGCTTACCTTTGAATAGTCCAGGTTGGGAGTTTTCATTTTGAATAAACTTTTTGAACATCTGATTGATAAGATACAACAGTGTATATTTTAATGCAAAACTGTTTTTAATGGGCAGTGACAGTTGCTGTAGAATATAAAAAAATATAAAATGTATTGTCCTGCAAAGAGAGCAAATATACTTCCAAAATACCATTAGTTTTAAGGCTCCAGATAGTCTTTTGTAACTGTGAAAGCTCCCTTTAAAACTTCCACTTTACCAAATTTCTGGGTTCATCCAAAGTCTCTTTTTCTGCTGAAAATAAACTGACTGTTGCCACTGTATGCTGAATGCTTGAGGCCTGGAGGCTAATCACTAGCTTGCTGAAACATTTCTGCTTAGATGAGTTGACTCATTTTAAATAATCCTAAACCTGACTATGCTGATTATAGTGGCTGTTGTAAATGTATTGTGTAACTAATATGATGTGATTCCACAAACTACAAGAGAAAAGAGGAAGGAAGGGAAGGAGGCAAGGAGAGAGGGAGGAAATGGGAAATGTGGTTTACGAAAATCAAATTGAATGCTTTGTAAAGTCTTAATAAAAAGGAATCACTAAAATATATTGCTGTAAAATTAATTGTGAGTAAGGTAATTGAGAGCAATTTCCATATAACATTGTAAAACATACTGAGATCTGAAAGGATTCTGCACCTAGATGGGTTAGCAAGGATCATTTCCTGTTCAATGCTCATGAAACCAACTGGAGCATAGACTTCAGCCTACATATATGGCTAAGGCAAGACTGCTAACACGGATCTACCATCGATGTAAGCATAATTAGAGAAACGTTCTCGGTCCTCATCAGGAAGCCCAGTGAATAAATTTATCTGCTGGATTCAAATTAAAATGTGAAAAGTATGTTTATGCACATTTATGTTCCCACCTTTTGGCGAGAGTTTTCAACACTGATCCTCATCGCAAACAAAAAAGAAAAGAAAGAGGGAGTCTACCTAGCGATCATATTGTTGTTCTGTCTCTCAGGCATGTCCGACTCTTTGTGACCCCAAGGACTGCAGCACGCCAGGCTTCGCTGCCCTTCACCGTTTCCCGGAGCTTGCTCAAACTCATGTCCATCAAGTCAGTGATGCCATCTGACCATCTCATCCTCTGTCACAAGCTTCTCCTCCTATCTTCAATCTTTCCCAGCATCAGGGTCTCTTCCAATGAGTCAGCTCTTTGCATCAGGTGGCCAAAGTATTGGAGCTTCAACTTCAGCATCAGTCCTTCCAATGAATATTCAGGGTGGATTTCCTTTAGGATTTAGTGATCACACAGTAACATTAATAGATCACAAAATGCCCCTAACAAACTTGAGTTTCATTGGAAGAGCAGAAGAGTATTATTCATCTTATACCAAAAGTCATGAACCCAAAATTGACGCTAAGATTATGTGTTACTGATGGAAGAATGAAAGGGAGGGAGGAAAGGAAAGAAAGATTAGGGGGAAGGAAGAGAAAGGAGAACAGAAGATAATCATATTTGGATTTGATTTCTCCCAATTTTGTTTTCTATGAAACTTTGCTTCACTGAAGAAAAACAATGGTGTTTATGATCAATATACCCTTGAGAAAATTGTATCAAAACAATATACCTTGAGACAGGTTGTCTCAAAACAACTTAGTTAGATCTTTGAGACTGTCTCAAACATGGATGGCTTTGTTTAGGAAAACAAAATTCCACGGAAGGGAGCTATAAGAATTCCATGAGTTTTCACAGAATGTACAGGTATGTAGGGAGCTGAGACTAGAATTCCACCTCTGATTCCCAGCTTTACATCACTTCCCTCTGCCCTTCTTTCCTACCAGACACGGGCTGTCCATGGAGCTAGAAAACCAAATAGCAGTCTCAGAATTCCTCCTCCTGGGACTCTCAGAAAAACCAGAGCATCAGATCTTCCTCTTTGGGCTGTTCCTACCCATGTACCTGGTCACCATCTTTGGAAACCTGCTCACCATCCTGGCCATCATCACAGACTCACACCTCCACACTCCCATGTACTTCTTCCTCCATAACTTGTCCTTCATCGACATCTTCTTCTCTTCCACCACCGTCCCCAAGATGCTGGTGAACCTCTGGACTCAGAGCAAAGCCATCCCCCTTGAAGGCTGCCCTGCCCAGATGTACGCCTTCCACCTGTTTGGGACTATGGACAGCTTCCTCCTGGCTGTGATGGCCATTGATCGGTTCGTGGCCATTGTCCACCCTCTGCACTACTTGGCCATCATGAGTCCCCGTGTGTGTGGGCTGCTGGTGGTGGGGTCGTGGCTGATCACCAACCTCCAGTCCATTGTCCACACCAGCCTCATGGCTCAGTTGACCTTCTGCGCTGGCTCTGAAATCCCCCACTTCTTCTGTGACCTCATGCCCCTGCTGAAGCTCTCCTGCTCAGACACACACACCAACGAGCTGGTGATCTTTGCTTTCGGCATCATCATGGGCATCGGCCCTCTCACATGCATCTTCCCCTCTTCAATCTGCATTTTCTGGGCAGTCTTCAAGACCCCTTCTGCTCAGGGCAAATGGAAAGCCTTCTCCACTTGCGGCTCACACCTCACCGTGGTGACTCTATTCTATGGCACCATCTTCGCTGTGTACCTGCAGCCAGTATCTCCCACCTCCTCACAGAAGGACAAGGCGGCTGCCTTGATGTGTGGGGTGGTCATCCCCATGCTGAACCCCTTTATCTACAGCCTAAGGAACAAGAACATGAAGGCAGCTCTGAGGAAACTGGTCAGCAACATAGTCCGATCTCAGTCTTAGGGCAGAATAGTTTCTTAGCATCTACCATGTTCCTTGGGCTTCCCTGGTGGCTCAGAAGGTCTGCCTGCAATGCAGGAGACCCAGGCTTGATCTCTGAGTCTGAATGATTCCCTGGAGAAGGGAGTGGCTACCCACTCTAGTATTCTTGCCTGGAGAATCCCATGGACGGAGGAGCCTTGTGGGCTACAGTCCATGGCATCGCAAAGAATCTGACGCGACTGAGCCACTAACACTTTCACTATATTCCAGGACGACTGTTCAGCCCCTGTGAGCAGGAATACATCCTATCTCTGCTCTCAAGGCATTCAGAATCTGGTGGGGCATGGAGACGCGTCAGTAAGCGGTCACAAGGCAACATGGTGACTGTGTCAGAAGAGATGATGAAGAGAGTGATACAGAACGGGAAAGATATGGGGTTTTCTCCATGATTTATCTGACCCCTCAAGGTCAGGATAGAGGAGACTTTGAAGTAGACTTAAACTCTCTGAGGTATTGAGCTTATAGGATTGCTACATGGATAATCCTTATTGAAGGAAAGATTAGCTACATTCAATTTTAATATTGATAAAGACTATGTACATTAGCCAGATATATAGCCATGTTTCCTCATGACTTGGGGGAGGAATCTGAGAGCATGTGCTGGGATTAGCTCACTAGGTGTTCATTCAGAAGTGACAAGTCTCTGTCCCAGAGGGGGCCTAGTGGTCCATAAAGTAGCCCCCTCAGTCCTAGGGCAGAATAGCTGTTCAGCGCCTACCAATGTTTGGTGACCGCTTTTCAGTGCATGGGACACAGGAATATATCCATTGCTGCTCTCAAAACATTCAGAATCTGGTGGGAATAGAGATATGTCCATAAGTCATCACAGATCAACTTGGTAAATGCATTTCATAAGAGAGAAATAAAGTGCTATGTGAAGGGAAAGTGAAAGAAAGTGAAGTGAAAGTGTTAGTTGCTCAGTCATGTCTGACTCTTTGTGACCCCACGGACTGTAGCCTGTCAGGCTCCTCAGTCCATGGGATTCTCCAGGCAAGAATACTGGAACGGGTTGCCACCCACTTCTCCAGGGGATCTTCCCAACCCAGGCATCAAATCCGGGTCTCATGCAATGCAGCCAGATTCTTCACCATCCTATTTTTGCCATGGTTTATCTTCTTCCATGAAGACCAGAGTAGCATTTCTAGGCTACTTTGAAGTAGCCTGAAATTCTCTGAGGTTTATAGGATTGCTACGTGGATAATCCTAGTGGGATGAAAGACCAGCTCCTCTCATTTTAATATTGATAAAACAGTGTGTAATAGTCATGTGTATTATATTGCTGTGCTTCATAAGTGACTTGGGGGAGGACTTTGAGAGCTTCTGTTGAGATGAGCTGACTTGCTGTCCAACTCAGCAACCACCATTCTCAGTCTCACAGGGAACCTAGTGGCTTGACTTTGCACAATGATCACAGTCTTAAACAGGCCTCTCGTGTCCCCCAGATTGGGACACAGGAGATGCTGCCCTTTGGATCATAGGGATTGCGATTCAGCAACCAGATACTGGATCCTGGAATCTGGCTTCTTAGCAGGCTGTCCAGGTAGTCCTGAAGCAGGCAGTGCAGAGGCTGCTGTGGGAGGACACTGGCCCTGGGCGAGCTTTATGCTTCCTGGGATTCCATCACCTGACTCCAAGCCCTATATGATTCTATAGGTGCTGTCAGCAACAAGCAGATGCAATGAGCTGGGACGCAGACAGAGGTCGAGTTAGGGGTTGAGTTGTGTCCTCCAAAAAGATATGTCACAGTCTAATGTCTCAGTCTAACCCCCAGCACCACAGCACCTGTCCTGAAAATAGGCTCTTTTCCAAGATAACTGGTTCTAATGAGGTCATTAGGGTCCTACTCCACTGTGACTGGCACCCCTATAAAAAGATAGAAATTGGACACAGACATGTGAGAAGGGAGAAGGCCAGGTGAAGATAGAGATGATGCTTCTACCAGCCAAGGAATGCCAGAGATTTCAGGAAACCACCAGAAGCTAAGAGAGAGGCATGGAACAGACTTTCCATCACCATCTCCAGAAGAAATAGACCCTGCTGACAACTGTGATGTTGGACTTCTGGCCTTCGGAACTGTTAGAGGATAACCTTCAGTTGTTTAAGCCACACAGTATGTGATACTTTGCTATGAAGCCCTAGAAAACTAGTACAGTTAGTTTAGGAAGGGCTGGCATCATGCAAAGACCATGCCCAGATATATCCTCTCAAGTGTTGACTACCCTGTGTTCTGGTTAAGGATCCACCCTGTGTTCTGGTTAAGGGAGTCTGTGCTACAATTGGAGAAAACCTGAAGGATTCAGATTGCATGAATTCAATTTCTTGGTCTCAGTGTGATGACAGCGAGGATACCAATAGCTGAGATTTATTATGTGCCCTTCATGGGCATCATCCCTTTAAATAACTATCTCATTAAATTTTAAACAAAAAGCCTACAAGAGCAGTCCCCAACATTTTTTGGCACCAGGGACTAGTTTCATGGAAGACAGTTTTTCTATGGACCAGGGTGTTGGCGGGATGGTTTCAGGATGATTCAAGTCCATTATATTCATTGTGCACTTTACTTCTACTATTATTATATCAGCTCCACTTCACATCATCAAGCATTAGATCCCAGCGGTTGGGGGCCCCTACCTTTCCTACAAGGTAGGAAATATAACTCCTTATTTTACAGATGAGGAAACTAGACTTAAAAAGTGCAGCTTCTAATAAGAAGTAGTGAAGGTTCAAACAGAGGACCCATTCTACAGCCCCCTGTCTCAACAACACACAATAGTGTTTAGAATTCGGTGCCCAAAGCACAGATTTACCAACTGCAGTCGGTGGGCCAAATTCAGCCAACAGCCTGTTTTTGTGTGCCCTGCAAGCTAAGAATGGCTTTTACATTTTTTAATAGTTGGAAATTTTTTAAAAGAAGACTACCTCATGACACATTAAAATTATGTAAAATTCTAATTTTAGAGCTCATAAATAAAGTTTTATGGGAACAGAATTGGACCACAAAGAAGGCTGAGGGCTGAAGAATTGATGCTTTTGAACTGTGGTGCTAGAGAAGACTCTTGAGAGCCTCTTGGACTGCAAGATCAAACCAGTCAAACTTAAAGGAAGTCAACCCTGAATATTCATTGGAAGGATTGATGCTGAAGTTGAAGCTCCAATACTTTGGCCACCTGATGCGAAGAGCCAGCTCATTGAAAGAGACCCTGATGCTGGGAAAGATTGAGGGCAGAAGGAGAAGAGGACGACAGAGGATGAGATTTGGGATGGCATCACTGACTCAATGGACATGAGTTTGAGCAAACTCCAGGAGATAGTGAAGGACAGGAAAGCCTGGCGTGCTGCAGTCCATGGGGTGACAAAGAGTTGGACTTCTGTGACTTAGTGACTGAACAACGACAACAAGCAACACTCATTAGTCAATTCATCATCTGTGACTGTTTTGGGGCTTCCCAGGTATCACAGTGGTAAAGAATCTGCCTGTTAATGTAGGAGATGCAAGAGACACGGATTCAATCCCTGGGTCAGGAAGATCCCCTGGAAAAGGAAATGGCAACCCACTTCAGTATTCTTGCCTGGAAAATTCCATGGCCAGAGGAGGCTCAGTTCAGTGCAGTCGCTCACTCGTATCCGACTCTTTGTGACCCCGTGAACCGCAGCACGCCAGGCCTCCCTGTCCACCACCAACTCCCAGCGTCCACCCAAACCCATGTCCATTGAATCGGCGATGCCATCTCACCATCTCATCCTCTGTGGTCCCCTTCTCCTCCTGCCCTCAATCTTTCCCAGTATCAGGGTCTTTTCAAATGAATCAGCTCTTCACATCAGGTGGCCAAAGTATTGGAGTTTCAGCTTCAACATCAGTCCCTCCAATGAACACCCAGGACTGATCTCCTTTAGGAGGGACTGGTTGGATCTCCTTGCAGAGGAGGCTGGTGGGCTACAATCCATGAGGCTGCAAAGAGTCTGACATGACTGAGCACACACACACACAACTCTTTTCAAGCTACAGTGTATCCTGTGCAAAATCTAAAATATTTACTATCTGGCCCTTTACAGGGGGATTTTCTGATTTCTTTTTAAATTAATTTTTCTCAGAGTAGAGTTGCTTCACAATGTTTCGTTAGCTTTTGCTGTACAGCAAAGTGAACCAGTGTACATATACATTTATCCCCTCTTTTTTAGATTTCCTTCCCATTTAACTGACCTCTTTTCTATAGAAAAAGGAAAGCCTGATACTCAGTGGTCCACGAATCAGAGTCATCATTATTACGAGAAGCTTGACAGAAATGAAGACTCAGACACCATATCAGACCACTTAAGCCATCATTTTAACCATCCCAGGGGAGTTATATGAGCCTTAAAATTTGAGGATCACTGGAATAGATGGGGGTAGAGAATGGCTGTGGAGATCTAGGCCCTAAATATGTCTTCAGGGACATGAGAGATCCAAATCTGGGGCATTTTTTCCACAGGCATTTTCCATTTTTCCCTGCCCTGGACAGGGTTGGTAGCTTTAAAAGCATTACAGCTATAGTTTGAATAAGTGGCCAGCAGGTGGCAATAGTGGAACGTCACAAAATGGATTAAAAACTCCTTTTAGGAAACAGATCCCGGTTCCTCCGGGAGGAAACAGCAGAGCCTGGGCTGTTCAGGGAAATCACGGAGACCGGTATGTCCTTAGCCCACAGTGAGGACAGAGGAAGTGTGCAGGGGGCTGTGATCAGACCTCACCAGGGGGGATCGGACTCAGGGTGAGGGGACCATCGGGGGTTAAGCAAGAATACAGGAGGGCAGGTGCTTCAGAACAGACCTGTTGCCAAGTCCTACCATGCGTTAGTGATGAGCAAGCTTTTTCTGTAAAGGGCCAAAGGGTAAATGAATGGCAGCTTTATGGACCGTAAGACCTCTGTCACAATGACTCAGCTCTGATGCTACAACGAGGAAGGCAATACTTCGAGAAAAGGGTGGGGCCAAGCACCCATGAAACTTTATTTATAGACACTGAAACTTGAATTTCCATCATTTTACATGTCACAAAATATAGTACTTTTTAAAGGTGTGGTACATATATGAACCCTTGGACTGCAAGGAGATCCAACCAGTCCATCCTAAAGGAAAGCAGTCCTGGGTGTTCATTGGAAGGACTGATGTTGAAGCTGAAACTCCAATACTTTGGCCACCTGATGCAAAGAGCTGACTCATTTGAAAAGACTCTGACGTTGGGAAAGATTGAAGGCAGGAGGAGAAGGGGACGACAGAGGATGCGATGGTGAGATGGCATCACTGACTCAGTGGACCTGAGTTTGAGCAAGCTCCGGGAGTTGGTGATGGACAGGGAGGCCTGGCGTGCTGCGGTTCATGGAGTCACAAAGAGTCAGACATGACTGAGCAGCTGAACTGAACTGAACATATATGAAAGTATGAAACTGAAAGTTGCTCAGTCTTGTCTGACTGCAACCCCATGAACAGTAGCCTTCCAGGCTCTTCTGTCCGTGGAATTCTCCAGGCAAGAATGCTGGAGTGGTTTGCCACACCCTTCTCCAGGGGATCATCCTCCTCCAGGGACTGAACCCATGTCTCTCACATTGCAGGCAGATTCTTTACCATCTGAGCCACCAGGGAAGCCCAAGAACCATGTAATATGACTCAGCCATTAAAAAGGGTGAAATTGTATGGCAGAAACCAACAGAACATTGTAAAGCAATTTTTCTCCAATTTAAAAATAAATTTGAAATAAAGAACGCAATAATGGCACTTGCAGCAACATGGATGGACCTAGAGATTGAGTGACTAAGTCAGACAAAGAAGGAGAGATATTGTATGACATCCCTTATATGTGGAATCTAGAAAGAAAGGATACCAAGGAACTTACAAAACAGAAAGAGCCTCCGACTTAGAGAACGAACTTACATTTGCCAGGGGGGCTGGGTGGGGGTAAGGAATAATTAGGGAGTTTGGTATGGACACACTTGCTCTATTTAAGTACAGGCTGCTATATTTAAAATGGATAACCAATAAGGGCCTGCTATATAGCACACGGAATTCTGCTCAGCATTATGTGGCAGCCTGGATGGGAGGGGCGTTTGGAAGAGAAAGGATACGTGCATATGTATGGTTGAGTCCCTTCCCTGTTCACCTGAAACTATTACAACAGTGTTTGTTCATCAGCTATCCCCCAATACAAAATAAAACATTTTAAAAATAAGTAAATAAAATGGATAACTAACAAGGACCTCCTCTATAGCACAGGGAATTCTGCTCAGTGCTATGTGGCAGCCGGGATGAGAGGGGAATTTGGGGGAGAATGGATACAAGTATATGTATGGCTGAGTCATTTTGCTGTCCACCTGTATCAAAACATTGTTAATCAGCTATACTCCAATACAAAATACATTAAACGTTTTATTAAAAATAGTACTTTTTTCCCATTGCATGGAAAAATGTTTTGAACTCATCAAATTAATGCAGAAAGAATCTCAACTAATATTAACCTTCTGTGTATCCTGCTCCCCCAAATTATAGTGATAAAATGTAGCATGAAGTGGAGCTTTTGTTTGCTTGTTTTAAAGAAAGTAAAATAATATTGCAGAAGGTTTTAGTGGCTGGCACTCCTCAACCCTGCCCCTCCAGCATAGTTGCCTCTCTTAATATGGCTGGCTACCTTGCAACTGTGCTGCCAGCTTCTTAACCACTAGGGCCACCTGGGAAGCTCTACCTGCAACAGATGTTCCCAAATATAGTAACTACCAAAATATCTCAAAATACCAAAATATCTCACCTACATCTCAAAAGGGGATGATAGAGGATTAGAGGGTTGGATGGCATCACCAGCTCAATGGACATGAGTTGAGTAAGCTCCAGGAGTTGGTGACGGACAGGGAAGCCTGGCGTGCTGCAGTCCATGGGGCCACAAAGAGTCAGACACGACTGAGCAACTGAACTGACATCTCAAAAAGAAGAAATCAGGAAGAAGTTTCCATCTTCTGTATCAACTGTCTGATCCCTAATTTGCAACCCAGAAAGTCCTGTCTAAAATCTAGAGTGGGCTTCCTAAAATTACAAATCACTGGACATATTAATCCTATGGTCACATCACTAACTCTTCCCTCACAAACACTAGGTTTGAAAGTCTTAATTACCAAACAAAATTATCAACAGTAGCATGAAATTTGGTCCATGAACTGCAGCCTTTTATTTTCAATCATGGGGCTCAGCAGCTGCTCAAAATTTACTTGTTGAGTAAATTAAGGAATGAATGAACTGATGGATGGATGAGAGGATTGATGGATGAACGACGCTGGCCAGTTGTTGTTGTTCATTCGCTAAGTCATGTCCAACTCTTTGCAACCCAATGGATATAGCAGGGAGCGCCTCTCTCCACCACTATCTCCCAGAGTGTGCTCAGACTCCTGTCCATTGAGTCGGGCCATCTAACCATCTCATCCTCTGCTGTCCCCTTCTCCTTTTGCCTTCAGTCTTTCCCAGCACCAGGGAAAGATTCCCTGGCCAGTATGAGAGTACAATAACATTTCTCTCTCTCCATATGGGATTTTACTGGGTATTCGGATCAGTTTGAGAGATTCAGACACTGAGGATTATACAGGGGAACTGACTGTCCCAAGGTCACATGCTGAATCGGATGGGGTGGGGAGGAATTCCAGTCCAACCTGTGTGACCCTAAAACCTGATCCCTCTCGCATCATGATGTTGGATGGCCTCCCAGGTGGGTGACTTTCCCATCCACCTCCCAGGTGGATGACTTGGAAGAGCTCAAGTCCTGCCCCATGTGTGGTTCTCAAGGGGCAAAAGTCCTCACCAGATCTGCTGCTGGGAGTGGCTAGAAAGCCACTCCAACAAGATATAATAAAGGACTCAGTAAGACTTGAGCCCAAGGTCCTGGAAAGGAAGTTCCTACTTCCAAATGCACATTTATCAGGGTTCTGGGGAATCATTGCCCTCTCTATGAATCTGTGTAGTGGGAGGTACCCCCAAGACCACCTTCAGGTTCAGTGATTCACTAGAAGGACTCACAGAATTCAGCAAAGTTGCTATATTCATGGTTTATTGCAGAGAAAGGATACAAATTAAAATCATCAGGTGGGATGAACTGGGAGATTGGGATTGACATATATACATTGCTGATACTATATATAAAACATATAACTAACGAGAACCTACTATATAGCCCAGGAAACCCCACTCAGTCCTCTGTGGTAACCTAAATGGGAAGGAAATCCAAAAAAAGAGGGTGGGTGTGTCTACACACACACACACACACACACACACACACACATATATATGATTCACTTTGCTATTCAGTAGAAATTAACACAACATTGCAAAGCAACTATACTCCAATAAAAATTAATTTTAAAAAATTAAATAAAAATAATATCAGCGAAGGTAAAAGGCACATGGGGCAGGGTCCAAAAGAGACCAGGCTCTAGCTTCTAGTTGTCCACTCCCTGTGGAGTCATGCAGACAGTGCTTAATTCTCCTAGCAATCATGGGTAAACAACACACATGGTGTACTGCCAACCAGGGTAGCTCCTTTTGAGTGGTCGTGCCCAGGTTTTCATAGGGGGTTGACCAGTGTACTCCTCTGTTCAGGTTGCCTCCTCTACCTTTGGGACAACTAGCACCTATGAAGCCCTGGTAGCCACACCAGCATCCCCAGGCCTTAAAAGTAGGGCACTAGGGCAGCTCTTGGTTTGACAGCAGGTGGCCAATTGTCAAATATGTCCTGGGGCCTGTGCAGACACCTGGTCATCAAGAGAGCCCAGCACACCTGCAACTAATAATAAAAGCAAGGTTGCCTGAGTGCCAAAGGATTGATGCTTTGAACTGTGGTATTGGAGAAGACTCTTGAGAGTCTTTTGGATTGCAAGGAGATCAAACCAGTCAATCCTAAAGGAAATCAATCCTGAATATTTAATCCAATCAATACAATATTCATTGGAAGGACTGATGCTGAAGCTGAAGCTCCAATACTTTGGCCACCTGATGTAAAGAGCTGACTCATTAGAAAAGACCTTTATGCTGGGAAAGATTGAAGGCAGAAGGAGAAGGGGATGACAGAGGACAAGATGGTTGAATGGCATCACTGACTCAATGGACATGAGTCTGAGCAAGCTCCATGAGATGGTGAAGGACTGGGAAGCCTGGCATGCTGCAACCCATGGCGGGGGGAGGGGGGCGGCGGGCTGGTGGGTCACAAAGAGTCAGACACAACTGAGTGACTGAACAACAACAACCACATGGGCAGGGCTTCCTTGGTGATGCAGTGGTAAAGATTCCACCTGCCAGTGCAGGAGACATGGGCTCAGTGCTTGAGTTAGGAAGATTCTCTGAGAAGGAAAGAGCAACCCATTCCTATAATATTCTTGCCTGGAAAACCCCATGGACAGAGGAGCCTGGAAGGCTACAATCTATGGGGTTGCAAACAGTCAGACACAAGAGTCAGACACAGCTTAGTAACTAAACAAAAACAACTTCATGGGCAACAGGGGGCCCCTCTGTACCTCAGCTTCAGCTCTACAGCTATCCAGCAGGGCTTTTTCATGGGTCATTGGGAGGCTCTGGCCAACATATGCTGCCCTCTCTGATTGCCTTCCAGGCAATACCACATCCTGCCTCAGGAAGCGGCCTCGTGGGAACTCAACCACCCTCTGCCCCCTCTAGTTCCTCAATGCTGCCCCCAGGGGACATCTCTGGGCAGCCACGTCTTCCTTGGTACCTTTGAGGACTGACTCCCAGCCAGAGACACCTGTGCAGGCTATAGAGCTTGCCTTGTCATCCTGGAAGATGCAAGATGCCAGTGAGTCTCCAGTGTGGGAACAACTGCAATGACAAGAGGAGGTGGCAGAACCTCCCCGTAATCAGCTCCATCTTTCATTTCCCAGGAAGTGAGGACCCCCAGAGAGGTAGCAGACAGGGGACCTAACCCACAGACGCATGCCTCATTCTGCAACACCTCCTACTCCCATAACAGGGGGAGTTATTCTTCCCTTTGAACAGATGAGGAAATTGAGGCCTAGAGAGAATATCTTCATTCGGCATCTCCCAGAAGCTGATCCTGTGATAAGGATTCAAGGACAAGTAGTTTATTTGGAAAGAGATCTAGAAGGACTCCCCTGATGGTATGGTGGTTAAGAATCTGCCTGCCAATGCAGGGGACTCAGGTTCAATCCCTGGTCCAGGGAGACTTCACAAGAAGCAGGGCAAGTAAGTCCACCAGCCACAACTACTGAAGCCCACACGCCCTAGAGTCTGTGCTCCGCAACAAGAGAAGCCACGCAATGAGAAGCCCACGCACCACAACTAGAGAGTAACTCCTGCTCGTGGCAACTAGAGAAAGCCTGCGCACAGCAATGAAGCCCTAGCACCACCATAAATAAATAGATTGTTTTTCTAAGTGACCTAGAAAATGCTCACGGGCTTCCCAGGCAGTGCTAGTGGTAAAGAACCCGCCTGCCAATGCAGGAGACACAAGAGATGCAGGTTCGATCCCTGAGTCAGGAAGATCCCCTGGAGGAGGAAATGGCAACCCTCTCCAGTATTCTTGCCTGGAGAATCCCATAGACTGAGGAGCCTGGTGGGCTATAGTCCACAGGCTCACAAAGAGTTGGACACAGCTGAAGTGACTTCACACACACACACACACACAGAGAGAGAGAAAATGCTGAAAGGGAGGAGGAGAAGTGAGACAGGGAAGGGAAGGGAATCAGTAAAGAGTGCATTGATCTGCAAGTTTCCACTGTGGGTTGCTGGGACTCAGTCCCACGAGGACCTCTGAGGGTCAGTGCAGAACACACACTTCAGTCGATCCACCTGAAGGGTGAGGAAGGTAGAGTGCATATTCATCAACTTCCATTGTCTGCCACAGAGGTGTAGAGCTCCACTCAAACCTGACCTGCCCCCTCTGCCTGCATTTCAACAAATCCCTGTATCTACTGAGGGCTGATTTATCCATCAGGCATCATAAGTATAGTACATCAGGCAATGATGTGAATATCTGGAGGAAACAAAACACGTAAACATGCACACACACCAAAATCTGAGCAGCAACTAGCAAAATTCAGATGAATTATTGTAAAAAATTCACAGTGTGAAGCTTATCACTCATAATCATTTCATAATATGCAGTTTGTAGATCATCTGTTTTCACTTATCAACAACTTCTGAGCACTGAGAAAGAATCATAGCCAGCTTTGAATTAAATGAGTTGCTGCTGCTGCTAAGTCGCTTCATTCGTGTCCGACTCTGTGCAGCCCCATAGACAGCAGCCCACCAAGCTCCCCCATCCCTGGAACTCTCCAGGCAAGAACACTGGAGTGGGTATTAAATGAGTTACACATAACCAAATAAATGCAACAGGAAACGTATAGAAGCTCTGTCGAAAGGGTATACCAAAAATAATAATCATAACAAATATTGATGTGACCTGTGAGTGTCCTTTGATCATTTGATGTGATATAGGTGATAAGAGACACAGGTTTGATCCCTGTGTCAGGAAGATCCCCTGGAGGAGGGCCTGGAAACCCACTCCAGTATTCGTTCCTGGAGAATCCCATGGACAGAGAAGCTGGGTGGACTAAACTCCACAGGGTCACACAGAGTCAGACATGGCTGAAGCAACCTATCACACACACACAGTGGAGCCAAGAGCTGCTCTCACCCCTACATCAGCCTCCAGCTCTTCTGAGTTACAGAACCCCAAAGGACCGTAGTCCTGCAGTCCCTCCCTTCAGCTTGTGAAGAGGTATTGCCTTGACCCCCAACCCCTCTCTCCACTGTCTCTCCACTGTCAGCAGTTGCCTCAAATCTGATGGTGTGGACCCCACCCCTCTCAACCTCACTTCTCCCAAATACATAGAACCAAGAAACTAACAGAGCCTAAGAGACCTGTGGGACACCATCAAGCATATCAATATATGCCTAACAGGAATCCCGGAAGGAGAGAGGCAACAGAGGCAGAAAGAATAGTTGAAGAAATAATGTCCCCAAAGCTTTCCAACACTGATGAAAGACATGAATATACACATCCAAGAATCTCAATGAACTCCAAGTAGGATATACACAGAGATCTATACCAAAATATATTATCACCAAACACACACAACGTCATCTGTCCAAGCCTCTGCCACCTGCCACCTGATCTCCCACCTGCACATTCAGCAGTAAATAAGACAGACAAGTGTTACCTCATGCAGCCCCAGTCTGAATAAGGAGACAGATAAACGAGAACTAGCCACTAGAACTATAGAGTTTAAGCCACGGCAAGTGTTACAAGAAACAAAGGGACTTCCTTGGTGGTCCAGTGGTTAAGACTCTGTGCTTACAATGCAGGGGGCATGGGTTTGATTCCTAGTTGGAGAACAAAGATCCCAACATGCCACGTGGTACAGTCAAAAAAAAAAACTTTTTTAATTTAAAAAAGAAGAAGAAATGAATCACAGTGATGTAATAATGACTGGACAATGGTAGGTGGTCAGGGAAGTGAGGGCCTCCTAAGGAAATGCCTTTGGACCTAAAGGATGAGAAAGAGGCAGCTTCAGAAGAACCAGGGCTTCCTAGCCAGAGGGAACTGCATGCGCAAAGGGCTTGGAACAGGAACAGTTTGATGTGAGGAAGAGCCAGACAGGAGGTCATGGTGGGCAATGAAGACAACCAAGGATATGAGGCCAGAAGTCTTGCTGGGACTGGATTTTATTTGTGGAAATCTGGATTTTATTTTAGGTGGAGTGAGCAGTTATGGGAAGACTGTTCAGCAGGGGCATGCCATGATCTGATTTGGGGTTTTTAAGTCCACTCTAGGCACTGCATGGAGAATGGAATATAGGAGTAAGATGGTTAATTTTCCAAAACAGCCACAAAAACATCTCCCATCCCACATTCTCTTGCACAAAGAATGTTACAAGGTCACCGTGACACACCACCCATTGAGAGAGGTGGAGTCTGTGTCCCTTCCTGTTGAATCTGGTGCCAGAAGTAAAAGTGTGACACTTCAAACTGGATCAGGAAAGGTAATACAGCTTTTGCTTTGTTTATTTTTGAAGCCCTGGGTGGCTCTGTAAGAAACCTAAATACCCTGACTACTGACCTGCTAGGAGGAACCCAGTTCACACCAAGAGGACAGTTGTTCAGTCACTAAGTCGTGTCCGACCCATGAACTGCAGCACACCAGGTCCCCCTGTCCTTCACTATCTCCAAGAGCTTGCTCAAATTCATGTCCATAGAGTCAGTGATGTTATCTAACCATCTCATTCTCTGCCACCCTCTTCTCCTTTTGCTTCAGTCTATCTCAGCATCAGGGTCTTTTCCAATGAGTCAGCTCTTTACATCATGTGGCCAAAGTATTGGAGCTTCAATAACAGTCCTTCCAATGAATATTCAGGCTTGATTTCCTTTAGGATTGACTGGTTTGGTCTCCTTGCTGTCCAAAGGACTCTCGAGAGTCTTTCCCAGCACAATTTGAAAGCCTCATTTCTTCTGCACTCAGCCTTCTTTACAGTCCAACTCTCACATCTATACATGACTACTAGAAAAACCACACGTTTGACTGTACAGGCCTTTGTTGGCAAGAGGCTTGTGGAGGTGCCCTAGTCCACAGCTCCTGCGACAGTCCCAGCACACACCTGGCATCAATTGTGAGACCTGTAAGTGAACCTCCAGATGATTCTGGCCCTTCGTTTGTTGACTCACCCCTAAACCTTGAAATCTTTCCAACAAAAGAGTAGCGACAACCAGTGTCAGCGCTGCCCTGCCCCAATCCTTGGCCCACAGCATCTGTGAGCATCATAGCACGGCTGACTTACAACCGCTAAGCTTTGTGGTGGTGTGTTAAAGAGCGGTGGTAACTGGACTTGGGGACAGAGAGGAGTGGAGAACTGGATGGAGGAGGAAGGCAAAAGAGTGGCATCCGGCGAAACTAAGGGAAGAGGGGGTGTCGTCAAAATAAGCGATGCCAGGGCTTGCACCAGGCTGGAGCAGTGGATGGGAGAAAAGAAGAAATCTGCGGATTTGTGCAGGACGCCTTTTGGAAGTAAACTCAAGAGAGCCTGCTGTATGCGATCACTAATGGAGGGTGAGTAAGAGGAAACACAAGAGCCGGTGACAGGTCCCCCGCCCAGCCTTGGCGATTGACTACAACTCCCAGCATCGCTCACTCAGGCTGCGGGAAGGGCAAAAAAAAAAAAGTTTGGGCCAAGCATTCCCGGAATGCGCTTCCTGCTGGCGCGGGGCGGGGGGCGGGCGGGGAGACCGGGCGGGGCGGGGGGCGGCGCGGCCGGAGCCCGGGGCGCGCACTCAGCCCGGCCCGGGCCCCAGCATGGCCGAGCCGCTGCTCAGGAAGACCTTCTCCCGCCTTCGGGGCCGGGAGAAACTTCCCCGGAAAAAGTCGGACGCGAAGGAGCGCGGTGAGAGAGAGGGAGGTGGGGAAGAAGGGGCCCCGAACCCCGCCCGGCTTGGAAGAGGGTCCCAGGGCCCCAAAGAGGGACCGCTGAGGGGACAGGGGAAGCCCCGCGGAGCCCTCTGCGGGTCGGGGTTGGGGGCAGGGGCAGGCAAGGGTCGTGGAAGTAACGGGCCGGGGGGAGAGGGGGCGCGGACCGTTATATGCGCTTGACCAGGGATGCCAGCGCTGCGGGCTCCTCGGGAGGCCCGGGAGGGGGCCTCACCCCTGACAGGAAATGGGGCCGAGGCTGAGCGCTTGGAGAGTGGAGGGGAGGAGCAGCTGGGAGGCTGAGAAACTGGGGCTTAGTCAGGCCAGGCTGGCGACACCCTGTGCCCTAGAGACCAGGGATGGGAGATGGGGGCGTACACCCTGCGGAGGAGGGAGAGGCGGTGCGTCGATCGTGGGGGCCACTTCCCAATCCCCTCTTACCTATTAGCCCGTAACTGCAGCTACACCCACCTTAGACAGCTGCAGGAAACTGCCCCCTGTACAGATGGGGAAAGTGAGGCACGGAGCAGTTTGGGTAATTTACCCAGTGCCAGTGAAGCGACTTAACAGCTCTGTGGACTAGGCTACTAAATGAGAGCCCAGAGAGACTCGGGGAGTGGAAGTATGAGATGACCAGAGGAGGGAGTCGGCATGGAAGACCTTAAAGACATGGGAGCTGCGTGGGACAGGAAGTCCCGGAAAGGAAGGGGTTAAAGGAGGGAAGGCAGAGGACTTCATGGATCTGACCTCCCCCCAGCCGTCTTCCCAGAGATTCCCAGGGTTCCCAGGGCAGAGAGAAGGGACAGGGGTGCCCACGCACAAACACACACACAGGAAACAGCCTGGGATGTCTGAGAGAGGATGGAGCCGGGGCAGGGCAGGGGAGGGGGGGGTCCGAAAGCAAAAACCGTTGGGGTCTGTCTGGGCTAAAACACAGGGTCAGCTCCAGGATGGGGGCAAAGTTTGGAAAGAAAGGCAGCAGGGTGGGGAGTGACATGCTGCGGGTAAAGAACCTGGCAGCCACACACTTGCTGTCACGCCCGCTTTGGGCTTCTAAGCAAGCTAGCCAGCATCCACCATGGGCTGCATGTGCCTGAGATATGAGTGCCTAGGAAGCGCTCTCATGCTGAGATCACAGTGAGGCTCAGATGGCAAGTGGTTTCCCCGAAGCCACCCACTGAGAAGGCACAAGGGCAGGGCTCCACACCAACATTAAAGAGAGGTATGGGGATGTAGAGTGGGGAATGCAGGGCCCAGGCCCAGAGAAACCCCTCTGAACCTCTGAGGCTGGAAGGCAGACGGACCGAGTCCTGTCTGGGACACTAGGGCAGGGAGTTGTGGGCGGGGAGCAGATGAGACTGCCAGCCTGCATCCACCCATTCCAAATGAATGTGGGGACTGTCCAGGCTGAGTGCACCCCATGTCCCATAGGGGAAGAGCCCTGGGCTGGGGCTGCTCTGGGGGCAGTGGGGGGCTGCATCTCACTCCCCTTGCTCTCTGCCAGGCCGACCAGCCCAGCGCCCAGAGCCCAGTCCTCCAGAGCCCCAGGCCCCAGAAGGACTCCAGGCTGGAGCAGAGGGGCCCCCCAGCCCTGAGGCATCTCGGAGCCCGGCTCACGGTGCCTACCTGCAGAGCCTGGAGCCCAGCAGCCGCCGCTGGGTGCTGGGCGGGGCCAAGCCACCAGAGGAGGCCACTCTGGGGCCGGGGGCACCTGGCAGTGGGGAGCCTGCCGGTGAGATCTGGTACAACCCCATCCCAGAGGAGGACCCCAGACTCCCAGCACCGGAGCTCCCAGGCCCACAGCCAGGCTCAGCTGAGGCAGACAGCCCGGCCTCTCCAGGTGAGCACAAGCTTCCCACCCTGGGGCCTGTAAGGTGATTACAAGCATAATCACCCCCATCCCAAGCCCAGAATTCTGGACCCTGAGGTCTGCTGTCCCCACAGGCGCAGCCCCTTCCAGCCCCCCGACCAAAGCCTCCCGCACCAAGTCCCCCGGCCCGGCCAGGCGCCTCTCAATGAAGATGAAGAAGCTGCCTGAGCTGCGGCGCCGACTGAGTCTGCGGAGCACCCGGACAAGCCGAGAGCGCGAGCGGGCCGCCCCCGAGGGCTCGGTCATCAGTCGTTACCACCTGGACAGCAGCGTGGGGACCCCAGGGCGGACAGCAGTAGCTGAGGGCGCACGCGGCCCAAGGGCGGGTTACCTCAGTGACGGTGACTCTCCCGAGCGCCCCATGGGGCCCCCGTCGCCCACTGCCTTCCGCCCCTATGAGGTGGGCCCCTCCGCCCGGCCACCCCCGGCTGCGCTCTGGGGCCGCCTCAGCCTGCACCTGTACGGGCTGGGGGGGCTGCGGCCGGCGCCTGGGGCCACTCCGCGAGACCTCTGCTGCCTGCTGCAGGTGGATGGGGTGGCCCGGGCCCGAACCGGGCCGCTGCGTGGGGGGCCAGACTTCCTGCGGCTGGACCACACCTTTCACCTGGAACTCGAGGCAGCCCGGCTGCTGCGGGCCCTGGTGCTGGCCTGGGACCCTGGTGTCCGGCGGCACCGGCCCTGCGCCCAGGGCACTGTGCTGCTGCCCACGGTTTTCCGAGGTAGGGTGCATGGTCTCGCAGGGGGCGGGGAGGGCACAGGACTTGGCTCCCAGCACCCTCCTTCCTCTAGAGTGCCCAGGGTGGGGACATAGCTAGGGGACAGGGCACAGGAGGTGATGGGGGCAGACCCCACTCAGGAAGTCCCCCTTGTGTCTTTAGGGTGCCAAGCGCAGCAGCTGGCTGTGCGCCTGGAGCCCCAAGGGCTGCTGTATGCCAAGCTGACCCTGTCGGAGCAACAAGAATCACCTGGCACAGCTGAGCCCCGAGTCTTCGGGCTGCCCTTGCCCCTGCTAGTGGAGCGTGAGCAGTCCCCTGGCCAGGTGCCTCTCATTATTCAAAAGTGTGTTGGGCAGATCGAGCGCCGAGGGCTGCGGGTAAGTCCCTCACCCCACCCTAGCTAGCCCCCAGACCTCAGAACCACTCCCCAGAACACCCAGGGTATGGAAGCCAGGCTTCCCCCTACCCCACCTGGGGAACTCTTAGCTCCAATCCCAGCCTAGACAAGGGCAGGCGCTCTCTACACACCCCCAGATCCTAGCATCTAGCCCAGAACTCAAGGGTCCTCTGTTCATTCGATAACGTAGGATCCCAGCCCTTTTGGAGCTCAGAGTCTGGTGGGGTGACAGACATGACTAATAAATCACATATATGAAACTGGCTGGGATAAGAGTGAAGAAGCTGGGACAGTTTAAAGCAGGACGGGACATGCTGGTTGGGGTAGTCAGGGAAGGCTTTCCAGAGGAGGTGACAAGTAAGCTGAAAAGGAGTCAAGGTTTCCTGAGTCAAAGGAGGTAGGTGCCAGGACAAGTAATTTTGAGGGTTTACAGGGCTGGGTTGTCCAAGCAGCCAGATGGGGTACCCCATGACAAGTGTCAGAAGAACAGAAAGGCAGCCAGTGAAGTTTCAGCCAGCCCCCAACCTCTCAGCCCATTGCCACCTGGATCCAGGTCTCCCACCCTCACCCCATAGGGCCCACATCAGTCTGTGCTCTGACAAAAAAGACACCTCTCTGCTCCTACCCCCAGGTAGTGGGGCTATACCGTCTATGCGGCTCAGCAGCCGTGAAGAAAGAGCTTCGCGATGCCTTTGAGCGAGACAGTGCAGCTGTCTGCCTCTCTGAGGACCTGTACCCTGATATCAATGTCATCACCGGTCAGCTTGCCCCTTTGCTCTCCTGCCTGCTCCCCAGTCAACCCTCAACTCAAGGCAGTCCCCGTGGTCCCTCTGGGACTTCATCCCTTCTGTTGGCCTTGTTTTTACCTTCCTGCACCTGTCCTCCTCTTTCCCCCCTCCCAGCCCCCGTTGAAGTTCCAGCCTCAGAACCCAGGGGTGCCCTAACCAGTGTGGGCCCTATATCCACAGGCATCCTCAAGGATTATCTTCGGGAGCTGCCTACCCCACTCATCACCCAGCCCCTCTATCAGGTGGTGCTGGAGGCCATGGCCCGAGGGCCCCCAAGCAGGGCTCCATCCAGCACTGAAGGCACCCGTGAGCTCCTCAGCTGCCTGCCAGATGTGGAGAGGGTGAGTTGGGCCTGGGGCGTGGGGAGAGTGGGCAGGACAGGGAGTGAACTGACATCAGCAGAATGTTCTTCCCATGCCTGGGCTGCTGATGGCCATGAATGTGTGGCACCATCACACCCCTAGTGCTATTAGTATCCCCACTTTATAGATAATGGAAGCCAAGGCCCAGGGCAGTTGAGTGAGTTGCCTCAGGTTTCACAGGCAGGATGTACCGAAATTAACAGACTCTGAACAGAGGTCTGTCAACCTACCATAAGGGAGGTTCCTGGCTGTGGGATCCTGCCTCAGTGCCTCAATATCCTCATCTGTAAAATGGGATTACTACCAGCCCTGCCTAACACACAGAGGAGAAGGTTCAAGCCCAAGTTCTCACATTTCAAAGTTGTTACCTTTGGCCTCAGTCTTCCCTCCAGCAAAATGGGAGCATAATACTAATAGCTAAGTTCTAGCAGGATCGTCTCCTGGCTATGAGACTCTGAATCTCAGTTTCCCCATTCTGAACCGCCTTAGTCTCCCTCGAGTGCGACAGGGGACCGACTTTGCCCACCGCATACTCTCCCAACCCTCTTCTCTCAGGCTACATTGACGCTTCTCCTGGACCACCTGCGCCTTGTCTCCTCCTTCCACGCCCACAACCGCATGACTCCGCAGAACCTGGCCGTTTGCTTCGGTCCCGTGCTGCTTCCAGCGCGCCAGGCACCCGCCAGACCCCGCATCCGCAGCTCTGGCCCAGGCCTCTCGAACGCGGTGGACTTCAAGCGCCATATCGAGGTGCTGCACTACCTGCTGCAAGCCTGGCCAGGTGAGCTGGCCCCCGACCCCGCGCCGTGGAAAGGAGCCTGGTATCCCAGACGATGCTTTCCCTGGCGGCCACAGTCTCGAGCTTCAGGCGAGACACGCCCCCTCGTCAGAGTGAAAACCTGTACCTAGTTGCCTGAGCAACCAGTACTAGCTCAGCCAGTGAAATCCCGATCCGGTCGAAGGCCTTGCCTTTCAACAGGCCAATCAGGGGCGTGATTACCTAAACAGCCAATCAGAGGCCTAGGTGCTGCCGCTGTGCGTGACATCACCCAAGCCCTCCCTCTCCCACTGCAGATCCGCGCAGGCCCCCAGAGCCTCCGGAGCTCGTCCCGTACCTGCGGCCCAAACGACAGCCGTCGCTGCACTTGCCGCTAGCGAGCCCCGAAGTGGTGACTCGGCCCCGCGGCCGGGGCGGTCCCGAAAGCCCCCCGAGCAACCGCTACGCGGGTGACTGGAGCGTTTGCGGGCGGGACTTCCTGCCCTGTGGGCGGGACTTCCTCTCCGGTCCAGACTACGACCACGTGACGGGCAGCGACAGTGAAGATGATGACGAAGAGGCTGTCGAGCCGACTGGCGCCACCGATTTCGAAGACGACTTCGAGGCGCCCTTCAACCCGCACCTGAACCTCAAAGACTTTGATGCTCTCATCCTGGACCTGGAGAGAGAGCTCTCCAAGCAGATCAACGTGTGTCTCTGAGCCGGGCGGGGCTGGACCCCAATTACTAAGGCCAGGCTCCTGGTTGCTAAGGCGGTGCCCTAACGACCTAGGGAGGACCAGACCTGTAGCTCAGGCCTAACTCCTGGTTACTGGGGAATTGCCTAGCGACCAGCCAATGCTTTGCTGAGAATCATTCCCCATTTCCAGTACTCAGACACTGGTTGCGACGGCCGGAGATGGGGGACTTTAGGGACCAGCTATTGTGACCATCTTTTCTTGAGTACCAAGGGCTTCTCTCCTGGCTGCCAAAAGGCAGTTCTGCTTGCAGGGCCGGCATCTTTTGCTTCCCCTTAGCCAGGGAAACACCAGTTACTGTGAGCATCACCCTGAGATGGTGAGACACTCTCCCAATCAGTCCTTGCTGCTGCCAACCAAATCAGTATTAGCTTTGAGCACTGCACTCTGCTTCTCCCTCAGTGGGCCCAAGGACTATGAAGAAGTGCTGTTTGAGCCAGGTTGTCGGGGGAGCCCCTCTCCTGGGCTCTGGATAGATAGGAGCAGCCTGGGGCTTATAGGAAAACAACTGGTTTTGCCACCCTCTTTTCCAGGGAAAACATAATAGCCTCAAACCAGCAAAAGTAGATAGCAAGAGTCTGGCCCTTCCCCTCCCCAATTCTTCCTCCCCATTCCTGAAGAAATTAAGCACTTGTAAGACCTCCCTTTTGGAGGGGCCCCACCTGAAGTGTCAGGCTGGGGGCACTTTGGTACGGAACATATTTATTGCCTCCCTGCGTGTGTGCCTGTGTGTGAGGAGTAATGTGTATGGACGTGTCTAGAGTGGGTATGTGGGGCTCTTTCAGGGACCACAGAGGGGGTGGGGGGAAGAGTTTGCAGTGCCCAGGCACCCTGAAATCCCCAGTAATGGTGCCTCAGTACTGGATCCCCAGTAATGGAGCCCCCAAGTTTCAGTGGGAGAGTAGGGTCCCCTCCTGTCTCCCCCCTCCTTCCCTCACTTCCATCTTTGTGGACAATAAATCAATATGCACAGGATCTGGGGTGAGTACTTGGGCCCCCATGGACCAGACATGGTTTATTCATTGTGTGAGACAGGAAGCCGCAATACTTTGGCCACCTGATGCAAAAGAGCCAATTCATTGGAAAAGACCCTGATGCTGGGAAAGACCAAAGGCAAAAGGAGAAGGAGGCAGCAGAGGATGAGATGGTTAGATAGCATCACCGACTTAATGGACATGAATTTGAGCAAACTCTGGGAGATAGTGGAGGGATGGAGGAGCCTGGCATGCTGCAGTCCATGGAGTCGCGAAGAGATGGACATGACTTAGCTACTGAACAAGTGAAGACGGGAGAAAGGACACAGTTGAGTCCACAAATAGGCCCAAGGACTCCCCAGGGCTGTCAGAACCCCTCTTAGCTCTGACTCCATCCAGCCCCTCCCTGTCCTCAGGGAAGATTGCAGGGTCACTGGGCCTCATGGCTTAGGCCCAGGGCAGGCAAGGATAAAACTCCAAGCCAGCTAGGCACAGTCCAGGGGTGGGAAGACAGCCAAAAGCACTGACCCATGAGGCCCTACACGGCGATGGAGCCATCCCGGAAGTCCGTCCTCCCGATGAGGATGTTGACCACAACCGGGTGGCCATCTTGGCACTGCTGCTGGGCGTCACGCAGCACCTTGACCACCTGATCCTCATTCTCACGTGAGAGCAGCAAGCCCTGGGCCCCCAGTCCCTGGGCTGCCTTGTGATAATCTAAAACGGAAGGGCAAGTCAATATGGTGGCAGAAGCCCGGCCCCCTGTGCAGGCAGCCCAGGAGAATACACATTCAGCTGACTCTGAAATGGCGTTCCCCATCCCTGCCCATCCAGGCCCCTCTCACCAGTGTAAGCCAGGCCACAGGCCACATTGCTGCCCAAAGAAGGCACCTGCTCCCTGGAAATCTGGGTCCAGCCAGCATCATTTCCTATCAAGGCCATCACTGGGATCTGCAGGGAGGGAGAGGAGGAGGCCAGGCCAAGGCCTTCAGTCCCAAGGCTTGGCCAGCAGCAGGTGAAAGGCAAGGACAGGACCTCTGCCAGATAAGGAGCTCCCTCCCCAGCCTACCCCTGAGGATAGTTCCCAGAACCCCAGGCTCTGAGCTTCCCTTGGGTCAGCCCGCCCAGTCACCTTGTGTCTGACGAAGGTGTCAAATTCGATGAGGCTATAGCCAAACGCTCCATCCCCAAACAGGCACCAGACCTGAGGTGGGTACCAAGGATAGTTGGGCTGGCTTACGGCCCAGAAAGCAGCAAGCCTCCTGCACCCAGCACACTCTGACTCACCTCAGCATCCGGCCGACAGAGTTTGGCCCCAAGTGCAAATCCAGCACCAACCCCCAGAGTCCCGAAGGCCCCTAGGAGAACCAAGAGCAGGTGTAAAGAGGCCCAGAGGAGTGCAAGCTGCCGCAGGTGTAGGTCTGCCCTTACCAGGATCAAGCCAACACAAGGGCCCACGAGGCTTCACCAGGTAGGCAGCTGTGCCCACAAAGTCCCCGCCATCGACCACCAGGATGGAGTTGTCAGGCAGAGTGTCCTCCACCAGCTGCAGGACCCGCACCGGGTTAAGATGCTGGGCTACGGGCATCAGTGCCTTCTCCCTGTGACGCAGCAAGGCAGGTCAGCAGAGCCAGCAGCCTGGCCCGCCAGGAACCCATGACCCCCCAAGCCCACTCTGCCCAGCCCCCACCGGAAGGTCTGCTCCTTCTGTTGGTCGGCTTGCCGAAGCTCCTCTGCCCAGTCTGAGGCCCACATCTGACCCCGGAGGCCCTCCACCAGCTTCACCACGAAGGAGCCCACATCTCCTGGGGAAGGAAAGGGGCACAGCTGTGGGGAGAAGGCCACCTCCTACCTTTGAGCACGAGGCCCAAAGGCAGCAGGAAGCCAACAGGCATCTGAAGCAAGGAAGCAGGCAGCGGGGGAGGTGGGGGCAGAGATGGCCTAAGGCAAAATGGGTAAAACACCCCAGAGCCTGCCAGAACCAGGGTTAGGGCAACGGGGGTGAGAGGAAGAGCAAGGCCAAAGTGAGTCAGCAGGGCTTCCCTGGGGCCTCAGTGGTAAAGAATCCGTCTACCAATGCAGGAGACACAGGTTCAATCCCTGGTCCAGGAAGATCTCACATGCCACCGAGCAGCCAAGCTCAGGCACCACAACTACTGAGCCTGTGCTCTAGAGCCCAGGAGTGGGCCCCTAGAGCCTGTACTCCACATCAAGAGAAGCCACCGCAATGAGGAGCCTGCACGCTGAAACTAAAGAGTGGCCCCTACTGGCCACAACTAGAGAAAGGCCATGAGCAATGAAGACCCAGTGCAGCCAAAAATTTAAAAATTACAAAGTGAGTTAGAAACTCACTGCCTCGGTCTCCTGCCTCCCCCTTCACACCCTGGGTCACACAGACCTGTCAATTCTGCCCCTGAAACATGTCTCTAAAAACACCTCTATCATCCAAGCACACCTCGACAACCCAGGCACACAGAGTATTGGAGAGCGACCAGATTAACCAATGACGATGTACCTTTCATCAGCTCCATCTCAGAAATGATCACACGGGCTCAGCGAAGCTGAGTTTCTCCTCCCTGCCCATCCCGACTCCAGGCCTCATGGTTGCTGTCCTGGCCTTAACAGCCCCCTTGCCTCTACGTGGTCCTCTCCAACTTGCTGCCCATCAGCTGCTCCAGTGGGTCTTCCCAAATGTGAATACACATGGTGCCATTTCTTTGCCTGACACAAGTTCCCTCTCACGTACACTGCAGGGTAGAGTCAACGTCCTTGGAACGATGGGCAAAGCAGGACACAGAAAGGCTGTGGCAGAGGACTGAACAGGGGTAGAGGAGCCCCGACAGAAAAACTAAGAGACCCCAGGTCTCTCTCTTTTTTTTTTCCTGCTAAATCCCTCAGGTTTATTGGAGACCAGGCCTCTCTCTGGATCCACAACCATGGCCTGCGCAAAATCAAGCCTGAGAACGTGCCTGGGACCCGGTCCCCCTCATTTTGGTTTTGGGCAAGTCCTCACACTGAGCCAGAGAGGGAGACAGTCAATCTGCAGAAAGCTGGCTTTAGGGAGGAGAGTCTGTCACTAGCGGGAAGGTGGTAGCTGGGCAGAAGCTTCGCCCCGCGGTCTCCAGCCGTCACTCCCACTGTAGGCGCTGTGTGTGTGTGCAGGGCCCGGTGGTAGGCCCAGCTGCCCCCAGCCAGGGCCCAGCGACAGATGTCCTCCTTCGGCAGCAGCAGTCTGTCCTCCTCCAGCCGGCTCAGAAGACCTGCAGCACCCAGCATCACACCCCCCACATTCCATAAGAGTTGGTTGTGGAAACGGCCACAATGAGGATGGTCACTGTGACCACCAGCACCACTGCCTGACCAGCCACAGAGCGGCCCTCAGCACCAAGGTGGTCACCAGCCACTGCCAGCATCATGCCTCCTCCCAGAAGCAGGTTGGCAGAGGAGCAGTCCCCATTCACCCAGTGGAAATCGAATGCCAAAAGGGGCAGGCCAATGACAGTGGCTACCCAGGCTCCAGCAAAACAGTCTTCATCCGTGCCTAGCCCTGAAGCCAGCATGGTGGCGGCAGCCAGGGCCTGGAGCAAGAAACCAGCAGCGGCCCCTCAATTTGCCTGGGCAGTGCTCAGGGCTGCGTGTAAAGACACTGCTCCCAGCGCCAGGCCCTAAAGGCAGTGGGCAACATGGGAGAGTACAGTCAGGACCCGTTATCACAGGCACATTCCCGGGCCTTCCCCCCAGTACACGTGCTGTGTGTGCACGTGTGTGTGTGCCTGTGTGCTCAGCTGGGTCTGAGTCTTTGTGACCTCATGGACTGTAGCCTGAGAGGCTCCTCTGTGCATGGGATCTCCCAGGCACAAATACTGGAGTGGGGTGCCATTTCTTTCTCCAGGGTATCTGCCCAACCTAGGGATTGAACCCGCATCTCTTGCCATCTCCTGCATTGGCAAGAGGATTCTTTATCACTAGCACCATCTGGGAAGCTCTGGTTTACAGTAAACAATTTTAGAGGTGGTAACAACTGACCTACGAAGGGGAATGATCATTTTATGCACAATAAAAATTTCTAAAAAAAACCCTACCCTTAGTTGATCCAGAAGCACCTACCAGTCGAAGGGCCAAATATGCATCTCCAGCCAACTGGGTGCCCCCTGGGGCAGGATCCAGGCCTTGATCACCAGCACCCAGCTCAAGCCAGCTGTCAGCAGAGGCCAGAAGAAAAGCAACATGTACAAAAGGAGGGGCTCACCCTGCACAGCCTCTTGGGGCTTCCAGAAAATGTCTGAGTTGATCAGCATCTCCTTCCGGTCACGGTTGACAACAATGATTTTGCTGCTGCGGCTGAGGACACGCCCATAGGACAGGCGGAAGTCACACACTGTTCCTGGGGAAAGGGGGGCGGGTCTCAGCAGACCGAGGGCCAGCTTCCTGGGGGGTGCCCACCCCCTTACTCGACCCACTGTGGCTCCCTGAGTGCAAGAAGGGCTCCATCCTTCACCTCTCCCGGTGCCAGTGCCACCTGCAGTAAGACTCTGCAGGTCCCCACTCCTGGGACCTAGACTGGCCCCCAGACCTATGGTGCTCTGGCCTGTAAGAAGGTGAGAGAAGTCATGGCGTGTGTTCCTGAAGCCAGACCTCCAGCAGCCTTGCGGCTTCCACCCTTCTCTCTGATATAACCTTGTTCGCCCAGCCCTGCATGTTTCTTATCACCACCAAGTGAACAAGGCCAGGCTACCTGGCTGGCTGATGAGAAACATGGAGGAGGAGGTAGGGGGAGAGAGAGGACTCAGTTACCCCAACCGAGGCCATGCTAGCCCAGTCCTGCAGCCAGTCAGGCCCCAAGTACACGAGCCAGCCCAACCACGGCCTTCCTGCCTCCCTGACTGCAGACTCAGGGACGAGCCCTGCCAAAATGAGAAAAAAACTGTCAACTAACTCATAGGTGGGTCCTGAGAAATAATAAGCGTGTTGTAAGCCACTGTGTTTAGGGTAGTTACTATACAATAGCTGATAAAACTATTATGTGCCTAGCAGGATTCAGAGCACTTTATGTAAGAAGATATGTGTACGGGCTGTGTCAATGCTATATAATGCATATATATGCAAGTGCTGTATACACAGCCCCACAGGTGCCCACTCTCTGTGCATGCCCTTCTATGTAAAGCTGGGTCCCAGACACGACTGCCACCTGGTGAGAAATTAGGGGTGAGAAGTAGGAGGGTGGGTGATTATGAGACTAGGTGCCAGCCAGTACCCTAGGGGGGGAAGGTCACACGGGCAGGGAGGTACCTAGAGGGAGGGGAAAGGGAGGGAGGGTAGGAGGATCAGGCCCACCTGCCAGGACGACCACGTCTGCCTTCTTCAGGGCGGCCCTGCGGTTCTGCCGGAAGTGGAGGGGGTGGTTGCGGCCCAGCAGTCCCCGTGCCATCCCCGCCAGGAAGCAAGGGATGCCCAGGGTCTCCACGGCAACCCTGGGGATCCAAGCAGAACAGAAGTGAGTGTGGCCCAGGGCCTGCCCCTCCTCCCAGGGCACCAAGGGACCAGGCGTGTGACAATAAGGGCAGGCCGGAGGCTTCTCACCGAAGCTCATCTGCGGATGTCGGAGGCAGCAGGGCCTGGCTCCCAATTAGCATGAGGGGCCTTTTGGCCCGACTCAAGATCTCCACACATCGCTGAACCTGGGGCAAGAGGTGGGGGCTCAAAGAGCCGACCTCGGGTCACCAAGAGGCCCCCCAAGATGACAGCCCCGATACTGATTCAGAGAGAAGCCACTCAGCATGTGGTGGTGGTTGGATGGTTGGGGGCAGAGGGGGGGTCCCTGGCCAGGGAACAGAGGTAAGTCACCTGCTGGGGGGAGGCCTGGGGAATGTCCAGGGGCAGAGGCCCCTCAGGCTGAGGCTCCCAAGCTCCTGCAAAGAGGTTGGCCAGGGAATTCGCTAAGTACCTGCGAAGAGAAGAGGAAGAGGCCATTACCAGGAGTAATTACCAGGGTTTCAGAAGCTGAAGAAGAAGGGCCCAGAAAGGGCCTGGAAAGGCAGGGCAGGAACAGAGGTGGATGAACGATGGTCCGGGGACACAGACCCCAGCGGCCAAGTGCCCAGTGGCCTGTTTCCCCTTGGAAGCTTCTGGTGACCACCCCAACCTGACACAGACCTTGAGAAACAAGGGCCACAGGCTGGAGCACCAGAATCAGGGGCCAGACCCGCTGGGTCCGACAGATGTGGCCTTGGGTTCTGGCTCTGCTGCTTCCTGTGTGACTCTGGTTGAGTGATTTAACTTCTCTGAGCTTCCTCCTCTGTAAGATGTAAAAGGGACCATCTCTCCCAAGGTCCAGTGATATATCCACTCAGGATATAAAGCACGTTGCAAAACACTGTACTGTTGTCTAGGCACTAAGTCATGTGTGTCCAGTTCCTTTGCAAACCCATGGACTGTAGCCCGCCAGGCTCCTCTGTCCATGTTATTCTCCAGACAAGAATACTGGAATGGGTTGCCATGCCCTTCTCCAGGGGATCTTCCCGACCTTGGGATCTAACCCAAGTCTCTTACATCTCCTGCTCTGGCAGGCAGGTTCTTTACCACTAGCACTACCTGCGAAGTCCAGTGTGTACATATCTATCCCAAACTCCCTAACTATCCCTTCCCCCATCCTTCCCCAGTGGCAACCATAAGTTTGTTCTCTAAGCCTGTGAGTCCCTTTCTATTTCATAAACAAGTTCATTTGTATCATTTCTTTTTAGATTCCCCATATAAGGGATGTCACATGATATTTCTCCATCTCTATCTCACTTCACTCAGCACAACAATCTCTAGATCCATCCATGTTGCTGCAAATGGCATTATTTCATTCTTTTTTAGGGACTCAGCCCTATTCTTATTTAAGGTAATAATGATTAATTCTTTTCTACTTCAGCATATGCTTTGCACTATCAAAATAATCTCACTTTATTTTTCACAAAATCTTAGAGAGAAAAAGCAATGTTTGTCCACCTTACAGATGAGGAAGCTGACATCAAGCAAGGTTTAACCACAATATACACAAGTCAAATCATTATGCTGTACGCCTAAACCTACACTGTGTTGTTTATGTCAATTAGATCTCAATAAAACTGGAAGAAAAAAAAGAGAAGTTTAATCATTTGTTCACAGCTAGCTAGTGGCAGTTCTGGGATTTGAACCCATCTCTCTGGACATTCATTTCACTCCAGCTATGTTACAGATGGAACCCTAGTGCACCATTAACAAACTGGACAACTGCATGCAAGTCATTCAGCTGCCTTGGGTCTCAGTTACATAATCTGTGAAATAGGCTGAATAATACCTGAGTCTTAACTCTAAGGGTTATTATAAGAGACATGTGAGTTAACCTGCTACACCATGAGCTGGCCTTCCAGGTGCTCCTCATATGCCCAGGGAGCAGGGACCTGTCTGTCCTATTCATGCCCATCCTGGCACCTAGCACATAGTGGCACTCACTAAATATTTGGAGGGGGAGTAGAAGTCAGAAGGGCAAGGACAGGCAAATGGAAAGGACAGAGCAGGAAGAGGAGAATTGATTCTCCTTTCTGTGTCCTGTTTCAGCCAGGTCCACCTCAGTGGTGACCAGAAATGATCCCTCTCACATACCTCTGCTCAGTCTATGCCCCTACTTACAACTTTTTTGGCCTCTCAATGGAAAGACGTTCCTCCGTGAAACTTGCAACTCTTCCAGGAAAACCTTCAAGCTTATTCCACACCAGGCCTGCTCTCTCCAACACCCAGGCTACTCACCACTCAAAAGTCCCACAGGAGGCCCCAGAATGAACTGTGCCCATGCCGTGGGCCTACAGGGACCCGCCGTCCCCTTATCCTATCCTGCTGCAGGTCCAGACACTCATATGAGATCCATCCACATCTCTGCATTCCACACCTACCAGCTAGATTGCAGGCCACCATCAACTCTCATCCCAGGGACTGCCACACCTCCTCCCTGGCTTCCCAGCTTCCACCCGACGCCAAAGTCCACTCTCTGGCAAGAGCCACAGGGATCGTTAATAAAAACCCAAACCAGGGCTTCCGTGATGGCTCAGTGGTAAAGGATCCACCTGCCAATGCAGAAGACACGGCCTCAATCCCTGCCCGGGGAAGACCCCACATGCTTTAGGACAACTGAGCTCAGGTGCCACAACCACTGAGCTTGTACTCTACAGCCCGGGAGCTGCAACTCCCGAGGCCCACATGCCCTAGAGCCTGTGCTCCGAAACAAGGGAAGCCGCTGCAGTGAGACGCGGCTAGAGAGAGGAGCCCTGACTCACCACAACTGGAGAAAAGCCGGCGTAGCAATGAAGACCCAGGACAGCCAAGTTAATAATAAAAATACAAACCAAACCAGGGTATCCCGTGCCAGTGCTTAAGGTCCTGAAATGCTTCTCAATGGCTCTCTAATTAAAAACAAAGCCCGAGGGACTTTCCTGGCAGTCCAGTGGTTAAGACTTGGCCTTTCAATGCAGGAGTACAGGTTCAACCCCTGGTCTGGGGGTTCAGATCCCACATGGCTCAAGACCAAAAATACACAAAGCAGAAGCAACACCGTAACATGTTCAAGACCTTTTATTTAAAAAATCACAGCCATTTATTTAAAAAAACAAAGCCCCAGGTCTGCCCAGGCGCTCCTGCTGACTGCTCTCAGCTCAGCCTCTACCCTTCTCCCCTTTGCTCACCTGCTGCCACCACACGGGCCACTTTGCTTTCCCAACCCACAAACTTCATTGCTGCCTCAGGACCTTTGCATATGCTGTCTCCTCTACCTAGGAAACTCTCCCCGTGGCTGGCTCCTCTCAAACTAACGTGCAAATCAGTGAATGAGTCAAAGAAAGGATGGGTGCTGGCAGGGATCTGTGAGAGAAGCCAGGGAATATGGGAGGGAGAGTGGTAGGAGCCAGGCTACTTACCAGTGGACCGCTCGACTCACGAGGCCCTTGGGCGGCTTAGCTGGCACCATCTCCTTCTGAACCATGAAGTAGGGGTACAGCACGTCCAGAGGCAGCTCCACAAACACCGGGCCTGCATGGAGACAAGGAGAGCACTCAGTCTGCTGCGCCTCCCAGGTCCCAGGGCGGGACCTCTGCCCAGCCCCCGCCCCACTACCTACCGGGGGTGCCCGACTGTGCAGCGGCCATCGCGGCCCTCAGGGTGGGGATGATATCCCGCACTCTTCGCACAGAAGCACAAAATTTGCAGAGCGGCCGGAACAGGGACATCTGATCAACTGCCTGGAGTGCACCCCGATTCTAGTAGAGACAGAAAAAAATCCAGGAAGTCAACACATGAGCGCTTCCAGGCTCCCTGGGGTCCCTGCCACCTGCCCCCCACCCCCACCAGGACAGGGCACCTGCAGCAGGGTGCTGGCAGCCCCACCCAGGAGCAGGACTGGGGACTGAGCTATCTGGGCGTTCTTCACCGCAGTCACTGTGTTGGTGAGGCCGGGGCCTGCCGTCACTGCTGCCACACCCACCGTCCCTGGAACACAAACCCTGTCTCAGCGGGGTCCACCCTCCCAGCCATGTTCCTCTCCCCCCAAAATAAAATCCCTGCCCTTCAGACATCCCAGTCTCACCAGCCCCCAGCCCTCCCCATTCTGCCCTCACCGGTCAGGCGGGCTACAGCATCAGCGGCAAAGACAGCTGTGACTTCGTGGCGGGTGTCCACCACACGGATGCCCAACTTCTCACAGGCCACCAGCAGTGGCGAAATGTGCCCGCCGACCAGCGTGAAAAGGAAGCGCACACCATGGGCCTTCAGCACGGCTGCCACATTCTCCCCACCATGCCGGATGCTTGCCGTGTCCACCTGGGCCGGGAGACGGGAGGAGTGAGACTGTCAAGGACCAAGGTGCAGACACCAGGGCACCCCTCCCCCAGGAAGGAGGGGAGGGGCAAGGTGGGAAGGCAGGGGAAGCTTGATGTTGCTTTGCTCTTGTTTAGTCGCTAGGTCGTGTCTGACTCTTTTGCGACCCGCATGGATTGTAGCCCGCCAGGTTCCTCTCTCCGTGGAATTTCCCAGGCAGTAAACACTGGAATGGGTTACCTTCCTTCTCCAGGGGATCTTCCCAACCCAGGGATTGAACCCACATCTCCCGCATTGGCAGGCAGATTCTTTACCACTGAGCCACAACAGGCATCTTATCAGAGCCTCCCAACAATATATCCTTTTACAGCTACAAAGACCAAGACTCCTGAGCAAGACTCAAAGTCCCATAGAATCAGTGCTCTCAAGTCACCTGTGGCCCAAACAGGAAGGGAGATTAGGAAAGGTGGATCCACAGAGCCCAAGGGAGCTTGGCCAGAAGCCACCAGCTGGGACTCCAGAACGGCCTGCCCTCCAGTATCAGGTCCCCACAATGGGAGACTGCTAACTCATCTCCCAGGCCCCCTCCCACCCACTGGACCAGGCCCCATTCACAGGCTGCCAACAACCAAGTTGCCTAGCACAGGAGCAGCCTGTGGCAAAGACAATGCTGGGGCTTCCCAGCCCCAGCTTCCACACAGCCCCGTACACCAGAGGCCTTTGTCACTGTTGTGGTTGTTCAGTCACTCAGTCATGTCCGACTCTTTTGCAGCCCCACAGACTGCAGCCTGCTAGGCTTCTCTGTCCACGGGACCTCCCAGGCAAGAATACTGGAGTGGGTGGCCATTTCCTTCTCCAGGGGATCTTCCCAACCTAAGGGTCAAATCCACGTCTCCCGCATTGGCAAGCAGGTTCCTTACCACTGCACCACCTGGGAAGCCTGGCCTTTGTCTTAAATCTTTACAGGTCCACAAGGCTAGTGGCACTGCTCCAGGTTAGGAGGGAGACTTCCCTGGTGGGCTAGTGGTTAAGACTTTGCCTTCCAATGCAGAGGGTGTGGGTTCGATCCCTGGGCAGAGAGCCAAGATCCCACATTCTTGGTAGCCAAAAATCCAAAACATAAAACAGAAGCAACACTGTAACAAATTCAGTAAAGACTTAAAAAAAAAAAAAAAGACAGGGAAGGGTCTGGGAAAGGGTGAATTTCTGCGAGGAGCCAAGTAGTTCAGAGCCAGGTCTGTGGGGTCACTTCTTCCCTAAACAGGTCACCTTAGGCAAGTCATCACACACCCTCTCTGAGCCTCGGTTTCTGCTTGTGGAAAATGAAAACAAACTGATGGGTACTTGGGAAAATCGCTCTAAAGCGCTGAGCAGAACAGACAGCTACCCTCACAAAACTGTCACAGCCAGCCACATCCTCTGGGGCCTGCCCTCAGCACTCTGACTCCACCGTATTAGGGAGCACCGCTCTGTGAAAAGGACTGAGAACCTTTAAGGAAGGGGGTAGGTGGGGTGTGGAGTGCCGGGCAGCTGTAGTTTCCCTGTGGCCCCTTCCTAGAGGCAAAGTCCAGGGTCCCGGAAGCAGTTCCACAGTAGCAACCGATCCTAGAATTTCCCGACCAGTCAGTCGCTCTGCATTAATCGGAACCTCACTCTCCCCGCCTGTGAAATGGGTTAGCTGGAAACGGTGCTAACGGAAGTCCACTCCTTTGACTGCCCCCGGCCCGCCACCCCTGTATGCCCCCGAACCTTGTGCATCAACTGATAGAAGAGCCCCAGGCGGTGAGCGGCGCCCAGCAAGGCGGCCACTAGCGTCCCGAAGGCCAGGAGCAGGAAAGAGGAGAAGAAGCCCCAAGCTGGGGCGGCACTCGCCGCGGTCTCCATGAGCTGACACCTAAGGAAGAAAGGGCAGTGCTAGGACTTGGAGGCGACAATTAAATTACTCAGAAGGCACACCCTCTCTCCCGGCCCAGATCCCGGCCACGCCCCTTGCCTCGCGCACCTAAGCGATCACGCCCCTTACACCTCCCGGCTCCTAACCAGGCCACGCCCCTTGCAACACTAGCCCAACCCCCCGCCCCTTACATTACCACGACCAGCTAAATTAGGCCACCACAAGTCTAAGCGGCGACAGCGCCTCCAATTATTTCCCACTTACCTGCTTCTCAATGGGTCGGCGGGAAGCCCCGCCTCTCTTTGATATCAAGGACACGAATCTTCGCCCTAGTGGTGAGCCCACCCCATGACTACACCTCCAAGTCTGCGTGCATGACCCTCTCCTGAAGCCGGACCCCTCCCCTCCAGCGAGCGCCTGGACTCCAATCTGACTCGCGAATCCAGGCCGTGAGTCAAGGTCAGGTCGTATCAGGATGCTCCTCCTACCCCCGTGGAACTTTAACCTTCACCCATAGGAAATGGCGCTGGTTCCAGAGGAATTCGGCGCCCTGCGTGTCACGTGATCAGGCGCACGACTTGAAAGGGTTGGGCCGAGTACCTGTGTCCTTGCTCTTGGCCGCTTGGATCCAGGGCGCCCCTCCGCGCATGCGCGGAGCCCTAGCCACTCACCGGGACACAGGCCCCTCCTCTAAGAGCTCTGTCTCTACTGGCCGCCTCTTGCACAGGCTCCGCCCTCCCTCGCTTTTCATTGGTTTGTGCTGCAAGCCTCACACACGCACACCCTTTTTAAAAAAAAAAAACAAGAAGCCACGCCCCTCTACGACCTTCAGCGGCCTGGAGTCTCGCGGGTCCGCCCTCCTCCGGTCTCCCCTTGGCCCCAAGTTCCTGGCCTGCAGATTCCAGGCATTCCGAGCCCAAACTGCTTTCCACAGCAGGCATTCTGTACGCCCCTTCACGTTGGCCCAGCGGACGATCACATACCCCTCGCCCAGTGTCGCCATCCGTGATCTCACCCCAAACAAACCCTGCCCCTCTGGCTCCAGACTCGGCCTCCCACCCCACCGCAATTCTGCAAAGGCAGAGGCCTGCCCTCTCTCCCCTAGGCCCGCCTCCACTGTTTGCCTTACCCTCGTAGGCCCTGCCCACTTCCTGCAGGCTTGGGGTTTTTCTGCTTCCGGTGAAGGAGAGGGAACACTACGAGTGGTCCCCGTCCCAGCCCGCGATTCGCCACATTTCAGGCTTCTGGAAAAGGATCTCCCCATCACTAAAGGGGCAGTAATTATGGTCCCCAACGCTCTGCTTCTCTCCAAGACAAACCCTGTCGATTTTACGCTGGCTCCCATCCCGAGTCAATTTCTGGGATTGCCCTCAGAATTCTACCCCATCGTTCATATTCTGTAGAATCATTCTGTTGCAGAAACCAGTATTCGAGAAACCAGGCACTACACTCAGAGAGTTGGAGAACTCAGGTTTATTACGCCAGCGGGCCCAGAGGAGTTAACACTCCAAACTCTGAGCCCTGAACAAAGGGGTTATGGAGTTTTTATACACAAACGGGCATGATTAAGCAGGTTTGCTGGGGTTGGGCGATTGCAAAGAGCAGGACAAGGGTGAGATAAGCTCCAGATCCTATTATTGTGAGTCCCCACTTTCTGAGACCTATGTGATCCAGACTTTGCAAGGAGCAAGCTGAGTTAAACAAAGGGAGAAGGAGCAGGAGGGTATGTAAATTTCTAACTCTTCAATTCCACCCATTAAAACAAAACTTCCATCGGCTCCACATTCTCCACGTGTTACTGTCCATTTGCTTCTCTTTTCCACCTATGCTTGCTGTCTCCGTGAGTTCTTCTATTCCCTTTGTCTTATAAGAACATGCATTGAATAATCCCCTGGAGAAGGAAATGACAACCCACTTGTATTCTTGCCTGGAGAAGCCCATGAACAGAGAAATATTCTTGCCTGGAGAATCCTATGAACAGAGAAGCTTTGACTTTTAGTAATTATTGATAGGTATATTCTTTTTAAATTTTTATTTATTTACTTATTCTTGGCTGCACTGGGTCTTCCTTGCTGCACAGGGGTTTTCTCTAGCTATAGGTGAAAGGTTGTTGCTGAAGAATGAAAGACACCAGGATTCTTGGCCTCTGGAGGAGAAGAACTCAACCTGGGGCCAGAGACGAGGGTTGATAGCTCAGTGCTTCTGTATAATAAAGTTTTATTAAAGTATAAAAGATAGAGAAAGCTTCCGACAGAGACATCAGAAGGGGGCAGAAAGAGTGCCCCCTGCTAGTCTTTAGCCGGATGTTATACAGCTACTAGCAGGCTGCTAATTAAAGATAGGAAATGTCTCAAAACTCAGAGAATGGCACCAGGTGAGTCATCCCAGGCCATAAGCCGATAGACCTGAATCTTGAAGAAAGGCAGGTTACCATACAATGTTTCATTAACATAGATTAGGAGAATAGTGTATGACAGAATATGGTCCACCTGAGAAGGGAATGGCAAACCACTTCAGTATTCTTGCCTTGAGAACCCCATGAACAGTAGGAAAAGGCAAAATGATAGGATACTGAAACTCCCCAGGTCAGTAGGTGCCCAATATGCTACTGGAGATTAGTGGAGAAATAACTCCAGAAAGAATGAAGGGATGAAGCCAAAGCAAAAACAATACGTAGCTGTGGATGTGACTGGTGATAGAAGCAAGGTCCGATGCTGTAAAGAGCAATATTGCATAGGAACCTGGAATGTCAGGTCCATGAATCAAGGCAAATTGGAACTGGTCAAACAAGAGATGGCAAGAGTGAACGTCGACATTCTAGGAATCAGCGAACTAAAATGGACTGGAATGGGTGAATTTAACTCAGATGACCCTTATATCTACTACTGCAGGCAGGAATCCCGCAGAAGAAATGGAGTAGCCATCATTGTCAAAAAAAGAGTCTGAAATGCAGTACTTGGATGCAATCTCAAAAATGACAGAATGATCTCTGTTCGTCTCCAAGGCAAACCATTCACTATCACAGTTATCCAAGGCTATGCCCCAAACAGTAATGCTGAAGAAGCTGAATTTGAACGGTTTTATGAAGACCTACAAGACCTTTTAAAACTAACACCCAAAAAAGATGTCCTTTTCATTATAGGGGACTGGAATGCAAAAGTAGGAAGTCAAGAAACACCTGGAGTAACAGGAAAATTTGGCCTTGGGATGCGGAATGAAGCACGGCAAGACTAATAGAGTTTTGCCAAGAAAATGCACTGGTCATAGCAAACACCCTCTTCCAACAACACAGGGGAAGACTCTACACGTGGACATCACCAGATGGTCAACACTGAAATCAGATTGATTATATTCTTTGCAGCCAAAGATGGAGAAGCTCTATACAGTCAACAAAAACAAGACCAGGAGCTGACTGGCTCAGATCATAAACTCCTTATTACCAAATTCAGACTCAAATTGAAGAAAGTAGGGAAAACCACTAGACCATTCAGGTATGACCTAAATCAAATCCCTTATGATTATACAGTGGAAGTGAGAAACAGATTTAAGGGCCTAGATCTGATAGATAGAGTGCCCGAAGAACTATGGAATGAGGTTCGTGACATTGTACAGGAGACAGGGATCAAGACCATCCCCATGTAAAAGAAATGCAAAAAAGCAAAATGGCTGTCTGGGGAGGCCTTACAAATAGCTGTGAAAAGAAGAGAGGTGAAAAGCAAAGGAGAAAAGGAAATATATAAGCATCTGAATGCAGAGTTCCAAAGAATAGCAAGAAGGGATAAGTAAACCTTCATCAGCGATCAATGCAAAGAAATAGAGGAAAACAACAGAATGGGAAAGACTAGAGATCTCTTCAAGAAAATTAGAGATACCAAGGGAACATTTCATGCAAAGATGGGCTCGATAAAGGACAGAAATGGTCTGGACCTAACAGAAGCAGAAGATATTAAGAAGAGGTGGCAAGAATACCCAGAAGAACTGTACAAAAAAGATCTTCATGACCCAGATAATCATGATGATGTGATCACTCATCTAGAGCCAGACATCCTGGAATGTGAAGTCAGGTGGGCCTTGGAAAGCATCGCTACGAACAAAGCTAGTGGAGGTGATGGGATTCCAGTTGAGCTATTTCAAATCCTGAAAGATGATCCTGTGAAAGTGCTGCACTCAACATGCCAGCAAATTTGGAAAACTCAGCAGTGACCACAGGACTGGAAAAGGTCAGTTTTCATTCCAATCCCAAAGAAAGGCAATGCCAAAGAATGCTCAAACTACCACACAATTGCACTCACCTCACACGCTAGTAAAGTAATGCTCAAAATTCTCCAAGCCAGGCTTCAGCAATACGTGAACTGTGAACTTCCTGATGTTCAAGCTCGTTTTAGAAAAGTCAGAGGAACCAGAGATCAAGTTGCCAACATCCGCTGGATCATGGAAAAAGCAAGAGAGTTCCAGAAAACCATCTATTTCTGCTTTATTGACTATGCCAAAGCCTTTGACTGTGTGGATCACAATAAACTGTGGAAAATTCTGAAAGAGATGGGAATACCAGACCACCTGACTTGCTTCCTGAGAAATCTGTATGCAGGTCAAGAAGCAACAGTTAGAACTGGACCTGAAACAACAGACTGGTTCCAAATAGGAAAAGAAGTACGTCAAGGCTGTATATTGTCACCCTGCTTACTTAACTTCTATGCAGAGTACATCATGAGAAACGCTGGGCTGGAAGAAACACAAGCTGGAATCGAGATTGCCAGGAGAAATATCAATAACCTCAGATATGCAGATGATACCACCCTTATGGCAGAAAGTGAAGAGGAACTAAAAAGCCTCTTGATGAAAGTGAAAGTGGAGAGTGAAAAAGCTGGGTAAAGCTCAACATTCAGAAAACGAAGATCATGGCATCCGGTCCCATCCCTTCATGGGAAATAGATGGGGAAACAGTACAAACAGTGTCAGACTTTATTTTTTTGGGCTCCAGAATCACTGCAGATGGTGACTGCAGCCATGAAATTAAAAGACGCTTACTCCTTGGAAGAAAAGTTATGACCAAGCTAGATAGCATATTCAAAAGCAGAGACATTACTTTGCCAACTAAAGTCCGTCTAGTCAACGCTATGGTTTTTCCTGTGGTCATGTATGGATATGAGAGTTGGACTGTGAAGAAGGCTGAGCGCCGAAGAATTGATGCTTTTGACCTGTGGTGTTGGAGAAGACTCTTGAGAGTCCCTTGGACTGCAAGGAGATCCAACCAGTCCATTCTGAAGGAGATCAGCCCTGGGATTTCTTTGGAAGGAATGATGCTAAAGCTGAAACTCCAGTACTTTGGCCACCTCATGCGAAGAGTTGACTCATTGGAAAAGACTCTGATGCTGGGAGGGATTGGGGGCAGGAGGAGAAGGGGACGACCCAGGATGAGATGGCTGGATGGCATCACGGACTCAATGGACGTGAGTCTGAGTGAACTCCGGGAGTTGGTGATGGACAGGCAGGCCTGGCGTGCTGTGATTCATGGGGTCGCAAAGAGTTGGACATGACTGAGTGACTGTTCTGAACTGAACTGTATGAGTATAACATACTGTTTGTCAAGTTGGTTCTGAGCCTAAATCTAAGCCTTTGGGTGAAACCGACTTGAAGATAGAGTCTAAGGTAAAGACATAGTACATTAACATAGCTTAAGACAAACATTTCCATAAGAAAAATGCATTGGTTAGCTCAAGGTTTGAGAACAGTTAAGTTCAGGTGGAACCAGGTGTCATGATGGCAACACAGAATTTTAAGAGAAACCTCTTTTTAAATTTGTATAGAGAAGGGGAAAAAAATGACACGTTTGTTTCCTCCTGCTGCTTAAGAAAGAGATAGAAAATGTCCGACACTTGCAGCCTATTTCCTCCGTTTGAAGACCCCTGGCCTTCCTGCTTGTTACCCTTCTCATTGCAGTGGCTTCTCTTTTTGCAGTGCACACAGGCTTAGTTGCCCCGAGGCATGTGGAATCTTCCTGGACCCAGGGATGAGCCTGTGTTCCCTGCATTGGCAGGTGGATTCTTAACCACTGGACTAGCAGGAAATCCCTTCTATTCCCTCTGGAACCTACTCTAAACAGGCTCTTACCTGCCACTCTATAAGAGCTGTTCAATGTTATTCCAAGTCTCCAAACCAGTCCGTCCCCACTGTCTCTCACCTACCAACTCAGCCTGACTCCTCTTGAGGATGAAAGTGAAAGTCGCTCAGTTGTGTCTGACTCTTTTTGACACCATGGACTATACAGTCCATGGAATTCTCCTGGCCAGAATACTAGAGTGGGTACCCGTTCCCTTCTCCAGGGGATCTTCCCAACCCACGGATTGAACTGGGGTCTCCTGCATTGCAGGTGGATTCTTTACCAGCTGACCTACCAGGGAATTAACAAGACCAAATGCAAACTTCCTAGAAGGGACTTCTAGGCCCAATTAAACTTCCAGAGCCAATAATGAAATAGTGATTACCTTATGTCAAGCACTAACTACATGCAAGGAACTGTTCCATGTCCTTTTTAACTATGTGATTCCATGTATTTTATTTTTTAAATGTGTTTCTTTTACTATTATTAATATTTGACTTTGTCAGGTTGTTTCCTGCCCTTTTGACATATTAACTCATTTATTCTTCACAACAGCCCGGGAAGGGAAATGTGTTAGCAGTATCTCCATTTTATAGATGCTGCAACTGAAGCACAGAAAGGTTAAGGGGAAGGAGGAAACAGACAGAACAGGCTCCATTTGGGGCTGGCCGGTGGACTTTGAGCTATGTGCCCAGTATCTATGGAAATGACATACCAACTGGAAAACCAGACCCCCCGGATAGAAGAGCCCCAGAGCTCATACCTAGACTCTATCGTAACCTAAAAGAATACCCTAATTGTCAGGGGAGTGTAATATCCTCGGTTCTGTGTGGTCTCAAAAATTTGAAGCGACGGACGTTAAAGCCCTCAGCGTGTCACAGCTCTCAGACAGACCATGTTATAGTTCTTGGACAGATCGGTGTTACAGCTCTGTGTTACAGCTCAGTTTTATTTAGAAAATAACAGGAAAATACATCCTCGAGGCATGAGGGCATGCTGACTCAAAGAGAGAGAGAACGAGCGTGTGCGGTGGGGAAAGAGAGACCCCCGGCCCTTTGGCTCCTCTTTTTATGTTTGTCCTCCCCCGTGGGCCTGCCCTAGGTAAATTGGACTAGCCAGGAGTGTTCTTTGTTCCACCTGAAGTCCTCACTCTGGTCTTCGGATGCCATTCTGGACTCCTTTTCCCTATTCTAACTACCTAACATTCTCCCCCTCAAGAGATGGGATGTTGGGAATTCTTTGGGAATAGGGGCGTCGAGGCCTCTCTGGCTACTTCCTGCTGAACTGGGATGGCGAGGGGCATTGGGCCTCCCCCTCTTGCTAGTCTCAGGCCTCAGAGTCCTTACAGCGGTGTCCATCTAAGGGCGAGTGGTATTTTCCATGGTCGGCTGTGGTTTTATATCTCCTTGTTAAACTGGCACTGCATGTTGTAGCTTGTTGACCTGGGCAGAGGCAAAACAGGTTAGACGATTGATAATACATGGAACAATCATAAGCAGCATCGATATGGCATAACAAGGACTAGAAGGGGCATTAGCCAACTCCAAATTTCCATCGCCAGGATGGCTCAAGTCCTTCCTTGTTCAGGAATCAGAAGATCTATCGCCTGTCTGTTTTGGAGTATAACCCCTGCCAAGCTGTGTTGGCTCTTTAGAGCTGTCCTGAGAAATCTTATCCCCAGAAACTAGATTTTGAGGGTGTTCATTAGAATGACACTCATTTGTAGTTCTGAATAAGTATCTGAGATCTCCCAGGGGCTCGCAGTATATTGAATGTCCTCTTCTGTTTTCTTCCTCGGCTTGACTCATAAGTAGTGAATCCAGGAGTCATGTTCTGGTACCTTGACTGCTGTAGGGATATAAAATATTACAAGATAAGGGCCCTTCCATGTGGGCTGGAGCTGAGCCTTTGCAGACCCATCCTTCCAGACTTTAATTAGGACTTGAGTTCCTGGAGCTTATAGTGGTGACTCCTTAGAATCTTTTGGGTCCTGGTTTACACCCCACAAGCATATATTCTGTTGGAATTGCCCAATGGCCATGGTATAAGACTAGAGGGTCTGAGCCTCTGGATCTAGGAAGAGGTCATTGACATAAACAAAAGGTCTTCCATATAGCATCTCATAATGACTAAGACCAACCTGTTCCTTAGGGGCAATGCCAGTGTGGGGGAGAGCTATTGGTAGAGCTCCTTCCATCCCATGGATGTCTCCTGGGTTATCTTTTTCATCACTGATTTTAAGAATTGATTGGCTCTTTCTACTTTTCCTGAAGACTGAGGCCTCCAAGCACAATGAAGATAATAGGTTAATGCCCAATGCTTTAGAGACCCCTTGGGTGACCTTAGAAATAAATGATGTCCCGTTGTCACTTTGTAATGACCTGGGCAGACCAAATCTCAGAATGATTTCATGGAGCAGCTTTTTTACCACCCCCTCAGCCCTCTCAGTCCGGGTGGGAAAGCCTTCAATCCATCCTGTGAATGTATCTGTCATGACTAATAGGTATTTATACCCTTGAGAAACTGGCATCTGGGTGAAGTCCATCTGCCAGTCCTCTCCTGGGTAGGCCCCATGTCTTTGGACGGGCTGGGCCAGCTGCGGTCTTCGAGCTCCTTGGGGGTTGTTTAATTGGCAAGTGGGACAAGAGGAGACCACTTGCCTTATAGTCGTTTGGAGGCCTGTTCCTCTGAAGGACCTTTCTAGTAATCTTTGGAGGGCCTTTTCCCCTAAATGAGTGGTGGCATGTAAGGAGTTAACCAACTTCCACTGGAGGTTCCCAGGCAGAAAAAGGAGTCCTCCCTTTGGAACCACCCATATGATCTTCTTGAAAGCCCTCACTTTTAGCTTTAAGAGTCTCACCTTCAGTATATGAAGGAGTTCCTGGCAAATTAGTCTGTGGAACTAAGGTGGCAACCCCTATTAGGTCATGGTTCTGTAACACTGCTCTCCTAGCTGCCTGACCAGCTGCTTGGTTCCCTCGTGCCGTGTCTGTGCTCCCTTTTCGGTGTCCTTTCCAGTGGGAGACTGAAACCTCGGTAGGCAGATGGACTGCCTCCAAGAGTCTAAGAATCTGATCACCATATTTCACTGGGGACCCTCGGGTGGTCAAGTGGCCCCTTTCTTTCCAAATAGCAGCATGTGCAGGTAGCACCAGAAAGGCATACTTGGAGTCAGTGTAAATGGCTATTCTTTTTCCTTTTCCCAGCTCTAAAGCTCGAGTCAAGGCTATGAGCTCAGCTAATTAGGCTGAAGTACCTGGTGGCAGAGGTTTAGCCTCTATGGTCTCAAAACTGGAGACTACTGCATACCCGGCTCTTCTTTTTCCATCCAAGACAAAGCTGCTTCCATCAGTGTACCCGATTTCCTCAGGATCGGCCAGAGGATCTTCTGACAATCCCTCTCAGGGTTTTGTCCAGTGGGCCAAGGTTTCTAGGCAAGAGTGAACGGGGAGAGAGCCCTTGGGGGTAGGCAGGAGGATGGCTGGGTTAAGAACCTTACAAGGGGGTATAGTGAGGCCTGGATTTTCCATCAGCACTGCTTGATATCTGAGGATTCTTTGATCAGACATCCATAATGGCCTCTCCCATTTAGGAGTTGTTTCACTTGGTGGCTGGTGAAAATAGTTAGTTTGCCCCCAAACGAGAGTTTTAAAGAATCTTCTATCAGGATTGCAATAGCTGCAAGATTTTGAAGGCAGAGGGGCCAGCCTCGGGGGGTTGGGTAGAGCCTCTTGGATAAATAAGCTACAGGCTGGGGCTCAAATCCAAACCTTTGAGTTAACACTCCCAAGGCTATTCCCTCTCTTTCGTGAACATAAAGTTGGAATGCTTTCTCTGGGTCTGGCAACCTCAAGGCAGGTGCCTGAGTTAAGCTTTGTTTTAGTGTGGCCTCTGCCTTCTTTTGAGGAGTTCCCCACATCAGTGGGATTGAATCATCCCGTCCCTTTAAGCTGGGCATTTAGACCATAGTTGGGTATCCAGATTCTACAATACCCAGTTAGCCCCAGGAAAGCACGCAATTGTTTTTGAGTCGTGGGGGAGGACAACTGGATGATTCTTTGTACCCGATCAGAGGACAGCCTCCTGGACCCGTGTGTAATCTGAACTCCCAGGTAAGTGACCTTTGTCTTGACCATCTGTGCCTTAGCACTGGAGACTTTATATCCCCTCTCTGCCAAAAAGTTTAGAACCTGAGTTGCATGTTGTTGGGCATTTTTCTCATCTGGAAAGAAGATTAGTAGGTCATCTACATATTGTAATATTTTCCCATTAGGTCCCAGGTCCAGATCTAGGAGATCCCGGCTAAGGGCCTGTCCAAACAGGTGGGGGCTGTCTCTGAACCCCTGAGGTAATACTGTCCAAGTCATCTGTTGGTGTTTTTCTCCTGGGGCCTCCCACTTGAAAGCAAAAAGACATTGGGATTCTTTAGCCAGTGGTATGCAAAAAAATGCATCTTTGTGATCCAAGACTGTAAACCACTTGGCACTGGGTGGGATTTCTCCCAAGATTACATAGGGATTGGGTACTGTGGGATGGAGGGGGACTATAGCTTCATTTATGATCCAGAGATCTTGAACCATGTGCCAGGTTCCATCCTTCTTCTTTACTGAGAGGTAAAGAAGGGTGTTACAGGGCGAATTGGTGGGGACCAATAGCCCACAAGCCAGGAATTTATTTATTAAAGGCTGTAGTCCCTCCCAAGCCTCTCTTCTGAGGCGATATTGTTTCCAGTTGGGAAACCGAGTAGGATCTCGGAGGACAATGATGACCGGTTCAGCTTGGTGGGCTCGTCCAGGAATCCCCTGGTCACACACCTGGGAGTTAATTTTGTCCTCCCATAGTTTTTGGTCCCTCTCTATTGAAGGTGTAATGGGTCTTTCAGTAGTAACCAGGAGCTGTAGAGCTCTAGGGGCTGAAAAGCTTCCCATCACAAGAGTGGTCCCAAGTTTAGTGAGTATATCTCTTCCCAGTAAGGGAGTAGGGCACTCAGGGACCACCAGAAACTGGTGGGAAAATATTTGTCCATCCCAGCAACAAAGAAGTGCTCGGGTGAACCTTTTAGTAGTTGTTTTTCCTGTAGCACCAAAATGGTACAGGTTTGGGAGGAGAAGCCTCCAGAGTAGGAAGTCAGGACAAAGCAGGTAACCCTGTGTCAACCAAGAAATCTCAGGCCTACCTGCCACATCCAGTTGCACCCTTGGCTCCAGCCCCGTGATGCTTATCTGGGACAGGCGGGCTGGCTGGAGCAGGCTGCTTCAGTCCTGTTGAACCATCCTGAGGGAAGGCTTAGCACTTGACCCTGAGGCTCTTGGGTCCCAAGGACAGAGTGCTGCCCAGTCTCCCAGTTGATGGCATTTGTAGCAAGCCATTATAGGAGACTTGTCAAGGTTTAGACACTCTTTGGCCCAATGCCCTGCCTGTCTATAGATCAGGCATTTGTCTCGTGCCTTGTCCTTGAAGGACCCGGGGTTTGCCATAGGGCTTCCCTGGAGGGCGGCCAGCATCTAAGCATGCCTTGTCTCTTTCCTTTTCTCCCTGTCCTGGGCCTTGGCCTCCTTCTCCTGTTCTCTGTTATAAAAGGTATTGATGGCTGTCTTGACCATCTTGTCTAAAGAGGAAGCAGGGTCCTGTTGCTGTAGCTGTTGTAGCTTAATTCTGATATCTGATGCACACCGGGACAGGAATTTGTCCTTTAAAATCACCTGCCCCTCGTAAGAGTCTAAGTCCAGATTGGTAAACTTTTGGAGGGTCTCTTTTAGTCTTTGCAGAAAGGCAATGGGGTTTCATTGGGCTCCTGAGTTATTGCTGAGACTGGGCATGGCTCCACAAGTAATAGGCTTCCTTCTATTTCCATGCATGAACTCCCTTAGGAAAGTCTTCCTCAAGCTTATCTTACCCAGTACTGTTGCAACCTGAGAGCCAGGCGTCCCCAGGTCAGGGTGCAGATCCCCAGGCAGGCTGAGGCATGACAGCCTCCTGGAGACTGAATCCCTGGGCAGGTCAAGGCAGGTCGGCCTTCTGAGAATTGGGTCCCTGGGCAGATAAAGGCATGACGACCTCCTGGGAACCCTGGACTGGCAGATCCCCAAGCAGGCTGAGGCGTGACAACCTTTCGAGAACAAGATCTTTAGGCAGATCAAGGCAGGTTGAGCTCCTGGAACCCCCAGACTGGAGTTGGGTGTCCCCAAGGTCTCCAGCATGTCCAGTACTGGGTAGGATTAAGGGGTTGTAATTTTAACTCATCGCCAGTTTGTTCACCACAGATGGGAATAGATATTATGAGGTAAAGCAATCCAAGCCTGTGCCCTGAGACTGGGAATCAGTGAAACAGTCATAAGCCTTATCCTCTTACTGCTATGAGGGATTTAAGTCATTGATTTCTTCCCCTAGTCCTCCATTAGAACAGGTTAGGGTGTCTCCCCTGGTAAGCATTATTGTCATAGACCCACTTTAGGTAATAACAGAAGTAATGACAGAAGAGTGGGTTATCTGGCCCTATTATGTGGAGAAGGCAATGGCACCCCACTCCAGTCCTCGTGCCTGGAAAATCCCATGGACAGAGCAGCCTGGTAGGCTGCAGTCCATGGGGTCGCTAAGAGTTGGACCGGACTGAGCGGCTTCACTTTCACTTTTCACTTTCATGCATTGGAGAGGGAAATGGCAACCCACTCTAGTGTTCTTGCCTGGAGAATCCGAGGGACGAGAGAGCCTGGTGGACTGCCATCTATGGGGCCGCACAGAGTCAGACACGACTAAACTGACCTGGCAGCAGCAGCAGCAGGGGCATTAATGTGTTTTAATAGTAGACTGGATGGAGCAAGGGGGCAGGGTCCTGATTGTAGGAGTTAGTATTTGGCTTAAGAACAAATTTGTTAAGAGGCAACAGACCAGATGTTCCATAAAAGTGGAGTGGAGATTTGACCCGGGGGTATGTTTGTAACTTTAGGAGAAGGGTGGTAAGGGTTTGGATCCAAACAGCCTGCAGGGCTAACTTCCAAAGTGGCAAACATTATCCCTGGAAGCCCAATTGCCTTTGAAGGGATGCCAACAGATGGACTTCTCACAGGCATTGTGTGCCTGTCGCCCGCCCTAGCAGCTTCACTGAGAGATGCTGTTGTTGCACATGTTGAGGAAACATGGAAGATGAAGGCCTGAATATCTAGAAGGGTTGGATATTATACAATATTTCACTCCCAAGGGCTAGCTATTTTCTAGTTGTTCCTCCAGAAGATTGTAGAGCAAACATCATGGGCCAGGACGGGGCTCAGGAAAAGAGCATGAAACAGGAGGGAAGGGGGGAGAGCACAGCCTTTGAAAAAATGCCATAGCACAGTTCAGCTCAGTTCAGTCGCTCAGTCGTGTCCGACTCTTTGCGACCCCATGCATCGCAGCACGCCAGGCCTCCCTGTCCATCACCAACTCCCGGAGTTCACTCAGACTTACATCCATCAAGTCAATGATGCCATCCAGCCATCTCATCCTCGGTCGTCCCCTTCTCTTCCTGCCCCCAGTCCCTCCCAGCATCAGAGTCTTTTCCAATGAGTCAACTCTTTGCATGAGGTGGCCAAAGTACTGGAGTTTTAGCTTGCACATCATTCCTTCCAAACACCCAGGACTGATCTCGTTCAGAATGGACTGGTTGGATCTGCTTGCAGTCCAAGGGACTCTCAAGAGTCTTCTCCAACACCACAGTTCAAAAGCATCAATTCTTCGGCACTCAGCTTTCTTCACAGTCCAACTCTCACATCCATACCTGACTACTGGAAAAACCATAGCCTTGACTAGACAGACCTTAGTTGGCAAAGTAATGTCTCTGCTTTTGAATATGCTCTCTAGGTTGGTCATAACTTTTCTTCCAAGGAGTAAGCGTCTTTTAATTTCATGGCTGCAATCACCATCTGAGTGATTTTGGAGCCCCCCAAAATAAATTCAGCCATTGTTTCCACTGTTTCCCCATCTATTTGCCATGAAGGGATGGGACCAGATGCCATAATCTTCGTTTTCTGAATGTTCAGCTTTAAGCCAACTTTTTCACTCTCCATTTTCACTTTCATCAAGAGGCTTTTTAGCTCCTCCTCACTTTCTGCCATAAGGGTGGTATCATCTGCATATCTGAGGTGATTGATATTTCTCCTGGCAATCTTGATTCCAGCTTGTGCTTCTTCCAGCCCAGAGTTTCTCATGATGTACTCTGCATAAAAATTAAATAAGCAGGGTGACAATATACAGTCTTGATGTACTCCTTTCCCTATTTGGAAACAGTCTGTTGTTCCATGTCCAGTTCTAACTGTTGCTTCCTGACCTGAATACAGATTTCTCAAGAGGCAGGTTGGGTGGGCTGGTATTCCCATCTCTTTCAGAATTTTCCACAGTTTATTGTGATCCACACAGTCAAAGGCTTTGGCATAGTCAAGAAAGCAGAAATAGATGGTTTTCTGGAACTCTCTTGCTTTTTTGATGATCCAGCAGATGTTGGCAATTTGATCTCTGGTTCCTCTGCCATTTCTAAAACAAGCTTGAACATCTGGGAGTTCACGGTTCACGTATTGCTGAAGCCTGGCTTGGAGAATTTTGAGCATTACTTTACTAGCATGTGAGATGAGTGCAATTGTGTGGTAGTTTGAGCATTCTTTGGCATTGCCTTTCTTTGGGATTGGAATGAAAATTGACCTTTTCCAGTCCTGTGGCCACTGCTGAGTTTTCCAAATTTGCTGGCATATTGAGTGCAGCACTTTCACAGCATCATCTTTCAGGATTTGAAACAGCTCAACTGGAATTCCATCACCTCCACTAGCTTAGTTAGTAGTGATGCTTTCTAAGGCCCACTTGACTTCACATTACAGGATGTCTGGCTCTAGATGAGTGACCACATCATCGTGATTATCTGGGTCATGAAGATATTTTTTGTACAGTTCTTCCATGTGTTCTTGCCACCTCTTCTTAATATCTTCTGCTTCTGTTAGGTCCATACCATTTCTGTCCTTTATCAAGCCCATCTTTGCATGAAATGTTCCCTTGGTATCTCTAATTTTCTTGAAAAGATCTCTAGTCTTTCCCATTCTATTGTTTTCCTCTATTTCTTTGCATTGATCATTGAGGAAGGCTTTCTTATCTCTTCTTGCTATTCTCTGGAATGCTGCATTCAGATGCTTATATCTTTCCTTTTCTCCTTTGCTTTTTGCTTCTCTTCTTTTCACAGCTCAAGGGCATAACTTAAACCGATTAAAATCAGTTGGGTCCAAGATGACAAGTCAAATTCAAGTCAACCTTAGTCCCCAATATGTAAGCTAAATGACACACCCAGAGGCGGCAGGACAGCTCCAAATCACTGTCAAAAGACAGAGGAGTTGGTGGTTCCCCAATGGTTGGGATGATCCTCCCACTCGTTAGCATATGAATTCACCCCGCTTGCAAAATCTATTCAGGCCCCATTCCATGGCCAGAGCCCTCTGCAAGAGCCCACACCCTGCAGTGTATGCTTCTCTCTGAATCCTAACAAATCCACCTCTTACCTATCACTTTGTCTCTCACTGAATTTTTGCAATGAGACATCAGAGGCTGAGCTTCACTGGGTCCTGAAGCCAGGCATCCTGGGTTTTGGCCATGCTGGAGTCCCAGGAGAGAGAGCTGAAGGACAGAAGGAAAAGACAGTGGGAAAAATGTGCCAAGGAATCGCCTTCATAACCTGCCAAAAACTCTGCTAAATACCTTACCTGTGCTCACAATTTTCATTGGTCTGATCCTTGGCACAAAGAAGATTAAGAACAGAAGAACCTCCACTGGCTTGGGTAACAGCTACTGGGGCTCAGAAGATAGTGCCTTTGGGACATAGTGAGGAGTAACCTAACCTGCCTCTTGAGAAATCTGTATGCAGGTCAGGAAGCAACAGTTAGAACTGAACATGGAACAACAGACTGGTTCCAAATAGGAAAAGAAGTACGTCAAGGCTGTATATTGTCACTCTGCTTATTTAACTTCTATGCAGAATACATCACGAGAAACGCTGGACTGGAAGAAGCACAAGCTGGAATCAAGATTGTCGGGAGAAATATCAATCACCTCAGATATGCAGATGACACCACTCTTATGGCAGAAAGTGAAGAGGAGCTAAAAAGCCTCTTGATGAAAGTGAAAGAGGAGCGTGAAAAAGTTGGCTTAAAGCTGAACATTCAGAAAACAAAGATCATGGCATCCGGTCCCATCACTTCATGGGAAATAGATGGGGAAGCAGTAGAAACAGTGTCAGACTTTATTTTGGGGGGCTCCAAAATCACTGCAGATGGTGACTGCAGCCATGAAATTAAAAGACGCTTACTCCTTGGAAGAAAACTTATGACCAACCTAGACAGTATATTCAAAAGCAGAGACGTTACTTTGCCAACTAAGGTCCCTCTAGTCAAGGCTATGGTTTTTCCTGTGGTCATGTATGGATGTGAGAGTTGGACTGTGAAGAAGGCTGAGCGCCGAAGAATTGATGCTTTTGAACTGTGGTGTTGGAGAAGACTCTTGAGAGTCCCTTGGACTGCAAGCAGATCCAACCAGTCCACTCTGAAGGAGATCAACCCAGGGATTTCTTTGGAAGGAATGATGCTAAAGCTGAAGCTCCAATACTTTGGCCACCTCATGCGAAGAGTTGACTCATTGGAAAAGACTCTGATGCTGGGAGGGATTGGGGGCAGGAGGAGAAGGGGACGACCGAGGATGAGATGGCTGGTTGGCATCACGGACTCAATGGACGTGAGTCTGAGTGAACTCCTGGAGATGGTGATGGACAGGGAGGCCTGGCATGCTGCGATTCATGGGGTCACAAAGAGTCGGACACGACTGAGCGACTGAACTGAACTGAACTAAACTGAGGAGTAAGCTCTCCAGAGTCCCTCAATTGCGCCCACTGCCACCCACCTGTTCGCAGGGGTTCGAGGAAACAAGAAATGACAGATTGTAAAGGAATTATGATTTTTTTAGGCATATGTCCCTCCAGCCATAGGAGCAAGGACCTCCTACCTTAACTGGAGGTCTTCTGGAATCTGAGACTGAGTCACGTGAGCTTTCTGCTGAGTTCGTTTTTCACCGTCCCAGTTTCTGGCATGATGGGCCTCTTGTCACTTTGCGCTGGGTTTTCTTCACATTCTGATTCTACCGTTGGAGCTTTGCCAAGTTGGGCTTCTGCTCTGCTTGGCCTCCTATTTGCAGGAGCCGCGCCAAGGTTGTTTCAGGCCAGGTTAAACCCAAGTCACAGCACCACAGATGAAAGGGGAGTGTGATCTCCTCAGTTCTGTCTCATCTCAACAAAAATTTGAAGTGACAGACGTTAAAGCCCTTGGCGTGTCACGGCTCTCAGACAGGCCCTGTTATAGATCTTAGGTCTCGAATAGATTGTTATAGCTCTTGGACAGATCAGTATTACAGCTCTGTATTACAGCTGAGTTTTATTTAGAAAATAACAGGAAAATACGTCTCGAGGCATGAGGGCATGCCTACCCAAAGACGCAAAGAGAAAAGAGAGAGAATGAGCGCACGCGTTGCAGGGAAAAGAGAGACTCCTGGCCCTTTGGCTCCTCCTTTTATATGTTTTCCCGCCCCCTGGGCCTGCCCTATGTCACCTGGGCTAGCCGGGAGTGTTGTTTGTTCTGCCTGAGGTCCTCACTCGGGTCTTTGGTCTTCGGACCTTTGTTCTATTTTCACAGGTTTCTCCCTTCTTTGTCTTTTAGCTAGCGCCATTCTGGACTCCTTTTCCGTATTCTAACTACCTAATACTAATTATCTTCTAATAGATAACTTCTATTATGCTTATTGGGGTATGACCACAGGCCTATTGATAATTATCCACTGTTAACTACCTGGGCTTAAGGCATACGAATCACAGGTTTAAGGCATACGAATCACGGGTTAACGTTGGTTGTATCTTTCTTTTCTTTTGTTCAGACTAGTTTCAGAAAATTTGGGGAGGTGGGTTTGAGCATGTACACTTAGGGCATATAAGGTTTTCTCAAAAACTGGTGGGGTCCTTGGCCAAGAGGAGACTCTGCCTTGGGCCCGCTGGTGTAACAAAGTGCACTCCACTATCTGCATTGTCCTTCTGAGTGAGTTTGTTTTCCAGAACGCGTGGCTACAACATTTGGTGCATTGTCCAGGAAACTCCTCACTTTGAGGAGACAAGTCCCATTTGGGACTACTCTGAGGCCTTGAGGCTTGAATCTTCTAGAGGGGGGAAGGTGCCTCTCCCTTCTGGAAGGATTCTGCTTCTCAACACCCGGACCTTTCACGTTAGCAGGTAGTGAATGGCAGCAGGGGAACTGAGCGCTCAGGTGAGGAGGAACCCACCAGGCAGCGTGGAAGAGGGGCCCTGATCACCGCCCTGGGAGGGACTAGAAAGGGCATGGACCCACAGGAGCCTGGAATAGGCAGGTGGCAGCGATTGCTTGGTACACAGGTTGACGAGCATGTTGGGGCTTAGGAAGGAAATTTGTGAATGTCATTTAGGAGGTGGCGTCCACACCATCTTGGGGAAAATTATTACCAAGAAATCACCAGGTGATTGTTAGGAGAAGAAACTTGGTCTTTGTGTGCTCATATTCTGCCCTCACCAAGGAGGTGTCCCATTTGCTATGAAATTCTTGACTCCCTCGGAATTGTCAGGCTAGAAGGAGGAGGATACAGAAATGAATATGAACTGGCTTTTCTCAGGAAAAGCCAAAACCGCCTGGGACATGGGATATTTAACCCATCTGTGTTTTCATCTGCACCCGATCAAGCCCACCAAGCCAGAATAGACTTTAAAAGTTAAGGGAGAAACAGTCTTGGACTACATGGTGTTCTGGTTCAGCCGTGCTGACCAGCAGGTGAAGACACGCCGATCCCTTTTCTCCCTCTGGGATATGGCAGGTAAGGCTCTCCTCACCCCAATTAGGAAGGAGGTGGAATGGCAAATTTAAGTGTTTCATTGAGTGGAAATATCAGAAGTACATAGGGTACCGAGAACTTCAGAACGAAAAGAAAAAGTAGAAGGTCTGAGAAGGTATGCAAGATGAGGGGAAGGGAATCTAAGGCAACTGTGCTGCAGTGCATGATAAAAATTTAAAGAAGGGATTTGGAGGAAACTATGGGGTGAAGATGACGCCTAACCACCTCCGCATACTCTGTGAGGTCGAATGGCCCCCTATTGGAGTAGGATGGCCACCAGCGGACATCATGAACTTAAAAATAGTGGAAGCAGTCTATACAGTAGTCAAAGGAAAGCCACGACACCCGGATCAATACCCATATATTGACTCATGGCTAGGGTTAGCTCAAGACCCTCCTACTTGGACAAGGTTCTGTATCTAGATGGGAAAGGGAAAAATATTAATGGCACAAAAATTGACTGATGATAAAAAAAAGAAATTCTACAGGATTTGGATGGGGATGACCTGCCCCCTCCTCTGTACCGGATGATGACACGCCCACCACCCAATGCTCCACCAGGACCAGAGGCCACCTTAATGCCCGATCTAGGGCCAGGTGAAGTTCCTGCAGCAGCCACTGCTCCCCTGTCAACTCTCCTGGAGATAGTAGGGCCGCCATTTTGGCAGCCTCCAGTCCCAGCGATGGTGACCTCTGGTCAATGCTCCCAGGATTACACCTCAGCCGGACCTCCTAGATTGTATCCACCTCTCCCGGTGAGTACTGATGGGAAGGGGGAAGAAAACACAGGAATTAGATAGAGGCTGCACTCTGCCAAGGAACAGAGGGAAAGAACCCCACTACAGATCCCCCTCAGAGAGCTACAACAGCCTCCGGTTCAGGACGCACGTGGGCACTACCATCCACCCCCTGTAGCCTATTATTACCAGCCATTTTCCTCTACGGATATATTAAACTGGCAGAGATACACTCCATTGTACCTGGAGGAGCCACAAGCCATGATTAGCCTAATGGAGACTATTTTTCAAACCTACCACCCTACGTGGGATGACATAATCCAAGTACTAGTCTCCCTTTTCAGCACTGAGGAAAGACACAGGATCCTAACTGAGGCCAGAAAATGGTTAAGAGAAATGGCACCTGAGGGTATTGCAAACCCGCAGTGGTGGGCAGAACTAGCCACCCCCGATAAGAGACCCAACTGGGACTGTAACACAGAGGAAGGGAGGGGCCGCCTGGAGAGATATCGGGTGGCTATTTTACAAGGTCTCAAGAAGGGGGCCCGAAAGCCTATGAGTATGGCAAAACCCTCCAAAGTGATTCAAAGGGAAAATGAATCACCCTCTGAGTTCTATGAAAGACTGTGTGAAGCCTATATACTTTATATGCCAGTAGATCCAGAGGCTGCTGGGTCTCAGATGGTGATAAATGCAGGCTTTGTGTCTCAAGCCTACCCCGAAAATGTCAGATGGGGGGACACCAAGTGACTCATGAATTTGTATAGATCCCTGAATGCACAGTACCTTAGTTGGGAAGAGACTTGCTGTCTAAATTGGGGACACAAGTGACCTTTCCCCTCATGAAAGACCCACTCTGCAAGTGGGCTCAACCACCTATTTACTCTTCCTCTCAGTAACCCCTCAAGATGAATGGAGCTTGCACGATATCCCGGAAGGGAACCCGGATGGGCTAAACAGTGAAGAGGGAGAGTTAACGCAACAATTCCCTGAGGTCTGAGTGGAAGATAACACCCCCAGGCTTGCAAAACAAGTCCCACTGGTAATAGAACTCAAACCCAGTACAATTATGTCAGCATCTGCCTTGGGCCTGCCAGACCTTGCGAAACCGTTTACTCTTCACGTGACTGAAAAGGACAAGGTGGCTATGAGAGTGTTGTCCCAGATTATGGGGACATGGGACAGACCCGTGGCTTATCTCCCGAAACGGCTGGAAAACATCGCCACTGGGTGGCTGGGATGCTTACAGGCAGGGGCAGTTGCTGCGGTTGCCTTACTGGTCCGGGAGGCAACCAAGCTGACTTTGGGCCAAGATTTGATCGCAAAAGTCCCGCATGAGGTCAACACTCTCCTGTGAGGGGACCCCCATAAATGGCTGTTGACATCCCGGATTATTCAATACCAGGGACTGTTATGTGAAAACCTCCATGTTACTATTGAGCCTCGTCAGGCCCTGAATCCGGCCACTCTCCTTCCTGTGGGAGAAGGTGGACCCTCACATGATTGCAAGGAAATATGCCAGCAGACCTGACTTGAGAGACCAGCTAATCCCGGACCCAGATTTTGTCCTGTACACCAACGGCACCAGCCTGGTGAAACAAGGGCAACAACTGTCGGAATATGCAGTATTCATGGAAGGAACCATCACTGAGGCTAGCTCTCTGCCATCACACTGGTCCGCTCAACGGGCCAAACTGTATGCTCTAATCCAGACCCTCAGCTGTCAAAAGGTAAGAAGACAAACATTTACACTGACTCCAGGTATGCTTTTGCCACACGACATGTACACAGAGATCAGTATAAGGAGACAGGCCTTTGACAGCTAGTAAAAAAGATATTAAAAATAAGGAAGAAATTCTGACCCTATTAGATGCTATCTGGGAACCAGAAAGGGTTGCAGTCATACACTGCTGAGGACGTCAATAAGAGGATACCCTTCGGGCTCGGGAAACAGACTGGCAGATAAGACCACTAAACAAGCAGCTGAGGGCTTGGGGGTGACAAGTGAGGCCCCTATTAAAGCTCTCATATTGGCGGAGCTGCCTGAGCCAACGCTGGACTCTCCAGAATACACTGAAGCCCAAAACCAACTAGCCAAAGCAGAAGGGGCCATCAAGACTGAAAAGGGACGATGGAAATTGCGAAGTGGCAAATTATTGGTACTGGAGGAGCTGGCACCCACTCTGGTAAGCCAAACACCAAGCAACCCATCTAGGCCATGATAAACTGGAAGAGCTAATTCAAAAATATTTCTTGGTTCCCCACCTCTCTTCCCTATGTAGGACAGAATCTCAGAACTGCACTGCCTGCTCACAGGTCAATGCTGCCTGTCCGCACACACGAAAACCTCCAGGATTTCAGCTAAAAGGCATGCTGCCCTTTGAACACCTGAAAGTGGACTTCACTGAAATGAAACCTCACAGACCCTACTGTTACCTGCTGGTTACGGTATGTACGTTCTCGGGATGGGTAGAAGCTTTTCCTACCCGGACTGAAAGAGCATCAGAAGTAGCCCGGTGCCTGCTTAGGGAGATAGTACCTAGATTTTGGTTTCCTACCAGCATCGTATCAGACAATGACCCGGCTTTTGTGGCTGATTTAGTACAACAAGTAAGCAACACTTTTAGTGGAAATTACATACAGCATATAGGCCCCAGAGTTCTGGGATGGTGGAAGGAACCAACCAGACTCTTAAAGAGACACTCTCCAAGTGGATCATAGAGACTGACTGCTCCTCAATGGACTTGTTTCCGATGGCTCTGCTCAGACTCAGGATGACCCCACAGTCCCTTGGCAATTCTCTGTACGAAAATGTGCATAGGAGGCCCCTCCCATAGTCAAACAGGTGTCAACAAATTTGCCTCAGGTAAGGGGAGATGCGATTTCACAACAGGTGGAACAACTGGGTAAGGTAATAGATCAGGTAGCTAAGTTTGTTCAGGAAAGGGTGCCATTCCCCCTTGGGGAACAGATTCACGAATTTGTGCCCGGGGATCAGGTGTGGGTCAAGGACTGGAAGCATGGCTCCTTGGCCCCGCATTGGGAGGGTCCATATACTGTTGTTCTAATCACCCCTACAGCAGTTAAAGTTGCAGGTGTCGCTCCCTGGATCCACCACATGAGGATGAAGAGTACATACCACCAGACCCAGAAAACGCTGAGTGGACTGCCCAGAGGGACCCCACTGCCCCTCAAGAGACTAAGATCACCCTTAAGAAGAAGAAGGAAAAGAAGATTCAGGACGAGCCCCTTCAGGATGAAGCCACATAATCAACTCCTGCCGCTTGGCCTCATCAATGTGATTTTGAGTTTAACTTCCGTTTCAACTCAGGACAATGTTTTCATCTCATAGGCACATTCCTACACGGACTGCCACAATACCTCCAACTGCTGGGTATGTGGTGGACTGGACTTCCCTGGTGGGTGTCACCACTCCACCAAGGAGATTTTAAACCACTCTGCTCTTTTCTGGGACAACAGAAAGAGACTTTCCTTTCTCTCGTCAATCATAATCTCTCCCTGCTCTCTTGGTGTAAGCCAGACCTACAGTCAATAGACTCAGGTCATGGGGTTACATTTGATGTAAACACCAGTTTCATAGAAGTAACAAAAGCCTATCCTTTACATTTAAAGAGCAAAAAGGAGAAAAGCTCCCTGACCAGCGAGGGAGATCAGGCCTCTAGGTATGTTGAACAATTCTACCAAGTCTGGGATGGATATTTCTGGATGACCCCAGAAAAGGGTCAATTAATTACTCCCGCCACTATATGCTGGGAACAAAAAGAACAAAGGGTAGGGTTTGGTGACTATCCATTAGACCCAAAAGAACTAAAATACATGGGGTATCTATCCCCCAAACAACGTAAATGAACATTCAAGGTCACATACCACCCCAACAAGTCCATCCATTGACCAGGCTCCGAATGGAAATATAACCCTGGAATCCACTGGGTGGCACCCAACGGAACCCGATGGCTTTGTGGGCCTAACCTTTGGCCTTGGTTACCAATCGGCTAGGTAGGCTGCTGCACACTGGGATTCGCTTTTGCCCATGGCAGCATAAAGCCTAACCTACAACAAGCCCCAGTATATCTACCTAGTTTACGTGCTAGGTGGACAAGGTCTGTGTTTCAATGGTATGAGTATATTGCTGCCTTATTTGTACCTTTTATAGGGACAACAGATATTATGATTAAAGCAGAAGCCTTGACTAATTTCACAAAACAGGCCCTCCTAGATAGTGCTAAAGCCATCCAAGCCTTAAATGAATAACAAATCCAAATGAGAAAAGCAGTAATTCAAAATAGAATGGCTTTGGACATGCTCACAGCTGCTCAAGGAGGGGCCTGTGCTATAATTAAGGTTGAATATTATGTATACATTCCTGGTTTATCTGGCAATGTATCAGCTGCTTTAGATGACATGAAAACCCAGGTACAAGCAATGTCAAATGAAAACATTCCTTTCTGGACTTCAGTCCTATCTTGGGTGAAAGGTGATTGGTAGAAAACTAACTATGTTTACCATTGTTATAGTTGCCTTGATAGTTCTGCTTTGTGGACCCTGCATTTTACAATGTATTATGAACTTTGTAACCCAAAGGTTGGTGTCATTCCCCCAAATTGGCGGTCAGAGAGCCAGGGTGCAATATATCCCTATGAGTGATGCGCATACTATGAGATAAGAGCATCAAGGCAAGGAATGGAGGAAACGGACAGAACAGGCTCCATCTTGAAAGCAGGACTCCGTCTTGGGTTGGACTGTGGACTTTGAGCTATACGCCCAGTATCTATGGAAATGAGGTACCAACAGGAAAACCAGACCCCCTGGATGGAAGAGCCCCAGGGCTCGTACCTAGACTCTCCATCACCTAAAAGAATGCCCTAATTATCTGTGTAACCAAAAAGAATCATAAATTATATTGGGGTATGACCACAGGCCTATTGATAATTGTCCACTGTTAACTACCTAGGCTTAAGGCATACGGGTTAACTTTGATTGTATCTTTCTTTTCCTCTGTTCAGACTAGTTTCAGAGAATTTGAGAAGGTGGGTTTGGGCACGTACACTTAGGGTATATAAGGTTTTCACAAAAACTGGTCGCGGTCTTTGGCTAAGAGGAGACTCTGCCTTGGGCCGCCGGTGTAATAAACTGCACTCCACCATCTGCATTGTCCTTCTGAGTGAGTTTGTTTCCCGGAATACCTGGCTACAACAAAGGAAGTTACCCAAGTTGCACAGCTTGTAAGTGACAGAGGCAGAATGTGAATTCAAGCAGCGCTGCCTGAGACTCCAGACTGGGAGCACCTCAAAAATGGGCACTGTGCTTCAACCATATAGCTCCTTCATGCCTATCCCAGGGTGTAGTGTTAGGGACCCACCAAGATCGCCCTGTGTTTATGTTGAATTTCATCCTAAGTGAGTTGCAAAACCAGAAAGGAAATTTTTTTTTTTTTTTTGGCCTCACCGCATGGCATGCGGTGGTTAAAAATCCACCTGCCAATGCAGAGGACACAGGTTAGCCCTGGTCCCAGAGGATCTCACATGCCAGGGGGCAACTAAGCCCGGGTGCCCCAACTACTGAGCCTGTACTCTAGAGCTCACTCACTGCAACTCCTAAAGCCCAGACACTCTAGAGCCCGTGGTCTGTAGCAAGAGAAGCCACTGCAATGAGAAGGCCTGCTCGCTGCAACTAGAGAGAAGCCTGCACACAGCAAAGAAGACTCAGAACAGCCAAAAGCAAATAAACTTATCTTTAAAAAAGAATAAGAAGGAACCCAAGTCATCAGGCTCCTTCTAAACTGTGATGCAAGGCCCCAGTCTTTGCTCCCATCTCCTTGAAACAAAGACAGCACCGTCTGGGCTGGCAGTCACCCTCACCAAGTGTAAGCACAACTGTGAGTCATGAATAGCCAACTGTGTTGGTTGAGTCTGTAGCTCTCTGGGAGGTGATTAGGGAAAGCCAGGCTATTTGTTATAGTTGTTGCTTCTTCCCACTATCATTAAAGAGAGAGGTGGACTTTCCCAGTGGCTAAGACAGTAAAGTCCATCCTAAAGGAGATCAGTCCTGAGTGTTCATTGGAAAGACTGATGTTGAAGCTGAAACTCCAATACTTTGGCCACCTGATGAGAAGAACTTACTCATTTGAAAAGACCCTGATGTTGGGAAAGATTGAAGGCAGGAGGAGAAGGGGATGACAAAGGATGAGGTGGTTGGATGGCATCACCGACTCAATGGACATGAGTTTGAGTAAACTCAAGGAGTTGGTGATGGGCAGGGAGTCCTGGCGTGCTGCAGTCCATGGGGTTGGAAAGAGTCAGACACAACTAAGTGACTGAACTGAACTGAAGATGGTAAAGAATCCACTGGCAATGCAGGAGATGAGAGTTTGATCCCTGGGTTGGAACGATCCCCTGGAGGAGGAAATGGCAAGCCTCTCCAATATTCTTGCCTGGAGAATCCCATGGACAGAGGAACCTGGAGGGCTACAGTCCATGAAGTTGCAAAGAGTCAGACACAACTGAGCAACTGAGCATGCATGCACGTTCTGAGGCATGCAGAGGTAGAAGGGGCTCTAATAACACGAAGGTATTCTCTCTCCATGCAGACTACAGTTTAAATTGGCTGATTCTGGTGACTTGGGGGCTCACAGAGAAGCAGCAATACAAAGGGCCCTGAGGAGGCAGTTATAGCAAGAAACTGACCATTTCTCCACATCCTTGAGAGAATGCCAAGGTCTAACTGATCTCAGGTGACTGACCTCAAGCCAGCAGCAGCTTGAAGCAGGGTTTCAGTTCCCAGCCATAGATTAAGTTTGGGCTGCGACAGTGAGAGCGCTGACTCTCAGCCTCTAGACCAGTGCTCAGTGACACAGGCCCTGGCCCTTCGGCTTTGCACAAAAGACAGAAAGACTTTCTGTCTTCCCACAAAGACAGACAGAAAGTAGTGAAACAAGTGAAGTGTTTATTAGGAAGAAAAAGAATACAGTATGTGTCAGTAGACACATGGGCGGACTCAGAAAGAGAGTCAGGGGGTTTGAATCAATTTTATGGGGCATTTCTTTCACTGATTTGCCTGGTTCTGAGTCCGTATCTGATGTATCTCAGGTCATCACACGTGCACACAAGTATTTCTTAGCTGAGATAAATTCCAGCAAAGAGGCCTTCGGGTAGACTTTTGACCACCAAGAAGTTTTCTAGTCAAGAAGTTCTCCTTGACTTCAAGAGTGAGAAATATGTGGTCTTGGGACATCTCTGGTGGTCCAGTAGCTAAGACTCCATGCTCCCAATACGGGGTGCCCAGGTTTGATTCCTAGTCAGGGGACTAGATCCTACATACCACAGTGAAGACAGGGGAAGATCCCACGTGCCACAACTAATCCCCAGTGTGGCCAAAAAATAAATAAATTGGGTTTTTATTTTAAGGAAAAAACGTTTGGTCTTTTACCTGGGCAGGGCCCAGCCTCTTCTCCCAGTGGTCCTACTATTGATATTTCAGAGTTTCTCTGGAGATGGATGGTGGGGATGGTGGCAAGACATTCTAAACGGATCTAATACCACTGAGCTACCCAGGTGGCACTAGTGGTAAAGAACCCACCTGCCAATGCAAAAGATGTAAGAGATATAGGTTTGATGCCTGGGCTGGGATCTTCCCTACCCAGAGATCAAACTAGTGTCTCCTGCATTGGCAGGTAGATTCTTTACCAGCTACACCACCTGGGAAGTTCCCACCTGCTGCAGTTAAAAAAAAGATCGTGCATGCTGCATAAAGATCTCACATGTGGGGACTTCCCTGGTGGTCCAGGGGCTAAGACTCAGAGCTCCCAATGCAGAGGAGGGTTCAATCCCTGGTCAGGAAACTAGATCCCACAAGCTGTGACTGAGACCTGGCACAGTCAAATAAGTAAACATTTTTTTTTTTTAATCTCACATGCCAGGACTAAGACCTAATGCAGGCAAATAAACACTTTTTAAATAAATAAACAAAGGTAGTTAAGATAGTCAGTTTTATGTTGTAAGTATTTTTGCCACAGTCTAAGAAATGAAAAGGAGAAACGAAAGAGCTGTGTCAGGGGAAATCTTTGTCATTACTTGCACGTGAAGCTGCCTGGAGATAAAAACACCAGACACCTACTACATTTTTGAGAGAAATTATGAACTTGGCCTTCAAAGGATCATGACTCTCTGGTACACTCCCTGGGGAGTTTCCTGGCAGTCCTAGGACTTGGGGTTTTCACTGTGGGCCCCAGGAACTAAGAGCCTGCAAGCCTCGAGGTGAGGCCAAAAAAAGAAAACAATGCCCCAGGGTTATGCCATGAGGCCCTTAAAACCATCCCAGTAGGAAATGGAATGAGAAAGCTTCAGAAGTAGCGATGTGGAACAGAGGGCTGCAAGAAACCTCCCAGAGAACTGAGCCAAGGGCCAGGGACAAAGACGTTACTCACAGCAGTGCAGGAGTCTTCACAAGTCCTGCTTAACTAAATATTTGAATTGCTAAATTCAGTGACTTCTGTGTGTTTCCACTGAGGTTTTGGGCTCACTGTGTCTTTAACATTTATTTTGCATGTAGATTGGAAGTTTTTGTCTTTTTTTTTTCAAGTCTGTGAGTCACCAGCCACAAGAAACCTGTCCGGAGTTCAAAGGACAGTTCGGACCGGATGCTGTGAACAGATAACTCATCAAGCTATGACCTCAGAGAGGATGCTCTGCATCTGAGGAGGAATGTGTGCTTGCTGTATGACACTGAGTAGAGCCGCACTAGTCCTTCCGGTTCTGCCTGGCTACGAAAATGCCTTCAGATCTTTCAGCACCAAGATTTGTACAAGTCAAAGAAACCCTCCTCTTGCTAATACTGCCTACATCTCAAATCACAACTTTTTAAATTGTAATTGAAGATGAAGGGAGAAGGCAGCTTTTATGGAGTTTCTGCTGGGTCCCAGGCACTGTTTGTGAATTGCCTCACCTAGACTATTTCATTTAAGGTTATGGGAGTAACCTGTTTTCCAGTTTGGGGAGTTGAGTGGCAGAGAAACTGAGTATCTGGCAGGGCACATGTTCTTGAAAAAGCTAGAGGGAAAACATAGAGAGAGTGTTTTGTGGGTTGGTTTTTTTTTTCTTTTTTTTTTAATTTTTTTGGTGGTACCAGGTCTTTAGTTGCAGCATGCAGGATTTTTTTTTTTTTTTTTTTTTTGCTTATTGTTGTTGCTGTTGTTCAGTCACTCTTAGCGATGCCATGGGCTGCAGCACACCAAGCTTCCCTGTCTTCCGCCATCTCCCGGAGCTTGCTGAAACTCATGTCCCTTGAGTTGGTGATGCCATCCAACCATCTCACCCTCTGTTGTCCCCTTCTCCTCCTGCCTTCAATCTTTCCTAGTATCAGGGTCTTTTCCAATGAGTCATCTGTTTGCATCAAGTGGTCAAAGTACTGGCACTGAAGCTTCAGTATCAGTCCTTCCAATGAATATCCAGGGTTGATTTCCTTTAGGATTGACTGGTTTGATCTTCCTGCTCTCCAAGGGACTCTCAAGAGTCTTCTCCAGCACCACAGCTCCAAATGAACTCTTAGTTGCTGACATGTGGGATCCAGTTCGCTGACCAGGGGTGGCACCCGGGCCCTCTGAATTGGGAGTGCTGCGGCTTAGCCACCGGCTCACCAGAAAAGTCCCGGGGAGTGTTCATTTTAAGATTATGTGGCTTCGGGCCAGGATCCTCCTCAGAGCCACCCTCACCTCCTTATTGCGCAAAGTGTACACCACCGGGTTCAGCATTGGTGTCACCACCGTGTAGAACACAGCGACCAGGCGGTCCTGGTTCGGGTTCCCTCCGGACTCGGGCCTCAGGTAGATGATGGAGGCGCAGCCAAAATGCACGATGACCACGGTGAGGTGGGCAGCGCAGGTAGAGAAGGCTTTGCTCCGGCCAGCAGCCGAGGGGATCCTCAGGAGGGCGGCCACGATGAAGGCGTAGGAGAGGAGGATAAGGAGGAAAGAGATTAGTACCACGAGGATACTCAGGAAGAAGATGGCCAGCGCTTTGATGGCACTTTCCGCGCAACTGAGCTTCAGGACGGGGGCGATGTCACAGAAGAAGTGCTCCACCCGGTTGCTGCGGCAGAAGCGCGAGGAGAAGATCAGGCTCGTCTCGATGGAGGCCACCGAGAAGCCGGAGCAGAAAACCAGGGCTCCCAGACAGAGGCAAACCGTGGGTCTCATGATCAGCGAATAGCGCAGAGGGTGGCAGATGGCCACGTAGCGGTCGTAACCCATCAGAGTGAGGAGGAAGCAGTGACTGCATCCCAGGCCCAGGAAGAAGAACATCTGAGCCCGACAGCCAGAAACGGAGATGGCCTGGTTCTCCGTCCACAGACGAGCCAGCATGTTGGGGATGGTGACCAGAGTGTAGCTGGTCTCAGAGAGGGACAGCGCCGCCAGGAAGCGGTACATGGGCGTGTGCAGGGTCCGGTCCGCATGGATGACGGTGATGATGGTCACGTTGCCGCTGAGGGTAACCAGGTACGTGAGGAAGAACAGTGCAAAAAGGGTGGTCCTCAGGTCTGGGAGGTTGGAGAAACCCACCAGCAAAAACTCTGTCACCAGCCAGGTGGCATTTTCCTGCTGCTTCTCAGGAACCTGAGAGGAGAAGGCAGAGGAAATGGAATAGGACAACTCAGTAATGCTCTGCTGAACATCATGTGCCAGCGAGAAAGGATAATCATCCCTGTTTTACAAAAAAAAAGGAAAAAGGGACAGAAATGAGGCCATTGTGGGACTTCCCTGGTAGTCCAGTAGTTAAGAATCCGCTTTGTCATGTAGGGGACACAGTTGTCATCGCTGGTTGGGAAAATAAGATCCCACATGCTGGGCAGCAGCTAAGCCCATGAGGTGGTACAAGGCAACGTCTGAGCCCCAGAACTCTGGAGTCCCAGTGACACAACTACAGAGCCGGCAGACAGCACCTACAGAGCCCCCACACAGCAACGAAGATCCCGCATGCTGCAACTAAGATCCAGTGCAGTCAAATCAATAAATAGCAAAAATAAATACACAAGAAATGAGGTCATGGTTTTCGTAATATCACACAGCTAGCAGCTCTACAATAGACAAGAAAATCATAGGTATGGAAATAACTTGGGTGCCCATTAAAAGATGAATGAAAAAGGAAGATTGGTACGTATACACATCAGAATATGATTCAGAGATGAGAAAGAAGGAAATATTGCCATTTGACAATATGAATGGACTTTGAGGACATAATGCTAAGTGAAATATCAGATAGAGAAAGAAAAACACTGTACAACCTCACTTATTTGTAGAACATAAAAGTCAAACTTTATATATATATATATATATATGGGTGGGAGTTAGGGATAAATAGTAAAATGGTTATTACCAGGGGCTGGGAGGTGGGTGGGGAATTGGAGAGATGATGTTTAAGTATACAAACTTGCAACTATCAGGAAATAAGCCCTAGAGATCTAATACATGGCATAGTGAATATAGACCATTTTATATTATAAACATTAAAGTTGCTAAGACACTAGGTCTTAATTGTTGTTTAGTTGCGAAGTTGTGTCTGACTCTTTTGTGACCCTTTGGACTGTAGCCCTCCAGGTTCCTCTGTCCATGGGATTTCCCAGGCAAGAATACTGCAGTGGGTTGTCATTTCCTTCTCCAGGGAAACTTCCCAACCCGTGGATTGAACCCAGGACTCCTGCATTGGCAGGGAATCTCAGATCTTAATTATTCCCACCATAAAAAAGAAATGATAATTATGTGACATGATAAGAGAGGCTGCTATGGCTACAATGGTGCATCCGTGCCAAATCACTTCAGTAATGTCCGACGCTTTGCAACCCTGTGGACTGCAGCCCTGCAGGCTACTCAGTCCATGGGATTCCTTAGGCAAGAATACTGGAGAGGTTTAGCATCTCCAAGGGATCTTCCCAACCTCAAGTTCAAACTCACAGCTCTTACATCTCCTGCGCTGGCAGGCAGGTTCTTTACCACTAGCACCACCTAGGAAGCCTGGCTACAATGGTAATTATATTTACAATATCAATATAGGATATACCTTAAAGTTACACAGTCAAACATATTTCAACTGAAAAAACAAAAGAAAAGAGGGACATCCCTGCCTGTCCAGTGATGAAGACATCATGCTTACGCTGAAGCACGGATTTGATCCCTCATCAAAGAATTAGATCCCGCATGCCACACATGGCGAAAAACTATTTTTTGATTAAAAAAAATTTTTTAAGAAAATCACAAGATCCTTATAAGGGGTAAATTACAATAGGTGGGGCAGGGAGAGGGGGTAAGAACTTCAGGGTGTTAGTCTGAATTCCCCTAGAAACAGATCCCGAGGCAAGGATTCAAAAGCAAGTAATTTATCTGGAACGTCATCTCCAAAGACAGGAGTGGTGGAATGGTGAAGGGAGACAGATCATAAAAGGTGTTATCAAGATGTTGACTGAAATAAAAACACATAACATGAGAGCTGTCAGTTTCAGTTTAAGTTAGGGACTTACTGAGCACTGAAGCTTGAGAGAGGGCTGCCCTGGTGGCTCAGACAGTAAAGATCCGCCTGCAATGTGGGAGACCCAGGTTCGATCCCTGAGTGGGTAAGATCCCCTGCAAAAGGGAATGGCTACCCACTCCAGTGTTCTTGCCTGGAGAATTCCATGAACAGAAGAGCCTGGCAGGCTATAGTCCATGGAATCGCGAAGAGTCAGACGTGTGACTGAGTGACTAACACTTCAAAGTTTGAGAGACAGCCCCTCAGAGAGCTCTGAGCAACTGCTTGGAAGTGGGGCGGCGGGGCGGGGGTGCAGGGGAGTCAGATTTTGGAGAAAGGGGAAGTGCAATCAAGCATGCACCTCAGTAGAAGGTTGCTGCTAGTCACAAGGAGCAGATATCTTTTTTTATTTTAGTGCTTTCCTAACTTTGGAAGATGCAAGAAAATGTTGTTCAGTTACTAAATTGTATACGACTTTGCGACCCCATGGACTGCAGCACACCAAGCTCCCCTATCCCTCACTATCTCCCAGAGTTTGTTCAAGTTCATGTCCATTGAGTCAGTGATGCAAGAAATTGGGCTCATAAAAATCTCTCCTGAAAATCTAATTATCTGAAGGGCTGTTCTGCCAGTTTTCCCAGAACACGAAGAATTTCATTCCTGATCTCCACCCTGAACTCCTTTCAGGCTGTGTTGAAGGTCAGTGACTGCAGTGGTCTGTGACTCAATCCTTGTAGAGCCGGGTGGCCAGTGACTTTCTTCAGGAGCATTACTACAATTCAATCCCACCTGGAGCTCCTTGAGAGGTAGTGAGGGGGGCTGTTTATCCACCAATCCCCAATCATCTTGCTCAAGAATTTCCACCAGGAGACATTAATCTCCCAGGACTTCCACACCTGCCACATGTACAGGGAATTCAGTCTGACAGGTAAGACAGGAAATTGCGGCCAAGGGGATGTGGGCTAGGAATTTACAGAAGCCTCTACTATCCATGTGAAAAGGATACCCAAGAAAGGCAAAGCCTGTAACATTGATATCTGAAATGAACAAAGTAATACTTTTAGAAAATTTGATACCCAAGGCTATAGGTCTTCCACAGTCCCTAGGCACTTTTGCCTTCCTCCATAAAAATTGCTCTTGGGGGTTTTTTGTTTGTTTTGGGGGGTGGGGTTGGCCAAGCCTCAAGGCTTGTGGGATCCTAGTTCCTCAACCAGGGATTGAACCCGGGACCCTCAATAGTAAAAGCACCAAGTTCTAACCATTGGACTACCAGGGAATTCCTGAAAATTGTTTTTTAAAAGGGAAGGAATTCCCTGCCTGCCCAATGATTAGGACTCCTGATTAGGACTCCTTGATTCCATTGCAGGAGACCCAGGTTCAATCCCTAGTTGAAGAACTAAGATTCTGCAAGCCATGAGACATAGCCAAAGAAAAAAATTGTTTTTTATTTTCAAGTAAATGTTATTTCTAATTTTTATTTAAATAAAATTTCATTTATCAAATGAAATAAAACCAACCTTTTAATTTATTTAAATTTTATAAAAATTCAAAATTTTTACATTTTTAGGACTGTATTGATGTAAAGATGAATATAATTCTCACCCTAAGAGCTTATTTATTTCTTCTGATCTTAGAAATTTACACAATTTCATGGGCCACCTAACAGTGTTTTGGATCCAGGCCTTGTGCTGATAAATACTTCTGTGTTAATTAAATGGAAAATAATTCTGAAATTATTGAATTTTTTCTTTTTTTTTTTTTTTTTTTTGCTGTGCTTCACAACATTCAGGATCCTAGTTCCTGGACCAGGAATCAAACCCATGTCCCCTGTAATGGAAGCACAGAGTCCTAACCACTAAATTACCAGGGAATTCCTGTAAAATTTTTAACCATTTTAATTCAAATAATGAAGCATTAGTAAAACTCCTGGGATTTCGCTAGTGGTCCAGTGGTTAAGAATTTGCCTGCCAATGCAGGGAGCACAGGTTCGATCTCTAGTCTGGAAGGATTCCAAGTGCCATGAGGCAACAAAGCCTGTGCCCTGCTGCTGCTGCTGCTGCTGCTAAGTCGCGTCAGTCGTGTCCGACTCTGTGCGATCCCATAGACGGCAGCCCACCAGGCTCCCCCGTCCCTGGGATTCTCCAGGCAAGAACACTGGAGTGGGTTGCTATTTCCTTCTCCAATGCATGAAAGTGAAAAGTGAAAGTGAAGCCGCTCAGTCGTGTCCGACTCTTCACGACCCCAGGGACTGCAGCCTACCGGGCTCCTCCGTCCACGGGATTTTCCAGGCAAGAGTACTGGAGTGGGGTGCCACTGCCTTCTCCCTAGTCTGGAAGGATTCCACATGCCATGGGGCAACTAAACCTGTGCACCAGAACTACTGAAGCCTGCACGCCCTAGAGCCTGTGCTCTGAAACAAGAGAAGCCACCCCCAAGGGAAGCCCACGCACTGCTGGAGAGTAGCCCCTGCTCGCTACAACTGGGGAAAGCTCAAGTGCAGCAATGAAAACTCAGCACTGCCATAAATAAATAGAAAAAAATTTAAATACTGGATTGGTGATAGTTTTATTATTTTATAATCAATTAACTTGCAAGCCCAGAAAATGCATATAATCTATATTGGAATGTTTCTGAGTATTTTACAGTCATTTGGAAAATGGTCCTAATGTAATCTTTCCCTGCTTATCAAGAGTTAATTCGTTTGGAGGGAAGCAGATTTCAAAACACCAACTCAAGAGACTGCCATGACTGGGGGTACTGGAGAGATGAGGGCTGATTTATGCGCCATCTAGTGGCATTTGGGGTAATCTGCAAGCCAGTGACCTTCGAAGTGAAGTGAAGTGAAAGTTGCTCAGTCGTGTCCGACTCTGCGACACGGACTTTCACCCGCCAGGCTCCTCTGTCCATGGAATTCTCCAGGCAAGAATACTGGAGTGGGTTGCCATTTCAGTGACTCTTAGAAGAGGAAAAATAGCTGCGCCACTGAAATTACTCATCTGCAGCAATTGGTCAAGAAATTGAGAATGATTCTTTAAACGTTTTAGAAGTTTGTTGGAATTTTAATTTGTGAAAAATGCATTTTAAATTTTAGTTCTAAAGATATATAAGTAGAGGAAAGCAACAGAAATGTTCTTGATCGCGTCCAAAGACATTCTGTTCATAAAGAAAAGACTAGTCAGGACCATCGAAGAACTTAACAGGTGCAAAAGACAGTGAGAAATGGTTGCCCATTTTTCATGAAGAAAGGAAAACCAGGAAGCAGGCAGTCATGTTGATCAAGCACAGGGGTGCAAACGTTTTCTGTAAAGGACCAGAGAGTGAGTATTTTAGGCCATTTGGGTTGTACAATCTATGTCATGACTGCTCAACTCTGCCCATCTAGTGTAAAGGCAGCCATGGGCAATGTATACACGAGTGTCCCTGAATGTTTCAATAAAACTTTATTTACAAAAACAGGCAGGGGGCCAGATTTGGCCCTCTGACTATAGTTTGCTGGGTGTCCCAGGTGGCTCAGTGGTAAAGAATCCACCTGCAGGAGACACAGCAGATAGGGGTTCGATCCCTGGGTCAGGAAGATCCCCTGGAGTAGGAAATGGCAACCCACTCCAGTATTCTTCCCTGGAAAATTCCAGGGACAGAGGAGCCTGGTGGGCTACAGTCCACAGGGTTGCAGAGTCCGACATGATTGAGCACTCAAGGACACATTGCACACTATAGTTTGCCAACTCCTGATCCAGCACAAATAAAACTAAAAGAATATTCTACTTAGGAAAATTCCAATGAGGTCCTCTGAGGAATTCATACTATGAAAAAAAAAAAGCAAAGCCTGACTTGAAATCTTCAAAAACTGAAGCAAAATGAAATTCCAACTTAAGAAACTCAGACTCCACTTAAGAAATCTAGATCTAGGGGACATCCCTGGCAGTCTAGTCTCTGCCAATTCAGGGGCTCCAGTTCAATCCCTTGATCTGGGGAATAAAATCCCACATGCTGTGCTGTGCAGGGATGGGGGATCAGGGGGAATCTAGATCTAAGGAAAGGTACACTGGACAGAGATACCCAGAGCACATGTCTGGAAAAGGCTCCTTTATTGCAAATTAAACTAAACCAGAAAGAACATTAGGGCCCTTATATAGTGAGACTTATAGAAATTCAATTACCTGGAAGACTTCACAGATGAAAAAAGTGATTGGATTATGACCACTAAAAAAGTGTAACTTCTGAATATCACAAAACATTGTTAAATTGAAACAAATATATAGGCAAATAACAAACTAGAAAAGGTTGTGACTCTAAAAAATCTTCAGTTCCTCTTTTGCACAGCAAAGGAAATTATAAACAAAAGGACAACGTATAGAATGGGAGAAAATATTTGCAAATGATGAAACTGACAAGAGCTTTATTTCCAAAAGATACAAACAGCTCACACAGCTCAATATCAAGAAAAACGAACAATCCACTCCAAAAATGGGCAGAAGATCTAAATAGCATTTTTTTTTAAATTATCAAATTTGCAAAGATGGAAGAAGAAAATGAGAGGTGGGTGCTAATGTGTGTGAGTAAAACTAGGCCCTCTACCTCTTTGCATTGTTGGTTGCAGGAGAATACAATTTGTTTATATATCTGATATCTTATTTTGGTTCTATAATTCTCCTTCTAAATATTTTCTTGAAAATAAATTATCTGGGGAATTTCCCTGGTGGTCCAAGGGTTAAGAATCGCCTGCCAGTACAGTGGACTTGGGTTCCATCCCTGGTCCAGGAAGATCCCACGTGTCACAGAGCAACTAAGCCCACTTTTACCACAACTACTGGAGCCCAGGCGTCCTAGACGCTGCACTCTGCACCTAGAGAGTAGCCCCCACTTGCCACAACTAGAGAAAAGCCTGTGCACAGCAATGAAGACCCAGCAGAGCCCAAAAATAAATAAACAAACATATAATTTAAATAAAAGAAAACATTATCTGGGACTTCCCTGGTGGTCCAGTGGATAGAACTCCTTGCTTCCAATGCAGGGAGCCCAGGTTCTATTCCTGGTCAGACAACTAGATCCCGCATGCCTCAACTATGGATTCCACATTTCACAACAGAGATCAAAGATCCCGTGTGCTGCAACTAAGACTCAGCACAGCCAAACAAATTAACATTTTTTTAAAAAAAGAAATTCTCTGACTTCCAGGTACAAGGATGTTCATAGTAGCATTATTTAAAGTTTTTTTTTTTTTTAAGAGAAAAAACAACCTAAGTGTTCGATAAAATGCCCTTACAAATCATTAAGGGGGAAAAAAAGCTAAAACTTTTAATAGACAAGAAGATGGACTATCATTAAAGTCACGTCTTTGAGAATAACTGATGACTAGAGAAGAATCTTCATATATGTGTTTGCTGAGAAATGGGAAACAAAATATTTGGATCCCAATTGACTTACTACAAATGCATGTGTTTTCCATTCTTTTTTGTATGTCCCAATTTTTCTGCAACAAGTGGGGATTTTTGTAAATAGAAGAAATAAATTTTTTTAGAGGGATTCTTTTTCCCCTGGGTAAGTATTTTTTATTGTTCTTAAAGAAGTTTAATCAATCTGGTTCAGAAAAAAAGGGTAGAGATAAGGAGGTTCCCTTTGAAACACAAAGCTCAAATGGTAAGGAATCTGCCTTAGGGATCCAACCCAGGTCTCCCGCATTACAGGCAGATTCTTTACTGAGCCACTGGGGAGGCCCTTATGACCCAGCAAACCCCACTTCTGGGCATATACCCAGAGAAAACCATAATCCCAAGAGATGCATGCACCTCAGTCTTTGCTGCTGCCCAGAGGCAGCCTGGACGTCCATCCACAGAGGAATGGATAGGGAAGATGTGGTGACAATGGAATGTCACTTGGTCGTGAAAAAGGAAAGGAATTGTGCCGTCTGCAGACACGTGGGTGGACCTACAGACTGCCATACAGAGTGAAATGTCAGAAAGAAAGACACTGTATATTAACACATATGTGGAATCTAGAAAAACGGTATAGATGAACCTATCTGCAAAGCAGAAATGGAGACACAGATGAGAACAAGCATATGGACACTGGGTGGGGAAGGAGAGATGGGTGAATTGGGAGACTGGCACTGACATATACGCACTGCTGCTGCTGCTGCTGCTGCTGCTGCTAAGTCGCTTCAGTCATGTCCGACTCTGTGCCACCCCATAGACGGCAGCCCACCAGGCTCCCCTGTCCCTGGGATTCTCCAGGTGAGAATACAGGAGTGGGTTGCCATTTCCTTTTCCAATGCATGAAAGTGAAAAGTCAAAGTGAAGCCGCTCAGTCATGTCCGACTCTTCGTGACCCCATGGACTGCAGCCTACCAGGCTCCTCCGTCCACAGGATTTTCCAGGCAAGAGTACTGGAGTGGGGTGCCATTGCCTTCTCCAGACATATAAACACTACTATGTATAAAATGGGCTTCCCAGTTGGCACTAGCAGTAAAGAACCCACCTGCCAGTGCAGGAGACGTTAAGAGACGCAGGATTGACCCCTGGGTGGGGAAGATCCCCTGGAGGAGCGCATGGCAACCCACTCCAGTATTCTTGCCTGGAGAATCCCATGGACAGAGGAGCCTGGTGGGCTAAAGTCCATGGGGTCACAAAGAGTCAGACACGACTGAAGTGACCTGGCACGCATGTATAAAATAGGTAACAAATGAGAGCCTACTCTATAGCACAGAGAACTCTCCTCAGTGCTCTGTGGTGACCTAAATGGGAAGGAAATCTAAAAAAGGGGAGATATATGTATACCTATGGCTGGTTCACATTGCTGTACACAAGGAAGTAACTCAACATTGCAAAGAAACTGTTAAAAAGAAGATGAAAGAAAAGAGCTTGCTGCCGTTCAGTGCTCAGTTGCTCTGGAATGTATTTCCCCTCTTTGTTTTCAGATCTCACCTTGAGGGCTGGGGATGGGCCAGAGAGGCTCGTCCCACCTTGGCAAGGACCCCAGTCTGCTCTTGCTTCCCTCTGAACTGGGCAGATGCCACCTCCATAGTGAGGATGGAGAGGTCCCTGCCAGCTGTCCGCGTGACCCCACCCTGCTCAGCCTGTGTCCACCCTAGCATTCCCTGAGATAATCAGAGTCCCCTCTGCTCCTGGCTGGACTGGTCCCTCCCTGCCCTCCTGATACAGCTTTGCCAGCTCCTCCACCCTCCTCTTTCTCCCACACTCTCGTCTAACCTGCCAGGAAATTCTGCAGGCTCCACCTGCACATCTGTCCAGGACTGGCCACCTCTCACCACCTCCATCGCCCACACTCACCATCAGTCACCGGGTCCAGCTCAGCCACCTTGTCCTGGATCTCCTGGCTGTCACCCTTGTCCCCCACAGTCTGGTCTCCCACAGCGGCCAGAGGGCACCTGGGAACCCCTCAGTCAGGTCATCTCCCTCCCCTGCTCAAAATTCCCCATGGCTCCCACAGTACTTGGTATAAAAGTCAGGGTCCTCACTGTGACTCATAAGACATGCTCAATTACCTCCTTGCCCTCACCTCCTTCCTCCCTCTCGGTCACTCCCTCTAACTCCGTTTCTCCTTGCAGTTACTGTTCTAAGCACAGTGCAGCCCCAGGGCCTTTGTCTGGGATGTTGCCTCTACCCCATGCATTTTCTTAACTGATTTCCTAGTTTCTTTCAAGGGTGGATTTGGGATCTTCGCCAAGCTGAAACAAGCCACCCTGGTCTACTCTCACTTCTTCCTGGAAGACCTGGGATTTCCCTGGTGGCGTACTGGATAAGAATCTGCCTGCCAGTGCAGGGAACACGGGTTCAATCCCTGTTCCTGGAAGATCCCATATGCTGTGGATCAACTAAGCCCAGGAGCCGCAACTACTGAGTCTGAGTGTTGCAACTACCGAAGTCCATACAGTTAGAGCCTGTGCTACACAACAGTGAGAATCCCAAGCACCACAACAAAGAGTAGCCCCCCACTTGCCCCAATAAGAGAGAGAACCTGTGTAATGCATCAAAGACCTAGCAGAGCCAAAAATAAAAAACAGTAAAAAAAAAAAAAAAAGACAGAAGCCCTGAACGTAGCTGTAATTTAACCCTACAGCAGCTGAGAAGCTGTGACTGAATTTGCCTCAACATGTCCAAAGTCTGTTTTCCAATTATGACAGGTGAGAGTGCCTGACCAAAAAGACATCAGGTTACAGGGCTAGACGTTGTCTTATTTGCATAACTGGAACCCGTGACAGTTGCACCCATGGACAGATCTCCAGGCAAGTTGCTTGTTTCATGGAAGAGTTGGGAGCCAGAAAGTTCTGAGCTTAGGACTCCCCAGGAGGCTCAGATGGTAAAGAATCCACCTGCCAATGCAGGAGACGAGGGTTTGATCCATGGGTTGGGAAGATCCCGTGGAGAAGGAAATGCAACCCACTCCAGTATTCTTGCCTGGAGAATCCCATGGACAGAGGAGCCTGGAAGGCTACAGTCTATGGGGTCAAGAAGAGCCAGACACGGCTTAGTGACTAAACAACAACAGCAAAGTCCTGAGCTCAGGGGCATGCCCATGCCAGCCCCGTGGTGGGGGTGAGAGCCAAGGAACACACAGGACTGGGACCTGGACTCTCTCCTTTTCTACCAGGAAGCCTCCTCAATTCTGGAACTGCTACCCCGTCACCACTGAGCCCTCACCACTAACTGACCCTTCATGTGTATGAGTGCATTTGTGCCCACGAAGCTTCTGGATTCGTGTGTGTGCGTGTGCATGCCTGCCACCTGCAGGGCACATGTGTGTGCATTTTGCACCCCTAATGCATGCGTGAGCCCCACCCTCCTGCTGTCTGCTCACATGCCCGTGCGTGCCAGTCAGGGCTGTGGTGTAGCCTCTCCAGCCAGCCGGGGGCCCTGAATCCACACTCACCATGGCCGAGGGAGGCTCCCACGTGCCTGCCAACATCACTGCTTACTGCCTGAGAGAGGAGGGGCTGAGGGCCAGGGTCCTGTTATACAGGGGGTCCCTGGAGCTGCAGTCCCAGGGGGCCCTCAGACACTAACGAGCCCCCCAGGGCTCAGGCTGGAAATACCCCACAGGGTTTTTCCCTCCGGGAAACTGGAGACCCCAGGGTCTGCTTCCCCAGCCCACAGGATCTGATGGCAAAAACAAGTGGGAAAGGACTAATGACAATCTCTTTGTTTGGATGGTGGTCCCAAATGCACACCTCACTCCATCCGTTCTCCCCAGTGACCCTCAGGGCCCAGCAGGCGCTGGACAAGGCTGCTGCCCTGAGGAAGGTGGGCCCTCTACACCCCGCTCTTGAAGGGGGAAGGAAGAAGTGCGTCATTTTGATGTTATCCAGTTGCTCAGTTGTGTCTGACTCTTTGCGACCCCACGGACTACAGCACACCAGGGTTCTCTGTCCGTCACCAACTCCCAGAGTTTGCTCAAACTCATGTCCATTGAGTCAGTGATGCCATCCAATCGTCTCATCCTCAGCGTCCCCTTCTCCTCCTGTCTTCAATCTTTCCCAGCATCAGGATCCTTTCCAATGAGTCAGTTATTCGCATCAGGAAGCCAAAATACTGGAGCTTCAGCTTCAGCATCAGTCCTTCCAATGAATATTCAGGGTTGATTTCCTTTAAGATTGACTGGTTTGATCTCCTTGATCAAATAGAAGACTCTCAAGAGTCTTCTCCAGTACCACAGTGTGAAGGTATCAATTCTTAGTCTCTCTGCATATTTTATTGTCCAGCTCTCACATCCGTACATGACTACTGGAAACACTACAGCTGTGACGATACACTGTTGTCACCAAAGTAAAGGACAAAAGCGGAGAGAAAAAGGAAGCTCATAACGCATGAGTCATCAATTAAGTTGTGTCTGCGTCAACTTGGGTTCATTCGCACTGGAAACCACTGAGGGCAGTAGAGAGTGCTCACCTCAGAAAGGAGAGGGCTCTGAGGTACGCACACACCCTCTTGAGTCAGTCATTGCTCAGGGCTGAGCCTGGGAGCATTAATTCCCCAGTGCTGCACATGTGAATAAAGTAAGCCTCTGTGGCCAGAGAAAGCCCGCAGGCAAGTAGCACTGGCTCTTGGAATTGAGACTGAAGTGGTCACATCAAGGAGATGCAGACAGAAGGCTGCCAGCATCAGCTACACCTGCTTTTTCCCCTTCATCTCTGACCACTCCTCAATCTCTTTCTTCTCCTCTCCAACTTTAATACTAGAACTGGAGTCCAGGGCCCTAGTCTTGACTCTCCTCTGGTTCCCTAGGTGATTAGTGCAGTTCAGTTCAGTCGCTCAGTCGTGTCCTACTCTTTGCGACCCCATGAATCGCAGCACACCAGGCCTCCCTGTCCATCACCATCTCCCGGAGTTCACTCAGACTCACATCCATCGAGTCAATGATGCCATCCAGCCATCTCATCCTGGGTCGTCCCCTTCTCCTCCTGCCCCCAATCCCTCCCAGCACCAGAGTCTTTTCCAATGAGTCAACTCTTCTCATGAGGTGGCCAATACTAGAGCTTCAGCTTTAGCATCATTCCTTCCAAAGAAATCCCAGGGTTGATCTCCTTTAGAATGGACTGGTTGGATCTCCTTGCAGTCCCAGGGACTCTCAAGAGTCTTCTCCAACACCACAGTTCAAACGCATCAATTCTTCGGCGCTCACCCTTCCTCACAGTCCAACTCTCACATCCCTACATGACCACAGGAAAAACCATAGCCTTGACTAGACGGACCTTAGTCGGCAAAGTAATGTCTCTGCTTTTGAATATACTATCTAGGTTGGTCATAAGTTTTCTTCCCAGGAGTAAGCGTCTTTTAATTTCATGGCTGCAGTCACCATCTGCAGTGATTTTGGAGCAACCAAAAATAAAGTCTGACACTGTTTCTACTGTTTCCCCAACTATTTCCCATGAAGTGATGGGAACAGATGTCACGATCTTCGTTTTCTGAATGTTGAGCTTTAAGCCAACTTTTTCGCTCTCCTCTTTCACTTTCATCAAGAGGCTTTTTATCTCCTCTTCACTTTCTGCCATAAGGGTGGTGTCACCTGCATATCTGAGGTGATTGAGATTTCTCCCAGCAATCTTGATTCCAGCTTGTGCTTCTTCCAGCCCAGCGTTTCTCATGGTGTACTCTGCATAGAAGTTAAATAAGCAGGGTGACAATATACAGCCTTGACGTACACCTTTCCCTGTTTAGAACCAGTCTGTTGTTTCATGTCCAGTTCTAACTGTTGCTTCTTGACCTGCATATAAGTTTCTCAAGAGGCAGGTCAGGTGGGCTGGTATTCCCATCTCTTTCAGAATATTCCACAGTTTATTGTGATCCACACAGTCAAGGGCTTTGGCATAGTCAATAATGCAGAAATAGATGTTTTTCTGGAACTCTCTTGCTTTTTCCATGATCCAGCAGATGTTGGCAATTTGATCTCTGGTGCCTCTGCCTTTTCTAAAACCAGCTTGAACATCAGGAAGTTCGCAGTTCACGTATTGCTGAAGCCTGGCTTGGAGAATTTTGAGCATTACTTCACTAGCATGTGAGGTGAGTGCAATTGTGCGGTAGTTTGAGCATTCTTTGGCATTGCCTTTCTTTGGGATTGGAATGAAAACTGACCTTTTCCAGTCCTGTGGTCACTGCTGAGTTTTCCAAATTTGCTGGCATATTGAGTGCAGCACTTTCGCAGCATCATCTTTCAGGATTTGAAACAGCTCAACTGGAATTCCATCACCTCCACTAGCTTTGTTCATAGTGATGCTTTCTAAGGCCCACTTGACTTCACATTCCAAGATGTCTGGCTCTAGGTGAGTGATCACATCATCATGATTATCTGGGTCATGAAGATCTTTTTTGTATAGTTCTTCCGTGTATTCTTGCCACCTCTTCTTCATATCTTCTGCTTCTGTTAGGTCCATACCATTTCTGTCCTTTATCGAGCCCATCTTTGCATGAAATGTTCCCTTGGTATCTCTAATTTTCTTGAAGAGATCTCTAGTCTTTCCCATTCTGTTGTTTTCCTCTATTTCTTTGCATTGATCCCTGAAGAAGGCTTTCTTATCTCTTCTTGCCATTCTTTGGAACTCTGCATTCAGATGCTTATATCTTCCCTTTTCTCCTTTGCTTTTTGCCTCTCTTCTTTTCACAGCTATTTGTAAGGCCTCCCCAGACAGCCATTTTGCTTTTTTGCATTTCTTGTCTGAAATGCAGTACTTGGATGCAATCTCAAAAATGACAGAATGATCTCTGTTCGTTTCCAAGGCAAACCATTCAAGTAATCCGAGTCTATGCCCCAACCAATAACACTGAAGAAGCTGAAGTTGAACGGTTCTATGAAGACCTACAAGACCTTTTAGAACTAACACCCAAAAAAGATGTCCTTTTCATTATAGGGAACTGGAATGCAAAAGTAGGAAGTCAAGAAACACCTGGAGTAACAGGAAAATTTGGCCTTGGAGTATGGAATAAAGCAGGGCAAAGGCTAATAGAGTTTTGCCCAAGAGAACACACTGGTCAGAGCAAACACCCTCTTCCAACAACACAAGAGAAGACGCTACACATGGACATCACCAGATGGTCAACACCGAAATTAGATTGATTATATTCTTTGCAGCCAAAGATGGAGAAGCTCTATACAGTCAGTAAAAACAAGACCAGGAGCTGTCTGTGGCTCAGATCATGAACTCCTTATTGCTAAATTCAGACTTAAATTGAAGAAAGTAGGGAAAACCACTAGACCATTCAGGTATGATCTAAATCAAATCCTTTATGATTATACAGTGGAAGTGAGAAACAGATTTAAGGGCCTAGATCTGATAGATAGAGTGCCTGATGAACTATGGAATGAGGTTCATGACATTGTACAGGAGACAGGGATCAAAACCATCCCCATGGAAAAGAAATGCAACCATGCCCTCTAAACTCCAAACTCATAAATCCAACAATTAAAAATCAATCAATGTCAGAACGATGCCTTCAAAAATTCCCTCCTCCATAAAGCAATGTAAGTGAAAGTGTTAGTCCCTCAGTCATGCCTGACACTTCGCAACCCCATGGACTGTAGCTCACCAGGCTCCTCTGTTCATGGAATTCTCCAGGCAAGAATACTAGAGTGGGTTGCCATGCCCTCCTCCAGGGGATCTTCCTGACCCAGGGATCAAACTCAGATCACCAGCATTTCAGGCAGATTCTTTACAATTTGAGCCCCCAGGGACGCCCCTTTAAAAAGCAATGAGAAAACTAAAAATAGATAGTGGTACTGATGGCATAATCTTGTGAATATAGTACAATCCCCTGAATGGTACACTTTAAATTTGTGAATTTTATAGTATTTGAATTATATCTCGATTTTAAAAATCAATCAATGTAATCTACCATATTATCAAACTAAAGAAAAAAATTATATATTGACTCAGAAAACGCGCTTGACAAAATCCATTGCCATTAGCACACTAGTGATAAGAGACTTCCACAACTTGATATACTTCTACTCAAAACCTACAGTTAACACTTTACTTAATGGTGAAAAATTTAATGTCTTCCCTCTAAAATGTAAAACCAGACCAGGATGTCTCCTCTCACCACATCTGTTCAATATTGTGTTGAGGTCAGGTCTCATACAATAAGCCAAGGAATTCCTAGTAAAACATAAAAGAAAAAAAGCACAACCCATAAAAGAAAAAGCATTTTGACTGGGCTTTATTAAAACTAGAAATGTCTGCGTTGTGAAAGATACAATTAGAAGAGTGAAAAGTTAAGACATTTGAAATAAAGATATTTGCAAATATCTGACAAAAGATTGTTATCTAGAACATATAGAGAACTTCCAAAAATCAGCAATAAGGAAACAAAACAACTCTTCAGTTCAGTTCAGTTCAGTCACTCAGTCATGTCCAACTCTTTGCGACCCCATGAACCGCAGCACGCCAGGCTTCCCTGTCCATCACCAACTCCCAGAGTCCACCCAAACCCATGTCCATAGAGTCGGTGATGCCATCCAACCATCGCACCCTCTGCCGTCCCCTTCTGCCCTCAATCTTTCCCAGCATCAGGGTCTTGTCAAATGAGTCAACTCTTCACATCAGGTGGCCAAAATACTGGAGTTTCAACTTCAACATCAGTCCTTCCAATGAACACCCAGGACTGATCTCCTTTAGGATGGACTGGGGTTATTGATATTTCTCCCAGCAATCTTGATTCCAGCTTAAAAATGGACAAAACAGGGACTTCCCTAGTGGTCCAGTGGTTAAGAATCCACGTTGTAATGCAGAGAACACTGGTTTGATCTCTGATCCAGGAAAATCCCACACGCCATGAGGCAACTAAGCCTGCGTGCCCTGAGCCTGTGCCCCACACAAGAGGGACCACCATTGCGAGAAGCCTCCCACCACAACTAGGGTATAGCCCTTGCTTACTACAGCTAGAGAAAGCCCACATGCAGCCAAAGAAAGACCCAGTGCAGCCAAAAATAAAATAAATTAATTTTTTTTAAAAATGGACAAAACACACAGGACAAACATTTCACCAAAGAGGATATACAGATGGCAAATGAATACATGAAAATATGGTCAAATCATTAGGGAAATGCATATAAAAACCTCAATTAGATACATCTGTGCATCTAATAAAATGGCAAAAGATAAAAGTAAAACAACAACAGTAACAAAACTTGACAATACCAAGTGCCAGTGAGGATGTGGAACTGAAAGTTTCAGGCATTGTTGTAAATGCAAAATTTGCATATAGCCTCTCTTAAAAACAATGTGGAAATTTCTTATAAAGTTAAACATCTTTACCATATGGTCTAATAATTCCACTTCTACGTATTTTTCTAGGAAATGAAAACATACATCCACACAGAAACCTATCCATGAAATGTTTATGACAGCCATATTTAAAACTGCCAGAAACTGGTCACAATGCAGGTGTCCTTCAATAAGTAAATGGTTAAACAATCTGTGATATATCCTTATAGTGAAATACTACTCAGAAACAAAACACAGAAACTACTGAAACTCGGAAGGAAAGCTCTGACCAACCTAGACAGGGTATTAAAAAGCAGAGACATCACTTTGCCAATAAAGGTCCATCTAGTCAAGGCTATGGTTTTTCCAGTAGTCATGTATAGATGTGAGAGTTGGACTGTGAAGAAAGCTGAGTGCCAAAGAATTGATGCTTTTGAACTGTGGTGTTGGAGAAGACTTTTGAGAGTCCCTTGGACAGCAAGGAGATCAAACCAGTCAATTGTAAAGGAAATCAACCCTGAATATTCACTGGAAGAACTGATGTTGAAGCTGAAGTTCCAATACTTGGCCACCTGATGCAAAGAGCAAACTCACTGGAAAAGACCCTGACGCTGGAAAGATTGAGGGCAGGAGGAGAAGGGGGCGACAGAGGATGAGATGGTTGGATGGCATCACTGACTCGATGGACATGAGTTTGAGCAAGCTCCAGGAGACAGTGAAGGATAGGGAAGCCTGGCATGCTGCAGTCCATAGGGTTCTCAGGAAGTCAAACAGCAACAGCAACCAAAACATGAATCAAAGAAGGTGGAGTGACTGTTTAGTAGTTGTTTCCTCAGAATCCCTGCTTCTGCAAAACTGATAACCCTTAAATTTACCCACCCCCCCCAGTTCCAGAGCAGAGACCGATTGCTTTAAGAAATCAGGACATTCTTTTTTTCTTTTTGGTGGTAAAGCTGAATTAGCTGATGCACATATCAAAGGCATCAAAAACTTAAAGATTGTTGAAAGGGAAAACCCAACAATTTTATTTCAAGATAGCAAGTTGCCCTGACATACAAAAAAAACATAGAAAAAGTTTATTTGGTGGTCACTGCATGAATCTTGAAACCAAATTCCAGATTGATGATACTGATAAAAGATGGTAGTTATTAATTAATCCATGTCCAGTTCAGTTCAGTTCAGTCACTCAGTCGCGTCTGACTCTTTGTGACCCCGAGACCCCATGGACTGCAGCATGCCAGGCTTCCCTGTCCTTTACCAACTCCCAGACCTTATTCAAACTCATGTCCATTAAGTCGGTGATGCCATCCAACCATCTCATCCTCTGTCATCCCCTTCTCCTCCCACCTTCAATCTTTCCCAGCACCAGGGTCTTTTCAAGAGTCAGTTCTTCGCATCAGGTGGCCAAAGTATTGGAGTCTCAGCTTCAGCATCAGTCCTTTCAATGAATATTCAGGACTGATTTCCTTTAGGATGGACTGGTTTGATCTCTTTGCATTCCGGGGGGGACTCTCAAGAGTATTCTCCAACACCACAGTTCAAAAGCATCAGTTCTTTGGTGCTCAGCTTTCTTTATAGTCAAGCTCTCACATCCATACATGACTACTGGAAAAACCATAGCTTTGAGAGGGTAACAGGCAGGAAGGCCAGGGGTCTCCAAACGGAGGAAATAGCTTGCAATGTCAGACACTTTTATCTCTCTTAAGTGGCAGGAGGGAACAAACTAGCGATATTTTTTCCTTCTCTATACAAATTTAAAAGAAGGTTTCTCTTAAAATTCTGTGTTGCCATAGTGACACCTGGTTTCACCTGAAATTAACCAATGCCTTTTTCTGATGGAAATGTTTATCTTAAGGTATGCTAATGTTCTATGCATTTACCCCAAACTCTGTCTTCAAGTCCGTTCTGCCTTTTGGCTCAGAGCCTACTTGATAAACCAGTATGTTTCCAGAAAAACATCTATTTCTGCTTTATTGACTATGCCAAAGCCTTTGACTGTGTGGATCACAATAAGCTGTGGAAAATTCTGAAAGAGCCTCTTGAGAAATCTGTATGCAGGTCAGGAAGCAATAGTTAGAACGGGACATGGAACAACAGACTGGTTCCAAATAGGAAAAGGAGTACGTCAAGGCTGTATATTGTCAGCCTGCTTATTTAACTTATATGCAGAGTACATCATGAGAAACGCTGGACTGGAAGAATCACAAGCTGGAATCAAGATTGCTGGGAGAAATCTCAATCACCTCAGATATGCAGAAGACACCACCCTTATGGCAGAAAGTGAAGAGGAACTAAAAAGCCTCTTGATGAAAGTTAAAGAGGAGAGTGAGAAAGTTGGCTTAAAGCTAAACATTCAGAAAACGAAGATCATGGCATCTGGTTGCATCACTTCATGGCAAATAGATGGAGAAACAGTGGAAACAGTATCAGACTTTATTTTCTGGGGCTCCAAAATCACTGCAGATGGTGATTGCAGCCATGAAATTAAAAAATGCTTACTCCTGGGAAGAAAAGTTATGACCAACCTAGATAGCATATTCAAAAGCAGAGACATTATTTTGTCGACTAAGGTCCGTCTAGTCAAGGCTATGGTTTTTCCTGTGGTCATGTATGGATGTGAGAGCTGGACTGTGAAGAAGGCTGAGAGCCGAAGAATTGATGCTTTTGAACTGTGGTGTTGGAGAAGACTCTTGAGAGTCCCTTGGACTGCAAGGAGATCCAACCAGTCCATTCTGAAGGAGATCAACCCTGGGATTTCTTTGGAAGGAATGATGCGAAAGCTGAAACTCCAATACTTTGGCCACCTCATGCGAAGAGTTGACTCATTGGAAAAGACTTTGATGCTGGGAGGGATTGGGGGCAGGAGGAGAAGGAGACAAGAGAGGATGAGATGGCTGGATGGCATCACGGACTCGATGGACGTGAGTTTGAGTGAACTCCAGGAGTTGGTGATGGACAGGGAGGCCTGGTATGCTGCAATTCATGGGATCACAGAGTCGGACACGACTGTGCGACTGAACTAACGAACTAACTATACTCAGATAGTGTTCCTCTAATCTATGTAAATGAAACTATTTCTTTGGTGCTCTGCCCTTCTTCAAGACTCAGGTTAATCATTTTATGGCCCAAGATAAACCATTTGGTGCTAAGATTATCCCAAAATGCATCTTATGGGTGAGGGGCCTGGTGCCATTCTGAGTTTTAAGACATTCCTTTCTTTCATTAACAGACTGCTAGTGACTATATAACATCCAGCTGAAGATTAGCAGTGGGGTACTCTTTCTGCCCCCTTCTGATGCCTATGTCAGAAGCTTTCTCTATCTCCTTTATACTTTAATAATACTTTATCAAACAAAAGCTCTGAGCGATCAAGTCTCGTCTCTGGCCCCGGATTGAGTTCTTCTCCTCCATGGGCCAAGAATCTTGGCGTCGTGATTCAACAACAGCCTTTCAGCTTTGACTAGACAGACCTTTGTTGGCAAAGTAATGTCCCTTTTTATAATATGCTGTCTAGGTCGGTCATAGCTTTTCTTTCAAGGAGCAAGTGTCTTTTAATTTCATGGCTGCAGTCATCATCTGCAGTGATTTTGGAGCCCAAAAAAATAAAGCCTCTCACTGTTTCCATTGTTTCCCCATCTATTTGCCATTATGAGATGGGACTGGATGCCATGATATTAGTTTTTGAATGTTGAAATTTAAGCCAACTTTTTCACTCTTCTCTGCCCTTTCTAAATCCAGCTTTAACATCTGGAAGTTCATGGTTCTCATACTGTTGAAGCCCGGCTTGGAGAATTTTGGGCATTACTTTGCTAGCATGTGAGAGGAGTACAGTTGTGCGGTAGTTTGAACATTCTTTGGCATTGACTTTCATCAAGAAACTCTTTAGATCTTCTTCACTTTCTGCCATAAAGGTGGTGTCACCTACGTATTTGAGGTTACTGATATTTCTCCCAGCAATCTTGACTCCAGCTTGTGCTTCATCCAGCCCAGCATTTCACATGATGTACTCTGCATAGAAGTTAACTAAGCAAGGTGACAATGCACAGTCTTGACGTACTCCTTTCCCTATTTGGAACCAGTCTGTTGTTCCATGTCCAGTTCTAACTGTTGCTTCTTGACCTGCATATAGATTTCTCAGAAGGCAGGTAAGGTGGTCTGGTATTCCCATCTCTTTCAGAATTTTCCGCAGTTTATTGTGATCCACACAGTCAAAGGCTTTGGCATAGTCAATAAAGCAGAAGTAGATGTTTTTCTGGAACTCTCTTGCTTTTTCAATGATCCAGCCTATGTTGGCAATTTGATCTCTGGTTCCTCTGCCCTTTCTAAATCCAGCTTTAACATCTGGAAGTTCATGGTTCACATACTGTTGAAGCCTGGCTTGGAGAATCTTGGGCATTACTTTGCTAGCGTGTGAGATGAGTGCAGTTGTGCAGTAGTTTGAACATTCTTTGCCATTGACTTTCTTTGGGATTGGAATGAAAAGTGACCTTTTCCAGTCCTGTGGCCACTGCTGAGTTTTCCAAATTTGCTGGCATATTGAGTGCAGCACTTTAAGAGCATCATCTTTCAGGATTTAAAATAGCTCACCTGGATTCCATCCAGTTATCCATCCTAGCCCACTGCAAACTAATTTACATTGCTAAAAATGATCGTATATACATAAATGAGTCTCTGTTAGTACTGACATCTCCTTCTCACTCCCCATAGATTTTAAGTTCTAGTTTCAGCCATCTTATGGGTTATATGTGCTTGGTCTAACAGAGAACTATTTAGATGTTGCCAAGCAAGATTTTCTTTATTTGATGGTGACAACAGAGGCTACAGTTTAGTACTCAAACCAGCAGTTAATAGTGACCTTCTATTCAGGCAGAGTAATTAAAAGCAGCTGTGAAAAATGCAAAGAAAACCTGAGATAGGAGAAGAGGCAGCGAAAGCCTGGCTGCTGTAAACTGGTACACACCCCTGCATTTCAGCAAGTGCAGGAAAGCCAAAGTCACTGACTGCTTTCCTCACTGACTTGGATTGACAGTTTCTTCTCCAACCATCTTGTTACTGGTTGCATTCTACTATATCTAGTTAAATATACAGAATCAGTCTTCATAGTAAAATAATCTTTTCAGAAGAACTATACACAATACATTCAAAATCACTGACTGCTTTTTCATCTTTTTTTCCTTGAACTTGTAGGTAGCTGAATCTCTTGTGTTTCTTCTTTTTCACCAGATATGGGCTGTTTGAAAACTATTTCATTTTCTTTATCATCATCATTCATTTTAGCCACTTCCAATTTTTGTTTCTCCAAAAATGTTGGCGTACAAATTGGTGTGGGACCCTGGTGATCCACAACCTTCTCAGGAGTGTTAGGAGTGACTGAAGCTGCTTTCTTCTTCTTACATAAAACCTGGTGCTTTCTGGAATTTCAAGGACCAGTGTTTGAAGCATTCTCCTCATTTTTATGTAAGACCTTAACCAATGAAGGGAAACTATAATCAATTCTCTTTTTAGCCAGTCTCTGCCTGAGTAATTTTTCCTCCTTTTTAAACCACTCCTCCACCCATAGCTTTTAAAGAAGCAACCGATTCTGATTGTACCATTTCACTGCTGGATATGATGGCCTTTAAAATAGCATATGCCACTCTCAAAAAGTTCTTCATATACCTTTTCAGGTGGTGTAAAATGACACTTCAAGAATCTTTCACCAAAAAGGCAGCTGTTCATTGTTTCAGCAGCTATTTTGGCAACATCTTCAGACTCAAGCTCCACAAAGCCATAGCCTTTGCTATTTCCAGCCTTTTTTACTCCTGGACAGTCTGAATTTTGTAACAGTGCCAAACTGGAAGAAATATACTCGGATCTGGGTTTCATAAAGTGATGGTGGTAAGCAAAGCTGAGCCACCTCCTTTTAAAATTTGGCATCCTCCTGTGGGTTTAGGGACAGGAGTGGCTTAGCTGGGTCATCGAAGGCTGCCATTCCACCAACTTGTACGCAGATGAGAAATCAACGCATTCTATATCCCATTGCTGTAGTGACTGGCTAGTGCAGTGGTGCTCAAAAGCAATTTTCCATTGCTTGGCAATTGGCAACATCTGGAAACATTTTTGGTTATCACTGTGGAGGAGTGGGTGCTGCTGGCATCTAGTGGGTGGAGGTCAGGGATGCTGTTAAACATCCTACAATGCACAGGACAGCTTTCTACAGTAAAGAGTGATTTGGCCCTAAATGCCAATATTACCAACATTGAGGAACACTAGGCTAGAGGATAAATATGTGACCCAATTGAAGTCAATACAAAATCAACACCAAGACTAAAAGCTTCTCAACTCTCCGGAATGTACAAGATGGTCTATGATCCTTACACCTATTTTGTTAACACAGAGAGGGACGATCAGAGCTGTGGAGGTGGGAAGAGAAGCCAGGTTGAGTATCACATGGAGCCTGGGGGTGAAACTGACACCCAGGGAAAAATCTGTAGAGATGAATACCTCAGTCCAAATGAGGTCAAATGTGGACCTTATTTGAGCCACTAGATCAAATCTCCCCTGAAGCTGGTCCTTTTCAGTTATATGAATTGATTGGTTTTTGTTTGTTTTAGCTAGCTGGATAGACTTTTGTGTTACCTGCAACCAAGAGTGCACCAGCTGACAGGAATGAACATTAAACCTCCTCTTTCCTGGAGGAGCCCAGTATAAATAGATTTAAGGGTCTAGATCTGATAGATAGAGTGCCTGATGAACTATGGAATGAGGTTCATGACATTGTACAGGAGACAGGGATCAAGACCATCCCCATGGAAAAGAAATGCAAAAAAGCAAAATGGCTGTCTGGGGAGGCCTTACAAATAGCTGTGAAAAGAAGAGAGGCGAAAAGCAAAGCAGAAAAGAAAAGATATAAGCATCTGAATGCAGGGTTCCAAAGAATAGCAAGAAGAGATAAGAAAGCCTTCTTCAGCGATCAATGCAAAGAAATAGAGGAAAACAACAGAAAGGGAAAGACTAGAGATCTCTTCAAGAAAATTAGAGATACCAAGGGAACATTTCATGCAAAGATGGGCTCGATAAAGGACAGAAATGGTCTGGACCTAACAGAAGCAGAAGATATGAAGAAGAGGTGGCAAGAATACACGGAAGAACTGTACAAAAAAGATCTTCACGACCCAGATAATCATGATGATGTGATCACTAATCTAGAGCCAGACATCCTGGAATGTGAAGTCAAGTGGGCCTTAGAAAGCATCACTACGAACAAAGCTAGTGGAGGTGATGGAATTCCAGTTGAGCTGTTTCAAATCCTGAAAGATGATGCTATGAAAGTGCTGCACTCAATATGCCAGCAAATTTGGAAAACTCAGCAGTGACCACAGGACTGGAAAAGGTCACTTTTCATTCCAATCCCAAAGAAAGGCAATGCCAAAGAATGCTCAAACTACCGCACAATTGCACTCACCTCACATGCTAGTAAAGTAATGCTCAAATTTCTCCAAGCCAGACTTCAGCAATACATGAACCGTGAACTTCCTGATGTTCAAGCTGGTTTTAGAAAAGGCAGAGGCACCAGAGATCAAATTGCCAACATCCACTGGATCATGGAAAAAGCAAGAGAGTTCCAGAAAACCATCTATTTCTGCTTTATTGACTATGCCAAAGCCTTTGACTGTGTGCATCACAATAAACTGCAAAATTCTGAAAGAGATGGGAATACCAGACCACCTGACCTGCCTCTTGAGAAAGCTGTATGCAGGTCAGGAAGCAACAGTTAGAACTGGACATGGAACAACAGACTGGTTCCAAATAGGAAAAGGAGTACGTCAAGGCTGTATATTGTCAGCTTGCTTATTTAACTTATATGCAGAGTACATCATGAGAAACGCTGGACTGGAAGAAACACAAGCTGGAATCAAGATTGCCGGGAGAAATATCAGTAACCTCAGATATGCAGATGACACTACCCTTATGGCAGAAAGTGAACAGGAGCTAAAAAACCTCTTGATGAAAGTGAAAGAGGAGAGTGAAAAAGTTGGCTTAAAGCTCAACATTCAGAAAATGAAGATCGTGGCATCCGGTCCCATCACTTCATGGGAAATAGATGGGGAAACAGTACAAACAGTGTCAGACTTTATTTTTTGGGACTTCAAAATCACTGCAGGTGGTGACTGCAGCCATAAAATTAAAAGACGCTTACTCCTTGGAAGAAAAGTTATGACCAAGCTAGACAGCATATTCAAAAGCAGAGACATTACTTTGCCAACTAAGGTCCGTCTAGTCAATGCTATGGTTTTTCCTGTGGTCATGTATGGATGTGAGTGTTGGACTGTGAAGAAGGCTGAGTGCCGAAGAATTGATGCTTTTGAACTGTGGTGTTGGAGAAGACTCTTTAGGGTCCCTTGGACTGCAAGGAGATCCAACCAGTCCATTCTGAAGGAGATCAACCCTGGGATTTCTTTGGAAGGAATGATGCTAAAGCTGAAACTCCAGTACTTTGGCCACCTCATGTGAAGAGTTGACTCATTGGAAAAGACTCTGATGCTGGGAGGGATTGGGGGCAGGAGGAGAAGGGGACGACCGAGGATGAGATGGCTGGATGGCATCACGGACTCAATGGACGTGAGTCTGAGTGAACTCCGGGAGATGGTGGTGGACAGGGAGGCCTGGCGTGCTGCGATTCATGGGGTTGCAAAGAGTCGGACACGACTGAGCGACTGAACTGAACTGAACTGAACTGTCTTGTGCACAATTATCTGCAAGACATAAAAACCTGTTCAAGCTGGAGTACTTATTAAACGATGCAGCGGTCTCTCCAAACCCCAAGGAAGCATGAAGTAGAGTTGAGATCCATGCAAAACCAGCCTAGGCACTTAGAAGGCAATTAATAAATACCCACTGATGGCAAAGCTATAGTTTTTGCAGGAGTCATGTATGGATGTGTGAGTTGGACCATAAAGAAGGCTGAGTGCCAAAGAATTGATGCTTTCAAATTGTGGAGCTGGAGAAGACTTTTGAGAATCCCTCAGAAAGCAAGGAGATCAAACAAGTTAATCCTAAAGGAAATCAACTCTGAATATTCACTGGAAGGGCTGATGCTGAAGTTGAGACTCCAATCCTTTGACCACCTGATTCGAAGAGCTGACTCATTGAAAAAGACCCTGATGTTGGCAAAGATGGAGGGCTGGAGGAGAAAGGGGTGACAGAGGATGAGATGGTTGGATGGTCTCACCAATTCGATAGACATGAGTTTGAGCAAACTCCAGGAGATAGTGAGGGACAGGGAAGCCTGGCATGCTGCAGTCCATGGGGTCACAAACAGTCAGACACGACTTAGTGACTGAAAAACGAATAACATTGATGTCAATGGAATATATGTTCAATTAAGTGGAATTTCCATTTGGAAATGAAGTACTTAACATCCTGGAACCATTTGAGTGCTCATCTCTGATTCTCCCATAGAATCTGATCCTACCAGATAAGACTGCATAGCTCCAGTCTTCTGCTGTTTTCTCATCAGTACCCAGCACCCCAAATTGTCCATCAATATGTCTTCATCTGTCTTGGCCTTAGTAGCTCCACCAAATGATAGCTTTCTTGGCATCCTCATTTTAAAAACATTCTCAAGCAAGAATCTGATTGGCTTAATTTTAGTCAGGTGGCCACCCCTAGTCCAATCAATGGAGTCATCCATCAAAAGAGGAAGCAAAAGTGGGTCAGCAGGTGAGCCAGATGGTTTGGCCCCAAGATGAAAGCTCAAGTTACCAACCAGGGTTCTTGGACACCTTCATCAATAGAATTGATCAGCGCCCAGATAAGAAATTCAGGCAAGGTTTTGTTGGGACCCCTGTTGCAGCAGTGGAGAGTGAGAACAAACAGGTTCCTTTCACTTGCTCAGTTCCCAACAGCAGAGAGGGACGAGCTGGTTCCTTAAATGGGATAAGTGGGGGTGGGGGGTCCAGGGCAAAGTTGAGCTGGAGGGGTGGCTTAGATGGTACCCAGCCCTCAGGTGGTATTGCGTGCAGGAGGCATGCACAGTACCCTGTTCTTGCTCCCAGCTCTTCAGAGGTGGCAGTTGGGCTTTTCCGGTCTTTTCGTATCTTATTGTCAGTAATCTGCTCCCAGTACACATGCCTGCAGGCATTTTTAGTCCCTTATAGTTTCTTTGCATTTTGTTGCTTCAGGAGACATTTGTCTAGGTGCAAGCACTGCAGGAAAGGGTCCCAGGTCCCGTGTCTCAGCTTGTCTCAAAGTTAATGCTGAAGAGACTGAAACCCCACACTACCACCACCCCTCCTTACCCAGACACACAACAACGACACTGAGTGTTAACTATTCCTTTATTAGGTGGTGACGGAACAGGGGGCTGTACAATGCAAGGCCTGGGGACTGAGCTACACAGGGATTGTGACCAGAAGCTATATTACAAAAATAGCCTACAAATACTTCTATTTTGCCCTGAGGCTGGGCCAGGGGAGTACCAGGAAGAAGAGGTGCCAGGCAGGCAGCTCCTTCTCTTCCTGCAGGCCCATTGTTTACAGGGAGACAAAGTAGAATGCACACATCTCCCCTGGTCCTCGTATTCCCACCAGCCACCCCACCCTCCCAGCTCCCAAAGGGAGAAGGCCCACACCCTAGGATGGGGGTGGAGGGACTGTGGGCAGGCTCTCTGGGCCAGAGGGCAAAGCTCTAGAATAAGTTCCATCTGGAATGCAGTGAAGTGAGGGAGGTGGAGCAAGGAGGAGGCTCCCAGGTCTCACCCGACCCCTAGCCCCGGAGGGTGCGCCCAAGGGTGCCTACTTGGTACACACCAGGGTTGTGTACTTGGTACACAGGAGCCCGGTCATGCCTGTGTACTTGGTACACAGAATCCAGCTTGGCCGAATGGGCCCACAGACTCAGCCCCACGGGGGCACTGGGGGGGTTCGCAGGGGGGCAGAGAGCATCTCCATATATATATTTTGTAAAAAATAATAATAATAATAAGTTTGTTTAAATGAATTTGTTTCTATACAAAATGTAAAAAAAATAATAATAATCCACTTGTGTCAGAGCAGGAGGAGTGAGAGAGGGGGGCCATAAAAGGCAAGAAAAAGGGGAAAGAGAGAATGGGGGTAGGGGGGTGTTGGCCACAGGATGAGGGGAGAGGCAGGCGGATGTCCTAGACTCACCACAGGACCCAAGGGTGAGGGTTAGCCTGCACCCCTTATAAATAAAGGAAGACTGAAGCCCTAGCCTGGTGACCTATCTTGGTCACACTGCAAGGAGGGCGGTGTGCAGGAGAAAAGGAGAAACAGAATGAAATGGACTAAAAGGGGAGAGAGAAAGGGGAATCACGACGGGGTGCCCCTTCAGCCTCCCCAAATCCAGGAACTGGGGAGCCCTCAGGCCAACACTTGCCTCTTGGGGGTGACTTCAGGCTGGGGCCCCAGCTGGGTCTGGGCCTGAGCAAGAGCGCCAGGGACCGACAAGGGGAGCGGCTGGGCCGACAGGGACCCAGCAGCGGTGGCCGAGGCCCCGGTGGCAGTGGCCGGGCTGGGCGTGGAGTCAGACCAGTCCGAGAGTGAGGGCGGGGAGGGGCTGGCCCAGTGCTCGGGGGACTCGGGGGATGGGGTCAAGTAAGGGTGCTCGCTGGGGACCCGCAGGAAGCGGGCCTTGGGGGGGCTGCCGTGAGCCCCAGCCACCGCGGGGAACTCCTCGCCGTGTCCTGGGGCGGCCAGGTAGGGCGGGGGCCGCTCCTGGGGGGACACGGGATTCCCGGGGTTCAGCAGCTGGGGTCCCGGGGCCAGCGGCAGCAGGAAGGAGGGACCTGGAGGGGCGGGTGGGGGCAGCCGGGCCCAGTCGAGGGGTACGGCCACGGGGTTCAACAGGCCCAGGCTGAGCACGCAGCCCCCGGGGGGCTGGCGCCCTAGACCCGCCCGGCCCGCGCCACCCAGCTGCGCCAGAGACACGGCCGTGGCCGTGGCGGCCGCGTAGGGCCCCTCGAGGGGGAAGCCGCCAGGGGACGCGGGGGGCCCGCCAAAGGGCCGCGGGGAGTCCAGCGAGTCCACGGGCGAGAGCGTGACCGAGCTGTCGGCCAAGGGCCCGGGGCAGGCCAGCGTCAGCTTCTTGCCCCGCCCCCGGGGGCCCTGCGGCCCCAGCCCCGCCTTCCCCGGGGGCCTCCGGCTCTTCTTGGCCCCGGACTGCGCCACCTTGAGGCCGGGGAGGAAGGCCCCGGGCGGACAGAGCAAGGGCCCCAGGCCGTGGGGGCCAGGGGGGCTCCGGGGCCCGCTGGGCTGGTCCAGCAAGCGCACGATGTCCTGGTGCAGCCTCTCCTGCGCCACGTCCCGGGGCAGCCTGTCCAGGTGGTCTGTGATCTCCCGGTTGGCAAAGTGGTCTAGCAGCAGCTTGGCCGCCTCGAAGCTGCCCTCCCGGGCGGCCAGGAACAGTGGAGTCTCTTCCTGTGGGGGCCCGGGAACCCACAAGATGTCAGGGTCAAGAGTGAGGTTAAGTCCCGCCTAACGTCACAGAGGCCTCTAGTCTCTGGGGGAAACAGAGCTAGGAGCTCATACTCTGCAGACAGACAGACCTTGATTGGAATCTCAGTTTTGCCTGGATGAAAAACTGGGCAAGTTCTTTCCTTAAAGCCCTATTCATCCAGCACCTATTAAGAAACTTCAGGCCCCAAAGCCAGGACTAGAGTGAGGAGAGTGAGGCACTCACCTTAGGCACAGACTTTAAGGGGGTGGCGAAAAATTCTACTATCAAAATAAATGGTATTTAGTGCAGTTTTTAAAGTTAAGATTAATACAAAAATATATATGCATAACAAATATAACATGGAAATTTTAGATAAAGATGGAATCTACCCCTGCATTCTTTTGAACCTCATTTTTCCATTTGTAAAATGAGAGTAATACCACCTTGCAAGGCTACTGTTCAAACAACAGTCATAATAGCTGTCTTTTGTTGAGGCTCCTCTAAGCACCTTACAAAAGCATTAGCTCACTGAATCCTTGGAAGAGGCAATGAGGTGGGTACTGTTGCTTCTCCATTTCAAAAATGTGAACAGAAGTTCAGAAGAATTAAGTAGCTTGCCCAAGGTCACCAGCAACTGCCGTATACTTCCTCCCCTGATCCACTATTGGAACCTCTTGGGCCCTGATCCCACATGAACGCTGGCTACAGGCAGGGTGAATGTCCCCACTAGCCTCCCCCAATCTGCTCTCTGCTGCCTGTGGAGGCTGTTCCAGGGCTGAAGGTGAACCAAAGGCTGGGGCTCACCTTGCTATCCTGCATGTCCTTGTTGGCTCCATTTTTGAGCAGAGCCAAGGTGGCCTCCACGTTGTTGACAGCTGCAGCCCAGTGTAAGGCCGATTTTCCTGTGGGGAAGTGAGGGGAGGTCAAGGTCAGGACCTGGCTCATTAGCTGCGCCGCCCCCACAGAGGGGGACAGGAAGTGTCTAGAATATGGGCTGGAATGGGGGGAGGGTAGGCTGAGTACCTGTGTTTGGGTCCATGTGTGCACAGCTATGGGTGTAACTTTCCATATTTGGAGCATATTATGTGGGCCTCACTAAGTTGTATGTAGAGCTGTGCTGTCCAGTGCAACAGCCACAGTCACATGTGGTTCTTAGTTTATATAAATTACAAAAAAAAAAAAGAAAAGGAATTCCCTGGTAGCCTAGTGGTTAGGATTCCAAGCTTACATTGTTACGGCCCAGGTCCAGTCCCTGGTCAGGGAACTGAGATCCCACAACCTTCACAGCATGGCAAAAAATAAATTAATTAATTAAATTGGTGTCAAGCCAGTTTAATGGGGAAAGGATAACTTTCTCAACAGATCATGCTGGAGGGCCTCCCTGGGGGCTCCGCGGTGGAGAATCTGCTTGCCAATGCAGGGGACACAAATTTGATCCCTGATCTGGGAGGATCCCACATGCCTTGGAGCAACTAAAGCCTGTGTGCCCCAACTATTGGGCCTGTGGTCCAGGGCCCAGGAGCCGCAACTACTGATGTCCTTGAGCCCAGAGCCCATGCTCTCCAACAAGAGAAGCCACGACAGTGAGGCACCCACACACTTCAGCTAGAGAGTGGCCCCCAGTCACTGCAACTAGCGAAAACCCACACACAGCAACAAAGACCCAGCACAGCCAAAAATAAATAAAGTTTTTTTTTTTAATGGTACTGGTACAACCGGATCTCCACGTGCGACAGAACAAAGTTGGACCCCTACCTCACACCACATGCAAGAAGTAATTCAAAGTGAATCCAGTATCTAAATGTAAGAGCTCAAACTACAAAACATTTAGAAAGAAACACAGGAGTAAATTTTCACAAGACCTTGAATTAGGCAAAGGATTCTTAGATATGACACCCAAAACACAAGCAACAATAACAACAACAAAAATAGATAAACTGGACATAATCAAGATGAAAAACCTTTTGTGCTTGTAAGGACATAATCTAGAAAGTAAAAAAGAAAACCTATAGGGAAATTCCCTGGCAGTCCAGTGGTTAAGACTCCAAGCTTCCGCTGTAGGGGAACTAAGGGCTTGCCCAGTGGCTCAATGGGTAAAGAATCTGCCTGCAATGCTGGAGACACAGGAGACTCAGGTTCAATCCCTGGGTTGGGAAGATGCCCTACAGAAGGGAATGGCAACCCACTCCAGTATTCTTGCCTGGAGAATTCCGTGGACAGAAAGTGGAAAGAGTCAGACATGACTGAGCGACTAACACACACAAGAACACCATCTAGAAAGTAAAAAGAAAACCGACAAGAACTTCCCTGATGGTCCAATAGTTAAGACTCCAAGCTTCCACTGCACAGAGTGGGGGGTTTGATTCCTGGTTGGGAAACTAAGATCCCATATGCTGTGGGGTACAGTCCCCACTGAAAGAAAACCTATAAATATAATAAACCTACTGTATGTTTGATAAGAGACCTATCTAGAATATATGAAGAACTTTTATAACTCAATCATAAAAAGACAAATAACCCAGTTTTTAAATGGGCAAAGAATCTGAATAGACATTTCTCCAAAGATATACAAATGGCTAATAAATGTGGGAAAATGCTCAACATCATTAGCCATCAGGGAAATGTAAATCAAACCACATTGAGATACTAAATCACATCCACTAAGGAAACAGTACAAAAAGACAGAGAAAAACAAGTTGTCAGGATGTGGCGATATCGGAACCTTTTTTATACACCGTGGGTAGGAATGAAAAATAGGGCAGCCACTGTGGAAAACAGTCTGGCAGTTCCTCAAAAAGTTAAAAAGAGTTTATCATGTGACCTAGCAATTCTGCCCCTAGGGATACATCCCAGAGAAATAAAACCATGTCCACACAAAAACTGATACATGAATTCCATAGCAGCATTATTCATAATACCCCCAAAGCAGAAACAACCCAAATGTCCATCAGTGGGTGAATGCATAAACAAAATGTGGTACATCCATATGATAGAGTATTATTTAGTCATTAAAAACAAAAAAGGGGGTTTCTCTGTGTGTTCTAGTGGTCAAGAACCCAGCGGTTAAGAACCCGGCAACACAGGGGACATGGTTCGGTCTCTGGTGTGGGAGGACCCTACATACGGTGGAGCATCTGAGCCTGGACACCACAGCTACTGAGCCTGTGCTCTAGAGCCCGGGAGCTGCAGCCACTGAAGGCTGTGAGCCCTGGGGCCCGGGAGCAAGAGAAGCCACAGCAGTGAGCAGCCCAAGCACCGCAACGAGAGAGTAGCCCCCACTTAGCACAACTACAGAAAGCCAGCAATGAAGACCCAGAACAGCCAAAAATAAATCATTTTCTTCAAAAAAGAGGGAGTTCCCTGGTGACCTAGTGGTTAGGATTCCGGGCTTTCACTGCTATGGCTGGAATCAATCCCTGTCAGAGAATTGGGACCCCGCAAACCTCACAGTAAGGCCACAAAACAAACAAAAAGTAATACTGATACATGCTACCATGTATATACCTGCCACTTGCAGGCTCATGAACCTAGAAAACATCAGGCTAAGTGAAAGGAGCCAACCAAGAAAGACCACATAGTGTGTGGTTCCATTTATATAAAGTAGAATACACAAATCCTTATAGAGAGAAAGTACATTAGCAATTGTCTAAGGGCCACGGAAAATGGGGGGTGTGGAGGGATGAATGGCTAAGAGGCAAAGGCTTCTTTTTCAGGTGATGAACACATTCTAAAATTTATTGTAACAAAAAACAAAATAAAATTTATTGTGATGATATTTGCACAACCCTTTGTTTATATTAGGGGGCTTCCCAGACAGTGCTAGTGGTAAAGAACCCAGCTGCCAGTGCAGGAGACATAAGGGATGTGGGTTCAGTCCCCAGGTTGGGAAGGTCCCCTGGAGGAGAGCATGGTAACCCACTTCAGTATTCTTGCCTGGAGAATTCCAAGGACAGAGGAGCCTGGCAGGCTACAGTGCATGGAGTCACAAAGGGTTGGACATGACGGAGACCAACCTAGCACACACACAGGTGGTTATACAAAAAAAATCACTGGATTTACCCTTGAATGAATTGCATGGTATGTGAATTATATGTCAACTCAGCTATTTTTTTTAAAAAAGGCAAAACAAAGGTTAAAATATTCAATGAAATAAAAGACTCAGTTCTTTGTTCACCCCAGCCACATTTCAGCACTCAGTAATCACCATGCGTTGCCAGTAGCTACCATATTAGACAGCACAGACCAAGAGTACTTCATCATCACAGACAGTTCTATTGGCCAGTGCCCTTCTAGAACCGTATTTCTCAACCAGGGGTGATTTTCCTCTAAGGGGCATTTGGCAATGTCTGGAGATATTTTTGATTGTTATATCTGGGAGGTGGGGTGCCACTGGCATCTTGTGGGTCAAGACCAAGAATGCTACACTGCACAGGGTGGCCCCCACTGCAAAGGATGATCCAACCCCCAAATGTCAGGGCTGCTGAGATTGAGAACACCTGCCTCCAAAGATGTTTCTGAGAGTCCGAGTGTATCTGTGGCTATGTGAGGTTCTCTAGACACAAGGTAGGTTGCTGTTGGGCAAGCAAGCCACCTCCAAGCAAGAAGTGATCCCCACCTACAGATCGGCTGATTTGCAAATTTTATACCAGTAGTCCAGCAGGTGGCACCAGTGTACGCTCTTCCAACAAAGCAGGTGGAAAGTGTCTTGGAGAATGGCGTGCTTGCCTGCTCAGTTCTTCAGTCGTGTCAGACTCTGTGAAACCACGGACTCTAGCCCAAAAGCTCCTCTGTCCATGGAATTTTCCAGGCAAGAATACTGTAGTGGGTTGCCATTTCCTACTCCAGGGGATCTTCTTGACCCTGGGATCGAACGCATGTCTCCTGTGTCTACTGCATTGTCAGGCAAATTCTTTACCACTGAGCCCCCTGGGAACCCCATGGGGAAAGGCACCTTTTTCTAAATCACTGCAGCACAATATAGGCTAATGGGTGCCATTAAAAAAATAATAATAAGTGTATGAGAGTGTAAGGCCATGTTGAACCCCTGTTATGAATGCATGGGTTTCACTGACTGGGTCTCAGCGTGGGTGTGAGCTCACACCAAGTCAGCGTGCAGGTGACACTGTCTCAGCCCCCACCCACCACTACCCCCAAAGCCTACCAAGCTCATCCACAGCATTGACATCAGCATGACTGGCGATGAGCTCTTCCACCATGCCCTCCACCGCCAGGCGGGCTGCCAGGATCAGTGCCGTGGAGCCGTCTGCCATGCGAGCATCCAGGTCTGTAGAGCGGTTCCGGATAAGAATCTAGGGGAGACGGGGATGCAGCTGGGGGAGTCATGGCAAGAACAAGGGAACAAGAAGTACCCCCAAGCCTTCTGAGGACCCCAACCAATGCCTCCCATGGAACCAATGAGTTCAGGGAGCAGCTACTTGACGGTAACTCTACACTCATATATCCCCATTTCACAAATGAGAAAGATGAGCTCTGACAGGCAGAACCAGGGCTCAAATCCAAGTCTGTCTGATGTGTGTCCCAGCTCTGAAGTCCCAAGAAGCAAGCCGATCTCACCTGGAAGACGCCCTGGGCATCGGCAGTGACAGCCGTGTGCAGGGGGGTGCGGCCAGAGTGGTCCTGGGCATTGGTGTCTGCCCCAGCATCCAGCAGCCGCTTGGCGGCGTCAGCCCGGGCATAGCGGGCAGCCAGGTGCAGGGCCGTCTCACCAGTGCGGTCAGTCCGAGCCCCAAGCTGTGCCCCCTGGCAGATCAGGTCTGAGATGATGCTGGCTGATGTGTCTTCTGCCTCGTCCTCTTCGGTTGGGATTGGCTCCAGGGCTCCCCCGCAGAAGGAGGCCAGCATTAGAGGGGTGAAGCCATCTGCAGGGACCAGGAGTGTGTCAGAAGGGAGGCAGACACAGGGCCTTCCCGGGGAACACGACGCTGTATTAGGAGGAAGTGGGATGTGTGGAAGTACAAGATCGAGGGGCCAATCCTCCCATCACACACACACACACGCACACACACTTGTGTCAGGTACTCCGAAGCCAACCCAGGATGAGGCTTCACAGGCAGTTGGTTCGTGGCAGCAGGCCTCCCAAGCAGTAGGGTACACAGAACGAGGGAGGAAGGAAGTCAAGCAAGTGGATGATGACCACATTCCTGGAGAGTTATTTCAGCCTGAGTTATTTCACTTTGTCAACAAAGATCCATCTAGTCAAAGCTATGGTTTTTCCAGGAGTCACGTACAGATGGGAGAGTTGGACCATAAAGAAGGCTAAGCACCCAATAATTGATGCTTTCGAATCATGGTGCTGGAGCAAGGAGATCAAACCAGCCCATCCTAAAGGAAATCAACCCTGAATATTCAGTGGAAGGACTGTTGCTGAAGCTGAAGCTCCAGTACTTTGGCCACCTCATGCGAAGAGCTGATTCACTGGAAAAGACCCTCATGTTGGGAAAGATTGAGAGCAGGAGGAGAAGGGGGCAACAGAGAATGAGATGGTTAGATGGCATCACCGACTCAATGCACATGAGTTTGAGCAAACTGCAAGAGACAGTGAAGGACAGGGAAGACTGCTGTGCTGCAGTCCATGGGGTCAGGAAGAGTCAGACACGACTTAGAGTCTGAACAACATTTCAGCCTGATCCCAAAGCGGGACTCTGAAAGCTTAGTTGTACCCAGAGTTGTAATCCAGCTTGAGACAAAGGAGCTGAGCCTTTCATATACCTGCATCCACTGCTTAGGAGCTGCACCAAGGGACATAAAATACCAAGTACATGGGGGCCTAAAGAGAGTCAAAAGACAGGTGCGAGTCATTTGGAGCCAAAGCAAATCAGAGCTGCAGGAGGCATATTATAAAATGTGGCAAAGACAGACCCCAGAGGATTCAGACTCCATGGCCTGCTCTACTCTGCAAAAGCATTTGCTCTTATTTCCCTTAGGAAGCCACTAGCACCCCATTCTCCATTCTCAAGCCCTAGGTAAAGGCAAACCCCCGCTGCAGGGACAGGCATATAGCCCAGGCCTGTCAATCTGCATGTTCCAGGCCACAGGCCACACTGATTGGCTCACACATGGGGCACGTGACCTTAGACCATCCAATCATAACTCATCCTGGGAAGACTTCCCTAATGGCCCAGTTATTAAGAATCTGCGGACCAATGCAGGGGACCTGAGTTGGATCCCTAATCTGGGAAGATCCCACATGCTGCGGAGCAACTAAGCCCGTGTGCCACAACTACTGAGCCCGGGTACCCTAGAGGCGTGCTCTGCAACAGGAGAAGCTGCGGCAACGAGAAGCCCCTGCACCGCAGCTAGAGAAGACCTGTGAGCAGCAACAAAGAGCCCACATACTGCAACAAAGACCAAGTGCAGCCAAAAAAATTTTTTTAATAAATAAATAGCTTTCATTGGCCAAAGATACAATAGTTTGAGCATCAACAAGAATGTGTGCATTAAATTTAAACATAACAGCTACATTAAAAAAAAAAAAAAAAAACCCTCATCCTGGGACTTTCGCTGTTACAAGTGAGAAAAAGGTTGTGTAATGCCTGCAGGAGAAAGGCTGCCTGAACTGGAACCAAAAGCTGACAAGTCCAGGATCCAAATGTGCCTGAAGCTTCTGTTTACAAGAGCCAGTAAATCCCTTGTTTTACTTAAGTTAGCTTGAGTTGGGCTATTATCACATACAACCAAGAGTCCTGATTAACAGGACTGATTAACCCACTGACAGACAGCCAGACACACCCAGCTGTTCCCAGAGCACAGACTCAGATGGAACCTCTCAAGAGCAGGATGGATCAAGGGCATTCTGGAGGCAGGGGCGCCATCACTGACCTGGACCGCGCACGTTGACATCCATGCCATCCGCATCTGCATCACCCTGTGGTGGTGTCAAGGCCATGGCTGGTGCCACGCGGATGTCAGCAGCAACCAGGTGGTGTTGAGTCCACTGGCGACAATCCACAGCGTCCTCAGTCCCCACACCAGGCTCCTCCACCTGGAGGCACAAGGACCCAGGGTCTCACAAGGAATTGGGAGACACAGAGGAACCATCTGGGCATTCTCACAGATTTCTCTCACAGAGATGCACACACGGCGGGTGCTGAGAAGCCACTAACATTGTGCTTGATAGGGGCTTCCTAGGGGTTTCAGTGGGAAATGGCAACCCACTCCAGTTCTTGCCTGGAAAATCCCATGGATAGAGGGACCTAGCGGGCTACAGTCCATGGGGGCTGAAAAGAGTCTGACATGACCGAGCGACGGAGCACGCACAGGACTAACCAGAGCCTGATCAGATCAGATCTGAGCTCAAGGACCCAGGTGGGGAGTTTCATTTCATAAAAGAGGAGAGCCAGGTGATGGACAGCTAGCCAGAAAAGGTCCTGGAGGATGAGACACCCTTCAATGTGGATTTAGTGTCTGACACTGTCACTTAGTAGGCTTGTAACCCCAGAATTCTGAGCTTCTCATTGGTAAAATGAAGATGATGCAGTCAGGGACTTCCCTGGTGGTCCAGCAGTTAAGAGTCCGCCTGCCAATGCAGGGACATGGGTTTGATCCCTGGTCCGGGAAGATTCATTATGCCTCAGAGTAACTAAGCCTGGGCGCCACAACTACTGAGCCCTCGCCTGAGAGCCCATGCTCTGCAACAAGAGAAGCCACCTCGATGAGAAGCCTGCCCACCAGAACTAGAGAGCAGCCCTAGTCGCCACAACTAGAGAAAGCCCACTCAAAGCAACAAAGACTCAGCACAGCCAAGGATTAATTAATTAACCTTAAAAAAAAAAAGAGAGAGATGATGCAATAATTTCACAACACCCATATAAACATTCTGCACCATATACTTAACACCCACTTTTGGATGAGAGAGAAAGAAAAAAAAAAAGCCTGGAGCAAGCAGATTTCTTTGGCTGTCATTTGCGATAGAAGTATCCATTTTAACAAACATTAAAACATAGGCAGGAGGAGAAGGGGACGACAGAAGATGAGATGGTAGGATGGCATCACCAACTCAATGGACATGAGTTTGAGCAGACTCGGAGATGGTGAAGGACAAGGAAGCCTGGCGTGCTACAGTCCATGGGGTCGCCAAGAGTCAGACAGGACTTAGCGACTGAACAACAACAAAAATCATGTGATGAAGGCCTAATCCCCCAACATGACTATATTTAGAGACAGAGCCTTTAAGGAAGTAATTAAGGTTAAATAAGATCATATGGGTGGAGCCCTAATCCAACAGGACCAGTGGAAGGGGAAGAGACACCAGAGTTCTCCCTCATTCTCTGCACACAAAGAGGAAAGGTCATGTAAGGCCACAGTGAGAAGACACATACTACAAGATAAAGAAGCCCTCACCAAGAGCCAACCCTGCCAGTGCACTGATCCTGGACTTACAGCCTCCAGTGTGCATCTGTGCCTGCTAAGTCGCTTCAATCGTGTCCGACTCTGTGCGACCCTATGGACTGTAGCCCACCAAGCTCCTCTGTCCATGGGATTCTCCAGGAGAGAATACTGGAGTGGGTTGCCATGCCCTCCTCCAGGGGATCTTCCTGACCCAGGGACTGGACTCATATCTCCTGCCTCTCCTGTACTAGCAGGCAGGTTCTTTATACCATCAGTGCCACCTGGGAAGCCCCAGCCTCCAGAGGTGTGAGAAAGATAAATGTCTGTTGTTTGAGCCACTCAGTCTGCAGCATTTCATTATGGCAACTCTCGCTGACAAAGACAGGGCCCATCGGTGTGGCCCCTGGACAGGAAAAGACTAGCTGGGGGTGTTCTCAGGCTGGGCACGCTGGACTAAGGTGGCCACATCAGAGAGAATGCAGAGTCACTCTCTGGGATAGGGGATCCCCTCTGGAAAGAGGCCAGGAGCAGGATGGGGTGGTTGCTGTGACTGTTCTCAGGAACCAGGGACAGCAGGGATTCCCCCGGCTCTCTCACTGACCACTGGGACCCCACCCAGGACCCTGAGGGTAGGGGTCACAGGAGGGAATACAACCTTCAGTCGCTTGGCCTCGGGGCACTCTGTGTCCATCCAGTCGGTGGCCACCTCCCCCATCAGACTCTCACCCTTGGCCATGTTCCTGTGGGGGCAGTGGGCAGGGGGGAGGGGAGGAAAGACAATGGGGTCAGCAGGGGCAGGGCACACAGGGTCAAGAGACAGGGTCCAAGGATGGGATGCAGAATGTGGTCAGGGTTGCAGGGGGTACTGTCAGGGGTCGTGATGGGTGACAGTCAGGTGGAACTGGGGAAGGGACAGGAGTGGGGTCAGAGGTCAGAGCAGATGTCTGTGGAACAGGTGAGGGTCACAGGCATACAGCATGGGTTACAGCAGATGACATCGTAGGTCATGGAAGACAGAGTTATCCTCATAGCGGGTGAGAGATGTAGCCAGGAATGAAGAGGTTGTGGAGAGGGAGCAGAAGGCACAGGGTCACAGGAGAGGTAAATTCAGGGATTAGGACAGGGTGGGGCTGGAGTCTGGAGGGGCTGGTCAGGGAGGTGGAGGCCATGGCCAAGGCCAGGACTGAGGATCATGGGGAATGAGCACTGAGTTGGGGTGGAAAGGGGGTGAGAGGTCAGGTCAAGAGTCAGGGTAGGTTATTCCTGAGGCTTTCAATGGCTAAGTCAAAGATCTCTCTTGGTAAATGTCACAGTGCACTTGCAAATATGTGGGTTATTTTCAAATTTCTTTTGATATTGATTTCTAACATGATTCCAGTGACAAAAGAACAGACTCTATATGATTTCTATACCTTTAGACCATGGCATTTTTGCACCTTGTTTTATGACCCTGGGTATGGGCCAGTATCTCCTGGCTTATAGTCTATGGGAACTGGAAGATTTTGTGCCCTGCTGTTGTGTGAAAATTGTATAATCTTAATTATGTTGAATTGGCTCATACTGCTTTTCAGGTCTACCATATCCCTCTGCTTTTCTGTCTATTCATTCTGTTAATTTTTTGAGAGTTTGATATTGAAACTCCAATGAAAAATCTTAATTTATCTACTTAAAAAATAATTGTAATATACTATTGTGGAACTATATGTAACTTTCTTCTGTATTTTCCAAGTCTCCTGTAAACGTGCAATCATACTATCATAAATTAAAAACTAAAAAATTAAAACCAAAAACGAAAAAAGTCAAGGTAGGTTAGAGCCAGGGGTGGTACTGGGGCTCACAAAGGATAGGATCAGGGGGTCCAGTGAGGGGTTGGGGTGCAGACAGAAGTCATGAGACCCACAGTCATGTGGGAACACATTCGGAATATCAGGGTGAAGTCTGAGAGGCTGGGGTCGGGGGAGGGGGTTGTCACAATAGGATCTAAGTCAGGGAACTGGACCATAGGAAAGGGGATCAAGGGTCACAAATCAGGGGTGATCTCTTAGGGATTATGGAGTCATTGGTCAAGGAGACAAACACTGATGTCCAAGCTGGAGTCTGAAGTTAGGGTCCGGTAGGGGTCAGAGGTCAGAGTCAGGTGAAGGTGGGCTCAAGGGCTCCTCAGGCCCCGCCATAGTCAGGGATGGGGTAAGGGATCGGGTAGGGTCCTCACTTCATGCCCAGTGCGTCTTGGCCCACGGGTTCCCGCCGGCCCTTGTGTCCCACGGCCACATCCTTGTGCAGCGCGAAGCCCTCGGGGAACCAGAGGGTGCTGTGCTCACGCTTGCGGCGGGCCACCATGACCCCGAGGACCAGGAGGACCAACAGGAAGATGCCACTGGCCGCCAGCAGCGGTAACAGCGGCACGCTTGGTTCCGGCAGCTCCACTGGCTCCCCTGTGGGGAGAAAGCAGGGGGTCTTTACCAGGGGCCCAAGCCCACGCTCATCCCCCTACCCCGGGCCGGGCCTCACCCCGCGCCGCCCGCAGTGGGTAGGGGAAGTCGAGGCGCTCCACCGCCGACAACGCTCCCAAATAGTCCGCCGCGCTCTGAGCGTCAGGGAAACAGTGGTCGTTCTCCGGTGACTGCAGGCACAGACGGTTGTCAATTTCCAGCATCACTACAGAGCTGCAGAGACACAGGGGAGGGACAGGAGGCTCAGCAGGCACTGCCAGAAGCCGTGCCCCAGGCCCCGCCCACCTCCCCGCACCGTGCTCAGAAGAGCATGTCTACTCACCAGGTCACCACTAACTCCCATCCGGCATCCAATCCCGCCATATCCCCTCAAACTATCTTTTTCTTTTTTAATCCACTTATGATATATTTGGTGATATTAAGGATGTTTATTTTTTTAGCTGTGATTATGGTATTACAAAGTTTTTAAGAAGAGAGCTTATGTGTTTAGAGAAGCATGTTGAAATGTCTACATATGAAATGACGCACTATCTAGGAATTATTTTGACATAGCATGGGAACTAGGACAAGTCGAAGAGACTCTATATGAAACAGGAATGGCCATATGGGGGACTTCCTTCATAATCCAATGGCTAAGACTCCCGGCGCCAAGCGCGTGGGGCCTGGGTTCAGTTCCTGGGCAGGGCACTAGATCCCACATGCCACAACTAAAGACCCTGCAAAGAAGATCAAAGATCCTGTGTGCCACAGCTAAGACCCAGCAAAGCCAAAGATAGATAGATAGATAGATATAACGAATGGCCATATGAGTTCACTGTCAATGTTTGGCCCTAGGTACTTAGATGTGCATAACCCTGATCTGTTTTTGCATATGCTTAAAGTTCTTTGTCAATTCCCAAGCCAGTCTTGCTGTGGCCACCAGTGTCCTCTGAGTCATGAATCCAATGGCCACTGTTTTCCCATCAACATCTCCTTTCTCAGGCTGGTGCATCCATCTCCTGCCTGCTATGAGCACTGGCTTCTAGCAGTTGACAGCTGTTCCTTCACCCAGAGAAGTGGCCTCAGCAAAGCGGGGAGCCCTTCACTTGGGAGGTGACACCACTTAGGGAAGCCCTAGGCCAGGGATCGACTGATGTGTACAAGAGCTGGCCCTTCTGTCTCAAGGCGGGACCAACTTTACCCTCCAGAGCTCTCCAAGGGATCAGGCTGCTGCCCGATCCTGGCTGAGGTTCCCTCCTGCCTCAGTTCCTGCCCCTGTCCCAACCTGCCTCCCTCATCCCCTATCTATCCAGAGCACCCTTTCAATACATTGCATATATCTGACTCTCAGGCTCTGCTTCCAGGAACCCAACTTCCAAACTTTTTCCTTCTTCAGGATACCCAGTACCCCAAGCCCTGAGTCTCCTTCTGTCTCTGCTCCTTCCGCTTCTCTTTTCTGAGCTAATTTCTTTCAAACAATCTCTAGGACTCAGTGTCCCCATGTCATCCTTCTGTTCCCCACACCTCTCCCTACTTATTCAAGTCCCTCCATGACTACCATGATTGCCAAGCTCGTTGGTTTCACTCTTCAGACCCTAGCCACCTCCTGAGGGTCTCCCCAAGACCCCCAGTTCCCTCCAGACTCTACAAGTCACAAAGTGACCCCTAATTTTCAACTGGTGTCTTAATCTTTTTTAAAAGAGATTTTAGAAATAATTTTACTTGTTTGTTTATTTTTGGCTGTACTGAGTCTTCATTGCTCCACGAACTTTTCTCTAGCTGTGGCGAGCAGGGACTACACTCTAGCTGCAGTGTGAGGGCTTCTCACCGCGCTGACTTCTCTTGTTGCAGAGCGTTGGCTCTAGGGAACATGGGCTTAGTAGCTGCAGTTCCTGGGCTCTAGGACACAAGCTCAGTAGCTGTGATGCACAAGCTTAGTCCCCTACCGCTGGTGGAAGCTTCCCAAAACAGGGATCGAACTGATGTCTCTTTGCATTGGCAAGTAGATTCTTTACCACTAAGCTGTCAGGGAAGCCCTGTGTCTTCATCTTGATGAGAACACTTCCAGCAACTCAGTCACCCAGCCAAGGACTGGCACATCATCCATCCACCCATCTCCTTCATGCCAGTCAGAGGTCCTGCTCCTCATCTCTAACTACCAGCCCTCCTCTGTGCGTCAGGGTTCTACCCTGTTCAGAAGCCACATCTCCCTCTGGCTCCTCCACCAGGTCACCAGCAGGAGTTTTATATTTTCCATTTATATTAATTTTTGACAGTTTGATACTGAAACTCCAACTAAAAATCATAATTTATCTACTTAAAAATGACCATAATATACACAGTCGTGCTAAGTGGCTTCATTCGTGTCCGACCCTTTGTGACCCCAACGAACTGTAGCCCGCCAGGCTCCTCTGTCCATGGGATTCTCTAGGCAAGGATACCGGAATGGGTTGACATGCCCTTCTCTAGGGGAATCTTCCTGACCCAGGGATCGAACCCATGTCTCTTACATCTCCTGCGTTGGCAAGAGGGTTCTTTACCACTAGCACCACCTGGAAAGCCCATAATATATAATGGAACTACATGTAACTTTGTTTTTTATTTTACAACTCTCCTACATGCTTCCCTTGTGGCTCAGCTGGTAAAGAATCCGCCTGCAATGCAGGAGACCTGGGTTCAATCCCTGAGTTGGGAAGATCCCCTGGAGAAAGGGAAGGCTACTCACTCCAGTATTCAGGCCTGGAAAATTCCATGGACTGTATAGTCCATGGGGTTGCAAAGATCGGACACAACTGAGCGACTTTTACTTCAGTATAAATTTTATAAGTTAAAAAATAAAAAATTAAAACAAAAAAAGTGGGCAAGTTAGAGCCAGAGGTGGTACTGGAGCTCATTGAGCATAGGATCAGGGGGTTCAGTGAAGGGCTGGGGTGCAGAAAGGGGTCAAGAGGGGGTGCTCTTCTGCTGCTCCCCAAAGTACCATTGCCCATGACAGGAGGCATTTCTGGTTGTCACATCTGGGAGGGGGGAGATCTGTTGCCTGCATCCAGTCAGGAAAGGCCAGGGCAGATGTCAAACATCCTACAGTGCACAAGACAGAACAGCCCCTCACAGTAAAGAATGATTTGGCCCCAAATGTCAATGGTGCTGAGGCTGAGATGTATGTATTATATGTATTATATGACTCTGTATGTACTACCAAGAAGTCACTCCCACATATTGGGCATTTCCTAAGCAGTGAAATCAATGAAAACATAACTGGACTAAAGACCTAACCCAGCGCCTAAAACCTATTAGGTGCTTTATCAGATATTTCTGGAGGAAAGCCAAGTTCAGTCACAGAGTTTTAGAGTTTGAAGGGAACTTAAAAATAGCTAGAATAGTGGTTCCCAGATGTCAAGGGAAGTAAAACACACAAGGGGCTTCCCTGGTAGCTCAGCTGGTAAAGAATCTGCCTGCAATGTGGGAGACCTGGGTTCCAGCCCTGGGTTGGGAAGATCCCCTGGAGGAGGGCATGTCAACCCACTCCAGTATTCTTGGAGTATTCTGGAAAATCCCCATGGACAGAGGAGCCTGGCAGGCTACAGTCCATGGAATTGCAAAGAGTCGGACACGATTGAGAGACTAAGCACAGCACGGCAAACGCACAAGGCCTTATGAATGGTGCCCCTTCCCTAGCATCTGCGTGCGCCCCCCACGGCTCCCCTGGGGGTGGAGTCACTCACCCGATCACCTCGGGGGCCAGCTCCCGCCGGTTCCGGGATTCAGCGCCAGGCCCAGCGCCAGGCCCGGGCCGGTGGTAAGGGAAGACCATGGCTTGGCCGTTCTCGTCCAGACGGAAGCGCAGCGAGGTGCGCAGGATGCCGCTGAGCCGCTGCAGGAAGTCGGCGCTGGAGCGCAGCAGCTCCTCCGGCGGCAGCAGCACTGTGAGCACCAGGACACCGCGGGCCAGCAGGGCGGGCACCTCACCCGCACAGTCCAGGCCATCCCAGCCGCACTCCTCTGTGTTGCAGCCCTGGTCGCAGCGGCCGTCAGCGAAGTGGTCCGCGCAGTACTTCTCATACACTGGGCTGGGGGCAGAGGAGGGCGGGGTCAAGGGAGCCACCCCCAACCCCCTACCCCCACACTCCCCCATCTTGCCCCCAGCTGCACAAATACACCACAAAGCATCCAAGACTCCTCAGGGAGCAGAGAACTGGAATGTATCCACATGCCTGTGGAATGTATCAGGCTTTCTGGAAAACCAGCCAGTTGCTTTGCAATTATTAATGTCAATAACTATTGACAACTGCGTCCTAGGTGCTGAGCGCAGCTATAGGCGCTAAAGATATGAGTGAAGTGAAAACGTTAGTCACTCAGTCGTGTCTGACTCTTTGAGATCCCATGGATGGTGGTGTGCCAGACTCCTCTATCCATGGAATTCTCCAGGCAGGAATACGGAAGTGAGTAGCTTTCCCTTTTCCAGGCGATCTTTCCCACCCAGGGATCAAATCCAGGTCTCCTGCGTTGCAGGCAGATTCTTTACCGACTGAGCTACCAGGGAAGTCCACTAAGGATACGGCGCCAACACAAAACCTTACGCACTTGGAGCTGTCATTACGATGGGCAGAGACATATATTAAAAATGATGAATGAGCAGAACATACGGTATTTTGATTACACACCAATAAAGGCTAAAGGTAAACGTACACACACACGAATTAAATGCCAAGGGAAAAAATTAAGCAGAGGAAGTGCTATGGGTGGCTAGGAAGGAGTTCACAGCGAGACTTGTGTTTGAGCAAAAACTTGAAGGAGATGAGGGAGGAGCCATGTGACTTCCTGAAGGACAGCATCCTGGCAGAGCCAACAGCCAGTGCAAAGGTCTTGAGATGGGACCAAGCCTGGGGAATTTAAAGACTGGAAAAGAGGCCAGGATGGCTGGAGCAGAATGAGACAGGGAGAGACAGAGGGACACACAGAGGGTCAGACAGGGCAGAGAATATGGATGGATAGATAGAATGTATGAGACAGATAGACAGGCCTCATGAACAGACAGAGAAGGTCAGAAGAGGGGCAGGGAAAGACCAGCAGGGCCATGGACAGATGAATGGGCATATAGCGGGGCAAAAACACACATGGGTGGACTTAAGGACAGAAGGGGCATGTGAATGAACAGGTGGGGCACAAAGGTGTGCAGATGGACAGATGGGGCACATAGGGGGACAGACTGGCATAGAGACAGACAGATGGACAGGTGAGATCCGAGGATGGACAAGCAGGGGTGCAGACAGACAGCTGGGTGTATAGAGGGGCAAAATGAATTCATGGACAGACAGAATGACCGACAAACGGTATAAAGAGGGACAGATGGAGTGCAGAGACAGACAGAAAAACAGAAAGGGCTAATGGATGGACAAACGGACTGCCACACTGATAGGCAGGGAACAAAGATGTACAGACAGGGCACAAGAATGGGAAGACAGGCAGACAGACATAAATGGCACGCGGATGGCTAGGTGAGGGGCACAGACAGACAAACTGCGCGCGGATGGGCAGACAAGGTACACCAAGAAACAGATGGGGCAAACAAAGGGACAGCCCCACGAACAGACTGAGAACGGACTGACAGATCAAGGCAAACGGATGGACAGACAGAGAAGCAGGGCCCACGGGTGGTCAGATGAGGCACATGGACAGACGAGACCCAGACTGAGGACGGACTCACTTGCAGGTGCGCTCGCGGCCGCCGGCGCGGCAGTCGAAGTTGTCGTAGAGGCAGGCGGGCGAACTGCAGGCGGGGTCGCAGCGGCTGTTGTTGAACAGGAGCCAGCACTGCAGCGCCGCGCACTGCCGCCAGGGGTCGCTCACGCTCAGCGAGCAGTCGCCGCCGTCCCAGCCGCAGCCGGGGCTGTTGCACTCGCGGTCGCAGTTCTTGTCGCCGCTCTTGGCCTCGCAGGAGGCTCTAGGGCACGCCGGCTCCTCCGGGACCTCGGGCATCGGCACGGATACCTCGGGCATCGTCGCGGGCACCTCGCAGCGCGTCCCGGTCCAGCCTGGCGCGCAAGCGCAGCCGAAGAAGGGCGCGAGCGGCTCCGGGCGGCAGGAGCCCCCGTGAAGGCAGGGAGAGGTCACGCAGCTGGCATTGGCGGCCCCTGGGGGCGACCCCCGGGAACCCCGGCAGGCGGGACCCGACAGCCCCGGGGGGCAAGCGCAGCGCGGTCCACGGACCGTCTGCTGGCACGGGACACCCACTGGGCACTGCAGCTCCCGGCAGGAGCGTGCCACCCGCTCGCAACGCGGGCCCCAGAACGGCTGTGGGTTGGGTGGGGGGAGAGGGAAAAAAAACCGCAGGGGCAGGGGATAGAGGGAAAGAGAGAAGGGGAGGAGAAAGTAGGGAAGGTAAGAGAAATGGAAAGAGAAGCGGATTGAGGGTTGAAGGAGGAGAGGGAAGGAAATACGGAGGATCAGAACTTGGGAAAGCTTGCGCCTCTGATCTCCCGAGGTCTAGCCCAACCTCTCCCGGCTCCCACTGCCAGTCCCACCTTACAGGTAAGACCAAGCTTTCCCAAGAGGCCGCAACTCCAAATTCCGAAGAGACACACACACAACCTCCAGGTAATCTCAACATTTCCCAGAAATCCTCTTCCACTTCTTTCCCCTAAAGCCTCACCCTCCCATGAAGCCACGCCCCCTACCCCCCACCCCCACTCTCTTCCAGAGACCCTGTTACCACCACCCCCGCCTACCACCTACCGGGATGCAGTGGCAAGAGAAGGTCAGCACACCCCCAGGGCCCGGGCTGGGACGGCACTGGCCTCCATGCTGGCAAGGCTGAGACTCACAGGGAGACAAAACAGTCTGACAGCGGGGACCTGGGCAAGCAGAAGGGCGTGGATCAGCTGCCTGTGGGGAACGCAGGCAGGATCCCAGGCCAGCCCCCTCTTCCCATGCTCACCTGTGAAGCCAGGGTGACACAGGCAGCGGAAGCCCCCACCTGGGTCCTGCAGGCAGTCCCGGGTATGTGCCGCGTGGCAGGCACCTGGGCGACATTCATTGATGTCCCCCTCACAGCGCAGGCCAGTGTATCCTGGGGGGCAGGTGCAGCGGAAACCACCCACCAGATCCACGCAGGTACCATTGTGCAGGCACCGGGGCCCCAGGTCCAGGGCTGGGCCTGGGCCACAGTCATCCTCATTAATCTCGCAGAGCACACCTAGCGGGGTGGGGGATGGGGGACATCAGGAGAGCTCAGAAACCCAGCCTCCCCACCTGTCCCCAAACCCTGGTCCTGGCCTACCCAGCGTCCCTGGGGGACAGGAGCAGAGATAGTGGGCCACGAGGTCAATGCAGATGCCCCCATGCTGGCAGGGCTGGGAGGCACACTCGTCTACATCATCCGCACAGCTGTCACCAGTGTAGCCAGCTGGACACTGCAGTGGGGGCAAGACAGGGACCTCCTCAGCCCAGAGGGATATAGATGCTCCCCATGAAGATACAGAGAATCCCAGGGCAAAGGGACACACAGTCATCCCACGCACGGAGATATGCTCAGTGAGCAGAAACACACCCAGTATATAACATCCAGACAGAGGGCTACAGATACACGCAGTGCCAAGAAACACACATACATACAAAGGCACACAGGAGAAATACCCAGATACACCCAAGACACACACAGCCAGATGCACACTCAGACACTGGCCCATGTGTGCCATTCATACCCATAGAGACACCATGCAGAGAGACACACGTCCAAGAAATAACGAGAGACAGAGATAGAGCCAGACACCCTGAGAGTGACACCCCAAAGATACACCCAGAGTCACAAAAGCAAAAACCCAGACACGCCCAGAGAGGGACACCACATCAGGCTCTAGAGACACAGAAATGTGTAGCCAGACACACTCAGGGTGACCAGCCCTCCATCTCCTCCCTTGGGTGCTCCTTACCTCACACACATAACCTCCCACGTAGCCTCGGCAGGTGCCCCCATGCTGGCAGGGCTGAGCCAAGCAGGGGTCCATCTCCTGCTCACAGTGGCTGCCAGTGTGGCCCTCTGGGCACACACAGTAGTGGGAGCTGTCCTTGTCCACACACTGCCCACCCGCCTGACACAGCTGCTCCGTGGGCACTCCTGAGCAGAGGAGAGCGGCATCAGGCAGACTCCCTCCTCCCTGCCCCCGTCATACCCAGAACACCCAGCATCCCCACCAGCCTCAGTCACCGAGGCGTCACACACATCCCACTGGGTTACCACACATCCCCTGACACTGACACAAACACATACGTACTTTCAAAGCTCGTATCAGCCAGGTCACACACAGCGTTACAGACATCCCAGTTGCTTCACAGTGATAGATACACACACCACCTTGTCCTGGCCAGCTATCAGACAGTCACATATCCACACACGCGCACACACCCCACCACGTCCATAGCTCTGGTGCACTCTCATTCAGCTCACACTAGGAGGAAGTATGTGCACACACGCCCAATCACGTGCTCCCCCTCACCGATTTGGGCTGCGGCCTCTCTGCAGGGCAGGCTCCGGATGTCACATAAGCGGCCGCTCCACCCGGGGGGGCAAAGGCAGTAGAAAGAGGCCCCTGTCCGGGCACAGCGACCCCCATTCTGACAGGGCGAGTGGCTGCACCAGTCTACCAGCGTCTGTCGAGGAAGGCCAGGGTGTTCACACTCGGGGACCCCTAGAAACCCCGCCCTGCTTCTCCAGGGTCCTCAGCAGACTCCAGAACGCCTCTCCAGATTTTTCCCTCAGGATCCCTGCCAGGCCCCTCACCGCAATCCCTCTGCCAACTCTTCCCCAGGATCCAGGCTGCCTTCTCAACCAACCAGGGTACCCAAAAGGCCCCTCCCCCAGAACATCCCTCTAGACTCCTCCCCCAAGGCTCCAGTGACCCCACCCACCTGGCACTGAGCACCGGTGAAGCCGTCTGGGCAGGCGCAGTGGAAGCCAGGGTGGGCGGCAGTGCAGACGCCCCCGTGCATGCAGGGCCGTGAGAGGCAAGGGTCCGCCTCATGTTGGCAGTGTGTGCCAGTGTAGCCCGGGCGGCACAGGCAGGTGAATGAGTTCACACCATCCACGCAGGTCCCTCCATTGAAGCAGGAGCTGGAGGGAAAGGAGGGGCGCGTCTGGCCCCGCCCTTCAGAGGCCCCGCCCCACTCCTGGGCCCCTCCTGGCAGAAGTGACAAGACCCCTACCCCAAGGAGAAGCTGAGGTCCCCCAAAGGCCCCGCCCTGTCATGTCCCTTAACCCCAGTATACCAGGTGCTTCAGGGCTATGTGGAAGCCATGTGGAGGCCCCACCCTGGCCTGGCCTTGCTCCCGCAGGGACCAGGGTATCTAAGGTGACCTCCCAACAGATGTCCTGCCCCTTCCCAGACACGTTCCCATCAGGCATCAGAGTCCTGAAGTGGGTGTCCAGCCGAGGACTCCCTGTCCCCAGCTCCTCGGGTCCCACGCCCCATCCGATGCCAGGGTCCCTGTCTCCCAGGAGAGGCCCCACCCACCTGGGACTGCAGTCGGGGAGGTCCTGCTCGCAGTGGAAGCCGCCATAACCCGGCGGGCAGGTGCAGGTGAAGGAGGCCACGTGGTCTGTGCAGGTGCCTGAGCCGCAGGGGCTGCTCAGACACTCGTCCACGTCTCGGGCACAGCGGGAGCCAGCAAAGCCAGGGAGGCAGGAGCAGGAAAAGGAGCCCACCCCGTCCTGACATGAGCCACCATTCAGGCAGGGGTCTACGGTCAGAAGGGAGGAGGTCTGGTCACGCACCGCACCCCCTGACCTGGCCATGCCTTGCGTAGAGGGAAATCAGGAGAAAACCAAGCTTCATTGGGAGGGGCACACTTAGCCAGGGGAACCAAACGCTGTCCTCTCTGTGGCCTCATTCCCTCCCTTATCTGGTGGAAACCTTATCTATGTGGAAGGGAGGAAAGGTTTGAGAAGCTCCCAAAAAGGTCCCTTTGAGCTGCCAAGTGCTAGTTGCCTGCGTGTGTGCTATGTCGCTTCAGACATATCCAAATCTGTTTGACTCTATGGACTATAGGCCGCCAGGCTCCTCTGTCCATGGGATTCTCTGGGCAAGAATACTGGAGTGGGTTGTCATGCCCTCCTTCAGAGGATCACCCCCACCAGGGATCGAACCCTCATCTCTTATGTCTCCTGCATTGGCAGATGGGTTCTTTACCACTAGCACCACCTGAGAAACCCCAAGTACTAGTTGTATCTGCTTAATTCCTGAGCTCAGCACAGGAGGTCTCCTCCAGGCCTGGGCTAGCCAGTAGGGTGGCCACTGACCATATGTGGCTCTTGAGCACTTGACATGTGATTGGTCCAATTTGAGATGTACTGTCAGCATAAAACAGACACCAGAAAGCAGATCGTGAAGATTCCATATGAAAAAAGAAAAAAAATAATGTAAAATACCTCAATCATTTTATATTGATTACATGTTGAAATGATAATGTTTTTATGTATTAGGCTAAATAAAATATATTATTGAATTTAATATCACCTGTTGTCATTTTGTTTGCTTTTTAATGCGGCTATTAGAAAATAATTAATTCAAGGACTTCCTTGGTGGTCCAGAGGTTAAGATCATCTGCTCCTAGTGCAGGGGGCCTAGGTTTGATCCCTGGTAAGGGAACAAGATCCCCCATGCTGCAACTAAGATGCAGTCCAATGAAATAATTTTTAAAAAATTAATTCAAAAATAAACAAAAAAAGATTTTTAAAATATCAACTAAAAAAATTTAATTCATATGTGACTTGCATTATTTGTCTATTGAACAGTGCTCCTGGTAACTCACTAAGGGGCCTATTATCTCATAGTTTACATACAATTTTATTTATGTATTTTTTAAATTTATTTATTTTAATTGGAGGTTAATTACTTTACAGTATTGTTACATACAATTTTAACTTGCTTGCTGCCAGAGGCAGTTTACAGCCTTCAGAGTCAAACAGACCTGTGCTCCTATCCTAGGTCATTTCTCTACTCGCTGCATTACCTTGGGCAAGTCACTTAACCTCTGTGGGGCCTCAGTTTTCATGAACAAATGCGGAAAGGAAGACAACTGTGAAGATGAAATGAAAGCACAGTACTAGGCATACTGAAGCAACTTGATGAACACGTTCCCTAGGTCAGAACCCTCCCACCAAGAGCTCCCTTGAACTCACTGGGGTCACAGTCATCGATGTCCTGATCACAGGAAGGGCCACTGTAGCCCTCGTGGCAGGTACAGCTGAAACTCCCTGCCAGGTTGGTGCAGGTACCATGGGGACCACAGGGTGAGGGGCTAGCACACTCATCCACATCCTGCTGACATCGTGGGCCTGGGGGTGGGGAGCAAAATAACATCCAGGATTAGCAGATGCAGGGTCGGGTCCGGGAGTACCTGGTGCTCAGGAGGAATCTTAAGACTGAGATGGATGAAGGGAAGAACAGTTTGCCTCTGATCGTTTTGCATACTGCTCCCGAACACCCCTCTCCTTATTTCAGTGGATGAAGAATGTGATTCTGTGACTGAGGTCTGCTCCTCCAGGCTCTCCCCAAACTCAGCCTGAATTCTAGATTCTCAAGACCTTATCAAACCAAAACCAGTCACTCGTAAAGGAAATCAACCCTGAATACTCATTGGAAGGACTGAAGCTGAAGCCGAACCAATACTTTGGCCACCTGATGCTAAGAGCCAACTCACTGCAAAAGACCCTGATGCTGGGAAAGATTGAGGGCAGGAGGAGAAGGGGACAACAGAGGGTGAGATGGGAAGTTGTATGGCATCACTGACTCAATCGACGTGAATCTGAGCAAACTCCGGGAGATGGTGAAGGACAGGGAAGCCTGGCATGCTGCCCTCCATGGGGTCAAAAGAGTCAGACATGCCTTAGCAACTAAACAATGAACAACACAGCCCATATCCCTTGCTCTCCTCCTGAACTGACTACACAGGCTGCAAGTGTCTGTGTCTAGTTCTGTTCCTTCCCAGAGGAAGCTCCCTTAAAAGGCAGAACCAGGGGACTTCCCTGTTGGTGCAGTGGCTAAGACTCTGTGCCTCCAATGCAGGAGGCCTGGGTTCAATCCCTGGTCAGGAAACTAGATTCCACATGCTGCAACTAAGACGCAGTACAGCCAAATAAATAATAAATAATTTACTGAAAAAAAAATTTTTTTAAGGCAGAGCCAGTGGGGGGTGGACTCCTTCTCTGGGTCCCCAGCATCACCCAGTATGGAGTAAGTTGCAGAGGAGGTGATGGAGAGAAGCAGCAACTGGTATACCTTGCCAACCAGGGGTGCAGGAGCAGACAGCCAGCTGGCCAGGAGCAGACTCACAGTAGCCCCCATGCTCACAGGGATTCGGGGTGCAGGGGGACAGCAGCTCACACTGATGGCCTGTAGTGGGCAGGCAGAGTGAGATAGTCTTGAGAGATTCCTTGTTCCCATCTCCCCGCAAGGTCCCCACCTTGATACCCACCTCCCAAGCTCCTGTGTAAGAGTGGAAAAGGAAAAGAAAAAAGGGGCAAATGCAGAGAAGGAAGAGAGAATGAAGCAGAAAGGAAATAAGAAGGAAGAAGGAAGGAAGAGGCCCTGGGGAGGGAAGGTGGAGACACGCACCCTGGATACCAGGGGGACAGGTGCAGCGGAAGCCCATTCCATCACTGGTGCAGGTGCCGCCTGCCCGGCAGGGATGGGATTCACAGGCATCTCGAGTGAGGCTCTGACTGCACTGAGGGCCACTCCAGCCAGGTTCACACACACAGCGGAACCTGGAGAAGGAGGCAGTCAGGGCTGGCAGGAGGGTAGGGAAGCTGTGGGGGTCAGGGATCTAGGGAGAGACCTCACCCTCCAGGCGCATCGTGGCAGACGCCATGACTGCAGGGTTCCTGGGCACAAGGATGGCTTGGGGGAAGGCAGAGTGGGGGCAGGGAGCCAGGTGGGCAGAGGCATCGGAAGCCATTTTCACCATCCACGCAGGAGGCTCCCTCGCCGCAGGGGTTGGACGCACACTCGTTGATCTCCACGTTGCAGAGGGGCCCTGGGGAGCAGGTAGGCAACCTCGTCCCGGGACAAGGATAGTGGAGCCAACCAGAGAAGGGCAACCTTGCCCCATTTAGCACAGTCACACCCTTGAGCAAGGACCATCTCATTTACTTCATAACACATCAGCTCTTGTGCAAATTAGGACAGCCACCTCCACAACCCAGAGATACCTCGCCCCAGATCACCCTTGCCCCCAAACTTATATGAAGTCACTTTCATTTCCACCAAGGATTGCCTTGGTCCCACTCAGAAACACCTTAATCTCTGAGTCTGAACACCTTCATGGACATACCAGGCTAATCTTGAGCCAACATGGGGATACATGCCAATGAGAGAAAGCAAAAATCTCAGGGCAAAGCATGGACAATCCCTAAGTACAAGCACGTGCAGAGAGGGGCAAAACCCGGCCAGGAAAGATAGATGATTTCACCCTCACTCTATAAAGACCCCGTTTCCATGGCAGCCACTTGCCCACCTGTGAATCCAGGCTGGCAGACACAGTCATAGCGGTTGATGCCGTCCCGGCAGACTCCAAAGGTGCAGGGGTTGCTAGCACAATCATCAGTGTTCACCTCACAGTTCACACCTGGGGAAGGGGAACATGTCTGAGATTGCCACCACCGTGACCTGCCAGAAACACCATTCCTGAACCCTCTGTGTCCCATCAGATGTACTATTCCTGTCCCAGCCCAGCCCCTGGCCCCCACCTGTGGTGCCAGGAGGGCAGCGGCAGAGGTATTTGTCCACCAGGTCTAGGCATTTGCCCCCGTGTCGGCAGGGCTGGCTTCGGCATTCATCCACCTGGCTTTCACAGCGCATGCCGGTATAGCCCGGGGCACAGGCGCATGAGAAACTGGCAATGCCGTCCACACAGCGCCCGTGGTGGCAAGGGTCTGGCGAGCAGTCATCCACGTTGCGCTCACACACTGTGCCCTCAAAGCCTGCGGAGGACAGAGGGTCAGGCTCCGCCCATTGGCCAAGGTCCTGCCCACAGCCATGGCCTCTGCCCAATCTTAACTCAGCTCTCCCTCAAGCCCGGCCCATTGACCCAATAGGAGGTGGGCTCAGTTCAGGCTCCGCCCCTGGCTGGCCTCCAGAGACCATCCAGCGGCAGGCTCCAAGGCTTATCCCTGGCCAGGACCATACCAGTTAAATTACACCCCTAGCGAGACCATGCTTCCAATCCTTACACCATCAGCCCTGATTTGCTTCTCCCTCCCCTGGAGATGCGGACACATGGGAGGTTCCTGGGCTTCCCAGGTGGTTCAGTGGGTAAAGAATCCGCCTGCAATGCAGGAGAGATGAGTTCGATCCCTGGGTGGGGAAGGTCCCCTGGAGGAGAGCATGGCAACCCATTCCAGTATTCTTGCCTGTAGAATCCCATGGACAGAGGAGCCTTGTGGGCTACAATCCATTGGCTCGCAAAGAGTGGACAGAACTGAAGTGACGCAGGACAGTACGGGAGGTTCCTGGGAGTAGAGGGGGTTGGACGGGGTCCCTCCAATCCAGTGCACATCTATCCTGCCAGATCCTTTGGGCCCACCCCCTAGTCTTACCTCTGCTTATGTCCAGGATTGGCTCCTCCTCCTGGCTCTTTCATTGGTCCTGCTCTGGGCCTGCCTTGCAGCAGCTCTGCCCCCAACTTTCCCCCAGGCGTATTATTGGCCCTTTTCCCCCACTAGCCCCGCCTCCAGATTCCTGCAGTCTTGTCATTGGCCCACCCTCACCCTCCGCGCAGCGGCACTCGTAGCCATCTGGCTGGTCCACGCACTTGGCTCCGTTCCGGCAGGGTGTGCTGGCGCACTCATCCACGTCCAGCTGACACATGGCCCCACTGAAGCCTGGAATGGGGAACGTGAGATAAACAGAGACCCAAGTAGGGTCAGAGCAGTCACCCCCTCACCAGTGCTGCCTGGTTTGGGTGGAAAGCCCATTTACTTTTAAATTAACTTCAGTATTTTTCATAAGGTGGTATCTGCTATAAAGGAAGCCACTAACACAATATTATAAGCTCCCATCCTAGAGTCTTTGCCCCAGAAAGTCTTTCTCAGGCTCCCTGCCCCAGAGTCCTCACCCGAGGGGCACGTGCAGCTGAAGCCATTGACTCTGTCCTTGCAGACCCCACCGTTAACACACGGGCTGCTCTGACACTCATCCATGTCTACCTCACAATAGGTGCCTGTGAAACCTGGAGGGATAGAGGGAGGGGGATTACAGCAATGAGGGTTTAGCTTCTGGTCTGAAGGGAGAGCAAGGGGGGACATACCCTGCTTCCCTTGAGTCTTGGCCTTGCCCCCCAACCCATCCGTAGATTCAGTTTTCAGACTCAGGCTGGATCTTCATTCAGTGTGGCCCCAACTGGTTCAGGCTTAAGAGACTCCATGTGGGCTTGTCTTCAGACCACCTCCTTCCTTCTTCAAACTATGCCTCTTCCCAGCTCCCAGCCTAGGGCCCACCATAGCCTTGTGCCCAACCTCAATCCTACCCCAGCATCAGTGCATCTCTGTCTGCAGTCTCCACTTTGACCTCCACTCCAGACCCTGGTCCTGCCCTCATGTCATTCCCATCCCACAGTGCCATCCTGAGGCTCAGACTCCACTCCCAGGCCATCTGAGGTTCTACTGACTCCACCGGATCATGCCCCCAGACTCTGCTCTGGCTCCGCCTCCACCTCATCCCAGCTTTAGTCTCTTACCCTTCCAGTTCTATCTGCTCTGGGCCCCTCTGCCTGAAGGCTTTTCTCGCCCCACCTCTCAGCCTCAGGCCCCGCCCCAGCCACGCCCACCACACACCTGCCATGCAGATGCAGGTAAACTGGCCTATGCGGTCCAGACACGTGGCCTGGTTGCGGCAGGGACCGGAGAGGCATTCATTGACATCGGTCTCACAGCGCGGACCGGTGTAGCCACGGCCGCACTGGCACAGGAATGAGCCCTGTGTGTTCACACACCGGCCCAGGTGCTCACAAGGATTGGCACCTGCAAGGTGGAGTCACAGTCAGTGTGGGTGTGGGTGGCCGAGGAGCAGCCTCTCCCTTCCTTCCCTACCCGCAGACTGTGCCCCTCACCAATGGAACACTCATCCACGTCCTGGTCGCAAGCTCCACCTGTGAAACCCGGTGGACAGGTGCAGATGGCCCGGCCATTCACTGGGTTAGTGTCACAGATGGCATCCTCATGACAGGGGTTGCTGACACAAGCATCATCCAGATGACACAAAAGTCCTGGGAAAGAGTAAGTACAGGTCAAGGAAAGACCATCCCCTGGCTCTGCCCAAAGGTCCCACATCCCTGAACACTGTAGTGTTTGGGGTTTTTTTATTTGTTTTTATTAACCAGCAGTGTATTTAGAGGGCTTCCCAAATGGCGTTAGTGGTAAAGAATCTGCCTGCCAATGCAGGAGACATAAGAGATGCAGGTTCCATCCCTGGGTTGGGAAGATCCCCTGGAGGAGGGCATGACAACCCACTCCAGTATTCTCTCCTGGAGAATCCCATGGACAGAGGAGCCTGGCAGGGCTGCAGTTCATAAGCAACTTAAGCATGCACACACATATTTAGTAGCTATTCTCCCCCAATCATTTATTTAAAATTTAAACATACAGAAAAGTTTATTCATATACCCACCACCTAGAGTCAACTATTGTTAACTTTATTTTTTCTGAACCATTTGAAAATAAGTTGGAAACATCCACATATTGTTTTTAAAATCTATTGACTCTTTTCATGATTCTAAGAAGGTCCTAGCACTAAGTCTTTCCCTCTGCAGTACTCTCTGCCTGACATATGCTGCCCTCTACTCGAAGTCTCCCTCCCAAACATCTTTCTGATCTTTGCCACTCCCAAAAGTCCCCTCTCCTTCTGAGTCACAGTTTAGCTCTCCATTCTTGTGACTTCTTCCCTGGATTGTCTGCCCTCCCAGGCCTCTGCCAGGCTTATCCTTCACCCCAAACCCAGCTTCTAGCATAAGCATTAAGCATATGCTTAATTAATTAAGAACAATATGTTTAATTATGCTTCTAGCATAGCATAAGTCTGATTCAAGTCAGACTCCATCCTTGGCCCCACTCAAGAGCCATCAATGGCTCTCTGCTGCCTTCAGGGAAAAAAGTCACTCACCAGTTTTGCCCATGGGGCAGGCACAGTAAAAAGAGGCCACACGGTCATGGCAAGTGGCCCCGTGGAAGCACACAGCTGTGGCACAGTCATCAATATTCTGACTGCAGCTCTCGCCCGTCCAGCCATTGACACACACACAACTGTGGCCACCCAATGTGTTGAAGCAGGTGCCCCCGTTGTGGCAAGCGTTGGGCTGCAGCTGACACTCGTCCACGTCCTCCGTACAGAACTGGCCTATGGCACACAGACGCATCAGTCCGGTTACCTGGCGCATGCCCATCCAAGGGCTTCCCTCAGGTCCCACTGCTCACCTGTCCACTCAGGAGGGCACTGGCAGTTGTAGGTGTTGACACCGTCCACGCACGTCCCCCCATTTAGACACCGGTGCCCTGGACAGTCATCCACATTCACTTCACAGTTCTGGCCCTCAAACCCTAGTGTGGAGCACAAGGATGGTCACTACCAGGCAGGCCTGCTGTCCCCCACCTCTGCTGCCTCCCCCTGGGTACAGCTCCCTCACCAGGAAGGCAGGCACAGTCATAGGTGAGGTCGCCGCTCTGTCTACAGGTGCCCCCGTTACGGCACGGGGAGGGAGCACAGGGCGCCGCGGGGCTCTCACACAGTGGCCCGGTGTAGCCACCTGGGCACTGGCAGCGGAAGGAGCCAGGCGTGTTGAGGCAGGTGCCACCGTGGCGGCAGGGCCCACCCATCCGGCATTCATCTACATCACTCCGGCAGCTGCGGCCCTGGTAGCCGGGTGGGCAGGAGCACAGGTAGCGACCATCGGAGCCCACCGAGCAGCGGGCACCATGGGCACAGGGGCTGCTGAGGCAGGGGTCTGGCAGGGAGCAGTCGGGGCCTGCCAGGAACCAGAAACGGTGAGCCCAGGCCAACCACACCCTTGCCTGCCTTCAGCTCCCTTCCAGACCCTCCTTTACCTCGGAAGCCCCGGGGACAGCGGCAGGTGAACCGGGCAGTCCCCGCCACCACCGAGCTCTGGCAGACACCACGGCCAGCACAGGGGCCAGAATGGCAGGGGTCTTCCAGCTGACACCGTTCTCCCACCCAGCCTGGTGGGCACCTGTGGACAGAGACGACTCGGTGGGGAAAGTCAGGGCAGAACAGCCCAGAACATGAGATACACACCAGACAGACCAGAAACACACAGGTAAACAAACACACAGACACATTCATCCATGCAACAGTTTCCCTGAGCATACCTACTATGTTCTTATCAATGGGAATACAGCGTGCGTGCTGTCACTTCAATCATGGCCAACTCTTTGCAACCCCATGGACTGGCTGGCTCCTCCATCTATGGGATTCTCCAGGCAAGAAAACTGGAGCGGGTCACCATGCCCTCCTCCAGGGGATCTTCCTAACCCAGAAATTGAACCCACACATCTCTTAAGTCTCCTGTATTGGCAAGTGGGCTCTTTACCACTAGCGCTACCTGAGAAGCCCAGGAATACAGCAGCAAACACAATTAAAGTGGTCCCTACCCTCTTGATGTTCATAGCCAGGTCTGGCAAAGAGAAGACACACAAATAATGAGTGAATAAGCAACATGCCGGGCGAGGGGGGGAAGAGTAGTTCAGCCCATGGGGACCATGAAGGATGCAGCTGGGTAGAGTGGTGGCCCCAGAAAAATTATGTCCATGACCAAGAACCTGTGACTGTGACCTGATTTGGAAAAAGGAATGTAATTAATGATGTAATTAAATGACGGATGTCTGGATGAGACCATCCTGATTATCCAAGTTGGCCCTAAACTGAGTGACAACTGTCCTTACAAGAGAAAGGTGAAGACTTCTGGCCTCCAAAACTGCAAGAATGAATTTCTGTTGTTTTAAACCACCCAGTTTGTGGCCATCTGTTCCACAGCCACAAGAAACTAAAACACAGGATAAGGAGGACAGAGGGATGGGGGTGGGGGAAAGGCAACTATGTTTTCACAGACAAAGTGAGGGAAAAAAGAAGACTGTGTGGGAAAAGAAAGTGAGGGAGGGGGCCATGGGCCTGTGGCGGGAAGAGTAGAGGACACGGCAAATGCAAAAGGCCTCAGGTTCCAGACGACAGCCACCCAGGCGCACACAGACGGGCAGAACCCCCAAATGTACCAGACGAGAGGGACACACTAACACGACGCACTGGGCTGGCAAATACTCAGACACCAACCCACAGCCTCATTCACCAATACGGACTAACTCTCACATGCCAGACAGGAGGACCTCCACAAAGCCTCAGTTCCTTTCCTGGGGGCACAGAGACCCCTTCCTTCCTTCCGTTGCGGCGAGGAGGTGGCCACCAATGCTGGCGCCCCCTGTTGGGAGAAGGTCCTTCAGCCTCCAGCCCCCTCCAAACCCACCAAGGCCACCTTGAGAGTGAAGGTACAGACGGGCGCTGGTCTTAAGACGAGAAACCTCCAGAGTGGGGTCAGAGGGAGGGACTTGGACCGGCCCCCGACGCTACCCGTCCCTCTCCTGTGTTCCTCCCTCTGGCCTGTCCCGGTCGCTTGGGGCTAAGCTTAAGTAGCTGACTCAGTCCTTAGCGTCACCCACAAGATTCCCCCCACCCCAGCCCCCAGCGAAACAAGTTGGGGCACGGGCGGGTGCAGAGGGAGAACCCAGTTCCCAAACCCCCTCCCCAAAAATCCGCAGGGCAAGGGCCGCCGCCAAGACTGCGCGCCGGGAGGGGGCGTGCTGCGCTGGGCGCCGAGCACGGCGGGTTCTTCCTCCCGCGACCACGCGCGCGCGCACGGCAGGCAGGGCGTGGCCGCTCGGCCGCCTCCCGGCGCCCCCGGCGGGTTCCCACGCTCTGTGCCCCGCGCCCCCGCCGACCGGTCGGGCTGGTTCTCCGCTGCCCGCGCCCCGCCCAATCGCCTGGGCTTCACCGGAGACCGCTGGGGGCGGGAGAGTGGGGGTGGCGGGGAGCATGGACTTGGTTTGGGGGACTGGCTGGGAAGAGGTGATGACTAGGAGATAGACTAGGGTTTGAGAGACTATGAGAGTTGGAGGCTCCATGGAGCGGTGACAGACTGCGGGGTCCACGAAAGGACTTTGAAATAGACTGGGGATGGGGGCGGGGGGTGTTGGCGTGGGGAGAGGTTCCCACGGCTCAGCTCTGGAGACTAAGCCCAGCGCTCCGATCCGGGCGATCCGGGCTCCGGGCGGCCGCGCGGGCCGGTGATTCACCTGTCGGGGGGGCGGGGCAGCCGGGGGCGCATTCACCTGTCGGCAGCTTTCCAGGCGCGGGGTCCCAGAGCGCAGGCGCCCGGTCCCGCGACTCCGCCTCTCAGGTGAGTAGCGCCAGGTGAGGTCACACTTTCCCCCCTATTCCCACCATCCCAACCCGAGGAACCCGCTCTACCAGGCTGAGACACTCCCCCCACCTCATCCAGGTGAGTCAAAGTGCCTGTGTAACTTCAAAGGGTCTCTGAAGTCACCCCAGACCCACCCAGCTTGGGCTGGACACACAAGTTGCTGAATAAATGGATGCATTTAATGACTCGACCAATGGCTACTGGGTGACCTGCAATTATTAATGATGATATTATAAAAGGAACCAAGCATTTTCCCATAACCTCAGAGGTTTCTTCTTATGGCACCTATATCCCACATCTCTACCATTAATAATAATAAAAAAATACCATTTATTGAGCACTTACTGTATGCCTGACACTATGCTGATTTCACTCTTTATAATCAACTCCATAAAGGAGAGAACTGTTATTGCTCCATATTCCGGATGCAAAAATGAGGCTCAGAGAGCTCAAAGCACTTGCTCAAGGTTATCCCAGAGCCCAGAATTCAAATTGATCTCTGTGTGCCTCTGCTCAACAATTTCCCAGGCCCTGCCCTGCTTTCCCAACCCTCTGCCTTTCCTTGTACTTTCCAACAACTGCATTTGGGGGGGCTTTGGTCACAAGTCAGGCAGAAGGACCATATTTTACAGATCGATGAGGTTCAGAGAGGGGAAGTGACTCACTCAAGGTCACACAGAAAGTAAGTGTCAGGGCAGGGCTCCTGTGGCCCCACCACTAAATCTTGAGCTGTGGGAAGGTGCAGGTGCTATACCCACTACTGCCAAACCACTGTCACTAGTCCCCGAAAATCTGTTGATTGAATAATTATCTGTCCATCAGGGGATTTACACAAGACTGCAGGCAGCAGTGAATTCTGTGTAGTTGGCATTCGTGGGCCCATTTTCCAGACCGGGACACTGAGGCTTAAAAAGTCAGACCATCAGCAACATGATATGGGATTTGAACCCCAGCCAGGCAGACTCCAGAGCCTCTACTCTTAGCTCTGCTCCATTCAAAGGGGAAACAAGAGGTTGCCCAAGCCACACACTTGAAGGAAGTGGTGGAAGCATCTATGGTGAACACAGAGGCAGGGGGAGAAGACAGACCGCCTCCCCACATGGGGCCCACTGATGGCTCAGAGCCAGGCACTCACAGGCAGGCAGCCTCCCGGGAGGGCAGCTGGGTGCAGCGACCTCCGTTCGCACACGGGCTTCCGTCCAGGCAAGGGGGGGCTGGGTGGGGGTGAAGGAAGGTGGGGGTGTCAGGCAGGCACCCAGGAACCCCAGCCTAGATTGAGACTCCGTCCTTTGCTCCCTCAGGCAACAGCTGCACCAGGCTGGGGGCGTCTCTGCGAGTGCAGGGAGCCCCCCCCATTCACAGTTCCCACGGCCCCCCGCCCCGGCCCCAGCTGTTGGGGCTGCAGCTGTCACTGCCTACTCGGGCCCTGGGAACCACAAGGCAGGGGCAGGCAGGAGGAGGGGCCGACTTGTGCCAGATGTGGGGGCTCAGAAGCTGCCAGAATGGGGGGCAGGAAGTGGGGGTGCTGCAAGGGTTGAAGGGAGGTCTGGGACTTTGTGCCCAGATCCCGGGGTTGTGGGGGGGGGCAGGGGTGGGGAGTCCTGGGACCCCGGTCTTCCTTCTGTTGATGCTGGGCATCTACTCCAACTAGGCAGGCCTACGTGCTAGTTCTGGGGAGATATGCCAGGGCATGAATGAATGCCATGCGCAGCCAGCAACTGGGCATTACAGGGACGGAATCTGTGTTAAGGGAGGGGCAGCTGGCACAGCTGACCTGTTCAGCATCCTCACCCCTAAGGACTGTGTCTCTCTGCGGTGTGGCACAGTCTAACTGTCCTGTCGGATGGGTCAGGGGTGTGGAGGGGTGTGAGTTAGTGGGGCCTTGTGTGAGCCAGCAGGTGTGGGGCCGCTTGTGCATGTGTGCCTGTGTGTGTAAGTAGGGGAGAAAGAAAGGGAGAGGAAGAAGATGAGAAAAACAGACAGACATAAAAGAAGGAAACTAGAAGCAGACAGACACAGAGACGAGATCAAGAAAGAAAGAGACAGAGTTTTAAAAAAAGAGAGAGAATGAGATAAACTGGACATGCAAATGCATTAAACATGGCTTCTGTCCCCTTTAAGGCCCGAGCAGCCAGGACACTATTACCCAGACAGGAGCCCAGGGGTGTTTGTGAACTCACGCTGGGGGCCACATGACACGAGGCATGGGCCTTGCTGAGCAGTGGGCCCTGTGGGCCATGTGTGTGTCTGCATGGCCTGCACGGATGTAGAGATGTTCGTAGGCTGTTGTGTCTATGTATGTGAAGTATGTATCTTGGTATATAGCTGTGGGTCTGTGTGTGACTTGTATGTGCATGGGTGAGTCTGGGTATGGGTTGGATGTGCCAGTTTACCTGCATGTGTCAGCTGGGTGTAGGCATGTCCTTGCATCTGTCTATATGCATCTGAGTGTGTGCAGACAGTGAGTGTGAGGCCTTGGGCTGGTCGTGCAGGGTATGTATGAACATGTGTGATTGTATGAGCACATGTGAGCTATGAATGTCTGTGTCTTGTGTGAGCTGGGTGTGCACGTGTGCAGGTGTACCCTATGTGTGTGTGTGCACACACATACTCATCTGCATCTCCACATGTGTGATCCAAGATTGTGTGTCCTGTGAGTGTGTGACAGGCCATGTGTGCCTGCCGGCTGGCCTCTTGGGGCGGCTGCTCCTGCCCACTCCTGCCCCATCTGCCCTCCCAGGGCTGGGCTGGGCTGGGCTGGGGAGACCTGTTTTCTCCCCACCCCTCCCTGGGCTGAGCCCCACAGCAGCGTCCAGAGACCCAGGGCCAGGGCCACTGGGCTCGCGTCCCTCCCCTGCCGGCCAGGCCTCCCTTGGCTGGGGGTGCGCCCCAGCAGCCCCGGTCCGGCCCCGCTGCAGTCCCCGCTTTGTCTGGCAAAGAAAGCGCGAGGCTGCCGGGGGGGAGGGGGTGTCTAGACGGCGCGGCCATTGTCCCAGGCGGGGGAGGGGAAGAGTGGGGAAGGGGAGGGGCGGGGGGCTACCCGGGCCCGCTGGGGAGGGGGTCGGGTTGCTGGGAGGGGGCGCTGGAGCGAGAGAGGAGCACGTGGGCTCGCGCCCTCTGCCCTCCCCTCCCTTCCCCAGGCGGAGACTGGGTCCCGGGACGCTGTCCGGTCCAAGCAGCCGGGGGAGGGAGCGGGGCCGCGGGCGGGGGAAGGGGCGCTGGCGCCTCTATGGCTCCAGCTCTGGCTCCGGTTCCGGGTCTTGCCGCTCTCCGGCCTGGGAAGTTTTCTCCGAGTTTAGAGCTCCGAGAACTTCGCGCCCCCTCCGGCCCCCAGCCCTGCCAGACCTACCCCGGGTGTGTGCATGGGGAGGGGGAGCTTTTATGCGAGGGGTCCCCGACCTGGGGATACTTGGATTCCAATCGTGACCTTCCCAGGGCTCTAGACAGGCATGGTTGGTGAGAGAGCCCCAGATTCTTGGTTATTCGCCGCCCCCCCCCACTCCCCCGCTAATCTTGATCCGCTCACCTCCAGCTCCCAGTTCCGAGCTCCACGGTCCCTTCATTCCCAGCCCACATCTCTCCCGGGGCCCCAGTTCCTCCGGTCTCTGGGGTCCTGCCTCGCCCCCACTCTCAATTCGGAGTCCCTGCCCCCCGGCTCCTGCGCTCCCTGCCCCTGCGCTCTGGTCCCTGATTCCCAGGGACCGCGCCCCCACCCACCCCTCACCAAGTCTCATACTCGGGGAGGCCTTGCACTCCATCCTTCCCCTTCCCCCACCCACTCACCCCATCCCGCCCTCGGGGTCCCGGCCCCTCACCTGCAGCCCCCGGCCCCGCTAGCAGCAGCAATAAGGGCAGCGTCCGCACGGACGGCAGGGGTGGTGGCGGCGACATCGGGCGACGGCGGCGGGGGCGGCGGCCCCGGGGCCCCGGCCCCATGGCGGCCGGCCGCGACCCTCCCTCCTCCCACCTCTCTCCTCCCTTCTCCCTCCTTCCCTGGGCTCCGGGCGCGTCCGGGGCCAGCCTCCGCGCAGCCAACTTCGCTGAAGTGAGACGGCCGGGCCGCCCCGCCCCCAACCCTGGGCGGCTCGCCCCGCCCCAGGGCCGGCCCAGAGCTCCCCCGCCCCCGGCCCGGCCTCCTGGGGTCCCTGCCCACCCTCCACCCACACAGCCTGGGACCCGAAGACCCTCTCGGAAACTCTGGCCAGCGGGCCCAACCCACGGTGTCAGACACACCCGACTTCCTGAACATCTCCCTGCTCCCCAAAACACATCCAGAGCCCGAGGCACACAGGGAGCCGGGCACAAACAAGACACTCCCCTACCCGCCGCCCCCCGCCACCCCACCCCCCCGCTCCGACACCCCGAAACTGAAACCAGGCACGTCCTGCAAGGCTCCTGAATACACAGCCAGGATGCACAAATGCAGAGGCGTGCGCAGAGCTTCCTGGGGAACTCTTAAAATCTGAAATATTCACAACTCTAAACTCAGGCCCTCTCAGACCTAGAGCCTTGGGCGATTTTTGCAGCCTCGGACCTCGGACACAGGCTAGGAGTCTCAAGTGTGCTACCAGACACCCACATTCCGTCTTATTCCCAGCGCTCCCTGAAAGAAACCCCTTCCTCAATATCCAAAGGTCCACCCCACCCCATAGCCTACACAGCTTTCCTGCTCAGCCAGTCTTGCTCAGTTTCATCCAACTGCCTTTTCCAGAATCACCCATGCTGAAAAACAACCACCCTGCAGTGAGCTCTGTCCCTGTGGCAAGAACTGGGACTCTGGAAAGGCCCCAAGACAAGCCTAGAGAAGCCCCCAATCTGGGGAAGAAAAAACTAGACTCCAGCACTGCGGACTTAGGGTTGGGCCAGAGGGAGGGACACAGAAGAGAAGCTGGCGAGAATTCTGCTTAGGGGAAGGGGGTCACTTATTCATTCATTCATTTATTCAATAAGTAGGTATAAAGCTCAAGCTCTATGTCTGGCATTGTTTCAGCGGCTGGAAGTACACCTCCCCTGCCCTCTCAAGGAGAGAGCTTCCCTGAGAAGGGTTCAGTGGGGGCTCAGCCCAGAACTGAAAGAAAGACATTTCAGGAGAGGGACAGGTTTGCAAACAGAGGAAGGGGACGAGTCAAGTAGGGAAGGAGGGGCGAGTGGGCAGGTCAGGGGTCACCCTGACCCTGAGGAGGAGAAGAAAGAGGCCAGGCCGCCCTGTAGGTGTTGAGCACGGTGATGAGGCTGTAGTGAGGAGGAATGGGTTGGGGGTGAGGTGCTGAAACCCAGGAGTCTGAGGTTCACCCATGAGGCAGCTGAGCACTGGGGCTAAGCACGGGGGTACCAGGGTGAGAGACAGTCACCTGGGCACCCCAGAGACCTTTGAGCAATTTTAAAACTTCATTTAGAAATAATTTAAAATGCAATTTCCATAGGCCCTTTATCCAGCTTCACCAACTGGGCCTACACTTTGCCAAATTTACTTTATCATTATTGTTGTTGTTCACTCACTAAGTCGTGTCCGACTCTTTGCGACCCCCTGGACTGCAGCATGACAGGCTTCACTATCTCCTGGAATTTGCTCAAACTCATGTCCATTGAGTCAGCGATGCCATCCAACTATCTCATCCGCTGTCACTCCCTTCTCCTTTTGCAAACTTCAGTCTTTCCCAGCATCAGGGTCTTTTCCAAAGTATTGAAAAAGAGTTGGCTCTTCGCATCAGGTGGCCAAAGTATTGGAGCTTCAGCATCCCAGCATCCCCTTCCAATGAATATTCAAGGTTGATTTCCTTTAGGATTGACTGGTTTGATCTCTTTGCTGTCCAAGAGACTCTCAAGAATCTTCTCTAGCACCCCAATTTGAAAGCATCAGTTCTTCAGTGCTCAGCCTTCTTTATGGTCCAACTCTCAAATCTGTACATGACTACTGGAAAAACCATAGTTTTGAAGAAATTATATATAATTTTTAATCATCTATAATATGTAATATATTATGTAATATATGTATTTGAGAGCAGAGCTTCCCAGATGGATGGTAAAGAACCCACCTGCCAAGAGCAGGAGACATAAGAGGTGCAGTTTCAATCCTTGGGTCAGGAAGATCCTCTGGACAAGGGCATAACAAGCCACTCCAGTCTTCATGCCTGGAGAATCCCATGGACAGTGGAGCCTGGTGGGCTACAGTCCATGGGGTCACAAAGAGTCGGACACAACTGAAGCGACTTAGCACGCACACGTATTTGAAAGCAAGATGTGGCTATGATGTTCCTTTGCCCCCCACATCATCACTGTATGTTTCCTAAGATCGAGGGCATTCTATTATACAAACACACGACAGTTTTCACCATACGGACAGTTTTTGGTTTCCCCAGTTATATCCCCTATAGCATGTTTCTTTGCTGGTCCAGGATCTAATCTCTGACCATGTGTTGCATTTAATTGTTCTGTTTCTTCATGTTCTTTAATCTGCATCAGTTCCTTAGCCTTTCTTTATCTGTCATGATGTTGATATTTTTGGATAGGCAAGGTCATTTGTTTCACAGAATATCCCTTAGTGAACTGGGCTGTGGTTTCCTCATGACCAGGTTCAGGCTCTGTATCTTTGGCAAGAACTGCCAAAGAACTGATGCTGGTACTCTTCCATGGGTTGTATCAGGAGGCACCTGATATGAGTCCCCAACACTGGTCTTGTTAGATTTTGATCGCTTGAATGAAGCTGGTCCAGTTTCTCTACTGTAAATGTACCATTCTCTTCCCATCCCCTCTTGTAGTGGGGAGATATATTGAGACTGTGTGACTATCCTGATGCCTGTCAAACTATCACCACTGTTTGGGGCATTTACCGGTGATTGCCTCTGATTTTTTTTAATTGAGATAAAATTTCTTTACATAAAATTACTTACCATTTTAAAGTGTACAGTTCAGTGGCATTTAGTGCAACGACCAGCTCTACCTAGTCTCATCACATTTTCATCAACCCTAAAGAAAATGTTGTCCCCATCAGCAGTCACTCGTCATCTGTCCCTGGCAGCCATTAATGTGTTTCTGTCTCCATGGATTTACCTTGTTCTGAATGTTTCACAGCTATGGAATCATACAACGTGTAGTCTTTTATTTCTGACTTTTTTCACTGGGTATAATGTTTCAGAGGTTCATCCATTTTGTAGCATGTGTCAGTTCTTCATTCCTTTTTATGGCTGAGTAACATCCCATTGAAATTAAAAGATGCTTACTCCTTGGAAGGAAAGTTATGACCAACCTAGATAGCATATTCAAAACCAGAGACATTACTTTGCCAACAAAGGTCCGTCTAGTCAAGGCTATGGTTTTTCCAGTAGTCATGTATGGATGCGAGAGTTGGACTGTGAAGAAAGCCAAGCACCAAAGAATTGATGCTTTTGAACTGTGGTGTTGGAGAAGACTCTTGAGAGTCCCTTGGACTGCAAGGACATCCAACCAGTCCATTCTGAAGGAGATCAGCCCTGGGATTTCTTTGGAAGGAATGATGCTAAAGCTGAAACTCCAGTACTTTGGCCACCTCATGTGAAGAGATGACTCATTGGAAAAGACTCTGATGTGGGGAGGGATTGGGGGCAGGAGGAAAAGGGGACGACCCAGGATGAGATGGCTGGATGGCATCACTGACTCGATGGACATGAATCTGAGTGAACTCCGGGAGTTGGTGATGGACAGGGAGGCCTGGCGTGCTGCGATTCATGGGGTTGCAAATAGTTGCAAAGAGTCGAACACGACTGAGCGACTGAACTGAACTGAACTGAACCGAACATCCCATTGGAGATATAAGAGATTGCAGGTTCCATCCCTGGGTTGGGACGATCCCCTGGAGAAGGGAATGGCACCCCACTCCAGTATTCTTGCCTGGAGAGTTCCATGGACAGAAGAGCCTGGTGGGCTACGGTCCAAAGGGTTGCAAAGAGTTGGACACGACTGAAGCGACTTAGCATGCAGGCACAACATCCCATTGAATGGCTATACCACATTGTACTGATCCATTCCTCTGCTTACCTGGGATGATTTTTATAATTATTTATTTTTGGCTGCGCTGAGTTTTCATTGCTGCGTGAAGGCTCTCTCTAGTTGCGGCGAGTGGCGGCCACTCTTCGTTGCGATGCGCGGGCTTCTCCTTGTGGTGGCTTCTCTTGTTGCAGAGCATGGGCTCTAGGTGCGTGAGGTTCAGTAATTGCAGCATGTGGGCTCAGTGGTTGCAGGTCTTGGGCTTAGTTGCTCCATGGCATGTGGAATTTTCCCAGACCAGGGATTGACTGTGTGTCCCCTGCCTTGGCAGGTGGATTCCTATCCACTGTACCACTGTGGAAGTCCCCTTGGATGGTATTAAAACACTGGAAGAGGAAGAGGTGGTAGAGGCAGTACCATTAGAGAGAAAGAAGAGTGAAAAGCCAAGGGTGAAAGGAACAATTGACCAGGGTCCAACACAGGAGATGATCCCCAGCCCTGCTGAGTGTGGCAGAGAGTCAAGTGCCAGGGGACAGGAACTGAGGGTGTCCCAGCCTCTTTATGAGTGCAACCTCCATCCGGGAGGGGAGCTATTAACCCATCTTCCGGGGTCAACCTTCATAGGGGTGGGTCTCTGCCCATCTTATGATGACTTGCTGGAGGCTTTCTAGAGGAAGAGCTAAGATTTGAACCCAGTGACTCCAGGCCACATGGAATGAGAGGGAGGGGTGGGGTGTGGGTAGGGGTGGGGACTGGGCAGAGAAAAAGACAAAGGTTGCATAATCAGAAGGGGCACAGCTGACTCACTGTGAGTGTGCTGAGTCAACAGGCCTATGGGGATGGGGGAAGGCGCAGCTTAAGTCCTTCTCATACCCATCACCCCAGGAGGAAATCCAAGCCCCTCAGCCCTGCTTTAAGAGCCTTCAGACGCTCCCCAGCCCCTCCTGTTCCCTTCATCGTCACACTGAGTCACCCAGCAGGCTCTACACTCTCACGGCCTTTGCTCAGGTTCTTCTTTCTGCCTGGGACATCCTTAGAAGGACCCTTTTGCTTCCTCCCCAAGCAGGAACTCATAGCAGATGTGTTCTTTTTAAAAATGCATTTCCTGGGGCTTCCCTGGTGGTCCAGTGGTTAAGAATCTGCCTTGCAATTCAGGGTACACCGGTTTGATCTCTGGTCCCGGAAGACGCTACATGCCACAGGGCAACTGAGCCCATGTGCCGCAACTGCCAAAGCCCACTGGCTCTAGAGCCCGTGCTCTGCAGCAAGAGCAGCCGCCACAACAAGAAGTCTGTGCATCGTGATGAAGAGTAGTCCCCGCCTGCCGCAACCAGAGGAAGCCAGTGCACAGTGATGAAGACCAGCGCAGCCAAAAATAAAGATAAATAAATGTATTTCCTGGGAGTTCCCTGGTGGCCTAGGGCTAAGGATTCCAGGCTTTCAGTTCTGCGGCCCTGGGTTCAGTCCCTGGTTAGGAAACTGAGATCCTACAAGCTGCACGGTGCAGCCAAAGTACATAAATAAATAAAATTTTTAAAACGCATTTCCTTCTAGCTATAGGGGATGTTCTACTATTTCCTACACATGCCGTGGCTTTGCGCGCGCTGGTCCCTCCTTCTAGCGTGCCTATCCACCTCCATTTCTGTACCTGGTAAATTCCTATTCTTCAAGATTTCAGCTCCAGGAAGTCCTCTCTGCTCCCCACCCCTGGCTCTCCTAGCACCCTCTCACCCTACCACTTGGCCTTGTCCACAAGGGGCTGGGGGTGTCTGTATCCTGCTCTTTCTCCCCTCTTCTATAATGGGGGCTCACCAGTGGCCAGACATCACACAGCATGAGGTGGGCACTGAGGGGGCAACATGCGAGGGAACTGGCTGAAGGAGTTGGCATGCTCAGTCCAAAGGAGGCACCATTGGGGGCCCAGACTACTCTCCTCAGTAACTTCTAGGGATCTGGGGGTCCTGAAAAGGGTCAAGTGGCCCAGGGGACAAAGGTAGAGACTTCAGGAGTGGGGCTAGTGCCTCTCCTGACCCCTCTGAGAAAGGATTTTCTGCCGCAATAGATGCCCTAATGGGTGCTGAGCTCCCCATCACAAGGAGCAACCAAGAACCTGGACACACATTTTGCTAGGCAGGAAGTCCGAAGTGTCCTACTCTGTTAGATGGTATGTGGCAGACAGAGACAGAGAGGAAGCAGTAATGATGAAGACACAGGCTGAGTGTAGCACAAGGGGAGTGCGGACAAAAAGAAGATAGGTTTACAGAGCGCCTGCTGTGCATCCGTCTCTTTTATCCCCTCCAATTATTTATTTACTTTCTTTTTGGCTGCGGGGGGTCTTCATTGCTGCGGGCAGGCTTTCTCTAGTTGCGGAGCTCAGGCTTCTCGTGGTGGCGTCTCTCGCTGTGGAGCACGGGCTTTACAGCGTGTAGGCTTCAGCAGTTTCAGCACACAGGCTCAGTAAGTGCGGCTCACGGACTCTAGAGCTCAGGCTCAGTCGTCGTCGTGCACAAGCTTAGCTGTCCCACGGCACGTGGGACCTTTCCGGACCATGGATAGAACCAGCGTCCCCTGCATTGCAAGGAGCCCTGTCAGTCCCTTTCTGAAGCCCCCAACTTCTGAGGACACCAACTTGGCAAGGCAGAAAGTGAGGGTCCCTGCTCCGGCTTTCTGCTGCCCTCCAGTCACAGTGGCAGGAATAGCCCAAGGTGTCCAGATCCCTGGGGGCTAGGACAGTCAGAGCAATTATTCCCATGACTTTGCAGCAGGCAGACACCCAGTTCCCAACATGGTGGGGGTAGGGGTGGGTTTGAGCCGTCTCCCTTGCCCCTGCTGGTTGCCTTGGCCAGGGACTGCATTTCTCCTCAATGAGCTCAGTCCCCAGGGATGCAGGACCTGGGGCCAGGCCAAGACACAGCTGCTGGGCCCAGGCCCGCTGACCGGGAACCTGAGAATGTGCCCTTCGCTTATCCTCTTGGGACCACAGTCCTGTCCTCTGCACATGAATACTGGGGCTGGGCCCTTACACCCAGGCTATGGGAGCCCAACAAGAACCAGGAGGAGTGAGGGCCGCTGGGTTATAGGGCCTGGGCAACGGGGGGAAGGGATGGACCCCAGGGGCTGTGGGCTGCAGACCCGGCCAGCGATCCTGACCACTGCCTCCCTGGAGCCCTCTCATGCTCAAACCCTTCATGGCTTCCCGTTGCCCAGAGCGACATCTTCCTCACCAGTTTCCCTTCCCCGTTTCCCAGCCGACCCAGCTTTTTCTGGCTGTGTGCTGGGGCCTTGGCTGCTGTGCAGGCTTTTCTCTAGTTGCAACGTGCCGCCTTCTCATTGCAGTGGCTTCTCTTGTTGCAGAGCACGCGCTCTAGGGCACTCGGGCTTCAGTTGTTGTGGCCCGTGTGCTTAGCAGTCGTGGCTCCCGGGCTCTAGAGCACAGGCCCTACAGTTGTGGTGCACAGGCTTAGTTGCCCAGTGGCACATGAGATCTTTTGGGACCAGGGACTGAACCCACCTCTGTTGCATTAGCTGGTGGATTCTTTACTGCAGAGCCACCAGGGAAGCCCTCAGCCTTTCCAGTTTTCACAATGGCTGTACCCACTGCCTGGAACACCTTCCTCCAACTTGGGAGACTCCTTTCACCTGACAGCTCACTCTAGCCCTCCAGCTCTCCTCACCTTCATTCAGTCATTTGACAAACACACACTGAGCAACTACTTTGTGCCTGACCCTATTACGGGTAGAGGTGATGAAGACCGAGCAGGTTCCTGCCCTGATAGGGGAGACAGATAAGAAACAAGGAGGCAAACAAATAAGAACCCTAGAATGGGACATGAGAGATGAAGATATCTCAGTGTAGGGGTTCACGATGGGCATTGCTGACAAGGGAACATTAGAACTAAGACATGGGATTTCTCTTGTGGTCCAGTGGCTAACACCCCAAGCTCCCAATGCAGGGGGCCTGGATTCCATCCCTGATCAGGGAACTATTAATAGATCCCACATGCCACAGCTAGAGTTTGCATGCCACAATGAAGAGCAAAGATCCTATGTACCAAAACTAAGACCAGCCAAATAAATAAATAAAAATATTTAGGGACTTCCCTGGAGGCCCAGTGGTAAAAGCACTGCGCTTCCACTACAGGGGATGCGGATTCTATCCCTGGCCAGGGAACTAAGATCCCACGTGTTGCAGTGAGGCCAAAAAAATAAATGAATAAATATATTTATGTTATGTTCAGTTGCTCAGTCGTGTCCGACTCTGCAACCCCATGGACTGCAGCATGCCAGGCTTCCCTGTCTTTCACCATCTCCTGGAGTTTGCTCAAACTCATTGAGTCGGTGATGCCATCCAACCATCTCATCCTCTGTCACCCTCTTCTCCTCCTGCCCTCAATCTTTCCCAGCATCAGGGTCTTTTCCAATGAGTTGGCTCTTTGCATCAGGTGGCCTAAGTAATGGAGCTTCAGCTTCAGCATTAGTCCTTCCAATGAATATTCAGGGTTGATTTCCTTTAGGATGGACTGGTTTGAGCTAAAAGAACTGTGATCTGAAAGGAGGAGACTTTCAGACTGTAAGCTGTAAGCCAGAGAGGCAAACAGTCTGGTAGCATGTTCCAGGTGGAAGGAGAAGAAAGTGCAACGGCCCAGAGGAGAAAGGGGTGGGTGGATAAGAGGAACAGCAAGGAGGCCAGGGTGCTGGGTGCAGAGTGAGCAAGGGGTAGGCGCTCAGGGAAACTGATGGGGGCTGAGTTCCAAGGGGCCAAAGATGTGGGTTTAAATGAAAACCACAGTGGACACCACTGGAGGGGTTAGGCCGAGGGAAGCTGACCTGATCAAGGTTGGAAACGAAAACACTGCCATTTCTTTTTTTTTTTTTTTAATTTTTTTATTTGGCTGTGCTGGGTCTTGGTTGCGTCAGGTGGCATCTTCATTTCTGCATGTGGGATCTTCAGTTGCGTCATGATGGATCTAGTTTCCTGACCAGGGATTGAATCCAGGCCCCCTGCATTGGGAGCATGGAGTCTTTAAGCACTGGATCACCAGGGAAGTCCCAACATTGCCATTTCTTCCCCCAGGGATCCTTCCCTGCAGTTTCCCGTGGACTCTGCTGGCTCCCATGGCCTCTCTCAGTTCCACTCTGACCCTTCCATGTGATCCTACCTGGCTCCCACAGCATTCTGAGCTCTGTGGGCCTCTGTCTTGCTCACTGGTGAATCCCCGATGTCTAGAATAGAGCCTGGCACACAGTTGGTGAAATAACAGTCAGCTGAAGAATGAATATACCCAGCACATGTTAGAGGAACAGCAGGACCGAGGTGCTGGGACGTGAACCTGCTCGAAGCCAGTCCCTATCTGGACATGGACATGTCTGGCCTGTTAGACCAGGGCTCAGAGGGAAGGATGGGGGCTGATGGGGCCTCCTGAAGGAGGAGTGGGTGTGAGGGCTTAAAGTGGAAGAAAAGGGAGTGAAAAGAAAGGAACTCACTTCCATCAAGCACCTACTGGCTCAACAGCTCTGGGCAGGGGAAGAAGGGAAGCGATACTCCCACCTTGGTGGGGGATGGGCAGGCAGTGGTTTCCCTGCCTTAAGACCCTCCACTGGACAGGACATCCCAATGGATGTCTTGGCCTCACGGGCTATGTGGTCAGACCACTCCAATCTTCCTTGCCCAGGGCCTCACCCAGGACCTCATCTCTTCCAGCTCACCTCTGAACTAAGACACTCTGTGTGCATGAGTGCGTGCGTTTTTTAAGTTGCTTCAGTCATGTAAGACTTTGTGCGACCCTAGGAATTGTAGCCCGCCAGGCTCCTCTGTCCATGGGATTCTCCAGGCAAAGAATACTGGAATGGGTTGCCATGCTCTCCTCCGGGGGATCTTCCCTACCCAGGGATCAAACCTGTATCTCTTACGTCTCCTACACTGACAAGCAGGTTCTTTACCACTAGCAACACCTGGGAAGCCCAAGACACTCTGACACCCTTTATTACTTCCTTGCCACCCCAGCTCCTGAAACTTGTCTTCCTTCTTTCCTGCAGGTGTGGCACTTGTCCCCCCACACACACACTTTTCCTCTTGCTTCAGAGAAGGGGAGCATTTCCCCTCACCTTGGCTTTTCATTACCTCTTTCCTTGGCCATAGGCTGAGGTCTCTTCTGTGACAAAGCAAAGTGTTAATTGCTCAGTCATACCCGAATCCTTGAGACCCTATGGACTGTAGCCCGCCAGGCTCCTTTGTCGATGGGATTCTCCAGGCAAGGATACTAGAGTGGGTTGCCATTTTCTGCTCCAGGGGATCTTCCTGACCCAGGGATCAAACCCACATCTCCCGCGTCTCATCACTGAAGGCGGATTCTTTACCATCTGAGCCACCAGGGATTCTATGGTAAAGTGAAACCTGCAGCAAACGCTCATTTCACAGGCACACCCTTTCCCAGAGCTCTTGTCTCTCTCCCCTGCATCTCTCCCCACTGCTTGCTCCATTCTTCCCCTTCTCCATTCTGCTCTACGCCCCAAGAGGCTGACCTCTACAGACTGTATCAATGGACATCCTTGTCCTCTAGCTTCCAAGTGGGTTTGGCCAATAGGAGGCACTGGCAGAAGATGAAGCGGTGGGGCAGGGGATAGGGGGAGGGAGAAGGAGAAAACAGGATATTAATTCACCTGTATCTTTCCTGGTAGGGTCACCACTTCAGCTGACTGTATCGCTTGACCAAAGGTCCTGTCCATACAATCCACAGGGTATTAAAGAGCAGAGACATCATTTGGTCAACAAAAGTCTGTATAGTCAAAGCTATGATTTTTCCAGTAGTCATGTATGGATGTGAGAGTGAGTGCCGAAGAACTGATGCTTTTGAACTGTGGTGTGGAGAAGACTCTTGAGAGTTGCTTAGACAACAAGGAGATCAAACCAGTAAGTCCTAAAGGAAATCAATCCTGAATATTCACTGGAAGGACTGATGCTGAAGCTGAATCTCCAGTACTTTGGCCACCTGATGTGAAAAGCTGACTCACTGGAAAAGACCCTGATGCTGGGAAAGACTCTGTCCCCCGGGGAAACAAGGGGGCAACAGAGGGTGAGATGGTTAGATAGCATCACCAACTCAACAGACATGAATCTGAGCAAACACCAGAGATAGTGAAGGACAGAGAGCCAGATGTGCTGCAGTCCATGGGGTCACAAATAGTCAGACACGACTTAGTGACTGAACAACAAACAGCACACAAACCTCTCTCTGGGCTCTGCTAACATCCTTCCTTCCCCCTTCCCAGGCAGGGGGATCCGGAAGTGGTCATGGCTCTTCAGGGGTGCTCACTGGGGTTTGCTGCACTAACCCCTGTTGGTTTCCCCAAACCCTGCCCACTGTATATGGTCCCTATAGCAAACCTGTCTCAAATTGCCCCATTTGAATGTTAGTTGTTCCCTCCAGGCTCCCGACTGGGGTCCCCGCTCTTCCCTCCCATCTCCACTTAACTGCATTCAGAGCATCCAAGTCCACTGTCCTCAGCTTGAATTCTCAGGTTTCCTCCCTCACAGTCTGCATGCCTCAATCCTCCAAATCTCTCAGTAGCTTTTGATACCATGGGCTATGTACGCCTCTCTTCCTTGACCTCCTCCCCCACCATTTCTGGGGCATCACCCCTGCCTGCTTCCTCTGCTGCCTATCCCTAACCCCTCCTCCTTTGCTTGTCTCTTAGGTGCTGGGGACTCCCAAGTCTTGTTTGTTTTCCACTCTGTTCTGGGGAGGCTTCATTCTCTCTCCCAGCTTCAGTGCCCTTTTGCCTCACCAAACACGGATGCTTGCTGGATTATCTTTAACCTATTATATTCTTCCAGGTTCCTGCCTCAGGGGTCCTGCTCCCTCAGGTTCAGTATGCCCCAAACGTGCTTCTGGTCTTCCCTAGGATTCTACTCCTCCTTCAAGGGCCTGGACTTCATCCTCTATTGCCTGGACCACACCCATTCTTCTTCCAAGCCTCCCCACCTTGTCTTCCCCCTCTGGTCCTGCCCCCTTACCAGCTCCCAAGTAATATTCCAGACATGCAGATCTGTCTGGGACCCTTCCCTGCGGCCCCGGTCATACTGGAGATGTGGCTCCTGGCCTCGTGTTGGAAGCATTTTGCATTCCCACGTCTTCCCATCCCAAACCTTCCTCCCAGTCCCACAGAAATGCTAAATGACCTGTGCACGGGAGGTTTCTGTGGACTGGAGCACATTCTAGCAGGATTCAGCTCTAAGGCCGCCTCCTCCAGGTAGGTGCCCATCCCAATCCCCTCGCGCCTATTCCCTCATTCCACTCGGGCCTGACCACATAGGGCTGGGAGAATCTGCCCGGCTTTATCTCCCTTGTCCGTCCACTGGTGCGTGGCCACGGATTACAGTTGGTAGCAAGGACATGTACATGAGTGGGTGAGCGAATGAATGAGTGAATGATAAGGGAGTAAACGATGGAACGTGATCTGGAGACGTGAGCCCGGAGCAGGAAGAGGCAGACGCGGTGTCTGGGAGGGGCCTCAGTCAGAGTCCAAAACCTCCGGGTGTCGGCTCCTCCTCAGCTCTAAGAAAGACGCTCCCAGATTGGCTCAGGCTGAGAGAGGCGGGTTTTGGCCGAGCCTCTAGTTGCTATTGGCTCACTTGCCAGGACTCTACCCAATCAACGCGATCGCCTCTCCCCTCTCCCCACCAAACCGCCTTTCGCCGGCCAGCAGCCGCGAAGGCGTAAGACGGCGCCTTCTCGTTACCCTGACAACCGTCAGCGGACCGCCCCCCCCCGTCGCCCTGGCAACTGTTCGAGGCCTCTCGTCAGCCTTCTCCCGGGCCCCTCCGGTCACCCAGACAACCTCTACCCGTTCCGGTTAACCATCAGCCCTTTCCCCGTCACCCTAGCAACGGTCACCAGACCCACCGCCAGCCTTGCCCGCCCCCCGCCCCCGCGACACACCGTCTTCATCCTGCACACAGGCTTCCTCGTCCTAAACCTTAGCTGAGGTCCCGGGCGCCCTCTTCCTCTCGTCCATCTTCCTGGCCCCTCGACTGCGGCGAGGAAGAGTAGAGGCGGGGAGGCCGGATGGGTGGAGTCTGGGGGTCCTGGCTCAGATCGGGGCTAACAGACCATCTGGTTCTGAGGCTGTGCGCAGCTCTGGGCCTATCTCCTCGCTCTCACTCTTGCGTGAGAAGTTCAGCCGCCACAGGGAGCTTCTCAAAATGCAAACCATGTCCCTCCCCTGCTGAAAACCCTCCCTGGCTCCCCTTGAGAATCAGATCCGAACTCTTTGAAGCCCCTGGCGGTCTGGCTGTGGCCTCTTCCTCGCGCCTGCCCCCTCGCTCTACCCTAGCAGGCACTAATCTCCACACTGTTTGCTACTCGAGTAGCCCAAGCTTATCCCAGCCTCTGACCTTCCTGTCACTGCTTCCCACTCCCTGAAATAAAAACCTTTCCTGGGACCGGTCACACACCCACGTTGCTCTTTCTGCCTCTTCTCTGTTAACTCCAGAAGAGGGCCTGTGTCCTTGAATACACTCTATCCTCGGGGCCTAGAACAGCTCCTGACACATAGGATGAGTGAAAGGATTTTTATGCAGGGGACAAAAGAGGACAGAGCGGGGTAACCAGCAGGCAGGCTTTGGCTAGGCAGGTCCATCCAGGAGATAAAAGTGAAAAAGTAAAAAGTGTTAGTCGCTCAGTCATGTCCAAGTCTTTGTGACCCCATAGACTGTAACCCATCAGGCTCTCTGTCCAGGGTATTCTCCAGGCAAAAACACTGGAGTGGGTTGCCATGCCCTTCTCCAGGAGATCATCCCCAACCAGGGATCAAATCCGGGTCTCCTGCATTGCAGGCAGATTCTTTACCATCTGAGCCACCAGAGAAGCCCCCAGAGATAAGAGAAAGGTATTATTTCTGAGACCCTCAGACTGATTCATCACACTGGTGCAAGTCGTAACAGTGTTCCCAGAGGCCAGGACAAGGCTAGGGAGATAAAAGTTAATGCTGTGACCAGCCTGGGGCTAGATGGTTCACCTTCGAAATGTATGATCTTCACTCGGAGGCTGGAGCCAGGAGTCCCCATGAAGAATCAGCAGAAACTCTGGTTAATTTGGAACAGAAGAGTCTAGGAACTGGGGAGGCAGGCCTGACACCCCGGATGGCTATTCAGGGAGCTGGTCCCAATCTTATTTCTCCTAACAGAGCCAAGAGCTGTTTTCCCATAGATTTGAGACAGAGATCCCAGGGATCTTTCCCAGGCTGGGGTGGTAGAATTTGACCTCACAAGGCCAGGAGTCATGACCGGGAGGGAGATCATGGGAGTTTATCCAGGGCCTGGCTGGAGAGGAGTTTGGACCTCCACCTGCCTGGGTGAGTGAGGAACTGAATTTTTCATCGTATTTAATTAACTTGCATTTAAATGGAAGTAGCCAGACGTGGCTACAAGTACTGTATTGGACAGAGCAGCATTTAGCTGAGGACTCCAGACTGGTGGTGGAAGCCAGGGACAGAAAGATCATTAAGTTCATGGTCAACGCAGCTCTGGGCTTTGACTTTGGCAAGATGGGTGGGGCCTCATGGAGAGGAGAAGTAGGACACTCAGTATCTAGCTCCGCAGAGAGGCATACCTGGTTCCCAGGGGTCAAAGTGCTTGCTCACACGTGCATACATGCCTGCCTGTATGTGAGCATATGAGGGTGGTGTGCCCGAGCGTATCCACAGAAGCACTTGTGTGCAGTCTAGGAGTTCCACCTGTGTGCATCAAGAGTCCATCCGTATATATACAACCTGGGAGCATGCAAGCCAGTGTGAGAACTCCTGGGTGCATGCAAGCCAGTGAGCTAGGGCCATCAGTCCAGCAGGTCTTGCAAGAAGGCCCACATATACTGGTGCATTTCCATAGGGTTGGTCTGGGGGATCCAGTGCCCCATGCCTGGCAGGATGTGGGCTTCAAGCCGGCCTGGCACAAAACGGCTGCTGATGGCCTCTACCAGCCCTTGCTCAAAATAGGGGTCCTTCTCCCCCCATAGCAGCAGTGTGGGTGTGGCCAGCTCCTGGGGCTCCAGGGGGAAGGTCCTATGATCAAGACAGACAGACAGACAGACAGGCAGAAGGATGGCTGCTCCACCCCCACCCCCATGCCCCCAACTCTCCTGAGCCTGTCAGGCCCTGGGTCCTCACCTGAAGATGTTTCGATAGTAGTTGAGAGGCCCGGTGAGGCCACCAGGCTGTGAGAAGTCATAAAGGAAGGCTTCAAGTTCGCTGGGGGTCAACTGTGGGATGCCCCTCTTGTGGTGGGTGAGGGTGGTCTTCAGGATCTGGGCATACAACAGGACGCCGGTTTCAGTCCCAACCCACGACCCTCCACCCAGCCCTGGGCCTTCACCCTACTGCACCTGGAAGTCAGACATGGATAGCAGCTTCTCGGGCAGCCAGGGAAGCTGGAATAGGAACATGTAGTTGGAACGGAAGAACTGACCGATGTGGTGCAAAGAGTAGCCTAGGGTAGGGAGAGGGAGGCAGGTGTGAGGCCTGGGTTTCTGCGGGCCCCACGCCTCTGCACTTGACACATACCCAGATCATGCACATAGATATACCAAGACTCAGGAACACCACGGCTGCCTGCCTGAGCCTGTGGGGACACTCAGTGGTCCTCTCGGCCAGGGCCCCAGCTTGTCTCTCTCCTAAGTGGCCACTGTACCCACAGAATGGGGGCACTTTCCTCCACAGTCCCCAGGAGCTCCCTGAGCCACTGGCGTGCTCCCCCTGCCATGTCTGAATGCGTTTCTCCTGCCTCATTCAGCTAACATTTATTGACCACCTCCTGACCCTGTTCTAGACTCTGGAGATATAGCAGTGAATGGAACAGACAAAACTCTCTTGCCCTCAGGAAGCTGGAGACGGAGACAGATAAGAAACAAAAAAAAAAAGAAAGAGAAATAATACAGCTCTGACTACAATTCTGGGATTTAAAATTAGTTGATGTGATGGACACTGGGTGGCCAGAGAAATGACACCTCAAATGTTATTTTGTAGTTGCTTCTGTTTCCCCAACTGGACCATGGGATAACAACATTTTCAGAAGCCCAGGAGGCTTGTGTAGGTTACTCTATGCAGGCTCCTTGTCAAAGCAATTGTAGGGCCTTTGCTGGTGGTCCAGTGGTTAAGAATGCACCCTGCAATGCAGGGGGACCTGGGTTCAATTCCTGGTCTGGGAAGATCTCACATGCTGTGGAATAACAAAGCCCGTGGACCACAGCTACTGAGCCTGTGCTCCAGAGCCTGGGAGCCACAACTATTGAGCCCACATGTCACAACTACTGAAGCCCACACACTAGAACCCATGCTCTGCAACAAGAAAAGCCACCACAATGGGAAGCCTGTGCACCACAACAAAGAGTAGTCCTTGCTCACCGCAACTAGAGAAAGCCCACGTGCAGAAACAAAGACCCATCACAGCCAAAAATAAATAAATAGATCTTGGGGGGGAAAAAACCAATTGTAACCTGTAAGTGCTCACAAACATGTGGATTACTCCTAGGTGTACCATCATGGATTATAGATTGAGAACACCATGGGGGAAGGAACCCAGGTTTACCACTGTGCCCCCAGACCCTAGAGTGGTGACAAGGTGGACAGACATAGAAGTGCTGACACAGACATACACACCCCTTCACACAAGCACACACCAGCATCCAGGACTCCCCGACACACCTTGGTACACTGACATGGGGGGAGCACTGACCACTACCATTCGCTCCACCAGAGATGGGTAGTAGATGGAGAAATTCCAGGCTAGGAGTGCACCCCAGTCATGGGCCACGAGGATACACTTGGAATAACCTGGCAGGGAGGTCAGAGGAAACTGTTTAAGTGAGATGTCAGATAGTGGTGAGGCAGGGGTGAGGGGGGCCAGGGCTGGGATGGGGGCACCTCCCTACCCAGGCCCAGAATGACATCCTGGATATCTGCCATCAGCAGGTCCATGGTGTAACAATCCACATCCTTTGGCGCATCGGAGGAGCCGTATCCCCGCAGGTCCACAGCCACCACGTGGAAACGGCTCTGAAACTCCCGGAGCTGGTAGCGCCAGGAGAACCTGTTAGGCGGGCCAGGGAGGGAGGTTGAGTCAGGATACCAGGGCAGCACCTCTGCATGACACCCAGCAGGGACCCTGGGGTGACCCCCACTTTATTGCCCAGGACTTCGCAGAAGGGAGGATGGGGAACCACAGCAGATCAGCTGCGCCCTGGATTCTGGGCAGCCTCAACATGGATATTTCTTCGTCCCATCCCTTCAGGGCCTCCTGTCTCCATCTATCTCCGTGTGGACCCCTGTCCTCCAGCACCCGGTCTAGGCCCGATATACTTTGCCTTAGCGGCTCCCAGTCTACCCAGCCCTTTTCTCCGCCTCCTCAGTGCTCTAGTGGTCCAAGCTCCACACCTCCCGCCCCACCCTACCCCCCACCCCCGTCCCTCCCCACCCCACCCCTCCCTCCCGCATCCGGTCCTGTGCGTCCCAGGACCCTGGGCCTCCGACATACCAGTTCTCAGGGAAGCCATGCAGAAACAGCATGAGGGGCCCCTTGCCGCGTCCAGCGGAGACATAGTGCAGGCGCAGGCCCGAGCTCTGGGGGAGGGCACAGTCTGAGACCTGGGAAACCCCTCTTCCCCGGGCCTGAACACCTCCCTTCTACCGGGTCACATGCGTACTTAGACTTGGATTCAACCATTTGCCACTCCGCACCTGTCCAACATGGGCCGGCCTTCCAGGATCCTTGACCCTCGAAAGCCCGGTGACGGCGCCCCCTCCCGCCCCTCTCCCCTCATCATGCTCACCCTGAGAATCAGGAAGCAGTGCTCTCCCAACGTGGGGTCGCTCAAGCAGACCGGTGGGGTGTGCCGGGGGCGCCCGCAAAAGCCGCGTCGCGGCCGACACATCACGTGTGTGAGCGCGATGCAACCATAGACAGCTGCAGCCACCAGCGCCGCTGAGAACACGAGGCTCCACATAAAGGCACGAAGCAGCTTCAGAGTGAGGCGCGAGGGCGCCAGTAGCGCCGTCACCACCAGCTCGGGCATGTCTCCGCGTCCCGGGACTACCGCGTTGACGTCTGGGGTATGGGCGAGGGGCGCGGGCTGCAGCAGCGAGGCGGGATCTGGGCTGGCGAGCTCGCCGCCTTTGGTCTGGAGCCCCTCCGTGTCGTCGGGGTTTGCCGAACGCACCGAGAGAAGAGGCGGGCGGCTCAGACCGAAACTGCCGTGGCTTACAGCTCAACAAAGTGCTAGATAAACACCTGGGCGCGACAGTGGCAGGGAGCAAGGCTCGAGGTGCGAGGGAGGAGGCTGCGAGGACCAGACTCAGGTGATTGGGGTGGAGTCTTGGGGAGAAGGGATGCTAAAGACTCGGGCTGTGGGAGAGATCTAGAAAGGCTTAGGCGAGTCTTAAGGGGCGGGGGTCTAGTAGGACGACAGAGTTGGCTGGGTGATCGGGGTCTAAAGTCTAGAGGGAGACTGGGGTCCTGCATGAACAGAAGACAGGAGGCGCTGTGGGTGAAATGGGCGGGGTCTGGGGCAAAGGGGCGGGGCAATGCAGGGTAAGTGCGGCCTACTAGCTGGAAAGGTGGGCCCCAACTAGGCCTAAGAGCGTTATATGGGCTAGGGGCGCGGCTTAGGAGACTGGGAATGAGGATGGAGCCTAAGAAGGCGGGGCCTAAGTTGGGCGGAGAAGGCCCGAGGCAGGGTCTGGATGGATTCGGTGACAGGGATGGACCAATGAGCTGGGAGTCGGCCTGGTTACGGGCCAATGAGGCGAGGGGCCGGGGTCAGAACCTAATATGGCGGGTCAGGCGGGCCCGGAAGCGGAAGAAGGGAGATAAGCAGTGCCATGGCGAAGGTTAGGAGGGAATCGCGGGCTGTCGCCGCGGCCCAAGGAGGCCTCGGAAGCTTCTGCCGCTACCCTCATCTCCCAGGAGCTCCCCTCCCTGGAGCGCGCGACCCTCCCCTCAGTCTGACTCCGAGGGACCTGGCAGCACCTACACTAAGCTCTGGTTCCAACGGTGGTCCAGCGGCTCAGACCCCGCGCCGGCTCCAGTTGGTCCAGCGGATCCGTTGGCCCGCCCCTGTACGCCTGTGATTGGATAGCGGCGGTTATTGACGTGCAGGCTACACCCCCGGAGCCAATCCGCAGTTGTTGAGACCGGGACTCAGCCAGTGAAGACCGGAGCTTAACTCCTAGAGGGCAGGCCCGGCCCGGGCGCTGGAGAATCGGACTGGTCGAATCACTGGGGCTCTGGCCAAAAGAGGAAAAAGAGTAGGGTTGGATGAGAAGCCCGGCAGGGTAGCTTCTTCCTCCTCCAGTTTTGCAATCTTCCTCCCAAGATCCTAAACATTTCAAAGTTACTCTTTACTTAACCCTGATAATAATCCTACTAAGTGTAGATACTATCATCCTCCTGTATTATAAACCAAGAGCCTGAAATTCGAGTATTAAGTCATTTGCCTGAAGCCTAACAGCTGACTCAACAGCAATCAAGGACTTGAGAAAAATAGCAGTCTTGGGCTCCACCTCTTCCTCCAACCAGAGGCAGCCTTTGGGATGATTTTCGGTATTTATTAATAGCCATCTCTAAATGTGTTTATGTGGATTTATCTTTTGATTACCAATTTGGGGCATTGACTGTCATTGTCACCACCACTGCAGGAACCGTATCCATGTTGTTTTCCTACTGGTTCCCTCTAACTTTACCCCATTTTGTCACCTCTCATCTTCCCTTACAAGGGCTTTCGTGGTGACTTAGTGGTAAAATCCGCCTGCCAACGCAGGAGATGCAAGTTTGACCCCTGAGTCGGGAAGATCCCCTGGAGAAGGAAATGGCAACCCACTCCAATGTTCTTGCCTGGTAAATCCCATGGACAGAGCAGCCTGGTGGGCTACAGTCCCCAGGGTCACAAGAGTCGGACACGACTTAGCTACTGAACATCATCATCAAATCTTCCCTTACATCTACCAGTTAACCTTGCCTTTGTATTAAAGCTGCTCAACATTTGTCCTGGGACTATATTAAGTTCATAGGTCCCTATTTATTTTTTTAATCAAATACTGCAGTAGTGATTTAATCAGTATAAAATTGAAAGAGCTTTGGATCTGTAATAAAAATCCAAATTTGGGAAAGGGCAAACTTGAAAACAGCAGCCAGTAGAGGAGGGCTGGGGATGGTGTAGGCATGAACAGGCATGTCGGAGCTGTGAGGACATGTCAAACCAGTGTAGTTTCCTGGTTTCTCAAGGAAAACATTTATACACCTGTTTTTTTTTTCTTTTATACTTAAGGTCAGTGTTCAGATAGGTCCATTCCTTGTCTTGGTGATATACAAACATTTGTTCACCTCGCATTTATCACCTACCTTTTCTTGTACAATTAGCCTGTATCGTGGCTTTGGTTTCACTTATATTTTCCATCAAATCAATTTTCCAACCACTTGATCCAGGAATCCCTCCTCCTGAGGCCTCTAACCTGGCTGCTGCACACACCAGCCATGGCTGGGGAGTGTTTGTGGATCTCCCTTCTGCAGAACACCGACTCCTAAATTCCCCCTATGCAGACCCATCCCCAAGCTCTACCCTTAGACAAAGAGACAGCAGTAGTCACAGGATGATAATTTTATATTCAGTACAAATGTTTATTTTTGCAATGAGAACTGCACAAAAAAAAAAAAACTTTTAGTATATAAGTGAAAAGTCTACGAATTCCCTTCTACAAATGTCTAAAGTGTTTAATACAAGTCTCAGATTCACTGACATAATTATTGGCCAAGCGATCCGTGCATACAGTACAGTATGGGCTCGTACACACCTCTTAACTCTTGTATAGAACTAAGATTTCTAGTACTGTGGGAGGGGATGGGAAGTGGCCAGAGAAATTAAATAGTAGATCTAATTACAACCCAGTTAGAGAAACACCCTTCAAGGAGGTGTGGAGAGGGCCATGGCAGAGTTAAATCTTTAGAAGGAAGGTGCAGACAAAACCGTTTCTCCAGCTAAACAGACTTGGCCTGGGGAAGTTTCTGAACAAAACACGGAACAAAAAATGAGAGTGGGATGAGAAGGAAGAAACCCCATGGAACCAAAATATAAGTCACACTTGAACCAGCACAGTGGTTTGTTTATAAGGAAGTGCTGTGGGAGGGGGAAGGTGGGGGGAGGAGTGGGGCAGGTCTCTGGCTGAATGCCTGAACTACATATACCATCAGTTGGGACGTTTGGCAGATCCCAAACCCAAGATACAGGGCCTTTCTGCTTGAAAAAAAGGAGAATGTGGGTTAATAAACAGTGCTGGAAGTGTTTCAACCACTGTGTCTTTGCATACGTGTTAAGTGATAAACTTTCGTCTTACATCCTGGGGGCTGCTCTTGAGTACTGCCCTTGCCCTGTGGCTGGGGCATGTGTGTACAGATGGGTGCACAGGCAGGCCCAGCAGGGTGTCCACCCGGCAGGCTTAGGGGTGGAGTGGGGTGAGGACCCTATCTGGGGGGGATGTACATTATCTAAGTATCTTGTTAACCCTGAGCTTAAATGAAAGGAGTTCGGCAGAGGCAGGCAAGGTGGGAGACGTGGCTCAAGTCCTTTGGGTGAGTACGAGATCAGGATGGAGGAAGGGAAAGAATACTGTCTGGAGTTTGGCCAGGTTCTGCTGGAGCATGTCACCAACTTTGACTCCACAGGGAGAAGGGGTACCTGGGCTCCCAGTTAACAGCTTCAGTCTAGAGGGGGCAGCTCCTGCCCAGGGACAGGCCAGGTGGTCCCATGCGGTAGTTCTTATACCGTGGTGGTGCGTGCGTGTGTGTGTGTGTGTGTGTGTGTGTGTGTGTGTGTGTACGTGTGTGTGTTGGGGGGGGGAGACTTAGCCTAGGCAACAGCAGGTGGTTCACAAAGAAATATCAGGGAGACGCCAGCATTAAAAAAGAGAGATGTGTTTATTCCATGATCAGTACAGACCAAATGCATATTCACCGTATGAAAGTCAAACCAGTCAACGACTCCAGAGTTTGGCCAACACTGAGGCGCCAGCGTCATGGTGTAGAGTGGGTTCTCCATGGCACGCGTAACCTCACCAAGGGCTCCAATTATAAAATTAAAAAAAAAAAGTCGGGAAGGGGCAGCCAGTTGGTAGGGCCAAGCGCCAGGCAGGGAGTCTCTGCCTTAGTCTGTGGCCTATGGCCCCTTGCACCCACCTCACCCCCTGGCCCTTCCTCTCCTGGTTTAAAAAAAAAAAAAAAACTCAAAAAAAAAAAAAACCCCAAAAACCCCAACAGATTTTACGTTAAAAATAAAAAGAAGCCAACAAATGGGGGGAGGAAAAAAGGATAAGAAAACGCAGTTTTCTGGTTTTATAATTAAAAATAGACTAGTAAAAGTTTGAAACTGAGTAAAATATAGGCAGTTTTTTTTGTGTGTTTTGTATGTTTTGTATTTTTTGTGTGTGTGGGTTTTTTTTTTTTTTGAGTTTTTTTTACACCAGTTTGGTGGAGTCACCAACAAACTTCAAACAAAGATATGCCAACTATGTTTCACTACACAGTACAGCCACGGTCACACACTACCCACAGCGCGGTGGCAGCCGCCGCTCAATGAGGAGACGATCACACCATTTCAGAGATAAGCAGTGCCATTGTGTCTGGAGGAGAAGAAAGAATTAAAAATAAAATAGAATCCAACAAAAAATATATATATAGAAAAAAACAAAACAAAACCAGAAACACAGGTGGGAAGGAACTGACTTTGGTTGGTGGCCTCACTCGCCAGGCAAGGCCGGCCCACACACACGCGTGTGACAGTCACCTCGCTCCAGATTGCCATGGACACACACACACCTCCACGGCACTATTCCCTTTTGCACAAGCGAACACTTACAGAGAGCGGCTCTCAATTAAAGGCTTGTGGGGGGAGGGGAGGGGAGGGGTGGGGTCTGTTCAAGGCAAAGTCAGTGCCAGCAAGGGGATGGGCCAGCGCCCTTGCCACCTCCAGCTCTTGCAAGCCTGCCCTGGTCTCCTGGGTGTGGGCAGCGGCAGCTGGGGTGTGGGAAAGGATTCCCGGCGGGCAGGACGTCACGAACGTCACGCTCTTGGGGACAGTAAACCAGTCACGGTGGCGGCAGCAACGATGTCCTGTGTATACTGTGTAGACATTTGGCAGAGAGAAGGGCCTCTGCCCCACACGCGGGGACTCGGGGCTTGGGTCTAGCCGGCACTTGCTCATGGCGAGGCGTGCCCTGTGCCGACGTCCTGTGGGGGTGGCAGGACGTCCGGCTGGCTGTAAGGCAGACAGGCTCTGCGATCCTCAGCTGCCCACCAGGCCTGCCCCAGGCACAGCATGCAGGAGAGCCAGGCCTGGAGACAACCCCTCGCCGCTGCTACTGCCTCCACTGCTGCCCCTAACACTATGGAGAGTCAACATTTTGCCAGGAAATCAAAGTCAGAAGTCACCCAGGTGCTCTCAGAAAAGATTTTCTTCAAATATTGACAACAGATCACTCTGGAAATTCATGTCAATGGTAGCTGCCATCTGGAGGAGAGAGGAGGGTGGGAGGAAGTGAAATTCGGTGCCCTGCCCTCCAGCGATGGCTCTCCCCACAAGCCCACACTGCAGCACTTCCCGAATCGGGCCTGAGCACCCTGCAGGCCCAGAGGGCCAGCACAGCACAAACAAGGAGTGCTCGGCCCCAAGTTCCTGCCCAACGGCTCTCTGCTTGCACCCTGCCACCTCCTGGACCTCAGGGTCCCCTTTCTCAACTCCCCCAGGGGTGGATCTCTTCCCAGCAGTGCCCAGCAGAGACCTCCCCCCGCCCCGGCTCACCGCTTCCCGGCGCCTTCGCTCCTGCTCCTGCTTCCGGGCCAGCTCTCTCTGCTGGTCCAGCATGGACTGGGGCTGGGAGCTCCGGGCCTGGGGGGCGGCGGCAGCAGCTACGGCAGCTGCCTGTTGCTGCTGCTGCTGCTGTTCCTGGCGCTGCTGCTGCTGCTGCTCCTGGCGCCGCCGTGCCTCCTCATGGGCTCGCCGGGCCTGCTCCAGCGCATCCTCATCCTCCCGGCTCCTAGGCAGGGCAGGGCTCCATGTCAGCGTCCGCATGGGGACGGGTTTGAGCCCAGGGAGCCCCACGCCCCATCCAGATCCCGCGCCCACCTCATGCGCTCCTGCCGCAGCCGCTCCTTCTCCTTCTCTGCGTGCTCAGCCTGCGCCTTCAAGGCCTTCTCGCGCTCCTCCTTCTCCCGGGCTGCGCGGCGGAACTGCTCGAAGCTGTCACTTGAGGACTTTGCTGTGGAGGATGGGGTGGTGGGATGCTTCTGCACCAGGCTAGCCCAGGAGCCCATGTTCTTGATTTTTAGGTCCTGTGAGACAGACAGACCACAGGGCTGGTGAAACACTCTGCTGTGCCTAGACTCCTCGAGAGGCCCGAAGTCTGAGGATGCGCCCACCAAGGCAGCTCCCCAGGGGCCCTGGGGGGATGGGAGTGAGGAGCGTTCGCGGCTCCAACCGCTCCTACCTTTTTGGGTGCAACTGGCGTCTTCGGCTCCTGTTTCTGTTTGTCCTTGTCTGGGGCCCCTGGTGGGGGTGCATTCTGCTCAGGGGGCCGAATGACAGGCCTCCCGACATCCACAGGCTTCATCTCAGGCCCTGGAACACAAACAGCCCGTGGGCCTGGGCCCTACCCACCTCAGCAGGGCACAGCTGACCGGCCCACACAAAGCTCACACCCAGTGCAGGCCGGAGGCCCTCAACCTCTGCTGGGGTTGGAGAGGGCACTCACGCTGGGGCAAGTGGACAGGGGCCTTGATGCTCTCCGGGTGCTTGGGGGGCTCCGGCCGCAGTGAGGGGCTGAAGGGCTCACTGCGGATGATGGGTGAGTGGATCTTCTCCTCCTTCACCACCACCAGGGGCTGGGGCTGCACCACGGAGGCCGCTCGGAGCTCCTGGGACAGCACAGGCATGGGAGCCGGTGAGGCAGACAGCCACCTCTGGCCCCGCCCGCCCCCACCCCTGGGGGCTGATGCCCAGCCCTGCCCTTTACCTGCTTCTTAGGCTGGACATTTTGCTGGGGTGGCGACTGGTGGGTCAGGCTCTGGAACTGTGGCATCTGGGGGGAATGTATCATAAGCGGGGAGGGGGCTTCACGGAGGTGACCTAAGAGAAGGAACAAGGAGCTTATCAGCCAGTCTGGTGTGGAGGTCACAGGCCCTGAGCCCAGCCAGGGAAGTCCCACAACAGCTCAGCCCCTGGCACCTTGGGCCCTCCGCTGACTGTGCTGTGCTTAGTGGCTCAACTGTGTCTGACTCTGCAACCCCATGGACTACAGCCCACCAAGCTCCTCTGTCCATGAGAATTCTCCAAGCAAGAATACTAGAATGGGTAAATTTCTTCTCCAGGGGAACTTCCCAACCCAGGAATCAAACCGGGCTCTCCTGCATTGCAGGCGGATTCTTCACCAGCTGAGCTCATTGTGTTCATTGCGCTCACTGTAGAACAGGGCTCTACGGAGCCATGAACTCAATCCTGGTTGTTTGACACCACTGTGTGTCAGGAAAAACAGCCTTCATTAAGAAACTTTAAGAAGTACAGATACATTTGGGCCTATGTGGGGTCTGGACTTATGTCCTTTTTAAAAGTTCTTCAGGTGGTCCGATGGTATGATCTGGGTCAAACACGAGGGATGTCAGTAACCCCACAGAGCAGGCAGCCTTGGTACCCAGCTGTCCCCATGTGACTATGCCAGTCTGCCTGGACAGCTGCTTCGGGTCTAAGGCCGGACCCCCAGGAACCTCCCCAACACGACTCAACCTGCAAGGCCCACACAGTGGGGAGAAGCCTGGGACTGGCCTACACCACAGCAGAACGGTAGAACAGGCAATGGACACGTGGTTCTTGCAGAAAGTGGGCTGGCACACCCACCTTCATCCAAGCCAATGCTGGGGGACCCAGGCAGCTTTGGCCCAGGCCTGCCAGAAATCCACAAACACACAAGTCCAACAAGCCACCCCCAACCCCGGGCGGGTCGCTCCCTTGGGAGCCCCTCCTGAGGTGGACCTAGCTGATGGCTCCCAGGCCTGTGACACGGAGGCATCTCCTGACTCCTGGTGGCTCACCCAGCAGCACCTAAAGGGGAGCCCAGCAGCCTGGGGCAGTGCCTGCAAGTTGGCCTTCCCCAGGGATGCTTACCAAGCCTCCTTAGCCTCCAAAAACTTGGCCTTTGACCCAGAGCCCCCAGCTGGACTCCAACACACATCACTCCCTGTGACCCAGTCCAGGCCACAGAACTCAAGTGGAAATGCGTCCAGGGACTGTAAGCACAGGCAGCCAGAGGGAACCTGCTCTGCCCCAGATGCTGACTCTTCCAAAGATATCTCATCACCAGCCCACCCCTGGTCTCAGGCTTGAGGAAACCCCCAGCCGTCTACAAGGGGCTGGGACCACTACTGGTCTTTCCTAGAAATGACAGCCAGCTGCTCTCAGCTTAGGGTGCACAGCGAGCCACTTGGCACCTGGCAGCTTTTACCAGGTTTAGGAATAGTCACAGCCTAAAGCCAACAGCTTTATTCAATTTGTTGGCAGCACCCACAGCATCCCTCAAGCCAGGCTGCATGTGCCAAGCCCAGGACCCTCAGCTCTGACACTCACATGTCACCACACCATGAGGCATCAACAAGAATACTGCCAGAGTGTTTAGGTCAGAGACACCTAGAAAACAAGTACTCAGGAAAGGCAGGAGGGCTTGGCCTGTCTGATGCTGCTGACTGAGAATGGGCAGCTGAGGTCAGGCTACAGACTGGGAGCAGAAGACGCGAACCGTTTCCCAGGGAAGTTATTTATTACCTTTGAGCTTCAGCCCAATTCTCCCTGACATGTTTCCAGCTCCACCAGGGGATCCTCCTGACACCAGAGGCAGAGCACCTTTTCAGGCAGGTATCCAGAGAGCCCCTGTTGCCCAGATTTGCTCCTGGCTCATCCTGGACCTTACACCCCACTGTTTGTTAAACTAGCTCCTGCTCATCCTGGTCACCTCCTCCAGGAAGCCTGCCCCAACCCCAAGAGGCAGAGGAGGTGCCTTCCTTGGACTCTCGGCTCCCGTTCCTAGCAGGAATTGAGTTCCAAAAAATTGACCAACTGAGGCCTTCATCTGTCACCTCGGGTTGCAAGCGAGATGCACACCTGATTAAAACACTGCATGAAGTGTCACTGCCCCTCCTCAGCTGCCTCTCTCCAACCAAACCAGAGCCTACGAGGCTCAGCTCCGAGCTCATGTCAGCCTGCCGCGCCCAGCTGACCCACCCGGCTCCTCGGGGACGAGATTCTGGGCCTGGAGCCAACCTCCCCAAAGCCCGGGGGCCGTGCGGGACACTTACCAGAGGAGTAGGGGTCTGACTTGTGGTGCCGGGGTGAAGGGTGGTGCTGGATGACTTGCTGGGGCTTGGCGGGCTGCGCCGGGGGTGGCTGCTGGCCGGGGGGTGGGTGGGGTGGCTGCTGCCCGGGGGGTGGCGGGGGCTGCTGGATGTGGGTGGGGAACTGCATGGGCTGCATGTGCACAGGCCGGGGCGGGGGCTGGTGCTGCTGCTGGGGTGGGGGCTGGGGCTGGGGTGGCGGTGGCGGTGGCGGCTGCTGCTGCTGCAGCTGCTGCTGCACGGAGGGGTGGGGAGGGGGCGGCAGGGGGGGCGGGGGCTGGGACTGCACCTTCACGGAAGGGAGTAGTGGCGTGGGGGGCTGCACCTTCTGCAACTGCTGCAGGTAGAGCTGCATCTGCATGGAGGTGAGGGGTGGGGCAGGTGGCTCTTCATCCTCCTGCAGCAGCACTTGGGGGGGCTGAGCCATGGGGGGCTGCGGGAGGAGGGGAGGCTGGGCCAGGGCGGGCGACACAGCGGGGGGACGGGAAGCCTTGGGGGGCAGGGCAGCAGCTCGGTTACTGGGCCGTGATGGCTGCTGAGGCAGCGCGTTGTGCAAAGCTGCAAGGATGGGAGCCGGGTGGTGAGGCTCACACACTGTGCGGCCCCCAGCCCAGCCTTTCTCCTCCACCCCGCCCTCTGACTTGTCTCCCTTCAACTGGCAACCTCTCCCCACCCTCCTAGGCTTCCCCAGAACTTGAGAGTCAGGATGACATCCAGGGAGGGCTACAGGAACAAGCATCATCCTGCCCGGTGCTCCGTGCCCCCAGCTTTCCTCCCTGCCCTCCAACCGTTCCACTCACCCTCCAGGTCTTTCCTCATCCCCACAACCCCTGCAGGATGAGAGTTCGTGCTCTCCCACCCCTGACTGGGAGCTGCAGAGGAGTCCCATCCTTTCCCACCTCACGCTGTGAGGCCTGGCCCAGCAGACCTGAATCAGTATCTTCTGCACCAAAGCACTGTCTCTCTACGCAAGGCCTGTCCTGTCCACACTTCCGGCATCATTTCCAGAATGGGCCCAAGGAGTGGCTAATCTCCTGAGTGACCAGACAGCTGAGGCTAAGAGGGATTCTACCCGCCGCTCAGAGGAGCCTGTCACCGTGCTAAGACCCACGCGGGCGCGGTCGCCGCTCACCTGGAGGAGAGACCACCGAGTGCTGGTTGAGATGAGGCGGAGTGCTGTGCTCAGGAGGCTGGGGCAGGTGAGGGGGTAGCTCGGGCTGAGGCAGGTGCAGGATGGGCTGGGTGAAGTGGCCGATGGGATCGAAGACGCTGCCTGGAAGCTGGGGCTCCAGCACAGGCACCTGGGCAGCGATGAAGGGCGGAGGCGAGGACTTCATCGCGGGGGCCGCCTGCTGTGGCATGGAGGGGGGCGGGGGCGGGGCCGGGGGCTGCTGCGGAGGCTGCTGCTGGGGCGGCGGCGGCGGCGGCTGGGGCACCGGGGCCGGGGCCTGCTGCATCTGCTGATGGTGGTGGTGGTGGTGCTGCAGACAGACAGGACAGGCTGACGTGAGGCAGGCCACACATGTCCGGGTGAGACACGGGACCCCTCCCCGCCAGGGCCCACACAGGCAGGCAGCCACTGCCCACTTGCTCAGAGACACCCCTGAAACCACCTACCTTCTTCTGCTCCCTCCCAGGGTGCCCCTTCTTTTTTGACTTCGGAGCCATCTCTGTGGAGGTAAAGAGAAGGCGGTGAGGCTCTAAGGGAGACTGGGAGCAGGCCTTCCACGCGGAGCGAGGAGAGAACAGAGGCTGAGTTCAGGAGAAGGGCCAAGTGACAGTGAGAAGGGAGGGTGACCGGGTTCCGTCTGGGGGGGGGGGGTCACAGGGGAGAGAAAGATGTGTAAGTGTCACCTACCCATTTGCCTGTGGCTTTTTTCCTAGCGGGGACCATGCCTAGCTTCCCCGCCAAACTCCAGACCACCAGCTTCATGACAAGAGCACACCCAAACGTGTGGGGGACTGAGCTACGAGGGACCTCCTGGCCCAACCATCTCCCCTTCTTGGCTAGTCAGAGGCCTCCACAGGGATCTGAGCATCCGCACCCCAACCTGCTTCACCCTGGGACCACCACGGTGCTTGAAATGATCTTATCCATTTAAGAAACTAGCAAAGTAAGGCTCAGAGAAGTCGAAGGACTTGCCCCAGCCACACAGACTAGAAGTAACAACTCGGCGGCCTCCAGCTGCACTGTCCTGTGACACTTGCGCCTTCCCATTGTCCCAAGCAGAAATATATAGGTTGGGGTGACAGGGACCGCGGGTGCCAGCATGGGCCAAGGCCCTGGCCACAGAGCTGTGGGACAGGTGAGGAGAATGCTGACAAGTGGGAAGTGCTGACAAGCGTGTGCACTTTGTAGAGGCAAAGAGGCAAGCCAGCCAGCCAGCCAGCCTCTCTGGACGACCCAGGAACCAATGAGGGAGGCACTCAATGCTGTGGCCAGCAGAGGCGGCGGCCACTGGCCAGACTCCTCTTCCTCTCAGGAGACCGGCCTCAGAGAAGTCCCTGTGTCGGAACACGGTTCACGTGCTGCAGGGAGACAAAGTACGTGTCCTTGCTTCTCAGGAGCCTGTGGCTTGGTGCCGGCCACTGTGTGGGCACATCTGGGGTGTGCCCGTCTCTGTGAGGAGTGTGCGATAGCCAGCCTGAGCCCCTCTGCCCCCACTCTATAGAGCTTCACGCTAAGGAGCTTTGGCCCACGGGATTCCCCTCGCCCAACACCACTGGGTGCACATCCTGGAGCAGGAGACAGGGAGGGGAAGACTGGCAAGGGCTCCAGGGCTGGGAAGTGAAGCCACCAACCACCAGGTGGGAGCTGGGACCCCCGCCCGTGGTGCCTTTGGGGTGTCTGTCACTGAGAGGCACCTTGTCGCTTCGCCTGGCTTCCCCTGCGCTCCTCACCAGGGTGCTGGCTCTTGCCGCTGGTGCTGGAAGACACGTTTTTTGCCCAAAGTGGGGCTAGCTCCGCTGGTAGTTGCTTCATGGAGGGCAGTGCTAAGGGAGCTTTGGAGAGGCGTATGGCCTTGGTGCAGCGTGCCACTTAAAGGGGTGAGGGAGACCTCGTGCCCTGCCAGAACTCACCATTCCACACAAGAGGTAAGACAGTGACACAGAACTCTGCGGCTAGACACCTTTTTACATGAGTGGCAGTGACTAGGGACACCTGGGGTGGAGGAACTGCAGGCCCAGCCCCAAACCCAGATACTAAAGATGCCAGGATACAGGGCTCAGGACTCTACGGGTCACATATGAGACCTGGTAGAAAGGACACTCTTGAGTCACACGTATGAAAGGGAGCAGTCTGGGTAATTTGCAGGATTGGGCCACAAGCCAGGTGTCTGGGAGCCTCGGGGTGAAGGGGCGCTGGACCATACAGAGGCTGGAAGCCCAGGGCCGAGGGGACCCTGCACACACAATGCTGGAGCACTGCACACAGGAGGAAGAGGACGGGGCGTTCTCCCAGGCTGGGCTCCCCTCCCAGGGTGGATTCCAGCAATAGAAACTGCACCTCAAGGGAGGCTGGCGGCAGCTGCTCACACCCTGGCCTGCCTCTGGGGGGCCTGGGGTGGGAAAGTGGTCAGTGCATTAAGTATGACCAGGATAGGACACTGTGTCGCAGGGAGAAGGTTGGATGGGGTTGAGGTGGCCTGTCATCTCATGACCTTAGTAAGGAAAACTTCTTTTCCAACACAGAAGAAGGACAAGTGGCTTTGAGCCCTCACCATCTCCCTGCAGCCATGAGTGAGAGAGGCCCACCTGGGGAACTAGTGGGGACAAAGTGCAATGGGGCCCTTAAGGATCCAGGGAGTGGGTATCAGCTGCCTTAGAAAGGTCACCAGGAGTATCACCCCCAGGCTGCACAGAAGTATGGGGTGGGGCTGGCCTAGAGCGGGAGAGAAGGTAGAAGGCACCCAGCAGACCACCAGGACCAGAGGACTCAAGGGGCCGGCGGCGGGGACCAAGGGGTGCCGGAGCCTATTTGGGGCTGTCACAGCTGGCTCAAGTGCACCACTCGCCTCGTGGTAGGAAGACAAGACAGGAAGTGCACAACTTCACCACACACCAGCCCCAAGACACCCCCCACACAAAACTCTCTAGAAAGGGTTACATGAAGATGGCCTCAAGTACTGTGTGATCTTTATTCCATGAACATCTTGAACTCAACACAAATTTCAGCTTTACATAGGATGGTAATTGTACAAAGAATTAAAACGTTTTTGTAAAATCTGATTAAAACACTGATTCCTCCCCACTCCCCCACAACTTAAGGGAAGGAGACAGGACCGAAGGCAAGGGCAGAGGTGCAGAGCCCCCTCAACTGAATCGACTGGAAGCCTCCGCACCGGCAGACACCCAGCCTCCCACCCTTCCCTAGAGCAACTTCTCAGGCCCGGCTGGCACCGCCCACCGCCCGCACACTGGAGGCTGCTGAAAGGGTGGGCGGGCTTCTGCTCGCTCTGCTCTTCCTGCGGCACCGGTGCCAGCCCGAATCAAACGATCAAGTTCTCTGTCAGACGGAAGCACCATGGGCAAGGACAGGACCCCTGAACATAGAAGATGCAAGGATCACACAGGAAGAGCTGGCCTGGGGCTACAGCCTCTGTGCCCATGAGTGGGAAGGGGTGGGGTGGCACACAGGCTGACGCCATGGGAATCTAGCCTGCCATTTGCTCCAAGACAGCAGAATCTTCCCAGAAAGACAATGCCAGCAGCTTCCCAACTGTCCTGTGGGAATCTCTGGGCATGAAGCCCCCGGACCCAAGCCAGGCCAAGCAGTACTGGAAACACATCAGGAACAGGCCAAAGGGCAGCTCAAAATAGTCTGTTTGGCAAATGAGCTCAACTGGAAGCTGACCGGCTGGAGGATCCGGGAGCAGCTGAGGAACTCCCAAGTATCACTGCAGGGCCCGAGGGGCTCTGAGGAGGCTGAGCGCAGAACCCAAGGCCAAGGCCAGTCTGGGGCTGTTACAGCTGCTTGGGCCCAAGGTCCCAAGGAGCTGGGGAGAGGGCCAGGGCTTCCACGCAGGCGCTGGCCAACTGCACCTCCTCAAGCCCACTCCCAGGTGCAGGAGGAGGCTGATCCCAAAATGCCAGGAGACGGTCAGGCCTCGAAGTACACACGAACTACACTTAAAACAAACACTATTCCTTAGGGGACTTTTCACGCCAGGCAGTTTTCTGCTGAGATGCTGGATTCATGACCAAAAAAGGGCTGATGTTTATTTTTAGAGCCAAAAAAAAAAAAAAAAAAAGCCTATCCAGTGCCTCTCAGAGGGCTTGGATAATGTGGCCCACCCAGCAGCTCCCATCACTCTTGGGGGCTGAACTGAGAGGAGTACCTGCATGTGCACGAAAAGGGCCCAAAGGCTCCAATGCCCTCACCACTGACTGGTCCAGCCCTCTCATGCTACTAGCCCTGATCCCGACCCCTAGTGGGGGCGAGGACTGTGGGCTGGAGGAGTCAGGTCCGCCGGCAGCACGGCCATGTCTCCCCAGACGTCCCTCTCTCCCGGCCTGCCTGGCAGCTCCTGCGGTCTGCGTCTATGTACCTGGGAAGGGAGGGGAAAGGAGGCCGCCTAGGAGGTACTTTCCCTGTGCGACTTTAGAAGAGGCCAAAGAAGTTGGGAAGATGCCCAACAGACAACAGTGGGAACGATGGAAACAGAGAGGACTCCAGGGGGCTGTGAGTCAGCTGTGGCTGGTGGGCGACCCTGGCCAACAGAGCCGCGTGGGCCACCAGAGAAGGCAGGCTGAGGGACAGCCCCAGGGAGCCCTGGGCCCAGCTGGCCTCGCCTCTAAAGCCTCGCTCCTCACTTGGGGAGACTCTAGATGTCACAATGTTCTTCCTGAGGCTGAGTTGAGTGAGATCTTCCCTGGGCTAACATCATCGGAAGGTCCAGGAGGGAAGCAGTTAGGATCCAGAGTCCCCCCAAAAGAGGGAGGGGTGGAGACAGAAAAGGCGTCTGTGATGGGGCCTTGCACACAGAGCAGCACCGCATGAACGTGTGTGCAGGGGGACTGTCATCACCCTCTGGGAGATGCCACCCACTCAGAGGACCCCAGACGACCAGGGAGGCTGGGCAGAACAGCCAGGCAGTCTTTACACAGGAGGCCCGGGCGGGCGGGCGGCCAGGCAGGCAGCCTTCCCGGAGGCGGGACTAGATGTGAGCTGCTGAACATGACTAATCCACCCCGGGGGACAAGGCCCAGGGCTCTGAGGAATTCCATAACTTGATGGAGTCCTGTCCCTTTCACGGAAGAAAATGGACTTAAGCTATAGCTTGCTGGGAAGGAATCTGGAACTGAAGACCGTTTTATTAAGAGTCCGTGTCCAATGATTAGGCAGGACCTACGTAGAGGGAGAGAGAAACCAGTGTGAGAGAAATGGTGTGGAATGTATCGTTCAAGTCATAAAGAACAGAAGAACTGCAGACCAAGCCAGCCTCCGGTGCCCCGCCTGCTGTCAGGGCACGAGAAGACAGCGCCGCAACTGAGTTCCACCCCTGCCTGGCCAGCTGCGGGTGGGGACAGGCCCACCTTCCCCTAAGAAGGGCCTCGGATCAGGCACGCACGGATGTCTCCAGAACCGCCTGAGCCTGCTCATGCCTCTAGACAGAACGGCTTCCAGTAACGAGCTCCACGTGTGCCCATTGCGTGCTGGGGTCTCCTTTGCTGGGCTCTGCGGCTGAGAGATTATCCCGCCTGTCCTCTCCTTGCCTCACTTCTGAAGTCCTGCGTGGTGTGCCACACCCACTGGGCACCCACGGATTCTGTCCTTACCCCCCAGGATCCACTTTTCTGCACCCTATCTCAGCGAGGTAATGCTGACCCTGCCTTGGGGCTCAGCTGGAAGGAGGGAATGACCCTAAGAAAGGAGCTCTGGAGTGTAAGACCTCTAGCTAACAGCCTCTGCATTCCTCTGAACTCCAAGAAACAAGCAAAATTATAAAAAACAGGAGCCAATGACATACACTGTTAAGGAAGAAAACAAATTAAAAATAAAAAGTTGAGGAAGAAAGTTGTCCTTTCTTTTTTCCCAGGCATCAAATGCAGCTTCCTTTGACTGGGGAGAGGGGCTGGGGCTCTTTCCCACCCACAGAGCAGAGCAGATGCTTCTGTTAGAATCACGGATGCAACCAACACTGCACTCCCATGGTCCCCAAGTGTGTGTGTGTGTGGGAAAAACCCGCCCACCGGCTGCTCTCTCATTCAAGGCACATTCCACAAGGCGCGCCCTCGCCCGGGAAGCCCTCGCATCCCTCCCTGCATGTGTGTGGGTGTGAGGGGTCGCCTGGCACTGCAGACAGACTGGCTATAGCCCCATCCTCCAGATCTCTTCCTACCCCCACCCCCGCCAGGGACTCAGCCCTTCCCCAAGAGCAAGCATCACACCCTTGGAGTGGGCAGCAGGAGGCCTCAAGATGGGACAGGAACCGAGTCATTCCAAGACCCAGGGTCGCGGAAGTTGAGGCTGGTTGTCTAGGAAGTATGCCCCACGGCCTCTGTCTGCACTTTCCAGCTCAAGTCTTTCCAAAACATAAAACATTCCTTTTCCCCCTGGAGCTATTAAGAAACACCCACATGCTCCAATCCTGGGAAAAGGAAACCAGGAGACTAAAATAGCTGGTGTGTGCTCCGTCTGCAACCAGAAGACCAAAACCAAGTCCAGGAGAACGCTCTGAACTCCTATCCCAGCCCAGGCTAGGGATGCTCCTGAGAGGGACAGGAGGTGGTGTCCAACCCTGTGTTCCCATAAAACCTGTGGGTAGCACTCGGGAGGAGCCAGACGTCAATCAGCAATGGGATGGGGCGACAGCTTACGCTGGCTCCAGGGCAGTGGGAGGGTGGCCCTTGTACCACTGTCTTTGTCCCAATACTAAACCTCTCAAGCAGATTCAGAGTTTAATCGCAATCAAAGCTCAATGGAAGACTATGACTCAGGTAACAGTTGGGTTCAAAAGATGTGGTGGGTCTGGCCAACAGTGCTGCTTACGGGAGGAGGAGCACACGGTGTCTGGGGCAGAAAGACCCTCGACCCCAGTCTGTGGATGCACTGCATCCCTGAACAGGAGCCTTGTCCCAAGAGCCAGCCCCCCTGTCCTGAGCAGTTGGCAGTTGTCTACGAACAGTGGCCAAAGATGAGGCCACTTACCACTGCCCTAGCCCCAATTTAGTGCCTCTGGTCAGTTTCTTTTGGTGATTCGAATCCTGGGGCTGTGTTGGCAGAACTGACAAATACAGGCCCTTCAGGAATTTCAGCTCTAATCCAAATGGAAACACAAGAAGAAGGGCGAAACAGTTAAGCCCCCAGAGACCAAGAGAAACACCCCCAGTGGCCCCCCCACCAGGCCCCCACTCGTCCTCCCTGCCAAGGCAGAACCACCTGTACCTAGTCACAGCAATCTACCCAGCTCCATGGACCCCACACGAGGAACCACTCAGCAAGTAAGCAGTTTCCTGTGCAGGAGGGTGGTGGCAGACAGCCCATCCCCTGGAACCAGGGCACAGGTTTCCACGTGGGACCTGTAGCATCTGAGGTGCAGGGAACAAACCTACAGAGTTGGTCCCTCCCAAGAGCAGAAGCTCTCGGGTCAGTTCCCGGAGCACAGAGATGGCAAAGGAAAAGCCAGAACCACGCAGTCAAAGGACAGCCTCACAAAACTCAAGGTAGGGAGGGCACCTGGGGAGAAGAAGGAGCTGAGGCAGCCGAGGGAGCCGCCAGGGCTAGACTGCTGGAGCCTGGGAGCCTGCAGGCTGGCGGCTCCAAGACTGTAAATCTTGCCCTTTTTCCCGCCAGGACAGCTGTTCCCAGGACTCTCAGATTACTTGTTGCACAATCTTTCCACTTTCTTTAAAGGAGGAAAAAATGTGAAGGAAAAAAAAAAAATCTCGGCAGCAGCAGAGAGCTGCTGGAAATGTCGTCATGCTTACTCCACAGGAGGCGGCATCAGGCGGGGTGCAGGGTACTCAAAAGCTCAGGAGTCAGGGACAAAAGCCACGGTCCGGACTCAAGACTGGGACATCGGGGTGTGACGGTCACAACGCCCTAAGGCACCACGCTGGGCGGGGCCTGGTGGCACGGTTTTAGCCCTCAGGTCCTCTGCCAATTTCAATCTCTGGAGTTTTCTCTGGTTGCTCAGATCCTTAGGGGAAAGGGCTGCAACACCCCTAGTAGGAGAAGGCTGCTAGAAAACACAGGAGGTCCAAAACCCCAGAAGCAAAGGCAAACCTGAGGTTTGGCCAGAACTGAGAGTGAGAAGTCAGCAGCCACCTGGAATGCTAATTAGGCCCAAAAATACAGCAATTCACCCTGCCGAGCGCGCTGGGCCCTGGCCTGAGGCCCCACTCTGCCTCAGCAAGCACGGGGTGTGGCGCCCCCTACTGGCCAGCATATTTTTAAAACGCACTGGAAGAGGGAGCTGGTTACTAAGAAAGAAAAAAGGGTAAAGGATACAGAGGTGACCAGCAAACTACCCACAGCAGTCTCTGCATACAACAGGAGCTCAATAAATACAGAATATCCTCAATGGAATTCACATCACTTGGGCCCACTGAAAGGAGGTAGTCCAGAGCACTGATGTCCTAGAGAAGGCTCCCCTCCCCCTCACCTGGGAAACACAGTGTCCTTACAAAGGAAAAGGGACAGTGACAAGGTCCAGGGGGCCCCTGCCCCACAGGACCCACACACCTCAGAGCAGCACCACTCTTCTCAAGTGCTGCAAATAATCCTCATACCTCCTCGGCACCGCCGGATCACATTATCTATCTATGTGAACTAAGTGGAGTTTCTCGTTTCCTTCCAGTTACAGTAAAGTATCAGAGACAAGACTAGGTACACGGAAGAGCACACCAGGAGTCTTGCTGCCCACTGTGGATGTGCGCACTGCAGGCTGCCTGGAGGGACGGGCCCACGGCAGGCTCTGGGTGGTCTGCAGACTGTCGACTCAGCCGATGAAGGCACCTGCCTGCCCACCAACAACCCTATGCATCCAGACACAGGAAGTCAGCTCCACCTCACTGAGCAGCCTAGCCACCAGGCTTCTTCCCAGCCTCCCCTTTGGGCCAGTCTGAGCATCAGCTCCCCTGAGAATAACCAGAAATGCTTGTCTGGAGGAAAGATCTCCTGTCCCACCACAGGCACAGCTCTTGGCATCTCCACCTGCCCCCGCCTCCCACGTCAAGGCTGCTGCTCAGCCGCACCAGGGGGCACACGTGCACACCCGTGGAGCATGGGAGAAGGAACTGTTAGAGGTACAGGACACGCATGTCCAAGTGCGTGCAGTTAGGAGCAGCCAATGCAGCAGCGAGCAAACTCCGGGAAGAACGGCAGCACTCTAAGCCCCGGGAACAGCGGGGCCAAAAGCAGGCTGCTCCACACCTGCCAAAGCACATCACTTGAAAGGGCCGAGGTGCGTGCAACAGTGCCGCTGGGGGACTCTGAGGCTGGGCAGGGTCACGCGAAGATCAATTCCATCATCTGCCCCCATTCCTCCTTTCCCAGGGCTCTGCAATGTCAATACCACTGGCTACTTGCCTCCAGCCCCAGCCCAGGTCAGGGGTGGGGTGGAGGTAGGTGCTGGGATACCCACCACCCCAGGTAGAGGCCAACAGGGTGACCAGATGGACAGATGGGAGGGCCCAGCAGGTTCTTATGACTGCCGTCTCTGCTCTCTGGTAGCCTGGACATAGAGTGGAACACAAGCAGGAGTGTGGTGAGACTACATCAAAGACACCTAACCTGTTTCAGAGTCTTCGCTGTCAGAGGAGCTGGACTCGCTGGTGCTCTCCGACTCTGAGGACGAGAAACCCTTCATCTTGGAGGAGCCAGCGATCACATCAACTTTCTCAGCTGCAATAAAGCAACAGGGACAACAGAGTCAGGCAGGACCCAGAGCCCCATGAGCCAAAGGGCTGCTCCCAAAGACTGGCTGGTGGCCTTCCAGACCCTGGCCCAACCCACACTTCCCAAGGGCGCAGCTAGCCTACCACCACTCACGCCAGTTGAAATCCTGGCTTATACTCAACTTTCAAGGCCCTTTCAATCTCTCAAAATACCCCCTCACAGGGTTCACCGAGGATTAGGAGACCAGGACAGGAGGGGACTCCCTAACAAGGGACTGCTGGGAGTGTGCCCCCTCAGCTACTTTTCTGGCAGCAGGGAGAAGACCTAAAGGGGGCACAACCAGAGACAAAGCAAGACAAGGAAAAGGCCCCAGGGGCCCTCCCAGCACCTCAGTGTGCAGAGTGAGGCTGGGTGTCACTGTGTGACACCCTGAACAGAGGGGAGGGGGTGCCAAGGACCCCAAGTCAGTCTGGGCTGGAATGAAGGCTGTGTGCAAAACACTGACTCAGATTCTAAATCCTACTGGTCCTCAGACAAAACCATGAGCCAAGACAAGGCACCGATAACACCGAAGAGCCACTTGGAAGACTTGCAGAGCGGATCACAAGGAACTAGAGAAGACAGCAGGCAGGCGCAGTGCCAATCTAATGCTTTCCTCCTAGCCATGCCCCCCACCCCAGAGACCCCAGAGAGGTGAGGGAGGGGGGTGCCTCAGGACCCCAAGGGCCATCTGCCAGAGAGGTCAAGAAAGGCGCCCCACAGCCTAGGGTCGAGTTTGATGTCACCACCCTCCAGAGGCTTCTATGTCGAGGACACAGACTTCATAATCAGAAATTTAAACAGCCTGCAAAGTGAGAGGGCCAGGATTGGAAGGCCAAGTTAACTAAAGATGCTAATGGGGCTTGGCTAATAGGGGTGCAAGGGCAGCGCTGGACCCCACCTGCCAGCCCTCTTCTTTACCCGGGACTGGGAACACCCCAGCCCCACCCCAGAGGGCCAAAGGGCACCTTGAGGTTTCCTCTTCTTCCGCAAACAGGAGGTGACGTAGCGCTCCAGTTCACGCAGGGTGGATGGCTTCAGGGTCTCGAAGTCGATCTCGATCTCGTCGGGGTTGGAGTTCTTGAGGGAGGGCTCCCGCGACTGAATGATGTGCACCACACGGCCCAGCTTCTCGCCAGGCAGTTTGTTGATATCCAGGCTCAGCTGCCGCTTTTCCTCATATGACATGGGCTTGCACTTGTCCTCTTCCTCCGACTCATAGGCGGGAGGGGGCTTGCTCTTTAAGGGTGCTGGCTCCTTCTTGCTACGAAGGGGTGATGCAGATACCATTAGGAATGAGTCCCTGCAGGAAAGGTGGGCACCCATCCCTTCATTTAGGGCTTGGGGAGGCTTCTACACCCTCTCCCAGCGGTCTTCACAGGGGACAGGGGACAGGGGACACTGGCAACACCCCTCTGTGAGTGCGGAGCCGTGGCTGAGACCAAGACCAGTGAGCTGGGAGTGTCTGGCTGCCCACCATGCCCTACCATCCTCCCCTCAGGGCCCGTCCCAGAGAAGGGGCATTTGTCAGGCGGGGTGGCCACAGACCTCGTGCTGCTGTTACTGCTATTATTTTTCTTGGTCTTTTTGGGAGGAAGTTCCTTGGCTTTGCTTTTCTTATTCTCCTCCACTTCCTCTTTCTTTTTGTGCTTTTCTTTTTTCTTTTCCTTTTTGTCTTTCTCCTTTTTCTTTGGTTTGTTCTGCTGGGGCTGTGAAAGCGCTGCAAGCTGCTCGTGCACGGCTTTGAGCTGTGGTGCAGACAAGCAAGACACACTCTTGTCATGACCTGTCATCTCACCAGATATCCGCGGGGCACAGGCCCACCCAGACCCTTGAACCCCCAGGGCAGACCAGCTCTGACAAGGAGCTGACACTCAAGCCTCATGACCATCCTTGGTCCCTAAAGCAGCTGGGCAAGTGTATAGACATGTCTGGGCTCTAAAGGCCAAACTGTAGGGAGATGAGCATCCAAGAGGCCCCAGGAGACGGACAAACTGGCTCAACCACCTCCTTCGAGACACCAGAAAGTTCAGAAGCCTGACTTCTGCCCAGAGAACAGCCATGTCAGCCCACGTCCATACCCACAGGGAACATGTAAGTATGAACAACATGCACCTGACGAGGCACAAGGGGACCTGCTGGCACGCAAAGCCAAGGGCATCATGCGGACACCCCCCTCTAGCAGGGCTCCCCCGGGCCACGGACTGGAAAGGCCAGAGGTGGGGGCTAGAAGGAGACTGGGCTGCCTCCGTCCTCACCTGCTCCTGGAGCTCGGCCAGCCGCTGGGCTCGCTCCTCCTCGGAGTCGTCAGTGGAGCTGTCACTGTCTGAGGAGCTGTCGCTGCTGCTGTCACTGGAGGAGGGCGGGGCAACGACCTTGGTGGGCGGCGGCACCACTGGGGAGGACACGGCCACGGCAGGCTCCTCAGGCTCATCTGGCATCTTGGCAAAGCGCATCTCGAACACATCCTGGAGGCGGGAGAGGGAGGGGAAGCCGTGCCCATGAGGGCTGCTGGGTGCCGGGGGGCGGCGCCTGTACTGCGGCCCACACCATGCCATTCCTGGCTGGGAGGGCTGACTCGACAGGAAGCAGAGAGGGCTGGGTCAGCGGTGACCCCCTTCCTTCCACTAAGCTGAGGAATGCGCAAGGGCTCCCAGTAGCTCTTCCAAAACTCCTCTCTCAAATCTCACTTGGAGGTGAAAGGCACTCCCAACATGGCCTGATGCCCACTCCCTGAGAGACATGGCCTAAGTAAGGACCCATCTCACAGTGGATGGCTGGCCCAATGAGGACATCAGGCTAGGGACCCCTGACAGCTGCAGACCTGGACAGACTCACAGAGAAAGTGCTCTGAGGCTCCTGACAGCTTGGTGCTCAGTCGGCACCCCCCAGGGGAGCCTGCTGGACACTGGGCTGGGCACCAGAACACAACACTGAACAGAACAAGAGGCTCTCTTACGGTTCACATCCCCACAGGCAGCAGACACGGCCTGCAGGTTTAGAGTTCCAGAGGGCGTGAAGGCCCCAGGGTGGGAGTGTGTGCCGCACAGAGCCACAACCTGCGTCTCCAGGACACAGCAGAAACACGAGAAAGTGCAGAGGCAGTGTGGGGCGCTGCGGACCGGCCATGGGGAGGGCTGGCTTTGTGAGGCAGAGGCTACCTGAGCAGACACCCTAGGGGGACTGAGCACCAGAGGCCACCCCAGGAGATCCCAAGACCTTCCGACTCTGAGACTCAGAAATCTGATGGAATTGCGTGGCTCACAGAACCCAGGGGGGCAGCAATCCTTCCTGGGCTCCAGGGGTTCAGCTGTGTGTTGCCTCGCCTGCTAGCTGGCCATTCCCTCTCTACCCAAGGGGCTTTGTCACCAGAAACCCAATGACGACTCAGAACTGATAGTGGTGGAAGGAACAGAGCTGGTTTCCCAGCAGGATGTTGAGACCTGTTTTAAGCCCAGTTTAATACAGCAACTCACTCAACAGAAGGGGTCACCTTTCTCAAGCGCGAACTGATGCTTGAGAGAACAGCAGGGCCCAGAAGGGCCACAGGGTTAAACTCCAAGACTGCTATTTCAAACTGGGGTGTATTTGACAGGGCGCAACCTAGGAGACTCTCTTGATGCCTCTAGAAACACATCTTCAGATTTCCCCATGTCCAGAGACCTGGGAAAGCATGATCTGGGCAGCAGACTGTGGTACTGTTCCCTCCCCTCCAGATCACTCAGTTTGCCCTCCTCCAAGGCAGTTTCTCCCCTCAAACAAGGTGCCTGCCTGAAGTCTGCTGAGTGGGTTTCAGGTTAAGAAGGGCAATAGCTTTCTATATTTATTCAGAAATAAATCCTGGAGCATATCCAAGGGCAATGAAGAAGAAAAACAGCAGAGATGACCAGACACCATCATTGTTCAGATTGCCAGGCATAAGACCCTGTGGGCAAGCCCATCTCTGCCCACAGGGCCCTGAATGTGGGCAGGCTCAGGCCCACGACTGCCCCCCACAAACATCTAGAAGAGCCGGGCCCACACTTGGAGAAGTGTGTTTAAGAAGGCGGTGGGGCAGCTGGACCCCAAGAGTCGCAAGCACTTGGTGCTGCTGGGAGGTGATCCTTTACCAAGCAGAAGCTGCCTGTGTCACCAGTTTGTGACCCAGCCCCCCATACCAGCTGCCAGACAGCTCTACCTTACCACAAGGGCACCCCTGTTCTTGCCCCCACAGGCTATGGCTGCTGTGGAAATGAAGCCTCCTTCCACTCCCTGGCTGCTTCTGGCCCTTGACCTACCAAGGCCCCAAAACCAAACAGCAAGGAGCACACGACAGAAGGCCAAATGGGCCGCCAGCCTCCTGGGCTGTGCCCAGCTGAACGATCCCTCAGCCCCTCGTCTGTTCCAGCCCTAGTGGAGACACCCCGGGAACACACTTGGGCCCGTGTGCCAGTGAGCTAAGGGCTGCTGCAGAAAACCTTCCCAAGTCACCGAGACAAACATGCACCTGCTCTGTGGTCAACAAGACTGATGTGCTCCTTGTCCTCAACGGGGCAAACACAGATTGTTATAATGTGTCCTAAGTGCTAAGGCAGAAACAGCAAGAGTTGGCAAAGAGCTTGCGGGGGAACCTGAGACCTAAGAATGAGAAGAAAGTAACAAAGGCTGCAGACACACAGGATGGTACAAATGAGAGAAGATCAAAGTGGCGTGGGGTCAGGCAAGAGACAGTAAAATCCAGTGAGCCACAGCCAGGGCAAGTGTCTCAGGAGGGGGGAGTGACAGGAAGGAGCAGTGACCAGCAGCACACACCAGGGGAGCAGGGCTCAGGCCTTCTGTGCTAGGACGGTAGTGCCTTGAGGTGAACCCATCTACTCTGCCTAGCATGACATGACCTCCACCCCCTCCAAGGACCTGGGCCACAATCGCAATTCTCAACATCAGAGAGAATCCTGGCTTCAGGGAGCAAATTACCTCCTCTCACTATAGTGTTGACCAGGGCCATCTACTCTGGGCTGTATCGGACTCATGGAGGAAGCTCCCCACCCTCTTTAGTGACAGAGATGCTCAGGTGCTGGGAGGCGGTGGTGTCTGAAAACTCTCAGACAAACCAGCCTTCAGCTGAGCACAGTTGGAGACCAAAGGGGAGGTGCTGTCCAGTCAGCCCGTCTTTGCCCCGCCTGGATACTGCTTTCAGGCTTAGCCATACCTGGGCATACCAGGCTCAGGGCCTGGGGGCATGCAAGTGGGAAGTAGAATTCAGGCCATGGAGGCCCACTTGGCCCCAGGCGCTGGAGACGCAGCCATGAGGGGACACTCAGATATACACACAACCAGGCATATACTGGAGGTACACTGGGGCCCTGCATATGTATGTTCCTTCCTCAGTTTAATGTTTTTCCCTTGCTGTAAAACAATTGTGTACCACCATGAATTTGCACTTTCTGCCAAAATAAAACTCTGGTAATGCACATAAGCACAAAACTTCCTAAATTACGCCTCCCTTCACAGCAGAACAGAGAGCAGTGGACAGTACCAGCAGCAGCTCTGGGCCCAGTAGCTAGGCTAGCAACCCTCAGCCCAAGTCACCTGCAGGTTCTCAAGGACACCCTGAACCCAAGGGTTCCTAGCTATCTTTGTGACCACAGCTGCCAGGAGGTGGGATGTGGGCTTTCTAAAGATCCAGCATTTGGAGGCTAGATGAAAAAATATAAAGTGGATCCTTTCCCATAAAACTTCCTGGGTAAACCCCAGCCCCTGGGCACAGCAGGTCTCAACTCTTCTTACTGACACAAACAAGGGCCAGAATATTTTTGCTCCTCTTCCCCAGTAGGCAATCTAGCCACCTAAACCATGCTGATCCTGGAAAACTTTGAAAGAAGAAAAACAAAGCTCTCAATGCTACAAAATACAGGAACTGCGTTCCAGAAATACCCACACGGGACCTGCCACGTCAACTCTGCTGAAGCAGACACCCCTACCCGCTTCCAGGCATTTTACTTTCAGTAGCATGGAGACCCATCCTGTGAGGGGCAAAACAAGCTGGGGGCAGAGGCAGCCCTGTGCTGAGTGGCACACTGGGCACTGCCCTCTGCCCTCCTCCTAAGTGGACCCTCCTCGAGGGTAAGGACCTTGTCCCATTCCAGTGTTGTATCTGGAACCAACATTTAGCACAGAGCTGCCGTGTGGCAAACACCTCGGTGTCCGTGCTATGAGTAAATCCCATGTTTGGGCATGCTCATGGCACTCCCAGAACAAAAAAAATGCTGTGTGTGTGTGTGTATGTGTGTGGCTCTGAGGGCACCACTGCCACCTGGTGGTGATGTCTCAGAACTGCAGCACAGGTATGAAGCCTGAGCAGCTAGGAGGGCAAATGCAAAAGTAAACAGCAGAAAAGGCAACCTTGTGAAGAAAGGAGATGACACAGCACCAAACTGAAAAGAGTGCCCCTTCCAAAAACAAAAAAACCTCAAATGAAATAAACAGTCACCAGAAAAAAGAACCTTCAAGTCTGAGTGCATGTTTAATTAACAATAACCAGGTTCATCCTAGTAAGGTTTTCTTTTCTTGTTAAATACCTAGAGTTTCAGGACACCAAAGGCTGACCCAGACAGGCCCAAGTGAAAGAACATCTTGGCTCCAAGACGATGACACAGGAGAGAACATGCTGGTGAGCCTGGGACAGGGTGTGAAGCCAGCAGAGCTGGGAGGCAGGTGGGCAGCAGAGCCGGAGCGGCCTCCGACAGACACCGACCCAAGGTCACCAGAGGCCCTGTGCAAGTCCTCGCTTCCTGAAGCATTCCACAGCTGACAGAGAAAGCCTGGGGCGAGGAAGCCCCACCCAGACCCCAGGGGAGAGCCTGTCGCAGGATGTGTGACGTGGACCGTGTGACAACGGGTGGTCTAGCCTGCTCTGACCCTGAAAGGAGAAGTGCAACCTGGGGTCTTAGGGAGAAGAGGCTGGGAATTTTCATTACATGTGATTTCAAAAATTATAATAATGAAAACAGGTAACAGTACTAAATGTTGACTTTATTCTCCATAATTTTTAACTCCTGATCTTCCTACTCAAAAGATATGTCTCTGCTGAAATTTGGGCATATGTTGTTCCTTGTTAAAAAAAAAAAAAATAAAGCAAAGTGGAGCTAGTTCACATATTTATGTTGTAATCTGCCCCCTCGCCCCCACCCACGTGTGCACTCCACAGCACACACCATCTAGAATCAACCTGAAGGGGCCAGAATCCCACCCCATTAGGGCTCCAAGGCCACACAGAACGTCTAGAGGCAGCCACCCTGCAGCAGGAAGGCAAACATCACAGCTTTCAAGGCTCTAGTGAATGCCCGCAGGTGAGCAGTTACTTCAGCTCACAGCTGGGACAAAGTGTCTACCTGGCCAGAGTGTCCCTCGCCGACTTGAGCCAGGTCTGTTTTGGAGAAGAGCTGGGCCATGCACAGGATGCGCACGCTTCCGGCCAAGGGGAATCGGATGCAGGGGGTTGGTGGGGGGAGGGGGGGGGCTTTCAGTGGAACACCCCAAACCCAAAATGCCCGAGACCAAAACCAACCGCTCTACCTTAATCAAAAAGGAAATAATCCCAATGTAAAATATATGTATTATTCTGACTTCAGTCCACTCTTCCAAAGCAACATGGCATTATACCAAAGCAAGCGACAAGTAAAGCCTGCTGAGGCCCCCAGAGGCCTGGCCCGCCCAGGACCCCAGCCTGCTCTGCTGCAGGGTGCCACGCCCGGAGCTGCCCCGGAGCCTCACCTGGAGCTTGCGGGCCATGGCCACCACCTCATGGTCAGGAGGGTTGTACTTGTAGCAGTTAGAGAACATCAATCGGACATCGGCACCAAATTCCTGAGCATCACGGTACTCACGGGCCTCCAGTTTAGACTGAAAAGACAGGACGGGTCCTGGTTAGTCACGGCTGCCCCTGCTCCAAGAAGGGCTGTCTGCAGGAGCAAGTCAACCTCTCAATGGCTCGGAGTTTAACACAGACCTCTGGGCTGCAGTCCATGGGGTCGCAAAGAGTCGCACACGACTGAGCGACTTCACTTTCACTTTCATGCACTGGAGAAGGAAATGGCAACCCACTCCAGTGTTCTTGCCTGGAGAATCCCAGGGACGGCAGAGCCTGGTGGGCTGCCGTCTATGGGGTCGCACAGAGTCGGACACAACTGAAGCGACTTAGCAGCAGCAGCAGTGGGGAGAAGTTATTTACCTCAGTCCTCAGCATCAGGTGGACACAGAGATACTTTAACAGCAAGTCTCAAGGCCAGGAAATGCCCTGCTAGCATCTAACCCACTGTGCCTGGCAAGAGTACACAGGATCCATAGAGACAAAGCTTAAGCTACAACTGTAAAGAGAGGGCTGGGCCTAGTTCTGACCTGGCCTGTACTTGTCCTGTTGATGTCGGACAGGACACCAATCAAAAGCAACACAGCAATGTCCTCTGCTCTGCCCAAGTTTGGACAGGTTTACTCCACTCCCACATGGAAAAAATGCCAAAGGCTTAAAATAAACAAAACCAAAAATGCCAAGAAAATGCCAGCACTTGGGACTTCCCTGGTGGTCTAGTGGCTCAGATTCAGAGCTCCCAATGTAGGGGGCCCTGGTTTAACCCCTTGTCAAGGAACTGGCTCCTGCATGCTGCAACTAAAGATCCGATGTGCTACAACAAAGACCCAACACAGCCAAAGAAAACACACACACACACGCACACACGTTTAAAAAATATATATAAATATATATTAACATATATGTAAATATATATACAAACATATATATGTTTAAAATATATATATATTAACATATATATGTTTTAAATGCCAGCACTCACATGCCTCTTAAGAGCCTGTCAAAGTCACCACTCTCCAAACCCTCCTGGAGCGCCTGCCACGCGAGGGTGTCTATGGGCACTGGGCCTTGAGACCACAGAGGGCTAGCCTCAGATGGAGAAAGGGGCAGCTCTGCTGTCCACAACCAGCAGGGTCCCAGGATCTCAGGGGCTGCAGCCCTCCACAACCCCCAGCAGGGGGCGCTGGGCTGCTTTGGGTTGGTGAGGAGATTTAGACAGCTCCTGAGATTGGGCCCTCCTCCTGGACAAGCCTCAGAGGTGCTGGCCTTTCCTGTCCTACAGGGTCAGGGACACATCCACTCACCTTGATTGTGCTCATGTCCATGGGGTGCTTGATGATGTCACAGTAGTCATGCAGGCCCAGGGCCTCCACGTCCACGGGCTTGTAGAAGGGCCAGGCGTAGGCCGCATGCTTCTTGGCGAACATCTCCTTAAGGATGCCGCTGCAGCACTTGAGCTGCTCTGAGACCTTGCTGCTCTTATCTGGCGCCGGGTGCTGCTGCGAATCAGGCACGTCCTTCTTCGGGGGTTTAACAGGCCGGCTGCTCTCCCGCCGGGGGCCCAGCTTGGCAGTCTTGGGCTCCGGGGGCAGTGAGGGCGGCTCATGAATGGGGTCGATGGTGGTAGGGGTGGTGGTATCCGCTTTCCTCTTAACCCCCTTCTTTGTCTGCCAAGAGCACAGGCGCGACAGGTATGGTCAGAGGCAGCGGCTGGCACAGCAGGCCCTCATGGTCACTCCTGAAGCCAAGTCCTTTCTAGGGTCTCAATTCTTACAGGGAACAGGGCCCAAAGGTGAAGGACTGAACACAGCGAGACCCTGTCCCACCACTCTGTTCTGCAGCTGGGACAGGACCCAGTGGCAGGAGAAAGCACATAACCGAGTGTGGGATCTGCTCACCAGAGGCCAAAGGGACTTCTGCAAGCAATTTCCTACAGGCCAGGGACCTCTCCCAGAGCCCACCCCTGTCACTGGCCATCCACAGAAGGCACACTCAGAGGCTACTTAGACAGCGTCTGCAAACACACAGTCTAAATTAGAACCGGGAAGGGGGCGGCAACCACCTGGGAGGCGTTACTCAATTATGGGATCTCTGGGTCAGCAGCTTTGGGGCTGTGCTGATTTAAACACAGCTTGATGTCCCCTCGAAATACCCACAAGTGCCCTGGGAGCCAGAAGCATTGGCAAGGATGAGTGACTGTCTCCTATAAGCCTCACTGCAACTGGGGGAGTGGGAAGGGAGTCCTTTTAGCTGACGGGGCGGAAGCTACAGAGTGACCAGGCTAGGCCACACATACACAGGACGCTCACCTTCACAGGCTGTGGGGTGGCTGCAATGATGGGCGGGTGGCTCTGCACGGGCTGGGGGGCTGGTGCAGGTGGGGGCAGCGGCTGGGGGGCCACTGGCGGGGGCGTCTGCAGTGGCTGGGCAGGTACCACTGTCATGACAGGGGTCTGGACGATGAGGTCTGGGGTGACGGCAGGGAAGGGGTGAGGTGTGGCCTGCACAGGTGGAGGATTCTGCTGAGGGGTCTGGGTCTGCGGAGGAGTCGACGCTTGCGTTGTGTTTGGTACCGTAGAGACGCCAGGTTTTGCTGTCCCTATTGATCATAAAAGGGACAGGTGGTTAGATGCCAGGCCTGCATGCTGGCTGACCTTGTGGGGACACTGCCACAGGTGGTGAGCACACAGTGGCATGGGCATGGCACACAGTCACCAGAACGATTTGTCCAAGAGATGGAACAGCCCGAACACCCTGGCCCTCAGACAAATCTGTCCACCTGTCCTAGGAGGCTCCAAGAGCAGTGGCTCACCACATTCCACACTTCCTGGGGTGTCCTGGCTCCAAGTCCTTACTCAGGCACAAAGACCCCTTCATGAGCATGAAGGCTTGAGCCAAAGGAACAGGAAACTCATGCTGAGACTTAGCACCAGGACAGTGATAGCAGAAAAATATTCCTTGGCACTTTCAGGCAGAGTTGTCCTCATTCCCAGAAACACTGCCTTCTGAGTAAGCATTTCTGGCAGGAGGCCAGGATCGGCAGTCCATGCCAAGGTTTCTGGAAACTGGCAGCCCCCCATCCCTCTGAATCACAGGGGCAGGATGGACAGCTGCTGCCCTTCAAGACTGGCTCACACTGCCTCCCTGCAGCAGTGTGGGTGAGCCAAAACACACAAGGTCCCACAGCTACCCAGGTGAATGAAGCCCAAATCCCTCCCAGGAGGGAGGCTGGGGCTCCTTGGTTACTGAGTATACTGGATACCCGTGGGCAGGTTCCACAGCTAAGAGGTGACCCTCAAGACCAGCTCTCCTTGGCTCCCCCTCAGCAATGCAGGGGAGATAGCCAACCCCCTTCACTCCCATGAAAATACCCCTTCCAAGCAAGATAGGAAGTCAGGTGAAAGCTTGCTCCTTAGAGAAGCAAACAACTCACAGCACAGGCCACCCTGCAAGCATCATCTTTCTGCAACCTGGGTGCTGCAGATGGCAAGATGCAGAAGGCAGCTGTGAAAACTTCCTGGAGAGAAACATTTCACAAGTAGGCTACTCCCTTCCCACTTGCCCTCAGAATGGTACGTCAGGCTGGGAGGCAGGGGTGGGGTGGGAGCTAAGACAGACAGAGTTTGACTTCAGAAGACTATCCAGTAACAGGTATGACTCTGACACAAGTGGATTAAGATAACTCAAGTGACAAACCTTAAGGCTCTAGGATTAGTTAAGACTAAGAATGCCCTTGATCAGATCAATTTTATCCAAAGTGAAAAACACAATCTATGGCATTGGTGAGATGAAGAACTCAAATAATTTTGAAATACTTAAAAAAAAAAAGTTACACTTTCTTTTTAACTGAAGTCCATCGAGAAAGGCAAGGCCCAATGTTTTCTACTCTGGCGGAGGGTCGTATGACCCTCTGGGCTGGCTCCCCTGATGAACCTGGCTCCACCATATCCAAAACAGCAACAACACAGGTAGCATACAATATAGCCATCTTCCCACCACTCTAGTCTCCCAATGAACTCGGAGAAGGCTGCCCAACTAGGGAGAGAGAAAGCCAATTTTCTTGCTGTTTCAATGTGAAGCTAAAAGTGCTAGGGCCACTGAAGGCACCCTACCTGCTTCTTTCCTCCCACGTCCTCTTCCTTTTGCCTGGACTATCACGATCTCAGTTTCTTCAGTGGGCAGTTCGTTGATTTTTTGCAAGAAGAGCTTCTCCAGAGCTTCTGCCATTAAGACTATGTCATCTCCAGGCTAAAAGAGGAGACACACAGTGAGGGTTGGAAAGCCCTCCCCACCTTTCTAGACAGAACAAGAGCTCCCCATCCTAGGTCCCAGGAGTGGAGCATCGTATTCAGAGTCCTCCAATCTGAACTGCAAAAGGCCACAACACAGCTATACTACCTGGCACCGTGGAGGCTTCCTAGGCCTGCAAGTCTGCTGCCTCTCCAGCCTTTTACCTTCTGGCCTGAGAAACCATCCTAATGCCTGCAGTATCTATCAAGCACTGCCAACCACAGACAGGGGTCCCTCCCTTGACGCGATGCAATTTCACCAGAATTACTTGGATTACACAGGATGCATGAGCAAAGCTCCAATAGCGTTCCCCAGGGTACTGCCAAAGCAGCTCACTGAGGCTTGGGGAAACGCCCATTCCTCACTGCCTTACAGGTATCCCTCAACTCCCTCAGCTCCAAATGGAAAACTCTACCTGCACATATTTCCCTTAAACCTAGTGATGAGAACTGAGACTTTAAACAAATGATCTGGCTTCATGGCATAGCCAAGATGAATGGTTTGGCTACTGGCTTAAGACGTGATCCTTAGGCCTCCATTAAGACCCTGCAAGGGGACACTCGATTCTACGGCCACAGGCTGTTACTGATGGTCATGCTCACAGCTGCGGAGGCAGCAGCCCCGACACTGTACCCTCTCTCACATTTAGGCTTCTGTCTGAGCACATCTTTCTTTACAACTGGGCTTCCCTGGTGGCTCAGCTGGTAAAGAATCTGCCTGCAATGCCGAAGACCTCTTTTGTTTAATCCCTGGGTTGGGAAGATCCCCTGGAGAACTAAACGGCTACCCACGCCAGTATATTGGCCTGGACAATTTCATGGACTGTACAGTCCATGGGGTCGCAAAGAGTCGGACACGACTGAGCAGCTTTCACTTTCTTTACATTTTTCTCTACATTTTAGTAGGTTCCTTCCTGACAATTTGAGTCATCCTAACAAACTTTTTAGTGATTCACTACTGTTCTTTTCACATCTTCTCTACTAAACATGCTCAAGAACCAAAGTCCCGAGGGCATCAGAAGCACATGCTTCCAGCTAACGAGGATGGCTTAGAAACACAGCCAGAAGGCTACAGGCCTCAAAAGACACACGCCCAGTTCACACACAAGGTCCCACTCACCTCTGCCACCAGCAGTCTCCTCTGGCCAGACTGCACTCTACCTGCACCCACAGCCCTGCCCACGGGTTCCAGACGTGCCCGCCACCTCCACTACCTTCTGCCTCTCCACCAGCCCCCACATCTCACCTTGTTGTAGATGTAACAATTTGTAAACATAGTGTTGAAGTCCTGGATACATTCCTGAGCATTCCAGTAATAGTTGTTTTCCAAGCGCTTCTTTATTGTTCCCATATCCATAGGTGTTTTAATGATCTTATAGTAATCCTGGAGAGCAGAGAGAGCGAAAAGGGCAATGTCACCTCTGCAGCCAGGCAGCACTCACGGGTGGGGCGCGGATCTCACCCCACCTCACGCCACAGACATGCAGACCTAAGCTCTTCCACCGCATCAGTGAGCCATCTCATGGGTGGACTCCAAGATAAAGTGGTTCACAGAAGAGTTGCTAAAAGCTGAGTGGCAATTTAGAATAAGTAACAGGGAAAGTCGCTCAACCTTTAAAAAAGTGGTTCTTATCTGGTAAATTAACCCACGGGAATTTCTGCTTTCTCTCCACCATGTGAAATTATCCACGTCCGTAAAATATATTCAAGCCTCAACAACTGGACCCCTTGCTTCCTGTCACACTGAAGCACCATGGAGCAAATGCCTCTATCTTCAGTTCATCTCACTTCCATTCCTTTTACCTACATATCGTCTACAGTCTATCACTAAGGATCCAGTAGTGTCTGGATACAGCTCAACAACTAACCAGGTTAAGTGCCAGATGAGGAATCAAACGGAGAGTCCTCACTATTCTTAGTTTAAAAAAAACACAAACAAAAATTCAAAATTCCAGCAGACCCACTCCTCAAACCTCTGGATCTTATTCTACAAGTGCTGAACAGAAGACGTCAGACAGCAGGTATAGATGTGGCGAAAGCCCTCTCAATCAAACTCTCTTCTACCATCATACCTTTCCCCAAATCTAAACCAATTTTAAAAGCAAATGCTTATGATCAGACAGGGCCTGGGTTTCCAGGAGGAAGGACCACAGAGGGGCAGGCGAGAAGGTGCACCTGCACGCAGCTCACCGGCCCCACTGAGGGCCACTCTCTCTGAGGCTCCCACAGTCAGGCCCAGGTGAAGTACCAGAATCGCGTCAACTCCCGGGGAAGCCTGATGGCAGCGGGGCAAGTCCGTGCTTTGGCAAGCACTGAGGTCCTGCCCAGGAACAGAGGCGGGCAGTGCTGAAAAAGTGAGCCAAGGGTGTGAGGTTCTGACTTGCTCTAACACCCACAAGAAAGGAACAGAAGTCGCTGGCATACACCTGAGAGCTGGCACAGCTCACACCCCTGACCCAAACGGGGCTGCAGGCACAGGCATACGTACCCTGGCGAACAGGCCTCAAGAGGACACTGAACCAGACTTTCTACACTATTTGCTCTGACCACCTTTCCCAAGAGAACCAAATCCAAATATATCTGCCCTGGGGGAAACTCAGATTTTATTCCATGGCCAAAGATCATGGGGTCACCACCTCAGACTGGTGTCAGGTGCTTCAATTGGCCATGGGGTGTCGAAAGTGGTATGAGGCCCAACAAGACAGTAGCTGAGGACAGAGCAGGGAGGAGGTGGTGAGACAGTGACGGGTGAGGGTGAGGGCCGGGGGGACTGAAAGGGAGGCAGAGGCTTAAAGGGCAAGACGACTCATCTGCACACGTGTACAGAATGACAGAAGCAGGCATTCCAGTAAGGCCAACAGGGACCAGAGGCCGAGACACAGGTAAAGATCTGGAAGGGATCAGAAAATAGAGAAAGAATAAACTCTTCCCTGAGATGGCCCTATTCCCATTTCCTGGCGCGGGGGCCGTCCCTGGAAACTGGGCTTCAGTATGACACTGTTCCTAGCCAAAGAGCCCTGCCCCAGCCCTCTGGGTTAGCCCCTAGCTTGGCCACCTCTGTGAAGACTCCAGATCAGTGTCGCCACCCCCCAGCCTCTTCTTCCTCCATTGGAGCTGCTGAGGGTGACACCAAGTCACACTGGGACCCCAGGGGAGCCTGGCCTCCACTTCAGAGAATGACCTCAAACTCCCAAACCCCTGAGCCTGCCAGCCCACGCACACCCTTGTCTGTCCCGCTGGCTGGCAGGCCGCCTTCTCAGGATCTCCGGTCCCCTGACCGCCTTTCTGCTCAGTCTTCACCCTTTTAGCTCTCCATGCCTCTGCTCCCTCCGCATTCACCTGAACAAACCAACCCCTCCCTCCTCCACCTGGCCCTGCCACACTGTCCCTTCAAAGCCAAACTTCCTGAACCGGTGGCTTCACATCCTCACCTTCTTATCCACACCGCTGCAAATCTGGTTTCTACTTCTGCGCCACATCTTCCTAAGGTCACCAATGCCCTCCTAAAGGCCAACAAGAGGGTCAGGGTGGAATCCTCAGCTCTCTGACCTTCCTGTAGTCTCTGATGTGGACACCTGAGGGGCTGCTCTCTGTTGGTGACCCTCCTAGCCTCCTGCTCCCTCCAGTGCTATAAAAGCTGTGGGCCCCCTTGGATTCCAACCGCAGTGCCTCCTCTCCCCACTGTTTGCATGTGCTCTAGAAAGGTCACCTCACCTGTGGGTCCTGCACAGCCCAGCCCTTAGTCTAGCTAGAAGCTGGCACTGCAAGCTCTCCCAAGAGCCTCCTTCCAGTGATGGGATCACTGCCTCTCCTCCTGGTGTGGTCAGTGAGGAGAGTGACCTTTGGAGCCCAGATTCCATGAGGACCCTTCTTTTGTTCCCACTGGCTTTCCTCCGCCAGTTCACGACCTGAGCCTGCAGCGCCCCCACCTGACTCTCCTCCTGGGTGCACGCGATGGGTATTCAATGGACAGACAGTACTGGACAGCTGTCAGAGACACAGCGACGGTCAAGCAAGGAAAGTCACACTGATAGGTCCCTCCTCCTCGAGACCAGGTGCCCAGCAGAGGCTGGGGTCCTGCACCAGTGTAGCCCTGACTCGCCGTCTCACGTCTGGGTCAGCTGCAACAGTCATCTAATTCCAACGCCCTTGTCCAGGTGTATGTGGGATTTGGCAAACAACAGAAGACAATTTAAAGACAATTAGTCCTTGATGCTTTGAAGAAAGGAAAAATTAACACGTTTATCCTGTTTCCTCCCCAAGGTTCAGTTAAAGGCAGAAGTTAAGTTTCCAGAGCCATTTGCTAGGAATGTGGGCAAACAGAAAGCTCACAAAGCAAAAAGGAGAGGAACAGGGGCACAAAAGAACAGCAGCAGGTGCAGCATGGCCACAACACACCCCCCCCAATCCAGGCCACCCCCGTGCGCCTGGCTCCGTTCCACCACCTTTCCCCGCCCATGCTCTGGGCGACAACGAGGATGCCACTACCAGAACAGGTACTGCGGCAAGCCAATCCTTCTCAGAATCTGACCAACCACGTCTGCAGAACCTACCGGGTCGGTCTGGCCGACCAAGTCTGAGGAGGGAGGGCCTGGACCACCAAATGACCCCACTTTAGGTCCCCCGAAGCAAGGGCAAGCTGCAAGCAACCCTCCACTTCTATTTCAATCTCATCACACAGTATGTCCCAGAATCGTAGTATCAAAGAGACCAGTTACTATTTAATCCAGTCAGCACCTCTCTTCTCTTCCCCCACTTCCATTCATCAGGACTGCTGAAACCACTCACTCAAGGATACTGGAGTTTGACTCCACCCTCCCATCAATCCATCCTCACAGGAGCCAACACAGGAGGAGACCTGGAGGACGGCCGCCCAGGACCCTGCCCAGGTTACTCACAGGGAGGTTTAGCTTGACGGCATCCACAGGCTGCTGGAAAGGCCACGCAAACTGGTGTTTCCATAGTGTCTTGAGCACCACTTTGAGCAGATATTGCAGTTGGTTGGTCTGCCTCTTGGGCTTGTTGGGGTTGGAAGTCTCCGGGGGGGGAGGGTTGGTGCTGGCTGTGTTGGCTTGCTGGGGTTGGGCCTGGGCCTGCGTTGTAGACATCTGGGTAGTTTCTAGTCCATCCCCCATTACCGGCAGATTTCTCAATCTCGTCCCAGGGCCGCTCTCCGCAGACATGCTACTGATCCCATCACATTCTTCACCGGGCAATCTACAAAGGAAAAGCCACTGTCAGAGATGAGCCAGCAGAGCAGAGCCATTCACTATGAGACAGCCCCCAGGGCTGCGGCCTCCCAAGGCTGAGCACCTCTGATGAAGACCGACTGGGTCAGCTGGAGAGACACTCCAGGCACTGACTAAAAGCTCTGCTCCCCTCAAAGATTCATCATCCAGTAGGGAAGAGAGACCAGGAATCAACTTTGAGGGCGAGGCCATGGAGTCTAGAGTCAGCCAGGGGCTGAAAGGGGCTGTGGGAGCTAAGGAGTTCAGGGGAAAGTGGATACAATAAACAACAAACCAGGTTTTAACCTCTGAGTTTTTAGTGGACACTGTGAGAGAGGATGATTTGCAAGCCTCAAATTATCTCTTCATTAACATTCTTGATTGTATTTGTAGCTCATGAAACATCTAGCCACGTCAGTAATTCTACTTGGTGAGTGGGGGCCAAGCAGGAAGGCCAGGCTGCCTGTTCCTTTTTTAGCCCACACAGTCCACTACTGAGTGCTCACACTTACGAAAAGTATTTTCTTGGTAACTGAAATAATGTAGGTTTGGAGATTAAAGAAATACCACACGGTAACTGCTGATAACATAAAAATGAATCCATACTTGACCTACTGGTTTTATTAACCAGCTTGTCAAAGTTTCTTTATAAAGGGATAGAGGGGCACTTCCTGTGATTCTTTGGGGGCTTGGGGTGGGGGACAGCCCATGTGACCTCCCTCCACCCCAATCAGTGCCTTATTAGCACTCTGTCCATGCACTGCCCCCAACAACCCCTGCTTCAAGCCATACTATTTACATTCTTGCAACGGTGGTTTTGTGCACCTGTCCAGTTATTCTATAGGCCAACCACAGGGCAGTGGGTTCATGTTTTTAATGTCAAACTGCCCCTCAGAAAACACACTAACCCACCCCTTACTCTTCTTCACTCTTTTAATGAGAAGAAACGTCTGCTTAAGAGCGCACTGATCATTTGCACTCCTGTGCAGCACTTTTCTGACACTACTACTAGCAAGAAGGACAATCAGAAAGGGATGCAGGAGCTCCCTGCATGTAATGAGCAACTCCAGTAATAAACCCAGGAGTTCAGTGAGGGTAAGAAAACCTCCAGAGCTGAGGAAGTCAGGCAAGGGCTTAGGGAAAGAGGGACCACAGGACTCTGGCAGGCAGAGGGGACAAGAAGAAATGGGGCATACTGGCTGGCTCTGTCCCAGCTTTCTTCCTGGAAGACGCTCAGCACATACTAGGCATTCTGGTTCAGTCCAAGTGTAATTTAAAACAAGGTTTTCACAATGGTTTCCATGAATGCAGTTCTGGCAAAATGTTACTGTTGCTGTTCTGTCGCTAAATCACGTCTCTTTGTGACCCCACGGACTACAGCAAGCCAGGCTCCTCTGTCCTCCAGTATCTCCCGAATTTGCTCAAATTCAAGTTCACTGAGTCGGTGATGCTATCTAACCATCTCATCCTCTGCTGTCCCCTTCTCATTTTGCCTTCACTCTTTCCCAGCATGAAGGTATTTTCCAATGAGTCAGCTTTTCACATCAGGTGGCCAAAGTACCGTAGCTTTAGCTTCAGCATAATCACCAAATTTTAAATGCACAAGATGAGAACTCACTTGTAGTAGTGAAGTCCGTCATGGGGGGAGGGGGTGGAGAGCTGAACCTCTTGGTTGGAGGCCTGACAAAGCCGACATGGCCAGGGAGACCGCTTTCCTTCCAGGGTGCTCTGGCTGACTACAGGCCTAGCTATCAAATGGCTAGAGAACCCAAGAAGAGAGCACTGCTCCAAAGAAAAGGCTGATGCGGGGGCAGGAACCCACGTGGGGAGCCCATGGCCATCGCATGGCAGACTGTGGATCCTAAGGATCTGAATCCTTGTTTAAGAGGAAGGATTGTTCTCTACCCCCTTTCACCATATAGATACAAAACTTAAGAGTGAAAGTGAAAGTGAAGTCGCTCAGTCATGTCTGACTCTTTGCGACCCCATGGACTGTAGCCCACCAGGCTCCTCTGTCCCTGGGATTCTCCAGGCAAGAATAGTGGAGTGGGTTGCCATTTCCTTCTCCGGGGGATCTTCCCGATCCAGGGATCAAACTCAGGTCTTCCGCACTGCAGGCAGATGCTTTAACCTCTGAGCCACCAGGGAAGAGTGCCATTTGCCTATTCTGAGACGGGATACCAATCACTCAAAACAAACAAAGAAGCCCATCACTCTGAATAAGTGATTAATCATTTAACTTGAGGGAAAGGTCAATACTGTCCATGCTAGAGGATGGGTGTGTTACAGCAGTGCCAGTTAGGTGTCTGGAGGTGGTCATGCATCTATTCAATGATGTCCAGCTGCTCCCAATATGCTAGTAAGACTAAGGTTTATGCCCTCCAGGTAACTGCCAAGACCCAAGAAGGAAGGACAGCTCCTACAGCAACCTCCAGTCCTCTACAAGGAGAACACCAACCCAGCTCTAACAACGCTGACAGGAAAAGGGGTTTTGCAGGTGCAAAGCTGATTCCTGGTGCCTCTGCTGCACATATGGTGCTGGAGATGGAGAAGGGGCACCCAGAGTTAAAACCAGACAGGGGTCCGGCATAAAAATGTGATGGAGACTGATGGGCCAGCAGCCTGTGGAAAGCATCCTCCAAGCCGTGAGAGCAGTGTGCTAGGAGCTGAGGACCACGAAGGGGCATTTCCAGAAGCAACTTAATCTGATGGTGGGCCAGTGAACATTGCAACAGCACAACACACTCTCAGGAGCACAACTACTGAGATGCAATCGTTTCCAAAGGCAGACGTGACAGGACACGTCTGCTTCAGACTCTGAGGATACAAGGCACCTTCCTTTTTCCACCGAAGGGACTTCTGGCACAAGTACGGGCAGAGCTAAGGGCCACGTGCTCCTGAACACGTGTCATGCAATGCGCTGTGGTGTGACAGCGGCGATGGAGGTGCTCCTAACGGGAGGGAGGAACATAAAGCACAGTGGGCTGGCAGCCTGCAAAGGATGGGGTGGACCCTGGAGCCTTAAGGTGAGTAAACACACCCCAGTGAGAGGAGGAAGGAGGCCACATACAGATTCAGGGAGGGGAAGCCTCCAAAGGCTAGGTGGGATAATGTGCGGAGTCATCTGAAAGAGTGCTCAGAGAACAGAGGCGGAGAGAACAAGGGCTTAGGCTGAATCACTCAACACTGAGTGTGACTCGGGAGGAAGGGAGGAATTTGGCTGAGAGCATGTCACTGCTGACCTCAGGTGAAGCAGGATGTGGAGGGCAGCCTAAGGGGGTGACAGAGGGAGGCGGCCCCCTGGAAGCTTCATCTGGCCGCGTGTGGAACCTTGCACACAAAAAGCGTGCCTTCACTCCTGAAGTGAGTGACAAGGAAGAGAAGAAATTTCTCTAGTTCTCAGGTTTAGCTGATAGAAGAGTGGGACCTGAGTCTCACGGAAGCTAGGTCTTACAGCCACCCGCAGAGTAATAAGGCATGGCAAAGTTCAGGCAGGCGAGTTCACACAACTGCGTCCCTGACGGCAGCAGGCGAGTGCAGACTGCCTTTAGGTAGCTGCCGTTTAATTACTTATTCCCCTCTTCATTTCTTTTTATTCTCACCCCAGCATTGATAAGAAAAGCTCCTGTTTGTACCAGTGTTAAAGGTTGTACTAAGAGGTGTCAGCAGACAATAATACTATTTTCTGGATGAAATTTAACAACACTGTTTTGCTCTCATGGTTTCTAATGTTACTGATTATCCATTTATTACTGTGACTCCTGATTTAGTTTCCTTTCAAAATAAAGGTCCTATAAACAAAACAGTAAACTGATTAAAAAAAAAAACAGTAAAGGATACAAGTATCAAGATAGGACATGACAAAGATAAAGTGGGAGTTGTAAGGGCAACCTGGTCTTGCCCTGTGATTCTCTTCAGAGGGGAGCCAGACGAGACCTACTGCAGGTTCCAGGTGGGGAAGCCAGTGAAAGTTGCTCAGTCGTGTCCGACTCTTCACAACCCAATGGACTATACAGTCCATGGAGTTCTCCAGGCCAGAATACTGGAGTATGTACATGTTCCCTTCTTCAGGGAATCTGCCCAACCCAGGGATCAAACTCAGGTCTCTGGCATTGCAGGTGGATTCTCTACCAACTGAGCCACCAGGGAAGCTCAAAAACACTATAGTGGGTGGCCCATCCATTCTCCAGCGGATCTTCCCAATCCAGGAACTGAACTGGGGGTCTCCTGCATTGCAGGCAGATTCTTTACTAGCTGGGCTACTAGGGAAGCCCAGGGAAGTCAGCAGGCTAGGAAAATTTGCAGGAAACTGCTGAAGATGGAGGGAGGATGGAGAGGCATCCCCCAAATGGTGGAGACTATGCAGCGTTCCCTCGAAGCCCTCTACAGGTAAGTGAATGGAGGTAATCATTTACTGGGTAGAAATAGAAACTGGAGTTTGGGGCCAATACGGGGGAGACAGAAGGACAAATGACACAGGCAACACACCAGCTGGCCAGGAGCCTTTAGTTTGGTGGCCACAAGCAAGATACACAGAGATATAAGATATGCTGAGTACGGGACATAAGCATCGACGGGGCAGCACACAGAGAAGGAAATTTGTCAGTGGGATTTAAGAACACCTGGAGGATAAATTTATAAAAAAAAAAAGAAAAAAGAACACGTGGAGTTGGCTGGGGGAGGGTTTCTATGCAGCAGAACCAACGTGTCCAGAGGAGCGCAAGGGGACTAACGTTCACTGCGGCCCCATCGTGAAGGGAGGAGTCAAGCTATGAGGATGAAGGCTGATGCACAGTCTGGCTTCTCCTCTTAGATCTCTCCCAGGAAGAAGCCCGCGAATTACACAGCCAAGCCTGTACCAGGTGAGTTCCAGCAGGCAAGGGACAGGAGCCACCCCACCCTGAAGGAGACAGTCTGGCTCCAGGGCAGCAGGGCTCTGTCAGCTACAAGAATGCAGGCCACCAGAGGGTGGAGCCAAGCACATCCCACCAGGAGGAAACAGCCGCACAAATTTCCCATTAAGTGATGGTATTCTGGAAATCCTCAAGCAGTGTCCCCAAGGCAAGAGGGAGTCAAAATAAATGCCGAAGGATGGTGGGCTCTGGACACAACCATTTTCCTTCACCTTCAAGCCATGGGCCTTTGGGCCAAGGAAGTTAAATTTTCTGCTCAAAAAAATGAATACTTTTTCTACAGAAAATCTGACCCTTTAACTTTGCTTCATCTCTATTTTAAACCAATATGTCTATGACAGAGCCAAAACATCCTTTCGAGCCTGTAAGAACTGGGTAAGTAAACTCCTTAGGAAACTTTCAGAAGCCATTCATTCATACTGCAGCAAGAACACCTGGGAAACCAACAAGAATCTCTAATCTGTTATGGGCCAAGAAAGAGAGGCACTGGTGAGCAGCGCTGTGTAAGAGCCGGGATGACTTTTCTAAGATATAGATCCAACTGGGTTGCCACCTCAAGTAAATTGGTCCCACAGTAGTCGCCCCTAGCCTGCACTGTCCCAGCGCCTGATATCAATACTCCAGACACCACGGTGGCCACAATGGGCCCCTTCTCTTGTCACCTTCACGACTTTCATTTGCTCTATCTGGTGCTTCCCTGATCTGTCTCACAGTTCTGATGGTCAGCCTCCCCCATACATGCAGCTGGGAGCCCTAGGGCCATCTTTACTTCACTCTTGTCCTAGCACACAGCAGGTGTTTACTGAATGACTCAAGTACTGAAGTCACCCTACACTGACCACACACAATGGTCACTCTGGGGCTTCTACATCAATTTCAAAACTCTGGAAAAGGAAACCAGCTTGCATTCTCACATGGAATCATGTGAGAATGCATCCCATCTGAGCTGCAAGCCATGCTTGGGGACTCTGCAGTCCACATGACGTCCACCGAGTGATTAAGCAACACCTGGGCAGGCACTGTGAAAAAGAATGGCAGGGTTGCTGTGACCACTGACACAGGGCATGGGCACTCCTGTGGTGGGGAAGGTACAGAGAGACAAGGCTTGTGATGGTCTGGGGAAGGCGCCACTGACGCAGTAACACAGGCACAGGCCTGGAGGCAGGAGACACACCAGGGCACGTGCAGAGCCGAGAGGAGGACACACAGGAGCATGTGGCCACGCTGGCCTCATGTCCTCCCTAAGTCCCTGATTGCAGGGCAGGGAAGGCAGCGAAAGGAGCAAGGCGGGTGGAAGAGGCACTGAGGTCTGATTCTAGGGACACCGCGAGGTAAAGACCATGAAGAATCTCATTCCTGCCTGGAATATAGTTTCATCCTCAACTATACCTACACACAGCAGCATGCTGTTTCCAGATGCAGAAGATGGGATGCGCGGGGACAGGGTAAATCATGAGTGTGAACACAGGGTGGCTCTCTGTCTGCTCCTGAGTCCTACAGGAAATGAACAGCTCTCAGCACCAGAGCTCTCTTTAGAGAGAGGCAGCTGAAAAGTCAAACTTATCAATCTGCAGATATGGAGGAATTTATTAATTAAATTCTCATGACAAAGTATAAATCGCCTTCAACTAATTCAACCACAGTTTTACAGCTGAAAGATTCAAAAATGCTGTCCCCTGTTTCCACACTGACCTGTGGCTGAGAGGCAGGAGCCCCCAGGTACTGAGCTGAGACTGGGGAAGGTCAAGGGACAGGAAGAGGATTTCACCTATTGTTTTCAACCCAAAGAAGGCTGAAAGGCCCCCCAGGGTGTCCAATTCTGGATCTACTCCCAACAGGTATCTTACAGCATGTTCCCAGTTTAGAGAAATAAGAAGAAAAAGATGAAGAAAACTTGGATGGTCAGTGTCCTGGTTCAAAGACTGTCGAGGCACCACAGAGTGTCACAGTGGGAACTATCAGTGTAAGGAAACTGATAATGTTACACCCTACCATATTCAACAATGTCCCATCTCCCACAGCCTGCATTCAGCAGTTACTGTCATAAAAAGCAAATACAGCTGGTCCTTCTTATCTGCAGATTCCACCAACAGCAGATCAACAAAATTTGGGGGGGGGGGAGATATTCTAGAAAGTTTTAAAAAGCAAAATTTGAATTGGTAGGCACTGGCAACACAGAATTTACACTGTCTACAGTTACTTTCATAATGTTTACATTACATTAGCTATAAATAACCTAGAAATGATTTAAAGTATAGGCAAGGACAGAGGACACGAAGTTGGTTATATGCAAACTCTATGCCATCAAATTTTCTTTATTGGAGTCTAGCTGATTTACAATGTTGTGTTAGTTTCTGTTGTACAACAAAGTTAATCAGTTCCATTTATACATATACCAACTCTTTCTTAATTCTGATTTATTGGCTGTGTTGGGTCTTAGTTGCAGGATACAGATCTTCCATTTTCATTGCTGCATGTGGGATCTTTAGTCGCAACATGCAAACTCCCAGCTGAGGCATGTGGGATCTAGTCCCCTGATTAAGGAACAAACCTGAGCTCCCTGCAATGGCAGTGCAGAGTCCAAGCCACCGGACCACTAGGGAAGTCCCTGACTCTGCTTTAGACTCTTTTCCTGTAAAGGTCATTACAGAGTACTGAGTAGAGCTCTGCGTGTTGCACAGTGGGTCCTTAAAAGATCTCTGTCTTACACAGACCAGTGCATATGTCATTCCCAATCTTCCGCTCTTAACCCTCCCCTCCCTCCCCCCACTGGTAACCGTAAGTGTGTTTTCTACACCTATGATTCTATTTGTGTTTTCTAACTAACTTCACTTGCATCAATTTTTTTGGATTGCACATACAAGTGAAATGATATGTGCAATGATCACACGATACGCATTTTTTCCTGACTTACTTCTCTCAGCATGATAATCTCTAGGTCTATCCATGTTGCTGCAATATAAGAGACTCGAGCACCTCTGGATTTGGGTGCCTGGCAGTAGGTGTGATTGTGTGTCCGTGTGTCTTAAAACGGAATCCTCAACAGATACCAAGGGACGGCTGTACCATGTAAAATTCAACACGGGATAGAAAATGTGGGTGACAGATGTCTTAAGGTTCCAGTTCTAAGGTTTATGGAGCTGTGCTGTAGCATTAGGCACACATATTCCATAAGCAACTGGCTATAGTAATGCAAGAATATAATATTTTCTCCTTTCAATTCAGGTTTTCTTCAAACAGTTGTAAACTGTTGTTGGGATATTAGTGCTTACTTTGTCGTTTGTACCTAACTATCCAATAAACAAACTTGTTAGGTATTCCCTGTGGCCTAATATCATGATTTAAGAAGTGACATGCTACTCCTGCTGTGAACTAAAGGACGGGAGCCTCTGGGCTGACTAATGAGAGTTAAGCTGTCAGCTCGCTCTCTTTTTGTCTGCACTGGGCCTCACCGCTGCTCGCAGGCTTTCTCTGGCGGCGCGAGGAGGCTGCGCTCGCGGTCTGGTGTGCAGGCTCTGCACTGCAGTGGCTTTCTCTCACTGCGGGGCACAGGCTCTAGGGCACACAGGCTTAGCTGCCTGGCAGCATGTGGAATCTTCCTGGACCAGTGACTGAACCCTTGTCCCCTACACAGTGGCAGCTGTATTCTTAACCAGTAAACCACCAGGGAAGTCCAAAATGCCAATTCTTTTTCTATGTTTACAGTCCCATGATTAATTACTCCTGCTGTGAGGATATTGCTTGTTATCATTCCAATTCATCCAAGGACACTGGTTAGCAGACAATACAACTGTAATGTTTTTCAAATTTCAACAGAAATATTTTCTTTCCTGGAGATTAGGAGGTGAGACAGACACGGGAGAGGCTTGAGTCTAGGCTTCTGAAAGTAACCAAGAGAGGACAAGAGAAAGACTTGATTCCTGGAGATTCAGTCCCAGCTCTGTCTCTGGAGAGAGGCTGACAGTTGCACTTTGTATTTGCAGTTCCACCTTAACTCCTGGCCTCCCAGAGGGCCCACAAGCCCACTGACCCCACCTTGGCTCCTTCCTGTCCATTCACTCGCCTCTGAATTAAAGTGACATGGCACATAGGCAGTAAGATGCCAGAGAAGGCAAGAGAAATGCAGGTTAACTGGGAAGCCTCACAAACTCTCCTGTGAGATACAGTGACGATACTCAACATCTGTGCTAGGACCCAGAAAAGCTTGTCAGTAGATAACTGCTGCTTCCTGGGCTGACACCCTGTACTGAACACTTACTTAACCCTCAAGGCAAGCATCCAACGGAGGTGGTGGCATTACCGCCTTCATCGTCCCGGCAACAAAGCAGCATAGTGGGTGGTGGTCTGGTCAGCAGGAGGTTGCCCAGGGCTGTGTGTGTCTCGAGTGCTCTGTTTCACAGCTGCTTCTGTTCACGAAGCGCAGGGGCAAAGGCCCAGTCAACTGCTGGGCCCAGAGAGTGCGGTTTGGCTGAAGGCACCCCACTTCCATATCCTGGCACGTTATTTCTTAAAAAATTTACTTGAGCTGTACTGGCCCTTCGTTGCTGCATGGGCTTTCTCTAGCTGAGGCAAGCAGGGGCTCCTCTCTGGCTGTGCTGTGCGGGCTTCTCACCGCAGCCGCTTCTCGTCGCAGCTCCCAGGCTCTGGAGCGCTGGCTCTGCAGTGGTGCCACAGGGGCTTGGCTGCTCTGCAGCATGCGGCACCTTCCCAGATCAGCGACTGAACCTGTGTCTCTTGCACTGGAAGGTGAATTCTTTAGCACTGAGCCACCAGGGAAGCCCGTGGTATGTATTTAATCAACAGATTTGCTCTCTCTGCAGAAGCAGCTGAATGTCATATGACCCTCGAGTAAATGAGGTTAGCTTCCAAAGCATTTCACCCGTGCAAACGAACCAAAGTCAAGATAACTCTCACAGCACCTGGCCATCTGTGACTTGGCCAACATCATAGGTGAAATCAGCAGCACACTCCCCTGCTGATGCCATGGGGAGCAGGGTCACCCAAGGGGAGTGGAGACCAAATTATTTATGCTTCCCAAGCAGTAAAGGGCTGGAGGGGCTGTGGCTTTAACTGTTTTCACGCCAAGAAAAAAAGCTGGCCACTGCCAGATGACCCCAGTGTCTCCTGAATGTATAAGCTGACAGTAGCACGCCTTCAAACAAAGGAGATCCCCTCCTCACTACTACAAGGTTCTTCTATAATAATAATGAGATAGGGGACCTTGATTCTGGTTAAAAAAATATAACAAAAAACCTGGCAATTTCTCATTACTATTTAATGTGCAGCAAATCGTAGCCTGTCCTAGGAACATCTTTGTTGAAATGTTAGTTACAATGGTCATGGAACACCAATATCAGAAAGCATGTTCCTCCTGGTCCCAGAGGAGAAGCTGCTTCCTGTTCACAGTGAAGGCCCGTTTCACTGTGCGATCTGTGTCGGTGGGGAAGCACAAACAGGATTACTCTTCCATCTGACCGGCTCAGACGGCTGGTGAGAACAGCAATCGTGTCATCAGCCAGACTGAGGTGTCTGGAGGCTGGCCAGTGGCTATGCTCTGAGGAAGCTCTCAGAAGCCTTAATCCTCCTCCCTGCAGCTTGTACATGCCCTGACCCCTGGACTTGCCAAGCAGGGCCCCATCACCTCAGAGTCAAGCTGGCAGCTGCCTTGAGCCCGGCAGCTCCCGGTGGAAATGAGTCAGCCATGCTGCTAAGCGTGCACAGACTCACTCATGCTCTCTGTCCCCCACTGGAGGGAAGCAGGCCCATGAGGACCCTGCGGCCGGAAGATCAGGACCCAGAAGGCTGGGCAGGCCACAACCCCGCCAATCAGAAATCCACTCGCTCTGCTTTAGAAACCAATCAGCAGAAACACTACATTAGAGGCAGTGAAAAATGTGCACTATCTTTAACTTCCCTATGAAAGCTGCCAGCAGCTGGAGGTACAATAAAAGGTTCCATTGTTACATACGGCTTACATCATGGTGTTGATGGTTAAATCTGGACAGATGATTTGTGAATTTAAAGTGTTCCTGAGATGGGCATGCAGTTAAAAAGAAAACAAAACTACTAAAACATACATCAGCAAGGGGAGGCTAATTTTTCCCAGAGAGTAAATATAGTCATCTCTGCAGGATACACAGTCTTTGTAACACTTCATTCTGCTGTTGCTGTATCATGAAAGCAGCCTGCTGACAATCCTGGGACGAGGAATTGTGGCTGTGTGTCAGTAAAATTCAGACTAGTGGGCAGGCCTTAGTTTACAAACCCTGTTTCATAGATTTCTAGACTTTGTGTCAAAATGAAGGAACTGTAAGTGACAGGAGTGCTATGTTAGAAAAGCAGATGAAATTACACAATTACAGATGAACTTAGGTAAAGACAGACAACTGGGTGTGTACATGGAACCATAAAATGGAAGTGAGACACGGTGGCAGCTCTGTGGGTGACTATACCTACTTCCATTTAAAAACCAACCAGCCAACAATATGCTCCCCTCTCACAAGTCCCCACTGACCTCTGCTGAGGTGGTTTTCTGATCTGTCTGCCTCTTTACCTGGTGAGCTGGCCTCCAGGCACTGCTTCTCAAAGCAGCCTTGACCTGCCCAAGTCTACAAATTAGAGGCTGGAAGACTGACAGAAACATAATCTGCCATTAATTCAAACTCTCCATTCCCACGGACCTAGGTCTAAGGTTGTGCCCTTCATAGGTAAGGTAAGAGTGATACTTTCTTCTGGTTGCCTCTTTTAAAGTTATTACTCCTACTAGTCTATCTGCCTTTACTTTTAAACCTTTTATTTTTAGTGATTTTATTTTCCAAAAGAGCTGTTTTGATGTATGTAACACTAAGATTAACCCACACTACAACACGTAATGCCAACAGAACAGACTGTCATGTCATGCAGAAAATTCCTGCTCGCTTTAAGAGGTGGACTCCAATATGGCCAGAGACACACAGATCGCAAAGCCAAGGCAGGCAGAGAGGCCAGGCACTTCCTCTGCCTATATGAGAGTTTCCCAGTAGGAAGGAAGCATAGGGAACAATGCAGAATTGAATAATCTGCAAGGCAGCAAGAATGAGAGCTGGTGTTCATTTCGCAACACAGAGAAAGTGTGAAACGAAGAAAACGTCTGAGGAGTGAGAAACTAGGATCAGCCGAACGAGGCTGACAGCAGTGCTGTGGGTGGCCTGCATGCAGCCATAAAGCTTCTGAGGGCGATGCTACACTGGTGCTCTGGAACCGGCACACTGACTCTCTAGAACCCTCCCATTTCCAACAAAAAGATAAAAAGCAAGTTCATGATCCTCATGAACAAAATTTAAAAGTAAAACTAGTACAAGAAAGACAACTGTGGTGTTTCTAGCACACCAAACACCAGGAAAACACGTTAGTGTTAACCTTCAAGCTAATGGTCAAAATCGAGCTGTTTGGGAATTTGGGAGGCCAAGAGGAAGGTATGAATTGCAGATCATGAACCACCTGCAACAGGCAACAGGAAGCACCACACGGGGGAGAGGCAGTCTAATGTCTGTGGCTGAAATGTTCCAGAACATGCCAGCTCACAGGCACACAGGTCTGCTTTAAGTGGAAACAGCAACATCCCAACTTTTCCCACAAAGTCATTCCCTGAAATGAGAAGCAGTCTCCACAAGAAGGCCAAGCTAAAAGGTGAGAGATATCCCACAAAAGTGTATCATGGCTCTGAGCTTCTCTCCAAAGCAGCAGAATGGAAGCTGAGAGGGAGACTCAAAACTACACTGTACTGGGACTTCCCTGGTGGTCCCGTTATGAGGGCACTCCCAACGCAGAGGGCCCAGGCCTGATCCCTAGTCAGGGAGCTAGACCCCACATGCCACAACTAGAGCTCAAATGCTGCAACTAGAGACCCTGAGTGCTGCTAAATAAGTATTTTTTAAAACTGCACTTGCTGGGGACAGAAGGGGCCCAGGAAGAGGGCTAACACAACAGCTTCCCAAGACACCATGACCCCAACCTCTTCAGCTATGACCACAAAGGAGGCAGGAACAGATGCATCGATCAAGGACAAGGGCACACAATGACTCGGGCTTTAGCGAAGCAGGAGAGCCTAGTTACCTTGATGAAGAGCAGATGCTTATGGGTGACCTCTTCTTTAATGATACTACCCTCTGACCTTCACTGTGAAGCTGAACTTTAAAAGAAAAATCTCAGAAAAAGGAATTATCTGTCATTATCAGGCACTCTCAAGAAAGGAATTATCTGTCATTATTAGGCACTCTCAAGAGGAGGATCCAGCTAGGATGACCTGTTCCCCTCACCTTTCACCAGATTCAGAACTCAAATAATAGCGAGGGCTGACAATGTCTGAACTAGATATCCACTGCCAAGGGTACAGCCAAGGCTGGTGCTCTGAGAGTCAAGCTGCACCAGGGAAATAGACCGAGGGGCCCTGGCCTCCAAAATGCACTGACTTCCAGACAGATGCTTCTCTCAGGCAAGGGTAAGCCACCTCCATGTGCTGCAAGGAGGTCTCTACCCTCAGGAAACACTCAGTGTTGACTCTGCCCTCACAATCTCACCATGTCAGCTTGAGAAGGACGTGTGGATTTAAACAACCAACCTCCTCTAGATCTCAGTAACTTTCAGAGTGCAAAGCCAATCAAGGACAAAACTCAACACTGCTTTAGATGAGAACAGCGAGGGAAGCAAAAAAAGAAGTTGACAGGGATCCGTTTCTTTGTAAAAACTGATGTTTTTGTTTGTCATTAATTCCACCTAACTTCCACGAAAGTAACTGATTCACAGAAGTCAAATGCCCCAACTCTTGACAGACAGGAAGGTGGATACAGGTGCTGGAGAGAACAGGTCAAACCTCACCAAGCACAGATGATCTCTTCAGCCACTGTGCTCTGGGCAGGGGGGCCTTGCCACAGGCAGTGCTCTGCCCTGGGGGACCTCAGCTGCAGCTGAATCTCACAGGCTCAGATCCTGTTGCACAGCCCAAGTTTACTCCCTGGCAGACACAGTCAGGTCAGCTTGTCCTAAGTGTCCACTTAGGAAAGTAAAGGTTGCTCACTGGTGAGGAGCTCTCAGCCCATCAGAAGCCAAAACCCCTGCCCCAGTGCACAGACTACCACACTCCCAATGAACCCACAGTATTTCCTGGAACTCTCTGCCACTTTTCTATTAATATCAGGAAAAATACTTAAGGATGTGGAACTAACATACACCACATGAAGCTTCAAACCAAGGTCCAGTGCACAGAATGACTGAATAAAAAAATGTGTGCACACACGTCTCTGGCTGGGAATACCACCTGCATTCACTGGATTTAGTAACTGGTTTTCCCAATGCATGGGGAAAGCCGGAGACCCACATGCTGGGCAAATTGAGGCCCGTCGCCCTTCCCCATCTCTCCACATAACTCTCTGGAATTCTGAGTCCTTCTAAGACTCCATGTCAGGTATGTCTCACCCAGGAGAGAGCAAAGCTGAACAGGGCCAGTGACCCCACTATCTTCTCCGGGGTCTCAGTGCACTCCCACCAACGATCCCCACAACTCTGTGCAGCTTGGGACCTGGGGCCAAGAGCTAGACAGAAGAGGAGCAAAGAAACGGTCTCCTCCCGTTTAACCAGGAACACAGATGGGCTGCCATGTAATTCCCATCCCCCACACACCTTACACAGATGAGATGTGGCTGGGCCCCTTCCCTCCACCAGTCTAACACTCAGTGGAGAAGCAAAGGCTTCAAGAGGTGCTCCCAGGCCTTATTAAGACAGAAGGACAGAAATGAGAAAGAGAATCCAGCTGAGAATTCACCAAAAAAACAGCAGGGCCCAAAAGTTTTCAGGAGTCCTCAGAAGTCAGAGAAGGACCTGGTAGAAGATGGCAGTGTAGGCAGCCGCACAGAGAAAGAAATTCTTCACTCTTACACATCCTATCTACATGTGTCTGACAGAAATAAATGTGACCATTCAAGCACCTTCATTTTCTTGTAGCCAGATTATAATGCTAAAAGGTGAAGTTAACAGCATATTTCGTGGAACCCAATATACTCAAAATTCCATTTCAATGTGTAACCATAAAAGAAACTGAGACATTTTACATTTTTCATACTAAATGTCTTAAATTGCTGTATACTCCACACCTTCAGCACATCTCAATTCAGAAGCTAAATTTTCATTCAAAATATTTGATCTGTGTGTACATTTTATAAAGTTTGACATTTAAAGTAGATTCACGGACTTCCCTGGAGGTCCAGTGGTTAGGGCTCCAACCTTCCACTGCACAGGGCAAGGGTCCGATTCCTGGTCGGGGAACTAAGATCTTGCATACCATGTTACATGGCTAAAGAAAGAGAAAAATAGATGCACGTGCCCAAGATGTTCCAAACATACTTAAAAAGTTCTCCAAAACTAAATGGTGGCACCAGTTTTAAATTTTTAATTAGAATTCATTAAAAATTTAAAATTCAGTTCCCCAGTCGCAGTTCCACATTTTGATGAGGCCTAAAACCCCAATGAGGTTAGTACTGACATTGACTGTGAAGATGTAGAAGCTTCCTCCTGTAGAAGCTAGGTAGGCTGGGGCATTCATGTCAGAAACTCAGCTCTGGGGCCGAAGAACCCAGATCACTACACATTCAGGGTTGGTTTGCCCCTAGTCATTTCAAACCCATCACCTTCATCACCCACAGATCCACCTGCACTTTACATCAACTTGCTTTTTATAAATTTATTTATTTAAAAGAAAATGCTAACATATCACATGTGATGTGTCAACCTATTTGAATGGGAGGCAGACATTTTTTGAGACAACATTGGAATTCTTAATATGGAATGCCATTATTGTTAATTTTCCATAATGTTTACTGTGGTTTAATAGGACAATGCCCTTATTTAAAATAAACTAAAAACTTCAATAGGCTTCTATATTATTTATCCTTTTATTGTGGCAAAATACACACTACATGAAATTTACCATTTTAACCATTTGCAAGGTGGCTCAGTGGCAACGTGGGAGACGCAGGAGACACTGGTTCATTCCCTGGGCTGGGAAGATCCCCTGGAGGAGGGCATGGCAGCCCACCCCAGGACTCCTGCCTGGAGAACCCCAGGGACAGAGGGGCCCGGCGGGCTGCAGTCCGTGGGGTCACAAACAGTCGGCTATGACTGGCACGTCTGAGCACGCATGCGAGCATACAGTTGAGTGGCACTAAGCACAACCACGCAGCTGGCCAACTATCGCCACTCTCCAACTCAAGGACATTGTTCATCTTGCAAAACCGAAACTCCACACCCATTAAACACTAACTCTCCATTTCCTCCACCCTCCAGCTCCTAGGAATCACCATTCTACTTTCCGTCTCTATGAAACCAATTACTCTCACTACCTAATGTAAGTGGAATCACAAAGCATTCGTCCTTCTGTAACTGGATCTTTTTCTTCACATAACGTCCTCAAGGTTCATACACGTAGCATGTCTCAGAATGTCCTTCCTTTTACGGCTGAATAATATTCCATCATGTGGATAGACTGTATTTGTTCGTTCATCCCTCCACGGCAACTTGGGCTGCTTCCATCTTTTGGCCATTATGACCAATACTTCTATGAACACGGGTACACAAATATCTGCTGGGAGTCCCTGCTTTCATGAAAACACCTTTATTCTGAAAGAGATGCTGGCTGAAGTACATGAGGTAAAATATCACACCTGCAACCTACTTTCAACGACTGGGGTGGGAGGAAACCTGTGCACTGAAAAATAAAACAAACGTGGCAAAATATTAATTGGTGAATCTACTTTTTGAAGCTATGAAAAATTTCAAAAGAAAAAGTCATTAACTTGAAAACGAGCACCAGCTGCTAAGAAGAGAAAGTCCGTGTAAAAAAAAAGGACAATGAAAGCAATGCTGGCATGACTACTGGCCCAAGATTCTGACTGGCATTAGAAGTGCACCAAGAGAGATTAGCAACAGCTGACACTTTTTCCACAAAGTGAACAGAAGCACTGTGGGAGACCGAAAACCCAACTGCGCCCCTCTCTCATGAGGACTGCTAGCCCTGGCACTTGCCAAAGTCACTCCACTTAGGGGTTAGGCATCCCACAATTTGGGAACACTACTGAGGGGTTGGAGAGCAAATTTATCATGGAGGCTACCGCAGGGACAAAGCAAGACCAAGGCGGGGCAGGGCGGGCACGTACAGATGATGGGGTCAGACCCAAAAGATAATTTAAGGGCACAAATCCCAGCTGTTGAGGCCCAAAGGAAGACCAGAATTAACTGATGAGCCATCATAAGACAAACTTGCATCTGGGCATTAGGAGCAGAGCACAGCAGAGCTGAGTAGCCAGGCTGAGTGAGGCCATTCAGGACACCATGCCCAGAGATGAGAGTGCCCCAAATTGAAATCCCTGCCAGGGAGGTAGACAGAGGCCCTGGAATCAGCAGCCTCCTGAATGGCAACACCACAGAAACAGGCTGGAGGCAGCAAGTGTGGGTCATGGTCTCAGGCATCACGACTGCTCCTGGGTTTTCAACAAGCCGGCTGGCAACCTGGGGCGAGAGTAGGGGGACTCAAACCGTAGAATTTTGTCCTCCAAGAGTTGAATAATGGATGTGAAAGGGGAGGAATTGGAAAATATGTCAGAAAACGTTAAATGTGAGATACACGAAGTCACTGAAAGAGAGTTTTAGATACACATCAAGACACGGAAGGAGAATTTTAGATCAAGGCAAAAAAAACAAAAGAAAATAAATTTCAAAGAAGATTCCAAAGCCTGGGCTATGATCCTGCAGGGCCCCCACGTTCCTCGTAACTAGAGGGAGGGGACTAGAACACAAGTTTTAGTTATAAACTCAGCTCCTTCCCAGAGGCTGTTTTGTGAGACACAGGCAGAATTCAGCCAGAATACTGACCCTGCCCTGAGCCCTCCACAAACTCGGGTGGCTCCTCCCACTAATATAAAGGAACACGGAGCCATTCTGCATTTCCCTTGTTCTGGCCTCAGCAGCTGGTGCTACGCAGGATCGTGTGCTGCACCAGGCGGATGTGAGGAAGTCAGCCCGTGAGGGTGGCTTCAGAAAAGGGTGGAGGGCACTGACCCAGGCAGATGGAGAAAGGCAGAGCTCTGAGTCCACCCTCAACGAATGGCATGAATGAGCTCTTTCATTGGCAAAGGAGAGTGTGCAGCAGTGCCATCTGCTATGGGGAGAGAAAGGTCAGAGAACAGGCACTGCGTCCTCAGCCCTCCAGAGTCGGGTGAAAACCACCACCTGGCTCTCCACCCTGCCAAGGCTGCTGGAGCAGGCAAGGCCTGAACACGAAGCTGCAACACGTGAGCTACAGTCTCTGCAACAAGTGGGGAAACCAAAGTGCGGAACCATCTCAAGATGGCTTCATAACTTCCAACTCTGGCTGCCCTGTTCAACTCCACATCCCCAACTCACCCCCACCCCGACCCCGTTTCTCAGCTTAGACATTATTAGCACCCAGAGCCAGCGAGGGTAGAGATGCTTCACCAAGATGCCTCCAAATGACTCCAGCAGAGAGCTAGGCTTCTTACCAACTTAAAATCAGAAAATAGGCAGGCATCATTTCCCCAACCCCACACTGCTAACAGGATAGCTCAAGCTGATGAAATCAAGAGAATGGAAGCTGGGAAAGGTGTGGTTTGTGGAGGCCACTGCTCTCTCCCCCTGGGGCACCACCCATTGCCAAGACCATATCCACAGAGAGAGGAAGGCCCAGGGCACTCTCTCTCCACGTGCCAAAGGGGTTCAGGTCAAGGAAGGGTTCCTGAGGAAGGAATTCACCTTTTGTCTCTTGGAGAGGCAGGATAAGTTAAGTTAAAATCACCTGATCTCCAGGCTCAGGCTGGGGTAGAGAGTTACATGCTTGAACACAAAAATTCCCAATGATAGAAGCCTCTAAACAAAGTTTTGAAACCCAGAGAATGGACATTTTACAGGAGACCCATTTTGGATTAAAAATAAGCTTCCATCACACCCCCAACACCCACCCAAATGACATTTAAAACCAGACTAACCTGACTGCCATGCTGACTGATTATTGGAAGTGGACTCAAATGAACTCAATGTTGAAAATTTGGCGCTGGACCATTTAAATTCTCTTCAAACTGCAACAAACTTATAATGGTATTTGTGATGTGTCTTCACTAATCCTGTTACCATGTTAGAGCACAAAAATAGAATCTGTTCCTTTGGAGTTCACTGGTTGCCATAGGAATGGCATCAAAATGTATTATACTTTCAGGTGTAGAAACGCACCATAGGTGCTTAAGAAGAAAAACCCTTATCAAACCCAGTTCAAACTCAAATCCCTTTAAAAATAAATGGGTATAAGTATACCAAGAACACAACTCAAACAGCTGTGCTCCAGGTCTAGGGAAGAAAGAGAAATTTCACTCAACACAAACACAGAACACCAGGCCTGTGGAAGACCCTCCCATGAAATACAGCCAACCTGGCCCAACTATCCTGACCAGGACCCTCCACACCCTGCCCCCAGCCTGGGCACACACACCAGAGGCAACAGAGCTCATGCACACACATTCCCACTCCAAGCCCAGTCTTCTATTATTCCTGATTTATTCCATTTTCAGATGGACCCACATTTGAAAGCATAAGCTTTAACTCCCAGTAGATTCAAGTTCCCTAGTGAGTTAGGCTCACTACCTCTAGTGAGTAAGGACAGAGATATAAGCTATTATAGATTTGACTTCAACCCAAGGCATGATTTGAAACATTTTAAAAAGTGTTCTTTAAAAAGAAAAAAGCCTATTGCATTACAGAGGTAACAGTCCCCAGCAGACCTAGATGGAAAGAGATAGGCACGATGGCACTACAGACCCTGCAGAACCCCAAATCAAGGGGTTCTGAAAAGGGCTGAGCTTGCTCCTCTTTCTTGTTAAACTGCTTCTGTGATCCAACTGCAGCTCTTCTCACTAACCAGTATCTATCTGGCCTGTCCTGCTTCTTACTTTTGCTTCCTTCACTACACAGATATATGCTAATACAACACGTATTTGTGTTGTGTGAGTATGTAAGGAGATGATGTTGAAGATTAAGAACAAGGTGAAAACCAACTGGTCCAGTCTGGCCAAGCAGCAGAGGCCTGGGGATAACTGGGTATAACCCTGTCATTTGAGGTGTTCCTAGTTTAGGTGAAAACTTTGGATTTGCTACAGTTTTCAACAAACACCATACTGTGCATCTCTTAATTCTACAGGCTCTTGGGATTCAGCACGAAGACTCCTGCCCTCATGGGCTTACATTCTGGCCGAGAGGTGGGGCAATGGAGACAGACAGGCAACCAAGAACTAAAACAACAACGAAAATTATGTGATGTATATCGAAAAAAGAAATGATAGGGGGCATATGGCATTGGAGCTTTTACAAGTAACTACTCCTTAGGACTTTCACAAAAAGCAAGACTGTGGTTTCTGAGCTCTCCCCATTTCATCTATATTATGTGTTCAAGGAATCTAGCTGACACATTTTCTCCATTAAAATATCTAATTCATGTGCAAATTACTCTAAAGATGGTTTCCCAGGTCTGTATCTATTTTGAACTCAGGGGCTTGTGGCTTACTTAAAACCACAGCTTTCATTCAGTGACAGACTCACCTTTAAAGATAATGAAAAAGGACAGAATTCATTTACCTTACAGAATTTACATATAAGACAAAAGAACTCATTAAGCCAGTTCCATACTACAAATTCACTTTTTGCCTACACATTTATTGCATGCACGCACGCTGAGTTGCTTCAGCTGCATCCAGCTCTTTGTGAGCCTATGTACTGCAGCCTGCCAGGCTCCTCTGTCCATGGAATTCTCCAGGCAAAAACACTGCCGTGGGTCGCCATGCCCTCCTCCAGGGGATCTTCCCAACCCAGGGACTGAACCCGAGTGTCTCTAATGTCTCCTGCATTGGCAAGCAGGATCTTCACCACTAGCGCCACCTGGGAAGCCCATTCACATTTATTATACAAGCATATTTTCCTGCAGAGTCGTGTCTGAGAGGCAAGTCATCCTTGATTCCACCCCTCAGGCAGGATACAAAAACAGCAAATCCTAGGTTTACCTTGTTACAGCCAGAAGAATGCAGTTCCTTCTGGTACACCAGGTACTTGGGTGGCAATAACAAAATGATGGGTTTCCCTGGTAGCTCAGCAGTAAAGAAACCGCCTGCAATGCAGGAGACACAGGTTCAACCCCTGGGTCAGGAAAATCCCCAGCAGAAGGAAATGGCAACCCACTCCAGTATTCTTTCCTGGGAAATCCCATGGATAGAGGAGCCTGGCAGGCTACAGACTATGCGGTGCGTCAGGACTTAGTAACTAAAAACAAAATGATTCCCTAAATAAATGTCACAGTTTATAAGCCTTGCCGAATGACAACTTCTTAGTTGATCAAAGCCAGATTTTTCATTTCACAAACATATTCCACCTTTAATTAGGAAAGCAGGTCAGAGAGAGTACCCTAGTAATAACAAGCCACTGTTACACATTCCCTATCCTAATCGTCTATCTCAGAATCCTCGGAAGTCTCACAGCTCCCATGTGCCAAAAGTAAAAATGTGCCTTCACCTGGGGAGGTGCCTTCACAACCCCTATCCACGACTGCTGACTCGGGGGATTTAATCTACACCCTAGGGGTCTCCTCTTTGCTGCTGGAAAGTCCCTGTCATTATTTGGACTAAGCAATGCGCTGTGAAGAGACCTGCCAAATACAGCACTGTGAGCACATGAGGCAAGCACAAAGAGCCCAACCTGAAGCGGCCCAGGCCTTGGCTTTCACAGTCTCAGGCCGCAGAGGATCCCAGCAAAGGAAGGCGAGCACACCTGTCCTCCTCACTGGGCAGGGAGGAGGGCGAGCACCTCCTTCTGGATTTCAGTGCCCCTGCAAGGGCTGGTTCGCGCAAGACCGCCATGCCAGTGCACACGCGGGGGTCCTGACAACAGCCATCTACCACTGATGCCAGCAGCTCAAGGGGGCCAAGAGAAGCACCACTCGCGTCAATGACATCCAGATGGAAAAAAATCCATGAATAATAAAGTCACCTTTAACTCAAAACAAGATTAGCTGAACCTCAGAAAACAGTGTAAAACCGAAGCTGGGAAAACCATGAAACCCAACCACCACAGTAGCTATTTGGAAGAGGGAGGTGGTTCTGGCCACTTGCAGGCCCAGAAGGGTGGCATCAGGTAAGGCTACCACAAACCCCAACACCACTGAGAAGACAAGCTTATCTCCGTTCCTGGGACACCAGATTAGCAGCAGCCCACTGAAAGCAGAGAGGAGCAGTTGAAGGCACAGGAGCAAGCAACAGCTGGCAATGCGATAGCAGACAAGGAGACAATTATGCTGTTTTACTAAAGGAAAAAAGAGCCAACAATTTAACTGCCACCATGGCAGAGAACAGCCTTAGGCAACCTGTGCAGACCAGAAGCTATTAGTCTGCAGTGAACATGATCAATATACAGCTAGTCACCTGAAAGAGGTGAGGTACACGCGTTAATTTTTTTTAATTGTGGTAAAATATACATAAGGGTTACAATTTTAAAGTGTAAAGTTCCACAGCATGAGGCACATTCACAGTTATTCAACCATCACTGCCATCCATTTCCAGAACTTTTTCATCTTTCTAAACATGAACTCTGCCCCCATTAAACAAGAACGCCCACTCCCCTCCGCCCCCCAGCTCCTGGCAAGCAGTGTTCTTTTTCCTGTCCCTACAAATAAGCCTGCTGCAGGCATCGCATAGGTGAGGTCACGCAGTGTCTGCCCTGTGTCTGGCTTCCTTAACTTAGAAGGGTCTTTAAGGTTTGTCCATGTTGTAACCACATGTCAGAATTTCCTTCCTTTTGCAGGTGAATAATGCTCCATTATATGGCGATGCCACACTTTGTTTAACCATTCATCAAGTGGACATCTGGACTGCTTCTAGCTTTTTGCTACTGTGAGGAGTGGCGGTATGAGCAATGGCGAGGGCACAGCTCTTTCTGCCTCAGGAAAAAGATTCTGGTAGTTCAGTTCAGAATGTGGTCCACCTCCAACTGACTGGCAGAAACGGCTTCAACACTTCAGTCAGTCAGGGGCCTGCATCCCAAATTTTAACAAGGTCCAAATATAGCCCAAATAGTTAACTCGGCTTTAATAATAAACCAGACCACCATTCCCTCTGTCCTCACACTAAGAAGGTGCTCTACAATGAAGATAGCAAAGAAAAAATCCAGTACCAGATTTAAACCAGTGCCTTAAAGCCAAGCATGCCCAGAAGAGTCTGTGACTTGCCCAGTGTATGTCTCTCTTCACAAGACTGTGCAGCTTCCAGATTCTCAATACTCAGCACTCAACTTGGGGTGACATCTGGGTAAACAATAGTTTACAGACCTGTAGAGTTGGCAGCATCTGGAAAACATTTTTAAAAAGGAAAGAAAATAAAGACGCCTGGGCCTCTCCTCAGAGAGTCCGGTGACAAGAGTCTTAGGAAAGGGCCAAGTATTAGGATTCTCACATGCTCCCAAGGGGATTCTTAACATTCAGGCCAAGACTGACCCACTGTACAAACCAAGAGTTGGGGTGCCAACGCCAGGACACACCAGTGGTCTGGAGTTCTCACAAATGTACTTCACAACTTTCTCCAACTATATGCTGAGTAAAACACAAATGAAAACACCAAAATCTAAAGTTCTCTTTCCCCCTGCATTTCTTCAGCTGTAACTGATAAAATAAAGGTCTGAAGGTGCAAGTTCACAGAAGAGAAAGACATGCTGGCCTCTACAAACACATCTGTCAGACCGTCTGTGACCTCTGCCATCTAGGAGGAAAACCACCTTGTGCAGAGATTTCCTGGGTCCTCGTTTCCTTTCCAATCCAAAAGCCAAGGAGACAGGAAGAGGAATACGATTCCAGGGCCAGCACTGAATACAACTGAAACTTGGCTATAATTCCAGGGCTAACTTCTGGGTGTGGAATTTCCCTCTTCCCACTGTTTTTTTTCCAGAAAAGTTTTCTCAATATACCACAGCAACCTAGGGCAGGCTCCTGTTCCAAAGGTTCATCAAGTCAGCTCTTGGGATGTCTCTGCAGGGTTCCCAGGGAAGAATGCTGTAAAAGACGGCTGGGTGCCAGGACTAATCCAAAATGAACCGGCTGATTTCCTTGGAGCCTAGGGCTCTAATATCTGGCTGACATCCAAGATTCATTCCCAGGATGCGGAGAGTTAGTGTGAGGCAAGGCCTGGAGTTTGGGCCCTGTGTGGTGAAGTGGCAAAGCAGTCATGGACACAGTTAAGGCTAATGAATGGTGGGGGAGGCTGTCCAAGACCCCAGAGGCCAGAGAACAAAGAACTCACACATCTGTGTTTAAAAAGAGAAAAGATAAAATTATTCTTCAGTTATGATCGTTTCCTCAATTGTCTCAACACTTAATACCATACTACTACTTCATCTTGTTTAGAATTTCAAAATCAGGTCCCGGCTGGAGGTGCCACGAATAGGGCCAGTGGCCCAGGGAACAAGCCACACAGTTGAAGCCAAACCTTGGTAGTCTGCCCACTCCAAAGAACCAGCATGCTGAAGGAAGCTGCACCACAACTGAACTCCTCCTGAAGTCTGCGGGTATTGTCCCTGGTATCTCAGGGCACTGGGCCCCGGACAGGAGCCCAAGGATTCTAGCCAGAACCCACCTCCTAGTCCCCATCTTTCTCAAAAAGATGCTTGCTGCTACTCACATATGTACCATTCTGACACATCTGACGTCTTCTTTTCACGATACTAGGCCTTCCCTGTCTAAAAACACCCTGCCCTCCACAGCTCCCCATCCTGGCACACCACTCTCCTTCAAGAAGCCTTTGCTGAGTCCCCAACCCCTCCCCACCCCAACTGTGCCGCAGGTGGCTTTCCCAAGAGTTCCTGTGGCCAGATTTTGTCTTATCACAATCACAGGATCTACTTACTACTGAGAAACTAGACATTTAAGATCTTGGACCAGGGCAAGGATGTTCTTTCTTTTAATATTTATTATTATTTATTTATTGACTGCACTGGGTCTTAGCTGTGGCACTCAGCACCTTCGATCTTTGTTGTGGTATGTAGGATCTTTAGTTGAAGCATGAGAACTCTTAGTTGTGACATGTGGAATCTAGTTCCCTGGCCAGGGATAGAACCTGGGACCCCTGCACTGGAAGGGCAAAGTCCTGGCCACTGAACCACCAGGAAGTCCAAGGATGTCCTTTCTCACCACTCCTTCAACACTGTACTGTAAGTCCTAACAAATGCATTAAGAAAAGGAAATAACAAGAATAGACTGGGAAGAAACAAGATTGCCTTTATTTGAAAATGGCATGATTGCATCTACAGAGAATCTGAAAGAAGCAATCAAAAAAACCACCTGAAACTAAGAAGCAATTAGAGCAAAGTTGTAGGATACAGGGTTAATGTACAAAAGTCAACCACCTTCCTAAATACCAGCAATGAACACTTGGAAATTATAACCACAGCACACACAGATCTGTCATCATGTTTGTTCTCCTTCTCCAAGTTCATATTGCTACCGACAACATCAAGTCAGTGTTTGACAGGTTGAAAGGTCTCAATAAAAGTTTGAAGAAAGCTAGAAACCAACCACAGTTGCCAGTTATACAAAGCCCAAAGCCTGGGACAGAGGCATCCCAACCCCAGAGGGAGGGCAGGATGTCTGCAGACAAGTCAGTGTGTCTTCAGACAATAGTAATGCAGAGAATGACATGTCAGCTAAAGTGAACAGGAAACCTAGAAGATCCGTGTGGGGGGTGGATCATCAACAATGATAATCACTGATCAAGGTGGCGCCACAATATGCAGTGTGAGTGTGTGCATGCTAAGTCACTTCAGTCGTGTCCAACTCTGTTCAACCCTATAGACTGCAGCCCGCCAGGCTCCTCTGTCCATGCGATTCCCCAGGCAAGAATACTGGAGGGGGTTGCTGTGACTTCTCCAAGGGATCTTCCTGACCCAGGGATCGAACCCAAATCTCTTTTGTCTCCTGGATTGGCAGGCAGTTTCTTTACCACTAGCACCACCTGGGAAGCCCAATGTGCAGTATACTGACCTCCTAAACAGACTGAGCTTCTGAAGCAGCACTTCACCCAAGGACAGAGCTTTAAATTTGAGTTTGGGAAATCCAGACACCTAATGCTTTTGAACTATGGTGTCAGAGAAGACTCTTGAGAGTCCCTTGGACTGCAAGGAGATCAAACCAGTCAATCCTGAAGGAAATCAATCCTGAATATTCAATGCAAGGACTGATGCTGAAGCTCCAATACTTTGGCCACCTGATACGAAGAGCCGACTCATTAGAAAAGACCCTGATTCTAGGAAAGATTGAAGGCAGGAGGAGAAAGGGACGACAGAAAACGAGATGGTTGGACAACATCGCCGACTCAATGGACGTGAGTTTGAGCAAGCTCTGGAAGATAGAGAAGGACAGGGAAGCCTGAGCGACTAAACAACAAAGGGGAGACAGACCAACTTACTCTCAATCTTCTGAAAATCCACTTAACAAATGAGATGTGTGGAAAAGGCACCTCTAATTTGGTTATCTAAGCACATAACTCCCTTTGCCTCCCTTTCCTGGGGGATTGGTCTCTGATGGTGGTGATTCCCCCAGGTGAAAGACTTAACAATACTTCAAAGCCAGGAAGACCTTGGTTCAGATCCTGCCTGTGTGACCCTAGGCAAGCACCTTAGCTAGGGGCCTTCTTCTCCTGGGATTTTGTCTTATCTTCTTGTGTTCTTCTGAAAACTAAAAAAGATAAGAAGTCAGCACAGCTTCCAGCAAAAGATTAAAGAAAAAAAAAGTTCCTTCCCCTCTCACACACAAATAGGTAATAAGTTGTGAAACACTAGTAGCCCTCAGTTACAAGTGTCATAATCCTCAGAAAAGACATAGCATGGAATTTCCCTGGTGCTACAGTGAATAGGAGACCGACTGCCAACGCAGGGGATATAGGTTCGATCCCTGATCCAGGAAGACTCCACATGCCAGGAACATTCCATGACTGCTGAGCCTGTGCACCTAGAGCCTGTGCTTTGCAACAAGAGAAACCACTGCAACGAGAAACCCACGCACCTCAATGAAGAGTAGCTCCCGCTTGCTGCAACTAGAGAAACCCCTCACGCAGCATGAAGCCCCAGTGCAACCAAAAATTAATTTTAAAAAGAGGAATAGTTGCTTCTTTAAAAAAAAAAAAAAAGGAGGGGGGCACAGCATGGCAACCAGGTCTGGCATCATTGCATTATGTCACTTTCAAATGTCAGAAAGGCCAGGGTATCCTGCCGCCCAGGCCACACAAACTGGGAGGACTTTCCAAGCTGTTCCTTCACAGTTCTAAATTTAATGAGAGCTTTTTCTCTTTTCGGTCTCTAAGAAAAGGCCAGGTAGAATGTGTTACCCCGCTATCGTCACAAACAAGCAATGCACAAACAAGACAGAGAAATATTTAGCGCCCCAGACCTATCTTCACAAAGTCTGTAAATCTCTGGATAGCTTCAGCTGCTTCTCAAGTCTTCTACTTATCAAAGCCTGACACACTCCCATACCCTCCTTTGTTCTATTGGACAAGTACAAGGAACTTTCTATTTGCACAGTTAATAAGCCTCCTTCCCTGGCGGCTCAGATGGTGAAGAATTTGCCTGTAACGTGGGAGACCGGGGTTCAATCCCTGGGTCAGGAAGATCCCCTGGAGGAGTCATGGCAACCCACTCTAGTATTCTTGCCTGGGAAATTCCATGAACTAAGGAGCCTGGCAGGTTCCTGGCTACAGTCCACGGGGTTGCAGAGAGTCAGACACGACTGAGAGACTAACAGTTTCACTTTTAACCCTCCTTCAGGGGCTTGCTGACATTTTGTCAGCTTTTGGTGGTGTTGCTCAGTCGCCCAGTCGCATCCGACTCTTTGCGACCCCATGGGCGGCAGCACGCCAGGGCTCCCTGTCCCTCACAATCTCCCAGAGTTTGCCCAACTTCATGTCCATTGCATCGGTGATGCCATTCAGTCATCTCATCCTCTGATGCCCTCTTCTCCTTCTGCCCTCAATCTTTCCCAGCATCAGGGACTTCTCCAATCAAGTCAGCTATTCACATCAGATGACCAAAATACTAGAACTTCAGCTTCAGCATTATTCCTTCAAACCCTGAGTATTCAGGGTTAATTTCCCTTAAGACTGACTGCTTTGATCTCCTTGCTGTCCAAGAGACCTTCAGAAATCTCCTCCAGCACCACAGTTCGAAGGCATCAGTTCTCTGGCACTCTGCCTTCTTTACAGTACAGCTCTCACAACTATACATGACCACTGGGAAGACCACAGCCTTGACTATATGGACCTTTGTGGACAGAGTTTCAACCTGCAGAGTCTAGGTTTGTCATAGCTTTCCTGCTAAGGAGCAACAGTCTTCTGATTTCAAGGCTTCAGTCATCAGCTTTTAGATTTATCTTTATAAGGGGCTCAGGTCTAGTGGGAGATGCCCCACTTGCTGATAAAGGGAAAACAGAGGTAGGCTCCATCTAGGAGAGTCCTCATTTTCTCTTCTCTGAGGTGGCAAAAGGCAGAAAGCAGCTGGTTCACTTGGAAACTGAAAACGGAACCAGCAGCATATATGGGCCCAGCCCATAAAGCAAACACCCTCACAGCAGGAAGAGGTGATGTCTGCAGGTCCTCGTTCCCAATCTCAGGCATTTCTGCAATCTCATCTTTGAGATGAAGGTATTAACAACAGGGAGTTGTTACAACCAGCAATGTCCCCGGATGGGAGAACCACTATGAGCCACAGTACAACAGGCGGCCAGGCACCAGGTATGCAGCAGCTAACTGGGATAAAGGTTCCTGTGTGCCTATTCTACAAAGGCAATGGGGCACTCGGCAGGCGCAAAGACTCACAACCCAACTGGGACTTGATTCTTAAACTGATTTTTTTGGTGGGCTCTACAAACACACACAAACATGGATAGAATTCCACAAACGGAAATATTTACCGTAAGTACTGCTGGAATACTAGGTTTCTTTTTGCCCAAATCTTGCCTAAGTCTATACGAGACTGTGGTTAACTCCAATGGTAGTTGAGAAAAGAATCACAAAATGCTTTCCTTGGGTACTTAATATAAAAGCTTGCAGTCACATCATTCCTCTCCTCACTCTATCCCTGAAAAAGGGATGAAACTACACTTCTCTACAGCCTCCCTAACACTTGCGAACTAGACCAAATTATAACAATCTATTTCCTACAATCAGAAAATTGGCGTTAATAAAAAGAAAGCCAAATCGTTTATCCCAAGTAGAATACAAAGTCAATCCAACTCCACCCGAGGCCTCGAGAAAGAAAATCAGTCCCACACTGAGAGCTCCCGAAGCAGTCCAGGCTACCTCCTGGGACTCCAGCCCTTGGGTTACCACTGACACTTCATCCCGTCACTTCTGTATGTTGTGCCTCTGGCACCGTCGGCAACAGCCCTCTTCTGCTGGCACAGAGCCAGGCACTGTGACCACCTGTGGACACAGACGTTCCTTGGGGAGTAGACATGCTTAGCTACCTCCAACCGCCCACCTGAGTGCCTCAGGCTCTGGACTGGCTCCGCTCACACTTGTGACCCATGTGACTATCTCACAGCAGAAGGACCCAGCATTTTACTAGAAGGAGACCATCATGCATGGAATGGGTAGAGCACCCCTCCTCGCCATTAAAAAAAAAAATCCTCTCCTTAGAGAATCTTGCAATTTTCACACAATTCTTTCTTTGTGCTCCATAGGCACAGTAACCAACTCAAGAGTCCCTGGGTGTGGGGGGGAGGGGTGGGGGAGGGGATGAAGGGACAGAAGGGATAGGATAGGACCTGGGGCATCCAAGCTATGGCCAGTATCAGCTAAAAAGCAGTTTCCTCTGTGATTCCAGGCAAGAGAAGCCTTCGCCTCAGGCAGAACTCCCAATATGGACAAATGCAGGCAGGCACACAAGGGGGACACACTTTCATAGCTTTCAGCACGAGTGCACTCTGTGGCACGATGTTCACACTTCCTCCTCCCTCCCCAGGCAAGGCAGCGACAACAGCAGGCAGGCAGCACCACTCAGAACAAGGCCCAATATTCCAGGGCTATCTCTCCTTACAGCAAGTGGTCACCTCCTTCTGCATCTTACCCAGCAGGCTCATAGGCAGAAACATGACATAACTGCCGCTCTGGAGAGAGCTCATAAGGCGGCGGCGCTCATCTCTAGCTGCACAGAGAACTGTTTAGGGATCTTGCTTTAAACCCTCATGTGTACAGCTGGGGACAGGAGGAAGGGCTGACTGCAAAGCAGCACAAAAGGAGTTTGGAAGAATGCTGGAAATACTCTATCTTGACTGCAGTGGTGAATTTGTCAGAGTGAATTTTATAGCATACACACTCAAGAAAATGAATAAACAAACAAACCATGTCTGTGCCCCCACCTACTTCAGACTTGACACTGTGCAGGGAACGTGGAGACAGACCTGCAGATGAAGAACAAAAGCAGGCTGGCCTGAGCCTTGTCAACCTCCAGAGCTAATCTCTGAAACTTTTAGCAACAGACACTGTCATTAGACTTGTGACTCCTCATCTGTGAAACAGAGTGGCTAACAGGGCCCATCCTTAGGACTGCCTCAAGTTCAGAAGGCTTACAGACAGTGCCTGCCTTATGTGCAGTGCACAATGCTGTTCAATCACAGCTTTTGGAGGGGGGTGGGGTTGAGAAAGACCCAAACTGCTCTACTTTGTGGGAATGATCCATCCACTTTGTGCAGACTGGAAACACCTCCAAGATGAGAGCAGCTACTGGAGCACTGCTTAACAACTAAGTGTTATGAAGTGCTTTTCTAAAAGCAAAGTTTAAGGTAAAGAATAGGTTCTATGACTTGTGGTTTACATTTAAGACAACAAAACAGCGAGACCAACAATCTTAAAGGAGTAATAAAAAAATCCTTGTGGGCTGCACAACCGCAGCATTTCCTGCACTCACATCAGTGGGGACATGGGGCTACTCCTAGCTCAGAAAGTTGATACCCAGCTATTCAAGAATGTTTAATGTACAAGAAAGTTTATTAATCTTTTGAGAAAATTAAGTTACCCTTATAGAACAAAGCTATTCTGCAGAGCAATTTTTCATAGTAAATGTTTCCTTGAGGACTTTAGTCCAATTTTACAGTTTTGGTTAAGTCTCAAAAACTAGTAAAGATTTGCTGCTGCAGGGCTGGGAGTGGGACTTCCAGACAACAAGCGCCAGAGAACCAAGTAACGGCCTACTTGCCCTGACAGAAGAACACCTTCCAGTTCAGGGGGAACAAACAATGTTAAACAGGGCAATTCTGCCCTATATTTTTAGAGCTCTTGATTAAAACATTTAGGTGTTACTATAATAAAATGTAACAAAGCCAGAAGTAGGGGAAAGGTCACCCTAAAGCATGAACATCTATCTTCACATCGGTAAACTCCCAGGTCACTCACAATCAATACTCCCCTCATACTGTGCTCCGGCGTTGACGGGACACGTGTACAGACCCTGCCTATCACCTTTACATGGGCCCTGACAGCCACTCCAAAGGGCAAAGTTCACTACTCCTCAGCACTTTTACACTGGGACATCTCCAGTGTTTCAAGTATGGACATCACAGGACTGAGAAGGCTCAACAAATGTTTGATGGCTTAATATTAACTGCTCAGCTCAGTGGTCTCCTCCGTGAAAGGTGTTATGACAAGCCCCTGATCAAAATGGCAGCAGAACGCTGGAGAGTGAAACCGGAAACGGCTCAAGAGAGGCCAGTAACCATCATAACAGACTCCATGAACAATGCTTGAAATCCATGCCTTCAGTATCCTCTGACAGCTGATCTCCCAGAACACATGGAAAAATGTCCACCCATCCTTCACTGTCATTACTCTCCTCCAGAGGAAAAAGCAAAGCCTCTTTGATCATAGGGATCTCTAATTGTACCTCACCACACAATCCCAGCCCATTCTCTCCACGAGTCAGAGAAAGCATACTGTGACACAAATGCCAAACATCACCAGATCCCCAGCCTTCTGTTTGCTCACAGGATTTGCATTCTGGATGTCTGCACTTGTGGTCATTGGCAGTCACTTAAGCTCCTTTCAAGGACCACAGCTCCTGGTTAGAATGTCCAAACTCAAACTGTATGGGAGAATTAGGAAGCAGTCACTTCTACAATGCATCAGATCTACACTAATAAGCTCTAAAACCGAGCACTTGCCTGCACCAGGCAAGTCTGCAAGCTGCTGAACATTCTGCAAGCCACCAGTGCCCTGCCAGGGGATTTGCTGAGCAGTCAAACCCAGCCTGGCTGCAATGGCTGTAGCAGTTGGCAGGCAATGTACTACCAACAACTTTCCCAGTTAAGTGCCAACTTTCCCTGAGTGTCCACATGCTTAGGGAATGCAGCTGGACTCAGAACAAGGTGCAATTACTGAATGCTTACTGAGGCTTGCTGTCTGACCTCACAAGAACCTTGCACACAGTAGGCATTACAATCTCATTCTGTAGCCAAGGACACTGATGTAGAAGAAATCAGACTTTTACATGAGGTCACCAAGCCAGCAAGGAATTCAGAGGCTGCATGATTCTTCACCCTATATCGCCAAATCATTTCCTGATGGATGAAAGGCAAAACCTGATCAATTTTAGAAGATGGTGGCCCAGTGGCTAAGAATCCACCTTGCAATGCAGGGTATCTGGGTTTAATCCCTGGTCAAGGAACTAAGATCCCACCTGCCTGGAACAACTAAGCCTGTATGCCACAAGTACACTGGACACTCTGAGCGCCGCAACAAAAGATTCTGTGTGCCACAACTAAACACTGATACAGTCAAATAATATTTTTTTTAAAAGATACTAAAAAGTGTGTGTATGTGGTGGTGGTGGTAGAGATACCAAACTAGGAGGAAATATTTGTAAAATGTACTATCCACAAAGATCTGGTACTCAAATATAAAAGAACTGCTGCGAATCAATTTTAAAAGATAAACAAGCTAAAGAAAAATGAGCAAAAGTCAGAAACAGGTATTTCAAACAAATGCAATAAACAAACATGAGAAGATGCTCACAGCTGAGTTAACTTGCAAATATAAGAAGTCTGTTAATGTCAAAATGTTGGTGAAAACACGGTGCAACACTTTCCAATGTGGGAAGGTAAACAGATGCAACTGCTTCTTTTTTTTAAGTAATCTGGCATTAAGGTATCCCCGATGGCCTAGCAATCCCACTCCCAGGGCACTTACTTGAGACAACTAACTGCATACCCCTTGGATGCATGCAAGCATGCAGAAGAATGCTATATAGCAAGAATGCTTATTAATAGCACCTCTTCCACCCTCCCTTCCCTCTTCAATAAAAGCAAATCTATGGACCTAAATGTCCACCAACAGGAATAAACTGTGATACACTCACACTTAGGTGAAAATAAAGAAGTTACCCAGACAGCTACCACAATATGGATGAATTTTAAATGAAGAAGTGGCAGAAGTCTGCAAATGGTATGCAGCATTGATAACAAAGCTTAACAAGACTGAACAACATACAGTTCAGCAATACAAGCAACTGAGACAAAGTATCAGATGGTCTCCTCAAAATTCAGGGTGGGGCAAGAAAATGTGTAGGGAGAGGAACACATGCGAACCAGAAATGAATGAGGTAGTCCCAGGTCCCCTCGAGGTGGAAAACAAATTAGAATCATTCAAATTTAAAGTGAAAACCACTGCAGCTTTTATCAGTATGACTACAGTATCTTCTGTGCAATCAGACCACCCCAGAGTAGGCAGAAGCAATGCTCTGCTGTCCCCGATTCTCCTAACAGTAGGGCTACTTGATACCAGACAAATCTTCACCATCTCCAGGCAGGTGGAGTGCTTCTATCATCCCATTTTACTGATAGAGAAACAGAGGCGAGAGGTTAAGCAGTCTTTGCCAGATCACTGCCAAAATTTGTTGAGTCCATTTTCAGCTTCAATACCATCAGTCACAGCTCATCTGCTCACCTCCTTAGGTAGTACATTCCATTTTCAGCATGCACTAATGGTCAGCATAAAACACATCGGAGGTACAGAGAACTTCAGCTAAGCATAAACACTTAGTGACTAGCTCACTCCCTTCCCAGGAGAAGAAATGACACTGGCAGTTTAACAGTTAAAAAAAGTGACTTCAAAGTTACAGCTGGTTTCAAAACTTCATGCAGCCTGCATAAGATCCTTATAATCAAGTCTGCATCCTCTGTCCTCGACTAGAAGCTGGTTGGCAACACGTACAACAAGATGGATTCTGAAACACATCTTTATATTCAGATACGCCTGTGTGCCTATGACTAAAAACCAGGAGGGAGAGTGTGGATGGGAACCCTCACCCCAAGATCCCAACACTGTATTAAAAAAAAAAACAAAAAAAACAAGACACTACTAGACTAAAAGTTTACAGAAAGTGAGTCCATTAAACACTTAAAATTCAACCTCTTTAAAACATCATGCATCCAGGTGCTTCACATGCATTCAGAGTCACCTTGTACCTTCTGTGTCACATGCCAAGACTCATCTGGGTGGAAGCAGCCTTCAAAACCATTGAGAAAACAAAGTATCCTGCAGTTGCTGCTCAACTCACAGATCAGAAGAAAGTTAAAAAAAAAAAAAAGACAAAACCTGAAAACTACTTAACTTCCGCTAGGTTTAAAAAGCTATGATCAAAAAATTATTCCTAAGTGCCAGCAAGGATATGGGGTTTTGCAGTCCTCATACATTGTTGATGGGAATGTAAAATGGGGCAGCAACTTCTGACAACAGTCCGGCAGCTCCTCAAAAGTACATATGATGCAGAAATACTACCACAGCTATACACCCAAGAGAAAGAAAAACACAAAAACTTGCAAATGAATGTTCACAGCAGCATTATTCCCAAGAGCCAAAAGACAGAAACTGAAATGTTCATGAACTGATGAATGGATAGTCGGTATTCATAACGATATAACCAGATTTTCTGAAAACGGCGGCGGGGGCGGGGGGGGGGGGATCTAAGCTGCTTCCTTTTGGGGGAGCAAATTGTCTAGCTTATTGCACTCCCCTTTGAAGGAGATGCTTGGTACTCCGGAGGCACAGGGATGCAGGATGAAGCAATTCAAGTTACCCAGGCTTGGAACTTCCCCAGTGATCCAGTGGTCCATCTTCCAAGACAGGGGAAATGGGTTCCATCCCTAAGATCCCACAGGCCATCGGGTAACTGAGCCCCCGAGTCGCAACTACTGAGCCACATGCCACAAGAGAGAAGCTTATGAGCCGCAAGGAAGATCCTGCATGCTGCAAGGAAGATCCTGGGTGCTTCAACTAAGACCCAACACAGCCAAAAACAAATTTAAAAATTACTAACGTTGTCCAGGCTTAAGACACAGAACACTGAATGCAGAGACGTGGTCTGCTGAGACTGGTGCTATAGGTACCTCTCAACTCTGATATGTCTGCTCATGAGTTGGTAAGGCCCTCCCACTTACAGGATTTAAAAAGTAAGCTGCTCTGGTCACATTTTGAGGCAATGCATGGAGAAATGCTCAATTACAATAATTCTGTGAGTCTTTTTAGGGTTCGACTGGTTGAAATCAAGATACAAGTCACGGAAAATATAGCCAATATTTTATAATAACTATAAATGGAATATAACCGTTTGAAAGTGTGAATTATGTTGTACACCTGAAACATATAATAATGTGTATCAACTATACCACAATTGAAAGAAAAAGACATCAGTCAAACCAATTGCTGTGGAAAAGGCTGTCTTGGTACTTTAGGGGTTGAGAAGCCAGGGCTGTGGGGTAACTGACAGACCCTGAGAAACCAAGATAGGGTGGGATCCATTTCAATTTTAACCAGTCGCTTCTTTTAGGATGTCCTGGCTGAATACCACAGTCCCACCGCTTGAACCATCTCCTATACCTTTTGACCATTTTTCATAGCTGCCTGATAAAAATCCCCCAACCACAAATCAGTTTCACAGCAAAATTAGAACATGAGAAGTTTAGTCCTCTGCAAGCTTGTTTCAAGTTCTAACTTATTTTCAAAATTGCAAGGACTTCCCTGGTGGTCTAGTGGTTAAGAATACACCTTGCAATGCAGGGGACATAGGCTGGATCCCTGGACGGGGAACTAAACCCATGCACTGCAACCAGCCAGAGACCGCATGCCTCAATTATGGAGCCCACCAGCCGCAATGAAGATCCCACATGATGCAACAAAGACCCATCAGATAAATAAATAAGTATTTAAGATAGCCAAGAGATGAAAGCAATTTAAATGTCCATCAACAAACAACTGGATGGATAAAGAAAATGGTGTATGTGTATATACAGTGGACTAGTAATCAGCCTTTTAAAAAGTAAGGAAATAATAAGGAAATAAATGCTGGCATTTACGACAACACGGATGAACCTGCATGACATTATGCTCAATGAAACAAATCAGTCATAAAAAGCCAAATACTGCGTAACTCCGCTGTATGATGTACCTGAAACAGTCAAACTCTTATTAAAAACAGAAAGCAGAATGTAGTTGCCAGTGGCTAGGCAGAGAGGAAAGGGGAGAGTTTTCAGTGGCTATAGTTTCAGTTTTGCAAGATGAAAAAGTTCTCAGGATCTACTGCACAACAATGTACGCATAGGTAACACTATCGTACACTTACAAATGCTAAGATGGCAAAATTGTCTTATGCATTTTTGACCAGAAAAAATAGGTAGATGGCGTCACTGCAGCTTCCTCAACTCTAAAATGGAAATACGGCCCTTACAAGGCTTGTGTAAGAGCCAAACAAGATGCAACAGAAAGTGCTCGATAAACACTATTAACTCTGAAAATATTCACGTTTCACAAGCTGTAAACTACGAAACATGTAAAACCAAAGGCAGCCCGCTAGCAACAGCTCAGTGGGCGGGTTTCTGCCCACCTTGCTCAGTGGATTCACTCCAGGTGGACCCACCACCGGCACCTTCTGGAGTCACAGCTCCGTCTTCAGTCTCTGCTTGAACCTTAGTTCACATTCTCCACACACAGGAAATGGGGCCAAATGACCCAGCCCTGCCCCGAAAGGTCACAAAAATGAGAGTGGAAGGGAAGATGACAGGTAAAGCAAATTCCAAAGAGGGATGGGGGATTTTCTAGGCTATAAAGACAGGCAGAGACTAGAGAATATGATCTTTTCCAGATAACTCCAGGATGAATAGTTTCCAAAGACAAAGACCTCACCCTGATGAGGGCTAATTCTCTGAGTTCTCATCCTGCACAGGCTTGGCTCTCAAGTCCAGGCCCTTTCTGGGATTCCTCTTCCAACCTCCTAGGGGTGGGGGAGAGGAACAGAGGAGAAATCTGCCTATCCATCAATCAGGATTCAGTCCCCACTATCTTCTCATCTAAATGCTGGCCCCAGGTCCTTCATTTCTCCCCCCAACAGCCCCAGGGAGACTTCTCTCACCTTCCTGACAATTGCCCAAAGCCTCCAAGTCTGGCAAACCCTCCCCGGAATTCTAGAACTGCACATCCACCTGCCCACAGGCCAATGTTAACATAGATACCTGAAAGCACCATGGGACTAAAATGAGTCCAGCTTCTCTAACATCTGTCAAACCGAGCACAATTGGTAGTCTTCCAGCCACTTTCAAGGCCTTATGTGCCACATGAGTGTAGTATTAACACACTAAATAACCCAGAAAACAAATGTTTCTATGACTGTATAAAGTTCCCCTGGAGAGCACTGCTTTGAGTGGATTGCCTTTCCCTTCTCCAGGAGATCCTCCCAACCCAGGGATGGAACCCAGGTCTCCCGTATTGTAGGTGGATTCTTTACCAGCTGAGCCACAAGGGAAACCCTAGAAACTGGGCAGATCACTGTAAAATAAGAATGCTCCAAACTGGACCCTAAAATATGGAGGGAGTACATAAGCAGCAAAGAATCAAGCCATGGAATTGGGCAACGGTCTTGGGACAAAAGCCAGGAGCTCACAGTACCACAGGATGGGAATTTCAATTTTATCCTATATGCAATTTTAGAGTTTTAGAGCAACAGAATTATGCAGCAATAAATCTATTATATTTTGATAATGTACTGAGTTGGGAAAAAAGTTCCTTCGGTTTTTAAAGTAAAACTAAAAGACATTATCCATTTTCACCAAGAACTTCACTGAACAATGTATTCGCCATTTTGTTCTACTACCTTTTGCCACCTTTCAGGCAACTCTGTAATTCCATCTTCCCAAAATTTACCTTTTTTGAGCAAAGAACTGTTTCAGGTGCCTTTTACAGTCTACCAGGGAATTTAATTTTTTTCCATTAAGAGAATTTAGAAGGACCAAAATAAATGGACATCCAAAGGTCCAATGTGTGGTGAGCACAGCAGACAAATCAGAACTTCCCAGACAAGCTGTAACAATTTTTGCCTAATCACCAAAGAAACATGTGGTCTTGCATTATCTTGATGGAAGATTATGCATTTTCTGTTGATTAATTCCAGATGCTTTTCATCAAGTGCTGCCTTCAGCTAGTCTAACTGGGAGCAGTACTGGTTAGAAATAATTGTTTGATTTTCCAGAAGAACCAGAGACACATCACCGAACTTTGGTGTGGTTGTTGGTTCATTTCGTTTGCTCCACAATCTTTCATTTCACATTACTGTACAGTATCCACTTTTCATCGTCTATCACAATTTGTTTTAAAAAACAACATTTTTGTTACATTTCAGTAGAGAAATTGTAGGCGGAAATACTGTCAGGAAAGTTTTTTTCTGCTTCAGTTATGTGGAACCCAAACATCAAAGTGATCAACATAACCAAAATGGTACAAAAGATTTTCAACGCTTGATTTGGATATTTTGAGTATATCAGCTATTTCCCACGTGGTGTAACGTTGATTGTTATTCTCCACTAATGTTTCAATTTGATTGCCAGCAACTTCAACTGGTCTACCCAACTATGGTGCACCATGCAGTGAGAAACTTCCATTGCAAAGCTTCAAAAAACACTTTTGACACAGTCAATCAGTCACAGCACCTTCTCCATACACTGCACAAATCTTTTTGCTTTTCAGCTGCATTTCTGCCTTTCTTGAAACAATAAAGCATAATATGCTGAAAATGCTTTTTATTTCATCTTCAATATTAAGATGACTACACAACAATTAACCAATTTCATTAAAAAAAATTTTTTTTAATGCATGCTGATATGACCGGCGTCACCATACAATCTAACAAAGTTGTTTCGGATGACATTAAAGACAGCTAACCACTACTACAGCTATCTTATGGAAAAAAGCAAATGCACCTTTTGGCCAACCCAGTACTTTCTAACTAGCTTACTAGTCAAGTTTTGCAGGGAATTTGTTTAACATCTACTATTTTCTCTTGACTGGATATTTTTTTCACAGATACTCAGAGCCAAACCTTTATTTAATGAGATCATTTGTCATTTTACAAACTGAAAGAAAAGTTTTAAAAGTAAAATGAAACATCTATTTCTTCAAGGCACACTTGTTAAATGAATTACCACCGTTCTAACACTGGGTTGCTGCTCACCACCGAAGAGTAAGATCTCTGAAACACCTGTCTCACTCCCCCAAGCCCCAATCACATTTTAAATGTAATGGCATACAAACATAGGAGACACTTTTACTCATCAAAGAATCCTCACTGCACATACAGAATACTGAACCCAGTACCTGATTACGCAGGAAGTCCCATGCACACATGATGAAGGAATCATCCAAGTCGGCAAGTTTGCTTCCAGCAGGAAACTCCTTGTAAATAAGGCACTCGCCTAAGTGGGAAATAAGCACCCAAGAGCTGGAATTCAATTTCACCCTGCAAAAAGCAGAGCTCAGAGACTGTGCAGCTCACAGTAATCATAAGAGATCATCCAGCTCACACCAATTTAACAAGCCTGGATGGAGTGCCTGGGCTAAAGGTGACACTCCAGCTTACTACTCCCCCAAAATTCCTCTTCTGTACTCATACTTCCACTGGAGTATCAAGGGGAAAATGGAGGTGAAACCAAATCAAAGCACTGGTGGAAACCTTTTCAGGGTGCAGCTGAATTCCACTTGTTTGAATTTCCTCATAAGACTCTTCAGGAGAGTGGCACAGAATTCTGGCTGAAAAGATCTGTCCAGTTAAAGCAATGACCCTCCTCTGATAATTCTCTGCCATGCAGACTGCCTCGTTTGCTTGCAGCACTATCCAGGTCTCCATCCAAGCCTCAGCTATCCTCACTGACAGAGCAGCCTAAACATCAGTTCTTTTCCAATGTTCACAGCTGGACGGACTCTTCCTTCCAGGACTGCCTGGCCTGTACCTCTCAGAGAGTACTTCCAAGATCTACCTTATGCTATTAGGTACCATTCCAACCATCTGCATGCATTACATTCCTTCCTCCCTAGTCATGAACACTTGGGCTCTAGAGCCAGGCCTTGACACTTAACAGCAACCCTGTCCAAGTGACTGAGCTCTCTGGACGTCAAATTTCTTATCCGTAAGACAGAAATGATACCAGTACCTATCTTCAGAGGACTTTAAGAATACAGAAGGTCTTAGAAATTCAACATACAGTACACCTGGCACACAGTAATCACTCAAATATTCATTAAAATGGAGTGACCATAAACGGATGCACAAGCTCCATCTGTGCAGGGGAATATAGTGGAGAAAGGGAAGTGATTCACACTGCAGTTCCATACATGAAGGCTGACTCAGACAGCAAGCAGAATGACTTCTGTTCAAATCTACCACTTCAGAATAGGCCAGCAGTAAGAAACAGACTGCAGCCATGAAATTAAAAGACGCTTGCTCCTTGGAAGGAAAGCTATGATCAACCTAGACAGCATTTTAAAAAGCAGAGAAATTACTTTGCCAACAAAGGTCCGTCTAGTCAAAGCTATGCTATGGTTTTTCCAATGGTCATGTATGGATGTGAAAATTGGACTATGATGAAAGCTGAGCGCCAAAGAACTGATGCTTCTGAACTGTGGTATTGGCAAAGACTCTTGAGAGTCGCTTGCACTGCAAGAAGATCCAACCACTGTATTCTAAAGGAAACTAGTCCTGACTATTCATTGGAAGGACTGATGATGAGGTTGAAACTCCAATACTTTAGCCACCTAATGCAAAGAACAGACTCGCTAGAAAAGACCCTGATGCTGGGAAAGACTGAAGGCAGAAGGAGAAGGGGCCGACAGAGGATGAGATGGGTGGATGGCATCACTGACTCGATGGACATGAGTTTGAGTGAGATCCGGGAGTTGGTGATGGACAAGGAAGCCTGACACGCTGCAGTCCATGGGGTCGCCAAGAGTCACACAAGACTGAACTGAAGAAACAAAAAAAAGGCAACCCACTCCAGTATTTTTGCCTGGAAAACGCCATGACAGAGAGAGGAGCCTGGCGCGCTACAGTCTATTGGGTCACAAGAGTTGGACACGACTTGGTAACTAAACAAGAAACAAGGATCTATTCAGAAAAGGTATTTCTACCCTTTGAAGGAAAATGTGTTCATAGGCAACTACTTGCTAAAAGTCCTTTTCACAAAGAGTCAATGATCAAAGATTAGCAACTGTCTCAAGGTGAACAATTGGGGGGCGGGGGTGTTTAAAGAGCCATAGGCCAAAGAAGTACCCAGCTCTCACAAGTGTAAGGGAAGGGTGTTCAGATGAGCTCCCAGAGCAGAGGCCCACAGGTGTCCCGAGAAATGACACTGAGGACAGGCAAGCTAAGAGTAGGCTATCAGCTCCAATGTTAAGAATTCAAAACTACACTCCTGGGATTACAAATATATATGAGCTATTATCTTGAAACAGATGAACATGAAGGTGGTGTTATTTCCAGACAACTAATCTGTGAGCCCAATAGTTTCCTGGAATCAAAAGCAAAATGAAGACACAAATATGCAAACTTCACTACTTAGCCGTTTTTTTTTTTTTAATATAACTGAAAGCACTTCAGAGCTAAATAACTTTAAATGAAGATTATGAATGAAAACAACCTACACATGTAACTCAACTGGGCAGAGCAAAGGAATTCATTATAGCCAAAGACCAACAGAAAATGAATGGGGGAAATATGCATTAGCACATATAAATTTAACTCAAACTTTAGAGATTAGGGGAGAGTAAAGAGGTTTTGTGGAGAAGGCGATGGCACCCCACTCCAGTACTCTCGCCTGGAAAATCCTATGGACGGAGGAGCCTGATGGGCTGCAGTCCATGGGGTCGTGAAGAGTCGGACACGACTGAGCAACTTCCTTTTCACTTTTCACTTTCCTGCATTGGAGAAGGAAATGGCAACCCACTCAAGTGTTCTTGCCTGGAGAATCCCAGGGACGGGGGAGCCTGGTGGGCTGCCATCTATGGGGTCACACAGAGTCAGACACGACGGAAGTGACTTAGCAGCAAAGAGGTTTTGATATTGTTAAAAATAGGACAACAGGCCCAAAATGAGCCCCATGTCAACAAACCACAGCTTAATTCATTTCTGCTCTCCCAGAAATGAATCACCTGGTCAGCACTAGTGAGGTAATCCGCCTGACAGACCCCTGCCATCCCTAAAAAGAAAGTGACCTTGCCACAAGCAATCTGTTTTTCGACGGCCTAGTTTCCCCCACCACACTCTCTGTCTTTCCTCTGTACAGCTCCGTGGGAGCACCTCCCTATCTGCTAGACAGGATGCTGCCCATTCACAAATCACTGAAGAAAGTCCCTAAGATCTTAAAATTTACTCCACTGAATTTTTAAAACAATATGCACTATATTCCTAGAAGTAATAGTTATTTTCCATCCTTTGACAACTCTGCCCCAATTACAAAGCATGAATTATTCAAGTTAATGACACTGAATTTCCCCTTCCTTCTACCAGACAAAGGATTTGGAAGAGAGAAGAATGGTATCATGCACACCACCTGTGCAGCATGTTTCAATCCCTAAGCACAAACATATCACGCTGAAGAATGGTATTTTCTCATCCCACAAGCTCTGTCTCCCTCAGTTTGCAGGTTCAAATGCAAGCATGGAAAAAAGGTCTCACAGCTAAAAGGAGGCGCTAAGCCACATAAGGGACCATAGCCACGAGTCTTTCTAAGTCTATCCATATCCAGCACAACCAAATGATCAGACTAGCTAGCAGGCCACTGGATTACCTTCTGCAGCAAAGGCTCCAAGCCAACACCAAATCATGGAAACAGTTTTATGAACAGCAGAAGTTGCTTCAGTGAAGAGCCCTAGAACAAAAACCTTCCTTCATCTGCAGCCACTGCAATAGGCCCCGTCTGGCATTTTGAGACATTCCTCATACCCAAGAAAGAGAACAAGCTGAAAAAAAGGGGTGTGTAGAAGGCCCCTGGGCAGATCTGCACCACAGCTGACACAGGCTGACAGCTCTGTGAAAGTCTCTGGAGGATTTTCCACAAAGATAAACCAAAATGGGGGCTCCACATTGTTTCCTAGGGTCATAAAAATTGCAAATGTTTGGAAAAGCAGGATACACGCAAAAACAAAAGTCTTGGAAATCATGAAGGGTCATTTAATAACAATAATTTCTCAATCTCAAAGTAAACTCCAGGAAATTCATTTTAGTACATGCTTCTTGGATGGGCTCTAGGGTTCTAAGAAATGCCTCTACCCCTAACTAGTCAATGTTCACACATACGCATTTTTCTGGAGAAAGGATCCACAGCTTTGTCACCCTTTCAAAGGGACCTCCAACCTCCCCTTAAGTTAAGAACTGATGCTCTAATGAGAAGCAGAGCTGATCTATCCTTGGCCACTGGATCCTCAATTATTTTGAGTCCCTTAAAAAACTGAATAAATCCAACAGACAGAACTGTAGGAAGATGATTACTCTAGCAATGTTTAACACTTGTTTTTGATTATGGAAATCTGAGTAAGCTTTCTGTAATACTAGAGGAATGCCAAGTAGCAGACTTTACAAGAATTTAAGTATAGAAACAGCTTAACAAATGGCAAAATCACAAATGTAGTTTTTGTGTGGACAAAGATGAATTCAGTCTACTGACACAGTCTCCATTACAATTTCATTCATGAATGCATATGCTGATGTTTACCTACCTGGTCTCTTAACCCAGTCTTCCCCTGCACTTCCTTCCATGTTATAAGCGTATCTCAGCCCTGTGCTTTCTAAGGGCTGTTTACTGATCAAATTAGGCTCTATCACCAGCGGCTGGAGTCTTCTTGCCCCACCAAGAGACTACTGAGACTTGGCCTGACTCCTCCCTGAGTCCCCACAGCAAACTCCTCTGTGCCTGAACCTGGTATAAATCATGTCTTTCATTTAATTCTGGACCAAGGATTTGGAATACCCACATCCTTAACTATCTTCACTTTATCCTTTTTCTTGAGTAACTCGTTATAAGCTGATTGCAGCTAATTCTGGTTTTTATGGCCAAGTATGGAAAATCAACTTCCCTTCAGCCATCCAAAATTTATTGCTTCAAGATAGGGGATACACTCTACTTCAAACATAAAATGTAGACTGTTCAAAAAAATTATCCCATCTAGCATGACTCACAATGAGGAGGAAGATGCTGCTGGGGTTACCACTGGAGGTGAGCAAGTGGAGTGCAGAGATGAATGTGTTAGATTCGGCTGAGGTGGCTTGGCATTCCCACTCTGAACATGGTCAGGGATGGGCAATGATCCAAGCCCGTGTCTTCTGTCATCAGAGCACTACTGGGGAAGAATCACTGTTGACCTTGAAGTCAGGATATCAGAGATAAAGAACAGTTCTGATGTCTCTATTTGAGTCCCTGATTTCAGCTGTGCCTGAGGTCCACTCTAGACTTACTACATCAACCAGTAAATTCCATTTTGTTTCAACAAATCCCATTTTGTTTCATGTTTGTTATTGATACCATAAGTAAGTAACCAATATAGCCATTTCCTTAAGAACTAACATCTTGCTTGATTAAAAAGTTGGGAGGACACTATCTCAAGAGTAAAAATAACTTGCCCCCCAACACACACACAAAATACTCTTTACATATTTACTGTTTTGCTTGTTGCAATCTGCTGACAGCCTTCCCCACATGCTTCCTCCTCAACTTCCCCATCCCACTCTACCCTCCAAAGAGTTTCTAGCAAGCACAGCACAAGGAAGAAAAGAAACTAAAGATCAATGCAGTTCACATGCTACTAGAAAGCATATCCAGGACAATCACTTTGGGCAAATGATAAAGAAATAGATTGTAAAATGACCATCAAAAAAAGAAAAGAAAAATTCAGGGTACTCACAGTTAACAATGAGTGGTATCTAAAACAAGGCTATTTCATACTAGTCTGAAAAGATTCACAATAGGAAACAGATATCGCCATGTACACAATACACAGAATCACAGCAAAGGTTTTATGAAATACCCTTGAATGTGTAACACCCTTTGACATTTCCTTCTTCTCCCCCCTTCAACAATGATTGCAACCTACTAAATTCACTTCATAAACCAGAATTTGAAAAACAAGACCCAAAACAAGAATTACTTTCTCTTAAAACCTAGACTGTGGTCAAAGTTCACTGGAGCCCAAATCTATTACCTCATTTTACATATGAGGTATTGATTTTACATATAAGCTATGGTTTTTCCAGTAGTCATGTATGGATGTGAGAGTGGGACGATAAAGCTGAGCGCCAAAGAACTGATGATGCTTTCGAACTGTGCTGTTGGAGAAGACTCGAGTGTCCCTTGGACTGCAAGGAGATCCAACCAGTCGCTCCTAAAGGAAATCAGTCCTGAATATTCATTGGAAGGACTGATGCTGAAGTTGAAACTCCAATACTTTGGCTACCTGATGCAAAGAACTGACTCATTTGAAAAGACCCTGATGCTGGGAAAGATTCAAGGCGAGAGAAGGGGACGACAGAGGATGAGATGGTTGGATGGCATCACCAACTCAATGGACATGAGTTTGAGTGAGCTCCGGGAGTTAGTGAGGGACAGGGAGGCCTGGCGTGCTGCAGTCCGTGGGGTCACAAGGAGTCGGACACGACTGAGCAGCTGAACATATGAGAAACTGAGGCCTGAAGGATGCACCTTGTCCGAGGCAGGCCCACAGCAGATCCAGAGTCCCGCCCAGCTCCTTCCTCTCTCCCTCTTGTGCGCAGAGGCACCGGCTCGCACAACGGGCACTGGCAGGTTCACACGCCAGGCAGTCCTCTGGTTTCAACCTTCAGAATTTGCTCACCCGAAATATATGTTTCCTCAAACATACTGGGAAATGTTTTAAGTGTAAAATCCCCCAATTTATCTTACTCTCTCTTTTACACAAAATAATCTCAAAGGCCAACTAGCCTGTAGGCATGTATATGTTACTGCCTGGGGTATGACAACTGGGGATGATGTTAGCCACACACGAAGACACAGAAACTACGAATTCCTGTTTCTAGAAATTGCATAATACCAAGCCCAACACCTCTTCCTGATGGCACTTCCACAATGTGCCAATGTCTCTTGGCATGACAGCAACTAGAAACAAATAGTTTCAGCCTTAAGTGCACACCAAGACAAGAGAAGTGACCACAGGCACAGTGAGGCCTGCTCAGCTATTCTTGAACCCCTTCGGCAGAGCAAAAGCAGCACTCTCCCCCACCCCAAACAAATCTAGTACAAGTCAGAGACCCCCTTCCCTTCCCCATCTTAGTACAACCCAGATGCCAGGCACCCCCATTTTTGTCTACCCAGTCAATGCTTAAACATACAGATCCTGTTTTACCAATAAGGAAACTGAGGTGTAGGGAAATTATGTAACTTGCCTGAGGCTGAGGTCAAGGTCAGAAGGAGGTGGGGCTGGGACTGATCCCCCGACAAGGACTCCACAGTTCTCCCTTTTCAGTACACAGCTCCACCCAAGCCCAACTCTGCTAGCCATAGCCCAAAGTCCTGAAACTTCCTACATTGAGAACAGGCCAACACTTGTCAAGGAACAGATCACAGAATAACCTATACCTAGGATGACCTTTAAAAAGCCTTTATTTGTAAGTATGTCACAGATCAAAAAGAAGAAATGCATATTCATTTAGGTGCTCTTAATTTTCAGTTAAACGCTCCTACCTGATCAATCTCTGAAAAAAACAGACTCTCCAATTGGGTTTCACACACAGACACACACACAACGCATTCCACATGGAACTGGATCCTGACAGCCCCTAGTAAAGGTGACTGGCGTTGACTGGTTTTCTTCTGGCCAACAGGCCCAGAGTCCATCAGCAGGGACTTAACCTCCCAGCCAGGAAGGAACTCCACTTTCCTGGACCACCATACAACTGCCTGCCTCCTTTCCAAGGAGTCCCTGACTTGTGATACAAACCTTCCTGGAAACCAGAATCCTTTCACTATGTCCAAACGTCAACATACTTTAATTCAGAGTCAAAATAGGCAGGAAAGGTATAGAAAGATGCTGTGCTTGTGCTTTGGAAAAACTTCCTCGACCAGCAACTTTGCACGACTGTTGCCATTGTTCACATAACTGGGTTTTAATGATATGGTTAAGTTTCATCTTAGGACTGAGAATACACTGGACCACCTTCCCCAGCTGGATCATTTCTCCAAAACTATGCACCCAGGGTGGGCACCCCCAGAACTTGCTGAATTTCCATTAATCCCATTACCCTCCACTTTTAATCTCATTATCAGCTAAAGACAAATCCTCACTTAAAAAATCCAATCCACACTTTAAATCACCTCCCCCACTGAGCTCTACTCAAGACTTCACTCGAAGGAAGACACATCACAGAGGGGGATCTGAAAGGTGCCTCGCTGATCTTGGTATCACCTGATGACACAGTGTCCAGGCATGTCAGCTGGCACATCTTCCAAACCTTCAGCTGCTCTCCTTTCTAATACCTGGCTACCTCTCCCCACTTCTATTCTTCACCCTGGGTAATGACAGCAAATAACCTTGAGAGAGCACCACCTCACTTTACCCTTAACTAAAAGATAGACAAGTGAAGTTTGGGGAAGGTTGAGTGACAGGCTGAAGGTCACACAGCAGGCAACAGGGCCAGGATTCAAACAGTATCAGTCCTTGGAGCAGGTCAGCAAAAATGAGACAGGATTGGATGCCAAGAGGCTGTTCAAGCCTTCCCCAGAGCATTCATATTACACTGGACTTCCATCACAGAGTCAGGAATTCTGAGACCTGATTTCAGGAAGCAAAGGCCAACTCTGGGCAGGAGAGAAGAAAGGTCAAAGAGCAAGATCTCAGAGACACTTCTGCTTCTCAGAAAGCTTCACAGAGCACAAAGACCACACTTGGGTTTTACCTAATTGCTATTTGTTGGGGCTTGGGGGACTGTTAAAAGCCTCATCCTTATAACAAGACACTGTAAAGTTTGATTGGATAAAAGGAAAGTCATAGAACTTTTCCAGAAAACTAAATTGTACCAAGCTTCCAAAAACACACCCCCTCTGGTCTGGTAATTTCATTTCTAGATATGAAAAAAGGGGAAAACTTGAAAATCATGACCAGAAACAGCAGAATTATGGTATGTTCACATAATAGAATTTTACTCACCCACTTAAAATAGAGCATTTTGGAAATGTTCACAGTGTAATATTTTTCGAAAAGTTAAGCACAAAAAACCCTTACAATCTCTTTTGCAGATGATGTGGACCAACCAGTGTTATTACAGGACAAATGGACAGATGGCTGCTTTGCCCTAACTTTGAGACTGAACTCACTCTCCATCTATTTCTTTAGAATGGAATACATCCCCTGATTTACACTGGGAGACGTGGATGCAGTTTAATCAAGTTTAATCAGTTGAATCCTGTTTGGACTCGGGGAAAAAACAACCCTAAGTGTTTTTAAACACTTTACAGCAATGGTACAAGTCAGGGGTGCACCTTCCAGACTGTTCTCTGTGCCTCATCAGCACTTTGCACTGTTCTCTAACAATTAAAATTAAGAAATCAAATGGGGATCAAACCATACAGACTGTACCACAGGTCAATGTGCTGACATCCTTGTACTTCCATTCCCCGTTCTTTTAGATGGCTACACCACATTCCATTAAGATTTTTTCTTTTTCAACCCCCTCCATGAAAGTACTAGAAAAATCACTCCAATAAAAAGTCATTGAGCATGGTTAAGTACCATGACCTAGTAATTCCACTCCTAGCTATCCACCCAACAGAAATTAATACAAAATGTCCACACAAAAATTTGTACGTGAATGTCTGGAGCAGCACCATTCACCATAGTTCAATAAAGTGGAAACCCAAATACCCATCAACTGAAGAACAGAGAAATAAAATGTGACATATGCATAGAAGGAAACAGTATTCACTCATAGAAGAAATGAAGTACTGATTCCTGCTACACCATGCAAAACCTTGAGAACATTACACCAAGTAACAGAAGCCAGACGCAAAAGGTTATATATCTTGTACAATTCCTGAAATATCCAGAATAGGCAAATTTATAGACACACAAAGTACATCAGCAGTTGCCATGGATTGAAGGGATGGAGAGTGCCTGCTGATAGGGATCTCTTTTTGGAGGGATGAAAATGTTCTAAAATTGGTTGTGGTGGTGGCTGCACCATTCTGAATATACTAAAAAACCGCTGAATTGTACGCTATAAATTGGAGAACTATCGTTTGTGAATTATATCTCAATGAAGCTATTACAAAACGACTAAAAGCAAAACAGCAGGAGTTTACAATAGTATAATGCTCACAATGTACATAATTTATATCCATTAAAGGGGGGTAAATTATATGTGCCATAAAGAAATCATCGTGCAAATATCTTGTCTTCCTTTATAAATAGTAGGAGCTCAAAAAATCATTGATGAAAGAGACTAGTCAATCACGTGAAATCAGGGCTCGATGCTTTTTCAAAAAAAATTATTTTTACTGACAAAATGAGATTCACATTAAGAAATGCTACCCATACTTAACATTACCCACTTCACCTCCCTCTTAAAATACTTTTCCCAGGTCAGGACTGAACCACAACCCAAACCCACTCACCACCGTTCAAACTGCAAAGTGGGAAATGTGCAGTAGACACTGCATGGAGGCAACTGCACGCCATGCTGCTTCGACTATTAATAAGTTTACCACAATTAGAGACCTTAACGTTACCTTAGTTAAAATTCACATTCCCTGAAAGTAACTACTAATTATGCCCACTGTTAATATTTTATTGATTTAAGAAAAATTATTTGCATTTGTTATTATGGGCATGCCAAATTCTTCTTCAATTATCTCTCCAGTTTATTCACTCAAAGAATATTACAGCTGCTCTTCAAAGGTGCTGAGGATACACTAAAGAATAAAAATAGGCAAAGACTGGCAAACAAAACCCTGCCCTCATAGAACTCACATTCCAGTTTTTTGTTTTTAAAGTACAATTTAACGAAATTTTATTTAACAAACTCATGTCTTATGAATTAAATGTCAGCATCAGCAAAGAATCCCAATTCTCACCTTGCAAATGTTCAGTCTTTTCTAAACACTAAAAATCACAAAGATTTATTAAACATCAGCAGCAGTTTTCGATGACAAGCCCCTTTTCCCAAGTTTTACAGATGTGCCTGGAACATAAAGACAAATGCGTCTACAATTTTATTCAAAATCAGAATTTGAAACGTTGATACAGACAACGTCTATTGATACAGACAATGACAGTGGGCTCTCAGAGCAGATTTAGCAGCCCAAGGTCTTAAAATCATTGATACCAAGTGGTTTTTACTGAAAATCTAAATAAAGACTCCAATCTCCCTCTAAAATTCATAATCTCAAGTCATTCAATAACCTGAATTGTGTAACACGAAAATACTGCATCTCCTCTACCTCCAAAAGCAAAAGTGCAATTTAGTTCAAAGATCACAACAACTGGCTCAAAAGGGTAACTTTTGGAAACAAAGTCTAAATTCCATTAAACAATTCAATAATTTAGTGGAAATTTTACAAAGTGGCCAATGATTCTCTTGCACTTCTTAAGTAATATTTTTTCTCATCACCCTCTCAACCAGGGAGAGTAGCCTTAAAGACACTTCAAACAGCCAACCCATCCTTAAAATGCAGTCACTTTCGCGTTCTAACTTTCATCTGTTGGCAAAATTTCTTATCTTCAGCAATTTGGTTGGGGCTGAATTCTAGCAAGATGCACACATGTGGGTTCACGTCCTCAGATAAGACAAACTAAAACCATCTTAAGAGACTCACTCCACAGCTTGAGCCCTTAAATACTGTTTCCTACTAAGGTTAAGTGGGTATGGCAGGTAACAGGGAGCAATGCATTTGTTTCAGATCACACTTGTCTCGATTTGGTTGAGGGAAATCATCGGAGAAGTTTATCTTTCCCAAGTTGAAGACCGCGGGGAGAACAGGTTAGTTACCTAAAACCTTGGTGGAAAGATAAACCCCATCCAAATTCAACAAAAAATAATGTTTTATCATATGACTGGCAAGGTCATAAAACAGACTGTGCCATCCAAAAACTTCTTGAGACTGGTAACATACTCATAAATCCTATTGGGAATTCCTTTCTTTACAACCTCCAAGAACTAAATCCCAAGAACCAACAATTTAAGGAACCTGACAGGCCCCATTCATAGAAATCTCGCAAACATTATTACAGCACCGAAGAGCCACTGGCTTAGAGGTACTCTGATGGTCTTTGTAAACAACGGGCAGGGAAAACCCTCTTGAAGGTAAGCAAAGGCACTTTAATTCTCATGAGGCGCAGACTCCAAGAGGTTACTTCTTGCATCCAGCACACATATAAAAAGTAACCCAAGGGCCAAGACCATACACAGGACCAGGTTGCACAAAACGTTAAATGAGTAAACAAAAATAACACTTCAAAATACAAATGCGTGATCTTGAGTAAAAGAGAGGTCAGCCACACAGTAAAAGCACATGACTCATCCACAGGCCTGAACACAAGTATCTGTACTGTCCACTACACCAGAGTGGGATTTCCCATCTTCATCCAAGCCTGGGCCTTAGGGGTATCTCAGTCGGGAGAAGTTGTGCTATTTCCGTTTTGGAGGGGAGGGTCATTTTATTTCGCTGAATCACAACTCCCCCATATCCCCACCCCAAACCACCACCACGCACAATACTGCAAATAGACGAGACGGTGGCAAGGACGCCAGCGAGCACCGAGCGAGCAAAACAAAGCACCCAGTGAGGGGCTGCTGGGCCGGGAGTGGGTGGGTAAAGGGAGCCAGGCTCGCCCCTCGGAGCACGGCTCCTGCCCCCAACGGCCTCTCTCCGGGTAGGTGTACGGCGGCAGACTCCTCCCTCCACCTGGAGACCAGCTCCGTTCTCTGCAGAGCTCCGGGGGACAGTCCGGAAGGTGAGGAAATGAGGGCGGGGGCGCGCTGCCCCGGCCTGAGCCAGGGGACCAAAGCTCCAGAGGGAGGGCGCGTCGGGCCGCCCCACATGAACACCGGGGCCGAGGCCGCCCTGGGGACCGCGGCCGGGAACAGTGGCGCTCGTGACCACCACGCCGGGCCCGGACTTACCCGGGCCTGGCGCACCGCGGACTCCGCGGCGGCCGCTTCCTCCTCCTCCTCCTCCTCCTCACTTGACAAAATGGCGGCGACAGGAAGTGCCGGGCGCCTCGGCCCGCCCCCCGCCCGCCCCCGGCCACCCGCCCAGCCGCTGCGCCCGCGCCCCCCGCCCGCGCCCCTGCCCGACCGTCCAGCCGGAGCCGGGGTGAGGTGGCGCCAACGGCGGGGCGCCCGCGAGCCGCCCTGCCGCCCCGACGCCAACGGCGCAAGCGGCCCTAGCCCGGCGCGAGCGGCGCGGGGACGCGGGAGGCCCGCAGGCCGGAGCCCGCGTCGCCCCGGCCTCCCCGCCCCCGCGCCGCGCCGATGGCGTAGCTCCTGGCGCACCAGCCCCATTACGCAATGCAGGTTACGCGAACCGCGCCGCGGGCCCCAGCAGGCTGCCCCGCGCCGTCTGCTGCCCCGAAGGGCACCGGTCCTCACCTGAGACGCTAGGCCGCACGCCGCCCCCGCCGGCCGCCCGCCGCCGCCCCCTCCTCTTCGGGCTGCCTGCGCGGCGCCGGGGCCCGCCCGCCGCTCCGCCGCGCTCACAGGCCCAGCTCGGCCGCGGGCACTGCCGGCAGCCGCCGCCGCCGCAGCCCCCGCTTCGGCTCCTCGGCTGCGGGAGAGCAGAACAAACAGCCGTGCCGCCGCTGCCGCCGCCGCCGCCGCCGCCGCCGCCAGCGCACTGACGTCACCGCGCACGCTGCGCGCGCGGTCACGCGTTGCCGCCGCCCGGCGTGCGCGCCCCAAACCGTGACCAGCGGGAGCGAGCTTAAGCGAGCTGGTGGCGGGGCGGTGAGTGGGAAAAGCAGGTGCTCGCGGCCCGCGGAGAGATGAGACCCCCACCCACCCACCGTCCCACACCTCACCCCAGACCAAGGGTGAGGGCTGACAAGAGATTTTGCACACCTGAGGTAGGGGACCGCTCCGTCGGAGGGAAGGAGCCTCGCAGACCGAGGGAGGAGAAATCTGGAGGAGAAATCTCAGACCGGGAGAGAGGACCTCTCAAACCGAGAGGGGAGATACTTCAGACCGAGAGGGAACCTCCCCCAGACCGTGAGGGGACCCCGAAGACCGAAAAGGATACACCTCAAAATGAGAGGGACCTCACAGACCGAGAGTTGGGATCCCGAAGACGGAGAGGAAACACTTCAGACCAAGCGAGGAGACCTGCAGGCTGAGGAAGGGGATTCCTTGGACTGAGGGAGGGAATAGTCGGAGGGAAGGCTGAAAGTTGAGCCTGAGGGAAAACATCTGAAAATAGAGGGAGACGTCCAAAAATTTAAGAAGGGATTGATGACAGGCCCTCAAAGAGAGGGAAGACACTGAGGATAGGCTCCACAAACTGATGGCAGAGGCCGGGAAGACACCTGCCTGAGGGAGGCCGCGCTGCAGGGGAGGCTGAAGGGTGTTGGAGGAGGCTGGAGTAGGGTGGGGCTTGAACGTTAAGAGAGAGCTGCGATGGGGGCGCTGGGGTGAGGGAAGGCAGATGGGAGAGGAGGCTGTTAGCAAGGCTGGGGTGGCGTCTTTCTTGGCTGGCTCACCAGCCACTGGGATCTAAGGACTGGAAGGTATCAGACTCTATGCCTAGGGCGCTCTCCCTGCAGTTGGCCCCCAGCTGACCTCCTTCTCATCCTTAAAATCCAAACCACAAGCCAGCTCCCTAAAACGAAGAGATTAGGTTTAGGTTGCTTACAGTTTAATGTGGTAATCCTAAAAATTTTCAAATGAAGAGCCATAACCTCTTTTGCCCTTTTTATCACTCTTTTAGCATTTTAAGTCCTATCTTTTAAAAATAGCAAACTGAGTTCTTCTAAAAAGACTAGGAAATTTTAAAAAATGCCTGATGTCCCCTTTCTTCAGAACACATTGATACACTAGGATAGCAGTCAAATAGTTTTGTCTCTCTTATGGGGTTTGCTCCCCTGAGAAACCTGTATACAAGTCAAGAAGCAACAGTTAGAACCAGACGTGGAACAACAGACTGGTTCCCAATTGGGAATGGAGTACGTCAAGGCTGTATGTTGTCACCCTGCTTATTTAACTTATGTGCAGAGTATATCATGCGAAATGCTGGGCTGGATGAAGCACAAACTGGAATAAAGATTGCTGGCAGAAATATCAATAACCTCAGATACGCAGGTGATAACACCCTTATGGCATGAAGTGAAGAGGAACTGAAGAGCCTCTTGATGAAAGTGAAAGAGGTGAGGGAAAAAGCTGCCTTAAAACTCAACATTTAAAAAGCTAAGATCATGGCATCCGGTCCCATTTCTTCATGGCTACTGGCTCGATGGACGTGAGTCTGAGTGAACTCCGGGAGTTGGTGATGGACAGGGAGGCGTGGCGTGCTGTGATTCATGGGGTCACAAAGAGGCGGACACGACTGAGCGACTGAGCTGAACTGAATAGATGGGGAATCAATGGAAACAGTGACAGACTTTATTTTCTCAGGCTCTAAAATCACTGCAAATGAAATTAAAAGATGCTTGCTCCTTGGAAGAAAAGCTATGAACAACCTGAAAGTGAAAGTGAAGTCACTCAGTCGTGTCCGACTCTTTGCAACCCCATGGACTGTAGCCTACCAGGCTCTTCTGTCCATGGGAATTTTCCAGGCAAGAATACTGGAGTGGGTTGCCATTTCCTTCTCCAGGAGATCTTCCCGACCCAGGGATTGAACCCAGGTCTCCCACATTGTAGGCAGACGCTTTACCATCTGAGCCACCAGGGAAGTCCAACCTAGATAGGATATTAAAAAGCAGAGACATTACTTTGCCAACAAAGGTCCGTCAAGTCAAGGCTATGGTTTTTCCAGTAGTCATGTATGGATGTGAGAGTTGGACTGTGAAGAAAGCTGAGCACTGAAGAATTGATGCTTTTGAACTATGGTGTTGGAGAAGACTCTTGAAAGTCCCTTGGACTGCAAGAAGATCCTACCAGTCCATCCTAAAGGAAATCAGTCCTGAATATTCATTGAAAAGATGGATGCTGAAGCTGAGTCTCCAATACTTTGGCCACCTGATGCAAAGAACTGACTCATTGGAAAAGACTCTGATTCTGGGAAAGATTGAAGGCTGGAAAAGGGGACGACAGAGGATGAGACATGGTTGAATGGCATCATTGACTTGATGGACATGAGTTTGAGCAAGCTCCAGGAGCTGGTGATGGACAGGGAAGCCTGGCATGCTGCAGTCAGTCCATGGGGTCACAAAGAATCGGACACGACTGAGCAACTGACCTGACTGATAGGGTTTGCTCACTGTTCACTAAGGTCAATTATAAATTAATGATAGGTCCTGGGCAAAGTAAAGACTTAACTTTTGCCCTTTATTTTAACAAAGCATGAAGTAACAAACTATTAAATATCAGCAACAAAGGAGGTAATTGTAACAAGTTCATTAATAAGGTTTATTCTAGTACTATATTACACAATATTGAAATTTGTGAATATCTCTGGCTCCTAATGTCACATACCTGGCAATTTGCAGAAGCTGATGAGAAATGGAAAAAGAACAGGAAAGTACACAGGGATAAATGAATATGGAGTAACAAACTTATTTAAGGAAAAAAAAAGACAAAACAGTATATCCATTTAAAGCTCATCTTCCCATAGTAGCCTAGTTGCATTATCTACTTAATTTATTGTTGTTGCTGTAAACATGTTTTGGGAAGCATTTGGAACTGCCAGTTTGCAAGTCACATAACAAACTCTTTTGTTACACTTCATTTTAGACAAAACCATAATATCTAGCTTGATTTACTGGGCCTTACTACAGGGCTTTTGGCTATGACTGGAAGTCAAATCCAACCTGAAGAGAATTTATAAGCTGTAAAGGCAGTCCCAAAAGCTTTGTCCAAAAATCTTGTAGGAGAGCAATGTCTCACCCAAGATCACACGTTTACACACGTTAGAACTCAGATCTCATGACTCCATGAAGGCTGCGTTCTCTAACTCAGGAATTAACTCTTTGTTGTTGTGTTGGTTTTTTTTTTCTCGCCTAGTGCACTTTGTGGGACCCCTACCAGGGATCAAATTTGTGCCCCTCCTAACCCCCAGTGAAAGGACAGAGTCCTAACCACTGGACTGCCAGGGTACTCCCAATATATGTTTTCTATAAAGAGCCAGGTAGTCAATATTTAGGGTTTGTGGGCCATGCAATCTGTGTAACATAACCAGTCTTTGTAGCTCTGCCATTGTAGTAAAAAAGCAGCCATAATTTACACTCATTTGTTACACTGTGTTCCAATAAAACTTTATGGATACCAAAAGGAGAATTTCATGTAAATTTCAAAAGTCACAAAATGTTGTTCTTTTTTTTTTCCCCAACCATTGAAAAAATATGAAAACCATTCTTTGCTGGAAGGCCTTGGAAAAACAGACAGCAGTCCAGATTTGTTCCATACATTTGCTGATCTCTGCTCTTGAACCTCAAGTTTAGACAAATGGAAATTTCTTTACCATTATACAGAAGCTATTCTGCTTACAGTTTGTTTGTTTGTTTAATTAATAGTTTTGGGAAAGCAGTTTTAGATTTAACATTGAGTAGAAAGTACAGAGTTCCCTTACACCTCTCACTTTCCCCATCTTGCAGAATGTGGTACACCGGTTAGAGTTGATGAGCCAATAGTGACACATTATTAACTAAAGTTCTTAGTTTGCATTAGAGTTCACTTTTTGTGTTGTGCATCTTATGGGTTTTGACAAACATATAATGACACACTCGTCAACCATTATGCTTGCCAATTTTTTAACTCAAAAGCTAGCTAAGAACAAAAATAAGTTTCAGAATAAAGCACTATAATTCTGTCAGCCACAAACAGGTACAAGGTGGCTCTAAGGGTCATTTTTGGTTTCTGCTACTTTGTTCATGTTTATTTGCTGTTTTTGCTTAGTTTCAAAGTATTTACAAATAACATTCACTATAACACTTAAAATAATGAGAGTGCTGGAAGACCTAGTGTGAAGAACCATACAATTGCAATTTTGAAAAGGAAGTCATTTTTTTTGCTTTAAGTTTCAAAGTGGAAAGAAAATGCAAGTATTACACATGGGATAAAAGTACTCAAGAGGAAGGAATCTGGAAGTCAAAGACGGAATGATAGTAGGAGCTCTTATATACTGCTCATTGCTTGGTTCTATCATTTTAGAATACATTTGGCCTTGTTTGGTGAAGTTGAAGCTCTGTACACTCCGTGGCCCACTAATTCGAATCCACGGAAACTCTCAGTGACATACTTAAGAAAGGTCAGCATAGTCCTAACAGGCCACATTGAAAACAACCCAAATGTCTGCCTGGTAGAATGTAGTATAATGAAAATGAACAAATCACAGCCACACAAAATAGCACAGATGAAACTCAGGAAAATCAAAGAAGCAAGGCATATGTGATGATTCCATTTCTATGCTGATTTCGAAAACAGATAAAAATATGGAGATTTTTAGGGAAATTATACAATTTCCTGTCACCTGAGGAGCTCTGAACCTGAGGTCCAGCATCACAAAGTCCTGTGGAGATAGGAGGACTGCTGCTTCTGCTGCATTCCTTGATTTGGATGTGTTCTGGGCAAGAACCATGGGAGTGTGGGAACTATAAAAAACAAGCAGGTAATTGCCACTGGTTACTTGACAGGGTGATCAGGAAAGGTTGAAGAGAATGAGGTCAGTAACCGATTTCGGAGGTATAGCAGTATTCTATTTCTTTTCCTTTAAAACTTTTTATTTATTTATTTATTTATTTTTAAATTTTTATTTTTACTTTATTTTACTTTACAATACTGTATTGGTTTTGCCATACCTTTAAAACTTTTTAGATCGAAAACCTCTATGGCCCTATCGATTCACTTGTGTGTGTGTGTGTGTGGTAAAAAAACATGACATCTACCCTTTTAAATTGTTACATGTATAGTACATTAACTATAAGCACCGTGTTGTACAGGGTCTTTTTCATTTTACATGGCTGGAAAGTATTTTGCTTCTTGATTATGCATTTACTTTGTAATTATTCAGTCAATGTTTGATGCATATTTGTATTATATATTATTTTTTAAGGAAAGGATAAATTATATAAACGAAGAAAACGGTGCCTGAGTGAAGAGAACTGAACAGAAAAAGGTAATGATGAAGTTGACATGGACAAACTTCTGAATGTATGGCCAGGAAATAAAATTTTGGTCATGAGCTACTGGTGGTCACAGGGATTCAAGCCCTTGTGGAATCATCATTGCATCAAAATGAAAGACAAGTCAAGTAAAATTGCCCCAACTGCTCAAAAATTATCTTCAGCATTTGCTGAGCAAAAAAGTTTTCTTGACAGATCGCCAGCCTATTTTGGTGAAGGATACCTGACCATTTATTTCAGCAAGTCTTCATGGATAAGCCCATGTTGGAATGCTCTAACTGGAGTTAAGTACATATCAGGACTGAAAGCTTACATCTCTTTTGCTCCTTTCATCTTCAAGACAAATGCGTTGATGAAGCAGGATCTTGCATCTGGGGACTTCTCCAGCATTCCAGTGGTTAAGACTCTGCTCCCAGTGCAGGGGGCACAGGTTCGATTCCTGGCCAGAAAACTAACATCCCACATGCTGAGCAGTGCAGCCAAAAAAGAAAAGAGCATCCATATCTAGGTTTATACTAGTATTGTCTGGTAGCCAGCTTTCAAAAATGGCCCCCAAAGATTACCCTTATGTAAACTCCTCCCCTTGAGTGTGGTCTGTTGACTTGTTGATGACAAAGAAATTATGGCAAAAGCAGTAGGGTATCTGTTTCACGATTAGGTTACAAAAGACTGACTTTCCAGCTGGACTCTTTTTTGCCTTCTCAATTTCAACTTTTTTGATGAAGCAAGCTGCCGTGTAGGAGAGGCCCATGTGTCCAGGGACAGGGTAGCGTCTGGTCAATGCCAGCACTGGACTAAAGCCGTCAGTCCAACAGCTGCAAGGAACTTAGTTCTGCCAGCAAACACATCAATACCATTGAAAGTAGATCCATAGTCAAACCTTCAGAAGAAACCACAGCCTAGGCCAACAATTTGATTCAGTTCAGTTCAGTCGCTTAGTCGTGTCCGACTCTTTGTGACCCCATGAATCACAGCACACCAGGCCTCCTGTCCATCACCAACTCCCAGAGTTCACCCAAACTCATGTCCATCGAGTTGGTGATGCCATCCATCCATCTCATCCTCTGTTGTCCCCTTCTCCTCCTGCCCACAATCCCTCCCAGCATCAGGGTCTTTTCCAATGAGTCAACTCTTCGCATGAGGTGGCCAAAGTATTGGAGTTTCAGCTTCAGCATCAGTCCTTCCAATGAGCACCCAGGACTGATCTCCTTTAGGATGGACTGGTTGGATCTCCTTGCAGTCCAAGGGACTCTCAAGAGTCTTCTCCAACACCACAGTTCAAACGCATCGATTCTTCAGCGCTCAGCCTTCTTCACGGTCCAACTTTCACATCCATACATGACCACAGGAAAAACCATAGCCTTGACTAGACGGACCTTTGTTGGCAAAGTAATGTCTCTGCTTTTGAATATGCTGTCTAGCTTGGTCATAACTTTCCTTCCAAGGAGTAAGCGTTTTTTAATTTCATGGCTGCAGTCACCATCTGCAGTGATTTTGGAGCCCAGAAAAATAAAGTCTGACACTGTTTCCACTGTTTCCCCATCTATTTCCCATGAAGTGATGGGACCAGATGCCATGATCTTCGTTTTCTGAATGTTGAGCTTTAAGCCAACTTTTTCGCTCTCCTCTTTCACTTTCATCAAGAGGCTTTTTAGCTCCTCTTCACTTTCTGCCATAAGGGTGGTGTCATCTGCATATCTGAGGTTATTGATATTTCTCCTGGCAATCTTGATTCCAGCTTGTGTTCCTTCCAGTCCAGCGTTTCTCATGATGTACTCTGCATAGAAGTTAAATAAGCAGGGTGACAATATACAGCCTTGATGTACTCCTTTTCCTATTTGGAACCAGTCTGTTCCATGTCCAGTTCTAACTGTTGCTTCCTGACCTGTATATAAGTTTCTCAAGAGGCAGGTCAGGTGGTCTGATATTCCCATCTCTTTAAGAATTTTCCACAGTTTATTGTGATCCACACAGTCAAAGGCTTTGGCATAGTCAATAAAGCAGAAAGAGATGTTTTTCTGGAACTCTCTTGCTTTTTTCCAAGATCCAGCAGATGTTGGCAATTTGATCTCTGGTTCCTCTGCCTTTTCTAAAACCAGCTTGAACATCAGGGAGTTCACAATTCATGTATTGCTGAAGCCTGGCTTGGAGAATTTTGAGCATTCCTTTACTAGCATGTGAGATGAGTGCAATTGTGCGGTAGTTTGAGCATTCTTTGGCATTGCCTTCCTTTGGGATTGGAATGAAAACTGACCTTTTCCAGTCCTGTGGCCACTGCTGAGTTTTCCAAATTTGCTGGCATATTGAGTGCAGCACTTTCACAGCATCATCTTTCAGGATTTGAAATAGCTCAACTGGAATTCCATCACCTCCACTAGCTTTGTTCGTAGTGATGCTTTCTAAGGCCCACTTGACTTCACGTTCCAGGATGTCTGGCTCTAGGTGAGTGATCACACCATCGTGATTATCTTGGTCGTGAAGATCTTTTTTGTACAGTTCTTCTGTGTATTCTTGCCACCTCTTCTTCATATCTTCTGCTTCTGTTAGGTCCATACCATTTCTGTCCTTTATCTAAACCATCTTTCGATGAAATGTTCCCTGGTATCTCTAATTTTCTTGAAGAGATCTCTAGTCTTTCCCATTCTGTTGTTTTCCTCTATTTCTTTGCATTGATCACTGAGGAAGGCTTTCTTATCTCTCCTTGCTATTCTTTGGAACTCTGCATTCAGATGCTTTGATTACACTTTGATTACAACCCTGTAATTCCAACCAGAGGATCCAGCTAGGTGACACCTGACTTCCAGAAATTATAAAATAATAAGTGTGCTTTAATTTTTTAAGATAGTTAATTTTGGGGGTAATTTGTTATGTGGCAATAGATAACTAATAACACAGCCTGGGACCAAACACCCTTTCACCTAGGGAAGACGTATTTCAGCCTTCATGGGGTTGAGGAAGAGTGTGGCAAGCAAATTCTTCCCTCTCCCAAAATATCCCCTTAATTGCTCTGGTTTTACATTGTTAAACTAGACAAAGTGTATTTCAGTCACTGGGGAGTATTGCTGTGGTCTTAGTTCTTTTGAGACAAACAGTATTCTCTTTAAGTTCTCTTCCAATGGGAATGAGTTAGGAACTTATATCTCTAAGGAGGCTAGAGTTTTCCTTCTGGGGACTATTGTAGTAAACAGTTCACACATTCTGTTACCCTGAAGTTAGTCAGTCATTGACCCTTAGGGGTTATCTCTAAAGAGGAATTTTTCCTAAGATAATTTCAAGGCAGCAAATAGGGAAATTTATGATACATTTGTGAGCTGTCTGTCTTCACTCCTGTTTAGAGAAATGCTCCCAATTCTTTGTAGGCATCTAAGAGGCTAAAATATCCAAGCATTTCCCATGGGGAAAGTTGAGGATCTGTCCTGAGTTTACATCTGTGGGCAGGTTACTGAACAAAGAGTTGATGCATGCATCCACAATGCCTTGGCCCTGCAGGCATTCAGCAGTCAATGTGTTGACCTTACTCATAAAGAAGCTGCTGTATACTTTATGTTCTTTATTTAAAGAATCCAGCTTAAATGGATTGGCTGGAATAAGGAGTATTTGCAGGAACCTAGACACATGGTCATCCACATAAACTTAATGCAATTCACAATAAGGAGAAATTACTAAGGATATAAGTAACTTTACCAAAAAAAGTACTGTGAATTCTCTGGTAGTCCAGTGGTTAGGACTCTGGTGTCACTGCTGAGGTTCGATCCATGCCCGGGTTTGAGTCATGGTTGGGGAACTAAAATCCTACAAGCTGTGCAGCGCAGCTAAAAGAAAAAGAAAACAATTCCATTTACAGTTGCACCAAAAAAATACTTAGTAATATATTTGACAAAGTAAGTGCGGAAGTTATACATTGGAAGCTACAGAATATTGCTTAAAGAAGTTAAAGAAGAACTAAATAGTGGAAAGACATCCATAATCATGAGATGGAAAACTTAATCTTTTATAGATGACAGTAATATCCAAAACATCTATTTCTGCTTTATTGACTATGCCAAAGCCTTTGACTGTGTGGATCACAGTAAACTGTGGAAACTTCTGAGAGAGATGGGAATACCAGACCACCTGACGTGCCTCTTGAGAAATCTGTATGCAGGTCAGGAAGCAATAGTTAGAACTGGACATGGAACAACAGACTGGTTCCAAATAGGAAAAGGAGTACGTCAAGGCTGTATATTGTCACCCTACTTATTTAACTTCTATGCAGAGTACATCATGAGAAACGCTGGACTGGAAGGAACACAAGCTGGAATCAAGATTGCCGGGAGAAATATCAATAACCTCAGATATGCAGATGACACCACCCTTATGGCAGAAAGTGAAGAGGAGCTAAAAAGCCTCTTGATGAAAGTGAAAGAGGAGAGCGAAAAAGTTGGCTTAAAGCTCAACATTCAGAAAACGAAGATCATGGCATCTGGTCCCATCACTTCATGGGAAATAGATGGGGAAACAGTGGAAACAGTGTCAGACTTTATTTTTCTGGGCTCCAAAATCACTGCAGATGGTGACTGCAGCCATGAAATTAAAAGACGCTTACTCCTTGGAAGAAAAGTTATGACCGACCTAAATAGCATATTCAAAAGCAGAGACATTTGCTTTTGCTGACTAAGGTCCGTCTAGTCAAGGCTGTGGTTTTTCCTGTGGTCATGTATGGATGTGAGATTTGGACTGTGAAGAGGGCTGAATGCCGAAGAATCGATGCGTTTGAAATGTGGTGTTGGAGAAGACTCTTGAGAGTCCCTTGGACTGCAAGGAGATTCAACCAGTCCATTCTGAAGGAGATCAGCCCTGGGATTTCTTTGGAAGGAATGATGCTGAAGCTGAAACTCCAGTACTTTGGCCACCTCATGCGAAGAGTTGACTCATTGGAAAAGACTCTGATGCTGGGAGGGATTGGGGGCAGGAGGAGAAGGGGACGACCGAGGATGAGATGGCTGGATGGCATCACGGACTTGATGGACATGAGTCTGAGTGAACCCCGGGAGATGGTGATGGACAGGGAGGCCTGGCGTGCTGTGATTCATGGGGTCACAAAGAGTCGGACACGACTGAGCGACTGAACTGAACTGAACTAAACTGAATCTCCAAATTGGTCTACAGATTCAGTGTAATTCCTGCCAGAGTATCATTGACTTATATGTAGAAAATAAGATAACCCTAAGTGAAGTGAAGTCGCTCAGTCGTGTCCAACTGTTTGTGACCCCATGGACTGTAGCCTACCAGGCTCCTCTGCCCATGGGATTTTCCAGGCAACAGTCCTGGAGTGGATTGCCATTTCCTTCTCCAGGGAATCTTCCCAACCCAGGGATCGAACTCCGGTCTCCTGCATTGTAGACAGACATGTTACCATCTGAGCCACCAGGGAAGTCCTAGATAACCCTAAAGTTAATATAATTCAAGGGACCTAGAATAACCAAAGGGCTTCCCAGGTGATGCTAGTAATAAAGAACCTGCCTGCCAGTGCAGAATGTGTAAGAGAAGCAGGTTCAATCCGTGGGTTGAGAAGATCCCCTGGAAGAGGGCATGGCAATCAACTCCACTATTCTTGCCTGGAGAATCTCATGTACAGAGGAGCCTGGCAGGCCATGATTCATAGGGTCGCAAAGATTTGTATATGACTGAAGCAACTTCACATGCAGAATAACCAAAACAATCTTGAAAAAGGGGAAGAAAATTGGAAGATTCACACTTCCTAATTCCAAATCTTACTATAAATCTACTTAGATTTATAGTAAATCTAAGATTTATAGATATAAAGAGCAAAAAAATACAGAGTACAGAAGTCAATCCATGAAGCTATGGTTAAATGATTTTTACAACTGTGTCCAAGATCATTCAATGGGGAAAGATGGTCTCTTTAACAAATGGTGCTGAGAAAACTGGATATCACATGGAATAGAATTTTTGTATATGGTAGGACTACCTCCTGGAGAAGGCAATGGCGACCCACTCTAGTACTCTTGCCTGGAAAATCTCATGGATGGAGGCGCCTGGTAGGCTACAGTCCAGGGGGGCGCTAGGAGTTGGACACAACTGAGCGGCTTCACTTTCACTTTTCACTTTCATGCATTAGAGGAGGAAATGGCAACCCACTCCAGTGTTCCTGCCTGGAGAATCCCAGGGATGGGGAACCTGGTGGGCTGCTGTCTATGGGGTTGCACAGAGTCGGACATGACTGAAGTGACTTAGCAGCAGCAGCAGCAGGACTACCTCCTACCATATACAAAAAGTAACTCAAAATAGATCATAGACTTAAATGTAAGGGCTAAAACCATAAAACTCTTGGAAGAAAACATAGGGGTAAGTCTTCACAACCTTGGAATTGGCAATGATTTCTTAACTATCACACCCAAAGTACAAGCAACAGAGAAAAAAAGATAAATTGGACTGGACCAAAAACCCATGGATGGGTGCCCAACAGCATTTGTCATTAGGAAAATGTAGGTCAAAACCACAGTAAAAGAGTTCCCTGGCAGTCCAGTGGTTAGGACACCATGCTTTCACTGCCATGGGCCCAGGTTCAATCCCTGATCAGGGAACTAAGATCCCTCATGCCATACAGTGTCGTAAAAAAAATAAAAAATAAAAACTCACAGTGAGACAGATACCACTTCGAAAGGTATGGTTTTTCCTGTGGTCATGTATGGATGTGAGAGTTGGACTATAAAGAATGCCAAGCGCTGAAGAATTGATGCTTTTGAACTGTGGTGTCGGAGGACTCTTTAGAGTCCCTTGGACTGCAAGGAGATCCAACCAGTCCATCCTAAAGGAAATCAGCCCTGAATATTCATTGGAGGGACTGATGCTGAAGCTGAAGCTCCAATCAATACTTTGGCCACCTGATGCGAAGAACTGACTCATTTGAAGAGACCCTGATGCTGGGAAAGATTGAAGGTGGGAGAAGAAGGACGGCAGAGGATGAGATGTTTGGATGGCATCACTGACTCAATGGACATGAGTTTGTGCAAACTCTGGGAGTTGGTGATGGACAGGGAAGCCTGGCGGACTGCAGTCCATGAGGTCACAAAGAATCTGACATGACTGAGCGACTGAACGGAACTGAAGGATGTAGAGAAAGTGGAACCCTTGCAAATTGCTGATTGGAATGGAAAATGGTACAGGTGCTATGAAAAAATCTGGTGGGTGGGTCCTCAAATTTTTAAACATAAGAATTACCATATGATACAGTAATTTCTGTGCTAGGTATATACCCTGCAAAATTGAAAATAGGTACTCAGAGACTTCCCTGGTAGTCCAGTGGTGAAGAATCAGCCTTCCAATGCAGGGGACTCAGGTTCTATCCCTGGAGGTGAACTAAGATCCCACATGTGCACATCACAACTAGAGAGAAACCCACGTGCCTCAACTGCTGAGCCTGTGTGCTCTAGGTCCTGTGCTCCACAACTTGAGAAGCCCCCGATTTCGCCAACAAAGACCTTGCAAAGCCCCCTCCCTCAGAAAAGGTACTCAGTGGATTTCCCTGGCAGTCCAGTGGTTAAGACTCCATGCTTCCAATGCAGGGGGCATGGGTTTAACCTCTCATTAGGTAACTAAGATCCCACATGACATCCAGTGTGCATACTCAGTCTTTCAGTCATGTCCAGCTCTTTGCAACCCTAAGCTTCTCTGTCCATGTAATTTTCCAGGCAAGAATACTGGAGTGGGTTGCTGTTTCCTCCTCCAGGGATCTTCCTGACCCAGGGATTGAACTTGCGTGTCCTGCATTGTCAGGCGGATTCTGGCCACCTGGAAAGCCAGTTGAATAAATGAATACTTCATTCCCTTATATGACTGAATATCCCATTGTGTGTATATGCTACAACTGGATACATAAATGTGGTGTGTCCTTACAACAGGATACTCAGCCATATAAAGGACTGAACTACGGATACTGGCTGCAACATGGAGGAACCTCAAAAACACGAGTGCTTACTTAAGAAGCTGACCAGAATTGATAAATGCCGAGACAGGAAGCAGATGAGTGGTTGTCAGGAGACTAGGGAGGAGGAGTGGGGAGAAACTACTGGTGGATAAGGTTTTCCTTGAAGGGAGAGAGAAATGTCTTAGAACCAGTTACACGTGATGGTTGCACAACTTTGTGGGTGTGCTAAACGCCACTGCACTATCAGCTTTAAAATGGTTAACAGCCCATTTTGTCACATGAATTTCACCTCTTGGGGGAGAAAACCTTGGAAACCACTTTTTTTCAATAGTGCCAAGTATTTATTATACAATAAAAAAAAATACTTATTTGGCTGCACTGGGTCTTAGTTGTGGCAGGCAGGATCTTCACTGCAGCAGGTAAACACATATTAATAGTTCAGGCATGTGGGATCTAGTTCCGACTAGGAAATGAACCCTGGTCCTCTACATTGGGAGTGCAGAGTCTTAGCCACTGGACCACCAGGCAGGTCCCCTTATCTCACTTAATTCTGATACCAGCCCTGTGAGAATGGACAGATTGCTCCCTATCCCACCACATTATGTTATCCCCTAACTGAATTCCACTTTCTTTCAAATACATATAAAGTATACACTCAACCAGATGGCGTTTTGAGAGGAAGTACATAGACTCTTAAGTCTGATTATAGAAAACCAACTAAACCTCATAGGCCTCAGGGTCCTGGTACAAGATAAAGGAAGTGGCCCAGTTCTAAAAGGCTCTTCTACTTTGTTCTAAAATTCTACTCGAGCTCTGAGGTACCTGTCTAATCACTCCTGGCCTCCTTTCTGGTGAGCCAGGGATCACTTTCAGCAGTAGACGTGATTTCTTTATGGTCCAAAATCTTAACAGAAGATTTACAAATACTGATTATGTGAGCACTTTGGTTATTACACTGTATTTTTTCCTCTTTAGCAACTGTGAGTGAGAGTGAAGTTGCTCAGTCGTGTCCGACTCTTTGCGACCCATGGACTGTAGCCTACCAGGCTCCTCTGTCCATGGGGTTTTCCAGGCAATAGTACTGCAGTGGATTGCCACTTCCTTCTCCAGGGGATCTTCCCAACCCAGGGATTGAACCTGGGTCTCCTGCAGTGTAGACGGATGCTTTACCATCTGAGCCACCAGGGAAGTCCCCTATTACACTGTATTTTTTCCTCTTTAGCAACTGTAGTAATTTCATAAAAACCCAATTAGGTCACAAAGACCCACAGTATTACCTAAAGCTTAAACTATTAATAGGTTGACATTCTTAAGATTATTTTTTTGCTGTCAGCCATCTATGGGATCGCACAGAGTCAGACACGACTGAAACCACTTGGCAGCAGCAGCAGCAGAGAATACATTCTCTAAACCTGTTTTTTTGTTGGTGTTTAGTTGCAGCATGCAAACTGTTACAGTTTGTGGCACGTGGGATCCAGTTCCCTGCCTGACCAGGGATTGAACCTGGGCCTCCTGCACTGGGAGTTCGGAGTCTCAGCCACTCGACCACCAGGGAAGTCCCAAACAGGCCTGTGTATTCATCTCAGTATTTCAGAGTCCCACATCTTTTTTTTTCTTTTTGCTGCGTTGGGTCTTAGTTGTGGGTAGTGGGATCTTCGTTGTGGTGCAGATTCTCCAGCTGTGGCTTGTGGGCCTGTGGGTCGTGGGCCCCGAAGCACTCAGGCTTAATTGCTCCATGGCACGTGGGATCTTAGTTCCCCCACTAGGGACTGAACCTGTGTCCCATGCATGGAAGGTGGACTTTGAACTAACTTTTAAACTTTTTGGCTGTGCTGGGTCCTCGTTGCCGCACGGACTTTCATCTAGTTGTGAGGCGTGGGCTTCTCACTGCGGTGGCTTCTCCGGTTGTGGAGCAGAGGCTCTAGGGTCTGCGGGCTTCAGTTAGCTGTGGCTCCCGGGCTCTAGAGCACAGGCTCAATAGACGTGTCACAGAAGCTTAGTCGCTCCGAGGCATTGGGATCTTCCTGCACCAGGGATGGTAGGTGGATTCCTTACCACTGAGCCCCCCGGGATGTCACAGTATTCCCACACCTTTAATGTGGGGCCTTAGAAGTTACTTAACTTCCCTCTCAGGTTTCTTCCCTACAGAGAAGATATAACTGATAAATATTCGTTTCCAATGAGTGAGCCTGTTAACTTATTCCTGTCATCTCAGGCATATTAGGACATCCTTTTGTGCAACCAAGTAATGACTCCCCATCTTGGGGAATGAGGGCCTGATTTAAACCTAAATTTAAGAATAAAATGAACCATGTCATTTCATACTGGGGGTAGGTGGTAAGGGTGGGGGTAAAAAAACATAATAGAAATGCAGATTCAATGGCAGGCCTTGTATTAATTTTACAAGAAAACCAAGGGAATTCCCTGGCAGTTCAGTGGTTAGGACGCCATGCTTTCACTGCAGAGGGCACCAGTGATTGCAGAACTAAGATCCCCCAAGTCACATGGCATGGCAAAAAAACCTAGTTTCATAGTTTTGTTATTCTCTCTCAGACACTTTTGCCTCAAGAGAACAAGCTTCAACGGGCATGCATAACCTGTGACTAAGCCACGTCTATGCAGTATTAGTCAGCAAATGTGGAAAACTCAGCAGTGGCCACAGGACTGGAAGAGGTCAGTTTTCATTCCAACCTTAACTAAGGGCAGTGCCAAAGAATGTTCAGACTACCATACAATTGTGCTCATTTCACATGCTAGGAAGGTTATGCTCAAAATCCTTCAAGCTAGGCCTCAGCAGTACGTTCGAGGCTTCTGGAACTGAGAACTTCCAGATGTACAAGCTGGATTCAGAAAAGGCCTAGGAATCAGAGATCAAATTGCCAACCTTTGTTGGATCATAGGGAAAGCAAGGGAATTTCAGAAAAACATCTACTTCTGCTTCATGAACAACACTAAAGCCTTTGTGGATCACAGCAAACTGTGGAAAATTCCTAGAGATGGGAATGCCAGATCACCTTATCTGTCTGCTAAGAAAACTGTACGCAGGTCAAGAAACGAGTTAGAACCAGACATGAACAACTGACTGGTTCCAAACTGGAAAAGGAGTATGACAAGGCTGTGTATTGTCACCCTGATTATTTAACTTATATGCAGTGTACATCATGGGAAATGCCAGGCTCAAGCTGGAATCAAGATTGCCAGGAGAAATATCAGCAACCTCAGATATGCAGATGATACCACTCTAATGGCACAAAGTGAAGAGGAACCAGTCTCTTGAAAAGGGTGAAAGAGAGTGAAAAGGCTGGCTTAAAACTCAGTGTTCAAAACATGAATATCATGGCATCTAGTCCCATCAGTTCAAGGCAAATAAGATGGGGGAAAAATGTAAACAGTGACAAGTTTTATTTTCTCGGGCTCCAAAATCACTGCGGACAGTGACTACAGCCATGAAATTAAAAGGCGTGTGCTCCATGGAAGGAAATCTATGACAAACGTAGTGTATTAAAAAGCAGAGACATCACTTTGCCAACAAAGGTCCATAGAGTCAAAGCTATGGGTTTTCCAGTAGTCCTATACAGATGTGAGCTGGACCATAAGCAAGGCTGAACACCGAAGAATTGATTCTTTCAAACTGTGGTGTTGGAGAAGACTCTTGGAGTCCCTCGGACAGCATGATCAAACCAGTCAATCCTAAAGGAAATCAACCCTGAAAGTTCCTTGGAAGGACTGATGCTGAAGCTCAATACTTTGGCCACCTGATGCAAAGAGCTGACTCACTGGAAAAGACCCTGATCCTGGAAAGATTGAAGGCAAAAGTAGGGGCTGGAAGAGAAAGAGATGGTTAGATAACATTGCCAATTCAATGGACATGAATCTGAGCAAACTCTGGGAGATGGACAGGGGAGCCTGGCATGCTGTCCATAGGGTTGGAAAGTCGGACACAACTTAGCAACTGAACAAAACAAATGCGGTATTAAGGAATGATGAGCAGAAAAGATTCAGAGGCACTGTTTCTTGCTTACTAAGCAGTTTATTTGTTCTTAGTTCTACCATTTGACTTTTCCATAAATACCCATCTCAAGTCTCCAATAAGGCTCCTTGAGAGCAGTGCACATACCTGTTTTGTCATGAATCAGCACCTGGTATACAACAGGTGCTCTCTTTTCTATCACCTCTTTTCTAATAACGTCCCACTGGCCAGTGCCTTCCTAAGTGTGACAGCTCAAAGGCTTACAGGAAAACAGACCCAGCAGTACCATTTCAAAAGGGCGGTTAATCTTTCAGTTCTTTTGATTACATGAAAGTGTAACTGTTGCTTACTAACCTTCAACACATGCTAGCTTCTCTTTCTTACAGATTCAAAAACTTCCAAAGGAATATTTATCTAAAATAAAATGTTTATTCATTTTCCACAGATAGGTATCTCTATGGCAATTTATATTGATTTTCCATTCACAAGACATCAAATTTTCTTTTTAAATATATATAAGTAAAAGTAACTCAATTTAAAGAAAAACAAGAAACCCTGAAGTAATGCAGAGGTGGGTCACAAATGAGGTAAAACATTGCAAAGGTGATTCACCAAGGACTGAAAGTTGGGAAACAATGCCCCAGGCAAAATATCCTCATTCTTGAGGGTAAGTAGGTGTGCTTCCAATGGTTCACGTGTGAGATTCTTCAGGACTTTGAGAATTCACTGATGTGACAGAATCAAATCACATGTTACCAAGATTCTGCTACCTCTTGTGAAGGAGGATCACACACCACACAGTGTACCACAGAAGCAGAGATCAAAAACCAAAGCCAAAGTAAATTCTTGAAACTTTTAACAAAAACAGTAAAAGCTTTATAAAGCAAGATACATCCTAGTACTGAACTGCTCCCGACCAAAAAATAATAAAAAGGGGTGCATTCAGCCAGTGGCTGTATTTAACAAGCAAAGCATCAGCAAAGTCTTATTATCCAAATTTTATTATTCCAACTACCATGTAAAGAGAGATGTAAAGACAGCCACTTGGGGGAATGTACAACTTTTGCAGCCTTCACACCAAGGCAGAAAGCCTTGTGACGACTCTGTGAGACAAGCCTGTGAGGTACACTTTTCTGAAGGAAATGGCTGTGTCTCTTTGCCAGAATAATATTCCAGTATCACATACCCTAGTACTACTTAGAAGCCAAAGGAGAGAGAATAATGCATCATATAGCCTATCCCTTGAAACAGGGAAGGAGGGTCACTCTGCGGGAGCAGCACCTTTGGGCTCTGCATCAGTCTGCCCCACTGTGGCTTCGGCAGCAGCTGTGACTGTCGAGGTGCTTTCTGGCTCTGCTGCCACGGCTTCCGCTTCGACTCCAGCCTCAGCAGCTTCACCTCCAGCTTCTGCTTCAGTGCTGCCCTTCCCGGGTGCCACTCTGCAGGGAGTCTCTGCTTCGGGGTGGGGACCACTGGTGGCCTCAGCCGTGTCTGCGGGGCCGTCCCGTTCGGCAGGCATCTCCCCATTTTCTGGAGCAGGAGCTTCCTCCCCATCTACTGCACTCACTGCTGCCGTAACCACCTCAGCCAAGACCTGGGCTGCCACCTCCTCAGGGGTCTCCTCCTTATCCTCACCTCCTAAATGCTCATCTCCTTCTATTTCTGCATCACCAGCTTCACTGGTGAAAGGGTCTTCACCCTGGCCAACAAGAGGAAACCCAGGTTAGTGCGGTCTAAACAACTGTCCAAACGAGAGACTGAGGCTCAGGCTGCTGGGAGTTCATGTTTTCATGATGGGCAGAATCAACAAGAGAAACATTTTAAATCACATCAAGTGAGTCCATCCTACATGTGCTCAGAAAAGACATCTCAGAAAAGCTTCATGAGTACTATTTTATACTTGTTATTCAAGCATATAATGATGAGGAAAGGTTTAAAAAGTCATAGATACTCTCAACCCAATTAAAAAAAAAAACAACCCCAAAACCCATAAACCTCATTTTAACAGGAAGTTCAGGCTTTTTTTTTTTATGTGGACCATTTAAAAAGTCTGTATTGAATCTAATACAATACTACTTCTCTTTTGTATTTTGATTTTCTGGCTATGTGGCATGTAGGATCTTAGTTCTCTGACCTGGGGTCAAACTAGCATCCCTTACATTGGAAGGCAAATTCTTCACCACTGGACCACCAGGAAAAGTTCCAAGGCTCTTTCTAGAGTTTTATTTAAGCACACAGCCCTGGCATGAAGGTTACCCCCATTTTACAGTGAAGAAAATGAGACTTACTAAACAGTAATCAGAAAATGTTTTAAAATACAGTGTTTAGGACTTTCCTGGCAGTCCAGTGATTAAGACTCCCAGCTTCCACTACAGGGGATGTGCGTTTGATCCCTGGTTGGGGAAACTAAGATCCCACATACCAAAAAAATAATGGTGTGTAGGGAGTTCCCTGGTGGCCTCATGCTTAGGATTCTGAGCTTTCACTGCCACGGCCTGGATTCAGTCCCTGGTCAGAGAACTGAGATTCCACAAGTCATGAGGTAGGGCCAAAACAAAACCAAGTATTTAGAAGCTTGAGTTAACAGCTGACTCCAGAAACTTTTAAGACTGTCTAAGCCACAAGGTAAAACACTCATCAGTCATGGTTCTTACACTGATTATTTAAATTCTATCCCTTTATGGATGAAATGAATCTTCAAATACTGAAGCAATTAATAACTGAGAAGAGGGCAAACACGTCCTAGTCAGGTTATGCTGAATCCTAACTGCCAGCCCAAATGTTGAAGTCATGGGTCTGAGCACTTAGCAAAATGGGCTTCCAAAGGAGGAACCAGAGACTCTTCCAACCAGACTCCTCTCCAGGATATCCTCCTTGGCGTTGTTTTGATTGCTCTGCTCCTGATACTATGGCACCGCTAGCCCTTCCCTCTCCCTTCTTCCCCATCTTATTGTCGGTTGTCTCTGCCAGCAAAAACACGTTTTAGCATCTAGATGGAGAATTACCATCTACTTTGGTTTTTTGTTTTGTTGTAAGCATCTCACCATCATTTGGGTTGCTATTTTATGGAGAGATAGTCTGGTTTTCTCATGGTGACAGTCAGCACCACTGCACAGATTCATCAAGTAAGACCATTTCCCAGAGTTCCCAGGCAAGCAGTCTGTCTCAGGGAATGCACAATTGTGGAATCCCCAAGCCTGATACATTCCAACATCTCTCAATTCTTCAAAAGACTCAGAAATGCTAAATAGTGCACTTTGGATAGAATTCCAAACCCAGAGAGTTAGTTCATCCTCCATTTCCAAAGCTTTTCCCATCTACTGGACTCTGAAGCACAAACCTTAAGGTATTTTTCCAGCATCTTCACTATATGTCTGTTGTTCAAAACACTCTTAGCCACATGGAGACTTGTTTTCTTGAACTGTTCAGCAGCCAACTACAAAGGGAATCAAACATGAGTTGTTAAAAATGGTGTGCACAGAGGAGCGAGAGAATAAACCAGCCTGGGTACACTGAGTTGTTCTGAGATTCGTCCTATGCAACTAAAATTTCTTCAGTATGGCAAGTCTCCAAGTGCTGGACTCCAAGCAAGCAAGCACTGGAGAAGAATCAGAACTGAGTCTGTGAAATAGTGGGGATAAGTCTAAGACGTTAAAAAGTGCAGGCACACCACTGATGTCCAAGTACCACGCATACAAGCAAGGAAAAAATAAAAACATTTACAGATCAGAAGCTACGTGGACTCAGTAGGGGAAAAGGGCAAGCTTTTTCTTTTCAGTTTTCTGAGTTATACTGACTTTACAAGTAAATTCTATAGGAAAAGTCTGAATGCTGCAAACACTTGACTATTTTAGAGCTTAACTCAGATGATAATCCCTCGTTTGTACAGTGGCTTTTGTCTGGTCTTTAGTAATACCAGGAGATGATGGGCGGGTAGGTAGCTCCAATCTGGTAGTCAGGTAAACTAACCACAGAGATGCTAAACCAGGGCTTGGCAAGCTAGAGCTTGCAGGCCAGACGTGGCCACACCCATTCCCTTTACTTAAGGCCTGTGGCTGTTTCTGCCCATCAGCCACAGACTTGAGGATTAACAAGTTAAGGCAGGGACCTGATGGCTTGCAAAGCTAAAAATACTTACAGTTTGACCCTTTATTTAAAAAAAAAAAAAAAAAGCTGCCAATACTTTGGCAGTTAGCCTCAGGCCCCATCAGCTAGTAAGGATCAAACTAATCCCTGACCCTGAGTCCACCAGACCATTCTGCTATGAGTGGTCCTCAGTCTCACCTTGTAAGAAATCCAGTTTTTCAGCAACTGGGGACTTTACTCATGTGACTTACAGGGAATATTCTCAACACAGGAAAATTTCCAGTCAATCTTAAGCAACACATTTTCCTCACATTTTAATAGAAACTGGGTGCATGTTACAATCACTTCATGAAATGATGGAATATGGCAAAAGCCCCTAAAGAAGTTAACTTCCACATGCATACACACAAAGTGCTGAACCCCTCGCACTGGCAGCCAGGACTGCTTGCCCCACCCCACACCAGGGGGGCACTCACCCGACGGTTGTGATTGTGGTCGACAGAGTGCAGGTGCCGCTGGAGGAGCTGGGGCTGCGCCGGGATCAGCATGTCACAGGCCAGGCAATGAGCAGCCTCTATTTTCTTGAAGAAGTGCTCCTGGCCAATCCCTGTTGACAACAGCCCAGACTTGTGGGATTTGGGTCGGCATCCAAGTGATGCTTCTCTCCCACTAACTCCCCATCAGGGCTCACATTTTCTCCCCATGGCCCTAAAGACTCGGTTAGGACAGAATCTGAGACACACATCACCTGCCCTCCAGCAGGTGCATGGAGACAGAACACACGGCCTCCACACCTGGGAACTTTATTTTTAACTTGTCTCATCCTTTGGTCCTTTCTCTTGACACTAAGGAGGAAAAACATCAGAGTGCTTAAACAGCACCCCAGTAAGCTGCCTGGAGAGCTGTCAGCTACCTTAGGCCACACATGCAGGTCTCCTTCCCTTGCTAAGCGCCCCTCCCATCTGTCTTCTCTTTGTCACATTTTCACCCACCCTGACCCGGGCTCTGCGATCTGGACTAACACCCACCCCCCACCTCAGATCGTAACTCACCTTTGAAAGGATCTGGTTTTGGTTTTGTACTTTCCTTCTCCATCAGCTCCTGACGCCGCTTCTCGATTTTCTTATTCCTGTTTATAATGTATTCCTAGAGAGGTTGGGAGATGCACCAAATGAAATGAGGGGGGAAGGCGCACGTGGGTATTTTTTCAACTGCACCAGAGGCAGCTCATCAAGGGTGACTGCCAAGCCCACGGTGGGTGGTGACAACCTTATCTCAGCTGCTCCCAGGATTGGAAGACAGCCATCAGAGCAGCTCCATGGGCAGAATTCGTGCAAACTACAATGAGTGGAACTCTCAGTGTCCTTCTACCTCAGGGACCTGCACACTGCCATTCTGGAAAAAGAAGTCTTGACCTAGTTTAGGCTTCCCTTCTCTATGGGGTATCCAGCACCTGTAGGATCACTGGCACATGCTGTGATGGAGGCTAAGTATGATTTACCTGGAGGAATTCCACCGTCTTGTCAGGCAGCTTGGTACTTATAAAGCGCAGTGTCTCTTTGTGAAACTTGCTTTGCAAATGCTTCTGGATTTCTTCATCTTCAAAACTCCGGAACTTGCACACAGAACAGGCAAACTGAATCCTGGAGAAGGAAGACAAAAAGAAAAGCAGTGATGGAGATAACCAGTTTATCTGTGCATCAGAGTAACAGTTACTCCAAGCTTCTCCATATTAAGAATCAGAGTACAACCTTCCAAGTATTTCAGGAAAATGATTCCTGTAGCACTCTACCATACCACTCTTTTTGGCCCAAAGAGGTAGAGACTTTTCAGAACTGTGGATTCCCTAAGTCTCTAGCCCACTGCTCTGGGGACCTAGAACCCAACTCCATAGCTTCTCAGATGTTTCTTTCTGCAGCCACTTGGAAGATACAAGACAACTGACCCCATTTAGTACCACAGAATTCCTGATGATCTCACAAAATTCAAAACTCACATGATCTCAGTTCTCCAATGGGACTCAATGGAAGGACACATCATACCTAAAGATGAAAACTGAGGTTTCTTTGTTGTGTGCTTTCAAAATCTCACCAGATATATGCATGCCGTATGACAAGGGGAGAGCACCCCCACAGACAGACTCCCAAACCCCCAGAGCACAGAGCAAGGTGTTGCTTCCCTCAGCTCTGCTCCTCATGGGGTCTAAGAGCAGAGCAGAGGTGCTGTGGCACTCAGGAATCCTCCTCTGCCAAATCAGAGTTCTGCTGGACAAGTGCCACAAGACACCCTTGCCTTTGCAGATACTCCCGAAAGAGGAGTGAAGAGGAAAATCTCCTGGGCCCTGTGTGCACAACTGTCAGGAAGCCACCAAAGAAATACAGGCCCCGCTTCTTTGCTGCATCTTGACCTCCCCTGTGACAACTTCTCCATTTTTTTTGAGGATCTTCAGTCACTAGGGCAGTCTAAGTGAAAGTCGTTGAGTCGTGTCTGTTTGTGACCCCATGGACTGTCCCTGGAATTCTCCAGGCCAGTATCCTGGAGTGGGTAGTCGTTCCCTCTCCAGGGGATCTTCCCAACCCAGGAATCAAACCCAGGTCTCCCACATTGTGGACGGATTCTTTACCAGCCGAGCCACAAGAGAAGCCCAGGGCAGTCTAAAGATTCTTTTAAAACAGTAATCTCAGTTCCCATGTGGCATGAAAACAGATCTAGAATGACCGTCATTTTTATGCATCTGTTTAAAGATAAGATTTCAGTGAATTCTGTAATACTTGGAACTCCTCCTACCCCACTTTCCAGCCTCTATTGTTTGCTCTTTTGCTAAGTGTTACTAGCACAGGAAAACCATTATCCCCATTTCAGCCTTAAGGGCAAGGATTCCCTCTCAAGTCTTCAAGAGAACCTGCGCACAGGGAAGTAGCCAGCTTGGTCAAGGCCTCATCAACCATGTACTCCAGTGGTTTATGAGGAGAGGTACAGTGTACCCACACCGATGCCCTTGACGGTTTGCACTGGTGCTTTTAAATCTTGAGGTTTAACATCTATACATGTCAAACTCCACAAGTGGTTTGGATTTACATGGACGAGGCATCCAAAACACTTTGGCAGCTCAGCTAAACACACTTCACCTGTCTGGAATGACAGCCAAGAGACAAGGGAACTCCTCACAGGCCTACAGGAGGGCAAGCAACACCAGCAAGGCTAAGACTCAGTGTGTTTCCCAAGTTTTGTCTCCCATCGACCTGACGAGGCTTTCCTGACACACACCAAGAGTCAGACAGTAGGCTGCTGGAGAGGAAAAGCAAGACAGGGAAGGACACAGACAGCAGGTGGGCCGTAGTGTGAGTGGGGTGGGCAGGCCGTGTCCTCCCCAGCTCGTCCCAACCGTGTCAGGCCCTAGGCGTAGGGGAGTGGAAATGAGGTGACCAGGCCCCTCACCGCCCCCACTACGGAGTGAAGACAGCGGAGCTCAGGAGAGCCTTGACAGCGCCCGCCTCATCTGCCTCCTCACCTGTCAGCCGCTCGGTCTCGCATCCTGTCTCTCCTCCTCTGCTTTTCCCTCCTCTTCTTCACTTCATCGTCCTCGTCGTCCTTCTCTCCTGCAACAGAGAAGTACCTTCCAGACCCTCTGAGGCGCCGGTAGAGGCGCTGAGCACCAGGGCTTTGACGGGGGCCACAGCTGTGCCACCATACCCCATGCCCTGCTGCGCCTTCCACACACGGCAGGGTCAGGACACCCTGAGGCAGCAAGGGGCTGTCAAAGGCTCCCAAAAGGAGTGGGCCTTTGATGAGAACTCTGAGCAGTTCCCAGGGGAGTCACGTCACTCCCCCCCAGGGCCTGATAAGGTTGGGATGGGCCAGGGACACGGCCCGCCCACCCCACTCACACTACGGCCCGCTTGCTCTGTCCTTCCCTATCTTGCTTTTCCAGTCCAGCACCCTACCATTGGGTCTTCTCCCAATGTGACTTAAGGAGACAGAGAAGCGGTTCTCCCCAGGCAGCAGCTGGACGGCCTTAGAGAGTGACGCCAGCCACTCTGCCGCCCTCCGCCCCACCTCCAGGTGGGCCATGACAGCCGTCCTGCCGGCCTCCTCTGGGCTAGGGCCTCAGCAGGTCTGACAATCCCTGCTGGCCTGGACTCTACCTCCCACTCACCAGAACCATCAATCTCTGGTTTTCCCAGCGATATGCAGGAAGCAATCCCAGAAATAAAAATGGGAAGAGACCAAACGGTCCTCTGTCCATCCCATGGGGCCAGCGCGGGAGCTCTGGAGAGAGCCGTGCAGCCCAGAGGTGCAGCCTGGCCCAGGCTGCCTCACCGCGGCTCAGGGCCAGGGCCAGACGCTGAAACAAGGTTGGATAAGCATCTGAACTGTAACCCCTACCCCTGATGCCAGTCACGAGACTGTCCCACGAAGATGGCGACCGGTGTGCGCTGCTCAGAAGCCTCTCAAAAGGGCGTGTGGGATTTTTGGCAAGAGGTCACTGCCTGAAACTATTACTGCTGTTTAATAGCAAAGTCATCCCAGGTAGGCAGCAGGACCTGTGCGCAATAAACATGTCACCTTTGCTTTAGCATTTACCCCGCTGCACGAGCCGCTAAATGCTCTGTGGTCCCACGCTATTGATGTAATTGCCTCAGTAAACAGGGCAGGAGGACCTCAGAGGGTTGGCTAAACCTGAACATGTAAGAGAAGGAGCATTTAAGTCAGGGCCTTCATAATTAATGGGAGTAGCCTGTGGGAAACCAGCTATGGACGTACCCACGGGACCAGGAGAGAAGCAAGTGGCTGCCTCTCCACACCCCTCCTGAAGGGCTTAATGGTGCTCTGTTCTTGCCACTCATTTGGGCCTCTCACGTCTGGAACTGCTGGGGCCTGCTGAGCAGTGCCTGCCTCTGGAGGATCCAGGCTGCCCCCCCAACCCCCGGCTCCCCTCCCAGGCAGGCGTCTGATCTCTGCCCCACACTGTGCCAGTGTCTCCACCACAGGGGCCGGAAGCATGGCCCTGGCCTGGCAAGCAAGGGGACTGTGGACAGAATGAAGCCCAGGAGCAAACAGTACAGGCACCTGCACTGGCCAACGGGGGAACAGAGAAGGCAGGCTGGAGGGCGCCTTTTCTTTTCTCTCTTGCATTTCTGAGACTCTTTTCCCTACCGCTTCGAGCTACTGCAGACACCCAGAGACGAGTTCCCCCGGCCTCCAGGGCCTGCACTGAGTGAGGCAAGCAGACCTATTTCCAGCAAGTGTTGCTGCAAACACCAAGGCAAAGCCTCACAGCGAGTGGCAAGGCCAAGGCCCACCCGGCAGCCACAGCCCCTCTTCTGCCCTGAGCCTCCAGCCCCTCCTTCAACCTTGCTCAGAAGCCCAGGTGGCTGGGCGTCAGGCAGTGAGTACAGGGCAGCTGGGCAGACACAAGAAAGCTCAAAGGGATTCTGGGGCATGCCTACCTCTTTGCCTCCCGGAGTCAAAGGATTCGTCCTCCTGAAAAAGGGCACAAAGGCACACTGTGAGGTAGAATTTCTAGAGCTCTCCACAAGAAGCCAAGCCACCTGCCACCAGGAACATAGCCACAGAGCATCAGGACAAGACCCAGGGCCACAGGATGGGGCCTGAGTGTCCTGTCACTAGTCCCGCTTGCCTTCTGAGGCTCTGTGCTAACAACTAACTTGCTTTTTTTAAATTAAAGACACAGAGTAGCTTTAAAGCTAGAGAATTACCTTTGGCAAACGCACAGTTCTGCATGTGGGAATACCAAAAGTTCACCCATCAACAATGTCAAGAAACCCCAATTTGTAGAAAGAGCTAGTCCTAGCACTCTTTCCTGAAAATGGGCTTTATGACATTTCCCAGCCACTTGTTTACATCTACCAAAGGTTATAACAAGTCAGATATAGGTAAAAACTCATGTAACTGAACCCATTCCTTAGACATCAAGCTGACATACAGATCTATCAGCAGGTATACAGAAATCCCCAACAAGATCTAAACAGCCTAGACAGGGACAAGCAAGACCATCAGAAGAGCTGAAAAGTCACTGTACCCAGGGCCTTCCTCCCCTCCCCCAAGCTCATCTGACCATCAGAAGCCCCTGGATGAAGTTTCATACGCCCAGATTTCCAGGTCCTGCCCCAGACTTGGATCAGAGTTTGCAGGAGGCGGCAAAGGCTTGCACCCCAGGTGCTTGTGCCTGGTCCTGGCTAAGAGCCAGCCTCCCATCTCCCATGACCGGTTTTAAGAGCTCAAGGACAGGGATGCAACTCAGCACCAGCCTAGAGCTGGCAGCAAATGAGTCTTCAGTGCCTATTTGAAAGCCTCAGCCTACGTGGCCACTGCAGTTACCACGTGGCAGCCAGGCACATCACTGTGAGGACCTAGGAATGGCTGGGGAGAGGGCTCGGAACGTTTTCAGGAAAACAAGGATTGTTTCAAGTGGAAAACTCTCAGAAACCAAGCTGCAAGTCTGATTATTAAATCGACTCATGAGGTGGAGTTGAATCTACCACAGCAGCTGTTCCTGCCTCTCTGTGAGGAAGACACTAAAGGAGGAAAACCCAGACTACAGACACTGGAGGTTGATCGGTAAAGGCCAACTTACACCCCTGAATTCTTCATCTCCTGAGCGGAAGTCACCAGCTCCATCATCTACCAAACACAAAGGAATAAAGAAAGTCAGCCCCTTGGCAGCGGGCCCACTCTGTTTTCACTTCCCAAACTCACTGTCCAGAGTGACTGTGCTCATCCTGACTACAGCGGGGACTGTGAGAGTGCGAGTGACACACGTCACTGAGTTCCCATGTGCACTGTCCAGACAGGCAGGCAGAGCACCAAACACGCAACTGACCCACCTTATACCCACGCTGGCCTACTGGCCCCAGGGCGTACCGTTTTCAGAAAAATCTCCTTCGCTGTCAGCTCGAGCTTGTTTGGTGTCAGGCTCGTCATAAATCTGCAGCTGCTTCCGTTTCCTGCCCAAGCTTTCTGGGCCGCAGCGATTGAACCCTCTCCGCCGAGGCTACAAACAGAAGCACACTCTCATGTATTGCTTACTCTGATGGTCCCCATTTGTCCCCAGAGCAATGAAGAACAGAGGGGTTGTAAGGTCAGAGAACAAGGGCAGGAAAGGTCTTTCAGAAAGCAAAGGAAGACAGCATGGTTGGAACCTCTCCCACCCTCACCCCCCTGCCGAAACACAAAAACTTTATGCTGAGTGAAAGAAGCCAGACACAAAAGGCCACGTATTACACGACTGCATTCATATGAAATGTCCAGAAGGACATCTAGAGACAAAAGCTAGATTAGCTGTTGCCATGGGTTGAGGGAGAGAGAGGAAATGACAGGTTTCTTTCTGGGATGATGGAAACACTCTTAATTACATAGTAGTGAAGAGTGAAGGTTGCACAATTCTGTACATTTTCACTAGAAGTTGAATTGCACTTAAAAACAAAAAGTGACATAAGGTCTGGTAAGATCTCTAAAATACTTTAAAGATAAACATATAAAAAGAAATGCAAACAAGGCAGGTTAGAACTTGGCAAAGGCTCACCTGATCTCTTATCCGGGTCTGTGACCGGCCACACCCATAGGGCACAGAGTTGTCATAACCTCCTGCACCCTGGATGCCCATCATGCCAAAGTCAGGGGCCGGGGACTGGGAGAAGAGGGAAGGTGGGGGCCTGCTGGGGGAGGGGCCGCCAAGGCCCCGCCCACCCACATAGTTCATCTCTGTCCACGGAGCAGAAAGAGGCTCAGAGGCGGCTGCAGGTGGCATGAAGGGGTCACTGCGCACAAATGTGCTGGGGTTGCTCCGGTCCTGAAAGCGGCCCTGGCTGCGGCCCCGCATGAAGCCATCGAGGGAGCCCCGCTCACGGGCTGGGTCCCGGCAGTCACTGTACTGACCACCAAAGCCACCATTGCGGTCGGGCCCCAAGTCAAAGTCATAGTCGTAGCTGTAGCTGGGGCGGTAGGGATTGTGCTCAGGCAGGCAAGGCCTGGAATCATAGGATTCAAACGACTGGAAGCGAAAGGAGCTGCAAAGAAAGCACAACCCATCACCATACTGTCCAGGCATCATCTCAACACCTCCTGCAAAGCACACCTCCCTACATTCAGAGCAGCAAAACCAAACTGCCACGCACCCCTCTGAGATGCTCACAGAGTAAAACAGACCAAATCCCTTTGAAACACCACTGAACAAGGGGAGTGAAACCCTGGCCACAGGAACAGGGAGAAGATGCTGGGTGCTTGATGCAGACGTAAGGGGTCTTACATAATTGAGCTAACGGCCATGCCCTAAGGCCCACCACCCAGGAAACCAGCAAGTCCTACCAAATGCCTCTGCCCCAATAAAGGCTCAACTTATCTGGCCTACACTGTGGAGGGAGCTAGGGAAGAGCCCTCCCAGGACAAGCAGGTGCCCACTCCCTCTATACAAAGCGGGGCACCCGGGACCCTCGGGAAGGGCTCAGGTCTATAATCACCTCTCCCGGTCCTGCATGCCCTCCCCACCGCTGCTGCTCCCGCCCCTTCCTCCTTCCTTGGACATCATGTCCAAGCGCTGGTTGATCTTGGCGATGAGGGAGTCAGAACTGTCAGAGCATGGTTCTGGGCCGTAAGAAGCCATGTGCATGGCAGGGCCCCCAGGCGCCAGGCCGTCGCTGGCCTTGGTGGCCTCCCATGAGGCTGGGCCGTAGCTGTAAGTTGCTCCGGTGGTGACGCTGGTGTTCTGGGCACCATAGTAATTGTAGTTTTCATAACCTGATGGAGGGAGGAAGAGCTAAGTCAGATCTCAGCAGCTACAAGACCAGTCCCTGGGGGACAAGTCAGGCAAGGAGCACCCACCACCTATGGAGAAGAAAGAGGGTCCTGGGACCAAGGGCTGCTGCCACTGCCCCCGCACTGCACACGTCACCTGCCAACAGGCGGCAGGAGGGCACGGCCTCAACTCTGAGCGGTGGGTTTTCTATACCGAATCATAAGACTTGCTTCTCATCCAAAGCCAGAGAGCCCAGGAGCTGGCAGTTGAAAGACTGATGGACCCACCAAAGAGCAGACCACCACCACAACCCTCCCTACCCCCTACCTCCAGCAAGCTCCCTTGGAGGCCTGCCCCCAGCCCTGCCCCATATCTCAGACCCAGTCTGCTGAGGCTTCAGGACAACCATGAGCACACCAAGGATGGGAGATGGGGGTCCCTGCACCCCAGCCCCTCGAGGTAGCTGGTCAGAGGCCTACTCACCCACCCACAGACCCCTAGAAGGGCGTACCTTGCCAGCTGGCCACACCAGTTCCATATGTACCTTAAATTAGAAGAAACAAAAACATACAAGATTTCGGTTTACAAAACGAAGGCATCTAAGACGTAGTTCCTCACCCCGACCCCAGCCTAGACACTGAAGGACAGTCATCACCTCACTCCACTATCCACAGGGCCAGAGCTGGGGGTGGCTAGGTCAGTGCTGCAAGGAGGCACCCCTGGTTGCCCACTGAGGTCAGGAAAGGTGGGGTCCACTAGGTGTAAAACTCATTTCCTACAGAAATGCTCAGCTAAGCATGACCAGGGCATCTCTCCTAAGGAAGCTGTCCTTTAGGGCAACAGAAAGGACACTACAGTCTTTTTCCAGGAAGCTCGTCCAGCGTGGGCCAGCAGCGAAGAGGCTGCCAGGCCAGGCCCCCAGGCAGAGCTGTTCCAAAGTGCCAGTTTCACCAGGCGCCAGATCTAAGGCACCGCCAACAGCACGGAGTGCACTGGTGGAAAATCACGTCCCCAGCTCAACTGAACAGGGGACATCGTGTGCCTGGGCAACACACAAGGCCTCCTGCTGGGATACTAGGTGATGGGTGGAAAAGTGACTCAAAAGCGACCCTGCTGCCAGTGGTGCAAGGGCCAAGTTCCAGGCTCAGAAAACAAAGGAAACCTTCAACCAATCCCCTGGACAAATGCTGGCAAAAAGCAGAAAACCTCGCCCACCAGAGAGCACATTCTAGTTCTTCAAACACACTAAGTACCATGATGGGGACTCCTGAGCAGGGTCCATGGACGGGCCCAGGGCCTAATCCAGTCCACAGCCCTGTTTTTGTAGGGCCCACAAGCTAAGAATGGGTTTTATGTTTTTAAACGGTTGGGGAACAAACAAACAAAAAAAGTTAAAATAATACTTCATAACATGCAAATTCTAACAAAAGACACATTTTCATATCTGTCAAAGCTCACAAAACTGTGCAACAGAGTAAAAACTAATGTAAACTATAGACCATACATTGTATGAACACTGGCTTATAAACTGTAACACATTCTGCTAACTATAATAATGAAGGAAATTGTGCCTGAGTCGAAGATAGGCTGTGAGTGTGCATATGAAGTTCTATGTACTATCTGATCAATCCCGTAAGCCTAAAACTACTGAAAAGTATCATTTATAAAAATCTTTGGTTATACCCTCGACCATTTACTTAAGATAGAACAACAAAAATTGTTAAAATAAAGACTGTTCGATGACATAATGGAAATCACATGGTATGCAAATTTCAGTGTGTTTATGTAAACATTATTGGCACACATTCCTACCTACTGGTTTATAAACTGTCTATGGTGGCTTCTGCACTATAGCGACTATGTAGCCTGCAAAGTAAAAAAATTTACTATCTGGCCCTTTACAAAAAAGGCTTCCTGGTTTCAGCTATGTTCATGATAGAGCTGGGGGCGGGTAGCCCATGCCTCCCTGACAAGCAGGTCTCACTTACCCTGGGTGTTGGTAGGTCCAGCACTCCATGCCCCATAACCTGTGAACATATTTGTGAGTTACAGTCATACTTGTCACAACAGAGAACAAGTGCTTCTGAGGAGCATAAAGGAATCTCCTTGAAGGAGATGAGTGCCAGTCTTACAAGAAGGCAGCACAACCACAACAATGCCCCCCTAAAAGTCATCCCACAGCTGGCTTTTGCATTATCACACTCCACCTGCCTGAGGTCAAAGCAGAAAAAAGAGGAGGGGGATGGGCCTCTGCGCCAGTTTGGTCCATCGCCTGCTGAGGGATCTTGACCTAAGCCTCAACCCACAACTAAGGAAGACACAGGACTAGCTACCAGCTCACTCACCATTAGAACACAGTCCCCACCCCCAGCCCCCTCAGGCAGCCATGAAGTGAAGTGAAGTGAACTCGCTCAGTCGTGCCCGACTCTTTGTGACCCCATGGACTGTAGCCTACCAGGCTCCTCCCTCCAAGGGATTCTCCCTCCATGGGATTTTCCAGGCAAGAGTACTGGAGTGGGTTGCCATTTCCTTCTGCAGGGGATCTTCCTGACCCAGGGACTGAACCTGGATCTCCCGCATTCCAGGCAAACGCTTAACCTCTGAGCCACCAGGGAAGAACCTCCTAACTGGGAACAAACTTTGACTATCTGGAGCCAACAGCTGTGCCTCCGCAGGCCTCGCTTCTTTTGACTCTGAACTCTCCAATGCTCCTCTGGGCCTTGAAGTCCCAGGGCTTCAGCCTGGTCCTGAGGCATCAGATGGCATTCCTCTCTGTAGTGGCTCCCCCGGCCCCTCTGGACACTCCCATGACAGCATCTATCTGGTCCCTCTTCATCTGTGTTTCCAGCCTGACACTGAGCTGGGCACAGGCAACCTTTCACACCTGCCAAATGACTTCACTTCTGCAAAGCCTCCTCTCTCTCAAATACTTCCCTTCTCTCTTACCAGGACTGGAGTAGGAAATGGCAACTCATTCCGGTACTCTTGCCTAGAAAATCCCATGGACAGAAAAGTCTGGTGGACTGCAGTTCGTGGGGTTGCAAGAGCTGGACGTGAGTTAGCGACGGAGCATGAATGTTCCTACCAAGACAATCCAAACCATTAGATGAATGCCTACTGTATGCCCACACAAGACTGACACTCAGCTGGTGATCCCAGAATGCCATTCAGAGGGAGCTAGAGAGCTAAGGCTCAGACGTTATGGGACTTGAAGTCACCCTGCTGAAGGTTATCTCCCGTCACACAGATTTCCACGTCTATGCAGCAGAAAAGCAGAGTAGTGATTCCCACAGCAACTGACCAACTCTGTGGCACTGGTCTAACTAAGCAGCATAAACCATTCACATAACCTCAAGACTCTTGAAATAGGTACTGTTCACTCTGCTGTACACAGGGGTTCCAGAGGATAAGTCACTTGCCCAAGAACATGTTAAGGAGCAGGAAGAGGAGGACTTGGACCCAGATCGAGGTGCCTCCGAGGGCCAATGAGCAACTCTTAAACCTCAACAAGTCTTAGGAAATAACTCTAGGTGGAAAAGCTACAGGATTCTGGGAGGCCGCTGCACCTAAACCGAGTCTGAAAAGGTTTTCCGGTAGGTAGGAAGGGGAGCAGGGTGTAACCCCTCTAAGCTAAGAGCACAGGTAAGGCAGGATTATTACTAGCTGAAAAATCTGGTTAGGGAAGCAGGCAAAGAAGGGTGAGATCCAGTCTGACTGCCGAAAAGACCGGAGAACCAGGCTGAACCGCTCAACGACCCTGGAGACACCCAAGCACACCAGGGCACCAGGACCTTTCTGCTTCTCTGCAATTTCTGCTGCTGGCCTCCTGCTAATGCTGCCCTTTCAAAACACGCGCTTTCCCTGCGGCAGCCAAGATCTGATCGCCCGTGTCTGAACCTCATAAGGCAGGACAGAGATCCGCGCCAGGTCAAGCCCAGTCCTGCATATTCCAACTATTCCCTGCAGGTAAACGCGGCTTCCAGCAAGCAGCAAAGGCCTCCTAGGAGGCTCAGATTCCAGAAACGGAGCAGGTCGCTCGAGGTCCGTCCTGCCGCAGGCCCTGAAATCCAAGTGGGTAAAGGGCACTTTCCACCTCACACAGCCCCTCCGGCGTCTCCAGGCCACCACAGACGACAACCTTTAGGAGAACCACCAGTCTGTCACGACCCCAGAGCACATAGTTTCCAGGCTTTGATCAAGAAGGTACCCCGCATCTGACCCTCAGTGTCTTGTCCCAGATGTGCTTGAGCCAGGTCCGCGACAGTCGCCCAGTGAGGCTGATAACCGCAGAGGCTGCACTAGGCCCGGCTGCTCTGCACCGCCCGACTGGCGGCAAGGGGTCCGAACCTGCGCCGCCCACACGGCCTTCGGGACCAGCGCCCCAGACCTCCTGTGCCACACAGAGGCCCCAGTCAACCCCGCAGGTTCCCAGACAGGCAGGCACCACAGCTCGGGAAAAGGCAGCGATCCCGTCTCGGTCCCAGGCCACAGACCCCGCGCGCCCCACGAGATCCCGTCATAGCTCCGCCTCCCAGCGCCGCCATTTTGTGGCGTCTTCCAAAAGGGACACAGGGCCTGCGAACGGCGGGGTTCAGCAGGGCCCGGCCGACCCAGCCGAGGGTGAAAAACTGAAACTGCGCCGAATGCCTGAAGCGCCCCCCGAAGTCCGCCCCAGCGTCGGGCCGCCGAACTCGGCCAACGTGCTCTGGCCCTGTCGGCCAATCCGCACGCAGCGCCCCGGGAACGACAGGGCCGAGGTCCAATGAGCTGCGCGCGCGCGCCCCGGCCGCCTCTCCACCAAGACCGAGCTGCGGTAACCGCGCTCGGGTGTAGTCTCCGGCCCGCGGCCCCCTGCACGGCGTCGGAACTGTGCCCGGACACCACCTTCCCGCCCCACCCCGCAGAGTCGCCCACACCAACCTCCGTAGCCCTGATCCATGTCTTCAGCTCCGCCCGCCAAACAGCTCCTTTTTCTAGGCTACCACAGGACGCATGCGCTCAACGCACTTCCCGCCGTCCTCTAATGGTAGACCAGGCGCATACGTCACCCCTGCTACGCGATACCATTGGCCGTAGTTCACGGCGGGCCCTCCTTTATCACCCCGGCTGGCCTTCCGGTTGTTCCGGGTCGGTGTTCGTAGCTAGCTAGTTTTGCTCCTGGGTGCTGTGCCTCACCGCTCGCAGACGTATCCATTCTTCTCGCCGCCAATGCGCAAGCGTAACCCAACAGCCCCAGGTCGCACCCGCAGACATACACAGCCCAGCGGTGAGGCCTGGACAAGCCCAGGCGGACCGTGCAGCACACAAAAGACGACGACGACGAGGTGGGATGGGACGAACTTTTATTAGACTCAGCTTCCAGCCTCGGCCCCGCGAGCCCCGCCCGCCCCAAGTCATGGAGCGCCTCCTCCTCCCTCCTCCTCGTCGTCGGCCTCCACGTCGAGGCCCGGGATGCCTCGGATCTGGCGCTCCAGCGCCCCGCCCAGTAGGGGAACGGCCTCCTCGTCCTCCTCCGGGGGCGGGGGCGGGGGTGGGGACGCGGCCCCGGGTACTGGCTCTGGAGGCACAGGGGGCTGCGCCGGCACGGCCTCTGCACCCTCCGCGACCCCGGCCGCTTCAACCAGCGGCCCCTCATCAAGGGCACCTCCCTCGGCCTCCTCTTGTTCCTTCTCCTCCTCTGGGCTGTCAGTGAAAGGGTTCTCACCCTGCGGAGAGGGGCGCGACATGAAGAAAGGGAGAACCCGCGGGGTCGCGGCTGGGGACTGGGCCGGCATGCCAGGGGCGTGCACCTCACCTTCAGATAGCGCTCCAGCTTCTTACTGATTAGCTTGTTGTTTAGGATGCTGCGAGCCACCATGAGCGAGGACTTCTTAGACTGCTCCATCATGAGCTGCGGGCAAGGCAGGCAGGGCTGCAGAGGCTGACCCAGGCATTCCAAAGAAGCCTCCCACCCTCACACCGCTGGGTCGGGTAGAGCCCAAACACACCCGCACACCTCTCCATCTCCACCTCGGGACCCAGCACTGCCAATGACTACAACCAGACTGCGTTAGGTCTGTAAGTGGACCCTTGAGTACAAGCGTGGGTTCACTCTACAAGCATGGAGCCAAGACCCGATTTGATCTTTGCTCCAATGGTCCATCTTTCCACGCCATACTTACTGTAACTGATTAAAGTCATGTCTTTACAGCTGTACTGCAGCGATCTGATTTGCTTACATAAAAATTTATAAGCAGTGAACAAACACTAAAAACCAAATGTGCAACTCCTAACAAGAGGGCAACTGCCCTAAAACACACACAACTCTGCAGGATAAACAGGGAGGATATAAAAGCAGGAAAAGAATGTCAAACACTATGTTTGAGTGATATGAAAGTGTTAGTTGCTCAGTCGTCTCCGACTCTTTGCGCCCCCATGGACTGTAGCCCCCTCAGGCTCCTCTGTCTATGGGATTCTCCAGACAAGAATACTGGAGTGGGTTGCCATTCCCTTCTCCAGGGGATCTTCCCCACCCAGGGACTGAAACCAGGTCTCCCACATTGCAGGCAGATTCTTTACGATCTGAGCCACCAGGGAAGCCCTTAAGTGATATACATCCTTTTAATCCATAAGATTCCCAAGATAAAGAATTATACCCTCAAATGTAAAGGTTGAAAAGAGACACTTACACTCTTGGTGAGAGGCTCAAGTGTTTATTTTCTGAAAAATCATTGTGATAGTACTCATTGGTAAAGATTGTGATGCTGTGAAAGATTGAGGGCAACAGAGGATGAGGTGGTTGGATGGCATCACTGACTCAATGGACATGAGTCTGTGCAACTCTGGGAGATAGTAAAGGACAGGGAAGCCTAGCATGCTGCAGTCCATGAGGTCGCAAAGAGTTGGACAAGACTCAGCGACTGAACAATAATCAAAAGTAAAAATTTTCTCAGCAATTCCTCCAGGGAGTCTAGCCTAAATTTAAAATTGGGAACATGCAAGTACACTGGTTGCAGAGGTGAAAAATTGGAAAGCACCTTAGTGTTCTTCAGTGGAAAAGTGGTTACATAAACCAGATGTTCAGAAGAACACCATGCAGTCTTAAAACAGGGCTTCTCTCTCCCCTGGCATAAACTGTGTGATGGGACAGAGTGCGGAGCATGCCAGTGTCTGGGGCGATTTACACCAAAATGCTACATGATTTTCTCTGTGAGTGAAGGCAACTCTCACTTCCATCATTAATGCAAGTAATGGGTAACCCAAGTATAAAGCCATAAACAGAAAAAAAAAAAAAGCTATTTTTGGAGGGGTGGGGAAGCTGACCTTTGGGACCTCTACTCAACCCTAGCCAACTCTTTACATCGCATTTCAGAAAGTCACTTCATTTGTCTGTTTCTATTCCCTTTCCCCACCTTCATCTTTTTTCGTTTTTACTTGGGGAAAATAGTCCTCATGTATGCTCAAAATGAAACAAGTTAAAGATGCTCAAAAGAAAACTGCCTACATACTGGTTTCCCCTGGTGGGGAATAAAAGGGATAACCGGTTCTAATCACAGGTGTAGTTGCGGGTACTTTAAACTCTGGAGCACTTACAAAGGCTGTAGTAGAAATGGATATCCCGTGGATATATTATATGTTAAATCGTGTTATCTGTGGAATACGCACTCTCAATGTGCACACCATTGACTAGAGCTACAGAAGTGTTCCTTTAGCTGTGACTCAATTTTCTCTGGATAAGGGCAGAAACGTGTCACATTCCATTATTTGTAAAGTCAACAGCTGTTTGCTTTTGTCGCTTTTGCTACACTCACGTTCTTTGTATTCAGGTAACTCAAGAACAAATTACAAAGATGCAATAAAAGTGAATTGCTTGTTATCTATTACTTCATGTATATCAAGCACAGCAATAAAACAAAAATCTCATATGTTTAAATTTTAGGGATTTTGCTTTTGTGATTTTTTTTTAATATACTTGCCTAACATGATGTGCTGTAAAAAAATAGTTAACATGGAAATAACTTGAGATGATGGCTTTGTTTAATGTCTTATGAGATTTTTATGAATAATCCAAGTATAATGTGGAATAAAAATTTTATGAATGGACAAAAAAAAAAGATGCACAATTAGGATACTACTACATCTTACTTGCTGACACATTATCCTTCTCCCTCCAGGTGCACAGACGGACACACCAGAATGTCTCCCAACTGAGCAAACTTAACATAGTTTTGAGATTTTTGCTATAATAACCAAATTAAGGATAAACTTAAATACTTCCATGCTAGTGCTTTTAATCCTACTAAACACGTTCCCTAAAGTGACAGTGCCTGAGTACCCTGCAAAAACACTATAGGCTGTGCTTCTCCCATCCGTACTAAAACAATGTACTTGTCCCCGCCTCTCCATCAACATTAGATATTACCACTGTTGAATGTTTTTCCTGTAGGGTGAGCGAAAAGAATGTATGCTGCCTCCCGTGGCATTTCCCTGCCCACCAGCGAATCCGATATGCACACTGGGCTGTCTGTCCGGATTTCTATGAAGTCATCTCTTCCGCGGTCTCTTGGTTTCCTAGCTTGTTCAGGAAGGCTTCCTTTAATGTCAAGGTGAACAATCTTCGAAATGTTGTTCTTTTCCCCTCACATTTAAGATCTTGAAATTTAATATACGGTATGAGGTATGAGTCCAACTTTCCTTTCCAGAAATGTGTAAGATAAACCATTGTTTCCCCCCATCAAATTGACATGGAGGTCTACAGTCCCTTATCTGCAAATCTGAAATCCAAAAGGAAAAGTTTTTCTTCTAAAATTTATTTGATGCAAATTATGAGCTGTCATATTTTTATACCATCTTTATTTATCCTACCTAAACAACTCACTTGAAGAAGTATTGATGGTTTAACTGCAAGGCACTTTCCCAGATTCTGCTGGGGATGTTGGCAATACTATCATGCTGTTCTGAAATCTAAAAATTATTTTAAAAAACATTCAGGTTTTTGATAAGGGGTCTGCAACTGACTTTAATACTGAGTTCCAAAAACAAAGCATAGAGGGCTATTTCATTAGACTCTGTTCTTTAAATCACTATGCCAGTATCACTTGTTTTCAATTACAATGACTACATGAATCATATAATCTGTCACAGCGAGTCCCTGTACTAACTGACTGCTGTATAATTTTCCTGGCTATTACACTTAACTCTGTCAATAATAATATGGGAGGAACTGGTTTTTGTTTTATTTTGTTATTAAACCTCCCATCTAAGAACTTAGCACTTCCTTCCATTCACTGAAGTCTTGCTTGTTTCATATCTTTGAATTTAAGATCCCATACCTTTCTTCTTTACATTCCTAGTTATTTCACACATTTTGTGGTTATTGTGAATAGATGTTTCCTCATTTATGTTTCTAATTGGTTATTACTATTAGAATGGATAAAAACTACTACTACTTTGAAAGTGAAAGTCTCTCAGTTGTGACTCTTTGCAACTATATAGTCCATGGAATTCTCCAGGCCAGAATACTGAAGTGGGTAACCTATCCCTTCTCCAGCAGATCTTCCCAATCCCAGAACTGAACCCAGGTCTCCTGCGATGCAGGCAGATCCTTTACCAGCTGAGCCACAAGGGAAGCCCAAGAATACTGGAGTGGGTAACCTATCCCTTCTCCAGCAGAGACTCCCAACCCCTGGAATCAAACCCAGGTCTCCTGCATTGCAGGTGGATTTTTCACCAGCTGAGCTATCAGGAAAGCCTACTTTTGGTATGTCCTAACCCTCTATGGGTTTGCAAAAAGTCAGACACCACTGAGCAACTTTCACACTTTTTTCTCCAACCCCTTACCAAATTCTATTAATCCTAAGAACTTTTTTTTTTTTGCTGGAATCATCAGCTTTTCTAGGAATATAATCACATTATTTGCATATAAACAGTTTTCATTTCTAGGACTTTATACTGATAATGTTGCTAATTTCTTATTGAACCATCCTTGTTTTCCAGAAGCAAATTTTACTTATAGTGTGTTACATATTTTAATCACCACTAGATTGATAATTAGGAATATTTTGGGAATCCCTGGTGGCTCAGTGGTGAAGAATATACCTGCAAGGCAGGAGATGTGGGTTTGATCCGTGGGCCAGGAAGATCCCCTGGAGAAGGAAACGGCAACCCACTCCAATATTCTCACCCGGAGAAGCCCACGGACAGAAAAGGCTAGTGGGCTACGGTACGTGGGGTCGGGAAAGTGTTGTATATGACTCAGCGAGTAAACCACCAACCACCACATCAATGGATGAAAGTTTCATTTCACATCCTTGACAACACAATTTTACTTAGCACTTTTATTCTTCAATGAACTAATCTATAGTTTCATCTCATTATTATTCTTACCAGATTTTTGGAATTAAGGTTAAAAAGACTTCCTAAAGGAATTCCCTCGTGGTCCAGTGGTTAATTCACCTGCCAATGCAGGGGACATGGGTTTGATCCCTGGTCTGGGAACTAAGATCCCAAAATGCCACAGGGAAACTAGAGCATGTGCCCTAGAGCCTGTGCTTCACAACAAGAGAAGGCTGTGCAATGAGAAGCCCACACACGGCAACTAAGGAAACAGGCTCTGTTCGTCCCAACTACAGAAAGCCTGTGACCAGCAATGAAGAGGCCCTGTATCTCAACGAAGACCCAGCGCAGCCAATATATAATAATTAAAAACAATAACAAAAAAAAAGGCCTCCCTCTCTACTCTACTATCACCGTTGAGGGGGGTGTATCTTCCCAGAAGCAGGACTGTAAACATTTCTCATCTTGCCCCTAACTCCCTGCTGCTGAGGCTAAGTTCTGGGCAAATTCAGCTGAGAGGTGGGGACTCCCACCTATTAAGCCCCACTCATGGAATGGAAGTTTAACACCATGCACTGCTCTAACCCTGGCTTGTTCATAAGGCAGAGGCCCCATGCCTAGAGAGGCAAACCAAACCAAGTTGACCAGAGGCTACAGCTGCCTCCACACCTCTTCTCTCCTTTTTTAAAAAATATATATATTTATTTGGTTACACTGGGTCTTATTTGCAGCACATAGGATCTTTAGTTGAGGCATGTGGCATCTAATTCTCCATGAGAGTTTGAACCCGAGCCCCCTGCAGTGGGAGCGCTGAGTCTTTGCACCACCAGGGAAGTCCCAAACCCTTCTCTTCTAAAGCAGCAGAGTCAATACAGTCTGGTCACCACTCCTAGCACTGAAGCCTGGACTCAGGAGTTTTGCTTGAGGGAAAGGCAGACCTTAAAACAGTGAGCTCCCAAATCTCTTCCCAAAGGAACTCCTTTTTTTAAGAGTGTGGGGAGTTCAAAACTAAGGGCTTTCTCAAAACAATGAAAGGTGTGGAGAAAAGCAATTAAAAGGAAGGTAGATATACTTCCCTGGAGAAGGCAATGGCACCCCACTCCAGTCCTCTTGCCTGGAAAATCCCATGGACAGAGGAGCCTGGAAGGCTGCAGTCCATGGGGTCGCTGAGGGTCGGACACGACTGAGCAACTTCACTTTCAGTTTTCACTTTCTTGCATTGGAGAAGGCAATGGCAACCCACTCCAGTGTTCTTGCCTGGAGAATCCCAGGGATGGGGGAGCCTGGTGGGCTACTGTCTATGGGGTCGCACAGAGTCGGACACGACTGAAGTGACTTAGTAGTAGTAGCAGATATACTTCCCAGGTGGCATAGCGGTAAAGAATCCACCTTCGGATGGATGCAGGAGACAGGGTTCTCATTCCTGGGCAGGAGAGATCCCCTGGAGGAGGAAATGGCAACCACTCCAGTATTCTTGCCTGGAAAATTCCACGGACAGAGAAGCCTGGTGGGTTACAGTCCATAGCGTCACAAAGAACTGGACATGACTGAGCATGGATTTGATAAGCAACACAAATTAAACCATTGCTGTCTCCAAAAAGAACCAGTAAAACAGGTAGAAGCAGCCTCCCTAGGGTTCAGGATAAATCTCAAACAATGGAAATCCAATTTAATTGGATTATGTTAATTCAGTAGGATTAGAACAATTTAATGCCTTTAGGCATTGTTGAAAACAACAGAGCTATCAGCCAACAACTTATGGAAAAGAACAGCTTGGTGCAGTAGGGGAAAAGACAAATGGGGTCCTATCAAAACTACCACCATCCCTACCACTGAAACTACCACCACCATAGGCCAAGTGGCTGTGCCAATGGCTTCCTCTTCTGAGGTACAATAATAGGCTCTGCACTGTGGGAATTAAAGAGATTTTACTAAAATATTTTGACTGTTCACTCAAACAAACACAATAACAAGACCTACAGTAGGGGAGGTCTAGAACAAAGAGTTGTCAGAAGAGATTATCTAAACTGTCTAGTTTCCAACAAAAAATTATGAGAAGTGCAAAGGAAACTGACATTCAGGAAAAAAGGCAGGCAAACAACAGAAACTGCCTCTGCCCATGGCCAGATGTCAAACTTAAAGACTTAAAAGCAGCCATTATAAATCCATTTAAAGAACTAAAAGGAAACATGCTTGAAGTACAAGATGATACTGTCTCATCAAATAGGGAACATCAATAAAGGGACAGAAATTAAATATATAAATCCTAGAACTGAAAAATACAATGAACTGAAATGAAAACTTCACTGGAGGGGTTCAACAGTAGATCTGAACTGGCAGAATAAGCAAAATCTGTAGGTTGGCAGAGATCACACAATCTGGAGAATAGAAGAATGAATGAAGAAAAATGAATAGTCTCAAACAACCCTTGACACCATTAGGTTACCCATCACACCCATAATGAGATTACCAGAAAGACAAAAGGAGCAGAAAGAAAAAAAAAAAACAAACTGAATAATGGCTATAAACTGTGTAAATCTCATGAAAAACTTTAAACCACACATCCAAGAAGCTAACAAACTCCAAATAAACACAGAAAGACACATTATAATAAAAGTGCTGAGAGCCAAAGACAACAGAAGAATCTTGACAGCAGCAACAGAAAAAGGAATCATCACTTAAAATGGAACCCCAGTAATGTTAAAAGCTGACGTCTTACCAGAAATGGGGCCAGAAGGCAGTGGGATAACATACTTAAAAGGCTCAAAGAAACTGTCAACCAAAAATCCTGTGCCCAGAAAAGCTATCTTTCAAAAGTGAAAGTGAAATAATAACTGTCCACAACAAACAACAATTGAGTTTGCTGCTGGCAGACCTTTAAAGAAATACCTAAGGAGGTCCTTCAAGATGAAAAGAAGTGAGCTCAGATAGTAATGCAAATCCACCAGAAAGAACAATAAAGGTAATCATATAATTATAAAGAAATACTATAAATGCGATATCTTTTCCTGTCCTCTCAACTAATTTAAACAGGAGCTGTATAAAACAATACATATTTGAATATTTTAAAAATATATAGCTCTTAAATCTATATAAATAATTTTATTACTTGACCTGTAGTAACATAGAGAAATGTAATATATTTGCCAGTAAGAGCACAAAGAAGGTCAGGAGAGTAAAACTGTATTGGGCTAATAACGAAACGACTACAGATGGTAACTTGAATCCACAGGAAGAATTCAAAGAGAACCAGAAATGAGCAATAAGAAGTCTAGTTTAACAAAAGCTAGAAATATGTAACTGCTGCTCTCCTTTCTTCTGCTGGCTCCTTAAAAGACATATTACATAAAATAATAATTACATTGTATTACATTACTGGGTTTGTAACACATATAGAGAGATGTACCACTTTGTATAACAAAAACCTATGCAGAGAGAGGTTCATAGGAGGAACTTAATCCCACTGAAATGACTATCTCAAGGAAATTTTTGAAGTTAATATATATAAAGTAAGGCCTAGAGAAACCACTAATAATACCCCCAAATTTTTACAAAAAAAAACCATTAAAGAAGATAAATATTTGAAAAAAAAATAGTAACATTAAATGTAAATGGATTAAACGATCCAGTCAAAGACAAAGATGGTCAAACTGGATAGAAAAACAAGTTCAAATTATATGCACTCCACAGGAGACAAACTTTAGATCCAATAGATTCAAAGATACAAATAAATAGAAAGGAAAAGGATGAGAAAAGATATACAAACATCAACCGTAAGAAAATGAACTGAACATACTAATACCAGACGAACGGACTGTAAAAAATGTTCCTAAAACACAAAGGGACATTTTATAATGATAAAAGGGTCTCTCCATCGGGGGATGTTTAAGTATAGATGCACCTGACAACAATTCAACAATAGCTGATTTTAAACATCCCACTGCAAGAATGCAAACAACAACTTGGCAGAAGATCAGCAAGGAAATGAAAGGCTTGAACACTATAAAACCAAACAGGCATAACAGATGAACACTTTTGCAACAATAACAGAATATCCAGTTTTCTCAAATGTACAAAGCATAGCACAGACTCTATACTACTAGGCCATAAACCAAGCTTCAGTAAATGAAAAAGGACTGAAATAATGGAATGTATACTGTCTGACTACACAGACAGAAAAATTAGAAATCAGTAAGAGAGAGTAATTTTGGAAATTTAGAAATATGTTAAAATTAAATGACACACTGCTGAATAACCAATGAGTCTAAGAAAAAGAAGGCAGAGAGAAATTAGAAAATAATTTGAGATGAGTGAAAGTGAGGATAAGACATACCAAAACTTATGGGATGCAGTGAAAGCAGTACTCAGAGGAAAACTTATAGTTATAAATGTCTACATTAAAATAGAGAGAAACCTAAAGCAAGCAGAAGATTAGAACAGAAATTAATGAAGCAGAGAACACACACAAAAAGAGCAAAAAAAACCCCAAACCATAGTTTGTTCTTTTCAAATGTCAATAAAATTAAACCTCAGCAAGACTGATCAAGAAAAAAAGAAGACTCAAAGCAATCAGAAATGAAAGAAGGGGACTACTGACAATACAGAAATAAAAAGGATTATTATGGAACACTAGGAATAAATGCATGACAGTAAATTGAGTATTAGATTAAATGCACAGATTTCCAGAAAGATATTACTAAAACTGACTCAGAAAGAAATAGAGGGAATTCCCTGATAGTCTAATGGTTAGGACTCGGCAACTTCACTACTGGGGCCCAGGTTCAATTTCAGGACAGGGAACTAGGATCCCAAGTGCAGAGGGATAAGGTGAAAAAAAAAAAAAAAGAAAGAAAGAAAATCTAAATAGACCAGTAACAAGTAAAGAAACTGAATTCGTAAAAAAAAAAAAAACAGAAAAAAAAAAACCTACTCACAAAGAACAGCCCAGGTCCAGACAGCTTCAGAGCAGATTCTACCAATTTAATACCAATTCTTCGCAAACTTCCAAACAACAGGAAGGAAAACTTCTCAACTAACTTTTTAAAGCCAGTATTCAGTTCAGTTCAGTTGCTCATTCATGTCCGACCGACTCTTTGCAATCCCATGGACCACAGTACACCAGGCCTCCCTGTCCATCACCAACTTCTGGAGTCCACCCAAACTCATGTCCATTGTGTTGGTGATGCCATCCAACCATCTCATCTTCTGTCTTCCCCTTCTCCTCCTGCCCTCAATCTTTCCCAGCATCGGGGTCTTTTCAAATGCGCCAGCTCTCCGCATCAGGTGGCCAAAGTATTGGAGTTGCAGCTTCAACATCAGTCCCTCCAATGAGGCCAGTATTACGTTGATACCAAACCCCAAAATATCACAAAAAAACATATAGACCAATATCGCATGAGTACAGATGCAAAAATTCTCAACAAAAAGCCAATTCAACAACATATAAAAAGAATCATACACCATGGCAAAATAGGATTTTTCCCAACAATGCCAAGGGTGGCTTAACACCCTCAAGTCAATGAAATATACTCTATCAATAAATAAAAAACAAAAACCACACAATCATCTCAATAAATGCAGAAAAAGCATCTGACAAACTCCCATACCCTTCCAGAATAAAAACACTCAACAAGATGCAACCAGAAGGGAACTCAACGACCAGACAGAGAGCACCTATGGGAAACCCACAGCTAAGCAGTGTCCTCAACACTCAGACCGATGCTCCCCCAGAGACAAGAGGAGGGGCGGTCAGACCGATGCTCCCCCAGGGACAAGAGGAGGGTCAGGGAGGGACTTCTCTTCAAGGCTATGTTGGATGTTCTAGCCAGGGTAACTGAACAAGGAAAAACAAATTAAACAGCAATATAGGCAAGGAAGTAGTTAAACTATAACTATCTCTATCTACAGACAACTGATATACAGAACTAAAACAATCCATGATTAAAATTAATAAAAACTTCAGTGAGGTTACAGGATAGAGTATCAACAAACAAAAATCAATTCTATTTTGAAACAGGTACAAAGAACAACTCAGAAATGGAATTAAAGAACACAATTCCATTTATATTAGTATCAAAAGAATGAAATACTTGGGAATAAACTAATAATCTCCCAAAATAAAAAAACTTATACACTGAAAACTGTAAAATCTTGTTGACAGAAATTAAAGATTCTGAATAAAGCAAAGACATTCCATTTTCATGGATTGGAAGACTTAATATTGCTGAGACAGGAATACTCTCCAAACTGATATAGAAATTGAATATAGTCCCATTAGGACACCAGCTGGCTTCTCTGTAGAAACTGCCATGTTGGTCCTAAAATTCGTGGAATCTCAAGGAACACAGAATAGCCAAAACAATCTTGAAAAAAAAAAAAAGGAGCAGAAGCTATAGGTGTCCGTTTCTGATGCTAAACCTTACTACAAAGCTAGTGTGGTAATGGCATAAGGATAAACACAGAGAACAACAGAATAAACAGTCGAGAACTAAATCCATGGAGCTGTAGTCAACCGACTTTTGGCGAGAGCCATGGCCATTCAACAAAGAAAGAACACTTTCTTCTACAAATGATGTTGGGACAACTGGAAAATCACATGGAATAGAATGAAGTTGAACCTTACCTTACACCACATAAAAAAATTAACTTACATGCATTAAAAACCAAATTGTAGGAGCTAAAACTGTAAAACCCTTATTATAAGAAGACAAAGGGATAAATCTTTGTGACCTTTTATTTGACAATGGATTCTTAGATATGATACCCCAAGCACAAGGAACAAAAGAAAAAAAATTTAGATAAACTGAGCTTCATCAAAATTAAACTTCTGTGCTGCAAAGACACATCAAGGTGAAAAAACCCATGCCATGGGATGGGAGAAAATATTTGCAAATCATATGTCTGATTAAGGACTTGTATCTAGAATATATAAAGAACCTTAACTCATAAAGACCCCACAATTAAAAAATAAAGTATCTGAACAGACATTTCTTCCCTTCCAAGACAGACAAATGGCCAACAAGTCCATGATAAGATGCTTGACATCATTAGTCAGTTATCACAGAAATGCAAATGAAAAATACAACAGATACAACTCACTGCACACCTGAATGACTGAATCGCTGGAATCAAAAAGTCAGATAATAACAAGTATTGGTGAAGTACTGGTAACATACGAATAAATCAGAACTCACACATTGTTGTTGGGGATATATATAAAGTGGTACAGCCGTTCTGGAAGATAAGCTGGCAGTTCCTCAAGAAGTTAAACTGTTATTATTTGACCCAGACATTCTACTCCTGTCTTAAAAAACCATAACACATGTCCATACAAAAACTTGCATCATAATAGAATTATCCATAATAGCCAAGAGGTAGAAACAATCCAAATTCTAAAGCATGAATAAACTAAATGTGGTATATATCCATACAAGAGAATACGCTTAGGCCACACAAAGGGATAAAGTTCTGATACATGCTACAATATGGATGAACCTTGAACACATGCTGAACGGAAGCAGCCAATCATAAAAGACCACATACTATGGTGACTGCATTTATTTGAAATGCCTAGAAAAACACGGAGACAGACAGTAAATCAGTGGTTGCCTAGGGCTTGGGGAGTATGGTGGTTACAGAGTGACAGCTATAAGGTATGGCTTTTTTTTTGAGGTGAAGATGTTCTATAATTGGGCTGACAGCTACACAACTGTGAATGTATTAAAAACTACTGACTTGTATACCTTACATGGATGAATTGTATGGTATGGGAATTGAGCATCAATAAAACTGTTACCAAAATTAATAATAACTAGAAGCTTTTTATTTACTTCTAAATCTGGCATTTTACAGAATATAGTATTTATACTTGAACTCTCTATAACCAACTACTTCTGGTGTCTTCAAAGTATCTTTTAGTACCCTTCCAATCCCCTCTATGGCTGCTGGTTGTTACAGCTTTTTTTTTTTTTTTTGCAACTTGCTTTGGAATCAGTTTGTATTTTACTAGCTATCATTCATTTCACCTAAATTTTCCAAGTTTTAATACCATGCACTATCCATTCTCTACAGTCTGCTCTCTGTTCTCTTTCAACCCTTATCAGCTACCAACCCAAAAATCTCACCATGGCAAGATCCCTACAGCTTCTCTGTTGCCAAAGCCAACGGACATATTCTGTATCTTTTCAGATCTGTCAACGGTATACACCAATCCCGAATCTCCTCCACCATCCCACCCAGATCTCTAAGCCCATCCCACTGTTGAGAATCACTGCACTGAAAAAGACTAGAGATGAATTTGATAGGCATGGAAAAAGGTTAAGAAATGATTCCTTACACTCTCCTTGGCTGCTGCTGCTGCTCATAAGGTCTATCAGCATTGTTCAGGGTGATGGCAGCCAGGCCTCTCTTTCTAGCCCAGACCTGGCTCTGGGCCTCCTAGCTCTCTCCCTACTGCAAAGCCCCACCCCGCTCACCTGATCTCTAACAGCTAGCTCTAATTCAGGATGTCACCCATTCAACCAAAAGAACACCCACTCTGGGTTCTGTGTTAGGCCCTGGGAATACACTGGAATGCAAGACAGAACTTTTAAAATTTCTTGCCAAACTCGCTCCTTTCCTTGTACCATATACTACCCCACCCTCCTCATCTTAGCAGCACCACTGTCCACCAGTTAAACAAGCCAGAAATCTGTAATAACCCAGACTTTCATCACTCCCTCATGCCGAACTTCTGTTCACCTTCTCCCAAGGCGAAGGTGATCCCCCCACCTCCTTCCCAGAACAGGTGCCCAAAGTCTCTAGTCTAATACCAACTCTAATCCTACTAGTCCCCCACTTAAAAACTCTGTTGCCTATAGGAGCAAGACCAGGCCCCTCAGCCCAGCCCTTGTGAACCTGTGTCCAATCCCTCCTCCAACAACACTTGTACCATATGCTTCTCCCTGTTTGGTGTCTGAACCTAATTTGGCCATTGGCCCTTATGCATACGCAGGTCCCCATTTCCCAAAGCCTACTTCTTCTTAAGGTCTGGCTCTGATGCCACCACCTGCCACGCAGAGTCCCCGATTCCCATCCTTCTGTAGCGTGGCTGATTGCCCTGGGCTGGAGATGTGTCTATATTCCTGCCCCTGGCAGGCAGGAGTCATGACCCCAGCACCTCCCCAGAGGCCTAAGCCAGTTAGCCCACAGGATGGTGGGAGGGCACTGGTGGCCACTCACCCTGCGGTTCCGGTTGTGATCCATGGTCTTGAGGTGCTTCTGAATGATCCCAAACTGCATGGGAATGAAGAGGTCACAGGCTGCACAGTGGGCTGCCTCTACCTTCTTCACAAAATGTTCCATGGCAATTTCTGTAGAGGGGAAAAGGAGGGAGTCGCCACTGGTCCCAGACACCTAAGAAAGACCCAGGAGTTGGGGGAAAATGCCAGACCAGCTCCTCACCTCACCCTGCCATTTCCACGTGGGCCTGAGGCTGTTCTCACTGACCCTCCCTGGGGGAACAGAGGGGTGTTGTGACCCTACTCTGAGAACCAGAGAAGGGAAGGCTGTGGTCCGGCCTGGTAGGACTGGGATGGAACCTCCTCACCTTGTGTCAGATCTTGGTCTCTGTAGATCTGCTGGATCAGACCATCAAGGTCCTCCACGGTTTTTCTGAGCTCCTCTGTCTTCTTCGTCTTGTTGGCGACATATTCCTGCCGGATACACCAAGGAGATATCAAGCTTTGTGTGGGCCACTCTATGTCTGCAGGGTAACAACAGCTGTACCAACCACTCCAAGGCTCACCTGCAGAAAGTCAGCCGTCTGCTTGGGGAGCTTGGTGCCTACGTACTTAAAGTGTTCCTTGTGAAACTTGCTGTCAAGGTGGCTGGCCATCTCATCCTCATAAAAGGTTCGGTATTTGCAGAGAGAACACACAAACTGGATCCTGCCACAGGAGGGAAATGCAGAGCTGAGACCAAGAGGGTTCTGGGAAAGAGTGCTGTTGCCTCACCCAACCCAGCTGTGAGCCCTGAAACAGGCCTTGCTCATGGGCCTCTGAGGTGTGGTCCCAGCAGGGGGACAGGCTAGGACCAGTGGGATTAGGAGTGCAAAGGGACAGAACATCTGCAGTCTGCAGTTACTGCAACGTAGGGGACAGGGCAGGAGCTCTTCCTTCCCACAGGCAGGAGGCTGAAGCCTGAGGCAGCAGCAGCTGCAACAGGCAAGGAGTCGCTGGAAGGTTGCTGGAGGGCCTCTCTACCGAGGCTGGGCAGGAGCTTGTGCACTTGGCCCAGCTAGGGAGCAAAAGGAAGGATGCCCTGGCGTGAGCCAGGTGACCCTGAGTGCAGAGTGAAGTGCGCAGTCCTGAGGCAGGGCCCGGAAAGGTGCTGCATCTTCCTTGTGGGGGCTGAGGGGCTCAAAGACCCAGCCCATCCTCTGCTCAGAATGCTTGGGGGTAGTGTCGGGAGGGATGGGAGGCAAGCAGGCCTGGGCACCTGCTGCCTCATCTTCCTCTTCTGAGAAGAGACCAGTCTGAGCTGGAAGGAGGGCGCCCGCCTGGCCTGCCAGAGGGCAGCCTGGAGTCACCTGAGCGAGGTGCTCTGTCTGGGCCGCGTGTCCACAGCAGAAGCCCGGGGTCTGGGGCCTGGGCCGGAGCAGGCCGCCGTGGCAAGGGGCGGAAGAGGCCAGCCGCCACCGAGGCCTCGGGGCAGGTCCCTACCTCTGCCGGACGTCCTTATCTGGGCCACGGGGTCAGCTTTGTCTGGAGAGCCCAGGGGCCGGGCGCCGGCGAGGCTGAGGAAGGTCCAGCAAGAGCAAGAGTCTGAGGCGGAGGAGGAGGAGGCAAGCGCCAGTGCGGGAGCCCTGAGGGCAGACAGACCCGACCAAGGGGCGTGAAGGGCTCAGCCGCAGACAGGCCCGGCCTGACAGGGCCGGCGGGCCGGGCAGAGGGCAGGCCCGAGGCTGCCACAGCCCACAGGTGCTGCCATCTCTCCTGAGCACGGTGACGGCCTCTTGGCAGCTAGCTGGGGTGGCACAGGCGCCTTGGACCTTGAGTCTCTGCTGAGCTGGCCCCCTCCCACAGGGGCATCAGGCCCCCAGTGCACCTTGGGGCTCATGTGCCAAGTGACCTAGCGCCGGAGCTTCTGGGCAACGGTGCTGAGCAGTGTCAGATCTCAGGCCAAAGTCGCTAGCGGTCGCCAGGCGGCCGCACAGGGGCAGGGGACGAATCAGGCCTTGGGAGCTGGGCCTGGCGAAGCAGGGTCCATGCACGGCCGAGCAGGTGGCGGCTCCCAAGGGAGGCCAGAGGGCGGTGAGGCAGCAGAGCTATGGCCCTGCTCTCCTGGAGGCAGCCCCAGAGTGAGGCAGAGGCAAAGGGGTGGAGGGAAGCTGGTTACCTTTCCACCATGCGGTCTCGCTGCCGCTTTTTCTGCTTGTCCAGGCTCTTTTTGCCTGCCTGCAACTTGCGCTTGGCCTGGCCACTCTCATCCTGGGCACTCAGGACCCCTGTGGGAACAGAAGGATACGGCTATCAGTCTGTGGCCTCTGGCTGGATATCCACTCTCTACTCCAGGGGGTCCATTCTGAAAGCAGCTGTCTGAGCAAGGCCTCTGGCTGCAAGCAGGACCGGGTGCCCTGGGATGGGTGGGGAGTTGACCCCACCACGTTCCAGGACATCCACACTCTGCAGAGTGAGCCACAGGGAAGCTGGAAGGTAAAGAGAGGCTGTCTCAGTGGGGATACTGGCAAAAGTTCAGAGGACCCAGGTGGCAGAATGCAGGAAGGCCTCAGGTAGGGCCTGAGTGCAGCCCCCAAGGGTAAAAGGCCCCAAAGCTCACATGGCCCTGCCCACCCACACTGGGTACCGCGGCAACAGTAGGCTGAGGCTGGATTTAGGTTAGGTACCTGCTGGCGCTCATCACTCGAATAGGGAGACACGGACTCCCAACAGGGGCTGTAGAGGTGCTAAGGGAAAGGACACGCAAACCAGAGCCGTAAAAACTGCACCAAGGGTCCCAGCTTGGACACCAGCCACTGAGGACTCGGAACTGCATGTTACTAAGGGCCTGAAGGCAGGGGTTGCGCCTGGGGTTCCCCCACACTTTTGCTTGCCCCGCCCACCTGAAGGCAAAACCAGTGTACTGTCTGAGATCAGGGCCAGAGTAGGAACCAGGAAGAGGAAGAGAGGTTACTCCCTACCAGCACATAGTCAGCCACACAGGGACGATCCAAGTTGGGCCTATTTCTGCCAAAACCCTGCCCTCGGCTGGCCCCCTCCCGCCACAAGCATCTGGAAAAGCCCCCAGTGCCCGGGCCACTCAGAAGACTCACCCTTCTCTGCATCCTCTTTGCCTCCTTCCTTCCCCTCCTCTTTTCCCTCTTCGTCTTCTCCTTCCTAAGACACAATTTCAGACAGTCAATGTTAAAGCCTGTGTAGTTGCTCCTAACAGCTGTAAATGACAAGGCCCTGTACCAGGCCAGGCATAGAGCCAGGCGCCTCACATCCTCCCAGCAGGCCTTGCACAGAGGGCTCACCGGGCCATGTTCTGAAAAGGAAATCCAGCCTCTGGTCAGGTGGCTGCCAGCAGCCTGTCTCTACCAGACCTCCACTTCCCTGTGCTAATCATGTCTGCATGCAGGGATAACTCAGGCTGGCCTGTGGTTCTTGGGAGAGGCCTGCTCTGTGGTGCCGGGGCTCAAGCAGCCCCCTGTCCGCAGGCCTCACCCACAGACAGACAAGAGTGCAGGGCTGGGGCCACTTACTGCTCTGGAGCCCTTCTCCACAGTCTCAGCGCCTTCCGTGCCCTCTGCAGCTTCCCCCTCTGTGCCCTCATCTGAAAGGCAAGAGGAAGCAAGCTCAGTGCAGGAGTCCCATGGGGCAGAGGGCAAGGGTCATGGGCCCAGCATCCGGGCTCACCGTTGTCTGAATCACTGTTATCAGAGCAGTCCGTCCGGGTGGCTTTGCTGTCTGGCTCATCAGGACTGCCGCATTGCTTTCTCTTCTTTTTCTTGGTCTGGGTCAGAAGAGGGAACAGGGTCAGGGTAAACAGCTTCAGGCCCTTCACTTTCTCAGTCACAGACCAGGAGGGCCCCCTTTCACTCACCCGGAAGTCAGCCGTGGTCCAGGTCTTCCAGGTCCGCCTCATCTGCTTCGTGCCATTGCCAAACCCAAAGCCAAAGCGGGAGCCACCTGGGAAGGTGCCCCCACCACGCATGCCCTGGAACATGCCGTACTCAGGGATGATGTTCTGGGAGAAGAGGGAGGGCAGCCGGGAGGCACCAGGCATGCACTGGCCCCGGGCCCCCATGGGGTCTTCCCACATGCGCCCATAGCCCGAGGCCATCGGCCGGCCACTCCGGGAGTCCCGGGCCCAGCCCTGAGCCCGTGGGCCAAAAGTGTCGCTGCCACGCATGCGGAACTGGTCGCGGTAGGCATCGTACTGGCCCTCGTAGGCCATTTCCATATCAGGGTCGAGCTCTCCGTAGTCATAGCCCGACCGGTACAAGTCACGCTCGCTCAGGACGGCCCTTGAGTCACAGGCCTCGTAGGAATCATACCTGCAGAGGCAGATGACAAGCATCAAGGGGGCCTCGGGTCCCCTCACCCTTCTGTTCCTGCCTTCCAGCAAACCTCCCCATTTCAGGGACAGAAGACCCACTCCAGCACTACCCCAGCCCATTGTAGAGGACCAACGTTCAGAAATGCCAACTTAAAAGGCTTCTCGGGGCAGACTTCTAGAAGCTAGCAGGTCCCCTCAGCTCATGTCCCCAAGCCTGCATATGACCACACACGAGCTTTCAGACCCTAAGAAGGACTGACTACTAGGGTAGAGTAGGTCTCAGGAGAAGAGCGGGTCCACAGGGAATGCGCATGTGTCTGTGGCAGTCACAATGCCCAAGGCTGTTCCTCAAGGGGCAGAGCCAAGCATCCTGGCATCCCGCAATACATGGGCAATCCAACGCATCAGTGTTTTGTTCACTGGGGCTGGTAACATCCACAGGAAGCCTCAAACCCCCTCATCACTGAAAACTAAAAAGAATACAGAACATTTGCCAGCAAAGACACTGCAAGCTTGCCCAATGACAAGAACAGAACTCTTATGAGCTCATATCATCCCTGGTGCCCAGGACAGCCTACACAGCAAGTGGGAAGGCAAGCCAGATGTTCTGACTGTGGAATCAGAGACAGCTGTTCTAACCTCGGCTGCAGCCCACAGGCCCAGGCCCCACATGCCTCTTTGCCAAAGCTGGGTAGTTAAGAAGCACCAGCAGCATGAAAGAAGAGGCCAGGGCGACCCAACTGCCACTCTGTCTCTGAACCCTGCTTTCCAGCTTTAGGTTGCTGCAAGACGGTACACAGGCAGCTGGCACCAGCAGCAATGTCAGCCCAACCACCCCCCCACACCCACTGCTCTGCCATCTGGCAGCCTCAGATCCAACACAATTGACTATCAGGCAAAAGGAGAGGGGATGTGCTGGGCCTCCCCCAATACTTTCTGCTTGCTAGAGAGCCCATGCAAGCAGAAGTCTCCTTGGCACCCCGGCTCTAGTGCTCCTGGGGCCTCACTTGGCCCTATCAGTGTCTGGCCAGACCCCTCCTTACTCTCTCCCATCTGTCAACTGGAGCCATTAGGCCACTTCACTCAATCCCGTGGTAGAAATACATGTGCCCTTCTCACTGAAACCTCTCACTAGGGCACAGAACTCCTGGGCCAGCACCAGATCAGACAAGGACAAATCTGAAGGCAGATCTGAGTGGAAGGCCTAGCTCCTGTGTGCCTCTGGGCAAGAGGTGCAACCCACAGGCGCTTCACTTTCCTCATCTACAAAGTGAGGACATCAACAGCTCCCCACAGGGGCACTTCTGAGGCTCAACAGCTAAACACTGATAAGGCACCGAAGGGTGGCCAGGATGTGCCCCCATCTTTCCCGTGCCTTATGTGGGATGGCCCAGCTCACGGTGCTCAGCCCAAGGGCTCACCCCATCTTTCATACACAACCGAAATGGTCCTGCCCTGACCCAGTGCAGGGTGCAAAGTATTGCAAGGACTTCAAATGGCTGTCTCCAGAGGGAAGAGTCATTCAACAATGACCCTGAGAAGAGCCACTCAGAGGTCACAGTGAAACCAGCCCAGAGTGGGCTTGCTCGGCCCTCTGCAAGCTGGAAAAGAGGCTCACCACCAGACAATGGGTGAGGATGGAGGGAAGACGGGACACAAGCCAGAGAAGGAATGTGAAACAGACCCTACACAGTCTCTGGGAAGCCTCAGCAGTATGGCAAAGAAGGAAAAAGCAGACAGATATAACAGGAAGTTCAGAAGGGGAGACTGCCAGGGGGCAGGGGGTGACCCTGCAAAGCCTCCGCCCCTAAGCTGGTGCCCACTCACCTTTCTCCACCTGAGCCGTACACGCCTCCTTGTATCATGTCTGTCTCCAAATGCGGCACCATATCTAAGCGTTGGTTAATTCTGGACAAAACGGAATCAGCACTGGCACTACCCATGGCACTAGGGTTTGCATTTGTGTCAGAGTTAGGCATTTCCCAAGAGTTTGAAGTGGCCATACCATACCCATAGTTGGTGCTGTTATCCTGGCCATAGCCATAGCCATAACCATAGTTCTCGTAGCCTGCAATGATGGAGACAGAAAGACAGACAGACAAGATGGAGGGGGTGAGGAGAGACAGACAAACACAGAGACAAGGACACCTTTGGTCACAGAGACAAGCCTGGATTTTAGCCACCCAAGGCTGGATGGGCCCAGCCTTCTGGGAAGGAACAGCCAGCCCCAGGGTACCTCGGACCCCCAAAGGCAAGCCCCATCCTGAAACCTTGGTTAAGCTGCACAGTGGCAGAAAGACTCAACCAGTCCAATCCCAGGAGAGAGAAGAGTGATCATGGGAATAATACTTGCCTCTGTTTGTCCCAGAGTTCCAAGTTCCATATCCTACAAAAAAGTAAAAGGGCAATTATATCTATAATTGCTTACAGTACGATGAGAGTCTAATTCCGGCATAAAAACAATGATTCCTAGAACCTGAGCGGTTATAGGAGGCTGAACCTCCCCTAACTGAGAAGCCTTGAGCTTGAGAGCACTATATAACTGACCCAGGCCACGTGTTGCCCTGGTGCCCGATCTTTCGTGGGTCTGACCATCTGCTATTTAAGGAACCCCCCACTCCTAACACTCTCAGGGAAGGAATTTGGCTTCTATATGGCTTCTGCAATAAGTCAGAATTGGAAGATTACTCTGGCCCTTGGCTTAGCACCAATCAGAGGAAGAGTCAAGCAGTTCTGGTGCCTCACACTGATTCCACGCTGTAAAAGAAGCTCAGCAAAGAGCTCATATCCACTCCAAAATCCTGTCAATCAGATCACCCAACAAAGCCATCTGGAGCAGAGAAAATAACCACCCTACTCCCTCAAATGTCTGCCTTAACAGGGAGAACTATCAAGCCATTGAGTTGTGTGAGTGTGCTGTGCTGGAACACATAAGCAGAGGGAAACACAGGACGCCACTCTTGAGAAGAGCTGATGAAAATACAATTTGGATTATAAACTAAATGTACTTTGGATTTTATTACAGCACATAAGAAGAAGTCTTTCCTTCAAAAACATAAAGCCATTGAAAACTGACCAAGTGCAAACTCTGAGTCAAGCATGATTCTTTCCCAAGGAAATGCATGAGAACAGGCAACCACTTTCCCAGTGTCTCTGGTGGGACCTCAGAGTTATCTCCTATTCCACAATGTCTACCTTGCAGACAGACAGGTCATACTTGTCCCAGAACAGAGAGAGGACCAAACCTCAGCGAGAGGGCAGAGTGATAAACAACAGAATCCAGCCATAGGAAGGCAAGAGTGCATACACTGAGAAGATGAATCAGAGTGAACATGCGTGGGGGCAAGCTGAGATCCTATACTCAAGTTTCCCCTCGATCTACTGCACAAATGAATAGGGAGACACTGGAAACCAGCAAGGACCTGGAGTTGAACACTAATGAACTGTGGACATGCTAGAGCTCACAAAGTGAAAATCCTCTACAGCTGGGGAAACCAAAGCAGGGGCTTCTCATTCATTTGTTTATTCAATGATTATCATGCTCAGAGCACACAGAACAGAGGCTGGCAGTCCCAGGCACTCCTCAGGCCCAGAGCACTGTGTGGTAAAGCAGACCCTAAATAATTAGACAGCAGCAAGGGACAGCAGGTGGAGATCATGAAAGGAATGAGTGGTGAATGAGGCATTCAAACAGGCAAGAAGAGTGGCTGGCACAGCTGCACAAGGAATAATGTACACTTAGTCCCAGCAGCTAAAAGGGTCTGGCCACGTGGCTGTCTGCAACCAGGACAGTGGACACTGGCTATCAAAAAGAGACAGGACTGGGAGACAAAGGCAGCCCATCGAGGCTATGCCTGAGTCCCGAATACGGTGTCCCTGCCCCACTCCGGGCTTCCACTACTGAGGACTTGCCAGAACAGCAAAGAAGCACAAAGAAAGGAAGCAGCAGTAGGCGTAACTCTGAGCACAAGCACAGGCTGGTGGTTCCTCTGACGGCGGCAGGCAAGCACTCTCTATGTGTTACCTGCTATGCCTAGAGCAACCCTGGTGGGCTCCCCAGCCAGATCCCCTCAGAGGAAATCTTTGTCTACACTGTGTTCTTTGGTGACTCCCTTGCAAAAGAACACTGGAATTCACTTCATCTCCACAGAGGAGATGAGACCATAGTTGACAGAGTATTTTAAGAATGTAATTTATTTTTAAAAAGGAAACCAAAAAAAGAAAGAAGAAAAAAAAGTAAAGAAAAGGAGCTGGTTGTAGCAAATATTTAAAGAGCAAAAATAGAAAACCACGTAAATGTTTGACTTTAAGGTAATAGTTAATCACATTATGGTCAACCTACTCAGTGAAATCACATAGGCATCAAAAAATAAACTACTAAGCCTTTTGCTGCACAAGGAAACGCTCTAACAGCACAACAAAACATTAAGTCTAGCTACCTGTAAGATATGCAACTACCTAAAATAACTACGCTGACAAGTATAGATGGTGGGAACTTGGCTGACTATTTTTCAAAATGTTATTTAAATGTTGTTATATTAGTCTTACAATTTAAGCCAGAAGTAAAACTATTCCTTCAAAACGATGTAAAACTTCTCAAAAAAACTACACAAAAAAGTTACTAATGGAAAAAAAAGTTAACTTGTAAATAAGTGAGCTTAGCAAGGCTTATTACAAGGTCAACATACAAAAAGAAAAAAAATCAAATTTCTACATAACAGCAATGAACAATAGGAAACTGAATTTTTGAAAACTATCATATCTCATACCATTAAAGACGTGAAATGCTTCGCTGTAAACTGAACAAAATATGTGCAAGATTTGTGTGCAAAAACGACAAAACACTTAAAAAACTATAGACTCAAGACCATTCCACTCCAAATCTCAGGAGGAATTTTTATAGAAATTGACAAACTGATTCTAAAATTTATACATACAAGCTAAGGAACAAGAATATCCAAGTCAATTTTGGAAAAAGAATAAACCTAGAGGACTTATATTCACAAATTTCAAGACTGACTATAGTGATCAAGACAGTAAGGTACTAGAGGAATCTTAGGACATGCAAATCAATGAAACAGAATTAGAATCCAGATACAGACCCACACATAAACATTCAATTAATTTTCAACAAAGGTAACGAAGAATCTTGACCTATATTGTATACCTGGTAGAAATATTAACTCAAAATCACAAAATAAATGTAAAACCTAAGACTATGAAGCACTTAAAAGAAAATCTTTGTGACCTTGGATTAAGTATAAATTTCCCAGTAACAACTGGGGGGACTTCCCTGGTGATCCAGTGGTTGAGAATCTGCCTTCCAAAGCAAGCAGGGGACTTGGGTTCAAACCCTGGTCAGGCAACTAAGCTCAAGAGTCATAACTAGAGACGCCCATGTGCTACAGTTACTGAGCCCATGCGTGCTGGAGCCTGTGTTCTACAGCGAGAGAAACATCTTGCAACTAGAGAAGCTCCTGTGATGCAACGAAGAGTCAGTGCAAAAAAACAAAACAAAACCAAGATTGGGATTTCCCTGGCAGTCCAGCGGTTAAGAGCCAAGTTCAATCTCTGGTCAGGGAATTAAGATTCCACATGCCACACAGCACAGCTGAAAGACTTTTAAAACAAACAAAAATAAAAGACTGATGAACTGGACTTCACCAAAATGAAGAATTTGTGTTCTTCAAAAGACACTATCAAGAGAACAAATAGGTAAGTCCCAGCCTGAGAGAAAATATTTGCAAATGGCACATCTTGTAAAATGTTTTGGACTAGAATATATAAACCTGAGAGAAAATGGTTCAAAAAAGATGTGTAATTTGGAATTATGTCTAATGAAAAGGGTTGAGGCAGGGAGGGCAGGACAGAGAAGCCATGCAAACAAAGTTTCTCCTCCTTATGAACTATTTGATACCTCCTTACTCATTTTCAGAACATTTTTTTAAGTCTCTCTCTCCCCTGGGACAATCTGACAATCCTTTAAGGAGTTTTACTTATTTCCACTTAATCAGTGACTCCTGAGAGAATGTGACTGTGTAGACTCAAGTCTTTCCCTAGACCTTGGCAGTATAACCAATTACCCATCTCAATAATCAAGGCAAAACCTTTTGAAGAAAGCTCCTTCATGACAGAGAACTAGGGTCATGGTCACAAATCACAGAGAAACAGCTTTACTGGCAGTTTTGGACTGCTGAGAGATACCAAAAGAATATCTATGGATCCTTCTGAATTAGAGATTCAGTGTGTCTGTCCACAATTGAGAAAGCAATGAGAAACTTTCTCTCAACCCTGTGTGTAAGGAGCCTACCAGCCTGACTGTGTCTCTAAAAGCCATCCAGATTCAGACAGGCAGCCTCTCCTACACTGGAATCTCATGCACTACCCAGGGGTTAAGTTAATGGCTTGGTTTCTGCTCACACCAATCCTTTGGACTTTGAGTGGCCACTCTCCTCCCCAGACCCTCCCTCGAGGGGATTTTCTGAACCTACATCTTTGTCACAGGCCACAAGTACTTGTAACAGTTTGTCAAAGGGTCAAAGGAACCAATCATATACAGCCAAGAACTCCAGCTTGCAAAATAACAGACATCTTTCCAACAATTGCCCCCAAAGGGCAATTCTAACCCCCCGGAGCTATTCTAAGAGCCCACCGTACCATTTCACACGTTTGCATTTGGAAAGGACAGTGTGACAGCAATGTTAAAGGCAACTAATAAACCAGTGGATTGCTCCGCCACTGGAGAGCAGAGCACACACCCTCCAGTTCCCAGGGGCCCACACTTACCATAATCACAGGTGGGCTGGGCGCTTGTGTCTGAGTACGTTGACTGCAAAGTGGTTTCAGATCCCTGGACAAAGCCTAAATATACGTACAGTGTGGTTAATTTCTCCAAATAAGCCACATGAAAATGACCTAAGACTACCCTTCAGTGGAGACTGCCTGGCAGACCCTCCCCTCACTGGAAAGCCACCAAAACTTTTGGTTTCTGAACACCTCCAGAACATATCAACCAAAGGAAAGGCAGGCTATATTTAACTTGTTATGTCAGAAGAATTGGATAAACATTTTTAAACCTTTAAACCAGTACCCTGTTTTGATAAATGGGTACCCAAATGATTCAGGTAAATGAAGAAAACGTTTATATCAAATCACTGAAAGGTGAGCTCCAAATCAAAAAACAATGGGGGTTAATTTTGAACAATGTTAAGGTAAATAATACCTATTCCATTCCCCCAAATCTAAAGCTTATATATATTTTTCATTTTCCCATTAAAAAAAAAAGTGTATTACAATTACCTCTTAAATGTAATTATTTGGGGTTAGCATGTTTACATGAAACAAGCATTATAGATTACATGTATAATTTCCAATCTTCTCAAATCTTATACTATTTCTCAACTTCTAATGAATTAGTAACAAGTAAGGAAAATCTGAACTTCTACCAGAAACTACTGGTCTCAAATGCTGATTATCTTTTAATCTACACTTTTAAAACATTTTTTAAGTGATTTGCCCTTAGCACTGAAATTATGATAGACACCATAAGAGGCAACATTTGCCTGTTCCTGTCAAGATCCAACTCATGACCTAAAAATTAAAGCCAGTACCTCCAGTAGCTTGCTGACAATAAAACCATACACCAAGTGCCTTTCCCTGGGCAGGCATTCAAGTATTTGTTGACACTCTTTCTAGTTCTCTTTTTTTTCCAGTTCATTTCTTAAGACCATAGCAGCAAATAGGACAGCAACAGCAGCCAACATTGAACAAGTGTTTTTCCTGCAGGGTGCTAAGAGGTTCATCTGCATTATTTCGCTTCATCCTCGCCACAGCCAACAAAAGGGACAGGGCCAAGATCCCTTACCCTGCCAATTCCAAAGTCCAAAAAAGTCTGAAAACCAAGTGTTTTCGTCAAATGTGGTGTCAACATGCATTCTGGGAAAAACTGACCCATGAGGACATTCTTTATCTTTCTGCATTTAATTACAAGGTGCTGCCCCAAACCCCTGGAGAAGGCAATGGCACCCAACTCCAGGACTCTTGCCTGGAAAATCCCAGGGACGCAGGAGCCTGGCAGGCTGCAGTCCATGGGGTTGCTAACAGTCAGACACAACTGAGCGACTTCACTTTCACTTTCCACTTTGCACTGGAGAAGGAAATGGCAACCCACTCCAGTGTTCTTGCCTGGAGAATCCCAGGGACAGGGGAGCCTGGTGGGCTGCCGTCTGTGGGGTCGCACAGAGTCAGACATGACTGAAGCGACTTAGCAGCAGCAGCAGCCCCAAACCCCACTGCAGGTGTCGTGCAACGTCCTTTGAAGCTAGAATTCCAAAATACACCCAGCTCCAAGGGTTTCAAACAAAGATCAGTGGATCCACACTTTACTTCCCAGAGGAGGGAACTGAAACTGGGCACTGGGGAATAAGAGAGCTGGTGACAGAAGCATATAAATCCAACATTTCCTATATTCCCTAATTAAAGAGGGCACACGGAATGGATTTCCTCCAGGGATCCAGGATCTTCCTGAGATGCCCAAACTGTAACCCTGATAATACATAAGAAACATTGAAAGTAATCTAAAGAAGGTTTACCTGTGGGGAAGGCTCCCAATGTAAGTACCACCTTACACTGGCCTTTTCCACTGTTTGCTCAACTAGCTTCTGGAAACCTGTTTGTTCAGCAATAGTGCCACTGGCAAAACAACTCTAGACTTTAGGTAATATGGCCTGAAGGTACTGCAGCTGCAACTAGAACTTACCACAAGCTAACAGGAATACATACTGGAACACAGCATTAAAGCTATCGAGCAAAAGATCTATGTATATTCAGGGGAGAGGGCCCTGATTCTTCCTTGAGAAAAAGGAAAGATAATTCATCAATGCATCAAACCTTCAGAGTTCAAAGGCAAACTCAGCTCTAGTTCTGTCCTCTCTACATTAATATTCTGCGCCACAACACTGCCCCCAGGGCAGGACCTTCTTTAGCCAGTTATGCTCCAATTATGAACCAATTCTTATCTGGCTGAGGATCGATCTTGTCTTAGTTCAATTTTTCAGCTTGACCAAGTTCTGAATGAAAAAATAAGCTCTGAGTCAAAAAATAAAATAAGCAAATTTTTGGTCCTATAAATTGAAAGGTCAGACAATGTGTTTATAACTGTGTATCACAGCCCCTCCCTCTTGGCCAGCCTCGCTGATATCTTTTTTTGCTCAAAAACACACAAAGCTTCTCAATTTTATTCTTTTCCTGCTTTTTTTAGAAGGGGATTCTTTGAAGAAATAATAGTAAGTGACAAAAACTGGAAGACAATAGGAAAGAGGTTAGGTTGCCGCCAACCTCTACTATCCAGTGAAAATCAGCTTCCAACGATTCTTGCCTTCTGACATCATGTTGTCTCTTCCCAAATAAAAGGAGGCAGTTTTATCGAAAAGATATTGCAGAAATGACCCAGTGCAACTTCTGAGGCTTCCACCTTATTCTTTCTCAGATTATTCACTCTTACTACAAGCCAGCATATAGTAAGGACCCTCTAGTAGGCCTGTGGAGAGCTCCAGATAGTATAGAAATCAATAGCCAGCATCAACCTGTTAGGCACATTAGTCTGAGTCACCTTCAGCCCAAGTTCAGCCTTCAGATGACTAAGGTCCCAACTAACATCCAAAATGTAACCTTATGAGAAATCCCAAGCCAGAGCCACCCCGCTAAACCACCTGTGCATTCCTAACGCAGAGAAAATATATGAGATGATGAATGTTCCTATAAAAAGACTGGTAGCATTTCAGACCTTTGTTTAAAGATCTGATTCTGGATTTTTTGTCCTGTATTTCCACTGCTCCTATCTTCCTCCCCTTAGTGGTAGAGACAGAACTTTCTTTCTCAAGTATACATTAAAAAAATTAGGTTAAAAAATTAGATAAGTTATCAAAAAGATACATTTTAAATCACCTTCTACCTTACTACTAACGGTAACATTTGCTTTAAGGCCTCCAGAAATTCTCCTTAAGGCAAAGAGTATTATCTAAAATGTGACATAAAATGCCTGACATTCATTCATTCATTTATTTATGACAGCACCTCCTGACATGTGGGGTCTTAGTCCCCCCATCAGGAACTGAACCAGTGTCCCTGCAGTGGAATCTTAACCATTGGATTGCCAGGGAAATCCTTACATGCCTCTGACTTTAGTGGTCTGCTTCTTAAAAGGGAAAATCACACATTATAAAGCGACTGTGGTTTTCAGTTGGTCAAGATCAAGGGAAAACTAATCATAACCTCATTAGCTTGGCTACCTCACTGCCAACTCAAAACACAGAATTACAGCCTACAAGATATGGAGCTGATATTCAAACATGACCATCTGTGACCTCTATACATTAGTTTCCTTGTCTATGAAATCAAATGGATCATTATTAAGCTACCCCACAGCACCCAACCAGTCATCCCCTGGTTTCTTCAGCAGTCCTGTCCCTAATAACCACAGAACTGTCTTCCAGTTCTTGTTAAGATTTGGTGAAATAGATCAGTTTTCAATTTCATTTATGTTAGTATCAACCAGACTGACTTCCCTGGTGAACCAGAAAAGGTACACAAAGGCTAGGGCAGGGTTGCTCAACCTTGGCACTACTGATGTTTGAGGCCAGATAATTCTTTAGGGCGGGGCCACCCTTTGCACTATAGCATGTTTTTAGCAGCATTCCTGGCCTCTATCCACTAGATGCACAAGTAGCAACTCCCACCCCAAGAAATGACAACCGAATCCCACGCTCCAAACTTTGCCAATGTCCCCTGGAGGGCAAACTTGCCCTTGGTTGAGAACCACTGGGCTAAGGGATGGTTGCTTAAAAAAACTGGAGTTCTTGCCAAGCTCCTGACCTGGAGGAGGGAGAGCTAACACTACCTTCTCGTCTAAGGGTGCCTATGGAGCAGCCCCAGAGGCTCAGATTCCACTCTCAGTCCTAAACATTCCAAGCAGAATGCAGCTTACCCAGCAACCACACAAGCTTAAGCCCTGTTAACAAGGGAAGCTCTTGGCTGAGAAGCCTCTTCAGTTATTCCGAAAGCAGTCCCAGGCCAGCCTTTGAATTCATTCAGGGATGATTTGTAATCACCCAGGCATATCCTAAGGCTCCCTCTCTAATCTCATCATCCCCTCCCTCCCCTTACTCAAAACCCACTGATCACCTCGGGCTGATCGTAACACACCAGGCAGCTCCTGTCACTAGGTCTTTATATCGAGGGCCCCCTTGGCCAGATATCCCTAACTCCCACGTTCCATTCAGGTCTCTGCTCAAATGCTCAATGCTCTCCAGAGGTCCCCAACCACCCCACTTAATAGAACAAGGTCCTCAGGGTACTGACTACTCCACAACACATACTACGTTCGTTTCCCGATTAGGGTCTGCCCTACTCTATAAAACACCTGAGGAATTCCCGTCAGTATGTCAGTGTCTATTCAACCCCAGACGCCACGATGAATTTGACAGTTGTGGAATGAGTTAACACGGAAGCCAGCCATTCTTCACAAGGCTCAGTCCCTAAGGACGCGAGGTTCCCCACTCGGCCCAAACGCTTCATATATTTATTCACTCACACCCCGGCTCCAAGGAGGGGCTGGCGCCTCTCCCAGCCTGGGGCAGGTAAAGGCGGGGATGGGCGGGCGGGGTGCGGGCAACCGCGGTGTTTGCAGGGAAACTCCACGGGGGACAATGGCGACAGCGGCCGAGTCCGCAGATCGACCTGAAGGGCCGAGGCCTGAGAAAGGGCGACCCGAGGCGATGAGGGCCCAGGGGGCCGGGCCAGGAACGGAGGCGAGAACTCAGGTGCCGAAATCAAGGCCCACCGACACAGGGGACAGAAGCCAAAACTTCGGGCGGTAGGGAGCCGGGACCCGAGGTGGCCAGCACAGAGTACTGAGACGCCGAGGCGTGAGGGGCGCGATACTGAGGCGACGGACCCCGGCGCCATTTTGTGACCGCAGAGAGGGTAGTGTCCAAGCCCCGTGGGAGGCACGGACGAGCCCGGCGCGGCTCCGGCACATCCCTATCCCTCTCCACCGGGAGCCCGACCCCTCTCCTCACCAACCCTGCCGGGCCCACCTGTATAGCTCATGGCAGCAGCGAAGACTGCACCCGAAAATTCCGGCAGCTACTCCACGCGTCGAACGTCGCCGCGTTAGCGGAGACAATCCCCTGAGCCCCTTCCACACACAACTAAGCCCCGCCTCTCGACAGCATTGGCTCACGCCAGACCCTGGCTTCACGCCTGTTGGATAGCCTCGCTGTCCATCTCTGAGCCTCCTTAGGCCCGTGGCTGACGGCCCTGCCAATCTCACGCGAGCCCCACCCTAATCCCGCCTCCCGTTATTTTGAGATAATGCGGATTGGCTTAGAGGAGACCGCCTGGAGGTGGACTCCCGCAGAGTTCGAAGGCGGGGGGGAGCTGTTCACTACGGAAAGACCTGAGGCCCAAGAATGGCCAGGCGGGAAAGGCCTGTGACCTGGAGGCCCGCCAGAGGGAGCTGGGTCTACAGGGCAGGGCACTCCTCCAGTCCCGGCTTTGCCACGGGGGTGTTGTGCCAGTCCACGCTCTTTCCTAACTTCCCTGGCCTTCAGCTCCAAAACGAACAAGGTAAAGCCATGTTGGAATGAAAATTACAGCTAAGTGCCAAGCAAGATACTGGGCACAGTTTGAAATATGTGAAATAACATATGTGAAGAATTCAGTCCGATGTCGGGTGATCTAAAGAAATGTTACATTTTGTTATCCACCGTTACATAAAGATAACATACAGCACGTTTATATCATTATGTGTAATAAATATATTTGTATTATTTCAAATACTCTGTGAGGAAGTTTTTTTTTTTTTTTTAACTCCCATTTAAAAAGATGAGAAAACTGAAGCTTGAAATTCATGACTTGCTCAGGGTCCTTGACACTTAAGTGTTAAAGCTGGAACTACCCACTCTAAACCCTTCTCAGTTTGTTCTGGACTTTAGAGATCCTACAGTAAGAAGCCCAGCCAGGCTCCAGCGCTGTGTCCTCAGCAGCCTCTTTGGATGTGTCCACTGTCAGAGCCAGCTCATAGCTGCTAAGAAACGACTTGAGGGAGCTGCAGACACTGAAAATTGTGCTTAATGTGTTTGTGAAAGTTCATCAAGCTGGGTGACTTGTACTTTTTTGTTTTAAAGTTTGCCACTACTGACTTTTTGATATTAATCTCTCATTTCAATGGCACTTTTAAAAGTCCGTATCCTTCAGAGAAATATGCTGAAACATTAACAGATTAATCAGTCTCATGACCGTAATTCATATGGAGGAGAGGACATGAAGGGGCTGTAGCTGAAGAGACTGGTCATGAGTTTACAACTGATGAGTAGGTGACAGTTCATTTCACTATTCCACTTTTGTGTGATTAGAATTCTCCGTGAAAAGCTTTAGCAACTCCTCCAACCCTGGGCCTATGCAAAACTTGCTGCCACGTGAGCCAAAGCTCACAATTCATTGAAAAACTCCACATATGAAGTACATAAAATTCTGCCTCGTGTGCACTCCAGTTGTGGGGCTCATTTCAGTGTCACCCTCAGGGATACCTGCCTGCCGTCCAAACTAAGGCATAGCCCCAGGACACCTCTCCTAGATCCCATAGCTTCCTTCATGGCCTGTGCCACAGCCATATTTCACCCTCATATGTTGACTTCACTAATATCTAATGCACTGCCTCTGAGACAAGTAGAACTGCTTACGAGAAGGGGTGTGATCACAAGTTTTAGAAAAAGATCCCTCTGTAGCAAGAACAGCATTCAACCCTTTCAAGGGCTGGCCCTTATCATGGCACCACTGCAGGTTGTGCAGGACCTCCTACTTTCAAAGTTCTTGTATCAGTTCAGTTCAGTCACTAGTTTGAACTTTTTCTTTACATCCAGCTTACATCACTTTTAAAAACTAATATATTAGTTTTTTTAAAAAAACACTGAAAGAGGTGGTGCCTTTGGGTCAGGTCTCATTCTGAGAGAGGCTCTGCTGCTGCTAAGTCACTTCAGTCATGTTTGACTCAGTGCAACCCCATAGACGGCAGCCCATCAGGCTGCCCCGTCCCTGGGACTCTCCAGGCAAGAACACTGGAGTGGGTTGCCATTTTCTTCTCCAATGCATGAAAGTGAAAAGTGAAAGTGAAGTCGCTCAGTTGTGTCCGACTCTTCGTGACCCCATGGACTGCAGCCTACCAGGCTCCTCTGCCCATGGGATTTTCCAGGCAAGAGTACTGGAGTGGGGTGCCATCGCCTTCTCCGAGTGAGGCTCTACCAGCTTTCAAATTCTCACACATGCCCAGCTGCAGCATTGGTTAGACATGAGTAGTAGAGGCCCTCCTCCGGCAGGCAAGATATGTATCCTGATCTCATAGAAGCAGAAATGCCAAGTGTGCAGGCCAAGACCACCCTTGGAGAGGGGGGGTGGTACTGTCACAGCTTGTGAGTCCCCCCTTCCCAGTCAGGGGCATGGTTGGGGGCCCAGGATAATGGGGTTGGGGTAGGAGAAGCCTCTGCCCCAGGAGGTCATTCCCACTTTCCAGCCCCTGGCTGTTTTAAGTGAAAATAATGAGCTAAAAAATCACATGCAATAAACAAGAAGGAGCAGCCAACAAAATCTCTTAAAATCTCAGAAACGTTCAATAAACATTTGCAGAATGAAAAAATAAATAACAACGAAAAGGAGCCAGCAGCTCTTTTCCCCCTTGTGTTAGTTGGGTTCAGGGTGCGTGTGTATCTCCCCACACAGGTCACATGTCTTGAAGGCAGGGCAGTCCCAGCGGCTGTGCACTTCACCCTCCCCCCTAGTGAAGGTCCCCTCACCCTCAATGGACAGCTCCTGCCCTCAGAGAGCCCTTCAGGCCTCAATCACGGCTCAATCCTGGCTCCCTTCCCAGACCAGCTGCCCAGAGCTCTGGTTCTGCTCCTTGGCTCACAGGAGCTGCCGCACCAGCCGGCCAGAGGCCCACCCGCCGCCCCTCCCCCGACCACCAGCCCTGCCATGGAAGGCCAGCAGCTGGGAACTCGGGCTCATCCCCAGACAGGGCTGATGGGCTTGGCGGCCAACAGGAAAACCCAGGGCTTCCAGGGGCTTTTGGCGGAGGTGGCTTGATCCCAGCCCTGGCTGCCAGACAGACAATGCCAGCCTGTCCACTCGACAGAAAAACACAACGCTGGCTGCCTGCCCCGGGCTGTTTCCAGAAGAGAAATTTAATCTAATTTACATACTTCTAGGTACATCGATAACCAAAATGTGGCCACTGAAAAAAGTTAAAAGGGCAATCGGCTCCCGGTTTCTAGCTGGCCCAGGATTGCAAAATAAAAAGATCCACGTTCCTTATTCTCTACACAAAACGCGTTTTTAAAAAAGTGAAAGGTCTAGGGAGCTATACATAGAAAGCAACAGTGAAAAGGGGGGGGGGTGAGGGTGGGGAAGGAGAGTCCCACCCCCACCCCCTCCCAGGCCCCAGAGCCCCCGAGACTCTGGGGGGGCCTTGACACGGCAGGAGGCAGCTGTCAGCTCTGAGCTCTTCCTGGCTGGGAAGGCCCCTCTTGCAAGGGATGAGGGGGAGGCGGCCAACAAGGATTTCCGTGGCATTGTGGGCTCAGGCGGGGGGCTCCCAGGCCCTGGCAGAGGGCCACAGAGGGAGTGTGCCTTCTCCTGAGCAAGCACCGTGGCGTGATGCGGTAGTCGTTCACCTCGGGAACTGGAGGGCTGGGGCCGATTCCCGGGTCTCACGAGGTCCGTGAGTGCGTGCGTGCGTGTGTGAGAAGATATTCACAGGGGCAGGGGCAACAGGGAACCAGGACAGGGGTCCTTGGGGTCTTTGCAAGTGGCCACAGATGGCAAAAATAGCCCGCCTGGCTGCTGGACGCGGGAGAACGCTGGTCTTCCTCCCTTGTGAACTGACTGGCTGCCGCCAGACACCTGGCCGCTGCCACTGCTGAACCAAATGGGCAGGTGGGTGTGGGCTGGAGGAAGATGCCCTGTGTGTGGCCCCAGAGTCCTCGGGCTAGGGGAAGGGTGGCTAGCTGGCTTCCGGTGCCCCGGCTGTAGTGTGCCCGGCCCGTGAAAGGTGCCGGTTTGAGGTTTTGGCTTGCTCCTTTGGAAACAGAAAAGAAAGAGGGAGGAAAGGAGAAAAAGGAGAGAAAGGTGGCGTTGAGAGGGGGTCTGGAATGCTTTTGTGTTAGGGTGCCTCTGCTGCCGCTGTCTGTGCCTGTGGGGCCTGAGGCTCCTCCGGCGGGGGGTCCGCTTTGGAGAAATTCATCTCTAGGATGTGCCGCTGTAAGTGCCGCACCCACTCCTCCTGGATGGAGAGGGGCCCCTGGAATTCCACCTCACAGAACCTGGGGGGGGCGCAGGGAAGAGAGAGAGGAAGAAGTGGCCACTGCAGTAAGGAGAGGCAGAACCATAGCCCTGGCCGCACCCTGAGCATCAGGCACACCTGCTGCTCCTGTGAACAAAGCAGGCCCAGGATGTGAGGGAAGGGAGACCCAGAAGTTAGGTGTCCTCCTACCTACAGCTACCTCTATCCATCACGGGGTCGTGCTAGGGCCCCCTGGAGAGACCCCCCCCCCCATGCTCAGGGCAGTCTGCCAGCTCAGGTGCTGGGTACGGGTCACTGAGCTTCCCAAACACCTCTGCCAGGTGACTGAAGCATGTGCTCTGAGGCGGAGAGGGACCCCAGGGAAGCAAACGCAACCCTGCCAGGCCCCCGGAGAGAAGGATGGGAGCCAGGGAAAGGGGGGTTGGGTACCAACTCCCACCCACCTGACTCACGCTCCCAATTCACCCACTCATCACCCTCTCAGCCTCAAATCCAGAACCGAAGCTCGTGGTTCTGAGTCCTGGGTTTGAATCCTACTTCTGACTTGGCCTGTGTAGCCTGAGGCAGGCACATTGCATCCCAGACTCTGTTTCCTGGACACTGATGGATGCACGGACTTTGCTAACGATGAACTAAGACCTATTTTTTTCCTCCTTAATCCAGCAAACACTCGCCAACTGCTTACTATGTGACAGGTACAGTTTGAGTGTTTTGTAACTACACAACTTTTAATCCTGACAACAAATCTATTTGGTGGGTCTGTTATCAATCCCGTTTTATAGGTGGGAATATTGAGGTATGGAGCAGGAAACTCTTGCTCACGGTCACTAAACTGTGTGTCAGAGCCGGCAACTGAACCCAGGTCTTGTAGGTTATAAAGCTCAAGGGCCCGAGGCTGCGGGGTACCGCTGTCTGTGTGGAGCCGCTCCCCTGGGTCCAGCCACACCCCAGTCTGGCCCAGAGGCTCTGGAGGCCCAGCCCTGGGTGGGCAGTCTCCTCCCTCCCCCAGGGGAGGGCTGCATACCTGCACTTGAGGGTGTAGATGTTGCCCACGAACTTGACGAGTGATGTCTGGGGCGGCCGGGGCACCAGAGCGGGGACTGGCCGGACCCGGGGCGGAGGCTGCCGCACCTCCTCCAGCTTCTGGTGCAAGTCATTGGCCTCCTCGCTGCCCCGGGCCGAAGAGGCATCTGGAGGGCGGGCTTGTCGGCGCTCAAATTCTGAGGTGGGGAAAAGCGGGGAGAGGGGTGGGAGATGAGCCAGACGGCAAGGCCCCTGAAGAGGTTCCTGCCTTTAGCGAGTGAGGGGCAGATGCTGCGGGAATTTTGAGTCAGGACGGCTGGTGAATGGAAACCTCCTGGACTGCGGGACAGGTGGGATGGAGGGTGGATGGCTGAACAGGAGGGTGGCTGGGAAAGTGACCTGAGGGGAGATGCATGGCAGAGGGCCCGGGGGCAGCTCGCCACCCTCCTCCACCAGCACTCACTGTTGATGTTCTGACGCTGGTGCTCCTCGGCCTTCACGGTGCCTGGCGGGCTGGCCGCCAGAGGCCGCTCACCACTGTCGGCTGCCCGGCCAGCCTCGGGCCCTGGTTCACCCCCAGCGCTGCGGCCCACCACAGCCAGACCCCCAGGGGCCAGCCCCAGGGGCGGCCGCTTGTCGCCATCGCGGCCGTGGCCAGCACTGCGAAACTTCTTAGTGAAGGGACGGCCGCTCTGGATGTAGCTGCGGTAGGCGCCTGCCTTCTGGGGCCGGTGCTTTATCCACTCACTCAGTGTCTCGATGGGTGAGCCGTTCACGCACCACTCGGTCACGCCGAACTGCCGCAGGTGCGCCCGGGCGTGACTGGCCAAAGCCTTGCGGTTTTCGAAGTAAAGGCCACACAGCTCGCAGCAGGCCTCAGTGGCTGCAGGCAGAGGGGGTGCTGCTGAGCCCCAGCCCCGAGGGAGAAGGGGTACCCAGAAGGCACTGCCCAGGTCGGGAGTCAGTCCCGCCTCCCACGGGCGCCTTGACCCCCACTGGGGCTGAGCGACATGGCACTGCCCAGCCCGACAGGCCCTGGCAGATGCCCTCCCTGGACCCTGCCGCCCACTGCTTACAGGAGTGGGAGGTCTTCTCATGGAGGGTCTTTGCCTTGAAGGGCAGTTCAGTCTGGATGTAGGTCTTGGCCTTGACCTCTGCTGGGAGGAGGCGGTCCTCCTGCAGGGGCCGCTTGGCTGCCACGGAGCCCAGGTAGCCGGTGGCTGAATGCTTGGTGCCAGTAATGGGTGCCAGGGTGAGCTCACGGGGAATCTGGGCTGGCCCAGCTCCGGGTTTGCCTGGCCGGCCAGCCATCGGTGCCAGGGGCAAGGGGGGCTGCATGGGCCCAGGGGCCACTGTGGGGGGCCCGTCCTCGGTCAAGGCAGGGGCCAGGTCTCCGGCCGGCGGCTCCTTCTTGATGAGGCATGGTTTGGATTTCTTCTTGAGGATCTCCCGCAGCGTGTCAATGGGTGAGCCGTTGACAGACCACTCGGTCACGCCCATCTGCCGCAGGTGTGAGCGTGCGTGGCTTGACAGGCCCTTGCGGTTCTCGAAGAACTCGCCGCAGAACTCACAGCGGATGTCACGCACCGGCTCTGCCCGGGATGCTGCAGTGGGTCAGGGTAGGGGGAGGAGAGGGAGGCGGCGGCTGTTGGCAGGAAGCCTCCAAGCTCAAGGTCAGTGTTAAGTGCCCCGCTGCCCATCCATGCAGTCCCAGACCTGAATGGACCCGCTCCCTCATCTGCCTCCAGAGGCCCGAGTACATGATCCAGCCCTTTTGCTGCTCCTGTCACCTCAAATGCTAGCTGGCTTCACGATGAATCCCTGACACTGTAATGGATTGAGGGGCAAGCACTCCCTGGATCCTGGACTCAGCTGCAAGCTTGGCTGTGACTCCCTGTGTGAAGCTGGGAGTCTCAGTTTCCTCCTCTGCAAAATGGGAGATGGAAACCACCTCTCTTGTGTTCCCGGGGTCTAAAGCAGGAGCAATTCAAAACATGTGGTTTACAGCAGTCGTGGAACGCATGTGAGCACTAAGGCAGAGGCCTGGGCCCTCCTTACCTGCTCGGCACACAGCAGCTCAACCAACTGGAGCAGAATGAACAGTGACAGTTCGAGAGGGGAGCACTCTTGCTTGCTGTAATAGGGATGTTACAACTACTGCATACATGGAGCTTTGTTTCAGCGTTAAAGCTAAGTGCTTTACACCACTTCGGAAAACTGTAGAGCTGGGAGCATGAACATCTCCATCTTCCAAAAGAGGAAACTGTCCAAAGTCACGTATTGTTAGACTCTGGAGCACCTGAGACCTTAACCTGAACTCCACATGCCAAGTGCTTAGTGACCGGGAATATCAGAAAGACACCCATTTCCAGCACTTACACTCCTGCCCATGGCAGACGTCACTGCTTGATCCCTACAAGCGTGTTTTTTTTCCCCTTGAAATCTGGATGGTAGCCACTACCAATCAATCAAAGATGGCAGAGAGAATCTCTTTACCACTGCCTAATGACACAATTCTGCCTCCCTCACAGGAATGAAGAACCACCAAGCAGCAGCTCACTCAGATGGGGGTCTGCAGAGCAGGAACTCTCGGCCAGCCCCTTGTCCTCCGGACCTGTGTGCTACTTCCTTTTCCATTTCAACCCTGGGTGTTCCAGGTACCCCCGAGGCAAGTGAGGGGAAGACCCCTCTCCCTGTGCTCCCTGTCCTGCCCCAGGGTCACACTTACACAGGTTCAAGGGGGTCATGTCTTCCCGAGGTGCCACCCAGGGACCCTCGGATGGGTGTGGTTCCCCATGAAGGGCCCCCGGCATCATCTCCCGCTTGATCTCCACCCTCATTTGTTCAGGCTTCAGCTTCTTGGGCAGGGAGGGTGAGGAGAGGCCTGGGAACATCTTCCGGGCCGTGGGAGGAGGAGAAACAGTTGGTGAGTGGCCCAGGGGGCTGCCTGGTGGCGGCGGCAACTTCTTGGCCAGGGGTGAGAGGTGAAGGTCCGCGGGGCTGCGGGCTTCCAGTGAGCTGCCAGGACCTCCGCTGCTCACCACCTTGGCCAGAGCTTTGGGGCTAGGCCCTGATGGGTTGGGGGGTCCGCCAGGCCGGGACTGGGTCCGTCTCTTGAGGATCTCCCGCAGCGTGTCGATGGGTGAACCGTTGACGTACCACTCGGTTACGCCCATCTGACGCAGGTGCGAGCGGGCATGGCTCGACAGGCCCTTGCGGTTCTCGAAGAACTCTCCGCAGAACTCACAGCGGATGTCGCGTGCCGGCTCCGGGCCCGAGGCTGCAGCGGGAGAGAGGGGCGGTTAGCTTCACCAGCACTGTTAGCATCATCACCTGCGGGTCTCCTGGTCGGCTGGGCATGGACAGCAGCATGTCCAGGGGCCGGGGTGGTGACGGAGGGTAAGTGCAAGGGAGGGAGCAGAGGAGCGGGCGGGGGCTGGGGGCAGACACCCGGCAGGAGCGCAGGGAGGCTCTAGAGAGAGCCTGCGGGCCCTGGGTCCTGGTGGAAAAAGGACAGAACCAAGACGCCACAGCTCTGAGGGTCCCAACCGGGATGGGGGCAGGAAGTGGTAGCCCTGCCATCCGGACCAGGGGCAACCATGGGCACCTTCTATACCAAAAGGCAGCACCCCACCCTTGGCCCTCATTCTGAGGGAAGGTCAAAGGCCGAGAGAAAAGGCCTAGCAGCCAACGGCCAGCAAGATTTCTGGGCAGAACTGGGCCACTGCTAAGGGCCCCTGTCCACTCCTGGCCTCAGCAGGGAAGGAGGAGGAACAGGGCTGTGACTCCCCACCCTGGGAGGGGCTCCAGGGCCCGCAGGGAGGACGGGGGCAGCTGAAGCGAGAACCTACAGAGGTTGAGAGGAGACGGCTCCACATCAGAGGCCCAGAAAATGCCAGCGGCTGCGGCGGCTGGGAGGTCCTGCTTCCCCCAGGGGCTGGCCGTACCCTTGGCCTTCAGCTTGGCCCTCTTGGCCGGCGGTGGGGGGGGGAGCAAGGAGAGGGCCGCAGGAGCGGGAGGAGGCCGCCCCAGCAGGGCCAGGGCGCCCCGCCCGAGTGGGAGGCGGATCTGGACGCCGGCCCTCCGGATGAGCCCGTGGAGCACGTCTATGGGGGATCCCTTGGCATCCGGGTCGCTGACGCCCAGGTGGCGCAGGTGGGCGCGGGCGTGGCTGGACAGGCCCCTGCGGGTCTCAAACCAGGCACCGCACAGCTGGCAGTCCAGCTCTCTGCCCCCGTCACTATCTAAAGCTGCGGAGACAAAACACAGGGGGGCGGTTCACGGCCGCCACCTCGGCCGGCCCTCCGGGACTGAGGCGGGAAGGCCTGGTGTGAGTCTCGGTGGCCCAGGCTGGTGGGAGTCCAAGACTCATTGCTGTGGATGTATGAGGTTTGGGGCAACAGAAAGTCGTGTTCCTTGCCTAGGCCTTTGGCGTCAAGCTGAGTGTACAGAGCTTAAGGCTACGGAGAGTGGGGCAGAGAGGCAGTGGCCCAGTTCTAACGGCACAATCTGAGGCTTCCAGGCCCCCTTCCCAGGTAGCTCAGCCAGGGAAGCTGTGCAGGATGGGCTGGAGGTGACAAAGCAGGGGCACACTGGCTGCCAGGCATCACACAACCAAGGGCACACCTGCTCAGACCCTTGCTCCTGGAAGCACACAAGACCGTGGAAGCAGCTTCATTGGAACATGAGGTGCAACTGGGGTGCCCTGTTGGGCAGGGGCCAGACCCTAGGCTTACTCTCAGACCCTGAGGCCCACAAATGTGCAGGGAGGTCTGAATTCCTAAGAGATGGCCTTTGTTAAGTCTGCTCACCACGCCTGGGAGTTGCTTCCCAAGCCCTTCTTTGCCATGCCCACAGGCAGCCCAAGAGGTACTGTTCCAGCCCTGGGCACGGAGGTACCTCTGCAAAGGACACCAGGAACAAGAGGATGTGAAGACAGGGCCAAGCATGGGCCCACCTGGCTAGTGGATCACCTGTTTACCTGCAGGACCCCAGGTGCCCCATGGGATCCCTGGCTACCTTCACTGCCCCAACTCTCAGGCCCGGCGAAGGTCAAAAGCAGCCCTAAGGGGCAAGGATGACCCTGGTGCCCCTGGCAGGTTTAGTAGCTACTGCCAGACTTCCGGGGGAAGAACGGCGAAGTGAAATGGGAGACAGGTAATATGCCCAACCGGAGACACAACACGCTCTGACCCAGCCGACCCAGGACACGCAGGCGCTAGGGTCCCCACTGCATCCACCCTGAGCCCCATGACCCAGCCTGAGGCCCCGCCCTTCCCTCGGCTCCCAGGACCCGCACTCACTGAGGTTCAGGGGCCCCTCATCTTCAGACTGGGGCCACTGGGCCTTTGGAGAGGCTGGTCGGGGGCTCAGAGACAGCTGGGGGCTCTTGTCCTCAGGATTCTTATGGGTAGGGGAGCCCGCCAGGGCCAGCGATGCCTTCTTGAGGAGTGGGGAGTTGGGCGGGTGGGCCAGGCCCTTAGCTGAGAAGCCGGGAGGTGACTTGATGGCCTTGTTGACAGCAGGGGCATCGAGGGGCTTGGCCAGCGCGAGCAGGCCAGGTCGTGGGGCCCCAGCGACTATCTCCTTCGGCGAGCTGGACTTCTTCGTCAGGCTTGGGGGCAGCCCAAGGGGTGTGTCAGGCAGGCCCTTCTGCTTCACAAGCTCGTAGAGGAGGTCAATGGGGGCACCGCTGCTCTCCGACTCGGCCACCCCCAGCTGCCGCAGGTGGGAGCGCGCGTGGCTGGACAGGCCCTTGCGTGTCTCAAAGCAGGCACCGCAGACCTCGCAGGTGGTCAGGCTCTGGGCTGGAGGATGAGACCAAGGCCGGGAGAGCTGTCTGTGAGGCTGCACAGGCTCTGCCCTCCCGCTGTTCCTCCCCGTTAGGTCCTGTTCACGCAGGCTCCTGGCTTCTGTCAACCCCTCCCACACTTAAAATGACCCTAATGAGGCAGGATTTAGTCTGTTCAGTTTTCAAATATAGGAAACTGAGTCTGAGAGAGAGGGGGAGGAAAAGTTGTGCCCAAAGGCACACAGCAGGAGGCAGAGCCCTTGGTGGTCCAGCCAGTGGCATTCTGTTCACATTTCTAATGTACCAGGGTGTCCTGGCAACAGGTTTTCATACAGACGCTGACCTGCTAGACACACACTTTAAAGAGTAGCTTAACTCATGCCCCAGATGCTAGGCTGGGGGCCTCAGCCATGGTCTCCGTGGGGCCCTGTCTGCACGCTTTTCTGCAGAGCCCTCATCTCTACTTCTCTGCCTTGCTGTCCCACAAAGGCAGTGTCTGTTTTGCATCTCTCACATCCCAAGGGTCCAGCACAGTGCCTGCCATTACTGAGTAACAACCTGAGAATCAACGGACGGACAAGGCAGTTTCATGGAGAAGATCAGATAGCTACCAACAATCAAAGTCAGCAAATGAACTGGGTCTGGGGGGTGCGCTCCTGATGACCGTGCCCACTGCCTCTCTGGATGCCCCTCCCCTGACCAGGGCTCAAGGCCAAGCATGCCTGTGGCAGCAAAAACTCAAGAGAGAAGACAGCTGGGGGTCTCCTTAGTACCATGAGATGCCAGAGAGAAAGCTGTGGCTAACCTAGGGCCTCCCCCGACATTAACCCTCTAGCCCAAGAGCTCCCTGAGAGCGTGACCAGCCTGGCCAGCACCCTTGTCACCTGCGCCACTCACCCTTGAGGTCCGGCAGCTCTTGCTTGCTACCATGAGGAACCTCTGCAGCCATTTTGCTGCTCAGCCGGTTGGCCACCTGCTCCAGGGGCCCAGGGACAGGCAGGCTCTTCTTGGGAAGCGGGGGGGAGCCCAAATCCATGGCCACCATTGCGTTTTCCTCAGAACCCAGGCCTGTGAGGTTGGGAAGACAGGCTCAGCCCAGGTAAGGTGTGGGCTGTCTACCCCTGTGAGGACGGAGGGCCAGGGGCGTAGGGCTGGTGGTAGTGGGAGCCTTCTTCCTCATCCTTGGTGCCTGCTCTCACTCTGGGACGCAGCTCACCCCATGAAAGCTGAGGCTCCATCCATAACCCCGAGCTCCGATACGACGCAGGGATGTTGAGGCCGCCAACTGACAGCACAGACTAGGAACGGCTTCCACCTACCACAGCACAGACAGGTCACCGGACGCAGTGCTAATCTCAGAGAAAATATCTCTCCGGGCAGAGAGGTCTCTGGGCTCCTCTCTGCGGAGCGGAGCATCTCTCGGTCATGGGGGGACGGGTAGGTGGCAGTCAGAAGGGGGATTCGGAAAGAAAAAGCCAGGGTCAGAGGCCACAGAGGCAGTGCAGAGGCAGGCAGCACAGGACTGGAAGGGACGCTCCCTAAGACTTGTGGGGAATCTCCACCAGGCAAGACAACTGGGCGCCCTAGGTTGGTCTTCTTATCTCAAGCTAAGCCCAAGGAAAGGGTACAGGTAAGAACTGTGAGCCTGGGACAGGCCGAGTCCTGACTGGGGACAGTGAGAATGGGAATCACTGAACTTTCTCAGAAGTTTCTGAGGCATCCATCAGACTGCAAAGCTTAGCTCTGGGTAAGATGTATATGAGGACAGAGAATCAAAGGTGAGTTTTCATGGTCTAATTTTTTGGAGCAAGGGGACTGAGAGGCCTGCTGAGTCCGAGTTTTAGCGTTCAGAGCATAGAGAGAGGTCAGAATGAAGGAATGGTGTGTCAGATGGGGCCCTGGAGGTGCTCCGTGTTGTGAGCAGCGGGAGGGGGAGGAGGGACGGACAGGTAGGGCCCAGGCTCAGTCTGAGTCCTACAGAGGCAAGGAGAAAGGAAGTTGGGGTTCGGCGGGGGTGGGCGCCTGGGACGCCGAGGACTTTGTCAAAGTCTCCGGGTGGAGTGGGCGCATCTGTCAGTCGGGGCAGCGACCGTGTCAAGGCTGAAGTGACTTGGAGTCGGTTTCCGCGCCGGAGGAACAGAGGCTGCGGTGAGAGGCAAACCACGGGCTCCAAGGAGCTTAGCGGCTATCTGTCAGATGGGGTGAGGGTTCCGCAAAGTGGCGGCGGAGAGTGTTTCTGAGGCTTGGGACTCTGCGAGCCGCGACAGGAGGCCCAGGGTCCCCGAGACTGGAGCGCTTGGGGGGAGGGGAAGTCCCGGAGACTGGACGGCGGGTGTCTGGGGCGGCGGCTGCAGCAGGGGGCGGGCGGGACGCCAATTCTGCCCTCCCCGCACCCTCCCCGGCGCGGGCTCTTACCCGGCGCGGGCGCGGGCCCGGGCCCCGGCTCCGGCTCGGCCTTGGGCCCGTCCCGCGGCGGCGGCGGCGGCGGCGGCGGGGGTGGGGGCGGCGGCGGCGGCGCGGGAAGAGCCGCGGGGCCCGGGCTCGGGGGGCCCGGCGGGGGCGCCCCCGCGGGCGCGCGCTCACGGGCGCCCCCCGCGCGCGGCCCCGCCGCCGCCTTGCTCTCCGCTTTTGTCACTCGGCACTGGGCGGTGGAGGCGGCCATCTTGGCTCCGGCGCACGCGGGGCGGCCGCCCCAGGCGAGAGCAGCCGAACGCCGACTGCCGCCGCCGCGGAGCCTGCTCCGCTCCGCCCCACCCCTCGGGGAGCGCCCAGGGCGGCCAATCGAGCGCCGAGCACCGCGAACGACCCCCCGCCCCCCTTGTCCCCGCCCGACCAGAGGAGAGCTCGCGCACTCACGCACGCAGTGCTACTAGCGGCTAATTGCTGCCCTAGCCGGGTCTCAATGGCCCGAGACATTCTCCCCGTACCCTAGACATCTCTAAGACTACGATGGGAATCCTCCGGCCACATGCATTCGCCTTAACAGCATCCAGCCTCCTAGAGCCCGACGGGAGGACCTAGGACCTGCCCCGGGACACTGATTCATTCCCTTCCTTGGAAGTCTCCCCTCTGGGTCAGGAATCCTGGAAGACACTTGATCCCCAAACCAGGAGGATCCCCCAACATCATGCTGGCATCCAGCTGTCCCCTGACGGCGCTGTCTGGCAAGCCTACTGAACTCCACATAAGGCCGGCAACCTTCTTCTCCCTCCCCCAAACTAAACAGATTGCCCCCAGCTGTTACTTGACAGCTGGGTGGGACCAGCATCTGACCACTGCTCCGCCCCCAACTTGGAGTCCGCTCCCTACCGCCCACTTTGGGAGGCATGGGAGATCCTTCTAAGGATGGCCGCTTCTCGTGGTTGGTGCCCAGACCTGGCCCTACTGTTGGGCATCGTTCCTCAAGACTTCTAGGATCTTCTCAACCACTCCTTAACACCCTAAACCCCAACTTATTCAGTGAAAGACTGATCATACCGCTAACCCCCCAAGGACAGGGCCAGTGCGGTAGCAGGCTGACTCCTTTGTCCCAGTGACATGGTCAGCTTCCTCAGCACTAACTGGGGGCTGGTACATTGTTCTTCTGGTAGAAACGGAACCTGGCTGCTGGTTGCATGTTGTCATCCCCTGGGTGCCTGAACCGGCTACCAAGTAAAGAGTGTAAGCCTGACATTCAGGACTCAGTCAGAGAAAGAAGGGGCCAAGGTTGGAGCCTATAAACTGCTTCCTGTCCCCCCCTTGCCCCCCTCCCCCACTCCCACCCACAACTAGCCATCTTCAGAGCAACCGCACCTCCCAGCCACCACTGAGACACCAGGAAACCTAGCCAGACATATGAGCTGATTGCCTAGGGGATAGCCTTCACAGAGGCAAGAAGCCTGAAGTCACGGCCCCACTCCGCCTCTCCCTTCAGTGTGACCTCAACTAACCACTGTCCTCTCTCTGGGCCTCAAATCTCTTCCTTGTCCAAGGAGGGGAGGGGGCTTCAACAGCCACACTCTTCCCTTTGCAGACCCTCAGACGTCCTTCAGTCTCGTGGATGGATCCAGCAAAGGCAGAGTACAGATCTAGGGGTGTGCGTGTATGTGTGCGCACACGCGCGCATGCACACGCTAAGTCAGTGTGTGTGTGTGTGTGTGTGCGCACGTGCACGCGTGCACACGTGTGCTAAGTCACTACAGTCGTGTCTGACTCTTTCAGACCCTATGGACTGTAGCCTGTCAGGCTCCTCTGTCCACGGGATTCTCCAGGCAAGAATTCTAGAGTGGGTTGCCCTGCCCTTCTCCGGGGGATCTTCTTGACCCAGGGATTGAACCCACATCTTTCATATCTCCTGCATTGGCAGATGGGTGCTTTACCGCTAGCACCACTTGGGAAGCCCAGGACCCTGAAAACTCCAGGTAGGAGAAACAGAAGGAACCCTTGGGCCCAAGCAGCCCCTGGACAATTCCCCTGTCCAGGTACCTTCTCCATTCCTCAGAGCCTACTTTCTCCTCACTGCTGAGGTTTTTCTCCTGTGAGGTTCAGGAAAGACTCACACAAAGTCAGGCTTTGCAAGGCTGAGTCCTTCATATTTCCACTTCCTCCACGGAGTCCCGCCCCAGGCTCCTTCACCAAAATATTACTTCTGGATCATCCCAAGCCTCTGGCGTCACCACCTAACGTGCTGTTCAGAAGTCTAGCTGTGCTGCTTTGCGGCTGCGGCAAAGCGGATGACCCACAGTCTCCTTATCCAAAAGACAGGAACACAGACACCCTCAGCTCCATGGGACTCTTGTGAGGTGTAAGTGAGGTGAAACCTTGGGACACCGCAAGCACTCACTTAAGGGAGGGGTTATCAGTGCTGCTGGGCACAGTGCATGCCTGTGTGGTCAGCTGCTCACTCCTGTCTGATTCTTTGTGACCCCATGGATTATAGCCCACCAGGCTCCTCTCTCCACAGGATCATCCCACCAAGAATACGAGAATGGTTGTTGTTTTCTCCTCCAAAGGATCTTCCTGACCCAAGGATCGAACCCGCGTCCCTGTGGCTCCTGCATTGGCAGGCGGATTCTTTACCACTGAGCCATCTGGGAAGCCCAGATGGACACTGTAGGCACCACTGAAAATCTAGAACGTAAACTCTAGAGCTACACTGTCCACTTGGATCACCACTAACCTTGTACTAACTGCCTTTGACTCAACAGCCCTATGTGGCCAGTGGTGGTGACCCTGTAGGACAGTGTGAGTCTCTAGAGAACATTTCTGTTGTCTCAGGAAGTTCCACCAGACAGTGCTGCTCTAGGTAAAAGACATCATTAAGATCAAGGATTCTGAAGCTTATGCTTTCTGGGCTTTCAAACCCCAGCTCCACATGCTTTCAGCTGTATAACCTTGGGCATATTAATGAAGATCTCTGAGCCTCAGTTTCCTAATCGGTAAAGTGGGGATAATAACACCTGCCTTTAAAGGGTTGTAATGAGGATATAAATGAGTTCATATTTGTTAAAGGCTTAGAAGAATATCTGGCTCCTAGTAAAGAGATCAGTAAGCTTCTGTTAAAACCACTGTCAGGCAGGGCAGGGAGGAACTGGACCTGGACAGAGCCCTGGCCCAGCCACTGAGTAAAATAGAAAGGACCCCTAAGTGGCAGGACAGTAGTCAACCTACTTGGTAAAGTGACTTGAAAACACTTGCAGGAAAGCAGAGTGGCGGCCCACCTCCCACTCCTCCATCCCTCCAGGCCCCTGGGAAGGGTCAGGGCTCTAGCCTGCCTGCCCCCTTTCCCCTTACCATCTCCGTAGGCTGGCCCAGGGTCCTCAGCCCAGGTGGGTGGGAAGGGCACTGTAAGAGGTAAGCGGGGCCGGCGGGAGGTCAGGAAGCCACTAGGCGGCACCCCAGCTTCACGGCACAGGGGGCTGGGGGGCCGCTCAGCAGCCGAGGTGGCCAGCAGCTCTTGCAGGATGTTGATGGGCGAGACGGTGAGCTCCCAGTTGGTGATGCCAAAGTCACGCAGGTGGGCCCGGGCGTGGCTGGAGAGGCCAGCCCGAGTGTCAAAGCCGGCCCCGCAGAAGTCACAGCGCATCAGGCTGAAGGTGCCCGGGTCGAAGTTAGCCACTGCGGAGAGAGAGAGAGGACATGGACTGCCTGAGTGGGGGGCGGGGGGGGTGTTATTCTACATCCTCCGCTCTCCCCGTTCCCAGGGCCGCTCCCCAGTGGATCACACACCCCGTGCTGGTTCTCACCCTGGATGCCTCCCTTGCCCTTTGTTGTACATGCTCCTGCCTGCATCTGCTCACTTCAAGAAGCTTTCTCTTCCTGGCCTTCTATTGTCTCCCTTCACACAGCTCAAAGCATCAGGGACCTCACCCCCAGAAATACTTCTCCAGGATAGATTTGCAGTCATTTGGACAAGTGTTTGATTAATACCCTTCTTTCCTCTAGAGCTCGTGTCTGTATCACCCCAGTGTTATCAATGAAACCTTGGCTGAATGAAGCAACGGATCAATGGGTGGGATGCCTTCCTCTGGGAATCTGCCCAGATCCCCCAGACAGAGTTGGGGATCTTCTCTGGGCTTCCCCAAACCCCTCCCTGAGCTGCCCCATCACAGCCCAGGTCCCTTAACATTGTAACTGCCTAGTTTTGTGGCAGTTGGTCCCCTGCCCGTTCCTCGCAGTGCACATACACACACACACTCTCAAACACCATACCAGCCCCTCCCCATGTAGGCTCCATGTCTGCCAGTATCAGAGCTCCCCAGGGTACTCATGTGGAGACAGACCTCTGGAATCAGAACCTTGGTGCCTGGGAATCAGCATACCTCACAGGCAGCCCCAGGGGTTCTGAAGTCAGCCAGGGTCCCACCATGCCTCTGGGACTGTGCAGTCCAGAAGGGCAGGGATTCCTGTTCTGTTCATTGTGGTGACCTCACTCAGTAAAGATTTGTCGAATGAAGGATTCAGTGATATTTTCTGCGTGGGGCTGAGGAGCCCACACTCCAGCTACTGGAAGGGTCAGACAGTTGGGATGTGCCCAGATCTCCTCTGATGCAGTGACCTTGGCCCCAGTTCCCTGCCTTCACCTTGCTGGGCACTACAGGAGGCTTTAGATTGAGGGTTTGTTGGTTCAGGACTCAGCTGCCCAGCTGTGCGTCTCCCCGGCCTTGGCCTCGGAGGGAGGTGGGTGCTGGAGTGGAGCCACCCTACCTTTTTTCTTCTTCTTTTGGAAAGAGAACCTGCGCTCGATGGCCTTCACCTCCTCAGCAGAGATGAAATGCCGCACGTTGTAACTGACACCCACGCGGTTCAGGTGGCCCCGCACGTGGTTGGCCAAGCCGATGCCATTGTGGAAGCGGTCAGGGCAATAGGGGCATTTCCGCTCCTCAGGCTTCAGTGCCACCCCTGGGTCCCCATCTAGGAATGGGTCCAGCCCCAGAGGGCCACCCAGTGGCGTGTCCAGGAGCAGGAAGTCCAGGGGGTGGGCGCCCCCCAGCCCCAGCTCCTCAGGCTGGAGCCTTGGGGGGGCCCTGGCCGCTGCAGCCATGACTTGCGGCCCAAGCTTCGCCACCAGCACTACAGGCACCATCCCGCAGAGCTGCTGCTGCTGTGCCCTCGAGGCCACCGCCGTCTGCAGGGCTTCTCGGAATGTCCGCTTCAGCTCCAGGGCTGGCTGTGGGATGAGGCTGGGGCTGGCTGGCGGCGCAAAGACCCTGTTTTCGGGGGGAAAGTCCATTTCTGAGGCCAGCAGTAATTCCTCCTCCTCCTCCTCCTCCTCCTCCTCGTCTTCTTCACTCCATGGGTGCCTCTGGTCCTCCAGGTGGCCTGGGAGCCCCTGATGTTGGACAACACTCTTGTTTCTGCTGGCCTGTAAGGAGTAGGCGGCGGATGCTAGTGGCGAGGGGAAGGCTGGCCTTCCCAGGGGCCTCTGGCTCGAGCAGTGTGGGAGTGGCTTTGACAGTGGGAAATCCCTCGTGCCCAGCTGCTGGCAGCCTGGGCCAAAGGCCAGGCTGGGGTCGTATCCAGCAGGATTCTCCTGCCACGTGGGGGCCAAGAGCGGCTCAGCTTTGCCAAAGTAATCGGTGGCCTCAGAGAATCGGGTGTAGGCGTCCTGGCTGGTGCCGGGCTGGCTGGCAGGGCCCTCCTCCTCAAAAGCCTCACCATCCTCCTCTTCCCAGTGGGGATGGGCGTGCACCAGCCTCACATGCTCCCTGAGTAGGCTCTCGCTGGGCGCGGGGAAGCCACAGAAAACACAGGCGCTGAGGCCCGAGGGGTCTCCGTAGGGCTGGTAGGCTAGGGAGGTGGCATCGGGGCCTGGGCTGCCCGCCCCGCTGCTGCCCCCAAAGGGCTCCTGGGCCGCTGGGCCCCGTGGCTCCTGTGCGTGCAGCTTGGCGTGCTGCATGAAGGCCTTGGAGGAATTGGTGCCAAAGACGCATCTGGGGCACTGCAGCCGTGCCTCCCGGCCCGTGTCACCTGGGACCTGCTTTAGCTTCTGGATCTCCTCAATGATCTTCTCCCGGGAGGCCTGGTGCAGCTGGTGGTGCCGCTCGAGGGCACCGGGGTCGGCGAATGCCCAGCCACACTCGCCACAGGCCAGCGGGGCCAGCTCAGCTGGCGGCTCCTGGCCCGGGGCTCGGCGGTGCTGGCTCATGTGTTCCAGGAGGTGTTCCTTCTGCTTGAAGTAGATGCTGCACTCAATGCATGGGAACACAGCTGGCTCCTCGTCTTCGTCCTCGTCGGGGCTGGCTGCTCCCTCGGCCACCTCCTCCAGGAGCTCACACAAGTAGGGCCTTGTCCGGACGGAGGACAGCAGCGGCTGCAGCCGCTCCACAGATGCCTCTGAGTTCACCGTCCAGGTCTGCGTGGCCACCTCTGAGGCGGACCGGGGCAGGCTCCACTCGGATGGCTGGGTCAGGCCCTCCAGGCCTGCCAGGTGCTCTCTGGTGCCCACCACCGGCCCATCCAATGTCTTCGTGGTATCATCTACGGGCACGAGCACTGTCCTGAAGGAGGTGAGGGGTGGTGGCTGGGGAGGCAAGTCCATGTCCAGCCCCGCGTCCTGGAGCGGGACCACCTCATCTGCGTCTTGCAGCCAGTCGAATCTGGGGCGACCCCGGGGGACCTTCTCAAATACCTTCGATTCCCCCTGGTGGTGGTACAAGAACCTTCTGGAGCCCTCCAGCTCAGCATGGGGCTTCACGGTTCTCATGATGATGGAGTCCTCGAACCTCTGCTCAGATGGGAGGTCCTCTCCAGCCTCCTGAATCAGGGGCCGCTCCCAGGGCCCCCGGCCATCCAGGGGGTCTGGGTAGTGGCCCAGGGGATGGGGTGAGGGGGAGCCCGGTTGGAAGTCCAGGCTGCCTTCATCCCAGCAGCTGCAAGGAAGGGCCAATGGGGACAAGTTAGCCACAGGCCTTGGTTTCCTTTTCTTGGGCAAGGGACAGTGAGGGGATGGGGGTGGTTCCCAGGCGGTCTGAGACAGGTTCCAGAGAACTCAACCCGTAGGGACTGAGGCGGGAAGTGTGTGGCTGTCAGTTGGGAGGTCGGGGGAGTATGTGTGGACCCTTCCAGAGCAGTTGGGTCAAATACAAGATTCAGCTCCCAGGTCTCATGCCTGTGTATGGAACCCAGCCCTGCTGCACTGTGGTGGATGGGGGCAGGGGCGGAGTGTGCAGAGACCACAGCGGGGATCACAAGGAATGTCTCCAAGTCTGGTGGCACAGTCAACTCTCATCTGTCCCCTGGGAGGGTCCTAGATGACCCCCATTTTGGTTATGCTGCAGGCTGCTTTTTTTGTCTTGGTCCTCCCCAAATTGGAGTGATTTGTGCATTGAGTTTCCTCTTTCCAGCAAATTTGGTAAAACTCGGCAGCAGGAAACATTCATGAGAATGCACTTTCCTCCCTGCGTCTCCCGTCTTGGAAGGAGGGCAGAGTCAGGCCCTGCGCAGCCTGTGGCTCTGGTGACCCTGACCTCCTTGGAGGGGCAACGGGAGGTGCGGCAACCTCACTGAGCCTCAGTTTTCCAGCCCTAAAAATGGGGACAAGTCCCGAGAACCAAGAGCTTCTGTGCCTGTATGCAGTGACTGAGGGAGTTTTCTCACACCGTAATCAAAGAAAACTTAACATGCTGCAGGTGCTTATTTAAATGATGGCAACCACAAGCTTTCAAATGGGAACCCTGACCCCGTGAAGTGCAGGGTGAATGTGACGCAACTCAGTGCTGGGAGACGCTTCACTTGGCCTGAAGCCCAGCTCCCAGTAGGCCCACAACCAATGTGGGTTCTTATTATGACTGTTCCTGATCGATTTCTCTCATTTTCAAGATCTGGCCTCCACGAGTGGCTATGAATCACACCCATGGAACAGATGTGGAGATGGGTTCCACTGCGAGGCTGAGCAGAAATCATGGGGTTTACCTCCATGTTAACGTGCCCACTCCCCCCAGGGCTATGGCAAAGATTTAGTGGGGTAAAGTCCCACACTGAAAGCACAGTATACAGAAAGCGCTAAATAACTGAGCTATTATTAATCCCAATATGGATGCTGTTATACATTAGCGCCTGCCCATCCGTTTAATAGGGGGCTTCCCTGGTGGCTCAGATGGTAAAGAATCTGCCTGCAGTGTGGGAGACCCAGGTTGATCCATGAGTCGGGAAGGTCCCCTGGAGAAAGGAATGGCTACGCACTCCAGTATTCTTGCCTGGAGAATCCCATGGACAGAGGAGCCTGGCGAGCTGCAGGCCATGGGGTTGCAAAGAGTCGAACACGACTGAGTGACTAACAGTTTCACTTTCAAGCCATTTAATAAAAGGTTGCTGCCATCAGCACTGCTGTTGATTCCTGCTCCGACGCTACATCCCTCTGGTCTTCGAGGTGAGGTTGTGAGATGCGCTACACGGACTCCATTTACAGATGAGGAAACTGAGACTCAGAGAGGCCGAACCCTATTCTAAGGGTCACCTGGCAGAGACAGGACTCCGAGGGTCCAACCTCCGGGCTCCTGGCCTTCTGGCCCTGCTCCCGGCAGGGATAATGAGAGTTGACTGTCTGTGTTCATCCCAGTCCTCCCACCACCCCCTGCGAGCGCCCAGGGGCTTGCCTGAGGGGAGCCACCTCCTCCTGCCTCATGTCCTGATTCCCTCCTGACCCCGTCTCACTCCTGGGGGCTTCTCTTTGGCCTAGGTATGTCCTGCTCGCCCCCCTGCCCTCCCTGAGGTCAGGGCCAGCGTGGCAACTCACCAGCTGCTGATCCGATGGGTGGCGGAGGTGGCACGGGGAAGGGCTTCGCTGAGGCCAGGGTGGGGCTGCCCATCTGCAACAGAGAGGGGAGACCCTGAGGGGCTGGGGTCCCCCCGGCTGGAGCCCTTCACAGCACCCCAGCTCAGGGAGCCCAACCGGGCACCTTGGAAGGGCCCAGCTGGCTCCCCACCCCTCTCCCCTGAGAGGCCTCTGGCCTCTGTACTTCTGAGCCCCAAAGGGGTTTCTCTGGAGGGGTCCTCTTGGCTTTCCTAGGGGACCACCAGGGCTTGCTGCCTTCAGTCTTCCTCTCTTTGTCCCCCACCTGGCAGCCAGGGTGATCTTTTTTTTTTTTTTTTAAAGTCACACCCTGGTAAAACTTGCCTGGCTTCTCATCATACCTCCAATAAAAGCCAGATTCCCAACTACCACCTGCAAGGCCCTGTGAGGTCAGACCTTTGTGGGTCTTTCCAGCTTTTCTGCCTTCTCCTCCTCACCCCTCTCTCACTCTGCCCAGACAGCTCATGAAGCTTCAAGCTCACCTCACTCTTTGGCCTCGGGGCCTTTGCACTGGCTATTCCCTCTGCCTGGAGAACCCTTCCCTGGCCACCTGTTAAAGTGAGCCCCAGTGATTTCCTCGCTCGTTGCCTTCTTTCTTTTCTTTCCTTAGCACTCTCTGAAATTGCCAGGGTCCTCCGCTGGCACGTAAGCCACCCACCCCCACTCCAGGGGCCTCGCTCACTGCAGCATCTCAGTGCCTGGCACGTGGCAGGTACTCAACCAACAGCTGCCAGATGAAGAGAGAGGAGCCCTTGAGCCTGAGCTGCAGAGGGCCCCTCCCTGCCTCCTGCCTCCCAGACCCCCTTTCAGGCCTACCACTTGGAATCACATCCCTCCTAGGAACCCTCACACAGATAGAGCCAACTCTCCATTATCCGCCTGTGGAGCCAATGCCTGGAGTGACCACAGGAATCCTGGCCTGCACCTCCTCTGCCTGCCACGCCCGCCTGATGCAGGCAAGCATGCCAGTCAGGGCACAGGCCAATTGCCAGGGCCAAGGTTAACATACTGGGAGATCTTGCGCCCCATCCAGAGCCCAACAGATGCAATTGCTGGATCAGCTTCAATTTGAGGATGGTCCAGAAAGAGGGCTAAGCGCCGGGTTTGGTATGGATACTTTTCCCAATCCCCTACTCTCCAATTTGCCCAGGAGATTGAGAGCCGACTGTCAGGGGTCAAAGAATTCAGAGCTGATGAGGGTGGCGGGTAGGGGTCAGCAGGCTGTGATCACGGCCACAAGGGTCTTTCTGTGGAGCTTGAGAGAAGGCGCATGACTGGCACGTGGCCTCCAGGAGGTGAGAGTGTGATGGGGATACAGGATTCTGCATCCCTTGGAACAGTTTCTCAAACGTGGTGCTGCTCACTTGAGGGGCCGAATTATTCTCTGGGGTGGGGGGCATCCTGTGCATTGTGGGATCTTCAGTAGCACCCCCGGCCTCCACCCACCAGGAGCCACCCCCGCCCTTGAACCTGCAGTCATGACAACCAAAATTGTCTTCAGACGTGGCCACAGTGTCCCCTGGGGGCAGAAACTCCTTCCTTTGAGAAGCTCTGTGGTAGACGGATGGGGAGCGGGGCCAGGTCAGGGTTGAGCCCGGATGCAAGGGTCAGGGGAGTGCTGGAGAGGGTTCAAGGCTTGGGGAATGAAGGCCTGGACCAGCTAAGGGAGTAAGACCCCAAGAAGTGTGTCTCTTGAGAACACAACAGTCCCAGACGTGAGCTTCTTGGGAGAGGCCAGCCAGTTCACGCAAGTCTGAGGGTCCAGATGTCCTGATTCTGAGATTCTGGGACCCCAAGCTCCTGAGATTCCGAGTGTCCCAGATTCAATGGTTCTGCAATTGCCGTTGTCTAAGAATTCCACGAGCCAGGGGGCCGTATTGGCCTCTTTGTTTGAGCGGCTCCAGTGAAGCACCTATTTTTAGGTGCTTTGGAGGAAGCAGACCAAGCAGGGTCCCGTATCCAAGACTGTTGGGGGAACTGGGGGCTCATCTGGTGGCTTCCACCACTGGGAGGGGGTCCAGAAGTCCCTATGGGCAGACAAGGCCCTCTGGATGCAGCCCCCAGTGATGCCGTGCCGAGGGGTCCTCGTTGGCTCCTGCCATCTGGGGTCCCCGAGAGGGTCTGAAAGTGAGCAACTGAAAATGAGAAGGGTGTCCGTGAGCAGCTTGAAGCCCAAGCCAGGCAGCTTGGCGAAGTGGCCAAGAGTCTAGACATCAGAGTCAGACAGATCCAGTTCAAGGCCAAGCGGGAGACTGAAGGGCATGCCTTTCTCACTCCAAGCCTGTTTCTTCCTCGATATAAGGGCAACAGCTATGGCCTGTCTCGAAGGGCCTGAGGCGGGCGCCAAGGAAGATCACAGAGTAAATGCTCAATCAAGAGAGTCGGCGGTGGGGGGAGGAAGGGGGATGGTTTGCCCAGGTTGGGGTTCAGGGTTGGCTCTGACACCCCCCAAGTTGGAAGGTGGAGGCTTGACCGTGAACCTCAGGCCCACTCACTCCACACTCTGGGACCCCATGAGGGCAGAAAGGGTGCATTGTTTGTCCCTTAGCTCCCTGGTCCCAATGCCAGGCATGCACCAGACTCTTCAGAAATCCATACAGACCATCCCAGCCCCCCAGGCTTCAGGTGCACCCAGCCAACCAGAGAAGCCAAGCATCGGGTGAGGGGCTGCAGGTGAGGCCAAGGCCAACAGCTATAATGAAGGGCAGAAGAGGCAGTGGGTTCATCCACGTCCAGGTGGAGGAGTTTGGAGGTAGCCCCTCCAGGGGTGCTCTTGAGGGACTCCCAGGACTAGGTGGGGATGAGGGAGGGCCCAGGCTTCAGCATGGAATGGCAGCCTCAGAGGCTGTTCCTATTTATAGGCATCACAAGACTCCTAGGGCAGGTGCCTAGGGAAGGCGGGGTGGAACGGGCTAAGAGGGCAGTGGAGCAGACACTCCGTCTAAAGCCCAGACCCTTCTCCACCTTCCAGGCCATGACCCTACCCCAAGTCAAGCCCTCGCCCCATGCCCCAGATGCTCAGCTGTACCATTAGGAGTAGACCTGTCCCCCGTCAGCAGCCACAACCCCTCTCCTCCCCAGGCACATGCCCTGGACCCTGGTGGACTCCCCAGGGGGAGTGAGCACACACCTACCCACCTACCTACTTGCTCCCTCTCTCCAGACTTACAATTCTTTTTCTTTTTTGGCCACACCATGTGGCACATGGGAATCTTAGTTCCCTGGACCAGGAATCGAATCCACACCCTCTGCAGTGGAAGCGTGGAGTCTGAACCGCTGGACCAGCAGGGAAGTCCTCAGACCTAGAACTACTGCCAGGTAGAGCAGAATGCCCAGTTCCTCGGAGTCAGACCCAAAGAGGGCCCTGGGCCCCAAAGTCCGTTCCCCAGGACTCCCACAGAGTCACAGTCCTGGACCTGCCCTGGTCAGCGGCATGACCTGGGACATGGTCTTGCCTCTCTTTGGGCCTTGGTTCCTAACAGTCTGGGGGAGGGTATGGTTCTTTGAACAGGGTCTTGCCCTCTCGCGCTCCTGCATGACACCTTTGGGTACCACTAGTCACCTCTACACCGCTGCATGTGTGGAGCCCCCTGTCTGGATGTCCCCTGCCCCCTGCCTGACTCACGGTGCCTCAGCCAGGACTCTGGGATGTCCCCCCATGGCCACTCCCCATTGCAACCTCTGCAACTATGTCTTAACAGCTGGTGGCTGGTCTGTCTGTCTGTCTGACCCCAGATGGCAGGGTCCAGCAGGGGCGTAGGTGGAGTGTACGCTTGGTCCCTGGCTGCACACCAGTGTCCAGCCCCAAGGAGGTGAGCATGCCATGCTCTGTAAGTAACTGAGCTTCACGAGCCTCACTAAGGTGAGCTGGAGCAGGTCAAGGATGCCCTGACATAGGGTGGTGGTGAAGTATGCGGGCTGTCAAGCCAGGTTACTGCCTGGCTGTGGGCCCTTGGGAAATTGACTTGACACTTCAGGATCTGAGTTTCCCCATCTCTAACACTGGATAATAATGACCAAGGTTACCCCACACAGTTCTTTTGAGAATGACAGGAGATGATCACATCAAGGGCTTGGCATGCAGGAGACCCAAGATCAGGTGCTTGGACATTCCTAGAAACCAAGGCCTTTAGAGTAGGCCAAGGAGATGAAGGGAGACACGGAGTACATCAGCCTACACCGCACCCATCACTCTTTAGCTACACCAGGCTCCTGCCTGGCCCTTGACTACACCAGGCTCCTCCTTACCATAGGGCCTCTGCACCTGCTGTTTCAAATTCCACCCCTTCAGGGAGGTTTTCCCAGGTTCCCCCAGGCATGATCCTGGCACTCTGTTTAATACCCTCACAGCACCTGTCACTACCTGCCCGTATGTTATTTGTATAATTGCTTGTTGTCTGTCTCCCCGACTAGAACGTCAGGTCCCTGAGGGCAGGGACTCTTGTCGCTTTTGCTTACAGCTGTATCCCCAGAAGCTAGAACGGAGCCTGGCACATGGTAGTTGCTGAGTAGTTAATAAAGGAAGGACAAGTCTTTAGGTGGGGATGGTGCAAGATCCCCTTTTCTTGGGAAACAGAGGCATAAAGGGATGGCTGTCATCCCTGACTACCCAGTCTCTCCCCGGCCACTAGGGGGCATAAGCTGTTTGGGCCCCTGGCTCAGAAGTGGGACTCACCAAGACCGCGCAGCAAGATGGAACTGGAATAGACTGACGGGAATGGGGGCATGCCTGGAGAACAAGTGGGTTCAGGGAGGGGAGCTCAGGGGTGCTAAGCTGAGCATCTGGACCCCATTAGTATGCTCAAAGAAGGAAGCCAGGCAGACTTGAGTCAAGTCCCAGCTCCTTGCTCTCCACTGGGGCGGGCCTTGGTCAGGTCATTAGATCCCGAGACCTCTGTTTTCACAACTGTAAAATGGGCAACTAAGCAGAAGGCAAAGGCTCTGAACCCAGGTAGACTCAGAATCCCAACTCAGCCCCTGATGGGCTGGGTGACTTGGCCCTCTCTGAGCCTTGGGGACCTGGCTGGATGCTCCCATCAGGGCCACAGGGCCCACCCTCTTACCAGCAATGCCACCTCTGCCATCCAGAATGTCTCGAGGGCCCTCCTTGGTGACAGGCAGGTAATGGGTAGACCGGAAGATGCAACCTTCCCCCTCAGCAACCTCAGCCCCACCTTCGATGTCCTCTCTTGGCGCTGGGCCAGGCAGTCTCTCGGGGCCTCGAGGACGATCTGGGGCGGCCAGGCCGCCTGCCAGGGGCCCATCCATAGATGCTCTCTGCTTGGCTCCACTCAGCTGCTGGCCCGGCTCAGTGAGGCATTGTAGGTCTGGTGGGGGTAGAGAGACAGGTGCTCAGGGGAGGCTGGAAAGGGATTCTGCCTCAATTTCTCCTTCCTCGAAGCCCCTGTCCTTACCCTTGTGGCTTGGTGCCTCAGTTTACCCCCCAAGCACAGATGAGCATGTCCACAGTGCTGAGGCCCTATCCCTACACATTGATCTCAATGGTCTCTAATCTCAGCACACCTCGGCTTTTGTCCACAACTCCTCTCTTTGCACTGCCTCAGTTTCCCCCACTTTACAGCATTCACACTCAGACACCTTGCTTTCTTGAAGCATTAAACCTATTACTTCTCCTAGATGCCTCCCTTCATTCATTCATGGTTGCACTTTTCCCAGTTGTGAACTCACTTCCATGCACATGTATATCCTATGCACGTGCCTCAGCACTGCTACACTCTGATCCCATACACTGTCTCAAGTCCCCCCATCATTACCCCTGCACTTTTCTCACTCCTGTTGCCCGGATCAGTTACCCCTCACTTTTCCCACACTCCAACCCTCCGTCCACACACAACCTTAGGGTTCTCCAGCATTAACCCTTTCACCCTCACACTCAGCCGCAAGTGACCCCAGCCTTCACCCTCTTGCTTCACCCCAACGTTACCCCTCATGCATACCCTGCCTGGGTTCCTCCATCCCACCCTCCCAAGATCTCTCCAGTCTGCGGGCAAAAGGAAAGGATGGAGCTTCTGGTCCAGAAATGAGGACCCTGGGGAGGCCATGGGGGGTGGGGGCTGTCTTCTCCACCTATAAATACCTTCAAGGTAACGGCAGAAAGTGAAGGGCAGGAATGAGGCGCCCTCCCCAGGGAGATGGTAGGGAGGCCGATCCCAGGCAACCGGGGCGGGGCCGGGGCTCCAGGCCTGGCTGCAGGCGCTGCCCTCGAGGGCCTGGGGGCTCCCAGGGGGCCTATCCGTGGACTGGCCGTTGTGGTGGGGGTCCCTGCCCAGGCCCCGAGGAACCACCTGCGGGTGCCCACCGGGTGGGCACTGCCCGCGGGGAACGGGCGGGACCGCAACTTCGGAGCACTTTGGCAGCGTGGGGAAGGGGGTTCCCTCCTGGACGCCCCCGGGGGTCGCAGGGGTGGTGGCGGCGCCGCGCCAGCACACCCCTCGGGGCGCCAGGGTCCACGCGATGCGCCCTCCGCCCGTGCACCTCGGGGCGGGAGACCCCGCGGGACGCGCCGAGGTTGGGTGGGGGACACCTGCCCCAAGACCCCCGCTCCTCCCCCCAACCTGTGCGGCCCCGCCCCCGACCAGGCCCCGCCCCTACAGGCCCCGCCCCCGCCCCCCGCCCCGGGGGGTCCCGCCTGGCCCGGCCCGGCCCGGGCCTCCCCCTCCCCGTGCCGGCTCCGCCCCGCCCGCGGGCTCCCCAGGCCGGGCCGGGCCTCACCGGGGAGGCGGCGCCGCCGGCTGGGTGCCGGGGCTCGGCGCTCCCTTCTTTAGTGCGGCCGTTGCTGCCGCTACCGCCCTTGCGGCTCCCGGTGCCGGTGCCGCGGCCTCCGCAGCCGCCGCCGCCTCCACCGCTCGGGGGACATTGTCCCTTTAAATCGCTCCCCCCGCCGCCCCGCCCCCCCGGCGCGCCGCCGTGACCTCAGCGCGACAGCCCCGCCGCGCCGCCATGATGGGGAGGTCTGGGGCGCCCCCCCGTGCCACCCCGGTGGGGGGGCAGCCAGCAGGCGTGCCGCCATTTTGGGAGTGGCCAGAAGGGTGACCCTTAAAGGGCCCGCGCGACCTGAGAGTCCAGGGAGAGGCTCTGTTACCATGACAACACTCTGGTCCTCTTGTCCCCAATGGCTCTTCATCACCCCACTGGTTCTTCCAATGCTAGGTCCGCTAATAGCACCAGAAGAGTGGGGAGGGGGCAGAGAAGTTCCCCGTGGGTCATTCATAGGTCACTGGGGATTCCACATGGCCAATCCCTAGCCTTCAGACCCTTGCTACCTTCCAACCACGAGCTCGTTCCCTCCTTCCCCATTACCTACAAGCTGGCCTAGGTCCCTAGTGCAAAGTCCCCCTTTCCACCCAGCCCACAAGATCACAGTTGCCTGGACAACCCCATAATGTACACAATGCTACTTCTCCCACCCATCACCTATCCACATGTCCAAACTACCCATTCATCTCTCCACCCATTCACCCACACACCCAACCACTCATTTACCCATCCAATCGATTAACCACCTAGCCGTCCACCTCTGCAACCACCTATCCATCCATCCATCCATCGAGCCACCCATCCATCCAAACACTCACTCAATGACCATCCACCTCCCATCTACCTACTCATCCATCCACTACCTATGTAAATACCTACTTATCCATACAACCAAGCAAACATCCACCCATCTCTGCACATAATCCTTTCATACAGTCACCCCAAAGTGAAGTCGCTTAGTCGTGTCCAACTCTTTGTGACACCATGGACTCCATGGGATTTTCCAGGCAAGAGTACTGGAGTGGGTTGCCATTTCCTTCTCCAGAGGCTCTTCCCAACCCAGGGATGGAACCCAGGTCTCCCGAATTGTAAGTAGCTGCTTTACCATTTGAGCCAATAGGGAAGATAGCCACCCAAACACCAATCCATCAATTGCATGTTTGTCTTCTCCACTAGAGTGCAACAAGAGTCTGTCTGTGGAGTTCATTATTGTTTCCCCACTGCACAGCCTGAGAGTCTCAGGATACCTCAACAAATGTACATGTAATACATATAACTGCTTACTCATTTAATTCAAATATTTATTTCCTACTATGAACCAGGTCTTTCCTAGACAGACATACCCATCCCAGCTAACCACCTACTCAACTACTCACCTACCAGGGCAAACATCCAGCAAATGCTAACCTATTTATCTGCCTATTGTCTTATCCACCCTAACCCTCACCCATTTACCTACTCATGATTCAAGTGCCCATTCATTTTTTCAACCACCACACACAGAGCTTAACTTTCTACATATCTACCCACTCCTTCTTTCATCTGTCTCCTAGACCCACGCCCTCACTGAATCAAGGAGCCAATGTTGGAATTGGAGTGCTATGAAGATGCTCTGGAGAAGGCAGTGGCACCCCACTCCAGTGCTCTTGCCTGGAAAATCCCATGGACGGAGGAGCCTGGTAGGCTGCAGTTCATGGGGTCGCTGAGAGTTGGACACGACTCAGTGACTTCACTTTCACTTTTCACTTTCATGCATTGGAGAAGGAAATGGCAACCCACTCCAGTGTTCTTGCCTGGAGAATCCCAGGGATGGGGGAGCCTGGTGGGCTGCCGTCTATGGGGTCGCACAGAGTCGGACACGACTGAAGCGACTTAGCAGAAGCAGCAGCAGCAGAAGATGCTCTCATCTGAGATCTGGAAATTCGTGGAGATGAGATCTGGGCTTTACAGAGAATCAGCTGCTACCGCTAACAATGACCAATACCTTTTATCAAACACTTTAAACTATAGGTCTTTTACTGTATGAGGAACTTTAAATCCATTTTACAAATGAGGAGATCAAGGCTCTGAGACAGTGAGGGACTAAGGTCACACAGCTGGTGAGAATCTCCCTGCATCGCCCCACTCCCCTGAAACCTGCAATTAGGGGAGAGTTTGAGAGAGCTGGATTGAGGGAATGGAGTTTGCTTTCTGATTGGCAAAATTCAGGGGCAAAAAAAAACATTGATTTTTACTGAAATCAAGATTTTACTGGGCAACCTGACAGTGCCAGACTGTTTGGCACCTACAGCTCCATTCCCTACTGTAGGCCACGTGGGTTTGAGGCAGGGGGTGGACAGGCCCCTTAGACGCTTTCTCTCTGCTCCCAAAGCATGTAGGGCCGAGTGGGCAACTCAAGTGGTGTCTCCGTTGATGCAGGGAGCTTTGAGAGGCAGGGGCTGGCTCTGGGACTCTGATGTCCTGGGAAGAAGCTGCAGGTTCTGGATGGTATCCTTCAGCTGGGCCTGAGTACTCTCTATCTCAGCCAGTCGGCACTCCTGGGGAGGCAGCAGCAGTGGACTCAGAGCCGGGTGAGGGTTGCATCCCAACTCGTGTTCCCTCACCCAGCCTAAATCTGTCCCAGGGCTTGGGCATGGGTCTCACCAGACTTTTCAGCCTGTGGCTGTCATTGGTTGAAGGATCGCGCCCTGGATCCAACTTCACGGTCCTGTAGTGATTACGGGTGAAAGGAAAGAGTCAGAGGCTGAGAGACTCCCCTAGAGCTCCTGGTTGGAGTCAGGGACTCCCGCGCGGAGCTTGAGATGGAGGTGGGGTTTATCCAGGCTGGGGGTGGGGCCTAGATACGTTTGAAGAAGGGACTGCTGAATTAGAACCTGGACTGGCTGCGATGAAAGGACCAATCAACCAGTCCTGCGTGAGGTCGTGAGCAGGATAGGGGCGGGCCCAGAATAAGAGATAGCGGGTCTGTCCCAACTTGTCTGGAAGGAGCTGACAGAGGGACTGCTCGAGAGGACCTCCCAGAGACTTGGGGTGGATGGAGGTGACCAAGAAGCGGGTCTTAGATGTGTAGGGGCGGGTCTTACGGAGGGGGCGTGGCCGTGCCAGGCGTGATTTGGGTGGACTTACTGGGAGGCAGGGCCTGAGCCGATCTCTCTTTAGTAAGGCCGCCTGGGGCGGAGCTAATAGGGAGAGCGGGGCTTACCCTTCTCGGAGCCTGGAATCTAGAAGCTGAAGCTGGGTCCGAAGCTGCTCCTGCTGCTCGCTCAAGGACCGGATGTGGGTGCTGAGTGACTCCACGAGGCCGGACAGCATCTTCAGATCCTGACGCAGGGCAGCCACCTCGCACTGAAGTTCCGCCAGCTGTGGGGAGGGAGCAACTGTAACCTGAGCCACTGTCCTGCCCCTTCTCCCCACGGACACTGACTGACCTCCCTGTTCCGTTTGCTTTGCCTCCTAACCGCCCTGCCTATAGGGTAATGACGCTCTAATTGTACAGAAGAGGAAAACTGAGGCTCAGAGAGGGTTGGGTTACGCCTGAATCACAGACCACAGCAAGTTCGGTGTTTGAACCGAGACCTGCCTATCTTTCAGTCTTTTTCCAATCCTGTCTCCCCACTCTATGCGCAGACCTGAGTTGTACACCTCACCTTGCCCACGGGTCGGTGGGTGCCCAGCGCCTGGTCTTTGTCTCTTGGCTGGTCCATCTGGCGCTGCCAGGGCACCGACGGCTTCCGAGGCAGCGATGCTGAGGCTCCAGTCCAGGGCCGGCCGCGGGGCGCGGGTCCCGCTTGTAGGGAGCCTTTGGGTCGCGGCCGCGGTCCGGCAGACGGGCGGCGGCGAGCGGGGCGGCCAGCCGGGACACTCTGCGTGCGCTGTACCGGCCGAGGCAGCCGGGGGGGCTGTTCCTCCTCCAGCCGCGGTCGCGCCCAACTACCTGCGCCGTGAACGCTGCGCAGGGACTGACTCTTGGAGATGAGAGGGGTGTGCTTGGGGAGGTCGCGGGGGGCCAGAAAGCCAGGCTTCTCCCCTGCAGAGATGCTGGGGGTGGGATGGGGAGCTCAGAACTTCCACCGGTTTCTGCGCTGACCCCACCTCAACCATCCACCAGAAATAACTCCACCCCTGATCTTTTACTTCTCTGCAAGCCCTGTGACTGAAGGGATCCCATTTTGACTTCTGATCCTGTCCTGGACTTCCGATAATATTGTCCCTTCTATGACCTAAATCTAACCTTTGAGCCCTCTCTAGCCTTGTCCCGGAGCTCTGACACAGTGTTACCCTTGACTTGAGCCTCTGTGTAATCTCTCCTTCCAATCTGCCGGAGCTTGTCTGCATGCTAAATCACTTCAGTCCTGCCTGACTCTTTGCAGTCCTAAGGACTGTAGCCCACCAGGCTCCTCTGTCCATGGGATTCTCCAGTCAAGAATACTGGAGTGGGTTCTCTTGCCCTCCTTCAGAGAACCTTCCCAACCCAGGGGTCAAACCTGCAACTCTTACATCTCCTGAATTGGCAAGCAGGTTATTTACCACTCGCACCGCCTGCAGAGCCCCCTGGAGCTTGACCTGTGCTCAAAACTCTACCCTCTTCCTTCCCAATCTGACTCCCTCTTGTCCCCAACCTCTGACCTTCAACTGAACCTGTCTCTGCCTTCTGAAAGAACATGATCCCTGACTTCTGACCCCCCAAATGACTCTGCCCATAAACTTTGACCCCATCTCCCCCTGGGCCTGACCTGAGATCTGCCCCTCATTGCTGAAAGTGACAATGTCACTTTCTCTCTCTGACCCTAGATGTGACCTCTGCAATGCCTAATCCCCACCTCAGAGTCCAATCTGACCTGATGCCCCCTTTTCTGATGGCACTGTGAGCCTCTCCCTAACCCCCGAGATGACCCTGTCTCTAGCCTCTGACCTCCATCCTACAGTGTCTCTGATGATGAACATGACCCTGTCTCTGACCCCTGACATGATCCTGTCTTCACCTCTGACCCCGTGCATGCCTTTGGCCCTTCCCCTACTCCCACCCATTAGAACTGGATCAGGTCGGACTTGAGGCAAGTAGTTACCTGGAATGGCCCTGGGTGTGGGGTGCTGGGAAACACATTGGCACCGTCACAGGTACAGGTCGGCCCTCTTCAATGGCATGCAGGATAGTGGGCAGCGGTTCCAGGTTGTCCCGGGTGGCCTGGTAAAGCATGCAGGGAGGATGCTGAGCAAACTCTCCAGGACCAGAGACCCCTACTCTCTTGCCTCCCTACCTCATGTTCTGGGCTCTGTGCTCAGGCCACACCTGGTCAAGTTCAGCAAAGATAGTACAGAGCTGGGCATGCAGGACTGCCAGCTGGAGGGCCAGGTCACTGCTGCCCTGATAACCACTGGGTGCTGTGTCTGCATCCACCATGGCCACTTGGTCCAGGAAATGTTGCATGGCAGGTCCATGATCCTCCAGAAAGGTATTCATGAAACTCATGTAGGCTTCCTTCTCACCAAACCTGCATCAGAGCCCAAGTGGTGGATGGGTCAGGTCCAGAATCTGCCACCCCCACCACCCCAGTGTGGCTACCCAGCCTCCCAGCACCTACGGAGCACGGTTGGCAAGGTTCTGGATGACCTTGGCGATCAGTGTGAGGGTGCGGGCTGGGCCAGGCGCCGGGTGCTCTGATGCTAGGCCGAAGAGGCTGGGTGATAGAATGGCAGGACACAGGAGCCGCAGAAAGAGAGAGGCACATACGAGTCGGGGCCCCAGTGCCTCAGAGCCACGTGCTTTGCATGCTTCTCGCCAGCCTGAGAACACAGTGCCCAGCTCTGCTGGGAACCAGCTGGGAGAGAAGAGGCAATAGTCAGAGGGGAAAGATATGAGCATAAGGTTCATGGATGATCAAAATCCTAAGGTCGGGGTCAATAGATGCCTGCTTGCTAAGTTCCAGGATAGAAGACATTGGGAATAATGATGCTTGGGGTTATAGGTCTCCTTGGGGTCAGGGCTTGTTGGTGGTGTACTCATTGTGGTGACTTCTGGAGTCAGAAATCTTAGATTTGGGGGTATAGGTTCACAGGAGGACAGAAGCCCTGAGCTTCATGTCCAGCTATAACTGGACATGAAACTGAGGTGCCAGACAGAGTACATAATATGAAGTAGTATAAGATTGGGTCACAGAGTCATCTAGATTCGGAAATCATGAGATTGATGTCCTACGTGACATGGGATTATGCACACAGGTTAACCTAGGGTCAGAGGTCAAGGAATTGGAAGCCTAGGAATTCCAGTTACATGGGATTTGGGATACAGGGTTACTTAAGTTCAGGGATCATGGGATTGGGAGTATGGCATTACTGGAATCAGAGATCATAGGATTGAGTGAAAGTGAAAGTGTTAGTTGCTGAATCCTGTCTGACTCTGCAACCCCATGGACTGAAGCCTGCCAGGCTCCTTTGTCCATGGAATTCTCCTGGCAAGGATACTAGAGTGGGGTTGCCATTCCCGTCTCCAGGGGATCTTCCCAAACCAGGGATCAAACCCGGGTCTCCTGCATTGCAGGCAGATTCTTTACTATCTGAGCCACCAGGGAAGCCCCAATAGGATTGAGACCCTATTTAACTGGGGTCAGGGGGCATGGAATTAGGGTATGGGGTCACCTGTAGTCTAGAAGACAAAGAATCGGGTCCCATGTTACTTGGGGTTAGGTAGCATGACATTGGAATGAGTTGCCAGATTTAGCAAATAAAACTTTAGGAAAAACAGTTAAACTTGAATTTCAGATTTTTAAAAAATGAATACTTTTTTTTTGTATAAAAAGGTATGTCACAAATATGGTATCTCGTTTAACTGGGCCTGCTATATTTTATCTGGAAACCTTAATTTGGAGTCAGAGCTAGCATAGTGACTGAGAGCACTGACACTCACTTGTAGGAGTGGATGATGTTCTCAAAGACCTCCTTGCAGCTGTTTCGCAGTCTGCTCTGGTGCTGGGGCAGATCTGAGGCTGGGCATTTACTGGGGTCCACCTCACAGTCCTCGGTGGAGGCACAGAGACGCCGCACGACCTGTCCTGCAGTCCAGCACAACCAGAGAGGGCCTGGACCATGACCACAACCCACAGCACCCAGCCTCCAGTTCCATCTCCAACCTACTTTGGAGGCACCTAAAATCTTGGGAAACCTCCAGTTCACTCTAGGATCCCAGCATCCCCAGGGCATCACCCACTACCAGAATCCAAGTTTACCCAAGGGTTCTCAGATTTCTCCTGGGTTGCCCTAGCGGGCTCAACTAAGCCTCTGACCCCTGCCCATCTCTGCTCACCCAGCGTCTCTTGGAGGTAATCCTGTGCCACCAGCTTCATGTACTCATCGATGGCCTTGGTGGCCAATGTGTTTTCCCGGAACAGCAGTGCCTCACGGCCTCCACTGCGTGCCAGCTCTGCGGTGCCCAGGTCTGTCACCAAGGCCTAGGCATAGTGGGGTTACGTTGCGTTGGGCGCGGACTGAGTCGTGAGAATCCCTGCTCTTGGAGGATCCCTCACCCTTGGGGCACAGGCCCTGCCCCTCGCAGCTGCTGCTCGGGCCCATTGGCCTCGCGGCTGGGGTTCTTAACAAAACGGGAACCTCCGAATCAAAGCAGAAACTTGGGTCTCACGGTGCAGAAGCTCAGTTCAGACTCCACCGCTCAAGCTGCCCCGCCCCTCGAAGGTACCACTGTGGTACTGGTCCCCGCTAACTCCCCCCTTGGAGCACGCGATCGGTCAGCCCCTGGTCACCCGGGTTCGTCCCTTCGCGGCGCCGCACCTGAGCCCGGCCGGTGGCCCGCAGCACGCGCACCATGGCGGCGGCCAGCTCTTCCTTGGCTTGAGCAGACAGCGCGAGTTCGAGAGCCCCGCAGAGGCGCGCGTAGTGGAACGTGAGGAACTCCGCCAGCTCCTTGTAGCGCTCCGACGGCAGCACTCGCAGGCGCCGCGCCCGGATTCGTGCCCGCAGCGCCGCGCCGGCTGGCGCCCCGAGCAGCGGGAACCAACGCTCCAGACCCGCGGCGGGCGCCCGGGGGACGCTCAGCTCTTCCAGCGCCAAGGCCACTCGGCCCAGCACCGCGTCCCCGGGGCCCGCTCCGCGTAGTCGCAGGGACAGGCGACGCGCTGGCGGCAGCGCCTCAAAATGGAAGCGTTCTGCCCAGAAGAGCTGGCCCGGGCCGGCCCGCGGAGTCGTGCGCGCCAGCAGCGCTCCGTCCAGCCACAGCTCCGCGCGCACTCCTGGCGCCGCCGCCGCCGCCGCCCGGGGCAGCCCCTTCACTTCGTGCACCCACACGCTCAGCCACGTCTCTTCCCGCTCCACGTTGTCCTGCGGACCAAAGCAGAGACAGGCGCGTGGCTTCGGTGCTCCACATGGCGCATCAGAGATGAAGCGCGGGACGCGTACTCCCAAGGGTTCGCTGTGCCTCTGAGGGAAGACAGCGGGACTACGGGGGTCCCACGACGATCCTCTAGCTTTTCTGGGCCCTCCGGGAGAGATCCGGGGTCCAGGGCACGGAGGAGTAACCGCGAGATGGAAACTTGGCGACTCCCTGGGGTGCAAATAGGGCTTGGACTGAATACAATCCGAGCTGTGGAAGGGGCTGGCAATTCATGGAATCGGCGGAGGATCTCGGAGTGGTTGCAAACGTGTAGGAAGGCAGATGTGTCCAAGGGGCAAAGTTTTAACGCGAGAGAAATTTGGATTGGGTGGAAGGGGCGGGGCCCGGGCTGTGGGCGGGGCCTCCACCTCCGACCTTGCGCGTACCTACCTGACTAGGCTGGAAGTGGCGACGAAGGTCCTCGATCCAGCGGTCTCTCTCGGCAGCCGAGCGACAGGAGAAGCAGCGACTCCCGCCTGCCCATGTTACCTGTTGAGGAGGGGGAATCCAAGAGTACGGTTGAGGCCAAGGGTTGAGCCAAAGGGTCAGGCGAGGTGGACAGTTGCCTTCACTTACCTGGAAGCAGTGGGGCTCCTCCAGCAGGCTGCGGTGCAGTGGCCAGACCCGCACGTCCCGCTCGGCTCCGAGGTCCAGTTCGGAAATCGTGGCCAGCGATTCCCGAGAGCCCAGAGCACTGGGGGGCCTGGCGAAGGCGCACGTGGGCAAGCTGTCATTCCTACTCACTCCCTTGACCCCCACAACCTGCTCCCTACAGCCCAAAGGGTGGAAGGAACCCAGAGGGAACTTGAACCTAAGTTGAACGTGAATCCATCCTTTTGACACTGAATTCCTCACTGTCTGTACTCCAGTCACACTGGCCTTCTGTCACTTCATTAGTCCTCTTGACTTTCGCACTTGCTGTTCCTTCTGCCTGGAACGCTTTTCCTATCCTTTTTGGCCTGATTAACTTCCATCTAGACTGATGCAACTTAGCAGCAGCAGCAGCCTTCAGATCTCCCCGGAGGGAGGGAATGGCAAAGCACTCTAGTATTCTTGCCAGGAAAATCCCACTGACAGAGGAGCCTGGTGGGCTACAGTCTGTGGCATTGCAAAGAGTCAGACATGACCAAACACACACACACATCCTTCACATCTCAGATCAAGCGTCCCTTTCCGAGACACTCACTCCCAAACCAAGGTGTTGACTTGGCTGCTATTTTAGAGTTACTGTGTCACACTCTGCCCCCACCCTTCAGTGGAGGGCTGACTCCATCCTTAGGGTCTTTCAGTGGCCCCCGCATTGCTCAACAAGGGGCAGGACACAGAGGCCCACAGGGTATATTTGGTGAAGATCAGAATTATCGGCAGGAGGAATGGGAGGGGTAGTGTTGAATCCCAACCCCTCTACCTCCTCAAAGACCCTTACCCATCTCGGGAAGCACTGGCTCCTAGCTCTGACTTGGCCTTTTTCTTCTCTTTCAACCGCTTCAGCAGCCCCTGTGGGGAGGGGGATGTCAGCTGGGCAGAACCCTATGTTCCCTCTTTAGGTCCTTTCCTTGCCCCACCCAGGATGTCCTGGAAGATCTATTGATCTTGGGGGAAATCACAAGGTCAGACTACATTTGCCGGAATATTAAAGACAATCAACAGCTGCCATTTCTAAAGCACCAGCCATTTAGAAATGTGCTTTCCTACATTCTCTATGGACTTCTCATAAACAGCCCCAAGAAGGAGCTTCTCTAACCTGCTTCGTTTGACAGATAGGGACTCTATGGCCCAGAGAGGGTCAGTGACCTGGTCAAGATGGCCCAGGAGGATTTCCCTAGTGGTTCAGTGGGTAAGAATCCGTCTGCCATTGCAGGGGACACAGCTTCCGTCTCTGGTATGGGAAGATTCCATATGCTTTGGAGCAGCTAAGCCTGAGCATTGTATCACTGAGGCCAAGCTCTAGAGCCCATGATCTGCAACTACGGAGCCCAAGTGGTGATTACTACAGCTCATGTGCCTAGAGGCCATGCTCCACAATAAGGGAAATAACTGCTAGCAGAAGCCCACTCACCTCCAGGAAGAGGAGCCCCTGCTCACAGCAACTAGAGAAAGCCCATGAGCAGTAACAAAGACCCAGCACAGCCAAGAATAAAGACAAATAAATTAAAAAAGTAAAAAGTAAAAAAAAAAAAATCCCAGGAAATTAATGAAAAAATATCACCCAGGAAAAGTCCCCCCTTTCACCTCTGAGGGTCTGAAATCTTTCCTCTCCCCTCCACCCACCACTTACGCGAACATTGTGGATCTGGTGGGGGCCAGCAGCCTCTGGCTCTGTCTTTCCAGGAGTCCGATCTGTGGGTGGTCAGGGGTGGAAGATTTGGGGGTGGGTGGGATCATCTTGGATTCTGCCCCACTTTAACAGGTTCCCAAATGCCCCAGCCCTCCCTGTCTCTCAAGCTTACCTGGATCCTTGAGATTCCCCAAGGCCACTTGGATGCTGCTCTCAGAGCTAGCGCTCCCAATCCGGGGCTGGCGAGGACCCTGTCTCCCAACAGGAGTGGATGGTCAGAAAGGGGAGGCAGACAGACAGAAGGAGAGGCGGACACCTTTCTGTTATACCCCTCATGCTCCCTTACTGCTGTTCTTGCTCCCTTCCTTTCTTCCCCTTCCCTTGCCTATGTGGCCCCTCTTACCTCCTCTTCATTCCCAAGCAGCACCAGCTTCCCATCAAGTAGTGTGAAGGCTTCGATGTTCCAGACGGGGACATCGGGGGTGGGAGCCTCTGGGATCTGTGCGGTCAGGGGCTCCAGCTCCGGCGCAGGCTCTGGGTAGAGGAAGCGGCGCTAGGGACCTGGGAGTCCTTTCTTCTCCCTCAGGGCAACCTTTCCATTCACCAAGGCTCATCAAGTGTTCCCTCCTAAGTGCCTCCTTTTCCCAACCCACTCAGTAGTCATGTCAGGTGCTGGACAAGCCCCCAGCCCTCTCTGGGCCTTGTCTCCAGTAGCCATGGGTAGTAATGGGTAGTGGATGCCCCACAGACTATGTGTCCTGTACTGTACTTACTACTCTGCATTCCTTCTCTCATTTAATCCTCCAAAAGCCATTCAAAGGGCTATTAAAACCCCCATTTTACCAAGGCTGCTGCCATTTGCTGCTTAGTTGCTAAGTCGTGTCCGACTCTTTGTGACCCTGTGGACTGTAGCCCGCCAGGCACCTCTGTCCGTGGAATTCTCCAGGCAAGAATACTGCAGTGGGTTACTGTGCCCTCCTCCAGGGCATCTCCCTGACCAAGGGACTGAACTCAGGTCTCCTGCATTGCAGGCAGATTCTTTACCACTGAGCTACTTAGGGAAGCCCCTTAACCACTGGACTACCAGGGAATGCCCTGCACTGGATCTTGAAGAGCATGTTTGATTTGACAGAGATTGAGGAGATGGTAGCATTAACAGAGTGAGCAGGGTTTCCTAGCTGGCTCAGCGGTAAAGAACCTGCCTGCCAATGCAGGGGATGCAAGAGACATAGTTTCAATCCCTGGGTTGAGAAGATGCCCTGGAGTAGGAAATGGCAACCCGCTCCAGTATTCTTGCTGGAAAATTCCATGGACAGAGGAGCCTGGTGGGTTACAGTCCGTGAGGTAACAGAGATTTGGAGATGACTGAGCAACTGAGGGCACCCGCACACACACACACACACACACACACACACACACACACACACACACACACACACAGCTTGAGGAAAGGCTGGGATTTGGCATGTGGCCTGGTCCAGAGAATTAAATGGAGAGGTGAGGAGGGCTTGGAAGGCTTAAAGGCTGGAGGGGAAGGTTAAGGAAGAGATTGGCAAAGCCTTGAGTGTCAGTTAGAGGAGATGGGGATTCATCTTGAAGGTATTATGGAACCATGGGAGGTGTTTGAGTCGGGGAAGAGCAGGTGGGCTTGTCAGAGAGCTCTCACTGGATGCTATGGAGTGGGCAATATCTGATACCCTGGAGGGGGCTGAAGGGATACTTCTGCAAAGTGGGGATATGAATGATGAGAATTAAATGAGCTTTCAGAATTAGGAGGACAGAATCAACCCTCCCAGGGGACCCATCTGTCCTACTGTTTTACCACCAGGGGAATAAGCGATAACTCCACTTGCTAATGGAGCACATAAAATGTGCTGAGTCATAGGCATTCCTGAGCTCCAACCCTCATGGTATCCTTTAGAATTCTAGACCTCTCTGTGTGACACTTAGCCCCATCTATCATCTCCTTATTTACTTGTTTACGGTCGGTCACACTCACTGCACCCTGAACTCCATGAGGCAGGCAGGCTCTTTCATCTGTTTTATTCCTGCTGTGTCCTCAGTGTCTAAATCAGGGCAGGCCTAGAACACAGTAAATGCTCACAGACCTCTGTTTGAATGACCAAATGAATGAATGATATACCCTTCAGGATAGGAGTCATGATTCCATTCTAACCTGTGGAGAAACTGAAGCTCAAGGAAGAGGAGATACTAAGACATCGAGACTGGAGGGCAGGAAAGTAGAAGACAGCAGAAATGGGTATCCAGGCAGGAGAGAAGATGCCTGGGCCATTGAATATGAGGATAGACCTGCCAGGGCCAAGAGCCTTTTGGCATTTGGACAGTGCTGCCGCATCAGACTGTTCCCTGCCCCTTCCCCTGGCTGGACCCCCAGCTCATAGGTTCCTAGCCACTCCCACCATGCCCAGGCCCCTGGGGTGAGGGGGAAAGAGGGAAGAGGGCAGCCAGCCGGGCCCCCAGCCACTTCCTGTTGGGCTTTTGCACTCCCCACAACTTCCTGTGTCTGTAAGGCTGATGCTCTGGAGGCAGACAAAACCTCCCTGCATCCGGGCCTCCCAGCCTGGGTGGGGGAGCCACGTACCTGGGTTTTCTGGCTCCGGCTCTGAATCCAGGGGTGGGCTCTTGTTTTTCCCCCAGAGGCTCTTGGATATTTTCAGGCGGCTTGTGCGTGACTCCTTGGCGGGTGCAGAGAGGACGCGACGAAACAGCGAGCGCTGGGCTGGCTGGCTGCTGGCCGTGGTCTCCTGGTGGCTCTGTGCCCTCCCCCATCCTGGAAGGCGGCCCCAGCGGAACCCCCCAGCTCCCTTCTCCCCACTACCCCCTGAGTGCCAGCGGTAGGAGGTTAGAGGGGATGGGGCTGCAGGCTGGGTTTGGGAGGCCTGGCTTGGTGAAGGTGGGTCCATGGCAGAGATTCTCCTGGGGGAATGAGACAGTGATAATTCTGTCCGGTGTCTGCCCACTGGACAGGGTTGTGCTGTCTTCGTTTCTGCCCCCTCCTCACTCTCAGCTCTGCCCCCAGGGAACCCCCTTTGGGGGCCACATACACTCCCTCTCTTACCTTGATTTCCTGACCAGCCTCAGAATCAGCAGCCGTCTGCACCCTGCCCGGCTTCCTCCGGCTGAACGCAACTCCACGTGACCCTGTCTGTCCCACCCCACCCCACAGCCAGGCTGGGAGGGCACAACAGGGGGCAGGATGCTAGAGGAGAGGAGGTGACAAAGCAGGACTCAGAATCTCTCAGTGACCAGGAGGTAGCTCATGCCCCTCTTTGAGCCCCAGTTGCCTTCTCTGCAAAATGGGTACATCCAGATTAAATGCTGGAACTCTCATCCACTGCTGGTCAGAATGTAGACCGACTCATCCAAGCTGGAAACCTGGTGTGATCTTTGAATATTGACCATATACCTCTTTTCTGACTCAGCAGCTCCACATATTGTGTGTATATGCTAGGTAAACACCCAATAGACATGCCCACCAGCCCTATTCATAACGTGTGTGTGCTCAGTTGCTCAGTCGTGTTCTACTCTGTCTTTCTCTTTGCAACCCCATGGACTGTAGCCCACCAGGCTCCTCTGTCCATGGGATTTCCCAGGCAAGAATGCTGGGTCGAGTTGCCATTTCCTACCCCAGGGAATCTTCCCCACCCTGGGATCAAATCCGGGTCTTCTGTGGTGCTTGTATTGGCAGGTGAGCCACGAGAGAAGCCCTTATAAAGATTACATGCTTGCGTGCCAAGTCGCTTCAGTCGTGTCCAACTCTGCAATGCTATGGACTGTAGCCCGCCAGGCTTTTCTGTCCATGGAATTCTCCAGGAAAGAATACTGGAGTGGGTTGCCATATCCTCCTGCAGGGGATCTTCCTGACCCAGGAATCAAACCCGTGTCTCCCGTGTTTCCTGCACTAGCAGGCAGATTCTTTACCACTGCACCACCTGGTAGCCCCAAACTGAAAACAACCAACATGTGCAAATACAGTAGAATGGATAAATTGTGGTTTCTTCGCATAGTGAAATATTATGTAGCAATACAAATAATCGAACTCAGATGAATCACAAACAATGCTGAATAAAAAAATACGATGAAGATTAAACACTATGTATTTCTATTTATGGGCTTCCCTAGTGGCTCAGAGGTTAAAGCGTCTGCCTATAATGTGGGAGACGTAGGTTTGATTCCTGGGTAAGTTCCAAAGCAGGCAAAACATGTGTAACAAGTCAGGAGACGGGTTTCCCTTTGGAGGGGCTGGAGACTGGGGAGGTGGAGGAGAACAAAGGAGCCTTTGGGGAGCTGATCATTTTTTTTTTTAATGAAGTGAACTTCACATAGTATAAATATAACCTCTTTTATTTCTTGAGCTGAATGTTGGTTACATGGGTGTGTTCTGCTGTGAAAATTCATTAACCACACATTTGAGTGCCCTTTCTTGCACCTCTGCTAATACCACAAAAAGTGTTCACTTGGAAAAAAAAAAAAAAAGGGTGGCCAAATGCTGTTCTAAGGAATGAGTGAGTTAATGTGAGAATCAGTAAAATGCTGGCCCACTGGTCCCAGGGTGAGTTTGAGTGCCAGCTGGTCCTTCTCTCACTGTGTGACCTCAGGCAAGTCACTTCCTCTCTCTGAGCCTTGGTTTCCTGATTTGTACAAGATGATAACATCAGTTTCAAAAGATTTATAATGGGACACCTTGTTTCTTCAACCAGTGTTCTCTTCGTGCCTACTATGTGCTGGTACTGGAGAAGTGACAAGGAACAAGATGAACGTGATTCCTGCCTTCCTGGAACTCACAGTACAGCAAGAGAGACAAGTCCTAAACATGAATGTAGGACATTTCTAGCTGGTGAGGAGGACTTAAAAGAAAATAAACAGACTAGAGCAAAGGCTGAGCACAAGAGACCCACTTTGAGCTGGAAAAACCCAGGAGGGCCTCCATAATGAGCTGGCATTTGTGACCCGAAGCATGAGAAAGAGCTGGTCGTGGGAAGGGCATACCAGATAGAAGGAACAGCTTGTGCAAAGGCAAGGGTGACCAGCGTTTACGTGATGGGATGGGTAGAATTGCCCTCATTAGCATTCGGCCTGTGCAGTCACCCAGGGCCCCATGCTCAGGGCTCTACATTGAGCTTGATTTAACGCTCTGCTGTCGTTGTCTTGAAGTTCCTGCTTTTTGGACAAGGGGCCTACGTTTTCATTTTGCACTGGGCCTCGAACATTCTATAACCGGTCCTGAGGAGGAGGGTCTTCAGTGAGGATCAACACCCCTTCTTCAGGGGCTGGACATGTTCACGCAGGTGCACACACCTTAGCTATGCCCTCCTCATCCACGAGGCACTTGGTCCACTCACTGCACACACAGGTAGCTTCTCCCAGTGTTCTCCTGGATCTCTGAGCCTTCACCTCTTCATTGTGCACTGGCCCCAGTCCCTGCATTTTTGCTGGAGGACTTTTCTCTGACAGGTGGAGTCCACATTGCCCATACAGCTAGCAATCCCAAAGTGTCAGCACGTTAACACCTCCCTGGGATCTCGGGGCTTCCCAGCTGGCTTGGTGGTAAAGAATCCACCTGCCAAGCAAGAGACATGAGAAGATCCCCTGGGGAAGGAAATGGCAACCCATCCCAGTATTCTTGCCTGGGAAATCCCAAGGACAGAGGAGCCAAGTGGGCTACAGTTCATGGGGTTGCAAAGAGTTGGACACTACTGAGTGACTAAACAGAAAAAAAAAAGAAAGAAAATAACCAGGGGGCTGCCCTCAACCAATGACTATGGGACTTGGAGGGTCAGTACTCCAGCTCGCTTGCCCTTTAAGTGGGGTGTCTGTGAGGTATATGCCCTACACTGTCCCCCAGACGTCCCCAGTAGGATGGAGCTCCATGTGCCTCCCATACCAACATGACTTCCCTTCTCTGTGTCATTTCCTTATTCCCCAGGTGATATGTCCTGGGATCACCACCCAGACAGACTACTTTCACTGGGATTCTTGTCCCAGGGTCTGCTTCTGGGCAACCCCAAACTGTGACTGAACATGCAAATGCAGATGATGCTTGAACACAGGCTTTCTATTCATGGTGTCCTTTTTTTAAAAAAATGTTTAAAAAAAATCATTTTATTTTCTGGCTGTGCTAGGCCTTTGTTGCTGTGGGTGGGCTTTCTCTAGTGTCAGCAAGTGGGGGCTACTCTTCACTGCAGTGCTCAGGCTTCTCCTTGTGGCTTCTCTTGTGGAACACGGGGCTCTAGGTGCGCAAGGCTTCAATAGTTGCAGCGCTCTGGCTCAGTAGTTGCGACTTGCAGGCTCTAGAGCCGGGACTCAGCAGTTGTGACCACAGGCTTAGTTGCTCCACAGCATGTGGAATCTTCCCAGACCAGAGATCAAACCCATATCCCCTGCATTGGCAGGTGGATTCTGAACCACTGGACCACCGGGGAAGTCTCTCCCAGGTCTCTTTATTGGAGGTCAGTGGATAGCAGTATCGTTGGAGGTGGTCTTCTCTTGGATATGCTGGAGGCCCTCCTGGCAGTTCTTGGTTTCACGTTCTGAAAAAGACAAGAGAGTTTAGGTGGGGGTGGTGGTGGTGGTGGTGATAATGGAGCTGGGTTTTCCCTCTTCATGGTGGCACCCTGGATGGGTAAGAGGACAGAGGCCCAAAGTGAGGAGGTGGGTACAACCCCAACTGCAGGCCAGCTTATTGAAATGGAATGGTAGTTTGAAAGTGGAGCTTGATTATACAGGGGTGATTATAGAGGTGGCTTTGTCATTATGGTTGGTGGTGTGGTGCCATCACCAAGCTGAGAACGTGCTGACTGGGCCTAGATTGCTCCAGCAAAGAAGTTGTCATCAAGGGTCAGGGAGCCTGGGGCTGAACAAGCATCCTTGGGACTGAGATGATCTGGGCTGAGGATTGCAACAACTGGGTTAGGGGCTGGGCAGAAGCTGTGTGGGCTTCCCAGGTGGTGCTAGTGGTAAAGAACCCACCTACCAATGCAGGAGACATGAGAGACTTGGGTTCCATTCCTGGGTTGGGAAGATCCCCTGGAGGAGGGCATGGCGACCCTCTCCACTATTCTTGCCTGGAGAATCCCATGGACAGAGGAGTCTGGCAAGCTACAGTCCACAGGGTGGCAAAGAGTCCGACATGACTGAAGTGACTCAGCACACAGCACAGAAGCTGTCCTATGCAAAGAGGTTTTCTGTAGAGGGTCACAGGCTTGATCACTGTTGTGTGGACAGAGAGCCTTTGGGTTGGGAGCAAGGGTGAGGGCAAGGTTGGGTGGCTGGGATAAGGTTGTGAAATGTAGCGGGGCAGGGGCAGTAGGCTATGTTGCAAGCAGAATGACTGAAGTCTGGGTCTAGATTGCCTGAATAGATTGCAAGGGAGTGAAGGGTCTTGGCTGAGGTTGTGGACACAGGGTTACAGGAAGGAGTGAGAGGGGCCTGCTGGAGTTAGGCAAGCAGGCAGGGATCAGGGCACGCGCTGAGCTTGTGTGAACAGAGGGGCCTCAGGCCGAGGTCGTGCGGGCGCCGGGGACTCACCTTGTCGAAGCGCGGCCAGGTGCGCAGCAGGTTGAAGAGCAGGTCGCCAGGGCACTCAGTGCGCACGAGCTGGCGGTGGCCTAGCAGCGCATAGTCTGGCCTCAGGAGGCCGGCGCCTATAGCGCAGCGCGGGAGCTCGTCTCGCACCGCTCGCAGCGCGGCCTCTGAGGGCAGCACCCCGGTGTAGTTGCCTATAAAGGCCACGCCGAAGCCGCGGGAGTTGTGGCCGAGTGTGTGCGCACCCACCCAGTGCCATCCGCGGCCCTCGTACACGTAGCCGTCTGAGCCCACCACGAAACTGCGGAGGAGAGAGGGAAGCAGGAACCAGACGGCGTGAGGTCTCGCTCCGCATCTGGCCCTCTACCCCAGTTTCCGCACCCGTGCCAAGGGCCACTGTCACCCCAAGTTTCCCCCGGTCACGCAGACTCCACCTGGTCCAGCCATGTCCCACTCTCCCTCCAAATGCCACCCCAGAAATAGTCTCGTTTCTCTGGATCTGTCCTCAACATTAGCCCGGTCTCTTTCTACCCAGCTCCCTCCTCCTTATTTCAAGTCTAACTCCTCCGCAGTGCTGACCGTCTTTTGGCTGAGATCATATCCATGATTGCTCCGTCCCAGACTTAGCCGCTACCACAGGTCCTGTTCTTCTCCCGTCTGGACACCTTTCCTGGTTCCCACCCCAGGCTAAAAAGAGTCCCACTGTTGAGCTCTTTCTGCTGCTGCTAAGTCACTTCAGTCGTGTCTGACCCTGTGCGACCCCGTAGACGGCAGCCCATCAGGCTCCTCCATCCCTGGGATTCTCCAGGGAAGTGAGCTCTTTCTAGTAGCTATTAAGACTCCAACCCCAGTCTAGGTCATGCCCCTCTCCACCCTGGCTCCACCCACCCTAAACTCCGCCTCCGTTTTGCCTGCTTCGCTCAGGTTCAAACCCCGCCCCCTGAGTCAGGCTCCGCCCATCCAGCCTCTCCGCTGCACCGCCCCTTGGTCTGCCTTGCCCCGCTCCGCAGGTTCCCGCCCACCTGTATCCTATGTCCGCCCAGCCGCGTGTCTGCTGGTGGAAACGTTGCATAGAGCGCATGTCTGCGGCGCAGCGCTCAAAGCTGGTGCAGGGTGGCGCGGGCAAGTACGTGTGGTGCACATACAAGAACCCGAGCGGCAGCTTCAGCGGCGTCGGGAGACCCTGGTACGGTGCGGCACCCCAGCGGCAACGCGGGTGGATTGCTGGACACCCTGAGGGGAAGGGAATCGAGAGTGGGAGTCAGCGAGCGTTTCTCTGCCTGCTGCCTTCTCTCACACTAAGAGGGCACGTAAGGATCATCCCCCCAGTCTCCTCCCAGATTTGGGGACGGTTCATTCTCACATCAGTCTTCCCCAGTGGCTCAGATGGTAAAGAATCTGCCTGCAATGCAGGAGACCCGAGTTCAACCCCTGGGTGGAGAAGATGCCCTGGAGAAGGGAATGGCTACCCACTCCAGTATTCTTGCTTGCAGGATCCCGTGGACAGAGAAGCCTAGCCACCGTCCATGGAGTTACCAAGGGTCCAATGTGACTAACACTTTGTTTTTCACTTTTCAATCACTCTGGCCCCCACTGGAAACTAAATCTAACAGCATCCTAGTCCTGTTGGCCCCCTCTGGAATCCCCTAACCATAGATCCCACTGACCTGTCTGGCACTGAGAAGGTATCTGTGAGAAGGATTGTCTCAGTGGGCGGGGGTCCTACTCACCTAGGAAAGCCTCAGTGAACTCCTTGGTAGCATGGGTGGCCACGTGTGCCAGCTCTTCTTGGCTCATGCCCTGTAGATGAGGGTGTGCTGGCTCTAGTCTCTGTAGCAGGATGAGGGCCCCCCATACTTGCTGGGTCAGGGTGGGGGCCGAAGTCAGAGCAGCTCCGTTGTGCCGTCGGAAGTTGCTCCGAAATCCTGGGTCTCCGGCTACCCCAGCTCCATAGTACTGGCTCAGCAGGTGACTGAGGGCTGGCCGGGGCTCAGGGGTCCGGCTCAGATAGTCTCCAAGGAGGACTCCGTCCAGGGCACCGTTGAGGAAGGCTGTGGTGAGGGGTGATGCCTCAGGATCCAGGAGCGTGAAGGTCCTGGGAACAGAGAGCTGGTCCCAGCATCCCTCAGCTCCCAGTCCAGAATGATTCCAGGTCTGAGGGCCCTGGAGGAAGTTTAGGCCCAGGTCCCTGGCCAGGGTGACCACGAGGAGGCTGTCCACAGCGGTTGGTAACTTGGCCTTGGTATCTGGAGAGGAGGCTTGGACATCTGGAGAGCCAGGTCTAACTTCTGGAGAGGTGGCTCTGACATCTAGAGCTTTGGTGCTAACATTTGGAGACACAGCTCCGACATCCGCAGAGGTGACATCAGGAGAGGCATTGCTGAGCGCTGGGGAGGTGTCGCCAAGGTCTGGAAAGGTGACTCCAGCATCCGGAGGGGTGGCCGTGCTCTCTAAGGAGAGGTTTACGATTCTGTGTCCCTGAAGGCCTGCCCAAAGCCCTGCCAGAAGAGGCTCCACAGCCACAGTCGAGCCATCGGGTGCTAGTACCACCCCATATTCCTTCCCATCCTGCATGCTGTGTCTCACCACCTCTCCCATCAGGCCTTGAAGCTCTGGGCTCAGCGAAGGAGGATCCAGCTCGGTGATGTTGAGACGCTTCCCCTCCAGCAGGAAGTGATGGAGGGGACTGTGCGTACCAGAGCCCTGGGCTGACAGCAGCCATGCAGCGACACTATGGCCAGCCTCAGTGGCTGGCGCCTTCTGTTCCAGCTCAGCCAGGGCCTGGATGACAGAGTCCATGAGCAGGGGCAGGGTCGCTGTGGGAGGAGGGTTGGCATTAACCCAACAGCCCAGCACCCCCATTCCTCAGCCTCCTCCTGCCGCTTCTGCATCTTCTCAATGCCCCCAGCTCTTTGTTGGACAACTTTATACGATGTCTGACACTGCCCTTGTGTAGGTGAGGAAACTGAAACGCCGACAACAAGTTAAGGAGCTTAGACTATCAGTAGGCACGGGGGAGCCAGAGCAGCTTCATGAGCAGGAGAGATACACAGCCTGGTTGAAATTCTAAGATTGCTCTTTTGAGTGCCGTATGAAGAATATAATTTTTTGGAGGGCAGATCAGAGTAGAGAAGGGGAGAGAGGGTGGAGGTAAGTAGTGAAGGTGGCTGAAGCCAGGATGGTGATGCTGTGATGGATAAGAGTGGGCAGTGTCCTCAGGTATCTTAAGGGAATGATGGACAGTTTTTCTTAGTGGATTGGAGTTTGCAGAAGTATAGAGGGAACGGTGTCTTGAAGGGTCCCCAGCGGAGGGTGAGCCTGTGCCATGTGGGAGAAATGTCAGTGGCTGAACTTGGAACTTAGAAGTGTGGGGCTCAGAGCTAGGGTGAATTGTTGAATAATAGCTGACATTAATTAAACATTTACTATATGCCAGGCACCACTGTAGGTGACTTATATAACAACACATTTAATCTGCACAAGGACCCTATGAGCGTGAAGAGGTTAAATTACCTACCTAAGATCACACAGCGAGGAAGTGGCAGAGGCAGGATCTGAACACAGAAAGTAGTAATCCTTACACTCCACCATCTGCTGCAATTCAGACTCTTCTCCAGACAGTTCACATAGTAATTCCTCTATAACTTTGCTTTACTCTCTGCCTAAAATGTCCTTTACTGCTTCACCACCAAGTAAAATTCTTCTTCCTGTCCTAGATTTATTTCCCCTCCTCCAGGAGGTCTTCCTAAATTTTGCTCTTTTGGCCTAAGTTTCTTCCCCCAACCCTTGCCCGGATCCTATGGGGCTGGGAACATCTGTGTTCCCAGACTGGAGTTTCCTAGAGACTTGAGCCTTGTGAGTCCAACCTCACCCTGTAAAGAGCTGGACGCAGAGGGGCAGCAATATACTGAACTAAGAGTCCTGGCTTCAGGCCTCTGCCTTCTGACCCACCTGTCCCTGGCTCCGGCTGCAGCAGCAATCCATACAGGATCCAGAGTATACCCTGGACCACCACTGTGGGCTTCCAGTTTCCAAAGGACATAGCCGGTTGACCTCAGCGGAGATCTCAGCAGGGCTGGAAGGAGACAGACAGGGAAAACAAGTAGTACCTTTGGCTACTGTCAAAGTCCAGCGGTGAATGACACGGCTGCCACTTGTAGAGCTGTGGGCGGGAGACAGCAGAGGCACGGGTACAGAGTGCCCTGCCTCAAGGTCATCTGGGTCTCAGGGGCTCCCCTAGCCTATCCCATTCCTCCCAGGCCGAGGTCAAGCATCAGTAAGTTCCAGGAGGGGCCTTGGAAACCGGATAGTTCAGACTCCATCAGAGTCAGCCCATTCCCCAAGAGAGGTAGACCAAGGCCCGTCCAGCATTCCACCCTTCCTATGGGGATAGTTTTGTGGCTGCTTCTGGCCACCAGAGGGGACTCTCAAGTGCCTGCCCAACTGGTAGGACAGGCTGTGCTGAGAGTGGAGAGAGGGGAGGCCTGCCTGAAGTTGACACTACCTCCTGCCTTCTTTGATGCCAGCGCTTTAGCCTTAGGCAGAGGGTGGGTGCAGGGGCCGAGGTGAAGTCTGCTCGGAGTGTAGGGGGACTCTGAGATGTTACCTCTAGTCTGTTTCCAGCTCCGGATCCCATGCCATCAGGGATAGCTGAGAGCAGGAATTGGGCTCGGGGGAGGTGTTCGGGACCCTGACTCTGTCCCCGGACCTGACTTCTGGGCTCACCTGGGCTGGTGGTGAGGGGTTCTCTCCCTTTTCTGCTGGTGTCCGTGGCCAAGTCCTGCTGAAGAGAGCCTGTCTCCCCTTTATCTGGTGTCAGGTGGGATGGGCTCAACGTGACTGGAGCTGCCATGGTTATTGCTTCACCGTGGGCCTCCCATCTCAAAACCAGCCCGGGGAGTTTCCAGGAGACCCACCAGGCTGGGCATTCAGCAGAGGGCGGGCCCTGGGCGGGCCTGGGGATATTCGGGTGGAGCCAGGCCTGGGATTCCCCAGGGGGCCTACTTAGCTATTGAGAGTCACCCAGCATGGGCTTCCTTGGTGGCTCAGAGGTTAAAAATCCACCTGCCAATGCAGGATATGCAGGAGATACAGGTTGGTCTCTGGGTTGGGAAGGTGATCCCTGGGTCGGGAAGATCCCCTGGAGAAGGAAATGGCCACCCACTCCAGTATTCTTGCCTGGGAAATCCTATGGACAGAGAAATATGGAGGGCTACAGTCCACGGGGTCGCAGAGTCAGACGCAACCAAGCAAGCACCTCACATTCACCAAAATTCCAAAATTCGAAGCATGGCCTAGCACAAATCTGGGCACACAGTGGGGGCTCATAGTTAGGTGCTAAGGGAGGGGGGTGCTTAGCCCAGAGCCTGCTCCCCAGGAGATTCTGAGGAAATCTCCTCCCCCAAGCTCCAGTTTCTGAGGATTTGGGGTGAGGGGCTCGGCCTGGTAGAACCAGGTGGAGGATGTGGGCTGTGTGTCTGTCGGGTGCAGGACTAGAGTGGAGAGTGTAGAATTTAAGGTGGTGCTAAAAATCTCAGCCATCAAGATAACAATATTCTAATGCAATTTTTTATTCTGGCTGTGCCCCGAGGCATGTGGGATCCTTCTTGCCGGACCTGGGATGGAACCTACGCCACCTGCATTGTAAGATGGAGTCTTAAGCACTGGCCCACCAGGGAAGTCCTGCTAATGCAGTGTTTTACTTATGTATTTATTTTAAATAATTATTAATTTATTGTAAGTGGAGGATAATTTCTTTACAGTATTGTGATGGTTTTTGCCATACGTCAGTATGAATCAGCCACATGTGTCCCCCATCCTGAATCCCCTCCCACCTCCCTCCTCATCCTATCCCTCTATGCTGTCACAGAGCACCAGCTTTCAGCGCCCTACGTCATAGTGCAATGCTTTAAAAGACTAAAAGCAAAGCAAAAAAAAAAATCCATGATGAACAAATTAGCAACATTTTAGTAAAGACAGGATCAGGGTTAGCGCTGTGCTCAGACATACTGGAGCCAGAGGTGAAAGGAAAAACCAGGAATTCTGATGCTGTCTTTGTGGCTCACTTGCTTTATCTTCATTCAGGCCCTGGATCCACTGGAGGTAGCCCCCAGGGGCTGCCAGGTGGACTGTCCCATGAGACTCCTACCTGCTGTCCTCAGTCCGGAAATGACCTTGATTCGGCCTCGTGAACCCTGGGTTTGTCTCTCTGATTCTCGTGGCTGTCGGGGGGCACTTGCAGTTTTATTAAAAAAACTTTTTCTGTTGGTCATCCATTTTAATTTTTTAAACTTTTTATTTTATACTGAAGTATAGCCGGTTAACAACGTTGTAATAGTTTCAGGCTGACAACAGAGGGCCTCAGCCATATGTATATCATGTATTCATTCTCCCTCAAAACTCCCCTCCCATCCAGGCTGGCACATAACATGAGCAGAGCTCCCCGTGCTACCCAGTAGGTCCTTGTTGGTTATCCATTTTAAATATAGCCGTAAAAAAAACAAAACAAAAAAACCCCCAAAATAAATAAATAAATAAATATAGCCGTGTGGACATGTCCATCCCAAACTCCGTAACTATCCCTTTCTACCATCCCCCTCCTGTGGTAACCATAAGTTTGTTCTCTAAGTCCCTTGAAGTTTTACTTAACCACCCATTGATGCTCATTTTACCCAGCAGGACGGTGAGCTCAAAGAAGTTAAATAACTTGCCCAAGGTCACACCTGGGCAAGAGAACCTGGGGAGAGCTCCAAGCTCAGTGCGTGTGTTCACCATCCTGTGGTGAGATCAGGGCCAGAGGCAAGACTGGCGACAGATCAGCTTCACACCCAGTAATTCTTGGGCCAGATGGGCAGCCCTGATACCCTTTTAAAGCTTGAAGTTTGTGGTAGGAGCTTGGTTTTGGAGCCAGGGACATAGCCAGCCAGCATTTCCCTAAGGGTCCATCTGGGATTAGTGACTTTCTCGGGTAGGACCTTTCCTCCAGGAAACCTCCCTGATTACCCCTGGCTCCCCAGTTTCTCCATTCTGGTTCCCTAGCCCAGGATTCCTACCTTTGACCCAGACCTATCCATACAAAATCCCGAGTTTCTCTGTCTGGGGTTCCATCTCCCCAGGCTAGAAGATGTTGAATTTCCTTAGGCTGTCCAAGAATGCCCACCACAGCTCAGAGACCAGATGGGTAGCAGGGAGTGACTGTTGAATATAGAATAGGCCTTCTTGAGGGGGGCCAGTTTGAGGTCAGGCACATGCAGGCACCCACACACCAAGGCACGTGGGCTGGGCTGGGCTTGGGAGGCTACAGGAAGGCTGGAATTCCCGTGATGAGTCATCCCCCACCCCCACGTCCCTCCCACCTCTGTGAAGCCCATTGTCAGTGAAGGTCAAGGCTCCTCCAGGCTGCGGACAGACCAGGGGCCTTATGAGAGTACCTGGTGCCTGGGTCCAGCCTCAGCACACACCGGCAGAGCCCTGGAATCTGGATCTAAAGTGACACTGGTATCAAGGCCAGAGCACAGAGAAAAAGGAGCTTGGGGGCAGGGCTGGGTTTGGGGGGGCCAAGATCTGAGTTAATAACTTTCACTTTGGTAACAGTGGGCTTCCCTGGCAGCTCAGACGGTAAAGAATGTGCCTGCAATCCAGGAAACCCCAGTTCGATCCCTGGGTTCGGGAGGCATGGCAGTCCACTCCAGTGTTCTCGCCTGGAGAATCCCATGGACTGAGAAGCCTGAACTTTGGGACGGTCCAGAGGGTCACAAAGAGTTGGACATGACTGAACGACTAACATTTTCATTACACTTTCTTTGGTAAGAGTAACGATAATAAGAGTGAAGACCCTGATAAACTCATGTACGGGTCTCTGAGAGAAGGTTTTATTTATTTATTTTTAAAATAATTTTCTTGATCTATTTTTGGCTGGGCAGGCTCTTTGTGGTTGCTTAGGCTTTTCTCTAGTTGTTGAAAGCGGGGGCTACTCTCCAGTGGCGGAGCCCAGGCTTCTCATTTCAGTGGCTTCTCTTGTTGCAGAGCACAGCCTCTGGGGCAAGTGTGGGCTTCCGTAGTTGGAGCACATGGACACAGTTGCAGCTCCTGGGCTCCAGAGCACAAGCGCAGTAGGTGTGGAGCACGGGCTTATTTGCTCTGAGACATGTGGGATCTTTCTGGATCAGAGGTCGAACTTGTGTCTCCTGCATTGGCAGGGGGATTCTTTATCACTGAGCATCATGGAAGGCCAAGAAAAGATTTTATATGCCCATGTTAAACATTTTTTTTCTTTACAGAAATACAGCTGATTTACAATGTCGTGTCAGTGTCTGCTATACAGCAAAGTGACTCAGTTATACACATATAGATACGATTTTTTAGAACATTCTTTTCCATTAAGATTTATTATAGAATATTGAATATAGTTCCCTGTGATATACAGTAAGCCCTTGTTGTTTATTCATCTTCTGTATAATAGTTTACATCTGCTAATCCTGGGGGGTCAGAAAGATCCCCTGGAGAGGGAAATGGCAACCCACTCCAGTATTCTTGCCTGGGAAATCCCATGGGCCAAGAAGCCTGGTGGGCTACAGTCCATGGGGCCACAAGAGTCAGACACGACTTAGGGACTAAACAACAATAATCCTGGGAATCCTTCTCTTCTCCACCTTTCCCCTTCAGCATCTGAAAGTCTGTTCTCTATGTCTGTGAGTCTGTTTCTGTTTTGCAGATAAGTGCATTTGTGCCATATTTTAGATTCCATGTATAAATGATATCATGTAGTATTGATATTTGTCCTTCTCTTTCTAACTTACTTCACTATAGTATGATAATCTCTGGTCGTACCCATCCTGTCTGACTCTCTGGATCAAACCCAGGTCTCTCGCATTGTAGACAGATTCTTTACTATCCGAGCCATCAGGGAAACCCCTCTAGTTGTACCCACATCATTGCAAATAACAGCATTCCATTCCTCTTCACGACTGAGTAGTATTCCACTGTACATATGTACCACATTTTTATCCATTCATCTATCGATGGTCATTTAAATTGTTTCCATGTTTTGTGTAAGCCTACATTTTTTAAGTTCAGCTCTGGGTTTTGTGAAGAGATGTTTTAAAGCAGGAGTGGCCAAAACACAGTCTGTGGATTGATCATCTGTTTTTGTAAACAGTTGTTTTTTGTTTTCGAGGTGAAATTCACCTAACATAAAGTGAACCACTTAAAAGTGTACAATTCTGTGGCATTATTACATTTACAGTTTTGTATAGCCATCACCTGTATCTGATCTACCAAAGTTTTCATCACCCCAGTGTAAAACCCTGTACCCAATAAACAGTTATTTTGCATCATTTACCAGCGTCTGACAATTGCCAATCTTTTGGTTTCTGGATTTACCTATTATGGATATTTCATATAAATATAATCATACAATATGTGATTTTTGTGTCTGGCGTTTTCTTTTCATTGAGCACGATGTTTTCAAATTTCATTTATGTTGTAGCCTGAATCAATGCATTTTACTGTGAATCACTCCTATATATGGCTGAGTAATATTCCATTTTATGGATATAGCACAATTTGTTTATGTAAAAGGAAAATTTATTGGAATACATTTTCTCCCACTTGTTTCCACATTACCTATGGTTATTTCCATGCTCTAACAGCAGAGTTGTGTCCTGCAATGGAGACTATTTGTTGTGCAAAGTTGAAAATGCTTAACAATGTGCATCTTAACCTCCAGCTTTATTGAGATATAATTGACATAAAACATTGTGTAAGTTTAAGGCATGCAACGTGATGATTTGATGTAGGTATATATTGCAAAATGATTACCATAATAAGGTTAGTTAACACATCCAACACCTCACCTCACATAGTTATCATTTTGTGTGTATGTGGTGAGAATGTTTAAGATCTGCTCTTTCAGCAGGTTTCAAGAATACAAAATTGGTGACTGTAGTGGCCATGTAGTACATTAGGTTCTCAGAAGTTATTTATCTTATAGCTAAAAGTCTGTACCCTTTGAACAACATCACCCGGTTTCCCCTACTTGCTGCCCTTGGCAACCACCATTCTACTCTCTGTTTCTATGAGTTCATTTTTTCTTTTGTAGATTCCACATATAAGCAAGACCAAACAGTACTTGACTGACTTATTTCACTTAGCATAATGCCATCAACTTCCATTCATGTCATTGCAAATGGCAGGACTTCCTTATATTTTATGCCTGATTTGTATATATAACAACTTATATAAATACAAATAAATATGTAATATATATCACATTTGTGAGATATATATATAATATACATATATGCTTAGTCTCTCAGTCATGTTTGACTCTTTGAAACTCTTTAGGCTGTAGCCTGCCAGGCTCCTCTGTCCATGGGATTCTCCAGGCAAGAATACTGGAGCGGGTTGCCATTTCCTTCTCCAGGGAATCTTCTCAACCTAGGGATCGCACCTGAATCTCTTGTGTCTCCTGCATTGTAGGCAGATTCTTCACCCACTGAGCCATCAGGGAAGCCCTTGTATATTATAAGCATATCACATTTTCTTTTTCCATTGAGGGGGCACTTAGCTTGTTTCCCTATTTTGGCTATTATGAAAAAAAATGCATCAGTGAACACGGGGCACAGAAACCTTGCTGGGGAGTAATTTCATTTCATTCAGCTTCATGTGGCCTTTAGATAAAATTTGCTGACTTCTGCTGAGCCAGCCCACCCATATTCCTATTCTCACTCTGTTCCTTACTAACTAGAGAAAGACTTAGTCTCGAGCCCTCATTTTGCCCATCTCTGAAATGGAAGAATAGTATCAACCTCATAGGGTTATTGTGAGAGTTAAATGGGCTTCCCTGGTGCCTCAGAGAGTTAAATGAGGAGATTCATGCCAAATGGATTGAAGGACCATGCCTTCAAACTGTGGTGCTGGAAAAGACTCTTGAGAGTCCCCTGGACTGCAAGATCAATCAATCCTAAAGGAAATCAACCTGAATATTCACTGGCAGGACTGATGGTGAAGCTGGAGCTCCAGTGCTTTGGCCACCTGACCCGAAGAGCCGACTCACTGGAAAGGATTCTGACGCCAGAAAAGACTGAGGGCAGGAGAAGAAGGGGGCGACAGAGGACGAGATGGTTGGATGGCATCATTGACTCAATGCACATGAGTTTGAGCAAACCCCTGGAGACAGTGAAAGACAGGGAAGCCTAGCGTGCTGTAGTCCATGGGGTCACAAAGAATCCGACATAACTGAACGACTGAACAATAACTGTGCCAGGGTGTGGAAAGTATTCAATAAGTAGAGTCATTTCTGCCCATCTACCTGATTGCCCCGGCCTCCCCAGCAGAGGGCCAGCCCACAGGACAATCTATTATGGCCAGACTCTCACATCCTCGATGAGTCCAGACTCAGTCATTTATTATTTCCACATCTGGGGCCCTTATCAAGCCAAGTCTTCCCCACTGGGCCCCTCTCAGCCAGCTAGGCCTTAGGGCTGGCCCTCTAAACAGTCTGAAACCACAGCCAAATTGTTACATCCAGGGCAGACTGCTCCAAGAATTGATCAGATCTATTTTGCAAAGGGGAAAACAACTTGTGATGTGTAAGAGTGACCTCACAGCTTCCAGCTGGTGTTATTCTACCCTCTCCAGTGGGCAGAGATTGACTTCAGTTGCTTTTTTATGGGGCCTAGAGGTGAGATTTAATCTCTCAACACCTGGAATTAGAGAGAAGGGGGTTTTGCAACTGAGCACTCTGGATATTGCAGCAAAATTGTGAGCTCGGCCCTGGGCGGTATGCTAGAGGTCAAGAGTGAGTGTGAGGTAAATGGGTCAGATGTTGGCACTTCTTGAGAAATGTTTCCCCAGCACCAATGAGCTCCTAATCACCCTGCTTTGAGGAAACGATACAGGGCAAAATAATTTTTAACATTTTTTCCTAAACAGAACATTTCAAGTATATTCAAAAGTGTAGAGAACTGGGCTTCCCTGGTGGCTCAGTGGTAAAGAATCTTCCTGCCAAAACAGGAGACATGGGTTCAATCCCTGGTCTGGGAAGATCCCACATGTTGCAGAGCAACTAAGCCCGTGCTCCATAACTACGGAGCCTGTGCTCTAGAGCCCGGGAGCTGCAACTACCGAGCCTGTGTGCAGCAACTACTGTGACTCTCTCTCCCTAGAGCCTGTGCTGCGCAACAAGAGACGCCACTGCCTGTGCACCACAACTGCAGACAAAGCCTGTAAAGCAGTGAAGACCCAACACAGCCACAAATAAATAAATAAGAAATAAAATTGTAAAAAAAGTTGCAAATGAAACAACCGATAAAGGATTAATCTTCAAAATATATAAGCAACTCATACAGCTTGACAACAGGAAAGCAAACCGCCCAGTCAAAAAATGGGCAGAAGACCTACGCAGACACATTTCTCCAAAGAAGATGTATAGATAGCTAGCAAGCACCAGAAAAGATGCTGAACGTTGCTCATTATTAGAGAAATGCAAATGTGACTACAGTGAGGTGTCACCTCACACCAGTCAGAATGGCCATCATCAAAAAATCTGTGAATAGTAATTGCTGGAGAGGGTGTGGAGAAAAGAGAACACTTTTGCACTGCTGGTGTAAATGTAAATCGATCCAGTCATTATGGAGAACAGTATGGAGATTCCTTAAAAAACTAGGAATAAAACTACCATATGACCCAGCAATCCCACTATGGGGCATATACAGTGAGGAAACCAAAATTGAAAAAGATACCTGTACCCCAGTGTTCCTCGAAGCACTCTTTACGATAGCCAGTCCATGGAAGCAGCCTGGATAGCCATCGACAGATGAATGGATAAAGAAGTCGGAGTACATATATATGATGGAATATTCCTCAGCTATAAACAAGAACGCATTTGAGTCAGTTCTAATGAGGTGGATGAACCTCGAGCCTATTATATACTGAAGTAAGTCAGAAAGAAAAACAAATATAATTTACTAAAGTATATATATATGGAATCTAGAAAGATGGAACTGATGAACCCATTTGCAGGGCAGCAATGGAGATGCAGATATAATGAACAGACTTGTGGACACATCACGGGAAGGAGAGAGTGAGACGAACTGGAGGAGCACCCCTGAAACATATACATTACCGTATGTGACACAGATAGCCGGTGGGAGTTTGCTGTGTGACGCGGGGACTCAAACTCGGTGCTCTGTGACGACCTACAGGGGTGGGATGGGGTGGGAGGCAGGAGGGAGGTTCAAGAGGGAGGGGACAGCAGAGACCAACACAATATTGTGAAGTAAGTATCCTCCAATTAAAAATAAATACATTTTGTTAAAAGTAGAGAGAATTGCATTGGATTGGCCGAAAAGTTCCTTCAGTTATTAAGTTTAAAAAAGGCACATTTTTCATTTCTACCAAGAACTTTCTTGAACAATGTATTCACCATTTTGTCCACTACCTGCTGCCATTTTTCAGGCAACTTCATAATTCCATCTTCCCCAAAATTTTTTATATTTTTGAGCAAGGAACTGTTTGAGGTATCTTTTATAGTCTTCCAGGGAAATGAACTTTTTTTCACTAAGAGTATTTTAAAGGCTAAAATAAATGCAAATCCAAACGTACAATGTCAGGCGAATATGGCAGATGAGTCAGACCTTCCCAGTCAATCAGTAGCAATTTTTGCCTTGTCATCAAATAAATAAAAGGTCTTGCATTATGCTGGTGGAAGATTATGTGTTTACTGTTGACTAATTCTGGACACTTTTTGTTAAGTGCTGCTTTCAGTTGGTCTAACTGGGAGCAGTTCTTGCTGGAATTAATCGTTTGGTTTTCCAGAAAGAGCTTATCATAGAGGACTCCCTTCCAATCTCACCATATACACAACATCACCTTCTTTGGATGAAGACCAGCCTTTGGTGTGGTTGACGGCTGTTCATTTCACTTGCTCCATGACCCCTTCTGTTTCACATTATTATATGGTATCTGCTTTTCATTGCCTGTCACAATTTGTTTTAAAAAATGGAACATTTTTGTTATGCTTTTTAAAAAATAAGGTAGTTTTAATTTATTCGTGTATTTTTGGCTACTGTGGGTCTTTGCTGTTACACGCGGGCTTTCTGTAGTTGTGGAGAGTGGAGGTTACTCTCTAGCTGTGGTTCATGGGCTTTTCATTGTGGTGATTTCTCTTGCTGTGGAGCAGTGGCTCCAGGGCTCCGAGGGTTCAGTAGTTGCTACATATGGGCTCAGTAGTTGTGGTGCAGGGGCTTAGCTGCTTCACAGCATGTGGAATCTTCCCTAACCAGGGATGGAACCAGTGTTGCCAGCATTGGCAGGTGGACTCTTAACCGCTGAAGCAACAGGAAAGCCCTGTTCATTATGTTTAAGTAAAGAATCGCATGTGGAAATAGGATCAAGAAGGTTTTTTTCACTTAAATTATGTGGAGCCCAAACATCAGAGTGATTATCATAACCAAGCTGGTGCAAATGATTTTCAGTGCTTGATTTGGGTATTTTGAGTATGCCGGCTATCTCCCACGTGGTGCAATATTGGCTGTTCTCAATGAATGTCTCGATTTGAATGCTATCAGCTTCAATTGGTCTGCCTGACCATGGAGTGTCATCCCGAGAGAAATCTCCAGCACAAAACTTCGCAAACTGCTTTGGACGTGCTTCGTCAGTCACAGCACTCTCTCCATGCTTCCCTGGTGGCTCAGATGGTAAAGAATCCACCTGCAATGCTGGAAACCTGGGTTTGATCCCTGGGTTGGGTAGATCCCCTGGAGAAGGCCACGGCAACCCACTCCAGTATTCTTGCCTGGATAATCCCATGGGCAGAGTAGCCTGGCAGGCTACAGTCCATGGGGCTGCAAAAGAGTCGGGCGCAACTAAACACACACACACACACACACACACACACACACCGCTTTCTCCATACGCTGCACAAATCTTTTTTTTTTTTTTTTGGTTTCAGTTGCATTTTTGCCTTTCTTGAAATAATAAAGTATAATATTCCAAAATGTTGCTTTTTTCTTTCCCATCTTCAATATTAAAATGGCTACATGAACTTCACCAATTTTGATGTTAAATTTTAAAGGCAGGCTGATATGACAGCTGTCACAATACAATAAAAAATTGTTCCAAAAAAAATTAAAGACAATAAAGTGCTAGTAGAGCTATCTTATGGAAAAAACTGAACACACCTTTTGGCCAACCCAGTATAATGAACCTCCATGAATTTCCATCACCCAGTTGATATATGTTGACTCATGAGACATCTTCTACTTCCATAACCTCCACTCACTGTCTCTCCTCTGCAGTGCTATCTGCTATCAATGATTATTGCCTAGATCTATTAATTCATTGGTTTCCCAAATGGTGCAGTGGTAAAGAATCTGCCTGAAATGCAGGAAACCTGGATTTGATGCCTGAGTCAGGAAGATCGTCTGGAGGAGGGAATGACAATCCACTCCAGTATTCTTGCCTGGAGAATTCCACAGACAGAGGAGCCTGGTGGGCTACAGTCCATAGAGTTGCAAAGAGTTGGACACAACTGAGCCGCTGACAAACACACACATTGCAGTCTTTATCATGCAGTTTCAGTTTCAGTTCAGTCGCTCAGTCGTGTCTGACTCTTTGCGACTCCATGGACTGCAGCACGCCAGGCTTCCCTGTCCAGCACCAACTCCCGGAGCTTGCTCAAACTCATGTCCATTGAGTCCATTGATGCCATCTCTTCCTCTGTCGTCCCCTTCTCCTCCTGCCCTCAATCCTTTCCAGCATCAGGGTCTTTTCAAATGAGTCAGTTCTTCGCATCATGTGGCCAAAGCATTGGAGTTTCAGTTTCAAATCAGTCCTTCCAATGAATATTCAGGACTGATCTCCTTTAGGATGGACTGGTTGGATCTCCCTGCAGTCCAAGGGACTTCCAAGAGTCTTCTCCAACACCACAGTTCAAAAGCATCAATTCTTCTGCCCTCAGCTTTCTTTATAGTCCAACTCTCACATCCATACATTACTATTGGAAAAAACACAGCTTTGACTAATCAAATTATTTTCCCTTCTCTGGTCAGTAGGAGGCTCTTCACATTGACTCCTGAGCTCTTTTGGACAGGACACTTAGGTAGCTTCCTTGCTATAGGATGTAACAAGATAAGGGACATCTTATACATTTTTTGCCTCAAGCATGGAATCAGCCATTTCTCCAAGGAGATCTTGTTCCTTTGATTGGAAAGTGGTCTAACACCACAGTCAAGGGTGCTCATGAATAATGGGTTATTAGTTTTTTCTAGTGTTTTCATTGGACAGAAATAGGAAATTCCTCACTATTTTTTTAAAAATAAAATACATCATGAACTTATATCGATACTTCTAATTCATATTTAGGGTTATATGACTTACTTCAGCTGATAAATCTTATACCTGTATTCCCCACGCTGAAAATTCAAATTCTCAATGACACTGACATTTCCTTTATTCCACAAGGCACATATATCATCTCAGAATAACAAAACAGTGCCTGAAACAGTATGATTATTGAAAATCCACTGAAGTGTTTTTTCTGTTTTTTTTTTCTTCTCCTTTTTGTCCGTTGGGTATATCCCACTGGGAATGTGCTGCCAAGTTACTGTCCTGCATTGTCACTTGAGGATCTTCCCTAGTAGCTCGGTGGTAAAGAATCTGCCTGCCAATGCAGGAGACACAGGAGACAAGGGTTCGATCCCTGGGTCAGAAAGATCTCTTCGAGGAGGAAATGGCTACTCACTGCAGTATTCTTGCCTGAAAAATCCCATGGACAGAGGAGCATGGGGGCTAGAGTCCACAGGGTCCCAAAGAGTCGGCCATGACTGAGGGGCTGAGCATGCATGCAATGTCATCTGAGATAGTTTCATTTCGTAAGGTTATGTCTCTAACTTGAAGCTTTCTATTTTTAGGAAATTTCTTTATAACGATAGAAAGTTTTTATTTTTTTAAACCATAAAAAACCAGCATGATAAGATTGTGCAACTGGAAACAATGTGTGATTAGAAAACATCTCAAGTAACAGGGTTTATGTTATAATGATAATTATTAGCCTGCTATTATTATTAAAACATTCACATCACTATTCCACCACCCCATTTAAAGCTGTCTCTGAGTACTGTGGATCACAACAAGCTGTGGAAAATTCTTCAAGAGCTGGGAGTACCAGACCACCTTACCTGCCTCCTGAGAAATCTGCATGCAGGTCAGGAAGCAACAGTGAGAACTGGACATGGAACAACAGACTAGCTCCCAATTGGGAAAGGAGTACGTCAAGGCTGTATATTGTCACCTTGCTTATTTAACTTACATGCAGAGTACATCATGTGAAATGCTGGGCTGGAAGAAGCACAAGCTGGAATCAAGATTCCTGGGAGAAATACCAATAACAGATATGCAGATGACACCACCCTTATGGCAGAAAGTGAAGAGGAACTGAAGAGCCTGTTGATGAAAGTGAAGAAAGAAAGTGAAAAAGCTAGTTTAAAACTCAACATTCAAAAAACTAAGATCATGGCATCCAGTCCCATCGCTTCATGACAAATAGATGGGAAAACAATGGAAACAGTGACAGATTTTGTATTCTTGGGCTCCAAAATCACTACAGCCATGAAATTAAAAGACACTTGCTCCTTGGAAGAAAAGCTATGACAAAACTAGATAGTAAGAAAAAAAAAAAAAGCAGTGATCCCCTTGCCAACAAAGTTCTGTATATTCTTAGCTGTGGTTTTCCAGTAGTTGTGTATGGATGTGACAGTTGGATCATAAAGAAGAATGAGTGCTGAAGAGTTGATGCTTTTGAACTGTGCTGTTGGAGAAGACTCTTGAGAGTTGCTTGGACTGTAAGGAGATCAAACCAGTCAATCCTAACGGAAATCAACCCTGAATATGCATTGGAAGGACTGATGCTGAAGCTGAAACTCCAATACTTTGGCCACCTGATGTGAAGAACTGACTTATTGGAAATGACCCTGATGCTGGGAAAGACTGAGGGTAGGAGGAGAAGGGGATGACAGAGGATGAGATGGTTGGATGGCATCACCGATTCAATGGACATGATCTTGAGCGAGCTCCAGGAGATAGTGAAAGACAGGGAAGCCTGGCATGCTGCAGTCCATGGGGTCGCAAAGAGTCCAACACCACTGAGCAACTGAACAAAAAGTGAATATTGTGCTATAACAAATGCCGCTTAGTTCTGCTACGAATATGCATGTACAATATCTATTTAGGCTCCTGCTTTGTCTTCTTTCTGGTGTATATCCAGGAGTGAAATTGCTGGAGCATGTGGTAATTGTATGTTTACTTTTTTGAGGAACATCATTGTGTTCTCCAGAGTGGCTGCCCTATTTTACATTTTACCAACCATGTACAGGGTTCTGATTTCTCCACATCTTCACCAACACTTGTTATTTTCTTTTTTCTATATATTAGCTATCTTAATGGGTATGAAGTGAGGGGATTGATTTTTAAATCTAATATCATTTTGTTGTTGTTCAATTGCTCAGTCATGTCCAACTCTTTGCAACCCCATGGACAGCAGCAGGCCAGGCTCAGATGTCCTTCACCATCTCCCAGAGTCTGCTCAAACTCATGTCCATTGAGTCAGTGATGCCATCCGATCACCTCATCCTCTGTCGCCCCCTTCTCCTCTTGCCCTCAAAATACTTGTATGGTTCCAAAATCAGATGTACAGAATAAGATATATAGAGAGACATCTAGCTTCTATTCTTGGATGGAGAACCCTCCATCATGTTCTTTCCCTTCCTTTCAGTAACAATTTACAATTTTTCATGTTTTTCTCTCCCTTTCTTGTATACAGAGTGCCTCCTCTTTCTTTTTTAACAGCTGCATAGTACTCCACCATGTGATTGTGCCACAGCTTATTCAACTGCTCCCTGCTGTTGGACATATGGAACTTTCCGATCTTTTGACAATTTAAATGGTGTTGCTATGAAAAACTTTTTTCACTCATCCTTTCTTTTCTTTTTTTAAAATATAAGTTTATTTTAACTGGAGGTTAATTACTTTACAATATTGTATTGGTTTTGCCATACATCAACATGAATCCGCCACAGGTATACACGTGTTCCCCATTCCGAACCCCCCTCCCCATACCATCCTTCTGGGTTGTCTCAGTGCACCAGCCCCAAGCATCCAGTATCATGCATCGAACCTGGACTGGTGATTCATTTCATATATGATATTATACATGTTTCAATGCCATTCTCCTAAATCATCCCACCCTCTCCCTCTCCCACAGAGTCCAAAAGACTGTTCTATACATCCGTGTCTCTTTTGCTGTCACGCATACAGGGTTATCATTACCATCTTTCTAAATTCCATTAATTACTGTACAGTATTGAATTGATTTTGCCATACATTGATATGAATCAGCCATGGGTGTACAGGTGTTCCCCAACCTGAACCCCCCTCCCACCTCCCTCCCCATCCCATCCCTCTGGCTCATCCCAGTGCACCAGCTCCAAGCACCTGTCTCATGCACCGAACCTGGATTGGCGATCTGTTTCACATATGATGATATACATGTTTCAATGCCATTCTCTCAGATCACCCCACCCTCAACCTCTCCCACAGAATCCAAAAGACTGTTCTATACATCTGTGTCTTTTTTGCTGTCTCGCATACAGGGTTATCATTACCATCTTTCTAATTTCCATATATATGTGTTAGTATACTGTATTGGTATTTTTCCTTCTGGCTTACTTCACTCTGTATAATAGGCTCCAGTTTCATCCACCTCATTAGAACTGATTAAAGTGTATTCTTTTTAATGGCTGAGTAATATTCCATTGTGTATATGTACCACAGCTTTCTTATCCATTCATCTGCTGATGGACATCTAGGTTGCTTCCACGTCCTGGCTATTGTAAACAGTGCTGTGATGAACACTGGGGTACACGTGTCTCTTTCAATTCTGGTTTCCTCGGTGTGTATGCCCAGCAGTGGGATTGCTGGGTTGTAAGGCAGTTCTATTTTCAGTTTTTTAAGGAATCTCCACACTCTTCTCCATAGTGGCTGTACTAGTCTGCATTCCCACCAACAGTGTAAGAGGGTTCCCTTTTCTCCACACCCTCTCCAGCATTTATTGCTTGTAGACTTTTGGATAGCAGCCATTCTGACTGGTGTGAAATGGTACCTCATTGTGTTTTGATTTGCATTTCTCTGATAATGAATGATTTGAGAATTTTTTCATGTGTTTGTTAGCCATCTGTATGTATTCTTTGGAGAAATGTCTATTTAGTTCTTTGGCCCATTTTTTGATTGGATCATTTATTTTTCTGGAATTGAGCTGCAGGACTTGCTTGTATAGTTCTGAGATTAATTCTTTGTCAGTTGCTTCGTTTGTTATTATTTTCTCCCATTCTGAAGGCTGTCTTTTCACCTTGCTTATAGTTTCCTTTGTTGTGAAAAAGCTTTTATTGGGGTATATTCCTCTAAGTGGATAAATACATGTGTAATTTTGCCAGATATTTACTAATTTCCCCCCTCCAGGACGCATATCACTTTGCATTCTCCCTAGTAAAGTATGTGAATGTGTAAAATACTCACAAGCTTTTTCATTTGACCTGATGGACTCCTATGCATGCGTGTGTGCTACGTCACCTCTGTCGTGTCTGACTCTCTGTGACCCTATGGACCACAGCCTGCCAGGTTCCTCTGTTCATGGGATTCTCCAGGCAAGAATACTGGAGTGGGTTGCCATTTCCTTCTGCAGGGGACCTTCTCAACCCAAGGACTGAACCCATGTCTTTTGTGTCTCCTGCATTGGCAGGGGGGTTCTTTACCACTAGTGCCACCTGGGACCCCTGGTGGACTCCTATACATACTTTAAAACCCATCCCCAACATCCAGGAAGACTTCCCTTCTCCTCAGGCTTTCCCTTCTTGCCTTTCCCAGCTCCAGAGTCCTTCCTCTGGTTCAGTCCTGACATCGAGAGGCTGAGAGTGTCTCAAGCTCCATATTCTCCAGACTGGGAGCTCCTTGAGTGCTGGCTCCAGAATTGAGTCTTCTAGGGGCATTCAGCACAAGACTGAGAACAGAAAGGTGACAATAACAGAAGGTTTTCTGCCTGAACATAGGACAGTCCCTTAGCTCTGGGCCTCTCTGGCTGAGTCCTCCTGGGCCAGAGGAAAAGAACTAGGCCAAGCTAGCCAGTATTCTGGATTCTCCTGTTTGCCCTCTTGCTAAGTCACCTGTGCTCTAAGGCTGATGTGTCCACTGTGAGTCTGTTACCTGTCTAGAGGTTACCTTCCAGGCAGAGGAGTGGAGCATGATTGAAGGCAGAGAGACCCCAGGTCCAATTCAGGCCTCCCTACTCCCTGGGTGGAGCCCCTCCTTTCTCCATGCCTTAATTCCTCCATCTCTAAATGTGAATAATAATGTGTCTATCTTATGCTTGGAGCAAAGGTATGAGTGATATGAAATAACATCAACCTACTTATGATTTATATCTAATTTATTTACTAATGAGGTGAAATCCATGTACCATAAAGTTAATCATTTCAAAGTGAACAATCCAGTAGCATTTAGTACCTTCACAATGTTGGGCAATTATTATCTCTGCTGCTAAGTCACTTCAGTCGTGTCCGACTCTGTGCGACCCCATAGACGGCGGCCCACCAGGCTCCTGTCCCTGGGATTCTCCAGGCAAGCATACTGGAGTGGGTTGCCATTTCCTACTCCAGTGCATGAAAGTGAAAAATGAAAGTAAAGTTGCTCAGTCCTGTCCAACTCTTCACGACCCCATGGACTGCAGCCTACCAGGCTCCTCCGTCCATGGGATTTCCTAGGCAAGAGTACTGGAGTGGGGTGCCATTGCCTTCTCTGAGCTATTATCTCTATCTAGTTCCAAAACATTTTCATCACCCTAGTTGGAAACCTCATACTGATTAAGTAATCACTCCCCATTTCCTCCTTCCCCTCTCCCTCCCCAGCCTCTGGCAACCACCAGTCTGCTTCCTGTCTGTAAGAATTACCTATTCTGGGCATTTCATAAAAATGGAGTCCTACATTATGGGACATTTTGTGTCTGGTTTCTTTCACTCAACATAATGCTTTTGAGGCTCATCTACATGTAGCGTATGTCAGAGCTTCCTTCCATTTTGTGGAGGAATAATTTTCTTTTCTGTAGATATTTGACATTTTGTTTCTCCAGTCGTCATTTGATGGGCATCTGGGTGGCTTCCACTTTTGGCTGCTTTGAATAGTGCTGCTGTGAACGTGAGTGTGTGCTTGCACTTGTTTGAGTACAGTTTTCAGTACTTTTGGGTTTCCACCCAGGAGTGGAATTACTAGGATGTTTAATTTTTTGAGAGATCATGAAACTCCACTGTTTATTTTTACACACTTGGGATCTCTGATGCCTCCCAAAGCCAGCGAGGAGAGAATTCTAAGTCTCCATTTGGCAGCCAAAAAAACTGAGGCTGGGAGAGGTGCCACACCACCACAGAATAGCTCCCATCTGCTTCGTGACCATTGGGTGCCACACACTTGCTAAGGAGGGTTTTAGAATTGTACCCCCATAGCCTCACCATCCCCGGAATCCGATAGATCTGGGTTTAACTCCCAACTTGGGCAAGGTATACTCTGGATCTCCATCTCCCTCTTTCATCTGCATGCATGCTCAGTTGCTTTAGTTGTGTTCGACTCTGTGCAACCCTGCAGGCTGTAGCCAGCCAGGCTCCTCTGTCTGTGGAATTCTCCAGGCAAGAATACTGGAGTGGGTTGCTTTGCCCTCCTTGAGGGGATCTTTCCTGGCCCAGGGATCGAACCAGCATCTCTCATGTTCACCTGTGTTGGCAGGCGGGTTCTTTGCCACTAACGCCACTTGGGAAGCCCCTCTATTATCTCAGTCCCTATCTTAACATGCAGAATGAATGCGGAGAATGTAGGCAGCCGATGGGGCTTGCGTTAAATAAACCTTTGAGGGAATTCCCTGGTGGTCCAGTGGTTAGGACTCTGCACCTTCACTGCTGAGAGCCTGGGTTCAATCACTGGTCCCGGAACTGAGATCCCACAAGCCACACAGCATGGCCAAAAAATAAAGCAGGCTTTTGATTTAAAGATGAATCAAACAAAAAAGTGATCGACTCAGGCTCAAAAGGGTGAGTAACTTGCTAAAATCACATAGCAATTGGTGGCTAGATCCAGCCTGCAAGCATTTTTGAGGTTTCCTGAACCGCTTTGGAAGCTGGTGAGGTGAGATCCTTAAGGCAGGTTCTCTTGTGTTGGGGGGAGGGACTTGCTGCTGTGTTGCTTTGTTCTTTGGGGAGCTGAACTTTGATAACAGAGAATCTTGCTGAATCAGCCTGGGGTGGCTTGTGGTCTTGAGCGACAATTGGTTCCCCCGGGGGAGGTTACCTTTGCCCCTAACTGTTCACTCCTCTTTCCTGTTCTACACTTTATATCAGCACAGCCGAAGGCAGGATGACTTCTGGTGCCCCAGACAGGCTGGCCCAGGTGCTTCCTTGCCTCTAGGCATTGGAACCCGCTGGTCCCTCTGCCTTGAGGCACCCATCACCCTTGCCTTTCATTTCTGCCCTGCATACTCTAGAATCTTCCCAGTCGACTTCTTCCCTCACCTCTGGTCTCCTCTCCCCTTGGGTTCCCCACTCCAGCCCACTGACCTCTTGCTCCTTGAGGAGCCTCCCCTCATTCAGCCCCAGGGCCTTTGCACTTGTTCCCTTTGCTCAGAATGCTCTTCTTCCTGTCTTCCTATCATTCTGAGATCATTCAAACATCACTTCCCCTTAGAGGCCTTGCTCTGACCACCTTATCTAAACTAGGTTCCTTGTCCTTCCTGTGAGCACATCCTACTTACTAAGATCCTTACCAGACATTATTGTATTCATTTGTTTATTTAAATTTTTTAAAAATTTATTTTTTGGCCACATTGCACAGCATGTGGGATCTTTAGCTCCTGACCAGGAATGGGACTCATGTCCCCTGAAGTGGAAGCACAGTCTTAACCACTGGACCACTAGGGAAGGCCCTCATTTGTTCATTTACTGCTGCCTTGGCAACTTGAATGTAAACTACATCAGGGCAGGAACCTGTTTGCTCAGTACTGTATCTCTAGGCTGAGACCAGTGCCTTGCACATAGTATTCAGGTGTTCAAAAATGTCTGTCAACGGAGTGGCCACAAGGTTCCTTATCATAAATATGAATTATTTTTCCTCCCAAATTGGAGGACGAATGTGAAGACCTTTTTCATGCTTAGCATTCAAGTTCTGGAACTCTCAACAGGGTCTCAGCAATTAAAATCCTGATTCTGTTCTCACCACCAGAAGTGTCACCTTGGGCAAGTCACTGGCCTCCAATTTGTCAAATAAAGTCTTTAACTCTTAACTACTCCCCCCCCCCTTTTTTTTTTTCAAAAGCTGGCGAAAGCTGTGGCTCCCAGTCTCCCCTGGTAAACTGAACTCATGATTTGGTACATGATTTTAAGGGATTTACTAATGCCCTGCCCAGAGTCCAATTCTGAGTTTTCACTCTCCAGATAATCAGTATCAAAATTGATTTGTTTGAGGACTCACTGGTCAGCAGCTAGTTAAATAATATCAATAGTCTGTGCTTAGCCTCATGCTGGGAGATTCTGGGGTCCCAAAAGACCTAGTCATGAGCTAGCTGGGAGAGCCCACAGTGGGAGCTTGAGTACAGCCTAGGGATGAAGCATAGAAAGGCTTGTGGAGGAGGGGCTGCTGCAGCTGGGCTTTGAAGGATGAATAGGAGTTAGTTTGCCAGAAATGGGTATTCCAGCAGAGGCAAGCTAGCTTCTGGGGATTTAAGGGAGGGAGGAGAAATAATAACACATATTTATACAGCATACAGTCCATTTTTGGGTTGGATTCTCAGGTCCACCCTAACAGGAAAGGAGATGATTGCCCTCCTTTTACAGCTGAGAAGAAGGAGGCACAGAGCTAAGAAGAGCACACCAGTTCACAGAGCTGGTAATTGTTAGAACAGGATTACTGCTGGCTTCTCCTAAAGAGGTATTCTTATTGGTTGAGGGACAAGATGGTTGTTTTTAATAGGCTGAGGTGGGAACGTGGAGTCTGGTTGTGTGAGATGCGGGAGAATGTCTGATTGGCTGAAGGGAGGGAGGGTAGAGTCTGATTTGCTGAGGGCTGGGGGGGCGAGGGGAGGGGGTGGAGTCTAATTGGATAAGAAGCAGGAGATTGGAATTTGTCCAGCTGAAGGACAGGAGAGCATTTAATTGGCTAAGGTGTAGAAGGATAGACTCTGATTGGCTTGCTGCTGCTGCGGCTAAGTCGTCTCAGTCGTGTCCGACTCTGTGCGACCGGATAGACGGCAGCCCACCAGGCTCCCCCGTCCCTGGGATTCTCCAGGCAAGAACACTGGAGTGGGTTGCCATTTCCTTCTCCAATGCATGAAAGTGAAAAGTGAAAGTGAAGTCGCTCAGTACTCTTGCCTGGAGAGTCCCATGGACGGAGGAGCCTGGTGGGCTGCAGTCCATGGGGTCGCTAAGAGTTGGACACGACTGATTGGCTTAGGGGAGGTCAAAATGAAGTATCAGCAGTATCATTTACCCTCTGTTTCATAAGTCCTTTATCCCTAGGCTCTGGTATGGGGAGGTGGAGATTAAGCCCCGCCCCAAACTATGGGGAAATGGAGACAGGTGTGTGTGGAGGAAGGGAGGGGGCTGGGTCACTCTAGGCAAAGGCCAGAGAAGACACCTTGTTCCCTACTGCTCATCTTGCCGTCCCCAGAGTGACTGGATTACTAGGATTCTTGTCCAGGCAGGAGAAGAGTGAAGCTAACCCTCCACCCGCAGAAGGTGAAGTTCTTGATCCTCTGAGCTTCCCACATTCCCTGACAACACCCCTAGTTTTAGGGAAACATGCTGTCCACCTCTCTCTTGTTGCAGTAGCAGCAAGCCAATCAGAGAGAGGTTTCTGAGGACCAAGGCTTGTCCTCCCTCCACCCACCTCAAAGCAATTGTTGTTGTTCAGTCACTAAGCTATGTCTGACTCTTTGTGGCCTTGTGGACTGCAGCCAGGGTCCTCTGTCCTCCACAATCTCCTGGGGTTTGCTCAAATTCATGTACATTTAGTTACTGATGTTATCTAACCATCTCATCCTCTGCCACCTCCTTCTCCTTTTGCCTGCAATCTTTCCCAGCATCAGGGTCTTTTCCAGTGAGTTGGCTGTTCAAATCAGGTGGCCAAAGTATTGGAGCTTCAGCTTCAGCATCAGTCCTTCCAATGAATTTTCAAGGTTGATTTCCATTAGGATGGACTGGTTTGATCTTGCAGTCTAAGAGATGGTTAAGAGTCTTCTCCAGAACCACAATTTGAAGGCATCAATTCTTCAGCACCCGCTCATCCTTCTTTATGGTCTAATTCTCACATCCAGACATGACTACTGGAAAAACCATTAGCTTTGACTAGACGGACCTTTGTTGGCAAGCATCTCCACCTGGGCCTATATTGCTATAGTCCTTGTCTTCCCTGAAGTTCTCTCCCTTTCATTCATCCCTCTCATTCTGAAACATACACTTTATCAAGACTGAGTCAAAAAGAAACAATTTGAACAGATTGATCACCAGAAATGAGATTGAACCTGAAATTAAAAAAAAAAAAAATGTCCCAGCAAACAACAGTCTAGGACTAGGCAATCCCACAGGGGAATTCTACCAAACATATAAAGAAAAACTAATACCTAGCCTTTTCAAACTACAGCAAAAAATTGAAGAGGAAGGTACACTCCCAAACTCATTCTCGGAGAATACCATTACCCTGATACCAAAAACCAGACAAAGACAACAACAACAAAAAGACACAAAACAGAAAATTACAGGCCAGTGTCTGTTTTGTTATTGTTTTTATCAATATTTTAAAATTGAAGTATAGTTGATTTACAATGTTGTGTTAATTTCTACTGTACAGTGAAATGATTTAGTTATGCATATATATATATATTCTTTTCTAAAAATGTTCTTTTCTATTATGTTTTATAATAGGATATTGAATATAGTTCTCTGGGCTATACAGCAGGGCTTTGTTTATCCAATCTATATATAAAAGCTGATGCAACTTTAAATTGGATTTTTTTTTTTACTTTCTATTTCTGATATTTCATTATTAGTGTATAGAGACACGGCAGATTTCTGTTTACTAATCATGGACCCAGCAACCTTGCTGAATTTGTTAGTTCTGAAAGTTTTGGAATGAAGACTTTAGGGTTCTGCATATAGAGTATCGTGCCATCTGCAAATAGGGATGGCTTTACCTCTTCCCTTCCAACTTGGATACACTTTATGTCTTTTTCTCGTTTCTGATTGCCATGGCTAGGACTTCCAGTACTATGTTAAACAGAAGCAAAAGTGAACATCCTTGTCTTACTCCTGAATTTAGTATGTAGGCTTTCAATTTTCACCATTGAGCACTATGTTGGCTGTGAGTTTATCATAAAGAGACCTTAGCTCTATACCCACTTCAATGAGAGTTTTCATCATGAATGAATGCTGAATTCTGTCAAATGCTTTTTCTTCCATTGTTGAGATGGTTGTATAATTTTTATCTTTCCTTTTTAAAATGTGGTATATCACATTGACTGATTTCCATATGTTGAACCATTCTTGTGACCCTGGAATAAATCCAACTTGACCATGCTGTATGATCATTTTTATGAATTGTTGGACTCAGTTTGCTAATATTTTGTTGAGAATTTTTGGATCTTATATTCAGCAAAGATATTGGCCTATAATTATTAGAGAAAGGCAAATAAAAAACTACAGTGAGATACAACCTCACACAGGTCACACAGGTCAGAATGGCCATCATTAAAAAGCCTGCTGCTAAGTCACTTCAGTTGTGTCCAACTCTGTGTGACCCCATAGACGGCAGCCCGCCAGGCTTCCCTGTCCCTGGGATTCTCCAGGCAAGAACACTGGAGTGGGTTGCCATTTCCTTTTCCAGTGCATGAAAGTGAAAGGTGAAAGAAGTCGCTCAGTCATGTCCGACTTTTAGCGACCTCATGTACTGCAGCCTACCAGGCTCCTCCATCCATAGGATTTTCCAGGCAAGAGTACTGGAGTGGGGTGCCATTGCCTTCTCCATTAAAAAGTCTACAAACAACAAATGCTAGAGAGGGTATGGAGAAAAGGGAATACTCCTACACCATTGGCAGGAATGTTATTTGGTGTAGGCACTGTGGAAAACAGCATAGAGGTTCCTCAGAAAACTAAAAATAGAATTATCACATGATCCAGCAATCATATGGGCATGAGTATATGGCATACATGCCCATGTACTCCTGGGCATGTATCTGGACAAAAAGGTGCATACATCCCTATGTTCATAGCAGCACTCTTCACAATAGTGTAAAAGCTTCACGATAGTGAAGACATGGAAACAACGTGAACAAAATAATGCCACTTGCAGCAACATGGATGTAACTAGACACTGCCATCCTAAGTGAAATAAGTCAGGAAGAGAAAGACAAATACTGTATGATATCACTTACATATGAAATCTAAAATATGACACAAATGAACCCATGTGTGAAACAGAGTCACAGACACAGAGAACTGGCTAGTGGTTGCAAAGAGGGTTGAATCAATATTGTTAAAGTGGCCATACATACTCCTGAAAGCAGTCTATAGATTCAGGGCATGTGTGCACTCAGCCACTGTCCAACTCTTTGTGACCCCATGTAGCCTACCAGATTCCTCTGTTTGTGGGATTTGTCAGGCAAGAATACTGGAGTGGGTTACCATTTCATCTTCCAGGGGATATTCCCAATCCAGGGATTGAATTCATGTCTCCTGTGCCTCCAGCACTGCAGGCAGATTTTGTACCACTGAGTCATCAGGGAAGCCGAAAACCCCTATAAAAATACCCATGACATTTTTCACAGAACTAGAACAAACAATCCTAAAATTTATATGGAACCACAAAAGACCTGGAATTGCCAAAGCAATCCTGAGAAAAAAAGAGAAAAGAAAAAAGCTGGAGGTATAATCCTCCCAGACTTCAGGGTATACCACAAAGCTACAGTAATCAAAACAGCATGGTAGTACAGACACATAGATCAATGGAACAGAATAAAAAGCCCAGAAATAAGCCGACATACCAATAGCCAATTAGTCTACAACAAAGGAGGCAAGAATATACAATGAAGAAGACAATCTCTTCAGCAAGTGGTGCTGGGAAAACTGGAAAGCTATATGTAAGAGAATGAGGTTAGAACATTCCCTCACACCGTATACAAAAATAAACTCAATGTTGACCTAAATGCAAGACCTGAAACTAAAAAGCTTCTTTCGCATTCTCCACTGAAAATTCCAGTCTAAATGGGCCCAGGCCAAAAACTCTGGAGTTACCCATGACTTTTCTTTCTCTCACACTGCATTCAATCTGTCAGCAGATCTTTTCAGGGGCCCGCCAGGATACGCACGATCTGTGCTGTCACCTCCCAACCCTCTTCTCTTCCAACTCTCCTCCACACTCAACTTGCTGTAGACTCATGGGTCTCTTGGATGTTTCTTAAGACACAGTCCACCCTCAGGACCTTTGCACAGACTGTGCCCTCTGCCTGGTAAGCTTTCTCCAAATATCTTCCTTCTTCCCTTCTGAATGAACATTCATGCATGTCACTTGTGTCTGACTCTTTGCACCCCATGGATTGTAGCCTACCAGTCTCCTCAGCCCATGGGATTTTCCCAGCAAGAATACTGGAGTAGGTTGCCATTTCCTGCTCCAGGGAATCTTTCTGACCCGGGGGTTGAACCCATGTCTTTGGCATCTCCTGCATTGGTGGGCAGATTCTTTACCACCTGGAATTCCCCCTTTCCTTCTGGTCTCTGCTTAAATGTCACTTCCTCAGAGAAGACTAGTGGCTCAAATGGTAAAGAATCTGCCTGCAATGTGAGAGATCTTGGTTTGATCCCTGGGTCGAGAAGATCCCCCAGAGAAGGAAATGGCAATCTACTCCAGCATTCTTGACTGGAAAATCTATGGACAGAGGATCCTGGTGGGCTACAGTCCATGGGATCACAAAGAGTTGGACACAACCAAGCAACTAACACTTTCACTTTCAGAGAGGCCTTTCTCTTTTCCTTACCTCACTAGATTGTTCCTCCATAGGAAACATATATCACATAAAATACCCCCTTAAATTATGCGCTGCAGGCTTCCCTGGTAGCTCAGTAGTGAAGACTCCCACCTGCCAAGGCAGGAGACACAAGTTTGACCTCTGTTCTAGAAGATCCCACATGCCGTGGCATGGCTAAGCCCTTGCACCACAACGATTGAGCCTGTGCTCTAGAGCCCGGGAACTGCAACTACTGAAGCCTGTGTGCCCTAAAGTCTGTGTTCTGTAGCAAGAGAAGCCGCTGCAATGATAAGCTCATGCTCTAGAGAGTAGCTCCCACTCCCTGCTACTAGAGAAAAGCCTGCACAGCAATGAAGACCCAGCAGAGATAAAATAAATAAATAAGTAAAATTATATAAAAAATTATATGCTGCTGATCACATGCTTTAAATATATATAAATTTATATAAATTAAATAAATAAATACATATATATATATATATATATATCCAGAGATTGGGAATGTGATTTGTTTTATTCACTGTAAAACAACACCTGGTACTCTCTGGGGACTTTTTAAAGTATTTCTTTACTTTTAAAAATTTATTGTATTATTCTTACTGTTATTTTATTTATTTTTATGTTTTGGCTGTGCTGCACAGGATATGGGATCTTAGTTCCCTGACAATCAATCAAACCTGCTCCCGTTGTATTGGAAGTGCAGAGTCTTAACCACGACACTGCTAGGGAAAACCCGAACTTGTTTGTTGAATAAACATGTGCTCTCTGCCAGCTGGGACTGGGAGAGGCATGGAATGAAAAAGAATGTCTCCTTGCTTGGAGTTCAGTCCTGTCCAGAGGGAGACAGTCACTAAACAGACCATTTCAAGAATAATTTTTCTGTGACTGAAGATGCGTAGGAGCTATGGCTGCCTTGAGTATGATTTTTGAACTGAAGACAGAAGCTGGGGAAGCCCTCAGAGCTGAGACCTAAAGGATAAATAGAAGTTAGCTGAGCAGGTGAGAAGGAACAGAGTTCTAGGCAGAAGGAACAGCATGTACACAGGCTTTGAAGTGGGAGATGGCCTTGGCGAGTTTGGTGAAAAATGGTCTCAAGTGACTGGTGTATGGACTACGAGCAAGAAAGTGGTGAGTGATGAGTGGGAAAGGGCGGTTTGCTCCCTTATTCACCCAGAACTCCTGAACTGCTCTCATCTTGGCTTCAGATCTCCCCAGGTCTTTGTGCCCTATTTTGTGTCCTAGGAGAGACTGCTAAGGACAACTCAAGCAGCTCTTTTGCCTTGTGACTTACAGGTGGGTTCAAAATGCGGAGCCACAGCAGGCATGGGAGGGAGGAGAGTGAGATCAGTGTATTTTTACCTCATCCCCTTTCCTTGTAGTTTGTGCAAGCAGGCTGAGGCTCTTGGCCAAAGGTTCATGACCCCTGCCAGACAGTCGTTTCCACATAGCCTGATCTGGTTCGAGTTGTAGTAACCACGTACTCCTTGGCTCCAGTCCCAGGGGAGCCGTCACCAGGAACCATTCTGGGGTACTGTATTATCCATTTGAAAATAGTGCTTTTATTAAATCCTTTTCAAATTACCCCATTTGAGTACTCTGTTTCAGAACTCTCTCTTTTTTAAGACTGAGGTTAAATTCACATAATATAAAGTTAACCTCAATCAAATCCCTTCTGATTATACAGTGGCAGTGACGAATAGATTCGAGGGATTAGATCTGGTAGTCAGAGTGCCCGAAGAACTATGGACAGAGATTTGTAACACTGTACAGGAGACAGTGACCAAAGCTATCCCCAAAAAGAGAAACACAAGACAGCAAAGTGGTTGTCTGAGGAGGCCTTGCAAACTGCCGAGAAGAGAAGAAAACTGAAAGGCAAGGGAGAAAGGGAAGATACAGCCAACTGAACAGAGAGTTCCAGAGCAAAGCACGGAGAGATTAAGAAGGCCTTTGTAAGTGAACAATGCAAATAAATAGAAGGAAATAAGAGAGTTGGAAGGCTTAGAGATCTCTTCAAGAAACTTGGAGTTAGCAAGGGAACATATCATGCAAGGATGGGCACAATAAAGGACTGAAATGGTAAGGACCTAACAGAAGCAGATAAGATAAAGAAGAGGTGGTAAGATTAGCCAGAAGAATTGTACAAAAAAGATCTTAATGACCTGGATAACCAGGATGGTGTGGTGACTCACCTAGAGCTGGACATCATGGAGTGTGAAGTCAAGTGGGTCACAAGAAGCACTACTACAAAGAAAGCTGGTGGAAATGATGGAATTCCAGTGGAGCTATTTAACATCCTAAATGATGATTGTGTTAAAGTGCTGCACTCACTATGTCAGCAAATTTGGAAAACTCAGAAGCAGCCACAGGACTGGAAAAAGTCAGTTTTCATCCCAATGCCAAAGAATGTTCATCAGTTCAGTTCAGTTCAGTTGCTCAGTTGTGTCCAACTCTTTGCGACCCCATGAATCGCAGCATGCCAGGCCTCCCTGTCCATCACCAACTCCTGGAGTTGACTCAGACTCACGTCCATCGAGTCAGTGATGCCATCCAGCCATCTCATCCTCGGTCGTTCCCTTCTCCTCCTGCCTCCAATCCCTCCCAGCATCAGAGTCTTCCAGTGAGTCAACTCTTCACATGAGGTGGCCAAAGTATTGGAGTTTCAGCTTTAGCATCATTTCTTCCTAAGAAATCCCAGGGCTGATCTCCTTCAGAATGGACTGGTTGGATCTCCTTGCAGTCCAAGGGACTCTCAAGAGTCTTCTCCAACATCCCAAATCGTGAACAAGAATGCTCATACCACCCACAATTACACTCATTTCACATGCTAGTAAGGTTATGGTCAAAATCCTTCAAGTTAAGCTTCAGCAGTACGTAAACCAAGAACTTCCAGATGTACAAGCTGAGTTTAGAAAACTCAAGAAGCACAGGTAAGCATAGAGGAAACACAGATCAAATTGCTAACGTTCATTAGATCGCAGAGAAAGCAAGAGAATTCCAGAAAAACATCTATTTCTGCTTCATTGACTACACTAAAGCCTTTGACTCTTAAAGAGATGGGAATATCAGATCATCTTACCTGTGTCCTGAGAAACCTGTATGCAGATCAAGAAGCAACTTACAACTGGACATGGAACAGCAGCCTGGTTCAAAATTGGGAAAGGAGTATGACAAAGCTGTATATTGTCACCTTGCTTATTTAACTTATATGCAGAGTACATCATGGGAAATGCCAAGATCGATGAATCACAAGCTGGAATCAAGATTGCAAGGAGAAACGTCAACAACCTCAGATATGTGGATGATACCACTCTAATGGCAGAAAGGGAAGAGGAACTAAAGAGCCTCTTAATGGGGGTGAAAGAGGAGGGTGAAAAAGCTTGCTTAAAACTCAACATTCAAAAAACTAAGATCACGGCATCCAGTTCCATCACTTCATGGCAAATAGAAGGGGAAAAAGTGGAAACAGTGACAGATTTTATTTTCTTGGGCTCCAAAACCATTGCAAATGGTTACTGCAGCCATGAAATTAAAAGACACTTGCTCCTTGGAAGAAAAGCTCTGACAAAGCTAGACAGTATATTAAAAAGCAGGGATATCACTTTGCCAACAAAGGTCTGTCTAGTCAAAGCAATGGTTTTTCCAGTAGTCATGTACAGATGTGAGAGTTGGACCATAAAGAAAGCTGAGTGTCAAAGAATAGATGCTTCAAATTGTGTTGCTGGAGAAGGCTCTTGAGAGTCTCTTGGGCAAGGAGATCAAACCAGTCAGTCCTAAAGGAAATCAACCCTGAATATTCATTGGAAGGACTGATGCTGAAGCTGCAGCTCCAATACTTTGGCGACCTGACGTGAAGAGCTGACTCACTGGAAAAGACCCTGATGCTGAGAAAGATTGAGGGCAGGAGGAGAAGGGGGAGGAGGAGGAGGAGATGGTTGGATGGCATCACTGACTCAATGAACATGAATTTGAGCAAACTCCAGGATATAAAGCAGGACAGGAAAGCCTGGCATGCTGCAGCCTATGGGTGCACAAGGAGCTGGACATGACTTAGCTAGTGATCAATAACAATAAAAATTAATCACTTAAAAATGTACAATTCAGTGACCATAGTATATTCACAAATATTGTGTGACCATCACTTCAGTCTAGTTCCAAAATTTTTCATCACCCCAAAAAGGAGATCTTATATCCATCCCCTGTTTGGTATTGGCTCCTTATTGCCCCTTCATCAAGCCCCCGGTAACCACTAATCAGCTTTCTGTCTCTATGGATTTACCTATTCTTGGACGTTTCATATAAGTGGAATCATACAGTGCATGGCCTTTCCTGTCTGACTCCTTTCATTTGGCATAGTTGTTTCAAGGTTCATCACACTGTTAATGAATCAATGCTTCTTTGTTCTTTTTAAAAAAATTATTTATTTTTAATTGAAGGATAATCATAATATTGTGTTGGTTTCTGCCATACATCAACATAGGTCTACACATGTCCCCTCCCTCTGGAGCCTCCTTCCTTCTTCCCACCCCATCCCACCCATCTTGGTTGTCACAGAGCCCTTGTTTGTGTTCCCTGCGTCATACAGCAAGTTCCTCCTGGCTATCTATTTTACATATGTTAGTGTATATGTTCCATGCCACTCTCTCCATTTGTCCCACTCTCTCCTTCCTAGCTGAGTAATGCTCCATCATACAAATACTCCATAATTGTTTATCCATTCATCCACTGATGGACACGTGGATTGTTGCCACCTCCTGACTACTGTAAATAATGCTGCTATAAACATATATATTCATATGTCTGTGTGAGTCCCTGTTTTCAGTTCTTTGGGGCATATACTTAGAAGTGGAACTTGGTTCATATGGTAATTTTATTCCTCTAAAAAGGAATGCCCAAACGTTTTCCCATGGTGGTTGCATCACCTTACATCCCCATTATCAGTCCATGAGGAAAGCTCTCTTCTTTTCACCTCTGCCCCTTAAAGTCTGCTGTGGGCTTCTGGAGCCCTTCCCCGTACCAAGCCACGCTTCACCTTTACTCACTTCCAGGTGTCTTTCTGGCACCATCTCCCTAGTCCGATCACTGCCTCCACTTCCTCCCCTCCTACTCGGACTTGTCTGTGGAGCCTGGCTGAGGACTCTGGTGACTTGGTAACCACACAGTCCTGACTCTTGTCAGTGCCTGGGCCTCTTGACCTCTGGCACAGGGGATGCTGCTTCTTACCTGGCTTCTTCCACTTTCCCGATGTGACCTCCAGCTCCATGTCTCTGCCTGTCGTCTTTCTGAACACAGCTGTGATCAACACTTCTTCCGTCCTCTTCTCAGTCCAACTGCTGGAGTAATGTCAGTGACACATCACATTGGAATCTACTGTCTTCCCAATACAGGTGAGTCACAGACACACTGCTCACGATAGTTCTTGCTGCCTCCTGGGTGTCTGCATGCATGACCAAGAGGTCTTTTTCAGACTCAAGGCAAGTCAGGGTGTCTCAGCCTTGGCACTGCTGACATTTGGGGCCAGATCGTTCTCTGCTGTGGGGGACCTCCTTTGTATCATAGGATGCTGAACAGCATCCCTGGTCTCCACCCACTAGATGGATCCCTACAGGGATCCATCCCACTCTGCAGTCTGCCCAAAGTGTCTTCAGACATTGCCAAATGTTCTCTGGGGGAACAATCTGTCCCAGTTGAGAACTGCTGCTGCTGCTGCTAAGTCGCTTCATTCGTGTCCGACTCTGTGCAAACCCATAGACGGCAGCCAACCAGGCTCCCCCGTCCCTGGAATTCTCCAGGCCAGAACACTGGAGTGGGTTGCCATTTCCTTCTAGGATAGCCCAACTCAATCCTGAAACTTGTGCTAACGCTTTTCCAGCCCATGCTCTGTACCACGCATGGCGCTGAGGACACTGCAAACGCCGTCTCATCTCCTGGTCACTGCCTGCATTTTATCTGTCCAGGGATGGAGTACCACAGGGATCATGTGACTTGCCTGAGGTCGCACAGCCAGGAAGCCTACTCTCACTGCTTCCGCATCCCCTGGCCTCTCAGCTTGGTCCTCCTTCCTTGCCTCCATCTCTCAGGGCAGAAAAGCTGGGCTGACACCCTCTCCTCTCCTCCTCAGTCCCCTAGAAACCCACATCCTGCGGGACACCAGTGAGGACACTCACCAGTGACAGCCTTGAGGGGTGGGATGGGATGGGAATTGGGAGGGAGGCTCAGGAGGGAGGAGTCACACATATACCTATGGCTGATTCATGTTGATTTACGGTAGAAACCAACACAATACTGTGATTATCCTCCAATTAAAAGTAAAATTAAATAATAAAAGAAAAGCTCCAATGTGCTGTAAAACAAACCAACTGGGAATTTCCTAGTGGTCCAGTGGTTAGGACTCCACACTCTCACTGCCAAGGGCTGAGGTTCAATCCCTGGTCAGGGAGCTAAAATCTCACAAGCCACAGAGCCAGCACAGACAAAAAAAAAAAAAAAAAATAGTAAGATTAAAAACAACAGCAACAATAACCAGGGCTTCCCTGGTGGCTCCCTGGCAAAGAATCTGCCTGCCAATGCAGTAGACAAGTGTTTGACTCCTGATCCGGGAACATCCCACGTACCACGGAGCAGCCAAGCCTGTGCCAGACGACTGCTGGGCCGCGCTCTGGAGCCCGGGAGCCAGAACTACTGAAGCCGGAGTGCCTACAGCCTGTGCTCCACAACGGAGCAGACACTGCAATGAGAAGCCTGTGTCAAACAGTTAGAGAGGAGCCCCCCGGGCTGCAACTAGAGAAGAGCCTGTGCCTCAGTGCACCCGGCACAGCCAAAATAAATAAACCTTAAACAAAACAACCAATGGAGGGCTCTTCCCTGTTCCAGTACCATCTGCGGCTCCCCATTGCTCACCAGGTCAACCCTCAGGCACTCGGACGGGACATCTCCAGCCTGCCTGTCGCTCACACCCCAAGGCCAGGGAAACCCACCTGCCCAGCCACCTCCTCTGGTGTCTCTGTGCTGAAGCCCCACCCCCTCTCCCGCGCCTGTTGAAATCCAACCTCTCCCTGAAGTCCTGGCTCAGATGTCACATCCCTCACGTTGCCTCCTCTGGCCTCCCTTCCGCCTCCTCCTAGCCACAAAGCTTCAATTATTTGTATATCCTCTCCTTCACCTCGAAACCCTACCCCCTCCCACTCTCGCCACCTACTGAGAACTTCATGAAAATGACAGAAAGAAATCACCCACATTTACCACCCTCTGGGGCAAGTGGTGCATCTTACATTTGTTCTAGAATTCTCTCCTTCAAGTTTTGAGCCCTCTGCCTCTTTCTGGAATTTGGGAAAGACCAGTGCCCTAATTTTTCCAAAACTCAAATTCAGGGATTTTCAGCCTCCTCCTTTGTCTTCATCTTAATCCAGACAGATGGTTTTGGATTCTGAAATTTCAGCCATTCACAATCACCTGTCACCATTTTTGCCCAGACTAGGTCTTACCTTTCTATTACTTAATAGTTTTCTCTCAGTGCTTTTCCTTTTAAGCCTTATTTATTTTAAGCAAAATTCATATTGCTGTTATTACATCCATGAGACTGGGGATTCAATGTTCAGGCCAAGTGTATTTTTTCTTCTACATATGAAAACAAATCTCTCATTTAATATAAATATACAAAATAGAAAATGAATAGAAAATGTTCCTCTGTGTGACAGATAAAATTACCAGGCTTGAGTTCAGGTTCTTTTTCAGCATGAGCCACCTGTTCTCCTTGCTTGGCTCTGCAACAAACCTTTCTCTGCCTAAAATAAAAGAAAATAAAATAAAAATAAGACTAGTAGACTGAATAGCTAAGGATACTTGTATCATGCTTTGGAAACCAGTCAGAGTACTTTCTGTAAGGTTCAGACTTGTAAAAACTCATTCATTCATTCATTCACTGAAAGTGTATTCTTTTCCTAGCTTGCTTTCAGTATATTGACAAATAAAACTTGTGTATATTCAGGATGTTCAATGTGATTTGACATTTATTCTCATTATTCAGAGTTTAGCTGGAAAACTGATACCTAACCTCATATAGTAGACCCTTTTCTACCTCACGGTAAAACCCTGTGTTATATCCCTTTACTGGTGGAAATATCTGTAGCTATTTCCCCCACTTGAATCTCAGTTCCATGAGGACAGATATTTGGTCTGTTTTATTCTCTGCCATATTCCCAGCTCTAAAACAATGCTTAGAATACAGTGGGTACTTCACTGTTGTCTGGACTAATTCTGAGCCAATGGCTGCTCAGCTCAGCACTGGCTAGTCTTGGGGGGGTGGGGCACTCTTAGGAAGACTCCAATCTCAAGGAGAGACAGAGCCAAGCTAAAGTGGGACCTGCACGTGGACCGGGTAGGGAAGTCTTGGCTGTCTCTGAACCAGGACATGGAATTAGCAATCAGGAGTTGCTGGTGAGGGAGAAGGCTGGAAGCTTCCCAGTGGTTAATAATAGCAGTCAGCGCTTACATAGTACTTCAGTTCAGTTCAGTTCAGTCACTCAGTCGTGTCCAACTCTTTGCGACCCTATGAATTGCAGCACGCCAGGCCTCCCTGTCCATCACCAACTCTGGGAGTTCACTCAAACTCACGTCCATCCAGTCAGTGATGCCATCCAGCCATCTCATCCTCTGTCATCCCCTTTGCCTCCTGCCCCCAATCCCTCCCAGCATCAGAGTCTTTTCCAATGAGTCAACTCTTCGCATGAGGCAGCCAAAGTATTGGAGTTTCAGCTTTAGCATCAGTCCTTCCAAAGAACACCCAGGGCTGATCTCCTTTAGAATGGACTGGTTGGATCTCCTTGCAACCCAAGGGAAAAACAAAAGTGCTCCTTACATCTTGAAACAGGGTTTCTCAACCTGGGCCTTGTTGACTTCCTCTGCTGTGAGAGGCTCTCCGATGTGGGCATCGTAGGGTGTTTAGCAGCATCCCTGGCCTCTACTCACAAGATGCCAATAGTACCCCAGCTCCCAGATGTGATGATCAAACGTTTCTCCAGACATTGCCAAAGGTGTCTAAGGAGCAGGGGTGGGGGGTGGGGGGTGGGCGGCAGAATTGCCTTGGGTGTGAACAGCTTCCCTAAAGCATTCTGACAGCCTTCTGAGGTGGGCATATAGTAAGTGAAGAAGCCATTTGAACTCTTCCTTCAGGGTTCACAGTCTACCACTGTGCTATACAGCGTTGCATTTGACCTTGGTCCCTGGCTCTGTCTTCTGAGAGTCCAGCACTGCTCTGGGCCTGCTCCATCTCTCGGCCCTTCCACCAGGCTAATCAGACCTCCTGCCTCATCAGCCCCCTGAGCCGGGACTGGCTCACGTGACCCTCACTAAGTCTGTAACTGCATCCAGAACTTATTTTTATTTGATAAATCAAAAGGCGTCGGAATAGTGGTCCTCTGGTGGATGAAATCTGAACGTGTTTGCCCTTTCTTCAATTTCGTTATGGTTTACTATAGTTTTAACTCTGGAGCTCATTAAAAGGGCATCATTATTTTCTCATAGCTTCCGGCTTCTCTGTTTGACCTGGTCCTTGCCTGAATCTGGACAGTCTTGAGGGGAGATATCTCCCCTCGAGCCTGCAGCCTGTGCCTCAGGTTCCCTAGATGGCCCTGAAATAAGAGCTTGGGCCTTTGCTCTCCAGGGTTTTTTCTCCCCCCTTTGACAGATAGTTTTGGGCATCCAGTATGTACAAGTTCATTTGCTTTGCCCTGGGGAGACTGTGGGGAGCTGGAGACCACCTGTGAGTCCTCCTATCTGCCTGCCCTCTTGCCCAGGTCAGATCAGGCAATGGTGTGTGCAAGTCTGGAGGCTGCCTGACTCCATCCGGGCACATCTGGAGCAGGCGGGCTGGCCAACCACGACATCCTAGCTGGAGGAGTCAAGGTGGCTGGCAGGAGACGGGTGGAGTGGGAGGAGCAGAAAAAGTCTGTGGTGCCTGTTGAATCCGGAAATCTTCCTGATGGCAGAGCCCCCGGCGGGTGGGCTGGACCCGAGATCCAGAGGGAGAAAGAGAGCTGGCTCCCAAGGGCTGTTGGAGTTTGAGGATTTCTGGGGATCCCAGAGGAGGGTCCTGGGGGCCTGCGGGTGCTGGCTTAGGGACCCCAGTTCCAGCTTGGGAGCAGGCCCTGGATTGGGGGCCATGAGGGGTGCTGGTGTGGGCGGTGAGTCCTAGAGAGTGGTCCAGAGGGGAATAAAGGCGCCAAAGGCAGTCAGGGTGGCAGGAAGCCTGATGGTTTTGGGCCTCTGGGTCAAGTCTGTCTCTTCACCTGTCTCTTTCTCTATCTCAGCATCCTGTTCTCCATCTTTCCACCTGTCACTCTCTCTCACTGGGGCCTCCGGTGTCTTCCCTTTCTGCTCCTGTCCACGCCTCCATGTCTCCACGTCTCTCATTTTCTCCCGTCTCTGGGGGCCGCGCAGCGGTCCCCGCCCAGAGGCTGTTGAGATCGGGGGCGTGCCCGGGGCGGGCCTCCCGTCCCGGGCGGCTGGCAGGGCGGATTAAAGGGCTGGGTTGCCTGACTGCGCGGGCAGAGCCGAGGTTGCGGTTCAGGCAGATCCGGATCTAGGGCCGGAGGCCGAGACCCGCAGGGTGAGTGCGTGTCGGGAGGGGCGGGCTGTAACCTAAGAGGGGCGGCAGCCCGGCGCGGTAACCCGAGGTGCACCAGCTTTCGGGCTGGTACCGCGGGTGCGAGCGGCTGCGCGCGGCGGCTGGGGGGGCACCGTGGGCCCCAGGGATCCCCAGGACCCAAGACGGGACTGCCTGTAAGGGACTCTGGTGTGTGTGTGTGTGTGTGTGTGTGTGTGTGTCTGTGTGTATCCCCGACCATATCTCCGACCGTCTGTGCATCTGTGAGAAGTTTCTCCTGTTGTGAGCCTGGGAGTCCTGGATACATGCTTCTCTCCGGGTTTCCGTGCAGACCCAGATCTTAAGAAGGCACAGACTCCTCATCAGGTCATCGTAGACGCATCCAAGCCCAGCCGTATGACGCCTCCTTAAGACTGAGTGGGGTCACTGGGATTTCACTTCACCTTGTCTTAAAGGGAAGCCTGCATGACGCTGGTGAACTTTAGGCTTGTGGTCCCACCTGGGTTACACACCTTGCAGGCATAGAGCCTCCAAGAGCCCCTCTATGAAAAGAAGATGCCTGCCTGGGTCCCCACAGTTGGCTGTGAGGATTGTGTGAGGTTCTGCTAATGTTCCCAGCTGATGTCTGTCGTATGATGAAGAAATGATGTTCCATTGTGTCAGAACCGGCCCGCTTGGACCACAGGGTGGCTAGCCAGCTGGAAGCACCACAAGGCAACTGAGGCCCATCAGCTGATAAGTCTCAGGATGGAGGTAGGAGGGAAACAGTTGAGGAGCTGGGATTTGAACAAACCAGCCCTGGCTGACCCCCAAATCCTGGGTACTTTCCGATGGCTGCTGCCTCTCGGTATAGCCCAGCTTGGGTTTCGGAGCAGTAACATTAGATCCAGACTAGTGTCCCGCCGTGACCTGAGTTTGTATCTGCAGAGGTGCTTGGATGACTCTGGGGACATTCAGAGAAAGGGACCCCATTTCTCCTCCCTAGTAAGATGTGGGCATGATTCTCTAAATCCTCGAATGGCAGGACAACAATAATGAATGTGATGGCAGTACCAACCACCATGAGAGATACCTTTGATCAAGGACTTCTTGTCCTTGATCAAGAACTGAGCTGAGCCGATTAAAAATTGTGGAAATGTCATCTCAGCCCCAGGAGGTGGATAATATGGTTCCTGTCTTTTGGATGAGGAAATGAAGGCTCCAAGAGGTGTACGGACACTCCCCTGAGGTCACACAGCTACGAGGCAGAGCTTCATGGAGTCCTTTTCAAGGTGCACATCCAAGTATGGTCACTCTGGATGGACAGAGACAATTGCAGCCCTGGAATGGGCTAGATTACTGGTGTCTTTTAAGCTTCTTTTTCTGTCAGGATTTCCTTTGGGCCAAAGTAACTGCAAGCAAATGCCTACAATATGTACAAAGCTGTGTTGAGACTCCCCGACTTCACACCCTGAACTGCCCACTTGGCCCTGCCCTCGTAACTGCCCCCTCAGTCTCTTTCTCAGAACCCCAGAAATTTGAGGGTAGGCCCCCTTCTGGCTCGTACCATCTGGGGCTTGGCACTTTGGAAAAATAAGAGTTGTGCCTGGGATAGCTCTTTGGCTAGAGGGGGGTCACAGGGACAGACTGTATTGACTACAGGCTTCGAGACAGGATGGAGAGCAGGGCTGGGATGTGAGGTATTGGGGACAGTCAGGGTTGGGTACTTGTTTGTCGGGCCACTTTGTGGGTGGGGGCAGAGGTAGGATGCGTAGTACCTGTGGTTTAAAGAGAGGCAGACATATGGTTTCTGGTGGGTCGGGGTCCACATTACTGCCTTCCTTCTCAGGAGTCCGCACGCCTTGAATGACGAGTCCCCATTTGCAGGCTGGGCTAACCTGACAAACCAGCACTCCGTGGGCGTGGGCTGGCCTTGGAGCCAGTCTCTGGCATCTCCATCTCCAGATAATGACTGCCCAAGTAGGGTGGGCGGGGTCACCTCTGCCAGGGCAGGTCTGCTGAAGGCCTTTCTTGGCTTCTGGAATGAGACTGGGGGCTGGTGCAGATAGGAACAGGCATGCCAGCTTCCCACATGGTCTTGAGAGTGTCAGCTTTGAATTTTTCTCACTTCCATAAAATGCCAACAGAAATAATAATGGCTGAAATTTGAAGAATAATGCCTGCTATGTGCCAAGCCTTATCTCACTGAAGTGTTCCAAACATCCTTAAGGGGTAGGTCCTGTTGTTATTAACCATTTTATAGATTGGAAAATGGAAGCCAAGGATGGGGACTGGGCCCCCTGCAGGCTGCTTAACTGGGGAGGGGCAGAGCTGTGATTTGAACCCAAAATGCATTTTGAAGGATAATGCAACCCCCTAACACCTCTTCATTTTATTTTTAATTTTTTTAGTTGAAGTACAATATATATACCAGAAAGTGCACATTCTAGAACTGGTGTTTCCTCACAGTGAACCCCCACATGTCACCAACACCCATATTAAGAAAAGGAATAGCTGCCTGCATCCCCAAACATGCTTCTCTGTTCTTTTTTATATTCATTTTGATTATGGTTTATCATAGGATATTGAATGTAGTTCACTGTGCTATCAATTAATTTTTCTTAAAAATAAAGAATTATATTTTTATTTTTAAAATTTAATTTATTTCTTTTTAAATAGAGGATAATTGCTTTACAATGTTGTGTTGGTTTCTGCGATACATCATTACGAATCAGCCAAAGGTATATGTATGTCCCTTCCATCTTGAACCTCCCTCCCACCTTGCACCCCATCCCTACCGTCTAGGTTGTCACAGAGCACCAGGTTGAACACCCTGTTATAATTTCTCATTAGCTCTCTGTTTTACATTTGGTAATATATGTATTTCAATGCTCCCCTCTCAGTTCTAGACTTTACCTTTAGGAGCAGTGTTAGGTTTAAGGGAAAATTACCCAGAAAGTACAGAGCTCCAACACCTGCCCCCCGCAACTCCCTTGTTATTAACATCTCCCATCAGCATGGTGCATTTGTTACAATTGATGAACCAATATAGAACATTATTACTAACCAAAGTCCACAGTTTAAAGTAGAGTTCATTCTTTGGGTTGTACAATTCACTAATTTTCACAGTTAAAACATTTTTGAGTGGTCAATATGTGCTCAGTTCAGTTCAGTTGCTCAGTCATGTCTTACTCTTTGCGACACCATGTACTGCAGCACACCAGGCCTCCCTGTCCATCACCAACTCCTGGAGTTTACCCAAACTCATGTCCATTGAGTCAGTGATGCCACCCAACCATCTCATCCTCTGTCGTCCCCGTTTCCTCCTGCCTTCAATCTTTCCCAACATCAGGGTCTTTTCAAATGAGTCAGTTCTTTGCATCAGGTGACCGAAGTATTGGAGTTTGAGCTTCAGCATCAGTCCTTCCAATGAATATTCAGACTGGTCTCCTTTAGGATGGACTGGTTGGATCTCCTTGTAGTCCAAGGGACTCTCAAGAGTCTTCTCCAACACCACAGTTCAAAAGTGTCAATTCTTTAGTGCTCAGCTTTCTTTATAGTCCAACTCTCACATCTGCACATGACTACTGGAAAAATCATAGCTTTGACTAGATGGACATTTTTTGGTAAATTTATGTCTCTGCTTTTTACTATGCTGTCTAGGTTGGTCGTAACTTTTCTTCCAAAGAGCAAGCATCTTTTAATTTCATAGCTGCAGTCACCATCTGCAGTGATTTTTGAAGCCCAAAAGATAAAGTCTGTCACTGTTTCCATTGTTTCCCCATCTATTTGCTATGAAGTGATGGGACTGGATGTCATGATCTTAGTTTTCTGAAAGTTGAGTTTTAAGCCAACTTTTTCACTCTCCTCTTTCACTTTCATCAGGAGGCTTTTAAGTTCTTCTTCGCTTTCAGCCATAAGGGTGGTGTCATCTGCATATCTCAGGTTGTTGATATTTTCTCCCGGCAATCTTAATTCCAGCCTGTGCTTCATCCAGCCCAGTGTTTCTCATGATGTACTCTGCATAGAAGTTAAATAAGCAGGGTGACAATAGACAGCCTTGACGCACCCCTTTCACGATTTGGAACCAGTCTGTTGTTCCATGTCCAGTTCTGACTGTTGCTTCCTGACCTGCATACAGATTTCTCAGGAGGCAGGTCGGGTGGTCTGGTATTCCCATCTCTTTCAGAATTTTCCACAGTTTATTGTGATGCACACAGTCGAAGGCTTTGGCATAAAGGCTCTCAATAAAGCAGAAGTAGATGTTTGCTTCTACTACTGCTACTTTAATATGTGCTCAGGGCATAGAAAGTCAGAAAGGCCCCCAAGGCTGGAGAAGGAAAGGTAAATCTCTCTTTCAGTCCTGCTCCCAGTTCTGCCAGTTTCCTTCCAGGAGCAGCCACCATGATAAATTTCTCATGGGTCCTCAAACTTTGTATTGCACTTAAAAATTGAGGCAAAATTCATCTAGTATAAAATAACTAAGAATATTTTTGTGTTTAGTTAGGCATTTATTTGGCTGCGCTGGGTCTTAGTTGCTGGACACAGGATTTTTGATCTTCATTGCAACGTGCAGGATGTTTTTGCTGCAGCATATGAAATCTAGTTCCCCATCTGGGGATTGAACCTGGGGCCCCTAGCATTGGGAGCTTGGAGTCTTAGCCACTGGACCACCAGGGAAGTCCCTAAAATAACTATTTTAAAGGGAACAATCCAGTGGCATTTAGTATCAATACATTCACAGTGTTGTGCGATCATTGCATGTATCTATTTCCAAAACATTTTCATCAGCCTGAAAGGAGACCCCATACCCATTAGCAGTCACTTCCCCTTCCCCACCCCCAGCCCCTGGCAACCATGAATCTGCTTCCTGTCTCTATGGATTTACCTACTCTGGATATCTCATATAAATTGGATTCTACAATACGTGGGCTTTTGTGTCTTGCTTCTTTCACTCAGCATGATATTTCTGAGGTTCATCCATGTTGTAGTATGTGTCAGTGCTTCATTCCTTTATGTGGCTGAATAATATTCCACTGTATAGATAGATACACTATATGATATTTATCCACCATCAACTGATGGACATTTGGGTTGCTCCCATCTTTTGGTGGTTGTGAAGTGTTGCTATGAATATTTGTACACAAGTATCTAAGTCACTGTTTTCAATTCTTTTGGCTATACACCTCGGGCTTCCCTGATAGCTCAGTTGGTAAAGAATCTGTCTGCAATGCTGGAGACGCTGGTTCGATTCCTGGGTCTGGAAGCTCTACTGGAGAAGGAATAGGCTACCCACTCCAGTATTCTTGGGCTCCCCTTGTGGCTCAGCTGGTAAAGAATCCTCCTGCAGTGTGGGAGACTTGGGTTCAATTTCTGGGTTGGGAAGATCCCCTGAGGAAGGGAAAGGCTACCCACTCTAGTATTCTGGCCTGGAGAATTCCACTGATTCTATAGTCCATGGGGTCACAAACAGACACAACTGAGTGACTTTCAGTTCACTAGGAGTGGAATTGCCGGGTCATCGGGTGATTCTGTATTTAACTTTTTGTGAGACCACCAAACTGTTTCCTACAGCAGCTGCAGCATCTCAAAACTTTTTGTAGCACCTTCTTTTAGGGGAGGGGCATTGGACAGAAGTGCTCTTGTTTGAGGAACCCAGCTGAAAAAAGTAGAGGAATTCCTCAATGCACCCGTTTATTGAGCTCTTCCCATTAGCATCAGATAGACCTCTTTCTTTTATTCCCATTATGTGGATGAGAATGTTGAGGCTCCCAGGGTGAGAACCAGTTGGGGATTCACAGCATGTGTGTTTTTTTTCTGCTAGGAGTAGAGCTGATGTCTGCCCTGGGAAAGACTGCAGCCTGTACCTGGCCTGGGGGATGATGAAGTAGGCACAGGGTTTCTCTGGTCCTGCCTTTCCAGCAACCCACCTGGAGCAGGGACCACTTTTCCAGGGATCATACTTTATCTTGTTCCAATTTCTTCCCATTTCAATTCAGGAAGACATTTTGTTGGTTGGGGTATCAGCTGGGATTTTCCTGGGTGGAGGAGGCAGCTTTTGCTGCTACTCTACTAAAGAACCCCACAATTTCCTCTGAGGGTTACTAGAAAGATGGAAGACATGCCTGACTGTGAAAGCCACTGCATACAGCAGGTACTCATCAATGCTGTCAAGAACAAAGGAGGGGAGGTGGAGGACTGCAGTAAAATGAACTGTTAGGGGCAGGGCTGGGCCTGGAGGGTGCGGGGAAGCCAGCATGGGCAGAGCTGGGAGAAAGACATGCCAGGTGGAGGGAACAGCATGTGCAAAGGCTCGGAGGTAGGAATGGACTTGGCCTGTGGCTGCTGTGGCCAGAGTTGAGTGAGTCACGGGGAAAGTGGTGGGAGGCACAATTGGAGGGGGTCAGTAGGGGCAGACCATACAGGGCCCTGGGATCCATGGAAAGGAGCCTGAATTATTTTCAGAGTAAAATAGGGGGAGCATAGGAGGACGGGGAAAGTCATGTCTGATTTAATTTTAGAAAGAGCCCCTGGCTGCTGTGTGAATAGACTGCTGGCGGCCAAGGAGGGAACTCAGGGGGCCAACGGGAGGAGGCTACCACAGTGGTGACACAGGTTGGAAAGATGGCAAAGGAGAGAAATGAATGGAAGTGAAGGATGTTTAGGGTGGAGATGATGACAGATTGGATGGAGGAAGAAGGAGGGAGGTAGGAGGTGAGGTGAATCTGAGGGTCTAGGGGGTACCTTTGGGGGAATATCCAGGAGTTGGCTGGACCTATTGCGGGGGGCCACTGAGACACGGGAGGGACTTCAGAGATGGATCTTGGCGGCCAAGGGAGGGGTTGAAAGTCTCAGGAGGTGTGCACAGAAGGTGAGGAGAGGACGACCCAGGCCCAAGCTCTAAGGAACACCAGCGTTTACAAACCGAGTGAGGAAAGCAGGGGCCAGGTCCAAAACAGATTGAGAAGGGGAATCTTAGTGGCTGAGGTGGAGAATGCGCAGGGTTCACCTCCCAAAGGGTTTTGGATGCCAGGGTTGGGGAGTGGGGAGCCAAAGATAGAATTAGGCCAAGGGCATGACAAGCCTTTAGAAAGGGTGTGTGTATGGTGGCTGGGATGGGAGGCAGACTGCAACCAGGTGTTAGATGTGGCCCAGGTGGCCTGTTGGCTGACTATATGTATATATATATAAAACCTTTTATTGAAATATAGTTACTTTAAGGCTTCCCAGGTGGCACAGTGGCAAAGAATCTGCATGCCAAGCAGAAGACACAAGAGATGAGGGTTTGATCCCTGGGTGGGGAAGATTCCCCCGGAGAAGGAACTGGCAACCCACCCTAGTATTCTTGCCTGGAAAATTCTGTGGACAGAGGAGTCTGGTGGGCTACAGTCCATGGTGTTGCAGAGAGTTGGACAGGACTTAGTGGCTAAACCACCACCATAGTTACTTTACAATGTTGCGTTAGCTTCTGCTGTACAGCAAAGTGAATCAGTTATATTGATACATATATGTCAATCCACTCTTTTTAAAACTCTTTTCCCATATAGGTCATTATAGAGCACTGAGTAGAGTTCCCTGTGATATACAGTAGGTCCTTCTAAGTTATCTACTGTGTATGTAGTAGTGTGTATATGTCAATTCCAATCTTTCAATTTATCCCACCTCCCCTTCCCTCTTTGGTGTCCATCATTGTTCTTGTTCAATCATGATGTCGTATCTGACTCTTTGCGACCTCGTAGACTGTAGCATGCCAGGCTTCCCTGTCTTTCACTATCTCCTGGAATTTGCTCAAACTCATGTCCATTGCATTGGTGATGCCATCCAACCATCTCATCCTCTGTCACTCCCTTCTCCTCCTGCCCTCAATCTTTCTCAGCATCAGAATTTTTTTCCAGTGAGTTGGCTCTTCACACCAGGTTGCAAAAGTATTGGAGTATAGTATTGGAGCTTCAGCTGATGTCCATAGCTGAATATATTGAATCCTCACCCCACCCCCAGAAGTCTTGGACCTGCCAGGATGGTGACTTTGACCCCAGCGTTCCACTCAAGACTACACACAGGAGTGGTCAAACCTGATGGACTCAGAGATCATCTCTTACAGCCACCCCCACTTCCAGATGGGGGAACTTGGGGTGACAGTTAAAGCCAGGCAGTGGGAGATTCAGGATTAGAACCCAGCTGCTTACAGTGTGTGTGTGTGTGAGTGTGTGTGTGAGTGTGTGTGTGAGCATGTGTGTGAATGTGTGCACGCACATGCATGTGTGTAAGTGTGTGTGTGCATACATGTGCATGTGTGTGCATGTGTGAGTGTGTGTGCATGTGAGTGTGTGTGTGTGAGCGTGGGTGTGAGTGTGTCTGTGTGTGTGTGCGTGCGTGCACGCACACACACATGTGTAGTAAGAAAGCCCCCCTTTTCCCCCCGCTAGGTTCCTCTTTTCAATCTGGCCTTTGTGAAGGCCTCTCAGATATTCCTCCACTGAAAGGCCTTCCTGGACCACTGCTGGATATGACTGAAGCAACTTAGCATGCATGTACTCAACCACTAGCTGGCTTCCTTGTATCACTGGGAAAAATCATTAACCAGTGAAATCAGTAAAGAAATAAATACCCATGGATCCTTCCTGCGGAGCAAGTCACCTCCAGTCGTCCATGGGAGTGGTGGCCCACATTAGTGGCCTTAATTTAGAGCTTGTGCCTGGGACTTGTGACTCAGAGCTCTCTGTGTTTCACTAGGGAGGGTTGCTTACTCCCCACCCCTCCCTCTTTCCCTTCTTCTCTACCTCCTCAGCCTTCCAGAGGACATATTGCCTACATCAGTCTGTCTGTATTTTTAAAACAAAAATTTTTTGATTCTGACCATTTTTAAAGTCTTTATTGAATTTGTTACAAAATTGCATGCGTGTGTGTATGCTCAATTGTGTCTGACTCTTTGTGACCCTTTGGACTGTAGCCCACCATGCTCCTCTGTCCATCAGATTTTCCAGGCAAAAATATTGGAGCCGGTTGCCATGCCCTCCTCCAGGGGATCTTCCCAACACAGGGATCAAACCCGCATCTCCTGTGTCTCCTGCATTACAGGTGGATTCTTTACCTACTGAGCCATCGTGGACGCCCCTGTTACAACATTGCTTCTGTTTCCTATTTGGGTTTTTTGACTATGAGGCATGTGAGATCTCAGGCCCCTGACCAGGGACTGAACCTGCACCCCGTGTGCTGGAAGACAAAGTCTTAACCACTGGACTGCCAGGGAAGTCCTTGCCTGTATATTTGAAAGGAATTTTAATTGTGGTAAAATACACAAAACATTTACCATCTTAATCATTTTAAGTGTAGAGTTCAGTGGTATTAAGTACGTTCACATCGCGGTGCAGTCATCATCACCAACCATCTCCTGAACTTTTACATCTTCCCTAGTTAAACCCTGGATCTATTAAACACTAACTTTCTGTCCCCTCCCCCAGGCTCTGGCAACTACCATCCTATATTCCGTGTCCATGAATTTGACCCCACAGGGAACCTCATTTGAGGATATCATACATTATTTGCCCTTCTGTGTCTGGCTTTTTTCCTTTAGCATAATGTCATCAAGGTTCATTGATGTTAAAGCACGTGTGACAATTTCCTTCCTTTTAAAGGCTGCATAAATATTCTACTGTGAGGTTTTCAGGTGGTGCTAGAGGTAAAGAACCTGCCTGCCAATGCAGAGACATAAATGATTAAGATTCATTCCCTGGGCTGGGAAGATCCTCTGGAGAAGGGCATGGCAACCCACTCCAGTATTCTTGCCTGGAGAATTCCATGGACAGAGGAGCCTGGCGGGCTATGGTCCACGGAGTCACAAAGATGGGACATGACTAAAGAGACAGCACACACACATGCAATATTCTGCTGTATGAACGGACCACGTTAAAAAAAAAACAACACAGTTTGTTTTGTGTTTGGGTATAGTCAATTAACAATGTTGTGACAGTTTCAGGTGAACAGGGAAGGGATTCAGTCATACATACAATGTATCCCTTCTCTCCCAACTCCCCTCCCATCCAGGGTGCCACATAACATTAGGAGCAGAGTTCCATGTACTACCCAGTAGGTCCCTGTTGGTTGTCCATTTTAAATACAGCAGAGTGTACATGTGAATGGACCACAGTTTATTTATCCATTCTTTCACTGACAGATGCTTGGGTTGCTTCCACTTTTTGCCTATTGTGAACAGTTCCTTCATGAACATGAGTGTACATATATCTATCTGAGTCTCTGCTTTCACTTCTTTTGAGGATCTACCCAGAAGTCGGATTGCTAGAACATATGGTAATTCTATGTTTAATTTTTTTTGAGGAACAACCATAATGTTCTCCATTTTCCATTCCCTCCGGCAATGCATAGGTTTCCAATTTCTTCACATCCTTGCAAACACTTTGGCTGGTGGAAGAGCCAGTCAGTCAGAGCCCCTAGTGGGGGGTACCCCCGGCAGAGGTGGGGGAGGTTGAGGACACAGGTGAGAACTTGCGCTGAAGGGTTCCTTTAGCAGTGTTGTCCAAGGAGGTAGGAGCACAGGCGGAACCTTTGGCTCATAGGACAGAGTGGAAGAGATTGATGAGAGCAGGACCTGAGCATTTTCAGCGATCTCCTTGGTGTTGTCTGAGATCCATGGGCCCTCAAACGTGATTGAAGTTGGCCTTGGTGGGGGATTCAGGGGACCTCTGCCTGCTCCCTGTCTCCCTTGAATTAGAGGCACTGAGCTTGAATTGTCTGGACAATGGAAAGAATGATAGGACCTGCCTCCAAGGATTGCATTAAGGTTCCAAGAAATGAGGCACCACCCAGATGGCACACAGTCCGGGCTCCATACCTGCTCACTGTTACTAATATTCCTGCTACCCACCCACTCTGCTTTGGGTTCTTCAGGGCAAGGATCTGAGTGCAAGTAGTTTATTTGAGAAGTGATCATAGAAAAGACCAGTAAAGCGGGGAGGAAGCGAACCCCAAAGAATTGCAAACAGGGACTCAAACACATACGTATACACCCATGGTCATAGCAGCACACATCACAGTAGCCAGAAAGGTGGAAACAGGGAATGCTTCCCTGGTGGTCCAGGGGTTGACTCTGCTTCCAATGTAGCGGGCAAGGGTTGGATCCCTGGTGGGGGAACTAAGATGCTTACCAGTGTGGCCAAAATGAAACAAAATAAAACAAAAACCATCCTAAATGTCCAACAGTTGAATGGATAAACAAAATGTGCTACATTCTTACAAAGAACTATTACTAGCTGCTGCTGCTGCTGCTAAGTCACTTTAGTCGTGTCCGACTCTGTGCGACCCCATGGATGGCAGCCCACCAGGCTCCCCCATCCCTGAGATTCTCCAGGCAAGAACACTGGAGTGGGTTGCCATTTCCTTCTCCAGTGCATGAAAGTGAAAAGTCAAAGTGAAGTCGCTCAGTCGTGTCCGACTCTTAGCGACCCCATGGACTGCAGCCCACCAGGCTCCTCCGTCCATGGGATTTTCCAGGCAAGAGTATTGCTAGCAGTACAAGAAATGAAGTACTGATACATGTTACAAGGTAATGACCTTTGAAAACATTGTGCTGAGTGAACGGAGCTACTAAAGATGTAAAAGGTTGCAGTGTTTGATTCCATTTATATGAAATGTCCAGAACAGATAAAGTCGTAGAGGCAAAAAAAAAAAAAAGAGAGAGAGAGATTAGTGATTGCCAGGGGTGGGGGGAGGGGAGAGTGGACTGCTGATGGGGACGAGGTCTCCTTTTGGGGTAATGGAAGTGTTTCGGGACTAGGTTAGAAGTGATGGTTGCATAGCGCTGTGAATGCCAGTGACTTGCTCGCTTTAAAATGGTTCATTTTATATCATTTAGATTTCACTTCAATTAAAAGATGAAGAGAGAAGTAAGACAGGGGAAAGGAGGCAGCTTAAAAAGAAAGTTTTTTCTCGTGGGGAGCTGGAGTCCTTCTGGAGAACCTTAGTAACACACGTAGAACCACATATCGGTCATTGCACCAGAAAGAAAGAGCTGGAGCTCATCAGTCATTGGTTAAGACTCATCAGCAAAGCTCATCAGTCATTGGTTGAGACTCATCAGCAATGCTCATCAGTCATTGGTTGAGAGCTCCTTTCAGAAGGGAGGAGGGGAGGGAGTGTGTTTTAATTTTCTAACACTCTGGCCAGCTGTGCACTGGCAGAGGCGTCAGGAAGGATACTCTGTAAAGTTAAGGCTGAGGGCATACGGAGGGGCCAACTGGGTAGTTCCTCCTCCTTGGGGGAGGAAGCGTCCTTGGCGCCTGGGACTTACATGTATTAATGTGCCAGGCATATCATGCTTGGCTCCACAGCTTGGCTCCACAGGTATACACACCTCCACAGGGTGTGTATGGCGCACCCATGGCCGGAGGGTGGTTCCCACTTTCACTGACCCCCATCCCATGTGTCCCCCCGCAGGATGCTGCCCATCACAGAGCAACTGCTGCACCTCCTGGGGTTGGAGAAGACGGCGTTCCGTTTGTATGCTGTGTCCGGGCTCCTTCTCACCCTGCTCTTCTTCCTCTTCCGTCTGCTGCTGCAGTTCCTGAGGCTCTGCTGGGGTTTCTATATCACCTGCCGCCGACTACGCTGCTTCCCCCAGCCACCCCGGCGCAACTGGCTGCTGGGCCACCTGGGCATGGTGGGTGTGGCTGGACAGGTGGGCCGGGCGGGCCAGGGCAGGTACAGGTATTCAGTAAGGATGATGGCTCTGCTGGCTTCCCTTATCCCCTCAAGAATCTGGTTGTAGCCATGAACAGACCCATTTTACAGGATCTGAGTGAGACTGAGGTTCAGAGAGGGCAAGCAGTTTACCCAAGGTCGCACAGCTTTGACGAGGCAGAGCTGACTCTAAGGTTCTCTCTATAATTCCGGGCTATTGCTATAGCAACAGGCACCAGTGCTTATGAAATCCCAAGGGAGGGAGAGTGGGAGGTATCCTTGTAGATTTCATTGCTTCACCTGTCCCCCAGTGTGGTTTCACAAACTCTCTCATCCTCTATAATGCTGTGGTCCCAGGTGAGGATTTCAGCCTTTTTCTTTCTTTTCTTTTTTTTTAAAAAATCATCCAATATGGAGTTTCTTTTTTTTTTAAATATAAATATTTTCTTATTTCACATATATATTCTGAGTATTAGTTCAGGCACTTTATAAATATTTACTCATTTAGTCCTCTTGACAGTTCTAGAAGGTAGGTCCAGCAACTATCTCCTTTTTTTTTTTTTTTTTCTTCTGGAGAATACTGTGGCACAGAGAGGTTAGGTTGAGTAGCTGGCCCTCGGCCACACAGCTCGTAAGTGGCAGAGTCTGGGTTCAAACCCACGCTGTCTGGTCCCAGCACACCTGATCTTAGCTCTCTACCCTTGCCCGTCTGTCTTCTGGATGAGAAAGGCTGGACTTTTCTAAATAGGCTTCAGAGGTTGTAAGAGAGAAATTCAGATCCCTGAGGGTGCCGAGACTGTGGGGGGCCCCAGAGTCCAGCCCCTATTTCCCTGCTGGACTCACCTGGTTCCCCTTCTAGCCCTAAATGAAGCTGAGGGACAGTTGTGGAGACCTTCCGAGTTAAAGCCTTATGCTGAACTTGGAGGACTTTGGGGAGGCAGTTTGGGGCTGTGGTCATCAGCATGGACTTGCCTGTCTTGACCATGAGCTGCCTGTGTGACCTTGAGAAGCTTCTTCTCCTCCCTGTACTTCATCTGCATTGTGGAAATAGGATCATCCCTGATAACCCCGTGAGAGTGTTCCAATGATTCTTGAAGTTGTTTCTGTGGCATGCTTGGTGCTGGGCCTGCTCCACAGAGGTGGGTGTCTGCACTTCACCCCGGGGTCCTGCAGAGACTGAAAGGAACAAGTGATTCTAGATGTCTTTTAGATACTGCTTGGAGTGAGTGTCTCAGGAGAAGGAAGGAGGAAACACATGTCCATTCAATAGTGCAAAATACATTCATTTTGCTCAGTTTTGGGAGTTACCTTCCTGGAGCCAGCACTCACCAAGTTTTGCCTCTTTGTACCTGAATCATCTCCCTCTCTTCTGTTCTCCGAGCCCTGCTCAGGCCTCCTTTCCCCTCTTCTGCTGTTCCATGGTCCAGACTCCTTCCCGGGCTCCTGCCTTCATTCTCACCCTTCTGGTTCATGCCTCATCCAGGCTCCAGAAAGATTCTTGAATCGCACCGTGTTCCTTCCCTGCTCACACACCCTCCAAGGCTCCCCACTGCTGTCCTGAGAAACTCCTAACTCCTCAGCTGGAGCTCAAGTCCCTTTAGACTCTAACCCTCACCCTCCTCACCTGTTCCGCTGTCTCCCTCTGGTCTCATAGAATGACTTTCTGCTCCATGAACAAGCTCTGACTTCCCATCTCCATGACCTTTGCCGAAACTGCCCTCTGCCCAGAATATCTTTTCCTGTCAGGTGAACTTCTGCTCATTCGCCATGCCCCATATCCAGCCTTACTCCAGGAAGCCCTCCGGCATGCTGGTGGTGCTGAAAGTGGCGGCCAGGCCCTCCTGCCACAGGTGGTAGGCCAGGGCCAGCTCTGAAGTTCAGCCTCGATCCCATGGGCCCATCCTGGGGCCGAGCGATCTGGATGATGCCATAGTCTCCCTTGGGTGTGGACAGGCTCAGGGCTGAACTTGATCCAGAAGGAGAGGCAGAAACCAGAGAAGAGTCATTCATTGATTCATTCTTCAATTTCTGGACCCTGTCATTCACCAGGCACTGGGTTAGGTCTTTTGTATTTGAGCTCTCCCAGTTCTCATAGCTTATGAAATAGGGATGGACCTGTCCAACATTTTGGATTTGATCTTTGAGAATCAAAAAGGTCCAGTGACTTGCCCAAGGTCACACAGCTGCTGAGGATGGGTTTGAGCTCAGATCCACCTGATACTGAGCCTGAAGAGCTCTGCCTCATAGAGCATGTTGGTTAAGAGCAGGTGTTTTGGAGCTTGGGGGGCCTGGGTTCAAATCCTGCCTTCACCACTGTGGCAGGTGACGCCACTGTCTGTTCACATTTCTCTGCCCATTTCTGGCTGCAAGGGGCTGACTTGCCTGAGTTCTAGGCCTTTCTCTAGCTGTAACCCACTCTGCCCGGGTGGATTGTTAGCTTGTGAATTAATGCCCCAGGATAGCCCTCAGTCGGTGACTATGAGACTAAAGGAGCTGGTATAAAAGCATCCCTGCCCCCTCACCCTCAAATGGTTGGTGGGTTGACCCTGAGACGGATGTCCCCCCAGAGGTCCCTAGTGGGAATGAGCCCCAGTTGCCCATGGGGATAATTCCCTTGATGACTCTTTACTGGCTGCCTTTTCTGTCTATCTCACTCCCCCTCTCCTCACCCATGTTCTGGGGGATTACCCTCCCAAGTAAACTGCTTGCTCTAGAACCCTTGTCTTTCTGCTTCTAGGGGAGCCCACACGAAGACAATCCCTTACTCACCTGTAACTTGACACTAGTCATTTGACCCTACTGAGTAAAGTAAAATGGGGGAAATAGTAGCAACTACATCATAGGGTTTTTGTGTGGGTTGAACATATGAATATATGAAAAATGCCCATGGCAGTGCCCAACACTGCAAGGCATGTGTATGTGTTAGAACAATGCCAGTAATATTTTATCACAAACAGAAATACTCGATAAATGCTAATCATTAGCGTTATTGTGTTTGCTGTTACTGCTTTTATTTCTGGAGCACCAGCCGTGTGTCAAGCCCTGTGCTAGGACTCTTTCGTGTTGCTGTTTCATAAATTGTCTCAATTGTCCTCAGAAGGGGAGTTGATTCCCCCCGCCCCGGTTTTCAGCTGAGGGAATGGAGGCTCACTGGGGTGCAGCTGACTGCTTACAATCACACAGCCCTTCCTGGCTTCTTTTGAGGGCAGAGGAAGTGGTAGGAGGGGAGGGCCAAGGGAAACCAGGGCTGGGAACCATCTCACTACCTTTCTGTACCACCACCTGCAGTATCTCCCAAATGAGAGAGGCCTCCAAGATGAGAAGAAGGTGCTGGACAACATGCACCACGTGGTCCTCGTGTGGCTAGGGCCCGTCCTGCCACTCGTGGTTCTGGTGCACCCTGACTACATCAAGCCCCTGGTGGGCGCCTCAGGTAGGTGTGCTGGGCCTCTGATTGATGAGTAAACCCTCAACTCCCACGGCATACCTGGGTTTCTAAGCAGGTGGGCTATCCAGAGGAAAGGCCATTTGAGCAGGGCTTTGAAGTATGAATAGGAGTTTACCAGAGCTGACTCAGCAACACAGATTATGAAGACAGCAAGGGAAAAGAGGCGACAATATCTAAAAGTCCCAGGAACTTTGACAGGCTGTTTATTTCTCAGGGTCAGAACAAACATGTTCAGATAGGCAGTTGTTTTGCCCAAGCTTTTGTTAAATGGTTGTTGCTTAATTTTAAGCCATGGCACTCCCATCACTTGGATTCTGACACTCCCACTGCGGCTATCCAAATCTGCAGCCTGTTCGGTTAACCTAGGCTGACTGGTGGAGAGGGAAATGTAGAAAGATTGCCTCTCCCTTCTGCATTCCACATCCATCCCAGGGTTAGGATTCCCAAGTGTTCCTGGGGAGCTCTTGCTCAGCCTTCATCATGCAGCTCGAATAACCCCCTCCTCCTGGAAACCTCCCTTGATTCCCCACACAGACCACAGCTCTTTCCTCTGAACTCTTCCGTTCTCACTCCTAACCATTTAGGGCTGAGTTATCTGTGTCCAGCATTGTATCTTCCTCATAAGTGAGTCTCTAGGCCCCCAAGGTGGCCCCGCATGTACCTGGGCATCTCCAGAGGCATCAGGGGATGTTTGAGAGAGGAGGGATGGGAAATAAAGAGCTCCAGGAATTTTAAGCCCTCTGGCTTCAGCTTTGGCCTCTGCAAACACACTTCTGGAGACCACCTTCAAGGTGGCCCCCGGGGCCACGAAGGCGAAAGGGGCTGTCATTCTGTTCTTCTCAGCTCTGCCCTTCTCCTGCTTCCGGGTCCCCCACTGTTGCATGTGTGAGGGAGTGCGCTCAGTTGCTCAGTCGTGTCTGACTCTTTGCAACCCCATGGACTGTAGCCCACCAGGGTCCTCTGTCCATGGGGTTTCCCAGGCAAGGATACTGGAGTGGGTTGCCATCTCCTCTTCCAGGGGTTGAACCCACATCTCCCATTGGCGGGTGGGTTATTTACCACTGTGCCACCGGAGAAGCCTCTTGTAGGGGAATAACCATCCCCATAGAACAAAGAGGGAAACCCAGACTCTACGGGGCGGGGGGGCAATGACACTTCCAAGGGTTGGACACCAAGTTGTGGAAAGGAGGCCTGGACCAGGACTTGGGTGGGTTGGGTTTGAATCCAGGCTGGTGCACGCATGTGCTGTGTGACCCAGTGATTTATGTAGCTTCTCAGGACTTCAGCTTCTGATCTATTAAATGGGGCAGCTGTGAAGACTCAGTAAGATAGTGTTGTGTAGGTCCTAAATAAGGCTTTCTTCTCTTCTGCCTTTAAAAAGTTTTATCTTAATTGGAGGATAATTGCTTTATAATATTGTGTTGGTTTCTGCCATAGATCAACATGAATCTGCCTTTTAAATCTTTTTCTTCCCCTTTCTTTCCCACTCCCTCTCCCTATCAACTCAGAGCATCTGTTTTCTGAAGGTCATCCTGCATGATTGTGAGACCCCCCCCCCCCCCGCCCCCGCAAATAGACCAGGAAGTAGAGCCCCCATCATAAGCTTAGCACTTTATGGGACTTTCCCAGAGGTCCAGCGGTTAAGACTCCACCCTCCGATGCAGGGGGCGTGGCTTCAATCCCCAGTCAGGGAAGAAAGTTTCCACATGCAGTGGAGAGCAGCCAAAAGGAAACAAAGGAAAAATTAAGCTTAGCACTTTAGCCGATGCTCAGGTCTTTTCCCTTCCTCTCGCTTCTCGCCTCTCAGGACTGGCAGGAAATCCTTTGCCTCCCCAACAGGAGGAGCCAGATGGGAGACTGCATCTCAGGGAGGGAGGGGCTGTGAGTCAGGAGAAGCAGCCTGGAGTCAGGGCTCCTGGCCCCAGGGTGTCTGGGCCCCTCTGTGCCTGCCTATCTCATATTAGACAGGCCTGGCCCCAAGTCTTAGATGCCAATGTCTAGGGACCACATCTGGTAGGGTGGAGAGGGGCTTGCTCTTCTGGTCTTAAAACCACACCTGATGGACTCTGGGAAAGGCATGGCTCCTCCTTGAACCTCTGTTTCTTTATCTTCCAAGAGATGTTTGTGATAGAGAAGGTAGGAAAAATGCTTTCTAGAATAACAAAGCAGGATATATAGCCATATAATTGTAGCTTTGTTTTTATATACTCATTTCTAAAATTGAGCTGAAATCACATACTGTATAATTACTTACTTTAAAGTGGAAGGTATTTAGTGTGTTCATAGTTGTGCAACCATCCACCCTCCCTAGTTTCAAAACCTTTTCATCACCCCATAAAACACCCCATAGCCATGAAGTTGTCATCTCTCATTCCTTTCTCTTTTTGGCCACTGGTACATACTTTCTATCCCCATGGATTTTCTTTTCTGGACATACCATAAGAAAGGAGTTATACAACATGCGGTCTTTTGTAACTGACTTCTTTTATGCTGAATAATGTTTTTGAGGTTCAGCCACATGGTAGCAATGACTAAGACTTCATTCCTTTTTTAAGGCTGAGTAATATTTCATTTATGGATATATGGATATACCACATTTGTTTATCCATTCATCTGCTGATAAACATCTGGGTTGTTCTGCCTTTTGACTGTTATGAATAAGGGTGCTATGAACATATGTGTACAAGTTTTAGACATATGTTTTCATTTCCCTTGGGCAGATACCTAGTTGTAGAATTGTGGGGTCATATGGGGCTTTCCAGGTGGCTCAGTGGAGAATCCACCTGCCAATGCAGGAGACACAGGAGATACGAGTTTAATCCCCAGGTCAGGAAGATCCCCTGGAGAAGGAAGTGGCAACCCACTCCAGTATTCTTGGCTGAAAATCCCATGGACAGAGGAGCCAGGGGGGTTGCAGACCATGGGGTCGCAAAGAATCAGACATGATGAAGCACGCATGTATGCTTATGGGAATTCTATGTTTAACTTTTCAGGGAGCCACCAAACTGTTTTCCATGGTTCCTATGCATTCATTTTTCCCTATCAGGGTCCTCCTATGAGCTGGGGACTGAGATTTTTCATCTCACAAATTCTTGATACCACTGTGCAATAATTATGATCACAGTAGTACCCCAGGTGGTTCAGTGGTAAAGAATCCACCTGCCAATGTGAAGACACAGGAGACATGGGTTCAAACCCTAGATCAGAAAGGTACCCTGAGGGAGGAAATGGCAACCCACTCCAGTATTCTTGCCTGGGAAATCTCAGGGACAGAGGAGCCTGGCAGGCTATGTCCATGGAGTTGCAAAGAGTCGGACATAACTGAGCAACTGAGCACACACACACAGTAAAAACAGCCACGTATGCTAAGTTGCTTCAGTCACGTCCGACTCTTTAAGACCCCATAGACTGTAGCCCACCAGGCTCGTCTGTCCGTGGGATTTCCCAGGCAGGAATACTGGAGTGGGGTGCCATTTCCTCCTCCATGAAAAGTAGCCAACAGTTGGTTAATTCATTTATATGCAGAAATATTTAATGAGTACCTACTGAGTGCCAGGAGCACTAATTCCTTGAGTTTTTGTAGGGTTGCCACGAGGCAGGCAGGACTGCTCTATTTTCTTGCCCAAGTTTACACAGCCAGTCAGTGGTAGTCCTGGGATTTGAACCGGCCACCGGATTTGTGGCCATCCCAGAGGCTGAAGTCTCAACCACAGTAATATGCAGCTTCCTACTGGGCACCTTGGGAGAGCTTTTCTTATATGACCTCCTCCAGGGTAGATGTTACCATCTCCTTGTTGCTGGAGGGAAAAGTGATGGGAGGGGCAAACTGGACACAGCCCCTCTGGCATCAAGTGGTCAGGGCTGGATTTGAGGAAGGATCTGAGGATGGCAGAGCAAGGGTTCAGTGGGGAGAAGGTCTGGAGAAGGCTTCCTGGAGGAGGCATCAGTGAAAGTGGGCATTGAAGGATGCATAGGAGTTTGCCTGATGAGAGGTCCCAGGTAGAGGGTCCCAAGTGCGAAAGTGCAGATGTGTGAAAGTGTCAGGGAAACTCAGGTGACTTGGGGTGTCTGGAGTGAAGATGATGTGTGGGGAGAAGTAGGAAATGAGACAGGAGTGGGACTCAGAGCACCAGTGTACAAAGTGAAGGAGCTTGTGTTTTATCCTGGGGGTGTTAGGAAGCCATGGGAGGTGTTTGAGCAGGACGGCCATTATACAGGTTCATGTGTCAGAAAGAGCTCTAAAGGGCCTAGCCTGGAGCCCAGAGCCCAGAGAGGAGAGACGAGACTTCCACCTCCCCCTCCAAAGCTGCCTCTTCCCAGAAGTCTGCCTTGACTTCGAGTAGCCCTTTCTTTGTGCCTCCCTCTGCTCTTGGCATACATTCTACCTGCTTGCTAGTTACGTGGCGTGCCTCTGCTTCCCTTTTCTACCACACCCAGAGCTCCACCAGGCAGGGCGTGGAGCTGAGCCATCTCTGGGTCCTCAGCATCGCTCATCATGGGTTGGGCACAAAAGGGTGGTGGAAGAGGTGTGTTGAATGGGAGAATGAGTGGACAGGTGGTTGTGCATACAATTGGCCAATTCCTAGGGAATGTGTGTGTAGGTGGCTGAGTAATATCTCAGGTAAAAGTGACATCACTTGAGTTTCAGGTACTTCCTTCCTGCACCCTGCCCATTCTGTCCCAATTCTATTTAGCACATAGAAAAGGAATTCACTCACTCCATCCACCCATCCTTCCACTCATCCATCCAATGATCCATCCATTCATCCATCCAACCATTGATAGTTTTCATTCATTCATCCTTTAATTGGCTAATTCCTTCATACAGTAAAAATTTATTTAGCACCAATATATTAGTGATCAACAAGATCCCTCCCCTCATCCAGAGTGACTGATGGGAGAGGGAATGGCATCCAAGTGGAGACCGGAAGAACGAGGAAAGAGTTTTTGAGACAGAGGGTGCCTGGTGGAAAGACTCAGAACTGAGAGAGAACATAGCTTTTCAAGAAGCTGAGAAAAGTTCCATGACGTTAGCAAGTTGAGTGTGTGTGGGCTGAGGGATGGTTGAGGTGGAGGGCAGAGGTATTCTGAGAGTGGTGTGGACTGGGATAGGTCATTCAGAGCACTGGAAATGGGCTGAGCAGCTGTGTTTGAGACTGACAGGTGTGTGGGCGGGAAGGGACATGGTCAGATCGAGAGGCAGATAAGATCCTCCTGGATCTAGGGTGCAGGGCAGACTCGAAAGGGAGAGGCTGGAGGCTGGGAGCACAGGAGGTATGGTTCAGATGGCCTGAGTTGGCAGAAAAGAAGGGGTGAATTAGGGGAAGAGTCAGGTGAAGAAAGCCATGCTGGAGAGAGTGCACAGTCTGGGCAAAAGTTTGGAAGTTGGGGTCAGCATGTGGGGTTATTTGGCATTTGCTGAAGGATGAAAGAGAGAGGAATATGGCAGCCAGATGGGGCTGGGCTTTCAGTGCTAGCCTGAGCTTGAAATGTTTTACAAGGGCAATAGGGAGCCATGGGAGGTGTTTGAGCAGGGGAGGCTCATGTTCAGATCAGGGTGTTATAAGAATCTCCCTGGGGCAGGTGTGGAGGATTAGACTGGAGGGGTGAAGTGGGAGGTGAGAGCCCAGAGTGGAGGGGCCCAAGGAGGTCGTAAGCAGAGGTCAAGTGTCAGAACCTTGTTTTGAGGCATCGTCACCTCTTCTCTCCCCACAGCTGCCGTTGCCCCTAAGGATGACCTTTTCTATGGCTTCCTGAAACCTTGGCTGGGTGAGCTCGGGACTGGGTAGGCTGGAGCTGGGGCTTCAGGGAAGAGGAGGCGGGGCGTGAGGTTTCCTGGAGAGGTCCTTAACCCGGTCTCCTGGGCATAGGAGATGGGCTGCTGCTCAGCAGAGGTGACAAGTGGAGCCGGCACCGCCGCCTGCTGACGCCTGCCTTCCACTTCGACATCCTGAAGCCCTACATGAAGATCTTCAACCAGTGCGCTGACACCATGCACGTGAGTCCCAAGGCTTCTCGGGAAGAGGGTATCTGGAAGTGGGGCTGGTCCAGACTCCAGCTCGTGGCAAGTCCTGTGATGTCAGGAAGCCTACGTCCGGAAGCCTTACTTCCTTTTTTTTTTTTAAAACAAACTATTTACCTATTTTTGGCTGTACTGGGTCTTCACTGCTGCCTGGGCTCTTCTCTGCTTGTGGAGAACAGGGCTATTCTCTAGTTGCAGTGCGTGGGCTCCTCACGGTGGGGGCTTCTTGTTTCCGAGGACAGGCTCTGTGGGCTTCGGTAATCGTGGCACGTGGGCTCAGTAGTTGCGCGTCCGACCTCTAGAGCACAGGCTCAATAGTTGTGGTGCACAGACTTCGTTTCTCTGAGGCATGTGGGATCTTCCTGGGCCAGAGATTGAACCCATATCTCCTGCATCGGCAGGCCGATTCTTTACCACTGAACCACCAGGAAAGCCCTCACTTCCTCTACTTATGAAGTGGGCTTGTAGTGAGCTTGCAACTGGGTTATTGTCCACCTGGCTGAAACTCTGCGGTCTCCATGCCCATTTGTCACGTGTCTTTGTCTTCCAGGCTAAATGGCGGTGCCTGGCAGGGGGCTCAGAGGTCTCCCTTGACATGTGTGAGCATGTCAGCCTCATGACCCTGGACTGTCTTCAGAAATGTGTCTTCAGCTACAACAGCAACTGCCAGGAGTGAGTATGGCCTCCCTAGGGAACATAGCGCCAGCTGCTGCAGGGGCAAGGTGATGAGAGGAGAGAGAAAACGCTTAGCCGATAGGCACTCCTGGGCTGTTGGTGCTCTGCCACTGACAGGCTGTGTGGTTATGGGAAACTGACATCACCTCTCAGCCTGCTTCCTTAGCCCCCAAATGCACATCTCCTCCTGGTCCTCATAGTCGTCGTAGGGGAATTAAATGAGATAATATGGGTCAATGGCTTGGCACACGGTAGATGCTCAGTGAGTGCTAAGTTTAATTTATTCTTCCATGGAAAGTATGTGGTCTTTGGAAAGAGTCCCTCCCCACACCTTCTGAGCCTCAGTTTTTTGTTTGTAAAATAAGAATGACAGTCCCTGATCTGAGACATACTTAAAGGTTAGAATGATGTAGCACTGCCCTGGCACACAGTAGGTGATAAGTGGATATTTGTTGAGTGAATAAGTAAAATATCCATTGCCCTGTTCATTCATTCATTCATCAAATGTTTGTTGTGCACCTACTACGTGCCTGGCACTATGTTAGCTATGGGGGATATGGTGGTGAGCACTCAGTCCTGGTTCCTTGGAGCTTCTAGTCTAAGTAGGGATATAGGGAATACGGGACATAATGACTGCCAAGTTTATAGCACATAGTAGGTCCTCAACAATGAGCTGCTGACTCTGTTACTCTGGGCCTTGTAGCGGTATTGTTTCAGTTAGGTAAGGTGGAGATGGCCTTCATAATTAATTCATCAGTTGATCCAAAAATATATACATTGAGTGCCTGCTATGCCCCAACTCTAGAGTAGAACACGGTGGTCAGCAACACAGACAAGGAACTTACATTTTAGTGGGAAGAGGGGCAGTAACCAGGAACAAATAAGCAAGAAAATGGCAGCTGGTGATAAAGGCATGAAGACGACAAGCACACTTAAGAACTAAGGACAGCTCTTGGCAGCTCTGGCCCCTTGAGGTTTCATTTTTCTTTTTTTCAAAATAACTACTCTACCGAGATGTAGTTGATATACCCCACAATTCACCTGTTCAAATTATATAACCAGTGGCTTTTAGTCTGTTCATAGAATTGTGCGCCCCTCACCATAATTGATTTTAGAATATTTTCACTGAGAAGAAACCCTGTATCACTGTATTATTCTTTGATCCCCCACTTCCCACTTGCCCTCCAGATCTAGGCAATTACTGATCTTCCTTATGTCTCTGTAGATTTGTCTTTTATTGAAATTTCATGTAGATTTCCATAAAGTTCACATAGATACAGAATTTCATGTCTGGTTTTAATATATTGTTTCCAGATTCACCCATGTTGTAGTTGAATTATCAAGAATTAATTTTAAAAATTGTTGAAAAACATTTCATTTACCATATAATGTGGCTCAGCTGTAAAGAATCCGTCTTCAGTGGAGGAAATATAGGAGACGTGGATTTAATTTCTGGGTCAGGAAGATCCTCTGGAGAAGGAAATGTTAACCCACTCTAACATTCCCACGGACAGAGAAGCCTGGTGTGGTGTAGTCCATGGGGTTGCAAAGAGTTGGACATGACCGAGAAGTTAAATGGTATTACCATATAATACCCAGTTTTGCTTATCCAAGCATCTGTTGAAAGACAGGGTTATTTCCATTTTGGGGGCAATTATGAACAATGCTGCTATAAACATTTGTGTTCAGGTTTCTGTGTGAACATTTTAAATTCTCTTGGGTACATATCTAATCATAGAATCATCGGTCTTTATGATAATTCTTTGTTTAATCTTTTTTGGAACTGCCTAGTTCAGTTCAGTTCAGTTCAGTCGCTCAGTCGTGTCCGACTCTTTGCGACCCCATGAATCGCAGCATGCCAGGCCTCCCTGTCCATCACCAACTCCCGGAGTTCACTCAGACTCACGTCCATCGAGTCAGTGATGCCATCCAGCCATCTCATCCTCGGTCGTCCCCTTCTTCTCCCGCCCCCAATCCCTCCCAGCATCGAAGTCTTTTCCAGTGAGTCAACTCTTCGCATGAGGTGGCCAAAGTATTGGAGTTTCAGCTTTAGCATCATTCCCTCCAAAGAGATCCCAGGACTGATCTCCTTCAGAATGGACTGTTTGGATCTCCTTGCAGTCCAAGGGACTCTCAAGAGTCTTCTCCAACACCACAGTTCAAAAGTATCAATTCTTTGGCACTCAGCCTTCTTCACAGTCCAACTCTCATATCCATACATGACTACCCAAAAAACCATAGCCTTCATTAGACAGACCTTAGTCAGCAAAGTAATGTCTCTGCTTTTGAATAAGCTGTTTAGGTTGGTCATAACTTTTCTTCCAAGGAGTAAGCGTCTTTTAATTTCATGGCTGCAGTCACCATCTACAGTGATTTTGGAGCCCCCAAAAATAAAGTCTGACACTGTTTCCACTGTTTCCCCATCTATTTCCCATGAAGTGATGGGACCAGATGCCATGATCTTCGTTTTCTGAATGTTGAGCTTTAAGCCAACTTTTTCACTCTCCTCTTTCACTTTCATCAAGAGGCTTTTTAGTTCCTCTTTGCTCTCTGCCATAAGGGTGGTGTCATCTGCATATCTGAGGTTATTGATATTTCTCCCGGCAATCTTGATTCCCGCTTGTGTTCCTTCCAGTCCAGCGTTTCTCATGATGTACTCTGCATATAAGTTAAATAAGCAGGGTGACAATATACAGCCTTGACGTACTCCTTTTCCTATTTGGAACCAGTCTGTTGTTCCATGTCCAGTTCTAACTGTTGCTTTCTGACCTGCATACAGATTTCTCAAGAGGCAGGTCAGGTGGTCTTTCAGAATTTTCCACAGTTTAATGTGATCCACACAGTCAAAGGCTTTGGCATAGTCAATAAGGCAGAAATAGATGTTTTTCTGGAACTCTCTTGCTTTCTCCATGATCCAGCAGATATTGGCAACTTTTCCCAAAAATTGGTTGTGGCATTTTACATTCCTACCAGCCGTATGTGCAGGCTCCAGTCTCTCTACACCCTCAGCAACACTTGTTATTATCTATCATTTTTATTATTGCCATCCTAGTTGGGTTAAGTGGTATTACATTATAGTTTTTATTTGCATTTCCCTAATGGATAATGTGTTGGAGAAGACTCTTGAGAGTCCCTTGGACTACAAGGAGATCCAACCAGTCCATCCTAAAGGAGACCTGTCCTGGGTGTTCATTGGAAGGACTGATGTTGAAGCTGAAACTCCGATACTTTGGCCACCTGATGCGAAGAGCTGACTCATTTGAAAGGACCCTGATGCTGGGAATGATTGAGAACAGGAGGAGAACGGGACAACAGAGGATGAGATGATTGGATGGCATCACCGACTTGATGGACATGGATTTGGGTGGACTCAGGGAGTTGGTGATGGACAGGGAGGCCTGGCGTGCTGCGGTTCATGGGGTCTCAAAGAGTTGGACACAACTGAGCGACTGAACTGAACTGAACTGAATGGATAATGGTTAATTTCCCTAATGGTTAGATAGCATGACCAACTCAATGGACATGAATTTGAGCAGACTCCAGGAGACAGGAAAGCCTGGCGTGCTGCAGTCCATAGGGTCACAAAGAGTCAGACACAACTTATCAACTGAAAACAACAATAGTGGCTAATACTGTGAAGCATCTTTTCATGTGCTTATGGGCCAGGTGTATGTCTTCTTTGGAGAAATGTCCTTTCATATTCCTTGCCCATTTTAAAGTTGGGTTGCTTGTCTTTTTTATTGCTGAGCTTGTATTTATCTGTTTGGCTGTGGCAGGTCTTAGTTGCAGCATGCAGGATCCTTGGTCTTCGTTGCGGTGTGCAGAACCTTTTAGTCGTCACATGTGAGCTCTTAGTCACGTGGGATCTAGGTCCCCAACCAGAAATCAAACCTGAGCCTCCTGCAATGGGAGGGCAGAGTCTTAGCCATGAGACCACAGGGAAGTCCTTATTATTGACTTTGAAGAGTGCTTTGCATAGTTTAGATACAAGCTCCTCATCAGATACATGATTTGCAAATATTTACTCCCGCACTGTGGGTTGTAGTAATTTAGTGATGCTTTCTTTATATGGAAGTCCTCATCTCTCTTTGGGCCTGTTTTAAAATGTACCTGGAATTTAGTTTTATTCAGGTTATGGTGAGGACTACAGATGAGGAAGCAATTGCCATTGAAAAGATAGTTTGTTACTTCCCATTTCCAAGATGGGGGTGGGTGGGGTATGCCACAAGACACAAGGCTACCTGGAGAAGCACCAGGAGGGGCATGGCAGGAACATTTTCAGGGGGTCTTCTACGGGAAGCAATGAGAAAGGCAGGGTATGCAGCCTTAGGACTGGGTAGTTTTTCTTTTTTAAGTTTTTAAAAAAGTTTGTTTATAGGTGAGATGAGCCTTTGATGTGGGCTCTTGGTTACTGCGTGTGGGCTTTCTCTAGTTGCTGTGAGCAGAAGCCACTCTCTAGTTGCTGTGGTGTGTGGGCTTCTTATTCAGGTGGGTTTTCTTGTGATAGTGTGTTTTCTTGTTGCAGCTCACAGGCTCCCGACAGCAGGCTTCAGTAGTTGAGGCACATGCCCTTAGTTGCCCTGAGGCATGTAGGATCTTAGTTCCTGGACCGGGGAATCCAACCTGTGTCCCCTGCATTGGCAGGCAAATTCTTAACCACCGAACCACCAGGCAACTCCTAGGGTTGGCTAACTTTGAATAATTTCAGCTGGCTCTGGGGCAGAGAGGTGCCCCAAGTTATCCAGTGCTTGGCCCTGGGATAATTAAGGTAGGGGTATATAGTGGCTCAGCCCAATAATGTTTGGAGTATGGACTCTGGATTGGTTAGTTTGCAAAAGAAGGGCATGCTCCTGGGGGAGTCATTTGCTGCCTCTAAGAAACAGCTAGTCCTGAGAGGGGTGGTATCTGTCCAGTCAGTGAGGCTCCAGATGGAAGAACATCTAGAATACAAGGAAATGGACTTTTCTGGAGGTCCAGAGGTTAAGAGTCCACCTGCCAATGCAGGGGTTCAACCTCTGGTCTGGAAATTAAGACCCCACAGGCCTTGGAGCAACAAAGCCTCTGTGCTACAACTACTGAGCCGGTGGGCCTAGAGCCTGTTCTGTGTATCAGGAGAAGCCACTACAGTGAGAAGCCTGTGCACTTCAATGAAGAGTAGCTCCCTGCTTGTCACAATTAGAGAAAGTCTGCATGCAGCGCTTAAGACCTAGTGCAGCCAAAACAAACAAGGAAATGAGAAAGTAGAGTTAATTCAGGGCTGCTCTTTGTCACCTGGGGGCTTCCCAGGTGACTCAGTGGTAAAGAACCTGCCTGCCCATGCAGGAGACATGGGTTTAATCTCTAAGTTGGGAAGATTCCCCCAGAGAAGGAAATGGCAACCCACTCCAGTATTCTTGCCTAGAGAATCCCATGGACAGATGAGCCATGGGGTCACAAAAAGTCGGACACAACTTAGCAACTAAACAACAACAACAGCTCTGTCACCTGCCTGTTGAGAGAGGAAGCTTGTCTTAGGGCCTATGCTCACGTCCTTTTTTCTACCTGGCAGGAAGATGAGCGATTACATCTCGGCCATCATTGAACTGAGTGCCCTGGTGGTCCGGCGCCAGTATCGCCTGCATCACTATCTCGATTTCATCTACTACCGCACGGCTGATGGACGGCGCTTCCGGCAGGCCTGCAACACCGTGCATGGTTTCACCACAGAGGTCATCCAAGAGCGGCGCCGGGCGCTACGCCAACAGGGGGCTGAAGCCTGGTTTAAGGCCAAGCAGGGCAAAACCTTGGACTTCATTGATGTGCTGCTCCTGGCCAAGGTGAGACGGGACCCTGGAGGGTGGAGTCCTGCCTGGGACAGCTTCCTCATGAGTTGCCACAACTGTGGAAAATCCGAACTAAGGTGGATCTCAGGAGGCATTAGTGGTAAAGCACCTGCCTGCAGTGCAGGAAATGCAAGTGACACGGGATCGATTCCTGAGTCAGGAAGATCCCCTGGAGAAGGAAATGGCAGCTCACTCCAGTATTCTTTCCTGGGCCCTCCCATGGACAGAGGCGCCTGACAGCTGTAATCCATGGGGTTGCAAAGAGTCGGGTGTGACTGAGTGCACACACAGAATGTGGATCTAGAATGCAAGCAGCTGTAGAACACGTGAGACTGTATTCATTTGCTGGATCTGCAATGGGGTTTCCCAGGTGGTGCGGAGGTAAAGAATCCACCTGCCAGTGCAGGAGATGCAAGAGACGCGGGTTTGATCTCTGGGTTGGGAAGACCCCTTGGAGAAGGGAATAGATACTCTCTCCAGTATTCTTGCCTGGAAAATTCCATGGGCAGAGGAGGCTGGTGGGCTACAGTCCATAGGGCTGCAAAGAGTTGGACATGACTGAGCAACTGAGCACAGATTTGCCATAAAAAAAAGCACCATGACACTGGGTGGTTTATTTATTTGCTTATTTTTTGGCTGATCTCTGTTGCTGTGTGCGGGCTTTCTCTAGTTGCGGCGAGTAGGGGCTGCTCTTCATTGCCATGCGCAGGCTTCTCCTTGCGGTGGCTTCTCTTGCTGCAGAGCACAGACTCTAAGGGGAGGCCTTCAGTAGTTGCAGCACGTGGGCTCAGTAGTTTTGCCGCACAGGCTTAGTTGATCCAGAGCATGTGGGGTCTTCCAGGAACAGGGATTGAATTGTCCCCTGAACTGGCAGGTAGATTTGTATGCAATGGACCACCAGGGAAGTCCCAGCACTGGGAGGTTAAAGGGAAGAAATCAGTCTTCTCAGTCTGGAGGTTAGAGCTCTGAGATCACAGTGATGGCAGTGCTGGTTTCTCCCGAGGCCCCTCTCCTCGGCTTGCAGCTGGCTGTCCTCACCTGTGTCTTCATGGCCTCGCCTCTGTCTGAGTCTGTCCTCATCTCCTCTTCTCATAAGGACACCGGTCACACTGGATTAAGGCCCACTCTAATGACTTCACTGTAACTTAATTACCTCTGCAAAAGCCTTATCTCCAGATAAGGTCACATTTTGGGGTTAGGATTTTAACTCTTGGGTTCTGGGGTGGGGGAGGGGAGGGGCACAATTCGGCCCACGGCACTAACAAAGATGAAATACAAGATCTTGAAGAAATATGACAGTTGCAGAGATGGGTGGTCACCTGTTTGTGATGCTTCTGTGGAGTTTCTGAGCAGCGCCTGGCTTTTGGATTCAGACGGTCCTGGATGCTAGTTCCAGCTCTACCACTTCATACATATTTGACCTTAGTTTTCCCTCTGAGCCTCAGTTTCCTCATTCACAGCATGACGATCATAAGATCTGATCATGGGATTTTGTCAGGCTTCTGGCAAGATGCTTGGTGATAGGAACTGCCGAGGAAATGCAAACTCCCTTCTTCCTCTCACCTTTGGCTCTCTTTCCCTCTTTCTTGGACAAGTTGCATACCTCTGTCTGCTTGAGCTTCCCTTGACGGTCAGATGGTAAAGAATCTGCCTGCAATGCAGAAGACCTGGGTTCAATCCCTGGGTCAGGAAGATACCCTGGAGAAGGGAATGGCAACCCACTCCAGTATTTTTGCTTGGAAAATTCCATGGACAGAGGAGCCTGGCAGACTACAGTCCATGGGGTGGCAAAGAGTCAAGACATGACTGAGTGACTAACACACACACACACACACACACACACACACACACAACTACCTGGAATCCTTTCCCCTGCAGCTTGGCTTAACAGAAAGAGGTGGGTGTCTTTAAAAAATATATGTTCATTTATTTGGCTGTGCTGGGTCTTAGTTGCAGCATGTGAGATCTTTTTAAAAATTTTATTTATTTATTTTTGGCTGTACTAGGTCTTTGTTGCTGCTCGGGCTTTCTCGAGCTGCAGCAACGAGGGGTTACTCTTCGTTTGGGTGTGTCGGCTTCTCATTGTGGTGGCATCTCTTGTTGCAGAGCATGGGCTCTAGGCGTGTGGGCTCAGTAGTTGTGGTACATAGGCTGAGCTGCTCCCCGGCATGTGGGATCTTCTGGGACCAGGGATTGAACCCGTGACACCTGCATTGGCAGGCATATTCTTAACCACTGGGCCACAGGGACGTCCCAAAGGGCATGTCCTAGGAAGAACTCCTAGGCTGTGGCGGGTGAGACAAAATGAGCTGAGCAGTCTGTTGCCCATTCCAGGATGAAGATGGAAAGGAACTCTCAGACGAGGACATCCGAGCTGAGGCAGACACCTTCATGTTTGAGGGTGAGGACGTGGGGTGAGGCTAGGGAAGGATGGAAAAGGGCCCCATTGTCTGAGGACAGCATCTCTGCTACCTTCAGGCAGCCTCTAGCTAGGCTCCTCATCTGCCTACAGGTCATGACACAACATCTAGTGGGCTGTCATGGGTACTGTTCAACTTGGCCAAGTATCCAGAGTACCAGGAGAAGTGCCGAGAAGAGATCCAGGAAGTCATGAAAGGCCGGGAGCTGGAGGAACTGGAGTGGTCAGTCTTGGGTCCTGGGGATATTGGGGGCAGGTTGAGTTTAGAGCCTTGAGTATTCATCTCTCTACCACTTACTGTCTAACTAACCTTAGCCAAATCACTTAAACTTCTTGAATTTAAGTTTCTTCAGCTGTAAAATGGGGATGACAGTAATGCATAGGCATTCTTCATAGTGCAGGAATTCTTAGTTGGGAATGTTTTAGTCAGCAAAGGTTGCAAGAATACTGTGTAACAAAGAGTTCCTAAGCTCGGTGGTTTGCAGCAAGCATTTTTTTATTGCTCTTGTCTGCACATATTTTTTGCTCTCATCTGCATATTTCTCTTACTGCTGCTGAGCTTCACTGAGGTGAATAGGTTTGTTTCCAAGCTCAGGTTTGAATTCAGATCTGTCCTACATGTCTCCTCATTCTCCTTAGACCAGCAGACATACTGCACATGACCCAGCATTATGCAGCATCAAACAACTAGAAAGTTCCTTTGGGCTCATTATCAGTCATTTGGATTATGAACTCAGGGAGACACTTTCAGTCGATGCCATCTTACATGGATGCCATTTTACACCTTGCTAATCCTTGCTAATCTGCCTTGTTAAGGAAGGAAGAAGATGCCTCAGACTCTGAGAATTGGCAGGAGGTGGTATCTAGCCAGAATTCAACACCTCTCTTCTCTTTTCCCAGTGGTGTTTATATTTATGGATCTCTTTATACCAGGCATGCCATTTGCCCTTCGTGATAGCAGCATAAAATTTCTCTGAAAGACAACCTGTTAGTGTAAAGAAGACAATCTCGATCATGAACAATTATAATTGATCTAATGTTGGGCGCTAAAGTCCAAAGGAAAAAAAATTAATGCAGTATAAGGAGATGATGTGTGGGTTTGTAAATACTGAAGTTGATCCATTCAAGCTGGTAAACTGTTGCTACTCCAGGTCGCTCTGTTTGTCCTGGCACATCCGCAGGGGTGCCCCCTGACCTCCACACAATTCATCAGTTAGAGAATTAATGCTGGGCTCAAAGACATCCAGCTAGAGCTGCTCTGATTGGTCAGGGGGCAGATATTTTTTCTGTTGAGGATTAGAGGTGTGTGCAGGGCATAACTGCAAATGGAAGTTGGGGGAAGTCTGAAATCCTGGACTGGTTTCCTGCAGTTGCTCCTAATAGCCTCTGCACGTGTGTGTGTGTCTCTAGGGGAGGGGGTGGCATCATGGCCTGGCCTCTAGTCACCCACTGTCCCACATTCCCCAGGGACGACCTGACCCAACTGCCCTTCACCACTATGTGCATCAAAGAGAGCCTCCGCCAGTTCCCACCTGTGACCCTGGTCTCCCGCCGCTGCACGGAGGACATCAAGCTCCCAGACGGACGCATCATCCCCAAAGGTGCCCCCTTTGTGTTCCCTGTTGCCTGCTTGCTCTATCGCTCGTGGGGGTCTGGCCATGCCTGCCCCAGGTGCGGTATCCTTGTAGGCAGTTTATAGCCTGTGGCTTCTGGGGTTGGTGGGGAGATCCAGTTGTGTGTGTGTATCGGGGAGGCAGAGGTGGGTGGATCCAAGCAGAAAGGAAGGAGTAGGTATGATGGCGTGGGCTCTGTGACAGTGCAGGTAGAGAAGGGTTGGCTTCTTTCTGTTGCCAGATATCCCTTGGAGACCAGGTCCTGTCCTGGGTGAGGCTGGGCATGCAGTGAAGCCTCATCCCCAGGTCCAAGCCTTGAGTACCAGCCAGTCTGGGGAAGACACAGCAGGGCATGGATGTTCCCAGTCACATGGGGTGAGGGATGGGCTACAGGGAGGGACAGGGACTGGAGCAGCCCCAGATAAGAAGCAATGACGGTATCTGGCATGGAATGCAGGGAGGGCTGCCTGGAAGAGGGAACATGAGAGGTGAGCCTTGGGAAATGGAAGAGGGAACATGTTTATGGAGCAGAGCCTCAGAATACACATAGTGAAAGAAGTTGAATGTACAGTTGAGGCACTTGAACTTGATCCTCAGGGTAGTAGGGAGCCACGGGAGGTATTTGAGCTGTGGCGGAGCAATGTCAGATGTGTGAGGAAGATCCCTGTGTGGCCAGGATGACAGCTAGGAAGAAGGCTATGGGGACCTCTAATGGAGAAGCAAGGCAGTGGATGGTGAAGCAAAAGTTTTTAAGGAAGGATGGGCAGGAAAGAGTGGCAGATGGCTTGTGGGAATTGTGTGGCTCTGGAGAGACCGGGGGAGGGATAGGTCTCCAGAGGAGGTCCTAGTTTCCCTCATTTCCACTGACCCCACTGACCCTCCCCTTCCCCACAGGAATCATCTGCCTGGTTAGCATCTATGGGACCCACTATAACCCTGAAGTGTGGCCTGACTCCAAGGTGAGCTCCTGCCCCAACCCTCCCTTCTCTCAGCTTCTTCCTCCTAAGACCTTGGTCAGCAAGGCCTCCCCTCTCCTCCTCCCCAGGGAGCCAGATGGTAGGGCTGAATGCAGGGCTTGAGTTCTTCTCTTCACTTACCATTCATTCCCCCATTCATTGTTAATTCATCATATCTACAAATCTTTTTTTTTTTTTTTTAAGTTTTTGACTGCACTGCGTGGCATGTGGGAGTTTCCTGATCAGGGAATGAACCTATGCTCCCTGCAGTGGAAGTGCAGAGTCCTAACCACTGGACCGCCAGGGTTCAGTTCAGTCACTCAGTTGTGTCTGACTTTTTGCGACCCCATGGGCTGCAGCACACCAGTCTTCCCTGTCCATCATCAACTCCTGGAGCATACTCAAACTCATGTCTATCCAGTCGGTGATGCCATTCAACCATCTCATCCTCTGTCGTCCCCTTCTCCTCCTGCCTTCAATCTTTCTCAGCATCGGGGTCTTTTCTATGACTCAGCTCTTTGCATCAGGTGGCCACAGTGTTGGAGCTTCAGCATCAGTCCTTTGAATATTCAGGATTAATTTCTTTTAGGATTGATTGGTTGGATCTCCTTGCAGTCCAAGGGACTCTCAAGAGTTTTCTCCAACACCACAGTTCAAAAGCATCAGTTCTTCAGTGCTCAGCTTTCTTTATGGTCCAAGTCTCACATCCATACACGACTACTGGAAAAACCATAGCTTTGACTAGATGGACCTTTGTTGGTGAAGTAATATCTCTGCTTTTTAATAGTCTAGGTTGGTCATAGCTTTTCTTCCAAGGAGCAAGCACCTTTTAACCTCAAGGCTGCAGTCACCATCTGCAGTAATTTTGGAGTCCAAGACTACCAGGGAAACCCCAACATACCTTTATTGAGCATCTACTGTGTATGGGACACTGAGGGCCCTCTGGGGCACTCTGTCTTTGCCCTCACAGAGCAGACAGCGAAGTGAGGAGGAGGAAAATAAGCAAATAAATAAGATCATTTTGAACTGTGATACATACACAAAGGAAACAAAAACTGACCTGAGTTGGGGGAGAGCAGTTTAGCTCACACAGTGAGGAAAGTCCTTACTAAAGAAGAGATGGGTGAGCTAAAACTGAAAATGTTCACACTTTAAAGCGTGAGGAGCAGGGAAAACTGTGTCCCGTGTGGAGGAAGCTGCCAGTGCAAAGGTCCTGTGGGGGAAATGGAAGGGAGGCAGGTGTGGCTGGACCTCTTAGTCCAGCTGGTCTGGCCCCCACAGGCTGAGGGAGGGAACCATGCTGGGACAGCCAGAACTCACCCCCAATCTACTTCTGCCTAGGTGTACAACCCCTATCGCTTTGATCCAGACAACCCACAGCAGCGCTCCCCATTGGCTTACGTGCCCTTTTCTGCAGGACCAAGGTAACTTTTATTTCCCCCAATCCAAGTGAAGTGTAGGAGGAACATCAAGGCCAGTGGAAGGTCAGGGATGTGCCTGTTAGGAGCAGAAACCACTGGGGGTGTCCTGTCCACCAACCTGGTACCCTTTTCGTGCCCTCAATACATCAGGAAGCCCCCAAATCAGACCCTACGATATCATCCAGGGTATCAGATGTCTACTCTGTGCCAAGCCCTGAGTTCTGGGCTCACGTGCTCTTAATGGCTCTATGATGCCTTTGTCCGGGAGTTGAGGCTCCCAGTGTGTGTTAGGCGTTCAGTCATGTCCAACTCTCTGCGACCCCATGCACTGTAGCGCGCCAGGCTCCTCTGTTCATGGGATTCTCCAGGCAAGAATACTGGAGTAGATTGCTATGCCCTCCTCCAGGGGAACTTCCTAACCCAGGGATCGAACACAGGTCTCTCGCATTGCAGGCAGATTCTTTACCATCTGAGCTACCCAGGAAACCCTGAGGCTCCAAGGGGGAGGTCATTTCACCCCATCCCAGGGACCCCGCTCACACAGCGGCTGAGCCTGAGCCCCCTGTCCTCCGTCCACCAGGAACTGCATCGGACAGAGCTTCGCCATGGCTGAGATGCGCGTGGCTGTGGCGCTGACGCTACTGCGCTTCCGCCTGAGCGTGGACCGAACGCGCAAGGTGCGGAGGAAGCCCGAGCTCATTCTGCGCACGGAGAATGGCATCTGGCTCAAGGTGGAGCCGCTGCCTCCGCGGGCCTGAAGGTCGGCGCGCCCCTGAAGGTCGGCGCGCCCCTGCGGATCCCGGGGGCCCAAGCCCCGCCCAGAGAGGCCTAGGTCCCGCCCCCGAGGGACCAGGCCCCGCCCCCAAGAGCAGGAGGGCATAGACCACGCCCCCCAGAAGGCTCTGCTCCTGGAGGACCGTTAAGCAGCCTGATGGTGCAGGTCACACCCACTCAAGGCAAGGCCCCGCCTCTGGAGGGTCTGATCCCGCCCCTCGAGGTCGAGATCCCGCCCTCCTGAGTGCCAGTTTCCGCCCTCTTGTTTGAAGAACCAGGATTGGCCACGTTCCCTCGGGCTCAGGCCCCGCCCCAGCATCTCTCGGATTCCGATGTTCAGGCCCCACCAACTGAACCTTCTGAGGACCAAGGTTAGATACCTCAGGCCTCTAGGCTACGAGCCCAGTCTACCTCAGATCTCGGCCGCTTTTAAATTGAAGACGTGGAAACTGGAGCCTGAGATCAGAACCCTGACCATCACTTTCTTGAGGCCCCCAGCTCACATGGATGAACTCCCGAGGCTGCATCCCAGGGCCCAGGATGTTTGTTGTTGACTTGTAAGCCCAGACTCTCCCTCTCAAGCCCAGGATGTTTGTTGTAAACCCAGACTCTCCCTCTCAAGCCCAGGATGTTTGTTGTTGACTTGTAAGCCCAGACTCTCCCTCTCAAGCCCCTTCCTTCTTCCCTTGCTCAAAACCCCTTAGGCGAGTGTCCTGAATTTTGTAGAATATAAGCAAAGGTGCAGACAGCTCCCGTCACCCACTCCCTAGCCAGATCAGATCCTCACACCTGGATTCCAGCAAGGAAATGAGGGGTCCTGGACAGCTGGGAAGTTGTGGGCTAGGAGGCTGGGAAGACGCTTGTCCTCTGACATAAACTTGGGCTTTTTGGGACAGTTCGTCCATTCGTTTATTTCAACATGTGCGTGTGTGCTGTCTCTTCAGTGGTGTCCGACTCTTTGCAACGCTATGGACTGTAGCCTGCCAGGCTCCTCTGTCCATGGGATTCTCTGGACAAGAATAATGAGTGGATTGCCATGCCCTCCTCCAGGAGATCTTCGCAAACCAGGGATCAAACCCCTTTTGTCCCCTGCATTGGCAGATGGGTTCTTTACCATTAGTGTCACCTGGGAAGCCCCTTATTTCAACATATTGCCTAGTAAGTGTCCAATGGCACTGGGCTGGGAGCACGACAGCAGGCAAATCCCTGCCCTCAGAAGGATGGGGGACATGTGTTGGACAAATAATTCCATGGGTAAATGTATTTGCAACCTGTGAGAAGTGCTGCAAAAGAGAGGCTTTGGTTCTGGGCAAACATAGCAGGGGATGGAGGGTGGCTCAAGGAGAGCTACTCTGATGCTGAACCTGGAGTAGAAGTTGAGTGTTGAGGAGGGAGCGAAGTGCTTTCCAGGAAGCAGGAACAGCATCTGCAAATGTCCTGGGGTGAGAGAGTGTGGTGTGCTCATGGAACTCACAAAGGGACTAGGGTGGCTGGATCTGGGGAGTGGGGCTGGAATGGAGGAAGGGTGGGTCGTGTCACAGTACAGGTTTCATGCAGAGGGTGTGTGTGTGTGTGTGTGTGTGTGTGCGCGCGCGCTAAGTCGCTTCAGTTGTGTCTGACTCTTTGGAACCCCATGGACTGTAGCCTGCCAGACTCCTCTGTCCATGGAATTCTCCAGGCAAGAATACTGGAGCAGGTTGCCATTTCCTACTCCAGGGGATCTTCCTGACCCAGGGATTGAACCCAAGTGTCTTGTGCCTCCTGCACTGGCAGGCAGATTCTTTACTACTGCACCACCTCCTGTAGAGGTGGGATGATGACAGTGACTGCAATGATCACGTTAATTCATCACATATTTTTTTGAGCATCTGCTGTGGGCCAGGGAGTGTTTGAGTCCTTGCATCACTGACATTCTGGTGCTGGTGGTAGTGGGGGAAACAGATGACAGATGATAAATAAGCAAATAAATAAGTAAATTCACACAGCCTTGGAGGTCACTGGATGGATTATGAATTTCACTGTGACAGAAATCGGGAGCCATGGAGGGTTCAGAGCAAAAGAGGGACAAGATTTGTCTTACAGGGACTTCCATGGTGGTCTAGTGGCTAAGACTACTCCATGCTCCTAATGCAGGGACATGGGTTTGATCCCTGGTCAAGGAACTACATAGCATGTGCCACAACTAAGAGTGTACAGGTTGCAACTAGCGATTCTGCATGCCACAAAACAGAAGTCTGAAGATTCCACGTGCTGCAACTAAGATCCGGAACAGACAAATAAATAAACAAATATTAAAAAAATGTTATCTGACAGTCGTGGGTTACTATGTTGAATAGAGACTGTGGTGAGGATGGGATGAGGGAAATCATATTGGTTGTGGGGGGTGGTGGGGTGGTGAGATGATGGTGGCTCTGCCCAAGATGGGGGTGTAGAGGCGACTAGCGGTGGTTGGATTATGATGAGAAATGACTGTTTCATGATGGTCATACTGGGAGGTCTGCAGATAAATGGAATGTGAAGTTTGGGAGAATGGGCCAACACCAGGTTTGGGTCTGTGGTGGTTTAGTTGCCAAGTTGTGTCCGACTGTTTGCAACCCCATGCACTGTAGCTTGCCAGGCTCCTCTGTCCATGGAATTTTCCAGGCAAGAATACTGGAGTGGGTTGCCATTTCCTTCTCCAGGGGATCTTCCAGACCCAGGAATTGAACCCGGGTCTCCTGCATTGAAGGTGTATTCCTGCATTGCAGGTGGATTCTTTACCAACTGAGCTATGAGGGAAGAGCAGGTTTGGGTCTGAGCACCTGGAAAGATGGAAATTCTACCAACTGAGATGGAGAATCCCAAATGGCGTGTTTTTTTGGCGAGGGGCGGGTTGGGGGGGACAGCGGGGAAGCGGCAGGTGGTTTGAGATCAGCATGTTTGTTTGGGCTGGGGTAGTTGGAGAAGTCAACCTGGCCAGTTGAGCAGATGGGTTCTTAATCTGGACAAGTCCAGGGCTGGTGACGTACATCTGGGGAGGCTCAGTGTTTAGATGTCTAGAAAGCCTCAGGGCCGGGAGGGATCCCTTGGTGTGTGTGTGTGCCTGTGTCTGCACCTCTACACACTGGCGAACTTGTGAGGACACGAAGGAGGGGCTCAAGGACCAAGCCCTGGTGTCTCCAAATTAATAATGAGGTATAAGTCGATTGAATACTTCTTGTGCGCCCTTCCCAGATATTTTCATTTAGTTCTCAAGGGTGCTGTTATTATCTCTTTTTGGGCTTCCTGGGTGGCTCAGGGGTAAGGAATCTGCCCGCCAAGCAGAAGACAAGGGTTGGATCCCTGGGTCGGAAAGATTCCCCTAGAGGAGGAAACGGCAACCCACTCCAGTATTCTTGCCTGGGAAATTCCATGGACAGAGGAGCCTGGCGGGCTATAATCCATGGGATCACAAAAGAGTCTCAGGCAATTTAGCAACTGTGCACACACGCACTGTCTCGTTTCACGGAGGTGGAAACTTGAGTTCCCCAGAATGAAACGACTCACCCCGAATCATACAACGATGTCCTTGGGACCTTAGAGGGGGCCCGGAGTCGTTTTCTACCCTGTGCTTCGGGCTCCTTGTCCTGGCGGGGTCTCTAGCCCCCTTTTCCCGGAAAGGAGTGTGCTAGGGAACGGGGTGGGGTTGGGGGCATGGAGGAGCGGAGGCAAACCTGGGAAGCCGATCCTGGCGCGCCCTCAGGTGGCGTAAAGTGGGGTCGTCGCTCGAAATCCTGTGTCAGAGGCTACAAGAGGTCTAAGCGGGGAACTTGCGATTCCGGGCCCTACAGGCACCACTCGGCTTTGATGATGCTCCGTCTTCCACATCCTTGTTCAGGCTGAGGGTCTCCAGGAGCATACCATTCCCTAAATATCTCAACGGCATCTTTCGCGCCACCCTTTCCCTTGCCACCTTGTCCTCCACCGGCAAAAACAACTTGGCCTTGGGAGGCAAGAGATGTGGGTTCAAACCCCGGCTCTGCCCCCTCCTAGCGGTGGGCTTGGGCGCATGACTGCCCCTCTCTGCTGCTTCGTTCTCCCTGATCGTGTGGATTTTACAGGATCATCATCCATGCAATTAATGCAGATTGACTTTCCGCTAAGGGCTGTGGGTGGTGAATGAAAGAGACAAGGGGAGGGGAAAGAGAGAAGGTCCCCGAGACGAAGGTGCACCCTTGTGCGTGATTCTTAAGGCCTGGTGCTGTCACTGCCGCTGCTGCTAAGTCACTTCAGTCGTGTCCGACTCTGTGTGACTCCTAGACGGCAGCCCACCAGGCTCCCGTCCCTGGGATTCTCCAGGCAAGAACACTGGAGTGGGTTGCCATTTCCTTCTCCAATGCATGAAAGTGAAAAGTGAAAGGGAAGTCGCTTGGTCGTGTCCGACTCTTAGCGACCCCATGGACTGCAGCCCACCAGGCTCCTCCGTCCATGGGATTTTCCAGGCAAGAGTACTGGAGTGGGGTGCCATTGCCTTCTCCGGGGGTGCGGGGATGCTTTTAATCAAATCTTTCCTCTCCTGAGTGTGTCGGAGGCTCCCTCAGCTGGACGATTCGGGAACAACAGGCTCTAAAGCGTCTGGTCTCCACTAGTTTAACGTGTGAGCGTGAGTGCACGCGAGGTCGTCTGTGACTTGGTATGTTAGGGTGCATTTGAGTGAATATGCGAGCATCCATGTGACTGTGTGCAAGTATGTGAGGGTGTGTACGTGTGTAAGAGTCAAAATGTGTGCACAGTGTGTGATTGCGTGCTGTGTGAGATGGTGGGTGCATGCATCCGTGTGTGTGCATGTGTGTAGGTGGGTGTGTTGGGAAGAGCGAAGAGCAGAATTGCACTCACTGAATGACTGCAACTGTTCACATCAGGCTGGGCTTATCGCAGGAGCTGCTGTTCAAACTTCCCTCAGGCAGGACATTCTGGAGAAATAATGCCTTTGGAAGCAGCCCTAAGTAAGGACTGGGGGGGTGGGGGGCGGGTACATGTTCTCTGCTCTCTCCCAAAGGGACTGAGCCCCAGGTACTCATAGAGTAAGGTTCCCTGATAAAGCATCCTTTACCTGCTGCCTTCTCTTCTTTGTCTCACTTCCCCATTGTCTTACTGGCATTTTCTAGAATCACCTCCCAAAGAAACAACTTACAGTTGAATTTTTGTCTCAAGGTCACTTCCGAATAAGGTATTTTCACTTGAATCTTTTCATCAGCGTTAAATTCTGGAGAACCCAAACTAAGACACATATATGGGTTTACTTCCCTAATTCTCATGCGAGTGTTATTTGCTCAGTTGTGTCTGACTCTTTGAGACCCCATGGACTGTAGCCCACCAGGCTCCTCTGTCCTTGGGATTCTCTAGGCAAGTATACTGGAGTGGGTTGCCATTCCCTTCAACAGGGGATCTTCCTGATCCAGGAATGGAACCCGGATATCCCTCACTGCAGGTGGAGTCTTTACCATCTGTAGACCTAATCTTATGCCTCTTCTTACCAAGAAGGAGAAGGAAAATCACTTGTTCAAGGTCACACAGCTGGAGATCAGGCAAAGGTGGGCACTCACCATGGGCTGTCTGACCCCAAGTCCAGGGCTTTCTCCCCTCTGGGAGTCTCCTCCTTGATAAGGGCTCCGGGAATAAATGGGGTGAGGCTCGTAAACAGCCGGTAGGTTACTGATGTGTGTGCTGGATGGACCCAAAGCTGTTGCCTTGTGCTCATGTCCTCATTCTGTCATAAAATAAGAAGAATAATGGCAAACACCATGCTTGGCGCTGACTGTGTGTCAAGGAACATTGTTGGAAGCACTTTATTATTTATCTCCTCTCTCCTCTCTCTCTCCCCCTTCCTTTCTCTCCACGTATGACATGGGAAACATTTTCACTCTGTTCCCACTCCCCAACCACCAGCCCTGCAATGAGGTGTGATTTCTTTTTCATTTTACAAAACTGCATATCAAGAACATTTTCAAGGCACACATTTGTGCACACATAACTATTTTTTGCATTTCTTTACCATCCCCATGTTTGAGGACTCTAAACATGTTAGGAAATATATCTGTTTGTTAACTTTTATTGTATAATAAACCTCCAGGAAGTTTAGTAATTTAAAATGATAAACTTTAGCTCCCTGGCAAACTTAAAAAAACATCTTCTCAGCAACACCTAGATAAGGGTTTAACAACTGGGTCCTGTACTTTGGCCATCTGATGCAAAGAGCTGACTCATTGGAAAAGACCCTGCTGCTGGGAAAGACTGAAGGCAGGAAGAGAAGAGGGTGGCAGAGGATGAGATGGTAGGATGGCATCACTGACTCAATGGACTTGAATCTGAGCAAGCCCTGGGAGATGCTGAAGGACAGGGAACTAGCGTGCTGCAGTCCGCAGGGTCACAAAGAGTCAGACACGATTTAGTGACTGAATAACAACGACAAATGCCCTAGTCTAGCTGACACACAAAATAAAATCATCATAATCTCTTAAGGGGAGGGATGGCAAAGAGTTTACTGCTAACTTTAATTTACTACTTGGGAAGTTAGAAGGGGACAAATGACCTCTTTTTTAGCATTACACTTCCCAAGGGGCATTTCTCCAAGCCTCCCTTCTGTGGCTTGGGGTGGTCCTTGGTGGTCAGGCTAGTTTTTGTGAACAATCATTACCCAGTAAGTAGACAGGGCAGATGATGATGATGAAGAAGGAGGAGGAGGAAGGGCAGGAGGAGGGATGTGGGGAGGAAGGAGACTATTCATGACTGTATTGCCAAAAATAATACGCCCTAGCGGCTTTTCCTCACTGTGTGTGTTCTCTGTACTTTTCCGAAGTTTTCCTCCAGGCTTTCTGGCTCCCAAGCCAGTTTATTTGATCTGCTGCCACCTGGGCCAGAAATCTGGCAGCTCTGCCATCTGGTTCTCCCTACAGCATGGCCTCAGGGACCTGTTGGTTTTTTCACCTCAAACCTGCGTCAGGGCTGGGAGTGTTGAGTCAGATTGCATCAGCTCCACTGTGGGTCTCCAGCATGGCTGGTTCTGGCTGCTTTGATTATGTTCAGTTCAGTTCAGTCACTCAGTCGTGTCTGACTCTTTGCGACCCCATGAATCGCAGCACGCCAGGCCTCCTTGTCCATCACCAACTCCCGGAGTTCACTCAGACTCACGTCCATCGAGTCAGTGATGCCATCCAGCCATCTCATCCTCTGTCATCCCCTTCTCCTCCTGCCCTCAATCCCTCCCAGCATCAGAGTCATTTCCAATGAGTCAACTCTTCACATGAGGTGGGCAAAGTACTGGAGTTTCAGCTTTAGCATCATTCCTTCCAAAGAACACCCAGGACCGATCTCCTTTAGAATGGACTGGTTGGATCTCCTTGCAGTCCAAGGGACTCTCAAGAGTCTTCTCCAACACCACAGTTCAAAAGCATCAATTCTTCGGCATTCAGCCTTCTTCACAGTCCAATTCTCACATCCATACATGACTACTGGAAAAACCATAGCCTTGACTAGACGGACCTTAGTTGGCAAAGGAACGTCTCTGCTTTTGAACATGCTATTTAGGTTGGTCATAACTTTCCTTCCAAGGAGTAAGCATCTTTTAATTTCATGGCTGCAATCACCATCTACAGTGATTTTGGAGCCCCCCAAAATAAAGTCAGTCACTGTTTCCACTGTTTCCCCATCTATTTCCCATGAACTGATGGGACCGGATGCCGTGATCTTCGTTTTCTGAATGTTGAGCTTTAAGCCAACTTTTTCACTCTCCTCTTTCACTTTCATCAAGAGGCTTTTTAGTTCCTCTTCACTTTCTGCCATAAGGGTGGTGTCATCTGCATATCTGAGGTTATTGATATTTCTCCCAACAATCTTGATTCCAGCCTGTGCTTCTTCCAGCCCAGCGTTTCTCATGATGTATTCTGCACATAAGTTAAATAAGCAGGGTGACAATATACAGCCTTGATGTACTCCTTTTCCTATTTGGAACCAGTCTGTTGTTCCATGTCCAGTTCTCACTGTTGCTTCCTGACCTGCATATAGGTTTCTCAAGAGGCAGGTCAGGTGGTCTGGTATTCCCATCTCTTTCAGAATATTCCACAGTTTATTGTGATCCACACAGTCAAAGGCTTTGGAATAGTCAATAAAGCAGAAATAGATGTTTTCTGGAATTCTCTTGCTTTTTCCATGATCCAGCGGATGTTGGCAATTTGATCTCTGATTCCTCTGCTTTTTCTAAAACCAGCTTGAATATCAGGAAGTTCACGGTTCACGTATTGCTGAAGCCTGGCTTGGAGAATTTTGAGCATTACTTTACTAGCATGTGAGATGAGTGCAATTGTGTGGTAGTTTGAGCATTCTTTGGCATTGCCTTTCTTTGGGATTGGAGTGAAAACTAACCTTTTCCAGTCCTGTGGCCACTGCTGAGTTTTCCAAATTTGCTGGCATATTGAGTGCAGCACTTTCACAGCATCATCTTTCAGGATTTGAAATAGCTCAACTGGAATCCCATCACCTCCACTAGCTTTGTTCATAGTGATGCTTTCTAAGGCCCACTTGACTTCACATTCCAAGATGTCTGGCTCTAGGTGAGTGATCACACCATCATGATTATCTTGGTCATGAAGCTCTTTTTTGTACAGTTCTTCTGTGTATTCTTGCCACCTCTTCTTAATATCTTCTGCTTCTGTTAGGTCCATACCATTTCTGTCCTTTATCGAGCCCATCTTTGCATGAAATGTTCCCTTGGTGTCTCTAATTTTCTTGAAGAGATCGCTAGTCTTTCCCATTCTGTTGTTTTCCTCTATTTCTTTGTATTGATCGCTGAGGAAGGCTTTCTTATCTCTTCTTGCTCTTCTTTCGAACTCTGCATTCCGATGCTTATATCTTTCCTTTTCTCCTTTGCTTTTCGCTTCTCTTCTCTTCATAGCTATTTTGCCAAGAAAATGCACTGGTCATAGCAAACACCCTCTTCCAACAACACAAGAGAAGACTCTACACATGGACATCACCAGATGGTCAACACCGAAATCAGATTGATTATATTCTTTGCAGCCAAAGATGGAGAAGCTCTATATAGTCAGCAAAAACAAGACCAGGAGCTGACTGTGGCTCAGATCATAAACTCCTTATTACCAAATTCAGACTTAAATTGAAGAAAGTAGGGAAAACCGCTAGACCATTCAGGTATGACCTAAATCAAATCCCTTATGATTATACAGTGGAAGTGATAAATAGATTTAAGGGACTAGATCTGATAGGTAGAGTGCCTGATGAACTATGGAATGAGGTTCGTGACATTGATTATCTTAGCCCATTGATTATCTTAGCCAGCCTTGATTATCTTAGCCCATTTGAAGACAGAAGCAGAATGAACATGTGTGTCCCACCCTATCTCTATAGTCCTGGTGTGGCTTCAGGGGGTGGTTCTTATTCATGGCCCACTTTTCCATGTCATTCAGGTTTCTGCCCAAAAGCCACCTCCTCAGGGAGGCCTGCCCTGACTGCCCAGTCCAGAGGAGTGCTCTCGGTCACTTTCTAGTGCATCTCACTCTGCTCATTTCCCTAATTCCTGCCACCACCCGACTTGGTCTTATTTCCTGTCGACTTCCTCCACTAGATGTGAGCTCAATGATCCAGAGACCTTGTCTGTCTTGTTCATCCCGTGTGCTGGGTCCCAGCCCTGTGCCTGCTATAGAGTGGATGGGCAAGTACAGCTTGTTGTTGAGGAATGAGACACCTGGGAGAGATATAAAGCCTCTCTTCATCTGCAGAGGAGGACATGAAGATTAGAGAGGGCAGTTGACTTGCCCAGGGTCACACAGCCAGCGAGTAGCAGAGCTGAGACTTGAACTCAGTCAGTTCTTCTGAGTCCGGAACTTGTTCCTTCCTAATAGCTGAGGGAGGAGAGGTGAAATGCCAGCCAGCAGGCAGCCTGCAGGCTTGTTCTAGAGAGACTCCAGGCTGGTTCATGAGAGGTGTGTCTTTATTATGACAACAAATAAAAACTCCTCATCTGTTTTGTGTGGCCAGCTATGTGCCTTTCACTGTGCTAAATCCGTATTTCTTTTTAAAATTGTGTTTTAGTGATAAACATTCTAGCAGCTCAATGTGGGAGAAAAATGCATTCAAGACTCCAATTTACTTCTCTCAGTCCCACTGTGTTGTGTGGATTCTTCTGGACTTTTTCATCGCATATACAAACACGTGCACACATACACATGCATTCACAGGCGTTGTTTATAATCTCACCTTTGTGCTGTGCTCAGTTGCTCAGCTGTGTCTGACTCTTAGCAGCCCCATGGACCGTAGTCTGCCAGGCTCCTCTGTCCACCGAATTCTCCAGGCAAGAATACCAGAGTGGGTTGCTCTTTTCTTCTCCAGGACATCTTCTCAACCAAGGGATTGAACACATGCCTCCTGCGTTTCCTGCATTGGCAGGTGGATTCTTAATCACTGTGCCACCTGCAAACTATTTTGAAACATACTTTCTCCTACTCTTTCTGCCTGTGTCTAATGGGATGCTTGCAACTCTCTGTGAGGTTCTATCAACCCATTTAACAGATGTGAAAGGTGAGGTTCAGAGGGGTGATGGACTGTGCCAGTAGCTGGTGATTCCGAGCAACCACCACAGCTGGTCTGGCATAGGCTTGCCCACTGCCAGGCTCTGGATGGGTGTGGAAGGACGCCTGGCAAAGGGACAGAGGGAGACTGGCTCCTTTCTTCAGCCCTGGCTGGGGGACATCCTATAAGGCAGACTTGTGTGATTTGGCAGCTGAGATGTTCTTTGATGAGAAACCACTGGAGATGCTCCAGTCTCCTCAGGCACAGAACAGAAGGTCCCCATCTGAGGCTTCCTGTCCTTCCATGCTGGGTCCCTTTATTCTCCTACCGTTTGATCCAGGAAGCGGGTGATGGATCCTGCCCCTCCTGTAGGCCCTAGGCCTGCTGGATTTTGAATTCTTGGCCACATGGTGAAGCAGTCTTTAATCCTGGCTTCTGGAGAGAATGCTGGACCAAAATTTTCACCTTAGCTGGTTCCCGCAAGGATTTGGCAACTGCCTTCACAGTGTGGGTGCTGAAAGGACAAGGATAGGCTTGCTTGCAACTACTCTGTGACTGTGGGGCCCTTTTAACCACGCAGTCCAATTCCCCTCTTCATTTGGGTCCCGCTCAAAGGTCACCTCCTCCGGGAAGCCCTCGTGTCCCTATTTCCATCTGGAAATTCTTGATCATTTCTCTGATCATCGCCCTTCTCCCCCTTAGAGGAGTCCTTTGACAGAAGAGACAATGTCTGTTGTGCTTATAGCTACAACCTACCCTCTAGAGTTGTTTCTAGAACATAGACACTCAGTAAATCCACAGCCACCCAGGCCTGGCAAGGACAGATTTTTCTCCTGATTTTACAGATTAAAAAAAGTGAGAGACAAATGAGGTACGGTTCCCTGACATATATTGCAGAGCCTGACCCAGGTCTCTTAAAGCAGTGACTCTCAAACTTTAACAAGCACAAGAATCCCTGGAATCTGGTTAACACATAAATTCTGATTAGGTAAGTACAATCTGACAGTAATGATCTGTCACTGTGAAATGAACACTCGCAAAATCTTTTTTTCTAATTATTTTAAATTAAATCAATAACTTTTAAATGTTGTTTTGGGGTGTAGCTGATTAACAATGTTGTGATAGTTTCAGACAGACAGCTAAGGGATTCAGTCAGGCATCTACATGTATCCATTCTCCCCAAAACTCCGCTCCCATCCAGGCTTCCACATAACACTGAACCTGTAGGTCCGTTTGGTTATCTGTGGCTCAGCTGGTAAAGAATCCAGCTATCTTGTGACTCAGCTGGTAAAGAATCCACCTGCAATGCAAGACCTGGTTTCGATCCCTGGGTTGGGAAGATCCCTTGGAGAAGGGAAAGGTTACCCACTCCAGCATTCTGGCTTGGAGAATTCCATGGACTGTATAGTTCATGGGGTCACAAAGAGTAGGGCACGACTGAGTGACTTTCGCTTTCACTTCACTTTTAAATATAGCAGTGTGTACCTGTCCGCCCCAAACTCCCTTACTATCCCTCCCCCCATCCTCACTGATCCCTCCCGGCAGCAACCGTAAGTTTATCTATAAGTCTGTGAGTCCCTTTCAGCTTTGTAAGTAGGCTCATTTGTATCATGTCTTTTTAGATTCCACTTGTAAGGGATGTCATGCGACGTTTGTCCTGATTTACTTCACTCGATATGACAGTCTCTAGGTCCAGCCATGTTGCTGCAGATGGCATTATGTCGTTCTTTGAAATCAGCCCCCAAACCTTCGTGGCTTAAAACAATGGCTACTTTATTTTCTCTTATGATTCTTTTTGTCAACTGGGAACCCTGTGACGTCACCCAAGGCTGGGATCATCTGGAGGCTCAGCGGGTTGGACCGTACAGATGGCTCCCTCTTGTGGCCGGCAGGTGACACTGACTGTCGGCTGGAAGATAATCCAAGGCTGCTGATCAGAGCTTCTCCACCTGGCTTGGGCTTCTCTATCGCATGGTGACTGAGTTCCAAGGGACTGTGTTTCAAGAACAGCACGTAGGGCTTCCCTGGTGGCTCAGTGGTAAAGAATCTGCCTGCCAATGTAGTAGACACAGGTTTGATCCCTGGTCTGGAAAGATCCCACATGCTGCGGAGCAACGAAGGCCCTGCATCACGACTACTGAGCCTTTGCCCTAGAGCGTGGGAGCCACAAGAGAAAAGCCGATGCAGCCCATGAAGCAGTGAAGACCCAGCGCAGCCAAAAATAATAAATAAATACAATTATATACATAAAAAACTTGTAAATTTAAGCTGCCAAACCAGTCTAAGGCCCATCACTGGCATGGTACCACCTGACCGCACAATGTTAGTTAAACAGTGTCAGGCCTGATTCCAGGAGAAGACAAAATAATTCCTCCTCTTACTGGGGACAATGGAAGAAAGTTTGCAGCCATTACCTTGGTGTGTTAGAGCCCAAAGTTCTGCGTTTCCTAGATGTTGCTGCTATTGCCAGCGCTGCTGGTCTGAGGACCCCATTTTGGCTGGCCAGGTTTTACAGCTTGTAGCTATAAAGGTCCCTTTCTTCCCTAAACAGTTGATGAGTTCTGAATATATGCCAAGATTCACTTTCGCTAGTCCTATCTTGTTGAATTACTTCTCTGTGTGGCTGGAGAGAGTTATTGCACTTCTCTGGACCCCTGTTTCCTCTTCTTTCTTCCTGCTTCTCCCCACCCCTCTCTGGCTAGCCCTGCTGCTTCTCACCTGCTCCCACCTTGATCCTGGCTCTTTTCTGGATGGAATTGTCAGTGGCTGGATCCACCTCAGCAGAGAAGAAGAGTCTAGGACAGTGCACCCAAGCTTGCTGGGGGCTCCAGGCTTCCCAGGTGGCTCAGTGGTAAAGAATCTGCCTGCCAATGTAGGAGATGCATGTTCGATCCCTGCATTGGGAAGATCCCCTGGAGGAGGGCATGGCAACCCATTCCAGTATCCTTGCCTGGAGAATCCCATGGACAGAAGGACCTGGCTGGCTACATAGTCCATGGGGCTGCAAAGAGTTGACTTAGTGACTAAACAACAACAAGGACCAGGCACCTGAAGCCGGATTAAGCCTCCTGAAGCCACCTGAAGCTGGATCAGATAGACCTGGAAGAAATAGGGGGTAGCAGAGGTGGAGGAGGAAATTTGGGCATCTCTCCAGCTTTCTGAGATGCAGGAAGAATGTCTGAGCTTCTTTCATTCAGCAGCTGCACCCTTCAAACCCACCCTCATCTTTTAGCCTGGCCATGAGGAGAGCTCATGGGGTGCTGAGACCACTTTACAGGGAAATTTGGGAATGGGATCTGGAAGAATTTGTGTCCCCTGTAACGCTTACATCCCATGTCCCAGAAGGGAAGGCTGAGCCCAGAGAAAGTGAAAGTGTTAGTCACTCAGTCATGTCTGACTCTGTAACCCCAGGACTGTAGCCCATCAGGCTCCTCTGTCCATGGGATTTTCCAGGCAAGAATAGTGGAGTGGATTGCCATGTCCACCTCCAGGGGATCTTCCTGAACCAGGCATCGAACCTGGGTCTCCTGCATTGCAGGCAGATTCTTTATCGTCTGAGCCACCAGGGAAGCCCAGAGAAAGTGGGCACAAACCACAGTGAGAGTGAGGCTCCCCACTCGGGATCTCCCTGCTCTGCCTTCCCCTGTGTGAACCCTGCTCTCTACGAGTGCCTTGCAAGCCTTACACCTCATGCTCCCAGGTGCTCTCTTCGACTGAATCCTTTTTCCTCTGAATCTAATGTGGGTAATTCCGAGTCAGGCTGGATTCTCTGTTCCTGCTTGCCACAGTCATGGCTCAACACACACCCTGGGCTGTTGGGAAGAAGGACTTGAACTCCTGCCAGGCTCCTGTGCCCTAAAGGGCAGAGGCTTCAGATCTCTGAGCTTCCTGATTCTGTGCTGAAAAATGATACGTGATGCCCTCCTGGCACATGCAGGGAGAGGAGCTGCAGAGATGGTTTGGGACAAGGCTGGGCCAGGCCCTGCTCACCTGGCACCTGAACGTTCATGCTTTGAGTGCCACACCCTAGCCTTGGAAGGGCAAGGGCAGCTGTAAACTTGGGGGCCCAGAGTCACCTTTGCTCGCACTCCAACAAACCCATGCGGGAGGTGCTGAGTCTTGAGAGTTCAGGGTTTGTGCCATGTGACCCTGAGCTGGTCTCTCTGGCCAGACACCTCCGGTTTGAAGTCTTGGGCCGGATGCCAGCTTGGGGAGGAGGCAAGCAGGGACTGGCTGTCAGCCAAGCCCAGCCTCCCTGTGATTCAGAGATTGGGCCAGAGGGAAAGAGACCTCCCAGAAGGAGGACGGAGGAAGTTGTGTGGGACAAGCCGCTCCTGACCGAAGGTGCCGGGCTGGTGTTGCTGGGGCTGAGGGTTCTGGCCTGGGGTAGGAAGTGGGTGCTGCGTTAGATGGGGTGGCTCCACAGAGAGAGCCGCACATCCCCTCCTTCCCCCCACCGGGGATGGTGGTTTCCTCGCAACTGGAGCTCCTGGCAACCTTCCACTAATTCCTTTCTTCATCTGTCTTTTTCTTTTTCTCTTCTCTCTCTTGCTTTCATTTCCCTTCCCTTTCTTTCCTTTCCTTTTTCTTTCTTTCTTTCTTTTTCTCTGTCTCTCTTTCTCTCTCCCTCTTCCTCTGAATTTCTGTTTCTCCCTCCCCTCTCCCAGTCCCGGTCTGTCTGTCTCTGAGCCCTTCTCGCCCGTCCCCAGCCCTCCCTATCCCTGCCTCCCTTGCTTCTCTCCCTCTTTCCATCTCTGCCTCACAGCTCACCATCACTGTCTCTTCCTTCATCCTCAGGATTCACCCTGCACCCCATCTGACCACAGGATGCTGGAGCTGAGCCTGTCCTGGCTGGGACTCGGGGCGGTGGCAGCCTCCCCGTGGCTGCTGCTGCTGCTGCTCGGGGCCTCCTGGCTCCTGGCCCGCGTCCTGGCCTGGATCTATGCCTTCTATGACAACTGCTGTCGCCTCCGATGTTTCCCGCAGCCTCCCAAACGGAGCTGGTTTTGGGGTCACCTAGGCCTGGTGAGTGTGGGCAGCAGGATAGGTCTGGGGGATCAGGGTGGATAGACTTCCTGAGGGTCAGGAATGGGGCTCGGAGAGCTGGGAGTCTGGGATTAGGCTGGGGTCTGTGGCGGCAAGGGAAACCTCTTGCCTCACCTCCCACCCACTGGGTCCAGTCCTCTCTTCTCTGTCCATCCTATGCTCCAATGCCTTCCTTCTTCTTCTTCTTTTTTTAATTTACTTATTTCGCTCACTGGATCTTAGTTGTGGCATGCAGGATCTTCAACCTTTGCTGTATGTGGGAGCTTTAATTCCAGAATGCAGGATCTGGTTCCCCGACCAAGGATCGAACCTGGGCCTTCTGCACAGGGAGCATGGAGTCTTAGCTACTGGGCCACCGGGGAAGTCCCCCAAGTGCCTCTCTTGTTCTCCAGTGCTGTCCTCACCCCAAGCCTGTTTTGGGTCATGTTGCTGCTTGTCTTCCCCACATTTGTACACATTTGAGGGGCTCTCAGGGTGGGCTGCAGAGATCTGGGCCCCGTGGTGTCCCCACAGACTGTACGGCTGGTCTTGAGGCCTCCTCGGAGCCACTGTCCAGGATCTGTTCCAGCTGGGCCTAGGGCCAGTGTCTACTCCTCTGCGGGCTTCTGAGTCCCAGTAGGAATTAACTATGACCCCCACCCCATCTTCCCCCGATGGGGTCAGAGGAATGTGTGGACTGTCTCCCCTTTTCCCTTTCCTCAGGCACTTTCCTTTACCTATCTTGTCTTCCACCCCCAAGATGCATCAGTGAGCCCTGTTGCCCAACTTGGATAAAAGTGGACCACTCTCTTTTTCAGAATCACTCTGCTCTAATGGTCAAACTTCCTGGAAGGAGGCTTCTGGCCCACCTTCCTAGTCTTATCCTCAGAGGCTTTTCCGCTGTGTTGAGTCGGCCCCTTTTTGCCACAATCACACTTAGGATTTTGTCATCACCCGTAAGGGCGCCACCTCCAAAACCATTGATCTGAGGATTGCATTCTCTGATCACAACTCCTCTTCCTTCGAACTTCTGTTTTCTTCCTCTCCCATCCTAGATCCTGCCAGGATTTCCAGTGCCTTCTACACCCCAGTCCAATGGCTTCCTTTCCATCCTACTGCTTTGGACATCTTTAGCTTAGATTCTCATCCTTTGTACTTGGGCTGTGGTGTCTGGTCAATTGGGCTTTCCTTTGTGACTCTTTGAATAAGAGCTAAACCCTCCAAGTACTCTGATCTTTTCTCCACGATGATGCTAGAGGTCACAAAACAGGATAAAGAAATGACATGAGCATCCCCACCTACCCATTCCCAGTGGGCTTTCTTCTGAATAAAACCTCTGATCTGCTGTCTCAGAGCTGCTTTCACTCACTGCCTCCATTTCTCTGTTTGCTTTCTCCTGCTCCAGTCTGGTCCCTACCTCCATCTGGCATCTGATTCTGCCAGATGGCTGTGATCTCTTGGTCTCTACATCCCATGGACTCCATCCAGCCTCATCTCATCCAACTCCCAGCAGCTCTCTGAGCTTGTGAACCACCCTGTCCTCCTGAAACCTGCTTTTCCTCTTGGTTCCAGCACACAGCCTCCTCTGGTCTCTCCCCTACCTCCCCATAGCTCCTCTGTCTCCTCTTGGCTCCTCCTTCGCTCCATCTTTCCATGTGAGGAGCTCTCTGCCCCCAGCATTCTAACCCTTTCTCCTTCTTCTGCTTCTTCTGACGACATTTCCTCCCCTAGGACTCCAGCTCGTAAGGGGGCCATCAGTTTCCTCCGTAAGTGAATTTTAAGTTCACATCTTTCCTGACCCCAAGTCATCCAGCTCCCTCCTCCTCTTCTCACGTGAAGGGGGAGGCTCTCATGAACACCTTGTTCTTCGGTCAGAATCTGAACTCGTGGCTCCCTCCCCAGTCCTGCCTCTGCCCTCAGTCTAGTGCATCCTTCTAGTCGTCCACATCCCATTCTCTGGGGCCCCTGATCCTGCCCATTTCCCTCACCCATGCACCCAATCCTAATGTGCTGGCTCCACAATCTGTCCCCAGTCTGTCCCCTCTCTGCATCTTCTATCACCCATGGCCCCATCCACCATCGCTTTTCTCCAGGAATCCTTGCCAAGCCTACTCTCTGGTCTCCTTATTGCCACTGGCGTTGCCTCCATCCTCTTTCTCTTTTTAGCCCTGGAGAGACTTTTCTGAAATTCCATTTAGGTCATGCCGTTTCTTGGCTGAAAACTGTTCAATGGCTGCCTATCGCTCTGAAGATAAAGACAATGTTTCCAGGCCGGCACCCGCCATTCTCCTTAGCCTTGTGCATGCCATGGTCACTCTGAGCTTCTGCTTTATCTCTTCGGTGAACCAAGCTCTTCCCACTGCAGGGTTCTTGCTTGTGCTGCAGGAAGCACTCCCTTTCCTGTGTTTACCCCCTGGATTCCTCCTTATCCTTCCATTTCTGGCTCAAGTATAACTGTCTTCTCTAAGCTTCCTTTGACTCCCCCAGACTCTGATCTCTGACTTTGCGCATTTGTTGCTATTGTTCAATCTCTAACTCACGTCTGTTCTTTGCAACCCCACGGACTGCAGCACAGCAGGCTGCCCTGTCCTTCATCATCTCAAGGTTTGCTCAAACTCATGTCCATTTAGTTGATGATGTCATCTCATCCTCTGACATCCCCTTCTCCTCCTGCCTTCAATCTTTCCCAGCATCAGGGTCTTTTCCAATGAGCCAGCTCTTCGTATCAGGTGGCCAAAGTATTGGAGCTTCAAAATTTCAGCATCAATCCTTCCAACGAACATTCAGGGTTGATTTCCTTCAGAATTGACTGGTTTGATCTCCTTGCAGTTCAAAGGACTCTCAAAAGTCTTCAACATGACAGTTCAAAAGTGTCAGTTCTTTGGCACTCAACCTTCTTTATGGTCCAACTCTCACATCTGTACGTGACTACTGAAAAAACCATATCTTTGACTATGTGGATCTTTGTTGGCAAAGTGATGTCTCTGCTTTTTAATATACTTTCTAGGTTTGTCATAGCTTTTCTTCCAAGGAGCAAGTATCTTTCAATTTTATGGAGCAAGTATCTTTCAATTTTATGGCTGCAGTCATCATCTGCAGTGATTTTGGAGCCCTGGAAAACTGTTTCCATTTTTTCCACATCTTTTTGAGATGAAGAGATGGGACCAGAATTCATGACCTTAATTTTTTGAATGTTGAGTTTTAAGCCAGTTTTTTCACTCTCCTCTTTCGCCCTCATCAAGAGGCTCTTTAGTTCCTCTTTGCTTTCTGCCATTAGGATAGTATCCTCTGCATATCTGGGTTATTGATATTTCTCCGGGCAGTCTTGATTCCAGCTTGTGATTCATTCAGCCTGGCATTTCTCGTGATGGACTCTGCATGTAAGTTAAAAAATCAGGGTGATAATATATAGCCTTGTTGTACTCCTTTCCCAGTTTTGAACCAGTCTTCTGTTCATGTCTGGTTCTAACTGTTGCTTCTCGACCTGCACACAGGTTTCTCAGGAAACAGGTAAAGTGGTCTGGTATTTCCATATCTTTAAGAATTTTATACAGTTAGCTGAGATCCATACAGTCAAAGGCTTTAGTGTAGAAGCAGCAGTAGATGTTTTTCTGGAATCCTGTTGCTTTTTCTATGATCCCGCTGATGTTGGCAATTTGATCTCTGGTTTCTCTTCCTTTTCTAAATCCAGCTTGCACATTTGGAAGTTCTTGGTTCATGTACTGTTGAAGCCTAACTTAAAGGATTTTGAGTATTACCTTGCTAGAATGTGAAATGAGCACAGTTTTATGGACTTGGCCCTGCTCATGAGTAAATAGTCAATTGTCCCGTTACTTATTTATTATCCATCTGTCACCCTAGATGTTTGCTCTGGGGACAAACATGGTATATATAGTGGCCCAGCCTGTCTGATAAACGTTTGGTAATACTGTGGTGGAGGCCTGGGTAACTTGCCGTCACTTTCCTTTCTTATCCAAGGCCAAAGGCACAGGTGTCCAGCTCCTCTCTCCTCCTCCCCCAGACCAGCATCTCACAGAACAGTATGTGCCAAGCACATAGTAAGGCTTGCCTGAGATTACAGGGCTTGTGAAAGGTTGTTGCTGAATCATGAAAAGACGCCAGGATTCTTGGCCTCCAGAGAAGAATTCAATCCTCGGCCAGAGATGAGACTTGATTGTTCAAAGCTTTTGTGTAATAAAGTTTATTATTAAAGTATAAAGGAGATAGAGAGAGCTTCTGACATAGACATCAGAAGGGAACAGAAAGAATACCCCCATGCTAGTTTTTAGCTGGATGTTATATATAGTTACTAGCAGTCTGTTAATGAAAGAAAGGAATGTCTTAAAACTCAGAATGGCATCAGGCCTCTCATCCATAAAATGTATTTTGGGATAATCTTGGCACCAGACGAGTCATCCTGATTGACTTGAATCTTGTAGAAGGGCAGATTACCATACAAATAGCTTCGTTTACATAGATTAGGGGAACAATGTCTGAGTATAACATAATGGTTTGTCAAGTAGGTTCTGAGCCATTAGGTGGAACTGACTTGAAGACAGAATCTGGGGTAAATGCATAGTATATTAACATAGCTTAAGACAATCATTTCCATAAGGAAAGTGCATTGGTTAACTCAAGGTTTGAGAATAGTTACCTTCAGGTGAAACCAGGTGTCATTATGGTAACACAGGATTTTAAGAGAAACCTCCTTTTAAATTTCTATAGAGAAGGAAAAAATTATTGCTAGTTTGCTTCCTGCTGCCGCTTAAGAGAGATAAACATGTCTGACACTTGCAGCTTATTTCCTCCATTTGGAGACCTCTGGCCTTCCTGCCTGTTACCCTCTCACTTGGAATGTTCTCAGAGAGCCCTAAAGTTACCCTTCTGACTCCCCATCCCAGGGCTTGGCTGTGGAGGCTGGTCTTAGTCATGCTTTTCTCCTCCAATATCTCCTGCTGTGTGACTTTGGCTAAGTTTCTCTCCCTCTCTGAGCTGAACTTATCAAATGCCTCAGGGTCCTTAGAGAGCAGAGAGTGTGTGTTCTCAGTCACTCAGTCATGTCCAACTCTTTGCAACCCCATGGACTATAGTCCAGCAAGCTTCTCTGTCCATGGGATTCTCCAGGAAAGCATACTTGAGTGGGATTTTCCAGACCTAGGGATTGGACCTGTGTCTCCTGCATTTGTAAGTAGATTCTTCACCACCAGTGCCACCTGGGAAGTCCCCAGTGAGCGAGGAGCAGTCACAAAGGTAAAAATGACTTATGTTCACCTACCTGGAGCACCTGGGGGCTTGGATGGGGTGTCCTGAGGGACTGGAGAGGGTGCCTCACCAGAAAGCAACTCCCCCTTCTTCTTCTTTTGGGGGGTATGGCTTCAGTTTCTTCATTTGTAATTGGCATGATTTATGGGAGTGTCCAAGAATCAGGTTCTATCCCTGCTTCTTGGGAAAATCTTTGGGTGGGAAGATCGCCTGGAGAAGGAAATGACAACCCACTCTAGTATTCTTGCCTGGAAAATTGTATGGAGAGAGGAGTCTCCATAGTGGTAGGCTGTAGTCCACCAAATGGGATTATAAAGAGTTGGACACCACTGAGAGACTAAAGAGCAATAGTAGCAGCATGCGAGTGTCCATAGGTTCAGGAAAGAGATAGATAGCTAGGATGTGCTGTGAGAAATAATAGACAGGATGTACCAGATAGGTATCTATATCCAGATAGATATTTGGTTGGCCAAAAAGTTCGTTCAAGCCTTCTGTAAGATGTTATGGAAAACCTGAACGCACTTCTTGGCCAACCCAGTAGCTAGCTAGCTAGCAGACAGAGAGGATGTACTGTGCATAGAGCCTCATCAGCAGAAGGGGTTCACAGGTGAGAGGGGCTGTCTTGATTGATGGACAGAGTTAACCTGTGTCCCTTGGGGTCAACCAGGGCTGGAAAGTCCCAGGACTGTAGACCCTTAACCATGGAAGGAATCTGAGGCTCTGTGGATGGGCCAGAACATGAAAGAATGTGGACTCAAAACCCAGGGACCACCCTGCTACTGACATACCTCCTCCATAAGGATCTTCTCATGTGTCCACCCCTGGGGCTGGCACCACTCCCAGGATGAGAAAAATGATTTCTTTGAGCTAGGGTCATCCTCCCTGTAGGCAGAGAATGTCTTCTCCCTTGCCCTGGGATGCCCCCTTGGGACTTGGCGAGCCTCCGAGTCCCTCCCATCTGTGGCACGAACAAGCATGGGAAGCAGAGATTCCCTCCATCTGTGCAGGTTCCCACACACTGTTCACTGCAGCAGCTTCTTCTGGGGGAGTGATGGCTATTGCCTTGCTTGCAGGTCCTCCTAACAGTGCAGGGCTTGAGGGACTTCACTCCACTTCACTCACCTGCTCCCAGGGACTTACAATCTGGCTGGGCTCCATCATCTTCCTCATCATTTTCTGCCACCATGACATTGCCTGATCTGTCACCAACACCACAGGTGTCTGCCTGGGACAGGTGGTAGTGGGTGCCACGGCAGTTTCTGAGGGCAGTGAGCCCCTCACTGGCAAACTTCTGTTCACTTCCTGCAGGTCCCAGGGCCTCTCCTGCTCTTGGACACCTTTGGTCATCTTTTTTCCCCTCCTCTTTCATTTATTTGCCAACCCTATTCTGGTGTTCTGAACATTGCTTGGGGATCTTTGCAGAGACTGAGCTCTGGGCTCTGCTGTGGCGGACCCTCCAATCTTGGTCACACAGGATTAGAGATATCCCTGATCCTATGTGGTCTGGGTGGGTCTGAGGGAGAGACATAGGCTGGGGGAGCCCAGAGAGAAAGCGGAGCTTTTGCTACTGGGGCAGGCTGAAGGACTTCTTGGAGGAAGAATTGTTGGAAGTGGGTCTGGAACAATTAATAAGCATTTTTTTTTTAAGAAAAAAAAGTGAAAGTATATTCCGTGGAGAGGACTAGTGCACTCAAAGGCCTGTAAGTGAAAGAGTGAGCACCTGGGTTTTGAGCCATAGGGAGGGGTTCAAGGCAGCTACATTGATGCAGGTGAGAGGCAGAGAAAAGTTGGAGAGGAGAGTAGGGAGACAAGGGCTTTGAGACCAGGTAGCAACAAGGGATTGATTCTGAGAGCAGTGGGGAGCCAGGGAAGGTGTGGAGAGGAGGAGGAACAGGAATAGGGAGTCAGAGAGATGGACAGAGAAATAGGGGCAGCAAAAGAGAGATACAGAGAAAGAGTGAGGGAGAGAGACTGAGAGGACACACAGAGACATAAAATGGAGCAAAAGAAAATACATATACATAGATACAAACATATCTATCTTCTACCTATTTATCAGTCCATCTACCCACTTCCTATCACATCTGTCATATCCGCTTATTCATCTATATATTCTCCATCTGTCCATACATCCGTCATCTGTCTGTCACCTACCATGTATCTGTACCTATCCATCTATCATTTATCCATCTTTCTATCCATCTTTCTATCCATCCATCTATCTACCCATCATCTAATGATTGATAGGTAGATTATCTATCTAAATCCATCCATCCACCCATTATCTCCTCCCACCTCTAGCCCCTGCCCTCTTTCTCTCTCTCTCCCCGACCATTCCCCACTCTCTCTCAGTCAAAATACAGAGATGAAGAGAATAAGGGGATAGAGAAAGGCACATAGAGAGACATGAAAAAAGACAGAGGCCAAGAGAGAAAAGCTGACTCGGATGGAGAGAGTATAGATCAACAATCCAGGTAGAAGAGGATAAGGCGGTGAGTGGGTGTGGTGGGTAGGGGGATAAAGTGGGAGTGTGTAACTTCTGGCGCCTCCTGCCAAGCCTGGCCTCTACTCTACCTGTTCCCAGGCGCAGAGCAATGAGGAGGGCATGCGGCTGGTGGAGGAGCTGGGCCACCACTTCCGCGACGTCCACCTCTGGTGGATGGGGCCCTTCTTCCCCATCCTGCGGCTTGTTCACCCTAACTTCATTGCCCCTCTGCTCCAGGCCTCAGGTATCTCTCCCAGGAGCACTCCCTCCCAGCCTCTTCCCTGGCCCCTGCTCCCCTTCCCGCTCCTGGACAGACCAGGTTGAGCAGGAGAATGGACAGCATTGACAGAGACCTGCTGGGTGATGCTGGGAAAGTCTCCAGTTCTCTCTGGTTGCCGAAGTCTTTTTTCAGTTTTGGGTGGTGGAAAATCAACACTGTTGGTCCACCATGTCAGATGTTCCAGGAGAGGTCAGAGAATGCGGGGGCAAGCATGGTGTCTTTGGTGCCTAAAAGTGCATTTTGTAGAGTGCTGTGCTGTGCCTGGGGATTTAGGACATGCTGGACCACGTAGGAGCCATGTCAATGTGTTCTGGGACATGCTGTGTCACATTGGGGTGTGTCTAAGCACATCGGGTTGTGTCGATGGGGTCCACTCTGTGCTGCAGCCTGGTCTGGTCCCCCTCCCCCTCAACCCCCACCTCCTACCTACTCCCAGCTTCCTCTACTTTTGGCCCCATTCCTGCTATGCTGGGCTTGGAGGAGAAATTCAGACCCCTTCCTGGGAGCCTCCAGCCCCCAGCAAAAGTTACTTCTTCCCCCTCATCCACCATGGCCCCTGATCTATTTCTTATGTCAGCCACCATCATACCCAAGGATATGTTTTTCTACAGCTTCCTGAAACCCTGGCTGGGTGAGTAACTGTGAGTGAAGGGGATGATCTTGGGGGCCCAGGGAAAGGTTCTTTTGCTTACTCCTCATGGCTGTCTCTGCTAGGGGATGGGCTCCTGCTGAGTGCTGGTGACAAGTGGAGCAGCCACCGTCGCCTGCTGACACCTGCCTTTCACTTCGAGATTTTGAAGCCCTATATGAAGATTTTCAACAAGAGCACAGACATCATGCATGTGAGTCTCTTGAATCCAGGGTCCCAGCTGGAGCGTTGGGAAAGGGGGAATGGGCTCAAACACATATGGTCTGCAATCTTGGTTGAGCTGGATGACTTTGAAGGGGGTCATTGATTTTCCTCTCTAAGCCTCAGTTTCCTCATCTGTAAAACTGGGATGAAAGTGAAAGTGAAAGTCGCTCAGTTGTGTCCTACTTTTTGTGACCCCATGGACTATACAGTCCATGGAATTCTCCAGGTCAGAATTCTGAAGTGGGTAGCCTTTCCCTTCTCCAAGGGATCTTCCCAACCCAGGGATCGAACCCAGGTCTCCCACATTGAAGGCAGATTATTTGCCAGCTGAGCCACTAGGGAAGCCCAAGAATACTGGAGTGGGTAGCCTATCCTTTCTCCAAGGGATCTTCCCAACCCAGGAATCGAACCAGGGTCTCTTGCATTGCAAGCAGATTCTTTACCGCTTGAGGTACCCCTTTTTAAAGATCGTGATGATGGGAAAGATTGAAGGCAAAAGGAGATGAAGGCGGCAGAGGAAGAGATGGTTAGATAGCATCACCGAGTCAATGGACATGAATCTGAGCAAACTCCAGGAGGCAGTGAAGGACAGGGAATCCTGGTGTGCTGCAGTCCATGGGGTTGCAAAGAGTCAGACACGACTTAGTGACTGAACAATAGCAATAAAAGGGTGGTCAAGATGACGTGATGGAATCAGGTTCCTGGCACACATTAGGTACTCAGAAAGTTTTATTTGCTAGTCTGCTTCATGGAAGCTCTGTAAATTCAGGACAGAAATGATGAACATTGCATAGTAGTTCTTTCTGCATTACATACCACCTTAAAACTCGTGGACTTGAAAGGAAGAATTAGTGTTTATTATTGTTCATGAGATGATACATCAGTTGAGTCATTCTTCTCATCCTGGTTGGAATCATGCATGCATTTGTGGTCATGGGTGGGTTATGCAGACAGCTCTGCTGTTCTGGATTTAGCTTTGGCATGTATTCGGAGCTTGGCTAGCTGTCAGCTGGTTTAAGATAGCCTTGGTGGGATAATGAACTCCTGCATTTGTCTCTTCTGGTAGCTCTCATCACCTGAGCTTGACTGCATGGTGGAGGCTGGGATCCAAGAGAATGAGCAGAAACATGCAATATCTCTTAAAACCTAGTTTGGAAACTAACACAGAGGTTGCACCTCCTAATGAAACAGCTGTGAAATCTCATTGCAAAGAGTGAAAATAAAGGGAAGGTTGAAGAAATGGGGACCTGTTTACAGTTGTCTTCCACTATGATAGTGATGAAGATGATGATGATAGTTAAAAGTTATTTAACACTTATTGTATATCAGAAGGGCCTTCCTTGGTGGCTCAGAGGGTAAACAGTCTGCCTGCAATATGGGAGGCATGGGTTCAATTCTTGGGTCAGGAAGATCTCCTGGAGGAGGAAATGGAACAGTGAGCCAGGTCCATGGCAGGTGTTGTCTAATTTATTTTCACAATCCTGTGAGGTAGAGATGGTTATATTTGCCACTTTAAGGATAATGAAATGGAAGGTTAGAGAGGTTAGGGAGAGTGCCCAAGATAGCTCATTAGTAAGTGAGCTATGCGGAGTGAGGCAGGTATTCTAACTTGGTTTGTGCAACACCAATACAGGTCATCTTTGCTGTTGTTCAGTTGCTAAGTTGGGTCTGACTCTTTGCAACCTCATGGGTTGCAGCATACCAGGCTGTCCTATCCTTTACTATCTCCTGGAGTTTGCTCAGACTCATGTCCATTGAGTCAGTGAGGCCATCCTACCATCTTACCCTCTGTCAACCCCTTCTCCTCTTGCCCACAATCTTTCCCAGCATCAGGGTGTTTTCCAATGAGTCAGCTATTCACATCAGGTGGCCAAAATATTGGAGTTTCAGCTTCAGCATCAGTCCTTCCAATAAATATTCATGTTGATTTCCTTTAAGATTGATGAATTTGATCTCCTTGCAGTCTAAGGGACTCTTAAGAGTCTTCTCCAGCACCACAATTTGAAAGCATCAGTTCTTCGGCCCTCAGACTTCTTTATGGTCCAATTCTCAAATGTGTACATGACTACTTGAGAAACCTATATGCAGGTCAGGAAGCAACAGTTAGAACTGGACATGGAACAACAGACTGGTTCCAAATAGGAAAAAGAGTACGTCAAGGCTGTATATTGTCACCCTGCTTATTTAACTTATATGCAGAGTATATCACGAGAAACGCTGGGCTAGAAGAAGCACAAGCTGGAATCAAGACTGCCAGGAGCAATATCAATAATCTCAGATATGCAGGTGACACCACCCTTATGGCAGAAAGTGAAGAGGAACTAAAAAGCCTCTTGATGAAAGTGAAAGAGGAGAGTGAAAAAATTGGCTTAAAGCTCAACATTCAGAAAACGAAGATCATGGCATCCGGTTCCATCAGTTCATGGGAAATAGATGGGGAAACAGTGGAAACAGTGTCAGACTTTATTTTTTTGGGCTCCAAAACCACTGCAGATGGTGATTGCAGCCATGAAATTAAAAGACGCTTACTCCTTGGAAGGAAAGTTATGACCAAGCTAGATAGCATATTGAAAAGCAGAGACATTACTTTGCCAACAAAGGTCTGTCTAGTCAAGGCTATGGTTTTTCCTGTGGTCATGTATGGATGTGAGAGTTGGACTATAAAGAAAGCTGAGTACAGAAGAATTGATGCTTTTGAACTGTGGTGTTGGAGAAGACTCTTGAGAGTCCCTTAGACTGCAAGGAGATCCAATCAGTCCATCCTAAAGGAAATCAGTCCTGGGTGTTCATTGGAAGGACTGATATTGAAGCTGAAACTCCAATATTTTGACCACCTGATGCAAAGAGCTGATTCATTTGAAAAGACCCTGATGTTGGGAAAGATTGAAGGCAGGAGGAGAAAGGGATGACAGAGGATGAGATGGCTGGATGGCATCACCGACTCAATGGACGTGAGTTTGGGTAAACTCCGGGAGTTGGTGATGGACAGGGAGGCCTAGTGTGCTGTGGTTCATGGGGTCACAAAGAGTCAGACACGACTCAGCGACTGAACTGAATTGACAAGAAAAAACATAGCTCTGACTACACAGACTTTTGTCAGCAAAGTGATGTCTCTGCTTTTTGACACACTGTCTAGGTTTGTCATAGCTTTTCTTCCAAGGAGCAAGTGTCTTTTAATTTCACCACTGCAGTCACCATCCACAATGATTTTGGTGTCCAGGAAAATAAAATTTGTCACTGTTTTGACCTTTTTCCCATTTATTTGCCATGAAGTGATGGGACTGAATGTCATGATCTTAGTTTTTTGAATGTTGAGTTTCAGGACAGCTTTTTACTCTCCTCTTTCACCTTCATCAAGAGGCTCTTTAGTTCCTCTTTGCTTTCTGCCATTAGAGTGGTATCTTCTGCATATCTGAGGTTGTTGATATTTCTCCTGTCAATCTTCATTCCAGCTTGTGATTCATCCAGCCTGGTATTTGGCATAATGTACTCTGTATATAAATTAAATAAACAGTGTGACACTATGCAGCCTTGTTGTACTCCTTTCCCAATTTTGAACCAGTCCATTATTTCATGTCCAGTTCTATTGCTTTTTGACCTGCATATAGGTTTTTCAAGCATCAGGTAAGGTAGTCTGGCATTCCCATCTCTTTAAGAGTTTTCCAGTTTGTCATGATCCACCTGGTCAAAGGCTTTTGTGTAGTCAATGGAGCAGAATTAGATATCTTTCTGGAATACTTTTGCTTTCTCTATGATCCAACAAATGTTGGCAGTTTGACCTCTGGTTCCTTTGCCTTTTCTAAATCCAGCTTGTACTTCTGGAAGTTCTTGGTTCATATACTGTTGGAACCCAGCTTGAAGAATTTTGAGCATAAACTTGCTAGCATGTGAAATGAGTGTAATTGCAAGGTAGTTTGAACAGGCCATCTTAACTGCTACTAAAAATTGGATAGTGGAAAAGCCAAATGGAAAGCAATGAGTTAACCCAGGACACACAGAACAGAAGAGGCAGAGCTGGACCTTGAGCCCAGGTCTCCTGACTTCCAGCTGTAGGGTCTTCATGTCTTGATAGTAGGAGACTCCACTCTCACTCAAGCCTGGTCTTCCCTGGGGATGGGTGTTTGGAGCACAGGACCTGAAGGCTGGGTCTCAGGGAATTCAGCCAGGTGGTTGCGATTGGGCAGGGACTTGAGTGGGAAGTCCCAGCCTTAACCTTGCTCTTTTTTATGTCCAGGCCAAGTGGCAACGCCTGGCCTTGGAAGGCAACACTCGTCTGGACATGTTTGAACACGTCAGCCTCATGACCCTGGATAGTCTGCAGAAATGCGTCTTCAGTTACGACAGTAATTGCCAGGAGTGAGTCTCAGCCCAGGGCCTGGGGAACATGAGGCATAGATCCATGGGCGTAGATGGGTCAGGGAGGACTGACCAAGGTGAACAGAAGGGATCTTCTTGGAGGAGGTAGGTCAGAGCTGGACCCTGAAGGACAGGGAAGGGAAAGAGAAGGAGCGATTCTTGCAGGTAGGCAGAACTGTTTGATAAAGGCCATGAGGCCAGGATGAGCAGAACCTGTGTGTGTAGCTGGGGAGAGACATCTTGAGGTTGGAGGAATGGGCAGAGTTCTATCTTTAGGACATTCTGAAGCCAGACAAAGAGGATATGAACTTCATCCTGAGGTTTCCTGGGAGCCATGGAAGATGTTTGGGTACATGAGGATCTTGGTCAAAGTTGAGCTTGGACATATGACTGGAGAGAAGACTGATTGTTGTGTAGACATAGGATGTGAGGAGACCACAGAGGGGAGGAAGTTTGAGCTTGGTGTATCAAATGGGGAAGATTTGGGGGAAACTGAGAAAGATATTGGCAGGCCCAGATATTGTGTGGGAGAAAGGAGAGATGAGGGTGATTCCCATGCTCTGCCCTGATGTCTAGGACATGAGGGAGCTCACAGAGATGGGGGTCAGCGAGAGAAATGTGATTGAATGGGATGTGGTCCTGGGTAACTGACCAGAAGTGCTCTTGCAGTATGGGATCATGAAGGGAGGCAATAGCTTAAAACATCTGAAATCCAGAAGTGCACAGCTATTGATATCTCTTATCAGGGTTCCCAAGACTTCCTATTAGGAATCAGTTTCTAAGAAGAGATGGCCCACAGATATACAGTAGTCCTTTTTTTTTTGGCCATGCCATGTAGCTTCCTCAATCAGGGGAATTTGTGCCCCCTGCAGTGGAAGCATAGAGCCCTAACCACTGGACCACCAGGGAAGTCCCTCAGTACTTCTTAAGGCTTTCTCTGGTCTGACCCTGTAGGAAACCCAGCGAATATATTGCTGCCATCTTGGAGCTCAGTGCCCTGGTGACGAAACGAATTGAGCAGATTTTCCTGCACGTGGACTTCCTGTACTACCTCACCCCCGATGGGCAGCGCTTCTACAGGGCCTGCCGCCTGGTGCACGACTTCACAGATGCCGTCATCCAGAAGAGGCGTCGTACTCTAATCAGTCAGGGTTCCCAAGAATTCCTCAAAACCAAGACTAAGGCCAAGACTTTGGACTTCATCGATGTGCTTCTGCTGGCCAAGGTAGGCTTCTTGTGTGCGTGCGTGCATGCCAAATCGCTTCAGTCGTGTACAACTCTTTGTGACCCTATCGACTGTAGCCCACCAGGTTCTGTCCATGGGATTCTCCAGGCAAGAATACTGGAGTGGGTTGTCATGCCCTCCTCCAGGGGATCTTCCCAACCCAGAAATCAACCCATGTCTCCTGCAGCTCCTGCACTGCAGGCAGATTCTTTACTGCTAAGCACCCAGAAAGCCTCAAGGTGGGCTTCTCTGGGATCTCAATTCAAGATGTAGACTGGATCTTGGTTTCAAAGGTCTGATTAAAGAACTTGGACTTGATCCAGAGAGTGCCAGGGAGTCACAGAGGATGCTTGAGGAAGGGAGGGGCAGGTCAGAGAGAAGTTTCCGATGTGACTGTGTAGAAAGCTGCCTGGAAGGAGTAAAGAGGAGGCAGGAGACCAAGGAGGAGTCCCCTGGAGTGGAGTGGGTTATGCAGATGAAGAGGGAAGGATCCTGCTTGGATAATGGAGCTTCAGGGATAATCTCAGGTTAGGCTCAGGTGTCCTCAGAGCTGGTGTGACTCTGAGGATCTTGCTTTCTGTTCAGGATGAAGATGGGAAGGGATTGTCAGACGAAGATATCCGAGCTGAAGCTGACACCTTCATGTTTGAGGGTGAGGGTCCCGGTGTGGGACTAGAGAATGGGCAGGGGTCTCTTAATCCCAGGGTTGGTGGGTGTTGGATCACTCCATCTTGCCTATCCTTCCCATCTTCTTTGTGGGGAGGTGGGGAAGGGTGGCTTGGCATGGTTCACCCTTTGGTGCTGAAGTATCCCAGAGACCCAAGCCTATCTGGCTGCCCCTCAGGCCATGACACCACAGCCAGCGGCCTCTCCTGGATCCTGTACAACCTGGCAAAGCACCCTGAATGGCAAGAGTGCTGCCGGCAGGAGGTACAAGAGCTCCTGAGGGACCGCGAGCCTAAAGAGATTGAATGGTGAGTGCAAGTCCTCATGGCGTGCTCCTGAACCCTTCCCACTGTCTCTGCTCTCCAGGTGGGAGCCGGGAAAGATCTTTTTTGTTGATTCTATAATTATTGCTCAGTGGGAATAGGAGCAGAGCCCAGAGGCAGGGTCTGATACATAGTCTGAATAGCAGGTGAAAGTTTGTAGGCCTTTGGGGCAGAAAGATCTGAGCATCCACATTAATGTCCCTACTAACTTGCTATGTCACTTTAATAGAATCAGTTTCCTTTTATGAAAACCATTTTTTCCTCTATAAATTGGGGATGGGATGGGAAATCTCTCCCCCACAGTGCTATTTGGAGTACTTTGATAATATGTGTAGAACAGATGCCACCCAATATATACTCAGTATATGAACTCTTTTTCCCCTCTCTGACTTTTCTGCCTGAAGTTGCATTTTTCCTGAGAAGACTCTCATTTCTCTTTTTTGTTCTTTTCTCTGATTCCCATGTAATAGTCTATTCCAGGGATTTTTCTTTTTTAAAAAGTTTATTTATTTTAATTGGAGGATAATTGCTTTACAATATTGTAGTAGGTTTTTCCATACATTGACATGAATCAGCCATGGGTATATATGTTTTTCCGATCCTGAACCCCCTTCCCACCTCCCTCCTCATCCAATCCCGCAGGGTCATCCCAGTGCACCAGCCCTGAGGACCTTGTCTCATGCATCGAACCTGGACTGGTGATCTGTTTCACATATTACAGTATACATGTTTCAATGCTATTCTCTCAAATTACCCCACCCTCACCTTCTCCCACAGAGTCCAAAAGTCTGTTCTATACATCTGTGTCTCTTTGCTGTCTTACATATAGAGTCATTGTTACCATCTTTCTAAATTCCATATATATTCATTAGTATTGGTGTTTTTCATTCTGACTTACTTCACTCTGTATAATAGGCTCCAGTTTCATCCACCTCATTAGAACTGATTCAAATGTATTCTTTCTAATGGCTGAATAATACTCCATTGTGAATATGTACCACAGCTTTCTTATCCATTCATCTGCTGACGGACATCTAGATTGCTTCCATGTCTTCGCTGTAAAAAACAGTGCTGCGATGAACATTGGGGGTACATGTGTCTCTTTAAATTCTAGTTTCCTTGGTGTGTATGCTCAGCAGTGGGATTGCTAGGTCATATGGAGAAGGCAATGGCACCCCACTCCAGTACTCTTGCCTGGAAAATCCTATGGACAGAGGAGCCTGGTAGGCTGCAGTCCATGGGGTCGCTAAGAGTCAGACACGACTGAGTGACTTTACTTTCCCTTTTCATTTCCTGCATTGGAGAAGGAAATGGCAACCCACTCCAGTGTTCTTGCCTGGAGAATCCCAGGGACGGGGGAGCCTGATGAGCTGCCGTCTATGGGGTCGCACAGAGTCAGACATGACTGAAGTGACTTAGCAGCAGCATGGCAGTTCTATTTCCAGTTTTTTAAGGAATCTCCACACTGTTCTCCATAGTGGCTGCACTAGTTTTCATTCCCACCAATAGTGTAAGAAGGTGCTCTTTTCTCCACACCCTCTCCAGCCTTTATTGTTTGTAGACCTTTTTTTAAAATTTCTTTTTAAAAATTTATTATTATTATTTTACTTTACAATATTGTATTGGTTTTGCCACACATCAACATGAATCTGCCACGGGTGTACAGGTGTTTGTTTGTAGACGTTTTGATAGCAGCCATTTTGACCGGCGTGAGACGGTACCTCATTGTGGTTTTGATTTGCATTTCTCTGATAATGAGTGATGTTGAGCATCTTTTCATGTGTTTGTTAGCCATCTGTATGTCTTCTTTGGAGAAATGTCTGTTTAGTTCTTTGGCCCAGTTTTTGATTGGGTCATTTATTTTTCTGGAATTGAGCTGGGGGAGTTGCTTGTATATTTTTGAGATTAATTCTTTTGTTAGTTGCTTCGTTTGCTATTATTTTCTCCCATAATAGGTTGAAGGCTGTCTTTTCACCATGCTTATAGTTTCCTTCATTGCGCAAAAGCTTTTAAGTTTAATTAGGTCAGGAAGCAACAGTTAGAACTGGACATGGAACAACAGACTGGTTCCAAATAGGAAAATGAGTACTTCAAGGCTGTATATTGTCACTCTGCTTATTTAACTTATATGCAGAGTATATCATGAGAAATGCTGGGCTGGAAGAAGCACAAGCTGGAATCAAGACTGCCGAGAGAAATATCAATAATCTCAGATATGCAGATGATACCACCCTTATGGCAGAAAGTGAAGAGGAACTAAAAAGCCTCTTGATGAAAGTGAAAGAGGAGAGTGAAAAAGTTGGCTTAAAGCTCAACATTCAGCAAATGAAGATCATGGCATCTGGTCCCATCACTTCATGGAAATAGATGGGGAAACAGTGGAAACAGTGTCAGACTTTATTTTTTCGGGGCTCCAAAACCACTGCAGATGGTGATTGCAGCCATGAAATTAAAAGACGCTTACTCCTTGGAAGGAAAGTTATGACTAAGCTAGATAGCATATTCAAAAGCAGAGACATTACTTTGCCAACAAAGGTCCGTCTAGCCAAGGCTATGGTCTTTCCAGTGGTCATGAATGGATGTGAGAGTTGTACTGTGAAGAAAGCTGAGCGCCAAAGAATTGATGCTTTTGAACTGTGGTGTTGGAGAAGACTCTTGAGAGTCCCTTGGACTGCAAGGAGATCCAACCAGTCCATTCTAAAGGAGATCAGTCCTGGGTGTTCTTTGGAAGAAATGATGCTAAAGCTGAAACTCCAATACTTTGGCCACCTCATGTGAAGAGTTGACTCATTGGCAACAACTCTGATGCTGGGAGGGATTGGGGGCAGGAGGAAAAGGGGACGACAGAGGATGAGATGGCTGGATGGCATTGCCGACTTGATGGACATGAGTTTGAGTGAACTCCAGGAGTTGGTGATGGACAGGGAGGCCTGGTGTGGTGCAATTCATGGGGTCTCAAAGAGTCAGACACAACTGAGAGCCTGAACTGAATTGAACTGAACTGATGCCCCATTTGTTTATTTTTGCTTTTATTTCCAATATTCTGTGAGGTGGGTCATAGAGGATCCTGTTGTGATTTATGTCAAAGAGTGTTTTGCCTATGTTTTCCTCTAGGAGTTTTAAAATCTCTGGTCTTATGTCTAGATCTTTAATCCATTTTGAATTTACTTTGTGTATGGTGTTAGAAAGTGATCTAGTTTCATTCTTTTACAAGTGGTTGACCAGTTTTCCCAGCACCACTTGTTAAAGAGATTGTCTTTAATCCATTGTATATTCTTGTCTCCTTTGTTGAAGATAAGGTGTCTGTAGGTATGTGGATTTATCTCTGGGCTTTCTATTTTGGTCAGTTGATCTATATTTCTGTCTTTGTGCCAGTACCGTACTGTCTTAATGACTGCAGCTTTGTAGTATAGCCTGAAGTCAGGCAGGCTGATTCCTCCAGGTCCATTCTTCTTTCTCAAGATTGCTTTGGCTATTCAAGGTTTTTTGTATTTCCATACAAATGGTGAAATTATTTGTTCTAGTTCTGTGAAAAATACTGTTGGTATCTTGATAGGAATTGCATTGAATCTATAGATTGCTTTGACTAGTGTACTCACTTTTCACTATACTAATTCTTCATGGGCTTCCCTGGTGGCTCAGAGGTTAAAGCGTCTGCCTGCAACGTGGGAGACCTGAGTTTGATCCCTGGGTCGGGAAGATCCCCTGGAGAAGGAAATGGCAACCCACTCCAGTATTCTTGCCTGGAGAATTCCATGGATGGAGGAGCCTGGTGGGCTACAGTCCACGTGAACATGTTATATTTCTCCATCTATTTGTGTCCTCTTTGATTTCTTTCATCAGTGTTTTATAGTTTTCTATATATAGGTCTTTTGTTTCCTTAGGTAGATTTATTCCTAAGCATGTTATTCTTTTCATTGCAATGGTGAATGGAATTATTTCCTTAATTTCTCTTTCTGTTTTCTCGTTGTACTGTATAGGAATGCAGGGGATTTCTGTGTTAATTTTATATCCTGCAACTTTACTATATTCATTGATTAGCTCTAGTAATTTTCTGGTGGAGTCTTTAGGTTTTCTATATAGAGGATCATGTCATCTGCAAACAGTGAAAGTTTTACTTCTTCTTTTCCAATTTGGATTCCTTTTATTTCTTTTTCTTCTCTGATTGCTGTGGCTAAAACTTCCAAAACTATGTTGAATAGTAGTGGTGAGAGTGGGCACCCTTGTCTTGTTCCTGACTTTAAGGGAAATGCTTTCAATTTTTCACCCTTGAGAATAATGTTTGCTGAGGGTTTGTCATATATTGCTTTTATTATGTTGAGGTATGTTCCTTCTATTCTTGCTTTCTGGAGGGTTTTTAGCATAAATGGATGTTGAATTTTGTCAAAGGCTTTCTCTGCATCTATTGAGATAATCATATGGTTTTTATCTTTTAATTTGTTAAGGTGGTGTATTACATTAATTGATTTGCAGATATCAAAGAATCCTTGCATCCCTGGGATAAAGAACACTTGGTCATGATGTATGATCTTCTTTATATGTTGTTGGATTTTGTTTGCTAGGATTTTGTTAAGAATTTTTGCATCTATGTTCATCAGTGATATTGGCTTGTAGTTTTTTTTGTGTGTGGCATATTTGTCTGGTTTTGGTATTAAGAAGACGATGGCCTCATAGAATGAGTTTGGCAGCTTACCTTCCTCTGCAATTTTCTGGAAGAGTTTGAGTAGGATAGGTGTTAGCTCTTCTCTAAATTTTTGGTAGAATTCAGCTGTGAAGCCGTCTGGTCCTGGGCTTTTGTTTGCTGGAAGATTTCTGATTACAGTTTCGATTTCCATGCTTGTGATGGGTCTGCTAAGATTTTCTATTTCTTCCTGGTTCAGTTTTGGAAACTTATGCTTTTCTAAGAATTTGTCCACTTCTTCCAAGTTGTCCATTTTATTGGCATATAGTTGCTGATAGTAGTCTCTTATGATCCTTTGTATTTCTGTGTTGACTGTTGTGATTTCTCCATTTTAATTTCTAATTTTGTTGATTTGATTCTTGTCCCTTGTTTCTTGATGAATCTGGCTAATGGTTTGTCAATTTTATTTATCTTCTCAAAGAACCAGCTTTTAGCTTTGTTGATTTTTGCTATGATCTCTTTTGTTTCTTTTGCATTTATTTCTGCCTTAATTTTAAAGATTTATTTCCTTCTACTAGCCCTGAGGTTCTTCATTTCTTCCTTTTCTAGTTACTTTAGGTGTAGAGTTAGGTTATTTATTTGACTTTTTTCTTGTTTCTTGAGATAAGCCTGTATTGCTATGAACCTTCACCTTGGCATGCTTTGACAGTGTCCCATAGGTTTTGGGTTGTTGTGGTTTCATTTTCATTCGTTTCTATGCATATTTTGACTCCTTTTTTGATTTCTTCTGTGATTTGTTGGTTATACAGCAGCATGTTGTTTAGCCTCCATATGTTTGAATTTTTAATAGTTTTTTTTTCCTGTAATTGACTTCTAATCTTACTGCATTGTGATTAGAAAAGATACTTGAAATGATTTTAAGTTTTTTGAATTTATCAGGGGTAGATATATGGCTCACGATGTGATCTATCCTGGAGAACGTTCCATGTGCACTTGAGAAAAAGGTAAAATTCATTGTTTTGGGGGTGAAATGTCCTATAAATATCAATTAGTTCTAACTGGTCTATTGTATCATTTACAGTTTGTGTTTCCCTGCTAATTTTCTGTTTAATTAATCTCTCCATAGGTGTGAGTGGCATATTAAAGTCTCCCACTTTTATTGTGCTACTGTTAACTTCCCCTTTCATACTTGTTAGCATTTGCCTTACATATTGCGGTGCTCCTATGTTGGGTGCATATATATTTATAATTGTTATATCTTTTTCTTGGATTGATCCCGTGATCATTATGTAGTGTTCTTCTTTGTCTCTTTTCACAGTCTTTATTTCAAAGTCTATTTTATCTGATGTGAATATTGCTACTCCTGCTTTCTTTTGTTCTCTACTTGCATGGAATATCTTTTTCCAGCCCTTCACTTTCAGTCTGTATGTGTCTCTTGTTTCGAGGTGGGTCTCTTGTAGACAATATATATATAGGGGTCTTGTTTTTGTATCCATTCAGCCAGTCTTTGTCTTTTGGTTGGGGCATTCAACCCATTTACATTTAAGGTAATTATTGATAAGTATTATCCCATTGCCATTTACTTTGTCATTTTGGGTTTGAGTTTATACACCTTTTCTGTGTTTCCTGCCTAGAGAAGATCCTTTAGCATTTGTTGAAGAGCTAGTTTGGTGGTGCTGAATTCCCTCAGCCTTTTCTTGTCTGTAAAGTTTTTGATTTCCCCTTCATATTTGAATGAGCTCCTTGCTGGGTACAGTAATCTGGGTTGTGGGTTTTTCCTCTTTCATCACTTTAAGTATGTCCTGCCAATCCCTTCTGGCCTGAACAGTTTCTATTGAAAGATCAGCTGTTATCCTTATGGGAATCTCCTTGTGTGTTATTTGTTGTTTTTCCCTTGCTGCTTTGTGTTTGATCTTTGTTAATTTGATTAATATGTGTCTTGGGGTGTTTTGCCTTGGGTTTATCCTGTTTGGGACTCTCTGGGTTCTTGGACTTGTGTAACTATTTCCTTCCTCATTTTAGGGAAGTTTTCAACTATTATCTCCTCAAGTATTTTCTCATGGCCTTTTTTTTTGTCTTCTGGGACTCCTATGATTCGAAGGTTGGGGTGTTTGACATTGTCCCAGAGGTCTCTGAGGTTGTTCTCCTTTCTTTTCATTCTTCTTTCTCTTTTCCTCTCTGCTTCATTTATTTCCACCGTTCTGTCTTCTACCTCACTTATCCTATTTTCTGCCTCAGTTATTCTACTGTTGGTTCCCTCCAGAGTGTTTTTGATCTCATTTATTGCATTATTCATTATATATTGACTCTTTTTATTTCTTCTAGGTCCTTGTTAAACATTTCTTGCATCTTCTCAATCCTTGTCTCTAGGCTATTTATCTGTAACTCCATTTTGTTTTCAAGATTTGGGATTATTTTTGCTATCATTATTCTGAATTCTTTTTCAGGTAGACTCCCTACCTATTCCTCTTTTGCTTGGTTTGGTGGGCATTTATCATGTTCCTTTACCTGCTGAATATTTCTCCGCCTTTCCATCTTGTTTAGATTGCTGTGTTTGGGGTGGCCTTTCTGTATTCTGGCAGTTTGTGGTTCCTCTCTATTGTGGAGGTTCCTCCCTGTGGGTGGGGTTGGATGAGTAGCTTGTCAAGTTGCCTGGTTAGGGAAGCTTGTGTTGGTGTTCGGGTTGGTGGAGCTGGATTTCTTGTCTACGGAGTGCAATGAAGTGTCCAGTAGTGAGTTTTGAGATGTCTATGGGTTTGGTGTGACTTTGGGCAGCCTGTATATTAAAGCTCAGGGTTATATTCCTGCTTTGCTGGAGAATTAGAGTGGTATGTCTTGCTCTGGAACTTGTTTGCTCTTGGGTGGAGCTTGGTTTCAGTGTAGGTATGGAGGCTTTTGGATGAGCTCTTATTGATTAATGTTCCCTGGAGTCAGGAGTTTTCTGGTGTACTCAGGTTTTGTATTTAAGCCTCCCGTCTGGTTTCAGTCTTATTCTTTTAGTAGCCTCAAGACTTCTCCATCCATACAGCACTGATGATAAAACATTTAGGTTAATGGAGAAAAGATTCTGCACAATGAGGGACACTTAGAAAGGTATGCTGGGTTACATGGAGAAGAGAAGAGAGAGGAGGGAGATAGAGGTGACCAGGAGGAGAAGAGGGGGAGTCAAAAGTGGGGAGAGAGCAATCTAGCCAGTAATCAAATCTCTGTGTGCTCTCCACAGCCTGGAACAGCCAGAGAGGTTCACAGAGATACATAGAGAAGAGAAGAGGGAGGAAGAATATAGAGATGATCAGGAGGAGAGAGAGGGGTCAAAAGGAGAGAGACAAATCTTGCCAGTAATCAGTTCCTTAAGTGTTCTCCACAGCACGGAATATCCAAAGAGATTCACAGAGTTGGGTAGAGAAGAGAAGGGGGAGGGAGGAGATAGAGGTGATCTAGGGGAATGAAAGGAATGTCAAAAGGGGGAGAGGGCAATCAAGCCAGTAATCACACTCCTAAGTAAAAATGGGTACTGAAGATTGGGTTCTTAAAGGTACAAAATTGATAACAAATATCAAAAAACAAAGTTTAAAAATCTAGAGAGGTTAGACTGTCAAAAATACAATATTAAAAAAACAAACAAAACAAAATCACAAAGATTATAAAAAATATATATGAAGTTTACTTTAAAAATAGGGTCTATTTTTGCAAGGTTATAAAAATGAAAATTAAAGGCATAATAGAGGATTTAAAAATAAAAAAATTAAAAAATGATAATAGTAAAAATATATCTAGGAATTTCTCTGGAGTTGGGCAGTGTAGGGTTAGTTCACTTTCAGATAGTTCTTTGTTTCTGCTTATACTTCTCAACATCTGTAGGCCCCTTCCAATGTAGTTGGTGCTAACTACAGTGTTTTAATCTGTTGCACCTGTCACTTCTTTTTTTTTTTTTTTTTTTATTTTTTTTTAATTAAATTTTAAAATCTTTAATTCTTACATGTGTTCCCAAACATGAAACCCCCTCCCACCTCCCTCCCCATAACATCTCTGTGGGTGATCCCCATGCACCAGCCCCAAGCATGCTGTATCCTGCGTCAGACATAGACTGGCGATTCAATTCTTACATGATAGTATACATGATAGAATGCCATTCTCCCAAATCATCCCGCCCTTTCCCTCTCTCTCTGAGTCCAAAAGTCCGTTATACACATCTGTGTCTTTTTTCCTGTCTTGCATACAGGGTCGTCATTGCCATCTTTCTAAATTCCATATATATGTGTTAGTATACTGTATTGGTGTTTTTCTTTCTGGCTTACTTCACTCTGTATAATCGGCTCCAGTTTCATCCATCTCATCAGAACTGATTCAAATGAATTCTTTTTAACGGCTGAGTAATACTCCATTGTGTACATGTACCAAAGCTTTCTTATCCATTCATCTGCTGATGGACATCTAGGTTGTTTCCATGTCCTGGCTATTATAAACAGTGCTGCGATGAACATTGGGGTACATGTGTCTCTTTCAATTCTGGTTTCCTCGGTGTGTATACCCAGCAGTGGGATTGCTGGGTCATAAGGTAGTTCTATTTGCAATTTTTTAAGGAATCTCCACACTGTTCTCCATAGTGGCTGTACTAGTTTGCATTCCCACCAACAGTGTAGGAGGGTTCCCTTTTCTCCACACCCTCTCCAGCATTTATTGCTTGCAGATTTTTGGATCGCAGCCATTCTGACTGGTGTGAAGTGGTACCTCATTGTGGTTTTGATTTGCATTTCTCTGATAATGAGTGATGTTGAGCATCTTTTCATGTGTTTGTTAGCCATCCGTATGTCGTCTTTGGAGAAATGTCTATTTAGTTCTTTGGCCCATTTTTTGATTGGGTCGTTTATTTTTCTGGAATTGAGCTGCATAAGTTGCTTGTATATTTTTGAGATTAGTTGTTTGTCAGTTGCTTCATTTGCTATTATTTTCTCCCATTCAGAAGGCTGTCTTTTCACCTTGCTTATATTTTCCTTTGTTGTGCAGAAGCTTTTAATTTTAATTAGATCCCATTTGTTTATTTTTGCTTTTATTTCCAGAATTCTGGGAGGTGGATCATAGAGGATCCTGCAGTGATTTATGTCTGAGAGTGTTTTGCCTATATTCTCCTCTAGGAGTTTTATAGTTTCTGGTCTTACATTTAGATCTTTAATCCATTTTGAGTTTATTTTTGTGTGCGGTGTTAGAAAGTGATCTAGTTTCATTCTTTTACAAGTGGTTGACCAGTTTTCCCAACACCACTTGTTAAAGAGATTGTCTTTACTCCATTGTATATTCTTGCCTCCTTTGTCAAAGATAAGGTGTCCATATGTGTGTGGATTTATCTCTGGGCTTTCTATTTTGTTCCATTGATCTATATGTCTGTCTTTGTGCCAGTACCATACTGTTTTGATGACTGTGGCTTTGTAGTAGAGCCTGAAGTCAGGCAAGTTGATTCCTCCAGTTCCATTCTTCTTTCTCAAGATTGCTTTGGCTATTCGAGGTTTTTTGTATTTCCATACAAATCTTGAAATTATTTGTTCTAGTTCTGTGAAAAATATGGCTGGTAGCTTGATAGGGATTGCGTTGAATTTGTAAATTGCTTTGGGTAGTATACTCATTTTCACTATATTGATTCTTCCAATCCATGAACATGGTATATTTCTCCATCTATTAGTGTCCTCTTTGATTTCTTTCATCAGTGTTTTATAGTTTTCTATATATAGGTCTTTAGTTTCTTTGGGTAGATATATTCCTAAGTATTTTATTCTTTTTGTTGCAATGGTGAATGGAATTGTTTCCTTAATTTCTTTTCCTACTTTCTCATTATTAGTGTATAGGAATGCAAGGGATTTCTGTGTGTTGATTTCATATCCTGCAACTTTACTATATTCATTGATGAGCTCTAGTAATTTTCTGGTGGAGTCTTTAGGGTTTTCCATGTAGAGGATCATGTCATCTGCAAACAGTGAGAGTTTTACTTCTTCTTTTCCAATTTGGATTCCTTTTATTTCTTTTTCTGCTCTGATTGCTGTGGCCAAAACTTCTAGAACTATGTTGAATAGTAGCGGTGAAAGTGGACACCCTTGTCTTGTTCCTGACTTTAGGGGAAATGCTTTCAATTTTTCACCATTAAGGATAATGTTTGCTGTGGGTTTGTCATATATAGCTTTTATTATGTTGAGGTATGTTCCTTCTATTCCTGCTTTCTGGAGAGTTTTAATCATAAATGGATGTTGAATTTTGTCAAAGGCCTTCTCTGCATCTATTGAGATAATCATATGGTTTTTATTTTTCAATTTGTTAATGTGGTGAATTACATTGATTGATTTGCGGATATTGAAGAATCCTTGCATCCCTGGGATAAAGCCCACTTGGTCATGGTGTATGATCTTTTTAATATGTTGTTGGATTCTGATTGCTAGAATTTTGTTGAGGATTTTTGCATCTATGTTCATCAGTGATATTGGCCTGTAGTTTTCTTTTTTTGTGGCATCTTTGTCAGGTTTTGGTATTAGGGTGATGGTGGCCTCATAGAATGAGTTTGGAAGTTTACCTTCCTCTGCAATTTTCTGGAAGAGTTTGAGTAGGATAGGTGTTAGCTCTTCTCGAAATTTTTGGTAGAATTCAGCTGTGAAGCCGTCTGGACCTGGGCTTTTGTTTGCTGGAAGATTTCTGATTACAGTTTCAATTTCCGTGCTGGTGATGGGTCTGTTAAGATTTTCTATTTCTTCCTGGTTCAGTTTTGGAAAATTGTACTTTTCTAAGAATTTGTCCTTTTCTTCCACATTGTCCATTTTATTGGCATACAACTGCTGATAGTAGTCTCTTATGATCTTTTGTATTTCTGTGTTGTCTGTTGTGATCTCTCCATTTTCATTTCTAATTTTATTGATTTGATTTTTCTCTCTTTGCTTCTTGATGAGTCTGGCTAGTGGTTTGTCAATTTTATTTATCCTTTCAAAGAACCAGCTTTTGGCCTTGTTGATTTTTGCTATGGTCTCTTTTGTTTCTTTAGCATTTATTTCTGCCCTAATTTTTAAGATTTCTTTCCTTCTACTAACTCTGGGGTTCTCCAATTCTTCCTTTTCTAGTTGCTTTAGTTGTAGAGTTAGGTTATTTATTTGACTTTTTTCTTGTTTCTTGAGGTATGCCTGTATTGCTATGAACTTTCCTCTTAGCACTGCTTTTATAGTGTCCCACAGGTTTTGGGTTGTTGTGTTTTCATTTTCATTAGTTTCTATGCATATTTTGATTTCTTTTTTGATTTCTTCTGTGATTTGTTGGTTATTCAGAAGTGTGTTGTTCAACCTCCATATGTTGGAATTTTTAGTAGTTTTTCTCCTGTAATTGAGATCTAATCTTAATGCATTATGGTCAGAAAAGATGCTTGGAATGATTTCGATTTTTTTGAATTTATCAAGTTTAGATTTATGGCCCAGGATGTGATCTATCCTGGAGAATGTTCCATGAGCACTTGAAAAAAAGGTGAAATTCATTGTTTTGGGGTGAAATGTCCTATAGATATCAATTAGGTCTAATTGATCTAATGTATCATTTAAAGTTTGCGTTTCTTTGTTAATTTTCTGTTTAGTTGATCTGTCCATAGGTGTGAGTGGGGTATTAAAGTCTCCCACTATTATTGTGTTATTGTTGATTTCCCCTTTCATACTTGTTAGCATTTGTCTTACATATTGCGGTGCTCCTATATTGGGTGCATATATATTTATAATTGTTATATCTTCTTCTTGGATTGATCCTTTGATCATTATGTAGTGGCCTTCTTTGTCTCTTTTCACAGCCTTTGTTTTAAAGTCTATTTTATCAGATATGAGTATTGCCACTCCTGCTTTCTTTTGGTCTCTATTTGCGTGGTATATCTTATTCCAGCCCTTCACTTTCAGTCTATATGTGTCCCTTGTTTTGAGGTGGGTCTCTTGTAAGCAGCATATAGAGGGGTCTTGTTTTTGTATCCATTCGGCCAGTCTTTGCCTTTTGGTTGGGGCGTTCAACCCATTTACGTTTAAGGTAATTATTGATAAGTATGATTCCGTTACCATTTACTTTATTGTTTTGGGTTCGGGTTTATACACCCTTTTCGGTTTCCTGTCTAGAGAATATCCTTTAGAATTTGTTGGAGAGCTGGTTTGGTGGTGCTGAATTCTCTCAGCTTTTGCTTGTCTGTAAAGCTTTTGATTTCTCCTTCGTATTTGAATGAGATCCTTGCTGGGTACAGTAATCTGGGCTGTAGGTTATTGTCTTTCATCACTTTAAGTATGTCTTGCCATTCCCTCCTGGCCTGAAGAGTTTCTATCGAAAGATCAGCTGTTATCCTTATGGGAATCCCCTTGTGTGTTATTTGTTGTTTTTCCCTTGCTGCTTTTAATATTTGTTCTTTGTGTTTGACCTTTGTTAATTTAATTAATATGTGTCTTGGGGTGTTTCGCCTTGGGTTTATCCTATTTGGAACTCTCTGTGTTTCTTGGACTTGGGTGATTATTTCCTTCCCCATTTTAGGGAAGTTTTCAACTATTATCTCCTCAAGGATTTTCTCATGATCTTTCTTTCTGTCTTCTTCTTCTGGGACTCCTATAATTCGAATGTTGGAGCGTTTCATATTGTCCTGGAGGTCTCTAAGATTGTCCTCGTTTCTTTTAATTCGTATTTCTTGTTTCCTCTCTGATTCATTTATTTCTACCATTCTATCTTCTATTTCACTAATCCTATCTTCTGCCTCCGTTATTCTACTATTTGTTGCCTCCAGAGTGTTTCTGATCTCATTTATTGCATTATTCATTATATTTTGACTCTTTTTTATTTCTTCTAGGTCCTTGTTAAACCTTTCTTGCATCTTCTCAATCCTTGTCTCTAGGCTATTTATCTGTGATTCCATTTTGATTTCAAGATTTTGGATCATTTTCACTATCAATATTCGGAATTCCTTCTCAGGTAGATTCCCTACTTCTTCCTCTTTTGTTTGGTTTGGTGGGCAACTCTCCTGTTCCTTTACCTGCTGAGTATTCCTCTGTCTCTTCATCTTGGTTATATTGCTGCGTTTGGGGTGGTCTTTTTATATTCTGGTAATTTGTGGAGTTCTCTTTATTATGGAGCTTCCTCACTGTGGGTGGGGTTCTATCAGTGGCTTGTCAAGGTTTCCTGGTTAGGGAGGCTTGTGTTGGAGTTCTGGTGGGTGGAGCTGGGTTTCTTCTCTCTGGAGTGCAGTGGAGTGACCAGTGATGGGTTATGAGACATCAAAGGTTTTGGAATAATTTTGAGCTGCCTGTATATTCAAGTTCAGGGGAGTGTTCCTGTGTTGCTGGAGAATTTGAGTGATATGTCTTGTTTTGGAACTTGTTGGCCCTTGGGTGGAGCTTGGTTTCAGTGTAAGTATGAAGGCATTTGATGAGCTCCTATTGCTTAATGTTCCCTGAATTCAAGAGTTCTCTAATGTTTTCAGGTTTTGTATTTAAGCCTCCTGCTTCTGGTCCTCAGTTTTTACAGTAGCCTCTAGACTTCTCCATCTATACAGCACCGATGATAAAACATCTAGGTTAAAGATGAAAAGTTTCTCCACATTGAGGGACATTCAGAGAGGTTCACTGAGTTACAAGGAGAAGAGAAGATGGAGGGGGTAGTTAGAGGTAACTGGAATGAGATGCGGTGAGATCAAAAGAGGAGAGAGCAAGCTAGGCAGTAGTCACTTCCTTATGTGCGCTCTATAGTCTGGCCCGCTCAGGTATTTACGGAGTTATACAGGGAAGAGGAGAGGGAGGAAGTAGACAGAGGTGACCAGGAGGATAAGAGAGAGGAATGAGAAGGAGAGAGACAAATCCTGCCAGTAACCGGTTCCTTAGGTGTTCTCCACTGTCTGGAACACACAGAGATTCACAGAGTTGGATAGAGAAGAGATGGGGGAGAAAAGAGACAGAGGCCACCTGGTGGAGAAAAAGGAGAGTCCATAGGAGAAGAGAGTGGTCAAGCCAGTAATCTCGCTCTCAGGTAAACTTGGGTAGTGAAGTTTGGGTTTTTAAATGAACATAATTGACAACAAAAACCTAAGAGCAAAGGTTAAAAATCTAGAGTAGAGGTTGGATTTTCAAAAATACAATATTAAAGAAAAGAAGCAGAAGGAAAAAGCAGGAAAGAAAGCGAGAAAAAAAACCAAGAATTATTAAAAAAAACAAGCAAACAAAAAAAACAAAACAAACAAACAAAAAAAACCCACCAACAACCATCCAAAGGCTATATATGGTGTTTGCCTTAAAAAAAAAAAAGTCTTTTTTTTAAAAAATAGTAATAATAGGTTATAGTAATAAAAATTAGAGGAGAAATAGAAGATTTAACAATTAAAAAAAAAGGTTAGAAAAAAAAAGAAAAAAAAAAAGGAATGATTTTTAAAATAGTAAAAATATATCTGGCTCTTCTCTGATGTTTTGGGCCGTGTGGGATCACTTCCAAGGTGGTTCCCTCTGTTTAACTTCTTCCGTTTGCTGGTTTTTCAGGCTCACTAGTTCAGTCGCGCTGTGGGGAGGGGGAATGCCGCAAACAAATAGCGCTGTCGTGTGCTCACAGTGTCACAGCCCCGCTTGACCTGTCCCTTCTCGCGGCGCACAAACCGCTCCGGCTCTACGATGCACAGCCGGGAACCGTCTGGGGCCGGCCCTAGGCTGCGTGCACTTCCCGGTCCAAGCCGCTCAGGTTTGGCGCTCAGGCAGCCCTCAGAGGCACAGATTCGGCTGGGACTGCGCTTTGTGCCCTTCCCAGGTCCGAGTAGCTCAGGAGTTTGGCGAGCGTGATCGCCGCGGCTTGTCACCTTTTCTGTCGCTGCTGCTCAACTTTCTGGGTGGACCGCTGGCGTCCCCCGTGAGGCAGATTGTGACTGTTCAGCACCCCCAGAAGTCTTAGCAAAGAAGCCCGCTTGCAGTTAGGTAAGTAAAGTCTCTCCGGTACTGCAATTGCCCCTTTCCAGTCCTTACGGCTCTGGCTGCCTGTCCCCGGCGGGGGATGGTCTGCAGCCGGCTTTTTCCGTTCCGTCCTTTGTTCTGTGCTCGGTCCTGGCGGTGTCTTATGTTCGAGCTTTTCGTGCGGTAGCTATCACACAGTCTGGTTTGCTAGCGCAAGTTAGATCGTTCTGGTTGCGCGTGGGGCGTTCCTGCCCGATTCTTACAAAGCACTGCAGCCCGCGCCTCCCGCGCGTCCCTGCCCTGCCCCCACTTCCCAATGGCGGATGCAGGCGTCTGTGCTGCTTTTCCGCTGGGGGAGTTACTGTTGGGCTTGTAATCTCTTGGTTTTAATTATTTCTTTATTTTTCCTTCCTGTTATGTTGCCCTCTGGGTTTCCAAGACTCGCCACAGACTCGGCAGGGAGAGTGTTTCCTGGTGTTTGGAAACCTCTCTTCTTAAAATTCCCTTCCTGGGACGGGCTTCCCTTCCCGGGACGGAGTTCCCTCCCCACCTCCTTTGTCTCCTTTTTCGTCGTTTATATTTTTTCCTACCTGTTTTTGAAGACAATGGTCTGCTTTTCTGGTTGCCTGCTGTCCTCTGCCAGCCTACAGAGGTTGTTTTGTGGAGTTTGCTCAGCGTTGAAATGTTCTTTTGAGGAATTTGTGAGGGAGAAAGTGGTCTTCCCGTCCTATTCCTCCGCCATCTTTCGCACCTGTCACTTCTAAAGCGGTTCCCTCTGTTTATTTTGGCTTCTTCTATTTGCAAGTCTCTTCAGTGTCTAATTTCCACCCTGACACAAGGGGGCGAAGGTGGTCACTTCTTTAGGCTCACTTGTTCAGTTGTGCTGTGGGGAGGAACACTGCAAACAAATATCACTGGCATGTGTGGGGCATGCTTGCAGTGTCTGAGCCACACTGGGTTTGCCCCTGCTCACAGTGTGTGTGCCCTCCCAGTATACACTGCTCAGGCTCCAGGTTGCTCTAAAGTTCAGTTCAGTCACTCAGTCGTGTCCAACTCTTTGTGACCCTATGAATCGCAGCACGCTAGGCCTCCCTGTCCATCACCAACTCCCGCAGCTTGCTCAGACTCATGTCCATCGAGTCGGTGATGCCATTCAGCCATCTCATCCTCTGTCGTCCCCTTTACCTCCTGCCCCCAATCCCTCCCAGCATCAGGGTCTTTTCCAATGAGTCAACTCTTCACATGAGGTGGCCAAAGTATTGGAGTTTCAGCTTTAGCATCAGTCCTTCCAAAGAACACCCAGGACTGATTTCCTTTAGGATGGACTGATTGGATGTCCTTGCAGTCTAAGGGACTCTCAAGAGTCTTCTCCAACACCACAGTTCAAAAGCATCAATTTTTCGGCGCTCAGCTTTCTTCACAGTACAACTCTCACATCTATACATGACCACAGGAAAAACCATAGCCTTGACTAGATGGAACTTTGTTGGCAAAGTAATACCTCTGCTTTTCAATATGCTATCTAGCTTGGTCATAACTTTCCTTCCAAGGAGTAAGCGTCTTTTAATTTCATGGCTGCAGTCACCATCTGCAGTGATTTTGGAGCCCAAAAAAATAAAGTCTGACACTGTTTCCACTGTTTCCCCATCTATTTGCCATGAAGTGATGGGACCAGATGCCATGATCTTCATTTTCTGAATGTTGAGCTTTAAGCCAACTTTTTCACTCTCCTCTTTCACTTTCATCAAGAGGCTTTTTAGTTCCTCTTTGCTTTCTGCTATAAGGGTGGTGTCATCTGCATATCTGAGGTTATTGATATTTCTCCCAGCAATCTTGATTCCAGCTTGTGCTTCCTCTAGCCCAGTGTTTTTCATGATATACTCTGCATATAAGTTAAATAAGCAGGGTGACAATATACAGCCTTGATGTACTCCTTTTCCTATTTGGAACCAGTCTGTTGTTCCATGTCCAGTTTTAACTGTTGCTTCCTGACCTGCATACAGATTTCTCAAGAGGCAGGTCAGGTGGTCTGGTATTCCCATCTCTTTCAGAATTTTCCACAGTTTGTTGTGATCCACACAGTCAAAGGCTTTGGCATAGTCAATAAAGCAGAAATAGATGCTTTTCTGGAAGTCTCTTGCTTTTCCTATGACCTAGTGGATGTTGGCAATTTGATCTCTGGTTCCTCTGCCTTTATAAAACCAGCTTGAACATCTGGAAGTTCACGGTTCACGTATTGCTGAAGCCTGGCTTGGAGAATTTTGAGCATTACTTTACTAGCGTGTGAGATGAGTGCAATTGTGTGGTAGTTTGAGCATTCTTTGGCATTGCCTTTCTTTGGGATTGGAATGAAAACTGACCTTTTCCAGTCCTGTGGCCACTGCTGAGTTTTCCAAATTTGTTGGTATATTGAGTGCAGCACTTTCACAGCATCATCTTTCAGGATTTGAAATAGCTCAACTGGAATTCCATCACCTCCACTAGCTTTATTCATAATGATGCTTTCTTTCTTTCTTTCTTTTTTTTTGCTCTTTATTTTTTACTTTACAATACTGTATTGGTTTTGCCATACATTGACATGAATCTGCCACAGGTGTACATGAGTTCCCTATCCTGAACCCCCCTCCCACCACCCTCCCCATATCATCTCTCTGGGTCATCCCAGTGCACCAGCCCCAAGCATCCTATATCCTGTATTGAACCTAGACTGGTGATTCATTTCTTACATGATAGTATATATGTTTCAATGCCATTCTCCCAAATCATCCCACCCTCTCCCACAGAGTCCAAAAGACTGTTCTATACACCTGTGTCTCTTTTGCTGTCTCCCAGACAGGGTCATCATTACCATCTTTCTAAATTCCATATATATGTGTTAGTATACTGTGTTGGTGTTATTTTTTTTTTCCTGGCTTACTTCACTCTGTATAATAGACTCCAGTTTCATCCACCTCATTAGAACTGATTCAAATGTATCCTTTTTAATGGCTGAGTAGTACTCCATTGTGTATTTGTACCACAGCTTTCTTATCCATTCATCTGCTGATGGGCATTCTAGGTTGCTTCAATGTCCTGGCTATTATAAACAGTGCTGCGATGAACACTGGGGTACACGTGTCTCTTTCAATTCTGGTTTCCTCAGTGTGTATGCCTAGGAGTGGGATTGCTGGGTCATAAGCAGTTCTGTTTCCAGTTTTTTAAGGAATCTCCACACTGTTCTCCATAGTGGCTGTACTAGTTTGCATTCCCACCAACAGTGTAAGAGGGTTCCCTTTTCTCCACACCCTCTCCAGCATTTATTGCTTGTAGACTTTTGGATAGCAGCCATTCTGACTGGTGTGAAATGGTACCTCATTGTGGTCTTGATTTGCATTTCTCTGATAATGAGTGATGTTGAGCATCTTTTCATGTGTTTGTCAGCCATCTGTATGTCTTCTTTGGAGAAATGTCTATTTAGTTCTTTGGCTCATTTTTTGATTGGGTCACTTATTTTTCTGGAATTGAGCTGCATAAGTTGCTTGTATATTTTTGAGATTAGTTGTTTGTCAGTTGCTTCATTTGCTATTACTTTCTCCCATTCTGAAGGCTGTCTTTTCACCTTGCTTATAGTTTCCTTTGTTGTGCAGAAGCTTTTAATTTTAATTTGATCCCATTTGTTTATTTTTGCTTTTGTTTCCAGTATTCTGGGAGGTGGATCATAGAGGATCCTGCTGTGATTTATGTGGGAGAGTGTTTTGCCTATGTTCTCCTCTAGGAGTTTTATAGTTTCTGGTCTTACGTTTAGATCTTTAATCCATTTTGTGTTTATTTTTGTGTATGGTGTTAGAAAGTGATCTAGTTTCATTCTTTTACAAGTGGTTGACCAGTTTTCCCAGCACCAGTTTTTAAAGAGATTGTCTTTAATCCATTGTATATTCTTGCCTCCTTTGTCGAAGATAAGGTGTCCATAGGTGTGTGGATTTATCTCTGGGCTTTCTATTTTGTTCTCTTGATCTATATTTCTGTCTTTGTGCCAGTACCATACTGTCTTGATGACTGTGGCTTTGTAGTAGAGCCTGAAGTCAGGCAGGTTGATTCCTCCAGTTCCATTCTCCTTTCTCAAGATTGCTTTGGCTATTCGAGGTTTTTTGTATTTTCATACAAATGGTGAAATTATTTATTCTAGCTCTGTGAAAAATACCGCTGGTAGCTTGATAGGGATTGCATTGAATCTGTAGATTGCTTTGGGTAGTATACTCATTTTCACTATATTGATTCTTCCAATCCATGAATATGGTATATTTCTCCTTCTATTAGTGTCCTCTTTGATTTCTTTCATCAGTGTTTTATTGTTTTCTATATATAGGGTTTTTGTTTCTTTAGGTAGATATATTCCTAAATATATCTGGATGCAATGGTGAATGGAATTGTTTCCTTAATTTCTTTTTCTGTTTTCTCATTGTTAGTGTATAGGAATGCAAGGGATTTCTGTGTGTTGATTTTATATCCCACAACTTTACTATATTCATTGATTAGCTCTAGTAATTTTCTGGTGGAGTCTTTAGGGTTTTCTGTGTAGAGGATATGTCATCTGCAAACAGTGAGAGTTTGACTTCATTTCCAATTTGGATTCCATTTATTTCTTTTTCTTCTCTGATTGCTGTGGCCAAAACTTCCAGAACTATGTTGAATAGTAGTGGTGAGAGTGGGGACCCTTGTCTTGTTCCTGACTTTAGGGGAACTGCTTTCAACTTTTCACCATTGAGGATAATGTTTGCTGAGGGTTTGTCATATATAGCTTTTATTATGTTGAGGTATGTTCCTTCTATTCCTGCTTTCTGGAGAGTTTTTAGCATAAATGGATGTTGAATTTTGTCAAAGGCCTTCTCTGCATCTATTGAGATAATCATATGGCTTTTATTTTTCAATTTGTTAATGTGGTGAATTACATTGATTGATTTGCAGATATTGAAGAATCCTTGCATCCCTGGGATAAAGCCCACTTGGTGATGGTGTATGATCTTTTTAATGTGTTGTTGGATTCTGATTGCTAGAATTTTGTAAAGAATTTTTGCATCTATGTTCATCAGTGATATTGGCCTGTAGTTTTCTTTTTTTGTGGCATCTTTGTCAGGTTTTGGTATTAGGGTGATGGTGGCCTCATAGAATGAGTTTGGAAGTTTACCTTCCTCTGCAATTTTCTGGAAGAGTTTGAGTAGGATAGGTGTTAGCTCTTCTCTAAATTTTTGGTGGAATTCAGCTGTGAAGCCATCTGGTCCTGGGCTTTTGTTTGCTGGAAGATTTCTGATTACAGTTTTAATTTCCATGCTTGTGATGGGTCTGTTAAGATTTTCTATTTCTTTCTGGTTCAGTTTTGGAAAGTTGTACTTTTCTAAGAATTTGTCCATTTCTTCCATGTTGTCCATTTTATTGGCATATAATTGCTGATAGTAGTCTCTTATGATCCTTTGTATTTCTGTGTTGTCTGTTGTGATCTCTCCATTTTCATTTCTAATTTTATTGATTTGATTTTTCTCCCTTTGTTTCTTGATGAGTCTGGCTAATGGTTTGTCAATTTTATTTATCCTTTCAAAGAACCAGCTTTTGACTTTGTTGATTTTTGCTATGGTCTCTTTTGTTTCTTTTGCATTTATTTCTGCCCTGATTTTTAAGATTTCTTTCCTTCTACCAATCCTGAGGTTTTCCATTTCTTCCTTTTCTAGTTGCTTTAGGTGTGAAGTTAGGTTATTTATTTGACTTTTTTCTTGTTTCTTGAGGTATGCCTGTAATGCTATGAACTTTCCTCTTAGCACTGCTTTTATAGTGTCCCACAGGTTTTGGGTTGTTGTGTTTTAATTTTCATTCGTTTCTATGCATATTTTGATTTCTTTTTTGATTTATTCTGTGATTTGTTGGTTATTCAGAAGCGTGTTATTCAGCCTCCATATGTTGGAATTTTTAATAGTTTTTCTCCTGTAATCGAGATCTAATCTTAATGCATTATGGTCAGAAAGGATGCTTGGAATGATTTCAATTTTTTTTTTTTGAATTTATCAAGGTTAGGTTTATGGCCCAGGATGTGATCTATCCTGGAGAAGTTTCTGTGAGCACTTGAGAAAAAGGTGAAATTCATTGTTTTGGGGTGAAATGTCCTATAGAGATCAATTAGTTCTAACTGGTCTATTGCATCATTTAAAGCTTGTGTTTCTTTGCTAATTTAATGTTTAGTTGATCTGTCCATAGGTGTGAGTGGGGTATTAAAGTCTCCCACTATTATTGTGTTATTGTTAATTTCCCCTTTCATACTTGTTAGCATTTGTCTTATATATTGCGGTGCTCCTATGTTGGGTGCATGTATATTTATAATTGTTATATCTTCTTCTTGGATTGATCCTTTGATCATTATGTAGTGGCCTTCTTTCACTTTTCACAGCCTTTGTTTTAAAGTCTATTTTATCTGATATGAGTATTGCTACTCCTGCTTTCTTTTGGTCTCTACTTGCATGGAATATCTTTTCCCAGCCCTTCACTTTCAGTCTGTATGTGTCCCTTGTTTTGAGGTGGGTCTCTTGTAGACAATATATATAGGGGTCTTGTTTTTGTATCCATTCAGCCAGTCTTTGTCTTTTGGTTGGGGCATTCAACCCATTTACATTTAAGACAATTATTGATAAGTATGATGCCTTTGCCACTTACTTTATTGTTTTGGGTTCGGGTTTATACACCCTTTTTGTGTTTCCTGTCTAGAGAAGATCCTTTAGCATTTGTTGGAGAGCTGGTTTGGTGGTGCTGAATTCCCTCAGTTTTTGCTTGTCTGTAAAGCTTTTGATTTCTCCTTCATAGTTGAATGAGATCATTGCTGGGTACAGTAATCTGGGCTGTAATTTATTTTGTTTCATCACTTTAATTATGTCCTGCCATTCCCTTGTGGCCTGAAGAGTTTCTATCGAAAGATCAGCTGTTATCCTTATGGGAATCCCCTTGTGTATTATTTGTTGTTTTTCCCCTGCTGCTTTTAATATTTGTTCTTTGTGTTTGATCTTTGTTAATTTGATTAATATGTGTCTTGGGGTGTTTCACCTTGGGTTTATCCTGTTTGGGACTCTCTGGGTTTCTTGGATTTAGGTGGCTATTTCCTTCCCCATTTTAGGGAAGTTTTAACTATTATCTCCTCAAGTATTTTTTTCATGGTCTTTCTTTTTGTCTTCTTCTTCTGGGACTTCTATAATTCTAATGTTGGAGCGTTTCATATTGTCCTGGAGGTCTCTGAGATTGTCCTCATTTCTTTTAATTCATTTTTCTTTTTTCCTCTCTGATTCATTTATTTCTACCATTCTATCTTCTAATCTTATCTTCTGCCTCCGTTATTCTACTGTTTGTTGCCTCCAGAGTGTTTCTGATCTCATTTATTGCATTATTCATTATATATTGACTCTTTTTTATTTCTTCTAGGTCCTTGTTAAACCATTCTTGCATCTTCTCAATCGTTGTCTCCAGGCTATTTATCTGTGATTCCATTTTGATTTCAAGATTTTGGATCATTTTCACTATCATTATTCAGAAATCTTTATCAGGTAGATTCCCTATCTTGTCCTCTTGTTTGGTTTGGTGGGCATTTCTCTTGTTCCTTTACCTGCTGGGTATTCCTCTGTCTCTTCATCTTGTTTATATTGCTGCGTTTGTGATGGCCTTTCTGTATTCTGGCAGTTTGTGGAGTTCTCTTTATTATGGAGTTTCCTCACTGTGGGTGGGGTTGTATCAGTGGCTTGTCAAGGTTTCTTGGTTAGGGAAGCTTGTGTCAGAGTTCTGGTGGGTGGAGCTGGATTTCTTCTCTCTGGAGAGCAATAAAGTGTCCAGTAATGAGTTATGAGAAGTCAATGGTTTTGGAGTAACTTTGAGCTGCCTGTATATTGAAGCTCAGGCGTGTGTTCCTGTGTTGCTGGAGAATTTGCATGGTATGTCTTTCTCTGGAACTTGTTGGCCCTTGGGTGGTGCTTGGTTTCAGTGTAGGTATGGAGGCATTTGATGAGCTCCTATAGATTTATGTTCCCTGGAGTCGGGAGTTCTCTGATGTTCTCAGGATTTGGACTTAAGCCTCCTGCTTCTGGTTTTCAGTTTTATTTTTATAGTAGCCTCAAGACTTCTCCATCTATACAGCACCAATGATAAAACATCTAGGTTAAAGATGAAAAGTTTCTCCACATTGAGGGACACCCAGAGAAGTTCACTGAGTTACATGGAGAAGAGAAGAGGGAGGGGGTAGTTAGAAGTGACTGAAATGAGATGAGGTGGAATCAAAAGAGGAGAGAGCAAGCTATCCAGTAATCACTTCCTTATGTGCACTCCGCTGTCCAGACCACTCAGAGATGTTCACGGAGTTATACAGAGAAGAGGAGAGGGAGGAAGGAGACAGAGGTGGCCAGGAGGATAAAAGAGGGAAATGAAAAGGAGAGAGACAGATCCAGCCAGTAACCAGTTCCCTAAGTGTTCGCCACCATCTGGAACCCACAGAAATTCACAGAGTTGGGTAGAGAAGAGAAGAGAAGGGGAAGGGAGGAGACAGAGGCAACTTGGTGGAGAAAAAGGAGAATCCAAAGGAGGAGAGAGCGGTCAAGCCAGTAATCTCACTCTCAAGTAAAAATGGGTACTGAAGATTGGGTTTTTAAAGGTACAAAATTGATAACAAATACCAAAAACAAAGATTAAAAATCTAGAGTAGAGGTTGGATTTTCAAAAATATAATATTAAAGAAAAGAAGAAGAAGGAGAAAAAAAAAAAACAAAGTCACAAGAATTATTAAACAACAACAACCTCAAAAAAAAATATGGCGTTTGCTTTAAAAATAGGTCTTTTTTTTTGAAAACTAATAGTAGGTTATAAAAATAAAAGTTAAAGGAGAAATAGAGGACTTAAAAATTAAAAAATGTTAAAGAAAAGAAGAAAAAGAAAAGAAGAAAAAACAAACAAACAAACAAAAAGAATGATCATAAAATTAGTAAAGGTATATCTGGGACTTTCTCTGGTGGTGTTGTGGACAGTGTGGGGTCAGTTCATTTTCGGATAGTTCCTTGGTCTGGCTTATATTTCCCAAGATCTATAGGCCCCTTCCTATGTAGTCGGTACCAACAGGGTTTTAATCTATTGCACCTGTCATTTCCAAGGCGGTACCCTCTGTTTTAGCTTCTTCTGTTTGCTGGTCTCTTCAGTGTCTGTTTTCCGCCCTGACACAAGGGGGGCGGTGGTGGACACTTTTTTTAGGCTCACTTGTTCAGTCGTGCTGTGGGGAGGGAGGGCTGCTGCAAACAAATAACACTGGCATGTCCTCACAGTGTCTCAGCCACGCTGGGCCTGCCCCCGATCAAGGCACACACTGCTCAGGCTCTAGGTTGCTCTGCCAGGAACCGTCTGAGGCCGGCCCTGGGCTGCATGCACCTCCCAGGTCTAAGCCGCTCAGGCTCAGGCACTCAGGTAGTCCTCAGAGGTGCAGACTCGGCTGGGCCTGCATTTTGTGCCCTTCCCAGGTCTGAGTAGCTCGGGTGTTTGGCGAGAGTGGTCGCTGTGACTTATCATCTTTCCCGTCCCTGCTGCTCAGTTTTCTGGGTATACAACTGGCGCCTCTTCTTAGGCGGATGGTGACTGTCCAGAACCCCAAGAAGTCTTAGTTAGCAAAGAAGCTTGCTTGCAGTTTGGTAGTTAATGTCTCTCTGGGGCTGTGATTGACCCCTTCTGGCTCTTCCGGCTCTGGCTGCCTGGCGCCCCTTCTTAGGCAGATGGTGGCTGTCCAGAACCCCAAGAAGTCTTAGTTAGCAAAGAAGCTTGCTTGCAGTTTGGTAGTTAATGTCTCTCTGGGGCTGTGATTGACCCCTTCCGGCTCTTCCGGCTCTGGCTGCCTGGCGCCCCTTCTTAGGCAGATGGTGACTGTCCAGAACCCCAAGAAGTCTTAGTTAGCAAAGAAGCTTGCTTGCAGTTTGGTAGTTAATGTCTCTCTGGGGCTGTGATTGCCCCCTTCCAGCCCTTCCGGCTCTGGCTGCCTGTCACTGGAGGGGGATGGTCTGTAGCTGGCTAATTCTGTTCTGTCCTTTGTTCTGTGCGCGGTCCTGGTGGTGTCTTCTGTTCGAGCTTTTCACGTGGTAGCTATCCCACAGTCTGGTTTGCTAGCCCAAGTTAGTTTGCTCTGGTTACACTCAGGGCATTCCGGCCCAATTCTTAAAAAGCACTGCAGCCCGTGCCTCCCTGCCCAGCCCCCGTTTGCTAGTGGCAGGTGCAGGCATCTGCACTGCTTCTCCGCTGGGGGAGTTACCGTTGGGCTCGTAATCTGTTGGTTTTAATTATTTATTTATTTTTCCTCCCTGTTCTGTTGCCCTCTGTGCTTCCAAGGCTCACCACAGACTCGGCAGCAAGAGTGTTTCCTGGTGTTTGGAAACTTCTCTCTTTTTAAGACTCCCTTCCCGGGACAGAGCTCCCTCCCTATCTCTTTTGTCTCTTTTCTCATCTTTCATATTTTTTCCTACCTGTTTTTGAAGACAATGATCTGCTTTTCTGGGTGCCTGATGTCCTCTGCCAGCATTCAGAAGTTGTTTTGTGAAACTTACTCAGCGTTGAAATGTTCTTTCGATGAATTTGTGAGGGAGAAAGTGGTCTCCCCGTCCTATTCCTCTGCCATCTTAGGACCGCTGCCCCATAGTGATGCTAAGGCCCACTTGACTTCACATTCCAGGATGTCTGGCTCTAGGTGAGTGATCATACCATCGTGATTATCTTGGTCGTGAAGCTCTCTTTTGTACAGTTCTTCTGTGTATTCTTGTCACCTCTTCTTAATATCTTCTGCTTCTGTTCGGTCCATACCATTCTGTCCTTTATCGAGCCTATCTTTGCATAAAATGTTCCCTTGGTATCTCTAATTTTCTTGAAGAGATTTCTAGTCTTTCCCATTCTGTTGTTTTCCTCTATTTCTTTGCATTGATCACTGAGGAAGGCCTTCTTATCTCTTCTTGCTGTTCTTTGGAATTCTGCATTCTAAAGCAGGCCCTGGGTTGCGTGCAGTTCCCAGGTCTAAGCCGCTCAGGTTCAGGTTCTTGAGTACTCCACAAAGACACAGACTTGGTTGGGCCTGCATTTTGTGCCCTTCCCAGGTCCGAGCAGCTCGGGTGACAGGTGCTTGGTGAGCGCACTCTCCTTAGGTGGGCGGTGTGTCTTATCACCTCCCCCATCCCAGATGCCTGGTTTCCTGGGTTCGCAGTGGGAGCACCCTCTCAGGTGTGCTGTGTGTCTCTTCTGGGGAGCTGATCTCTGGCTGCGACCCTCCTGATGGATGTCAACTGTCCAGGATCCCAGGAAGACTTGGTTGGCAACTGGGAGCCTGTTCGCAGTTTGGTAGGGGATGCCATCTCTGGGGCTGAGTTTGCCCCTTTCCGGCTCTGGCCGCCGCCTGCCTGCCTCCCTGCCTCCGGTGGGGGATGGGCTGTTCTGCTGGCGGCTAGCTCTCCTCTGGTATTTGCTCAGTCCTTTGTTGTGTGAGCGGCCTGGCAGTGCCTTAGGTTAGGGCTTTTCGCGGGAAAGTTCTCTCTCTCTTTCTCTCTCTCTCTCTCTCTGGCTATCCCACAGTTTGGGTTGCTATCTCATATTAGCTCCCTCAGATTGCCCTCAGGGTATTCAGGCCCAGTCCTTACCCTAAGCAATGCAGCCCGCACCTCCCTGTTCAGCCCCCACTTGCTGGTGGCGGATGCGAGAGTCTGGGCTACATCTCTGCTGGGAGTTGCCATTAGGCACATAATCTGTGGGTTTGTTATTTATTTAATTTTCCCTCCCAGTTATGTTTCCCTCTGAGATTCCAAAACTCCTCACAGACCCGCTAGTGAGAGGGTTTCCTGGTGTTTGGAAACTTCTCTTTTATGACTCCCTCCCCGGGACGGATCTCTGTCCCTAACTCTTTTGTCTCTTCATCGTCTATATTTTGTCCTACCTCCTTTTGAAGACAATTGAGCTGCCTTTCTGGGTGCCTGGTGTTCTCTGCCAGCGTTCAGAAGTTGTTTTGTGGAATTTTCTCAGCGTTCAAATGTTCTTTCGATGAATTTGTGGGGGAGAAAGTGGTCTCCTTGTCCTATTCCTCCGCCATCTTAGTTGAGGGATTTTTCTGCTGGGGCAGAGAGGAAAGTAGGTAAGGCTTGATAGTAAAACAGTGAATATGAATTCACCACTCTGGGTGTAGGTAGTGGGCAGTGCCAGGCCAAGGAGGTATCTTGTGCAAAGGCCAGGAGTGAGCCTGAGTTTGGAAGTAAAAGTGCTTGATAGTTGTGAAATATACAGTGTGAGTATCAAAGGGGCTCCCAGTAAGGCTGGAATTTGTAATGGAAGCTCTTCTTTAAGTGTTTTGAAAGTCATGTTAAGAATTTTTAAGGGATCAGTTTAAGTCCTTTAGGGAGCCAATATTGGATAAAAGATAGAAATGGGCAGGTATGCCACAATTAAGGAAAAGTCAAGTTGGGCAGAAATGGTCAGTCAGGCACTAGTGTGCTCAGTCATTGACTGTGAGCTGCCTAGGAAAGTGTGAACTTGGCTTGAATGCTACAGCAGAGCCCAGAGACCATATAGCTGGAGGCTGTCAGCTGACAGCTCTCCTTATAGCTCTCCAGCAGGTTCTTTCTTGAAGGGAGATCCATGACTAATGCAGAAGGGCAATGGGGAGCCTTGGGAGATATTTGAGCAGGGGAGGGGCAGGTCAGATATGAGTATTAGAAATATCTCTTAGTAGGGACTTTTTTGGTGGTCCGGTGGTTAAGAATCCACCTTCCAATGCAAGGGACATGGGTTTGATCCCTGGTCAGGGAACTAAGATCCCATGTGCCACGAGGTCAATGCAGCCAAAAATAAATCTTTTTTAAATAGAAAGAAATATCTCTTTGCAGCTACAGGGGCAAACTGGAAGGGGTGAGCTGTAGTCTGGGGGTCCAGGGGAAGATTCTGGGCCAAGGACTGAAGGATGGAGAGGAAGTGTAGGACTAGAGAAAGGAGGTCATGCCCTCAACTTCAAGGTTTTGCTCAGCATAGCAGTCCTGTAAGGTGGAAAAATGTTTTTGCGCTTCCCCCAACTTCAAAAAATTATGCACTTGGTTAAAATCCAAACAGCAGGCATGAAAAGATTTACAATGAACTTAAGCCTCCCATCAGCCCCACCCCTAGCTTTATTGAGACGTAATCAATGTATAACATTATGTACATTTTAGGTGCACAACATGACCTGATGTATGTATACATTGCAAAATGATTACAATAGGGTAGTTAACACATCCACCACCTCATATAAACCTCTGTCATATGCCAGTGTTCCAATCCCATACCATCCTTCAGTGGTTTCCTGTGTCCTTCCGGGCATTGTTCAGTCTGTCCCTACGTTTATTTGTTTTTCTTTTTCCTCTGCTAATGACTTTATTCATGAATCTATAATGGAACTCAAAATAGCAAAGAACGTGAAAAACTTCAGATTAATATTCATCAACCAAATATATCAAAGAATACATTTATTTTTTTATATAATTAACAAAACCTCTAAAACGCACATGCAAGAATACAAATATTCCTCATTTTGTGGAATTTCAAAGTAATGAAGATCTGGTTAACACAGTTGGCCAGAATAGCCCTTTGTACTGCATATCCAGGATGTTCCCATCACATTACTCAACAAACATCTTTGTGTATGTGTCTTTATTTACCTGTCTTAGAAGCTCTCTGAATCTACCCAGGAGCCAGCTTGCTGGGCTGTAAAAGACACATTGCCTTTCCTTGACAATGCTGATGCCCTCTGCTTGGTGGTCTCTGTCCACACCTCCACATTTCAGTGCCCAGCACTCTACCCGCACAACCTCAGCCACTCCTTACCATTACCCACCCTGTGAATTCTTGCCTCAAATAGATGTGAAGTTTGACATTAAAAGACGCTTGCTCCTTGGAAGGAAAGTTATGACCAACCTAGACAGCATATTAAAAAGCAGAGACATTACTTTGCCAATAAAGGTCTAGTCAAAGCTATGGTTTTTCCAGTAGTCATAAAGAAAGCTGAGCACTGAAGAATTGATGCTTTTGAACTGTGGTGTTGGAGAAGACTCTTGAGAGTCCCTTGGACAGCAAGGAGATCCAACAAGTCCATCCTAAAGGAAATCAGTCCTGAATATTCATTGGAAGGACTGATGCTGAAGCTGAAACTCCTATACTTTGGCCACCTGATGCAAAGAACTGACTCATTTGAAAATACCCTGATGCTGGGAAAGATTGAAGGTGGGAGGAGAAGGGGATGACAGAGGATGAGATGGTTGGATGCCATCACCGACTCGATGGACACGAGTTTGAGTGAACTCCAGGAGCTGGTGCTGGACAGGGAAGCCTGGTGTGTTGCAGTCCACGGGGTCACAAAGAGTCGGACACAACTGAGCAACTGAACTGAACTGAACATCTATTTGCTATATAATTGCCCTTTTTCTGATACCAGTTATTTTGAGCATCTCTTCGTTTGAAATCTCAGTGTTTGAAATTCCATGAATTCCTAGATCATGTCCTCTGCTTATTTTTCTCCCAGAACCCTGCCACCTCTCTTGTCGATTTGTGGGAATTCCGTGTATATTCAAGATATTTTTCTAGGCCTATATATTTATTGCAGATATCTCATCTGTGATAAATGTTAATTTGGTCCCCTGGTATGTTTTATTAACTAGAAGAGCTCCTTAATTCTGTGCATATTTATCCATTTCCTTTTGTCTTCCAGTTTGTACTTTTGGGATTTTAAGAATTCTTTCCTACGCCTAGATCATGAAGATATCTCCTATATTGTCATGTATATATTTAAAAATTTATTTATTTATATGGCTGTGTTGGGTCTTAGTTTCAGCACACAGAATCTTAGTTCTCCAATTAGGAAGTGAACCCACATCCCCTGCATTGCAAAGTGGATTCTTAACCACTGGACCACCAGGGAAGTCCCCACTCTGTATATTGAGTAGATGAGGACTTAGTTCTTAAATTTTTTTTTTTTTTTGGTAGGGCCACAGGGCTTGTCCCACAAGGGCTTGTCTCAGTTCCTGGACCAGGGTTTGAACTCAGGCCCCCTGCAGTGCAAGTGCAGAGTCCTAAGCACTACACTGCCAGGAAATTCCCGAGGATTTAGGTCTGTTCCTACATCACCACTTGTCTGAATACCTTCTACCAATGATCCCATCCACTGCTCAGGGGTTTACAGGGCCTCCTTTCTAGATACTGTTTTCACCAACTCATGTTGATCTCCAAGTTCTCTATTCTGTTCCATGAGTCTGTTTTACTGTTCTTGCAACAATACCACACTTTTTAAAAATTACTACATTTTTGTAATAGTTCTTAATATCTGATAGGTTGGGTTCTTCTGTGTGTTCAGTTGGTTCAGTCATGTCTGACTCTTTGTGACTCTATGGACTGCAGCCTGCCAGCCTCCTCTGTCTATGGGATTCTCCAGGCAGGAATACTGAAGTGGATTGCCATATCTGCCTCTAGGGGACCTTCCCAACCTAGGCGTTGAACCCACGTCTCTTAGGTTTCCTTTATTGGCAGACAGGTTCTTTATCACTAGCACCACCTGGGAAACCTTGGGTTCTTCTATTATCTTTTATTTTCTTCTCTTTAAAAAAAAATTAAATAGGCAGATAGTTGCTTTACAATGTTGTGTTGGTTTCTGCTGTACAACAATGTGAATCATATATATATGTGTGTATATATATATATATATATATATATATCCCCCCTCCCTCCCACCCCCCGATCCCACCCCTCCTAGGTCAGCACAGAGCGTCAGGCTGGACTCCTTGTGTTATACAGCAGCTTCCCAATGGCTATCTATTTTACCCAGGGTACTGTATGTGTGTCAGTGCTACTCTCTCAATTCTTCCCATCCTCTCCTTGCCCCACTGTGTCTACAAGTCCATCCCCTATATCTGCATCTCTATTCCGGCCCTGCAAATAGGCTAATCAGTACCATTTTTATGCATGCACGCGTGCATGCTAAGTTACTTCGGTCGTGTCTGGCCCTTTGCGACCCTTTGGACTGTAGCCCACTAGGCTCCTCTGTCCATGGGATTCTCCAGGCAAGAATACTGGAGTCGGTTGCCATGCCCTCCTCCAGAGGATCTTCCAGACCCAGGGATTGAACCTGAGTCTCTTATGTCTCTTGCATTGGCAGGAGGGTTCTTTATCACTAGCACCACCTGGGAAGCCCCCTAGATCCCATATCGATCTTCTGTTTTCAAATTGACCTAGCTCTTGATGAACTCCAATTCTTTCAAATTGAAGATTACCAAGTGCCCCCCCAACCAACTAGATTTTTATTTAATTACATTGAATATGCTGACTAATTTAGAAAGATTTGACACCTTAATAATATTAGGTTGTCTCACTATACAGCGTGGAGTAGAACTTACTCAAATAAACTTATAAATCCATTACAGAGACTTTTTTTGCATTGTAAACTAATTATAAACTTCAAAAAGCTTTAAAATGCTAATACATTAACACTTTAAAGGGTATATTGGGAGTGTTGTGCTTTGCTCAGAAATTCTTCTAAAAATATCAGGCTGTTTTCTTTTATTAATAGTAACTTGAAATATTGATATCCTTAGTCTTAAATCTTTGGTTCATCTGGAATTAATTTTGTTATAGCAGTGAGAGTCAGAGGAAGGTGGAAAGAGGGTCTTTAGGGCAGTAAGAGGGCTAGGGGTTTGTCTCTGTTTTTACTCCCTGGATAATTGTCTGGGGTTTCCTTAGGGACGACCTGGCCCAGTTGCCCTTCCTGACCATGTGCATCAAGGAGAGTCTGCGTTTGCACCCCCCAGTAGCGGTCATCTCTCGCCGCTGTACCCAAGACGTTGCGCTCCCAGACGGCCGAGTCATCCCCAAAGGTGCTCAAAACAATGGGTGTGAGGGAGGCTGGTGGTCCCATCAGCTGAGACCTTGACCTGACCACTCTCTCCTCTGCCATAGGGAACATCTGCGTCATCAGCATCTTTGGAATTCATCACAACCCATCGGTCTGGCCAGACCCTGAGGTGCTGCCCTCCACTGGGAAAATCAAACACTCCTCCACTCTGTTCACATCTGGGGGTGTCCAGGTATCCTTAGATGTCCCACCCAGTAGCCCTGCCTCTCTCTGTCCTCCAGGTATTCAACCCCTTCCGCTTTGATCCAGAAGCCCCCCAGAAGAGATCACCTCTGGCTTTCATTCCCTTTTCAGCAGGGCCCAGGTAAGGCCAGCTGGTGTGTGAGGTAGGGATGGTTTGAGGATGGTGCAGGGGCTCAGGGAACATGCAAGCCCACGTGGAGGGGGTGTCTCAGACACCGTTAGCCTCCCTGTCCATCCCTGAAGAGGGGAGGGGTGTCCCAGTTAGTTTCTGGGCATGGTGGAACATGATAGGGTTTCCCAGCACAGTCGGAGCCCTCACTTAACGCCCACAGGAACTGCATCGGGCAGACATTTGCCATGAACGAGATGAAGGTGGCGCTGGCGCTCACCCTACTGCGGTTCCGCATCCTGCCGGATGAGGAGGAGCCACGCAGGAAGCCAGAGCTGATCCTGCGCGCGGAGGGCGGACTTTGGCTGCAGGTGGAGCCACTGAACACAGGCCAGTAATGACCCATCATCACCTTCTATCCTGGGATCCATCCTGACCACAGACACCTCACTGCAGATCCCCAGGAATAAAATTGTGCTGTCGAGTCTGTCCCAGTCTCATCGAGAGCCAGCAGGGGGCTCTTGGGCCCTGGGAGGACCCAGGCGGGTGGGGGTGGCTGTGAACGTGGGAGGTGGGATGGAAGGTGAGGGAGGGGGCTTGGAGGCGGATATTGGTATGATACCTGGAGATCCGTCTTGGATCGTGAGGACAAGACTACTCTTTAGCGAAGGGTGGAGCAGAGAGATAGATGCAATAAGGGTCAGATGACCCACTGATCCACTGCTCTCCCACTGCAAAGGTCGCCATCCTAGTCTGCTGTTGACTAGTTGTTTGGTTTGGGGAAAATCGTTTATTTTCTTTTATTACATAATAGTAGCCTCTTAATTGCGATGTTGTGAAGATTTGTAAGCAAGCATGTGTGAAATGACTGACGATATTTGGTAAGCATCAGTACTCAATAAGGGTTCATTTCCTCTCTTCTTTTTGCATCACTTTCTCAAATTTAAAATGTTTTAAAATCATAAAAGATATATTTAAAGATTTGAGACACGTGGAAATACTGCTGAAGAAAATTGTCATTAAAATATTCAGTAAATTCAAAGTCTCCATAGTTACATCTATTACATAATTACAAGGGGCTCTGATGTTAAGCTGGTCTGAAGCTAGGAACCAAAAAAAATTTTTTTCCCTCTAAAAGATATTATCCAGGGCTTCATTTTCACCTAAATGTTCTAGGAAATGTAGATCAAGAGGGTCCTCAATAATAAGAGGAGGTGGAGGGGGCAGCAGTGGGGGCCACTTGATTCAGCACCTGGGACAGTGGCTGCCGCAGACTTGCCCCACTGAGGCTGCAGGGGTTTCTGGGATAGAGTCCTACTCTCAGAGTCTTTCAGGGACCAGACGACTTACTGGTGGCAAAGTAAGAAAGAAATCCTGTAACATGAAATGAGTAAATATTTAATATATTTTAAGCTGAAAATTGCATACGTTTTTCTTTGCCTTCAGAGCTCTTATTTAAAATGTTTTTCTCCCCCCCAAATGATACCTTGTCATTGAAGAAAATAAAAAATAAGAATTAAAAGTCTTATCTATAACTGAAAAGTGTCAAAGTAATCACCATTTATATTCTCTCACATATACTGCCAAATTTAGTTTTATATGTAATAATTATACAAGTAAAGTTTGATTTTACATATAAGTGTATTACATTTACATGTAATATCCTTTTAAAATGCTATTTTACTAACAAGAACATGGAAATATGTTAAACTTCATTAGTCATTAGGGAAATGCAAGTCAATGCTACAGTGGGATACCACTTCACACCCAATAGAATGGTGCAAGTAAAAGCATTAGTCACTCAGTCATGTCTGACTCTTTGTGACCCCATAGGCTGTAATCTCTGTTCATGGAATTTCCCAGGCAAGAATACTGGAGTGGGTTGCCATAACCTTTCCCAGAGGATCTTCCTGGTCCAGGGATCGAACCGGGATCTCATGCCTTGCAGGCAGATTCTTTACCATCTGAGCTACCAGACAAGTCCTAATAGGATGGTAAGAATATAAAAAAATGGAAGACAAGTGTTGGTGAAGATGTGGGGTAATTGGAAACCTCATTCATTGTTGCTGAGAATGTAAAATGGTGCAACCACTGCGGAAAACAGCATGGTATTTCCTCAGTAAATTTTTTTTCTTTTTTTTCTTATTTTATTTTTCCTCAGTAAATTAAACCTACAATTATCATATGATTCAGCCATCTCATGCCTAGGTATGCACAAAGACTTGAAAATGTGTTCAAACAAAAAACTTCTACATGACTCTCTGTAGTGGCACTATCCACAACTGCCAAAAGTTGGATATTTGGGAAACAACTCAAGTATACATTAACAGATGGATAAATAAATAAAATGAGGTGTATCCATAACAAGGAATACTATTGGGTCATAAAAAGGAATGAAGCACTGATACATGCTACAACATGAATGAACTTTGAAAACATTATGCTAAATGAAAGGAACTGGATACAAAATGTCATCTATTGTATAATTCCATGTATATGAAATGTGAAGAATGGGTAAATCCATAGAGATAGATCCAGGAGCTGGAGGGTGGAGGAGAAAATGGAGAGTGACTGCTACTAGGTATAAAGTTTCTTTTTCAGATGACAAAAATATCTTGGAACTAGTAGAAGTGTTGACTGCACAACATTGTGAATGTACTAGATGCATGGACTCAAAACACTTTATAATGGTCACAATGGTAAATTTTATGCAGTGTGAATTTTGCCACAAGAAAAAAATGCTATTATACTATACATTTCTCTTGTTAATCTGGACTTTTCATATAATAATATATTGTGAACATCCTTCCACAACATACAGTCATCATCTTGGGGGTCTTTAGAATCTTTAAGTGTTAAGTGTTTAAGCCATTGTTTATTTTTGTAAATGGCATTATGTTAGAAAATAATTTAGTTTGTCTCACTTTATAAGAATTCTCTTTATGCACCTTGATGACTTGAAATATCACTACCAATTACATATTGAGTTACTCTTAATCACAAAATTTTGAGTGTAGAAATTTTATTGTTTAGCAATAGATACACATACATTTATGTTGGTGTGGTTAAACACTTTTTATGCAACACATAGGGGGCTTCATAACACTACAGACACTGATGTTTTTGGTCCTATTAACAGAGGTGGACCACTGGAAGGAAGAAGGTGATGACACTTCAGCTCCCCCAGGTGAACACTGATTTCATCCTCACACCAGTCTTATGGATAGGAGAAATTAACTCACTTGCTCAAGGTCACTCGATTGATGAGTGGTGGAGTGAGGGTACATTTTATCAGCCTGGCTTCAGTGGTCATGCCTAGCCTCCTAAGGAAGTGAAGTGATTTTTACTGTGTCTCAGCCCCAGTTGTGTCATATTACCCGGAGAACATGTGCAGGCTTACAAGATGAGACTCTTTGATGAGTGGTGTCTAAAGTTTTAAATTTAATATTTTTGACAAGGAATTCATTCACTCATGTAGAAAATAAGATGCTCAGTGAAAAATATTGGTCTCCCTATATCCTTTGTTGGATACCAGGCCAGAAGAAGTTGGGTCACTACTGGCTTGTGCTCAGTGGCTCCACCCACAGCCAGAGTCCACCCTCAGCTGTCAGGATCAGCTCTGGTTTCTTGAGTGACTCCTTGTCCGGCAGGACGCGCAAGCACAGCAGGGTGAGCGCCAGGACCACCCTCATCTCGGTCATGGTGAATGTCTGCTTGATGCAGTTCCTGTGGGTGAGGGTGGGGGCTCTGACTGCACCATCATTCCGGCCTCATTGCACCTGGAATCTGGCCTGCAACCCCCCCTCCATGACTGCAGAAGTAGAGCCCAGTTGTGCCCGGGATCACTCCGTGGGCTTGAATATGAACCTGGCCGCTGCTCTGGTCCTGAACTCAGACCAGCGAACAGGGAAATGGGGCTCTCAGCACACCACACAGCCTCTTTGGGCCCACCACCATTCCCAGACTCTTACCCATTATGTCCAGGGGAGTGGAAGGGGGAGAGCCAGAACTCTATCTTTGTTTTTCCCACTTCTCTGCCCCACAGTTATGCCAGGAATGTAAGTCCCAGATCCGCACCCCCCCCCCCAAATCCTTACCTCAGATGCCCACTACCCTCACCTGGGCCCTGAAAAGAAGGGACCAAAGGCCAGAGGTGACCTCCCCTTACTGTTTTCTGGCATGAAGCAGAAGGGGCCATAGACCTGGGGACAAGAAAAGACAGGGCTACTGTGTGGGATCTCCCAGGCTGTCCATCCTTAGAGAGGCAGATGTGTGTATAATGGAGGGAGGTGATGTCTGCTATGCAAGTCAGAACTCTTTGCCCTTCCTTGCATCCCCCATGGGGAGAGGGGGGCAGCACCTCAGGGTCTGGCCACACAGATGGGTTATGGTGGGTCCTGAAAATATTGATGAAACAGATAACACCTGTGGAAGAAGAGGGGCCAGTTAGGACTAAGTCTAACCTGCTGATGAGCCCCTCTTTCTCACCAGGAACCTCTTCCCCTAGTCATTAGGGTACCTTTGGGGATGACCCAGCCATCTGGAACACAATGTCCTGGGTACAGCGGCAGGAGATGACCGTGACTGGGGGATGCAGCCGCAGACTCTCCTTGATGCACATGGTCAGGAAGGGCAGCAGGGTAAGGCCATCCCTAAGGAAACCATATGACATCCAGGGAGCAAAAACAGAGGCCCTCCAACCTTCCTACTGCCCTATAAGATCCCCTTTGCCTATAACAAAATAACAGATGGACCAAATAGCTCCAAACTCATTATGTTGTACACATTAAATATGTACAGCCTTTTCTTTGTCTATCACACTTCAGTAAAATGGTTCTTAAAAAGAAAGAAAAGTAGTGTCACAGAAGTACCAGACAAAATTTACTTACATATTTTTAGAAGCCTTTCTGAGAAAAACTACAAAAATCCAACAATAAAAATATTTACAAAATTGTATAAAATCAAAACATTCTGTGTGGCAAGACTGCAAAATCAAAAGGCAAATGCATAAGAAATAAAAGAAGCAGATTCAATATTTATTTTCATTTGTTATGGCACTAGACATACTAGCTAATGCAATTAGACAGGGGGAAAAGAGTAATATCATTTGAAACATGGGGAAAATGTGTCATTTTTCACACATAGTGGTTTTATACTTAGAAGAGAAGAGAAATCACTGGAAAACTTTCATAAACATTGAAGGTAAGATCCAGTAACGGGGATGAATTCTTTTTTTAAAAAATTTCTTTCTTTTTGTGTGGTGATTTAAATAGATGATACAGTTAACATAGTTCAAAGTTGGAACAATGCAAAACATCACCCCTATGGCCCAACAGCACTCATTTCTCCTCACAGTTTGCCTAGTGGTTATTGTTATGTATCTTCCTAGAGGCATTAGGGTATTTTGCATTGGGGTATAGCTGTGAACAATGTTGTGATAGTTTCAGGTGTACAGCAAAGGGACTCAGCCATACATATTCATGCATCAATTCTCCCCCAAATTCCCCTCCCATCCAGGCTGTCACATAACATTGAGGAGAGTTGCATGTGCTACACAGTAGACCATTGTGTATTGTCCATTTTAAACATGGTAGTGTGTACATGTCCATCTTAAACTCCCTAACTATCCTTCTCCCCCATCCTTCCCCCTGGCAACCATAAGTTCATCCTTTAAGTCTGTGAGTCTATTTTTGTTTTGTAATTAAACTCACTTATATAATTTCTTTTTAGATTCCACATATAAAGGATGTCATATATTTCTCCTTTTGTCTGACTTACTTTTGTCAGTATGACAATCTCTAGGTCCATCCATGTTGCTGCAAATGGCATTTTTTACTCTTTTTAATGGCTGAGTAATACTCCATTGTATATATCAAAAACTCTGTTTCATTAAAAATTATATAGTAGCATACTCTATACTATATAGCATATCAATGTCTTATTGTACACCCTCTTGGATTTATGACATGATACAGCCTTCTTATTGTGGAGCTGTAATATAACTTCCTCTAGTTTCCTCTAGAGCCTTTCAGTTCAGTTCAGTTCAGTCACTCAGTCGTGTCCGACTCCCTGTGACCCCATGAACTGCAGCATGCCAGGCCTCCCTGTCCATCACCAACTCCTGGAGTTCAGCCAAACTCAAGTCCATTGAGGCAGTGATGCCATCCAGCCATCTCATCCTCTGTCATCCCCTTCTCTTCCTGCCCCCAATCCCTCCCAGCATCAGGGTCTTTTCCAATGAGTCAACTCTTTGCGTGATGTGGCCAAAGTACTGAAGTTTCAGCTTCAACATCAGTCCTTCCAATGAACACCCAGGACTGATCTCCTTTAGGGTGGACTGGTTGTATCTCCTTGCAGTCCAAGGGACTCTCAAGAGTCTTCTCCAACACCACAGTTCAAAAGCTTCAGTTTTTTGGTGCTCAGCTCTCTTCACAGTCCAACTCTCACATTCATACATGACCACTGGAAAAACCATAGCCTTGATTAGACGGACCTTTCTTGGCAAAGTAATGTCTCTGCTTTTTAATGCACTATCTAGGTTGGTCATAACTTTCCTTCCAAGGAGTAAGCGTCTTTTAATTTCGTGGCTTCAATCACCATCTGCAGTGATTTTGGAGCCACCCAAAATAGAGCCTTTAAGACTCCCTTATTATATATTTTAAGTCTTTGATTTGTGTAGATGTTGTTTTCTTGGCAGACGTGAGAAGCAGGTTGAATTAACTTTTTATCCATGTAATTTCCCTGTTATTGCAAAAGTTTATATTATTAAGATGATCTTTATTTCTCCTATTGATATAGGACTCCATATTTATCAGTTACTAAGTTCACTGAGTAAGAAATTGATATCCATAAATTATTAATTTTTCTATTAGAAAAAATAGAAAAGATGATGATATAAAATACATGGATTAAATTTAACAAGAAATGTGAATGTCTGTATTCAAAATGAACTTGTAAATGTTTCTCAATCCAGATAGAGTATATTATTCACCATAGCAACAAGAGTACCTAAGGGTTTATTTAGCAAAAGCTGCTCAAGATCTCTATGCTAGAATTGTAGACTCTACTAAAAGACCAAGTATTATTTTACTATCCAGAATTGGATATCTGCTTCACACTCTGGGACAGTGTATTAACATTATGAAGTAATCCATGCTCCATAGGTCAATCATATATCAACCCCCTCCTTTCCTCCTTTATCTCTCTGTCTCTCTCCCTCTCTGCCTCCATCTCTTCATTTTTGACCAGCTACCTTTTTGTCCTTAACTCAAATGCACCCACCTCTCTACTGATCAACTTTCAGGGTCTGAGATGAGGCATTTTTTCCTACCCTCTACTTTGTCTGTCTTACTCTAAACTGAAGCTTTGTCCATGTATACAGGGAGTTTCTTGACTCTAGCTCTGCCCATTTATACAGGAAATTTTTTGACTATTCCTCCATGAGACTAGGAGATCCTGGAAGGCAAAGGCCAGCTCTAGGTTATTCCTGAGTCTCCAGGACACAGAATGGCTGAGAAGAATTGGAGATGTCACAGAACTGAGAAGAGGGAAGAAGTGTTTGTTGAATGGGGACTGGATGGAGGAAGATGCAGGTATTCCTGGACAGGTTTTGAATGACTTTAGTTCCTAAGAGTTCCATGTGAAACCTGGACTAAATAATATGAGGAATTAAGGAGCAGGATATGAAGAAACACTCAGGGAGTGGAGATGTTTGAAAACATGTAATTTTAGAGAGAAAAGTAAGAGAGTAGAGGGAAATTTCACTTAGTGAATATGTGCTAAGTGGTATCATCTACCCTCACACATTGTCACTGATTACTTCAGAAATCCAGGTCTTTCTGTTTCAAAAGCCTGCAAACTTCCTCATTCTATACATGCTGTGTACCAGACCTTGTCTCTGGGTCTTCCCACGAAGAAATAATGACAGAGTCCACAAAAAGATTTTTTCTCTTCCCCAGCCAGGGAGCAGAGCCAGAGAGAGGGACTCAGAAAAATGCCATGAGGACTTGAATTCACCATTCAATCTCTTTAGGCTCATGGTCCTTCAGGAGCTCTTGCACCTTCTGCCAGCAACGCTCCCGATGTTCTGGGCACTTTGCAAGGTTGTACAGGATTCAGAAGAGGCCGCTGGCTATGGTGTCATGGCCTGAGGGGTAGCCAGACACGGTTGGGTCCCTGGGCTACTTCAGCACCAGAGGGTGGACAGCACCCTAACAGAAAGGACCATGGGGAGGATGGAAAGGCATGGGGGATGGTTCAGGGTCTCCACACCTAGTCCCTGCAATGGAGGGACCCACGCTCCCCTCTGTAGTCCCACACTAGGACCCTCACTCTCAAACATGAAGGTATCAGCTTCAGCTCAGATATCTTCATCTGACAGTCCTTTCCCATCTTCATCCTGGAGAGAAAGCAAGATCCCCAGATTCACACTAGTTCTGAGGGTCCCTAAGCCTAAACTGAGACGATCTCTGAAACTCCATTATCCATACAGAAACTCTGAAATGCTAGATTGCCTGTTCACTCTATCACCAGAGGCCCCATCCAGAGATCTCCTCCTTGACCTCCTTGCCTCCTATGTCATCCATGGTAAAGAGAATCAAAGATTCATAGAAATTTTGATGTTTATACATAATGCAACCTAGGTTACAGGATGATTAAATGACAACTTGCCACGGAAGCTAGAGTTTAAACATTGTCCCAAAGCCATTTGCTCACAGGCTAGGATAGTAAATCCAGAGATTCTTTAGTCTCTTGGAGATAAGGGATGGATTAGAAACCTATAGAACCTATAAACTTTGTCTTCTCACTGATAAGGATTTGTTTAAGTTCTAGAACAACCTCTCTCCCTCCCTCCCCTCCCATTCCTCTCTCTCCATTTCTCTCTCCCCTTTCTCTCTTTCCTTTCCCCTCACTCCCTAAAGTGAAAGTGAAAGTCACTCAGTCATGTCCAACTCTTTGCAACCCCATGGACTATACAGTCCATGGAATTCTCCAGGCCAGAATACTGGAGTGGGTAGCCTTTCCCTTCTCTAGGGGAACTTCCTAACCCAGGGATCGAACCCTGGGTCTCCCACATTTCAGGCAGATTCTTTACCAGCTGAGCCACAAGGGAAGCCCCTCACCCGCTAGGGTGAAGGGAAAGGGGATGAAGGGAAGAAGGAGAAGATATATCAGCTGTTCTATATAAGTTCCAAATTTCAAAATCCAGAGGTACCTGTTCTGTGATGCAATCATGGTTGCATGTACAGGTAAAAGCATCATGGTGCCCTCAAAGGAATTTGGGGATGGAACCAGAGCTACAACTCTACTCTGACTACTGTTTCTACTATGAGAAATAAATGTGCTGCTCTGATCCAGGCTTCCTTCTCTCTATGTGTGTGCATGTGTGTGTACACACCCATATATGTGTATATATATGTATGCATGCATGCTCAGTCGGTCTTCCCTGGTGGCTCAGAGGTTAAAGCGTCTGCCTCCAATGCAAGAGACCCAGGTTCGATCCCTGGGTCGGGAAGATCCCCTGGAGAAGGAAATGGTAATCCACTCCAGTATTTTTGCCTGGAGAATCCCATGGACAGAGGAGCCTGGTAGTCCATGGGGTCGCAAAGAGTCAGACACGACTGAGCGACTTCACTCACTCACTCACTCATGCATGCTCAGTCACACAGTCATGTTCAACTCTTTGTGACCCCATGCACTGTAGCCCACCAGGCTCCTCTGTCCATGGGATTATCCTGGCAAGAATACTGGAGTGGGTTGCCATTTCCTCCTCCAGGGGATCTTCCTGACCCAGGGATTGAACCCACGCCTCCTGCAGCTCCTGCATTGCAGGTGGATTCTTTACCACTGAGCCATGTGGGAAGACCATGTATGCATGTATGTGTATATGTATATATACAGTCTACCTCTGTGGTAGATAACTTATTAGCTTGGGAGTAGAGTAAAATCTCAGACCTTCTCAATTTCAGACTTAGCACTCTCCTGCAGACCATTTTCACATGGTCATGTCTAAAACTTATCCATGACCCATTCCTCCCTTCCTCAACACTTCCTTTGGCTCTCCAGTACCCTATGCATCCCATCCAAGATCTCTGATCAGTTCGAAGTTATTTCTACTTCTTGAACTCAGATCCCACAGCAGCTTACCTTGGTCAGCAGGAGCACATCAATGAAGTCCAAAGTCTTGGTCTTCACCTTGACCTTGAGGAAGTCATCAATACTCTCACTGAGGAGGGGCCAGCGCTGCTTCTGGATGACCACATCTGTGCAGCCGTGCACAAGGGCAAGTCCTGCAGAAGCACAGCCCGTCTGGGGTGAGGAAGCCCAGGAAGTCCATGTGCAGGAAGACCTGCTGGTTCCGCTTTGCCACAAGCGCACTGAGCTCCAAGAAGGCGGCAATATATTCACTGGGCTTCCTGAAGGATGAGAGCATGAAGGGAAGCCACCACTTAAAACACCGGAAGCCCAGAAGCTGGGGGCCTACCTCCTTTCAGGAAGCTGAGGCTCCAGAAACAGATGGTTCACAGATACAGTGTGGGGATGAGCCAGGGGATGTGACTCTTCAAACTATTCTCAACGCACATCCCATCTTCATGAACTGACTCTATTCTCCAGGCACCTAGAGCACAGCTTAGACATCAGGCTTCTCTCCTTTCTTTCTCTCCTAGTATCTGTCTGCTTCTCCTTCCCCATACTGTCCACTTGGCTCAGACCTTATCCTTTCCCAGCTGGTTAATGAGGACAATGGCTTCCCTAGTCTCCTTACATCCAGTTGTCAACATCATCCAGTGTCTACATTGTGGTCAGTCTTCTCTCCAGTCAGATGTCCAAGCTCGGCTTTGACCTCGACCCTCATCTGCTCATACACCTTCTACGGCTCCTAGGAAACCTCAGATATAGTTCATATCCTCTGTCTGACTTCAGAATGTCCTTAAGACATTCCTTCCACCCCATACCCAAGTTGTCTCCTTAGTGTTGCACATACTTTGCTCATTCTAACCTCCTAGCATTTATTAAACAGTTCTGCCTGCCTGTAAGCTTTGCTGTTTCTCTTTCCCTTTTCCTGTCTTTCAATGTCCAGTTTGACCCATCTCCTCCAGGAAGACCTTTCTGATTGTCCACCTCAGTCTCACTCATTTACACCTTTGGGTCTAGGGCTCATCTTCCCAGGCCCTGGGCTGAGCATTCACTCCTGGCAGTTACTGTTGAAACTGAAGACACCTTTCTGCAGACTGTCCAGGGTCATGAGGCTGATGCGTTCAAACATGTCCAGATGGGTGTGGCCCTTTTTAATCAGGTGCTGTCACTTGGGCTGAACAGAGAAGGGGACATGGCTGAGGCTGGAAACTGCCTCTTCCCTAACCCCAAACACCAAGACGCACTCCCCAGACCCTGCCTCCTGGTCCTAGGCACCGATCTTCACAGATGACCAGGCTTGAGTGGGAGTGGAAGTTGTTACATTAAGCCATGAAGTCCCCAGCCTGGGAGTCAGGAGACCTGCTATTAATATAACTTTGGTTCCTCCCACTACTTTTTGTGCACTGTTGGTCAGCTTACTGCATAAAGTAACAAGTACAAGTACAGCAAATGTCAGATCTCATCATCTTCATTGTTAGAAATTATTGAGGGAAAGGTCCCCTATGTTGAGAGAGGTAGTCCTCCATGGGTCCTGCGTACATTTGTACTTTCTTGCTTCATATGCCAAAAAAAAAAAAAAAAAGCAAGACTCTGATATTCTTTACCTGGGCCATTTCTCAGAGTTGTGTTTTTAGCAAACAACCTTGAGGAGTGAGGTAATCTCTCCTCCTCGACAGGTATTAGGGGCAATTGCTTCTAATTGCTATAAAAGTCACAGAGTCTCTTGACCTCCCCCCCACAACCATAATACAATAGCAGGCATATACATCAGCATACTACATGAGCAGTCATATATCAAAGCCCACCTCTGTCACCCTCATGTGATTTAGTGACTTGGAAGAAGAATGCAAACCAACAAAAAGCACATTTTGTTGCCTTCTGAGGGTAATAAATTGCCCTTTGTCTCTCACCCAGGAGTTTCATGTCTCCTGGAAGAGTCCATGAAACAGTAATAAGCTCTCTCATCACCTTGCAGGTGTGGAAAAAATCCCAGGCACTTCACAAAAGCCTGGCCTCCAGTTCTTCATTCCCACATATATATCCAAACCCTTTGCAGTGTAAGTTTTCAGTAACTTCTCTTAGGAGGTGGGGGCCTCTTTCACTATCTTTTGATTCTGAGCTGCTTCTGGACCTGCTTTGGCTAATAAACTGATGAAAATGATGAAGTGGTCATCCCAAACCTAGACCCCAAGCAGAATTGCAGCTTCCTTTCAGTCTGTTGGAATCTTGCTTCTGCCATGTGAGCAAGCCTGAGATGTCTCTAAAGGGAGAGAATCACATGAAGGGACATCTAGTTGTCTCAGCTGAGGTCATCTGAGATTAACCTGCAGTCAGCCAAGCCACAGAGATGAGAGAGGACTGACCTCAGATCAGTAAGTCTTCCTATCTGACCTCCACCAGACCACCTGATCACCCCAGCTGATCACAGATACACGAGTGGCCCCATCCATGTCCAGAAGAACCAGCCTACTGACTCACAAACTTGTCAATACTAAGCACTTATTGTTTTCAAGTGATTTGTTACTCTGGAATAATGACTGCCTGATATTCATCATTATCATCAACCATGTCTCAAGGTTTCAAGCCTCCTGTGAGGGAAACATAGAAACTAACACCTTCTGAGCACCTACTGTGTGCCAGGAACATGACCCCATTACATCATCTTGGCCACTCAAAAATGAGGGATCACATAATCCTCATTTTTCAACTGTGGAAACCAAGGCTCAGAAAGAAAGAGCCATGGCCTTAAAGACCCCACAATAGTCAGATTCCAGACAAGACATTGTTGAGTCCTCATTATCCCTAAGACTCCAGCTGGAACCCTGGGTTCAAGAGACTCACGTGCATGATGTCTGTGCTCTTGGTGAAAATCTTCATATAGGGCTTCAGGATGTTGAAGTGGAAGGCGGGTGTCAACATGCGGTGGTGGCTGCTCAGCAGGAGCCCATCCCCTAGCACAGACAGCCACAGGGAGTGGGCAAAGGAAGACCTTCTCCTGGGTCCCCAGGGTCACCCCCAACCCCCTTCAATCACAATTACTCACCCAGCCAGGGCTTCAGAGTGTTGTAGAAAAGCATGTCCTTTGGTGTGATGGCAGCTGACATGAATGAAAATAATCAAGGGCCAGAGAGAGGGGGAGGGGAGGGAATTTTAGTGCTGCTTGGAGGCTCCCAGCCAGGAGTCTGCATTCCCCCTCCAAGCCCAGCATGGCAGGAATGGGGTTAAGAGCACAGGAAACTAGAAAGAAGGGTAAAGGGAGGAGGGAGGATAAGACCAGGCTGCAAGACAGAATAAAGCAAAGGCAGAGCCCACAGATACCACCTTATGAGCTTAGACACACCTCAGCATGACACAATATGCCCCAAAATGACTGGACACGGCTCCTAGATTGTCCTATATATTTGGCAGGAGTTTGGGTAAAAAGATTTTTAACCATATTAGTGGTGGTTATAGGACTCTAGACATTTCAAAACACCGAATTGTACACCAAATAGAGCAAACATTACTGACACTTTACTTTTTGTAAATTTTGTAAATTTACATACAATTTTGAGAGAAGCTGAGGGTAACTAAGCATATATATTATTCGCATAAATATACTGTGAAGTGATGGGCTTTCCAGGTGGCTCAGTGGGTAAAGAATCTGCTTGCCAATGCAGGAGACTTGAGTTCAACCCCTGGGTTGGGAAGATGCCCTGGAGGAGGAAATGGCAACCCATTCTTGCCCAGAAAATCCCAGGGACAGAGGAGCCTGGTGGCTACAGTCCTTGGGGTTGGAAAGAATCAGACATGACTAAAGCGACTGAGCATGCATGCATGCACTATGAAATGATATACAAAATGTGTAGATGAAAAAACTGGGAAAATGAACATCAGATGGAAGACCAATATATTTCACTGAGCATCTTATTTTCTACACGAGTGAATGAATTCCCTGTCAATAATATTGCATTAAAAAAGTTAGGCACTACCCAGCAAAGAGTCTCATCTGATAAGCCTACAGGTGTTCTCCAGGTGACCTGATGCATGTGGAGCTGAGACACCTTGAAAATCACTTCCTTGGGAGGTGAGGCATGACATTTGAAGCCAAGCTGACTGAACGTACCCTTCACCTATAAGGTCACCCATCAACTGAATGACCTTGAGCTAATGATTTAATCTCTCCAATCCATAAGACTGATGTGAGGTGAAATTGGTGTTTACCTGGGGAAGATGAAGTGTTGTTGCCTTCTGCCTTTCAGCGGTCTACTTCTTTAATAGGACCCAAAACATCAATGTCTGTGGAGTCACCAAGCCTTACATGCTGTATGAAAAGTGCTTAAACACATCCACATCTTACATGAATATATGTGCAAATATTGCTACAGAAATAAAATTTCTACACCAAAAGCTATGTGATTAAGAGTAACTCAATTTACAATTGGTAGTGATATGTCAAGCCATCAAAGTGCATTAAGAGAATTCATAAAGAGATAAAAAAATAAAGAATGGCTTGAATATTTAACATTTAAAGATTTTAAAGACCACCAATATGATGACTGTATATCGTGGAAAGATGTTCATGATATATCAGTATATGAAAAATCCAGATTACAAGATAAATGGAAGATAAAATAGCATTTTTGGTTGAGGTAAACTTACATAAAATTCATACATTCACAAAATTCATGACATTCAGTTCAGTTTAGTTCAGTTCAGTCACTCAGTCATGTCTGACTCTTTGTGACCCCAGGAATCGCAGCACACCAGGCCTCCTTGTCCATCACCAACTCCTGGAGTTCGCCTAAACTCATGTCCATCGAGTTGGTGATGCCATCCAGCCATCTCATCCTCTGTTGTCCCCTTCTCCTCCTGCCCCCAATATCTCCCAGCATCAGGGTCTTTTCCAATGAGTCAGCTCTTCTCATGAGGTGGCCAAAGTATTGGAGCTTCAGCTTCAGCATCAGTCTTTTCAATGAACACCCGGGACTGATCTCCTTTAGGATGGACTGGTTGGATCTCCTTGCAGTCCAAGGGACCCACAAGAGTCTTCTCCAGCACCACAGTTCAAAACATCAATTCTTCGGTGCTCAGCTTTCTTCACAGTCCAACTCTCACATCCATTCATAACCACTGGAAAAACCATAGCCTTGACTAGACGGACCTTTGTTGGCAAAGCAGTATCTCTGCTTTTTAATATGCTATCCCGATTGGTCATAACTTTCCTTCCAAGGAGTAAAAGTCTTTTAATTTCATGGCTACACTCACCATCTGCAGTGATTTTGGAGCCCCCCCCTCCAAAATGAAGGCTGACACTGTTTCTCCATCTATTTGTCATGAAATGATGGGACCAGATGCCATGATCTTCATTTGCTGAATGTTGAGCTTTAAGCCAACTTTTTTCATTCTCCACTTTCACTTTCATCAAGAGGCTTTTTAGTTCCTCTTCACTTTCTGCCATAAGGATGGTGTCATCTGCATATCTGAGGTTATTGATATTTCTCCCAGCAATCTTGATTCCAGCTTGTGCTTCTTCCAGCCCAGTGTTTCTCATGATGTACTCTGCATAGAAGTTAAATAAGCAGGGTGACAATATACAGCCTTGATATACTCCTTTTCCTACTTGGAACCGGTCTATTGTTCCATGTCCAGTTCTAACTGTTGCTTCCTGACCTGCATATAGATTTCCCAAGAGGCAGGTCAGGTGGTCTGGTATTCCCATCTCTTTCAGAATTTTCCACAGTTTATTGTGATCCACACAGTCAAAGGCTTTGGCATAGTCAATAAAGCAGAAATAGATGTTTTCCGTAGCATTATAAGTGTTCAAATCCATGCCTCTAGTACATTCATAGTGCTGTGCAACCACCACCTGTCCTCTATCTAGTTCAAAGGTATTTTTGTTATCTGAAAATGAGACCTGTACCCATTAGCAGTCACACTCTGTTTCCTCCTCCAGCTCCTAGATCTATCTCTATGGATTTACTTATTCTGTACATTTCATATAAATGGAATCATACAATATGTGATCTTTTGTGTTTGACTCCTTTCACTTAGCCTGTTTTCAAAGTTCATTCACGTTGTAGTATTTCATTCCTTTTTTAAAAACAATTTTTTTTGGCCATGGCACAAACCAGGGATTAATCTCACACCCTCTGCATTGAAAGCATGTAATCTTAACCACTGGGGTGCCAAGGAAGTCTCTGCTTCATTTCTTTTTATGACTCAATAATATTTCTTATTATGGATATACCTCATTTTATTTATTCATTTTTCTGTTAATGGAAATTTGAATTGCTTCCCAAATTTGAACTTTCAGCAACTGTGGATGGTGCCACTGTGAAGAGTTGTGTACAACATTTTGTTTAAACACCTGTTTTCAATTTTTTTTGGGTACCTTCCTAGGTGTAGGATGGCAGGGTCAGTTGGTAATTCTAGGTTTAATTTGAGGTCTTCCCTGTAGCCTAGTCAGTAGAGAGTATGCCCACAATGCAGGAGATCTGAGTTCAATCCCTGGGTCAGAAAGATCCCCTGGAGAAGGATCCCACTCCAGTGTTCTTGCCTGGAGAATTCCATGGACAGAAGACCCTGGTGAGATACAGTCCATGGGGTCACAAAGAGTTGGACAAGAGGTTTAATTTATTGAGGAAAAACACCAGACAATTTTCCACAGTTGCTGCACTATTTTACATTCTCAACAGCAATATATGAGGATTCCCACAATCACATCCTCACCAACACTTGTTATTTTCCATTGTTTTATACTCTTGTCATCCTAGTGAGTGTGACCTGATATCACATTGTTGCATTGATTTGCATTTCCCTAACAATTAATGATGTTGGGTATATTTCCATGTGCTTAGTGCTGTGCCATGCTCAGTTGCTTCAGTCATATCTGACTTTTTGAGACTCCCAGGAACTTAATCTGCCAGGCCCCTCCGTCCATGGGATTTTTCAGGCAAGAACACTAGAGTGGCTTGCCTCGCCCTCCTCCAGGGATCATACTTGTGTCTCCTGCATTGGCATGTGGATTCTTTACTGCTGAGCCACTGAAGAAGCCCTCTTAGTCAGTAAAATAGCATTATTAAGAAGAAATTTAAAAAAGAAGGAGATTACATGTAAATGTAATACATTTAGATGCAAGGTCAAATTTTTGCTGATATAAGGATTCATGTCCTGCAGTCCATGGGGTCACAAAGAGTTGGACACAACTGGACAACTGAACAGCAACAACAACAAGGATTACATAGAATTTTAAATTTAGCAGATTATGTGAGAGAATATGAATGGAGATTACTTTGACATGTTTAGATTATGGATATGATTTTTATTTGTTACTTTTTCTTATCTATAGTTTCTTCTATGACAGAGTATCATTTGTGGGAAAAGAAAAACCTTTTAAAGAACTGAAAGAAAAGAGAAATATTTGCAATTTTCAGCTTAGAATATAACAAATATTTACTTATATCATTTTACAAGATTTCTTTCTTGTTTTGCAACCAACGAATCTTCTAGCCCCTGAAAGGGTCTGAGACTGACTATCCCAGGATACCTTACCGCCTGAGTGGGGCTAGTCCTGGAGCAGCCGCTGTCCCAGGTGCTGAAGGAAATGGCCCACTCCTGCCCCCTTCACCACCTCTCATTGCTGTGCTGTTGTGGACTCTCTTGACCCCCACTTCCTAGAACATCTAGATGAACACAAAATCCTGAGTCATGCTTCCCTGCAGGGAAATTTTTTTCGGCTCCTAGCTTCAGACTAGCATCACATCAAAGCAGCTTATAAATATGTAACAGATGTAATTATGGACATTCTGAATTTACTGAATCTTCTAAAGACAGTTTTCTTCAACAGCAGATTCTCATAAGTCCTAAAACTTAAATGTGTAACTTTAAAACATTTTAATTTTGAGAAAATGATGCAAAACGAAGGGAGGAAATGAACACTTATTGAAGATGCTTACCAGATATTGTCAGTCATTTGCACACACTTGCTTATAAATCTTCAAAACATGGCAATGAAGTGGCTACTGTTATGTAATAAAGACGCTGAGGCTTAGAGAGTGATATGATTTTCCCCAAACCAAACAGCTAGTAAATGGCAGACTGGAATGGTGACTTTTGTAAGGATGGAATGGTGGATCCAGGGACATCTGATCCTGACTGCATCTAGCTTTCTGCTCCACCTTCCCTAAAGAGTAGTCTTGTCCTCATGATCCAAGATGGAGCTCCAGCTATCATAACTATACCTGCTCCCATTCCCCTCCCCTCCCTCCTTCCCCCCACCTCCCGGGCTCATAGCCTCGCCCACCCACCTAGATCCTCCCAGGCCCCAAGCGTCCCGGCTGGTTCTCAATGCGACTGGAACAGAAGTGACAAGCATAGTTTTATTCCTGGGAATCTGGAGGTGTCCAGGGTCACGATGGATCCCAGGCAAGGAAGTGATGGGTCATTGCTGCCCTGTGCTCAGCGGCTCCACCCGCAGCCAAAGTCCGCCCTCCGCGCGCAGTATCAGCTCTGGCTTCCTGCGAGGCTCCTCCTTGTCTGGTAGGAAGCGGAACCGCAGTAACGTCAGCGCTAGGACCACCTTCATCTCAGTCATGGCGAATGTCTGCCCGATACAGTTCCTGTGGGCGGGAGTTGAGGCTTTGACTGCACCCAGAACCCTCACCCGGACCCCAAAGGACCTGGTATCTGGCCCACAATCCCCATTCCCACCCACAGTATAGAGAAAGAGGCTAACCATGCCTGGAACCTTATGTGGGCTTGCATATCTCCAGACCCTAGTCTACTCTCCACTACTGAACTCAGACCAGCAGACAGGGGAGTGGGTCCCCTCAACACACCATGAACCCCTCCTTGAGACCACAACCATTCCCCAGACCCTTACCATAATGTCTGAGGGGAGGGGAGAGAAAGTGACCATCTTAAAGTTTTCCCCCTTCCTGGCCTCCACACTTAACCTGGAATTTCACCCCCAGCCTCCTACCCCCACCTCTCCACCCCCATCTCATATGGCCGCTGTCTTCACCTGGGCCCCGCGGAGAAGGGAACAAAAGCCACAGGTGACCTCCCTTTGATGTTTTCTGGGTCGAAGCGGAAGGGATCAAAGACCTGGGGGCAAGACAAGACAGGGCTACTTGGCATATGTTTGTATAGTAGGGGGAGGTGATGGCTGATTTGCCAGAAGTCAGAACCCTGAACCCTCCCCTGGGTCCCCTGAGGGGAGTGGACATGGATAAGGGAGGTGGGAGGGTGGGGGAGATATCACCTCAGGGTCTGGCCACACAGATGGGTTGTGGTGGGTCCCGAAAATGCTGATGAGGCAGATAACACCTGCGGAAGAGGAGGGGCAGTCAGGTCTAGGTCCCACCTGCCTGATTGGCCCCTCTTTCTCACCAGGAAGCTCCTCCGCTAGTCATCGTGGGCACCTTTGGGGATGACCCGGCCATCTGGAAGTACAGTGTCCTGGGTGCAGCGGCGGGAGATGACCGTGACTGGGGGGTGCAGCCGCAGACTCTCCTTGATGCACATGGTCAGGAAGGGCAGCTGGGCCAGGTCGTCCCTAAGGAAACCCCACGACAATTATCCAGGGAGCAAAAAGAGACACACCACCAGCCCTCCTTTTGCCCCATAAGACCCTCTCTGCCTAGGAACAAAATTGGATTGTTGGTTTAAATATCTCCAAACACATTAGGTTGTATACATTATTTATGGACAGCTTTTTCTTTGTCCATCATACATCAAAAAAATGGTTCTTAAAAATAAATTAAAAAAAAAAAGCAATGTGATAGAAGTACCAGAAAAAGTTTAGTGAGGTATTTTTTAGAACTTTTAAAAGCAAAACATGGAAAAGCCAACCATAAGTTTACAAATTTATATAAAAATAAAATATTATTTATGGCAAAACAGCAAAGTCAAAAGGCAAATGAGTAAAAGATCAGATTCAATGTTTACTCTTATTTATTACAGCACTAGAGACACTGGCTAATGCAATTAGATGTGGAAAAGGAGCATAATGCCATTCAAAATGTGGGGTGAATATGTCATTTTTGGCAGACAGTGATTTTATGCTTAGTAAACAAGAGAATTCACTGCAAAACTTTTACAGACATTGAAGATCCAGTAAGGGGACTGAATTACTTTTCTTTAATCCCCTTCATTTTGGGTGGTGATTTAAATTCCTTTGTAAAAAGCTTTTATTGGAGTATAGTTGGTTTACAACATTTTATTTCTACTGTACAGGAAAGCGAATCAGCTACATGTATCTCCTCATTTTTTATTTTCTTCTCATTCTGTCACCACAGAGCAGTGAGTCGAGTTTCCCTATGCTATACAGTAGGTTCTTGTTAGTTATCTATTTTATACATAGTATCAGTAGTGTATATTAAATTCTTAACATAGACTCGAGGGATTAGATCTGATAGACAGAGTGCCTGAAGAACTATGGACAGAGGTTCATGACCTTGTACAGGAGGCAGGGATCAAGACCGTCCCTAAGAAAAAGAAATCCAAAAAGGCAAAATGGTTGTTTGAGGAAGCCTTATAAATAGCTGAGAAAAGAAGAGAAGCTAAAGGCAAAGGAGAAAAGGAAAGGTATAAGCATCTGAATGCAGAGTTCCAAAGAATAGCACAGAGAGATAAGAAAGCCTTCCTCAGTGATCAATGCAAAGAAATAGAGGAAAACAATAGAATGGGAAAGACTAGAGATCTCTTCAAGAACATCAGAGATACCAAGGGAACATTTCATGCAAAGATGGGCTCGATAAAGGACATAAATGGTCTGGACCTAATAGAAGCAGAAGATATTAAGAAGAGGTGGCAAGAATACACAGAAAAACTATACAAAAGAGATGTCCACAACCCAGGTAACCACGATGGTGTAATCACTGGACTAGAGCCAGACATTCTGGAATGAGAAGTCAGGTGGGTCTTAGGAAGCATCATGACAAACAAAGCTAGTGGAGGTGATGGAATTCCAGTTGAGCTGTTTCAAATCCTAAAAGATGATGCTGTGAAAGTGCTATACTCAATAGGCCAGTAAATTTGGAAAACTCACCAGTGGCCAAAGGACTGCAAAAGGTCAGTTTTCATTCTAATTCCAAAGAAAGGCAATGCCAAAGGATGTTCAAACTACCGCACAATTACACTCATTTCACATGCTAGTAAAGTAATGCTCAAAATTCTCCAAGCCAGGCTTCAACAGTACGTGAACTGAGAACTTCCAGATGTTCAAGCTGGATTTAGAAAAGGCAGAGAAACCAGAAAGCAAAGTGCCAACATTGATTGAATCATCGAGAAAGTAAGAAAGTTCCAGAAAAATATCTATTTCTGCTTTATTGACTATGCCAAAGCCTTTGACTGTGTGGATCACAACAAACTGTGGAAAATTCTGAAAGAGATGGGAATACCAGATCACCTGACCTGCCTCCTGAGAAATCTATATGTGGTTTAAGAAGCAACAGTTAGAACTGGACATAGAACAACAGACTGGTTCCAAATTGGGAAAGGAGTACGTCAAGGCTGTATATTGTCACCCTGCTTATTTAGTTTATATGCAGAGTACATCATGTGAAATGATGGGCTGGATGAAGCACAAGCTGGAATCAAGATTGCTGGGAGAAATATCAATAACCTCAGATATGCAGATGACACCATCCTTATGGCAGAAAGTGAAGAGGAACTAAAAAGCCTCTTGATGAAAGTGAAAGAGGAGAGTGAAAAAGTTGGCTTAAAGCTCAACATTCAGCAAATGAAGATCATGGCCTCTGGTCCCATCACTTCATGGCAAATAGATGGGAAAACAATGGAAACAGTGAGAGACTTTTTTTAGGCTCCCAAATCACTGCAGATGGTGGCTGTAGCCATAAAATTAAAAGATGCTTGCTCCTTGGGAAAAAAAAAAAGCTATGACCAACCTAGACAGCACATTAAAAAGCAGAGACATTACTTCACCAACAAAGGTCTGTCTAGCCAATGCTATGGTTTTTCCAGTAGTCAGGTATGGATGTGAGAGTTGGACTATAAAGAAAGCAGAGGGCCAAAAGATCAATTCTTTTGAACTGTGATGTTGGAGAAGACTCTTGAGAGTCCTTTGGACTGCAAGGAGGTCCAAGCAGTCAATCCTAAGGGAAATCAGTCCTAATATTCATTGGAGAGACTGATGCTAAAGCTGAAACTCCAATACTTTGGCCACCTGATGTGAAGAATTGATTCATTGGGAAAGACCCTGTTGCTGGGCAAGATTGAAGGCAGGAGGAGAAGGGGATGACAGAGGATGAGATGGTTGGATTGCATCACCGACTCAATGCATGTGAGTTTGAGCAAGTTCTGGCAGTTAGTGCTGGACAGGGAAGCCTGGTGTGCTGCAATTCATGAGTCACAAAGAGTAGGACATGACTGAGTGAACTGAACTGAATTCAAATTCTTAACAGGTGATACAGTTAACTTATTCAAAATTGGATAACCACAAAACACAAGTTATGGCCCAACAGCACTCATTTCCCTTCCTCGCAGTTTGCCTAATAATTATTTTTTTTATGTATTCTAGTACTAGATCCTGCCAAGTCTCTGATCATATTCCTACTAAGCAATAATGACAGAACCAACCAACCCTCTCTTCTCAGCAGAACCAATGAGAGGGGCTCAGAAATAGACCAGGAGACTTGCACTTACCATTCAATGTTTTTAGGCTCACGATCCTTCAGGAGCTCTTGCACCTCCTGCCGGCAGCGCTCCTGGTATTCTGGGTGCTTGGCAAGGTTGTACAGAATCCAGGAGAGACCACTGGCTGTGGTATCATGGCCTGAGAAGCATTCAGAAAGGCTTGGGTCTCTGGGCTACTTCAGCACCAGAGCACAGACAGCTCCCTTGCATTAAGGCCCATGGAGAGGATGGGGAGGGATAGGGTGGCCCAGGGTCCATTCAGCAAGTTCTTTCTCCTCCTGTAGTCCCACACTGGGACCCTCACCTTCAAACATGAAGGTGTCAGCTTCAGCTCGGATATCTTCATCTGACAATCCCTTCCCATCTTCATCCTGGAGAGGAAACAAGATCCCCAGAATCACACCAGCTTCCCTGGTGGCTCAGAGGGTAAAGCGTCTGCCTACAGTGTGGGAGATCTGGGTTCGATCCCTGGGTCAGGAAGATCCTCTGGAGAAGGAAATGGCAATCCACTCCAGTACTCTTGCCTGGAAAATCCCATGGACGGAGGAGCGTAGTAGGCTACAGTCCATGGGGTCGCAAAGAGTTGGATACAACTGAGCGACTTCAGTTTCAGTTGAAGGCACCTGAGTCTAACGTGAGACAATCTTTGAAAATCTCCATCATCCATCTAGAAACCCATGGCCACCCTGAACTCCTGGACACTATCACTAGAGGACCCACCACACAGACTTCCTCTTGACCACTTTGCCTCTTAAATTGTCCCTGGTGAATGCAATAAAAGATCCATAAATAGTTTCATGTTTTTATGTTATGCAACCTGGGTTAAAGAATGACTGAATGGAAACTGAACTTAGAAACTAGAGATTGAGCATTGCCCCAATGCCATTTGCTCACTTTGTATGATAGTATTGGGTTGGACAGAAATCTTGCTTAGGTTTTTGGCAACCCAATAAATTCAGAGATTCCTTTTCTCTCCTAAAGATAAGAAATGGGTTATAAACCTATAGATCTTTAGACTTCAATTTCTTTCCAGTGAGGATTTATTTAAACTCCAGAACATTGTCTGTCTTTTCTACTCTTGTCTCATATTGTTTCATATCTTCTTCTCTTCTCTCCCCTCCTCCCCTCCTCACTGATCCCTTCTTCTTTTCTTTCTCTCTTTCCCTCTCCTTGACCACCCCTGTAGGGAAGAAGGGGGCATATATCTCGCATTAGTTCTAAAATTCAGAATGTCAGTGCAATCTGATGGTTAAGACTCCACACTTTCACCGCAGGGGACAGAGGTTCCATCCCTGGTTGGGGAACTAAGATCCAGCATGCCAAATGGGGTGGTCAAAAGAAAAAGAGTTCTAGAATTCAACACTTGGCAGTAATTCCCCTCCATGCAAGCATGGCTGCATGTAAAGATAGAAGCATCATGGTGCCCTCAAAGGAATTTGGGGATGGGGAACCAGGGCTACAATTCTACTCTGACTACTGTTGCTGCTATAAATAATACATAGGTTGCTCTTATCTAGGGTTCTGTATATATGCGTACATGTATATATATGTATGCAAGTATACAGACATGTGGGGCTTCCCAGGTGGTTCAGTGGTAAAGTATTTGCTTGCCAATGCAGGAGATACAAGGAAACATGGGTTTGATCCCTGGCTCGGGAAGGTCCCCTAGAGGAAGAAAAGGCAAGCCAATCTGGCATTCTTGCCTGTAAAATCCCGTGGACAGAGCAATCTGGTGGGCTACAATCCACGAGGTCACAGAGTCAGACATGACTGAGCTCACACATATGTATATGCACATATCCTGTCTTATTAACTTGGAAGTAGAGGGAAATCTCAGGCCCCTCACAATTTCAGATTTAGCAGCCCTCCTGCAGGCAGTATTCCATATTGGTCATCTGTAAAATTTACCCTGACCCACCCCTCCCTTCCACGAGCATCTCACATGGCGCCCCAGTGCCCTCTGCATCCAGTCTAAGTTCTTTGATCAAATCAAGTTCCCAAGATCCAAATCAAGGTTCTACTTCTTGAACAAGAAACCAGAGGAGCCCACCTTGGTCAACAGGAGCACATCAATGAAGTCCAATGTCTTGGTCTTCGCTTTGGCCTTGAGGAAGTCATCAATACCCTCACTGGGGAGGGTGCGGTGCCGCTCCTGGATGACGGCATCTGTGAAGTCGTGCACCAGGCGGCAGGCCCTGCGGAAGCGCCGCCCATCTGGGGTGAGGTAGTACAGGAAGTCCATGTGCAAAAAAATCTCTTGGTATCGTTTTGCGACAAGGGCACTGAGCTCCAAGATGGCAGCAATATATTCACTGGGCTTCCTGTAGAATGAGAGCATGAAGGGATGCAACAACTCAAAACACTTGAAACCCAGAAGCCGAAGGCTACCTCTCTTCTGGAAACTGAGGCTCCAAGAACAGGTGGGCCCATAGATCCAGTATGGTGATGAGCCAGGAGAGTGATGCTCCAGACTCTTCTCAACCCACTTCCCATCTCTGTGAGCTGCCTCCATACCCCAGGGAGCCAGAGCACAGCTGCTCCTCTCTCTCTTATCCAGTGTCTGCCCTTTTTCTCCAAAACTGTCCACTTGCTCAGATCTTCTGGTAGCAGGTCAATTGGAGAAGCAAATGGCAACCCACTCCAGTGCTCTTGCCTGGAAAATCCCATGGACAGAGGAGTCCATGGGGTCACAGAGAGCTGGACACGACTTCATTTTCACTTTCTTTCACTTCCCTATTCTCCTTAGATCCATTGTCAACACCATCCAGGGTCTACGTTATGGTCAGTCTTCTCTTGAGTCAGATGTCAGAGCTCAGATTTGACCATGACTCTCCTCTTCTGAAACACTTTTCATAGCTTCCTGGAAACCTCAGGATAAAGTTCATATCCTCTTTGTCTGGCTTCAAATGGCCTTAAAATATAACCTGCCCACTCTTCCAACCTTAATTCCAAACTGTCTCATCACTATTGCACACACTTTGTTCATTATAACCTCCTGCCCTTTATCAAACAGTTCTACCTACTTGTAGGAATCACTCCTTCTCTTTCCCTTCCCTGTCCTTCAATGTCCAGCTCTGATTCACCTCCTTTGGGAAGACTCTTCTGATTACCCTCCCTCCCTCATCTACTCTAGTGGGTCTATATTCCAAGGCCCTGGACTGAGACTCACTCCTGGCAATTGCTGTCGTAACTGAAGACGCATTTCTGCAGACTGTCCAGGGTCATGAGGCTGATGTGTTCAAACATGTCCAGATGGGTGTGGCCCTCTTTGATCAGGCGCTGCCACTTGGCCTGAACAGAGAAGAGGACACAGGTGAGGCTGAGAACTGCCTCCCTGGTGCCCCTCCCTAATCCCAAACACCAAGATGCATTCCCCCAGACTCTGTCTCCTGGTCCCAGGCACCCAGCCCCAGGGAGGACTGGGCTTGTGTTACTATTAGTGTATAAACTCCATGGCTGGGAGCCAGGAGATCTAGGTTTGTGAATCCTGGCTCTGTGCTCTATACTTATGTATCACTGGTCAACTTTGAATAAAGTTAAGTGCTAACAATTGTTATTCAGTGACCGCAGCCATGAAATTAAAAGATGCTCCTTGAAAGAAAGGCTATGGCAAACCTAGACAGTGAATTAAAAAGCAGAGACATCACCTTGCCTACAAAGGTGCTTATAGTCAAAGCTATAGCTTTTCCAGTAGTCATGTATGGCTATGAGAGTTGGACCATAAAGAAGGCTGAGCACTGAAGAATTGGTGCTTCACATTTTGGCGCTGGAGAAGATGCTTGAGAATCACTTGGACAGAAAGTAGATCAAACCAACCAATCCTAAAGGAAATCAACTCTTAATATTCATTGGAAGGACTGATGCTGAAGCTTAAGCTCCAATATTTTGCGCACCTGATGTGCAGAGTGGACTCATTGGAAAAGTCCCTGATGCTTGGAGAGATTGAGGGCATGAGCAGAAGGGGGTGACAGAGAATGAGATGGTTAGACGACATCACTGTCTCAATGGGCATGAGTTTGAGAAAACTCTGGGAGCTAGTGAAGGACAGGGAAGCCTGGCGTGTTGCAGTCCATGGGGTTGCAAAGAGTCAGACAGGACTTAATGACTGACCAACCTAGAACAACAAATGTTAGGTTTTATCATCTTCATTGTTATAAATAGATTAGGAAAATATTCCCTATGTTAGAAGAGTTAATCCTGTGCGGGCTCAGAGTACCCATGCACTTTTTTGCTGGGTAGGCCAAGAAATTGGAAGGCCCTGATGTTCTTTACCTGGCCCATTTCTCAGAGTTCTGTTTGCAGCAGACAGCCTTGAGAAGTGAGGTAGTGACTCCTCCTGGACAAACATCAGGATTGCTTCTAATTGCTATAAGAGTCATAGAGTCCCTAAACCTAGTACCCCCTCCCCTGTGACAAAACACACTACCTGAGCAGGCATCTATAGGAGCCCACCTGTGTCACTTGCATGCGATTCAGTGACTTGGATGAAGAATGCAAACCAACAAGAAGCACGTGTTGTTTGCTGGGCTAACCTTTGTCTATGACCCAGGAGTCTCATGTATTCTGGCAGAATCCATAAAACAGTAACAAGCTCACTTGTCAGCTTGCAAGCATGGAAAAATTACAGGTACTTCACAAAAGCCTGACCTCTAATTCTTCACTTCCCTATGTATATATCCAAACTTTTCACAATGCAATTTTTCAGTAACTCTACTTGGAGGTGGAGCCTGTTTCAGCATCCTTTGATCCTGAGCTGGCCCTGGACTTGCTTTGGCCAATAGACTGTGGTGAAAATGATGAGGTGACCAACCCAAACCTAGACCCCAAGGCACATTGCATCTTCCTCTCAGTCTTCTCAAACCCTGCCTCTGCTATTTGAACCAGTCTGAGATGCCCTTTGAAGGGAGAGAATCACATGAAAGGGAGTCTAGTTACCCCAGCTGAGATCATCCTAGATCAGCTTGTAACCAACCAAGCTTCAAACCTGTGAGAGGACTGACCCAGACCAGCAAGGCTTCCTATCTGTATGGTCAGGCCACCCAAGACAGCTGTCCTCTTGCTCTCTGTACATCCCATGCTTGACCAGTCCCTGCTTCACCTATACCCTATTCGCATGACAGACCTTCCTCTTAATCATGGAGCCTAATGAGTAAATTCTACATACTTGTCTTCAGCCCCAGATAGTGATTGCTCTCATCTTTATATCAAAGCATCTCCATCACAATAGTTTATTTAAGCGGTAGTGAGGGGGTGGGCTCCTCTACTAGTTTTCTTGATAACTTATGAAACAACCTGACATCAATTTCCCCACAACTGCTTACATCCCACTCCCCACCCTGGTAGGGAAGACTTCTGCCATGCCCTTGCTGCTGTCTGCTGCACATGGTGGGGTATCACTCCAGGACCTTGCTTCAGACATGCAAGACCCCTGTATCCATTAAAACACTGATGTCTCTGTTTCTTACTCCAGCTCCTTCAGTTCTGTGGCTTGCGGGCCTGCAGGGTGCAGTGCAACACTATCAGACCCATAGCTGATCAGATACATGAGTGACCCCATCTCCATCTAGAAGAACCAAACAACTGACTCATAGATTTGCTGTCAGTGTGCCTGTATGCTCATTCATGTCCAACTCTGTGACCCCAGGCTCCTCCATCTAAGGGATTATCCCCCAAAGAATATGGGAATGGGTTGCCCTTTCCTCCTCCACGGGATCTTCCTAGGGATCAAACCTGTGTCTCTTGTGGCTACTTCACTGGCAGGAGGATTCTTTACTGCTGAGCCACCTGGGCTGACCTTTGTTGTCAATACTAAAATCCTTCTTGTTTTCAAGTGATTTATTACTTAGAAATAACTAGTCCAATATTCATTATTATTATCAAACATGTCTCAAGATTCCAAGGCTTCTGTCAAGGTAGAATAGAAACTAATGCCTTCTGAGCACCTACTATGTGCCAGGGATGTGGTTCCAATATGTTAGCTCTACTGACTGAGAGCAGGGATCACAATATACTAATTTTATAGCCAAAGCAACTGAGGCTCAGAAAGGAAGAACAATGGACTCAAAGCCACTTAGAACAGCCAGAATTATAAATAAGATGTCTATGAGCCTCCATGTCCCCCAGACTCCAGCTGGAACCCTGGGTTCAAGAGACTCACATGCATGATGTCTGTGCTCTTGGTGAAAATCTTCATATAGGGCTTCAGGATGTTGAAGTGGAAGGCGGGTGTCAGCATGCGACGGTGCCTGCTCCACTTGTCACCAGCACTCAGCAGGAGCCCATCCCCTAGCAGAGACAGCCACAGGGAGTGAGCAAAGGAAAAATATTCCTCTGGGTCCCCAGGGATGTCCACAACCCCCTTTGTGAACAGTTACTCACCCAGCCAGGGCTTTAGAACTTCATAGAAGATCACGTCCTTTGGTGCGATGGCAGCTGACATGAATGAGGACTGTTAGGGTCCTCTCCCCAGGGAGAGGGGGGAGGGAAGGGGCTTTTGGTGGGGAGTGGAGGACCCTAACCAGGAATCTGCATTCCCCCTCCAAGCCAGCCATAGCAGAATGGGGCCAAGAGCACCGGAAATGTGGAAGGGGTGTGAGGGGAGGGGGGAACCAGACCAGGCTACAGCACAGAATAGAGCAAAGGCAGAGCCCACACGACTCTGTGTGCTTAGATACATCCCAACATGACACAACATGCCCAGCATTCCTTGACATGGCATCTTCTGAACACCCAAGCATAGCTCAGCACTCTACAAAACATCATTATGGGGACCAAGGACACCACACTTGCCTCAGCAGTGACCCCTCCACCCCCGAGACGTCTGACATGGCCCCATGTGTTAACAGGGCCTGACATGGCCCCAACATGTGTGACACAACCTGATAGGACACAAGAGCTCTGCCATGGACCTGAAGACCATCTGACCTGACCTGAGTGTGGCCCAGGCAGGCTCCAGACAGAACCTGACTACAATGATGATACAGACCTGAACCAGGCAAGACCCAGACCCACCCACACAAGGTCTCAGGCATTCCTCAGAGTGGCTTTGAGTCTCAGACTTCAGATAAATCTGAAATGTACCCCAGGAGTGACAAGTAGGAGAACCAGAGAGTCTCTAATGGCATCACAGACAAGAACCAGAGAGACTCCAAGATGCCTCAAATGTCTTTGGCCACAGCTGAGCCCCAGAGGTCACTGAGACCATCTCTGAGCTCAGTTATAAAATACAGCAGGTGTCACCAGGTATAACACATGTCAGCTGTAACCAGAATCAAGGTAGAAATATAAACATGACCAGATGTGGCCATTCAGCAGACATTGCACAGACATGCCTGGAGGTCAGGCAGGTGGGATTCTGCAATGGGAGAGAGTGGCATCTTTGCCATGCCCCCTCGCCTGCATCCTGGTCACTTGCACACCTAGAGGCAACACAGAGACTATGACAGGGGACAAGCTGTGGCCAAGGGCATGTCTACCTGGAGTAAAGAGCACAGGCTTGATGCAGGTGGGGTGGAAGACGCGGATGATTGCATGCCAGGGCCCCACCCACCAGCAGGACACATCCCCATAGGTGCCGGCCAGGCCTTGTGTGTACAGGAGACCTTCCTCTGAACTCTGAATCTGGAGAGGAACAAACAAGACCAAATTCACACTCTTCTAGGCTGCCAGAGGGAAGGACTTGTAGGAAAGTGATCCCAACTTGAACCTATGCATCTCCTTCAACAGCAACTCCTTAGTCCTCAGCCTCCTGCAAGGTTCCTTCCCCTTATCCTCCATATATGACAGTTGGGGTCCCTTGGGTGTGGGGAAAGAAATGGCCTTTCCCTGTTTGGATCCCAAACACCATGTACCCCTGATTTCTCTTCCATTCCCTTATTCCAGATAAGAACTGAGGCTCTGAGTGATGGAGTCACTTACCCACATTCTTACAGATAATACATCTGAGACACTAGTCCAGGACTGTTTAATCCAGGGCCTGCATTCTTAGCTCCAAAACAATAGCTCCTGTGTCCCCAAGACATGGAATTCAGAGTTTCAGGGATGCAGGAATTGGTCCTATGACCCAGGCAAAAGAAATTAAAGGGAACCCTCTATCTTTTCCTGGAAGTGTCGTGAATGAGCTCACTGTTCCATGAAGGTTGAGTTTCTGGGTTTCTTCTGTACCAGGATGAAAGTGATGCTGTCACAGATGAGCACGGAACTAAACGATGGAGACAGATTTCTTTGTCTTCAGATTGTCTATCTCTGATGGACTGTTTAAGCCCTGGGTCCACCTGGACTTGAAGACACCCATCTGGGATTTTACAACCAGTTGATTCGCTTTCTCTTGGTAGATCATGTAGCGTGGTATTTCCATCATTAACAACTAAAGGAGACTTTAGCAGGTAGAGAGAGGAAGGGCCCTTCCCAGGTTCACCCAGCATTCTGGTGTCTGAACCCAGGTCTCTGTCACATGCTGCTTGTTGCCCTGCTTGCCTGATCTGTCTGTGGATGGGAGGGGCAGAGGGCAAGGGAAGGAAGAAAGGGTTGGGTGAAGTTTCCTCAGGAAGATTCCTGGGGACTGGAGAAGGAGGACACTGAACTACAAGTGTTCAAGCCCTAGGACAGGCTCAAAGAAACCAACCCACCAGAGAGGTAAATAGCCATGGAAATAGCAACCCAGATCTTCTATCAGCCACAGGCCTTCATTGCTCTTGGTCTGGGGATTGGTGGGGCTGAGGACATGCCTGGCAGGGGGCCTGGAATGTTATGGATGCCCACTGCATAATTCTATCCTTTGCTTTAAAATTTTTTGCTCATTGTTCCAGATCCAGTTTCAGCAACTCCTCTTCCAGGAAGCCTTCCAGCATCCCCCAGCAGAGAACCTTGCTTCTTCTCTGCGTTTGTGCAGCTCATCTCCCTCTGGCCAATTTCCTCTGTTTGGTTTTTTTTTTTCCCCCCCTCTGGCCAATTTCTGACCACACCAGGGTCACAGATCTCTCTGCCCTAATCTGAGCCTTTATGTTTGGGGGTGTCTTTCACCCAGGACACCAGGGTGGGGTGTAAATGGCAATGGGAGAAGGGAGGAGGGAGGAAGCTATGAGATTGGGATGATGAATACAAGAAGGAAAGAAGAAGATGGCAGAGAGAGGAGGGGAGGGGTGTTGGGGTCCTGTAGGGGCCACATGGAAGCTTGGCAGGGAGGGGCTGGAAGCCCTGAAATGTATCATGGCACCCACCACCACAAGCTCTTCCTGAGTACCTGAAGCATTGGCGACGATCCGGATCAAGTCAGGGTGGCAGAAAACGATGACAGGGGTGATGGGACCCATCCAGACCCTAAATCCTTGGGAGTATTTGGCCACCAGCTCAGTTAATTTGCTCATGCCCTGCTCCGTGGGGGGGATCTGTAAGCAAGGTAAGGGCCATCACTCTGCAGAAGGAGAGTCCACTGCAGTGGACAGAGTGTGGGATCCTGCACAGATGGAGGGAATCTCTGCTTCCTCCTTCCCTCTGGGGGAGGGAGGGACCTGGAGGCTCTCCAAGTCCCAAGGGTCTATCCCAGGGCACAGGGAGAAGACAGGCTCTGTGCCCACAGGGAGGTGGACCTTGGCTTGAGAAGGCACATTTTTCTGGTCCTCCTGGGAGTTGTCCACCAGGGATGGCCACAGGAGGAAATCCTTATGGGGGAGGTTTGACCTCAGACTTCTCCCTGGGTTTTGGTCCCACATCCTTTTATCTCTCGGCCAGTCCACATGGCCTCTGCTTCCTTGCATAGGAAAGGATCTGCAGACCTGGGACCTTCTAGCCCTGGCTGACCCCAGGGACAGACATGAACTCTGCATATTAATCAGCGAGGAAATGTGACCTAGGAACTCCCTCGCTGGTCAGTCTCTGTGCAGAGTGCATCCTGTCTATTTCTATGGACAACACTTTCAACTGTGCCACTTATGAATGAAGAAACTGATGCCATATCCCCTCAAAGGGGAAGAAGTGTGGATTTTCTCCTGGTGAAGCACCCTTTCCCTCACAATGCTCCTTTCAAACCTGACAAATACCCCAGGTGCTCTAGGCAGATGACATCATTTTCACTTTTGTGCATTGCTCTTGTCTCCCCAAGCACCTAAAGTGAGGATTCAAAGCACTAGATGAGATTGGTCCAGAGAGGGAGCGTGACTCAGCCGAGGTCACTTATCAAGAGGGGCTGGAGGAAGGAAGTATAAGCAAGGATGGCCCCCATGGCCAAGCTCTTGTGGGGAGGGCAGAACTGTGGTAACCTTGTAACATTCCTCCAGGACCTGCTGAGACCATTTTAAGACCCAGAATCTCAGCAAATCTTCACAATGAGCCTTGGACATCAATATTGTGAATTTTGCCTTAATGAACAGTAGTTGTTTTAAGTCCTTCCCCAAGTTTAGTTCTTGTCCCAGGCAGGAGAGGGAAGCTGCCTGGAAATTGGAGGGGGGAGCTGGATACCCATCCATTTGACCTTGACTGAGGGAGATGATGGCACATTCATCACCAGGGTCATCAAATATTTATTTTGAGTGCTTACTTTGTGCCAGCCCTACACAGGGCACTGTAGTGTCTCCTCCCCAGAATGATAATCAAACTGGGATGTGTTAATAAGTAATTGGGTGATTAACTGTTTAATTAATTGTGACTAGGACCAAGTCAAAGGTCCAAGTCTAGGGCACAAGATAGGTGGGTGTGGAGGAGAGGTAGGTCTAAGAAGGCTCTGAAAGAGGAAGTGAGTAGCTAACTTTATCCAGATGGGGGGAGGGGCCTAATGGGACATCTTGGGGGAAGGGTGGGGTGTAAGATTAGCGGAAAGGGTCCTGGGAATGGGAGAGGGTGGGAGCTTTTCTCTTGTAGGTGGGAATAGGGAAGTGATAGCTATTTCCTGTGAGGAAGCTGTGACCCAGAGTGAAAAGACACAGGAAAGGGGCCACATGCAGAGCAGACCCTGGACAGCACCCTTGAGAGGACCTCAAGGCCACCATGGAGACTGGAGAGGCCAGGGAACCAGGTTCTGGACAGCCCGGCCTCAGAGATGCAATAATGTGTGCAAGGCATGCAGCAGGTGGACCCTAAAGCAGGCTTGGGTTGGAAGGACAGGATGCGGGGAAGGTCTTGATGGCAGAGCAGGGGAATGATTGAGTGAGGGAAGAGGGGCTCCCTGGCCTCCCTGGCTTCTCTGCTGTCCTAACTTGAGCCCCATTCCTGGCCCTCAGGAAGTCCATCCACCCTGATCCCCCAGACCCATGCTGCTGCCCACACTCACCATGCCTAGGTGACCCAGGAACCAGTTGTGTTTTGGGGGCTGCGGGAAACACTGGAGGCGACGAGAGTTGTTGTAGAAGGTGTAAGTCCAGGCCAGGATGTGGGCCAGGAGCCAGGAAGCCCCAACCAACAGCAGCAGCAGCCATGGGGAGGCTGCCACTGGCCCGAGTCCCAGCCAGGACAGGCTCAGCTCCAGCATCCTGTGGGGCAGTCAGAGTGGAGGCTGAGTCCTGAGGATGAAGGAAGAGGCAGTGATGGTGAGTTGTGAGGCAAAGACAAATAGAGGGAGAGGAGCAAGGGAGTGAAGGGCAGGGATGGGGAGTGTTGGGACGGGCGAGAGGGGCTCAGAGACAGGCAGACAGGGACTGGGAGAGGGGAGGGAAAACAGAAATTCAGAGGAAGAGAAATATAGACAGAAAGACACATACAAACACGCACAAAGAATGTGTGTTAGTTACCCACTGGTATTCACTCATCTCCCAGGCCAGTTCTTTGCCTGGAGCCACCCTGCCTTGGGTAGCAGCCTTCCCCACCCTGGGCCAGGACCCTCAGCCTTTTGACCCCCAGCCTGGCACCTTCTGTCAAAAGCGGCTTGTCTCACACAAGTTCCTCTCTTCTCCTCCTGGGATTTGGAGCTTTATTTGGCCCCTGAACCTATGGGAAGCTGCCAGGGGCCAGGCTAAGCCAACCAATCCCTGGAGCCTGCTTACTTCCTCTCTACCTGGCAGCTGCCCACATAGAAGGTGGAGGGAGGGGGAGCCCAGTGCTATTGAAAGCAGCTTGTGAACCAGCTCAGAATCACACACTGTTGACACTGAGTCCTCAGGACTCACTATCTCCTATGTGGGCACATAGGGGTATGGGCAAAGGTGACTCTTGGCTTCCCAGTTTACAACCAGCCCTGCCCTTCCAAGGTCAAGGTACAACAGGTAAAAGAGTGTATATTCAGGTGCCAGGTAAGTAGGACCTGGCCCCAGCCTTATCCCAAAACATGTCTGGGGCTCTGCTCCACGCATGCCAGGAGGGCTTCATGCACCATGTCTCAGCACAGAATCAATAAGCTCAGAGACATGAAGTTTCTACCATCTGGGTCACAGCCTGGAAAGGTATTCAAGCCCTTCCTCCAAACAGCCCGAAGCCTTGTTTGAGAGATGATTTCTGGGAGCCAGAGCAGAGAAACCAGCCTGGATGGGCATTACCTGCCCTGGACTCATGGGATAAAAAGCCTGCAGCCAGAGAGGGCACTTGGTGGCTTGAGGGTAAGGCTGCAAGGGGCTCATAGAGAAAAAGATCCACTCAGGCCAGGACAGAGTTGGGAGATTCTGAGTGGGCAGCCTCACTCTGACTGTGGGCTGTGCTGACCTTCCCTGGACTCAGTCTTCCCATGTGGCAAGTGGGATGTTGGATGAGAGCCTGAGAGAGGAACCAAGGAGAGTCCCACAATAAGATGGGAAGATCAGGATCCCCCCAAAAAGATGGAATGAAGGAAAAGGCCTGTCACCTAGTACTCACGCTTCTCTGTGCCAATATTCCACACAAATATTCCTCTTCTGTGTAGAGAACTGTATGTAAAAACTGTGTGCCAGTTACCTCAAAAAGCATGCCTGTAGTTGGCCAAGAACTCTATAGAAAGCACGCCTACTATGTATCAGGTGCTTATATAAAATGCATCTTGCTGTTGTTCAGTGGTCAACTTGTGTCCGACTCTCTGCAACCCCATCAACTGCAACATACCAGCCTTCCATGTCCTTCACTATCTCCCCGAGTTTGCTCAACCTAATGTCCACTGAGTCAGTGATACCATCCAACCATCTTATCCTCTGTTGCCCCCTTCTCCTCTTGCTGTCAATCTTTCCCAGTAGCAGGGTCTTTTCCAGCTTTTCACATCAGGTAAGCCAAAGTATTGGAGCTTTAGCTTCAGCGTCAGTCCTCCCAATGAATATTCAGGATTGATTCCCTTTAGGACTGACTGATTTTATCTCCTTCCTGTCTACTGTATGCCAAGTACTCTTCACAAATCTGGTTTACTCTGTGCCAGCTGTTGCAAATGGAGCATGCCTACTGTGTATTGGATGCTCTCCAGAAGGCAGCCTACTCAGTGCCAGGTGCTCTATATAAAGCATCCCTGCTATGTGCAAATTACTCTATGTTAAGAGCACCAATTGTGGGCTCGGTGCTTTATGTAAATATGCCTACTGTGTGTCAGGTACTCTACATAAAGCATGCCTACTGTATGCTGGATACTCTAAACAAATCCTTTCTCCTGTATCCCAGGTGTTCTACATAAAGCACGCCTACTGAGTTGCCAACATACTGCACAAAGAACATCTACTGTGGTATTCATGAAGGATGCCTACTGTGTGCCAGGTACTGTACATAAAATACAGTACAGTACTCTCTACTGTATTGTAGAGAGTACAGTACTGTACTCTATGTGTGAGAGAGGTGTTCTATATAAAGTATACCTATTGTGCGTCAGATGTTCTGCAACAAGATAATACTTCCTCCTTCCCTCAGTGCTCCTGGCCAACACATTGCAATCAGGCAGGAGACCCAAGGGATAGCAGGAGGGACGATACCTATTTAAAGGAAGAGCAAACTGAGGCTCAAAGAAGGCAAGCCTCCAGCCTAAGTTGTTGAGCTGGAAGGAATCTATGTTTGCCCTATCCTCAAGCCTAAGCCTTTCCCCTCTGCCATGCTGCTCTACTCCCATTTATAAGGGACAAGGCTTGGTTAATCTAGGGACATTTATAGTGGTGGAATCTCAGGCAATATGGTGATCCCTGTGGGGAGATATCTTGAGGTCCTTGTATCACCACATGGATGGATCATACAGCCATCTTCAGAATGCACCGCCCAGTGGATCTACCTGGCCCTCTCTTGATCCTGTCCAGAATTGCTCTGAGGTGTGGTCTCAGGCAGACAGAAAACTTGAAGGATGGGACTCCTAGAGGAGCTGCTGAGCAGGAGAGTATGGGAAAAGCAGTCCTTAATTCCTCAATGAATGCCTTAATGCTTGTAGAACCAATGACATGCAATAGTCCTTGTTTGTAGAGCTCATACTTTGTAAATGGCCCCTACTTAAATCAACTCTTATGTAGCTCATTTGAGGTCTCTGCCAGAACCTGACTATTACATCGACCAAAGGGATAGGACACCTCAGCAAACCAGTCATGTGAGTGTCCATCTTTGTGTAGACATGGAAAATGTTGAAAAATTATACCTGACACCTGGAATGGGAGGGCAGAACAGGAGGAGTAATGATTCTGTTAAATGTCTACATTTAACCAGCTGTTCCCTTTTTTCAGATGAAGCCTGCAAACCATTTTTCATTATGATCAGTAATCTATGTAATTACAAATCATATTTTTAAAAGGAAAAATTCATAGCATTGTGCATAATACCATGTTGACTGCTTGCTTAGTGCTATGCCAACCAGGTGGAAGCAACTATACATGGGATCTGTAAAAACCAGAGAGAATTGAGATTGAGAACTAGAACTTCAGGTGCCAAATCAGGCCCCACTAAGTGAATCTGGACAGGTCTCTTTACCTTTCTGTGCCTCAACTTCTAACCCCAAAATTGAAGGTAATGACAAATAAAATCAAATGTGAAACTCAAATAAATTGGAATAAGTTAACTGTTAATAACAATACTTCCAGGCTCACAGTCATCACTAAGCCTGAATAATTGCCTTTATTACACTTATTTTATGACAGAAGGAGGACACGGACACCAGCCATGGGCCTTGATCTCCACTGGCATGGACATCAGCTCTCTTGGTGAATGTACACTGTACTTTACTCCCTTGAAAGGTACAAGCACTTGCTTTAGAACAGATGACTCATGGTCAATGCTAGGGTCAATCGTCCCTTTCTAGCTGGGTGACCTTGGGGAAGTGACTTGCCTTCTCTGTGCCTCATATTCCTCCTCAGCAAAATGGAAATAATAATAGGCTGTTGTGTTTGGAGGAGTAAGCTTATGTGTGTGTGTTAGTTTGCATTCTCTGGAAGTAGATCCTGATGAAAGGATTCAAGTGTAAATACTTTATTTTGAGGTAATGCTGAGGCAAGGCTTCTAATGCATGTTGATTCTTTGGGAAGTGATCCCAGGAAATGCCAGTAGGGCACTGTGGAAGAGAGACTGTGAAGGGAAGGCAGCAGGTAAAGAGTGCTTCAGCGAGAAAGCTCACATTGTGGGCTCCTGGGTCTCAGTCCATGGGGGACAGAAGAGAACATGCACCCACCAGTCCTTATTCAAGGTTGCTTTTAAGGGCATTATTTCTCCATAATGTCCTTCCAGTACTGTATGGCGGAGATCTGGGGACAGAAGTAGGGGCCTCCCACAGCTGTTGATGTGAGGAACATAATGTGGCGTGGACTGTTAGAGTGGTTCAGTGACTTCAAGGCACATACACTCACATCCTTACACACATATACATATGTACACAGTTATGTAAACAATCACATATGCATACATACTGTCTGCACATAGATACATACAGAGTGACATGTACCCACATGTGCTTGAATTTGCATACACACTCATACACGTGTGCACACATGTGCAATATTTGAAACTTATGTACAGATAACTCTTTGAAGGGGTTCGCTCCATGGTGGGGAAAAGAAACTCTGCATTAACTGGTAGGAAAGTGGGATGAAGCAAAGTTTTTTTTTTTTTTTTTAAAGATTGATGTAATAACAGCATTATTTGTATTCCACTGGGAATGATGCAATAGACTTCAGGATACATGGTTAATATAAAAAATTAATTTTATTTTTATATTCCTGAGGTTAGCAAACTATGATCTATGGACCACATCTGACCTGTGGCCTGTTTTTGTAAGATATATAAGCAAAAAATCATTTTATATTTTAAAAGAATTGTATACTCTTTTGCTGGATACAATTCTGTACACCTGTGGTGGACTCATGTTGATGTATGGCAAAACCAATACAGTATTGTAAAGTAAAATAAAGTAAAAAAAATGAAAAAAATATAAATATATATAAAAGAATTGTAAAATAAGGGGAGGAGGGGGAGGAGGAGTAACTGAATATGGCCTGCAAGCACTAAAATATTTACTATATGGGTCCCTACAGAAAAAATATGTCAACTGCGCTGTACACTAGCAAGAAACAATTGGAAAACATTTTCAAATGCCATTTTTTCAAGTATCATTAGCTGGAAAAAGTGGAATACTCAGGTATAAATCTGACAAAATATGTGCATGAATTCCAAGATGAAAACTTTAAGACACTGATAAAAGAAATCCAACAAGACCCAAATTAGTGAAGAGATATACAATGTTCATGGACTGGAAGACTCAATCTTGGTAAGATCTTAAGTCTCCTAAAAGTGATCTACAAATTCTGAGAAATCACAGTCTCAGGAGGAATTTTTGTAGAAATAAGATGATTATAAAATTTTCATGAAAATGCAAAGGACCTAGAATATCCAAAATTATTCGGAAAAAGAAAAATAAAGTTGAAGGATTTACAAGAGCCTGTTCAAGACATATTATAAAACAGCAGTAATCATGACTGGGTGATGATACTGGCCAAAGACTAGACACATAAATCAATTGAATGGAACAGAGAGTCCATAACTTAAAAAAAAAAAAAAGCAAGGCAAATCAAAGCACAAAACACAGTCTTTGCAATAAGTTGTACTGGAGAAACTGAACATTTATATGAAAAAAAGTCAACTTGTGTCATACCTTATGTAAAATTCAATTTAATATGAATCATGGAATTAAATAATGTAAAAATATAAAACTTTTAGAAGAAAAAACTAGAAGAGAATCTTTGTGGCCATAAGTTAAACAAAAAATTCTTATATATAACATCATCAGCATAAATTATAAAAATAAAGAAATGGTAAATTGCACTTTATAAACATTTAAAAATTTTGCTTTGTGAAAGAAATATAAGATAAAGACCAGGTACACACTTGGAAAAAAAGACATGCAAATTATATATCCGATTAAGGACTTACGTAAAATCCAATAATCAGAAGATAAACAATTCAAGGAAAATTAATGGGCAAAAGATTTGAAAAGATGCTTTACCACAGAAGGTATATGGACGGCAAATAGGCACATGAAAAAATGTTCAACCTCATTAGTTATTTTGTGTGTGTGTGTGTGTGTGTGTGTGCGCGCACTCAGTTGTGTCTGACTCTTTGTGACCCCATGGTCTATAGCTCGCCAGGTTCCTCTGTCCATGGAATTTTCCAGGCGAGAATACTGGAGTGAGTTGCTATTTTCTACTCCAGGGGATCCTCCAGACCCAGGGATCGATCCCATGTGTCTTGCATCTCCTGCATTGGCAGCCAGCTTCACTGTGATATATTGTTGCATACCCATAAGAATGACTGGGGAAAAACTGACACCTTGAGGTGAAGGTGCGAATGGGGAACAACCAGAACTCTCATATATTAATGATAAGAATTTTCAATGACATGGACACCTATGGAAAACAGTATGGAGGTTCCTCAAAAAATTAAAAATAAAGATACTGTGTGGTCCAGCAAAATTGAAATCAGGATTTCCTAGAGATATCTGCATTCTGATCTTCATTGCAGCATTACTCACAGTATCAGTGGAGGAATGGATAATAAACAATGGAATATAATTCAGCTAGGAGAAAGAAGGAAAATCTGTTTGTGATGACGTGGTTGGAACTTGGCAGCCTTATTGCTAAGTGAAATAAGTTAGAGAAAGACAAATATAGCTAGGCTTCCATATCTGGGGATTCTGCATCTGCAGATTCAGCCAATCCCAATCCAAAAAGATTCAGGGGGAGGAGGGGAAGTTCAAAAAGTTCTAAAAAGCAGAACTTGAATTTGCTGTGCACCAGCGAATATTTACATATTGTTTACATTGTGTTAGGCATCAAAAGGGCTTCCCTGGTGGCTCAGTGGTAAAGAACCAGCTTACTAATGCTGGAGACATGGATTCAATCCCTGGGTTGGGAAGGTCCCCTGGAGTAGGAAATGACAATCCACTCCAGTATTCTCACCTGGAGGATCCCATGGACAGAGGAGGCTGGTGGGCTACAGTCCATGGAGTTACAAAAGAGTTGGACATGGCTCAGCAACTTAACAACAACAACAAGGCATTATAAGTAATCTAGAGATAATTTCAAGTATACAGGAGGTTATGGGTAAGTTATATGCAAATACTACACCATTTTACATGAAGGGCTTGAGCATCGCCAGATTTGGGTATCCACAAGGAGTCTTGGAACCAATCCCTCCATTCCCCGCCCACCCCCACCCCCCTTCGCAAAGTACTGAGGGATAACTGTAGTATGATAATACCTATATGTATTATGAATCTAAAAAAAATCTAAAAAAGACAAGCTCAAAGAAACTACAAATGGAGTAGTGGTTACCAGGAGTTTGAGAAATGAAGAGATACTGATCAAAGGATACAACCTTTCAGTTATAAGTTAGCTTGTTTGAGTATATAATGTATAGTGTGGTGACTGCATGGTACTGTGGCACAAGCTTGATTGTCCCTGAGAGAGGGGATCTTAAATATTCTGGTCAGAAAAAAATAATATAAGTATGTGATGGCATGAGAGGTGGTAACTAACATCATGTGGTCATCACTTTAAAGTTATATATCTATTAAATCAATGTGTACACCTTAATGTGACAAAATGTTACATGTCAATTATATCATAATAAAGCTGGGAATGTTAATTAAAAATTTTATTTATTTACTTTAAAATATAAATTTATTTATTTTAATTGGAGGCTAATTACTTTACAATATAGTATTGGTTTTGCCACACATTGACATGAATCCACCATGGGTGTAATGTGTTCCCCATCCTGAAACCCCCCTCCCACCTCCCTCCCTATCCCATCCCTCTGAGTCATCCCAGTGCACCAGCCCTGAGCACCCTGTATCATGCATCAAACCTGGACTGGTGATTCATTTCACATATGATAATATATATGTTTCAATGCCATTCTCCCAAATCATCCTACCCTCTCCCTCTCCCACAGAGTCCAAAAGACTATTCTATACATCTGTCTCTTTTGCTGTCTCGCATATAGGGTTATCATTACCATCTTTCTAAATTCCATGTATATGTGTTAGTATACTGTATTGGAGTTTTTCTTTCTGGCTTACTTCACTCTGTATAATAGGCTCCAGTTTCATCCACCTCATTAGAACTGATTCAAATGTATTCTTTTTAATGGCCGAGTAATACTCCATTGTGTATATGTACCACAGCTTTCTTATCCATTCATCTGTTGATGGACATCTAGGTTGCTTCCATGTTCTGGCTGTTATAAACAGTGCTGCAATGAACACTGGGGTGCACGTGTTTCTTTCAATAGCTTCCTTGATGTGTATGCCCAGAAGTGGGATTGCTGGAGCATATGGCAGTTTTATTTCCAGTTTTTTAGGGAATATCCACACTGTTCTCCATAGTGGCTATACTAGTTTGCATTCCCACCAACAGAGTAAGAGGGTTCCGTTCTCTCCACACCCTCTCCAGCATTTATTGCTTGTAGACTTTTGGATAACAGCCATTCTGACTGCTGTGAAATGGCACCTCATTGTGGTTTTGATTTGCATTTCTCTAATAATGAGTGATGTTGAGCATCTTTTCATGTGTCTGTTAGCCATCTGTATGTCTTCTTGGGAGAAAAGTCTGTTTAGTTCTTTGGCCCATTTTTTGATTGGGTCCTTTATTTGTCTAGAGTTGAGCTGCAGGATTAGAGATACCAAGGGACCATTTCATGCAAAGATGGGCTCGATAAAGGATAGAAATGGTATGGACCTAACAGAAGCAGAAGATATTAACAAGAGGTGGCAGGAATACACAGAAGAACTGTACAAAGAAGAGCTTCATGACCAAGATAATCACGATGGTGTGATCACTCACCTAGAGCCAGACATCCTGCAATGTGAAGTCAAGTGGGCCTTAGGAAACATCACTACGAACAAAGCTAGTGGAGGTGTGAAATTTCAATTGAGCTATTTCAAATCCTGAAAGATGATGCTGTGAAAGTGCTGCACTCAATATGCCAGCAAATTTGGAAAACTCAGCAGTGGCCACAGGACTGGAAAAGGTCAGTTTTCATTCCAATCCCAAAGAAAGGCAATGCCAAAGAATGCTCAAACTACCACACAATTGCACTCATCTCACATGCTAGTAAGGGGAGCCTGGTAGGCTGCCATCTATGGGGTCGCACAGAGTCAGACACGACTGAAGCGACTTAGCAGCAGCAGCAGCAGCAGCAGCACATGCTAGTAAAGTAATGTTCAAAATTCTCCAAGCCAGGCTTCAGCAATATGTGAACCGTGAACTTCCAGATGTTCAAGCTGGTTTTAGAAAGGGCAGAGGAACCAGAGATCAAATTGCCAACATCTGCTGGATCATCAAAAAAGCAAGAGAGTTCCAGAAAAACATCTATTTCTGCTTTATTGACTATGCCAAAGTCTTTGACTGTGTGGATCACAATAAACTGTGGAAAATTCTGAAGGAGATGGGAATACCAGACCACCTGACCTGCCTCTTGAGAAACCTATATGCAGGTCAGGAAGCAACAGTGAGAACTGGACATGGAACAACAGACTGGTTCCAAATAGGAAAAGGAGTACGTCAAGGCTGTATATTGTCACCCTGCTTATTTAACTTATATGCAGAGTACATCATGAGAAACGCTGGGCTGGAAGAAGCACAAGCTGGAATCAAGACTGCTGGGAGAAATATCAATAACCTCAGATATGCAGATGACACCACCCTTATGGCAGAAAGTGAAGAGGAACTAAAAAGCCTCTTGATGAAAGTGAAAGAAGAGAGTGAAAAAGTTGGCTTAAAGCTCAACATTCAGAAAATGAAGGAAGGTCATGGCATCCAGTCCCATCACTTCATGGCATAGATGGGGAAACAGTGGAAACAGTGTCAGACTTTATTTTTGGGGCCTCCAAAATCACTGCAGATGGTGACTGCAGCCATGAAATTAAAAGACGCTTACTTCTTGGAAGGAAAATTATGACCAACCTAGATAGCATATTGAAAAGCAGAGACATTACTTTGCCAACAAAGGTCCATCTAGTCAAGGCTATGGTTTTTCCAGTGGTCATGTATCGGTGTGAGAGTTGGACTGTGAGGAAAGCTGAGCGCTGAAGAATTGATGGTTTTGAACTGTGGTGTTGGAGAAGACTCTTGAGAGTCCCTTGGACTGCAAGGAGATCCAACCAGTCCATTCTGAAGGAGATCAGTCCTGGGTGTTCTTTGGAAGGAATGATGCTAAAGCTGAAACTCCAGTACTTTGGCCACCTCATGCGAAGAGCTGACTCATTTGAAATGACTCTGATGCTGGGAGGGATTGGGGGCAGGAGGAGAAGGGGACGACTGAGGATGAGATGGCTGGATGGCATCACTGACTCGATGGACGTGAGTCTGAGTGAACTCCGGGAGATGGTGATGGACAGGGAGGCCTGGCGTGCTGCAGTTCATGGGGTCACAAAGAGTCGGACACGACTGAGTGACTGAACTGAAGTAAGCTGCAGGAGTTGCTTGTATATTTTTGAGATTAATTCTTTGTCAGTTGTTTCGTTTGCTATTATTTTCTCCCATTCTGAAGACTGTCTTTTCAGCTTACTTATAGTTTCCTTCGTTTTGCAGAAGCTTTTAATTTTAATGAGGTCCTATTTGTTTATTTTTGCTTTTATTTCCAATATTCTGGGAGGTGGGTCATAGAGGATCCTGCTGTGATTTATGTCAGAGAGTGTTTTGCCTACGTTCTCCTCTAGGAGTTTTATAGTTTCTGGTCTTATGTTTAGATCTTTAATCCATTTTGAGTTTATTTTTGTGTGCAGTGTTAGAAAGTGATCTAGTTTCATTCTTTTACAAGTGGTTGACCAGTTTTCCCAGCTCCACTTGCTAAAGAGATTGTCTTTTCGCCATTGTACATTCTTGCCTCCTTTGTCAAAGATAACGTCTCCATAGGTGCATGGATTTATTTCTGGGGTTTCTATTTTGTTCCAGTGATCTATATTTCTGTCTTTGTGCCAGCACCATACTGTCTTGATGACTGTGGCTTTGTAGTAGAGCCTGAAGTCAGGCAGGTCGATTTCTCCAGTTCCATTCTTCTCTCTCAAGATTGCTTTGGCTATTCGAGGTTTTTTGTATTTCCATACAAATGCTGAAAGTATTTGTTCTAGTTCTGTGAAAAATACCGTTGGTAGCTTGATAGGGATTGCATTGAATCTATAGATTGCTTTGGGTAGTATACTCATTTTCACTATATTTATTCTTCCAATCCATGAACACGGTATATTTCTCCATCTATTTGTGTCCTCTTTTATTTCTTTCATCAGTGTTTTATAGTTTTCTATATATAGGTTTTTTGTTTCTTTAGGTAGGTATATTCATAAGTATGTTATTCTTTTCGTTGCAATGGTGAATGGAATTGTTTCCTTAATTTCTCTTTCTGTTTTCTCATTGTTAGTGTATAGGAATGCAAGGGATTTTTCTGTGTTAATTTTATATCCTGCAAATTTACTATATTCATTGATTAGCTCTAGTAATTTTCTAGTGAAGTCTTTCGGGTTTTCTGTGTAGACAATCATGTCATCTGCAAACAGTGAGAGTTTTACTTCTTCTTTTCCAATTTGGATTCCTTTTATTTCTTTTTCTTCTCTGATTGCTGTGGCCAAAACTTCCAAAACTATGTTGAATAGTAGTGGTGAGAGTGGGCAACCCTGTCTTGTTCCTGACTTTAAGGGAAATGCTTTCAATTTTTCACCATTGAGGATAATGTTTGCTGAGTGTCCCTGGTGGCTCAGAGGTTTAAGCATCTGCCCGCAATGCAGGAGACCTGGGTTCAATCCCCAGGTCGGGAAGATCCCCTGGAGAAGGAAATGGCAACCCACTCCAGTATTCTTGCCTGGAGAATCCCATGGATGGAGGAGCCTGGAGGGCTACAGTCCACGGGGTCGCAAAGAGTTGGACATGACTGAGCGACTTCACTTTGTCATGTATAGTTTTTATTATGTTGAGGTATGTTCCTTCTATTCCTGCTTTCTGGAGTCTTTTTTTTTTTTTAAATCATAAGTGGATGTTGAATTTTGTCAAAGGCTTTCTCTGCATCTATTGAGATAATCATATGGTTTTCATCTTTCAATTTGTTAATGTGGTGTATTACATTGATTGATTTGCAGATATTAAACAGTCCTTGCATCCCTGGGATGAAGCTAACTTGGTCATGATATGATCTTTTAAATATGTTGTTGGATTCTGTTTGCTAAGATTTTGTTAAGGATTTTTGCATCTATGTTCATCAGTGATATTGGTCTGTAGTTTTCTTTCTTTGTGGCATCTTTGTCTGATTTTGGTGTTAGGGTGATGGTGGCCTCATAGAATGAGTTTGGAAGTTTACCTTCCTCTGCAATTTTCTGGAAGAGTTTGAAGATGATAGGTATTAGCTCTTCTCTAAATTTTTTTGGTAGAATTCAGCTGTGAAGCCATCTGGTCCTGGGCTTTTGTTTGCTGGAAGATTTTTGATTACAGTTTTGATTTCCGTGCTTGTGATGGATCTGTTGAGATTTTCTATTTCTTCCTGGTTCACTTTTGGAAAATTATTTTAAAAGGTGCACTTTGAAATATTGTTTGGCTGTTTCCTCTAATGTTAAACATACACATATAATATGACCCAGCCATCCCACTCCAAGACCAATGAACACTTATACACAAATATCCGCAGTAGCTTTATTTATAATAGGACAAAATTTAAAACTATCCATATGTTTTCCAACTGTGGAAGAAAGTGTGGCTCATCATACTATGCAATATTACTTAGCAATAAAATGCCAAAGTACGGAATAATGCAACATGAATGAATCATAAATGCATTGTTAGGTGAAAGATACTAGATGATAAGGGTGGAGAATAGGTCACTGTTTGGCAGGAGTTGGGATGAAAATGTTTTGATTATCAAGGGTGATTGTGGTAGTGGTGGTTACACCACTCTAGACACTTCAAAACTTAGAACTGTTCACCAAATAGAGCAATCTTTACTTTTTATAAATTTGATAAACTCGCATACTTGTTTAAGATGAGGCTGAGGGTATTAAGCACATATATTATCAGCATAAATATACTATGAAATGATATGCAAAAAGTTAGAGAGTGAAAGTTGCTCAGATGTGTCCAACTATTTGTGACGCCATGGACTATGCAATCCATGGAATTCTCCAGGCCACAATACTGGAGTGGGTAGCCTTTCCCTTCTCCATCGGATCTTCCCAATCCAGGGATTGAACTCAGGTCTCCTACATTGCAGGCAGATTCTTTACCAGCTGAGCCACAAGGGAAGCCTCGTACAAAAAGTAAAGCATTTACCTAAAGATGAAAGCTGAGCACTGAAGAATTGATGCTTTTGAACTGTGGTGTTGAAGAAGACTCTTGAGAGTCCCTTGGACTGCAAGGAGATCAGTCCTGGGTGTTCTTTGGAAGGAATGATGCTAAAGCTAAAACTCCAGTACTTTGGCCACCTCATGCAAAGAGGTGACTCATTGGAAAAGACTCTGATGCTGGGAGGGATTGGGGGCAGGAGGAGAAGGGGACGACCGAGGATGAGATGGCTGGATGGCATCACTAACTCGATGGACGTGAGTTTGAGTGAACTCTGGGAGTTGGTGATGGACAGGGAAGCCTGGTGTGCTGCAATTTATGGGGTGGCAAAGAGTTGGACACGACTGAGAGACTGAACTGAACTGAACTGAAAGATGGAAAAAAAAGGGGAAATGAAGTACATATGGAGAAGCAATGCTTTTCACTGAGCATCTTATTTTCTACATGAGTGAATGTATTCTCTGTAAAGAATATTACATTTAAAAAGTTAAGAATCAGTCTTCAAAGAGTCTCATCTACTAAAGCTTCAGGGGCTCTCCACTGATCTAATGCACTTGGGAATGAGCTACATCTTGAAAATTATTTCCCTGGGAGATGAGGCATGACCTTTGAAGCCAAGCTAACCAACCTTACTTCCACTCCACCACTCATCAACTCATCACTCCAATATGAAAGACTGAGGTGAGGATGAAATCAGGGTTTATCTGGAGGATCTGAAGTGTTCTCACCTTCTCCCTCCCAGTGATCTACTTCTGTTAATAGGACCAAAAGCATCAAGGTCTGTGGAGTCATCGTCTTATGTGTTGTATGAAAAGTGTTTAATACACCCACTTCTTATATGAATGCATGTAAGATGCTACTGCTATAGAAATAAAATTTCTACACCAAAGTTTATGTGATTAAGAGTAACTCAATAAGTAATTGATAATGATATCTCCAGTTGTCAAGGTACATAAAGAGATTATTTTTTGTAAAGTGAAGACAAACTAAATTGTTTTCTATCATAATATCATTTATGAAAACAAACAGTGTATTGAATACTTAACACTTAAAGATTTTAAAGATCTTCAAGATGATCATTGCACATTGTGGAGGGATGTCACGATTTTTCATTTAATGCAAAAATCTAGATTAATGATATATTTATTATTTAATGAAAAATATAGATTAACAAGAAAAATATAAAATATCATTTTTTTGTTGAGGTTAAAACCCCCATAAAATAAAATTTATTCAATTATAAGGCTTCCCTGATAGCTCAGTTGGCAAAGAATCTGCCTGCAATGCAGGAGATGCTGGTTTAATTCCTGGGTTGGGAAGATCCACTGGAGAAGCAATAGGCTACCCACTCCAGTATTATTGGGCTTCCTGTTGATAGTGCAGTTGGTAAAGAATCTGTACAGTCCATGGAATTGTATATTGTGGAGGGATGTTCATGATATATTGTTTAATGAAAAATCCAGATTAACAAGAAAAATGTAAGATAAAATAGCATTCTTTTTGTTGAGGTAAAAGTCACATAAAAGAAATTTATTCAATTATGGAATTTATAACATTAAAAAGTGTTCAATTTCATGCATCTAGTACATTCACAGTGTTGTGAAACCACCGCCTCTCCTTTATTGGCTCCAAGATATTTCCATCACCTGAAAAGGAGATCTGTACCCATTAGCAGTCACCCTCTGTTTTGTCCCCCAGCTCTTAGATCTATCTATATGGATTTGCCTATTCTGCACATTTCATATCTATTGAATCATACAATATGTGACCTTTTGTGTCCAGTTCCTTTCTTTTATCATAATGCTTTCAAAGTTCATTCATACTGAAGCATGTGTCAGTGTTTCATTCCTTTAAAAAAAATTTGGCCATGCAACATGGTATGTGGGATCTTAGTTCCCTAATGAGAGATTGAACCTGCACCTCTTGTATTGGAAGTGCAGAGTCTTAACCCCTGGCCTGCAGAGAACTCCCTATTTATTTTCTTTTCATGACCCAATAAAACGTTTTGTTCTGCTTCATTGACTATGCTAAAACCTTTGACTGTGTGGATCACAACAAACTGTGGAAACTTCTTAAAGAGATGGGAGTATCAGGTCACCTCACCTGACTCCTGAAAATTCTGTATGTGGGCTAAGAAGCAACAATTAGAACCGGACATGGAATAATGGACTGGTTCAAAATTGGGAAAGGATGTCACCCTGCTTATTTAACTCATATGCAAAGTACATCATGTGACATGCAAGGCTGAATGAATCACAAGCTGGAATCAAGATTGTCAGGAGAAATGTCAACAACCTGAGATATGTAGATGATATCACTAAAATAGCGGAAAGCAAAAAGCTTCTTGATGAGAGTGAAAGAGCAGAGTGAAAAAGCTGGCTTAAAACTCACCATTAGAAAACTTAAGATCATGACATCTGGTTTCATCACTTCTTGGCAAATAGAAGGGGGAAAAGTGGAAGCAGTGGCAGATTTTATTTTCTTGGGCTTAAAAATCACTGCGGTTGGTAACTACAGCCAGGAAATTAAAAGACACTTGCTCCTTGGGAAGAAAAGCTATGACAAACCTAGACAACACGTTAAAAAGCAGGGACATTGCTTTGCTGACAAGGGTCTGTACTGTCAAAGCTATGGTCTATTCAGTAGTCATGTGTGGCTGTGAGAGTTGGACTATAAAGAAGGCTGAGTGCTGAAGAATTGATGCTTTGTAATTGTGGTGCTGGAGAAGACCCTTGAGAATCTCCTGGACAGTAAGGAGATCAAACCAGTCAATCCTAAAGGAAATCAACCCTTAACATTCATTGAAAGGACTGATGCTGAAACTGAATTTCAAATACTCTGGCCATCCGGTGAGAAGAGCTGACTTATTGAAAAAGACCCTAATGCTGGGAAAGACTGAGGACAGGAGGAGAAGGGGGCAGCAGAGGATGAGATGTTTGGACGGCATCATTGATACAATGGACATGAATTTGAGCTAACTCCAGGAGACAGTGGAAGACAGAGGAGTCTGGCGTGCTGCAGTTCATGGGGTTACAAAGAGTCGGATATGAATTAGTAATTCAACAACAACATTTCTTGTTATGCATATAACTTATTTTCTTTATTCACTTATCTGTTAATGAATATTTGAATTGTTTCCCAAGTATTCAACTTTAGACAAATGTGGATGTGCCAATACTGAAGGGATGTATACAACTCTTTTTAAAAATTTAAATTATTTATTTTAATTGGAGGCTGATTACTTTACAATATTGTATTGGTTTTGCCATCTATCAACATGAATCCACCACAGGTGTACACATGTTCCCCATCCTGAACCCCCCTCAAACTTCTGTTTTCAATTCTTTTGAATACATGCCCAGGTATAGGATGGTATGGTCACAAAGCAATTTTAGGCTTAATTTATTGAGAAAACACCAAGCTGTTTCCATAGTGGCTGCACTCTTATATTCACAACAGCAATATATTGGGGTTCCAATTACCCCTGCATCCTCACCTACACTTGTGCTCTTCCATTTTTATGATTTTGTCATCCTAGTGGGTGTGAAGTGATATCACCTTGTGGCATTGACTTGCATTTCCCTAATGACTCATGATGTTCAGATATTTCCATGTGCTTTTAGCCAGTAAAATAAAAATTTTAAAGGGAGATTATATGTAAATGTAATATATTCAGAAGTAAAGTCAAATTTTTACTGTTAAGGATTATATAGAAATTTGAAGTTAAGAAGGCAGAGCAGAGTGGCGCAGCGGAAGCGTGCTGGGCCCATAACCCAGAGGTCGATGGATCGAAACCATCCTCTGCTAAAGATTTTGTAGACTCTTGAGTACATGTGGCCTCTGAGAAAGTGTATTTCATAGGCTTCTCTGGTGGCTCAGCCAGTAAAGAATCTGCCTGCAATGTGTGAGAGTCAGGTTTGATCCTTGGGTCAGGAAGATCCCCTGGAGAAGGGAATAGCTACCCACTCCAGTACTCTTGCTAGGAAAATTTCATGGGCAGAGGAGCCTGGCAGGCTGCAGTTCACAGAGCCGCAAAGAGCTGGGTGTGACTGATACTTTCACTTTAAAATTTGGCAGTATAATTGAGAGAATATGAAGTGATTACTTTGGCGTGTTTGGATTATAGATATGATTTTTATTTCTTACTTTTTCTTTGCTGTGGTTTTTTCTAAGACAAGGTATAATTTGGGGGAAAGGAAAAACAGTAATAAGTATTTACTTATTTATCTGCCTGTTCTGGGTCTTGGTCGCAGCATGGAGGATCTTTATTTACAGAATGCAAACTCTTAGTTGTGGCATGTGGAATATCACTCGTGGACCAGACATTGAACCTGGGCTCCCTGCATTGCGAACTCTGAGTCTAAGCTACTGGACCACTAGGGCAGTTCCTCCCACTTTTCTCTTTTGTTTTTAAAGAAAAACATTTAAATAAGAACTCTGAAGGCAAACAGAAACATATGCAATTTTCAGCTTAGAATACATGAAATATTTACTAATTTCATGTTATAGGATTTATTTCTTATTATTCAATCATTAAGTCTTCTGACCCCAGCTTGTAGAACCCCAAAAGGGTCTGATACTAAGACTATCCCAGGACCCCCTGCCACCTCAGTGGGGCTAGTCCTGGAGCAGCCGCTGTCCCAGGTGCTGAAGGAAGTGGCCCCACTCCTGCCTCCTCCACCTTCTCTCACTATTGGGAACTCTCTTCACCTCCACTTCCTAGAACATCCTGATGAAAATGAAGTCCTGGGTCATGCCTCTCTGAGGGAAAATAATTATTTTTGGTCCTTAGCTTCAGGTCTGTTTCACAGCAGAGCAGCTTGTAACTGTGTAACAGATCTAACTATGTAGATTTTGAATTTGCTGAATCTTCTAATGGCAATTTTCTTCAACAGCAGGTTTCCGCATGTCCCCAAACTTCAGTAAAACTTTTATGACTTTAAAGCATTTTAAATGTGAGAAAGTGATGCAAAAACATCACAAAGTGTGGAAATGAATGCACATTCTGTAGGGCTGCTTACCAGATACCGAGTCAGTCATTTTGCACAAGCTTTTTATAAATCTCCACAACAGCGCAATAAGGTGGCTATTATTATGTAATAAAGGCACTGAGGCTTAGAGAGAGATTTCCCCCAACCCAGCCAAATAGGTAAAAATGGCAAACGTTTGGAAGGAGGGAGTGGTGGATCCAGGGTCATTTGACCCTGACTGCATCTAGCTCTCTGCTTCACCTTCCTTAAAAAGTCATCTTGTCCTAATGATCCAAGATGGAGCTCCAGCTATTATAAAAAAATTTGCCTCTATTTCCCCACCCTCTCCCTCCCCCACTTCCCCCGCCAGGTTCACAGCCACACCCATCTGCCTGGATCTGTCCAGGCCCCAGGGGCCCTCTGCTGGCTCTCAATGAGGCTTGGGACAGACGTGAGCTCCCGGATCAGGATCCCGTCCCCTTGCAGTGGAAGCACAAAGTCTTAACCACTGCACCGCTAGCGAAGTCCCAGATTTATTCCTTGGAATCTGCAGTGAGGTGTCTATGGTCATGGCGGATCTCAGGCCAGAAGGTGGGTGTGTCATTGCTGCCCTGTGCTCAGCAGCTCCATCCGCAGCCAAAGTCCGCCCTCCGTGCGCAGGATCAGCTCTGGCTTCCGGCGAGGCTCCTCCTCATCTGGCAGGATGCGGAACCGCAGTAGCGTGAGCGCCAGGACCACCTTCATCTCGGTCATGGCGAATGTCTGCCCGATGCAGTTCCTGTGGGCAAGATCAGGGGCTCTGACTGCACCTGGAACCCTCATCTGGGCCCCAGAGCACCCGGCCCACAACTTACACGCACAGTGGTAGAGAAGGAAGCTAACCGTGCCAGGAACTCCCGCGTGGGCTTGCATATTCCCAGACCCTTGCCCACACTCCAGTCCTGAACTCAGACCAGAACACAGGGAAACCGGCCCCTCAGCACACTGTGGACCCCTTCTTGTGCCCCCCCCCCCACCATTCCCTAGGCCCTTGCCATTATGTCTGGGGGAGGGGAGGGAAACACAGTCTTAAATGTTCCCCCTTCCTGGCCCCTACAGTTAAGCCTGGAATCTTAGTCCCAGATCCCTGCCTCCCGCTACTCCATCGTCACCTCAAATGCCCAATGTCCTCACCTGGGACCCGCTGAGAAGGGGATAAAAGCCAGAGGTGACCTCCCCTTGATGTTTTCTGGCTCGAAGCGGAAGGGGTCATAGACCTGGGGGCAAGACAAGACAGGGTTACTGAGTGGTATCTCCCAGGACGTCCATCCTTAGAGAGGCAGATGTGTGTATAATGGGATGGAGGTGATGTCTGATTGGCCAATCAGAATTCTGTAGTTGCCCTTGGGTCCCCCAAAGGGATTGGACAGGGATGATAGAGGTATGGCGTGGCGGAGGCATCACCTCAGGGTCTGGCCATACAGATGGATTGTGGTGGGTCCCGAAAATGCTGATGAGGCAGATAACACCTGTGGAAGAGGAGGGACCAGTCAGAATTAGGTTCAACCTGCCTGATGGGCCCCGTTTCTAACCAGGAGCCTCATTCCACAGTCATTGTGAGCACCTTTGGGGATGACCCGGCCATCTGGAAGCATGATGTCCTGGGTACAGAGGCGGGAGATGGCCGTGACTGGGGGGTGCAACCGCAGACTCTCCTTGATGCACATGGTCAGGAAGGGCAACTGAGCCAGATCGTCCCTAAGGAAACCCCATGACAATCATCCAGGGAGCAAAAATAGACATGCCACCCTCCAGCACTCCTACTGCCCTATAAGATCCCTTCAGTTTATAACATAATCACAGATGGATCAAATAGTGCCAAACCCATGATGCTGTATACATCAAATATGTACAACTTTTTCTTTGTCCATCAAAGCTCGATAAGATGGTTCCTAAAAAGAAAGAAAAATCACAGAAGTACCAGACAAAATTTAGCCACATATTTTAAGAAGCTTTTCTAAGCAAAACATCAAAGAACCAACCAAAAAGAAACTTTACTAATTTGTTTAAAAGTGAAATATTTTTTATGGTAAGAGAAAAATCAAAAGGCAAATGAGAAAGAAATAAAAAGTCAGATTCAATGTTTACTCTTATTTATAACAGCACTAGGGATACTAGCTAATGAGCTTAGAAGGGGGAAAAAGAGAGAAATGCCATTTGAAACATGGGGGTAAATGTGTTATTTTTGGCAGATAGTGGTTTTATACTTAGAAAACAAGAGAGTTCACTGGAAAAAGTGAAAGTGAGAGTCGCATCCGACTCTTTGTGATACAGTCCACGGAATTCTCCAGGCCAGAATACTGGAGTGGGTAGCCTTTCCCTTCTCCAGCGGATCTTCCCAACCCAGGGATCAAACCCAGGTCTCCCACATTGTAGGGAGATTCTTTACCAGCTGAACCACAAGGGAAGCCCAAGAATACTGGAGTGGGTAGACTTTCCCTTCTCCAGCAAATCTTCCCAACACAGGAATCAAACTGGGGTCACCTGCATTGCAGGCAGATTCTTTACCAACTGAGCTATCAGGGAAGCAACTCACTGGAAATCTTGTACAAATATTGAAGATAAGACCCAGTAAGGGGACTGAATTCTTTTTCTTTATCCCCTTAATTTTGTGTGATTTAAATTCTCAATAGCTGATATAGTTAGCTAGTTCCAAATCGGAAAACCACAAAACACCACCCCATGCCTCAGTATCACTCATTTTCCTTCCTCACAGTTCGACTAGTGGTTATTTTTTTATGTATCCTTCCAGGAGTACTTTTTTGCATTAATAATTATGCAGTATCGTGCTGTATACCATACACATTGCTCTGCATCTTTTTCATGTAACAGTGTGTCAAACTTTTCTTGTACATCTCTTGGGACTTGTGTCCAAAATAAGGCCTTTCCTACTCTGGAGCTATAAAATAATTTCCCCTGGTTTCCTCTAGAGCCTTTAAGACTCCTTTATTTTATTATTTTCTGAAAAAATTATTTATTTGTTTGGTTTCAGCAGATCTTAGTTGCATCAGATCTTTGTTGTGTCAGGTGGGATCTTTCACTGGGCCCATGGACTCTGTTTAGCTGCATGTGGGCTTAGTTGCTACTGTGCACATGGGATCTTAGTTCCCTGACCAGGGATCAAACCTAAGTCTCCTGCATTTCAAGGTGAATTCTTAACCACTGGACCACTAGGGATGTCCCAAGGCTCTTTTATTTTTTATTTTAACTCTTTGATTACTGTATATATTATTTTCTGATAAGACATAAGATCATATTGAATTAACCTTTTTCCATGTAGCTCTCCAGTTGTTACAAGAGTTTTTATTATAAATGATCTTTCTTTGTCCTGTTGGTATAAGACCATATCTAGCACTTACTATGTTCACTAGGCAAGAAATTTATACCCATAAATTATTAGTTTTTCTTTAGAAATAATATAATAGATGAGAGAAAAATGGTGATGATATAAAATATCTGGAAGACATGTGAATGTCTATATTCCAAATGAACTTATAAATGTTTCTCAATCCAGATAGACTATATGATTCACCATAGGAACAAGAGGTACCTAAGGGTTTGTTTAGCAAAAGCTGCCTAAGATCTCCATGCTAAAATTTTAGACTCTATTAAAAGCCTAAAGATTATATGGATATCTAAAAATGGATATCCATTCCACACTCTGGAATAGCATGTTAATATTATTAAGTAATCTGTTTTCCACAAGCCTATTATATCAAACTCCAGCCTGGTCCATGCACACTGGGAGTGTCCTGACCTGGGACTATCTCTCATCAAGCTGGAAGATCCTGGAAGGCAAAAACTGGGACTGGTCCTTCCTGAGTTTCCAGAACACACAATGTGGTGGGGAGAATTGGAGATGGCATAGAACTGGGGAGAGGGAGGGAGTTTTGCAGTGTTTCCTAAATGGGGAATGGATGGAAGAAGATGCAGATATTCCTGGAAAGGAGTTGAATGACTTTAGTCCTCAGGTGTTCCTTTTAAATCCTGGACTAAATATGAGGAATTAAGATATGAGGAAATAGAATGAAGATTTTTGAAAACATGTGACTTCAGAGAGAAAAGTAAAGAAGTGGAGGGAAAGTTCATTTACTGAATAGGTGCTCACTGGTATCATCTGCCCTCACACATTGTTGCTAGTTAGTGCAGGACTTTCTGTCCTCCAAACCTGCAAACTTTTCCCAGACCCTGTTTCTGGGATCTTCTCACATTCCCACTACGAAATAAAGACAAAATCCACAAGAATATTTTCACTCTTCCAAAGCCAGGAAGCAGGGGATCAGAAAAAGGCCACAAAGACTTGCACTCACCATTCAATCTCGTTAGACTCACGGTCCTTCAGGAGCTCTTGCACCTCCTGCCGGCAGCGTTCCTGGTATTCTGGGTGTTTTGCAAGGTTGTACAGGACCCAGGAGAGGCCACTGGCTGTGGTGTCATGGCCTGAGGGGCATCCAGAGAGGCTTGGATCTCTGGCCTACTTCAGCACTAGAGTGTGGACAAAACCCTCACCTTAAGGCCCATGGGGGGATGGGGAGGGATGGCGTGATCCAGTGTCCACTTGCCAAGTTCCTGGGCTGGGGGAGAGACCTATCCCTCTGTGTAGTTACACACTGGGACCCTCACCTTCAAACATGAAGGTGTCAGCTTCAGCTCGGATGTCTTCATCTGATAATCCCTTCCCATCTTCATCCTGGAGAGAAAGCAAGATTCCCAGATTCACACAAGTTCTGAGGGTCCCCGAGCCTAAACTGAGACAATCTCTGAAGCTCCATTATCCATCTGGAAACCCAAGCTCAACCTGAAGTCCTAGACCTCCTTTGCTCCGTACCACCAGATGCCCCACCCACAGACCTCCTCCTTGAACTCTTTGCCTCCTGTGGCATCCATGGTAAAGGGAATCAATGATCCATAAATATTTTCATGTTTCTACATGATGTAACCTGGGTTACAGGATGACTGATGACAAGTTTACCTTAGAAGTAGAGATTAAAACCCATTCCTAATGCCTCCTGGAGATAAGGAATGGGTTGTACACCTGTAGAACATGCAGTCTTTGCCTTCTCAGTGAAGAGGTTCTTATTAAGCTCCAAAACAACTTCTTCTCATCTCTGCTCTGCTCTTGTCTATTCTTCTCTCCTCTCCACTATTTTCCCTTCCCCTCTACTCTCCTCCCTTCCCTTCCCTCCTCTCTCTTTTTCCTTCTCCCTTCCCTCCTCGAACACAGGAAAGAAGGAGAAGTCCTGTGTATGTTCCAAATTTCAAAAACTGGAAGTAAAACCACTACAATATTGTAAAGTAATTAGCCTCCAATTAAAATAAATAAGTTAGGGGGGGCAGTCCTAAGATGGTGGATGAATAGGACAGGGAGACCACTTTCTCCTCCACAAATTCATCAAAAGATCATTTGAATGCTGAGAAAATTCTAAAAAACAACTTCTGAATGCTGGTGGAGGACACCAGACACCCAGAAAAGCAGCCCATTCTCTTTGAAAGGAGGTAGGACACACACACAAAAAGACAAAAAGAGAGACAAAAGAGTTAGGGATGGAGACCCATCCTGAGGTGGGAGTCATGAAGGAGGAGAAGTTTCCAAACACCAGGAAACCCTCTCACTGGCAGGTCTGTGGGGAGTTTTGGAATCTCAGAGGGCAACATAACCAGGAGGAAAAAAGGAAAAACAACCTACAGAATACACACCTAACCACAACTCCCAGTGGAGAAGTAGCCCAGATGCTTGTGCCTGCCAGCAGCAAGGGGGGCTGAACAGGGAGGTGCGGGTTGCATGCTTAGGGTAAGGACTGGGCCTGAATGCCCTGGGGATAATCTGAGGGACCTAACTTGAGATAGAAAACCAAACTATGGGTTAACCAGAGAGAGAGACAAAAAATAAAACAGAGAGAGAGAGAGAAATTTCTCGTGAAAAGCTCTAACCTAAGGCACAGCCTGGTCCACTCACAGAACAAAGGATTGAGCGAATACCAGAGGAGAGCTAGCTGGTTGCAGAGCGGCCCCTCCCCTAGTTGCTAACAAAGTCTTCCTGGGATCCTGGACAGTTGACGTCTGCCAGGAGGGTCACAGCCTGAGATCAGCTCTGCAGAGGAGACACATGGCACACCTGAGGTGGTGCTCTCGCTGTGCACCCAGGAAATTGAGCGGCTAAGACTAGGGAGGTGATGAGACGCACCACACACCTGAGACAGTGCACTCGCCAAGCATCTGGTCACCTGAGCTGCTTGGACCTCGGAAGGACACAAAATGTAGGCCCAACCAAGTCTGTGCCTTGAGTACCTGAGAACCTGAACATGAGCAGCTTAGACCTGGGAAGTGCACGCAGCCCAGGGCCTTCTTTGGACAGTTCTGCTGCAGAACAACCTGGAGCCTGAGCAGTGTAGACCAGGAAAGCACACGTGCCGTGAGCGGGGGCAAACCCAGTGTGGCTCAGACACTGCGAGCACTCCCCACACATGCCAGTGATATTTGCTTGCAGTGTTCCTCTCTTCCCGCAGCACAACTGAACAAGTGAGTGTACATAAGTGAACACCTTAGCCCCCTTGTATTAGGGCGGAAATTAGACACTGAAGAGACTTGCAAACAGAGGAAGCCAAAAGAAACAAAGAAGAGGGAATCGCTTTGGAAGTGACAGGTGCAACAGATTAAAACCCTGTATTTAGCATTGACTATATTGGAAGGGGCCTATGGACCTTGAGAAGAAGTATAAGCTGGAACAAGGAACTATCTGAAACTGAACTGACCCCATACTGCCCTCAACAGCTCCAGAGAAATTCCTAGATATTTTTTATTATCATTTAAAAGTGTTTTTATTTTTAAGTTCTTTATTAGTCCTTTAATTTTCATTTTTATAACCTACTATTACCTTGCAAAAGACCCTATTTTTAAAGCAAATTTCATATATATATATATTTTATAATTTTTGTGATTTTTTAAAATATTATATTTTTGAGAGTCTAACTTCTACTTTAGATTTTTAATCTTTGCTTTTTGGTATTTGTTATCAATTTTGTACCTTTAAGAATCTAATCTTCAGTACCCATTTTTACTTAGAAGTGTGATTACTGGCTTGATTGCTCTCTCCCCTTTTGACTCTCCTTTCTCTCCCCCAGGTCACCTCTATCTCCTTCCTCCCCCTTCTCTTCTCTACCTGAATCTGTGAATCTCTTTGGGTGTTCTGGGCTGTGGAAAACACTTAGGGCACGATTACTGGCTACATTTATCTCTCTCCTTTTGACTCCCCCTCTTCTTTTGGTCACCTCCATCTCCTTCTTCCCTCTTCTCTTCTCTATGTAACTGTGAACCTCTCTGAGTGTTCTAGAATGTGGAGAACACATAGGGAATTGATTACTGGCTATAATGCTCTCGCCCCTTTTGATTCCCCCTCTTCTCCTCCTGGTCACCTCTATCTCCCTTCTTCCCCTTCTATTCTCCATGTAACTTTGTGAACCTCTCTGGATGTCCCTCACTGTGGAGAATCTTTTACCATTAATCTAGATGTTTCATCATTGGTGCTGTATGGATGGAGAAGTCTTGAGGCTACTGTAAGAATAAGACTGAAAGCCAGAGGCAGGAGGCTTAAGTCCAAAACTTGAGAACACCAGAAAACTCCTGATTCCAGGGAACATTAACCAACAAGAGCTCATCCCAAAGCCTCTATACCTACACTGAAACCAAACTCCACCCAAGAGCCAACAAGTTTCAGAGCAAGACATACCAAGCTAATTCTACAACAATGCAGGAACATAACTCTGAGCATTAAAATACAGGTGGCCAAAAGTCACACCAAACTCATATACATCTCAAAACTCACTACTGAACACTTCATTGCACTCCAGAGAGAAGAGATCCAGCTCCACCTACCAGAACCCGATGCAAGCTCCCCTAACCAGGAAACCTTGACAAGCCACTCGTCCAACCCCATCCACAGGGAGGAACCTCTACAACAAGGAGGAACCACAAACTTCCAGCATACAGAAAGGCCACCCCAAACACAGCAATCTAAACAAGATGAAAAGGCAGAGAAATATTCAGCAGGTTAAGGAACAGGATAAAAGCCCACCAAACCAAACAAAAGAGGAGGAGATAGGGAGTCTACCTGATAAAGAATTCAGAATAATGATAGTGAAAATGATCCAAAATCTTGAAAACAAAATGGAGTTACAGATAAATAGACTAGAGACAAGGACTGAGAAGATGCAAGAAAGGTCTAACAAGGACCAAGAAGAAACAAAAAAGAGTCAATCAATAATGAATAAGGCAATAAGTGAGATCAAAAGCACTCTGGAGGGAATCAACAGTAGAACAACTGAGGCAGAAGATAGGATAAGTGAGGTGGAAGATAGAATGGTGGAAATAAATGAAGCAGAGAAAAAAAAAAGAATTTAAAGAAATGAGGATAATCTCAGAGACCTCTGGGACAATGTTAAATGTCCCAACATTCGAATCATAGGAGCCCCAGAAGAAGACAAAAAGAAAGACCATGAGAAAATACTTGAGGAGATAATAGTTGGAAACTTCCCTAAAATGGGGAAGGAAATAGCCACCTAAATCCAAGAAACCCAGAGGGTCCCAAACAGGATAAACCCAAGGCAAAACACCCCAAGAAACATATTAATCAAATTAACAAAGCTCAAACACAAAGAACAAATATTAAAAGCAGCAAGGGAAAAGCAACAAAAAACACACAAGGGGAGTCCCATAAGGATAACAGCTGATCTTTCAATAGAAACTGTTCAGGACAGAAGGGAATGGCAGGGCATACTTAAAGTGATGAAAGAGGAAAAATCCACAACGCAGATTACTGTACCCAGCAAGGATCTCATTCAACTATGAAGGAGAAATCAAAAGCTTTACAGACAAGCAAAAGCTGAGAGAATTCAGCACACCAAACCAGCTCTCCAACAAATGCTAAAGGATCTTCTCTAGACAGGAAACACAGAAAGGGTGTATAAACTCTAATCCAAAACAATAAAGTATATGGCAGTGGAATGATACTTATCAATAATTACCTTAAATGTAAATGGGTTGAATGCCCCAACCAAAAGACAAAGACTGGCTGAATGGATAAAAAAACAAGACCCCATATATGCTGTCTGCAAGAGACCCACCTCAAAACAAGGGACACATACAGACTGAAAGTGAAAGGCTGGAAAAAGGTATTTCATGCAAATGGAGGCCAAAAGAAAGCAGGAGTAGCAATATGCATATCAAATAAAATAGACTTTGAAATCAAGGCTGTGAAAAGAGACAAAGAAGGCACTACATAGTGATCAAAGAATCAATCCAAGAAGAAGATATAACAATTCTAAATATATATGCACCCAACATAGGAGCACCACAATATGTAAGGCAAATGCTAACAAGTATGAAAGGGGAAATTAACAGTAACACAATAAAAGTGGGAGACTTTAATACCCCACTCACACCTATGGATAGATCAACTACACAGAAAATTAGCAAGGAAACACAAACTTTAATGATACAATGGACCAGTTAGACCTAAATGATATCTATAAGACATTTCACCCCCAAACAATGAGTTTCACCTTTTTCTCAAGTTCACACGGAACCTTCTCCAGGATAGATCACATCCTGGGCCATAAATGTAGCCTTGGTAAATTCAAAAAAATTGAAATCATTTCAAGCATCTTTTCTGATCACAATGTGGTAAGATTAGATGTCAACTACAGGGGAAAAAAGTATTAAAATGCAAACATATGGAGGCTAAACAACACACTTCTGAATAAACAACAAATCACAGAAGAAATAAAAAAGGAAATTAAAAAAAAAAAGCATAGAAACGAATGAAAATGAAAACACAACATCCCCAAACCTATGGGATTCAGTAAAAGCAGTGCTAAGGGGAAGGTTCATAGCAATACAAGCTTACCTCAAGAAACAACAGAAAAATCAAATAAATAACCTAACTACACCTAATGCAACTAGAAAAAGAAGAAATGAAGAACCCCAAGGTTAGCAGAAGGAAAGAAATCATAAAAATTAGGGCAGAAATAAATGAAAAAGAAACAAAGGAAACTATAGCAAAAATCAACAAAACGAAAAGCTGGTTCTTTGAGAAGATAAATAGAATAAACAAACCATTAGCTGGACTCATCAAGTAAAAAAGCGAGAAGAATCAAATAAAAAAAAATAGAAATGAAAACGGAGAAATCACAACAGATGACAGAAATACAAAGGATCATAACAGACTACTATCAGCAACTATATGCCAGTAATATGGACATTTTGGAAGAAATGGACAAATTCTTAGAAGAGTATAACTTTCCAAAACTGAACCAGGAAGAATAGAAAATCTTAACAGACCTATCTGGGGAAGGAAATGGCAACCCACTTCAGTATTTTGCCTAGAGAATCCTGTGGACAGAGGAGCCTGGTTGTCTGCTGTCCATAGGGTCGCATAGAGTCGGACATGACTGAAGTGACGTAGCATGCATGCATGTATTGGAGAAGGAAATGGCAACCCACTCCAGTATTCTTGCCTGGAGAATCCCATGGATAGAGGAGCCTGGTGGGCTGTCGTCTATGGGGTCACACAGAGTCAGACACAACTGAAGTGACTTAGCAGCAACAGAAGAAACAGACCTATCACAAGCACAGAAGTCAAAACTATAATCAGAAACCTTCCAACAAACAAAAGCCCAGGATGAGATGGCTTTACAGGTGAATTCTACCAAAAATTTAGAGAAAAGCTAACACCTATCCTACTCAAACTCTTGCAGAAAATTGCAGAGGAAGGTAAGCTTCCAAACTCATTCTATGAGGCCACCATCACCCTAATACCAAAATCAGAGAAAGATGCCACAAAAAAAGAAAACTACAGGCCAGTATCACTGATGAACATAGATGCAAAAATCCTCAACAAAATTCTAGCAAACAGAATCCAACAACATATTAAAAAGATCATACACTTGGGTCCTAAGAAGGTGGAGGAATAGGACGGGGAGACCACTTTCTCCCTGACAAATTCACAAAAAGAACATTTGAAAGCTGAGTAGATTCCACAAAACAACTTCTGAATGCTGGCAGAGGACATCAGGCACCCAGAAAAGCAGCTCATTGTCTTCAAAATATTATGTTTCCAACGGTAACTCTAAGAGGAGAAGCAGTGCAGATGCCCTCATCCACCACTAGCAAGAGGGGGCTGGGCAGGGAGGCATGGGCTGCATTGCTTAGAGTAAGGACCGGGCCTTAATGCCCTGAGGGCAATCTAAGGGAACTAACTTGAGATAGCAAACCAGACTGTGGGATAGCTATCCTGTGAAAAGCCCTAACCTAAGACACCACCCGGAGAAGGCAATGGCACCCCACTCCAGTACTCTTGCCTGGAAAATCCCATGGGCAGAGGAGCCTGGTAGGCTGTAGTCCATGGGGTCGCTAAGAGTCGGACATGACTGAGTGACTTCACTTTCACTCTTCACTTTCATGCATTGGAGAAGGAAATGGCAACCCACTCCAGTGTTCTTGCCTGGAGAATCCCAGGAACGGGGGAGCCTGATGGGCTGCCGTCTATGGGGTCGCACAGAGTCAGACACGACTGAAGTGACTTAGCAGCAGCAGCAGCAAGACACCACCAGGCCCGCTCACAGAACAAAGGACTGAGCAGAGCTAGCCGGCAGCGGACTGGCCCATCCCCCACTGGAGACAGGCAGGTGAGGGCAGCCAGAGCCAGAAGGGGGCAATCGTGGCCCCAGAGAGGGATTATCTACCAAACTGCAAGCAGGCTTCGTTGCTAACCAAGACTTCTTGGTATTCTGGATGGTCAACATCCACTGGGAAGGTCGCAGCCAGAAATCAGCTTCCCAGAAGAGACACACGGCGCACCTGAAAAGGTGCGCCAGTTGTACACCCAGAAAACCAAGCGGCAGGGGTGGGGGAGGCGATAAGTTGCAGCGACTGTGCTTGCCAAGCACCTGGTCACCTGAGCTGCTCGGATCTGGGAAGGGCACAAAACTCAGGCCCAAACGAGTCTGCACCTTTCTGGAGTACCTGAGTACCTGAACCTGAGAGGCTTAGACCTGGGAAGTGCATACACCCCAGGGCCAGCCTCAGACAGTTTCCAGCAGAGCAACCCAGAGCCTAAGCAGTGTAGACAGGGAAAGCACACATGCCGTGAGTGGGAGCAAACCCAGTGTGGCTGAGACATTGTGAGCACACGACACTGTTATTTGTTTGCAGTGTTCCTCCTTCCCCACAGCACGACTGAACAAGTGAGCCTAAAAAAGTGTCCACCACCGCCCCCTTGTGTCAGGGTGGAAATTAGACACTGAAGAGACCAGCAAACAGAAGCAGCTAAATCAAAGAGGGAACTGCCTTGGAAGTGACAGGTGCAATAGATTAAAACCCTGTAGTTAGCACCAACCACATAGGAAGGGGCCTATAGATCTTGAGAAGGATAAGCAGGATCAAGGAATTATCTGAAAATGAGTCAACCCCACACTGTCCACAACACCAGAGAAAGTCCTAGATATATTTTTACTATTATCATTCTTTAAATTAAAAATTTTTAAGTCCTCTATTACTCCTTTAATTTTTATTTTTATAACCTACTACTACTTTTCAAAAAAAAGAGACCCTATCTTTTAAAGCAAACTTCATATATAAATATTTTATAACTTTTTTGACTTTTTTTCTTTAATATTGTATTTTTGAGAATCTAACCTCTACTCTAGATTTTTAATCTTTGCTTATTGATATTTGTTATCAATTGTGTACCTTTAAGAACCCAATCTTCAGTACCCATTTTTCCTTGGGAGTGAGATTACTGGTTTGATTGTTCACTCCCTCTCTGGACTCTCCTTTTCTCCACCAGGTCTCCTCTATCTCCTCCCTCCCCCTTCTCTTCTGTACTCAACTTTGAATCTCTTTGTGTGTTCTGGGCTGTGGAAAACACTTAGGGAACTGATTACTGGCTGGATCTCTCTCTACTTTGATTCCAGCCTTTATCCTGCTGGCCACCTCTGTCTCCTTCCTCCCTCTACTCTTCTCTGTGTACCTCCGTGAACATCTCTGAGCGGTCCAGACTGTGGAGAGCACATAGGGAATTGATTACTGGCTAGCTTGCCCTCGCCCTATTTGATTTCCCCTCTTCTCCTCCTGGTCACTGCTATCTCCCTTCTCCCTCTACTCTTCTCCATGTAACTCTGTAAACCTCTCTGGGAGTCCCTCACTGTGGAGAAACTTTTCATCTTTAACTTAGATGTTTTATCATTGGTGCTGTGCAGATGGAGACGTCTTGAGGCTACTGTAAGAATAAGACTGAAAACAAGAGGCTTATGTCCAAATCCTGAGAACACCAGAGAACTCCTGACTCCAGGGAACATTAATTGGTAGGAGCTCATGAAAGGCCTTTATACGTACACTGAAACCAAGCACCACCCAAGGGCCAACAAGTTCCAGAGCAAGACATACCACACAAATTCTCCAGCAACACAGGAACATAGCCCTGAGCTTCAATATACAGGCTGCCCAAAGTCACACCAAACCCATTGACATCTCATAACTCATTACTGGACACTTCATTGCACTCCAGAGAGAATAAATCCAGCTCCACCCACCAGAACACCGACACAAGCTTCCCTAACCAGGAAACCATGACAAGCCACCTGTCCAACCCTACCCACAGCGAGGAACCTCCACAATAAAGAGGAACCACAAACTGCCAGAATACAGAAAGGCCACCCCAAACACAGAAATATAAACAAGATGAAGAGACAGAGGAATACCCAGCAGGTAAAGGAACAGGATAAATGCCCACCAAACCAAACCAAAGAGGAATCTACCTGATAAAGAATTCCAAATAATGATAGTGAAAATGATCCAATATCTTGAAAACAAAATGGAGTTACACATAAATAGCCTGGAGAAAAGGATTGAGAAGATGCAAGAACGGTTTAACAAGGACCTAGAAGAAAAAAAAAGAGTCGATATATGATGAAAATGCAATAAACGAGATAAAAAACACTCTGGAGGGAGCCAAAGTTGAATAACGGAGGCAGAAGGTAGGATAAGTGAGGTAGAAGATAGAATGGTGGAAATAAATGAAACAGAGAGGAAAAAATAAAAACGAATTTAAAGAAATGAGGACAACCCCAGAGACCTCTGCGACAATGTTAAATGCCCAAACATTCAAATCATAGGAGTCCTAGAAGAAGAAGACAAAAAGAAAGACCATGAGAAAATACTTGAGGAAATAATAGTTGAAAAATTCCTTAAAATGGGGAAGGAAATCACCCAAGTTCAAGAAACCCAGAGAGTCCCAAACAGGATAAACCCAAGGCAAAACACCCCAAGACACATATTAATCAAATTAACAAAGATCAAACACAAAGAACAATTATTAAAAGCAGCAAGGGAAAAGCAACAAATAACACACAAGGGGATTCCCATAAGGATAACAGCTGACCTTTCAATAGAAACTCTTCAGGCCAGGAGTGAATGGTAGGAAATACTTAAAGTGATGAAAGAAAATAACCTACAGCCCAGACTACTGTACCCAGGAAGGATCTCATTCAAGTATGAAGGAGAAATCAAAAGCTTTATAGACAAGCAAAAGCTGAGAGAATTCAGCACCACCAAACCAGCTCTCCAACAAATGCTAAAGGATCTTCTCTAGACAGGAAACACAGAAAGGGTGTGTAGACTACAACCCAAACAATAAAGTAAATGGCAACAGGATCATACTTATCAATAATTACCTTAAATGTAAATGGGTTGAATGCCCCAACCAAGAGACAAAGACTGACTGAATGGATACAAAAACAAGACCCTTATATATGTTGTCTAAAAGAGACCCACCTCGAAACAAGGGACACATACAGACTGAAAGGGAAGGGCTGGAAAAAGATATTCCATGCAAACAGAGACCAAAAGAAAGCAGGAGTGGCAATACTCATATTTGATAAAATAGACTTTAAAACAAAGGCTGTGAAAAGACAAAGAAGGACACTACCTAATGATCAAAGGATCAATTCAAGAAGATATAACAGTTATAAATATATATGCACCCAACATAGGAGCACCGCAATATGTAAGACAAATGCTCACAAGTATGAGAGGGGAAATTAACAATAACACAATTATAGTGGGAGACTTTAATACTGCACTCACACCTATGGATAGATCAACTAAACAGAAAATTAACAAGGAAACACAAACTTTAAATGATACAACAGCCCAATTAGACCTAACTGATCTCTATAGGACATTTCACCCCCAAACAATGAATTTCACCTTTTTCTCAAGTTCACACGGAACCTTCTCCAGGATAGATCACATCCTGGGCCATAAATCTAGCCTTGGTGAATTCCAAAAATCTGAAATCATTTCAAGCATCTTTTCTGACCACAATGCATTAAGATTAGATGTTAATTACAGGAGAAAAACTGTTAAAAGTCCCAACACATGGAGGCTGAACAACACGCTGGTGAATAAATAACAAATCCAGAACAAATCAAAAAGGAAATCAGAATATGCTAGAAATGAATGAAAATGAAAACACCACAACCCCAAACCTGTGAGACACTGTAAAAAGAGTGCTAAGGAGAAGGTTCATAGCAATACAGGCATACCTCAAGAAACAAGAAAAAAGTCAAATAAAAACCTAACTCTACACCTGAAGCAACTAGAAAAGGAAACAATGAAGAACTCTAGGGTTAGTAGAAGGAAAGAAATCTTAACAACCAGGGCAGAAATAAATGCAAAAGAAACCATAGCAAAAATCAACAAAGCAAAAGCTGGTTCTTTGAGAAGATAAATAAAATTGACAAACCATTAGCCAGACTCATTAAGACACAAAGGGAGAAAAATCAAATCAATAAATTAGAAATGAAAATGGAGAGATCACAACAGACAACACAGAAATACAAAGGATCATAAGAGACTACTATCAGCAACTATATGCCAATAAAATGGACAACTTGGAAGAAATGGACAAATTGTTAGAAAAGTACAACTTTCCAAAACTAAACCAGGAAGGAATAGAGACTCTTAACAGACCCATCATAAGGATGGAAATTGAAACTGTAATCAGAAATCTTCCAACAAACAAAAGCCCAGGACCAGATGGCTTCACAGCTGAATTCTACCAAAAATTTAGAGAAGAGCTAACACCTATCCTACTCAAACTCTTCCAGAAAATTGCAGAGGAAGGTAAACTTCCAAACTCATTCTATGAGGTCACCATCACCCTAATACCAAAACCTGACAAAGATGCCACAAAAAAAGAAAACTGCAGGCCAATATCACTGATGAACATAGATGCAAAAATCTTTAACCAAAGTCTAGCAAACAAAATCCAACAACACATTAAAAAGATCATACATCATGACCAAGTGGGATTTATCCCAGGTGTGCAAGGATTCTTCAATATCCACAAATCAATCAATGTAATACACCACATTAACAAATTGAAAAATAAAAGCCATATGATTATCTCAATAGATGCAGAGAAAGCCTTTGACAAAATTCAACATCCATTTATGCTAAAAACTCTCCAGAAAGCAGGAATAGAAGGAACATACCTCAACACAATAAAAGTTATAACAAACCCACAACAAACATTATCCTCAATGGTGAATAATTGAAAGCATTTCCCCTAAAGTCAGGAACAAGACAAGGGTGCCCACTCTCACCACTACTGTTCAACATAGTTTTGGAAGTTTTGGCCACAGCAATCAGAGCAGAAAAAGAAATAAAAGGAATCCAAATTGGAAAAGAAGAAGTAAAACTCTCACTGTTTGCAGATGACATGATCTTCTAATAGAAAACCCTAAAGACCCTAAAGACTCCACCAGAAAATTACTAGAGCTAATCAATGAATACAGTAAAGTTGCAGGATATAAAATTAACACAGAAATCCCTTGCATTCCTATACACTAACAATGAGAAAACAGAAAGAAATTAAGGAAACAATTCCATTCACCATTGCAACGAAAAGAATAACATACTTATGAATATACCTACCTAAAGAAACAAAAAACCTATATATAGAAAACTATAAAACACTGGTGAAAGAAATCAAAGAGAACACTAATAGATGGAGAAATATACCGTGTTCATGGATTGGAAGAATAAATATAGTGAAACTGAGTATACTACCCAAAGCAATCTATAGATTCAATGCAATCCCTATGAAGCTACCAACGGTATTTTTCACAGAGCTAGAATAAATAATTTCACCATTTGTATGGAAATACAAAAAACCTCTAGTAGCCAAAGCAATCTTGAGAAAGAAGAATGGAACTGGAGGAATCAACCTGCCTGACTTCAGGCTCTACTACAAAGCCACAGTCATCAAGACAGTATGGTGCTGGCACAAAGACAGAAATATAGATCAATGGAACAAAATAGAAACCCCAGAGATAAATCTACACACCTATGGACACCTTATCTTTAACAAAGTAGGCAAGAATATACAATGGAGAAAAGACAATCTCTTTAGCAAGTGGTGCTGGGAAAACTGATCAACCACTTGTAAAAGAATGAAACTAGAACACTTTCTAACACCGCACACAAAAATAAACTCAAAATGGATTAAAGATCTAAACATAAGACCAGAAACTATAAAACTCCTAGAGGAGAACGTAGGGAAAACACTCTCTGACATAAATCACAGCAGGATCCTCTATGACCCACCTCCCAGAATATCGGAAATAAAAGCAAAAATAAACAAACGGGACCTCATTAAAATTAAAAGTTTCTGCACAACGAAGGAAACTATAAGCAAGGTGAAAGTACAGCCTTCAGAATGGGAGAAAATAATAGCAAACAAAACAACTGACAAAGAATTAATCTCAATAATATACAAGCAACTCCTATAGCTCAATTCCAGAAAAATAAAAGACCCAATCAGAAAATGGGCCAAATATCTAAACAGACATTTCTCCAAAGGAGACATATAGATGGCTAACAAACACATGAAAAGATGTTCAACATCACTCATTATCAGAGAAATGCAAATCAAAACCACAATGAGGTACCATTTCACACCGGTCAGAATGGTTGCTATCCAAAAGTCTACAAACAGTAAATCCTGGAGAGGGTGCAGAGAAAAGGGGACCCTCTTACTCTGTTGGTGGGAATGCAAACTAATACAGCATCTATAGAGAACAGTGAAGAGATTCCTTAAAAAAAACAGAACTGCCATTCAGTTCAATTCAGTTCAGTCGCTCAGTAGTGTCCGACTCTTTGTGACCCCATGAATCACAGCACGACAGGCCTCCCTGTCCATCACCAACTCCTAGAGTTTACTCAACTCATGTCCATCGAGTTGGTGATGCCATCCAGCCATCTCATCCTCTGTCGTCCCCTTCTCCTCCTGCCCCCAATATCTCCCAGCATCAGGGTCTTTTCCAACGAGTCAACTTTTCACATGAGGTGGCCAAAGTATTGGAGTTTCTTTAGCATCAGTCCTTCTAATGAACACCTAGGACTGATCTCATTTAGAATGGACTGGTTGGATCTCCTTGCAATCCAAGGGACTCTCAAGAGTCTTCTCCAACACCACAGTTCAAAAGCATCAATTCTTCGGCGCTCAGCTTTCTTCACAGTCCAACTCTAACATCCATACATGCCCACTGGAAATACCATAGCCTTGACTAGACGGACCTTTGCTGGCAAAGTAGTGTCTCTGCTTGTTGATATGCTATCTAGGTTGGTCATAATTTTCCTTCCAAGGAGTAAGCATCTTTTAATTGCCATATGATCCAGCAATCCCACTGCCAGGCATACACGCTGAGGAATCCAGAAGTGAAAGTGACATGTGTACCCCATGTTCATCGCAGCACTGTTTACAATAGCTAGGAAATGGAAACAACCTAGATGTCCACTGGCAGACTAATGGATAAGAAAGCTGTGGTACATATACACAATGGAATATTATTCAGCTATTAAAAAGAATACATTTGAATCAGTTCTAATGAGGTGGATGAAACTGGAGCCTGTTATACAGAGTAAAGTAAGTCAGAAAGAAAAACACCAATACAGTATATTAACGCATATTTATGGAATTTAGAAAGATGGTAATGATGACCTTATATACGAGACAGCAAAAGAGACACAGATGTGAAGAACAGACTTTTGGACTCTATGGGAGAAGGTGAGGGTGGGATGATTTGAGAGAATAGCATTGAAACATATACATCACCATATGTGAAATAGATTGCCAGTCCAGGTTCGATGCATGAGACAGGGTGCTCAAGGCTGATGCACTGGGATGACCCAGAGGGATGGGATGGGGTGGGAGGTGGGAAGGGGATTCAGGATGGGGAACACATGTACACCCATGGCTGATTCATGTGAATGTATTGCAAAAACCACTACAATATTGTAAAGTAATTAGCCTCCAATTAAAATAAATAAATTAATAAAAAAAACTGAAGGTATTTGTTCTGTAATGTCAAGCATGGCTACATGGGCAGATAAAGGAATCATGGAGATCTCAGAGGCATTTGGGAATGGGGAGCAGAGATACCATTCTACTCTGGTTACTGTTACTGCTATAAGTAATAAATGGATTTTTATGATCCAGTATTCTGTATGTAACATGGATATATACAGTTTATTTCTGTAGTAGACTAACTTACTAATTGGGAAGGAGAGTAAAATCTCAAGCCTTCACAGTTTCAGACTTAGCAGTCCCCTGCCGGCTGCACCCCACATGTGCATGTGTGTTAGTTGCTCAGTCCTGTCTGACTCTTTGCAACCCCATGGACTGAAGCCCACCAGGCTCTTCTGTCCGTGGAATTCTCTAGGCAAAAATACTGGAGTGGGTTGCCATTTCCTACTCCAGGGGATATTCCTGACCTAGGGATTGAACTTGGGCCTCCTGCACTGGAGGTGGATTCTTGACTGTGTGAGCCACCAGGGAAGGCCTGTGTATTCCACATGGTCATCTCTAAAACGTACCCCTAACCCAGCCCTTCCTTCAACAAGAATCTCACATGGCTCCCCAGCACCCTTTGCATCCAGTTCAAGTTCTTTGATTAAATCAAGTTCCTAAGGCCTATACTGCTTCTTGAATTCAGATCCCAGAGGAGCCCACCTTGGTCAGCAGGAGTACATCAATAAAGTCCAAAGTCTTGGTCTTCTCCTTGGCCTTGAGGAAGTCACCAATATCTTCCTTGGGGAGGGTGCAGCGCCGCTCCTGGATGACAGCACCTGTGAAGTCGTGCACGAGGCGGCAGGCTCTGCGGAAGCGCCACCCATCAGGGGTGAGGTAGTACAGGAAGTCCATGTGCAGGAAGATCTGCTGATATCGTTTTGCCACAAGGGCACTGAGCTCCAAGATGGCAGTGATATAGTCACTGGGCTTCCTACAGGATGAGAGCATGAAAATCCAACAATTTAAAATATCTGATGTCTGAAATAAACTTTGAACAGAACCCTCTTCTCAAACACCTTCCATGGCTCTCTGGAAAGCTCAGGAGATAGTTCTTATCCTCTTTGGTTTCAAAATGTTCTTAAGATATAAAGATACCCATGCCTCCATCCTTATCTCCAAGATGTCTCCTCACTATTGCACATACCATGCTCCTCCTAGCCTCCTGGCCTTTATCAAACAGTTCTACTCACCTAAAAGGATGGCTTCTTCTCTTTCCCCTTCTTGTTCTTTGATGTCCAGATCTGACCCACCTCCTCCAAGAAGACCTTTCTGATTGTCCTGGTCAACCCTCCCTCACCCATCTACTCCTGTGGATCTGTGGCTCATGTTCCCCAGGCCCTTAGGTGAGACTCACTCCTGGCAATTGCTGTCGTAACTGAAGACACATTTCTGCAGACTGTCCAGGGTCATGAGGCTGATATGTTCAAACATGTCCAGATGGGTGTGGCCCTCTGTGATCAGACGCTGCCACTTAGCCTGGACAGAGAAGGGGACACAGCTGATGCTGAGAACTGCCTCTCTGGTGCCCCTTCCTAACCCCAGATACCAAGATGCACTCCCTGGAGTCTGTCTCCCGGTCCGAGGCACCCACCCCCAGGGAGGACCAGGCTCATGTAGGAGTGAAAACTGTTACTATTAGGACATGAAGTCTCCATTACTGGGAGTCAGAAGATCTGGGTTTTGTAATCCTGATTCTACCTACTATACTGTATGTGCATGAGTGTGTGCTCAGTTACTCAGTTGTGTCTGACGCTGTGTCTGATACTTTGGACTGTGGCCCCCCAGTCTCCTCTGTCCTTAGGATTTTTCAGGCAGGAATAGTATAGTGGGTTGCCATTTTCTCTGCTAGGGGATGTTCCCAACTCAGGGATCAAACCCTCATCTCCTGAGTCTCCAGCGTTGCAGGCGGATTCTTTACCTGTTGAGCCCATACTTTGTCCATCATTGGTCAACTTTTCATAAAGTTAAGTGCTAACAAATGTTGGTTTTCATCATTTTCATTGTTATAAGTTGATTAGGAAAATGATCCCTATGTTAATAGAGATAGTCCTCCATGAGCCCTGAGTACTCCTGCACTTTTTTATTTTTTTGGTTTTGCCAAAAAATTCTAAGACCCCTATGTTCTTTACCTGGGCCATTTCTCAGAGTTGTGTTTGTAGCAAACAACCTGCTTCTAACTGCTATAAATGCCACAGAGTTCCTAAATTTCCCTCCCCTGTGATATGAGTAGACATCCACAGAAGCTCACCTGTGTTATTTGTATGAGATTTGGTGACTTGGAAGAAGAATGCAAACCAACAAGAAGCACATGCTGTTTGCTGTGCCAAGAGTAATAAACTGTCCTTTGTCTGTGACTTAGGAGTCTCATGTATTCTGGCAGAATCCAAGAAACAGTGACAAGCTCCCTTATCAGCTTGCAAGTATGAAAAAAATCACAGGCACTTCACAAAAGTCTGTGCTCCAGTTCTTTACTTTCCTATGTATATATCAAAACCCTTTCAATGTAATTTTTCAGTAACTCTACTTGGAGGTGGAGACTCTTTCACCATCCTTTGATTCTGAGCTGGCCTTGGACTTTCTTTGGTCAACAGACTGCAGTGAAAATGATGAGGTGATCGTTCCAAACCTAGACCCCAAGGGGCACTGCAGCTTCCTCTCAGTCTTTTCATACCCTGCCTCTACCATGTGGACCAGCCTGAGATGCCTTTTGAAGGGAGAGAATCACATGAAAGCAAGTCTATTTACCCTACCCGAGGTCATGCTAGATCAGCTTACAGCCAACCAAGCTTCAAACCTGTGAGAGGACTGACCCCAGACCAGCAATACTTCCTATCTGTATTGTTCTCTGTACATCCCATGCTTGACCAGTTCCTGCTTCACCTACACCTTATTCACATTTCCTCTTACTCATGGAGCCTAATCAGTAAATGCTGACATACTTGCTCTCAGCCACAGATACACATGATGGGATATCACTCCTGGACTTTGCTTCAGACACATAAGATCCCTTTATCCATTAAACCACTGATGTATGTCTGTGTTATTGACTCCAGCTCTTTCTTCAGTCTTGAGTCTTGCAGTGCTGCAGGGGACAGTCCAACACGACCAGACCCTCAGCTGATCACTGGTACATGAGTGGCCCCATCCACAACCAGAGAAACCACCCAACTGATTCACAGTCTTGCTGTAAGTACTAAACCCTTATTGTTTTCAAGTGATTCATTACTCAGAAATAACTACTCCCTGATACTCATATTCATTATTATCATCAAATATGTCTCAAGATTCTAAGGCCTTCTGTGAAGGTAAAACAGAAGCTAACACCTTCTGAGCATCTACTATGTGCCAGGGACGTGGCTCCATTATATCTTGAAAGTGAAAGTCATTCAGTTATGTACGACTCTTTGTGACCCCATGGACTGTAGCCTGCCAGACTCCCCTGCCCATGGAATTCTCCAGGCAAGAACATTGGAGAATGGCAACACTTGGTTGCCATTTCCTTCTCCAAGGGATCTTCCTGACCCAGGGGTTGAACCCAGGTCTCCTGCATTGCAGGCTGATTCTTTACCATCTGAGCCACCAGGCAAGCTCAGCTTGCAGGATATCTTGACCACCCTGCAAAGCAGGGATCATATTACACTCTTTATATAGCCAAGGACACTGAGGCCAAAAAAGGAAAAACAATGGACTCGAGGCAATCAGAAGGAGAAATCCAGACAAGACGTCTGAGTCCCCATTGTCCCCAAGACTCCAGCTGGGACCCTGGGTTCAAGAGACTCACATGCATGATGTCTGCACTCTTGGTGAAAATCTTCATATAGGGCTTCAGGATGTTGAAGTGGAAGGCAGGTGTCAGCATGCGACGGTGCCTGCTCCACTTGTCACCAGCACTCAGCAGGAGCCCATCCCCTAGAAGAGATAATCACGGGGAATGAGCAAAGAAAGAACCTTCTCCTGGGTCTCCAAGGTCATCCCCAACCCCCTTCACTCACAGTTACTCACCCAGCCAAGGCTTCAGAAAGTTGTAGAAGATCACATTCTTGGGTGCGATGGCAGCTGATATGAATGAGGACCATCAGGGACCAAGGAGAGGGGGAGAGGAGGGTCTTTTGGTGGGGAGTGGAGGCTCCCAGCCAGGAATCTGCATTCCCCCTCCACGCCCAACATAGCAGAACACCGAGAGCACAGGAAGCTGGGAGGGGAGAGGAGACCAGACCAGGCCGCAGTACAGAACAAAGCAAAGGCAGAGCCCATAGACACAATGTGCTTAGACACACCCCAACCTGACACATGACTGGACATTGCATCTTCTAACTCCCAACCATAGTCCATCACTTTACAAAACACCTTTATGGGGACCTAGGACACCACATCTGCCCTAGCACTGACCCCTTCTGAGACATCTGACATGGTCCCATGTCTTAACAAGTCCTAATAAGGCCACACCATGAATGACACAATATGACATGACAGAATGCTTTGCCATGGGCCTGAAGACAATCTAACATGACCTCAGTGTGCCCCAGGTGGACTCCAGACAGGACTTGAATACACTGATGACACAGACCTGAACCAGGCAAAACTCAAACATATCCTAAACATCAGACAAGATTCACATAAAGTCTCAGGCATTTCTCAGAGTGATCCTGGAGTTCCAGACCTCAGACAAACATCCAGAAGTGACCAACTGGAGAACCAGGCAATCTCTAACAGTATCTCAGACAAGAACCAGAGAGGCTCCAAGATGCCTCAAATGTCCTTGGCCACAGATGAGCTCTAGACATGACTGAGAACATCTCTGAACTCAGATTTAAACATATACCAGGTATCACTAGGTATAACATACACTAACTGTAACCAGAATCCATGTAGAAACATACATCTGATCAGACGTGGCCATTCAGCAGACATTGCACAGACATGACTGGAGAGCATGCAGCTGGGATTCTGCAGTGGGAGACAGTGGCATCTTTGCCATGCCCCCTTCTGCCTGCATCCTGGTCACTTGTATAACTAGAGGCAACACAGAGACCATGGCGATGGGCAAGCTATGGCCAGGGGGGCATCTACCTGGAGCAAAGAGCACAGGCTTGATGCAGGTGGGGTGGAAGATGCGGATGCTCGCGTGCCAGGGCCCCACCCACCAGCAGCACGCATCTCCATAGGTGCTGGCCAGGCCCTGTGTGTACAGGAGACCTTCCTCTGAGCTCTGAATCTGGAGAGGAACAAGTAGGACCTAATTTGCACTCTTCTAGGCTGCCAGAGGGAAGGAACTGCAGGGCAGTGATCCAGAGCTGGGATGATGAATCACCTCCAGCAGCTGCTCCTCTGTCCTCAGCCTCCTGCCACCCTCTGTCCCCTTATCCTCCATATGCGATAATTGGGGTCCCTTGAGTTTAGGGATAAGAAGGGTCTTTCCCTGTTTGGATCCCAAACACCGTGTTCCCCTGACTTCTCTTCCATCACGATATTCCGGATAAGGACACTGAGGCTCTGAACGATGGAGTCTGTTGCCCACATTCTCTCAGACAAGAAACCTGAGACATGTGCCAACATCTGTCTGAACCCAGGGTCTGTGTTCTTAACCATCAAATCACTCTGAGCCTCAAAACAACAGCTTAGAGGACCCTTAAACCACTTCCAAAACTGGGTACTCAGAGTTTCAGGGACACAGGAATGGGTCCTATGACACAGGCTAGGGAAATTAAAGGAAATCCTGTGTCTTCCTGAAAATGTTGTCAGTGAGCTCACTTTTCCATGGGGGTTGAGCTTGTTGGATTCAGTTTTACCAAGATGATAGGAAAGCCACCACAGAGGAACAGAGAACTAAACAATGAAAACAGATTTCTTACATTATATAGACATGGATAGATCTGGGTCTGAAGATACCCCTCCTTGGATTTCATATAGTCACTTGATTCCTTTTCTTTCCATCCATCATACACCATGGCATTTCTGCCACTAACAGCTGGAGGAGACTTCAGCAGCCAGAGAGAGCCAGGGCCCTTCTCGTGTTCACTCTGCATTCTTGGGTCTGAACCCAGGTTTGTGTTACACGCTGCCTGTTCCCCTGCTTGCCTGGTCATCTGTCTGTGGATGGGAAGGTCAGGGGACAAGGGAAGAGAACCAGGTTGGGGTGGAGTCTCCTCAGGGAGATTCCTGGCAACTGAGAAGGAGGGCACTGATCTAGAAGTGGACCAGCTCCAAGATAGGGTAGAAGAAAGTGACCCACCCACCAGAGAGGTGGATGTCATGGGAATAGCAACTTATACGTACACCAGCCATAAGCCGTCATTGCTTAGCACCTGGGGATAGGTGAGGGCTGAGAGCAGGTCTGGCGGGGGACCTGGGATGTTATGGATGCCCATACATCACTCCATACTCTGTTTTAAAAACTTTCTGCTCATTGTTCCGGACCGAGTTTTAACTCCTCCTCCAGGAAGCCTTCCAGCATCCCCCAGAAGAGAACCTTGCTTCTTCTCTGGGTTTGCAGAGCTCATTTCCCTCTGGCAAATTCCTGACCACACCAGGTCACAGATCTCCCTGCCTGAATCTGAATCTTCATGTCCTGTCTTTTACCCAGGACACCAGGGTGGGGTGTAAATGGCAGTGAGAGGAAGGAGGAGGCTATGAGATGGCGGTGATCAATACATGAAGGAAAGAGGAAGATGGCAGAGAGAGGAGGGGGAGGGGGTTGGGGTCCTGTAGGGGCCACGCGGAAGCTTGGCAGGGGTGGGGCTGGAAGCCCTGAGGTGTGTCATGGCACCCACCACCACCAGCTCTGCCTGGGTACCTGAGGCACTGGCAAAAGTCCGGATCAAGTCAGGGTGGCAGAAAATGACCAGGGGGATGATGGGGCCCATCCACATCAAGTAACCCTGAGGGTAGTTGGTCACCAGCTGAGTTACTTTGCTCAAGCCCTGCTCCGTCGGGGGGACCTGTAAGCAAGGTAAGGGCCATCACTTCACAGGAGAGTCCATTGAGGTGGACAGAGTGTGGGATCCTATACAGATGGAGGGAATCTCTGCTTCCTCCTTCCCTCTGGGGGAAGGAGGGACCTGGAGGCTGTCCAAGTCCCAAGGGTCTATCCCAAGGCACAGGGAGAAGACAGGCTCTCTGCCCACAGGGAGGCAGATCTTGGCTTGAGAAGACACATTTTTCCTGTCCTGGGAGACAAAAAAGGAGATCCTCAGTGGGTAGCAGGGTGGGTAGCAGGGTGACTGGGCTTTGGTCCAACACTCTCCCATGTTTTTCCTGCTCCACTCGGCTTCTGATTTCTTGCATGGCAAGGGCTCTGCAGACCTCTGACCTTATAGCCCTGGCCATCCCCCAGGGACAACATGAACTCTGCCTGTTAACCAAAGGAGGAACATGGTCTTCACTGCTCAGGCTCCGTGCAGAGTGCATCCTGTCTGTTTCTCTGTGAGTTATGGGCATGCCTTTCAATTGTGCCATTTTCAAAAGCAGAAACTGATGCCATATCCCCTCAAAGGGGAAGAAGTGCACGTTGCCTCCTAGTAAAGCACCCTCTCCCTCATGATGCTCCATTCAAACCTGACAAATACCCTCAGGTACTCTAGGCAGGTGGCATAAAACGCTTTCACCTTTGTGACTTTCTCCCCTCTCCCAAGGCCCTAAGGTGAGGATTCAAAGCACTAGATGAGACTGGCCCAGAGAAGGAGCGTGGCTCAGCTGAAGTCACACAGAAGAGTGACTGAAACAGTTCCCACGGCCACGCCCTTGGAGGCAGAGAAGGCAGAACTGGAGAAGTTTGTAACATTCCTGCTGCTTCCAGGGCTCGCTGAGACCATTTGAAGATCTGGAACCTCAGCAAATCTTCGCAGTGAGCTTTGGACACCCTCCGCTGTGAACTTTGCCTTAATGAATAGCAATTGCAAAAAGTCCTCCCCCAAGTTGTAGTTCTCATCCCAGGCATGAAAGGAAAAGTTGTCTGGGAGATTGGAGGAGCTGAATATAATCCCTTTGACCTTGACTGAGGGAGATGATGGCAAGTTGATCACCTCAGTCATCAAGCATTTATTTTGAGCACTTACATGGCTCCAGTCCTGGACTGGGCACTGTAGTGTCTGCGCCCCCAAACTATCATCAAATTGGGAAGTGGTTACTAAGTAATTGGACGATTACCCATTTCATTAATCATGAGTGGGGTCAAGTCATAAGTATCAGTCTGGGGTACAAGCTAGGAAGGTGTGGAGGTCGGGTAGGTCTAAGAAGGGTTCTGAAAGAGGAAGTGAGTAGCTGGCTTTATCTACATTGGGCAACAGGCCCATTGGGACATCTTCGGGGGAGGGATGAGAGTTAAATTAGAGGAAGGGGTCCTGGAAAGGGGAGGAGGTGGGCAGCTGTGCTCCTGTAGGTGGGAATGGGGCGGTGGTAGTTATTTCCCTTAGGAAAGCTGTGGCTGAGAACAAGACACAAGGGTATGGGCCCCGTGCAGAGCAGACGCTGGATGGTGAATCTTATCAGGTGCATAATGTATGGAAGTCAGGCAGGGAATGGACTCCAAAGCAGGCTAGGACTGGAAGGACAGGATGTGGAGAACGTCTCGATGGCAGAGTAAAGGAATGAATGAGTGAGGGAAGAGGGGGTTCCTTGGCTTCCCTGTCTTCTCTGCTGTCCTAGACCCCAGCCCAAACCTGAGCCCCATTCCTGACCTCCCAGGAAGTCCATCTACCTTGACTTCCCCGACTCAATCTGCTGCCCACACTCACCAGGCCCAGGTGACCCAAGAACCAGTTGCGTTTTGGGGGCTGCGGGAAACATCGGAGGCGGCGAGAGTTGTTGTAGAAGGTGTAGGTCCAGGCCAGGACACGGGCCAGGAGCCAGGAGGCCCCAACCAGCAGCAGCAGCAGCCACGGGGAGGCTGCCACAGGCCCGAGCCCCAGCCAGGACAGGCTCAGCTCTAGCATCCTGTGGTCAGATGGGGTGCAGGGTGGTGAGTCCTGAGGATGAAGGAAGAGACAGTGATGGTGAGCTGTGAGGCAGAGACGGAAAGAGGGAAAGGGGCAAGGGAGTGAGGGGCAGGGATAGGGAGGGCTGGGGACGGGCAAGAAGGACTCAGAGACAGACAGACAGGGACTGGGAGAGGGGAGGGAGAAACAGAAATTTAGAGGAAGAGGGAGAGACAGAGACAGAGACAGACAGACAGACAGACAGACAGACAGACAGACAGACACACACACACACACACACACACTGGTATCCACTCATCTCCCAGGTCATCTCATTCCCTGGAGCCACCCTGCCTTGGGCATCTGCCTTCCCCACCTTGGGCCAGAACCCTCAGCTTCTTACCTTCTGTGTGGGCTGGCTTGTGGCACACAACTTCTTCTACCCTCCACCTGGGATGGCTGGGTCTGACCCCAGATCTAGAGGAAGCTGCCAGGGGCCGGGCTAAATCAGCCAATCCCCACAGCTTCCTTACTTCCTCCCCACCTGGCAGCTGTCTGGATACAGGGTGGGGGGAGGGGGAGCTGCCTGTGAATCAGCTCAGGATCTGCCCTCCTGTGTGGACACTGGCTCCTCTGGACTCAGTACCTCCCATGTGAGCAAGTTGTGGTGCAGACAAAGGTGACTCTGGGCCTCCAGGTTCACAGCCACCCCTGCACTTCCAAGGCCAGTGTGTGGCAGGCAAAAGCATGCACAGGAAGGCAGGGCAAAGCTCTCTGCAGCTCCTCTCCGCACATGGGCCAGGAAGCCTTCACACACCATTTCCAGGCCTGGAATCAGGAAGCTCAGAACTGTTAAAATTCTGGCTTTTGGGGTCACACACAGCCTGGCAGGAGTTCAGGTTGTGTCTCCAAGCAGCCCAGGGTCTGGGGTGAGACGTGACTGCTGCAGAACAGGAATAGAGAAACCTACTTGACTGGGGATTACCTGCATCAGACTCAGAAGATAAAGGGCCCATTTGGAAGAGGGTTCCTGGAGGCTGTGAGGAGCTTAGAGAGAGCAGGGTCCACACGGGGGAGGGCAGAGCTGGGAGTGTTCTGCCCTGCCCTTGCTCTGATTGTGGGCTCTGTGTACCCTCTATGGGCTCAGTCTTCCCATCTGGGAAATGGGATGTTGGATAAGACCCTGAGAGGGGGACCAAGAAGGGTTCTACAGGAAGATGGTAAGGATCAAGAGTGCCCAAAAAGATGGAATGAAGGAAAAGGGCTAGCTACTACTACTTGTGCCAGTGTATGTTGTGGAGCCCTATGCCAAGGTCACAGGACAAAAAGCTCTGCAAATGACCAAGTCCCATAGCAACTGCTGCCATGAACCTCTGGACCTAAACTGGCCTGTTTCCTGACACCATGTTAGGTGAAATACCCGCCCTATAACAACCCACTCCAGCATTCTTGCCCAAGAAATCCATGGACAAGAGAAACCTGGCGGGCTACATTCCATGGGGTTACAAAGAGTCAGATGCAACTGAATACACACATAGCATCCTAACTGATCACCTAATACCACCCTTGCAGTAGGAATTTTCTCTGTCTTCAGTTCAGTTCAGTTCAGTTCAGTCGCTCAATCGTGTCCGACTCTTTGTGACCCCATGAATCACAGCACGCCAGGCCTCCCTGTTCATCACCATCTCCCAGAGTTCACTCAGACCCACATCCATCGAGTCCATGATGCCATCAGCCATCTCATCCTCGGTCATCCCCTTCTCCTTCTGCCCCCAATCCCTCCCAGCATCAGAGTTTTTGCCAATGAGTCAACTCTTTGCATGAGGTGGCCAAAGTACTGGAGTTTCAGCTTTAGCATCATTCCTTCCAAAGAAATCCCAGGGTTGATCTTCAGAGTGGACTGGTTGGATCTCCTTGCAGTCCAAGGGACTCTCAAGAGTCTTCTCCAACACTACAGTTCAAAAGCATCAATTCTTTGGCACTCAGCCTTCTTCACAGTCCAACTCTCACATCCATACACGACCACAGGAAAAACCATAGCCTTGACTAGACGGACCTTAGTCGGCAAAGCAATGTCTCTGCTTTTGAATATGCTATCTAGGTTGGTCATAACTTTTCTTCCAAGGAGTAAGCGTCTTTTAATTTCATGGCTGCAATCACCATCTGCAGTCTTGAGGCTATAAAAATTGGCTACTAGCCTGTGAAAGGGTTCAGCTCTCCCTTGAGCCTGCCCACTGTTCTAAAAACATCTCCTACTCTAATAAAATAGTCTCCTCTCATTCTGCCTCATGTCTGGAAATTCTTTTCCAACCCATACACAGACCACGACATGTGCCAGTAGCCCACATATAGTAAGCCTACTCTGTGCAGACAACTGTATGTAAAGATTGCCTACTCTGTGCTGGGTACCTCAAAAACCATGCCTACAGGGGTCAGAAATTCTACATAAAGCATGCCTACTGTGTGTCAGATGCTCTACGTAAAGCGCATCTACTGTGCCATGTACTCTGTATAAATCTTGTCTAGTGTATGCCAGGTGTTGTACACAAAGCATGCCCGCTGTGAGTTTGGTCATCTTCATAAGGCACATCCACTGTGTGCAGGTTGCTCTATGTAAATATGCCTACTGTGCGCCACATGCCTGACATAAAGCATACCTGCTGTGTGTCAACTGCTCTAAATAAAATAAACCTCTTCTGTGCAAAGTACTTACATAAAGCATATTGACTATGTGGCCTTCCCAGGTGGGCCTGGTGGTAAAGAACTCACCTGCCAATGCAGGAGACTTACGATACATGAGTTCAGCCCCCGGATCAGGAAGATTCCCTGGAGGAGGGCATGGCAACCCACTCCAGTATTCTTGCCCGGAGAATCCTAAGGACCCGTGAGCCTGGTGGGCTATGGTCCAAAGGGTCGCAAAGAGTCAGACACGACTGAAGCGACTTAGCACAGACACATGCATATTGACTATATGCTAGATAATCTACAAAAAGTGTACTTACTATATTCTGGGTTATTGTTTAGTTGCTAAGTCATGTTCGACTCTTTTGCAACCCCATGGACTGTAGCCCACCAGGGATTTCAGTCCATGGGATTTCTCAGGCAAGAATACTGGAATGGGTTACCATTTCCTTCTCCAGGGAATCTTCCTGACCCAAGGATTGAACCAGCATCTCCTGTGTTGGTAGGTAGATTCTTTACCACTGAGTCACCTGGGAAGCACACTACACACTGGGTACTCTAAACAAATCCTATCTATCATATCCAGTGTATTCTACATAAAGTATGCCTGTTGAATGCTTGACATAATACACAAAGAACATCTACTGTGTGCTAGGTCCTCTAAAAGAATCATACCTACTATGTGCCAGGTACTGTATATAAAATATTCGTGCTATGAGTCAGGTGCTCTACACAAAGTACATCCGCTATGTGCCAGAAGTTCTGTCAGCAAGATAATACATCATCCTTCCCTCAGTGCTCTGGGCCAGCACCCTGGGATCAGGCAGAGACCCAAGTGATGACAAGTGGGGAGATACTTATGAACAGAAGAGCAAACTGAGGCTCAAAGAGGGCAAGCCTCTAGCCTAAGTTGCAGAACTGGAAGGAACCCATGTCTGTCATATCACCAGGCCTGTCTTTCCCATCTGCCATGCTGCTCCACCCTCATTCACAAGGGACAATGCCCTGTTAATCCAGGGATACTTATAAAGATGTACTCTCAGGCAAACTGGTGACCCCAAGGGGGAGATACCTTGAGGTCTTTGTATCATCACATGGATCACACAGCCATATTCAGGGTGCACCACCCAAAGGTTCTTCAGTGAATGCACCATCTCTTCCTGGCCCTGTGGGGTGGGCTCTGATGAGAGAAAACTTGAAGGATGGGGCTCCTGGCAGAGCTACTGATCAGGAAAGTAGTGTGGGGAGGAAGGAGTCCTGACACTGGTAGGATGCTGGGGAGACCCTAAACCTCCTCCCCCAACACTGGCCAGGGGAATTAAGTGGAAGATCCTAAAAATGTCAGTGGGGTGGGGTGCATCCTGCCCCCAGAATTTCCTTCCTCTCTGTAGATTTCACCTCCTGACAGTTCCATTTACATCAGGGTTAGGCAGGCAAAGCCAGAATATGATAAACCAAGCAGCGTCCTGGGACATGCAGGAGAAAGAGTCCCCAGTGCTCAGAGGAGTCAGCTCACTGTGGACCTACTGTGTACTGGGAATAGGCAGGCAGCCTAGAGTAGTAACTGTAACCACCACACCAACATTTACCAACATAAGCCACTGAAGCTGTTTTAAGCCCCTTCCCTGGGTAGGGAAGACCCCTGGAGAAGGGATTGGCTGCCCACTCCAGTATTTTTGCCTTGAGACTTCCATGGACAGAGGATCCTGGCGGCCTACAGTCCATAGTGTTGTAAAGAGTTGGACACAACTGAGAGACTAACACACACACAAGTATATTAACTTTTTTCATTTTATACAGTTGAGGAAACTGAGAGTTGAAAATCATGTGAGTGGCTCACATAAAGCCATACAGCTGGGGGAACCACGCTCTGCCCCAGGCTTCACAGTGGGTACTCTGAACCACTAAGCTCTGCCTCTTCCATATCTGTAAATGGGCATTTCATTAGCACCACTTTCCAAGATGGTGGAAATCACTGAAAGAGATAACACATGTAAAACACATAGGATGGAGGAAGGGCTCAATAAAGGAAGTCATTATTGCTGTTGTCATTGCTTTTGTTGTAATCATCCGACAGCCCTGCAAGATCAAATTCACTACCTGTTTTTACAGAAGAGGAGCTGGAGATTTCAGAGAGGTGAAGCAACTTGCTCCAACTCACCAGCAATTTAGGTAAATGTGACAGGACGGGTGACAGCAAAGCCTGGCACATAGTACCTACTCACTGAATATCTGGGGAAGAAATATTTTTGAACTATGGTTGGTTGAATCAGTGAATGCACAATCCACAGATACAGAAGGCTTCCTGTATTTGTCTTTCTCTAACATTTAATTTAGCAAATGCCCTCACGTTGTTCCATCCATGTTGTCACAAAGGAACAAGCTTTCATCTTTCTCACGACTGAATAGTATTCTAATGTATACCATATTTTCTTCATCCATTGATGGAGAGTTAGGCTGTTTCCATATCTTGTCTGTTGTGAATAATGCTGCCGTGAGGATGGAAGTACAGATATATCTAATAGATACTAATTTCAATTTTACTGTCTCATATGGTAATTTTATTTTTAAGTCTTTAAAGAATCTCCATACTGTTTTTCATAGGTGTACAATGTAACTGACAATATCTGTCATTTAAGTATAAGATTTCCAGTTTCTCCCCACACTCTGTTATGCCCAAGTCACGAAATCTCCCAATGACCACCAGGGAGCCGATATCCAATGCAAAAGCAAGAGAGTTTTTATTACCAAGCTTGAGCTGGGGCTCCCACCGATACCAACGCAGCAGCTATAGGGAGGAGCCCTGAGCTCTGGGTTACATTGCTTATATAGGGTATTATCGGGCGAAAAATTCAAAAAACGGGAGTCTCCGGGTCTGATTGGTCACCTTCTGGTGAAGGGTTAGGTGTTGAGTTCTGATTGGTTCTCCTCTCCCAGGCTTGACTTGAATTTCCCGGGTTGGCCAAGGGTTCTGATTGGTTCGCAGGTGGTGGGGTGAGGTCAGGGGATTTCCAAAGGCTCTTTTCCCGGAACCTTACAAAATGGAGTAGCTTTGATTCTTCAACTCATTGGCACCTGGTACTGTCACTCAGTTCTTCCCCCAGCCATTATTACAAGTATGCATTGCTACATTCCTGTGATCTTTGCATTTCCTAATGACTAATGATGTTGAACAGCTTTTCATGTGCCTATTGGTCATCCATATATCTTCTGTGGTAAAGTGCCTATTCAAATCTTTTGCCCATTTTTAGTTTTAAAAATTCTTAATTAAATTTTTTATTGGAGTATAATTGATTTACAATGTCGTATTTAGTTACAAATGCACACCAAAATGAATCAGTTGTACATATAGCCACTCTTTTGTAGATTCTTTGCCCAGATAAGCCATTACAGGGTATTGAGTAGAATTCCCTAGGCTTGCTCATTAATTTTGGGTCTTCTGATTATTGTATTTTGCATAAAGATCCTTCATGAGATATGTAATTTGTAGATGTTTTTTCCTAGTGTATAGCTTGTCTTGACATTATCTTAAGTTTCTTTCACAGAGAAACATTCAGAAATTTTATAATGTCCATTTTTTTCTTTGTATGATTATACTTGTGCTGTGCTGTGCTTAGTCACTCAGTCATGTCCAACTGTTTGCAACCCAATAGACTGTAGCCTGCCATCCATGGGATTGTCCAGGCAAGAATACTGGAGTGGGTTATATGCCCGCCTCCAGATATGATTATTCTTATGGTACTAAATATAAGAACTCTTTGTCTAACCTGAGGCCACAAAGATACCCTTACATATTTTCTTCTAAAAGTTAGTTATACAATTTTATGTTCTTACGTTTTTAGTTCTGTTACGTTTTATATAAGGTGTGAGGTATGTGTTGATGTTTCTATTTTACATGTGGATGTCCAATTTTTCTAGCACTATTTATTGAAAAGACTATCATTTGCACATTGACTTGCCCTGCATGGTTTTTTTTAAATTTCTGGACTCAGTTTTTTTAAATTTCTGGATTCAGTTGCTTTCATTTATGTATCTAGTCTTTGATCAATATTACACTGTTATGATTGCTGTTGTTTTATTGTACATCTTGAAAGGGGTCTTATAAATCCTTCAACTATTATACATTGCTCTTTTCCAGAAATATATTGGCTATTCTAAGTCCCTTGCATTTTATGTAGATTTTGTGATCAGTTTATCTATTTCTACAAAAAGTCCTTCTAGGATTGGGATTACTTAGAATTTGTAGATCAACTTGAGGAGACTTAACATCTTAATGGGGCTTCCTTGATGGTTCAGTAGGTAAAGAATCTGCCTGCAGGAGATGTGGGTTCCATCCCGGGGTCGGGAAGATCCCCTGGAGAAGGAAATGGCAACCCACGCCAGTATTCTTGTCTGGCAAATCCCATGGACAAAGGAGCCCGGTGGGCTACAGTCCATGGGGTCACAAAGAGTCGGATACCACTTAGCCACTGCGAGGGTAACAGGGAGGAAGGCCAGGGGTCTCCAAACGGAGGAAATAGGCTGCAAGTGTCAGACATTTTTATCTCTCTTAAGCAGCAGGAGGAAACAAACTAGCAATATTTTTTTTCCTTCTCTATACAAATTTAAAAGGAGGTTAAAATACTGTGTTGCCATAATGACACCTGATTTTACCTGAAGGTAACTACTCTCAAACCTTGAGTTAACCAATGCATTTTTCTTATGGAAATGTTTGTCTTAAGCTATGTTAATGTATTATGCATTTACCCCAAACTCTGTCTTCAAGTCAGTTCCACCGAATGGCTCAGAACTGACTTGACAAACCAGTATGTTATACGCAGATATTGTTCCCCTAATCTATGTAAATGAAACTATTTGTATGGTAATCTGCCCTTCTACAAGATTCAAGTCAATTGTGTTATGGCCCATCTGGTGCCAAGATTATCCCAAAATAAATCTTACGGGTGAGGGGCCTGGTGCCATTCTGAGTTTTAAGACATTCCTTTCTTTCATTAACAGACTGCTAGTAACTATATAACATCCAGCTGAAGACTAGCAGGGGGATACTCTTTCTGCCCCCTTCTGATGCCTATGTCAGAAGCTTTCCCTATCCCCTTTATACTTTAATAAAACTTTATTACACAAAAGCTCTGAGTGATCAAGCCTTGTCTCTGGCCCCGGATTGAATTCTTCTCCTCTGGAGGCCAAGAATCCTGGCGTCTTTTCGTTCAGCAACAACCTTTCGCCACTAAACCACCACCACTCAACATCTTAATGATATGGAGTCTTCTGCTCTATGAAGGTTTTTAATCTTTTTTACTCACTTGGGTATTTATAGATTTCTTTCGTCTGTGGCTTGAAGTTTTCATCCTGGAATTCATGAACACATTTTGTTAGATTTACACCTGAATATCTCACTTCTTCCAGTGAATGATTCTTGAAAAATGGAGTGTGAAAACTTTTCCCAGTTGTTTGCTGCTAGTGCATATAAAGTGAAAGTGAACGTGAAAGTGAAGTCGCGCAGTCGTGTCTGACTCTTTGCGACCCCCGTGGACTGTAGCCCACCAGGCTCCTCCACCCATGGAATTCCTCAGGCAAGGATACTGGACTGGGTTGCCATTTCCTTCTCCAACGATCTTCCGGACCCAGGGATTGAACCCGGCTCTCCCACTTTGCAGGCAGATGTTTTACCTTCTGAGCCACCAGGGAAGCCCCTAGTGTATAGAAGGATGATTCTTTTATATTTTTCAAGGATTATAAAAGAGGGGGAGGAAGAGAAGGAGGCCTTCCTGAACATGACTTGTCATGTTCAGGAACGCCTCCTTCTCAGTGGGTTGGCTAATCTTTTTTATAAACATCCATATAGTAAATATTTTAGTGCTCGCAAGTCATGTTCAGGAACTCCTCCTTCTCTTCCTCCCCCTCTTTTATAATCCTTGAAAAATATAGAAGAATTACTTTCTTGCATATCTTTCTAAGATAGGCCATAAGCCAGGATTAGTCCATAGACCACAGTTTGATAACTCCTGGAATACAGAAATTGAATTAATTTTTGTATATTGAACATGTATCCTGAAGTCTATTGGATCGTTCCTAATGGAATACAAATGATGTTTTTACCTCAGTCTTAAAAAAAAAAAAAAAAGCAAAACACTTTCAATTGACCCTGTAAGAAATAAAAAGTTTCAAGTGGTCCATTTTTAAGAATAGCTAGCTTTGAGTGACAGCTTGCTGATGTAACAGCTGATAGCCACAAGGCTTACAAAACTGGAAAGTCTGGGCAAACAAAGGGAAGGCGGGATGCCTAGAATTTTCAAAGGGTTCATTCTGTTGGTGAATTCAAAACACAAGAACGGGAATACGTGCGTAGGAAAGGAGGAAACAAGATGTTAGGGAGGGGCCAGCCCATAAAGAGGAAGGGAACAAACCTAGGAGACATCTGGGAAGATTGTTCACCCCATAATACTCAGCCAGTGAGGAACTGGGGGAGGGATTTGCGTGCTAGGATTACTTGCTCTGTGCAATGACTCTGGGTGTACCTGCCCACCAGACACCCGATCTTGCAAGACCATCATCCAAGCCTTGCTTCCCGCTGCATCTTATGTCTCCAAGTCCATTCTTTTGAGTTTGGGCTGGTGAGCGTCTTCCTCACAACCCCATTTTCCCATTGTTAATACACTATGTTTTCCCCCACTGTGGAGCTAACCCCTTCAAAGAGTTATGTATACTTGGGTGTCAAATGTCTCCCCTTTCGCTAGACAAAGGCTTTGACTTGCCACTAAAGACTGTGATGGTGAATGAATGAGACAGAGGGAGGAGGAGAGGTGTGGTCCCTGTGGGGCCCCAGATGGTGCTGCACCTGTGGGTTTAATTCTCAGTACACACCCAGCCCTGGTCCTGTCACTGGCTGCTATGAGGGTGTCCATTCCTCTCCTGAGTGTTTTGGAGGCTCCTTCTGCTGGAAGATTTGGAAACAACAAGCTCTAAGACATTTGGTCTCCAAGTCACATTTTCTTAAAATTAAACCTTTAAAATTTTGTATTAACAATGTTGTGATAGTTTCCGGTGAACAGCAAAGGGACTCAGCCATACATATTTGTTGTTGTTCAGTTGTCAAGTCATGTCCTACTCTTTGTGATCCCGTGGGCTGCACCACCCCAGGCTCCTCTCTCCTCCACTACATGTATCCACTCTCCCCCAAACCTCCCTCCCATCCAGCTTGCCACATAATATTGAGCAGGGTTTCTTGTTGGTTATCTATTTAAAATATAGCAATGTGTTCATGTCCATTCCCAAATTCCGTAACTATCCCTTCCCCCAATCCTTCCCCATGCAACCGTAAGTTCTATTATTTTGTTCTCTAAATCTGTGAGTCTATTTCTGCTTTGTAAGTAAGTTAATTTGTATCATTTCTTTTTAGATTCCACTTATAAGGGATGTCATATGCTATTTCTCCTTCTCTGTCTAAAGTCACGTTTTCTGGTCCTAACAGTTCTTCTCTTAATTATCCGCCTGCTGTATAGCGAGGAGTATGAGCTTGGAATCAGTAACATTGTTGTAGCCCGTTTTATCATCCTGGGTCAGTGTCAGGTCCACATGCCCTTGCAGACAGGAGTTTACTCACCCGCTGTATACCTGGCCAGTGCCTTTGCCCATTAACTAAGCAGACACCTGAATTACGATAAAAATTCTGTCTCTCTCCCTGCAGGCTCCCTCCTCTCCTTTTGAGTGATGGAGAAGGGAATGGCAACCCACTCCAGTATTCTTGCCTGGAGAATTCTATGGACAAAAGAGCTTCATGGGCTACAGTCCATGGGGTTACAAAGAGTCGGATATGACTGAGCAACTAACACTACTCTTGCAGCTTACCCACGTTCATTTTTTTTGGGGGGGGCGGTGAGAAACACCATTCCTCCTCCACAGGGATATACTCTATTAATCCTCTCTCTTATCCTACTTTTGGGTGGTGGGAGTGGTCAGGCTACTTTTCAGAACTGGTATCAGCAAAAAATCCCATCCATGGCAAACTGAAGCTGACTCTCATGTCTTCAGGACTTTCCTGAAATGTTCCTTGTGTATTTTTTTTTTTTAAACCAGCTTATTTGTTCTCCTGGTACCTCTGCCAAGAATTTGGCAATATCAGCTAACAGATCTGCCCTGACTCAGTGTGCCTTCAGAGTCTGGTTAAATTTCCTAATCTTTATTATGGTAAGTGAAATATTGCTTCCTGCTTGAGTGTCTGGCCAGACTCACCATCAGTGTGAGTCTCCAGTATGATTAGTTCTTAGTTCTCCCTTGGTTAGACATGGAGGGAAATTGCCTCACTTTCTCCATTTATCTCAGCACATCTGAGGAAGGAAGCAAGAATGACACTTTTTAAGTCCATCTGAATGCTCCATCTTGTGCTGGGTCCTTTCAGGGCTGGCCAGACTTGGGGGAATGTGTGTGGAGTTGATCTTTATTCACTACCCACTTCTCCATGTCATTCAGGTTTTGCTCAAAGGTCCTAACAGAAAAGAACAAACCTGATTCTATTTTGTATCTATTCCTTTACCTTTAATCTCTGTGCTCCGTTGTCTGTGCTTAGTCTGAAATACACGGTGGTAGCCCATTCTCAAGGCTCTGTCTTCCAGGCTTGACATTTAAAGGTATAAAACTTTTTATTCATATAGAGATAAAAAGTTGTGGCATGAAGAATAACATTTGTGTTACTGGAGGCTTACAGGAACATTGTAACCGGACCTTTGTGGATAACTGCAGGAACAAAGTGTTCTAGCATCAAGAAGCTTGCAACAACCAGTTACACCCCCAACCCTCCTTTGAGAATAAAAGAAGCTTGAATTCTAACTTCAGTAAGATGGTTCTCAGCTTAATTAATGACTCAGTGGGTAAAGAATATGCCTGCAATGCAGGAAACACAGGAGACTTGAATTCAGTCCCTGGGTAGGGAAGATACCCTGGAGGAGGAAATGGCAACCCACTCCAGTATTTTTGCCTGCAAAATCCCATGGACAGAGGAGCCTCCTGAGCTACAGTCTAGTCACAAAGAGTCAGACGTGACTGAGCGCAAGCACAAGATGGTCCTCTGTGACATCAGTCTACCATCTCCTTGGTCTTCTAGCTTTCCGAATAAAGTCATCATACCTTGCTTCAAACCTCTGCTCTCGATTTAATAGCCTGCCTGGCAGTGAGGCCGGCTATTAAAGCTTGGACTCTGTAACAGGGCTACCTCCTCAGGGAGGCTCTCTTTGATTGCTCCATTCAGAAAAGCCCCCTCGGACACTTTCTAGCAGGCCACACTATTACTTTTCATCATCATTACCACCTTCTTACTTGGTCTTATTTCCTATTTGCTTCCCCCATGAGACATGAGCACACAATCCAGAGACCTTGTCTGTCTTGTTCATTCTGTGTTTGGGCCCCAGCACTGTGCATGGTACAGAGTGAGTGGTCAGGTACAGTTGTTGAGGAGTGAACTACCTGGGAGGTATAAACCCACCTCTCTATTTACAGAAGAGGACATGAAGATTAGAGAGGGCAATAGGCGGGCCCAAGGTCACACAGCCAGCAAGTGGTAGAGCTTGGATTTGAACTCAATTCTGCTGAATCTAGTGCTTATTTCTTCCCTGCAGCCAAGGAAAGGAGAGATGAAATGCCAGCCAGTAGGCATTCTGCATGCTTGCTCTAGAGAGACCCCTGACTGATTCCTGGGAAGTGTGTCTTTATGGTGACACAAAATAAGAACTGCTCAGCTGTTTGGGCTCCAAAATCACTGCAGACAGTGACTGCAACCATGGAAATTAAAAATACACTTGCTTCTTGGAAGAAAATCTATGACAAAACCTAGACAGTGTATTAATAAGCAGAGATATCACTTTGTGGACAAAGGTCCATATAGTCAAGGCTATGGTTTTTCCAGTAGTCATGTACAGATGTGAGAGTTGGACCATAAGGAAGTCTTGAGCTAAGAAAAACTGATGCTATTGAATGGTGCTGGAGAAGACTCTTGCGAGTCCCTTGGGCAGCAAGATCAAACCAGTCAACCCTAAAGGAAATCAACTCTGAATATTAATTGGAAAAACTGATGCCAAAGCTCCAACACTTTGGCTACTTGATGCAAAGAGCCAACTCATTGGAAAATATCCTGATGCTGGGAAAGATTGAGGGCAGGAGAAGAAGGGGACGACAGAGGATGAGATGGTTGGATAACATCACTGACTCAATGGACATGAATTTGAGCAAACTCCAGGAGACAGTGAAGGGACAGGGAAGCCTGGTGTGTTGCAGTCCATGGGATTGCAAAGAGTTGGACAAGACTTGGCAGTTGAATAACAACAACAACTGTACCCCTCACTGTGCCAAATACTTATTTGTTTTTAGGATTGTGTTTTAGTGGTAGAAGTTCTAGCAGCTCAATGTGGCTGAAAAATGCACTAGAGACTCCAATTCTACTTCCTCCAATTCCACCATGATGTGCAGATTCTTCTGGATCTTTTCAATGCATATACAAACATGTCCCCCCACCCCCCAACACACACATTCACAAGTTTTATTTATAGATAGAACCTTTATTCATATACCATTTTGAAACATACTTTCCCCTGCTGTTTCTGCCTGTGTCTAATGGGATGCTTGCAACTCTCTGTGAGGTATTATCAGGTTCATTTTAGATGTGAAGAGTGAGGTTCAAATGGCTGATGTGCTGTGCCCAAGCTGGTGACTCACAGTGACTGCCCCCACATGTTTGATACAGGTTTGCCCTCTGCCTGACTCTGGGTTGGGGTGGAAGGACCATGAAGATGGGACAGGAGGCAAGTGGGTCCTCTCTTTCCAGCACTGGCTGAGGAATATTCCATAAGCCAAGCTTGTGTGATTTGGCAGCTGAGATGCTCCTTGTTTGATGAAAGTCCTTTGACAATGACCCAGAACTTTCCTATCGATGAACAGAATGTCCCCACTTGTGGCTTCCTGCCTCCTGTTCTGGTTCCTTTCCCCTTGTACTGAAATCACACACTTCATCTCAGGACTTATTGAAGCTCAGTTTCTTTGATCTTGGTGCAGAAGAATTCTGTGAGAGGCAAAGTAACAGACAAAGAGTGAATTTATTAGCTTTGGGTGCTTGTGACAGATACAAGTGGGCAGGCAGAAGAGCTTTTCCCTTAGAAGTGAGTAGGCTTTAGTTTCATAAATGAAAGAAAAGTGGCGAAGATCCCCTTCTTACTCATTTTTGAGTAAATGTCAAGTTTTCATCATTAATTCCTCCTACAAGTCTTGTGGGGGAGTTTTTGACCTTATATGGCCCAACTGGGAGTGTCATGGTGCTATGTAAAAGAGCAGAAGGCTGGCAACATACACACATTCACGGTGAATCATCTTAGGTTTCAGCATGATGTCACCTTCCCCTAGTTTCTCTCACCTTTCCCCCATATTCCTATGGGAGCTGTGTACAAGAAAGCAGTTTTTCAGAGTCCATTATCTCATAGACATCACCAGGCCAAATGCAGATCTTATATCCATTGTTCTGTGGTATGCCTTATTCCTGATCATATAGACTAGTGGTCTAAGTAAGTCTGTTTAGTTTTAAATTATCCTGATTGTTGTTTAGCTGTCAGATGTTCTGGGCATCTCCTGTTTGGTGTCTAGCTTTTGGTGATCTCCATGAGTCCCTCTCTATCTTCCCCAAGTGTGTTTTCTAAACTAGCTGTGCAACTATCCTCTTCTGTCCCTTTCATTACCACCTGATCTAGGAAATCAGAGGAGCCAGGTGATAGATGGGGAAGTTGGACACTCATTTATTGCTTCCATAAGGGGCCAGAATTTGCTGCCCATGTTGGCCTTCCCAAGTGTCAATTACATGATGTCAAATGTTAGACCCAGTGTCAAAAGAATAAAACCCACCTGCTTTTTTGTGCAGTCTGAGATTTCCACCTTGTTCTGTTCTTGGAGGCTCTCTTTCTTCATTCAGGTCTCTGCTCACCCTGGCTCCTGGACTATGGTAGGACCCCTCCTCAGGCACATCACTTATCACTGTCTGACACATCTTTGGTTATTTGTTCCATCAAAGCCCATCTCCCCACAAGATGTGAGCCTTTTGACAGCAGGAATGACATCTGCAGTGCTCACTGCTTCAAGTGACCAAAATAGTGTCTAGCTCATAATGTTGTTGCTGTTGTTGTTTAGTCACTCGGTAATGACCGACTCTTTTGTGATCCCATGGACTGTAGCCCCACCAGCCTCCTCTGTCCATGGGATTTCCCAGGCAAGAATATTGGAGTGTGCCGGGAGCCAGCATGAGGAACTCTGCCCATGGCAAAGGTCATGAGGAAGGAGGCTTCGGCATACGCAAAGGTGGGATCGAGCCTCAGGAGACCTCCTGTTCCAGAGCATCTACCCCCAAAACCAGAGTGCCTACTTCACTGTTTTATGCTTTCACCTATACCTCTGACTTTACAGGGAGCTGACCCCCCACCACCTCTCTCAGAGAAGGAGTTAACCTGCAGCTCCAGTTAATAAAAATTCCTGGGCATGACAAGAGTGTTTCAACTTACAAACTCCTCTGAAGGTTCTCTAGCCTGCCTGAGCAGGTTTGTCCAGCCACATGTGATTGTTTACAGCCTCCCAACCATGAGAGGCATGAGATGCTTTAAACTTTCTATATACAGATTCTTTTGAGAAGTTACAAAATTATTAGTATAGTATTAGTGGGTTGATTAGAAATTATATTGGTGAAGGGTTTTTCATTTGTTGAGCCAATATTTGCTGCTAAATCTCCACATTCCCTGCCCTTATAATGAATATAACTAGCATATAGGAGAAATAAGTATTAACCTTTAAGATTAATCATGTTAAACCTTAGGCTAAGAAAATTCCTTTTCTTGATTGTAACCCGCTACACCCTCACCCTATAGGAGTGCAAGTTTATTTGGAGGGTGGCGCCTGGTTTAAGAAAAAAATCACCCCTGGAAAAAATAAGTTTTCTGGTTGACTGACCGTTATCTGAGACGGCCATAAAATGTCAGCAAGCCTCATAGCCAGAAGATGATGTAAAACCCCTAAGACCTTTGTATAATTTTATATGAAGCACCTGATTTTGACAAGGGTCAGGTCTGCTGACCCCGCGTGACTCTGTATTCATCCCTATGTATAACAAAAACTATATAAGCAAACCTGAAAGTAAAGAAAACGGATCAGTTTATGAAAAGACTAATTCCCTTGTGTCGCTTCTTTCTTGTTCTCCATTTTTCTGGCTGAATTCCCTTCTGGAGCGTGGGTACTCACCAAGCCTGCTAATTTTGCCTTGGCTTCTAAGATCGGACCGGGGAGGCCTCAGTGCCTCCTCTCCTTCGGGAAAACGGAAAGACGCCTGTGGCCTACGTAGGTGGTGCAAGCTTCTTGTCTCTAAGCTTTATTGGTATTCCACGTAAACCAAGTTATTCAGCCTCTTTTTCTCCACTAATATTTCTTACTACACTATTCTTTTCTAATTTCTCTTTATATCTGTAATTAAATAAGTTTTTTCCTAGGATGCCGATTCCGTCTCCCCTTCGAATAACCCTGGATCCACTGGGGCTGGACCCGGCAGGAGTGGGTAGCCATTTCCTCCTCCAGGGAATCTTCCTGACTCATGGATTGAACCTGTGTCTCCTGCATTGCAGGCGGACTCTTTATCTCTGAGCCACCGGGGAAGCCCAGCTCATAATACGTGGTGCATAATCATATGGTTATAGCCCCAGGAGATATAGATTTTTCTCTTTATTTTATAACTGAAAACAACTCTGAGAACCAGAAGAGTGGAGATATTGGCTTCCTGCATCCCTTGCAGAATCCAGACTCCAGGGAGTCTTAAAGCAACACTTTCTAATACTTGAAGAAGTGTACACAGTTCCCCAGCAGATCTAGTTAGATGCAGTTCTGTGTTTCCACGTGGGGGTGTAAGATTCTGAATTTACTGCAAACTCTCAGGTGATACTGATGATAGGAGGGGGGTGGTTCAAGGGTCAGAGTTTCAGCAGCTGAACTTTCGAATTCACTCTTTGAAACTTTTCTATTTTCCCCAGATATTTAATGAACATGTACTGCATGCCAGGCCTTTCAGTCATTTCTAACGTCATATTTACCTAATTTTCTGGGAGGCTGGAGAAAGTTGTTTCACCTGTTTGGATCCCCTCTTCTGTAAAAACAAGCTCATGGATTTTATCTTGCAGGTCAATTGGATGATTGCATGAAGAACAACCGCAATGACAACAACAGCAAGACAATGACTTGCATTTATTGGGCCCTTCCTCTGCTCTTTGTGTTTTACACTCATGGTCTCCCTTAATGATTTCCACCATCTGTGGAGGTGGTGCTAATGAAATGTCGATTTATAGATATGGAAGGAGCAGAGCTTAGTGGTTCAGGGTACCCAGGGTGAAGCCTGAGCACAGCCTGGTCTGACAGCTGTGTGGCTTTGGGCAAGCCACTCACATAGTTTTTGTCTCAGTTTCCTCATTTATAAAATGAAAAAAAAAAAAAAAGGTTAATATACTTAGAGAACTTAAAACAGCTTCCGTGGCTTATGTGGAAAAATGCTGGTGTGATGGCTGTGGTCCTGCCGTAGGATGCCTGCCTATTCCCGGCACACAGTAGGTCTGCGGTGAGCTGAGCCCCTCTGGGCACTGGTCTCTTGTGTGTCCCAGGACTCTGCGTGGTTTATCATATTCTGGCTTTGCCTGCCTGGCCCTGGTGTGAATGGGACTGTCAGGTGGTGAAATCTCCTGCAGAGGGGAAGGAGATTATGCAGGGCTTGGGGTGGGGGTGGGGGGTGGGGGGAGCGGGTGCACACCACACCACTGAGAGTTTTAGGATCCTGCTCTTGAATCCCCTCACCAGGGTTGGGGGAAGGAGGTTTGGGGCTCCTGATCCTTCCCGTTTTTCCATGAAATCCTCTTTGGTGCCCCTCTCAAGGCACTCATCCAACAATCCCATTTGCCAGATGGGAAGACTGAGCCCAGGGAAGGTCGGCACAGCCCATAGTCATGGTGAGGCTGCCTACTCAGGGTATTCCAGCTCTTCCCTCCCCTGTGTGGACCCTATTCCCTATGAGCCCCTTGCAGCCTTACCCTCATGCCTCTAGATGTCCTCTTCCAACTGGGCCCTTTACCCTCTGAATCTGATGCAGGTAATCCACAGTCAGGCTGGATTCTATTCTGTTCCCAAAAGTCATGTCTCACCCCAGGCCCTGGGTTGCTTGGAAATAGGACTTGAACTCCTGCCAGGCTGTGTGCCCTGGAGACCAGAGGCTTCATAGTTCTGAGCTTCCTGATTTTGTGCCTAGTGTGTCAGTTGCTCAGTCATGTCTGACTCTTTGTGACCCTGTGAACTGTAGCCCACCAGGCTCTTCTGTCCATGGAATTCTCCAAGCAGGAATACTGGAGTGGGTTGCCATTCCCTTTTCCAGGAGATTGTCCCGACCCAGGGATTGAACCCAGGTCTCCCTCATTATGGGCAGATTCTTTACCATCTCAGCCACCAGGGAAGCCCATCTGTGCATCATGTCCTTCTGGCCCACAAAGAGTCCAGGAGATGTTTCCCCTGCTCACCTGGCACCTGAACCTTTATGCTTTTGCCTGCTTCACCCTGAGCTTGGAAGGGCAGGGGCGGCTGTAAACTTGAGATTCAGAGTCACCCTTTCCCGCCCCCCAACTTGTTATCATGGGAGGTACTGAGTCCTGCAGATCCAATTTTCACACTATGGCACTCTGAGCTGATTTGCAGACCTCTCTCAGTATAGTCCTTCTTCCTCCAAAGTCTATCTGGGCAGCTGCCAGGAGTGGGGTGGGGGTGGTAAAGAGGCTGTGGGGATTGGCTGACTGGGCCACCAAGCCCAGCCTCCGCTAGATCAGAGGTCAAGCCAGGGAGAGAGGCCTTCTGGGGCGGGGGGGTGGGGGGGGTTGGACAGGAATCCGTGTGGCAGCAAGCCACTCCTGACACAAAGTGCTAGGTTGGGAGAAAAGAGGCAGGTGGTGAGGAGGTGGGGGGGTGCGGGGAGCATAACCAGGGATGGGGAAGACTGCCCTAGGCAGTGGCTCCAGGCAATAAACTGGCCTGGGAAGTGAATACACACACACTGTGTGCATGTCTTTCTGTCTCTCTCTCTTTGCCTCTCTGTCTTTCCTCTGAATTTCTGGTTCTCCCTCCCCTCTCCCAGCCCGTCTGCCTGTCTCTGACCCCTTCTTGCCCGTCCCCATCACTCTCCATCCCTGCCCCTCACTCCCTCGCTCCTCTCCCTCTTTCCATCTCTGCCTCACAGCTCACCACCACTGTCTCTTCCTTCATCCTCAGGACTCACCCTGCACCCCATCTGACCACAGGATGCTGGAGCTGAGCCTGTCCTGGCTGGGGCTTGGGCCAGTGGCAGCCTCCCCGTGGCTGCTGCTGCTGCTGCTCGGGGCCTCCTGGCTCCTGGCCCGCGTCCTGGCCTGGATCTATGCCTTCTATGACAACTCTCGCCGCCTCCGATGTTTCCCGCAGCCCCCAAAACGCAACTGGTTCTTGGGTCACATGGGCCAGGTGAGTGTGAGCAGCAGGACAGATCCGGGGGATCAGGTTGGATGGACTTCATGAATAGGCCTCAGGGTTTGGGCTAGGGTCTAGGACATCAGAGAAGCCAGGGAGGCCAGGGAGCCCCCTCTTCCCTCCCTCCCTCATTCCTCTGCTCTGCCGTCGAGACCTTCCCCACATCCTGCCTTTCCAGCCCTAGCCTGCTTTGGGATCCATTTCCTGCCTGCCTTGCACACATTAGTGCACCTCTGAGTCCAGGCTGCATAGAACCTGGTCCCTTGGCCTCTCTAGTCTGCATGGTGGCCTTGAGACCTCCTCAAGGGTGTTGTCCAGGGTCTGCTCTGCATGTGGCCACTTTCCTGTGTCTTTTCATTCTGGGTTACAGCTTCCTTCCAGGAAACAGCTATCACCTCCCCATCCCCACCTATGGCGTAGAGCTACTCACCCCCTCCCCTTTCAGGTATCCCTCCCTCTTCTCTTACTCCCCGCCAACTAAGAGGTCCCACTGGTCTCCTTGCCCCATCTGGATAAAGTTGGTCAACCATTTCCTCTTTCAGAAGCCTTTTTAGACCTTCCTCTCCTCCACACCTGCCCACCTTGTACCCCAGACCTTGAACTTTCATTGGCCTTTCTCATGATAATTGAACAGTGAATTGTCCAGTTACTTATTAACCACCTCCCAATTTGATGATAGTTCTGGTGAGCAGACACTACATTGCCAAGTGCAGGGCTGGCATGCAAAATAAATGCTTGAGGACCTAGGTAATGAACTTTCCATCACCTCGCTCGGTCAAAGTCAAATGAATGGGTATCCAGCACCTTCTGCCTAGCAGCCCAGCTAAGAGATGAATGCAATTTTTCTTTCCTTCCTGGGATGAGAACTACAATTTGGGGGAGGACTTACTGCAAATTTGCTGTTTATTATGGCAACATTCAGAAGGGACATAGATTCTAAAGCCTGCAGGGAAGATTTCCCGAGATTCTGGGTCTTGAAATGGTCTCGGCCAAGTCTGGGGGAAGTAGGAATGTTACAGTTCTGCCGTCCCCTCTAACAGCTTGGCAGTGGGGTCTGGTCTTGGTCAGTCTTCCTTTCTCTAGCCTCTCTTTCTGTGTGACCTCAGATAAGTGACTCTTCCTCTCTAGACCAGTCTCAAGTGCTTTGAGTGCTCAGCTGGCCTTTGGTCAGAGGAAAGCAAGTCACAGAGGTGAAAGTGACTTATGTTCACTTGCCAGGAGCATCTGGGGGTGTTTGTCAGACTTGAATGGGGCATCCAGACGGGGAGGATTCTGAGGGTTTCACCAGAAGACAACCCTCTCTTCTACCCCCTTTGGGGAATATGGCCTCTGTTTCTTCTGTGTAAATGGTATGCCCATAAGTTAGACAGGATGCAGAGCCCAGCCAGCAGAGATTAGAGCTGCTCTCCTGATGGATAAACAGAGTTCACATCTGTCCCTTGCAGTATATCAGGACTGGAAGGTCCTAGATCTGCAGACCCTTCAGCATGCCAGGAACTGGAGGCTATGTAGATGGAACAGAATATGAAATAAAGTGAGAACAAACCCAGGGAGGAGTCCTGAGGCCACCCTGCTATCCACAAACCTCCCCAGTGGGCATCCCTTCTCCCCAATGAGCATCTCCTTCTATGGCCACCCCTTGGGGCTGAAATCACTCCCAGGTCAAGAAAAACTTGCCTTCTCAAGCCAAGGTCAGCCTCCCTGTGGGCAGAGAGCCTGTCTTTTCCTGTGCTCTGGGGTATATCCTTGGGACTTGGAAATGCTCCAGGACCCTCTCTCTCCCAGAGGGAAGGAGGAAGCAGAAGTTCCCTCCATCTGTGCAGAATCCCACACACTGTCCGCTGCAGTGGCTTCTTTAAAAGAGTGATGGCTGTTACCTTGCTTGCAGTACCCACCCACGGAGAAGGGCATGCGGGACTTCACCCAGCTGGTAGCCAAGTACCCCCAGGGATTTAGGATCTGCCTTGGCCCTGCCATTCCCATCATCATTTTCTGCCACCCTGACATGATCCGGACTGTCGCCAACGCCTCAGGTACCCATGCAGAGCTTGTGGTGGTGGGCTTCCAGCTCCTTCCTGCCAAGCTTCTATGGGGCCCCTACCAACCCCACTCCACTTCCCCTCGTCTCTCTCAGCCATCTTTCTCTTTCCTTCAAATATTCACCAATACCGTTCTCACTGCCTCTTCCCTCCTTCCAAAGCTGTCTCTACCCTACCCTGGTGTTCTGGGTGAAGGACACCCTTAGTCTTGAGGTCACATATCTGGTGTGGTAGGTCAGGACCTGGCCAGAGGAAGATGTTGGTCTGTGACAATGCAGAGAAGAAGCAAGGCTCTCTGCTGGGGCATGCTGGAAGGCTTCCTGGAGGTGGAGTTTCTGGAACTGGGTCTGGAGTGATGAGCAGAAATTTTTTCAAGCAGAGAGTAGAGGGATGTCATAGGCAACCATGGCCTCCCAGACCCCTTTCCAGGTCTGTCCTCATCCCACCCATCCCCTGTCCGAGAGCAACAAAGGCTTCTAGCTGGTGCAGGATCCGGGTTGCTATTTCCATGACATCTACCTCTCTGAAGGGTCAGTTTCTTTGACCCAATCCTGGGGCTTGACCACTTCCAGTTCAGTGCCCTCCTTCTCCAGTCCCCAGGAATCTTCCTGAGGAGACTCTACCACACCCTGGCTCCCTTCCTTTGTCCTCTGCCCCTCCCACCCTTCGACAGTCCAAGCAAGCTTGGCTCTGACACCAGAATGATGGGTGAGCCTTGGAAGCACCCTGGCTGCCTCTGGCTGCTGAAGTTATTTTTCATTGTTAGTAGTGGGGAAAAAAACCACCCTACTATGAACTTTGCCACAAAATCAATTGACTTTGAAGTCACTCTCCTTGAGGGTATATTCAGGCCTAGCTGGGCTCCAGATACTAAATAATGTCATCAGACATCTGTCTTCATCATTTAGTCCCGAGTTCATCTGTGATGGCTTCCTTCTCATCCTGGTTAAGATGAAGCCCAGAAGCTCAGTCCCCACAGAAAAGTCAGCTCATTCACAACATTTCTAGGAAAATGATAAGATTTCCTTTTATTTCCCTTGCCAGATTCATAGGACCAGTTCCTGCATCCGCAAGCCTCTGAGTGCCTGGTCTTGGAGGCACAGGGTCCTCTGAGCTATTGTTTTGGGATTCAGAGCAGTTTAATGGCTAAGAACTCAAGCTCTGTGTTTGGACAGACTTGGACTTCCACCTCAGGATTACTGTCTATGAGAATGTCGGCAAATTATTATGTAGAGCCAGAGTTTCTCCACCTGGAATATGGGGATGGAAGAGAAGTTGGATGAAAATGGTGTTTGGGGTCCAAACAGGGAAGTCCCCTTTCTAGCATGTATCCTTGCATGCATGCTGAGTCGCTTCAGTCATGTCCAACTCTGTGTGACCCCATGGACTGTAGCCCACCGGGCTTCTCTGTCTGTGGGATTCTCCAGGCAAGAATACTGGTGTGGGGGTGCCATGCCCTCCTCCAGGGGATCTTCCTGACCCAGGGATTGAACCCCTATCTCTTACATCTCCTGCATTGGCAGGTAGGTTCTTTACCACTAGCACCACTTGGAAGCCCATTCTGTACCCAACAGACCCCAGTTCATACAAAGTGCGGGAGGGACCCTGGGAAGAGACTGAGAACAGAGGAGCAGCTGCTAGAGGTGACCCACAGGTGCAGGTGTCAATCACTGCCTTGCCAGTCCTTGCCTCTGGCAGCCTAGAAGATTGTGAATTGGGTCCTTTTTGTTCCTCTCCAGATTTGGAACTAAGAGGAAGGTCTCCTGTACACACAGGGCCTGACCAGCACCTATGGGGATGTGTACTGCTAGTAGGTCGGCTCCTGGAATGTGATCATCCGCATCTTCCACGCCACCTGCATCAAGCCTGTGCTCTTTGCTCCAGGTAGATGCCTCCCTGGCCACAGCTTGCTTGTTGCCGTAGACAAAGTGTTACTTTCAGGTGTGTGAGTGACCAGGGTGCAAGCAGAGGGGGCCGCGGCAGAGATACCAACGTGTCTCTCTCACCTGGACCCCTCATCTGCCTGACCTCCAGACATGTCTACTCATGCCTAGGGCATGTCTGTGTGATGTGGGATGCATGGCCATGTCTGGTCAGGTTTATGTTTCTCCCTGAACTCTGGTTACAGCTATGAAACCTGATATGTGTTCACACCTGAGCTCAGAGATTCATATCTGAGGCTCAGCTGTGGCCAAAGATATCTGAGGCATGTTAGGGCCTGACTGGTTCTTCTCTGAGATTGTCTGATTCTCCTGCTGGTCATGTTTGGTCCACATTTGGGGTCTGTCTGAGGTCTGGGATTCAGGGTCACTCTGAGAAATGCCTGAGACCTTATGTGAGCCTCATCTGATGCAGGTTTTACGGTATGCTTGGGGCACCTGGTTCAGGTATGGTTCAGGTCATCAGTATATTCAAGTCCTGTCTGGAGCCTGCCTGGGGCACAATGAGGTCAGGTCAGATGGTCTTCAGGTCCATGGCAGAGTTGTTGGGTCATATCAGGTTGTGTCATTCATGTTGGGGCCATGTCAGGACACGTTAACACATATGGCCATGTCAGATGTCTCAGGAGAGGTCAGTACTGGGGCAGATGAGGTGTCCTTGGTCCCCATAATGATGTTTTGTAGAGTGCTGGGTTATGCCTGTGTCTTCATAACCTGTTGGACCATGTAGGAGCCATGTCAGGGAATGTTGGGGCATGTTGTGTCATGTTGGGGTGTGTCTAAGCACACAGAGTTGTGTCTATGGACTCTGCTTTGCTCTTTTCTGGTTTTCAGCCTGGTCTGGTCCCTGCCTTCTGTCATCTCTCTACCTGGCTTCTGGCTTCCTATGCTCTTGATCCCATTCCTGCTATGGAGGGCTCAGAAAGGGCAGATTCCTGGCTGGGATCCTCTATTCCACACAAAAAATCCTCCCCTCCCCCTCTCCCTGGCCCCTGATGGTCCTCTTTCATGTCAGCTGCTGCTGCACCCAAGGATGTGATCTTCTATGACTTTCTGAAGCCATGGCTGGGTGAGTAACTGTTTGTAAAGGGGGTTGGGGATGACCCTGGGGACCCAGGAGAAGGTCTTCCTTTGCCCACTCCCCATGGCTATCTCTGCTAGGGGATGGGCTCCTGCTGAGTGCTGGTGACAAGTGGAGCAGGCACCGTCGCATGCTGACACCTGCCTTCCACTTCAACATCCTGAAGCCCTATATGAAGATTTTCACCAAGAGCGCAGACATCATGCATGTGAGTCTCTTGAACCCAGGGTTCCAGCTGGAGTCTTGGGGACGATGGGGACTCAGAGATATTGTTTTGGAATTCTGCCTCTTCTGGGAAGCTTGAGTCCATTGTTCTTTCTTTCTGAGCCTCAGTTTCTTCAGCTCTACACTGTGATCCCTGCTTTGCAGGGGGTCGAGACATATGAAGCCATGTCTCTGGCACATAGTAGGTTTTAGTTTCTCTATTTCCACTAGGGAAGCCTTGAAATCTGGGAACACATTTGGTGATAATGATGCACACTGTGTAGTGGTTATTCCTGAGTAACAGCTTTGAAACAATAAGAGTTTAGTATTGACAGCAGGACTGTGAGTCAGTTGGCCAGTCCTTGTGGAGGTGGATGGGGCTGCCCGTGTATCTGTGATCAGCTGTGGGTCAGATAGGAAGCTTTGCTGAGCTGAAGTTCTGTGCTCTGTCACATTAAGAGCTCGGCTGACTGCAATTTGATCTAGGACGATCTCCCCTGGGGCAAATGGACTTCCTTTCATGACTGTCTTCCTTTAGAAGGTATCTGAGGCTTGTTCACATCACAGAAGCAGGGTTCCATCAGATTGAGAGGAACTGCAATGTCCCTTGGGATCTAGGTTTGGGATGAGCATCTCATCATTTTCAGCATGGTCTACTGGCCAAAACAAGTCCAGAAGCAGGTCATAAATGAAAGATGGTGAAATAGGCTCCATCTCATAATAGAAGCTTCTGAAAAATTACATTGAAAAGGCTTGGGATATATACATAGGGAAATGAAGGACTAGAAGGCAGGTTTCTGTGAAGTGTTTGGGATTTTTTCCTACATACAAGCTTCAAGTGAGCTTGCCACTGTTTCATGGATTCTGCCAGAATACATGAGATCCTGGGTCAGAGACAAAGGACAGTTTCTTACTTTTGGCACAGCAAACAGCATGTGCTTCTAGTTGATTGCATTCTTCCTCCATGTCACCAAATCCCATGTAGATGCCACAAGTGGACTTTGATTGCTGCCTGTTCATGTAGCATGCTGTATTACTGGGGGTAGGAGTATAGGTTTAGGGACTCTGAATTTTATAGAATTAGGAGGAAGCTTGATATTTGTCCATGGGGAGACATAACCTCACCTCTCAAGGTTGTTGCCTATAAATATAACTCTGCAAAATGGTTAAGTTAAAGAATGTAGAGGTCTTGCAATTTTTTTTTTTTTTTTTGCATACCCAACATTAAAGGGCAGGGTTACTCAGGGTTCATGTAAGACTACTTCTTTCAACATAGGGGACATTTTCTTAATCAATTTATCAAAATAAGCAGGAAGAAAGTTAACATTTGCTCTGTACCCACTTTATGCATTGTTACCACAGGATACAAAGATGTTGGAAGCAGAGCCAGGATTTAAAAAACCCAGATCTCCTGACTCCTAGCCATGGAGACTTAATGTCCTAACAGTAACAACTTTCACTCCCACCCAAGCCTGGTTCTTCCTGGAAAGGGGAGTCCAGGCCCAGGATGCAGGATCTGGGGGAGTCCATCCAAGTGGTTCAGACTGAGGAGAGGCTCAGAGAAACCAGCTTTCAGCCCTAACACTGTTCCCTTCTCTGTCCAGGCCAAGTGGCAGCGTCTGATCACAGAAGGCCACACCCATCTGGACATGTTTGAACACATCAGTCTCATGACCCTGGACAGTTTGCAGAAATGCGTCTTCAGTTATGACAGCAATTGCCAAGAGTGAGTCTTGGCCAAGGGCCTGGGACCATGAGACATAGACCCAAAGGAATAGATGAGGGAGGGGAGACTGACTAGGACAATCAGAAGGGACTTCCTGGAGGAGGTGGGTCAGATCTGGAAATTGAACAACAGCAAGGGAAAGGAGGAGATATCCTTTTTTACCTCTTTTTTAAAATATAAATTTATTTATTTTAGTTGGAGGCTAATTACTTTACAATATTGTATTGGTTTTGCAATACATTGACATGAATCCACCATGGGTGTACATATGTTCCTTATTCTGAACACCCTCCCACCTCCCTCCCCATCCCATCCCTCTGGGTCATCACAGTGTACCAGGCCCAAGCATCCTGTATCATGCATCAAACCTGGACTAGCGATTCGTTTCACATATGATAATATACATGTTTCAATGCCATTCTCCCATTTCATCCCACTCTTGCCCTCTCCCACAGAGTCCAAAAGACTGTTCTATACATCTTTGTCTCTTTTGCTGTCTCACATACAGGGTTATTGTTACCATCTTTCTAAATAACGTGTATTTGCGTTATTGTACTGTATTGGTGTTTCTCTTTCTGGCTTACTTCACTCTGTACAATAGGCTCCAGTTTCATCCACCTCATTAGAACTGATTCAAATGCATTCTTTTTAACGTCTGAGTAATATTCCATTGTGTATATGTACCACAGCTTTCTTATCCATTTGTCTGCTGATGGACATTCTAGGTTGCTTCAATGTCCTGGCTGTTATACACAGTGCTGTGATGAACATTGGGGTACACATGTCTCTTTCAGTTCTGGTTTCCTCAGTGTGTATGCCCAGCAGCGGGATTGCTGTGGGTTTCTATTTCCAGGTTTTTAAGGAATTTCCACACTGTTCTCCATAGTGGCTGTACTAGTTTGCATTCTCACCAACAGAGTAAGAGGGTTCCCTTTTCTCCACACCCTCTCCAGCATTTATTGCTTGTAGACTTTTGGATCGCAGCCATTCTGACTGGCGTGAAATGGTACCTCATTGGGGTTTTGATTTGCATTTCTCTGATAATGAGTGATGTTGAGCGTCTTTTCATGTCTGTTACCCATCTGTATGTCTTCTTTGGAGAAATGTCTGTTTAGTTCTTTGACCCATTTTTTGATTGGGTTGTTTATTTTTCTGGAATTGAGCTATAGGAGTTGCTTGTATATTTTTGAGATTAATTCTTTGTCAGTTGCTTCATTTGCTATTATTTTCTCCCATTCTGAAGGCTGTATTTTCACCTTGCTTATAGTTTCCTTTGTTGTGCAGAAGTTTTTAACTTTAATGAGGTCCCATTTGTTTATTTTTGCTTTTATCTCCAATATTCTGGGAGGTGGGTCATAAAGGATCCTGCTGTGATTTATGTGGGAGAGTGTTTTGCTTTGTTCTCCCCTAGGAGTTTTATAGTTTCTGGTCTTATGTTTAGATCTTTAATCCATTTTGAGTTTATTTTTGTGTATCGTGTTAGAAAGTGATCTAGTTTGATTCTTTTACAAGGGGTTGACCAGTTTTTCCAGCACCACTTGTTAAAGAGATTGTCTTTTCTCCATTGTATATTCTTGTCTCCTTTGTCAAAGATAACGTCTCCATAGGTATGTTGACTTATCTCTGGGCTTTCTATTTTGTTCCAATGATCTATATTTCTGTCTTTGTGCCAGCACCATACTGTCTTGATGACTGTGGCTTTGTAGTAGAGCCTGAAGTCCGGCAGGTTGATTCCTCCAGTTCCATTCTTCTTTCTCAAGATTGCTTTGGCTACTCGAGGTTTTTTGTATTTCCATACAAATGGTGAAATTATTTGTTCTAGCTCTGTGAAAAATACCGTTGGTAGCTTGATAGGGATTGCATTGAATCTATAGATTGCTTTGGGTAGTATACTCAGTTTCACTATATTGATTCTTCCAATCCATGAACACGGTATATTTTCCCATCTATTTGTGTCCTTTTTGATTTCTTTCATCAGTGTTTTATAGTTTTCTATATATAGATCTTTTGTTTATTTAGGTAGATATATACCTAAGTATTTTATTCTTTTCATTGCAATGGTGAATGGAATTGTTTCCTTAATTTCTCTTTCTTTTTTCTCATTATTAGTGTATAGAAATGCAAGGGATTTCTGTGTGTTGATTTTATATCCTGCAACTTTACTATATTCATTGATTAGCTCTAGTAATTTTCTGGCAGAGTGTTTTGGGTTTTCCCTGTAGAGGATCATGTCATCTGCAAACAGTGAGAGTTTTACTTCTTTTCCAATATGGATTCCTTTTATTCCCTTTTCTACTCTGATTGCTGTGGCCAAAACTTCCAAAACTATGTTGAATAGTAGTGGTGAGAGTGGGCACCCTTGTCTTGTTCCTGACTTTAGGGGACATGCTTTCAATTTTTCACCATTGAGGATAATGTTTGCTGAGTGTTTGTCATATATAGCTTTTATTATGTTGAGGTGTGTTCCTTCTATTCCTACTTTCTGGAGGGTTTTTATCATAAATGGATGGTGAATTTTGAAAAGGTTTTCTCTGCATCTATTGAGATAATCATATGGTTTTCATCTTTCAATTTGTTAATCTGGTATATTACATTGATTAATTTGAGGATATTGAAGAATCCTTGCATCCCTGGGATAAAGCCACTTGGTCATGATGAATATGATTTTTTTTTTTTTTTGCTAGTGGTTCTCTGTTTATTTATAGTATTTTGCTCCAGCCAATCCCACAAACTACATATTTGATAATAAATGAATATGGAGATCTTTTTAATATGTTATTGGATTCTGTTTGCTAGAATTTTGATAAGGATCTTTGCATCTATGTTCATCAGTGATATTGGCCTGTAGTTTTCTTTTTTTGTGACATCTTTGTCTGATTTTGGTATTAGGGTGATGGTGGCCTCATAGAATGAGTTTGGAAGTTTACCTTCCTCTGCAATTTTCTGGAAGAGTTTGAGTAGGATAGGTGTTAGCTCTTCCTTAATTTTTGGTAGAATTCAGCTGTGAAGCCGTCTGGTCCTGGGCTTTTGTTTCCTGGAAGATTTCTGATTATAGTTTCAATTTCTGTGCTTGTGATGGGTCTGTTAAAATTTTCTATTTCTTCCTGGTTCAGTTTTCTAAGATTTTTTCCATTTCTTCCAAGTTGTCCGTTTTATTGGCATCTGGTTGCTGATAGTAATCTCTTATGATCCTTTGTATTTCTGTGTTGTCTGTTGTGATCTCTCCATTTTAATTTCTAATTTTATTGATTTGATTTTTCTCCCTTTGTGTCTTGATGAGTCTGGCTAATGGTTTGTCAATTTTATTTATCTTCTCAAAGAACAAGCTTTTGGGTTTGTTGATTTTTGCTATGGTCTCTTTTGTTTCTTTTGCATTTATTTCTGTCCTAATTTTTAAAAATATAAATTTATTTATTTTATTTGGAGGTTAATTACTTTACAATATTCTATTGGTTTTGCCATACATCAACATGAATCAGCCACAGGTATACACGTGTTCCCCATCCTGAACGCCCCTCCCTCCAATCCTGGCGTTCTTCATTTCTTCCTTTTGTAGTTGCTTTAGGTGTAGAGTTAGGTTATTTATTTGACTTTTTTCTTGTTTCTTGAGGTATGCCTGTATTGCTATAAACCTTCCCCTTAGCACTGCTTTTACAGTGTCCCACAGGTTTTGGGTTGTTGTGTTTTCATTTTCATTCATTTCTATGCATATTTTGATTTCTTTTTTGATTTCTTCTGTTATTTGTTGGTTATTAGCAGGGTGTTGTTCAGCTTCCATATGTTGGAATTTTTAATAGTTTTTCTCCTGTTATTGACATCTAATCTTAATGCATTGTGGTCAGAAAAGATGCTTGAAATGATTTCAGTTTTTTGGAATTCACCGAGGCTAGATTTATGGCCCAGGATGTGATCTATCCTGGAGAAGGTTTCGTGTGAACTTGAGAAAAAGGTGAAATTCACTGTTTGGGGGTGAAATGTCCTATAGATATCAATTAGGTCTAACTGGTCTAATGTATTATTTAAAGTTTGTGTTTCCTTGTTAATTCTCTGTTTAGTTGATCTATCCCTGGGTGTGGGTGGGGTATTAAAGTCTCCCACTATTATTGTGTTATTGTTAATTTCCCCTTTCATACTTGTTACCATTTGTCTTACATATTGCGGTGCTCCTATGTTGGGTGCACATATATTTATAATTGTATATCACTTCTTGGATTGATCCTCTGATCATTAGGTAGTGTCCTTTTTTGTCTTTTCACAGATTTTGTTTTAAAGTCTATTTTATCTGATAAGAGTATTGCTACTCCTGCTTTCTTTTGGTCTCTATTTGCATGGGATATCTTTTTCCAGCCCTTCCCTTTCAGTCTGTATGTGTCCCTTGTTTTGAGCTGGGTCTCTTGTAGACAACATATACAAGGGTCTTGTTTTTGTATCCATTCAGCCAGTCTTTGTCTCTTGGTTGGGGCATTCAACCCATTTACATTTAAGGTAATTATTGATAAGTATGATCCCGTTGCCATTTACTTTATTGTTTTGGGTTTGAGTATATACACCCTTTCTGTATTTCCTGTCTAGAGAAGATCCTTTAGCATTTGTTGGAGAGCTGGTTTGGTGGTGCTGAATTCCCTCAGTTTTTGCTTGTCTGTAAAGCTTTTGATTTCTCCTTCATATTTGAATGAGATCCTTGCTGGGTACAGTAATCTGGGCTGTAGGTTATTTTCTTTCATCACTTTAAGTGTGTCCTGCCATTCCCTCCTGGCCTGAAGCGTTTCTATTGAAAGATCAGCTGTTATCCTTATGGGAATCCCCTTGTGTGTTATTTGTTGTTTTTCCCCTGCTGCTTTTAATATTTGTTCTTTGTGTTTGATCTTTGTTAATTTGATTAATATGTGCCCTGGGGTGTTTTACCTTGGGTTTATCCTGTTTGGGACTCTCTGGGTTTCTTGGATTTAGGTGGCTATTTCCTTCCCCATTTTAGGGAATTTTTCAACTATTATCTCCTCAAGTATTTTCTCATGGTCTTTCTTTTTGTCTTCTTCCTCTGGGACTCCTTTGATTTGGATGTTTGAGCATTTAACATCTAGAGGTCTCTGAGACTGTCCTCATTTCTTTTAATTCATTTTTCTTTTTTCCTCTCTGTTTCATTTATTTCCACCATTCTATCTTCTACCTCACTTATCCTATCTTCTGCTTCCATTATTCTACTGTTGTTTCCCTCCAGATTGTTTTTGATCTCATTTATTGCATTATTCATTATATATTGACTCTTTTTTATTTCTTCTATGTCCTTGTTAAACCTTTCTTGCATCTTTTCAATCCTTTCCTCTGCTCTATTTATCTGTAACTCCATTTTGTTTTCAATATATTGGATCATTTTCACTATCATTATTCTTAATTCTTTATCAGGTAGATTCCCTATCTCTTTCTCTTTTGTTTGGTTTTGTAGGCATTTATACTGTTCCTTTACCTGCTGGTATTTCTCTGCCTTTTCATCTTGTTTATATTTCTGTTTTAGGGTGGCCTTTCCATATTCTGGCAGTTTCTGGAGTTCTGTTTATAGTAGAGTTTCCTTACTGTGGGTGGGGTTGGACCAGTGGCTTGTCATGGTTTCCTGGTTAGGGAAGCTTGTGTCGGTGTTCTGGTGGTTGGAGCTGGATTTCTTCTCTCTGGAGTGCAATGAAATGTCCAGTAATGAGTTATGAGATGTCAATGGGTTTGGTGTGACTTTGGGCAGCCTGTATATTGAGGCTCAGGGCTATGTTCCTGTGTTGCTGGAGAATTTGCGTGGTATGTCTTGCTCTGGAACTTGTTGGCCCTTGGGTGGTGCTTGGTTTCAGTGTTGGTATGGAGGCATGTGATGAGCTCCTATTGAGTAATGTTCCCTGGAGTCAGGAGTTCTCTGGTGTTTTCAGGATTCAGACTTAAGCCTCCTGCCTCTGGTTTTCAGTCTTATTCTTACAGTAGCCTCAAGACTTCTCCATCTATACAGCACCAATGATCAAACATCTAAGTTAAAGATGAAAAGTTTCTCCACAGTGAGGGACACCCAGAGAGGTTCACAGAGTTACATGAGGAAGAGAAGAGGGAGGAGAGAGATAGAGGTGACCAGGAGGAGAAGAGGGGGAATCAAATAGGACGAGAGTGAGCTAGCCAGTAATCAGTGAGCTAGCCAGTTCCCTATGTGCTCTCCACAGTGTGGATCCCTCAGAGATGTTCACGGAGTTACACAGAGAAGAGAAGAGAAGAGAAGAGGGAGGAAGGAGACAGAGGTGGCCAGGAGATAAAAGGGGGAATCAAAAGGTGAGAGATAGATCCAGCCAATAATCAGTTCCCTAAGTGTTCTCCACAGCCCAGAACACACCAAGAGATTCAAAGTTGAGTAGAGAAGAGAAGGGGGAGGGAGGAGGTAGAGGCGACCTGGTGGAGAAAAAGGAAAGTCCAAAGGGGGAGAGAGCAGTCAAGCCAGTAATCTCGCTCCCAAGTCAAAATGGGTACTGAAGATTGGGTTCTTAAAGGTACAAAATTGATTAGAAATACCAAAAAGCAAAGATTAAAAATCTAGAGTAGAGGTTGTATTCTCAAAAATACAATATTAAAGAAAAAAACAAAGCCATAAAAAATATAAAATATATATGTATGAAGTTTGCTTTTAAAAATAGAGTTTTTTGTGCAAAGTAACAGTAGGTTATAAAAATGAAAATTAAAAGAGTAATAGAGGACTTAAAAATAAAAAAATTTTAACTTAAAGAATGATAATAGTATAGATATATCTAGGACTTTCTCTGGTGTTGTTGTGGACAGTGTGGGGTCAGTTCATTTTCAGATAGTTCCTTGATCCAGCTTATACTTCTCAGGATCTATAGGCCCCTTCCTATGTAGTTGGTGCTAACTACAGGGTTTTAATCTACTGGACCTTCCACTTTCAAGGCAGTTCCCTCTGTTTGATTTAGCTTCTTCTGTTTGATGGTCTCGTCAGTGCCTAATTTCCACCCTGACACAAGGGGGTGGTGGTGGACACTTTTTAAGGCTCACTTGTTCAGTCGTGCTGTGGGGAGGGAGGAACACTGCAAACAAATAACACTGGCATGTGCTCACAGTGTCCTGGCCACACTGGGTTTGCCCCCACTCACAGCGTGTGTGCTTTCCCTGTCTACACTGCTGAGGCTCTAGGTTGCTCTGCCAGGAACTGTCTGAGGCTGGCCCTGGGTTGTATGCACTTCCCCGGTCTAAGCTGCTCAGGTTCAGGTAATCGGGTGCTCCACAAAGGCATGGACTTGTTTGGGCCTGCGTTTTGTGCCCTTCCCAGGTCCGAGCAGGTCAGGTGACCAGGTGCTTGGCAAGCATGGTTGCTGTGACTTATCGCCTCCCCCATCCCTGCTGCTCAGTTTTCTTGGTGTACAATGGGCACACCTTCTCAGGTGTGCTGTGTGTCTCTTCTGGGGAGCTGATCTCTGGCTGTGACCCTCCCGGCAGATGTCAACCATCCAGAATCCCAAGAAGTCTTGGTTATCAATGAAGCCTGCTTGCAGTTGGGTAGATGACGCCTCTCTGGGGCCACAATTGCCCCCTTCTGGCTCCGGCTGCCCTTGCCTGTCTGTCTCCAGCGGGGGATGGCCCGGTCTGCAGCCAGCTAGCTCTGCTCAGTCCTTTGTTCTGTGAGTGGGCCTGGCGGTGTCTTAGGTTAGGGCTTTTCGTGAGATAGCTATCCCACAGTCTCGTTTGCTATCTCAAGTTAGTTCCCTCAGATTGCCCTTGGGGCATTCAGGCCCAGTCTTTACCCTAAGCAATGCAGCCCATGCCTTCCTGCCCAGCCCCTGCTTGCTAGAGGTGGATGCGGGCGTCTGCGCTGCTTCTTTGCTGGGAGTTACCATTGGGCATGTATCTGTGGGTTTTGATTATTTATTTATTTATTTTTCCCCCCAGTTATGTTGCCCTCTGAGGTTCCAAGGCTCACCACAGACTTGCCAGTGAGAGCGTTTTCTGGTGTTTGGAAACTTCTCTCTTTTTAAAGATTCCTTTCCCGGGATGGATCTCCTCTGTCCCTACCTCTTCTGTCTCTCTTTTTATCTTTTATATACTTTTTCCTGCCTCCTTTCGAAGACAATGGGCTGCTTTTCTGGGTGCCTGATGTCCTCTGCCAGGATTCAGAAGTTGTTTTGTGGAATTTACTCAGCATTCAAATATTCTTTTGATGAATTTGTGGGGGAGAAAGTGGTCTCCCCATCCTATTCCTCCGCCATCTTAGGATCCTCCTCCCACTTCCAGAGATATCCTTTTAGGTAGGTAGAATTGCTTGGAAAGTGAGGTCGCTCAGCCGTCTCTGACTCTTTACGACCCCGTGGACTGTAGCCCACCAGGCTCTTCCATCCATGGGATTCTCCAGGCAAGAATAATGGAGTGGGTTGCCATATCCTTCTCCAGGGGATCTTCCCGACCCAGGGATTGAACCTAGGTCTCCTGCATTGCAGGCAAACGCTTTAACCTCTGAGCCACCAGGGAAGCCCTTGATAAAAACTAGCAGGCTAAAATGAGCAAAGTTTGTGCAATAGTGAGGAGACACCTTGGAAATAAGTTTGGAGGAATGGGCTGGGTTATATCTTAAAACCTTCTGAAACCAAACAAAAAGGATAGGAACTTTATTCTGAGGTTTTCAGAGAGCCAAGGAAGATATTTGAGCACAAGAAGGTCACGGTCAAAGTTGAGCTTGGAAGATGTCCAAGAGATCATTTGTCAGACGACTCAAGGCCAACTGTGATAGGCACAACACCATTCAACTGTGTTGACACTGGAAGTAAGGAGCGTAGGGAAGCTGTTATCCCCATTGATCAGCTGGGCAAGGTTGAGGGTCTGAACTGAGTGGACAGTGTGGGGAAGGAGAGGGGAACAGAAACAGGGTGAGAAAGGAGAGAAGCCTGATGTCTAAGCTGTGCTCTAGGTGCCTGGGACATGGAGGCAGCTCACGGAGATGGGATGTGGGTTGAGAGGAGTTTGAAGAGTCACATCTCCTGGCTCATCCCTACACTGTATCTGTGAACCATCTGTTTCTGGAGCTGCAGCTTCCTGAAGGGAGGTAGCCCGCAGCTTCTGGGCTTCCTGTATTTTAAGTGGTGGCTTCCCTTCATGCTCTCATCCTTCAGGAAGCCCAGTGAATATATTGCCACCGTCTTGGAGCTCAGTGCACTTGTGGCAAAGCGGAACCAGCAGATCTTCTTGCACATGGACTCTCTGTACTTCCTCACCCCAGACTGGTGGCGCTTCCGCAGGGCCTGCCGCCTGGTACACGACTTCACAGATGCAGTCATTCAGGAGCGGCGCCACACCCTTCCCAGTGAGGGTACTGATGATTTCCTCAAGGCCAAGGCGAAGACCAAGACTTTGGACTTCATCGATGTGCTTCTGTTGACCAAGGTGGGTTCCTCTGGGATCTGAGTTTAGGAAGTAAAATGGACTTTGATCTGATCAGAGAACCTAAATAAGATACAGAGGGTACTGGGGAGTCATAGAAGGTGCTTGAGGAAGGGAAGTATGGGTCAGATAAAAGTTTTACAGATGATTGTGTGGAATACTGTCTGCAGGGACTGCTAAAACTGTCAAGGGCCTGAGATTTTAGTCTATTTCAAAGTTGATAAGTTAATCTCTCTCTCTGTGTATTGTATGTATGCAGAACCTTGGATCAGAGCAAAGCATTAATTTCAGTAGTCAGAGTAGAACTTAGCTCTGGTTCTCCATTTGCAAATTCCTTTGAGGGCACCATGATGCTTTTATCTGTACGTGCAGCCATGCTGGCATCACAGCAGAATTACCTCCAGATTTTGAAATTTGGAACCCATACAGGACAGCTAATACTTCTGCCCCTTCTTCCCTATAGTGGGTAGGGAAAGGTATATGGATAGGCATAAGAAGACAGAGAAAGAGAGGGAGAGAGGAGAGAAGAAAAGAGAGAGATTGTTTGGAGCTTAAATAAATCATCTTTGGTGAGAAAGCAGTCTATGATTTTATAGGTTTAATACCCATTCCCTATCTCTAGGATAAAAAGATCTTTGGATTTAATCACCGAGCCTGTGAGCAGATGTCTTTGGGGACAATGCTCAATCTCTAGCTTACAAAACAAGTTGCTAGTTGATGATCCTGCAACCCAGGTGGACATTAACTTTTTTTCTCCAAAATCCCTTATCATGTCAAAACATAAAAATACTAATGGATCATTGATTCCTATCACCAGGCACAACATAGGAGGCAAAGAAATAGAGACATCTGGAGTGGGCATAAGAGGTCTAGGAGTTCAGAGTGGGCTTGGGTTTCTGGATATATGATGGAGATTCAGAGGTTGTTGCAGTTTAGGCTCAGGGACTATGAGCTAGTGTGATTCTGGGGATTTTGCTTTCTCTCCAGGATGAAGATGGGAAGGGATTATCAGACGAAGATATCCGGGCTGAAGCTGACACCTTCATGTTTGAGGGTGAGAGTCCCAGTATGGGACTACTTAGAAGGCTGGGTCTCTCTACTCCAGGATGTTGCCAAGGGGACCTTGGACCACTCAACCCCTCCCCATCCTCCCTATGGGAGGGTATTGTCCACTCTCTGGTGCTGAAGTAGCCCAGAGATCCAAACCTTTCTGGATATTCCTCAGGCCATGACACCACAGCTAGTGGTCTCTCCTGGGTCCTATACAACCTTGCAAAGCACCCAGAATACCAGGAGCGCTGCCGACAAGAAGTGCAAGACCTTCTGAGGGACCGTGAGTCTAAAGAGATTGAGTGGTGAGTGCAAGTCCTCATGGTGTGCTCCTGAACCCCTCGCATTGACTCTGTTTCCTGGCTGAGGATAAGGGAAATTTTGTGTGGATCTTGTCGTTGTTACTTAGTGGGAATAGTAGGAAAGCTCAGAAGCTGGATCTGTTACTCAGCATGGATAGCAGGGCAAAGTTTTCTGGCTTTGGGGACAGAAACTTGGATTTCTGAGATAACTGGTGACAATGTGGGAGGGCAGATGTTGCTACTTAGCACATATTCAGTATGTGAACTTCCCCTCTACTCTGTTACCTTTCTCTCTAAAAATCACATGTTTTCACACATCTTCACTCCATGAGTGTTTGCTGACCTCCTGCCCCTTTTATCCTCATATTATTTAGTCCAGGATTCACATAGAACCCTTAGGGACTAAAGTCATTCACCACTTGTCCAGGGATACCCGCATCTTCCTCCATCCAGTCCCCATTCAACAAACACTGGTACACTGCCTCCCTCTTCTCAGTTCTATGATATCTCCAATTCTTCTAAGTCCCATTCTGTGTCTTGGAGACTCAGGAAGGACCAGACCCAGTCTTGCCTTCCAGGACCTCTCAGCCTGGTGAGGAATAGTCCCAGGTCAGAACACTTCCAGTGTAGATGGCCAGGGAGGGGTTTTGATTTAGAGAGGAAAATCAAAGTTGGAAAAAATGTCCTCAACTTAGATCTTCCAAGATGAGCAGTAGATATTTTGAGGTGCATTTGAGGTGCTCTATGGTCAAGAAATAGCCTGGCCAAAATGAAGAGATGGAGAGTAAGAGGGTGTAGGGGAGAAGGGAAGTGAGAGGCAGGAGGGAGGGAGGGGTTTGATTTGTACATGTGACTGACTGTGTAAGGTAGATTAATTAATAATATCAACACACACTACTCCAGAGTGTGGAGTGGATAACCAATTTTGGATATTAAAATAATATAGTTTAACTATAGTCTGAGATTTTAGCATGGAGACCATATGCACATTTTGTTAAATTAACCTTTGAATACTCTCGTTGCTATGGTGAGTCATATATTCTACCTGGATGGAGAAACATCTATATGTTCATGTGGCATACAGACACTACCATTTCTTGCTACATTTAAACCAGGTATTTGATATCATCACCATCTTTTCTATTATTTCTCATAGGAAAGTTAATAATGTATGGATATAAATTTCTTGCCCAGTGAGCATGGTAACACTACATATAGAGTGTCATATCAATAGGAAAAATAAAGCCTGTTTCATAAAAGCTCTTGTAACAACTGGAGCGCTAGATGGAAAAAATGAATCCAACCTCTTTCTCGTCTTATATGAACGTAACATCGACATGAATCAAAGACATAAAATATAAAATAAATGAATCTTAAAGGCTCCAGAGGGCTTCCCAGGTGGCACAGTGGTGAAGAATCCACCTGCCAATGCAAGAGATGCAGGAGACATGGGTTCTGTCTCTGGGTGGAGAAGATCCCCTGGAGCAGAAAATGGTGACCCACTCTAGTATTCCTGCCTGGAGAATCCCATGGACAGAGGAACCTGGCGGGCTACTGTTCATGAGGTCGCAAAGAGTAGGACACGACTGAGTGACTGAGCATGCACAGGCACAAAGGCTCTAGAGGAAGCCATGGGAAATTATTTGTAGTTCTGCAGAAGAGAAGGCCCTATTCTTGATGCAAGTCCAGGAGCTGTACAAGAAGACACTGATATACCGTTACATGAAAAAGATACAGACCAGGGTGTACATTATACAGCATGCTATGAACACTATATAACTTTTAAAATGCAATACACTCTCCCTGGAAGGATACATAAAACAAAGTTACTTAGGGAAACAGTGAGGAGGGGAAATGAGTGTTGGGCTATAAGAGTGTGTAGTTTTCTAATTTTGAACTAGTTAACTGTACCATTTATTAAGAATTTAAATCACTACACAAAATGAAGAGGATTAGGGAAAAAACTCAGTCCCCCTTACTGGATCTTGTCTTCAAAGTGTATAGAAGTTTTCTAGTGAATTCTCTTATTTTCTAAATATAAAATCGCTATCTACCAAAAATGACACATTTACCCCCACATTCAAATGATATTTCTCTCCTCCCTGCCCCCATCTAGTTGCATTAACTAATGTCTGTAGTGCAGTAATAAATAAGAGTAAAAATTGAATCTGTTTCTTTTGCTTCTTACTTATCTACCTTTTGATTTTGTTCTTGATGTAAAGAATAATATATTTTTATACAAGTTTTTGAATATTTTTATGGCTGGATTTTGGGTATGTTGCTCAGAAAAGATTCTGAAAACATCAGACTCAATTTTGTCTGGTTCTTCTGTGATACTGCTTTTCTTTCTATCTTTATAACATTTAATTGAGGGACAAGGGACAAAGAAAAAGCTGTATCATTTATGTATATGACTTAATGAGTTTGGAGATATTGGATCCATCTGTGATTTTGTTCTGGGCAGAGAGGATCTTATGGGGCACCAGGAGGGCTGGTGGTGTGTCTCTTTTTGCTCCCTGGATAATTGTCTGGGGGTTACTTAGGGACGACCTGGCCCAGTTGCCCTTCCTGACCATGTGCATCAAGGAGAGTCTGCGATTGCACCCCCCAGTCACGGCCATCTCTCGCCGCTATACCCAGGACACTTTGCTTCCAGATGGCCGGGTCATCCCCAAAGGTACTCACAATGACTAGGGGAGGAGCTTCCTGGTGAGAAAGAGGGGCCAATGAGGCAGTGAGGACCTAGTTCTGCTGCCCTCTCTTGTTCCACAGGTGTTATCTGCCTCATCAATATTGTTGGGACCCACCACAACCCATCTGTGTGGCCAGACCCTGAGGTGATGCCTCCCCCACGCCATACCTCCATCATCCCTGTCCATTCCCATTGAGAGGCCCGGGGGAGACTACAGAATTCTGGTTGGCAAATCAGACATCACCTCCCTCCCATTATACACACATCTGCTTCTCCAAGGAAGCAGATCCTTGGGAGATCCCACCCAATAGCCTTGTCTTGTCTTGCCCCCAGGTCTATGACCCCTTCCGCTTCGAGCCAGAAAACATCAAGGGGAGGTCACCTCTGGCTTTTATTCCCTTCTCAGTGGGACCCAGGTGAGGGTAGTGGGCATCTGAGGTAGGGATGGGATGGCGTGTTGGGGGTTCTGGGACTGAGATTCCAGACATGACTCTCTGGCAGGGGAGTGGGAAAAATGAAGATGGTCAGAGTTTTGGCTCTCCTTCCCTCCCCTCCCCTGGAAGTTATAGGAAAGTGTTTGGGGAATGATAGTGGGTCCAAGGAGGGGGTCTACATTGTGCTGGGAGTCCTGTTTCCCTGCCTGCTGGTCTGTGTCCCTGACTGGGTTTTCAGTCAGGCTCAGATAGTCAAGCCTATGTAGGGGTCTCAGGCAACGTTCGTATTCTCTATCACCGTGGGTGGGGGTGGGAGTTGTGAGCTAGATTCTAGGAGCGATGGGGCCTGGATAAAGGTTCCCAGCACAGTCAGAGACCTCACTCTGGCCCGCAGGAACTGCATCGGGCAGACGTTTGCCATGACGGAGATGAAGGTGATCCTGGCGCTCACGCTACTGCGCTTCCGCGTCCTGCCGGGTGAGGAGCCTCGCCGGAAGCCAGAGCTGATCCTGCGTGCGGAGGGCGGACTTTGGCTGCGGGTGGAGCCTCTGAGCGCAGGCCAGCAATGACACAGCAGCCCCTTCTCTCCTGGAATCCTCCCCCAGTCTAGCCACCTCCCTGAAAATTCCCAGGAATAAAAATTATGTGGTCACTCTCATCAAGAGCCAGCAGGGGCGCTTGGTACTTTCTAGGTTCAACAGGACCGGCGTGGCTGTGAACTTGGGAGATAGGAGGAATGTGTGTGGGAGGGAACACTGATGTGGTAGCTGGAGCTCCAGCCTGAGTCATGAGGGTAAGACTACTCGTTAGGGAAGGTTGACCACAGAGCTTGATGCAGCCAGGGTCAGATTCACTCCCTGCTATTGTACTACCAAGGTCACCATCCCAGTCTGCCATTTACTAGCTGTTTTGTTTGGGGGAAATCGTTTCTCTCTCAAAGCCTCATTTTATATTACATAATAGAAGCCACGTCATTGCACTGTTGTGGAGACTGAATAAACAAGCATGTGCAAAGTGACTGACTCAATATCTTGTAAGCATCAGTACTCAATAAAAGTTCATTTCCTCCTTTGTTTATGCATCAGTTTCTCAAATTAAAATGGTTCAAAGTCATACAAGTCATATTTAAGTTTTGAGACAGGTGGAAAACTATCAGTAGAAGAGTCAGAAAGTAAAAAAAGAATCCCCATAGTTACATCTATTACACAGTTGCCAGGGGCTTTAATGTGAAGCTGACGTGAAGTTAGATACTGAAAAAACAACTTTTTTCCTTCACAGAGACATGACCCAGGATTTCATTTTTGTCTTGCTGTTCTAGGAAGTGGAGATCAAGCAGGTTCACATTAGTCAGAGAAGCTGGATGTGGCAGGAGTGGGACCACTTCCTTCAACACCTGGGACAGTAGCTGTCCCAGGACTAGGCACCCCCTGCCCCACGACTCAGGCTGCAGGGAATCCTGGGGCAGAGTCCTAGTCTCAGACCCTTTCAGGAGTCTACAAGTTGGGGACAGAAGACTTAATGGCTAACTAATAAGAAAGAAACCCTGTAACATAAAAAGAGCAAGTATTTAATATATTCTGAGCTGAAAATCACATTTGTTTTTCTTTGCCTTCAGAAAGCTTATTTAAAATGTTTATCTTGTACCCTAAATGATACCTTATCATAGAAGAAAATGTGAATAAAAAATAAGAAGTAAACATCATGTCCATAGCCCAAGCATATCAAAGTAATCACTGTTCATATCCTCTCACACATATTGCCACATTTTAAATGTATATGTAATCCTTATACCAGTAAAAATTTGGCTTTACATCTGAATGTATTACAATTACATCATGTAATCCCCTTTAAAAATGCTGTTTTACTGACTACCAAGCACACGAAAGGATGTTCAACATGATTAGAGGTTCAGTTCAGCTCAGCTCAGTTCAGTCACTCAATCGTGTCCGACTCTTTGCGACCCTATGAATCGCAGCACGCCAGGTCTCCCTGTCCATCACCAACTCCGGGAGTTCACTCAGATTCATGTCCATCGAGTCAATGATGCCATCCAGCCATCTCATCTTCTGTCGTTCCCTTCTCCTGCCCCCAATCCCTCCCAGCATCAAAGTCATTTCCAATGAGTCAACTCTTCGCATGAGGTGGCCAAAGTACTGGAGTTTCAGCTTTAGCATCATTCCTTCCAGAGAAATCCCAGGGCTGATCTCCTTTAGAATGGAGTGGTTGGATCTCCTTGCAGTCCCAGGGACTCTCAAGAGTCTTCTCCAACACCACAGTTCAAAAGCATCAATTCTTCAGCGCTCAGCCTTCTTCACAGTCCAACTCTCACATCCATACATGACTACTGGAAAAACCATAGCCTTGACTAGATGGACCTTAGTCGGCAAAGTAATGTCTCTGCTTTTGAATATGCTATCTAGGTTGATCATAACTTTTCTTCCAAGGAGTAAGCGTCTTTTAATTTCATGGCTGTAGTCACCATCTGCAGTGATTTTGGAGCCTCCCAAAAATAAAGTCTGACACTGTTTCCACTGTTTCTCCATCTATTTCCCATGAAGTGAGGGGACCAGATGCCATGATCTTCATTTTCTGAATGTTGAGCTTTAAGCCAACTTTTTCACTCTCCTCTTTCACTTTCATCAGGAGGCTTTTTAGTTCTTCTTCACTTTCTGTCATAAGGGTGGCGTCATCTGCATATCTGAGGTTATTGATATTTCTCCTGGCAATCTTGATTCCAGCTTGTGTTTCTTCCAGTCCAGCGTTTCTCATGATGTCTTCTGCATATTTTAGTTAAATAAGCCGGGTGACAATATACAGCCTTGACGTAGAGATTATTGAAATGCAAATCAATGTCTGAATGTGATACTGAGAGGGTAACAGGCAGGAAGGCCAGGGGTCTCCAAACGGAGGAAATAGGCTGCAAGTGTCAGACATTTTTATCTCTCTTAAGCGGCAGGAGGAAACAAACTAGCGATATTTTTTTCTTCTCTATACAAATTTAAAAGGAGGTTTCTTCTAAAATACTGTGTTGCCATAATGACACCTGGTTTCATCTGAAGGTAACTATTCTCAAACCTTGAGTTAACCAATGCACTTTTCTTATGGAAATGTTTGTCTTAAGCTATGCTAATGTATTATGCATTTACCCCAAACTCTGTCTTCAAGTCAGTTCCACCTAATGGCTCAGAACCTACTTGACAAACCAGTATGTTATACTCAGATATTGTTCCCCTAATTTATGTAAACGAACTATTTGTATGGTAATCTGCCTTTCTATAAGATTCAAGTCAATCGTTTTATGGCCCATCTGGTGCCAAGATTATCCCAAAATAAATCTTACGGGTGAGGGGCTTGGTGCCATTCTGAGTTTTAAGACATTCTTTCCTTTCATTAACAGACTGCTAGTGACTATATAACATCCAGCTGAAGACTAGCAGGGGGGTACTCTTTCTGCCCCATTCTGATACCTATGTCAGAAAATTTCTCTATCTCCTTTATACTTTAATAAAACTTTGTCACACAAAACCTCTGAGTGATCAAGCCTCATTTCTGGCCCCAGATTGAATTCTTCTCTTCCGGATGCCAAGAATCCCGGCATCTTTTCGTTCACCAACAACCTTTCAATACCATTTCACACCCACTAGGATTACACGAATATGAAACAATGGAAAATAAAAAGTTTTGGTGAAGATGTGAGATAATTGAAATCCTTATACAGTGTGTTGGAAATGTAAAATGGTGCAGCCACTGTGGAAAATAGTCAATAAATTAAACCTCAAATTATTATATGATCCAGCCATCTCATGCTTAGATATGTACCCAAAAGAATTGAAAACAGATACTTGTACATGATTCTTTGTAGTGACACTGTCCATAATTGCCAGAAGTTGAATATTTGGGAAACAATCCAAATATCTATTAACAGATGAATGGGTAAATAAAATGAGGTATCATAATAAGGAATATTATTGGGTCATAAAAACGAATGAAGCACTGATATATACTCCAACATGAACCAACTTTGAAAACATGCTAAATGAAGGGAGCCAGACACAAAACATCCATACTATATATTTTCATTTATATGAAATGTGCAGAATAGGTAAATCCATAGAGAGAGATTCACGAGATGGAGGGTGGAGTGGGAAACAGAGAGTGACTGCTATTGGGTACTTTACTCCTTTCAGATGATGAAAATATCTTGAAACCAGACAGAGGAGATGTGGTGACTATACAGTATTGTGAATGTACTAGATGCATGGAATTGAACCTTTTATAATGGTCAAAATAGTGAATTTTATCTTATGTGAATTTTGCATCAAGAAAAAAATGCTATTTTATCCTAATTTTTTTCTTGCTAATCTGGGTTTTCATATAACAATATATTGTGAACATCCTCCCACAGCATACAATCATCATCTGGTGGTCTTTAAAAATCTTTAAGTGTTAAGTATTCAAGTCACTCTTTATTTTTGTAAATGGCATTATGTTAGGAAAAAGCTTTGTCTTGTTGTGCCCAAGTCGCGAAATCTCCCAATGACCACCAGGGAGCCGATGACCGATGCAAAAGCAAGAGAGTTTTTATTACCAAGCTCGAGCTGGGGCTCCCACAGATACTGACGCAGCGGCTATAGGGAGGAGCCCCGAGTTCTGGGTTATATTGTTTATATAGGGTATTCTCGCATGAGAAATTTGAAAAACAGGAGTTTCTGGGTTGGGAGATGTCTAATTGGTTACCTTCTGTGGAAGGGTTAGGTGTTGGTTTCTGATTGGTTTTTATTTTCCCCGACTGGCCCCGGGTTCTGATTGGTTCCCATTTCTTGGGCTGGCCACGGGTTCTGATTGGTTCCCATTACCTAGGTAGACCACGAGTTCCTGAACATTAAGTCAGGAGATTTTGGTCTGGGGTCCGATTGGCTTGAGGGTGGTGGGGTTAGGTCAGGGGATTTCCAAAGGCTCTTGGATTTTCAAAGGCTCTTTTCCTGGAACCTTACAAAATGGAGTTTTTCTGTTAACAAAATGGAGTAGCTAAGGTCCTTCAGTCTCACTGTGTAAGGATTCTCTTTAGGCACTTTGATGGCTTGATATATCACAAGTTACAAATTGAGTTACTCTTAATCACATACCTTTGGTGTAGAAATTTCATTTATATGTAATAGATGCACATACATGAAACACTTTTCATACAGCATGTAATACCTGGTGACTCCAGACACTGTTCACTTGGTCCTAGTAACAGAGGTAACTAAGACTCATGTAGGTTCACTCCTCCAGTCCCCAAGGGCCTGTGTTTATTACCTATTTTACTGAGAAGGAATGTGAAGTTCAGAGAGGGCACATCAGCTGGAGAATGGCAAAGATCAGCTTTGACCATGAGCCTTCTGACCCAAAGCCCAGTCCTCATTCTGTTATGAAATCAGGAAACAATGGCAGTTATTCATGCTTGGTGCTGACTCTGAGCCTGGGAGTGTTGTTATAACCACTTAACTCATTTAAATTCATTTGAGAAGAGCATGCCCAAATTTAGTCTGCTGGTCCTGATTTGAATCCTGGAACCTGAAGTCCTTTTTTTTTTTTTTTTAAACCAGGATGCATCTGGCTTTTCATAGTTTGTATATGTTGTATTTTGCTGCGTGGCAGGCAGGGCACTAAGCATGCGATAAGCATATTACTACCATAAAACTAAGCATTTTTCTTTTAAATTTTTAAAATTTTGAAAATTAAAAATTTTATAACTTTCAAATTATATTTTATAATTTGTAATCACATAGATTAGCAATTACAATGAAAAACATTTTGCAAGATTCATCTAAGGAAAGGAAACAATTGGTTACATGTAGACTACTTGTAGTCAAAGGCCAAAGCCTTTCGCTGTGTGGATTACAACAAACTGTGGAAAATTCTTAAAGAGATGGGAATATCAGACCACCTTACCTGCCTTCTGAGAAATCTGTGTATGCAGGTCCGGAAGGAACAGTTAGAACTGGACATGAAACAACAGACTGGTTCCGAATCGGGAAAGGAGTATGTCAAGGCTGTATATTGTCACCCTGCTTATTTAACTTATATGCAGAGTACCTCATGAGAAACACTGGGCTGGATGAAGCACAGGCTAGAATAAAGATTGCCAGGAGAAATATCAATAACCTCAGATATGCAGATAACAACACCCTTATGGCAGAAAGCGAAGAACTAAAGAGCCTCTTGATGAAAGTGAAAGAGGAGAGTGAATAAGTTGGCTTAAAACCCAACATTCAGAAAACTAAGATCATGGAATCAGGTCCCATCACTTCACGACAAATAGATGGGGAAGCAATGGAAACAGTGAGAGACTTTATTTTGGGGGGCTCCAAAACCATGGCAGATGGTGACTGCAGCCATGAAATTAAAAGATGCTTGCTCCTTGGAAGAAAAGTTATGACCAACTTAGACAGCATATTAAAAAGCAGAGACATTACTTTGCCAAAAAAGGTCCATCTAGACAAAGCTATGGTTTTTCCAGCAGTCATGTATGGGTGTGAGAGTTTGACTATAAAGAAAGCTGAGCACTGAAGAATTGATGCTTTTGTACTGTGATGTTGGAGAAGACTCTTGAGAGTCCCTTGGACAGCAAGGAGATCAAACCAGTCCATCCTAAAGGAAATCAGTCCTAAATATTCATTGGAAGGACTGATGCTGAAACTGAAACTCCAATATTTTGGCCACCTGATGCAAAGAACTGACTCATTTGAAAAGACCCTGATGCTGGGAAAGATTGAAGGTGGGAGGAGAAGGGGATGACAGATGGTTGGATGGCATCACCAACGCAATGGACATGAATTTGTGTAGGCTTTGGGAGTTGGTCATGGACAGGGAAGCCTGGCATGCTGCAGTCCATGGGGTCTCAAACAGTTGGACACAACTGAACAACTGAACTGAACTGAACTGAGACACTTAACAGAACCATTGTTCCTTCTACTTTGCTCTCCCACTCCAGGTGTTGGGTGTAATATTGCAATTTTTCTGTGCCTACACAATCAAGGACACGGTCATGACTGGATTGCTGAGGTGTCCCATCTCTTTGGGGAATGTAATAGTTGGGTTCTGATGGGGACCTCAGGTGGGCTACTTTGTCGGGTTTAGGTAGGGACCATTTACAAAATATGAGCTGTGTAAGCAAGAAATACTTCTCTCTATCTGGCTCTATAAGGATCAAATCATTAGCCACTGCAGTCACTATTCAGCACAGAGGACAGGATGGGGTACTCTGTACATTGGGAAAAGAGGCAAAAAATGCCTTTAGATATTTATACATATATATATATCAGGAAAAAATTTTTATGAGCCTGAATTTTGCATCTTGCCATACTTAGAAAAGTACTTCAATGTTTAACTGAGAAATCTGTTCCCTGTAAGGTGTATATGGGATTGTCTGTACCCCTTAGCCAAAATCACATGTATGCAGACCTCCCCTCTTACCTCTTTGGAGTAGTTTCTCAGAGCTATGTGAGAGGCTGTATCCTGGGCTATAGTCCTCAGTAGGGTCTCTGAATTAAACTGAAACTCACTGCTCTTACATTGTGTGTTTTTCATTTCAGTTGACAACAGGACCAAGGGGAACCATCAAGTGTAGCACTCTGGGAGCTAGCATCAGTTGAGAGCTGACACCACCCCCAGGACAGGGAGTAGCTGGTCCTGGAACACAGAGAGATGAGCTGAAACTGCAAGCAGGTGGCCATTGGAAAGGATAGATGTCAATCCTCTAACCCCGTCTGATTGCCTGAAGATGCCTCCCACTGACCAAATGTCATCTCCTTTCTCTACCCAGAGAGGCTGTAGGTAGATGGCTAAAAACTCCTGTTGTAACAGGGAAGAACCAATGTGACTTTACATCAGATCTATTCCTTTATCTCTAACCTTTGTGCTGTGTTGCCAGTGCTTAGGCATGCTGACGCTGCACCTTTGTGAAAGAACATTGCCTATAGCCTGAAATATACATGATAGCCCTTTCTCAAGACTTTGCCTCCCAGGATTGACCTTTACAGCCATAACACTTTTCATTCACTGTTGTTGTTCAATCCCTAAGTCACTTCCAACTCTTTGCAACCCCATGGACTGCAGCACACCAGGCTCCTCTGTCCTCCACTATCTCCCAGAGTTTGCTTAAATTCAGGTCCATTGAGTTGGTGATGCTATTTAACCATCTCACCCTCTGCCTCTCCCTTCTTTTCTCGCCTTCAGTCTTTCCCAGCATCAGGGTCTTTTTCAGTGAGTGGGTTCTTTGCATCGGTGGCCAAAGTATTGGAGCTTCAGCTTCAGCAACAGTCCTTCCAATGAATATTTAGGGTTGAATCTTTAACTGATTTCTTTTAGGATTAACTCTTTGCATCCCAAGGGACTCTCAAGAGTCTTCTCCAGCACCACAATTCAAAAGCATCAATTCCTTGGAGCTCAGCCTTCTTTAAGGTCCATCTCTCACATCTACACATGACTATTGGGAAAACCATAGTTTTGACTATGTGGACCTTTGCTGGCAAAGTGGTGTCTCTGCTTTTTAATACACTGTCTACATTTGTCATAGCTTTACTTCCAAGGGGCAAGTATCTTTTACTTTCATGGCTACAAGCATCCTTCGCAGTGATTTCAGAACCTAAGAAAAGAAAATATGTCACTGATTCCACTTTTCTCTCTTCTATTTGCCGTGAAGTGATGGGACTGGATGCCATGATCTCATTTTTCTTTTAAATGTTGTGTTTTAAGGCAGCCTTTTCACTCTTCTCTTTTACCCTTTTCATTCATACACAGATAAAATGCTGCAAAACAGAAAATGCTTGTCTTCTTGCAGGTTTACATAAATATCTTGACAACAGCTGCATAGAAAGCTTCAAGAACAAGGGATTATCTCCAGTGTCTGGCTGGACCCAAGAAGTCTACAACAACCAACCACATTACTTCCATTTCTAGTGTAAAAGAAGCCTACAGGGAAGACCTTCCCTAGGACCCTTCTCTATACACGTGCACATCTTTTTGCCCAAATGGATACCAGTGCAGAGGCCTGGGGGAGGTTCAACAATACCTATTATGGGGTGGCAACCCCTCCCTTATTGACTCTGTGCATGTGCAGTGGGGGAGACTTCCTTGACCTCAGGAGCGATAAATGTGCTCATCTTATCTCTTTGTTCTAGCAGAGCTAGTTCCTGCCATTAACTTTGTCCTTGGAGTGTTAGGGAAAACAGAGTTGCAATTTACTCTGCTTAACAAAGTCCAGCTGCTTTGCCCAGGGCCCATATATCTCCTGCCTCAGCTCTAGAGAGATGTCAGGCTTTACCTCTATGAACTTCAGTTTACTCGTTTGTTAAATAGGTATCTTCCCCTCTGCCATCACTTGGGCCCCTCTGCCTGACCTCAGGGTGCTGGCCCAGAGCCCTGAGGGGAAGGTGATGTATTATCTTGCTGTAAGAACATCCCGCATACAGTGGGATCACTATATGTAGAGCACTGGACATACAGTAGGCATTCTATACAGAGTACTCAGCACACAATAGCTGTGTTTTACAAAGTTTATCAAACACACAGTAGGTTTTCTTTACATACCACACCTAACACATAGTAGGTGTGCCTTGTGTAGGGACTCAGCACTTAGTAGGCATGCCTTGTGGAGAATCTTCAGTACACCGTAGGCACGTAGAACACCCGGCATACAGTAGACAGGATTTATGCAGAGTCCTTGGCACACAGTAGGTGCTCTTTCAGTAGCTCATCCAGAACATAACAGACACGCTTTATGTAGAGCTCCTGACACACTGTAGGCATGCTTTTTGAAGGACCCAGCACACAGTACACACTCCTCATATACAGTTGTCGCACAGAGTTGTTTCCTTTATGCAAGCCTTATCTCTGGGTCTCATCCAACATCCCATTTCCCAGATAGGAAGGTTGAGATCAGAGAGGGTCTTCAAAGCCCACAGTATGAATGAGGGTGGGTCAGAACTCCACTCCGAGCTCTGCCTCTTCTGTGTGCATACTGGTCTCTCTAGGTCCCTTGCAGCCTTACCCTTCATGTCTCAAGATGCTGTCTTCCGACTGAGTCCTTTATCCCCTTGTAATTCTCAGCTGGGTGTGTTTCTCTGCTCCTGCTCCCAGCTGTCATGTCTCAACCTGGGCCCTGGGGTGCTGAGAGGCAGGACTTAAATTCTTGCCAGGCTGTATCACCAGGAGGTCAGAGAGTTCATGTCTCCGAGCTCCCTGTTTCTGTCCCAGGAAGTGTTATGTGACACCCTCCTGGCCCAGGCGTGGAAAGGAGCCCTGGAAATGACTTCAGACAAGGCTGAGCTAGGCCCTGCTTGTGTGATACCTGAATGTTCATGCTTTTATCTGCTATACTGTGCTTAGAGCCGCAGGTGTGGCTGCACACCTGGGACCCCAGAGTCATCTTTACCTGCCCCACAGTTTTCCCATTTGGGATGTGATGAGTCCTGAGCATCTAGTGTACAAACTATGACACTGAACTTGCTCACAGGCCTCACCCTTTATTTGGACAGCCTCCAGGTAAGGAGGAGGTAAGCAGGCAGCAAGGATTGGCTGGCTCAGTGTGGACACTGGCAGGTTTTTTCCTGGGTCAAGGTCAGAACAAGCTTTCCCAGGAGGAGCAGGGGAATTGTGCAGGACAAGCTGCTCTTGGCAGAAGGTGACAGGCTGGGGGTAATGGGGCTGGGCGGCCTGGCCTGGGGTGGGAAAGGCCACTGTTCTAGGCAGGGTGGCTCCAGGGAACAAGCTGGTCTGGGAGATGAGTGGATGTCAGTAGGTAACTAACACGCAAACATTCTGTGTCATACAGAATGTCCTTCTGTCTCTCTCTGTCTATGATTCCCTCTTAGAGCCCATGTCTGCCCATTTCTGAGCCTGTCTTGCCCCGTCCCCGGCGCTCACCCTGCCCTTCACTCCATTGCTCCTCTCACTCTATTTATCTCTGCCTCACAGCTCACCATCACTGCCTCTTCTTTCACCCTCAGGGGCTCACCCTTCACCCTGTTTACCCCATAGGATGCTGGAGCTGAGCCTATCCAGGCTGGGACTCGGGCCTGTGGCAGCCTCCCCGTGGCTGCTGCTGCTGTTGGTTGGGGCCTCCTGGATCCTGGCCCGCGTCCTGGCCTGGACCTACACCTTCTACAACAACTCTCGCCGCCTCCGATGTTTCCTGCAGCCCCCAAAAAGCAACTGGTTCTTGGGTCACATGGACCTGGTGAGCGTGGGCAGTAGGATGGGTCTGGGGGATCAGGGTGGATGGACTTCCTGAGGTCAGGAATGGGGCTCAGGTTGGGGGTCGGGTCTAGGACAGCAGAGAAGCAAGGGAAGCCAGGGAGCCCCATCTTCCTCACTCACTTATTCCTCTGCTCTGCCATCGAGACCTTCCCCACATCCAGTCCTTCCAGCCGTAGTCTGTTTTGAGGTCCATTTCCTGCCTGACTTCCACACATTAGTGCATCTCTGAGGTCAGGCTTCACAGAGCCTGGTCTCCTGACCTCTCTAGTCTCCATGGTGACCTTGAGGTCTCCTCAAGGGTGCTGTCCAGAGTCTGGTCTGGTTGTGATCCATTTCCTGTGTCTTTTCATTCTGGGTTACAGCTGTCCCACAAGAATTGGCTATCAACTCCCCACCCCGACCTACAGGACCACAGCTTCCCATACCCTCTCTCTCACAGGATCCCTTCTTCTAATCTTACCTTCTCTCCTCCCAAGATATCCCAATGGGCTCATTGCCCAACCGGGATAAAGTTCACTTCTTCTTTAAGAAGCCCTCTTAGACCTCCCCATCCTCTGTGCTTGCCAACTTTGTGCCCCAGACTTTGATCTTTGAATTGGTTCTGCTTATGACTGATTAAACCGTCAACTGTCCAATTATATATTAATCACCTTCCAGTTTGATACTAGTTCTAGGGAGCAGACACTAGAGTGCATACTCCAGGGCTGGCATACTGTAACCATGCAAAATAAATGTTTGGTTATCTAGGTGACAAACTTGCCATTACCCTCTTCTGTCAAGGTCAAAGGAATGAGTACCCAGCTATCCCCATCTAACAGCCCGGCTGAGAGATGAGAACATTTTTTCCTTCCTGTCTGGGATGAGAACTACAACTTGAGGGAGGACTTGACTGCAGTTTTCCTGTTTATGATGGCAAAGTTCAGAAGCCCAGAACAGGGGGCATTCCAAAGCTTGCTGTGTAGATTTCCTGAGAGTCTGGGTCTAGAAATGGTCTCTGCAAGCCCTGGAGGTAACAGGAATGTTATAAAATTATTGCAGTTCTGCTCTTCCCTCCAAGGGCTTGGCTGTGTGGTCTGGTCTTAATCACTTTTCTTTCCTGTGGCCCCTCTTGCTGTGTGACCCTGGCTGAGTCACTCTCTCTCTCTGGACCAGTTCTCACCAAGTGCACTGAACCCTCACCTGAGGTCCTTGGGGAGAGGGGAACAAAGCCCCAAAGTAAAAGTGACTTATGTTCACCTGCCTAGAGCACCCGGAGCACCTTTGTCAAGCTTGAATGGAGCATCCTGATGGAGGTGATGCTTCTCTAGGAGCATCATCTTCTTCCCGTTGGGTTGCATATGGTGCTGGTTTCTTCATCTATAAGTGGCACAACTGAAAGTCGTATCCCGAGGTTGCAGAGGAATAGACAGACAGGAGGCACTCTGCATAGAGCCTAGCCAATAGAGAAGGTTTGTAGGTCTGAGTTGCTTTCTTGATTAATGTCTGTCCCTTGGGATCTGCCAGGGCTGGAAGGTCCCAGGTCTGGAAGGTCCCAGGACCCTTTACCATGTAAGGAACTGGAGGTCACTTGGACCATCCAGATTATGAAAGGATGTGGGACCCAAACCTAGGGAGAAGTCCTGAGGCCACCCTGCATCCACAAACCTCCCCCATAGGGATCTCCTCCTGTAGGCACTCCTGGAACTGGGACCACTCCCAGGACATGAAAAATCTGACTTCTCAAGTCAAGGTCAACCTCGCTATGGGTAGAGAGCCTGTCTTTTGCCTGTGTCCTGTGGTACATCCTTGGGACTTGGAAATGCTCCATGTCCCTTCTGCTCCCAGAGAAGGAGGAAGCAGAGGTTCTCTCCATCTGTACAGAATCTGACACACTGTCCACTGCGTGGCTCCATCTGGGAAGTGATTGCTGTTCCCTTGCTTGCAGGTGCCCCCCACGGAGCAGGGCCTGATCTACTTCACTCAGATGGCGGCCAACTACCCCCGTGGATATTTGATCTGGTTTGGCCCCATTGTCCCACTGGTCATCTTCTGCCACCCTGACATGCTCCGGAGCATCACCAACGCCTCAGGTACCCAGGCAGAGCTTGTGGTGGTGGATGCTATGACACATTTGAGGGATTCCAACCCCTCCTTGCCTACATTTGATGTGGCCCCTACAGGATCATGGCCCCTCCTCCCCTCTCTGGCTCAGCCATTTCCTCCTTTCTTTCATATGTTCATCAGCCCCCATTTCACTGTCTCCTTCCTCACTCTGTTAACTATACCCTACTCTGGTCCCCTGCTGAAAGATGTCCCCAATCTCAGGACTCACATCTGGAACAGGATATCCCTGACCTGGTGTAGTTGGTCAGGAATTGGCTGGAGGGAGATGGGCTGTGGCAACCCAAGAAGAAGCAAGGTCCTCTGTTAGGGCATGCTGGAAGGCTTTCTGGAAGAGGAGGTGCTGGAACTGGGTCTGGAACAATGAACAGATATATTTGAAAGCAGAGGGTAGAGTGATGCAGTGGGCTTCCATAGCATCCCAGGCTCCCTGGCATGTCTGCTCTCAGTCTCACTCATCCCCAGATCCCCAGCAATGAAAGTTTATGTCTGGTGCATGATCTGGGCTGTATTTTTGTGACATCCACCTCTCCAATGGGTTGGTTTCTTGACCATATCCTGTGGCTCAGCCACTTCTAATTCAGGGCCTTCCTTCTCCAGTGCCCAGGAATCTCCCTGAGGAGACTCTACCTCATCCCACCCTGGCTCCCTAACTTTGTCCCCTGCCCCTCCCATCCACAGACAGACCACGCAAGCAGGGGAATGGGCAGCTTCTGACAGAGATCTGGTTTCTGACACCAGAACTCTGAGTGACTCTGGGCAGGGCCCTAGCTCTCTCTGGCTGCTGCAGTTTCTTTCAGCTGTAGTGGTGGAAACTCAACCGTGTATGATCTATACAAAGAAAGAGTATCAGTTGACTGTAAACTCCAAGGAAGATGTCTTCAGGACAGCTGGATCTGGGTCTTAAAATGTCATCAAAAATCTGTTTTCATTGTTTAGTTCTGTGTTCATCTGTGATGGCTTCCCTCTTATCCTGGTAAGATTGAAACCTCCAAGCTCAACCCCCATAGAAAAGTGAACTCATTAAAAACAGTTTTAGAAAAAGTTGAAGGTTCCCTTTAATTTGCGTGGCTTGGGTCATAGGACAAATTCTCATGTTCCTGAGAGTCTGATTGCATTGTCTTGGCAGGCACAGGGTTACCTGAGCTGCTGTTTTAGGGCTTAGAGCAGTTCAGTGGTTAAGAACTCAGACCCTGGATTCAGGCACACCTGGCTTCATGTGTCAGGCATAATATCTGTGCGACTGTGGGCAAGTCATTTCAATATTCAGAGCCTCAGTTTCCTTATCTGGAATATGGGGGTGGAAGAGAAGTGAGTTGAACATGGTGTTTGGGATCCACACAGGGAAAGACCCTTCCCTGCACCTGAAGGGGCATCCAACTGTCCTTTACGGAGGGTGTGGGGAAGGAGCCTGAGAAAGCATGAGGACAGAGGAGCAGCTGCTGAAATCGATGCATAGCTTCAGGTGTGGCTCTCTGCCCTGCAGATCCTTCCCTCTGGCAGCCTAGAATAGCTTGAATTAGGTCCTATTTGTTTCTCTCCAGATTCAGAGCTGGGAGGAAGGCCTCCTGTGCACACAGGGCCTGGCTGGCACCTATGGGGATGCAGCCTGCTGGTGGGTGGGGCCCTGGTGTGCAGTCATCTACATCTTCCAGCCCACCTGCGTCAAGCCTGTGCTCTTGGCTCCAGGTAGATCCTTGGCCACAGCTTGTCCCCGTCATGGTCTGTGTTGCCTCTAATTGGGCGGCTGACCGTGATGCAGACAGTGGGGTGTGTGGCCAGGGTACCACTGTCTCTCACTGCAGACTCCCACCTGCCTGACCTCCAGTCATGTCTGTGCAGTGTCTGCTGCATGGCCACATCTAGTCACATTTATGTATCCACATGGATTCTGGTTACAACTGGTGTGTTATACTTGGTGCCACCTAGTATATTTTATGCCTGAGCTCAAAGATGTTCTCAGTCATGTCTGGAGCTCACCTGTGGCCAAGGACATTTGAGGCATCTAGGAGTCTCTCCGGTTCTTATCTGAAATGTCATTAGAGATTGTCTGGTTCTCCTGTTGATCACTCCTGGGCCACATGTGGGGTTTGCCTCAGGTCTGGGGCTCAGGGTCACTTTGAGAAATGCCTGAGACCTTGTGTGAATCCTGCCTGTTTGGGGTCTTAAGGTATGCCTGGCTTACACTTGATTCATGTCTGTGAGATCACTGTATTCAAGTCCTGTCTGGAGCCTGCCTGGGGCACCCTGGGAACAGGTCAGGTGGTCTTCAGGTCCATGGCAGAGCTGTGCATCATTTCAGGTTGTGTCATGCATGTTGGGGCCACGTCAGGGCATGGTAACACATGGGGCCACGTCAGATGTCTCAGGAGAGGTCCTCGTGCTGGGGCAGGTGTGGTGTCCTTGGTCCCTGTAAAGGTGTTTTGTAGAGGGCTGGGTTTTGCTTCCATGTCAGAATGTGTTGGACTCTGTAGGCTATGTCAAGGAATGCTGGGCATGTTGTGTCATTCTGGGGTATGTCTAAGCACACTGAGTTGTGTCTATGGGCTCTGCCTTTGCTCTTCTCTGTGCCGCTGCCTGGTCTGGTCCCTTCTCCCCTCCCAGCTTCCTGTGCTCTTAGTCTCATTCTGCTATGTTGGGCTTGGAGAGGGAATGCAGATTCCTGGCTGGAAGCCTCCACCCCTCATCAGAAGTCCTTCTCCTCTCCATCTACCTGGCCCCTGATTGTGTTTATTCATTTCAGCTGCCATTGCACCCAAGGACGTGCTGTTCTATGGCACTCTAAAACCCTGGCTGGGTGAGTAACTGTGAGTGAAGGGGATTGCGGATGACTTTGGGGACCCAGGGGAAGGTCTTCCTTTGCTCACTCCCTGTGGCTGTCTCTGCTAGGGGATGGGCTCCTGCTGAGTGCTGGTGACAAGTGGAGCAGCCACCGTCGCATGCTGACACCCGCCTTCCACTTCAACATCCTGAAGCCCTATATGAAGATTTTCACGAAGAGCGCAGAGATCATGCACGTGAGTCTCTTGAACCCAGCGTTCCAGCTGGAATCTTGAGGATAACGGGGACTCAGGAACATCTTGTCTGGAATTCTGGATCTTCCAGTTGACTTTGAGGCCATTGTTCTCCCTTCTGAACCTTAGTTTCCTTGGCTGATAAATAAGTATAACATGAGCCTTGTTTTGCAAAGTGGTCAACATAATGTAATGGAGCCATGTTCCTGGCACACAGTAAGTGCTCAGAATGTGTTAGTTTCTCTTTTTCTTCACAGAAGCCTTGGAATCTTGAGACATATTTTAGGGAAATAATGAATGTTGTTTAGTAGTCATTCTGGAGCAACAAATCACTTACAAACAATAACACGAAGGTGAAAGTCACTCAGTTGTGTCTGACTCTTTGTGACTCCAGTCCATGGAGTTCTCCAGGCTCGAATACTGGAGTAGGTAGCCTTTCCCTTCTCCAGGGGATCTTCCCAACCCAGGGATTGAACCCAGGTCTCCCACATTGCAGGCGTATTCTTTACCAGCTGAGCCACCAGGGAAGCCCAAGAATACTGGAGTGGGTAGCCTATCCCTTCTTAGCTGATCTTGGATCATTTCACCCAGGTCAAATGGATTTCCTTTTATGTGATTCTCTCCCTTGAAGACATTTCAGGTTTGTTCACTGGCAGAAGCAATGTTCCAACAGACTGAGAAGAGACTGCAATGCCCTTTTATTTTTATTTTAGTTTTTAATTGGAGTTTAATTGCCTTACACAGTTGTGTCAGTTTCTGCCATAAAGCAATGCTAATCAGTCATATATAGCACCTTCCCCCTAGCTATCTATTTTACACATAATAGTAATATATACATCAACGCTACTTTCTCAATTTGTTCCACCCCCTCTTCTCCCTGCTGTGTTCCAGAGTCTGTTCTCTATATCTGAATCTTCATTCCTGCCCTGCAATTAGGTTCATCAGTGCCATTTTTCTAGATCCCATGAAAAGTGAAAGTGTTAGTCTCTCAGTTGTGTCCAATTCTTTATGACCCCATGGACTGTAGCCCACAGGCTCCTCTGTCCATGGAACTCTCCAGGCAAGAACACTGGAGTGGGTTGCCATTCCCTTCTCCAGGGGTCTCCCTGATCCAGAGATTGAACCTGGGTCTCCTTGCATTGCAAGCAGATTCTTTAATGTTTGAGCCACCAGGGAAGCAAATTTTATTTATATATATATATATATATATATATATATATATATATAGCAAAATAATTGTTTTTCTCTTGGCCAATATAAGATTTACTTCACTTGGTGTAACAGGCTCTAGACTTATCCACCTCAGTACAAGTGATTCACATTTGTTCCTTTTGATGACTAAGTGCATTGTACCTATGTACCACAACTTCTTTATCCATTCATCTGTCAGTGGGCATCTACGTTGTTTCCATATCCTGGCTATTGTAAATAGTGCAGCAATGAACAGTATATGTGACTTTTTGAACTATGATTTTCTCAAGATATTTGCTTAGTATTCCTGGTTTTCCTTTTGATGACTAAGTGCGTTGTACCTATGCACCACAACTTCTTTATCCATTCATCTGTCAGTGGGCATCTAGGTTGTTTCCATATCCTGGCTATTGTAAATAGTGCAGCAATGAACATTAGGGTATATGTGACTTTTTGAACTATGATTTTCTCAAGATATTTGCTTAGTAGTCCTGGTTTTTAAAGAAATCTCTATACTGCTCTCCACAGTGGCTTGTATCAATTTATAGTCACACCAATAGCGCAAGAGGGTTTCCTTTTCTCCATATCCTCTCCAGCATTTATTGCTTGAGAATTTTTGATGATGGAAGTTCTAACTAGGGTGAGGTGATACCTCATTTTAGTTTTGATTTCCCTAACAATGAGCAAGACTGATCACCTTCTTCGTGTGTTGATTGGCCACCTGTATGTCTTTGGAGAAATTTCTCTTGAGGGCCTCTGCCCATTTTATGATTGTGTTGTTTGTTTTTCTGATATTGAGCTGCATGGGCTGCTTGTATATTTTGGAGATTAATCCTCTGTCAGTTTCTTTATTTGCAATTATTTTCTGCCATTCTGAGGGTTGTGTTTTCACATTATACCAGATGGACCTAATTGATATCTACAGGAAAACCCTTCCAAAAGCAACAGAATACATTTTTTTTTTCCCTGAAGTGCACATGTGACCCAGGATAGATCACATCTTGGGTCACAAATCAAGCCTTGGTAAATTTAAGAAAATTAAAATTCTATCAAGCGTTTTTTCTGACCTTTATGCTATGTGGTTAGATATCAATTATAGGAAAAAACCATAAAAAACACAAACACACACACAAAAAAAACACCTAGAAACCAATGACACTGAAAACACACCTCTAAATCTATGGGATGCAGGAAAAACAGTTCTAAGAACTGCTTTTCAAGCCTACCTCAAGAAACAAGAAAAATGTCAAACAAACAACCTAACATCACATCTAAAGCAAAGAGAAAGGAAGAACAACAAGCCCCCCAAGTTAGTGGAAGGAAAGAAGTCAGAGAGATTGGAGCTGAAATAAAAAATACATGAAGAAAAAAGTACCAAAGAGCAACAAAACTAAAGGTGTTTCTTTGAGAAGATAAATAAAATTGCTAAACCATTAGCAAGACTTCTCAGGAAAGAAGAGGGAAGACTCAAATTGATAAAATTAGACTCGAAAAAGAAGTTACAACAAACAATGCAGAAATGCAATGCCTTTTGGGGTCTTGGTTTGGGGTACCCTGAAAGTGAAAGTCACTCAGTTGTGCCCAACTCTTTGTGACCACATGGACTATACCGTCCGTGGAATTCTCTAGGCCAGAATACTGGAGTAGGTAGCCTTTTCCTTCTCCAGGGGATCTTCCTAGCCCAGGTCTCCCACACTGCAGGCAGATTCTTTACCAGCTGAGCCACAAGGGAAGCCCAAGAATACAGGAGTTGGTAGCCTATCCCTTCTCCAGTTGATTTTCCTGACCCAGGAATCGAACCAGGGCCTCCTGCATTGCAGGTGGATTCTTTACCAAGTGAACTATCAGGGAAGCCTATGAGGCACCCTAGTCATCATTTTTCTCACGTTACTGGCCAAAGCAGGTCCAAGGCCAACTCAGAATCAAAGGATGGTGAAATAAGCCCCATGCCCTATTATAATATACTTAAAAATCACATTGCAAAGGGCATATATATATATATATATATATATATATATATATATATATATATATATATGGAATTGAAGAACTAAAGGAAGGAATTTTGTGAAGTGCTTGGGACTTTTCTATACTTGCAAATGGACAAGTAAGCTTGTTACTGTTTCATGGATTCTGCCATTAGACACAAGAGTCCTGAGTCACAGACAAAGGATAATTTATTACTCTTGGCTCAGTAAATGCCATGTGCTTCCTGTTGGTTTGTATTCTTCCTCCAAGTAAACAAATTCCATGAGGATGACACAGGTGGGCTTCAGCTGGTGCCTGCTCATGTAGTATGTTGTATTACAGTGGGGAGAACTAATAGGTTTAGGGACTCTATGACTTTTAGAACTAGAAGCAAGCCTGATATTTTTCCAGGAGGACACATTACCTCACTTCTCAAGGTTTTTTTTACTACAAACACAACTCTGAGAAATGGCCCAGGTAAAGAACATCAGGGTCTTCCAATTTTTTTAGTATACCAAGCAAGAATATGCTTGGTATACTAAAGGGATACTTGGGATACTTGGGATACTCAAGGCCCATGGAAGAACTTGGCCTTTCTCAACATAAGGGACAGTTTCCTAATCAGCTTTTAACAATGAAGATGATGAAAGCAAGATTTATTGAGCATTGGATTCATGTCATAAATTGATCAAGAATATATAGAGAGCAGGAGGCTGAGTGAGGATTTAAATTCAGGTCTCTTGACTTCCAGCAATGAGAACTTCACGTTCTGTAAGTAACAGCTTGCACTTCCACTCAAGCCTGATGCTCCCTGGGGATGGTCCTGGAACCAAGAGGCAGGGTCTTAGGGTAGTCCACCCAGGTGGTTGTGAAGGGGCCCCAGCTCTGTCTCCTTCTCTGACTAGGCCAAGTGGGAGCGCCTGGTCACAGAGGGCCACACCCATCTGGACATGTTTGAACACATCAGCCTTCTGACCTTGGACAGTCTGCAGAAATGTGTCTTCAGTTTTGATAGCAATTGCCAAGAGTGAGTTTCATTGCTGGGCCTGGGAATATGAGTCATAGACTCAAGGTAGTAGATGGGGAGGGAGGACTGACCAGGGCAATTGGAAGGGCCTTCCTGGAGGAGGTGGCTCAGAGCTGGACAACCCAGGACAGGAAATGGAAAGAGAAGGAGCTCTCCTTCCAGGTAGGTAGAACCCTTTGATAAAGGGCAGGAGGGTAGGATGAGAAAAGTATGTGCAACAGTGAGGAGACACCATGAAAAAAAAAACAGGTTGGAGGAATGAGAAGGTAATATCTTAAGGGAATTCTGAAGTCAGTCTAAGAAGATATGAACTTTATCTGAGGTTTCCTGGGAGCTATGGAAGGTGTTTGAGCACATGAAGGTCTTGGTTAAAGCTGAGCTTAGACATCTGACTCAAGAGAATCCAATAGTCATGTAGACCCTGGATGGTATTGACACTGGATGTAAGGAGACTAAGGAAGGGGCTGGGCCATTGACCAGCTGGGAAAGGATAAGGGCTGAGACAAGTGGACAGTATGGGGAAGGAGAAGGGGCAGATACTGAGACAGAGAGAAAGGAGAGAAGCATGGTATCTAAGCTGTGCTCTGGGTGCCTGGGGCATGGAGGCAGCTCACTGAGATAGGATGTGGGTTGAGAAGAGTCTGAAGAGTCACATCTTCTGGCTCATCCCCGCACTGTATCTGTGAGCCATTTGTTCTTGGAGCCTCAGTTCCTGAAGGGAGGTAGCCCCTGGCTTCTGGGCTTCAGGTGTTTTAAGTTGTTTCCTCCCTTCAGGCTCTCATCCAGTAGGAAGCCCAGTAAATATATCACCGCCATCTTGGAGCTCAGCGAGCTTGTGGCAAAGCGGAACAGGCGGATCTTCCTGCACACGGACTTCCTATACTTCCTCACCTCAGACGGGCGGCGCTTCCGCAGGGCCTGCCGCCTGGTGCATGACTTCACCGATGCCATCATCCAGGAGCGGCGCCGCACTCTCCCCAAGGAGACTGTTGATGACTTCCTCAAGGCCAAGGCAAAGACCAAGACTTTGGACTTCATTGATGTGCTTCTGCTGACCAAGGTGGGTTCCTCTGGGATCTGAGTTCAAGAGGTAGAAGGGACTTTGACCTGATCAAAGAATTTGAATGGGATGCAGAGGGTCCTGGGAAGCCCTGGAAGGTGCTTGTAGAAGGGAGGGATGGGTCAGGGATGTTTTAGAGATGATCATGCGCAGTATAGCCTGTAGGGGACTGCTAAGTCTGAAATTGTGAAGGGCCTGTGATTTGACTCTAATGCAGACTGATAAGTCAGTCTACCACTGAGGTAGGCTCTACGTGTATGTACAGAATCTACATATATATACGGAAGCCTGGAGCAAAGCAGCACATTTATTTCTCATGGCCATACTAGTAGCTTGAGTAGAATTGTAGCTCTGGCTCCCCATTCCCAAATGCTTATGAGGGCACCATGCTTGGATCACAGTACAAGTACCTCTAGATTTTGACATTTGGAACTTATACAGGGCAATTGATACATCAGCCCCTTTATCCCTATGGAGAGAGGGAGAGGGACTGGAAGAAAGATTATTCTGGAGCTTAAACAAATACTCTGGTGAGAAGGCAAATTCTACAGGTTCTATAGTTTTATAACCCAGGTTGTAACCCAGGTTGCCAGAAACTTTTTGCAGAAATCCCCTGTCATGTATAAACATGAAAATATTTTCAGATTACTGATTCCTCTCACCAGGGACAACACAGTAGAGAAAGATGTTAAGGAGGAGGCCTATGGAATATAGCCTCTAGTTACAGGCTGAGCAAAGGATTTCTAGGGCTTCAGGTTGGGATTGGGTTCCTATATACAGTTTTAGAGACTGTTTCACATTAGACTCAGGGGTCCTCAGAACTAATGGGATTCTGGGAATCTTGCTTTCTCTCTAGGACGAAGATGGGAAGGGATTGTCAGATGAAGATATCCGGGCTGAAGCTGACACCTTCATGTTTGAGGGTGAGGGTCCCAGTTTGGGGCTAGAGAAAGGAAGGGAACTTGCTGAATTGACCCTGGACTACCCCATCCCTCCCCATCCTCCCCATGGGCCTTAGTGCAAGAGAGCTGTCTACCGGGGTCCAGCCCCGGTTGGATCCAGGGTATCTGAAGCGTGGACGGCTAGGAGAGGGAGATATATAGATTTAGAGAGAGATAAGGAAAGAATTTGCAGTTAAGAGAATAGAGGAGAGAAAGAGGCTTATATTCCTTGGTTTACACAGAAAGTCAATAAAAGTCTTGAGACAAGAGACTTGTACCGTTTACGTAGGCCGCAGGTGCCCTCTCAGTCTCCCGAGGGGGTGAAGATGCAGGGCGCTTTCCCGTTCAGGTCTTAGAAGCCCAGGCAAATAAGTAAACACGGCTGACCTCTGTGGTCCAGATGGGAATCAGCCTGAAAAGGAGAGTAAGAAAGAAAAGATGACACGGGGAAACCAGGCTTTTGTGGAACTGGTCCTGGTTTGTCTCTTTATTTTTCAGGGAAGCTTTTATACTTTAAGTTGTACATAGAGATAAATGTAAGAAGCAGAGTCATGCAGGGTCAGCTGCTCTGACCCTTATCTAAAGACAGAGTGTTCTTTGCATATCTTTGTTCTTTGTCTTACGTTTGTTTACTATATCTTCTGGTCTGGAGATCGATTAACATTTTATGGCCCCATCTTTCTTTCTATTGATAAAGGTTAATCAATCAGAAAACTTGTATTCCCTTAAGATCTAGTTAGTCTTAAGATAGTGATAAAGTTACATTCTTACATAGCAAGGATACAATGATTTATAACAAAGAAAGGGAAGTATAGTGATTTATAACAAAGAGAAAATTCATTAACTCAAAAGTCTAGTATTGTTAACATCAAAACTACTATATTTCTTTTTCTACATTCCAATTACATTGATTAACATACTCCCAGGTGCCTAAGGATATGGAGGCCTGGTGGCAATCATTAACTCAGCAATGAAACCCTTAACCAACATGATTTTTATCTTTAGAAAAACCCTATGCTAACTAAGACTTTCAAAATACTCCAAACTCTCTGTGCTGTTTATGGCTGAGAGGTTGTAAACAATCATGTGCATAGTAGCAGGAGTGTGGATAAACCTGTCACACAAGCTAGACTGCCAGCAGAGAGGTTTGAGCTGAGACACTTCTTTTATATGCAGGAGACTATTAACTGGAGCTCTAAGTTAATTTTCCAGAGAAAGGTGGTCGGGGATAGCCCCTGTTAATGTCAGAAGAGTGTAGTACAACAGACAGATTTTGGTTTCAGGGGTAGATGCTCAAGCAGATCTAGGGGACCCCTTGAGTCTTGATCTGCCTTGCCCATCAGGCCTCTTCCACATAACCTTGTCGTGGGTGGGGTCGGGGAGTCCCTCGATTCCTGACCTGCCTTTGCCCATCAGGCCTCTTCCTCATGACCTTTGCCATGGGTGGGATCTCCTGTGCTGGCTCCCAGCAGCTGTCCATGCTCTAGTACTGAAGTAACCCAGAGACCCAAGAGGTTCTGGATGCCCCTCAGGCCATGATGCCACAGCCAGTGGCCTCTCCTGAGTCCTCCACAACCTTGCAAAACACTCAGAATACAAGGAAAGGGCAGAATCTCTCTATCCCAGGGACTTGGTGTGTGGACCCTGGGCTACCTCATCCCTACCAATTTCCCCATGGTCCTTACTGTGAGGGTGCTGTTCACTTTTGGTGCTGAAGTATCCCAGAGGTGAAGTCTTTCTGGATGCTACTCAGGCCATGACACCACAGCCAGTGGTCTCTCCTGGATCCTGTACAACCTTGCAAAGCACCCAGAATACCAGGAGCGCTGCCGGCAAGAAGTGCAAGACCTTCTGAGGGACCGTGAGTCTAAAGAGATTGAATGGTGAGTTCAAGACCTCATGGCCTTTTTTTGAACCCCTCTCCTTGGCTCTGCTCCCTGGTTGGGGCAGAGAGAAAATCTTTTTGTTGATTCTTTCACTTAGTGGGAATAGGAACAGAGCCCAGAGGCAAGATCTAGTACTCAGCATGTATAGCAGGGCAAACTGGCTCTTGGGACAAAAATTTGGATTCTGAGATAATTTGCAACAATGTGTGAGGACAGATGATGACACTTGGCACAAATTCAGTAAGTGAACTTCCCCTCCACTCCCTTAATTTTCTCTCTGAAATCACATGTTTTCAAGCATCTTTACTCTGTGTTTCCTCATCTCCTTCCCCCTCTAGCTCCTCATATTATTTAGTCCATGATTCAGACAGATCATCGAGGGAATAAAGTATTAAACTCTTGTCCAGGGACACCTGCATCTTTCTCCACCCAGTCCCCATTTAGTAAACACTGCCACCCTGTTTCCCTATCCCCAGTTCTATGCCATCTCCAGTTCTTTCCAGCTTCTTTGTTGTCCTGGAGATTCAGGAAGGTCCCAGACGCCCCCCAGTCTTTGCCTTCCAGGAGCTCCTAGCCTGGTGAAGACAAGTTTCAAGCAGGCCTGGAGTTTAGACTAAGAGGGACAAAATCGAGGGTGGAAAAAGTGCCTCAGCTGAGACCCTGAATATTGGTGAGTAGATATTTGGGTGCATTTGAGATATGATTAGGTCAGGAAGACAGCAGGGAGTAAATTAAGAACTAGGAGGAAGGGAGAAGAGAGAGAGAAAGGAAGGATGGAGAGAGGTGGTTGTTGTGAATATATAATTGACCTGTCGGAAGCATAATATTAATACACAGTATCCCAGAGCATGAAGCGGATATCCATTTTTGGAAATCCAAGTAATCTCCAGGCTTTTAATGGAGCCTACAATTTTAGCATAAAGATAATACTCACATGTTGTTAAATTAACCCTTAGATACCCTTGTTGTTATGGTAAACCATATGCCTATCTGGATTGAAAAATATTTATAAGTTTATTTGGATAGAACACGTTCACATTTCTTGATAAGTTGAATTCAGATGCTTTATATCACGGAGATGGGAATGGCAACCCACTTCAATATTCTTGCCCGAGAATTCCGTGGACAGAGGAAGCTGGCAAACTGCAGTCCATGGAGTCTCACAGTCGGACACAACTGAGATACCAACACACACACACTTTGTATCATCATCATCTTTTCTTTTATTATCTCTTCTGACTCCTATTTCTAATAGAAAAACTAATAATTTATGGATAAAGCTTTCTTGTCCATAGCAAACAACAGCAAATGCTAAATATTTAGTCTCTTATCATTAGGAAAAATAAAGGTTGTTTAATAAAACCTCTGGGTCAACTAGGGATGTATATGGAGAAAAGTTAATTCATCCTGCTTCTTGGGCCTTATAAGAAAATAACATCCACAAGAATCAAAGATTTAAATGAAAAATAAAGAAGTCTTAGAGTCTGTAGGATAAACCATGAAAAATTATTTTCTAGCTCCAGAGTGTGGAAGGCCCTGTTTTTGACACAAATTCCAAGAGATGTATAAGACATTGGTTTACGTTACTTGAAATGAACAGTAGTGTGTATGGTATTCAGTATGCTACTATATAATTTATTTTTTAATGCAAAAAGTTACCTCTGAAAGGATACATAAAAAATGATCACTAGGAAAACTGTGGAGGGAAGTGAGTGCTGTTGGACCATATGGAGTTTGTCTTGAAGTTTTCCAGTTTTGAGCTAGTTAACTGTATCAGCTATGAAGAATTCAAATAACCACACAGAAAGGGGGAGATTTTTAAAAAAAGAATTCAGCCCCCACTTACTGGATCTTGTCTTCAATGTTTATAAAAGTTTTCCAGTGAATTCACTTGTTTTCTAAATATAAAATCACTATCTGCAAAAAATGACACATTTACCCCACATTTCAAATGACATTACTCTCCTCTCCCACCTCATAAGTGTATTAGCTAGAATCTCTAGTCCTGTAGTTACATAAGAGTAAACATTGAATCTTTTTCTTACTCATTTGTCTTCTGACTTTGTGGTCTTGCCGTAAAAATGTTTTATATTTACAAAAATGTAAAAGTTTTTATGATTGTCTTTTAGGTGAATTGTTCAGAAAATCTAAAAATATCTGGCTAAGTTTCTTCTAGTACTTTTTTGATCCTGCATTTCTTCCTTCCTTCCTTCTTTCTTTCTTAAAACTTATACTGAGTCATGATGGTCAAAGAAAGAGCTGTCTATATTTATGTATATGACTTAATCAATTTGGAGATAGATTATCCACCTGTGATTTTGTTTTAGGAAGAAGGATCTTAAGGAACAGTCAAAGGGCTGAGGAGTGTCTCTGTTTTTGTTCCCTGGATAATTGTCATGAGGTTTCCATAGGGACGACCTGGCCCAGTTGCCCTTCCTGACCATGTGCATCAAGGAGAGTCTGCGGTTGCACCCCCCGGTTACCAGCATCTCCCGCCGCTGTACCCAGGACATTGTGCTCCCAGATGGCCGGGTCGTCCCCAAAGGTGCCCACAATGACTAGGGGAGGAGGTTCCTGGTCAGAAAGGGGGCCAGTAAGGCAGGGAGGAACTAGTCCTGACTGGTCCCTCCTGTTCCACAGGTGTTGTCTGCCTCATTGATATTTTTGGGACCCACCACAACCCATCTGTGTGGCCAGACCCTGAGGTGATGCCTCCCCCACACCCTACCTCCATCATCTTTGTCCATTCCCCTTTGGAGACCCAAGGAGGGCACAGGGTTCTGGCAAATCAGACATCACTCCCTCCCCATTATAAACACATCTGCCTTTCCAAGGATGGACGTCCTGGGAGATACCACCCAGCAACCCTGTCTTGTCTTGTCCCCAGGTCTATGACCCCTTCCGCTTTGACCCAGAAAACATCAAAGGGAGGTCACCTCTGGCTTTTATTCCCTTCTCAGCAGGTCCCAGGTGAGGACATTGGGCATTTGAGGTGGGAATGCGGTGGTGGGGGTGGCAGCATCTGGGACTGAGATTCCAGGCATGACTGTCAGGCAGTGGGGTGGGAAAAATGAAGATAGTCAGAGTTCTGGCTTTCCTTCCCTCCCCTGCCCAGGAGGTGACAGATAAACGTTTGGGGAATGGAGGTGGGCCCAAGGAGGGGCCTGAAGTGTGCTGAGAGCCCTTTCCTTCCTGCGTCTGCGTTCAGAACTGGAATCTGGACAAGGCCCAGGGGATATGCAAACCCATGTCAGGGGTCCCAGGCATTGTTCGACTTCTCTGTCTCTACAGATGGGGATGGGGGTTGTGGGCCAGATTTCCGGCTTGATGAGGCTGGGATGAAGGTCCAGGGAGTAGTCAGAGCCACCACTCCTGCCTGCAGGAACTGCATTGGGCAGACCTTCGCCATGACTGAGATGAAAGTGATCTTGGCGCTCACCTTACTGCGCTTCCGCGTTCTGCCGGATAAGGAGCCGTGCCGGAAGCCAGAGCTTATCCTGCGTACTGAGGGCGGACTCTGGCTGCGGGTGGAGCCGCTGAGCGCAGGCCAGCAATGACCCAGCACCTTCTCTCCTGGGATCCTCCCTGACGCTAGACACCTCAAGTGGCAGATTGGAAATCAAAATTCGTGGTCACCTCTGCCCTAGTCTCATCAAGAAGACAGCAAGTAGCACATAGGGTCTGCTAGGTTCCAGGCAGGTGGGGGTTGCTGTAAACCTGTTGGCCTTTAGCAGGGCGGCTCAGAGGGGAACCTGGATCCCAAGTATAAGACTACTCATTAAGGAAGTCCAATTGCTTGATGCAGAGAGGGTCAGATGACCTTGGACTTGCTCCCTGCCATAGTAATGTAAAGGTCACCATCCCAGTCTGCCATTTACTAGTTGTTTGGCTTAAGAAAATTGTTTACCTCTCAGTTCCTTTATTACATAATTGTAGCCACTTTACTGGGCTGTTGGGGAGACTGAATAAACAAGCATATGCAAAATGACTGACTCAGTATGTAGTAAGCATTAGTAATCAATAAGGGCTCATTTCCTCACTTCTTTCTGCATCGCTTTCGTAAATTTGAAACACGTATCAGTTCAGTTCAGTTCAGTTGCTCAGTTGTGTCCGACTCTTTGCGACCTCATGAATTGCAGCACGCCAGGCCTCCCTGTCCATCACCATCTCCCGGAGTTCACTGAGACTCATGTTCATCGAGTCCATGATGCCATCCAGCCATCTCATCCTCTGTTGTCCCCTTCTCCTCCTGCCCCCAATCACTCCCAGCATCAGAGTCTTTTCCAATGAGTCAACTCTTCGCATGAGGTGGCCAAAGAACTGGAGTTTCAGCTTTAGCATCATTCCTTCCAAAGAAATCCCAGGGCTGATCTCCTTCAGAATGGACTGGTTGGATCTCCTTGCAGTCCAAGGGACTCTCAAGAGTCTTCTCCAATACCACAGTTCAAACGCATCAATTCTTCGGCGCTCAGCCTTCTTCACAGTCTAACTCTCACATCCATATACATGACCACAGGGAAAACCATAGTATACTATCATGTAAGAAACGAATTGCCAGACTAGATTCGATACAGGATACAGGATGCTTGGGGCTGGTGCACTGAGATGACCAAGAGAGATGATATGGGGAAGGAGGTGGGAGGGGGGTTCAGGATTGGGAACTCATGTACACCCATGGTGGATTCATGTCAATGTATAGCAAAACCAATACAGTATTATAAAGTAAAATTTAAAACAATTTAATTAAAAAAAAGCCTTAAAAAATAAAATATTTTAAAGTCATCATAGGTATACTTAAATTTAGGGACATGTGGAAACCTGCTGCTTCAGAAGACTATCATTAGAAGGTTCAGCAACTTCAAAATTCCCATAGTTACATCTATTGCAATTTCAAAGGGCCTTGGTGTGACATTGACCTGAATTTGGGAACTGAAAAAAATTTTTTTTCCTATCATAGAGTCATGACCCAGGACTTCATTTTTATCTGGATGTTTTAGGGAGTGGAGGCCAAGTGGGTGAAGTGGATGGGGCAGGAGTGGGGCCACTTCCTTCAGCACTCAGAAGAGTAGCTGCCCCAGGACTAACCCCACTCAGGTTGCAGGGATAGAGTCTCAGTCTCAGGCTCTTTCAGGAGCCAGAGGACTTAATGGTTTCAAAATAAGAAAGAAACCCTATATTGCAAAATGAGAAAATGTTTAACATATTCTAAGCTGGAATTAAGATTGCCAGGAGAAATATCAATAACCTCATATATGCAGATGACACCACCCTTATGGCAGAAAGCGAAGAACTAAAGAGCCTCTTGATGAAAGTGAAAGAGGAGAGTAAAAAAGTTGGCTTAAAGCTCAACATTCAGAAAACTAAGATCGTGGCATCGGTCCCATCACTTCATGACAAATAGATGGGGAAACAGTGGAAACATTGGCTGACTTTATTTTTTGGGGGGCTCCAAAATCCCTGCAGATGGTGACTGCAGCCATGAAATTAAAAGACACTTACTCCTCGGAAGGAAAGTTATGACCAACTTAGACAGCATATTAAAAGGCAGAGACATTAATTTACCAACAAAGGTCCATCTCGTCAAGGCAATGGTTTTTCCAGTAGTCATGTATGGATGTGAGAGTTGGACTATAAAGAAAGCTGAGTGCAGAAGAATTGATGCTTTTGAACTGTGGTGTTGGAGAAGACCCTTGAGAGTCCCTTGGACTGCAGGGAGATCCAATCAGTCCATCCTAAAGGAGATCAGTCCTGAATGTTCATTGGAAGGACTCATGTTGAAGCTGAAATGTCAGTATTTTCACCACCTGATGCAAAGGACTGACTCATTTGCAAAGACTCTGATGCTGGGAAAGATTGAAGGCAGGAGGAGAAGGGGACAACAGAGGATGAGATAGTTGGATGGCATCACTGACTCAATGGAGATGAGTTTGAGTAGACTCTGGGAGTTGATGATGGACAGAGAGGCCTGGTGTGCTGCAGTCCATGGGGTTGCAAAGAGTTGGACACGACTGAGCAACTGAACCAAAGCTGAAAATCACAGTTGTTTTTCTTTCCCTTCAGAGTTGTTATTGAACATGTCTTATCTTTTACCCTAAATGATACCTTGTCATAGAAGAAAATACAAATAAGAATAAAAGAAATAAAAGTAATATCATTAATCCAAACATGTTAAAGTAATCACCATTCATATTCTCTCACACATACTGCCAAGTTTTCATTATACTGATATTTGAAATTATACCAGTAAAAATTTGACTTTCCATGTGAATGTATTACATTTACATTATGTAATCTCTTTTTTAAAAAGTGTTGTTTCACTGACTACCAAGCATATTGAAGTTGAAACTCCAATACTTTGGCCACCTGATGCAAAGAATGACTCATTTGAAAAGACCCTGATGCTGGGAAAGATTGAAGAGGGGAGGAGAAGGGGACAACAGAGGATGAGATGATTGGATAACATCACCAACTCAATGGACATGAGTTTGAGTAAACTCCAGGAGTTGGTGATGGACAGGGAGGCCTGTCGTGCTGCAGTTCATGGGGTTGCAAACAGTCCGACACGACTGAGCGACTGAACTGAACTGAACCAAACACGTGGAAAGATGCTCTACGCCATTAGTCATTAGGGAAATACAAGTCAATGCCACCATGTGATACGACTTCACACTCACCAGGATGGCAAGAATATAAAACAGCGGAAAATAGCAAGTGTTGGTGAAGATGCAGGATAGTTGGAATAATTGTTGTATAATCCTATTGTATAATAGTTGTATAATCCTCAAACATTGCTGTTGGGAATATAAAATAGTGCAACCATTGTAGAAAATAATCTGATATTTTTCAGTAAAAAACCCTAGAATTATTATATGATCCAGCCATTCCATGCCTAGGTATCTACCCCCAAAGAATTGGAACCAGGTACTTGTATGTAACTCTTTGTAGAGGCACTATCCACAATTGCCAAAAGTTAGATATTTGGGAGACAATCCAGGTATCCTTTAATAGATGAATGGATAAATAAAATGAGATATATCCATAATAAAGAATATTATTGGGTCATAAAAAGGAATGAAGCACTGATACATGCTGCAACATGAATGAACTTTGAAAGCATCACACTAAGTGAAAGGAGCAAGACAAAAAAAGGTCATATATTGTATGATTTCATTTATATGAAATGTCCAAAATAGGCAAATCCATAAAGATAGATCCAGTGGATGGGTGGAGGGTGGAGGAGGAAATAGACAGTGACTGCTAGTGGTACAGATCTTCTTTCAAGTGATGAAAATATCTTGAAACCAGAGGAGAGGTGGTGGTTTCACAAAATTGTGAATGTACTAGATGCATGAAGTTGAATGTGAACACTTCATAATGGTCAAATGGTGAATTTTATCTTATATGAATTTTGCCTCAAGAAAAAAATTCTTTTATCATACATGTTTTCCTTGTTCATCTGAGTTTTTCATATAATAATATATGTTGTGAACATCCTTCCACAGCATACAATCAACATCTTAGGGATCTTTAAAATCTTTTGTGTCAAGTATTCAAGTCACTTTATTTTTGTGAGTGGCATTATGCTAGGAAATAATTTAGTTTGTCTCACTTTGTAAGAATTCTCTTTATGCACTTTGATAGCTTGAGATATCACAACCAATTTCAAACTGAGTTACTCTTAATCACATTCTCTGGGTGTAGAAAATTCATTTCTGTAGCAGTAGATACCTTCCCCTTGGTATATCTTAAACTCTTAGAGATGGGAGTACCAGACCATATTACCTGTCTCCCAAGAAACCTGTATGCCAATGAAGAAGCAACATAACCGTTGCTTCTAATGAATCTTTTATGGAACAACTGACTGGTTCAGGATTGAGAAAAGAGTATGACAAGGATGTTTATTGTCACCTTGTTTATTTAACTTATATGTAGAGCACATCATGAGAAATGCTGTGCTATATGAGTTACAAGCTGGAATCAATATTGCCAGGAGAAATATCAACGGCCTCAGATATGAGGATGATACCACTCTAATGGCAGAAAGCAAAGAGGAACTAAACAACCTCTTGATGAAGGTGAAAGAGGAGAGTGAAAAATCTGACTTAAAACTAAATATTAAAAAAGCTAAGATCATGGTACCCAGCCCCATCACTTCCTGGTAAATAGATGGGGAAAATGTGGGAGCAGTGACAGATTTCCTCTTCTTGGGTTCTTAAATCCCTGTGGATGGTGACTGCAGGCATGATATTGCAGCATGACTGCTTCTTGGCAGGAAAGATATGACAAACCTAGACAGCATGTTGAGTTGAAAAGCAAAGACATTACTCTGCTGACAAAGGTATGTATAGTCAAGGATATGGTCTTTCTAGTAGTCATATACAGTTGTGAGAATTGGACGATAACGAAGGCAAAGTGCTGAAGAATTGATGCTTTCCAACTGTGCTGCTGGAGAAAACTCTTGAGAGTCTCTCATATAGCAAGGAGATCAAACTAGTCAATCCTAAAGGAAATAACCCTAAATACTCATTGAAAGGACTCATGCTGAAGCTGAAGCTCCAATACTTTGACTACCTGAGGCAAAGAACTGATTCATTGGAAAAGACACCGATGCTGGGGAAGATTGAATGAGAAAAGGGCAACAGAGAATGAGATGACTGGATGGCATCGCTGATGCAATGGATATGAACTTTGGCAAACTCAGGGAGATGATGAGGGACAGGGAATTCTGGCATGCTTGTAGTCCATGGGGTTGCAAAGAATTGGACACAGCTTGCGACTAAACAACAGTAAACAATAGATACACATGCATTCATGTAAGATGTGGGTGTAGTTAGATGTTTTTTATACAGCACATAAGGCTTGGTGACTCCACAGACACTGATGCTTTTGGTCCTATTAACAGAGGTAGACCACTGGAAGCAAGAAGATGATGACACTTCAGCTCCCCAAGGTAAAGACCAATTTCATCCTCACACCGGTTCTTATGGACTGGGAAGATTAACTCCCTTGCTCAAGGTCACTCAGTTGATGAGTGGTTGGAGTGGGGGTAAATTTGGTCAGCTTGTCTTCAAAAGTCATGCTGTGTCTTCCAAGGGAGTGATTTTTCAAGGTCTGTCTCAGCCCCAGCTGAGATCACCTGGAGAATCCTTGCAGGCTTACTAGTTGAGAATCTTTGATGAGTGATGCCTAAATCTTTAAATGTAATATTTTGACATGAAATACATCCACTCATGTAAAAAAAAATGTACAGGGAAAAAATTGGTTCTCCGTATGTCCTTGGTTTTCCTAGTTTTTTCATCTTTTAAAATATTTTTTATTTATCACTTCATAGTATATTTATGCAAATAATATATATGCTGAGGTACCCTCTGCTTCATCTTAAAATGGCATGTACACTTATAAAATACAAATAGCAAAGTTTTCTGTACTTGGTGTATAGCCTTGAGTTTTGACAAATGCTTAGAGTAGTGTAACAATCACTGTTGTTGGTAAACAAAAGCCTTTCACCTCACCCCCTGAGAAACACTGATCTATTCTCTATCCCTAGAGTCTGGCTTCTTTCACTTAGCAATGTATTTATGATTTACCCATGTGCCTGGAAATTCCCATGGACGGAGGACCCTGGTAGGCTGCAGTCCATGGGGTCGCTAGGAGTCGGACAGGACTTCACTTTCACTTTTCACTTTCATGCATTGGAGAAGGAAATGGCAACCCACTCCAGTGTTCTTGCCAGGAGAATCCCAGGGACAGGGGAGCCTGGTGGGCTGCCGTCTATGGGGTCGCACAGAGTCGGAAACGACTGAAGCGACTTAGCAGCAGCAGCAGCAGCAGCATGTGGCATGTATCAATGCTTTGTTTCTTTTTATTGCAAGGTAACGTTCCATAGTAAGGATGGGCCATGTTTTCTTCACCAGTTGGAGGACATGTACATTGTTTTCAGCTTTCTGCTGTTATGAATAAAGCTATTATGAGCATTTTCATACAAGTGTTCATTGGACTTGGAGTGGGATACTAGGTCTTAACATATGTGCATGTGTAACATTAGAAGAAACAATGAAACTATTTCCAAAGTGTGCCATTTACAATTTTTAGATAAATAAAAAGTTCTCAGGACTTCCCTGGTTAAGTCCTGTGGTTAACTGGTTAAGACTTCATGTTCTAATGCAGGAGATGTGGGTTCGATCCCAGGTTGGGTAGATAAGACCCCACATGCCTTGCAGCCAAAAAACCAAAACATTAAAAGTAAAAAGAAAATTGTAAGAAATTCAATAAAGGCTTTAAAGATAAATAAGATCCCCAGCTTTATTGAGATATGATTAACACATAATACCACATCAGTTTGAGGTGTACAACATAGTTGACTTGATACACTCATAACTTAGGAAACCATGACCACTATAGTATTAGGTTACCACCTCCATCTCATCTCATAGTTGCCATTTCTTTTTCTATGGTGAGAACATTCAAGATCTACTCTCTAGGCAGCATTCAAGTGTGTGATACAGTATTGTTAGCTCTAATCACCATACTGTATATTAGATCCTCAACTTGTTAATTTTATAACTACCATTTGACCAACATCTCCCATTTCTCCCACTGTTATATCTCATGATAACCACCACTCTGTTACTTTTCTTTTGAGTTTGTCATTTTTTGGATTCCACATATAAGTGATATCATACAGTAGAGTTTTCATCAATGTCTCCGTAAGGCATTGGTTCTAGGACTCCCTACAGACACCAAAATCTTGAGATGCTCAAATCCCTCATTGAAGATGGTGTCCTATTTGCATGTAATCTATTCATCTTCTCCTGTTTGCTTTAAATCATCTCTAGGTTACTATAAAGCAGTATAATGTAAATGCTACATAAATAGTTGCTGGTGAGCAGCAAATTTAAGATTTGTTTCTTCGATTTTTCCATTGTGAATATTTTTTATTACGATTGATTGAATTTGAGGATACAGAACCTGGAAACAGGGCGACCTATATATTTCTTTCTCTAACTTATTTCACTTAGCATAATGCCTTCAAGGTCCATTCTCCTTGTCACAAATGGGCAGGTTTTTCTTCTGAATAATGCTCCATTGTATATATACACACATCTTCTTTATCTACTGGTGGACAGTTAGATTGGTTCCATATCTTAGCAATTGCAAATAATGCTACAGTGAACATGAGAGTGTAGATCAGATTTTAATTTTGCTGGAGTGTATGTCAGTTTTAGGGTTTCCTGAGTGGTTCAGGGGTAAAGATTCTGCCTGCAATGCAGGAGACCTGGGTTTAATGCCTGGGTCAGGAAGATCCCCTAGAGGAAGGCATGGCAACGGAGTCCAGTACTAGACTGAAGAATTCCATGGACAGAAGAGCCTGGAAGTTTGCAGCCAATAGGGTTACACAGAATTGGACACTACTGACACAACTAAGCAGCAGCAGCAGCATGTTAGTTTTAAAATTTTGAGAACTTTCCATACTGTTTTCCATAGATGTCCATATCATTTAAAATTTCTGTCTTTGATGGGGGGAGCAGTCCTAAGATGGCAGAGGAATAGGATAGGGAGACCACTTTCTCCCCCACAAATTCATTGAAAGAACATTTGAGCGCTGAGCAAATTCTACAAAACAACTTCTGAATGCTGGCAGAGGATATCAGGCACCCAGAAAGGCAGCCCATTGTCTTCGAAAGGAGATGGAGAAGTCTTGAGGCTAAGGTAAGAATAAGACTAAAAACCAGAGGCAGGAGGCTTAAGTCCAGAAACCTAAGAAGACCAGAGAACTCCTGACTCCAGGGAACATTAATCAATAAGAGATCATCAAAAGCCTCCATACCTACACTGAAACCAAGCACCACCCAAGAGCCAAGAAGTTCCAAAGCAAGACATACCATGCAAATTCTCCAGCAACAGAGGAAAAAGGCCCTGAGCTTCAATATACAGGCGCCCCAAGTCACACCAGACCCACTGACATCTCAAAACTTACTACTGGACACTTCATTGCACTCCAGAGAGAAGCAATCCAGCTCCACCCACCAGAACACCAACACAAGCTTCCCTAATGAGGAAATCTTGACAAGCCATCCGTCCAACCCTACCCACCCACAGCGAGGAACCTCCACAACAAAGAGGAACCAACAACTGCCAGAATACAGAAAGGCCACCCCAAACAGAGCAATCTAAACAAGATGAAAAGGCAGAGAAATACTCAGCAGGTAAAGGAACAGGATAAATGCCCACCAAACCAAACAAAAGAGGAAAAGATAGGGAATCTATCTGGTAAAGAATTCAGAATAATGATAGTGAAAATGATTCAAAATCTTGAAAATAAAACGGACTTACAAATAAATAGCCTGGAGAAAAGGATTGAAGAGATGCAAGAAATGTTTAACAAGGATCTAGGAGAAAAAAAAAAGGTCAATATATAATGAATAATGCAATAAATGAGATTAAAAAAAACACTCTGGAGGAAACCAACAGTAAAATAATGGAGCCAAAAGGTAGGATAAGTGAGGTAGAAGATAGAACGGTAGAAATAAATGAAGCAGAGAGGAAAAAACAATTTAAAGAAATGAGGACAACCTCAGAGACCTCTGGGACAATGTTAAAAGCCCCAACATTCGAATCATAGGAGCCCCAGAAGAGGAAGACAAAAAGAAAGACCATGAGAAAATACTTGAGGAGATAATAGTTGAAAACTTCCTTTAAGTGGGGAAGGAAATAGTTACCCAAGTCCAAGAAACCCAGAGAGTCCCAAACAGGATAAACCCAAGGCAAAACACCCAAAGAAACATATTAATCAAATTAACAAAGATCAAACACAAAGAACAAATATTAAAAGCAGCAAGGGAAAAGCAACAAATAACACACAATGGGATTCCCATAAGGATAGCAGCTGATCTTTCAATAGAAACTCTTCAGGACAGAAGGGAATGGCAGGGCATACTTAAAGTGACAAAAGAGAAAGACCTACAACCCAGATTACTGTACCCAGCAAGGATCTCATTCAAATATGAAGGAGAAATCAGAAGCTTTACAGACAAGCAAAAGCTGAGAGAATTCAGCACCACCAAACCAGCTCCCCAACAAATGCTAAAGGATCTTCTCTAGACAGGAAACACAAAAAGGGTGTATAAACTCGAACCCAAAACAACAAAGTAAATGGCAACGGGATCATACTTATCAATAATTACCTTAAACGTAAATGGGTTGAATGCCCCAACCAAAAGACAAAGACTGGCTGAATGGATACGAAAACAAGACCCCTATATATGTTGTCTACAAGAGACCCACCTCAGAACAAGGGACACATGCAGATTGAAAGAGAAGGGCTGGAAAGATATCCCACGCAAATAAAGACCAAAAGAAAGCAGGAGTAGCAATATTCATATCAGATAAAAAAGACTTTTTTTATCCTCAATGGTGAAAAATTGAAAGCATTTCCACTAAAGTCAGGAACAAAACAAGGGTGCCCACTCTCATCACTACTATTCAACATAGTTTTGGAAGTTTTGGCCACAGCAATCAGAGCAGAAAAAGAAATGAAAGGAATCCAGATTGGAAAAAAACTAAAACTCTCACTGTTTGTAGATAACATGATCCTTTTCATAGAAAACCCTATAGACTCCACCAGAAAATTACTAGAGCTAATCAATGAATAGTAAAGTTGTAGGATATAAAATTAACACAGAGAAATCCCTTGCATTCTTATACACTAACAATGAGAAAACAGAAAGAGAAATTAAGGAAACAATTCCATTCACCATTGCAATGAAAAGAATAAAATACTTGAAATAAATCTACCTAAACCTATGGTTTTCCTGTGGTCATGTATGGATGTGAGCGTTGGACTGTGAAGAAGGCTGAGCGCTGAAGAATTGATGCTTTTGAACTGTGGTGTTGGAGAAGACTCTTTTGAGAGTCCCATGGACTGCAAGGAGATCCAATGAGTCCATTCTGAAGGAGATCAGCCCTGGGATTTCTTTGGAAGGAATGATGCTAAAGCTGAAACTCCAGTACTTTGGCCACCTCATGCGAAGAGTTGACTCATTGGAAAAGACTCTGATGCTGGGAGGGATTGGGGACAGGAGGAGAAGGGGACGACAGAGGATGAGATGGCTGGATGGCATCACTGACTCGATGGATTTGAGTCTGAGTGAACTCCAGGAGTTGGTGATGAATAGGGAGGCCTGGCTTGCTGCGATTCATGGGGTCACAAAGAGTCGGACACGACTGAGTGACTGAACTGAACTGAACTGAAAGAAACAAAAGACCTATATATAGAAAACTATATAACACTGATGAAAGAAATCAAAGATGACACAAGTAGATGGAGAAACAAAGCATGTTCATGGATTGGAAGAATCAATATAGTAAAACTGAGTATACTACTCAAAGCAATCTATAGATTCAATGCAATCCCTATCAAGCTATCAACGATATTTTTCACAGAACTAGAACAAATAATTTCACCATTTGTATGGAAATACAAAAAACCTCGAATAGCCAAAGAAATATTGAGAAAGAAGAATGGAACTAGAGGAATCAACCTTCCTGACTTCAGGCTCTACTACAAAGCCACAGTCATCAAGACAGTATGGCACTGGCACAAAGACAGAAATATAGATCAATGGAACAAAATAGAAAGCCCAGAGATAAATCCACACACCTATGGACACCTTATCTTCAACAAAGGGGGCAAGAATATACAATGGAGAAAAGACAATCTCTTTAACAAGTGGTGCTGGGAAAACTGGTCAACCCCTTGTAAAAGAATGAAACTAGAACACTTTCTAACACCATACACAAAAATAAACTCAAAATGGATTAAAGATCTAAACATAAGACCAGAAACTATAAAACTTCTTTAGGAAAACATAAGCAAAACACTCTCCGACATAAACCACAGCAGGACCTTCTATGACTCACCTCCCAGAGTATTGGAAATAAAAGCAGAAATAAACAAATGGAACCTAACGAAACTTAAAAGCTTTTGCACAATAAAAGAGACTATAAGTCACGTGAAAAGACAGCCTTCAGAATGGGAGAAAATAATAGCAAATGAAGCAACTGACAAAGAATTAATCTCAAAAATATACAAACAACTCCTACAGCTCAATTCCAGAAAAATAAACGACCCAATCAAAAAATGGGTCAAAGAACTAAACAGACATTTCTCCAAAGAAGACATACAGATGGCTAACAAACACATGAAAAGATGTTCAACATCACTCATTATCAGAGAAATGCAAATCAAAACCCCAGTGAGATACCATTTCACACCAGTCAGAATGGCCGCTATTAATAGTCTACAAGCAATAAATGCTGGAGAGGGTGCGGAGGAAATGGAACCCTCTTACACTGTTGGTGGGAATGCAAACTAGTACAGCCACAGTGTGGAGATTCCTTAAAAAACTGGAAATAGAACTGCCTTATGACCCAGCAATCTCACTGATGGACATGCACACTGAGGAAACTAGAATTGAAAGAGACACTTGTACCCCAATGTTCATCACAGCACTGTTTACGATAGCCAGGGCATGGAAGCAACCTAGATGTCCATCGGCAGATGAATGGATAAGAAAGCTGTGGTACATATATACAATGGAATATTACTCAGCCATTAAAAAGAATACATTTGAATCAGATCTAATGAGGTGGATGAAAATGGAGCCTATTATACAGAGTGAAGTAATCCAGAAAGAAAAACACCAATACAGTATACTAATGCATATATATAGAATTTAGAAAGATGGTAACGTGGAAAATTCTGAAAGATATGGGAATATCAGACCACCTGACCTGCCTCTTGAGAAATCTGTATGCAGGTCAGGAAGCAACAGTTAGAACTGGACATGGAACAACAGACTGGTTCCAAATAGGAAAAGGAGTACGTCAAGGCTGTATATTGCCATCCTGCTTATTTATCTTCTATGCAGAGTACATCATGAGAAACGCTGGACTGGAAGAAGCACAAACTGGAATTAAGATTGCCGGGAGAAATATCAATAACCTCAGATATGCAGATGACACCACCCTTATGGCAGAAAGTGAAGAGGAACTAAAAAGCCTCTTGATGAAAGTGAAAGAGGAGAGTGAAAGAGTTGGCTTAAAGCTCAACATTCAGAAAACGAAGATCATGGCATCCGGTCCCATCCCTTCATGGGAAATAGATGGCGAAACAGTAGAAACAGTGTCAGACTTTATTTTTTTGGGTTCCAAAATCCCTGCAGATGGTGACTGCAGCCATGAAATTAAAAGACGCTTACTCCTTGGAAGAAAAGTTATGACCAAGCTAGATAGCATATTCAAAAGCAGAGACATTACTTTGCCAACAAAGGTCCCTCTAGTCAAAGCTATGGTTTTTCCAGTAGTCATGTATAGATGTGAAAGTTGGACTGTTAAGAAAGCTGAGCACTGAAGAATTGATGCTTTTGAACTGTAGTGTTGGAGAAGACTCCTGAGAGTCCCTTGGACTGCAAGATTCAACCAGTCCATTCTAAAGTATATCAGCCCTTGGTGTTCTTTGGAAGGAATGAAGCTAAAGCTGAAACTCCAGTACAGTGGATCCTGGGTGATTCGAAGGTAGGGATGGAGTCGGCGTCCTTGGAAATAACTTATTTAATTATAGATAGAGAGGGATTAGAGAATTAGCAGAGAAAAAGAGGCTGAATAACTTGGTTTTCGTGGAATACCAATCACCACCTACGAAGGCCACAGGCATCCTTCCATTCTCCCAAAGGAGAGGAGGCACTAAGGCCTCCCTGGTCCGGTCTTAGAAGCCCAGGCAAAATTAGCAAGCTTGGTGGGTACCCACATTCCAGATGGGAATTCAGCCAGAAAAACGGGGAGCAAGAAAGAAACGACACGGGGGAATCAGTCTTTCCAGAAACTGATCCCATTTCTTTATTTTTTAGGTTTGCTTATATACCTTTTGTTACATATAGGGATGAATACAGAGTCACATGGGGGTCAGCAGTCCTGACCTTTATCAAAATCAGATGCTTTACATAAAAAAGTTCTTAGGGGTTTTACATCATCTTCTGGCCATGAGGCCTACTGACATTTATGACCCTTTCTTTCTGATAACCAAAAAACTTATTTTTTCCAAGGGTGTTTTTTCTTAAACCAGGCACCACCCTCCAAATAAAGTTGCATTCCTATAGGGTGAGGGTGTAGTGAGTTACAACCCAAGGTTAACATGATTAATCTTAAAGGTTAATACTTATTTCTCCTAATGCTAGTTATATTCATTATAAGGGCAGGGAATATGGAGATTTAGCAGCAAGCATCAGCCCAACAAAAGAAAACCCTTCACCAATGTTTCCCTTAAGATCTATTTAGTCTTAAGATAGTGATAAAGTTACATTTTTTACATAGCAAGGACACAGTGATTTATAACAAAGTACAGTGATCTATAACAAAAGAGAAAATTCATTAACTCAAAAAGTCTAGTATTGCTAACATCAAAAAGTACTATATTTCCCTTTCTATATTCCAAATACATTGATTAATATATTCCCAGGTGCCTAAGGATATGGAGGCCTGGTGGCAATCATTGACTCAACAATAAGAAAAGCCCTATGCTAATTAAGACTCTCAAAATACTCCAAACTCTCTGTGCTGTTTATGGTTGAGAGGTTGTCACACAAGCTAGTCTGTCAGCAGAGAGGTTTGACCTGAGACACCCTTGTCACACCCAGGGCAGGGAATTAGCAGCAATTATTGGCACAACAAATGAAAAAACCCTTCACCAATATAATTCCTAACCAACCCACTATACTATTAATTTCTAACTTCCCCAAAGAATTTGCCTTTAGTAAGTCTAAAACATCTCGTGCCTCTCATGGTTGGGAGGCTGTAAACAATCACATGTGGCCAGACGAACCTGTACAGGCAGGCTAGATAACCTTCAGAGGAGTTCGTAAGTTGAAACACTCTTGTCATGCCCAGGAATTTTTATTGCCTTGGAGCTGCACGTTTACTCCTTCTCCGAGAGAAATGGTGATGGGGGAGAATCCCCCGTAAAGTCAGAGGTGTAGGTGAGAGCATAAAACAGACTCTGGTTTTGGGGGTAGATGCTCGGGAACAGGGGGTTTCCTGAGGCTTGATCACGCCTTTGCGTATGCCAAGCCTCCTTCCTCATGACCTTTGCCATGGGCGCAGTTCCTCATGCTGGCTCCCAGCAGATGACAGAGGATGAGGTGGCTTGATGGCATCACTGACTCGATGGACATAAGTTTGAGTAAACTCCGGAAGTTGGTGATGGATAGGGAGGCCTGGCATGCTGTGATTCATGAGGTCGCAGAGTCGGACACGACTGAGTGACTAAACTGAACTGAGAACCCTACGCGAATGAGAACCCTATGTGCGAGACAGGGAAAGAGACACAGAGATACAGGACAGTCTTTTGGGCTCTGTGAGAGAGGGCGAGGGTGGGATGACTTGGGAGAATGGCATTGAAACGTGTATTATCATATGTGAAACGGATCACCCATCAGGTTTGATGAATGAGACAGAGTGCTTGGGGCTGGTACACTAGGATGACCCAGAGGGATGGGTTGGGAGGTGAGAGGGGGGTTCAGCATGGGGAACACATGTACACCCGTGGCAGATTCATGTCAATCTATGGCAAAACCACTACAATATTGTAAAGTAATTAGCTTCCAATTAAAATAAATAAATTTCTATTAAAAAATTCTGCCTTTGAAGTATAAGATATCTAATTGCTCCCATACTCATTAAAACCACTTGGCAATGTCAGTTTTTTGTAGTCATTCCAATGGGTGTGCAATGATAGATACCTGTGATTTTTGTTTGCATTTCCTAATGACTAATGATGTTGAACATTTTTTCATGTGCCTATTTTTCATTCATACGTCATCTTTTGTAAATCACCTGTTCAAATCTTTTGCCCATTAGTTTTCCTTGGATTATATACTTCCTGATTGTTGAATTTTTGCATATAAGTCATTTGTCCGATATGTGATTTGCAAGTCTTTTTCCCTAGTGTGTGTTTTGTCTTTATGTTATCCTAAATTTCTTTCACAGGGCAAAAAAAAAAAAAAAATTTAAGTCCAGTTTATCAATTTTTTCTTTTTATGATTATGCTTATGTTGTTATGTGTAAGAACTCTACCTAAACTAAGATCACAGAGATTCTCTTCTATTTTTTCTTCTAAAAGTTTCACAGTTTATATTTGTTCTATGATTCATATTGTTAAATCTTGTATAAGGTATGATATGGGTTGAACATATTTTTACACATGGATGTCCTGTTTTTCAAGTACCACTTTTCAAAAAGACTATCTTTTGTTTATTGACTTGCCTGGCATGTCTTTTTTTTTTTTTTTTTTTTTTTTTCAGTTCTGGACTCTATTCTGTCCCTTTGATTTATGTGTCTATTCTTTGGGCAATATCACACTGTTACGATTATCCTTGTTTTATTGTATATCATGAAAATGGTATTAGAAACCTTTCAACTATGTTTTTTTTCTTTCCAGAAAATTTTGACTCTGATAACTACTCTGCATTTTATGATTAGCTTATCTATTTCAACAAAAGTCCTCCTAGGTTTCTGATTGCTTAGAATTTGTAGACCAACTAGAAGAGGCTGAGCATTTTAACAATACTGGGCCTTCTACTCCATTAACATTCTTTATCTCTTCATTAATTTCACTCTTCTTTCATTTCTTCATCAATGTCTTGAAGCTTTCATCCTAGATATCATACACATACTTTATTAGATTTTTACCTGAGTATTTCACTTCTTCCCCTTCATGGATCATTGCCTGTCATGGCAGAGAGGCCTGCATAACTCAGTGAAGCTAGGAGCCATGCTGTGCAGGGCCACCCAAGATGGAGAGGTCATAGCAGAGAGTGCTGAGAAATTTTGATCCATTGGAGCAGGGAATGGCAAACCAACCCAGTAAATTGCTGTGAGAACATCATGAACTGTATAAAAAACACACAAAAAAAATGACACCAAAAGATGAGTACCCCAGGCCTGATGGTATTTAATATGCTACTGGGGAAGAGTGGAGGAAAATTACCAAGAGTCCTAAAATGAATGAAGTGGCTGGGCCAAAGGGGATACAATGCTCAGTTGTGGATGTGTCTGATGATCAAAGTAAAATCCAATGTGGCAAAAAATGGTATTGTATTGGAACCTGGCATGTTAGGTCCATGAATCAAGGAAAATTGAACATGGTCAAGCAGGAGATGGTAAGAATAAATATCGACATCCTAAGAATCAGCAAACTGAAATGGATTGGAATGGGTGAATTTAATTCAGATGACCATTATATCTACTACTGTGGGCAAGAATCCCATAGAAGCAATGGAGGAGCCCTCAAAATCAACAAAAGGGTCTGAAATACAGTACTTGGGTGCGACCTCAAAAATGACAGAATGATCTTGGTTCGTTTGTTTCCAAGGCAAGCCATTCAGTGTCACAGTAATCCAAGTCTATGCCACTACCACTGATGCTGAAGAAGCTGAAGTTGATAAGCTCTAAGAAAATCGAGGGGCGGTCCTAAGATGGCAGAGGAATAGGACGGGGAGACCACTTTCTCCCCAACAAATTCACCAAAAGATCATTTGAATGCTGAGCAACTTCCACAAAATAACTTCTGAACGCTGGCAGAGGACACCAGGCACCCAGAAAGGCAGCCCATTCTCTTCGAAAGGAGGTAGGACAAAATATAAGACAAAAAGAGAGGCAAAAGAATTTGGGACAGAGACCGGTCCCGGGGAGGGAGTCATGAAGGAGAAGAAGTTTCCAAACACCAGGAAACGCTCTCACCAGCAGGTCTGTGGGGAGTTTTGGAATCTCAGAGGGCAACATAACTGGGAGGGGAAAACAAAACAAAACCCCACAGAATACATGCCTTAACCACAACTCCCAGAGGAGAAATAGCCCAGATGCTCACATCTGCCAACAGCAAGCAGGGGAGGCAAGGGTTGCATGCTTAGGGTAAGGACCAGACCTGAATGCCCTGAGGACAATCTGAAGGAGTTAACGTGAGCTCGCAACCCAAACTGTGGGGTAGCCAGAGAGAGAGAAGAAAAAAAAAAAAAAAAGAGAGAGAGAGAGAGAACTTTCCCCCGAAAAGCTCTAACCTAAGGCATAGCCTGGCCGGCGGCTCACAAAACAAAGGACTGAGTGAACACCAGAGGAGAGCTAGCCAACTGTGTACCGGCCCATCTCCTGCTGGAGGCAGAGAAGCAGATGGGCGAGAGCCAGAGCCAGAAGCTGAGAGGCAATCTCAGCCCCAGAGATGGCATCCTCCACCAAACAGTGAGCAGGCTCCTGGTTGCTAACCAAGTCTTCCTGTGATCCTGGACAGTTGCCATCTGCCAGGAGGGCCACAGCCTGAGATCAGCCCCCCAGAGGAGACACACAGCACACCTGAGATGGCACTCTTGTGGCACACCTAGGATACCGAGTGGCTGGGACCAGGGAGGTGATAAGACGCACCGCACACCTGGGATAGTGCACTCGCCAAGCACCTGGTCGCCTGAGCTCCTCGGACCTGGGAAAGGCACAAAATGCAGGCCCAACAGAGTCTGTGTCTTTGTGGAGTACCCGAGAACCTGAACCTGAGCAGCTTAGATCTGAGAAATGCACTCAATCCAGGGCTCACTTTGGACAGTTCCCCTTCAGAGCAACCTGGACCCTGAGCAGTGTAGACCGGGAAAGCACAGGGGCTGTGAGCTGGGGCAAACCTAGTGTGGTCTATACACTGCAAGCACTCCCCACACACGCCAGTGATACTTGTTTGCAGTGTTCCTCCCTCCCCACAGCACAACAGATCAAGTGAGCTTAAATAGGTGACCACCTTCATCCCCTTGTGTCAAGGCAGAAATTAGATACTGAAGAGATTTGCAAACAGAGGAAGCCAAAAGAAACAAACAAGAGGGAGCCGATCTGGAAGTGATAGGTGCAACAGATTAAAACCCTGTAGTTAGCATTGACTAAGCATTGGAAGGGGCCTATAAACCTTGAGAATTATAAGCTGGAACAAGGAACTATCTGAAACTGAACTGGCCCCACACTGCCCTCAACAGCTCCAGAGAAATTCCTAGATATATTTTACTATTATCATTAAAAATTTTTTTAAGTTCTTTATTACTATTTTAATTTTCATTTGTATAACCTACTATTATCTTGCAAAAAACACCCTATTTTTAAAGCAAATTTCACATATATATTTTTTATAATTTTTGTGGTTGATTTCGTTTTGTATTTTTAATATTGTATTTTTGAGAGTCTAACCTCTACTCAAGACTTTTAATCTTTGCTTTTTGGTATTTGTTATCAATTTTTTACCTTTAAGAATCTAATCTTCAGCACCCACTTTTACTCAGGGGTGTGATTACTGGCTTGATTGCTCTCTCTCCTTTCGACTGTCCCTTTTCTCCCCCAGGTCACATATATCTCCTCCCTCCCTCTTTTCTTCTCTACTTAACTCTGTGAATCTCTCTGGGTGTTCCAGACTGTGGAAACACTTAAGGAACTGATTACTGGCCATATTGGTCTCTCCCCTTTTGATTGCCTCTCTTCTCCTCCTGGCCACTTCTATCTCCCTTCTCCCTCTTCTCTTCTCTATGTAATTCCATGAATCTCTCTGGGTGTCCCAGACTGTGGAGAGCACATGGGAAACTGATCACTGGCTAGATTGCTCTCTCCCCTTTTGGTTCCCCCTTCTTCTCCTCCTGGTCACCTCTTTCTCCCTCCTCCCTCTTCTCTTTCTATATAACTCTGTGAACCACTCTGGGTGTCCCTCATTGTGGAGAATCTTTTCTCCATTAACCTAGATGTTTTATCATTGGTGCTGTATGGATGGAGAAGACTTGAGGCTACTGTAAGAATAAAACTGAAAGCCAAAGGCAGGAGGCTTAAGTCCAGAACTTGAGAACACCAGAGAACTCCTGACTCCAGGGAACATTAATCAATAAGAGCTCATTCAAAAGACTCCATACCTGCCCTGAAACCAAGCTCCACACAAGAGCGAAAAAGTTCCAGAGCCAAACATACTACAGTAATTCTCCAGCAATGCAGGAACTTAGCCCTGAGCATTAAAATACAGGCTGCCCAAAGTCACACCAAGCCCAGAGACACCTCAAAACTCATTACTGGACACTTCATTGCAGCCAGAGAGGAGATCCAGATCCACCCACCAGAACACCGACATAAGCTCCCCTAACCAAGAAACCTTGACAAGCCACTAGTCGAACCCACAGAAATCTCCACAATAAAGAGGAACCACAAACTTCCAGCATACAGAAAGGCCACCCCAAACACAGCAATCTAAACAAAATGAAAGGGCAGAGAAATATTCAACAAGTAAAGGAACATGACAAATGCCCACCAAACCAAACCAAAGAGGAGGAGATATGGAGTCTACCTGAAAAAGAATTCAGAATAATGATAGTAAAAATGACCCCAAATCTTGAAAACAAAATGGAGTTACAGATAAATAGACCAGAGACAAGGATTGAGAAGATGCAAGAAATGTTTAACAAGGACCTAGAAGAAATTAAAAAGAGCCAATCAATAATGAATAATGCAATGCAATGCTGCTGCTAAGTCACTTCAGTCATGTCTGACTCTGTGCGACCCCATAGACGGCAGCCCAGCAGGCTCCACTGTCCCTGGGATTCTCCAGGCAAGAACACTGGAGTGGGTTGCCACTCCCTTCTCCAATGCATGAAAGTGAAAAGTGAAAGTGAAGTCGCTCAGTCGTGTCCGACTCGTCGAGACCCCGTGAACTGCAGCCTACCAGGCTCCTCTGCCCATGGGATTTTCCAGGCAAGTGTACTGGAGTGGGGTGCCATTGCCTTCTCCCAAATAATGCAATAACTGAGATCAAAAACACTCTGGAGGGAACCAACAGTACAATAACTGAGGCAGAAGACAGGATAAGTGAAGTGGAAGATAGTATGGTGGAAATAAATGAAACAGAGAAGAAAAAACAATTTAAAGAAATGAGGACAACCTCAGAGACCTCTGGGACAATGCCAAATGCCCCAACATTCAAATCATAGGAGTCCCAGAAGAAGAAGACAAAAAGAAAGGCCATGAAAAAGTACTTGAGGAGATAATAGTTGAAAACTTCCCTAAAATGGGGAAGGAAATAGTCACCCAAGTCCAAGAAACCCAGAGAGTCCCAAACAGAATAAACCCAAAGCAAAACACCCCAAGACACATATTAATCAAATTAACAAAGATCAAACAAAAAGAACAATTATTAAAAGCAGCAAGGGAAAAGCAACAAATAACACACAAGGGGATTCCCATAAGGATAACAGCTGATCTTTCAATAGAAACTCTTCAAGCCAGAAGGGAATGGCAGGGCATACTTAAAGTGACAAAAGAGAAAGACCTACAACCCAGATTACTGTACCCAGCAAGGATCTCATTCAAATATGAAGGAGAAATCAAAAGCTTTACAGGGCAAAAGCTGAGAGAATTCAGCACCACCAAACCAGCTCTCCAACAAATGCTAAAAGAGCTTCTCTAGACAGGAGACACAAAAAGGGTGTATAAACTCGAACCCAAAACAACGAAGTAAATGGCAACGGGATCATACTTATCAATAATTACCTTAAATGTAAATGGGTTGAATGCCCCAACCAAAAGACAAAGCCTGGCAGAATGAATACGAAAACAAGACCCCTATATATGTTGTCTACAAGAGACCCACCTCAAAACAAGGGACATATAAAGACTGAAAGGGAAGGGCTGGAAAAAGATGTTTCATGCAAATGGAGAACAAAAGAAAGCAGGAGTAGCAATACTCATTTCAGATAAAATAGACATTTAAATAAAGGCTGTGAAAAGAGACAAAGAAGGACACTACACAGTGATCAAAGGATCAATTCAAGAAGAAGAGATAACAATTATAAATATATATGCACCAAACATAAGAGCACTGCAATATGTAAGGTAAATGATAACAAGTATGAAAGGGGAAATTAACAGTAACACAATAATAGTGGGAGACTTTAATACTCATTCACACCTATGGATAGATCAACTAAACAGAAAATTAGCAAGGAAACACAAACTTTAAATGATACAATAGACCAGTTAGACCTAATTGATATTTAAGAGCATTTCACCCCAAAACAATGAATTTCACCTTTTTCTCAAGTGTACATGGAAAATTCTCTAGGATAGATCCCATTCTGACCTATAAAACTAGCCTTGGTAAATTCAAAAAATTGAAATCATTTCAAGCATCTTTTCTGATCACAATGTGGTAAGATTACATATCAACTACAGGGAAAAAAAAGCTATTAAAAATAAAAACATATGGAGGCTAAATATCACGCTTCTGGATAACCAACAAATCACAGAAGAAATAAAAAAGGAAATCAAAAGATGCATAGAAACGAATGAAAATGAAAACACAATGCCCCCAAACCTATGAGATTCAGTAAAAGCAGTGCTAAGGGGAAAGTTCATAGCAATACATGCTTACCTCAAGAAACATGAGAAAATCAAATATATAACCTAACTTTACATCTAAAGCAACTGGAAAAAGAAGAATGAAAACCCCAGGGTATATATAAGGAAAGAAATCATAAAAATTAGGGCAGAAATAAATGAAAAAGAGACAAAGGAGACTATAGCAAAAATCAACAAAACTAAAAGCTGGTTCTTTGAGAAGATAAATAAAATTGACAAACCATTAACCAGACTCATCAAGAAACAAAGGGAGAAGAATCAAATCAACAAAATTAGAAATGAAAATGGAGAAATCACAACAGATGACACAGAAATACAAAGGATAATAAGAGACTACTATCAGCAACTATATGCCAATAAAATGGACAACTTGGAAATTCTTAAAAAAGTATAACTTTCCAAACTGAACCAGGGAGAAATAGAAAATCTTAACAGACCCATCACAAGCATGGAAATCGAAACTGTAATCAGAAATCTTCCAACAAACGAAAGTCCAGGACCAGATGGCTTCACAGGTGAATTCTATCAAAAATTTAGAGAAAAGCTAACACCTACTCTACTCAAACTCTTCCAGAAAATTGCAGAGGAAGGTGGGCTGCCAAACTCCTTCTATGAGGCCATCATCACCCTAATACCAAAGGCAGATAAAGATGCCCCCTGAAAAAGAAATCTACAAGCCAATATCACTGGTGAACATAGATGCAAATATCCTTAACAAAATCCTAGCAAACAGAATCCAACAACATATTGGAAAAATTATACATCATGACCAAGTGGGCTTTATCCAAGGGATGCAAACATTCTTTAATACTCACAAATCAATCAGTGTAATACACCACATTAACAAATTGAGATAAAAACCACATGGTTATAGATGCAGAGAAAGTCTTCGACAAAATTCAACATCCATTTATGATAAAAACCCTCCAGAAAGCAGGCATAAAAGGAATATACCTCAATGTAATAAAAGCCATATATGATAAACCCACAGCAAACATTATCCTCAATGGTGAAAAATTGAAAGCATTTCCCCTAAAGTCAGGAACAAGACAAGGGTGCCCACTCTCACCAGTCCTATTCAACATAGTTTTGGAAGTTTTAGCCACGGCAATCAGGAAGGAAAAGAAATAAAAAGAATCCTGATTGGAAAAGAAGAAGTAAAACTCTCACTGTTTGCAGATAACATGATCCTCTTCATAGAAAACCCTAAAGACACCACCAGAAAATTGCTAGAGCTAATCAATGAATATAGTAAAGTTGCAAGATATAAAATTAGCACACAGAAATCCCTTGCATTCCTATACATTAACAAAGAGAAAACAAAAAGAAATTAAGGAAACAATTCCATTCACCACTGCAACAAAAAGAATAAAATGTCAGACTTTATTTTTTGGGGGCTCCAAAATTACTGCTGTTGGTGACTGCAGCCATGAAATTAAAAGACGCTTACTCCTTGGAAGAAAAGTTATGACCAACCTAGATAGTATAAAGCTGAAACTCCAGTTCTTTGGCCACCTCATGCGAAGAGTTGACTCATTGGAAAAGACTCTGATGCTGGGAGTGATTGGGGGCAGGAGGAGAAGGGGACGACCGAGGATGAGATGGCTGGATGGCATCACAGACTCGATGGACATGAGTCTGAGTGAACTCCGGGTGATGGTGATGGACAGGGAGGCCTGGTGTGCTGCAATTCATGGGGTTGCAAAGAGTCGGACACGACTGAGTGACTGAACTGAGCTGAACTTAGGAATAAATCTACCTAAAGAAATAAAAGACCTATATATAGAAAACTATAAAACACTGATGAAAGAAATCAAAAAGGACAAAAATAAATGGAGAAATATAATATGTTCATGGATAAGAAGAATCAATTTAGTGAAACTGAGTATACTACCCAAAGCAATCTATAGATTCAATGCAATCCCTATCAAGATACCAATGGTATTTTTCACAGAACTAGAACAAATAATTTCACCATTTGTATGGAAATACAAAAAACCTCGAATAGCCAAAGCAATCTTGAGAAAGAAGAATGGAACTGGAGGAATCAACCTGCCTGACATCAGGTTCTACTACAAAGCCACAGTTATCAAGACAGTATGGTACTGGCACAAAGACAGAAATATAGATCAATGGAACAAAATAGAAAGCCCAGAGATAAATCCACGCACCTATGGACACCTTGTCTTTGACAAAGGAGGCAAGAATTACAATGGAGAAAAGACAAACTCTAACAAGTGGTGCTGGAAAAACTGGTCAACCCCTTGTAAAAGAATGAAACTAGAACACTTTCTAACACCACATACAAAAATAAACTCAAAATGCATTAAATATCTAAATGTAAGACCAGAAACTATAAAACTTCTAGAGGAAAACATAGGCAAAATACTCTCCGACATAAATCGCAGCAGGATCCTCTATGACCCACCTCCCAGAGAAATGGAAATAAAAGCAAACAAAACAAAACAAAACAAATGAGACCTAATTAAACTTAAAAGCTTTTGCCCAATGAAAAAGGTTAAAAAAAGGTGAAAAGATAGCCTTCAGAATGGGAGAAAATATTAGCAAATGAAGCAACTGACAAAGAATTAATCTCAAAAATATACAAGCAACTCCTACAGCTCAATTCCAGAAACATAAACGAAAAATGGGCCAAAGAACTAAACAGACATTTCTCCAAAGAAGACATACAGATGGCTAACAGACACATGAAAAGATGCTCAACATCACTCATTATCAGAGAAATGAAAATTAAAACTGCAATGACATACCATCTCATGCCAGTCAGAATGGCTGCCATCAAAGAGTCTACAAACATTAAATGCTGGAGAGGGTGTGGAGAAAAGGGAACCCTCTTACACTGTTGGTGGGAATGCAAACTAGTACAGCCACTATGGAGACCAGCGTGGAGATTCCTTAAAAAAACTGGAAATAGAAAGGCCATAACCCAGCAATCCCACTGCTGGGCATACACACCGAGGAAACCAGAAATGAAAGAGACACGTGTACCCCAATGTTCATCGCAGCTGTTTACAATAGGTAGGACACAGAAGCAACCTAGATGTCCATTGGCAGATGAATGGATAAGAAAGCTGTGGTACATATACACAATGGAATATTACTCAGCTATTAAAAAGAATACATTTGAATCAGTTCTAATGAGGTGGATGAAACTGGAGCCTATTATACAGAGTGAAGTAAGTCAGAAAGAAAAACATAAATACAGTATATTAACGCGTATATATGGAATTTAGAAAGATGGTAATGATAACCCTATATGTGAGACAGCAAAAGAGACACAGATGTAAAGAACAGACTTTGGACTCTGTGGGAGCAGATGAGGATGGGATGGTTTGAGAGAATTGCATTAAAACATGTATATTACCATATGTGAAATAGATTGCCAGTCCAGATTCGATGCATGAGACAGGGTGCTCAAGGCTGGTGCACTGGGATGACCCTGAGGGATGGGATGGGGACGGAGGGGTGGAGGGGTTCAGGATGGGGGACACATGTACACCCATGTCTGATTCATGTCAATGTATGGTAAAAACTACTACAATATTGTAAAGTAATTCATTTCAGTTCAGCTGCTCAGTTATGTCTGACTCTTTGCAACCCCATGAAGTGCAGCACAGCAGGCCTCCCTGTCTGTCACCAACTGCCAGAGTTTACCCAAACCCATATCCATTGAGTCAGTGATGCCATCCAACCATCTCATCGTCTGTTGTCCCCTTTCCCTACTACCCTCAATCTTTCCCAGCATCAGGGTCTTTTCAAATGAGTCAGCTCTTCACAGCAGGTGGCCAAAGTATTGGAGTTTCAGCTTCAACATCAGTCCTTCCAATGAACATTCAGGACTGATTTCCTTTAGGATGGACTGATTGGATCTCCCTACAGTCCAAGGGACTCTCAGGAGTCTTCTCCAACACCACAGTTCAAAAGCATCAATTCTTCTGCACTCAGCTTTCTTTATAGTCCATCTCTTACATCCATACATGACTACTGGAAAAACCATAGCCTTGACGAGATGGACCTTTGTTGGTAAATTAATGTCTCTGCCTTTTAATATGCTGTCTAAGTTGGTCATAACTTTCCTTCCAAGGAGTAAGTATCTTTTAATTTCATGGCTGCAATCACCATCTGCAGTGATTTTGGAGCCCCCCAAAAATAAAAAGTCACCCATTGTTTCCCCATCTATTTGTCATAAAGTGATGGGACCAGATGCCATGATCTTCGTTTTCTGAATGTTGAGTTTTAAGCCAACTTTTTTCACTCTCCTCTTTCACTTTCGTCAGGAGGCTCTTTAGTTCTTCTTCACTTTCTGCCATAAGGGTGGTGTCATCTGCTATCTGAGGCTACTGATATTTCTCCCGGCAATCTTGATTCCAGCTTGTGCTTCATCCAGCCCAGCATTTCTCATGATGTCTTCTGCATATCAGTTAAATAAGCAGGGTGACAATATACAGCCTTGACATACTCCTTTCCCTATTTGGAACTAGTCTGTTGTTCCATGTCCAGTTCTATCTGTTACTTCCTTATCTGCATACAGGTTTCTCAAGAGGCAGGTCAGGTGGTCTAGTATTCCCATATCTTAAAGAATTTTTCACAGTTTATTGTGATCCACACAGTCAAAGGCTTTGGCATAGTCAATATAGTAGAAATAGATATTTTTCTGGAGCTCTCTTGCTTTTTTGACAATCCAACAGATGTCGGCAATTTGATCTCTGGTTCCTCTGCCTTAGCATCCAATTAAAATAAATTAATTAATTAAAAAAAAAAAGAAGACCTAGAAGACCTCCTAGTAGTAAGACCTAAAAAAGATGTTCTATTCACATTGGGGATTGTAATGCAAAAGCAGAAAGTCAAGATATACCTGTAGTAACAGGCAAGTTTGGCTTTGGAGAACAAAATGAAGCAGGGCAAAGATTAACTGAATTTTACAAGGAAAATCCATGTGTCATAGCAAATAACCCTTTTCAACAACACAAAAGATGATTTTACACATGGATATCACCAAAATTGTCAATATTGAAATTAAATTGATTGCTTTCTTTGCAGCTGAAGATGGAGAAGCTTTTTACAGTCAGTGAAAGCAAAACCTGGAGCTGACTGTGGCTAAGATCATCAGCTTCTCATGGCAAAATTCAAGTTTAAACTAAAGGAAATCAGGAAAAACACTAGGCCAGCCAAGTACGACTCAAATTAAATTCCATATGAATTTGTGGTAGAAGTAATGAATAGATTCAAGGGACTAGATCTAGCTAACAGTGTGCCTGAAGAATGATGGACAGAGGTTCATAATGTTGTATAAGAGGTGGCAAACAAAACCATCCCAAAGAAACAGCAAAGCAAGAAGGTAAAGCGGTCATTGAAGAAGGCTTTACAAATAGCAGAACGAAGAGAAGTGAAAAGCAAGGGATGAAAGGGTACGTCCAATAAAACGCAGAGTTTCAAAGAATAGCTAGGAGAGACAAGAAGGCCTTCTTCAATGAACCATGCTTAATAATAGAAGAGAAGAACAAAAGGAGAAAGACTAGAGATCTGGTCAGGAAAATTGGAAACATCAAGAGAGCATTCTGCCCAAAGATAAGCACAATAAAGGATAAAAATGGTAGCGACCTAGTAGACACTGAATAGATCAAGAAGAGATAGAAAGAATACATGGAAGAGCTGTATAAAAAGGATCTTAATGATCTGGATTACCACGACGGTGTGGTTAGTTACCCAGTGCCAGACATTCTGGAGTGTGAAGTCAAGTGGGTCTTGAGAAGCACTGCTGTTAATAAAGCTAATGGATGTGATGAAATTCCAGCAGAACTATTCAAATCCCTAAAGAATGATGACATCAGTGTTTTGCATTCAATATGTCAGCACATCTGGAAGACCTCACAGTGGCCACAGAACTGGAAAAGGTCAATTCTCATCACAGTTTCCAAGAAGGGTGGTTTCAAAGAATGTGCTAACCATTGGACAGCTTCACTCATCTCTCATGCTAGTAAGGTCATGCTTAAAATCTTGCATGCTAGGCTTCAAGAACCAAGAACTACCAGATGTCCAAGCTGGGTTTTGGAAAGGAAGAGGAACTACAGATAAAGTCGCCAACATCTGCTAGATTATAGAGAAAGCAAGGGAATTCAGAAAAACACCTATCTGTTTCATCGACTATGCTAAGCCTTTGACTGTGTGGATCATGACAAACTGTGGAAAGCTCTTAGAGAGATAGGAATACGAGAGCACCTTACCTGTCTCCTGAGAAACCTGTACGCAGGTCAAGAAGCAACAGTTCAAACTCTGAATGGACCAACTGATTGGTTCAAGATTGAGAAAGGAGTGCAACGGGGCTGTCTGCTGTCACCCTGTTTGTTTAACCTATATACCGAGCACATCATAAGAAATGCTGGGTTGGATGAGTTACAAGCTGGAATCAAGATAGGCAGGAGAAAAATCAACAACCTCAGATATGCAGATGATACCACTCTAACGACAGAAATTGAAGAGGAACTAAAGAGCCTCTTGATGAGGGTGAATGAGGAGAGTGAAAAAGCAGGCTTAGAATTGATGCCTTCAAACTGTGCTGCTGGAAAAGACTTCTGAAAGTCCCTTGGACAGCAAGGAGATCAAACCAATCAATCCTAAAGGAAATCAACACTGAATAATCACTGGAAGGACTGATGCTGAAACTGAAGCTCCAGTATTTTGGTCATCTGATGCGAACAGATGTTTCATGAGAAAACTTCCTGAGGCTGGGAAAGATTGAGGGCAGAAGGAGAAGAGAACATCAGAGGCTACGATGACTGGAAGGCATCATTGATGCAATGAACATGAACTTGGGCAAACTTTGGGAGATGGTAAGGGACAGGGAGGCCTGGCGTGCTGCAGTCCATGGGGTCACAAAGAGTTGGACACTACTGGGTGACTGAACAACAACAAATTTCACTTTTTATGATGCATGATAGTTGAAAATGGCATTTGAAGACATTTTCCAATTGTTTATTACTAGTGTACAGCAGGGTTGGCATACCTTTTCTATAAAGACTCATGTAGTAAATATTTCAGGCTTTAATACAGTCCATATTTAAAAATTTCTCCTCTTCCCCTCCACTCCTATACAATCCTTTTAAAATATAAAACAATTTTTTTGCATATTTATCTTAGAAAGATAGGCCATAGCACAGATTTGGTCCATAGACTATGGTTTGCTGACATGTAGAATATAGAAATAGTGAAAGTGAAAAAGTCACTCAGTCATGTCCGACTCTTTGTGATTCCATGGGCTGTACAGTCCATGGAATTCTCCAGGCCAGAATACTGGAGTGGGTAGCCTTTCCCTTCTCCAGGGGATCTTTCCAACCCAGGGATTGAACCCAGGTCTCCCACATTACAGGCAGATTGTTTACTAGCTGAGCCACAAGGGAAGCCCAAGAATATTGGAGTAGGTAGCCTATCCCTTCTTCAGCGAATCTTTCCGACCCAGTAATCTAACCAGGGTCTCCTGCATTGCAGGCAGATTCTTTACCAGCTGAGCTATCAGGGAAGCCTAAGAAATAGACTTAATTTTTTTGGTGCGCTGACTATGAATCATTCCAAGGATTTTCCAGGTATATTGACAATGGCTCATTCCTGTTGGAATACAGATAATGTTGCTATTACCTCAACTTTAAAGAAAAAGTCCCTTTCTTTGATGCAGTTTTCCCACCAGTTAATGCATTATTTCTTTTCACCACCATGGAGCTAACCCCTTCAAAGAGTAATCTATATTTGAGGTGTCAAATGTTTCCTTCCCACTTAAAAGCTCTTTTCACTAAGGGCTGTGATATGAATGAATGAGAGGAGGAGGAGAGAGGCCTGGAGGCCACAGAGTTGCAGATGGTGCTGCACCTGTGAGTTTAATTGTTCGTACACATCCAGCCCTGGTCCAGCCACTGGCTGCTGTGGGAGTGGGGGAAGGAGCCTTTCTTCTTCTGAGTGTGTTGGAGGCTCCCTCTGCTGGTGGATATGGAAATAACACATTCTAAGATGGTCTCCATTCATTGAACGTTGTGAGTGGCTGTGTGACTCTATGTGACTGTGAGTAAGTGTATGTGTGGCTCTGCGCACACACGTGTTATGGTATGTGTATATGAGTGTATGCATTTAATTGTCTGCATGGGTAGATGCATGTGTATGTGTACATATGAACATGTGTGTTGTTGTACGTAGCTTTTTGGTGTGCCTAAGACTGTGTATGCAACTGTAAGGGCACGTGGGTGTATGTAGCCCTGGTATTGTGTGTCTTTGTGCACACAATGTGTATGCATATGTGACTGTGTATGCAATTGTGTTGCAAGTGTGGGTGTACATGTGTGTAAAGGTGTGAATGTATGTATCTTGAAGTAACTGAACTATGTGTAACTATGTGTGCACCAACCAGGCTGTATTCCTGACAACAACTGCTGTGGGCGGCCTCTTCCTCTGTCCCTCAGCTATGCGGTCTATGTCCCGCATAGACCTCAGCTATGCGGTGTATGCAGGATATCTGGAAAAATAATGCTTTTGAAGGAAGGAGCCCTGTCTAAGAACTGGTGGGTGCATGTTCTCTGCTGTCCTCCAGAGGAACTGAGCCCCATGTGCCCAGAGTGTGAGCTTCTTGATGAAGCAGCCTTTTCCTTCTGCCTTCCGTTCCCAGGCTCACTTCTACAGTGCCTTACTGGCCTTTCCTGGCATCACTTTTCAAAGAAACAACTCACATTAACCCTTCCCTAGGGTCATTAGCAAATAAAGTAGTTGCATTTCAATCCTTGAATCAAGGTCTGCTTTCAAAGGTTGCAAACTAAGAAACACACAGACTTACTTCTCCAATTGCCAAGGCTCTGTTGAAAAGTGAAAGTATTAGTCACTCAGTCATGTCTGACTCTTTGAAACTCCATGGACTGTAGCCCACCAGGCTCTTCTGTCCATGGAATTCTCCAGGCAAGAATACTGGAATGGATAACTATTCCCTTCTCCAGGGAGTCTTCCAGACCCAAGGATTTAATCTGGGTATCCTGCACTGCAGGCAGATTCTTCACCTTCTGAGTCAACAGGGAAGCCCCAAGGGCTTGTTATTACTCCTTTTTTAATGAGGAGGAGCGTGAAGTTCAGAGGGTACAGCAGTTGCCCAAGGTCATATAGCTGGAAAATGGCAAACCTAGCTTTGATCTAGAGCCCTCTGACTCCAATTCCAGTGCTTGCTCTTCTCCTAGGAGCTTCTACCCTGCTAAGGTCAGAGGGAATGAATAGGGGATGTTCATAGTCTGCAAGATAGCTGATGTCTGTACAAGGGGGACTTATGGCTCACGGCTGGTGCCAAAATCCTCATTCTGTTGTGAAATCAGGAAACAATGGCAGTTTTTCAAGTTTGGTGCTGACTGGGAGTCTGGGAGTGTTGTTATAAGCACTTAACTCTTTTAAATTGATTTGATTTTCACAACTAACTTGAAAATAACCTGTTTTCAGACAAGAAAATTGAGACACAGAAAGGTAAAGAGAGCTACCCAGATTAACTTAGCTGGTCCTGATTTGAACCTTGGCACTTGGAGTCCTTCTTCTGAACTGGGTTACTTTCTGGCTTTTCACAATTTCTATATATTAAGTCCTGCTGCATGCCAGGCTTGGCACTAAGCATTTACTCAGTATGGTACTATGCATGATGTTAAGTTTTTCCTTTTAAAAACATAATTTTTGTAATTACATGGATTAATAATTGTGGTGAAAAGTGCTTTGCAGGTTTCATCTAAGGAAAGAAAACAGTTGGTTAAGTGTAGACATTTAACAGAACCAAGGAGATCAAACCAGTCAATCCTAAAGGAAATTAGTCCTGAATATTCACTGGAAGGACTGATGCTGAAGCTGAAGCTCCAATACTTTGGCCACCTGATGCAAAGAGCTGACTCATTAGAAAAGACCCTGATGCTGGGAAGGATTGAGGGCAGGAGAAGGGAATGACAGAGGGTGAGAGGGTTAGATGGCATCACGGACTCAATGGATATGAATTTGAGCAAGCTCTGGGAGATAGTGAAGGTAAGGGAAGTCTGGTGTGCCACAGTTCATAGGGTCACAGAGAGTCAGACACCACTTAGTGATTGAATGACAACAACAGAAATATTGTTCCTTCTACTTCACCCTCCCGTTCCAGGATGTGGGTATAATACTTCATTTTTTGTGTGTGTGCCTACACAAACAGGGACACTCATATTGTTATGCCCAAGGTCCCAATGCCCAGAACTGAGAGAACAAGACGTCCACAGCAATGCAAACGCAAAAAGGGAATTTTATTGCTAGCTCGAGCCAGGACCCAAGTTTCATCCAATGCAATGGAGTGGAACAAGGGCCCCGAGCCCTGAATTACAGCAGTGTTTATAAGGTTAAGACAAAGACAGGGAGTTGGCAGGGGCGGACTGGTTGCAAGGGCTCCTTAGCATCTGCTAATTGGCTAGATTTTCGCGCGCGTGGGCTTTCTCGGGGGTGCAGGGTGGGGTTTCATCCTTGTCCTGATAAGCTTAAACCAGGCTACAGGGAGTATACTGATTGGTCGAGTCCTGGCGCCTGCAGAGGATGATCTCAGCTCCTCCTTGGCAATAACTCAGCCCCTCTGTAAAGGAGATTTAGGCCTACCTTAGCCCCCTGAAGCCTGTCATGGCGCCTGTTTGGTCCTAACAATATAACTGGTTTGCTGAGATGTCTGAGGTACCCCATCCCTTTGGGAAATGTAACAGTTGGGTCTTTCCAGGGACCTCAGATGAACTACATGAGAGTGGGTTTACGTAGGGGCCATTTACAATGTACAGACTGTGTAAACAAGAAATGTTGCTCACCATCTGGTTCTGCAAGGTAAAATCATTAGCTGCTGCAGTTGCCAACTCAGGACAGAGAAGCGGGTGAGGCACTGTGTACATGGAAAAAGAGGTAAACTTGCCTTTACATAGTTTCAGGTAAAATTTGCATGAACCTGAATTTTTGTATCTTGCCATACTTAGAACAGTACTAAAATTATTAACTAAGAAATCTATTCCTCATGACCTACTCCCATGATGCGTACTGGATTGCATATTCCCTACGCCAAAGTCATATATATGCTGACCTCCCTCCTTAGCTCCTTGGAGCAGTTCCTCAGAGCTATGCGAGAAACTGAATCCTGGGCTAGAGTTCTCAGTAGGGTCTCTGAATCAAACTGAAACTCACTGCTCTTACGTCGTGTAGTTTTTATTTCAGTTGACAACAGGACAAGAGGAACCATCAGGTGTGGCACTCTGGGAGCTAGCAGCTGAGCGCTGACACCACCCCCAGGCCAGGGCGCAGCTGATCCTGAAACCCAGAGAGAAGCGCTGAAGCTGGAAGCAGTAGTGGCCATTGGAGAGGATGGATGGCAATCCTCTAACCTCTCTGATTGCCTGCAGGGCCTCCCACTGACCAAATGTCATCTCCTTTCTCTACCCAGAGAGGCTGCAAGTAGGTGGCTAAAAACTCCTGTTGTAACAAGGAGGAACAAATGTGACTTCACGCTGGACCTATTCCTGTAACATTTGTGCTAGGTTGGTGTGCTTAGTCATGCTGGCACTGCATCTTTGTCAAATATGTTGCCTAGAGTCTGAAATATATGGACTTCCCAGGTGGTAAAGAACCCACCTGCCAGTGCAGGAGATGTGGGCTTAATCCCTGGGTTGGGAAAATTCCCTGGTGAAGGAAATGGCAACCCACTCCACTATTTCTTGCCTGGGAAATCCCACAGACAGAAAAGCCTTGCAGTCTATGGTCCATGGGGTGGCAAAAGAATTGGACACAACTTAGCGACTAAACAACAAATAGCCTGAGATATGCATGATAGCACTTTCTCAAGACTCTACCTCTAAGCTTGACTTTTAAAGTCATAACACTTTTCATTCGTATAGCAATGAAAAGTTGCAGAACAGAAAATAACACCACACTGGGGGCTTTAGGATCCTCCACCTGAATCTCCCAGCCAGTGTTGAGGAGATGGAGGTTTGGGGTCTTCCCAGCATCCTACCAGTGTCAGGACACTACCCCCACTCTCCTGCTGAGAAATTCTGCCAGGAGCCACATCCTTCAAGTTCTCTTACACCTTAGAACACCGCTACAAGGCAATTCTGGACAGGATCAAGTAAGGGCCAGGAGGGAAGCACCAGATCCACTGGGTGGTTTATCCTGGATGTGGTAAGATGATCCACCTGATGTTGAAAGGACCTCCAGGTGTCTCTCCACTGGTGTCATCATATTGCCTGAAATTCCACCTGTATGAATGGATTAATAGGACATTGTCCGTTATGAGTGGGGGTGGAACAGCATGGCAGAGGGAGGAGACTTAGGCTTGGTGGTTTGCTACACCGGAGTGCCTTTCAGATGGGCAACTTAGGCTAGAGGCTTGTTCTCTTCGAACCTCAGTTTGCTCTTCTCCTAAATAGGTAACTTCCTTCCTGCCATCACGTGGGTCCCTCTGCCTGATCCCAGGGTGCTGGCCCAGAGCCCTGAGGGGAAGGTGATGCAATTATATTGCTGGCAGAATATCCTGCACACAGGGATCACTTTATGTAGAGCACCTGACTCACAGTAGATGTGGTTTATGTAGGACACCTGACGCACACTAGGCATATATACGTAGAGCACTCAGCATACAGAAGCAGTGCTTTACATAGAGTGTCCAACACACAGCATGTGTCCTTTGCACAGAGTACCACATGCATAGTAGGTGTGCCTTATGTAGAGACCCTGGCATGTCATAGGCATGACTTGCGGAGAGTCCCCAGCACATAGTAGGTGTGCTTTATGTACAACCCCTGGCATACAGTAGGCAGGATTTATGCAGAGTCCTTGGCACGCAGTAAATGCACTTTCTGTAGCCCACCTGGAACGTAGCAGGCACGCTTTATGCAGAGTTTCTGACACACTGTAGGCTGCTTCTTCAGGTCCCAGCACATAGAAGGCACTCTTCAAATATAGCTTTGCACCGAGTAGGCTTGCTCTAGGTGGACTACTGGCACACACTAACACAAGCACTAGTAGCCATCACTTTGCTTTCATTCCATCTTTTCTGAGGACTCCAGATTCTTCCCATTTTCCTGTGAGATCCTCTTTGGCCCCCCATCTCAAGGTCTCATTCAACATCCCACTGAGGACAGTCTGCACAGCCCACAGTCAGAGCAAGGGCGGGGCAGACCTCCACTCCCAGTTCTGTCCCCCCACCCCCTTGTGTGGACTCTGTTCTCTCTCAGCCCACCCCAGCCTGGCCCCTCATGCCTCCATGTGCCCTCGTCCGATTGCCTCCTTTATCCCTGGACTCAGTCCACTTCAGCCGCTCAGTCGTGTCCAACTCTTTGTGACCCCATAGACTGCAGGCCACCAGGCCTCCCTGTCCTCACCACCTCGCAGACTAAGATAAAGGTAATTTCCACACAGACTGAGTTCTCTGCTCCTGTTCCTGGAAGCCATGCTTCAACACAGGCCTTGGGCTGTGTGGAGGTGGGAGTTGAACTGCTGCCAGGCTTGTGCCCAGGAGGCCAGGGGCCTCAGGGCTCTGAGTTTCCAGGGTCTCTGCCGAGAAATGGTCCATGATGTCTCCCTGGTCCACCTCGGGAAGGGAGCCCTGGAGATGACTTGGGACAAGGCTGACCTTCTGTCTGTCCTGAGGATCCAGTGTCTGTTACACTGAACTGGTTCCCAGGCCTCACTTCATGTTTGGACAGCGTCCAGGTGGGGAGGAAGTAAGCATGCTGGGCGAATCAGCTGGCTTAGTCTGGAGCCTGGCAGTATTTTCTAGGGGAGGGGCTGGGTAAAGGCTTTGCACAAAAAGGGGAGAGGAAGCTGTGTGAGAGACAACCCGCTCTAGAAAGAAGGTACCAGGCTGAGGATCAAGGGGCTTGGGGTTTTGACCTGGTGTGGGGAAGGCCACTGCCCATGGCATGGTGGCTCTAGGGAATGAGCTGGCTTGGGAGAGGAGTGGATACCAGTGGGTAACTAACACACACACACACACACACACACACACAAACTGTCTGTGTGTGTCTGTCTCTTTGTCTCTATCATTCCCTCTTCCTTTGAATTTCTCTGGTCTCCATTCCCTCACCCAGCTCGTGTCTGTCTGTCTCTGAGCCCTTCTCGCCCGTCCCCAGCACTCACCCTGCCACTCACTCCCTTGCTCCTCTCCCTCTATCCATCTCTGCCTCACAGCTCACCATCACTGCCCCTTCCTTCATCCTCAGGACTCACCACCCTGCACCCCATCTGACCACAGGATGCTGGAGCTGAGCGTGTCCCGGCTGGGACTCGGGCCTGTGGCAGCCTCCCCGTGGCTGCTGCTGCTGGTGGTTGGGGCCTCCTGGCTCCTGGCCCGCGTCCTGGCCTGGACCTACACCTGCTACAACAACTCTCGCCGCCTCCGATGTTTCCCGCAGCCCCCAAAACGCAACTGGTTCTTGGGTCACCTGTACCTGGTGAGTTTCCTGGGAGATCCTGGGAGATCAGGAATGGGGCTCAGGGTTTGGGCTGGGGTCTAGAACAGCAGACAAGCCAGGGAGGCCTGGGAGGCCCCTCTTCCCTCCCTCACTCATTCCTCTGCTTTGCCATCGAGACCTTCCCCACATCCTGCCTTTCCAGCCCTAGCCTGCTTTGGGGTCCATTTCCTGCCTGCCTTGCACACATTAGGGCGCCTCTGAGGCCGGGCTGCACAGAATCTGGTACCCTGGCCTCTCCAGTCTCCACGGTGGCCTTGAGATCCTCTCAAGGGTGCTGTCCTGGGTCTGCTCTGCATGTGGCCCTTCTCCTTGTGACTTTTCACTCTGGGCTACAGCTTCCCCATCCCCATGCCTCCTCCTTCCAGGATCCCTCCTCTTTTCGAACTCCCCTCCCTCTACCAAGATGTCCCAAGGTGCTCATAGCCCAACCTGGATAAAGTTGGCCAATCACCACCCATTCTAAGAAGCCTTCTTAGACCTCTCTCTCCTCCACGCCTCCCCACTTTGTGCCTCAAACCTTGACTCTGGCTTGGCCCTGCTCCTGATTAATTAAACAGCTCAACTGTCAAATTGCTTAATAAGCACCTCTCAGTTTGGTGATGGTTCTGGGAAGCAGGCTACAGTCCATGGCTGGCTAATATTAGGATGCAAAATAAAGGTGTGATGACCTAAGTGACGAGCATGCCATCACTTCCCTCTGTCAGGGTCAAAGGGATGGGTATCCAGCTCCTCCTATCTAACAGCCTAGCTGAGAGAGGTGTCCATCTTTTCTTTCTTGTCTTGGACAAGAGCTACCACTTGGTGGAGGATTTACTGAAATTTTACTGTTTATTGTGGCAAAGTTCAGAAGGCAGGGGCATTACAAATTGCGGGGGACCGCCCGTAAAGGGTTAAGTCTTGGGAGCTGCTCGGCAGGTATGCAGAGCCTTAGGCATTGTTCCTAAGCTCCCTGTCCCGCCACCCTTGAAGAGTTTTTACAGCCCTTAAGGTCAGGGTGTCCTGCAACATGTCATAGAAGATAGATTACTTAGTATACTCTGTACACAATGGTAAGGGTCTAGTGATTGTATCCTGAGGTTAAAAAATAATCTTGTACATGTCTTAAGTCACGTACATTATCCTATAAATACTATAGCCTAATAAAGAAAGGCATCAGCCAATTGTGGTCTGATCCTCTCAACCCCATCTTTTGTCTCTCTCTTATTTTTCTTAGCGGGGACGCTCCGTTCTCTCCCTGTGCAGGTGCAACTCTTGCTTGTGCTGGCCGCGGCAACAAATCTTCATGTGAAGATTTCCTGAGATTCTGGGTCTTGAAAGCATCTCAGCGAGTCTTCCCAGGTGGTGCTAGTGGTCAAGAACCCTGCCTGCCAATGCAGGTTAGATGGAAGAAAGGGGGGTTTGATCCCTGGGTTGGGAAGATGCCCTAGAGGAGGGCACAGAAACCCACTTCAGTATTCTTGCCTGGAGAACCCCATGGACAGAGGAGCCGGGCTGCAGTCCATGGGGTCGCCAAGTCGGACATGACTGAAGTGACTTAGTGCACAAGGCACGGTGAGTCTTGGAGGCAGCAGGAACGTTACAAAGTTACTGCATTTCTTCCCTCCCCTCTAAGGGCTTGGTCATGGAGTATGGTCTTGGTCATTTTTCCTTCCTGTGGTCCCTCATGCTGTGTGACCTCAGCTGAGTCACTCTCCCTCTCTGGACCAGTCTCACCAAGTGCTTTGCATCCTCAATTTGGTAGTTGAGGGAAGGGAGTGAAAGGTTGTTGCTGAACTACGAAAAGACGCTGGGATTCTTGGCCCCTGGAGGAGAAGAATTCAGTCCGGGGCCAGAGATGAAGGTTGATTGCTCAGAGCTTTTGTGTAATAAAGTTTTATTAATGTATAAAGGAGATAGAGAAACCTTCTGACATAGGCATCAGAAGGGGGCAGAAAGAGTACCCCCTGCTTGTCTTCAGCTGGATGTTATATAGTCACTAGCAGTCTGTTAATGAAAGAAAGGAATGTCTTAAAACTCAGAATGGCACCAGGCCCCTCACCCATAAGATGTAGTTTGGGATAATCTCGGCACCAGACAATTCATCCTGGGCCATAAAACGACTGACCTGAATCTTGCAGAAGGGCAGATTACCATACAAATAGTTTTGTTTACATAGATTAGGGGAACAATGTCTGAGTATAACATACTGGTTTGTCAAGTCAGTTCTGAGCCATTAGGTAGAACTGACTTGAAGACAGTTTGGGGTAAATGCATAGTACATTAACATAGCTTAAGACAAATATTTCCATAAAAAAAATACATTGGTTAACTCAAGGTTTGAGAATAGTTAACTTCAGGTGGAACCAGGTGTCATTATGGCAACACAGTATTTTAAGAGAAACCTTTTAAATTTTGTATAGAGAAGGAAAAAAAAAAATATATATATATATCACTAGTTTGTTTCCTCCTGCCGCTTAAGAGAGATAAAAAATGTCTGACACTTGAGCCTATTTCCTCCATTTGGAGACCCCTGGCCTTCCTGCCTGTTTCCCTCTGAGGAGCAGGTCACAAAGGTGAATGTGACTTATGTTCACCTGCCAAGAGCCCCTGGGGGAATTTGTCAGGTTTGAATGAGGCGTTCTGAGGGAGAGGATACTTTACCAGGAGGCAACCCACCCTTCTTTTCTTTTGGGTGCTAAAGGTGTCAGCTTCTTCATTTATAGATGGCATAATTGAAAGTCATGTCCGTAGGTTGCAGAGAAATAGGCAGGATGTACTCTGCATGGAGCCAGTTGGGGGAGCGGGATTCATGGGTCAGAGCTGCTGTCATGAGTGAGGGACAAAATTCACACCTGTCCTTTGGGATCGGCCAGGGATGGAAGGCCCCAGGTGTGCAGATGATTTACCGCAAGGAACTGCAGGCTGTATGGACCAGCCAGAATAGGAGAGGATGTGGGACCGAAACCCAGGGACAAGCACTGAGGCCACCTTGCTACCTACAAACCTCTCCAGTGGGGATCTCTTTCTGTGACCACCCCTGGGGCTGAGACCATTCCCAGGACAAGAAAAAGGTTGGCTTCTCAAGATAAAGTCACCCTACCTGTGGGCAAGGAGCCTGTCTTCTCCCTGCACTCTGGGGTATCTCCTTGGGGCTTGGAGGTGCTTCAGGACCTCTCCTTCACATGAGGGAAGGAGCAGGGGGAAGCAGAGATTCCCTCCATCTGGGCGGGATCTGACACCCTGTCCACTGCAGCGGTTTCTTCTCGGGAATGATGTCCTTACATGCTTTCAGGTCCCCCCGACAGAGCAGGGCTTGAGAAAATCAACCCAGCTGGCAGCTAACTACTCCCATGGATATCTGATCTGGTTTGGCCCCATCACTCCCATGATCGTTTTCTGCCACCCTGACATGCTCCGGAGCATCGCCAGTGCCTCAGGTACCCATGCAGAGCTTGTGGTGGTGGGTGTCATGACACATTTGATGGATTTTAGCCCCTCCCTGCCAACTTTTTATGTGGCCCCTACAGGATCCTGCTCCCCCTTCCTCTCTTCTCTCTCAGCCACTTCCTCTTTGCTTCATGCATTTATCAAGCTCCATCTCACTGACTCCTGTTTCTTCCCATGGCCGATTGGCCTCCAACCTTGTACCCTTCTGAAGTTTATCCCCAATCTCAAGGTCTCATATCTGGACAGAGAGATCCTTGACCTGGTATGGTTGGTCAGGAACTGGCCAGCAGAAGATGTGGCAATCCAGAGAAGAAACAAAATTCTCTGCTGGGGTGTTCTGGAAGGCTTCCTGGAAGAAGAGGTGCTGGAACTAGGTCTGGAGCAATGAGAAGAAAATATTCCAAAGCAGAGGGTAGAGTGACTCAGTGGGCATCCATAGTAACCCAGGCCCCCTGCCAAGCCAGCCCTCAGTCTCACTCATCTGCAGATCCAGAGCAATGAAGGCTTCTGGCTGGTGCAGGATTGGGGGCTGCTCTTCCTGTGACATCTACCTCTCTGGTGGGCCCATTGCATTTATCCTATCCTGTGGCTCAGCCACTCTAGTTCAGTGCTCTCCTTCTCCAGTCCCCAGGAATCTCCCTAAGGAGACTCCACCCCACCCAGTCTCCCTTCCCTTGCCCTCTGCCCCTCCCATCTGAGACAGATCAGGGGAATGGGCAGCTTCTGATGGAGACCTGGGTTCAGACACCAGAATGCTGAGTGACTCTGGGAAGGGTCCTGGCTCCCTCTGGTTGCTGAAGTCTCTTTCAGCTGTTAGTGGTGGAAGTGCCACCCTGTATGGTCTAAGCAAAGAAAGGATATCAACTGACCAGCTGGATCCAGGTCTTAAACAATGTTATCAGAAATCTGTGTTCATCATTTAGTGTTCATTTGTAATGGCTTTACTCTCATCCTGGTAAAACTGAATCTCAGACGCTCAAACTCCATGGGAAAGGGAGTTCATTTACAACAGTTTTAGGAAAAGTTGAGGATTCCTTTTAATTTATCTGATTTGGGTCATAGGACCAATTCCTACAAACCTAAGATTCTGAGCATCCAGTCTTGGCACCATAGGGTCCACTGAGCTATTGTTTTGGGGCTCAGAGCAGTTGGATAATTAAGAATACAGGCCATGGATTAAAGAGTCTTGGGCTGGTGTCTCAGGTTTACTGTCCGGGAGAATGCGTGCAAGGGACTCCATCATTGAGAGCCTCAGTTTCCTTATCTGCAATATGGGGACGAAAGAGAAGTCAGGTGAACATGGTGTTTGGGATCCAAACAGGGAAAGAACCTCTCTATCTCTGTACCAGAGGGACCACAAAGATTGTATATGACCAATGTGGGGAGGGAGCCCAGGAGAAAACTCAGGACAGACAAGCAGCTGCCGGAGGTGACTCATGGGCTCAGGTGTGGATCTCTGCCCTGCAAATCCTTGCCTCTTGCTGCCGAGAAGAGTTTGAATTGGGTCCTTTCTCTTCCTCTCCAGATTCAGAGCTGGGAGGAAGGTCTCCTGTACACACAGGGCCTGGCCAGAACCTATGGGGATGTGTGCTGCTTGTGGGGCACGGGAGGCTGGCATGTGGTCACCTGCATCTTCCACCCCACCGCTCCAGGTAGACGTACTCTTGGCCATGGCTTGCCTGCTGCCACATCCTCTGTGCTGGGTGCAGACACAGCGGGCTGTGGTAGAGATGCCGCTACCTCTTTCTTATCTGGACTCTCACCTGCCTTCTCACACCTGCCTACTTCTAGTCATGTCTACTCACACCTAGGGCATATCTGTGTGCTGTCTGCTGTAGGCTATGTCTGGTCAGCTTTATGTTTCTACCTGGTTTCTGATTACAGCTGGTACATGTTTTACCTGGTGACACGTGGTATATGATTAAACCTGGGCTCAGAAAGACATGGTCTCAATCACATCTGGAGTTGCTTTAGCTGTGGCCAAGGACATCTGAGGCATTTTGGGGTTTGTCTTTTTCTTGCCTGAGATGGTGTTAGTGATTATCTGGTTCTCCTGCTTGTCACGTCTGGGTCACGTTTCAGGTTTGTTTGAGGTCTGAGACTCAGGGTCGTTTTCAGACATGCTAGTGACCTTATGTGATCTTGTTTGATGCCTGTCTTAGGGTATGTCTGAGTCATGTCTGGGGCCCAACCGGGGACACACCTGGTTCAGGTCTGTGACATCAGTGTATGTAAGCCCTGTGTGAGACTCATGCTGGGCAAATTCAGGCCAAGTTAGACTGTCTTCAGGTCCATGTGTCATATCAGGCTGTGTCATCCATGTTGGGGCCATGTCAGGACATGTTAACACATGGGGCCATGTCACATATCTCAGGAGAGGTCAGAGTGCAGGGGCAGACGTGGTGTTCTAGGTCCCCATAAAGATGTTTTGTAGAGTGCTGGGCTATGCCTGTGTCTTCATAACATGTTGGACCATGTAGGAGCCACGTCAGGGAATGCTGGGGCATGTTGTATCTTGTTGGAGTGTTTCTGAGCACCTAAGAGTTGTGTCTATGGGCTCTGCCTTTGCTCTCCTCTGTCCTGCAGCCTGGTCTGGTCCCCCTACCCCACGCCCGTCACCTCTCCACCTGGCTTCTGGCTTCCAGTTCTCTTGGCCCCATTCCTGCTATGCAGGGCTCAGAGCAGGAATGCAGATTCCTGGCTGGGATCCTCTATTCCACACAAAATTTCCTCCTTTCCCCATCTCCCTGGCCCCTGATAGTCCTCCTTCATGTCAGCTGCTGTCACACCCAAGAACATGGATTTCTACAAATTTCTGAAGCCCTGGCTGGGTAACTATGAGCGAAGGGGATTGGGGACAACCCTGGGGACCCAGAAGAAAGTTCTGCCTTTTGCCCACTCCCCGTGGCTATCTCTGCTAGGGGATGGGCTCCTGCTAAGTGCTGGTGACAAGTGGAGCAGGCACCGTCGCTTGCTGACACCCACCTTCCACTTCAACATCCTGAAGCCCTATATGAAGATTTTCACCAAGAGCACAGACATCATGCATGTGAGTCTCTTGAATCCAGGGTCCCATCTGGACTATTGGGGATAACGGGGACTCAGAGACACCTTGTCTGGAACCTGGCTCTTGTGGGTGGCTTTAAGGCCATGGGCTCTTCCTTTCGGAACCGTGGTTTCCACTGTTGAAAAATAAGGATTATGTGATCCCTGCTTTGTAGGGTGGCCAAGATGACCTAATGGAATCATGTCTCTGGCACATAAGAGAGGCTCAGAAGGTGTTAGTTTCTACATTTTCCTCAAAGAGGCCTTGGAATCTTGAGACATGTTTGCTAAAAATGATGAATATTTTGTAGTAGTTATTCTAGAGTAACAAGTCACTTAAAAACAGTAAGTGCTTGGTATTGAGAAGTCTGTGAGTCAGCTGGCTGGTTCTTCTGGATGTAGATTGGACCACTAGTGTATCTGTGATCAGATAGGGAGTTTTGCTGATCTAGGGTCATTCTTCTCACATATTTTGGGCTTGGCTGGTTGCAGGCTGATCTCAAATGGCCTTACTCCAGGCAAAGGACTTCCTTTCATGTGGTTCTCTCCCTTTAGAATGCATCTCAGGTTTGTTCACATGGCAGAAGCAGGGTTCCAACAGCCTGACAGGAAGCTGCAATGCTGCTTGGGAGCTTGGTTTAGGACCATCTACTCATCATTTCCACCAGAGTCTATTGGGCAAAGCAGAGCTTCCCCTGGTGGTTCAGTGGTAAAGAATTTGCCAGCAATGTAGGAGACACGGGTTTGATCCCTGGGTTGGGAACATCCCCTGGAGGAGGGAATGGAAACCCATTCCAGTATTCTTGCTGGGAGAATCCCATGAACAGAGGAGTCTAGCAGGCTGTGATCCATGAGTTCTCTAAGAGCCAGACAGGACTGACCAACTAAGCATAGCACACATTGGCGAAAGTAGATTCAAGGCCAGCTCAGAATCAAAGGAGGCTCCACCTACTAATAGAAGTTACTGAAAAAGCACATTGCAAAGGGTTTGGATATATATACACAGGGAAGGTCAGGAGTTTGTGACTTGGCTGTGTCTTTTCCATACTTGCAAGCTGACAAGGGAGCTTGTTTTGTGGATTCTGTCAGAAGACATGAGAGTCCTGGGTCACTGACAAAGGATAGTTTTTTATTCTTGGCATAGCAAATGGCACCTTCTTCTTGCTGGTTTGCATTCTTCCTCCAAGTCAACAAATCCCATGTGGATGGCAAATGTGGACTTTGACTGATACCTACTCAAGTAGTATGTTTTATTATTGGGTGGAAGAATACTAGATTTAGGGTGTCTGTGACTTTTAGAACTAGAAGCAGGCCTGATGTTTTCCCAGGAGGAGACTTTACCTCACTCTTAAAGATTGTTTGCTGCAAACACAGCTCTGAGAAATAGTCCAGGTAAAGAACATCATGGACTACCAATTTTTTGGCATACCCAGCAAGATTACGTAAAAGTATTCAGGGCCCATGGAGAACTACCTCTCTAAACATAGGGACAGTTTATTCATCAGTTTCCATCAGTGAAGGTGATGAAAGCTAAAATTTGCTTAGCACTTAACTTTATGCAGTAAGTTGACCAAGGATACAGAGAGCAGGAGGGTGAGCCAAGATTTAAAGCCAGGTCTCCTGACTCCAGTCATGAGAACTTCATGTCCTTAGCAGTAACAGCTTCCACTCCTACTCAAGCCTGATACTCTCTGGAGATGGTTTCCTGGGGCCAAGAGGCAGGGTCTGAGGGAGTCCACTCAGGTGGTTGGGAATGGGCCCTAACACTGTCTTCTTCTCTGTCCAGACCAAGTGGGAGCGCCTGGTCACCCAAGGCCACACCCGTCTGGACATGTTTGAACACCTCAGCCTCCTGACCCTGGACAGTCTGCAGAAATGTGTCTTCAGTTTTGATAGCAATTGCCAGGAGTGAGTCTCAGCTAAGAGCCTGGGAACATGAGTCATAGACCCAAGGTAGTAGACTGAGGAGGGCCTTCCTGAAGGAGGTGGCCCAGAGCAGGACAACCCAGGACAGGAAATGGAAAGAGAAGGAGCTATCCGTTCAGGTCGGTAGACCTGTTTGATAAAAAGAGCAGAAGGCTAGAATGAGAAAAGTATGTGCAATAGTGAGGAGAGACGTTGGAAATAAGGTTGAAGAAGTGGGCAGGTAATATCTTAAAGACATTCTGAAGCCAGGCAAAGCGAATCTGACTCAAAAGAATCCAACTGTCATATAGACATTGGATGTAAGAAGACTAGGGAAGGGGCTGGGCCACTGACTAGCTGGGAGAGGATAAGGTATGAGCTGGGTGGACAGTTCTGGAAAGGAGACGGGAGCAGTGAGAGAGACAGGAGAGAAACACGATATCTAGGCTGTGCTCCAGGTGCCTGGGGCATGGAGTCCGCTCATGGAGATGGGATGTGGGTTGAGACGAGTCTGAAGAGTCACATCTTCTGGCTCATCCCCCCACTGTATCTGTGAGCCATTTGTTCTTGGAGACTCAATTCCTGAAGGGAGGTAGCCCCTGGCTTCTGGGCTTCAGGTGTTTCAAGTTGCTTCCTCCCTTCAGGCTCTCTTCCTGTAGGAAGCCCGGTAAATATATCACCGCCATCTTGGAGCTCAGCGAGCTTGTGGCAAAGCGGAACAGGCGGATCTTCCTGCACACGGACTTCCTATACTTCCTCACCCCGGACGGGCGGCGCTTCCGCAGGGCCTGCCGCCTAGTGCACGACTTCACCGATGCCGTCCTCCAGGAGCGGCGCCGCACTCTCCCCAAGGAGAATGTTGATGACTTCCTTAAGGCCAAGGCAAAGACCAAGACTTTGGACTTCATTGATGTGCTTCTGCTGACCAAGGTGGGTTCCTCTGGGACCTGAGTTCAAGAGGTAGAAGGGACTTTGATCTGATCAAAGAATTTGAATGGGATGTAGAAGATCCTGGGAAGCCCTGGAAGGGGCTTGTGGAACGGAGGGATGGGTCAGGGATAAGTTTTAGAGATGACCATGTGGAATATTGCCTGTGGGAGACTACTAAGTCTGAAACTGTGAGGGGCCTGAGATTTCACTCAAATGGGTAACTAATAAGTCAGTCTACCACAGAGATAGACTGTGTACATATATATGTGTATGTACAGTATACATACAGAATCCTGGATCAGAGCAGCCCATTTATTACTCATGGCAAAAACAGTAACCAGAGTAGAACTGTAGCTCTGCTACCCCATTCCTAAATTCCTTTGATGGCTCAAGTATGCTATTACCTGTACATGGCAATCATACTTGCATCACAGTAAAAGTACATACCTCCAGATTTTTAAATTTGGAACTTATACAAGACAGCTGATACATTTTCCCCTTTCTCCCTATGGGGAGAGGGAGAGAGAGAGACACAGGGAGAGAGATTATTCTGGAGCTTAAACAAATTATTTTTGGTAAGAAGGCAAAGTCTAAAGTTTTTATATTTTTATAACCCAGGTTGTAACCCAGGTTGCCAGGAACTTTTTTTTTTTCCCTCAGGAATCCCTCATTATTTTGAAATATAAAAATAATTATGGGTGACTGATTATTTTTTCACCAGGGACAACACAGGAGACAAAGAGGTCAAGGAGGAGGTCTCTGGGGTGGGGCCTCTGGTGACAGAGTGCACAGGTGGTTTAAAATCTCAGGGTGGGCTTGGGTCTCTGGATGGATAATGGGGCTTCAGAGATTGTCTCAGTTTAGCCTCAGAAACCCTCTGAGCTAGAGGAATTCTAGGGATCTTGCTTTCTCTCCAGGACGAAGATGGGAAGAGATTGTCAGACGAAGACATCCGGGCTGAAGCTGACACCTTTATGTTTGAGGGTGAGGCACCAGTGTGAGAAAATGTAGGGATAGGGTGTCTCTAAAGCCAGGAACTAGCCCAGTGGACCCTGGACCACCCCATCCCTCTCCATCCTCCTCATGGGCTTTACCATGGGGGTGTTGTCCACCCTGTGGTGCTGAAGCAGTCCAGAGACACAAGTCTTTCTGGATGCCCCCAGGCCATGATACTACAGCCAGTGGCCTCTCCTGGATTCTGTACAACCTTGCAAAGCACCCAGAATATCAGGAGCGCTGCCGGCAGAAGGTGCAAGAGCTCCTGAGGGACCGTGAGTCTAAAGAGATTGAATGGTGAGTGCAAGTCTTCATGGCCTTTTTCTGAGCCCTTTTCATTGCCTCTGCTCCCTGGCTGGGGAAGAGAGAAATTTTTTGTGTGCATTCTGTCACTTACTGGAAATAGGAACAGAACACAGAGGCAGGATCTCATACCCAGCATGTGTGTGTGTGTGTGTGTGTGTGTGTGTGTGTGTGCCACGTGTGCGCGCACAAGCTGAGTTGCTTCAGTTGTGTCCGACTCTGTGTGACCATATGGACTACAGCCCCGCCAGGCTCCTCTGTCCACAGGATTCTCTAGGCAAGAATACTGGCATGGATTGCCATGCTCTCCTTCAGGGGATCTTCCTAACCCAGGGAATGAATCTGCATCTCTTACATCTCCTGCACTGGCAGGCAGGTTCTTTACTGCTAGTGCCACCTGGGAAGCCCACTCAGCATGGATAGGAGGACAAAATTTGCTGGCTTTTGGCAGAGAAACCTGGATTTCTGAGATAATTAACAACAATATGTGAGGACAGATGATGCCACTTAGCACAAATTCAGTAAGTGAACTTCGCCTCCACTCCCTGACTGTTTTCTCTGAAATTACATGTTTTCAAACATCTTCACGTCCTGAGTATTTGCTAATCTCCTGCCCCTTAATTCCTCATATTGTTGAGTCTAGGATTCACTAGGATCACATGTGTATTAAAGACATCCAACTCCTTTCTTGGAACATCTGCAGCTTCATCCATCTAATCCCTACTTAGGAAACACTGCCATACTGCCTCTCTGTCCCCAATTCTATGCCATCTCCAATTCTTCCCAGCTCCATTCCGTATGCTGGAGACTCAGGAAGGACCAGACCCAGTCTTTGCTTTTAAGGAGCTCCTAACCTGCTGTAGAAATAGTCCCAGGTCAGGACACTCCCAGTGTACATGGGGAGGGCTGGGATTTGGAACAAGAGGGGCCAAGTTGAGGGTGGAAAGAAGTGCCTCGGCAGAGACTCTGAGATATATAATCAGTAGATTTTTGGGTGCATTTGAGGTACATTTAGGTCAAGAAGACAGCTGGGAGAAAATGAAGAACTTGGGGGAAGGGATGAGAAAGAGGGAGAGTGAGAGAGAGAAAGGAAGGAGGGAGGGAGGAATTTGACTTGAATATATAATTGACCTGTGGAAAGAGATTACCTCATAATATTAATACACAGTATCCCAGAGTGTGAAGTGGATATCCGTTTTTGAATATTCAGGGAATCTTTAGGCTTTTAATTGAGTCTAAAATTTTAGCAAAAAGATTGTATTCACATGTTCTTAATTTAACCTTAGATACTCTTGTTGCTATGGTAAACCATATATTCTATCTGGATTGAGAAATAATAGAAGTTTAATTGAAAACTATGCATTCACATTTCTTGGTAAGTTTAATTCAGGTATTTTATATCATCACCATCATTTTTTCTTTTATTATTTTTCTAACTGTTATTTCTAATAGAAAAACTGATAATTTATGAATATAAATTTCTTGCCCAGTGAACATAGGAAATGCTAAATATTGAGTCTCATATCCATAAGAAAAATAAAGATTGTTTCCTAAAATCTCAGGAACAACTGGGAAGCTACGAGTAAAAAAGTTAATTCATCCTGCTTCTCATGTCTTATAAGAAAGTAACATCCACATGAATCAAAAGATTTAAAAAATGATGACGTCTTAAAGGCTCTAGAAGAAACCATGGGAGGTTATAGCTCCAGAGTAGGGAAGACTCTATTTTTGAGACTAATCCTAAGAGACATACAAGAAAAGATTGATATACTATTTCATGAAATAGATAAAGAGTGGTGTGTATGGTATTCAGTATGCTAGTACATAATTTTTTAATGTGAAAAATACCTTTGGAAGGATACATAATCACTAGACAAACTATAAGAAAGGGAGAGGAGTGCTATTGGTCCATAGATTTGGTGTTTTGTAGTTTTCCAATTTTGAGCTAGTTAACTGTATTTCAGTTCAGTTCAGTTCAGTTCAGTCACTCAGTCATATCCGACTCTTTGTGACCCCATGGACTGCAGCACACCAGGCTTCCATGTCCATCACCAACTCCTGGAGTTTACTGAAACTCATGTCCATTAAGTCAGTGATGCCATCCAAACATCTCATCCTCTGTCATCCCCTTTTCCTCCTGCCTTCAATCTTTCCCAGCATCAGGGTCTTTTCAAATAAGTCAGTTCTTAGCATCAGGTGGCCAAAGTATTGGAGTTTCAGCTTTAGCATCAGTCCTTCCAATGAATATTCAGGACTGATTTCCTTTAGGATGGACTGGTTGGATCTCCCTGCAGTCCAAGGGACTCTCAAGAGTCTTCTCCAACACCACAGCTCAAAAGCATCAATTCTTCAGTGCTCAGCTTTCTTTGTGGTCCAACTCTCACATCCATGCATAACTACTGGAAAAAACAGCTTTGACTAGATGGACCTTTTTGGCAAAGTAATGTCTCTGCTTTTTAATATAGTGTCTAGATTGGTCATAGTTTTTCTTCCAAGGAGTAAGAGTCTTTTAATTTCATGGCTGCAGTCACCATCTGGAGTGATTTTGGAGCCCAAGAAAATAAAGTCTCACTGGTTGCCCTATCTATTTGCCATGAAGTGGTGGGACCGAATACCTTAGTTTTCTGAATATTGAGTTTTAAGCCAACTTTTTCACTTTCCTCTTTCACTTTCATCAAGAGGCTCTTTAGTTCTTTGCCTTGGCTTCCCTGGTGGCTCAGAGGGTAACTGTATTTAATTATTTTTAATTGGAGGATAATTGCTTTACAATGTTGTGTTGGTTTCTGCCATACAGCAACACGAACTGGTCATAACTACAGACACACACACACACACACACACACACACACATACATGCACACACCCTCCCTCTTGAGCCTGCTTCCTATCAGCTCCTTATCCCACCACTCTAGGTCATCACAGAGTGCTAGGCTGGGCTCCTCATGTTATATAGTAGATTCCCTCTAGCTACTCTGTGGATCACAATAAACTGTGGAAAATTCTGAAAGAGATGGGAATACCAGACCACCTAACCTGCCTCTTGAGAAATCTGTATGCAGGTCAGGAAGCAACAGTTAGAACTGGACATGGAACAAGAGACTGGTTCCAAATAGGAAAAGGAGTACGTCAAGGCTGTATATTGTCACCCTGCTTATTTAACTTCTATGCAGAGTACATCATGAGAAACGCTGGACTGGAAAAAACACAAGCTGGAATCAAGACTGCTGGGAGAAATATCAATCACCTCAGATATGCAGATGACACCACCCTTATGGCAGAAAGTGAAGAGGAGCTAAAAAGCCTCTTGATGAAAGTGAAAGAGGAGAGTGAAAAAATTGGCTTAAAGCTCAACATTCAGAAAATGAAGATCATGGCATCTGGTCCCATCACTTCATGGGAAATAGATGGGGAAACTGTAGAAACAGTGTCAGACTTTATTTTTTTGGGCTCCAAAATCACTGCAGATGGTGACTGCAGCCATGAAATTAAAAAACGCTTACTCCTTGGAAGGTAAGTTATGACCAACATAGATAATATATTCAAAAGCAGAGACATTACTTTGCCGACTAAGGTCCCTCTAGTCAAGGCTATGTTTTTTCCTGTGGTCATGTATGGATGTGAGAGTTGGACTGTGAAGAAGGCTAAGCACCGAAGAATTGATGCTTTTGAACTGTGGTGTTGGAGAAGACTCTTGAGAGTCCCTTGGACTGCAAGGAGATCCAACCAGTCCATTCTGAAGGAGATCAACCCTGGGATTTCTTTGGAAGGAATGATGCTCAAGCTGAAGCTCCAGTACTTTGGACACCTCATGCAAAGAGTTGACTCATTGAAAAAGACTCTGATACTGGGAGAGATTGGGGACAGGAGGAAAAGGGGACGACCCAGGATGAGATGGCTGGATGGCATCATGGACTTGATGGACGTGAGTCTGAGTGAACTCCGGGAGATGGTGATGGACAGGGAGGCCTGGCATGCTGCGATTCATGGGGTCGCAACGAGTCGGACACGACTGAGCGACTGAACTGAACTGAAGTGTATATTTGTCAATGCTACTTTCTAAATTCTACTGGATCTTATCTGCAATGCTTATAAAAACTTTTCCAGTGAATTCTCTTTCACTGTCTGCCAAAATGATGCATTTACTCCACATTTCAAATGACATTACCCTCCTTTTTTTCTCCTGTTTAATTGCATTAGCTAGTATCTCTAGTCCTGTAATAAATAAGATAAACATTCAATCTGTTTCCTGCTCATTTACCTTTTGATTTTGCAATCTTGCCATAAAGAATGTTCCACATTCATACAAATTTGTAAATATTTCTATGGTTCACTTTTTGTTGATTTCAGAAAAGCTTCTAAAAATATCTGACTAAATTTTGTCTAGTACTTCTGTGATATTGCTTTTCTTTCTCTCTTTTTAAAAACCATTTTATTGAGGTATGATAATCAAAGGAAAAGCTGTATGTATTTATGTATATGACTTCGTGAGTTTGGAGATATTTGATCCGTCTGTGATTTTGTTCTAGGCAGAGAGGATCTTATAGGGCACCAGGAGGGCTGGGGGGTGGTGTCTCTCTTTTTTCACCCCAGATAATTGTCATGGGGTTTCCTTAGGGACGACCTGGCCCAGTTGCCCTTCCTGACCATGTGCATCAAGGAGAGTCTGCGGCTGCACCCCCCAGTCACGGCCATCTCCCGCCGCTGTACCCAGGACACTGTACTTCCAGATGGCCGGGTCACCCCCAAAGGTGACCATAATGATTAGGGGAGGAGGTTCCTGGTAGGAAGAGGGGCCCGTCAGGCAGGTTGGAGCTAGTTCTGATTGGTCCCTCCTCTTCCACAGGTGTTATCTGCGTCATTGATATTTTTGGGACCCACCACAACCCATCTGTGTGGCCAGACCCTGAGGTGATGCCTCTGCCACGCCATACTTCCATCATTCCTGTCCATTCCCTTTGGGGGACCCAAAGGCGACTACAGAATTCTGATTGGCAAATCAAACATCACCTCCTTCCCGTTATACACATATCTGCCTCTCCAAGGATGGACGTCCTGGGAGATACCACTCAGTAACCCTGTCTTGTCTTGCCCCCAGGTCTATGACCCCTTCCGCTTCGACCCAGAAAACATCAAGGGGAGGTCACCTCTGGCTTTTATCCCCTTCTCAGCGGGTCCCAGGTGAGGACATTGGGCATTTGAGGTGAGGATGGAGTAGCCGGGGCGGGGTTCTGGGGCTGAGATTCCAAGCGTGACTGTGGGGGCAGGAAAGGGGCAAAACTGAAGATGGTCAGAGTTCTGGCACTCCTTCTCTCCCATCCTGGGAGTGGTAGTGGGCGCAAAGCGGGGTCTGCAGTATGCTGAGAGCAGGGTTCCTTTGTCTGCTGGTCTGCATTCTAGACTGAGGTCTGCGCTAGGCTCAGGGGATATATGCAAGTCCACGAGGGGGATCCCAGGCATGGTTAGCTTTCTCTAACTCTGCCAGTCAGATTTCAGGCACTGTGGGTCCGAGATGAGGGTTCCGTGTAGTCAGAGCCCCGACTCCTTCCACAGGAACTGCATTGGACAGACGTTTGCCATGACTGAGATGAAGGTGGTCCTCGCTCTCACCCTGCTGCGCTTCCGTTTACTGCCAGACAAGGAGGAGCCACGCAGGAAGCGGGAGCTGATTCTGCGCGCGGAGGGTGGACTTTGGCTGCAGGTGGAGCCGCTGAGCGCAAGCCCTCAGTGACTGAATGAGCCACTACCACCCTGCCTGGGACTCTCTATCGTCAAAAGGGCCCAGAGCTCCCCCTGCTGGCTCTCGGTGAGACTAATGCAAACGTGACGACAGCATTCTATTCCTGGGAGTCTGCAACGGCCTCACCCCAGTTCCGTTCACGTGTTCACGTTTGCCTGAGTCTCACCGAGAGCCAACAGGGGGCGCTCTGGGAGCTTTTGAAGGTACAGCGAGTAGGCGTGGTTGATTGGAGGCGGGACCAGTTGCCATGTGCCCATTATTACCGCTTTAGCTGAGTCCCAGGGACGCGGGAGCCTGGTGGGCTGCCGTCTATGGGATCGCACAGAGTCGGACACGACTGAAGCGACTTAGCAGCAGCAACAGCTGACTACCAGACTGGCACTGTGGTAGAGAATCTGCCTGCCAATGCTGGAGATGCAAGAGATGCGGGTTGGATCCCTGGGTGGGGAGTATCCCCTGGAGAAGGAAATGGCAACCCACTCCAGTATTCTGGACTGTAAAATTTCATGGACAGAGGAACCTGGCAGGTTACAGTTCATGGGGTCACCCTGAGCACACATGGATATATGCACGGCTGACTACAGGACCCTATGCTGAAAACTTGATTTTCCCAGAACCCAAACATGGGCAATAGGAAGCCACATGATGTGTCTGAGCAGAAGAGGGACCAGGGTTAAGGGTGGACTTAAGAGGTGGCGAGTGTTCTTCAGTATATGTTGGAGTCTGGGAGGAATCCAATATATATGAATACATCAAATCTGTGGTTACTCCAGATCTCCAACGAACACGGAAGAAATAAAACAAAGACATGCGTGCTAAAATTCTAGGCTCCCCAGGTAGTCTTTCTAAATTAAATAGCTGGGAAGTGGTTTTCAGACTCCCTGTCAGCACCCCCACTCATGTACCACCGCTCCCACCCCACCCCCCGGCCCCCGCCCCACGTCTTCCATGTTCAGAGCCTTCAGCATTATGCATCAGAGTGGTGCATTTGTAACAAATGATTAACTTACATTGACACAACATTAATCACCCAAAGTCCATAGTTTGCATTAGAGTTCACTTTTGGTGTCCATTCTATGGATTTTGGCAAACAGATAATGGCATGTATCCATTATTATAGTACCACACAGAATATTTCATTGCCTTCGAACCCTCCCAGTGGTCGGCCGATTTCATCTATACCTCCCCCCAGCTCCTGGCAACCAGAAATCTTTTTACTGTCTCCATAGTTTTGCCTTTTCCAGAATGTCAAATAGTTGAAATCACGTGATATGTAACCTTTTCAGGTTAGCTTCTAGCATTTAGTAATATGCATTTAAATTTCCTCTATGTGTTTTCACGGCTTGATAGCTCATTTCTTTTTAGTGCTGAATAATATTCCATTGTCTGGATGTACCATGGGTTATCTATCTATTCATCTACTCCAATTTCTTTTTAATCAGGTTCATATATTACTAAACACAAATAAATATTTAAATGAAACAATATCAAATACAAAAAAATGAGAAAAAGGAAACCAAATAAAAACAAACCCTAAGAACACCCAGAAAGTTAGTAAATCTAAATTATTTCCTCATGAAACAAAAACTTATGTATAACTAACAGAGTGTAATAGTAGAATGTCTAACATTTCCACCATTCTTTGGGACAGAGAGAAGTGGGATGTTGATTCATCCAATAAAAGCCTGGTCAATTGGAAAAATAGCCCTTCTTTCAATGATCATCTTTATTTGGAAGTCTGATAGCTGTTTCTGATTTGTTATGTTCAAACTAGATTCTTGAATTTTCACCCCCAGACCTCTGGGGAATCCTTTAATGATTCCAAAAGTGGTTTTGTTGACTCTGTTTCCAGACATGTGCATTTTTTTGTGTGTGTGATTTAATTTTAGTGCAATTCAGTGAAACACATAGACAATAGATGACTTTGGGATTCATTAAATGGTTTGGGGGCTAAATACATGATTAATTTCTTATAAATATTCCATGTGTGCTGGAGAATGAGTTGCTTTTCTCTTGGGTATACATTTCTCTCTCTACTTACTAGCTCAAACTTTTAAGTTGTGTTTAGATAATTTATTCTTTAGTCTAAGTCTTGTTTTCTTGATTTGTCCAATTTTAAGAGGATTGGGATAAAAGCTCCAAGTACTGGTGTTGATGTAGTTATGGATTTTCATTTACTGATTTATCTATGTTGGGTTTGCATCTATTCACAATCTGTTTGGACCCTTTAAAAATGTATAACTTTATTTGTAACATAAGATGACTTTCCTTTAATTTTTATCAGATGTAAATATTGAGATTGCTACCCTGAGGTTACTTTTTAAATATTTGTTGGCTATATCTTTTCCATAAAAAATGAAGTGACATTCACATAAGTTAACAATTTTAAAGTAAACAATTCTGTGGCATTTCGTACGTTTGCAATTTTGAAGAGCTGTCACCTCTATCTACTTCCAGAACATTTTCATCACTCTGGAGGGAAATCCTGTGCCTAATAAGCAGTTATTTCCCTGTTCCCTCTTTTCTAAAACTTTCTGTATTTTTATACTTTCAGTGAGTGTTTTGTATACACCATCCTGTGAGACATTTCTTTCTTATTTAATCAAATCCATGAACTCTTTCTTTTAATTAATGACTTTAACCCAATTGCATTCTCTCATGTATGAGTAGTTAGTTTTACATGAGGAGTTTAATTGCTGTCTACTTTTCATTTGCAAATATTTTCCCCCATTCAGTAGGTTGTCTTTTTATTTTGCTGGTAGGTTTCTTTTGCTGTGCAAAATTTTAAGTTCAATATTTTTTATCTATTGTGATTAAAATTTTAAATTTATCCCATTCACATATTTTTTTGGGGTAGATCACAGGGAAGCTGGGTTCCATTGGACAGCCTTGGGGGGCACTTCATGTGATCTATCAGCTGAAGCCAGAGCAGGAACTGACAGGCATGACATTTTCTCTAAACAAGCAACCAGGTGTGAACAGGATCAGAACGCTGGGATATTCTGGAGGCAGGGTAGCAGGGTGGTGAGAACTCAGACTCTGAGGTCAGGCAGAGCTGGTTCATATCCTGGTTCTGTTCCTTACAAGATGAATATCCTTCACTGAGACTCAGCTCCATCATTTGTACAAAGGGAGTTTTAATTGCATTTATTTTGAAGCAGTTAATGAGATGACCCAAGGACATGTTGAGCTCAGGGACTGGTAAATAGTAAATTATTAGTGAATAGCAACGACATTCTTATTCATATTTTCATGGTCACCTCCAGGAGGAGGGGCATCAGGTGTATGGGTTTTGGGCTTGGGGAAGTGGCTGAAAGGGGTGATGAGAGAGGATGAGAGGAGGAAAGGAGAACTTCTAGAAACAGAGGAAGTAAGTATTATTACAAGAGCCACCCACAGAGCTGAATCCAGTCCAGGCACTGGCTGAAGTGCCTTCCCGCTTCCTCTGAGGCTGGCCTGACACCCTCCTCCCTTTTACCCCATGTTAGCCACTGTCAGTGCAGCTGAATTCATTGGAGGAGCTCCTGGCATCCTGAGAAGGGGACTGTAGGGCCAGATGATAAGGTTTGAAAGGGTTGGTCCTAGGGGAAGGAGTGGTAGGGGCTGGGCAAATTTCCCAGTCTTTGGGGATCATATATACAGGCTGGAAGGAAGGGGCAGACCATGGACCTGAGTGGAGGTCCTAGGTTCAGAGCATCCTGGAGCGGGGCTGGGGGCTGAGGATTGCGCATATGGTCTCTCTTTCCTCATCCCCCTTCACTTTCTCTTCTCCAAGGTGCTGACATAATACAGAATGAGCTGAACAACAAAAGTGAAAAAAAGGAGTCAGTGGCCACATTCTCAGGGCTCTGAGGCCACCCCTGTGGGGCCCTGAAAGTACTTCCCTTGGGTCTCCTGGTGACCCAGGGTCTGGCCTATGTGAGCACAACTTAGGCTTCATTATGACCCAGGTGTTCTGGGAAGTGGAGACTTGGTGTGATTCCAAAAGAGTCATCTGTGTGGGTAAGCAGTAACAGGGGCCCTCAAGAACCAGCGAAGGTATTGAGCTGGACTCCCAGGTGGATTCTGGAGGAAGAGTTCAACTCTTTCTGGGGTTGGGAGCTGGGCAGTCCATGAAGTCCAGCCTCTCTGCATCCCTGACAGTGTTTGCCCCCATACAAGGAGACCTCCCTCTCCCCTGCATGACTGACTCCTTTCCAGAACAATATCAGAAGGTAGTTCTGTTGCTCTTTATTCTTGGTGAGATGGGTAGGCCATTGGGGATCGGTGATCAGAAGGAAACAGGCCCATAGTCTATAGTCTACAGACATGGGTCTAGTGTTGCTTCCTGGCCAGTAGGATTTTAGAAGGAAACTGTCTTCCCCCTCTCATCCTGGAGGATTTTTAGGGTGGGGGGAAGAACCAAGAAGGGGTCCAAAGATCTGGAGCATATCACTTTGCTGCCCCCAATCTTCCTGTTCATAGACTGTGTATACCAGATGCAGGATAAACTGAAGCAACTGGACATCAAATGGGAGTGCTGATAGGGGTGATAGCATTTCTCCCCAACATATCAACCTTTCCTGGTTCTTGACCAGCTTTTCTTCATGAATCTGTTAGTCTTAGAAGAACTGACAGGTGCTGAAGGCAAATGAGACATCGTCTGAGGAGAAACATTTCAACAAATGGAGTATGTGTGGGCAGGCAACAGTAAGGAGTCAGGGCACAGGGCTGGATAATGGTGAATAAAGGTTGAATTTTTTCTCAGCACACTTAATTATACCAGTTCCTGTAGCATGTTAGTTCATGATGGTCATTTTCACTAACACCTTTGTTATAGATACAAAATTTGAGGCACATTGCATTGCATTATGCTACCTTCTGATAATGTCCATCTCTGGAATGGATAGATGGAAAGCTAGTATGCTCCCTGTTGCGAAATGTCAAGGATGCACGAGGTGGGTTATATTCACATCGTTTGCTTGGTTGAAGGCTCAAATCAGTGGCCAGTACAGCCACCAGTTCCAGCAGAGCTGAGCTATTTCCCATCCTCGAGGATCCTCCTGAGAGTCCTGTCCCGAGGACTTGCTTGAGTATGGTGTCTTCTGATATAACTTTTCTATAGGCAAAGACTTGTGGGTCAAAGCTGAGGATGACTGTGCTGGTCACTGTCTGTCCATTATCAACAACCAAGCAGAATAGGTAGGAAGAGCGGGAGAAGGAATTTGGGAATCTTTCCAAATCATGGCAATATCGTATCCTTGTCCCCTGCGTAATCCAGTGCAAATCTTTTATTCATAACACACACTCACGGTATTGAAATAAAGAGTTGGTCACAGTTCATTCCTGCTCTGTTTTGGGGCAATCATTCATTATGGCTCCTCTGTCTGGAATGTTCTTTCTTCTTTATCTACATGGAGGACTCCTATGCCTACTTCACAACCCAGAACAGACACCCTCAATGTTCTTCCCCAACTCTGTTTCCATCACATTGCACAAATCTGGAAAATGTTGCCATATTATGGGGGCATCACCCTACAAGTGAGGGCTATTCTAGGATAAGAGCGGAATCTAATGCACTTTTCAGTCCATGGTTCCTGGAAGCTGACTGGACACACAGCAGATCTCCATATTTGTCAGGAGATTCCAAGTGAGTACCCAAATCATGTCGACTGGGTAGAATCTGACCTGCTCACCCCATCATCAGTACCCTTTAGTTACTGTTAACTAAAGAGTATACTAACAGTATTACTCATCAGTACTCTTAGTTACCACTTATCTGGTGCTCAGGTAAGCACCCCAGTGTGCTGTTATTCTTTCATTGAATCTGAGAGGCAGCTGCCTTTGTTGTCTCTGTTTTACAGATGAGTGGCCTGTGCATCATAGGTGACCATAATTTGACTGACCACACAGGCCATACTATTGGATATGGAAGTATATTGAGACCTTTCTGCCTGCTTACTGACATTCTATCTTGCACAGTGTCACCTGTCTTTGGGACCCCCTTTGTCTTACTTTGGAGAAGGCAATGGCACCCCACTCCAGTACTCTTGCCTGGAAAATCCCATGGACGGAGGAGCCTGGTGGCCTACAGTCCATGGGGTCGCTAAGAGTCGGACACGACTGAGCAACTTCACTTCACTTTGTCTTACTTACTTAGTTGAGCCACCTATGGCTCAATGGGCCCACTTTCACCTATGGTTCCACATACTTTTTGACTGAATCTGCCTTCTCCCTAGGCAGAATTTTTTCAATCCAAATAAAAGATGAGTAATATTGGATTGGTCTCAAGAAAACAGTACTCAAAATGCATCTACAAGTGATGAGATGGATCAGCCCTCATCTTCACAGTAGTCTCTATTTGTGAATTCCAAGCTCCTCTACCCCAGGTAGCACCCACCCCTGGAACTTGGGACAGCCTTTCCAATATATGCTTTCTCAAATACCTCAACATCTGACTTTGGCATCAACCAAACTGTTACCTAATCTCCTGTTGTCTTGCGAGTCACCAATGTATGTTTGTATCTAAGTTATGGATTGTCGTTGTTGTTCAGTCCTGTCTGACTCTCCGTGACCCCGTGAACTCATGGATTAAATAACAAGAAAGAAATGAAAAAAATTTAATCACAGGAAGCCATAGCACCTTGAATATATTAAAGAGAATTGTGCTCATTCTGAAGAGAAATAGACAATGTGTCATTTGCCAAGCTTAGTAAATTTCAGTGAAGTGAAAGTCACTCAGTCATGTCTGACTCTTTTGTGACCCCATGTACTATACAATACATGGAATTCTCCAGGCCAAAATACTGGAGTGGGTAGCCATTCCCTTTTTCAGGGGGTCTTCCCAACCCAGGGATCAAACCCAGGTCTCCCACATTGCAGGCAGATTCTTTACCAGCTGAGCTACCGGGGAATCTGGAAATATCTGGAGGCTTTAGCATCCCACAGACAACGCTGGAAGAGCTACGCCTGGAGGAGTCCTTCCTACCTCCTCATCATGTCCTTCAACAACCCTCCAATCCAGGTCCTCACCTATCTCTGAACATTCCTTGGTTTCCACTCACTTTACCAAAACTTTGCTTTAATTTACATTTCTGTCACTGACAACTGAAACAGTTCCCACTAAATCAGGAAGGAAGGGGACTTTCCTGGCAGTCCAGTGGTTAAGACTTTGCCTTCTGATGCAGGGGTGTGGGTTTAATCCCTGGTCAGGGAGCTAAAATCCCACATGCCTCATGGCCAAAATGCCAAAACCATAAAACAATATTGTAGACTTCCCTGGTGGCTCAGCAGTAAAGAATCCACCTGCCAGTACAGGAGACATAGATTCGATCCCTGGTCTGCGAAGATCCCACATACTGCAGAGCAACTAAGCCAGTGAGCCACAACTACTGAACCTGTGCTCTAAAACCCAGGAGCTGAAACTACTGAGCCCACACCTTGCGCTACTGAAGCCCATGGGCCTAGAGCCCGTGCTCTGCAACAAGACAAGTCACCACAGTGCAAACCCCTGAACCGCAACTAGAGAGTAGTCCCTACTCTCCGCAGCTAGAGAAAACCCACACAGCAACGAAGACCTAGCGCGGTCAAAAATAACTAATTAAATAAAATTTTAAAAATCTCAAAAAATATTGTAACGAATTCAATATTGTAAGATACCATACCATAACAAATTCAATAAAGATTTAATGAATGTCCATATCAAAAAAAATCTTTTTTAAAAATCATGAAAGGAATTTGAGAGTGTCATACATCCAATGTGGATGTCTTCTCACTCATATGGTGCGCCCAGTCTCTGCTGAAGCCTCTCTGCCTTCCTAGGTGGGGCATTTCCCCTTTGGATGCCTTTAGTCAGGAGAAAATCCATCTGATGGAGCATTCGCGTCTCCGATAGTCACTTATACAGGTGTGTAGTGCAGCAATCTCATAATCATAGGAGGTATTCAGTTCAATGTCTAGAATGCACTATTTTAAAATCACTGCATGCTTTTTATTTCCTTTAAGACATTAAGAGGGCTTCCCTGGTGGCTCAGACGGTAAAGCGTCTGCCTACAGTGCAGGAGACCTGGGTTCAATCCCTGGGTTGGGAAGGTCCCCTGGAGAAGGAAATGGCAACCCACTCCAGTACTCTTGCCTGGAAAATTCCACAGAATGAGGAGCCTGGTAGGCTACAGCCCATGGGGTCACAAAGAGTCGGACACGACTGAGTGACTTCACTTCACTTCACTTCACTTCAAGACATTAATGGGCTTCCCTCATAGCTCAGTCGGTAAAGAATCTGCTTGCAATGCAGGAGACCTGGGTCTGATCCCTGGGTCAGGAAGATCCCCTGGAGAAGAGAATGGCTCTCTGCTCCAGTATTCTTGCCTGGGAAGTCCCATGGACAGAGGGGCCCGGTGGGCTACAGTCCAGGGGGTTGCAAGAGTTGGACATGACTTAGTGACTAAACCCACTAAGATAATATGAATGTATCACTGTTTGACTCATTTACTCATATTCTTGTGAAATATTTTCTCTCTACTGTGAGATGAACACCCAGAGATCAGGGGACTTCATCTGGCTTGCTCTGTCCTTGAATTTCCAGAAGCTGGAACTTGCCAGAGGTTGCTTTCTATAGTGGTCAAAATATTGGGAGACTGGGGCTGACGTATATACAGTATTGATGATATGTATAAAACAGATAACTGAGGAGAGCCTGTTATATAGCTCAGGGAGCTCTACTCAATGCTCCATGGTGACCTAAATGGGAAGGAAATCCCAAAAGAGGGCATATAAGTATGCGTGTGTGCTAAGTCGCTTCAGTTGTTTCTGACTCTTTGCGACCATATAGACTGTAGCCCACCAAGATCCTCTATCCATGGGATTCTCAGGCAAGAATGCTAGAGTGGGTTTTCATGCCCTCCTCCAGGGGATCTTCTTGACCCAGGGACCGAACCCGGGTCTCCTGCATTGCAGGCAGATTCTTTACCACTAGCGCCACCTGGGAAGCCCGGATATATGTATAGCTGATTCACTTTGGTGTACATAGTAACTAACGCAACATTGTCAGGCAACTCTATACTCCAACATTTAAAGGATGTTGGTTGAATAAATGAATGGATATGTCCTTAAGGCATGGGGTAAGGTAAATGAAGTAGTTGATTGGTTCAGGACTGTACAGAGCGGTGAAGCAATGCTACCTAGCATTTATTGAACATTTCCCAAGGGCAGCAGGTTACACGCAGCACACCATGAGGCAGGTGCTATTACTAATTAGTTTCCTCATTTGCAGACAGAGACTTAGAGATATCAAGTTATGTCACCACATTTGCACAGACAGTAAGCGATAGCATCTGGATTTGAAGCCACATCTAATGGACATGAGTTTGAGTAGGCTCTGGGAGTTGGTAATGGACAGGGAAGCCTGGGGTGTTGCGATCCAGGGGTTTCTCAAAGAGTCGGACACAACTGAGTGACTGAACTGAACTGAACTGAACCTGCTGTGAGTCAGTGCTATGCATGCTACTACGTATCTTCCGAGCAGGAAGCTATCCTTGCTGCTACATATCTCCTCTTGCCTATTAATCTATGTTTTAGACACTGAAGAGAAGCGAACAATTCACACTGGTGGCCAGCTGGTCTCTGTTTAATAGATGAAAGCCTTACATCAAAAAAATAAAAATAAAACAAGTCCCCAGAGAACTGATGTTATAGGATCTCCTTAGCAGACAATTAATAGACTTTACCAGAACCTGTCACCTCCAGCCCCACCCCAGTCCTCTCTGTGCCCATCAGTTAAGACCCCTGGGAAATCTTCCTTGAGAACACAATAGTTCAGAACTATTATAGACCTGACTGGTGTTAAAGAGCCCAGTGGGACATGCACCTGACACAGTGTGCCAGACTCCACTGGCACGGTAACCGCTAGAAGCCAATTTCAAGTTTTCTGAGTGAACAGGTCATGAGATTTTTCAGTGACACCTGGGGCTCATTAAAAGTTGACTTGCAATTCCCTCCCTCCACTTCATTTGTGTGAATGAAAGAGTCCCTAAGGATCAGAGCTGCAGGCAGATGAGGTATGATGAATACCTCAGGGATAAGATGCAGAAAGAGCCACAGTTTCACCCTACTCTGGAGGAATGGTCTCAGATAATGTTCCCACTAAGCTCAAGCCCAAACTTGGGCATTTGATTAGCATCAAGAGACTTAAGTGGGAATTGGAGGTGGCATTCTCTTCCTTTAAGCCATGAAAGCCCCAGAGCTCCAAACAGCCAAATGCTACAGCATTCCCTATGGTGCTCTGGTCAGAGGAACTGAAAGCATGCTAAGCCCCTGGTGCTCACGTGGTCACTGTGAGCACTCCAGGCTGCTGGGTTTGCACAGAAGTGAAGGTGTCCAGAGCTTTGAGGGCAGCTGATGCTTCTGCTTCCATTGTAGTGCTCACTGTGCTCTGTTGTGTAAATTACTGATCAACACCTCCCCACCTCCCCCACTAGACTGGCAGCCCTGAGAGGGTAGCACCACTCTGAACCTGCTCACCAGTATGTTCCCACAGGTTGGCGCCTAATAAGGGCTCATTAAACACTTGCTGAGAAAACAAACAACTTTATGTGAAAGTCTGTGAACTGCAAAATCCTTCTGAAATGTGATTGGCTATTCCTTTATTTATCTGAAATTCACTTTTCAGGTGCAGTGGACATCACCAGAATCCACTTTCCCTTGTGTCTGTAAGCATGGCCAGAATTCTGTGTGTAAATGAGTGTCATCTCATGCCTGTAACAGGCTTCCAGTGGCTCAGATGGTAAAGAATTCACCTGTCAATGCAGAAGTCGCAGGGGATGTGGGTTCAATCCCTGGGTTGGGAAGATCCCCTGGAGGAGGACATGGCAACCCACTCCAGTATTCTTGCCTGGAGAATCCCATGGACAGAAAAGCCTGGCAGGCTACAGCCCATTAGCATCACAAAGAGTCAGACACAACTGAAGTGACTTAGCAAGCATGTTTTTGGCAATTTCATCCATGTCATTTTAGGCCACTTTGATCTCTCCATGCCCTTCCTTGCTCCCCAGGTGTCCTGTCATCTTGGCTTTCTTCTGTTCCTTGGATGGGCCATCGTTCTTCCTCTTTAGGTCCTTTCTATATGTTGCCCCTTCTATCTGCTCTCTCTCTGCCCCTGGAGTGGATCGCCTGAGCTGAAATGCCAACTTCTCTGTGAACCACCCCTCCAAACTACCCCTAGCCCGCCTTACTCTCTATGGATTATCTTTGTTTTTTTAAGATTTTTTTTTATGTGGACCATTTTTAAAGCATTGAATTTGTGACCGTATTGTTTTTGCTTTATGTTTTAGCTTTTTGGCCCCAAGGCATGTGGGATCTTAGCCCCCTGACCAGAGATCAAACCCACATCCCCTGCATTGGAAGGCGAAGTCTTAGCTACTGGAACACCAGAGAAGTCCCTCTACTATGAATTATCTTGTTGGGCTCTCATAGATAATAATTGCCTTATCATCCTAAAACACTTCACTCTCTTGTCTAATTTCAGTTATTTATCATCTGTCTCTTCTGTTCCACTGTAATTTCCATGAGAGCGGGTATTGTGTTAGCTATACTCATGGCGTTCTCCCCAGAGATGGGCTCATATGTTCCATACATATCATTTGAACACATGGTTGTTGGGGCTGAACTTCCTCTGCGCTGGAGCTAAGAGTTATTTCATGCACAGCCTTTAAATACCAAGGCTGGTCATGCTTATCAAACTAACCAGTGACTGTGGTGAGTTCTGGCTTTTCCCACTTGTCAGAGAACAGTTCAAGCATGAGATTTCCTTCCTCTATTTTGACCAATCACTTGCCCCAGAAAAAGAGGGGCCCCTTGAGCAAAATGTTAACCAAGACTTTGAAGAACTCTTTCCTATGCAATCCTTAGTTGGAATTTTATTTTATTAATATTTAACAGTCTACATCAGTTCAGTTCAGTTGCTCAGTCATGTCTGACTCTTTGTGACCCCATGGACTGCAGCGCGCCAGGCTTCCCTGTCCATCACCAACTCCCAGAGCTTGCTCAGACTCATGTCCATCGAGTCAGTGATGCCATCCAATCATGTCATTTTCTGTTGTCCCCTTCTCCTACAGAGATAAAGATAGTTTGTGCTAGAGATGAAAGATGACAGGGAGCCAAATTTCCCTTCTAAAAGGCAAGAACATTAGTCATTCAGATACTGGAGATAAATGCAATGAAAATGTGACAGACTCCTGGGGAGTTACCAGCTCCTTTAACTTCCCTGAAACCCATCAAGGTGGAGATCCAAAAAGGAAATCCTTTGACAATTAACCACAAACACTAAAGATTATCTACCAAGTTCATATATCTGAGATCAGATTGAAGATCCATAGGACACTGTCCCATGCTTCCTAAGTCAAAGGCATTGAGGAAAGTAGATAGAGGACATTTTTCTTTCGGTTAAATTTTTTTAAAAATTGGAATATAATTGCTTTATAATGTTGTGTTAGTTTCTTCTGTACAACAAAATGAATCAGCTATATTTATATGGGTATCTTGTCCCTCTTGAACTTCCCTCTCCATTGCCATCCCACCCATCTAGGTCATCACAGAGCCCCGAGCTGAGCTGCTTGTGCTACACAGCAACCTCCTACTAGCTATCTATTTTATACCCAGTAGTATATATATGCTACTCTCCCAATTCACCTCACTTTCTCCTTCCCCCACTGTGTCGACGTGTCTGTTCGAGAGTATTTTTCTTAAGGGTGAGATGAGGGTCTGACCCATTTTGTCATCTGTAGATGTGAGCATAGATTCTGGCAGGGGCTCATGAATGTTTGGGAAATGAAATGACTTGAACCAATGGAGAGATCTAGAAATGCATGGGTCCCGCCTAGTTGAGCAAAGCTACAAGGTTGTGGTCCCAAGAGACTTAAGTTATTCAACACGATTTCTTCAGTGGCCACACACTGCTCAGCACATAGTAGGTGCTCAACAAATATCTATGAGACAAGTGTAAGAATAGCACCTATAGTGCATGAAAAAATTTGAAGTGGGAGTAGAGGCAGGGGGCTTACCTTCACCAAGCACCAACTCTGTGCCTGTCTCCTCACATGCATTGTATCTCTTATCTGTATAATTCAGCCCCATTTTACACAGAAAGAAAATGAAGCTCAGAGAGGTCAAGTCACTCATCCAAAGTCACAGACCCCCCACAAGGCAAGGTTGCAAGATGAAGCTGGACTCTGACCTTGATCTCCTCTACTGTGTCCCCAGTCTTAGTATTGACTCCTTTTGGTGACCCTACTCATATTTCCTGACCTCCCTGGGCATTTAGGAACAGTAAGAAAACATCTTTCTCCTTGGTCTTGGATTCATTTCTTGGTTGATCATCTATTCCTCTGATGTCCTTTCCTATTCTGAGTGGTGCCAAGAAAAATTCACCAAGATTTCCCCCCACACTCTGAGTCTTCTGCTGTTTCAGTGGCAAAGAGCTTGGTGGAAAGTGTTGGCTGGCCCCCTGGTCCAGGCTGGCATCTGCCAGTGCCAAGTTGGCTGCCCTAGTCCCTTCCTGTTCTTTGCTTCCAGCCCATCATTTCCCTTGGCCTTAGAGTGATGGTTCTAAGGTGCCTTCACGCCCCTTCACAGTTTGGTCCTGGTCTGAACTCCTAGTCTCCCCTAACCCTGTTCTGGGCATTTCTCTACATCTTCCCTCATCCTGGTTCCTCCACCTGGAATGCCCTGCCTACACTGTGTGCTCAAGGACTCTTGTTCATCCTTTAAAGTCCAGTTCAGATGACATCTCCTCATTCTCCATCCTGTCCCATAGGGTCTTATGGCACCATGTATGTCCTTCATTAATTATTTTCTTCAACATATATATTTATTAAATATTTTATGCATGTACATGCTCAGTTGCTTCAGTCTTGTCTGACTCTTTTGTAACCCCACAGACTGTAGCCTGCCAGGCTCCTCTGTCCATGGGATTCTCCAGGCAAGAATACTGGAGTGGGGTGCCATGCCCTCTCCCAGGGGATCTTCTCAGTGCAGGGATCAAAGCTGCCTCTCCTGCATTGTAGGCAGACTCTACTGCTGAATCACCAAGGAAGCCCATTCAATATTTACTGTTCTATTTAGTATTTATCATTTTAGATGCTGGGAACAGATGCAGCTAGTGAGACACCCTCTTTGCACCAAGGAGGGCTGTAGGAGTCTAGTAAGATACACAGATACATAATTGGGTGATGGCAACACTATGTTATGGGGAGTTTCAGGGGAAGCTGGGAAGCAGACAGGCACCTCATCCAGTCAGGGGTGTGGGGGGCATGACTGGCTTCCTGGAAGAGGTGACATGTGACCTGAGACTGGTTGATTGAGGCAGATAGGAATGAGGAGTTGGGCATGTAGTGGCACCTGGGTTAAGAGAGAGGCTGGCACATTCAAGAAACTGAAAATGTCCCTGTCTCATTTTAGCTTTGAGATATAAAAGCGGGAGCAGGTATTGGAACTGGAGGAAACATACCCAACTCCCCCCCACCCCCCACCCCGGAGGAGCCCGCCACTTCCCCTAGAATCCACCTGTGAGTCCAGCTCAAGGCCTGACAGGGGTTTGAGGGCTCCTGTCACTACGTCTCCACAGATGACTCGTCTGGAATTGGGCCAGGAGGAGGCTCACCTAAGTCACTATCATCAGCCACACAGAGCAGGTGAGGGCAGGCAGGATGCTTAGAGTTCTTCTCCAAGACAATGTGTGATCATGTCCCTGTCCTTGCAGGATCCTTTCCAAACCCCATAGCCCAGGGGCCCCCAACCTCCGGAATCGAATGCCTGATGATCTGAGACGGAGCTGATGTAATAAAAATAGAAATAAAGTGCAAGTGAATGCAAACCAGCCCCCTTTCCTGGCTTGTAGACAAATTGTCTTCCATGAAACTGATCCCTGGTGCCAAAAAGGTTGGGGACTGCTACCATGGGCCAGCATATGGGAATGATCCAATGGTGCATCTTCTTATACTATAGTTGTATTGATTTCAGTTGCTGTGGCATGAATTCCTTTTCCCCTGCTATCAGCCAAGAAAATGCCTGTGTGTGTCCTCGTGTTCAGTTGTGTCTGACTCTTTGTGACCCCTTGGACTGTAGCTCGCCAGGCTCCTCTGTCCAAGGGATTTCCCAGGCAAAAATACTGGCATGGGTTGTCATTTCCTTCTCCAGGGAATCTTTTTACACTAGGAACTGAACCCACATCTCCTGCACTGGCAGGCGAATTCTTTACTATTGAGTCACCTGAGAAGCCTTCAGTTCAGTTCAGTCGCTCAGTTGTGTCTGACTCTTTCTGACCCCATGGACTGCAGCCTGCCAGGCCTCCCTGTCCATCACCAACTCCAAGAGATTACTCAAACTCATGTCCATTGAGTTGGTGATGCCATCCAACCATCTTATCCTCTGTCATCCCCTTCTCCTCCTGCCCCCAATCCCTCCCAATATCAGGATCTTTTCCAGTGAGTCAGCTCTTCATATCAGGTGGCCAGAATATTGGAATTTCAGCTTCAGCATCAGTCCTTCCAATGAACATTCAGGACTGATTTCCTTTAGGATGGACTGATTGGATCTCCTTGCATTCCAAGGGACTCTCAAGAGTCTTCTCCAACACCACAGTTCAAAAGCATCAATTCTTCAGCGCTCAGGTTTCCTTATAGTCCAGCTTTCACATCCCAAAGGGACTACTGGAAAAACCATACCCTTGACTAGATGGACCTTTGTTGGCAAAGTAATGTCTCTGCTTTTGAATATGCTATCTAGGTTGGTCATAGCTTTCCTTCCAAAGTAAGCATCTTTTAATTTCATGGCTGCAGTCACCATCTGCAGTGATTTTGGAGCCCCCCAAAATAAAGTCAGTCACTGTTTCCACTGTTTCCCCATCTATTTCCCATGAAGTGATAGGACTGGATGCCATGATCTTTGTTTTCTGAATGCTGAGGTTTAAGCCAACTTATTCACTCTCCTCTTTCACTTTCATCAAGAGGCTTTTTAGTTCTTCTTCACTTTCTGCCATAAGGGTGGTGTCATCTGCATATATGAGGTTATTTATATTTCTCCCGGCAATCTTGCTTCCAGCTTGTGCTTCCTCCAGCCCAGCATTTCTCATGATGTATTCTGCATAGAAGTTAAATAAGCAGGGTGACAATATACAGCCTTGACATCTTCCTTTTCCTATTTGGAACCAGTCTGTTGTTCGATGTCTAGTTCTAACTGTTGCTTCCTGACCTGCATACAGGTTTCTCAAGAGGCAGGTTAGGTGGTCTGATATCTCTTTCAGAATTTTCCAATTTATTGTGATCCACACAGTCAAAGGCTTTGGCATAGTCAATAAAGCAGAAATAGATGTTTTTTTCTGGAACTCTCTTACTTTTTCGATGATCCAGCGGATGTTGGCAATTTGATCTCTAGTTCCTCTGGCTTTTCTAAAACCAGCTTGGACATCTGGAAGTTCACAGTTCACATATTGTTGAAGCCTGGCTTGGAGAATTTTGAGCATTACTTTACTAGCATGTGAGATGAGTGCAATCGTGCAGTAGTTTGAGCATTCTTTGGCATTGCCTTTCTTTGGGATTGGAATGAAAACTGACCTTTTCCAGTCCTGTGGCCACTGCTGAGTTCTCCAAATTGGCTGGCATATTGAGTGCAGCACTTTCACAGCATCATCTTTCAGGATTTGAAATAGCTCAACTGGAATGCCATCACCTCCACTAGCTTTGTTCATAGTGATGCTTCCTAAGGCCCACTTGACTTCACATTCCAGGATGTCTGGGTCTAGATGAGTGATCACACCATCATGATTATCTGGGTCATGAAGCTCTTTTTTGTACAGTTCTTCTGTGTATTCTTGCCACCTCTTCTTAGTATCTTCTGCTTCTGTTAGGTCCATAGCATTTCTGTCCTTTATTGAGCCCATCTTTGCATGAAATATTCCCTTGGTCCTTTAAGTCCCAGAGAAACATTCCTTTCTCCACATTTTCCCATAGTGAGCAGCAGGTGTCTCCCTCATAGCTCCATACATTGTGCTGTGACGCTTGGGGTCATGAGTGTGAGACTAGACATCATGCACTTCGGTTATAGGTTTCCAGGACTTATAGCAGTGCTGGCACACAGTGGAAATATTGTTATTGTGTGCCTCTTGTACAAAGTTCAATGGCAGAGCCACTCCTGCTCCCCAGACCCCAAACTCTCAAGCCTGGAGTTAAAGGTCCTGTAATAAAACTCACAGATGCAATGTTTTCATGGCCATAGTGAGTATACATGTTTAAATGGACATGACTAATCGTTAAATCTATTCTGGCAAGAAAATGCTGTTATTACTCCCAGTCTGCAGATGTGGAGGCTGAGGTTCAGAGGTTTATGCTAATTTCTTTGAAGTCAAAAGACTTATTAGTGATGAAGCTGGGGATCAAACTCAGGGCTCTCAAGAGGGCATCGATTGGAAGGGGCTGATGGCATTATCGGAGAAGGCAATGGAACCCCACTCCAGTACTCTTGCCTGGAAAATCCCATGGACGGAGGAGCCTGGTAGGCTGCAGTCCATGAGGTCGCTAAGAGTCGGACACAACTGAGCGACTTCACTTTCACTTTTCACTTTCATGCATTGGAGAAGGAAATGGCAACCCACTCCAGTATTCTTGTCTGGAGAATCCCAGGGATGGGGGAGCCTGGTGGGCTGCCGTCTAGGGGGTCGCATAGAGTCGGACACGACTGAAGCGACTTAGCAGCAGCAGCAGATGGCATTATAGAACAACAGTTTCAAATACATTGGGAAGAGAGAGGCTTATCCATCCTTGGTGGATGGCTGGAAATGTGGTGTAGAGCCTGTGGCTGACCTGTGGGAGACCATGTGGAGGTGGGGTGGGGCGGGGTTAGCACCTGAGAATGTACAGAGGAAAGGACTCCTGTCACTATCCCTGCCTGCTTTGAAAAATGTAGACCAGAGATAGCATCCAGAGAATGAACACAGAAGCAGATGCACAGGACCACAGGCAACTCAGGCTCCAGGGCTGGTGTTGACCCATCTGTAGACTAGACCTCTAAACTCATCCTAGGTCCATGGTGACTGCCCTCCATAACCAGTGTGTTATCACCATCAGACTGCCACCATACTAGGAAAGAAATATGGTACTAACAGGTATAAGTACAAATCTCAGAGCGGCTTCAGGCTTCTGGTCAACCCCATGTGTGGGCCTGCGGGTTGAGTGCCCTCTAAAAAGAGAGGAATGGTGATGTGCTGTCCTTGCAGATGACAAGTACCGGAGGAGAGTGATACTTTTGAGACAGTTCTTTCCTGTGACTGGGACCCACTCAAACCCAGCATGATCTTGAGGACTTTGAGTGCTTCTTCTAGAAGGCATTGACAGTTTAGTCTGGTCTCAGAGAGCAGAGAAGTACTGCCTCAGGAAGATACTTGAAACTTAGGATCCCCAGATATTCAGGATGCAGGTAGGTGTCCTGCTTGGTCAATTCTAAGAGTATAATTGTACTTTAAAAAAGATCTATACAGGTGCTTATCAGGGGCTTGTGAACCACAAGATTGTTGTTGTTCTTTAGTTGCTAAGTCGTGTCCAACTCTTTTGTGACCCCATGGACTGTAGCCTGCCATTCTCCTCGGTCCACAAGATTTCCCAGGCAAGAATACTGGAGTGGGTTACCATTTCCATCTCCAGGGGATCTTCCCAGTCCAGGGATTGAACCCACATCTCCTGCATCTCCTGCATTGGCAGGTGGATTCTTTACCGCTGAGCCACCTGGGAAGCCTGAACCACCAAATACCATGTTCTGAATGTAGATTGGCAGATATTCTAGCTATTTCCATTTTACAAATAAGAAAACAGTTTGAGAGTTTAGGTGGCATATCTCAGATTATAGTAAATAAATAAGAGATATGGAAAAAAAGAGATATGGGGCTCAGAATTCTGAGACTTTTATAAAAATTATGAAAGATAATCAAAAGACAGATTGAAGGAATTCAGAGAATCCCAAGCTGGGTAGATTCCAAAAATAATGTGCACACACACACACATGCATAGACACACAGCCATACAGACAAATACATCCTGCTCCAACTGCTGAAAACCAAAAAACAAAGAGAGAAAAATCATAATGACATCCAGAGAAAAATACATATTAAACGACATGGTGGACTTCTCTGGTGGTATAATGGATAGAAATTCACCTGCCGATGCAGGGGACATGGGTTCACTCTCTGGTCCAAGAAGATTCCACATGCTGCAGAGGAGCTAAACCCGTGTGACAGGACTACTAAACCCGCATGTTGCAGCTACTGAAGCCCGTGAGCCTAGAGCCTTGTGTTACACCACAAGAGAAGTTAGTGCACTGCAACCAAGGGTAGCCCCCACTCACCACAACTAGAGAAAGCCTGCACCGCAACAAAGACCCAGAACAACCAAAAATAAATAAATAACCAATTACAAAAGACTTCCTCTAAAAAAGAAATGACACAATATGAAAGTTCCCTAACAATGGGTTTGACAAACAGAAGCCTCTCCATCAACATTCGCTTGCTTCTCTTCCTTTTTGCACCACGTTCTCCATTAAAATGTAAAGTTGTAAAACATCAATGTCTGGGGAATGATCAGCCACGTGCTCTGAGAGAAGAGTCATAAAAATAACACCAATGCTGAAATTAACACAATTTTATCACTGAGAAAATGCAAGGTCTTTTGAAACGAGTGTGACCTGAAGCCTTAAGACACAAATGCACCAGAGCCCTCGAGGCAGATTTCTGGGGCAGCAGAAATGAAAGCTATAGAGAATATACTGGGAGCAGAACACCTTCTCCAAGGTGCCAGTATCATTTTCCCATGATATGAATGATGATAAACCATCTAGAGAACTCAGGGGCTTTGCTGAACCAGATAGGAAATATCTGATGGTTTACATGGGGGTGGCATTTCCCCACATAGGAAGGGTGTGTCTTCAGTTAAACCAGAAGGACTGTGGGTGGCTAGAGCAGAAGGAGCTGCAGCTACAGCTGGACATAGGCACAGAGAGCAGCAGCCTGCAGGACCACACACCAATGGGGGGAAAATCTCTTCCCCGTCCCAGGGACCCAGGTGAGGCAGGAGTAGACACCTTCCACAATACCAGTGATCACTCACCACTTCCTACTCCAGTGAGTGATTCAGTCTCAGCCCTCCAGAGTCCTTGCACTATATCAGCACTTTTCCTGACTCTGAGTGCTGTGCTCAGTCGCTTCAGTCTGACTGTTTGTGACCCCATAAACTGTAGCCCCGCCAGGCTCCTCTGTCCATGGGATTTCCCAAAGAAGAATACTGGAGTGGGTTGCCATTTCTTCCTCCAGGGGATCTTCCTGACCCAGGGATCTAACCTGCATCTCTTATGTCTCCTACTTTGGCAGGCAAGTTCTTTATCACTAGCGCCACCTGGGAAGCCCTTTCCCGCACTGTGTGGGGGTTATCCCACTGATTCACTCTTGCTCTAGTCTCTACAACACAGCAGGATCAAAAGTCTCCCCAGGAGGATCCCTGGAAGTTTTTCTGCCTGGCAGTGACCCAGATGCTGCTTCTGTTAGTTCTGATCCTTGGTGCAGTTCCAGCTGAAGGTAAGTTGGCAGGACCAGTGGGAAAAGTGATCCAATAGAACTGAGACCTCAAATCTGGTCTTGAGAGGAGGGTTTTATGGGGCTGTGAGGAAGATGGAGCAGTAAGGTGTGGCTGGACTGTGTTCCTGAACCAATGACTTCAGTGAGAAACTGCCCTCCCCATCTCAGTCTGGAGAATATGGGGGATGGTGAAAAAACTGTGTCTAAAGCTCTAGAGTATATCACTTTTATCTCCTTAGTCTTACAGTTCATAAACCAGATGCAAGAAGAACTGAAGCAACTGGACATCAAATGTGAGTGCTGATCAGAATGGTGGGCTTCTTTGGAAACCATGTGTACCACTAGGTTTCAATCAGCCTTTCTCTATGGGTCTTTAGTTCTACAGGGTCTGGCAGATGCTGGACACAAACAGGACATTATTTGGGGAGAAATCTTCCAGCAAATGGAGGCTGTGAGGGCAGGCAGTGGTAAGGAGACAGGGTGGTTTGAGTGGTGAAGATCAGAGTTTGGAGTGGGAGGTTGTTCTTTCCAGCACTGTTGATGGTAGCAGTTCTTGTAGCATAGGATTGTGTCATGTGGGTTATTTCAATCAAACCCCTGTCACGGTTGGTGTTTACACAAAGTCTGAGGCAACCCTGCTTTGCATTCTACCTCTGATAATGTCTATCCCTTCAGTGGACAGCTAGGAAGCTAGTGTGTTTCGCTTTTGCAAAGTGTCAAGGATGCACAGGTGGGTCAAATTCAAGTCATTTCATTGTTGTCTCCATTCAGTGACCAGAGCAGCTACCAGCCCCAGCCGATCTGACCTCTTTCCCCTTTCCCAGAATCCTCCTGTGAGTCCTGCGCAAACACCTAGAAGGCATTCCAGGGATCCTGCTACAATTTTTCCACTGATGAGCCCCCCTGGCTCAAACCGTGGTGTCAGGAGCTGTGTTAGCCATTATTGACAAAATGGAGGCACAGCCCTAAACCCCCTCCCTTTGTTCCGTAGGCATGGAGCTGGAATGAAGGAGTTAGGCTTTGTGATTTTGACTTGTTTTTTCCTTTCCTCTGCTAAGTTGACTGAAGAGAATATTAAGGTGCTTATTGTTTTTGAGAGGAGCATGAGAAGGCATAAAGCCTTCTGCAGCTGTGCTCAAAGAATAATTCATAAAGTTAATTGCTGACATTCGTTCAAGGACTTTTACAAGAAAGTGTTCCAGGGTGAGCACACAGGCTGCAGCTTGAGGCCACGGGAGGGATTGTTATCTGAAGCCTATTTGTGAGAAAAGTGTTTATGGCAAAGGAGTTTGCTGAATTTAGAGCTTAGGAATAATTAAAACAGTTAGAAGCTAAAGATTTTAGGATTTCTGTAATGTTAACATATTCTACTATAGCTTATGGAAATTAGGAACTTTAGAGATATTATTAGCTAGAAGCCCTTTCTAAGAAATAGTGAGCTTAGAATACTAGGGGCAAACAGGACTTAGAAAGATAAGAAATAAACTGAGGAATGTGGTATGCAGCCCAGACATTAGCATGAGTTACAGTGTATTTACAAGGACACATGAGAAAAAGTAGATAAGAGAATCGCTGAGGAAGGAACTCCCTTTTAGGGGCAACAGTGATTTTTGGAGAAAAATAAATCTGGGTCAATGGGAACTAAAAATATCAAACCTCTGACCTAATGCTTTTGTAAAAGTATAAAAGAGAATCATAAGCTTGAAATAAACAGGCAGTCCAAAAAAGCTGAGAGGCTGCCTCAGTTTCTTGCCAACACCGCTCATCCCTTCAGGTTGAATCCCTGGCTGCTGGAGCTGGACTCTGGCACTATGGGTCACTGTGCTGAGGAGGGTGCTCACCTGGTCATCATCAACAGCCAAGCAGAGTAGGTGAGAAGGAAGAAGGGGTGCTTTGGGGGTCCTTGGGGCCAACGCAAACTGATGTCCTTGTCCCCTGTAGACTCTCATGCAGATCTTCATTCTGTGCTTCATATTACATATCCACTGTCTTGGCAAGTAGAGTTGGCCAGCCTCTTTTTGTGACCTGCTTCTAACCAATTCTACCTCCTGGCCCTTCAGTCTGAAATGCCTTCCCTCCCTTAGTCTGTGTGGATAATTCCTACTCCTTCTTCACTATCAGACCTAATATTGTTCCTCAGCATTCTTCCCACTCTCTGTTCTTCAACACTTGGCTGTACTGCCAGGTCATGGGTCCATCTCCCCACATGTGCTGCTGCCCCCAGAAAAAGGAGGTTGATCTGACTCACCCTTGAGTCCCTAGTGCTTGGAACCAGGTTGGACACACAGCAGAACTTAGTGTTGGTCACTGGAATCCAACTGATGGCCAGAACCATTTCTATGGGGTAGTGTCCAAACTCCTCATTCTGTCCATGGATGCATGCCCTTAAGTAACACTCCCAAGTAATTCTTACCCAATGCTCAATGAGGAAACACACTAAGCTCTTATTCCCTCATTGGACCTTCCAGAAAAATCCTAGAGGGCACCTGCCATTGTTATGTCTGGTTTACAGATGAGGAGCCTAAGGATCCCAAGTGTTGGTAATGTGATGACCACATCAGCTGTAATAATGGTGGACATGGAGGTTAACTCAGAGCTCTCGGTTAGCATGTTCAGCTGTGACATGGGGTGACATCCCTATCCATGGAGTCTTATAGGTTAGCCCCGTTCTTAGAATGCATCTACTGCCATCCCCACCTTTGGCTGTAATATTGCTTGACTTAAACTGCCCTCTCCCCATACAGACATTCTTGAGTCTACAAGGAAATTTCCCATACTGGATTGGCCTCAGGAAACAGCACTCAAAAGGCATTTACAAGTGACAAAATGGCTCAGTGCCCACCTTCATGTGAGTGTCTCTGTTGCAGTCTATCCCATGGCTCAGCCCCTATCTTCATGCGAGTGCCCCTGTTGTAGTCTGTCTCATTGAAAAATGGATCGTGGAACCATCTTCCCATAGATCCTCAATTCCCTCAAGGATCTAATTTTGACCTAAACCAAACTGCCAGTCATATTTCCGATTGTCATGCTTAATGTTACTTTGTTAGTGTCATTTGCTTGTGTGCAGACCATAATTAAACATCATTAAACAGGTGTACATATATCCTATCTAATGTTGTTTGATTATGGTTTGCATGCACACACACACACTTGACACTAACAAAATACCATTACGCATGACAATAGAAAATGAGACAGGCAGTTTGGTTTAGGCCAACAGTATCTATTAAGATTTAAAATGTACATATTATTCCTAGAATTTTCACTTCTTGGTATCTATTCCAGAGAAACATCTGCATATGTGTATAAGGATGTGCAGTTTAACATTGTCGGCAGTGGTCACAGATTATTTATTGCTTAAATGTCTCTTGAGGAGTGACAAAACAAATATGGCATATTCACACTAAGTAACTTAAACAAATTAAGTTAGATCCATATGTTTGAACAATGAATATGTTACACAGTGAAAAAAGCAAGTTTGGGGAAATATGTATCAAAATGTGTATCAATTTGCTTTCCCTCAAAATTATATTTTTAGTAAAAAAAAAAAGCATATATTTACATAGAAATTTCCAGAAATATAGCATCAAACTGGAAACCACCATTGTTCTGGAAGGGGACTGGAATGAGTTTGGAATAGGGATGGGTGGTTGGTAAAATGGATTTTTACTTTCATCTATATTACATGGATTGTTTTACAATAAAATGTATTTGTGTTATAAAAAGTGAAAGTGAAAGTCACTCAGTTGTGTCCGACTCTTTGCGACCCCATGGACTATACAGTCCATGAAATTCTCCAGGCCAGAATACTGGAGTGGGTAGCCTTTCCTTTCTCCAGAGGATCTTTCCAACTCAGGGATCGAACCCATGTCTCCAGCATTGCAGGCGGATTCTTTACCAGCTGAGCCACAAGGGAAGTGTATATAAAAAGGAAACACTAAACAGGGAGTTCCTTATTGTAGGACTTCTGCTACATTAAAAGGAATTGAGCACTTTAAGGAGAGGAATAGGCAATGTGTGATGTGCCAAGCTTATTAAGAGCTCATCTGGATATTTCTAGAGTCTCTAGGGACTTCTCTGGTGGCTCAGGTGGTAAAGAATCTGCCTGCAGTGCAGGAGCTACAGGAGACACAAATTTGATCCCTGGGTCAGGAAGATCCCCTGGAGAAGGAAATGGCAACCCACTCCAGTATTCTTGCCTGGAAAATCCCATGCAAAGAGGAACCTGTCCAGCTACAGTCCATGGGCTTTTAAAGAGTTGGACAAGACTGAGCGACTAACACTTTCACTTTCAGAGTCTCTAGTGTCCTACAGAACAGAATTTAGGAGAGGCAAGAAAGGAGAGTGACTATCCAGGGAATCTAGTCCTAACTCCTTAGCAAATAATTCAGTGACCTCATGCTCTGATCATCATCTGTGTTTGAACTTTCTTTCACTTCCAAACGTCTTCCCAGAACTGCACCCCAAGCCTCCTGGACCATCTTGTGTACATTTGTTTTCTTATATCCCTTCTGCTTCTGCCTCAGCGCAGGTCTCAAGACAATTATTATATTTCCTATATGTAGTCTTACCTTCAGCAAATCATGCTGTTGTCAAGTCCAGGGTGCCAGCTTTCTAAAATATGTCTTTGATATAGTTTTAGAAAACATTCAACTCCTCAGTTGCACACTCATAGTCCAGAATCTTTATGATGGCACCTTTCCGTGCCCACACATTGGATGCCACTTATCCTCACCATCTCATTTCCTGTACTCCCAAGTGCTCTCCAATTCCTTGCCACAGCTACATGCTTAATAACTCAATTCATGGACCTTGTCTTGCAATTAAATTTTTTATTTATTTTTAATTGGAGGATAATTGCTTTGCAATATCATGGTCTCTGCTGTACATCAACATGAATCAGCCATTGGTATGCATATGTCCCCTCCCTCTTGAAGCCCCCCCCCCCACCTCCCACCCCATCCCACCCCTCTAGGTTCTCACAGAGCCCTGGTTTGGGGTTCCCTGAGTTGTACAGCAAACTCCCACTGGCTATCTGTTTTACATATGGCAATGTACATGTTTCCACACTACTCTCTCAATTCGTCCCACCCTCTCCTTCCCCCACTATTTTCACAAGTCTGTTCTGTATGTCTGTATCTCCATTCATGCATGCTAAGTCGCTTCAGTTGTGTCTGACTCTTTGTGACCCTATGGACTGTAGCCCACCAGGCTCTTCTGTCCATGGGATTCTCTAGGCAAGATACTAGAGTGGGTTGTAGGCCCACCTCCAGGGGATCTTCCCTACCCCAGGATCGGACCTGCATTTCATGAAACTCCTGCATTGCAGGTGGATTCTTTACCACTGAGCCACCAGGGAAGCCCCCCTCTAGATTCTATGTATATGTGTTGATATATGAAACTTGTTTCTCTCTTTCTGACTTAGCTTCACTCTATTATAGGCTGTAGGGTCATCCACATCATTAGGATTGACTCAAATGTGTTCTTTTTATGGCTGAGTACAATCCCAAAGAAAGGCATTGCCAAAGAATGCTCAAACTACCATGCAATTGCACTCATCTCACATGCTAGTAAAGTAATGCTCAAAATTCTCCAAGCCAGGCTTCAGCAATACGTGAACCATGAACTTCCTGATGTTCAAGCTGGTTTCAGAAAAGGCAGAGGAACCAGAGATCAAATTGCCAACATCCACTGGATCATGGAAAAAGCAAGAGAGTTCCAGAAAAACATCTACTTCTGCTTTATTGACTATGCCAAAGCCTTTGACTGTGTGGATCACAATAAACTGGAAAATTCTGAAAGAGATGGGAATACCATACCACCTGACCTGCCTCTTGAGAAACCTGTATGCAGGTCAGGAAGCAACAGTTAGAACTGGACATGGAACAACAGACTGGTTCCAAATAGGAAAAGGAATACATCAAGGCTGTATATTGTCACCTTGCTTATTTAACTTATATGCAGAATACATCATGAGAAACGCTGGACTGGAAGAAACACAAGCTGGAATCAAGATTGCCGGGAGAAATATCAATAACGTCATATATGCAGATGACACCACCCTTATGGCAGAAAGTGAAGGAGAACTAAAGAGCCTCTTGATGAAAGTGAAAGAGGAGAGTGAAAATGTTGGCTTAAAGCTTGACATTCAGAAAATGAAGATCATGGCATCTGGTCCCATCACTTCATGGGAAATAGATGGGGAAACAGTGGAAACAGTGTCAGACTTTATTTTGGGGGGCTCCAAAATCACTGCAGATGGTGACTGCAGCCATGAAATTAAAAGATGCCTACTCCTTGGAATAAAAGTTATGACCAACCTAGATAGCATGTTCAAAACCAGAGACATTACTTTGCCAACAAAGGTCTATCTAGTGAAGGCTATGGTTTTTCCAGTGGTCATGTATGGATGTGAGAGTTGGACTGTGAAGAAGGCTGAGCGCCGAAGAATTGATGCGTTTGAACTGTGGTGTTGGAGAAGACTCTTGACAGTCCCTTGGACTGCAGAGAGATCCAACCAGTCCATTCTGAAGGAGATCAACCCTGGGATTTCTTTGGAAGGAATGATGCTAAAGCTGAAACTCCAGTACTTTGGACACCTCATGCAAAGAGTTGACTCATTGGAAAAGACTCTGATGGTGGGAGGGATTGGAGGCAGGAGGAAAAGGGGACGACAGAGGATGAGATGGCTGGATGGCATCACTGACTCGATGGACATGAGTCTGAGTGAACTCTGGGAGTTGGTGATGGACAGGGAGGCCTGGCGTGCTGCAATTCATGGGGTCACAAAGAGTCGGACACGACTGAGCGACTAAACTGAACTGAACTGAATATTCCATTATATATATGTACCACAGCTTCTTTACCCATCAGTCTGTCAATGGATTTCTAGGTTGTTTCCATGTCCTAGCTATTGTAATAGTGCTGCAATGAACATTGGGGTGTATGCATCTCTCTCAGTTTTTGTTTTCTCAAGGTATATGCCTAGTAGTGGGATTATTGGGTCATAGGATAGTTCTATTCCTACTTTTTAAAGAACTGTCTTGCATATTTATGCATCTTTATCCTTCTACTATTGCTCCTTCTGTGTCATTTGACTATAACACATCCTGTTGATTTGGTGAATTGCATTATGCCTGTTGAGCCCTGTGCTCAACAGGGCTCCATACAGATACTGTGCCCCATACAGCAATCTATCCCATGCCCAGCATGAATTAATTCAACTCCCTTAATATCCCAGCCACACACTATGGAGAGTTTTGTGCCTGTGTTTAATATGATGTTCCTTTCCTTATACACATATAATCCATCAGGTGAGCTGCTCCTTTAGAGTAAGTAGGCAGGCATCCCACACATCTATGTGACCCCAATATCTGGTACAAGTCTTGGTACACAGCAGGTGCACAACCAACAGTTTTGGAGTGAATGAATGAGGGTTGCAAACATTTTAAGAAACATTTAGAAAGGAGGCTATGGATCATTTGGCAGATAAAATACCTATTACATGCCAGAAACTCAAATGCATCATGTTGTCAAACTTAATCTCCTAGATCTAGAGATTTTAAGTCACCTGCCCACCTGAGCATCATTTATTTCATTTATAATGTAAGATCTTGCATCAGATGATTGTGATGTTCCCCCCACCCCCAACTAGATATTTGGCACTGTCTGGGATATTTCTGGTTGCCATGATGGAGAGTGGCTGCTACTGGCACCTAGTGGGCAGGGACCACAGATGCTGCTCAGTATCCTATAATGTACAGGATAATCCCTCACAGCAGGTAATGATACGTCTTCAATGCCAGTAGTTCCCTACTGTATGAGGTATGGCTTGTTATAAGATATGGCTAGGATTTTTTATTTCTTAGATTTCATCTATCTTTAGTGATAGAGTCTCACCTGGTGGCTTGATCCTTTTCTGGGACTTTGTTGGTAAGAATTCCAGCTGGGTGTGGCTAGAGTGCCTTGCCCCAACACTGAGGTTAAGGGACTCAGCTGATGCTTGTGTGTGTTTTCACAGCAACTGGCTTTCTAATGAATCTCTTTGGCATGACTGTGTCTACATGAAGAAGTCTGAGTTCTGGTCGTCTGATGAATGTAATACATATTGGTACAGTTATTCCTGGATCTGCAAGAAGCCACAGGTCTGTTGAGCCTGCTGCCTTTCCTCTATCTCCAGGTTTGGGAGAGACTGTTATTAGGCATAACCTCAGAACAATTTCCTAACTTCTCTCCAGAAAAGGGAGTCTTCTTGCAAGCCCCAGTTTTCTTGGTAGCATCTTTCTCCTCTCTTGTTTTTCTGTCTAAATTATGTTGGGGTTCATGTAAAATGACACCAAGACGGAACAATGAGAAAAATGTATCATGCGGGACATGATTCTAACATGTATCATATAGAACATGATATGTGATATGTATCATGTAGGACTTTCTACAGGGCAAAGAATCTGATTTTTATGCCCAAAATAATACAAATAAAGGAAAAAGTAGGATTGTTAGAAAGTAAAAGAACCTTAAAGACGTAGCTAGATAAACATGTTTGGATTTGTATTTCAAACAGTCATTTTTGAAGAAATCACAATATTTGAACATCATTTGTATCAGGAAATATGAGGCTTTTTTTTTTTGCTTGTTAGGTATGCTAATGGCATGATAGGTAGGTAAATAGATAGAGTAGGAATACATAATAAGTAATTACAGGTAAATTTATGTATAGGGTGGGATTTTCTTTAAACTAATATATCAAATAATTGAGAGCTTTGGCCACGTGTTGTAATTATTAAAACTGAGACACAGGAGCTAGTTATACATTTCATCTAATTTATGTCTATAGGAATAATCTACACAAAATTTTAAATTAATCAATGCAATCTAAAATAACTCATATAAGGTAAATACAATTAAAAAAGACACTCAGTGGTTATGAATCTGGTGGTCCAGTAGTTACAAATCTGCCTTCCAATGCAGGGGATACGGGTTCAATCCCTGTTCAGAGAATTAAGATCCCACATGCTGTGGGGCAAGTAAACTCATGTGCTACAATGAAGAGACCACACACTGCAATGAAAGATCCCACATGCCACAACTAAGACCCAATGGCCAACTAAATATTAAAAGAAACTCAGCAAACTGGTAGTAGAAGGAAAGCACTTTAACCAAAATGGTGTTTACACAAAACTGGCCTGTAAGTATCATATTTAACAGTATGGTGTTGAGAGCATTGCATTTTAGCTCAGGAACAATATATGGGTTTGCTGGATGTGCTAATGGCATGAGTTTTCTTCCACATTCTAATGGTTGTCCTGGATGAAGCAGTTAGGCACAACAAAACAAAAACCAAGAAATGAATAAGGAAGTCATGGTACATACATACAATGGAATATTACTCAGCCATACTAAGGAACACATTTGGGTCAGTTCAAATGAGGTGGGTGAACCTAGAGCCTATTATACAGAGTGAAGTAAGTCAGGGAGAGAAAAACAAATATCATACATTACTGCATAGATATGGAATCTAGAAAGATAGTACTGATGAACCTATTTGCAGGGCAGCAATGGAGACGCAGACATAGAGAAGTCTTGTGGACACAGAGGGGGAAGGAGAAGGTGGGACAAATCAAATGAGTAGCACTGAAATATATCCATTACCATATTCAGAATAGAAGGCCAGTGGGAATTTGCTCTATGATGTAGGGAGGTCAAATCAAGTGCTCTGTGATAATGTAGAGGGGTGGGTTGGGGTGGAAGGTGAGAGGGTGGCTCAAGAGGGAGGGGATATATGTATATCTATGGCTGATGTATGGCAGAAACCAAATGATTTGACAGAATTGCACTGAAATATATACATTACCACATGTCAATGGGAGAGCCATTGGGAGTTTAATGTATGCTCTTGGGCAACCAAAGCCAGTGCTTTGTGACAACTTGGAGGGATGGGGTGGGGAGGGAGGTGGGAGGTGGGTATAGAATGGAGGGAACAAATATATGCCTATGGTTGGTATATATTGATATATGGAAAAAAGTATAAAAAATTAAAGTAATTATCCTCCAATTAAAATAGATAAATTTAAGAAAATAAAAATAAATTAATTAAAATAAAACAAAACATTATTAATAAAACCAAGAAACAAAAGTATGAAAACTTGGAAAGGAAAATACAAAACCATAATTTTTCACAGGTATATCACTTGTATATACAGGGGCACGAATATACCTTCACCTTTAGTGTTTATTAGCATGTACCAAGTTTTCTACATTCAGAGTCAATAGAGTGATTAGTTGCATTTTTATAAACCAAGAACAAACTGAGAGACACAGAAATATTTAGAAAAGATCACACTTACTATTGCACCCAAATATTAAGTGACTTTAATAACCACAGGTATTTCAGTGTCTTTAAGTGAAACATTTTAAAGCCTTATGTGAAGATACCTAAGTATCTAAGATTGGGCTGTCTTGAAGGCACCATCTTCCTTTTCTCATATTCTGCACTCATATTCTGCTTTGGTCACCCAAGAGCATACATTAAACTCCCAATGGCTTTCTATTTGACATGTGGTAATGTATATATTTCAGTGCGATTCTGTCAAATCATTTGGCTTCTGCCATACATCAGCCATAGATATCTACCTTTTCCCCTTCACTGTATGTCCCATCAAGGCAGATATCATGTCTGTTCTGGTCAATGTAGTCTTCCCAATGATGGGCTCAGATATTTCACACACACACATCTGTCGAATGCGTAGTGGTTGGGGCTTGACTTTCTCTGAGCTGGAGATAAGTGCTAGCTCAAGGCTGGTCATGCTTACAAAACAGCTAGCTAGTGTGGCTGTTCTGACTCCTCCAAGTTATCAAAGAGCAGATCAAACATGGTTCCCTTCCTCTAATGACTGGCAACCATTTGTCTCAGAAAGAGGATGTCTCTTCAGCAAGATGATGATGAAGAAAGGAAAGAGCACTTCAACTCAACTTACCCTTCCATTCCTTGGCTGGAAATTTATCCTAGAAACAAGTATGGCACTCCTTCTGTGTGCTAGAGAGGAAAGATGACTGAAACCCAATTCTTCTTCTAAGAGGTTTTAAATAAGAGAAGGAAACAGATCAGAGCACAAGTCATTCAGCTTCTGGGAGATAAATGCAGTTAAGATGTGACAGACTCCTGGGAGGGTTACTGTCCCTTTCCATTTCCTGAAAACCGTTGAGGTAAAAAGACTGAAAAAGGAAATCCACCTATAATTGTTGTTGTTTAGTCGCCAAGTCATGTCTGGCTTTTTTGCAACCCCATGGACTGTACCTGCAAAGTCTCTGTCCATGGAATTTCCCAGGCAAGAATACTGGAGTGTGTTGTCGTTTCCTTCTCCAGGGGATCTTCCCAACCCAGGGATCGAACCTGCCTCTCTTATGTCTCCTGCATTGACAGGTGGGTTCTTTACCACTAGTGCCGCCCACATTTGGTATCAAAAGGAAGGAAAACTGCCACACACTCCCTGACTCAAGGGCATGGTACAGTGGAAGGAGGAGGTAGAGAACAATATTCTTGAGGGAAGTATGAAGATGACCCATCTCCTTGTCTGAAGCTGTGGGCAGCAGCCTGGCACTCAGCAGGGGATGGATAAATGTTTAGGAGAACGAAACAACATGCACTAATAATCACTGATTATCGCCCGTGTTAAGCCTAGTGGAGGAATCCAGAAACACACATGTTGTACCTGTGAGAAAAGCTTTGCAAAGCTGCAAGGCTGTAGTTTAAAGAGACTTTGGTTATTTGTTATTGTTTCTCCAGTGATCACACAGTGCTCAGCACATAGTCAGTGCCTCCTTAGCTGACTGTATTCCTGTTTTCCTGGTGGCTCAGCTGGTAAAAAATCTGCTTTCAATGCAGGAGACCTGAGTTCAGTCCCTGAGCCTGGCAGATCCCCTGAGAATGGAATGGCTACCCACTCCAGTATTCTTGCCTGGAGAATACCATGGACAGAAGGGCCTGGTGTGCTACTGTCCATGGGTCACAAAGAGTTGGACACAACTGAGCGACTTACCTGACTATTACAGACACATCTGAATTGATGCTCAAGGTAGTCCTGGGATGAGCAAAAAAGTTGAGCTGAGGGCAGGACCTACCACGACTTGCATGGAAACAACCCTCTTTTCTTTTTTTAAAAACTTTTTTAAAAAAAATTATTTTTAATTGGAGAATGTGAATCAACCATAAGTATACATATATCCTCTCCCTCTTGAACTTCTCTCTCACCTCCCCCCACCCCTAACCCACTCCTCTAGGTAGTTACAGAGCACCAGGATGAGATCCTTGTGTCATACAGCCACTTCCTTCTAGCTATCTATTTTACACATGGTAATGTATATGTTTCAAACTATGGTTTTTTTCTGTGGTTTTTTTTTTTTTTTTTCCAGTTCAGTTCAGTTCAGTTGCTCAGTCGTGTCTGACTCTTTGGGACCCCATGAATTGCAGCATGCCAGGCCTCCCTGCCCATCACCAACTCCTGGAATTTACCCAAACTCATGTCTCTTGAGTCCATGATGCCATTCAACCATCTCATCCTCTGTCGTCCCCTTCTCCTCCTTCCCTCAATCTTTCCCAGCATCAGGGTCTTTTCAAATGAGTCAGCTCTTCACATCAGGTGGCCAAAGTATTGGAGTTTCAGCTTCAACATCAGTCCTACCAATGAACACCCAGGACTGATCTCCTTTAGAATGGACTGGTTTGATATTGTTACAGTCTAAGGGGCTCTCAAGAGTCTTCTCCAACACCACAGTTCAAAAGCATCAATTCTTTGGTGCTCAGCTTTCTTTATAGTCCAACTCTCACATCCATACATGACTACTGGAAAAACCATAGCCTTGACTAGATGGACCTTTATTGACAAAAGTAATGTCTCTGCTTTTTAATATGCTGTCTAGGTTGGTCATAACATTCCTTGCAAGGAGTAAGCGTTTTTTAATTTCATGGCTGCAGTCACCATCTGCAGTGATTTTGGAGCCCAGAAAAATAAAGTCAGCCACTGTTTCCCATCTATTTGCCATGAAGTGATGGGACTGGATGCCATGATCTTAGTTTTCTGGATGTTGAGCTTTAAGCCAACTTTTTCACTCTCCTCTTTCACTTTCATCAAGAGGTTCTTTAGTTCTTCACTTTCTGCCATAAGGGTGGTGTCATCTGCATATCTGAGGTTATTGATATTTCTCCTGGTAATCTTGATTCCAGCTTGTACTTCCTCCAGCCCAACATTTCTCATGACGTACTCTGCCTAGAAGTTAAATAAGAAAGGTGACAGTATACAGCCTTGACATACTGCTTTTCCAATTTGGAACCAGTCTGTTGTTCCATGTCCAATTCTAATTCAGATGACCATTATATGTACTACTGTGGGCAGGAATCCCTTAGAAGAAATGGAGTAGTCATCATGGTCAACAAAAGAGTCTGAAATGCAGTACCTGGATGCAAGCTCAAAAAATGACAGAATGATCTCTGTTCATTTCCAAGGCAAACCATTCAATATCAAGGTAATCCAAGTCCCCCGACCATAATGCTGAAGAAGGTGAAGTTGAACAGTTCTATGAAGACCTACAAGACCTTTTAGAACTAACACCCAAAAAAGATGTCCTTTTTTTTTTTTTTATAGGGGACTGGAATGCAAAAGTAGGAAGTCAAGAAACACCTGGAGTAACAGGCAAATTTGGTCTTGGAGTACAGAATGAAATAGGGCAACTGGCTAATAGGGTTCTGCAAAGAGAACATACTGGTCATAGCAAACACCCTCTTCCAACAAAACAAGAGAAGACTTTACACATGGACATCACCAGATGGCCAAACCGAAATCAGATTGATTATATTCTTTGCAGCCAAAGATGGAGAAGCTCTATACAGTCACCAAAAACAAGATGGGGAGCTGACTGTGGCTCAGATCATGAACCCCATATTGCCAAATTCAGACTTAAATTGAAGAAAGTGGAGAAAACCACTAGATCATTCAGGTATGACCTAAATCAAATCCTTTATGATTATACAGTGGAAGTGAGAAATAGATTTAAGGGTCTAGATCTGATAGACAGAGTGCCTGATGAACTATGGAATGAGGTTCATGACATTGTACAGGAGACAGGGATCAAGACCATCCCCCTAAAAATGAAATACAAAAAAGCAAAATGGCTGTCTGAGGAGGCCTTACAAATAGCTGTGAAAAGAAGAGAAGCAAAAAGCAAAGGAGAAAAGGAAAGATATACCCATTTGAATGCAGAGTTCCCAAGAATAGCAAGGAGAGATAAGAAAGCCTTCCTCAGCAATCAATGCAAAGAAATAGAGGAAAACAATAGAATGAAATGGAAAAGTCTAGAGATCTCTTCAAAAAAAGAGATACCAAGGGAACATTTCAAGGAAAGATAGGCTCAGTAAAGGACAGAAATGCTATGGACCTAACAGAAGCAGAAGATATTATGAAGTGGCAAGAATATACAGAAGAACTGTACAAAAAAGATCTTTGTAATCATGATGGTGTGATCCCTCACCTAGAGCCAGACATCCTGGAATGTGAAGTCAAATGGGCCTTAGGAAGTATCACTACAAACTAAGCTAGTGGAGGTGATGGAATTCCAGTTGAACTATTTCAAATCCTAAAAGATGATGCTGTGAAAGTGCTGCACTCAATATGCCAGCAAATTTGGAAAACTCAGCAGTGGCCACAGGACTGGAAAAGGTTAGTTTTCATTCCAATCCCAAAAAGGCAATGCCAAAGAATGCTCAAACTACTGCACAATTGCACTCATTTCACACGCTAGTAAAGTAATGCTTAAAGTTCTCCAAACCAAGCTTCAGCAATACATGAACCGTGAACTTCCAGATGTTCCGGCTGAGTTTAGAAAAGGCAGAGGAACTAGAGATCAAATTGCCAACATCCATTGGACATCAAAAAAGCAAGAGAGTTCCAGAAAAAAACATCTATTTCTGCTTTATTTTTTCCAGTAGTCATGTACAGATGTGAGAGTTAGACGATAAAGAAGGCTGAGTGCTGAAGAATTGATGTTTTTGAACTGTGGTACTGAAGAAGATTCTTGAGTCCCTTGGACAGCAAAGAGAGCAAACCAGTCAATTCTAAAGGAAATCAACCCTGAATATTCATTGAAAGAACTGTTGCTGAAACTGAAGCTCCAATACTTTGACCACCTAATGTGAAGAGCTGACTCATTAGAAAAGACCCTGATGCTGGGGAAAGACTGAAGGAAAAAGGAGAAGGGGATGGCAGAGGATGAGATGGTTAGACAGCATCACTGACATGATGGACATGAGTTTGAGCAAACTCTGGGAGATAGTGAAAGACAGGGAAACCTGCTGTGCTGCAGTCCATGGGGTGAGTTGTAAGGAGGTGGACATGACTGAGCAATTGAACAACAAAAATGTATATGTTTCAATGCTTCTCTCTCAATTCATCCCACCCTCTCCTTTCCTGGCTGTGAGACACAACCTTCTTGACTTGTCCTGTTGTTGGGTTTGCCTGGGAAGATGCCCAGCAAGAGGGGACACTTATTTTAAAAATATTTATTTGCTCTAGGATACGTCAAGAGCTCTTATGATGCAACAAGAAGACCTAAAATCCAACTTAAAAAGTGGGCAAAGGCTTCAATGAACATTTCTCCACAAGAGGTATATTAATGGCCTAGAAGTACATGAAGAGATGCTCAGCATCGTTAATCACTGCTGCTGCTGCTGCTAAGTCGCTTCAGTCATGTCTGACCCTATGTGACCCCAGATGTGGCAGCCCACCAGGCTCCGCCATCCCTGGAATTCTCCAGGCAAGAACAATGGAGTAGGTTGCCATTTCCTTCTCCAATGCATGAAAGTGAAAGGTAAAAGAAGTCGCTTAGTTGTGTCCGACCCTTTGCAACCCCATGGACTGCAGCCCACCAGGCTCCTCTGTCCATGGGATTTTCCAGGCAAGAGTACTAGGGAAGTACAAATCAAAATCACAATGACACACCACTTCACATACACCAAGATAGCTATAATAAAAATAAAAATAAAAAAGAGGAAGGGAGCAGAAAGGGAATAAATGTTGGTGAGGATTAGAGAAAGATTCTCCTTGTACATAGCTCGTAGGATGTCAAATTGTTTAGTGATGTGGTTTGGTGGTTCCCCCAAAACTCAAATATAGAGTTAGCACATGACCCAGTAACCACTTCTAGATTATACTTCCAAAGACTGAAATCAGAGATTCAAACAAATACATATACATGCATGTTCGCAGCAACACTATTTTTAATAGCCAAAAGGCAGCATTTAGAAACAACCCATATAGATGACTGTTCAACAAGTCAAACTCCACCTATCAATTGCCCTCCCCAGAGGGTTGTAGCAATTTACACTCCCTCTATGAGGGAGCATGCTCACTTCCTCATATACTTGCCAACACTGAATGTTGTCCATACTGTGTATTTCTCCAGGCCAAAAGTTATATTTTGTTGTTTTTGTTGTAATTTCTTAAACCATGATGGAAGCTGAACATCTTTCTTTTTGTACTGAGGTGAAATTCATAAAACATAATTGCTTTTCTCACTGGGCTTTTGTAAAAAGCATAGGATGTTGCATGCTTAGCATAAGTCCAATCACATAAAAAATACTTAATACATTGTAATTATTTTTAGGAATAACATTTTAAAAACATTTTAAATTCCATTTAAAATTACTCTCTAATTCTTTTGTTGTTATTTATTTATTTTTGGCTGTACTGGACCTTTGTTGCTGCATGAGCTTCTCATTGCGGTGGCTTCTCTTGTGAGCATGAGCTTCAGTAGTCAGGATGCATGGGCTTAATTGCTCTGTGGCATATGGGATCTTCCTGAACTAGGGGTAGAACCCATGTCTCCTGCACTGGCAGGCAGATTTTTTACCACTGAGCACCAGGGAATAACATATTTAAGAGCTCCTTCATGGGAAATATTGAGTACCATGCTATCCCTCTGTTAACCAAGAAAGACAGGTCTGAAGAAAGGCAATATTCTTTGGAATAAAAACTTTTCCCCACAGGATGCTAGATTCAAAAGCACCACTAAGGAAGATAAGCTAATTGTATTTGACCTAACAAGGTTCTTGGGGGATCATGCCCAGAGGACAAAGAGCCAGTTATAAACCTGTTGGTGTGGTTCTGCTGAGTGCTCCCTGAGAAAGCATGCTCTTCCTTCACAGCTGCAAGACAAAGTTGAGGCTGCAGCAGCCCCAAATTCCTGGAAACATGACACCTGGGGGCTGAGAGGTCCTGGAATCCGACAGAGGTACAGTAATCATTAGGGCTTTCCAGGTGGTACTAGCGGTAAAGAACCCACCTGCCAATTCAGGAGACAAGAGATGAGGGTTTGATTCCTGGGTTGGGAAGATCTCCTTGAAGAGGACATAGCAACTCACTCTAGTATTCTTGCCTGGAGAATGCCATGGACAGAGGAGCCTGGTGGGCTACAATCCACGGGGTTGCAAAGAGTCAGACATTACTGAAGCAACTTAGCACATAGAATAGTCATTGATTGTAAGTGAATCCAGAAGACAAGCTGCAGCATGGCTGGTTTCAGAGAAGGACTCCCCATTTGGAACTTCCCCTCAGAGGCTGGGAGGATTCTGATCAGTTTCATCCACAAGGATTTAGGGTGCTTGTCATCACAGCCCCATGGGTAGGTAGTGTTATTGTGATGCAGAAGTTAGGTTTGGAGCCTCAGCTGCCTGCTTATGGTGTTGTTGAGGATTAAATAGAATGATGGGCTTCCCTGATGGCTTAGACAGTAGAGAATCTGCCTGCAAAGCAGGAGACACAGGCTGATTCCTGAATTGGGAAGATTCCCCGGAGAAGGAAATGGCAACCCACTCCAGTATTCTTCCCTGGAGAATTCTTTGGACAGAGGAGACAGGTGGGTTACAGTCCATGGGATCGTAAAGAGTTGGAGATGACTTAGTGACTAAGACAACACATGTGATAAGCAGCTAGTTCCAAAGTGGAGTGCCTGGAATAAATGTCAACTCTCTTGCTCAAGGTTAGTCTATTTGTGCAGGTGCTTTAGAGAGGAGACACTTCAGGTGTATCTAACCTAAATCAGTAATCTTTAACTGAGAGCAATTTCTACCCCTCCAAAGGGTCCTTGCTTTCAACCACTGAAAGATGTTAACTCTCGGAAAAATACATAAGGTTCAGCATTTTACATGCTAACTAATCACATTTTCACAACAATTCTATGGAGCAGGTACTATTATTATCCTCATTTTACATATGAGAAAACTAAGGCACAGAGGAGTTAAGTAGCTTGCCTAATATCACACAGCTAGTAAATGGTAGAACTGAGCTTTAAACCCAGTCTGTCTGGTTTCAGAGTTGATCCTGGATCACTTTTTATTACTTATTTTTATTTATAAAGTCAAATCCTTGAAATATTTAGACTATTTATTTTGCTTTTATTTATTATTTGTCTATCCTTATTGAGGAATAACTGGCAGATAAAAAATGTGTTTAATTAAGGTATACAGCTTGATATTTTAATGTATGAATACACTACAGAATAATAGTGACATTCAAGCTAATTAACACATCATTGTTTTGAAAGCATCACTGTGAGTTCCCACTAATAAAATAGTTTACATGTTGTGTATGGATTTAAACTCCTAATATATATTCTTATCATTTAATCCTTATAGTGATCCTAAGAGGTCAGAATTATCAATTCCATGTAACAGGTGAGGAAACAGAGGCTCAGAGAGGTTAAGCGAGAAGCATCTTGAAAGATGAGTGTGAAAAAGCAATGAGGTCATCCGTTTTCACTCCAGGAGCCCACCTACTGTTGACGCCGTGTTTCTGGCTTTAGAACTGCCTGGACATGGACAATCAGACCCAAGTCTCTGAATTCATCCTCCTCGGCCTCTCCCAGCAGCCCCTGCAGAGGCAGGTGCTCTTCAGCCTGTCCTTCATTCTGTATTTGAGTGGGTGCCTGGGGAATCTTCTCACCATCCTGGCCATCATCTTGGACCCTCACCTCCACAGCCCCATGTATTTCTTCCTCAGCAACTTGTCTCTTCTTGACATCTGCTTTACCTCCACCACCATCCCCAAGATGCTGGTGAACCATCTGTGTGGGCTCACCACCATCTCCTTCTCAGCTTGCCTGGCCCAGATGTATTTCTTCATCGCCTTTGGGGCAGCTGACAGCATGCTTCTCTCAGCCATGGCTTACGACCGCTACCTGGCCATCTGCAGCCCACTGCACTACATGACAATCATGAGTGTCCTTCGGTGTACTTTGCTGGTGGTGATACCCTGGATCTCAGCCAACCTCATCTCCATGGTCCACACTCTCCTGATGTCCCACTTGTCCAATTGCACCAATAGGATCCCACACTTCTTCTGTGACCTAAATGCCTTGATCAAGCTCTCCTGCTCTGACACCCAAGTCAGTGAGATGCTGGTGCTGGTCCTTGGGGGCCCAGTGGTTCTCATCCCTTTTGTGTGCATCATGGCCTCTTACACATCTATTACTGTGGCTGTGTGGAAGGTGCCCTCAGTCCGGGGTGAGTGGAAAGCGTTCTCCACCTTTGTGTTGTCTATCTCTTCTATGGGACTATCATTGGGGCCTACTTCAACCCTGCATTCACACACACCACCCAGAGGGACATGGCAGCCACAGTGATGTACACCATGGTCACCCCCATGCTGAACCCCTTCATCTATGGCCTGAGGAACTGAGATCTGAAGGGGGCCCTCAGGAAACTTTTCATTGGGAATCCCTTTGCTAAGCCTCTATGAGGATGCTTTTTAGACTCAACTAATTTTGAAAAAAAAACTAATGTCTCCCAGTGTTAGAACTCAGGGTGGTTTTCTATTTTTTTTAAGGTAGAAGAAAAAGTTTTATTTTTCATTTAAGTACTTTATTTTTTACACAGAAGCAGAAATATAATGTTGCACACATGAAACTTATACAATGCTATAAACCCAGGTTATCTCAATAAACATAAATTAAAAAAAGAAAGGAGACATAAACATTATTTTAAAAACAGAAAAAATCCACTCCTTGCCTGATTACCTTGGTCAAGTTATTTAAACTTGTCTTGTCTCTGTTTCTTAAATTTGTGAAATAGGGAAGTAGAAAGTACCTAGCTCATACAGGTATTGTGAAAATTAATGACTCACACATATTCTTGTTTTTATAATCTTAGAAGACTACCAGGGGAAGTGTAAGTACTGACTAAGTCTTAATCATTATTTATTGTTGTTTAGTCGCTCAGTCGTGTCCGACTCTTTGCAACCACATGGACTGCAGCACACCAGGCTTCCCTGTCCTTCACTATCTCCTGGAGCTTGCTCAAACTCATGTCCATTGAGTCGGTGATGCCATCCAACCATCTTGTCATCTGTTGTCCCCTTCACTTCCTGCCCTCAATCTTTCCCAGCATCAGGGTCTTTTCTAATGAGCCGACTCTTCATATCATGTGGCCAAAGAACTGGAGCTTCAGTTTCAGCATCGTTCCTTCCAATGAATATGAATGATTTATTTCCTTTAGGATTAACTGGTTTGATCTCCTTGCAGTCCAAGGGACTCTCAAGAGTCTTCTCCAACACCACAGTTCAAAAGCATCAATTCTTCAGCACTCAGCCTTCCTTACCGTCCAACTCTTACATTCACACATGACTACTGGAAAAACCATAGTTTTGACTATATGAACCTTTGTTGGCAAAGTAATCTCTGCTTTTTAATACGTTATCTAAGTTGGTCATAGCTTTTCTTCCAAGAAGCAAGCATCTTTTAATTTCATGGCTGGCTGCAGTCACCATCTGCAGTGATTTTGGAGCCCAAGAAAATTAAGTTTCCATTGTTTCCCCATCTATTTGCCATGAAGTGATGGGACCAGATGCCATGATCTTAGTTTTTTGAATGTTGAGTGTTAAGCCAGCTTTTTCACTTTCCTCTTTCATCAAGAGGCTCTTTAGTTTCCCTTTGCTTTCTGCCATAAAGGTGGTGTCATCTGCATATCTGAAGTTACTGATATTTCTCCCAGCAATCTTGATTCCAGCTTATGATCATCCAGCCTGGCATTTAGCATGATGTACTCGATATATAAATTAAATAAGCAGGGTGACAATATACAGCCTTGACATACTCCTTTCGTAATTTGGAACCAGTCCGTTTTTCCATGTCTGGTTCTAACTGTTGCTTCTTAACCTGCATGCAGATTTCTCAGGAGGCAGATAAGGTGGTCTGGTATTCCGATCTCTTTAAGAATTTTCGTTTGTTGTGGTCCACACAGTCAAAGGCTTTGGCATAGTCAATGAAGCAGAAGTAGATGTTTTTCTGAAATTCTCTTGCTTTTTCTATGATCCAGCAGATGTTGGCAATTTGATCTCTGGTTCCTCTGCCTTTTTAAAATCCAGCCTGAACATCTGGAATTCCTCAGGTCACCTACTGTTGAAGCCTAGCTTGAAGAATTTTGAGAATTGCCTTGCCAGCATGTGAAATGAGTGGAATTGTGTGGTAATTTGAACAATTCTTTGGCATTGCCTCACTTTGGGATTGGAATGAAAATTGACCTTTTCCAGTCATTTCCAAAACTGACCTTTTAGTCATTATAAACTACTTCTAATATAACTACTATTATTATAATGTAACATAAATAACATGCTCTAAATATTTTATTACCACTAACACTAAATTAGGAAACTAAAATGATTTTTATTTTTATTGGAGCATAGTTGCTTTACAATATTGTGGTAGTTTTTGCTGTACAGCAAGGTGAAGCACCTATGTGCATACCTATATCCACTCCTTTTTGGAATTTCCTTCCGATTTAGGTCACCACAGAACATTGAGAAGAGTTCTTTGTGCTATACAGCAGGTTTTCATTAGTCATGTATTTTATTCACATGTTTTTAAGGACTCACTTTGGCTGCTGTGTGAAGCATGGATTGTAAGGAGGCAGTGGTAAAAGCAGGGTTGCCATTCAGGAAACAGCTGCAGTAGCCTGGGAGAGTATTAAGGATGGTTGCACGTTCCCTCTTTCTTCAGAACTCAAATCAGATTCTGGCACCTCTGTCAGGGCTCTTCTAACTCACCCAAGCTGAGTCTAAGGCTCCTGTAACACCACTGCACGTGGCGACAGCTCTTTGCATACATGTCTGTCTTCTCCATCAGACTTTGAACTTTCCAAGTCTAGGGCCATGTTTTACTGATTTCTCTGTCCCTGTCATTTCCTGTGGTGCCCACTGCTTGGTTAAAAATAATGAGCACCATTAACTGTTCCATTACTTGTAACAGGCACTTTACTAACCAGGATCTCCAAGTCCCATCTGCAAAATTTCTCATAATCTTGTGAAATGTATAATATTAAAAACATTGCAAGTAGGGGGAAAAAGCCATGATTCAAATACTTCTAATGTATCCCTTTTAAGAAAATTGTATCTCTGAGGGTCCTAAATAAAATCTGATGGAGAAAGAAAAACATATTGGTCCTTTAGGATGCATGTCACTTAAATTGTCAGCAATATGCCCAACTCAATAGTCATGAGGCCCACTAAGAGTCTGGAACTCTTAGTCAACTATATTAGGTCAATACGCTTTCAGCAGAATATTTTTCTAAAATAATTTTTTAAAAAACAACATTATATTGTACAGGAATAGAAATATAAAACAGTGGAACAGAGTAAGAGTCATGGAACAGACCCATGTATAAATAAACTTATTATATGCAAATCAGCAGGCTATCCATTAAATTGTATTGGTAGAACTAGTTAGCCCTTAAAAATAAATTTTATCACAATGTGTCTATTACAATGACTAAAATCCAGAATTGTGATGTTGGAGAAGACTCTTGAGAGTCTCTTGAACTGTAAGGAGATCAAACCAGTCAGTCCTAAAGGAAATCAACCCTGAATATTCACTGGAAGGACTGATGCTGAAGCTGAAGGTCCAATAATTTGGCCACCTGAATCAAAGAGCTGACTCATTGGAAAGGACCCTGATGCTGGGAAAGATTGAAGGCAGGAGAAGAAGGGGATGACAGAAGACAAGATGGTTGGATGGCATCACTGACTCAATGGACATGAGTTTGAGCAAGCTTCAGGAGATAATGACGGACAGGGAATCTTGGTGTGCTGTAGTCCATGTGGTCACAAAGAGTCAAATACAATTGAGTGACTGAACAACAAAATACAGAATATTGACAAACCAAATGCTGGCAAGGATGTGGAATCACAGGAACTCTCATTTACTTCTGATAGTGCAAAATCGTATGGCCACTTTAGAGGACAGTTTGGCAGTGTATTACAAAACTAAACATACTGTTACTATATAATCTAGTAATCACAGTCAGTGAAGAGCCAACTCATGGGAAAAGACCCTGATGCTGGGAAAGATTGAAAGCAAAAGGCAAAGAGGGCAGCAGAGGATGAGATGGTTAGCATTACTGACTCAATGGACATGAGTTTGAGCAAACTCCGGGAGATAGTGGAGGACAGAGGAGCCTAGCATGCTATAGTCCATAGGGTCATAAAGATTCGGACATGACTTAGCAACTGAACAACAAGAACAACAATCACACTCCTTGGCATTTTACCCAAGAGAGTTGAAAACAGGTTCACACAAAAACCTGCAGATATTAATAGTAGCTTTATCCACAATTGCCAAGACCTGAAAGAACCAAGATGTCCTTGAATAGATAAGTGGATAAATAAAGTGGGATACATCCAAACAACAGTATATTATTCAGTTCCAAAAAAATTGAGTTATGAAGCCATGAAAAGGCACTGAGGAAACTTACATGCATGTTATTAAGTGAAAGAAGAACATCTAAAGAGGCCACACAATGTATAATTCAAACCACATGACAGGGCTTCTCTAGTGGCCCAGTGGTTAAGAATCTGCCTTGCAGTGTAGGGGACACTGGTTCAATCCCTAGTCCTGGCTGACTGCACGTGCCATGGGACAACTAAGCCTGTGTGCCGCAACTACTGAGCCCATGCTCCAGGGCCCGTGAGCCACAACTACTGAAGCCCCAGCGCCTGTGCTCCATGACATGAGAAGCCATTGCAATGCGAAGCCATGTGCACCTCAACTAGAGAATAGTCCCCACTCACTGCCACTAGAGAAAGCTCATGTACAGCAACAAAGATCCAGCTCAGCAAAAAATATAAAAATAAATAATAAGAAAACCCACATTGGATTTTGGAAAAGGCAAAACTATGGAGAGAGTAAAAAGATCAGTTGTTGCCAGGGAAAGACAGAATTTATCAGAGGGAGCAGGAGGTCAGAGCACCAATGCCTGGAAGCTCCAGTGAAGAAACACTTTTTTGAAGGCAACTTGGGACGAAAGTGTATTGTCTTTGGGGAGAGTCAGCAATGGGTTCAAGTCTTAACTCTGTTGCCATTTTGACAGCTTCACCTTGAACAAGATGCTTGGCTTCTCTGCACCACAATGTTATCAATGAGCATTCTCAAGTTACACAAAATGAGTTGATAAAAGCAGGACATCTCTCATTATACTGATGAGGGGATTAAATCATAGGAGGCACAGAGTAGGAAGACAACCAAATCTATATGTCATTTATCAGGAGCACTGCTTGGGCAGGGCTAGGAATGATGAAAACTGATGACCTCCTTCCATCCAGTAGCTGACCTCTCTATATCTCACCTCACTTCAGGCACAGCTTCCATGCAGGGAGCCAGTTTCTCATCAGTGACTGAATTCATCCTCACTGGCTTCTCAAATTTCCTTCAGCATCTCCCGCCCACCTCCTTCCTCCTGTACCTGCTGATGTACCTGTTCACACTGCTGGGGAACCTGCTGATCATGGCCACCATCTGGAGGGACCCCAGCCTCCACACCCTCATGTACCTCTTTCTGTGTGCCCTCTCCATTTCAGAGGTCCTCTACATCTTTGCCACCATCCCACGCATGTTGGCCGACCTGCTCTCCACCTCACCCTGGTGGTCGTGCACCACAGCTTTGCCTCTGTCATCTACCTCAAGCACAGGGTCCCCATCTCTGGAAGGGGACACGCTGATGGGCATCACCTACATGGTCTTCACTCCTCCTCAACCCCATCATCTTCAGTCTCAGGAACAAGGAGCTGAAGGAAGCCATGAAGAAGACCTTCCTTGACTAACTCTACCCAGAAAAAAAATTAAAAAGTGATTATGTGGGAGGAATCCCTTGGAAATAGCTAAACTGGCTTATCAGATGCTAACAGTAGAAATGGCACCCTGCAAACATGTAATAGTACATGTTTGTCTAATGCTTTAAGACTTTTGAGAACCCTTGTAGGCAACATGCAAATGTATCCACAATGGTTAAACAGAATTAGGGTGGGAAGATGGATGAGATGATAGCACAGAGATAGTTGGCTTCACTGAGTCCTATCTGTTGCAAGACCCTTTGTCAGGGAGCATTAAACCTGGAATCTGAGGGATTTCCCTGGTGGTCCAGTGGTTAAGAATCCACCTTGCAATGCAGGGACATGAGTTTGATCCCTGGTCAGGGAACAAAGATTCCACATGCTTTGGAGCAACTAAACCTGCACCCCACACCTACTGAGCTTGTGTGCTCTGGAGACCGTGTGCCATGCTACAGAGTCTGTGCACTGCAACAAAAGATCCTGCAGGAAGCAGCAAAGATCACTTATGTCACAACTAAACCCCAATTCAGTTAAATAAATAAATATTAAACATTTGGAATCTGTTCTCCTACCAGAAACCAGGGTGGTCTAATTACTCCCATCAACATAAACACATATGGTAAAAAGAAATGGAAAAGTTGAAGCCTCTGCCCTCCTTTGGGCTGCTGCTGCTGCTGCTAAGTCACTTCAGTCATGTCCGACTCTGTGCGACCCCATAGACGGCAGCCCACCAGGCTCCTCTGTCCATGGGATTTTCCAGGCAAGAGTACTGGAGTGGGGTGTCATTGCCTTCTCCAGCTACAAAGCTACAGTAATCAAAACAGCATGGTACCAGAACAAAACAGATATATGGATCAATGGAACAGAACAGAGAGCCCAGAAATAAAATCCACATACCTATAGTCAATCTTCAGCAAAGGAGGCAAGAACATGTAATGGAGAAAAGACAGTCTCTTCAGCGTTGGGAAAGCTGACATCCACATGTAAATCAATGAAGTTAAGGACACACCCTCATACAAAAATACACTCAAAATGTAAGACATGACACCACAAAATTCCGTGGACAAAACATTCTGTGACATAATTTGTACCATTCAGTCTCCTAAGACAATAGAAATAAAAGCAAAAGTAAACAAATGAGACCCAATCAAACTTATAAGCTTTTGTACTGCAAAGAAACCATTAATAAAACAAAAAGATAGCCTATGGACTGGGAGAAGGAAATGGCAATCCACTCCAGCACTCTTGCCTGGAAAATCCCATGGACGGAGGAGCCTGATAGGCCACAGTCCATGGGGTCGCAAAGAGTCAGACACGACTGAGCGAATTCACTTCTTCACTTCACTTTGAGGTTATTACCCATTTGTGAATTAGATTATTAGCTTTTTGTCCTTGAATTATGAGCTCTTTATACTGGGTCATATGGCAACTCCAGTTTTTTGAGGAACCTCCATACTGTCCTCCATACTGGCTGTACCAGCTTACATTCCAACCAGCAATGTAGGAGGGTTCCCTTTTTTCCATTCCCTCTTCAGTAGTTATTATTTGTCGACTTTTTAATCAGGGACAGTCTGAGCAGTGTAAGGTGGTACCTTATTGTAGTTTTGATTTGCTTTGCTGCTTTGGGCAGCAACAGGTATTTACAACCCAACTTTTGTGAGGCTACAGAAGACTAAGCCAGATCAAAGAGCCCTAAATTTCAGCTTTGTTCATATTGAAATAAGCAGACTCAGAAAAAAGTCAAGGAAATCTCCATATTTCAAGTGTGAATCTTGAGCAAGTGCAGAGAGACTGGGAAGTCTCTGTAGCTAATGCAAAGAAAGAAATCCCACCAGGACAGATCACCTGTTGTGTTAGACGGTGACATGGCACATGGGCCAGAGAGCAACTCTTTGGAGGAGCACAGTAATGAGTGTAGAGCCCAGGCTGAAAATGTATCCCAAGGCCATGCTGGTTTAATGATCTCCCATGAACACGAGGGAGGATTTAAGGTTGATCATACTTCACAGTTTCTAGCAAACAGGAGATGAAAAAGTGGAAACAGTGACATATTTTATTTTCCTGGGCTTCACATCACTGAGGACAGTGTCTACAGCCATGAAATTAAAAGATGCTTGCTTCTTGGAATAAAAGCTATGACAAACCTAGACAGCATATTAAAAAGCAAAGACATCACTTTGTCTGTATAGTCAACCTTTTGGTTTTTCCAGTAGTCACGTATGGATGTGAGAGTTGGGCTGTAAAGAAGGCTGAGAGCTGAAGAACTGATGCTTTCGAACTGTGGTGCTGGAGAAGACCCTTGAGAGTCCCTTGAATAGCAAGGAGATCAAACCAGTCAATCCTAAAGGAAATCAAACCTGAATATTCATTGGAAGGACTGTTGCTTTAGGAGACAGTGGAGGACAGAGGAGGCTACAGTCCATGGGGTTGCAAAGAGTTGGACACAACTTAGTGACTGAACAGCAACAGTAATACTTCACAGTACTTATAATTTGCTGAAAATATGTGCCTTTAAGAGAAAGACATATCATACTGTATGACATCCCTTACAAGAGGGATTGTAAAAAGGTATTCACAAAAACAGAGAGTTGAATGGTGGTTTTCAGGGGCTAAGGAGGGAAAGAATTTGGACAATGTTGTTTAGGGGCCCAAATTTGAAATCAGTCAATCAACCAGAAGATCAACAAGATCTGGGGGGTAAAATACAGCATTGTGAGTATAGACAATAGTCATGTATTATCAACTTCAAAGTTGCTAAGAAACTAGATCTTAATTGTTCCCACACCCCAAAAACAATGTGATAATTATGTGACATGACAGAGCTTTTAGCTAACACTGCAGTGGTAATCATATTGCAGTATACAAATGTATGCCCAATGTACACTCTAAACTTACACATTATTATGTATCAAATTTATCTCAATTTAGAAAATGTCCCTTGACAAATTTATAGCATTTCAGAGTGTGAATTGATACATTAAAAATGGCAATTTATAGTATTTTAACAGACACTCACTTATGATGATACCGTTTTGTACAACAATAAATGCAATTAAAATATGTAAGTAATGATCAAATTAGCCAATGTTTTAAGAAAGTAAATGCACATGAAAGTGAAAATGTAAATCACTATGTTCATGTATAAATTGAATACTACACTATACCTTATTTTCCTAAAGTTGAATTCAATCTTTCTCTATAACTTGAGCAGTAAGGACATCCTGTGTTACCATGCAGTGGGAAGATGTGGAGAAAATTTCAGTGTAACTGAGGATCTCAGAATGTCCTCTTTTGTATGATATACTGCATGCTTCATGTTACACCTCAAATATATTATCTCATTACCACCTTGCAATGAGGCATCAGGGCAGATAAATTCCCAGCTACTTGACAGAGGGGAAAACTGAGCCTCAAAACTATTGCATGACTCACCAAGATCACACACATCAGTAGAGTCAGACTTCCAATGGAGGACTTCTCTATCCCCACGCCTCTCCACCCAATGCTTCACACACCAATTTCCTCCAGTGGGTTTTTTGTTTCTCCATCCAAGGAGAACCAGGCCATTTTCAGATCAAATGTACCACCATCTTTTTTTTTTTTTAATTTTAAAATCTTTAATTCTTACATGCGTTCCCAAACATGAACCCCCCTCCCACCTCCCTCCCCATAACATCTCTGTGGGTCATCCCCATGCACCAGCCCCAAGCATGCTGTATCCTGCGTCAGACATAGACTGGCGATTCAATTCTTACATGATAGTATACATGTTAGAATGCCATTCTCCCAAATCATCCCACCCTCTCCCTCCCCCTCTGAGTCCAAAAGTCCATTATACACATCTGTGTCTTTTTTGCTGTCTTGCATACAGGGTCGTCATTGCCATCTTTCTAAATTCCATATATATGTGTTAGTATACTGTATTGGTGTTTTTCTTTCTGGCTTACTTCACTCTGTATAATCGGCTCCAGTTTCATCCATCTCATCAGAACTGATTCAGATGAATTCTTTTTAACGGCTGAGTAATACTCCATTGTGTATATGTACCACAGCTTTCTTATCCATTCATCTGCTGAGGGACATCTGGGTTGTTTCCATGTCCTGGCTATTATAAACAGTGCTGCGATGAACATTGGGGTACATGTGTCTCTTTCAATTCTGGTTTCGTTGGTGTGTATGCCCAGCAGTGGGATTGCTGGGTCATAAGGCAGTTCTATTTCCAGTTTTTTAAGGAATCTCCACACTGTTCTCCATAGTGGCTGTACTAGTTTGCATTCCCACCAACAGTGTAGGAGAGTTCCCTTTTCTCCACACCCTCTCCAGCATTTATTGCTTGCAGATTTTTGGATCGCAGCCATTCTGACTGGTGTGAAGTGGTACCTCATTGTGGTCTTGATTTGCATTTCTCTAATAATGAGTGATGTTGAGCATCTTTTCATGTGTTTGTTAGCCATCCGTATGTCTTCTTTGGAGAAATGTCTATTTAGTTCTTTGGCCCATTTTTTGATTGGGTCGTTTATTTTTCTGGAATTGAGCTGCATAAGTTGCTTGTATATTTTTGAGATTAGTTGTTTGTCAGTTGCTTCATTTGCTATTATTTTCTCCCATTCAGAAGGCTGTCTTTTCACCTTGCTTATATTTTCCTTTGTTGTGCAGAAGCTTTTAATTTTAATTAGATCCCATTTGTTTATTTTTGCTTTTATTTCCAGAATTCTGGGAGGTGGATCATAGAGGATCCTGCTGTGATTTATGTCTGAGAGTGTTTTGCCTATGTTTACCACCATCTTAAGAGCCTTTTAAAACCACAGGTGGGCAATTGAAGCCAACCATACCCTGGAGTGGGCACCCTGGTGGCTCAGACGGGAAAGAATCTGCCTGCAGTGCAGGAGGCCTGTGTTCCCTCCCTGGGTTGGGATGATTCGCTGGAGAAGGGCATGGCAACCCACTCCAGTATTCTTGCCTGGAAAATTCCATGGACAGAGGAGCCTGGCAGGCTATAGTCTATGGGGTCACAAAGAGTCGGACACGACTGACTGACTGACACTTTCACTTTCACTTTTATACATTGGAGTGTGCATTGGGACATTGAGGGAATATTTCTATAGATTCAGCAGTTTAAAGGTCTAGTCTTGTAGAAATTCCTGAGTAACTCTTTTCACAGTGATGCTGGTATGCTCCCCTCCCCTGGCACCTGGACAAGAATACAAGCTGCTGCTGCTGCTAAGTCACTTCAGTCCTGTCTGACTCTGTGCAATCCCATAGGCGGCAGCCCACCAGGCTCCCCCATCCCTGGGATTCTCCAGGCAAGAACACTGGAGTGGGTTGCCATTTCCTTCTCCAATGCATGAAAGTGAAAAGTGAAAGTGATTTCGCTCAGTCGTGTCCGACCCTCACCGACCTCATGGACTGCAGCCTACCAGGCTCCTCCGCCCATGGGATTTTCCAGGCAAGAGCACTGGATTGGGTTGCCATTGCCTTCTCTGAGAATACAAGCTAGGCTCTTTCATTTTCTTCATTAAAGGCCAACTTGACCTCTAATCTTATTAATACTAACATCCAAATGGAAAGATTGTGAATTGGAATGTGATTGTGTACCCACACTGAGTCAGGCACCCAATGTCTGATGCAACTTATTACAATTCTTTAGGCTATCAGCTTCTTGAGGTCAGGAAGTTTGTGCATTTTGCTCACCATCATACCCAGCATCAACATGGCACTTGGAAGATACAGTTAATTAACATATATTTCTTGGTTGGACCAGTGCAACCCCCAGAACACTAAATAAAACAGAATGTTGGCTTACAGTTTTTACCATGTGAAACCTCATTGCCATCCAAAGCAGTGGGAAATAGTGTGTGGGAAGCTGTGTTTGAGATCTGGATGACCTGGCTTAAATCCTGCCTCTCATTTTCCCACCTAATTAATGGACATTTTATAGACATATTCCACATATGTGTACATAATAGGATGTTCAGAGCCATGACATGTATATGTCACATTAGGTATATCCATTAACAAAGAACCGCTAAACAAATCTTGATTCATTCATACATGGAACACAAGAAGCCATTAAGTTCATTTACTCCTTGGACTTCATTAGCATCCTCTGTCCCTGGGGATCCTCTCTGATATCACAGCTTTATGTACCTTGTGTACACAGATGATGCTCAATTTCTTACATTTATCCCTATCCGCTTGCCTACTCAACAACTTCAAGTGGCTATCTAGGAGACATCTTGAACTTAATGTGTCCAAATTCTTCATGTTCTTGTTGCCTGTATCATCCTTACTCTTTCTTTCTTTGTCTCCCCTCCCAACCCCTTCCCTTCCGTATCTTCTTTCTCTTCTTTTCCATGTCTCTTTTCCTCTCTCACTCTCCCTTTCCTCCCCTTTCCCCTTCTCCTCCCTATCCCACCCCTCCTTGTTTCTCTTTTTCTCCTTCTTCTCCCTTCATCCTCCTCTCTTTTGGGGGGATGATGAAAATGGTCTAGAACTAGATAGACATGGTGATTGAATAATATTGTAAACATGTTAAATGTCACCAAATTATTCACTTTAAAGTGGTTAAAGTTGTATGAATTTCACCTCAAAAATAAAACAAAGCCCCTCCCCCCAACACAGTGAAATCCCACAATACTACTCTTACTTTATGGGTTTGTGTTTGTTCATATGCCCCATGCACACAGAGGTCTGTAAGGATGCCCATCAAATCTTTCATCCTGATCACACAGCTGGCCACTGAATGACTTTTAGCCTTATCTGTAGCATCTCCATTACTTAGTAGAAGAATCACAGTTTTGCATTTATTTTAAAATTTTGAAGGACATTTGATTAGGCTAATGATATGAATGGGGAAGAAAAACAATAGAGAAGTACATGAAGCAGCTTCCTCAGCCCCAGTGAGCAATAGCAGGGCTGCTCTCTTGCCAGTGTCAGCAGCCAGAGCCCTAAATCCCAAATTTGAGAGCATTAAACTCTGCTCAAGGCCCTGAGATAATTGACTCAACCTGACCAGCAGGGAGACAGGAAAAGTGAGGGCAGTCTCCCTGAGGGTGCCCAGTGCTTCCTGGAGTCCCCAGGGGTCCCAGCATCCCTGTACCAGAGGACAGATGCAGAGTCAGTGGGATCACAGAGGGAGATGGTGGCAGGCAGGAGCAGACACAGCATAAATAGTAGAGGGGAGGCTCAGTAAACTGCCCCCGCCTGGTTGGCATGATCAGGGTGGCAGGCTCCTTGCATTGCAGCCTTCACCTCTACGGTCCTCATCTACAGGGAAATGCCAAACCAGGAGCTTCAGTTGGAGTGAGGCAGAACCAGATAGAGAGCTTGGAGCCCAGGTGAGTCATCTTCCAACCCTTCCAGTTGACCAGGAGAGAACTGGGGAACCTGGAGCTGCTTGGACAAGTCACACTATTTATAAAACTCCTTGTCTAATTTGAATCTATGGGTAGATGTAGAGGTCAGGGCTCCACTTCTTGGCTTCAGAGTAACGTGGTGGTTACTTTGCCAGACAAGTGAGGAAACTGAGGTGCCAAGAGAAGAGCTACCTCTCTATCTTACCCAGAACAGCTGTCCAACTGTCTTCTATCTGAATCAGCCAAAAATCAATGGTAAAATGATTGTGAGGAGGCAGGGAAGAGAAACAGGAAGATTTAGGATTGAGAAGCTGCAGTCATCCCCTGAAGGTATAAAGTACTAATATCAGGAAGGCACCAGGGTGGATAGGTGCTGTGATGGTAAGGAGTCAAGGATGAAAATAAGGAGGATAAAATAAGGAGGCAGTAGGTGGCTGAGATGGGAAGGAGGGGATGCAGAGAGGGGAACACAAACAGCTTCGTGAGCAGAGAGAGCCAGGATGGGGGCAGACAGGTAAGGCAAGTTGGATGCAACACAGACCTAGCCTGTGGTTCTCCACCAGGGGCGGTTCTCCACCACAGGGGACACTGTGCAATACCTGGGATACCTCTGATGGTCATAGTTGGAGATGCTACTGGCATCTAGAGAGTGACAGGGATGCTGCTCAACATCTTTAATGCCCAGGGCAGCCCCCAACCATGGAAAATGATCAGCCCCTAGTGTTTCTGATGCTAAGTTGGAAAACCCTGCTGCAGTGGTACGTGTGGACAAGGTTTGTCCATAGGTGGGTTTGACCTCTGAGTTCTGGGTAGGGACTTGTCCCTCTGTGAGTTCTTTTAAGTGCCACATAGCCCAGTCACACTCCTTCTCTGGGGCTGTTCAGTTTAATTGCAGAGGAGCCCCTAAGTGTTCTCCTGGTGGATCAATAACAAGAGATGTCAGTCCACCTCTCTGCCATCCTGAACTCACACCCATCTTGGTTCTAACACTTCTTTTTACTTTAAAAAATTAAGAGACTTTACTTCTTGGAGCAGTTTTAGGTTTACAGAACACTGAGCAGATAGTGTAGAGGATTTCCACAAACCCTTTCTCTTCCTGCACACAGCTTTCCCTATTCTTAACAAAAATTTTTTGGAAGATAATTGCTTTACAGTATTGTGCTAGTTTCTGCCATACATCAACATGAATCAGCCACAGCTACGCATATGTCCCCTCCTTCTTGAACCTTTCTCCTATCTCCCACCACATCCCACTTTCAAGGCAGCAGCGGAGATGCAAACAGAGAGAACAGGTTTTGTGGACGTAGTGTGGAAGGAAGAGGATGGGACAGAGATAGTGCCATGGGAATATATACATTACCATATGTAAAACAGATAGCCAGTGGGAATTTGCTGTGTAGCACAGGAACTCAACTCTATTATTAATATCATGCATAAGCAAGGTACATGTGTTACAGTTGCTGAACCAACACTGGCACAGTATTAATAAGTAAAGCCCGCAGTTTATGTTAGGATTCACTCTTGGTGCCGTATATCCTAAGAGTTTTGAGCAATGTACAATGTTATGTATCCACCACTATAGTATAATACGGAGTTGTTTCACCACCTTAAAAAAAGTTCCACCTATTCATCTCGCTCTCTCCTCCTGAGTACTGAAAACCAATCTTTTGACTGTCTCCATAGTTTTGCCTTTTCCCAGAATGAACAGAAACCAATCTCAGCTGTGTTCTGCATTCCCATCATCCCAAACTGTATATATGCAGCCCTGGACCACCTCCCCAGGACATAGTGAGCTCTTGTCTTCTTATAGTTCCTATCTATTTATTCCTGGCCATGGACTCTTGTCATCTGAATTAATATAAGGAGGTAGTGTGTGGATGGTCTGGTATGGTGAACTAACAGTTCCCTTGTCTGAAGTGGCTCTGATATTCATTAACAGCCAGAAATAAGTGGTGAGTGTAGTAAAGAAGTTAGAAGATAGACTTGGGGTCATTCAGATATAGGTCAGATCCTGGCTCCCTTACTCAAGAGCCATGGTCCCTTTGACAAGTGATGTGTCCTCTGTGGAATGCAGCCACCACTCCCGGAAAACAGGGATCAATAGCTGGTGCCTCACAATACTGGGGTAAAGATTTCATAAGAAACACGTGGGTACAGGTGCCAACATCCAGTAAATGGTAGTTATTCTTATCAAGAACCCCAAACCCAGTGCCAGAGAGAGTTACATCTCCAAGATGACACCTTATAACCACAGTCATAAAAAAGTTAGAAGCAAGGACTTGAGACCCATGCAGGAGTTGTTTCAGAAGCACACAGGAATGAATGACAAAATCTGTTTTCGGAATTGATGCCCAGGAAGGCTGTGTGGGGAAGATGACACTTAAACGGAGTCTTAAAAATGAACAGGTAGAGTAGCATTGACAAGTATACAGTACCATGTTTAAAACAGATAGCTAGTGGAAAGCTGCTGTATAGCACAGGGTGCTCAACTTAGTGCTCTGTGATGACCTAGAGAAGTGGGATGGGGGAGTTGGAGGGAGGTTCAGGATGGAAAGGATATATGTATACATATAGTTGATTTCCTGGTGGCTCAGATGATAAAGAATCTGCCCACAATGTGGGAGACACAGGTTCAATCTTTGGGTCAGGAAGGTCCCCTGGAGAGGGGAATAGCTACCCACTCCAGCATTCTTGCCTGGAGAATTCCATAGACAGAAGAAGCTGGTGGGCTATAGTCCATGGGGTCACAAAGAGTTGGACATGATTGAGTGACTAACACTTTCACTTTTTCTTTTCATAGCTGATTCATGCTATTGTACAGCAGAGCCTAACACAACTGTTGTAAAGCAATTAAAATTTAATTAGCTTTTTATTTTGTGTTGGGATATAGTTGATTAGCAATATTGTGATAGTTTCAGGTGGACAGCAAAGGGACTCAGCCATACATATATATGTCTCAATTCTTCTCCAAATCCCTCTCCCATCCAGCCTGGCACATAACATTGAGCAGAGTTCCTTGTGCATACAGTAGGTCCTTGTTGGTTATTCATTTTAAATAAAGCAGTGTACATGCTGATTCCAGACTCCCTAACTATCCCTTCCCTTTATCCTAAAAATACACCCCCCCCAACAAAAAATAAATGAATAGGTATTTGCCAGTTGGAAAAGGAGAGGAACCAACATCTGGGGAAAATGAGCAACTTAGGGATTACACCTGTTCTCTGTATATCATTGGCTCTTAACTGGGGGTGAGTTTGCCCCCCCCCCACCTTGGGGACATTTGCAATGTCTGGAGACATTTTTGGCTGTCACTACTGAGCAGGGGCTACTGGCATCTGGGTGGTGGAGAGAAGGGATGCTGCTAAGCACCTCACAGTGCACAGGATGGCCACCACCCCCAACAGCAAAGAATGATCTTGCCCCAAATATTAAGAAAGCTTGCACTGGATGTTGGAGAGCTAGAGAGAGGACAGCCTACAGGATCTTGGTCTCATCCATTCAGGCTCTTCTTGGAGGCTCTTGTTCCCAAGTTGTTGGCTTTGACTTACCCCATCTAGGATCTCAGAGTATCAGGACTGAGTGGGACAATCCTGGGGATCTGTAAACAAATGCTTACCCAGAAGTGAGAAAAAGAAACAAGTGACTCCAAGGGAGGGAGGCTAAGAAACTCTGGAAACTGATGATATTTGGGGAATGCAGCCTTTAGTTACCAAAGTTTTGTTCTCAACCTGTTGAGACTTGATCTAAGATATGAGTCCATTTGATCAGGCATTCATTGCATTGTGGTATAATGCACAAAACAAAATTTACCATTTTCTCCATTTTATAATATACAATTAATTCAGTGGCAGTAAATATATTCACGATGTGGAACTTCCATCTGTATCTATTTCCAGAACTTTCTCAGCATCCACAAAGGAAACGCCATACCCATTAGTAGTCACTCCCCTTTCTTCCCTTCCCCAGCCCCTGGTAACCACCGATATGTTTTAAATTCCTACATGAATTTTCATAGTAGCTCTACTCACATGAGTGCAAACATGGAAACAACCTGAAGGTTCATTAGGGAATTTGGGATGGACAGGTATACATTGTTATATTTAAAGTGGATCACCAACAGGGACCTATTGTATAGCTCAGGGAACTCTGCTCAGTGTTATGTGGAAGCCTGGATGACAGGAGAGTCTGGGGGAGAATGCCTACATGTCTATGTACGACTGAATCCCTTTGCTGTCCACCTGAAGCTACAATATTGTTAATCAACTATAATCCAAACTAAAACTATATACTTATAATCAGCTATAATGCAAAATAAAAGTTTAATTTAAAAAATACTCACTCCTATGGATAGATCAGGCAAACAGAAAATTAGCAAGGAAACACAAACTTTAAATGATACAGTGGACCAGTTAGACCTAACTGTTATCTATAGGACATTTCACCCCAAAATAATAAATTTCACCTTTTCTCAAGTGCACATAGAACATTCTCCAGGATAGATCACCTCCTAGGCCATAAATCTAGCCTTAGTAAGTTAAAAAAAATTGAAATCATTTCAAGCATCTTTTCTAATTACAAAGCAGTAAGATTAGATGTCAAGTACAGGAAAAAAATATTAAAACATATGGAGGCTAAACAACATGCTTCTGAATAACCAACAAATCACAGAAGAAATAAAAAAAGAACTCAAAATATGGATAGAAACAAATGAAAATGAAAAAAAAGGACAATCCAAAACCTATGGGATTCAAAAATATCAGTGCTAAGGGGAAGGTTCATAGCAATAGAAGCTTACCTCAAGAAACAACAGAAAAATCAAATAAATAACCTAACTCTACACCTAAAGCAACTAGAAAAAGAGGAAATTAAGACCCAAGGGTCAGTACAAGGAAAGAAGTCATAAAAATTAGGGCAGAAATAAATGAAAAAGAAACAAAGGAGACCATAGCAAAAATCAACAAAAGTAAAAGCTGGTTCTTTGAGAAGATAAATAAAATAGACAAACCATTAGCAAGACTCATCAAGAAAAAAAGGGAGAAGAGTCAAATCAACAAAATCAGAAATGAAAATGGAGAAATCAAAACAGACGACACAGAAATACAAAGGATCATAAGAGACTACTATCAGCAGTTATATGCCAATAAAATGGACAACTAGGAAGAAATGGACAAATTTTTAGAAAAGTATAACCTTCCAAAACTGAACTAGGAAGAAATAGAAAATCTTAATGGATCCATCACAAGCACAGAAATCGAAACTATAATCAAAAATCTTCCAACAAACAAAAGCCCAGGACCAGATGGCTTCACAGGTGAATTCTACCAAAAATTTAGAGAAGAGCTAACACCTATCCTACTCAAACTCTTCCAGAAAATTGCAGAGGAAGGTGGGCTGCCAAACTCATTCTATGAAAACAACATCACCCTAATACCAAAACCAGACAAAGATGCCACAAAAAAGAAAACTACAGGCCAATATTACTGATGAACATAGATGCAAAAATCCTCAGCAAAATTCTAGCAAACAGAATCCAACAACATATTAAAAAGATCATGACCAAGTGAGCTTTATCCCAGGGATGCAAGGATTCTTCAACATTCACAAATCAATCAATGTGATACACCACATTAACAAATTGAAACATAAAAACCATATAATTATCTCAATAGATGTAGACAAAGCCTTTGACAAAGTTCAACATCCATATATGATAAAAATCTCTCCAGAAAGCAGGCATAGAAGGAACATACCCCAACATAATAAAAGCCATATATGATAAACCCACAGCAAACATTATCTTCATTGGTGAAAAACTGAAAGCATTTTCCTAAAGTCAGGAACAAGACAAGAGTGCCCACTCTCACCAGTACTATTCAACACAGTTTTGGAAGTTTTAGCCACAGCAATCAGAGAAAGAAAGGAAATAAAAGGAATCCAGATTGGAAAAGAAGTAAAACTCTCACTGTTTGCAGATGACATGATCCTCTACATAGAAAACCCTAAAGACACCACAGAAAATTACTAGAGCTAATAAGTGAATATAGTAAAGTCACAGGATATAAAATTAACATACAGAAATCCCTTTCAATCCTATACACTAACAATGAGAAAACAGAGAAATTAAAGAAACAATTCCATTCACCATTGTGATGAAAAGAATAAAATACGTAAGAATAAATCTATCTAAAGAAACAAAAGATCTATATATAGAAAACTATAAAACACTGATGAAAGAAATCAAGGATGACACAAATAGATGGAGAAATATATTATGTTCGTGGATCAGAAGAATCAATATAGCAAAAATAAGTACACTACCCAAAGCAATCTATATATTCATCACAATGCTTATCAAGCTACCAATGGTATTTTTCAGAGAATTAGAAGAAACAATTTCACAATTTGTATGGAAATACAAAAAACCTTGAGTAGCCAAAGCAATCTTGAGAAAGAAGAATGGAACTGGAGGAATCAACCTGCCTGACTTCAGGCTCTACTACAAAGCCACAGTCATCAAGACAGTATGGTACTGGCACAAAGACAGAAATATAGATCAATGGAACAAAATAGAAAGACCAGAGATAAATCCACACACCTATGAACACCTTATCTTTGACAAAGGAGGCAAGAATATACAATGGAAAAAAGACAATCTCTAACAAGTGGTGCTGGTAAAACTGGTCAACCACTTGTAAAAGAATGAAACTAGAACACTTTCTAACACCAGACACAAAAATAAATTCAAAATGGATTAAAGATCTAAACACAAGACCAGAAACTATAAAACTCCTAGAGGAGAACATAGGCAAAACACTCTCTGACTTAAATCACAGCTGGATCCTCTATGACCCACTTCCCAGAATATTGGAAATAAAAGCAAAAATAAACAAATGTGACCTCATTAAAATGAAAAGCTTCTGCACAACGAAGGAAACTATGAGCAAGGTGAAAAGACAGCCTTCAGAATGGAAGAAAATAATAGCAAATGAAGCAACTGACAAAGAATTAATCTCAAAAATATACAAGGAACACCTGAAGCTCAATTCCAGAAAAATAAACGACCCAATCAAAAAATGGGCCAAAGAACTAAATAGACATTTCTCCAAAGAAGATATACAGATGGGTAACAAATACATGAAAAGATGCTCAACATCACTCATAATCAGAGAAATGCAAATCAAAGCCACAATGAGGTACCATCTCACGCCGGTCAGAATGGCTGCTATCCAAAAGTCTACAAGCAATAAATGCTGGAGAAGGTGTGGAGAAAAGGGAACTCTCTTACACTGTTGGTGGGAATGCAAACTAGTACAACCACTATGGAGAACAGTGTGGAGATTCCTTAAAAAACTGGAAATAGAACTGCCATATAACCCAGCAATCCCACTTCTAGGCATACACACCAAGGACACCAGAATTGAAAGAGACACGTGTACCCCAATATTCATTGCAGCACTGTTTATAATAGCTAGGACATGGGGATAAGAAAGCTGTGGTACATATACACAATGGAATATTATTCAGCTATTAAAAAGAATGCATTTGAATCAGTTCTAATGAGGTGGATGAAACTGGAGCCTATTATACAGAGTGAAGTAAGTCAGAAAGAAAAACACCAATATAGTCTATTAATGCATATATGTGGAATTTAGAAAGATGGTAACAATGACCCTATATGTGAGACAGCAAAAGAGACACAGATATAAAGAACAGACTTTTGGACTCTGTGGGAGAAGGTGAGAGTGGGATGGTTTGAGAATAGTATTGAAACATGTATATTACCTTATGTGAAATAGATCACCAGTCCAAGTTCGATGCATGAAACGGGGCACTCAAAGCCGGTGCACTGGGACAACCCTGAGGAATGGGATAGGGAGTGAGTTGGGAGGGGAGTTCAGGATGGGGAACACATGTACACTCGTGGCTGATTCATGTCAATGTATGGCAAAAACCACAATATTGCAAAGTATTAGCCTTCAATTAAAATTAATTAATTAATTTAAAAAAGCCTTTAAAAAAATTTTAAGAAAAAAATAGGTGATTGGGTAAACAAAATTCGGTCTATCCATAAAGGGATATTGTTTGGCTATGAAAAAGTGGGAAGTTCTTCATATATGGATTCAAATGCATTCTTCAATGTGGATGAACCTCAGAAACATTATGCCGAGTGAAAGAAGCCAGATCTCAAAAGCTACATAGTGTATGAGTCCATATTGCCCAGAGCAGGCCAAACAACAGAGGTGGAAAGTAGATTTATATTTTCGTCCCTTTACAGTTGACAGTGCCTAATAAGAAATATCACATAAAAATTGGTACTTTATTTATAAAGAGATATTGAAATCTCATTAAACTGAAGTTACTGAGCACAGACAATATACATGTACTCATTTAGTGTATGATTTAATTTTCATAGATAGCGCCTATTGTTTTCCAGGTCATAGTCCAAGAATAATTCATTAACTTCTCAAAAACTTCTTTGAGACAGGTATAGAGAAACAGAGGCACAGAGAGGTGTACAAATTGCTCAGTTTCACACAGTGGGGAGAGCAGGGATTTGAAGTCTGTCAGCTGACTCTCTCATCCCTTTGTCAGATGGCTGTGTGGCATTGCCTCAGAACACACAGATAGGCTCATGGGATCTGGAAAACAACCAGAACATTATTTTTACACTGTGTCTTGCCTCAGATTCCTTGCATGAATAACTCAGGTCCAGAAGAGAAATCTGATTGATGCATGTTAAGTTAGAGATGTGCACATGTCCAAATGACTGTAGCCATGGAATAGGGATGTCTCATGGTATTTGACATCCAGGCAAATCCCAAAACAGTCCATCCTGAAGGAAATCAATCCTAAATATTCATTGGAAGGACCAATGCTGAAGTTGAAGCTCCAATACTTTAGCCACCTGATGTGAAGAGCTGACTCATTAGAAAAGACTCTGATGCTGGGAAAGATTGAAGGCAGGAGAAGGGGATGACAGAGGATGAGATGGTTTGGTGGCATCAGTGACTCAATGAACATGAGTTTGAGCAAGCTCCAGGAGATGGTGATGGACAGAGAAGCCTGGCATGCTGCAGTCCATAGGGCCGCAAAGAGTTGGACACGACTGAGCCACTGAACAACAACAACAGCAACATGGTATTTGAAGCTCTGAAAAGAATAAGACTTATCAGAAGGGAGTAGAAGGGCAGAGAAGCAATGGTTGGAAGCTTTTTCCATTTTTGGAAGATGTAGAAGTGATGGGGACAGCTAGGCATGGGTTCTGCCATTTTGACAGCTGCACCATAAACAAGTTGCTTAGACTCAAATATTTTCAGTGTGTATTCTCAAGATACTTTGTGCTTAGTCGCTCAGCCATTTCTGACTCTTTGCCACCCCATGGACTGTAGCCCACCTGGCTCCTCTGTCCATGGGGATTCTCCAGGCAAGAAGACTGGAGTGGGTTGCCGTGCTCTCCTCCAGGGTATCTTCCCAACCCAGGAACTGAACCCAGGTCTCCTGCATTGCAGGCAGATTCTTTACCATCTGAGCAATCAGGAAAGCCCAAGAACACTGGAGTAGGTAGCCTAACCCTTCTTTAGACAGTGATAAAAACAGCACACACACCCTCCTCCCCCACAATATTGATGAGAAGATTAAATCATAGGAGGCACAGAGTAGAAATTCAGCCAAGGTCACCTGTCATTTATCAGGATCAGGAGCAGTCCCTGGGGCAGAGCCAGGAATGATGGAAGCTGAAGACCTTCCATCCACTAGCTGATCTCTCCATGTCACACCTCACTTCAGGAACAGCCCCCATGCAAGGAGGCAACTTCTCATCAGCAGCTGAATTCATCCTCATCGGCTTCTCCACCTTCCCCCACCTTCAGCTGATGTTCTTCCTGCTCTTCCTGCCGATGTACCTGTTCACGCTGCTGGGGAACCTGCTCATCATGGCCACCGTCTGGAGTGAGCGCAGCCTCCACACCCCCATGTACCTTTTCCTGTGCGCCCTCTCCACCTCCGAGGTCCTCTACACCTTTGCTGTCATCCCGCGCATGCTGGCCGACCTGCTCTCCACTGACCACTCCATTGCTTTGAGAGCCTGCGCCAGCCAGATGTTCTTCTCCTTCATGTTTGGCTTCACCCACTCCTTCCTGCTCACTGTCATGGGCTACGACCGCTACGTGGCCATCTGCCACCCCCTGCGCTACAACGTGCTCATGAGCCCCCGAGGCTGTGCCTGCCTGGTGGCCTGGTCCTGGGCTGGAGGCTCAGTCATTGGCTTGGTCGTGACAGTAGCCATTTTCCAACTAACTTTCTGTGGATCTAATGAGATCCATCATTTTGTTTGCCATGTGCAGGCTCTTCTGAAGTTGGCCTGTGGAGAAAATGTCTCCATTCTGGCCATGGGCTTAGGACTTGTGTGTATTACCGCCCTGTTGGGCTGCTGTCTCCTCATCCTCCTCTCTTACGCCTTCATCGTGGCCACCATCTTGAGGATCCCTTCAGCTGAGGGCCGGCACAAAGCCTTCTCCACATGTGTGTCCCACCTCACCGTGGTGATAGAGCACTATGGCTTTGCTTCTGTCATCTACCTCAAGCCCAAGGGTCCCCAGTCTCTGGAAATAGACACCTTGATGGGCATCACCTACACGGTCCTCACTCCCTTCCTGAGCCCCATCATCTTCAGTCTCAGGAACAAGGAGCTGAAGATCGCCATGAAGAAGACCTTCCTCAGCAAACTCTAGCCAGAAAAAAAAGAAAAGTGATTATCTGGGAGGAATTCCTTGGATATAGTTAAATCAGGTTACCGGAGGCTACTGTTAGAGATGGCACCCTGTAAGCACATAATAGCCTATATTTGCCTAATGCTGTATGGTTTATAAGGACCCTTGTAGGCAACATTCAAATGTTTGCAAAATGGTTAAACATCATTCTCCATATATTCTTGGTCGAAAGATGTATGTGATGACAACACTGAGAAAGTCAGATTTATTGATTCCTATTTCTTGCACAACGCTTTGTCCGGTAGCATTAAACCTGGAATTTGTTCTTCTGTCAGAAACCAGGGTGATCTAATTACTCCCATCACCATAAACCCAATTGCTAAGAGAAAAGTGATAGCTCACAGTGAATAATATTGGATTCGTGATCTCTGAAGAAGAAGATATAGCTTTGGGGACCAGGCTTGATCACTCACTCAGAGTTTTTGTGTGGCAGAAGTTTTATTACAGTGAAAAGGGACAGAAAACGCTTCTGACATAGACATCAGAAGGGGAATGGAGAGTGTCCCACTTGCTAGTCTTATCAAGGCCTTATATACTTTTATTAAAGCCACTACCACAATGTAAGTTATCTTGTCATCTTAAGATAACAAGATTAATCACAAGGTTCTTGTTAGAAAGGAGGAACATGTCCTCCAATAGTTGTCTATTGTTGTTATATAATCATTAGTACAGAGCATAAGGAAAAAGATACCTTTGAGCAAGATGTGTTATTTTGTTGTATAATCATTAGCTCTGGGCTTAAAGAAAGTTAAAGACTGTTGTCATAACAACTCAGAATTTAAGAAGAAATCTCTTATGTGACTAAGATCAAGTAATGTAGAAAAAAAAGTCTGTCCCTTTTTGCTTCTTGAGAGCCCCATACCCCTTTCTCCTCCTTGGGAACCCTGGACTTCTTATCAACCTACCCTAGACTTCTTATCAACTCTGTAAAAAGGAATAGGTCAAGCCTCCACCCTAGCTTGTGAGGCTACAAAAGTCTAAGCCAGATTACAGTAGAGGAAAGCAAAACACCCCTGAATTTTAACATTGCATGGATCTATGCAGTAGCAGTTAGAAACAGTAATAAGCAGCCTCAGAAAAAGTCAGGGAACCACCACATTTCAAATGTGAATCTTGAGCAGCTGTAGAGAAAAGTCTCCAGAGTTGAATTAAGGAAAAAGTCCCACCATAAGAAATCGCTTTCTCTGTGAGAGAGTGACATTGCACACAAGTTAGTGTGGAACTGTTTGTTGAACAATGACGAGTGCAGAGCCCAGGATTAAATTTATTCCTTAGTCAAAATGTGTAATGATCCCTTGGGTGTGAGGGGAAGATTTAAAGTTGACCACACATAATAGTACTTATAATTTGTTGAAAGCATGTGTACTCAAGAGAATGACAAATACAGTATAATATCTCTTATAAATGGAATCTGAAAAAGATAAACTCATAAAAAACAGAGAGTGGAATGTTGATTACCAGGGAATGAGGGGCGTTGGAGAGATGTTGTTTAAGGGCACAAACTTGCAACCAGTAGATCAATCAGAAGATAAATAAGCTCTGGGGGTCTAAAGTACAGCACAGTGATCATAGACAATAATAATGTATTAGAAATTTCAAAGTTGCTAAGACTCTAGATCTTAATTGTTCCACTACAAAAAGTTACAATAATTATGTGATATTAGAGATGTGTTGGTTAACACTGCAGTGATAATCATATTGTGATAAATAAATGTATCAAATCATACTGTATACCATAGACTTACTCGATGTTATCTGGCAATCATATCTCAATGTTTAAAAAAGTTTCATTGGCAAAGTGAAATTGTTTTGGAATATGAATTTTTACAGCTATTTAAAATAACAATTTATAACACTTAATGGAGACTAGGTTATGGTGATACTGCTACACACAACAACAACCATGAACCACAAATGTGTGGTCAGTTCATTTCAGTCGCTCAGTCGTGTCTGACTCTTTGCGACCCCATGAATTTCAGCACGCCAGGCCTCCCTGTCCATCACCAACTCCCGGAGTTCACTCAGACTCATGTCCATTGAGTCTGTGATGCCATCAAGCCATATCATTCTCTGTCATCCCCTTCTCCTCCTGCCTCCAATCCCTCCCAGCATCAGAGTCTTTTCCAATGAGTCAGCTCTTCAATGAGGTGGCCAAAGTACTGGAGTTTCAGCTTTAGCATCATTCCCTCCAAAGAAATCCCAGGGCTGATCTCCTTCAGAATGGATTGGTTGGAACTCCTTGCAGTCCAAGGGACTCTCAAGAGTCTTCTCCAACACCACAGTTCAAAAGCATCAATTCTTCAGCGCTCAGCTTTCTTCACAGTCCAACTCTCACATCCATACATGACCACAGGAAAAACCATAGCCTTGACTAGATGGGCCTTAGTCAGCAAAGTAATGTCTCTGCTTTTCAATATGCTATCTAGGTTGGTCATAATTTTTCTTCCAAGGAGTAAGCGTCTTTTAATTTCATGGATGCAACCACCATCTGCAGTCATGTCCAAACAGGCTGTAGCCCACCAGGCTCCTCTGCCCATGGAATTTTCCAGGCAAGAATGCTGGAGTGTGTTGCCATTTTCTACTTCAGGGGATCTTTCTGACCCAGGGATCGAACTCACATCCCCTGTGTCTCCTGCATTGGCAGGCACGTTCTTTACCATTGTGCCTTCTGGGAAGTCCATGTACACAATAACAAAATAGAGTTGAAATGCATAAGCAATAAATTAATCAAATTAGCCAAAGTTAAAAAAAATGAGTATTCATGTTTAAGTTGAAGTGTAACTATACATCATTTATCTCAAATCTACATTCAGTCTTTCTCCATAAGTTGAACCTCTGTTTAATAATTATTTGAGGTCTCCTGTGTGCCAAATCCTGTTCTAGTTTTGGGAGAATAGAGTTTTGGGAGAATAGAGATGGGTTTATTGCTAGCCCCTGTCTTTGAAGAGTTCCCATGATCCGTGGTGGAAAGACATACAGAGAAATGTCAGGGCTCTCACCAAGATATGGACCAGATGCTAAGAACCACCAAAAGGGGCATGACTCTGCAGCTGGGGAGCATCAGCCAGGTCTTCCCTCATTCTGTACTCCAGCAGCTCTCACCAGTGCTTCCAGAGGACACTTAGTTCTGTAGGGAAGGTTTTGTAGACATTTTTGGTTGTTACAACCAAAGGAGGAGGAAATGTGCTATAATATCTAGTGGGTAAAGGTAAGGGATGCTGCTCAGCACCCTACAATGCACAAAACAGATCCCACTGCAAAGAATGAGCCAGTCCCAAATGTCAATAGTGCCAAGTAATAAACCCTGATGTAATACTTAACAAACATTTATTGAGCACCCACTATGTGTGTTAAACACTTTTTTAGATGCTATAGGGGATCCATTGTTGAAGTATTTAGATGTGACCCTGATTCCAGTGTTCAAGAAAGCAAACAGTAGTGGAGAGATAAAGATGTGACTATTTTTTAAAAATCACACTAATTAATATACATGATCTATTGTGATTAAAAGGTACAAGGAAAAGAAAGAAGTCACTATGAGGGCTTATAACAGGAGTGATGACCTAGTATGGGAAAATTAGGGAAGGCTTTCCTGAGAAGGTGACATTTAAGGTCAGACTCAAGGATGTGTAGAATATGCCAGAGGAAGGGTATTTCAGGTAGAATCAACAGCATGTGCAAAGTCCCTGATGTCTGAGCATGCTTGGTTTTTTTCCAGGAACAGCCAGGAAGTTAGAAAAGCTGGAGAGCTGGGGAGGGCTGGGATATAATGTTGAAGATGAAGCATGATCTCTTGACCACAGGAGAGTTTATACTGTGTCCCAAGGGTATAAGCAGACAGGTCACTTTTCAAGTGATCCCTTCTCTTCAACTTTTTGGAGTAGTTTGAGAAGGATACATATTAGCTCTTCTTTATATGTTTGATTGAATTTTCCTGTGAATCTGTCCAGTCCTAGACTTTTGTTTGCTGAGCAACCATTAGGTCAATAATGAAAACAAAAGAGAATTTTTAAAAATATTGGAAGACAGAAAAATGGATATGCAACATACCAAAACTTGGGATACAGCAAAAGTAGTTCTAAGAGGGAAGTTTATTTTGATAAACATCTATGTTAAGAAGAAAACAGAGACTCTCAAATAAAGAAATTAATTTTCAATCTCAAGGAATTAGAAAAAGAAGAACAAAGGCTAAAGTTAGTAGAAAGAAGGAAAAAAAAAAACAGGTAAAGTTGTGTCTGACTCTTCGCGACCCCATGGACTGCAGCCTACCAGGCTCCTCCGTCCATGGGATTTTCCAGGCAAGTGTACTGGAGTGAGGTGCCATTGCCTTCTCCAACTAATTCACTAGTTAGTAGAAAGAAGGAAATAAAACAGGTAAAAGCAGAAGTAAAAAACAGACTAGAAAAATAACAGATAAGATCAATGAAAATAAGAGCTGATTCTTTGGAAAGATAAACAAAATAGACAAACCTTTATGTAGACTAAACAGAAAAAATAAAGAGAATGCATATGAAACTAGAAATGAAAAAGGGAATATTGCAACTGATATCACAAAAATGAAAAAGATCATAAGAGACTGTAACAATTATACACAACAAAATGGACAACCTAGAAGAAGAAATGATTAACTCCTCAAAATCCAAAGACTGACTCATAAAGGAATAGAAAATATGAACATATCAAAACAAATAAAGAAATTGAATCAATAATCAAAAACCTTGAGTCCAGTTTTTGTTTAGATGTTAACCCTTCTCTAAATGTTTCATAGAATTAGAAAAGAAAAGCCCAGAACCAGCTGTTTTGCAGATTAGTTCTACAAAGAATCAATTCCAATCATTTTCAAACTCTTCTAAAAAATTGAAGAAAGTGAACCCTTACAAACTCAGTTTAAATGACTGCTTTGCCCTGACATCACAAGATAACAACACTACAAGATTAAAAAAAATAACAGGCCAATATCCTTGACGAATACAGGTACAAATAATCTCAACAAAATACTAGGAAATCAAATTTAAAAGTCCATTAAAAGCTTTTCTGCATCCATTGAGATGATCATATGGTTTTTATTCTTCAATTTGTTAATGTGGTGTATCACATTGATTGATTTGTATATACTGAAGAATCATTGCATCCCTGGCATAACATGGTGTAGGATCCTTTTAATATGCTGTTTGCTAGTATTTTGTTAAGAATTTTTGTGTGTATATTCATCAGAGATATTGGCCTGTATTTTGCTTTTTTATGGTATTTTTGACTTGTTTTGGTATCAAGGTGATAAATGAGCTTGGAAGTGTTCTTTCCTCTACAATTTTTTGGGAAGTTTAAGAAGGGTAGGTGTTAACTATTCTCTAGATGTCTCATAGAATTAGCCTTTGAAGCCATCTGGTCCTGGAATTCTGTTTGTTGGGTGTTTTGAAATCACAGTTTCAGTTTCAAATCTTGTGATTGGTCTGTTTACATATCCTATTTCTCCTGGTTCAGTCTTGAAAAGTTGTACTTTTTAAGCTCATGCAGCTCAATATATATAAAATAGCAACAACAAACAACTCAATCCAAAATCAGTGGAAGATCTAAGTAGACATTTTTTTCAAAGACAAACAGATGGTGAAAAAGCACATGAAAAGATGCTCAACAGGCAGGAAGGCCAGGGGTCTCCAAACGGAGGAAATAGGCTGCAAGCGTCAGACATTTTTTTCTCTCTTAAGTGGCAGGAGGAAACAAACTAGCAATATTTTTTTCCTTCTCTATACACATTTAAAAGGAGGTTTCTTTTAAAATACTGTGTTGCCATAATGACACCTGGTTTCACCTGAAGGTAACTATTTTCAAACCTTGAGTTAACCAATGCAGTTTTCTTATGGAAATGTTTGTCTATCTATCTTAATATACTATGCATTTACCCTAAACTCTGTCTTCAAGTCGGTTCTGCCTAATGGCTCAGAACCCACTTGACAAACCAGTATGTTATACTCAGGCATTGTTCCCCTAATCTATGTAAATGAAACTATTTGTATGGTAATCTGCCCTTCTACAAGATTCAAATCAATCTTTTGATGGCCTGTCTGGTGCCAAGATTATCCCAAAATACATGTTATGGGTGAGGGGCCTGGTGCCATCCTGAGTTTTAAGACATTCCTTTCTTTCATTAACAGACTGCTAGTGACTATATAACATCCAGCTGAAGACTAGCAGGGGGGTACTCTTTCTGCCCCCTTCTGATGCCTATGTCAGAAGCTTTCTCTCTCTCCTTTATGTTGTAACAAAACTTTATTACACAAAAGTTCTGAGCGATCGAGCCTCATCTCTGGCCTCGGATTGGAATTCTTCTCCTCCAGAGGCCAAGAATCTCGGTGTCTTTTTCTGGGTCAACAACAACCTTTCAAACATTGGTAATTATTGGAGAAATACAAATCAAAACTATAATGAGGCATCACCTCAGGCCAGTCAGAATGGCCACCATCAAAAAGGCTATAAACAATAAATACTGGAGAGAGTGTGGAGAAAAGGCTTCCCTCCTACATCGTTGGCAGGAATGTAATTTGGTACAGCCACTATGAAAGTTTCTTTAAAAATTAAAATAGAGTTACCATCTGATACAGCAATCTCACTCGGGCATATACATAGAGAAAACCATAATTAGAAAATGTATATGCACCCCAATGTTCACTCTTTGCAATAGCCAGGACATGGAAGCAACCTAAATGTCCATTGACAGAAGAGTGGTAAAGAAGATGTGTATATATTTTTTTATATATATATACACACACATATATGTATCTGTGTGTATATATATATATAAAGGAATATTGCTCTACCATAAAAAAGAATGAAATAATGCCATTTGCAGAAACATGGATGGAACTAGAGATTATCATAGTAAGTGAAGTAAGTCAGACAGAGAAAGATAAATATTCATGATAACATTCATATGTAGAATCTAATTTTAAAAGTGATATATAGTTTCTGGTCTTACATTTAGATCTTTAATCCATTTTGAGTTTATTTTTGTGTATGGTGTTAGAAAGTGATCTAGTTTCATTCTTTTACAAGTGGTTGACCAGTTTTCCCAGCACCACTTGTTAAAGATATTGTCTTTAATCCATTGTATATTCTTGCCTCCTTTGTCAAAGATAAGGTGTCCATAGGTGTATGGATTTATCTCTGGGCTTTCTATTTTGTTCCATTGATCTATATGTCTGTCTTTGTGCCGGTACCATACTGTCTTGATGACTGTGGCTTTGTAGTAGAGCCTGAAGTCAGGCAGGTTGATTCCTCCAGTTCCATTCTTCTTTCTCAAGATTGCTTTGGCTATTCGAGGTTTTTTGTGTTTCCATTCAAATGGTGAAATTATTTGTTCTAGTTCTGTGAAAAATACTGCTGGTAGCTTGATAGGGATTGCATTGAATCTATAGATTGCTTTGGGTAGTATACTCATTTGCACTGTATTGGTTCTTCTGATCCATGAACATGGTATATTTCTCCATCTATTAGTGTCCTCTTTGATTTCTTTCATCAGTGTTTTATAATTTCGTATATATAGGTCTTTAGTTTCTTTAGGTAGATATATACCTAAGTATTTTATTCTTTTCGTTGCAATGGTGAATGGAATTGTTTCCTTAATTTCTTTTTCTACTTTCTCATTATTAGTGTATAAGAATGCAAGGGATTTCTGTGTGTTGATTTCATATCCTGCAACTTTACTATATTCATTGATTAGCTCTAGTAATTTTCTGGTGGTGTCTTTAGGGTTTTCTATGTAGAGCATCATGTCATCTGCAAACAGTGAGAGTTTTACTCCTTCTTTTCCAATTTGGATTCCTTTTATTTATTTTTTTTTTCTGCTCTGATTGCTGTGGCCAAAACTTCCAGAACTATGTTGAATAGTAGCGGTGAAAGTGGGCACCCTTGTCTTGTTCCTGACTTTAGGGGAAATGCTTTCAATTATTCACCATTGAGGATAATGTTTGCTGTGGGTTTGTCATATATAGCTTTTATTTCGTTGAGGTATGTTCCTTCTATTCCTGCCTTCTTTAGAGTTTTTATCATAAATGGATGTTGAATTTTGTCAAAGGCCTTCTCTGCATCTATTGAGATAATCATATGGCTTTTATTTTTCAATTTGTTAATGTGGTGAATTACATTGATTGATTTGCAGATATTGAAGAATACTTGCATCCCTGGGATAAAGCCCACTTGGTCACGGTGTATGATCTTTTTAATGTGTTGTTGGATTCCGATGGCTAGAATTTTGTTAAGGATTTTTGCATCTATGTTCATCAGTGATATTGGCCTGTAGTTTTCTTTTTTGTGCATCTTTGTCAGGTTTTGGTATTAGGGTGATGGTGGCCTCATAGAATGAGTTTGGAAGTTTGCCTTCCTCTGCAATTTTCTGGAAGAGTTTGAGTAGGATAGGTGTTAGCTCTTCTCTAAATTTTTGGTAGAATTCAGCTGTGAAGCCGTCTGGACCTGGGCTTTTGTTTGCTGGAAGATTTCTGATTACAGTTTCAATTTCCGTGCTTGTGATGAGTCTGTTAAGATTTTCTATTTCTTCCTGGCTCAGTTTTGGAAAGTTGTACTTTTCTAAGAATTTGTCCATTTCTTCCACATTGTCCATCTTATTGGCATAAAATTGCTGATAATAGTCTCATGATCCTTGGTATTTCTGTGTTGTCTGTTGTGATCTCTCCATTTTCATTTCTAATTTTATTGATTTGATTTTTCTCCCTTTGTGTCTTGGTGAGTCTGGCTAGTGGTTTGTCAATTTTATTTATCTTTTCAAAGAACCAGCTTTTGGCTTTGTTGATTTTTGCTATGGTCTCTTTTGTTTCTTTTGCATTTATTTTTGCCCTAATTTTTAAGATTTCTTTCCTTCTACTAACTCTGGGGTTCTCCATTTCTTCCTTTTCTAGCTGCTTTAGGTGTAGAGTTAGGTTATTTATTTGACTTTTTTCTTGTTTCTTGAGGTATGCCTGTATTGCTATGAGCTTTCCTCTTAGCATTGCTTTCATAGTGTCCCACAGGTTTGGGGTTGTTGTGTTTTCATTTTCATTCGTTTCTATGCATATTTTGATTTCTTTTTTGATTTCTTCTGTGATTTGTTGGTTATTCAGAAGCGTGTTGTTCAGCTTCCATTTATTGGAATTGTTAATAGTTTTTCTCCTGTAATTGAGATCTAATCTTAATGCATTATGGTCAGAAAAGATGCTTGGAATGATTTCAATTTTTTTGAATTTATAAAGGTTAGATTTATGGCCCAGGATGTGATCTCTCCTGGAGAAGGTTCCATTAGCACTTGAGAAAAAGGTGAAATTCATTGTTTGGGGGTGAAATGTCCTATAGATATCAGTTAGATCTAACTGGCCTATTATAAATCACAGCATGAGCCTCTATGATCCACCTCCAAGAATACTGGAAATACAAGTAAAAATAAACAAACAGGATCTAATTAAAATTAAAAGCTTCTGCACAACAAAGGAAACTGTAAGCAAGGTGAAAAGGCAGCTTTCGGAATGGGAGAAAATAATAGCAAATGAAGCAACTAACAAACAACTAATCTCAAAAATATACAAGCAACTTATGCAGCTCAGTTCCAGAAAAATAAACGACCCAATCAAAAAATGGGCCAAAGAACTAAATAGACATTTCTCCAAAGAAGACATATGGATGGCTAACAAACACATGAAAAGATGCTTAACATCACTCATTATCAGAGAAATGCAAATCAAGACCACAATGAGGTACCATTTCACACCAGTCAGAATGACAGCGATCCAAAAATCTACAAGCAATAGATGCTGGAGAGGGTGTGGAGAAAAGGGAACCCTCTTACATTGTTGGTGGGAATGCAAACTAGTACAGCCACTATGGAGAACAGTGTGGAGATTCCTTAAAAAATTGCAAATATAACTGCCTTATGACCCAGCAATCCCACTGCTGGGCATACACACTGAAGAAACCAGAATTGAAAGAGACACGTGTACCTCAATGTTCATCGCAGCACTGTTTATAATAGCCAGAACATGGAAGCAACCTAGATGTCCATCAGCAGATGATTGGTTAAGAAAGCTGTGGTACATATACACAATGGAGTATTACTCAGCCATTAAAAAGAATACATTTGAATCAGTTCTGATGAGGTGGATGAAACTGGAGCCTATTATACAGAGTGAGGTAAGCCAGAAAGAAAAACACCAATACTGCATACTAACACATATATATGGAATTTAGAAAGATGGTAATGATAACCCTGTATGCGAGACAGCAAAAGAGACAGAGATGTTTAGAATGGACTTTTGGACTCTGAGGGAGAGGGAGAGGGTGGGATGATTTGGGAGAATGGCATTGAAACATGTATACTATCATGTGAGAAACAAATTGCCAGTCTATATTCAATACAGGATACAGGATGCTTGGGGCTGGTGCACGGGGGTGATACAGAGAGATGATATGGGGTGGGAGGTGGGAGGGGGGTTCAGGATTGGGAACTCATGTACACCTGTGGCTGATTCATGTCAATATATGGCAAAACCAATACAGTATTATAAGGCAAAATAAAGTGAAAATAAAAATTTTTTAAAGTAAAATAAAATATTGTTTTATTGTTGTTTCCTAAAAAAGAAATAAATAAAAGTGATATAAATGAACTTATTTAGAAAACAGAAACAGACTCTGAGGCTTTGAAAAGAAGCTACAGTTACTGAAGGAGAAACATGAGGGGGAGGGATAAACTATGAATTTAGGAGTAACATATAGACAATACTATATGTAAAATAGATAACTTACAAGGACCTATTGTATAGCACAGGGAATTCTCTCTACTCAATATTCTGTAATAACCTATATATGAAAAGAATTTGAAAAGGAATGAATATATGTATATGTTATAACATGAATCAATATGCTGCTCACTTGAAAGTAATGCAACACTGTAAATCAACTATACACCAATAAAAATTTTTTAAAAAAAGACAAAAGTAACAAAACACTAGACACAGTGCTTCATATATGAAAAAGGCACAGTCCTGGTAGCATTTCTTACTATCTTCAGGTTATTCTAGCTTTTTTTTTTTTAATTTGGGAGGATGGGGAAATAAAATCTCCTTTTACTAATCCATTAAAGAAGAATCAGCTGCATCAGGGTCCTGACACATCCATGTGGTGCTCTCCACCTGCCTATAGATAAATAATACATTCTTAGGCAAAAATAATGGGATAAGTTCATCTCACTGGGCACAAAGATATATGCACCCCAATATTCACTGCAACACTATCTATAGTAGCCAGGACATGGAAGCAACCTAGATATCCATTAACAGATGAATGGATAGATGTGGTGCATATCTACAATGGAATATTGCTCAGCCATAAAAAGGAACAAAAGTGAGTCAGTTGAACTGAGGATGAACCTAGAGTCTGTCTTTTATCTTTAACAACATTTTTTAAAAATTTGTATATAGCTGATTTACAGTGCTGCATTAGTTTCAAGTGTATATCATATTGATTCAGTTATACATGTACATATATTCATTCCTTTTCAGGCACAGACTGGAGTAAGTAAGAAACAGAAAAACAAAGATCATATATTAACACATAAATGAGGAATCTAAAAAATGGTACAGATGAACCTATTTTCAGGGCAGGAATAGAGACACAGACATAGAGAACTGACATGTGGGCATAGTTGGGGGGAAGGGGAATTGGGATGAAATGGGAGATTAGGATTAACATATATACACTATCATGTGTATAATAGTTGAGTAGTGGGAACCTGCTCTTATAGCATAGGGAGCTCATCTGGGTGCTCCATGATAACCCAGAGGGGTAGGATGTGGAGTGGGTGGGACAGAGGTTCAAAAGGAAGGGATATATCTATGCATACAGTTGATTTGTTTTGTTATAAAGCATAAACTAACACAACATTGTAAAGCCATTATACTCCAGTTTAAAAAAAGAGATTGTGATGATAGAGTCTATGGCAGGAGGTGGAAAATTGGAGAAAAACTAATAGCTAGTGTGCATCCAACTCCTATGGAGTGTGAGTGTTTCACAGACCTGAATCACTGCAGAGTTCTATAGAGATAGAAATTATTAAACCCAAACCATCTGTCACCTTCCATACCACCAAACTGGCCATCAGGAGCTTAGGGGATGGAAAGTTCTGCGGAAGCTTCTCTGTATGGCGTTCTTCAGCTCCTTATTCCTGAGGCTAAAAATGATGGGGCTAAGAAAGGGGGTGAAGACTGTGTAGGTGGTGGCCAGCAGAGTGTTACTGTCCATAGAATGGGCGCCTCTGGGCTTGAGGTAGATGATGGAGGCAAAACCGTAGTGCACGACCACGATGGTGAGGTGGGAGACACAGGTGGAGAAGGTCTTGTGCCGGCCCTCAGTGGAGGGGATCCTCAGGATGGCAGCCACGATGAAGACATAGGAGAGGACGATGAGGAGCAAGCACCCCATCAGGGCCGTGACACAGACCAGGATCACACCCATGGTGACAGAGGCTGTCCCCTTCCCACAGGCCAGCTTCAAGAGGGCAAGCACATGGCAGACAAAATGGTGAATCTCCTTAGACCCGCAAAAGGTGAGGTGAAAAACTATCAATGTCAACATCATCCCCATGACTGAGCCACCAGCCCAGCACCAGGACACAAGGCGGGCACAGTCACGGGTGCTCATGAGCACGTTGTAGCGCAGGGGGTGGCAGATGGCCACGTAGCGGTCGTAGCCCATGATCATGAGCAGGAAGGAGTGGGTGAAGCCAAACGTGAAGGAGAAGAACGTCTGGCTGGCACAGGCCCCAAAGGTGATGGAGCGGTGGGTGGAGAGCATGTCCGCCAGCATGCGCGGGGTGACCGCGACAGTGAACAGGATCTCGGAGACGGAGAGGGTGCACAGGAAGAGGTACATGGGGGTGTGGAGGCTGCGCTCCCTCCAGATGGTGCCCATGATGAGCAGGTTGCCCAGCAGCGTGAACAGGTACATCAGCAGGTACAGCAGGAAGAAGGTGGGCAGGAGCTGCTGAGGGAAGTTGGAGAAGCCGATGAGGATGAATTCAGACACTGTGCTGTAGTTCTGAGCAGACGAGGATGCTGCATCTGGGGACATCAGAAAGAGAATGAAGGCCCAGTGGTTAAAACAGAGGCTCTAACATAGGTTAAATGGCAATCGAAGACATCTATACTAGTCTCACAATCTTCATCAGTGAGATGTAGTAAATCATAATAGTACTTTGTGCTCATGCTCATGGTCAGTCGCTCAGTCATGTCCGACTCTTTGTGACCCCATCGACTGTAGCCTGCCAGACTCCTCTGTCCATGGGATTTCCCAGGAAGAATACTGGAGCAGGTTGCCATTTTCTCCTCCAGAGGATCTTTCTGGCCCAGGGATGGAACCCATGTCTCCTGCATTGGCACGCAGATTGTTTACCACTGAGCCACCTGGGAGCCCATAATACTTAACCATTTATTAATGTGATATTGATAAACTAACATCTGCTCCTTAAGTGCTTAAGATATTGTTTGGCTACTGGGTTATTTTTATTAACAGTGATGGAAAGAAATAATCTAGATTTGTAATCATTAAAACAGACATGGATGATTTGGGTCATATTCTCTTGAATAGTGCTCCTGTTCTAGAAAACATATATTTGGTTATTAGTGTTCTGAAAAATCTTTTCTCTCTGATAATCTTTGTCCTTTTATTGAGTAACCCATTCATCTTTATTTTCATACTATTTTATTGGTACTCACTTCTGGCATCCTATCTCACATTTTGTACTTGCTCTTCTAAAGAACCAAATGGAAAATTTGAAAATGAAAAAATGGACAAATGTATGCCAGGAAAATGTGCACCAAAGGAAATGTGAGGCAGCAATCTTGAAAGCAAGAACAATGAAATTAATTGTAATAATAGCCATAAAATCTGTTACCATATGCCAGTAAAAACAAAAACAAAAACAAAAAAAAAAACACAAGTTCCCTGGAGAGGTGATCTGGTCATGGAAGGAAGCTTAAGAGATCTCTTCAACTGTAAAATGGAACTTCCACTGAAAATGTGTTAATGTTAAAGGATACCAGATGCCCACTGAGCATCAAAAAAGGTGATCATGTGCAAAGGATGAAGGAATAAGCTAAATGACACCATGAGGGATCAATCAGAAAATCTAGAAGGTGAAACCCTACACAGAACAGTTGGTCTGTTCTCATCAATAAGCCAGAATCAAGAAAAAATGAATAGACATGCAAAGGCCATAATAATAATATACAATACTGGGTATTGATTTAGAGAAGTAGCTGGAAAGTATTTTTAAGGAGCTAGAGTCTCTTCTGGTGTGAATGAATGATAAAATACAAATAATAGGGATTATTCTTAATTTAGTTATTCATTTGAATGTGATTTTTGTTATAAAAAGGCTGTGAAGGAAAATATAACCAGTTTAAAATCATATTGAAATATAAAAATTACACATATGCACACAGGATGGGCCTAAGAGGAATGTTTTATGTAAGAAATGTATTATGTAAGAGGAATATTTTATGAAAGAAAATTGTAGCAACCTGCATATATATGATTAACACATACAACAATATACACTTGAATATTAGGAAGAAATATTCAACATAACTTCAATGAAATAGTTAAAAATAGAGATAGTTAAATCAGTACTAGATAGATTTAAAAAATGAAGTTGGAAGTTCAAACAGAGCTTAGAAATGCAATTTGGGAATTATTCATTGCAATTCCTTAATAATATTCAAACATTAGCTCCTAGACATACATAGGTTCTTCACCAAACAAAATTAAACATTTTTTTAAGTACACAGAGGGCCTTAACCAAATCTTACCCTGTTTTAGGACATAGGGAAATCCTTCATTCACTTGGAAGTATAAATAATAAATAGATTAAAATGTGCTAAAAATGGAAATCAGTAGAGAACCAGTAGCTTTCCAAATTCCATAAGTGGGAAATAAACATTAAATAATCATTTGTTTCAGTATTAAATAATATAATAAATGAAGAAATATTTATAATTAAATAATGTAAGCATCAAATGTCAAAGTTATAACCTAAAACATTACTATGAGGGGTGTACACATCTTTAAATATATTTATCAAGCTACTTTGTCCAGAAAATAACACTTAATACAATGAAAGTCAGGTGATTGGAACAGATTAATAAGATAGAAACAAGAAGAAAATGCCAATAAAAAAAAACCTAAAATTAAATTGGAACTAACTACAAAAATAAGGGATGCTTGGGCTTCCCTGGTGGCTCAGAGGTTAAAGCATCTGCCTGCAATGCAGGAGACCCGGGTTTGATCCCTGGGTCAGGAAGATCACCTGGAGAAGGAAATGGCAACCCACTCCAGTATTCTTGCCTGGAGAATCCCATGGATGGAGGAGCCTGGTGGGCTACAGTCCGCGGGATTGCAAAGAGTCGCACACGACTGAGCGACTTCACTTTCACCTTTAAGTGAATAGAAATGGTAGTAATAAAATATAAGTTAAGGAATTGAAACAGAAAATGAAATGAATGCATTTTCAGAAGCATATAAAATTACAGAACTACTACAAGAAAATAATAGAGACCCTAGATATTCAAAAAAGTTTTAAAGAAACTGAAATGGATAAAGCCTTTCTCTTCCTATAATCATTAGTCCCAGTTTACAACTGAGTGCTCTTAAACCTTTGAGGAACACTTGATGAATATCTTACACATATGCTTTAAAAAAAATGAAATCCGCTGAGCTCATTTCATCAGGTTAATGCAATCTGATTCTAAAGCCAGGTAGGAATGTCATAAGAAATGACAATTACAGGTCCACTTTACCTATCCTTGCAAATTTTATAATCCATTAAAAGATATTACTTAAACAAATAAAATGATGTATTAACATTAGTGTGTTATGATCAGGTGATGTGGATTTATCATATGAATGACAGGAAGATACAGCATCATTAATTCATCACATAAACAAAGTGAAAAAGAAAAATGATAAAATTCTTTTGATCCAGGAAGGAACATATTTTCTAAAGTTAAACTACTATTTATGATTTTTAAATTTTTTTATATAATTGACATATAACCTTGTATTAGTTTTACATGTACAGCATAATGATTTGATATATGTATGTTTATTTGTGATTCTTTAAAAAACCTTTTTACAACGTGAACTTGAAGGGGATTTTCTTGGCTAAAGAATACATACTAGAAACCTAGCTAATACTATAAACTAAGTGTGGACCTTTACATGCACCATTCTATAGGAACAGGAATAAGCCAAGGTTACTCACAGTCTCTGCTGTTCTTTAACATGGAACTGAAAGCCATGAGCATCTACAAAGAAAGAAGATACATAAAGATAGGAAGGGAAGTGACCTTATCATCTATCCAGAAAAAAATTTAAAAAATCAAGGTGTAAAATGTTAAAAATTAAGTAAACAAGAGAGACATACCTTCCCGGGTAGTGAGAACATTATAGTCATAGCCAGTTTTTAAAAGTGTGAACCTGGATTAGACATGTTTTTGTTGTTTAGTCGCTAAGTCATGTCTAACTCTTTTGCAACCCCATGGACTGTAGCCCGCCATTCTCCTCTGTCTGTGGGATTTCCCAGGCAAGAATACAGGAGTGCGTTGCCATTTTCCTTCTCCAAGGGATCTTCCCAACCCAGAGATTGAACTCACATCTCCTGCATCTCCTGCATTGGCAGGGAGATTCTTTACCACTGAGCCACCAGGGAAGCACTGATTAAATCAATTTCATATCTCAGAAAATATCCCTTCATTATCCAAAACCTAATATGATAAAGGTGGCAGCATAATTCAAAGGGAAAAGATAAGATTGTTAACTTCTTTTTGATGGGAAAACTGTTCATTTCATGAAGCAAAGTAAATCTGAATTTCTGCCCAAGAACAAATGCACAAGTGGCATTCAGACAGATTCAAGACATAAATATGTAATATGAAAGCATAAATATGTAATCTCAACCAAAATTAATGGAAGAAAGGGCAAGAGAATTAGTTTGTTGGTATTCAAAGACAGAAATGCTAAGGATATTTTAAAAAATGCAAACATCAACATTAAGGATTTTTATTCACAAAGGAAATCCTGGACAAAGTTATTAGGCAGATGGAATATTGGGGGAAATAATTGCATTGTGTAAAACTGACAAAGAAATACCATCTAGAAGAATGAACACGAATTAGAAAGATGTGCCAAATGTGAAGATGCTCAGTAAAACAGGGAAGGGGAGTGGGCACACACACATACACACAGAGGGGAATTTCACTGTATAATTATTTAATTCCCCCAGTTAGAAAATGCTTGGATTATGGGGAGAAAAGAATCCTCCTGCAATGCTAAAGAGAATGTAGAATGATGGAAATTCAGAATAGGCTCGCTCCGTACTCCAGCAAATTTGGTCATAAGTATATTTCAATTTCTCAAACCTATTTATAGGGGAGCAGGTAAGAGGATGTTCCCTTTATTAGTGGGAGACTTGGACAAGCCTGCAGAAGGCAGAAAGATGGGATGGATGCAAACACTGGAGCCCCAACCAGGTGTACACATAGCATTGTAAGTGGATTTTTAAAAATAAAATTGAGTGAATAAAGCAGAAAACAGAGTGAACTCTCTATGCTGCTGCTGCTAAGTCACTTCAGTTGTGTCCAACTCTGTGCGACCCCAGAGATGGCAGCCCTCTCTATAATTCCACACTAAAAATATAGCACATGAAACTACATCATATGAAAGGGGAACAGTTGATACATGTCACTGCACATTTGTCAAAATCCATAGCATGTAACACAGAGAGTGAAGCTTAATGTAAACTTGGAGTTTGGTTAATTATTATGTATCTATATAGGTCCCTCAGTTATAACAAATGTCTCACACTAATGCAACATGTAAATGACAGAAGAAACTATATGGCAAAGGAAGCAAGTGGGAACTCCGTATACTTTCTGATCAGTTTGTCTGTAAAACTAAAAGGTCTCTAATAAATTAAAGCCCATTATTTTGAGAATTAAAAAATTTAAAAGATATGCAAATGGAAATCTAGACAAACGTGCAAGAACATATACAGATCAGAGTACTCAGCTTCAGCTTCAGCATTCAGGATAATTTGGGGCCACATCATTCTTTGGGCTGTCGTTTTCATTGCACAGTGTTTAGAAGAAACACTGGCCTTTACTAACCAGATGCCAATAACATCCCCTTCTCAGCATGAACTGTGACAATTAAAAAAATTCCTGTTTATGTCCAAATGTGCACTGTGGACCAGAATCAGCCTGGGCTCAGAACCGCAGTCCTAGAAGTTGCCAGGGGCACACAGGCTAAGCAAGAACTAGGGACGCACATTTCTTCCTACCCTCTCTCTTCTGGCCCCCCTCTGCCTGGTTTGTCTCTTCCAAGAAGTCGCTAGCAGGGAAGGACAGAAGAGAGTGTCCTGCTTGTTGCTGTCAGTGGCATCCACAGGCAGGGGTGGGGTCAAACCTAAGGGCTCCTCTCCCTGATACGGTGTGCTTTATCCCTGCTGAAGTCTCCAGCAGACTGTTCCCCAAGAGTCTGTCCATGAAACCAGACCAAAAGGGCAGTCTTCTGGGTATGGAGAAAACAGGTGGGACCTCAGAGGACTGTCTGGCACCTGTACTCTCTGCTTCCTCTGTGAACTAGAGAGACTGCAGCCCCTGTTGAGGGCTGAGGAGCAACTAGCTGTGGGAGAGAAAAGACTGAATACAGATGCCCAACCCCCTCAGAGTCAAGTCAGAGGGAAGGCAGGAGCTAGAGGAGTCCAGAGAGAGAATCCGCTGTGGTGCCCTCAGGGAAAGGGCAGTTGGAAGACTTCTCAGAAAAAGGGTAACTTGGAGTTTGGTCCTGGAGAACGACTTCTCTTGGGGGTGAATTTCTAGCCAAATTGCAAAACCTCACCTCTCTTCTCAGTCAAGTTCTACCCTATTCCTGTTGTCTTGCTGATCTAAACCAGACAGTCTGACATTAGCATATGTGTCCCTAGGATAAAATACACATATTTCATCTCTCATTCTTCATCTTGTTCCTGACAGTACGTAAACTTGTTAGTGTCTTAGGAGTGATAAGTTTCTTTTTTATGCTGATGAGATGACTGGAGGCTGGGGGCCTCAAGGCAGCTTCAGGATGAGGGCTGCTCTCCAGAAAGACCAACGATGAGAAATTTTCTTCTATCTATGCCTTGTCACTACTGCTCTATCCTGGTTTGGCCCAAAGTGGTTGCTGCTAACCTAGAAAGGAGGCTCTGGGGGAGACAGAGGTGTGAAACGGGTGCACTCTTGTGATGTGTATGTGTATTTGCTCAGCACTGGTGTGCGAATGATCTTCTATGAGACCAGAGGAGACAGAATTCAGTCCACCTGTCATAAGAGGTTGGACAGCCCAGTCTTGAAAGGAAAGGCTGCTGTGGTTCAGTCACTCAGTCATCTCTATTTGTGATCCCACAGACTACAGCATCCCAGGCTTCCCTGTCCTTCACTCTTTCCCAAAGTTTGCTCAGACTCATGTCCGTTGAGTTGATGATGCCATCCAACCACCTTATCCTCTGTCGTCCCTGTCTTCTCATGCCTTCAATCTTTCCCACCATCACGGTCTTTTCCAATGAGTTAGCTCTTTGAATCAAGTGGCCAGGGGCTATAGAATAAGTTAAGCACCAATGGCCAATGATTTAATTAACCATGGCTCTGTGATGAAACCTTTATAAATGCTTCCCAAACAGCACAAATTAGAGAGTTACTAAGCTGGTGACCACATGGAGGTGCTGGTAGAGTGGTGTGTCCAGGGAAGGATGGAAGCTCCTTACACCTTCACCCACACCTTGCCTATGCCTCCCCTTCTATTTGGCTGTTCCAGAAAAGCATCTATTTCTGCTTTGTTGACTACGCCAAAGCCTTTGACTGTGTGGATCATAATAAACTGTGGAAAATTCTTCAAGAGATGGGAATACCAGACCACCTGACCTGCCTCTTGAGAAACCTATAGGCAGGTCAGGAAGCAACAGTTAGAACTGGACATGGAACAACAGACTGGTTCCAAATAGGAAAAGGAGTACATCAAGACTGTATATTGTCACCCTGCTTATTTAAGTTCTATGCAGAGTACATCATGAGAAACGCTGGGCTGGAAAAAGCACAAGCTGGAATCAAGATTGCCAGGAGAAATATCAATAACCTCAGATATGCAGATGACACCACCCTTGCTTTGCGATTTCACTTCACTTTACTTTCTGCCATAAGGGTAAAAAAACTTAAATAAGCAGGGTGACAATATACAGCCTTGATGTACTCCTTTTCGTATTTGCAGAACTAAAAAGCCTCTTGATTAAAGTGAAAGAGGAGAGTGAAAAAGTTGGCTTAAAGCTCAGCATTCAGAAAATGAAGATTATGGCATACAGTCCCATCACTTCATGGCAAATAGATAGGGAAACAGTGGAAACAGTGTCAGACTTTATTTTGGGGGGCTCCAAAATCACTGCAGATGGTGATTGCAGCCATGAAATTAAAAGATGCTTGCTCCTTGGAAGAAAAGCTATGACCAACCTAGATAGCATATTGAAGAACAGAGAGATTACTTTGCAAACAAAGGTCCATCTAGTCAAGGCTATAGTTTTTCCGGTAGTCATGTATGGATGTGAGAGTTGGACTGTGCAGAAAGCTGAGTGCTGAAGAATTGATGCTTTTGAAATGTGGTGTTGGAGAAGACTCTTGAGAGTCCATTGGACTGTAAGGAGATCCAACCAGTCCATTCTAAAGGATATCAGTCCTGGGTGTTCTTTGGAAGGAATGATGCTAAAGCTGAAACTCCAATACTTTGGCCACCTCATGTAAAAAGTTGACTCATTGGAAAACACTCTGATGCTGGGAGGGATTTGGGGCAGGAGGAAAAGGGGCCAACAGAGGATGAGATGGCTGGATGGCATCACTGACTCGATGGACGTCAGTTTGAGTGAACTCCGGGAGTTGGTAACGGGCAGGGAGGCCTGGCGTGCTTTAATTCATGGGGTTGCAAAGAGTCGGAGAGGACTAAGCGACTGAACTGAACTGAACTGAGCTGTGTCTTTGATGATAAAATGGTCATAGCCATTGAAGCACTTGCCTGAGTTCCATGAGTCATTCTATCAAAGTGTGAAATCTGAAAAGGGGGTGGGTTGTGGAAAGTTCAACTTTTTGACCAATTCAGATGGAAGTATGGGTCCCACAGGCACTCAGTACTTACCACTGATATCTGAAGTGAGCCCTTCACCTCTGAAGTCTCACAGTAATTTCAGGTAGTTAGTGTCTGAGTTGAAATGAATTGTACTACACCCAATTGGTGTGCAGAGTTGGAGAACTATCCTTGGTGTGGAAAGAAGCCACACAGTTGGTGTCTTAAGTGTTGTGAGTAAAAAGAATTAGACCTTATCTCCTTCTGTCTAGTCAGCAACCTGCCCACTCCACTCCTGTAGTCAGCTTCAAATATGGCCATTCAACAGTCCAGGGTGCCTGCCCCTCCCTCCCCCTACCTCTCCCCATCTCTTCCTAGGTCTCATCACACCCACCCCTGCTGTCAGCAGCGTACTCTCCTCACAACATCCAGAAAGAGCTCTCTATATCAAGAATCCAATGATGCTACTTGTTCTTGAAATCATCTCCTGTTACCACCACTTTGGAATGTATTAAAAGCTCTTGGAGCCTCACTCTCTTTATTTGACAAATAGCTCTCACCTTGTTGGTGTTGGAGAAGACTCTTGAGAGTCCCTTGCACAGCAAGGAGATACAACCAGTGAATTCTAAAGGAAATCAGTCCTGAATATTCATTGGAAGGACTGATGTTGAAGCTGAAACTCCAATACTCTGACCACCTGATGTGGAGAAGTGACTCATTGGGAAAGACCCTGATGCTGGGAAAGATTGAAGATGGGGGAGGATGAGACAGTTGGATGGCATCACCAACTTGATGAACATGAGTTTGAGCAAGCTCCAGGAGTGGGTGATGAAAAGGGAAGCCTGGTGTAATGCAGTCCATGGGGTTGCAAAGAGTCAGAAATGACTGAGCAACTGAGCTGAACTGAACCTTGTAGGATGCGTGTGAAGAGCAAATGTGATAATGGATTTTGTATGTTTTGCAGTGAATCTGGAAAATAGAGGACATTCCAGATAAGTTAGTTCCATTATCCCTCCTTGTTGGATCCACACTTAAAATTAAAATAATATGTACTGCAGCTTCCTCATCCACTCACCTGCCAATGGACACCTAGGTTGCTTCCATGTCCTAGCTATTGTAAATAGTGAGGCAATGAACATTGGGGTGCTTGTGTCTTTTTCAATTCTGGTTTCCTCAGGGTATATGCCCAGTAGTGGGATGGCTGGGTCATATTTATGGTAGTTTTATTCCTAGTTTTTTAAGGAATCTCCATATTTTTCTCCATAATGATTATATCAGTTTGCATTGCCACCAACAGTGCAAGAGGGTTCCCTTTCTCTACACTATCTCCAGCATTTATCGTTTGTAGACTCTTTGATGGTCGCCATTCTGACTAGAATATTGTAAGTATCCTCCAATTAAAATAAATAAATAAAAATTAAAATAATGGTAAGAGAATAAAAGTGTAAGGGAATGTCTATGACAACATGCAATTAAAGAGACATGCATTTAGAATGATTGCTTAACTTGGAATAGCCTCCTCAGCTTCACTGAGAACTGGCAAGGACCTTTCATGATAGAGTTGAGCAGAAGTCTAAAATCAGGTTCTTTCTCCAAATAAATCAACTGATTCTCATCTGTACGGATATCTTGTATCATGGGCCCAATGCTGAAATAGAATTATGGTGCACAGCAGTGGCCAAAGACAGAGGTGATCTGTTCCCTGGGCTTCTTAGGGTCCAGTGGGGAAGCTGTCATGTAAGAAAAGATGACAACACAAAGGGTCTGAGGTGTGATGAGGGAATCTTAAGGGTCTGCGGGAGCTGAGTGTCAATCAAAGACTAGCCTGGGGCTTAAAGAAAACTGCTAGAGAGGAATGATGTCTAAAATGAGACCTGGAGGGTAAGTAGATGTGGTGAAGCTGAGGTAGGAAATAGGATCAGGGATTTCTACATAGAGGGAACAGAAAAGTACAAAATATCAAGGCGACAAAATCATGGTGCATTCAGGGACAATGGTGTGTCTGGTGAGCCCTGTAGAATTAGATGTGGTTCAGGGGTTTCTGGAATATGAAGGCATAGAGGTGGGAAGGGTAAGAGTAGGCAAGACTATGAGGGCCATTTGAAGAGTTTGTTATAAGGGCAATGGCAGTACCATAAATATTTTAAATACACTTACAAAATGTTTATAAGATATTCCATGATATGAACATATTCATAGACATTTGGGTTGTTTCCACTTTAGGGATCCTATAATGGTATTCCTGTGAATAACTAGTACATGTCCTTTAGTAAATAATGCTTATTTGTGTTCCATTGGGTCTGCACCTAGGTGTGTAATTGTTGAATCATAGCAGAGATCTAAGTTCACCTGGAATAGATGCTGCCAATCAATTTTCCAAAGCGAGGATACCAGAGTTGGTTTCAAGCACAAGAAACATCATTAGATTCTTGATGTAGAAAGCTCTTTGTGGATGCTGTGAGGGGAGTAGGCTGGGTGTGGTGAGACCTAGGAAGATATGGGGAGAGGTGAGGACAGGTATGTGTAGGCACTCTGGACTGAGCTGAATAGCCAGATTTGAAGCTGATTCCAGGAGTGAAGTGGACAGTGTTGCTGACAAGACAGAGGGAGAAAGGAGTCAATTGTTTTTACCCATAACACTTATGACATCAAATCTGTGGCTTCTTTCCATATCAACGATAGATCTCCAACTCTGGACACCAACTCAGTGTCCTACAATTCAATTCAATTCTGACACCAGCTACCAGATTTCAGAGGTGAAGGGCCCAGGCCCACAAAACTGTCCCCACTTCAGACATCAGTTGCAAGTACTGGGTGCCTGTGGGACTCACACTTCCATTCTAATTGGTCAAAAAGTTGGAACTTTCCACAACACACCCATTTTTCAGGTTCCACACTTTGACAGAATGACTCATGGAACTCAGGCAAGTGCTTCAGTTGCTATTCAGTTCAGTTCAGTTCAGTCACTCTGTTGTGTCTGACTCTTTGCGACCCCATGAACTGCAGCATGCTAGGCCTCTCTGTCCATCACCAACTCCTGGAGTTTACTCAAACTCAAGCCCATTGAGTTGGTGATGTCATCCAACCATCTCATCCTCTGTCATCCCCTTCTCCTCTCACCTTCAATCTTTCCCAGCATCAGGGTCTTTTCCAATGAGGCAGCTCTTTGCATCAGGTGGCCAAAGTATTGGAGTTTCAGCTTCAACATCAGTCCTTCCAATGAACACCCAGGACTGATCTCCTTTAGGATGGACTGGTTGGATCTCCCTGCAGTCCAAGGGACTCTCAAGAGTCTTCTCCAACACCACAGTTCAAAAGCATCAGTTCTTCAGCGCTCAGCTTTCTTTATAGTCCAATTCTCACATCCATACATGACTACTGGAAAAACCATAGCCTTGACTAGACAGAGCTTTGCTGGCAAAGTAATGTCTCTGCTTTTTAATATGCTATCTAGGTTGGTCATAACTTTTCTTCCAAGGAATAAGCATCTTTTAATTTCATGGCTGCAATCACCATCTGCAGTGATTTTGAAGCCCAAAAAAATAAAGTCTGCCACTGTTTCCACTGTTTCCCATCTATTTGCCATGAAGTGATGGGACCAGATGCCATGATCTTTGTTTTCTGAATGTTGAATTTTAAGCCAACTTTTTCACTTTCCTCTTTCACTTTCATCAAGAGGCTCTTTAGTTCTTCACTTTCTGCCATAAGGGTGGTGTCATCTGCATATCTGAGGTTATTGATATTTCTCCTGACACTCTTGATTCCAGCTTGTGTTCATCTAGCCCAGCGTTTCTCATTATGCACTCTGCATAGAAGTTAAATAAACAAGATGACAATATACAGCCTTGACGTACTCCTTTTCCTATTTGGAACCAGTCATTGTTCCATGTTCAGTTCTAACTGTTGCTTCCTGACTTGCGTACAGATTTCTCAAGAAGCAGGTCAGGTGGTCTGGTATTTCCATCTCTTGAAGAATTTTCCACAGTTTATTGTGATCCACAAAGTCAAAGGCTTTGGCATAGTCAATAATGCAGAAATAGATGTTTTTAATGGAACTCTCTTGATTTTTCTATGATCCAACGGATGTTGGCAATTCGATCTCTGGTTCCTCTGCCTTTTCTAAAACCAGCTTGAACATCTGGAAGTTCACAGCTCATATATTTTTTATTATAAAAGACATGACTCATAAACAGCCCAATAGAAGAGATGCATAGGGCAAGGTGTGGGGGAAGGTGCAAGGAACTTCCATCCCTCTTTGGATACATCACTCTACCAGCACCTCCATATGGTCACCAACTTCGAAACTCCCAATTCTGTTGTTCGGAGAACATTTATAAAGGCTTCATCACAGAGCTATGATTAATTAAATCATTGGCCATTTGTGCTTACCTTAGTCTAGAGCCCCTCTCCTCTCACTGGATGTCTAAGGGGTGGGACTGACAGCTTCGTCCCCTTATCATGCTTAGTCTTTCTGGAGACCAGCCCCCTCCCTGAAGCTATCTATACCCCCAGGCTCTAGTTATCTCAGCATAAAAAGGACACTCTTACCAGTCCTAAGATGTGTGTGTGTGTGTGTGTGTGTGTGTGTGTGTGTGTTAGGTTACTTCAGTTGCGTCTGGCTCTTTGTGACATTATGGACTGTAGCCAAAGGAGCCAGGCTTCTCTGCCCGTGGATTCCTCCAAGCAAGAATACTGGAGTGGGTTGCCCTGTTCTCTTCCAGGGGATCTTCCTGACCCAGGGATCAAACCTGTGTCCCTTACGTTTCCTGCATTGGCAAGGGAGTTCTTTACCACTAGCACCACCTGGGAAGCCCCAATCTTAAGATACTAGGAGTTTTTTAGGCTGAGTATAAGGAATGAGAGACAAATGCCAAAAAATCAAATATTTATATTTTATCAAAGGGAGACATATGTCAATATCACATTTTCTGCTTTAGATCAACAGGGCAAGAGGGTTTAGATAGAACCTGATTGAGAAGAGAGGTAAGGCTTTCCAGTTTGGTTAGAAGACACTGAGCACTTATAATACTCCAGAGAAACCATTCTCCAAATCACCCTTATTCTGGGAAGATTTCCAGGTGTCCTTACACAAGGGAGCATAGCCCTAGATTCTCGCTCTGTGCTCCCTTAGCTCCTGCCTTCCCTTTGACTTGACCCTGAGGGTTTTGGGCATCTGTGTCCAGTCTTGTCTTTCCCAAGATAAGGTGCTCCTCAGCCCTTGGTAGGGACTGCAGCTTCTCTGGGCAGAGAGAGGCAACAGGGAATCCTGTTTTGTGTTGATAGTTGGAAGAGCAAATAGAGACTGAAGATCCCAGCAGACCCCCTGAGGTCCCTTCTGGCCTTTCCAGGCCCAGAGGACTGCTGTTTCAGGTTGGTTCATGGAGAAACTCTTGGGATCAGCCTGTTGGAACCTGCAGCAGGGATAAAGCACCCTATTAGTTCCAGGATCCCTTAGATCTGACTGCATGCCTGCCTGTGGATGCTGCTGACAGCAACAAGAAGGAGACCTTCTTCTGTCCTCCTCTGCTGGCATTTCTTGGGAGAGGCAGCCCGGGCAAAGGGGGATCAAGAGGGAGAGTGTAGGAAGGAAGAATCCTACAGGTGTGGATGGTGCTATCTAGCCTGGGCATGAGGTCAGGGCTGGGAAGAAGGGTCATAAGAGAGGATCTTCTTTTCTGGGAGGCTGTTGGGATCTTCTTAGTTTGCCCATCTGTATCCCTAGTTCCTGCTTAACCTAGGTGCCCTTTGTGGCTTTTAGGTCAGGGGTTTTCAGCCCAGGGTGATTCTACTTGACAGTGGACGTTTGGACACATCAGGAATTTTTTTGGTTGTTCAAAATATATGGTGAGAAGGGGATGCCAATGGCATCTGGTTGGTTGAACCTAAGGTTTCTGCTGAACATTAAACAGTGAAAAGGACAGCCAAGGAATAATCTGGCCCCAAATATCGTGAGTACTGATGCTGAGAAACCTTGTTCTATGTATGTCTTGTCTTTGCTGCTCTATTGTGGTCTGGCCCAAAGTGGCCCCTGCTAATCTGGGAAGGAGGCTCCAGGGGAGACAGAGGTATACGCTGGGTGCTCTCATGTGATGTGTGTGTGATTTGTGCTCAGCATCTCTGTGTGAGCACTCCTCCATGAGACCAGAAAGACAGAATTCAGTTCACCTGTCATAGGAACTGGGAGAGCCCCAGCCTCAAGAATCATGGCCCACCAAGTGGGAAATGGAAAGGTAGACTATAGCAATGATAGTCAATGAGTTGGAGAAAAGAGTGGAGGTTCAATCAGACTCCTGGGGGGACTGCATTGTGTGATTAAGTGAGGTTCTAAGTGCTCCATGGTGCTCAGAGACCATGCATTTAAAATGGGGCCAATTGGTACCATCAGGTATAGAAGGATGACAGCAAACCAGATCAGAAATGCAATCTCAAAGTCAGTGATAACTACATTTATTTGATAAACCCTAAGCCCTTATGCGAATCCTCATGTATCTCTGAAAGGAGTCCTCTATGTACTCTCGTTTTCCATTGTGGCAGGGTGGCTCAGCACTGGAATGTTCCTTCTCAAAGACACACAGTAAGAGCTGGGGTTTGAACCCCGGGTCTGATGACTGCATACCTTGTGTATGTTTCAAAAAATTTCTCTGGAAGCCAGAGTGGAGTGGGAACAGAGGGGGAGGCATGGGTGGAACCTGGAGCTGTAGTCCAGGAGACAGGAAATGGAGCCATATGGATGGAGAGGAGACAGAAAAATCCAGAACTACTTAGTGGGGACATGAATGCTCAAGGGAGAAATGAAGCCCAGAAGGATGTTGATGCCAGAGTCTTGTTTTCTGAGTGGGTGCATTTTTGCTTTCCTTTTCCAGTTAAACTATAGTCTTCCTCACTCCAAAGACAATCCTCACTCCAAACAAGTTTCTCATTGTCCTGGTGATTCCCTGTCCAGGTTGACTCCTACAGTCAAGAATACTTAGAGGCAAAGCCCTAGTGAGATTCAGTTCAGTTCAGTCACTCAGTCACGTCCGACTCTTTGAGACCACATGGACGGCATCACGACAGGCTTCCCTGTCCATCGCCAACTCCTGGAGCTTACTTAAACTCATGTCCATTGAGTCAGTGATGCCATCCAACCATCTCACACTCTGTCGTCCCCTTCTCATCTCGCCTTCAATCTTTTCCAGCATCAGGTCTTTTCAAATGAGTCAGCTCTTCGCATCTGGTAGCCAAAGTACTGAGAGTTCCAGCTTCAGCATTAGTCCTTCCAGTGAATATTCAGGACTGATTTCCTTTAAGATGGATTGGTTGGATCTCCTTGCTGTCCAAGGGACTCTCAAGAGTCTTCTCCAACGCCACAGTTCAAAAGCATCAATTCTTCTTTGCTCAGCTCTTTTTATAGTCCAACTCTCACATCCATACATGACTACTGGAAAAACCATAGCTTTGACTAGACGGACATTTGCTGGCGAAGTAATGTCTTTGCTTTTTAATATGCTGTCTAGGTTGGTCATAACTTTTCTTCCAAGGAGCAAATGTTTTTTAATTTCATGGTTGCAGTCACCATCTGCAGTGATTTTGGAGCCCCAAAAGATAAAGTCTGTCACTGTTTCCTTTTTTTCCCCTGTCTATTTGCAATGAAGTGATGGGCCCAGATGCCATGATCGTAGTTTTCTGAGTGTTGAGTTTTAAGCCAAATTTTTCACTCTCCTCTTTCACTTTCATCAAGAGGCTCTTTAGTTCTTCTTTGCTTTCTGCCATAAGGGTGGTGTCATCTGCATATCTGAGGTTATTGATATGTCTCCTGGCAATCTTGATTTCAGCTAGTGCTTCATCCAGCCCAATGTTCTTCATGATATACTCTGCATATAAGTTAAATAAGCAGGGTAACAATATACAGCCTTGACATACTCTTTGTCCTATTTGGAACCAGTCTGTTGTTCCATGTCCAGTTATAACTGTTGCTTCCTGACCTGCATACAGATTTCTCAAGAGGTAGGTCGGGTGGTCTGGTATCCCCATCTCTCTCAGAATTTTCCACAGTTTATTGTGATCCACACAGTCAAAGGCTTTGGCATAGTCAATAAAGCAGAAATAGATATTTTTCTGGAAATCTCTTGCTTTTTCGATGATCCAACGCTGCTGCCGCTGCTGCTAAGTCGCTTCAGTCGTGTCCGACTCTGTGTGACCCCATAGATGGTAGCCCACCAGGCTCTGCCGTCCCTGGGATTCTCCAGGCAAGAACACTGAAGTGGGTTGCCATTTCCTTCTCCAATGCATGAAAGTGAAAAGTGAAAGTGAAGTTGCTCAGTCGTGCCCGACTCTAGCGACCCCATAGACTGCAGCCTACCAGGCTCCTCCATCCATGGGATTTTCCAGGCAAAAGTACTGGAGTGGGGTGCCATTGCCTTCTCCCCGATGATCCAATGGATGTTGGCAATTCGATCTCTGGTTCCTCTGCTTTTTCTAGAACCAGCCTGAACATCTGGAATTTCACAGTTCACATACTATTGAAGCCTGGCTTGGAGAATTTTGAGCATTACTTTGCTAGCATGTGAGATGAGTGCAATTGTGTGGTAGTTGAAGCATTCTTTGGCATTGCCTTTCTTAGGGATTGGAATTAAAATTCACCTTTTCCAGTCTTGCGGCCACTGCTGAGTTCTCCAAATTTGCTGGCATATTGAGTGCAGCACTTTCACAGCATCATCTTTTAGGATTTGAAATAGCTCAACTGGAATTCTATCACCTCCACTAGCTTTGTTCATAGTGATGCTTCCTAAGGCCCACTTGACTTCACATTCCAGGATGTCTGGCTCAAGGTGAGTGATCACCCTACTGTGATTATCTGGGTCATGAAGATCTTTTCTGTATAGCTCTTCTGAGTGTTCTTGCCACTTCTTAATATCTTCTGCTTCTGTTAGGTCCATACCATTTCTGTCCTTTATGGAGTCCGTCTTTGCATGAAATGTGCCCTTGGTATCTCTAATTTTCTTGAAGAGATCTCTCAGTTCAGTTCAGTTCAGTTCAGTCACTCAGTTGTGTCTGACTCTTTGTGATCCCATGAAATGCAGCACACTAGACCTCCCTTCCATCACCAACTCCCAGAGTTTACTCAAACTCGTGTCCATTGAGTCGGTGATTCCATCCAACCATCTCATCCTCTGCCGTCCCCTTCTCCTCCTGCCCTCAATCTTTCCCAGAATCAGGGTCTTTTCCAATGAGTCAGCTCTTTGCATCAGGTGGCCAAAGTACTGGAGTTTCAGCTTCAACATCAGTCCTTCCAATGAACACCCAGGACTGATCTCCTTTAGAATGGACTGATTGGATCTCCTTGCAGTCTAAGGGACTTTTAAGAGTCTTCTCCAACACCACAGTTCAAAATCATCAATTCTTCAGCTCTCAGCTTTCTTTGTAGTCCAGCTCTCACATCCAAACATGACTACTGAAGAAAACCATAGCCTTGGCTAGACAGACCTTTGTTGGCAGAGTAATGTCTCTGCTTTTAATATGCTGTCTAGGTTGGTCATAACTTTCCTTCCAAAGAATAAGTGTCTTTTTATTTCATGGCTGAAATCATCATCTGCAGTGCTTTCAGAGTGCCCCGGCCCCCAAATAAAGCCACTTTTTCTACCGTTTCCCCATCTATTTGCCATGAAGTGATGGGACTGGATGGAAGAGATCTCTAGTCTTTCCCATTCTATCGTTTTCCTCTATTTCTTTGCATTGATCACTGAGGAAGGCTTTCTTATCTCTCCTTGCTATTCTTTGAAACTCTGCTTTCAGATGGGTATATCTTTCCTTTTCTCCTTTGCCTTTCACTTCTCTTCTTTACACAGCAATTTGTAAGGCTTCCTCAGACAACCATTATGCCATTTTGCATTTCTTTTTTTGGGGGGATGGTATTGACCATTGCCTCCTGTACAATGTCATGAACCTCTGTCCATAGTTCTTCCAGCACTCTGTCTATCAGATCTAATCCCTTGAATCTATTTGTCACTTCCACTGTATAATCGTAAGGGATTTGATTTAGGTCATACCTGAATGGTCTAGTGGTTTTCCCTACTTTCTTCAATTCAAGTCTGAATTTGGCAATAAGGAGTTCATGATCTGAGTCACAATCAGCTCCCACTCTTGTTTTGGCTGACTGTATAGAGCTTCTCCATGTTTGGCTGCAAAGAATATACTCAATCTGATTTATGGTGATGTCCATGCGTAGATTCTTCTCTTGTGCTATTGGAAGAGGGTGTTTTCTATGACCAGTGTGTTCTCTTGTCAAAACTCTATTAGCCTTTGCCTTGCTTCATGTTGTACTCCAAGGCCGAATTGCCTGTTACTCCAGGTATTTCTTGACTTCCTATTTTTGCATTCCAGTCCCCTATACCGAAAAGGACATGTTTTTTATAGGGGTCTGGAACTAAAAGGTCTTGAAGGTCTTCATAGAACCCTTCAACTTCAGCTTCTTCAGCATTACTGGTCAGGATTATTGTGATATTGAGTGGTTTGCTTTGGAAACAAACAGATCATAGTGTCATTTTTGAGGTTGCCTCCAAGTTCTGCATTTCAGACTCTTTTGTTGACTACTATGGCTACTCCATTTCTTCTGAGGGATTCTTGCCCACAGTAGTAGTTATAATGGTCATCTGAGTTAAATTTACCTATTCCAGTCCATTTTAGTTTGCTGATTCCTAAAATGTCGATGTTCACTCTTGCCATCTCTTTTTTGACCACTTCCAATTTGCCTTGATTCATGGACCTAACGTTCCAGGTTCCTATGCAATATTGCTCTTTACAGAATCAGACTGTACTTCGATTACCAGCCATATACACAACTGGGTGTTGTTTTCATTTTGGTTCCGTCTGTTCATTCCTTCTGGAGTTATTTCTCCACTGATCTCTAGTAGCATATTGGGCACCTACTGACCTGAGGAGTTTGTCTTTCAGTGTCCTATCTTTTTGCCTTTTCATTCAGTGAGATTACTAAGGGAAAGATTATGTGGGTCCCTGGAGGAGGGCATGGCAACCCACACCAGTATTCTTGCCTGGGAAATCTCATAGACAGAGGAGCCTGGCAGGCTATAGTCCATGGGGTCATAAAGACTTGGACATGTCTGAATGGTTAAACAGTAGCAGAGTTTATATATTCTGAATTCTCATCATTCTACATTCTCACCAGCATTGCAGGAGGATTCCTTTCTCCCCATAATCCAATGAATACAGCATTTTCTAATTTGGTGAACTGAATAGTTATTCAGCAAAATTCCATTCCTCTCTCTGTCTCTCCTCCACTTTTTTTTTTTTTTTAACTGAGCATCTATATATTTGCCTGGGTAATTTTTTCTGTCCTTTCTCTACCCATATCTGTACTGAGGTTCCTACTTCCTGTCCATTTTTGTAAATAGTTTTCCTTTATCAGTTTTACAGAGTGCAGATTGTTTTTCCCAATGTTCCATCTGCCTGATACCTTTATCCAGGATTTCCTTTGAATAAAAATCTTTAATGTTGACGTTTTCATATCTTTTAAAGTATATTCTTAACATTTGTGCCTTTGAAAATTAACAAACCAATTCTTTTGCCCTCTCTCCTATTGACTTTATAGTTGATATTACATATTATGTTTTTTGAATCTATCTAGATTCTACTTTGCATTTTGTCCTTGGGCAGAAATTCAAGTTTACTTTGCTTCCTAAAATGAACAGTTTTCCTCCTGGAAAATACCAAACAATCTTATCTTTTCCCTTTGATATGTGCTTTGACCTTATTATACATTAGATTTTTAATAATAGAGAGGTATTTTCTGAGATATAGATTCAAGTTAATTAATGTTTGCAATTTAATTCATACTTTAAAAAAATGACTATGTATAATGTGTCTCAGTATCCCAGGAAGGCGTATCTTCCTATTTACTCCACTTTCATAAGTTTTGTACTAATTTTAAGAGGTATAGTTTTATACTAATTTTAAGAAGGAATTTTAGGTTAGTTGTAGCAGCTTCACAGTCAGTTCCTGGAACTGTAACTGCAATTGTGTTGATGATAGCATTTGGCAAAGAAGTGATATCATTACAAATTAGCTCAACTCATCAACAGAGTGTAGACTGTTTTCAAGTATTCAAATCATGTTCTAATTTTATTAATGATTAAATTGTCTTTGGCAGTATTGTATGTTTTGGCCTAATTTCTGTATATAAGCAAGTTTTTCAACGTGTTGTAAGGAACCCTGGGAATCCTGGAAACTCATTTGGGGGATTCATCAAGTCCTAACTTTTCCAATTACATGTGAGGTTGTGTTTTCATCATATACTCTAATTAAAACAGTATATTAATGCATGCTAAGTAGCTTCAGTCCTGTCTGACTCTGTTGTATGAACCTATGGACTGTAGCCCTCCAGACTCCTCTCTCCAAGGCAAGAATACTAGAGTGGGTTGCCATTTTCTCCTTCAGGGGATCTTCCCCATCCAGAGATCGAACCAGTGTCCCTTATGTCTCCTACATTGGTAGGCAGTTTCCTTACCACTAGCGCCCCCTGTGGAGCCCAAAACAGTATATAGTGAAAGTGAAATCGCTCAGTCGTGTCCGACTCTTTGCGACCCCATGGGCTGTAGCCTACCAGGCTCCTCTGTCCATGGGATTTTCCAGGCAATAGTCCTGGAGTGGATTGCCATTTCCTTCTCCAGGGGATCTTCCCAACCCAGGGATCAAACCCAGGTCTCCCACATTGTAGACAGACACTTTACCATCTGAGCCACCAGGGAAGTACTAAACAGTATATGAACACAGATTAAATAAAGAAGCAGATGTGAGCATCAAGCTGTGTCCTACAATGTAGGCCTTAGGTATATTTGCCAGAGTGTAAAGCCAGGCCACTCTTCTCAATAAATGTCGTTTGAAAATATCGTTACTCTTGTATACATATGTTGTTAATATTAACATGTATCAAGTTTATTATTGTTCTTTTAAATGTACTAATAGCTAAATATTTTTAAAGATTGTCCTGGTTTTGCCATACATCAACATGAATCCGGATTAAACATAAATAAATAAATTTTAAAAATAAATAAATAAATAAGAAAAATAAATAAATAAAATCACGTACTCTGTTCCAAGTTAAAAAAAAGATTGTCTGTTTTAGTTTCTAGTATGATAAAGATTGATAGCTCCAACTCACCCAAACAAAAGCCCTTTAAGGACCTCAGCCATGTTTGACTGTAAAAGGATCTTGAAACCAAAAATGGTTGTTTACAGTTTGTGTCACTATGGAGAGTTTATCTTAATTTTAACTTAAATTCTATATTTTGAATGATTACTGCTGGTGTAATACTTTGATACATACTATATTTTTTGAAGTTGATCTTGCTTTTTGCAGCATTCTGCCCTCTTATGTGCTAACATATTACACCTTGATTCTTTTATCTTTTCTGGATAGATGATCAGGTCACATCCCTTCCTATCATTATGTATCTTCTTTCTTTTTCTTTCCTTGTAGCACCATTCATGACTTTCAATTCCATGGAGAAGAACAGCAGAAAGAGTGAGTAGCCTTGCCTTCTTTCTGATTACAAAATAGTGCATGTTAAAGTCCCACTTATATACTATTTATTTGTTTTCTAGTGTGTATTCTTTATCTGGCTAAGTCCCCTTCAATTTCACATTGTAAAAAAGTTTGCAAAAAAAATCAAAAGTCAACATACCCATAGCAAAACATTATGTTGTAACCTAAAACTCATGCAGTATTACAAAAATAATATACAAATTTTAAAAATCATAAATTGGAGTTGAATATTAGAAAATGTACACCTCCATTGATCAAAAGAATTCTATCATTTTTTTCTTTTAGTTTATTTATGTGATGAATCACATGATGCTGCACCATCTTGCCATTCATGGGATAAACCAACACCACTTGACAATAATTTACTAATTTTTATACATTGTTTTTGATTAGGTGACATCCTACAATAGATTTTAAAATTTGCTTGGATAGATAAAGTGGCCCATAACTGTTTCTTACAACAGTTTACCTGGTTTTAGAATTTAGAATGATGAAATCAGCTTAGCAGATTTCAGATTTTTCCCTTTTTTCCCCTTTTATGTGAAGAGCATGTATAAGATTTAATCAGTTGTTCCTTAAAGGTTTATGAGCATTCACTTGTAAACTCACTGGGTCTAATGAATTATAGGAAGGGAAGGTCTCTAACTATTTCAACTTCTTTAAAACTTTTTTGAAATGGTTTCTATTTCTTTCTCATACTAGTTTTGCAATTTTATGTGTCTCTGAGAGTTCATTCCATTTCTTATATTTTATTACTATTTCATTCATTTTAAGATATCCATTGTTTCTATAATTATTTCCAATTTTAATTTTATGCTTTTTCATTGGTATTTTCTTCTTTGCTTTATCTTAATCTATCACCCAATTTAAGCTGTATTAAGTATGATTTTCCGGATAATGTTTCTTCTACATACATTTTAAAATGTGCATTCCCATTGTAGTATTCTTTTAGCTTAAGACTTTGACATTTGATACTTAAATTACTTTGTAAATATTTCTTCATCAATTTAATATTGACAAAAAAGATTGCTTAATAAATCTAACTCAGTGTATTATAATCTACATATTATTTGTACTTTGAAATGAATGGAGGATTTCTCTATGTCCTAAAACAAGGTCGGTCAGTTCAGTCACTCAGCCATGTCCGACTCTTTGCAACCCCATGGACGGCACCATGACAGGCTTCCCTGACCATCACCACCTCCCGAAGCTTGCTCAAACTCATGCCCATCGACTTGGTGATGCCATCGAACCATCTCATCCTCTGTCATCTCCTTCTCCTCCTGCCTTCAATCTTTCCCAGCATCAGGGTCTTTCCCAGGGAGTCAGTTCTTCGCATCAGGGAACCACAGTATTGGAGCTTCAGCTTCAGCATCAGTCCTTCCAATGAATATTCAGGACTGATTTCCTTTAGTATTGACTGGTTTGATCTCCTTGCTGTCCAAGGGACTCTGATAGCTCTGATAGGTAAATTTTTGTTAAAGTCCTCTATGTGCATGAAAGAAATATTTAATCTCATTTAGTACACAGACTACTTATGTCCAGGAGCTAACATCTGAATGTTATGAATCCATTGGAATTGTTGCTGTTCACTCACTAAGTTGTGTCTGACTCTTTGTGACTCCATTGACTGCAACACACCAGGCTCCTCTGTCCTCCATTATCTCCCAGTGTTAGCTCAGATTCATGTCCATAGAGTTGGTTATACTATATAACCATCTCACCCTCTGCAGCCCCCTTCTCCTTCTGCCTTCAGTCTTTCCCAGCATGAGGGTATTTTCCAATGAGTTGGCTGTTTGCATCAGGTGGCCAAAGTATTGGAGCTTTAGCAACAGTCCTTCCAATGAGTGTTGAGGGTTGATTTTCTTTAGGGCTGATGGGTTTGATCTCCTTGCAATCCAAGGGACTCTCAAGAGTCTTCTCCAACACCACAATTCAAAAGCATCAATTTTTCAGTGCTCAGCCTTCTTTAACTTTCACATTCATATATGACTGCTGGAAAAATCATAGCTTTGACTATACGGACTTTTGTCAGAAAAGGGATGTCTCTGCTGTTAAATACACTGTCTAGGTTTGTCATTGGAGAAGGCAATGGCAACCCAATCCAGTGTTCTTGCCTGGAAAATCCTATGGATGGAGGAGCCTGGTAGGCTGCAGTCTATGGGGTAGCTAAGAGTCAGACAGGATTGAGCCACTTCCCTTTCACTTTTCCCTTTCATGCATTGGAGAAGGAAATGGCAACCCACTCCAGTGTTCTTGCCTGGAGAATCCCACGGACGGCAGAGCCTGGTGGGCTGCCATCTATGGGGTCGCACAGAGTCGGACACGACTGGAGCAACTTAGCAGCAGCAGCAACAGCAAGTTTGTCATAGCTTTCTTTTCAAGTAGCAAGTGAAAGCTACAGTCACCATCCACAGTGATTTTGGAGCCCAAGAAAATAAAATTGGTCACTACTTCTGCTTTTTCCCCTTCTTTTGCCATGAAGTGATGGGACTGGATGCCATGACCTTAGTTTTACCAATGTTGAGTTTCCAACCAGCTTTTTCACTCTCCCCTTTCACTCTTAATTTCATTTAATAACTTCCAAATTGCATTTCATTTTAGAACTGTTAAAATTTCCAACTTTAATTTAAATATCTATCTAGCACTGACTTTATAACTATTTCACTGAAGTTATTTTAAATATTTATTCCTAATATTCAACCTGTATATCATTATATAAGTTAATTGTATATATGCAGGTCGCTACAATGTTATTTTAACTTTCATAAAATATTCCCCTTTGACATTTCCTATGTGCATAAATTTTCCACTTTCGTGTGCTTTTATAGTAATATTTTCCTTCACAGCCTTTTTGCAACAACATTGCAGTTAAAAATGGATAATTAGATTAAGAATAATCCCTTGATATTATTCATAACCCATCATTCATTCATGCCATAATAAAAGTCTTCTCTAATTCCTTAAAAACTTATAAATATCTTATGTAAATTAACATCTAATCTACTACCCTATATTGCATATGATTGTTTTGTCCCTTGAATTTCATGACCCTGGCTTATTGATGTAGTGTAGTAGTGGTGTTAGTCGCTCAGTCATGTCCGACCCTTGGCAACCCCATGTACTGTGGCCCGCCAGACTCCTCTGTTCATGGGATTCTCCAGGCAAGAATACTGGATTGGAATGCCATTCCCATAAGACCAGACAAATTATTCTGTGGAACATATTGGGTTCTGTATTTTCTGATTGTGTTTTCATGGTGTCATTTAGCTTGTTCCTTCATCCTCTGTATATGATCAATCTTTCTGATGCTCACCTATTCCAGTGGACACATTTTCAATCTGGTTTCCACAGTCTTTAACATTAACAATTGCTCAGTGAAAGTTCCATTGAACTGTTGCAGAGATGTCCTAGGCTTGCTCCCATGCCCTGGGGTATTTCTTCAGGGAACCTGGTTCCTTTTATTGGCATGTGGTATAGGGACTTCCCAGGTGGCTCAGACGGTAAAGTGTCTGCCTATATAAAATGTGGGAGACCCAGGTTCAATCCCTGGGTTGGGGAGATCCCCTGGAAAAGGAAATGGCAACCCACTCCAGTATTCTTGCCTGGAAAATCCCATGGAAGGAGGAGCCTGGTAGACTACAGTCCATGGGGTCACAAAAATTTGGACACGACTGAGTGACTTCACTTTCACTTTCTTTCAACATAGGTATTATGATTATTGTTTCATTCAATTGCTTTCCTTTTCTTTCTTTCTTTTTTTTTTTTGCTTTCAGGATTGTTTCCTCATCATTCCTTTGGTGCATATATTTGTCCATCTTTTTATTTTCAAGCATTCTCTTCAGTTCCTATGAAAGAGTAAATACAAAATATGAGATACATTGACAGAAATGAGTACTAATAAAATAGTATTAAAATAAATATGAATTGGTTACTCAATTAAAGGCAAAGACTTTCAGTGAAAATTTATAAATCCAAGATCCAAACATATTTTTGACAACAAGCACAGTATTCAAAAGAATATGACTCTGACCACCTATGTCTGTCTTGATTACAAACCTGAATCTTTTATTTCTTTTCATCACTGTTAACAAAAACTTAGAAGCCAAACTGTGTCTTCAGCATTTAATGTACGGGATCTCATTTTATCTTTATCACACTACTAAATGGTAAATATTATGATTTATTCCATCTTACTGATGAAGATTGTGAGACCCAGAGAAGCTAAGCAAATGAATATTTAGGATGGTGGTGGTTTAGTCACTACGTCATATCCCACTCTTGTGACCCCCATGGACTGTAGCCTGCCAGGTTCCTCTGTCCATGGGATTTCCCAGGAAAGAATGCAGGAATGGGTTGCCATTTCTTCTCCAGGGAATCTTCTTCAATCCTGGTATTGAACCTGCATCTCCTGCATTGCAGGTGAATTCTTTACTGCTGAGAAACCCTTGAACATATAGTATAGAACTCCTCAATTGCCATTAATCTATGTTAGAGCCTCTGTTTTAATCACTATGCCTTCATTCTCTTTCTGATGTCCCCAGATGCAGCATCCTCGTCTGCTCAGAACTATAGCACAGTGTCTGAATTCATCCTCATCGGCTTCTCCAACTTCCCTCAGCAGCTCCTGCCCACCTTCTTCCTGCTGTATCTGCTGATGTACCTGTTCACACTCCTGGGCAACCTGCTCATCATGGGCACCATCTGGAGGGAGCACAGCCTCCACACCCCCATGTACCTCTTCCTGTGTGCCCTCTCCATCTCTGAGATCCTGTTCACTGTTGCGGTCACCCCTCGCATGCTGGCGGACATGCTCTCCACCCATCACTCCATCACCTTTGTGGCCTGTGCCAGCCAGATGTTCTTCTCCTTTACGTTTGGCTACAGCCACTCCTTCCTGCTCATGATCATGGGCTATGACCGCTACGTGGCCATCTGCCACCCCCTGCGCTACAACGTGCTCATGAGCACCCGTGACTGTGCCCGTCTTGTGTCCTGGTGCTGGGCTGGTGGCTCAGCTGTGGGGTTGATGGTGACATTGATAGTTTTTCATCTCACCTTCTGTGGGTCTAAGGAGATACACCATTTTGTCTGCCATGTGCTTTCCCTCTTGAAGTTGGCCTGTGGGAAGGGGACAGCCTCTGTCACCATAGTTGTAATCTTGGTCTGCGTCACAGCCCTGATGGGGTGCTTATTCCTCATCTTCCTCTCCTATGTCTTCATTGTGGCTGCCATTCTGAGGATCCCCTCCACTGAGGGCCGGCACAAGACCTTTTCTACCTGTGTCTCCCACCTCACCATAGTGGTCGTGCACTACGGTTTTGCCTCCATCATCTATCTGAAACTCAAAGGCCCCCATTCTATGGACAATAACACTCTGATGACCACCATCTATACAGTCTTTACCCCCTTTCTTAGCCCCATCATTTTCAGTCTCAGGAATAAGGAGCTGAAAACTGGCATAAAGAGAAATTTGCACAGAACTTTCTGTCCCCTAAGGTTCTGATGGCCAGTTTGGTGATATGGATCTGTAATGGATGAGAGGGGTTTAATATTATCTGTTTCCATAGAACTCTTGTAATGATTCAGGTCTGTAAAATACTCACACTCCATCAGAGTTTGATGCATACTAGCTACTCACTTTTCTCCAATGTTTCCCCCTGTTACATAGTTTGTCTCATCATAATCTTTTATTTATTACCAGTAAAATGAACTTTATCCCATTATCTATACCTAAGAATGTGCTATCTGTCTATAAGCAGGTGGGAAGCACCAAATGCATGTATCAGGACCCTGATACAGGTGGTTATCCTTGAATGGACTAGCAAAAGTAGATTTTAATTCCCCATCCCCCAAAATAAAAATGAATAAAATTACCTAAAGATAATAAGAAATACCACCAGGACTGGGTCTTTTCCATATATGAAACACTGACATGTAAAGTAATTACTGACTGTTGAGAATGATGTTTGCTGTGGGTTTGTTATATATAGCCTTTATTAAGTTAAGGAGGTTCTCTCTGTGCCCACTTTCTGTAGAGTGTTTTATTTTTAGTCCTAAATGGGTGTTGAACTTTGTCAACAACTTTTTCTGCATCTTTTGAGGTGATCATATGATTTTCATTCTTCAGTTTGTTGATGTGTTGTCTTGTGTATATTGAAGAATCCTTGTATTTCTGGGATAAATCTCACTTGATCCTTTCAATGTGTTGTTGGATTTGATTTGCTAGTATTTTGTTGAGGATTTTTGCCTCTATCTTCATCAGTGATATTGACCTGCAATTTCCTCTTTTGTGTGTGTGTGTGGTTTTGATTTCAGTGTGATGGTGGCCTCATAAAATGAGCTTGAGAGTGTCCTTCCTCTGCAAATTTTAGAAGAGGCTCAGAAAAACAGATTCCAGTCTTTTTGTCCAGGTTATGCAGCAGTTAGATTTTAGTGTTTTCAGGAGGGGAAGTGAGCTCAAGTTCTTCTACCAAGAAAATACAAGTGTTGTCAAAGATGTGGAGGTAAGGGAATCCTCGTGCAACATTGTAGAAAATGTAAATTGGTGCAGCCAACATGGGAGACCGTACGGATTTTCCTCAAAAAAATTAAACCTTGGACTACTATATGATCCAGGTATTCCATTTTGGGGGTGTTTATACAAAGAATACAAAAACACTAATTCAAAAAGATGTTTGCAGCTCTATGTTCATCATGGCATATTTTACAATAGTCAAGAAGTGGAAACAACTTAACCATGGGATAAGGAAGATGTGAGATATATCTAAATACATAATGGAATACTATTCAGCCATGAGAAATATGAAACCTTGCCACTTGTGACAGCATGGATGGATCTTGAGCATATTATGCTAAGTGAAATAACTCAGGTGGTTAAAGACAAATAGCATATAATTTCACTCATTTGTGCAATATAAAAAAACCCAAAGAAATAAAGACCACAATAAATGAAAAAACGAAACAAAAATAAACATGACACAGAGGGGAAGGAGAGATGAAGGTAAAATGGGGAAAGAGGTCAACTGTGTAGAGATGAATAGAAAATAAATTTTTGATAGTAACTGTAATGTGTACAGAGTAGATATATAACTTTGTACATGTGAAACATACATAATGTTATAAATCAATGTTACCTCAGCAAAAATAAATTTTTTAAAAAGGAGAGATACACATAGGAAAAAATATACTTCTTCATGGCCAATGTAGCTATGGCTATGTAACTTTTTTATGTAACCATGGCTATGTAATTTTTTACGGTTCTGTTTCCTAAATTTGAGAAATGCAGATATCATAAGTACCTAGCTCATATGGTTATTGTGAGGATTAATGACTTACATATGTATCTGCTTATATAATTAAATCATAATTGACTACCAGAGTCAGAGTAGTGACTAAGTCTTAGTCACTATCAACTACTATAACTATTATCACTATCATGTTATATAAATACCACACTATAAATATTTTACTACCACTAAAATTAATTTAGAAAGCTAAAAACATTTTTAAAAAGCAATATTGTACAGAAACAGACATGTAAAACAGTGGAATGGCATAAGTGTCATGGAATAACCCAATTTCAAAACCATAAACTATTCACTAAATCTTGTTGGGGCAATTAGTTATCCATTAAAAAGTACATTTTACCACAACTTGCCTATTAGAATGACTAAAGTCTGTTACAGTGGCAACACTAAATGCTGGTAAGGATGTGAAACAACAGAAACTCTCATTCATTACTAGGAATGCAAAATGGTATAGCCACTTTGGAGGACAATTTGGTGATGTCCCACAAAACAGAACATAATCTTCCTATATAATCCATAAAACACACTCCCTAGTATTTACCCAAAGGAGTTGAACACTTAGGTTTACAAAAAATAAATCTGCACACCGATGTTTATAGCATATTTTTTCAAAATTGCCAAAACTTGAAAGAATCAAGATATCCTACAATAGGTGAATAGATAAATAAGCTGAGCAATACTAAAGGAAATTAGTCCTGAATATTCATTGGAAGAACCGATGCTGAAGCTGAAGCTCCAATACTTTGGCCACCTGATTCAAAGAGCAGACTCCTTAGAAAAGACCCTGATGCTGGGAGAGATTGAGGGCAAGAGGAGAAGGGGACAACAAAGGATGAGATGGTTGGATGGCATCACTGACTCAATGGACATGAGTTTGATCAGCTCTGGGAGTTGGTGACGGACAGGGAAGCCTGGGGTGCTGCAGTCCATGAGTCGCAAAGAGTTGGAGATGACTTGGTGACTGAACAACAACACCAAGACAATGGAATATTATTTAGCACCAAAAATTTGAGTTATCAATCCATCAAAAGACTTTGAGGAACCTTTATTGCACATTACAAAGTGAAAGAAGCCCATCTAAAAAGACTATGAACTATATGATTCCAACTGTATGATACTGTGGAAAAAGCTAAACAATGGAGGCAATAAAAAGACCAGTGTTTGCCAAAGGATAAGGGAGAGGGATGGATGACTAGGTAGAACACAGGATTTTTAAGGCAGTGAAAATACTCCGCATGATACTATAACAATGGATACATCTCACTATATATGTTAATCCATAAAAGACACAATGAAAGTGAACCATAATGTAAATTGTGGACGTTGGTGATGATACTATGTCAACTTAGGTTCATCAATTGCAACAAATGTACCACTTTGGTAGAGGAAATTGATAATGTGAGACTCTGTGTATGTGTGAGGGGGTACAGGGTAAATGGAAAATCTCTGCTTTCCTCTCAATTTTGCTGTGAAATGGAAACTACTCTGAAAAAAATTGTCTTAAAAAATAATTAGTTGAAACCAAATTTGAAATGGTTGCACAATATTTTTGGTTGATTAAAGCTTTAGAGGTTGACAATTTTTTCCTTTTTTAAAAATTAATTAATTAATTTTAATTGCAGGATGGTGGTGGTGGTTTAGTCCCTAAGTCGTGTCCGACTCTTGCGATCCCATGGTCCGTAGCCCACCAGGCTCCTCTGTCCATGGGGTTTTCCAGGTAAGAATACTGGAGTGGATTGCCATTTCCTTCTCCAGGGGATCTTCCCAACCCAAGAATCGAACCCAGGTCTCCTGCATTGCAGGCAGATTCTTTACCAACTGAGCTATGAGGGAAGGGAGGATAGTCACAATATTGTGATGATTTTTGCTATACATCAATATTAATTGGCCACAGGTATACATGTGTCCCACCAAATCCTGAACCCCTCTCCCACCTCCCTCCCCACCTTATCCCTCTGGGTTGTCCCAGAGCACTGGCTTTGGGTGCCCTGCTTCTTTCATCAAACTTGCACTGGTAATCAATTTTACATGTGGTAATGTACATATTTCAATGCTATTCTCTCAAATCGTCCCATCCTTGATCAGATAATAAATATTTTCAGCTCTGCCGGTCACACTACCTCCATCACAACTATTCAACTCTGCTGTCATACCACAAAGCCAGCCATAGACAATATGTCAATGAATTTTCATGAGTGTGGTTTCAGTAAAACTTTATAAAAACAGGCAGTGACCCCACATGGTGCAGTTTTTCACCCCTAAACTTATTGTATAAAAGCATTAGAAGAAACCAAGAAGAATGTTTCTGACAGAAACAGGATTAAGGCACAAGAAACAGAAGCCAAAGGGAAAAGATTCATAGGCAAAGTTACGATTTAGAATCTCTAATTCTATGCCTGCAAATAAATAGGAACAAAGCAATCTTGAAAAAGGGGAAGGCTTTGAATAAGCATAAAACAAAAAAGAAATCCATATGGCTAACAAACAATAGAGATTTCTTAACCCACTAGTAATTGTTGTTGTTGTCTTTGTTCAGTCCCTTTCTCATGTCTGCCTCTTTGTGACCCCATGGACTGCAGCACACTAGACTTCCCTGTCCTTCACCATCTTCCAGAGTTTGCTCAAACTCATGTCCATTGAGTCAGTGATGCCATCTAACCATCTCATCTCCTGTCGTCTCCTTCTCCTCCTGGCCTCTGCTGCTGCTGCTGCTAAGTTGCTTCAGTCGTGTCCAACTCTGTGCAACTCCATAGACGGTAACCCACCAAGCTTCCCCATCCCTGGGATTCTCTAGGCAAGAATACTGGAGTGGGTTGCTATTTCATTCTCCAATGCATGAAAGTGAAAAGTCAAAGTGAAGTCGCTCAGTTGTGTCTGACTCTTCACGACCTCATGGACTGTAGCCTACCAGGCTCCTCCGCCCATGAGATTTTCCAGGCAAGAGTACTGGAGTGTGGTGCCATTGCCTTTTCCAACATCAGGGACTTTTCCAATGAGTCTGCTCTTCACATCAGGTGACCAAAGTATTGGAGCATCAGCATCAATCCTTCCAAAGAATATTCAGAGTTGATTTCCTTTAGGATTGAATGGTTTGATCTCCTTGCTGTCCAAGGGACTCTCAAGAGTCTTCTCCAGTACCACAGTTTGAAAGCATTGGTTCTTCGGCACTCAGCCTTCTTTAGAAATGATGCTTTTGGGGGGTGGTCCTAAGATGGCAGAGGAATAGGACAAGGAGACCACTTTCTCCCCCACAAATTCATCAAAAGATCATTTGAACGCTGAGAAAATTCCAAAAAGCAACTTCTGAACACTGGCAGAAGATACCAGGCACCCAGAAAGGCAGCCCATTCTCTTTGAAAGGAGGTAGGACAAAATATAAAAGATAAAAAGAGAGACAAAGAGTTAGGGATGGAGACCCATTTCAAGGAGGGAGTCATGAAGGAGAAGTTTCCAAACATCAGGAAACCCTCTCACTGGTGGGTCTGTGGGGAGTTTTGGAATCTCAGAAGGCAACATAACTGTGAGGGGAAAAGCAAAAACAAAAATCCCACAAATTATGCACCTAACCGCAATTCCCAGGGGAGAAGTAGCCCAGACACTCGTGGCCACCAGCAGCGAGCAGGGGCTGAACATGGAGGCACGGGTTGCATGCTTAGGGTAAGGACCAGGCCTGAATGCCCAGAGGACAATCTGAGGGAGCTAATGTGAGATAGCAACCCAAACTGGGATAGCCTGAGAGAAAAAAAAAATGAGAGAGAGAGAGAGAGAGAGAGCGTTCCCACAAAAAGCTCTAAGGCACTGCCAGCCTGCTCACAGAACAAAGGATTGTGCGAATACCAGAGGAGAGCTAGCCGGCTGTGGACTGGCCCATCCCCCCACCAGAGGCAGAGAAGCAGGTGGGCGACAGCCAGAGCAGGAAGACGAGGGGCAATCTCTTCTCCAGAGATGCATCCACCACCAAACTGTGAGCAGGCTCCCAGTAGCTAACCAAGTCTTCCTGGGATCCTGGGCAATTGACATCTGCCAGGAGGTTTGCAGTCAGAGATTAGCTCCCCAGAGGAGACATACTGCACACCTGAGATGGCGCTCTCACTGCACACCCAGGAAACTGAGGGGCTGGAACTGGGGAGGTGATAAGATGCACTGCACTGAAGGAGAATGTGCTCGCCAAGCACCTGGTTGCCTGAGCTGCTTGGACCTGGGAGGGGAACAAAACGCAGGCCCAACCAACTCTGCGACTTTGTGGAGTACACAAGAACCTCAACTTGAGGGGCTTAGACCTGGGAAGTGCATGCAATGCAGGGCCCACTTTAAACACTTCCCCTGCAGAGCAATCTAGAGCCTGAGTAGTGTAGACCAGGAAAGCACACACGCTATGAGCAGGGGCAAACCCAGTGTGGCCGAGACACTGTGAGCACTCCCCACAAATGCCAGTGATGTTTGTTTGAAGTGTTCCTCCCTCCCCACAGCACAACTGAACAAGTGAGCCTAAATAAGTGATCACCTTCGCCCCCATGTATCAGGGCAGAAAATAGACACTGAAGAGACTTGCAAACAGAGGAATCCAAAAGAAACAAAGAAGAGGGAGCTGATCTGGAAGTGACAGGTGCAAAAGATTAAAACCCTGTAGTTAGCATTGACTACATTGGAAGGGGCCTATAGACCTTGAGAAGAAGTATAAGCTGGAATAAGAAACTATTTGAAACTGAACTGACCCCACATTGCCCTCAACAGATTCAGAGAAATTCCAAGATATATTTTACTATCATCATCTTTTAATTTTTAATTTTTTTAATTTTTAAATTCTTTACTACCCCATTAATTTTCATTTTTGTACCCTATTACTTTGCAAAAAAAGACCCCATTTTAAAAGCAAATTTCATATATATATATATTTTATAATTTTAGTCTTTTTTTAATATTGTATTTTTGAGAGTCTAACCTCTACTGTAGATTTTTAATCTTTGCTTTTTGGTATTTGTTATCAATTTTGTACCTTTAAGGAGCCAATCTTCAGCACTCGTTTTTACTTAGGAGTGTGATTACTGGCTTGATTGTTCTGTCTCCCTTTTGACTCTCCTTTTTCTCTATCTCCTCCTTCCCCCTTCTCTTCTCTACCCAACTCTATGAATCTCTTTGGGTGTTCTGGGCTGTGGAGAACACTCAGGGAACTGAATACTGGCTAGATCTGTGTCTCTCTTTTTGACTCCCCCTCCTCTCATTCTGGTCACCTCTATCTCCTTCCTCCCTCTTCTTTCCTCTATGTAACTTCGTGAACTGCCCTGAGTGTTCCAGACTGTGGAGAGCACATGGAGAACTGATTACTGGCTAGATTGCTCTCTCCCGGTTTGATTCCCCCTCTTCTCCTCCTGGTCACCTCTATCTCCCTCCTCCCTCTTCTTTTCTCCATGTAACTCTGTGAACCTCTCTGGGTGTCCTTCACTGTGGAGAATCTTTTCACCATTAACCTAGATGTTTTATTATCAGTGCTGTATGGATGTGGAAGTCTTGAGGCTACTGTAAGAATAAGACTGAAAGCCAGAGACAGGAGGCTTAAATCCAAATCCTGAGAACAGCAGAGAACTCCTGACTCCAGGGAACATTAATCGACAAAAGTTCATCCAAAAGCCTCCATTCCTACACTGAAACCAAGCTCCATCCAAGAGCCAACAAGTTTCAGAGCAAGACATACCAAGCTAATTCTACAATAATGCAGGAACATAACCCTGATCATTAGAATACAGGTGGCCAAAAGTCACACAAACCTATAGACGCCTCAAAACTCACTACTGGACACTTCATTGCACTCCACAGAGAGGAGATCCAGCTTCGCCCGCCAAAACACCAACACAAGCTTCCCTAACCAGGAAACCTTGACAAGCCACTCATCCAACCCCACCCACAGGGAGGAACCTCCACAATAAAGAGGAACCACAAACTTTCAGCATACAGAAAGGCCACCCCAAACACAGCAATCTAAACAAGATGAAAAGACAGAGAAATACTCAGCAGGTAAAGGAACATGATAAAAGCTCGTGAAACCAAACAAAAGAGGAGATAGGGAGTCTACCTAAAAAAGAATTCAGAATAATGATAGTAAAAATGATCCAAATTCTTGAAAACAAAATGAAGTTACCAATAAATATTCTGGAGACAAGGATTGAGAAGATGCAAGAAAAATTTAACAAGGACCTAGAAGAAATAAAAAAGAGTCAATATATAATGAATAATGCAATAACTGAGATCAAAAGCACTCTAGAGGGAACCAACAGTAGAATAACTGAGGCAGAAGATAGGATAAGTGAGGTAGAAGATAGAATGGTGGAAATAAATGAAGCAGAGAGGAAAAAAGAATTAAAAGAAATGAGGACAACCTCAGAGACCTCAGGACAATGTTAAATGCCCTAACATTTGAATCATAGGAGTCCCAGAAGAAGAAGACAAAAGAAAGACCATGAGAAAATACTTGAGGAGATAATAGTTGAAAACATCCCTAAAATGGGGAAGGAAATAGCTACCCAAGTCCAATAAACCCAGAGAGTCCCAAACAGGATAAACCCAAGGTGAAACACCCCAAGACACATATTAATCAAATTAATGAAGATCAAACACAAAGAACAAATATTAAAAGCAGCAAGGGAAAAACAACAAGTAACTCACAAAGGGATCCCCATAAGGATAACAGCTGATTTTTCAATAGAAACTCTTTAAGCCAGAAGGGAATGGCATGACATAATTAAAGTGATGAAAGAGAAAAACCTACAACCCAGATTACTATACCCAGCAAGGATCTCATTCAAATACAAAGGAGAAATCAGAAGTAGGAGATTTTAATACCCCACTCACACCTATAAATAGATCAACTAAACAAAAAAGTAGCAAGGAAACACAAACTTTAAATGATTCAATGGGCCAGTTAGGCCTAATTGATATCCCTAGGACATTTCACCCCAAAACAAAGAATTTCACCTTTTTCTCAAGGGCACATGGAACCTTCTCCAGGGTAGATCACATCCTGGGCCATAAATCTAGCCTTGGTAAATTAAAAAAGAATTGAAATCATTCCAAGCATTGTTTCTGATCACAATGTGGTAAGATTAGATGTTGACTACAGGAAAAAAAAATATTAAAAATACAAACATATGGAGGCTAAACAACATGCTTCTGAATAACCAACAATTCACAGAAGAAATCAAAATATACATAGAAACAAATGAAAATGAAAACATAACAACTCAAAACCTATGGGATTCAATAAAAAGCAGTGCTAAGGGGAAGGTTCATAGCAATACAAGCTTACCTCAAGAAACAAGAGAAAAATCAAATAAATAACCTAACCCTACACCTAAAGCAACTAGAAAAAGAAGAAATGAAGAATCCCAAGGTTCGTAGAAGGGAAGAAATCATTTTTAAAAATTGAGGCAGAAATAAATGCAAAAGAAACAAAGGAGACCATAGCAAAAATCAACAAAGCTAGAAGCTGGTTCTTTGAGAAGATAAATAAGATAGACAAACCATTAGCCAGAGTCATCACGAATAAAAGGGAGAAGAATAAAATCAACAAAATTAAAAATGAAAATGGAGAAATCACAACAGACATCACAGAAATACAAAGAATCATAAGAGACTACTATCAGCAACTATATGCCAATAAAATGGACAACTTGAAAGAAATGGATGAATTCTTAGAAAAGTATAACTTTCCAAAACTGAACCAGGAAGAAATAGAAAATCTTTTTTTTTTTTTGAGTTTAAAAATCTTAACAGAGCCATCACAAGCACAGAAATCGAAACTATAAACAGAAATCGTCCAACAAACAAAAGCCCAGGAGGAGACAGCTTCACAGCTGAATTCTCCCAAAAATTTAGAGACGAGAAAACACCAATCCTACTCAAACTCTTTCAGAATATTGCAGAGGAAGGTAAACTTCCAAACTTATTCTATGAGGCCACCATCACCCTAATACCAAAATCAGACCAAGATGCCACACAAAAGAAGAAAACTACAGGCCAATACCACTGATGGACATAGATGCAAGAATCCTCAACAAAATTCTAGCTGTCAGAATCCAACAGCATCATTGCTCCAACAGGCTTTCTCAATTTTAGAGACAGTTGTAAAGCTTGCAGTAATAATAAAGTGTCAATGAACCAAAAATAAAATAGAATAAGAAGATCATACATCATGATCAAGTGGGCTTTATTCCAGGGGTGCAAGGATTCTTCAATATTCACAGATCAGTCAATGTAATATACCACATTAACAAATTGAAAGATAAAAACCATATGATTATCTCGACAGCTGCAGAGAAAGCCTTTGACAAAATTCAACATCCACTTATGATATTAAAAAAAAAAAACCCTCCAGAAAGCAGCACAGAAGGAATATCAGTTCAGTTCAGTCGCTCAGTCATGTCCAACTCTTTGAGACCCCATGAACCACAGCACACCAGACCTCCCTGTCCATCACCAACTCCCGGAGTTCACTCAGACTCATCTCCATTGAGTCAGTGATGCCATTCAACCATCTCATCCTCTGTTGTCCCCTTCTCCTCCTGCCCTCAATCTTTCCCAGCCAGCATCAGGGTCTTTTCCAATGAGTCAGCTCTTCGAATCAGGTGGCCAATGTATTAGAGTTTCAGCTTCAAAATCAGTCCTACCAATGAATACTCAGGAGTGATCTCTTTTAGGATGGACTTGTTGGATCTCCTTACAGTCCAAGGGACTCTCAAGAGTCTTCTCCAACACCACAGTTCAAAAGCATCAATTCTTCAGTGTTCAGTTTTCTTTATAATCCAACTCTCACATCCATACATAACCACTGGAAAAACCATAGCCTTGACTAGACGGACCTTAGTCAGCAAAGTAATGTCTCTGCTTTTTAATATGCTGTCTAGGTTGGTCACAGCTTTTCTTCCAAGGAGTAAGTGTCTTTTAATTTCATGACTACAATCACCATTTGCATTACTTTTAAAGCCCAGAAAAATTTTTACAGCCCAGAAAAATAAAGTCAACCACTGTTTCCCCATCTATTTCCCATGAAGTGATGGGACTGGATGCCTTGATCTTAGTTTTCTGAATGTTGAGCTTTAAATCAACTTTTTAACTCTCCTCTTTCACTTTCATCAAGAGGTTCTTTAGTTCTTCTTCACTTTCTGCCATAAATGTGGTGTCATTTCCATATCTCAGGTTATTGATATTTCTCCTGGCAATCTTGATTCCAGCTTGTGCTTCCTCCAACCCAATGTTTCTCATGATGTACTCTGCATGTAAGTTAAATAAGCGATATACCTCAACATAAAAAAAGCCATATATGATAAACCCACAGAAAACATCTTTAATGGTGAAAAATTGAAAGCATTTCCCCTAAAGTCAGGAACAAGACAAGGGTGCCCACTCTCACCACTACTGTTCAACATAATTTTGGAAGATTTTTCCACAGCAATCAGAGAAGAAAAAGAAATAAAAGGAATCCAGATTGGAAAGGAAGAAGTAAAACTCTCACTGTTTGCAGATGACATGATCTTCTACATAGAAAACCCTAAAGACACCACCAGAAAATTATTAGAGGTAATCAATGAATATAGTAAAGTTGTAGGATATAAAATTAGCACACAGAAATCCCTTGCATTCCTATACACTAACAATGAGAAAACAGAAAGAGAAATTAAGGAAACAATTCCATTCACCATTGTGACAAAAAGAATAAAATACTTAGGAATAAATCTACCTAAAGAAACAAAAGACCTATATATAGAAAACTATAAAACACTGGTGAGAGAAATCAAGAGGACACAAATAGATGGAGAAACAAAGCATGTTCATGGATTGGAAGAATCAATATAGTGAAAATGAGTATACTACCCAAAGCAATTTATAGATTCAGTGCAATCCCTATCAAGCTACCAATGGTATTTTTCAGAGAACCAGAACAAATAATTTCACAATTTGTATGGAAATACAAAAAAACTCAAGTAACCAAAGCAATCTTGAGAAAGAAGAGTGGAACTGGAGGAATCAACCTGACAGTCATCAAGACAGTACGGTACTGGCACAAAGACAGAAATATAGATCAATGGAACAAAATAGAAAGCCCAGAGATAAATCCATGCACTTATGGACACCCTATCTTTGACAAAGGAGACAAGAATATACAATGGAGAAAAGACAATCTCTTTAACAAGTGGTTCTGGGAAAACTAGTCAACCACTTGTAAAAGAATGAAACTAGAACACTTTCTTGGAGAAGGAAATGGTAACCCACTCCAATATTCTTGCCTGGAAAACCCCATGGGCAGAGGAGCCTGGTAGGCTGCAGTCCATGGGGTCACTACGAGTCAGACATGACTGAGTGACTTCACTTTCACTTTTCACTTTCCTGCATTGGAGAAAGAAATGGCAACCCACTCCAGTGTTCTTGCCTGGAGAATCCCAGGGACGGAGGAGCCTGGTGGGCTGCCGTCTATGGGGTTGCAGAGAGTCGGACACGACTGAAACGACTTAGCAGCAGCAGCAGCAGCAGAATACTTTCTAACACCATACACAAAAATAAACTCAAAATGGATTAAAGATCTAAACATAAGACCAGAAACTATACAACTCCTAGAGGAAAACTCTCTGACATAAATCACAGCAGGATCCTCTAAGACCCGCCTCCCAGAGTAATGGAAATAAAATCAAGAATAAACAAATGGGACCTAATTAAACTTAAAAGCTTTTGCATAACGAAGGAGACTATAAGCATGGTGCAACGGCAGCCTTCAGAATGGGAGAAAATAATAGCAAATGAAGCAACTGACAAAGAATTAATCTCAAAAATATGCAAGCAACTCCTGCAGCTCAATTCCAGAAAAATAAACAACCCTGGTGGCTCAGAGGGTAAAGCGTTTGCCTGCAAGGTGGGAGACCTTGGCTCAATCCCTGGGTCAGGAAGATCCCCTGGAGAAGGAAATGGCAACCTACTCCAGTACTGTTGCCTGAAGAATCCCGTGGACGGAGGAGTCTGGTAGGCTACAGCCCACGGGGTTGCAAAGAGTCGGACATGACTGAGCGATTTAACTTTCAATCAAAAAATGGGCCAAATAACTAAGCAGACATTTTTCCAAAGAAGACATATAGATGGCTAACAGACACATGAAAAGATGCTCAACATCATTCATTATCAGAGAAATTCAAGGTATCATCTCAAGCCAGTCAGAACGGCTGCTATCCAAAAGTCTACAAACAATAGATGCTGGGGAGGGTGTGGAGAAAAGGGAATCCTCTTACACTGCTGGTGGGAATGCAAACTAGTACAGCCACTATGGAGAACAGTGTGGAGATTCCTTAAAAAACTGGAAATAGAACTGCCATATGACCCGGCAATCTCACTTCTAGGCATACACACTGAGGAAACCAGAAGTGAAAGAGACATGTGTACCCCAATGTTCTGCAGTACTGTTTACAATAGCTAGGACATGGAAGCAACCTAGATGTCCATTGCCAGATGAATGGATAAGAAAGTTGTGGTATGTATACAGAATGGAATATTACTCAACTATTAAAAAGAATACATTTGAATCAGTTCTAATGAGGTGGATGAAACTGGAGCCTATTACACAGAGTGAAGTAAGCCAGAAATAAAAACACCAATATAGTGTATTAATTTATATATATGGAATTTAGAAAGATGGTAATGATGACCCTATATGCAAGACAGCAAAAGAGACACAGTTGTAAAGAATAGACCTTTGGACTCTGTGGGAGAAGGCAAGGGTGGGATGATTTGAGAGAATAGCATTGAAACATGTATATTATCATATGTGAAATGGATTGCTAGTCCAAGTTCGATGCATGAGACAGGGTGCTCAGGGCTGGTGAACTGGGATGACCCAGAGGGATGGAATGGGGAGGGCGGTGGGAAGGGGTTTAGGATGGGGAACATATGTACACCCATGGCTGATTCATGTCAATGTATGTCAAAAACCACCACAGTATTGTAAAGTAATTAGCCTCCAATTAAAATAAATAAATTATTTTTTAAAAGAAATGATGCTTTTGAACTATAATTTCCATAGTAATTAGGGAAATGCAAATTAAAGTGCCAGTGGGAGCCAACTTGGCAACCGTATTGGCAAAATTAAATTTCATAACATTGAACATTGGTGAGGGTGTGGAGAAACACTGCCAAGGTTGAGAAACATCAGTCTAAAATAAACTAAGATGAATATCACTCCAAAATGAGAGCAAATAAGCCAAGTTACAGCAAGGTACCTACAAAACAATCAGATTTGTGTTAAAATACATAGTATGAAAACTAGTTTGGTAGTCCACCAAAAAATTAAATATGGAATTTCTTTACGACTCAGCACTTTTACTCCTAGAAGCATACCTCAAAGAAATGAATTCAATTAAATCTCTGTATGCAAATAACCAGAGCAGCACTACTCATACAGCCCAATGGCAGAAACAGTCCAAATGCCCATCAGTAGGTGAATGACTAAACAAAATACGATCCATCGACATAGTGGAATGTTACTTAGTTATAAAAAGGAATGAAGCACTAATGCATGCTACATGATGGATGAATCTTGAAAATATTACACTGAGTGAAAAAAACAAGATCCCAAAGGCTATGTACATATTGTATCATTCTCCATTTGCATGACATGCCCAAATCAGGAAAACCCACAGGGTAAAAAAGGAGATTAGTGGTTGCCAGGGGCTCAGGGTAGGAAGACTGATAATGGGATAAGATCTCCCAGTTCTTGAAGTGATGAAAATGTTCAAAAACTGAGTAGAGATGGTAGTTAAATAACATTGTGAATGTGCTAAATGAAACAGAACTGTTCACTTTACAGTGGTGAATTTTAAGTTATATAAATTTCACCTTAAAAAGAAAAACAAAACAAAAAAACCCACAACAGAACCCCACAATAATACTCTGATTTTAAGAGCTTGTGTTACTCACTTGCTACATGCATACAAAGGTGTGTAGCAATGTCCATCAAACTTCTCATTGTGATCTTATGGCTGGCCATCGCTTGACTTTTAGTCTGGTTTTCAGCATTTCAATTATTTAATAAGAATAAACATGTTTGTGTGCTTATTAAAAATGTTTATTTAAAAATTTTTTGCTACTTTATTTTTTTAATTGAAGGATAAGTGCTTTATAGAATTTTTAAAGAGGCATTAATTGAGCAAATTCCCTGAAAGGGCAAGAAAGAAAGTGGAGAGTCAAGTAAGGCAGCCTCCTCAGCCCCAGTGAACAATGGCAGGGCTGGTTTTCTGCCACTGCTAGGAGCCAGGGCTCCAAATTCCAAATTCCAAGTTTGTGAAGTATTAGACGCTTCTTGAGCCCCTGAGAAGCTCAAGTAATTGGCTTACTCCTGGCAGGCAGAGAAAGAGGGACAAGGGGTGATGACAGTCTCCCTGAGATTGCCCAATGCATTGCATGGTTCCCAAGGGTCCCAGCATCCCTGTAACAGCAGCAGAGACAGAGGCCAGGGGATCACAGTGAAAGAAAGCAGCAGGCAGGGAGCTGAGGCAGCATAAATAACGGAGGTGAGGCTCAGGTAGCTCCCCCCACCCCCACCACCAGTCTACTCATAGTGGCAGGTTCCTTGCCTTGCAGCCCTCACTCATCCAGCCCTTACCTGCTGGAGAACATCAAACCAGAGCCTCCAGCTGGAGTGAGGCAGAAGCAGTTGCAGAGCCTGGAGTCCCAGGTGAGTCACCTTCCCTCCCTTCCACTTGATCAGGAGAGACCTGGGGAACCAGCAGCTGTCACAGACAAGGAGAGCCTTTGTGTTTAGAAAACTTCCTGTGAAAGTTGAGTCTATGAATTGGGGCAGTAGGTAGGGCTCTACCCTTCCCAACTTCAAGGTAATGGATGTGATGATTACTTTGCAGGATGGGTAAGAAAACTGGGATGCAGAGAGAGAAGAGCTACCACTTTAAGTTACACAGAGCACCTGTCTGACTTTTAACCTAACTCCCCTCACTGTCCTGGCCAATCCAGTGGTGAAAGGATTGGGGAGAGGCAGAAGAAAGAGCCAGTCAAGAAGATTCAGGATGGAGAGGCTCCAGTCACCCCCTCACCAAGGGTGTTAAGTATCAGGGAAACACCAGGGTGGACAGGTGCATTGATGGTAAGGAGTCGAGGATGAAAATAGGGAGGCAGCAGGTAGTTCAGGTAGGAAGGAGGATGCAGAGAGGGGAACCTAAACAGCTTCATGAGAAGAGAGAGGATGAGGGCAGACAGGTAAAGCAAGATGGAGATAACACACCTAACCTGTGGTTCTCCACCAGAGGCCGTTACCTCCCCAGGGGACACTTGGCAATGTGCGAGGATACTTCTGATTGTCACAACTGGGAGATGCTACTGGCATATGGAGAGGGACAGAGATGCTGCTCAATATCTTGTAATGCACAGGTCAGCCTCTAATCACACACACAAAAAGTTATCAGCTCCTAAAGTCCCTGTTTCATTGGAAAAGACCCTGATGCTAGGAAAGATTGAGGGCAGGAGGAGAAGGGGACAACAGAGGATGAGATGGTTGGATGGCATCAGTGACTCAATGAAGATGAGTTTGAGTAAACTCTGGGAGTTGTGATGGACAGGTAGGCCTGGTGTGCTGCAGTCTATGGGGCTGCAAAGAGTCGGACATGACTGAGTGACTGAACTGAAAGTCCCTGATGTTAAAGTTGGAAAACCCTGCTGCCATGATATGTGTAGATAGGATTTGGCCATAGGCAGGTTTGACCCCTGAGTTCTGGGTGGGGACTGGCCCCTCTATGAGTTCCACCAAGTGCCACAGAGCCAGGTCACACTTCTTCTCTGGGGCTGTTCAGTTTAACTGCAGAGAAGCCACTAGTTGTTCTCCTGGTTGGTCAATGACTGGGACCTTCTGTCCACCTCTTTGCAATCCTGAACCTACACCCATTGTGGTTCTAAGGCTTCTTATTTTACTTAAAAAAAAAATCAGGAGTCTCTACCTCTTAGAGCACTTCTATGTTTACAGAAAACTGAGCAGACAGTGAGCTTCCCAGATGGCTCAGTGGGTAAAGAATCCACCTGCAATGCAGGAAAAACAGGTGAGGTGGGCTCAGTCCCCAGGTTGGAAAGATCCTCTGGAGGAGGGCATGGCAACCCACTCCAGTATTCTTGCCTGGAGAATCCCCATGGACAGAGTAACCTGGCTGCAGTCCATGGGAATCGCAGAGCTGGACACAATTGAAGCAACTGAGCAGGCATGCACGAGCAGATAGTGCAGAGGATTTCCACATACCCTCTCTCTCCCTGCACTCAGCTTCCCCTGTTATTAACATCCTGCACTAGTGAGTAACTGTCTTACAGTTGCTGAACCAATATTGACATATTATAACCAAAGCCCACAGTTCACATTAGAGTTCACTGTTGGTGCTGTACAGCCTATGAGTTTTGACAAATGCCCTGTATCATGTATGCAATATATAGTATCTATAAACAGTGGAAACAGTGGCTGACTTTATTTTGGGGGGCTCCAAAATCAGTGCAGATGGTGATTGCAGACATGAAATTAAAAGATGCTAACTCCTTGGAAGGAAAGTTATGACCAAACTAGACAGCATATTAAAAAGCAGAGACATTACTTTGTCAACAAAGGTCTGTCTAGTCAAGGCTATGGTTTTTCTAGTAGTCATGTACGTATGTGAGTGTTGGACTATAAAGAAAGCTGAGCACCGAAGAACTGATGCTTTTGAACTGCGGTGTTGGAGAAGACTCTTGAGAGTCCCTTGGACTGCAAGGAAATCCAACCAGTCCATCCTAAAGGAGATCAGTCCTGAGTATTCATTGAAAGGACTAATGTTGAAGCTGAAACTCCAATACTTTGGCCACCTCATGTGAAGAGCTGACTCATTGGAAAAGACCCTGATGCTGGGAAAGATTGAGGGCAGGAGGAGAAGGGGACGACAGAGGATGAGATGGTTGGATAGTATCACCGACTCAATGGAGATGAGTCTGAATAAACTCTGGGAGTTGGTGATGGACAGGGAGGCCTGGTGTGCTGTGGTTCATGGGATCGCAAACAGTTGGACATGACTGAGCGACTGAACTGAACTGAACTGTACAGAACTGTTTTGCCACCTTAAAAACTCCCTTGAGTTCCATCTATTTGTCTCTTGTCTTCCGCTGAGTCCTTGACAAGCACCAATCTTTTTACTGTCTCCATAGTTTTGCCTTTTCCCAGAATGAAGAGGTACCAAGCTTAGCTGAGTTCTGCATCCCCATCATCTGAGAAGGTGTATATGCAGCCCTGGGCCACATTTCTAGGACATGGTGAGCTCTAGTCTTCCCATAGTTCCCATCTTCCTTTTTTAATGTGTATGATTTTTGTGATCTAATTAATATGGAGGGGGAATGTGTGAATAGCCTGGTATGGTGAAGCTGACATTTCTCTGGTCCTGAAAGTGGCTCTGACACTCACTAACAGCCACCAGTAAATGGTGAATGTAACAGAGAGGTTAGGAAAAGATAGGCTTTGGGGTCATTCAGATACAGATTCAGATTCAGATCCTGGCTCCCCCACTCAGGAGCCATGGTCTCTTGGACAAGTGATGTGTCCTCTATGGATGCAGTTGCCACTTCTGTAAAACAGGGATCATAGCAGGGATCTCACAATATTGAGGAACAAATTTAATAAGAATTGCATGAGCACAGGAACCACATCCAATTAAGGGCAACTATTCTCATCAAGAGTTCAAAATCCAATGCCAGAGATAGTTGTATATCCAGCATGGTACATTATAATGAAAATCATGATGAAGTTAGAAATGAGGACTTTTAAACTCACTCAGGGTAGTTGTTTGGAAAGCACACAGGAATGAGTGACTAAATCTGCTTTGGAAAGAGATGTCCAGAAAGACTGCACAGAGTAGGTAACATTGACGCAAAAGAACAACAGTTCTTGGTTGGAGAAACCAAGATCTGAGTAGAAGGAGCAGCTAAGTAAATACAATTGCACTCTCAAGATGATTGGTTTTCAACTGGGGGTGATTTTGCTCCCTCCAATGGGGACATTGAAAATGAAAGTCTCTCAGTCATGTCTGACTCTTTGAGACCCTATGGGCTGTAGCCCATCAGGCTTCTCTGTCCATGGAATTCTTCAGGCAAGAATACTGGAGTGTGTTGCCATTCCCTTCTCCAGGGGATCTTCCTGACCCAGGGAGAGAACCCAGGTCTCCTGCATTGTAGGCAGATTCTTTACTGTTTGAGCCAGCAGTGAAGCTCACACTGGCAATATCTAATAATGACACTTTTGGTAGTTACTACTGAGCATAGATTACTGGCATTCAGATAGTAGAGGCCAGGGATGCTGCTAAACACCATATAGTGCACAGGATGGCCTCCATCTCATAACAAAGAATAATTTGTCATAGAATACTGAAAAAAACTTGCACTAGACATTTGAAAACCTGGCAGCTTGTAAGCAGAGCCCACTTGATCCGGGTCTCACCCATTCAACCTCTTTTTGGAAGCTCTTGTTTCCAAGTCACCCACTTTGATTTGCCCCTCTAGGATCTCAGGGTATCAGGGCCAAGTGGGGCTTCTGGGGACCTCCAGGCAGGTGCTGACTCAGAGGAGACAGAGAAATGCAATTGACTTCAAAGGAGGGAGGCCAAAAAACTCTGGAGACCAACGATGTTGGGGAATGAAACCTCCAGTCCCCAAAGTGTCTGGTTCCCCTTCGTGTCCTCATTATTAACCTGCCAGGGTTTGATCTAGGACCTGAGCCCACTTAAGAGGGTATATCACCTCCCCCCATTTTTCATGTGTCATGGTAAAATACATGTAATGTACAATTTACCATTTTAGACACATTACAGCATACAATTCAGTGGCATGAAGTACATTCATGATGTATGAGCACCGTCTGTCTAGTTCCAGAACCTCAGCACACCCAAAAGAAACCCTAGACCCATTAGGAATCCTGCCCATTCTCCCCTTCCTCCAGCTCCTGGAAACCACTCCTGTGCTTTAAATGCCCACATGAACGTTCATAGCAGCACTATTCACAAGAAGGGAAAAGTGGAAACAACTGACGTGTCCATCACTGAGGTGATTGAATAAACAAACTGTGATGTCCATAAAGAAATATTGTTTGACCATAAAAAGGAATGAAGTTCTGACAATGCTACAAGTGGATGAACCTCAAAAACATCATGCTGAGTGAAAAAAAAAACAGACCTCAAAGGTCACACAGTGTATGATTCCATTATTTAAAATGTCAGGCACAGGCAAATCTATAGAAACAGAAAGCAGATTAGTGGTTCACTGCAATTTAAACTTGAAAATGCCTTTTAAAAAATCACTCAAAAATAGTTGTTATTTATAAAGGCACATTGAAATCTCACTAAATTGAAGTTATCTACTGAGTACACTGTCCCTGTGCATGTGTGCTCAGTTATGTCCAACTCTTTGTGAGCCCGTGGGCTGTAGCCCGCTAGGTTCCTCTGTCCAGGGGATTTTCCAAGCAAGAATCTTGGAGTGGGTTGCCATTTCCTTCTTCAGAGGATCTTCCTGATGCAGGGATTGAACCTGTGTCTCCCACACTGCAGGTGAATTCTTTACCACTGAGTCACCAGGTAGGTTATTTACTGAGCATAAACCATATACATTTGTTTACTGAGTGTATTGAGTTAATTACCATAGGTAGCAACCACTGTTTTCCAGGTCACAGCCCAAGAATAGCACATTTAGTTCCCACAAAGAATCTTAGAGCCAGGTAGAGAGAAATGGAGGTACAAAGAGGTGATGTACTTGCTCAAGTTTACACAGTGGGCAGAGCAGGGACTCAAACTCCCAGACTATCTCATTGCTTTCCTTGATGGCTATGTTGCATTGTCTCAGTAGGTACAGATGTACCTCATGGGATCTGGAAAACAACAAGAACATTATTCCTACACAGTCTCTTTCTTCAGATTCCTTGCATGGATAACTCCAGAGGAAGAATCTGATTGATTCATGTTACATTAGAGATGCACACTGGTCCAAAGTGTTGTAGACATGGGGTAAGTAGGTCCCCTGGTATCTGACACCTTGAGAAGAACAAGATTTATCAGAAGGGAGGAACTGGACAATGGCTGCAAACTTTAGTGAAGGAACATTATATTTTTTGGAAGTAACCAGAGGGAGAGAGGGGTATAGTCTTTGGAGACAGTCAGCCATGGGTTCAAGTATTTACTCTGCCATTTTGACAGCTTCACCTTGAACAAGATGCTTAGCTTCCCTGAACCTAATATTTTCAGTGTTTATGCTTTAAATGATCAGAATCATTGATAAAAACATCTCCCCCACTACATTGATAAGAGGATTACATCGTAGGAGGTGCAGAGTAGGAACTCAGCCAGTGTCATTTGTCATTTGTCAGGAGCAGCCCCTTGGACAGAGTCAGAAATGATGGAAGCTAATGACCTCCCTCCATCCAGTAGCTGACCTCTCCATGTCACACCTCACTTCAGGAACAGCCTCCGTGCAAGGAGCCAACTTCTCAGCAGTGACTGAATTCATCCTCATCGGCTTCTCCACCTTCCCCCACCTTCAGCTGATGTTCTTCCTGCTCTTCCTGCTGATGTACCTGTTCACGCTGCTGGGGAACCTGCTCGTCATGGCCGCCGTCTGGAGCGAGCGCAGCCTCCACACCCCCATGTACCTTTTCCTGTGCGCCCTCTCCACCTCCGAGGTCCTCTACACCTTCGCCATCATCCCGCGCATGCTGGCCGACCTGCTCTCCACCGACCGCTCCATCTCCTTCAGGGCCTGCGCCAGCCAGATGTTCTTCTCTTTCACGCCAGGCTTCACCCACTCCTTCCTGCTCACCGTCATGGGCTACGACCGCTACGTGGCCATCTGCCACCCCCTGCGCTACAACGTGCTCATGAGCCCCCGGGGCTGCGCCTGCCTGGTGGCCTGGTCCTGGGCTGGAGGCTCAGTCATGGGGTTGCTGGTGACATCTGCCGTTTTCCACCTTATCTTTTGTGGACCCAATGAGGTCCACCATTTTGCTTGTCATGTGCCCCCACTATTGAAGTTGGCCTGTGGAACTGAAGTGCAAATAGTCGCCAAGGGCGTGGGCCTGGTGTGTATCACCGCCCTGTTGGGCTGCTGTCTCCTCATCCTCCTGTCTTATGCCTTCATCGTGGCCACCATCTTGAGGATCCCTTCAGCCGAGGGCCGGCACAAAGCCTTCTCCACGTGTGCGTCCCACCTCACCGTGGTGGTCGTGCACTACAGCTTTGCCTCTGTCATCTACCTCAAGCCCAAGGGTCCCCAGTCTCTGGAAGGAGACACGCTGATGGGCATCACCTACACGGTCCTTACTCCTTTCCTGAGCCCCATCATTTTCAGTCTCAGGAACAAAGAGCTGAAGATCGCCATGAAGAAAATCTTCCTCAGCAAGCTCTACCCTGAAAAAATATGATTATCTGGGAAGAATTTCTTGGAAATAGTGAAACTGGGTTATCAGATGCTACCATCAGAGGTGACACCCTGCAACCCTGTAATAACCAACATCTGTCTGATGCTTTATGGTTTACAAGGACCCTTATCAGCAACATACAAATGTTTGCAAAATGGTTCAACAGCCCCTGAATGTATTCGGGATGGAAAGATGTATGAAGCAATAACATGCATGAAGTCAGATTCATTGATTTCTTATCTGTTGCACGACATTTGGCCAGGTAGCATTAAACCCAAAATCTGTTTTTCTCCTGCCAGGAACCAGGATAGACTAATTACTCCCATCACCACAAACCCACATTGCAAAGAGAAATGGATGAGGCCATGCCTTTACTTTCTACTAGGTGGTAACAGGGCTTCCTCTGTGGCTCAGCTGTTAAAGAATCCTCCTGCAATGCAGAAGACCTGGGTTCAATCCTTGGGTTGAGAAGATCCCCTGGAGAAGGGAAAGGCTACCCACTCCAGTATTCTGGCCTGGAGAATTCCATGGTACTGTATAGTCCATGGGGTCACAAAGAGTTGGAAACAACTGAGCAACTTTCACTTTTCAGGTGGCATCATGTAGCTACAACTCAACTTTTATGAGGCTACAGAAGACTAAGTCAGGTTACAGCAGAGGAGTGCTAAGAACCCTAAATTTCAGCATTGCATAACCTGTAATAAGCAAACTCAGAAAAAGTTGAGAACATCTCCAAGTTTCAAGTGTGAATCTTAAGCAGCCGCAGAGAGACAAAGAAGTCTCTTTAGTTAGGTGAGGGAAAGAAGTCCCTCGGTGAGAAATCACCTGCTGTGTTGAAACGTCCCTGGAGAATCCCCATGGACAGAGGAGCCTGGCAAGATACAGTCCATAGGGTCACAAAGAGTCAGACACAACTGAAGCGACTTGGCATACTTCATAGTACTTATAATTTGTTGAAAATATGTATATTCAAGAGAATGACAAATACTGTATGATATCCCTTATAAGTGGAATTGTAAAAAGGTACTCATAAAAATAGAGAGTTGAATGGTGGCTGTCAGGGCCTGAGGGGTGGGAGAACTGGGGCAATGTTGTTTAAGGGCACAAATTTGCAACCAGTTGATCAACCAGAAGATCAACAAGATCTTGTGGGTCAACAATGCATTATTGTGAGTATAGACAATAATACTGTCATCAAGCTCAAAATTACTAAGAGACTTTGTCTTCATTGTCACTCCCCAAAAAGATATGATAACTATGTGACATGACAGAAGCATTAGCTAACACTGCAGTGGTAATCATATTGCAATATACAAATGTATGCATGTATATATTCTGAACTAATACACTATTATATGTCAATTATATCTCAATGTAAAAAGTCCCTTAACATCTGCCTGGTTAGCTCAATCGGTAGAGCTTGAGACTCAATGCTGGAGAAGCTGCAGAGAAAAGGGAACCTTCTTATACTGTTGTTGGGAATGCAAACTAGTACAGCCACTATGGAGAACAGGGTGAAGATTCCTTAAAAAACTGGAAATAGAACTGCCATATGACCCAGCAATCCCACTGCTGAGCATACACACTGAGGAAACCAAAATTGAAAGAGACACGTGTACCCCAGTGTTCATCACAGCACAGTTTACAATAGCTAGGGCATGGAAGCAACCTAGATGTCCCTCAGCAGATGAATGGATAAGAAAGCTGTGGTACATATACACAATGGAGTATTACTCAGCCATTAAAAAGAATACATTTGAATCAGTTCTAATGAGGTGGGTGAAACTGGAGCCTATTATACAGGGTGAAGTGACTCAGAAAGAAAAACACCAATATGGTATATCAACACATATATATGGAATTTAGAAAGATGGTAACAATGACCCTATATGCAAGACAGCAAAAGAGACACAGATGTAAAGAATAGACTTTTGGACTCTGTGGGAGAAGGCAAGGGTGGGATGATTTGAGAGAATAGCATTGAAACATGTATATTACTATATGTGAAATAGATCGCCAGTCCAAGTTTGATGCATGAGACAGGGTGCTCAGGGCTGGTGCACTGGGATGACCCTGAGGGATGGGATAGCGCAGGATGTGGGAGGGGGGTTCAAGATGGGGAACACATGTACACCCATGGCTGATTCATGTCAGTGTATGGCAAGGACCACTGCAATATTGTAAAATAATTAGCCTCCAATTAAAATAAACAAATTAATAATAAAAAAGAAAATAACAATTATTTTAAGGTACATAATAATGAAATACAAACATGTCAAAAACTTGTGGGATGCAACTAAAGTGGTATACAAAGAATAATTAATAGTTTTATGAAAAGATAAATGGTTTGGAAGATTCAACATTGATAAGAGGCCAGTCTTTCTCTAATTGATCTTTAGAGTGCATGCAATTTTCATCAGAATACTAGTCAACTTTTTTTTTTTCATGAAAAATGACAATCTGAACAAAAGAACCAAGAATCCAGAAACAAACCCACATATATACAGCCACCTGATATATTACAGTTCACTGGAGGCAAGAGGAAAGGAGTTTATCTTCTAAATACAATACATGATCCTGGGTCCAGACAAGTGGATATCCATATTTTTTAAAATGGTGTACCTTGAATATATAAAAATTAATTGGAAACCAATGAAGACCAAATGTGAAAGCTAAAGTAATCAAGCTTCTAGAAGAAAGCACATCAGAATGTGTTTATCACTCTGAGGAGCAGGGGGTTCTTAAACAGGAAACAAAATACATTAACTTTCAGGGGGGAAAAATGAGAAAATCTACTTCATTAAAATTAAGAACCTTTGATGACAAAGACAGCATTAAGAGAATAAAAATGCAAGTCCCAAATTGTGCAAGCGTTTGTATCTAACTTATATAAATCAATAAGAAAAAGCAAACAAGTTTAATATTGGGCAAAAGCCTAACAGACACTTCACAAAAGAGGATAGCAAAATGGCCAATAAATACATGAAGAGGAGATCAACGTCATTAGTGATTAAGGAAACACAACTTAAGGCCTCAGTCAGTTCAGTTCAGTTGCTCAGTCGTCTCCGACTCTTTGTGACCCCATGAATCACAGCACGTCAGGCCTCCCTGTCCATCACCAACTCCCGGAGTTCACTCACACTCACGTCCATCGAGTCAGTGATGCCATCAAGCCATCTCATCCTCTGTCGGCCCCTTTTCCTCCTGCCCCCAATCCCTCCCAGCATCAGAGTCATTTCCAATGAGTCAACTCTTCGCATGAGGTGGACAAAGCACTGGAGTTTCAGCTTTAGCATCATTCCTTCCAAAGTACACTCAGGACTGATCTCCTTTAGAATGGACTGGTTGGATCTCCTTGCAGTCCAAGGGACTCTCAAGAGTCTTCTCCAACACCACAGTTCAAAAGCATCAATTCTTCTGCACTCAGCTTTCTTCACAGTCCAACTCTCACATCCATACATGACCACAGGAAAAACCATAGCCTTGACTAGATGGACCTTAGTCGGCAAAAGTAATGTCTCTGCTTTTGAATATGCTATCTAGGTTGGTCATAACTTTTCTTCCAAGGAGTAAATGTCTTTTAATTTCATGGCTGCAGTCACCATCTGCAGTGATTTTGGAGCCCAAAAAAATAAAGTCTGACACTGTTTCCACTGTTTCCCCATCTATTTCCCATGAAGTGATGGGACCAGATGCCATGATCTTCATTTTCTGAATGTTGAGCTTTAAGCCAACTTTTTCACTCTCCTCTTTCACTTTCATCAAGAGGCTTTTTAGCTCCTCTTCACTTTCTGCCATAAGGGTGGTGTCATCTGCATATCTGAGGTTATTGATATTTCTCCCGGCAATCTTGATTCCAGCTTGTGTTTCTTTCAGTCCAGCGTTTCTCATGATGTACTCTGCATATAAGTTAAATAAGCAGGGTGACAATATACAGCCTTGATGTACTCCTTTTCCTATTTGGAACCAGTCTGTTGTTCCATGTCCAGTTCTAACTGTTGCTTCCTGACCTGCATACAGATTTCTCAAGAGGCAGGTCAGGTGGGCTGGTATTCCCATCTCTCTCAGAATTTTCCACAGTTTATTGTGATCCAAACAGTCAAAGGCTTTGGCATAGTCAATAAAGCAGAAATATATGTTTTTCTGGAACTCTCTTGCTTTTTCCATGATCCAGCGGATGTTGGCAATTCAATCTTTGGTTCCTGTGCCTTTTCTAAAACCAGCTTGAACATCAGGGAGTTCACGGTTCACGTATTGCTGAAGCCTGGCTTGGAGAATTTTGAGCATTACTTTACTAGCATGTGAGATGAGTGCAATTGTGCGGTAGTTTGATCATTCTTTGGCATTTCCTTTCTTTGGAATTGGAATGAAAACTGACCTTTTCCAGTCCTGTGGCCACTGCTGAGTTTTCCAAATTGGCTGGCATATTGAGTGCAGCACTTTCACAGCATCATCTTTCAGGATTTGAAACAGCTCAACTGGAATTCCATCACCTCCACTAGCTTTGTTTGTAGTGATGCTTTCTAAGCCCCACTTGACTTCACATTCCAAGATGTCTGGCTCTAGGTGAGTGATCACATCATCATGATTATCTGGGTCATGAAGATCTTTTTTGTACAGTTCTTCCGTGTATTCTTGCCACCTCTTCTTAATATCTTCTGCTTCTGTTAGGTCCATAGCATTTCTGTCCTTTATTGAGCCCATCTTTGCATGAAATGTTCCCTTGGTATCTCTAATTTTCTTGAAGATATCTCTAGTCTTTCCCATTCTGTTGTTTTCCTCTATTTCTTTGCATTGACTGCTGAAGAAGACTTTCTTATCTCTTCTTGCTATTCTTTGGAACTCTGCATTCAGATGCTTATATCTTTCCTTTTCTCCTTTGCTTTCCACTTCTCTTCTTGTCACAGCTATTTGTAAGGCCTCCCCAGACACCAGGAGTGGTGGCTGCGTGGGCACAGGAGGGCCTAGATGAGCTATCCCATGTTGAAGGTCAGGAACGGCGGCAGTAAGGAGATACCCCTCATCCAAGGTAAGGAGCAGCAGCTGTGCTTTGCTGGAGCAGCCGTGAAGAGATACCCCATGCCCAAGGTAAGAGAAACCCAAGTAAGATGGTAGGTGTTGCAAGAGGGCATCAGAGGGCAGACACACTGAAACCATTTTCACAGAAAACTAGTCAGTCTAATCACACTAGGACCACAACCTTGTCTAACTCAATGAAATCAAGCCATGCCTGTGGGGCAACCCAAGATGGGCGGGTCATGGTGGAGAGGTCTGACAGAATGTGGTCCACTGGAGAAGGGAATGGCAAGCCACTTCAGTATTCTTGCCTTGAGAATCCCAGGAATAGTATGAAAAGGCAAAATGATAGGATACCAAAAGAGGAACTCCCCAGGTCATTAGGTGCCCAGTATGCTACTGGAGATCAGTGGAGAAATAACTCCAGAAAGAATGAAGGGATAGAGCCAAAGCAAAAACAGTACCCAGTTGTGGGTGTGACTGGTGATAGAAGCAAGGTCCGATGCTGTAAAGAGCAATATTGCATAGGAACCTGGAATGTCAGGTCCATGAATCAAGGCAAATTGGAAGTGGTCAAACAAGAGATGGCAAGGGTGAACGTCAACATTCTAGGAATCAGCGAACTAAAATGGACTGGAATGGGTGAATTTAACTCAGATGACCATTATATCTACTACTGCGGGCAGGAATCCCTCAGAAGAAATGGAGTAGCCATCATGGTCAACAAAAGAGTCTGAAATGCAGTACTTGGATGCAATCTCAAAAACGACAGAATGATCTCTGTTCATTTCCAAGGCAAACCATTCAATATCACAGTTATCCAAGTCTATGCCCCAACCAGTAACGCTGAAGAAGCTGAAGTTGAACGGTTCTATGAAGACCTATAAAACCTTTTAGAACTAACACCCCAAAAAAAATGTCCTTTTCATTACAGGGGACTGGAATGCAAAAGTAGGAAGTCAAGAAACACCTGGAGTAACAGGCAAATTTGGCCTTGGAATGCAGATTGAAGCAGGGCAAAGACTAATAGAGTTTTGCCAAGAAAATGCACTGGTCATAGCAAACACCCTCTTCTAACAACACAAGAGAAGACTCTACACATGGACATCACCAGATGGTCAACACTGAAATCAGACTGATTATATTCTTTGCAGTCAAAGATGGAGAAGCTCTATACAGTCAACAAAAACAAGACCAGGAGCTGACTGTGGCTCAGATCATGAGCTCCTTACTACCAAATTCAGACTCAAATTGAAGAAAGTAGGGAAAACTGCTAAATCATTCAGGTATGACCTAAATCAAATCCCCTATGATTATACAGTGGAAGTGAGAAATAGATTTAAGGGCCTAGATCTGATAGATAGATAGAGTGCCTGATGAACTATGGAATGAGGTTCGTGACATTGTACAGGAGACAGGGATCAAGACCATCCCCATGGCAAAGAAAAAACAACTTCAGGAAAATGTTATTCCAGGTATTTTCCTGTGTATATACCTGAATATGTTCCAAAAGTAGTGAATGCTTGTGCCCACCAAAAGACTTGTAAAGAACAAGCACAGGACTTCATTCATAATAAATCAAAAAGAGAAACAACATACATTTCTAACACCTGTTATTTTCATACAATAGAACATGACACTATAATGAAAAAGATAAACCACTGATAACTGTAACAACACACATCAACATACTGGCATAAATAATGCTGGATGAAGGAAGTCAGACACAGAAGAGAATATCCATGATTCCTTTTATATAAAGTTTAGAAACATGTAAAATGACCTAGGTGTTAGAAGTTAGAAGGTGTTAGAAGTGAGAGTAGTGACTACTCTTGGAAAGGAATTCTGACTAGGAAGAGACATGGAGGAGCCCTCTGGAGTGCTACTTCTGGACTATACATAGTGGTCAATATTCACCAAGTTTTCAGTTAAGATTTGTGTTCTTTTCTATAAGTAATACATGTATTAAACTGTTTTTTTAGAGCAAAAAAATGTCCCTTGACAAATTTATAGCATTTCAGAATAGCATTAGAAATTTATGCATTCAAAATAGCAATTTATAATACTTGGACACTCTTTAATGGTGATGCAGTTTTATACAACAATAAATGTAATTAAGATGTATGAGTAATAGTAAAATTAGCCAGTGTTAAAAAAAATTGTTTATTCATGTATAAGTTGAATAGCAAACTGTACATCATTACCCAAAACTTGAATTCAGTCTTTCTCTATAACTTGAGTAGTAAGAACATTGCATGTTACCACGAAATGGGAAGAAGTGGAAAAAATTCCAGTCAGACTGGGGATACCAGAACGTCCTCCTTTGCATAATATACTGCATGCTTCACATTACCCTTCCAATACATTATTTTATTACAGTCTCACAACTGGATATCAGAGCAGATAAATTCACATCTACTCGACTTGACAGAGGGGAATATGTTAGTCGCTCAGTGGATCCCCAACATGGGGATCGAACCCAGGTCTTCTGCATTGCAGGCAGATTCTTTACTGTCTGAGCCACCAGGGAAATTGAGGCTCAAAATTGTTGCATGATTCATCCAAGATCACACAAGTTAGACCTTCCCCTGTAGGTCTTCTCTGATTTCCATGGCTCTCCACCCAAAGCATCACACATCATTTTCACACAATGGGTTTTGTGGGTCCCCTAGTCCAGGAGGGGGCTTCCTAGGTGGCACTAGTGGTAAAGAACCTGCCTGCCAATGCAGGAGATGCAGGTTCGACCCCTGGGTCTGGAAGATCCCCTGCAGGAGGGCATCGCAGCCTACTCCAGCATTCTTGCCTGGAAAATCCCATGGACAGAGGAGCCTGGCAGGCTACAGTCCATGGGGTCGCAAAGAGCTGGACATGACTGAGAGACTAAGCACAGAACGGCACATTGCTATATGTCCTTAGGCAGGTCACTTCCCTTCTTTGAGCCTGAAAGTTGCTCAGTTTTGTCCGACTTTTTGTGATTTATGGAATATACAGTCCATTCTATACAGTTCAATTCTATACATTCCAATTGGACTATACAGTCCAATTCCCCAGGTCAAAATACTGGAGTGGGTAGCCTTTCCCTTCCCCAGGGGATCTTCCCAACCCAGGGATCGAACCCAGGTGTCCTGCATTGCAGGTGGATTCTTTACCAGCTGAGCCACAAGGGAAGCCCTCTTTGAGCCCAATCTTTAACAATAAAAAGCACCTACCTTCTAAGACAGTTATGAGACTGAAGTAAGATGATGTTTGTGAAGGGCTTAGAATGGTGCCAGGCACATAGATATACTCCATAAAGAGTAGTTGAGATGATATTATAATTTCAAGTTTTGCTAAATGAGCCTGGGAACAGAGAGAGAGGCATTGGTTGAGGAATTGTTCAATGGTCCAACAACTTTGACTATCATCTGGGTTATCAATGTGACCAAGGAAGTGGGACCTCAGTGAAGAGCATTTTTTTCTAGAATGGGGTGATTAGCAGAAATGCTACGCCAATGAGCTTCCTGACCTGCTCCCTTTCTCCCAGGATCCCCTTCTCTACAGACAAACTCTTCCTTTCTATGGCTACAAAGTCCTTAGGAGTGGTCCCCAAGACTCAGCTCTATGGCAACAGCTGATGGGCAAAGAGATAAGTGATACCTTGCAATCCAAAGAGAAAAAACAAACAGATACTTAGAATTGCAGATAGGGCTGTGCAGTAGTTAAGTGATGAAATAAAGTGGCTTTAGATAAATCACATGTAATCGCTTAGATTCAGTTTTCCATCATTAAAATGTATTTAATAATAAGGTAGCCACCTCTTAGGATGGTCCTGAGAATTAAATATTATCATCTATATAGGGCAATGAACAGTGACTTGCAACCAATATGCCAGCTTTAAATAAATACCAGCTTCAAAAATGTATTTAATAATTAATAGGAGCATCTCAATACATAAGACAAACACTAACAGACATAAAAGGAGAAATTGACAGTAACACAATAATAGTAGGAGACTTTAACACCCAACTCACACCAATCATCAAAACCAAAAATTAATAAGGAAATGCAAGTCTTAAATGATACATTAGATGAAATGGATCTCATTGATATCTTCAGGATATTCCATCCAAATGCAGAAAATTACACCTTTTCCTCAAGTGCACATGGAACATTCTCCAGGATAGACCACATCTTGGGTCACAAATCAAATTTCAGTAAATTTAAGAAAATTGAAATCATATCAAGTATCTTCTCTGACCACAATGCTATGAGACTAGATATTAATTACAAGAAAAAAAACTGTAAGAAACACAAACACATGGAGATTAAACAAAATGTTTCTAAATAACCAACAGGTTACTGAAGAAATCAAAAGGGAAATAAAATATTTTCTAGAAACAAATGACAACAAACACACAATAACTCAAAACCTATGGGATGCAGCAAAAGCAGTTCTAAGAGGGAAGTTTATAGCAATACAATCCTGCCTCAAGAAACAAGAAAAACATCGAATAGACAAACTAACTTTACACCTAAAACAACTGGAAAATGAAGAACAACATCCCCCTCCCCAAATTAGTAGAAGGAAAGAGATTATAAAGATCTGAGCAGAAATAAATGAAAAAGAAATGAAAGAAACAATAGTAAAGATTAATAAAACTAAAAGCTGAGTCTTTGAGAAGATAAACAAAATTGACAAACCTTTAGCCACACTCATCAAGAAAAAAAGAAGAATCAAATCAACAAAATCAGAAATGAAGGTTACAATAGACAAGGCAGAAATACAAAGGATCATAAGAGATTATTATGAACAACTATATGGCAATAAAATAGATAACCTGGAAGAAATGGACAGATTCTTAGAAAAGTTCAATCTTCCAAGACTGAACCAGGAAGAAATAGAAATTATGAACAACTCAATTACAAGCACTGAAACTGAAGCTGTGATCAAAAATCTTCACCACCACCACCCCTGCCCCCCAAAAAGCCAAGGACCAGATGGCTTCACTGGAGAATTCTATCAAACATTTAGAGAAGAGCTAATGCCTATCCTTCTAAAACTCTTTCAAAAATTGCAGAGGAAGGAACATTTCCAAACTCATTCTATGAGGCCACCATCACCCTGATACCAAAACCAAAGACAACAACGACAAAAAAGAAAACTACAGGCCAATATCACTAATGAACATACCTGCAAAAATCCTCAACGAAATTTTAGCAAACAGAATTCAGCAAAACATCAAAAGCTCATACACCATGATCAAGCTGGGTTTATTCTAGGAATGCAACGATTCTTCAATATATGCAAACAATCAATATTAACAAATTGAAAGATAAAACCCATATGATCAACTCAATATATGCAGGAAAAGCCTTTGACAAAACTAAGCTCCCATTTATGATTAAAATTCTTCAAAAAATGGGCATGGAAGGAAACTACCTCAACATAGTAAAGGCCATATATGATAAGCCTACAACAAACATTTTTGTCAATGGTGAAAAACTGAAAGCATTCCCCTTAAGGTCAGGAAAAAGACAAGGGTGTACACTTTCACCACTGTTATTCAACATAGTTTTGGAAGTCCTAGCTACAGCAATCAGAAAAGAAAAAGAAATAAAAGAAATCCAGATTGGAAAAGAAGTAAAGCTCTCACTGTTTGCAGATGATATGATACTGTACATAGAAAGCCCTAAAGATAGTATCAGAAAATTACTAGAGCTAATCAATTAATTTAGCAAGCTGCAGGATACAAAATCAATTCACAGAAATCACTTGCATTTCTATACACTAAAAATGAAAAATCAAAAAGAGAAATTGAATCAATCCCATTCACCATTGCAACAAAAAGAATTAAATATCTAGGAGTAAACTTACCTAAGGAGACAAAAGAACTGTACACAGAAAATTATAAGATACTAATGAAAGAAATCTTTGGAAAGATTGGAAAGAAATCATTCCCACGTTGGTGGGAATGTATATTGCTACAGCCACTATGGAAGACAGTATGGAGATTCCTTAAAAGACTAGGAATAAAACCACCATATGACCCAGCAAATCTCACTCCTAGGCATATACCCTGAGGAAGCCAAAATTGAAAAAGACACATGTATACCATTGTTCACTGCAGCACTGTTTACAATAGCTAGAACATGGAAGCAAACTTAGATGTCCATTGACAGATGAATGGATAAAGAAGTTGTGGTATGTATACACAATGGAATATTACTCAGACATAAAAAGGAATGCATTTAAGTTAGTCTGATGAGGTGGATGAACCTAGAGCCTATTATACAGAGTGAAGTGAATCAGAAAAAGACAGATAAATGTCATATTCTAACACACATATATGGAATCTAGAAGAATAGTACTGAAGAACCTATTTACAGGGAAGCAATGGAGAAACAGACAAAGAGAATAGACTTATGGACATGGGGAGAGGGGAGGAGAGGGTGAGATGTATGGAAAGAGTAACATGGAAACTTACATTATCATATGTAAAATAGATAGCCAATAGGAATTTGCTGTATGGCTCAGGAAACTCAAACAGGGGCTCTGTATCAACCTAGAGGGGTGGGATGGGGAGGGAGATGAGAGGGAAAAAGGGAGAGGATATATGTATACCTGTGGCTGATTCATGTTGAGGTTTGACAGAAAACAACAAAATTCTGTAAAGCAATTATCCTTCAATAAAAAATAAATTTAAATGTATTTAATAATTAATTACACTCTTTGTGTCAAATTCTGTGCTAGTTTTGGGAGAACAGAGATGGGTCTGCTAGCCCCTGTCTTTGATGAGTTTCCATGATCCATGGTTGAAAGACACAGAGAAATGTCAGGGTTCTCACCAAGATATGGACCAGATGCTAAGAACCACCAAAAGGGTCATGACTCTGCTACTTGGGAGCATCAGCTAGGTCTCCCCTCATTTCTGTACTCCAGCGGCTCTCACCAGTGACTCCAGAGGACACTTGGAAGGTTCTGGAGACATTTTTCATTGTTACAACTCAAAGAGAGGGAGATGTGCTATAATAACTAGCCGGTAAAGCTAAGGAATGCTGCTCAGTACCCTTCAATGCATGGAACAGACCTCACTGCAAACAACGCTGCTGCTGCTGCTAAGTCGCTTAAGTCGTGTCCGACTCTGTGCGACCCCAGAGACGGTAGCCCACCAGGCTCCCCCGTCCCTGGGATTCTCCAGGCAAGAACACTGGAGTGGGTTGCCATTTCTTTCTCCAGTGCATGAAAGTGAAAGTGAAAATGAAGTCGCTCAGTCGTGTCCGACTCTTAGCGACCCCATGGACAGTAGCCTACCAGGCTCTGCCATCCATGGGATTTTCCAGGCAAGAATACTGGAGTGGGCTGCCATTTCCTTCTCCACTGCAAACAATGAGCCAGTCCCAAATGCCAGTCCCAAATGTCAACAGTGCTATGGATGATAAACCCTGCTGTATTCACTTAACAAACATTTATTGATTATCTTCTCTGTGCCAGGTATGTTTTTAGATGACACTGGGGATCCACTGTGGAGCTGATTATATGTAACTGACCCTGATCTCCGTGCTTGCATGTTGAGAAAGGAAGATGTGGCTATTAAACAAATATTTCTATAGATTATACTAATTAATAAATATGCATACATATGATAAATTGTGATAAAAGCTATGAGAGAAAGAAGGTGTTTTGAGTTCTTGTAATAGGAGTGGCGACTCAGTATGGGGAAATCAGGGAAGGTTTTCCTGAGGAGGTGACATTTAAGGTCAGACCTAAGGGGAGAAGGGCATGGCAACCCACTCCAGTATTCTTGAGTGGAGAATTCTATGGACAGAGGAGCCTGGCAGGCTACAATCCATGGGGTCACAAATGTGTCGGACACAACTGAAACGACTGATCACACATAGCTTATTCACTTCTTTGTACAGTAGAAATTAACACAACATTATAAAGCAATTATATTCCAATAAAAAGACCATATCCATTTTTATCCATATGGTTTTATCAAACCACAATTAGAATGACTACAATTAAAAAGTTAGATAATAACAAATGTTGGCAAGGATGTAGAGAAATTGGAACACTAATATGCTTCTAGTGGGGACGTAAAACGGTGCAGCCATTGTCATAAAGAGTCTAGCAGCTACTCACATGATTAGACATAAAGGTATCATGTGACCCATTAATTTAACTCCTACATATATACCCCTCCAAAATGAAAGCATAGGCCCATCCAAAAACTTGTACATGAATGTTTATAGCAGAAACACTTATGATAACCAAAATGTGGAAACATCCAAGAAATGTATCAACATATGGATGAGTAAAAATGTTATATATCCAAACAATGCAACTTTATTCAGCCATAAAAAAGGAATGAAATTAGCAATACATGCTGTGACATGGATAAACCTTGAAAACATGCTACAAGAAAGGAGCCAGACAAAATGATAAATATCATATGATTCCATGTATCTGAAATGTCCAGATAAAGCAAATCTATAGAGACAGTAGATTAGTGGATGCTTAGGACTGGAAAGGGAGGAGGAAAGAGAGATGATAGCTAAAGGGTACAGGTTCATTTTGAAGGTGAGGAAAATGTTTTAAATTCACTATGGTGATGACTATACACATCTTCATATGGATATATTATATGGTATGTGAACTACATTTCAATAAAAGTATTTTTATAGACCATAACAGCTGATGGTAAATGTGATGACCTAGAAGGGTGGGATGGTGGGGTGGGAAGGAGGCTCAGAAGGGAAAGGATATATGTATATGTATAGCTGATTCACACTGTTGTAGAACAGAAACTAACACAACATTCCAAAGCAATTATACTCCAATTAAAAAGTCTTATCTTTTCAAAAAAAAAGAGGAAACTGTTATCTTCATAACTATTTAAAAAGATAAGGAGAAAGGGAGGAAGGAAGGAGAGAGGGAGGAAGAAAGAGAGGAAGGAGAGACAGAGACACAGAGAGATAAAGTTTACTTCTATCTCTAACTCAAAAATATGGCTTTGGACTTCCCTGGTAGTCCAGTGGTTAAGGATCTGCCTGCCAGTGCAGGAAACGTGGGTTCTATCCCTGGTCCAGGAAGATCCCACATGCCATGGGGCGACTAGACTCCTGTGCCCAGATACTGAGCCCATATGCCACAACTACTGAAGCCTGTGTGCCCTAGAGCCCATGCTCTGCAACAAGAGACGCCTGCAGATTGCAGCTAGAGAGTAGCCCCTTCTTGCTGCAACTAGACAAAGCACACGGGCAGCAACAAAGACTCAGCAGAGACAAAAATAAATATTTTTTTTTAAATGTGGCTGCTTCTTTGAGCTAAGAAAACTTTAAAGCAGTGGTTTCCGAAGTGTCATCCTCAGACAAACTTCAGCATCACCTAGGAGCTTGTTCGAAATGAAGATTCTAGAGTCTCCCCCGCCATCCCTCTTAACCCAGACCTGCTGAATTATACACCCTGGAGTGGGACCCAGCAGCTTGACTCTGATGTGCCCTCAAGTTGAAGACCCATTGCCTCAGAAGACTCACTCAGCCAATCTCATTCTGCATCCTGAACCTCCCGGGCTACTTGATTTTAGGCAACTGCCAAACCTCACTGTGTCCACTGTCTGATTTAAAAATGAAGTGTAACCCAAAGGGAGACAGTGGTTGACTTTATTTTCTTGGGCTCCAAAATCACTGCAGATGGTAACTTCAGCCATGAAATTAGAAAATGCTTGCTCTTTGGAAGAAAAGCTATGACCAACCTAGACAGCATATTAAAAAGCAGAGACATTACTTTGTCAAAAAGGCTTGTCTAATCAAAGCTATGGTTTTTCCAGTAGTCATGTATGCACGTGAGAGTTAGACTATAAAGAAAGCTGAGTGCAGAAGAATTTATGCTTTTGAACTGTGGTGTTGGAGAAGACTCTTGAGAGTCCCTTGGACTGCAAGGAGACCCAACCAGTCCATTCTAAAGGAGATCACTCCTGAGTGTTCTTTGGAAGGACTGATGCTAAAGCTGAAACTCCAATACTTTGGCCACCTCATGCAAAGAGCTGGCTCATTGGAAAAGACCCTGACACTGGGAAAAAGATTGAGGGCAGGAGGAGAAGGGGACCACAGAGGATGAGATGGTTGGATGGCATCACTGACTCAATGGAGATGAGTTTGAGTAAACTCCGGGAGTTGGTGATGGAAGGGAGGCCTGGTGTGCTGCAGTCCATAGGGTCACAAACAGTAGAACACAACTGAATGACTGAACTGAACCCAAAGGAGTTACCTGATTCTGCCTGAGTCCTCCCCTGAAGCAGGCCCAGCCTGTGGATGCATCCCTCCAATCTATCTGACTTCACAATCTGTGAAAGTGAAATTGATTCTCATTGGGGATTTCAAGGGAGTCTAGAAAAGGGATTTGTATTAGGTACTTTATGACAACCTTATTAACCTAATAAAATGTCCATTTATGTACCTGCTCTTTCCCCAAATTTCTTCACCAGTCACTGGATCCATAATCCCCCTTGCATGCTCAGTCACTCAGTTGTATCTGACTCTTTGTGGCACCATGGACAGTAGCCCACCAGGCTCCTCTGTCCATGAAATTTTCCAGGCAAGAATACTGGAGAGGTTTTCCATTTCCTACTCTAGGATATTTTCCCAGCTCAGAGATTGAACCTGAGTTTCTTGCTCCTCCTGCTTTGGCAGGTGGATTCTTTACCACTGCACCACTGGGAAGCCCCTTACATCCCCATCAACTGCCAGCAATCTGTTTTTTCTACCTGTTCTTCCCATATTTCTCAAACCAGCCACCATTTCATCTTCCCTCTCCCACATTCTGCCCCCCCCCCCATCTCTTTCATATTTCTTATCTTTGAAGGAGAGATTCAGGCCCTCTCTCTCTTCTTTCTATAATTTGTATCCTTAGACATATCATTTGCTCAAAAGCAACACATAGGAGAAGACACCATACCTCCAAAAATGTGAAGATTTGAAATGAAAAACTATTTCCCCATCCACAACACTTTCCTTTCCTTAAATACGATAAATGAAAGAGGTGAGGTCTTGAAAGCATAGAATGCCATGCATTGCAGGCAGATTCTTTACCATCTGAACCACGAGGGAAGCCCGCTTGATTCAGAGCAGGCAAGAAATTTGCTGTTGCTGTTTCTGTCATTGTTTGTGGCAGAGCAAGCATCCCTCCCTCACACATCGAAGATACACTAGGTACACAGGTTCCCCAACACAGCCCATGGGCATCCCCCTCCTGCATTCTGCTCTCAGGCACAGTGAACGGGAGGAAATTGACTCAGAAGGTCTCATCACGAATGCAGGAGATTTATTTCCATTTTTCAGACAAGACAATGGACTGAAGTTCCTCTACCTGCCACAACTCCTGTTACAAAACCTGCCATTTCAGGATCTATGGAGAAAGAGCTTGCTGAGGAAGGTCTTCTTCACGGCTTCCTTCAGCTCCTTGTTCCTGAGACTGAAGATGATGGGGCTCAGGAAAGGAGTGAGGACCGTGTAGGTGATGCCCATCAGCGTGTCTCCTTCCAGAGACTGGGGACCCTTGGGCTTGAGGTAGATGACAGAGGCAAAGCCGTAGTGCACGACCACCACGGTGAGGTGGGACGCACACGTGGAGAAGGCTTTGTGCCGGCCCTCGGCTGAAGGGATCCTCAAGATGGCGGCCACGATGAAGGCGTAAGAGAGCAGGATGAGGAGACCACAGCCCAGCAGGGCGGCGATACACACCAGGCCCACGCCCATGGCCATGGTAGAGACGTTGTCCCCACAGGCCAACTTCACTAGCGGAGGCACATGGCAGAAGAAATGGTGGATCACATTAGGGCCACAGAAGGGGAGGTGGAAAACGATAGATGTCACCAGCAACCCCATGACTGAGCCTCCAGCCCAGGACCAGGCCACCAGGCAGGCGCAGCCCCGGGGGCTCATGAGCACGTTGTAGCGCAGGGGGTGGCAGATGGCCACGTAGCGGTCGTAGCCCATGACGGTGAGCAGGAAGGAGTGGGTGAAGCCGGGCGTGAAAGAGAAGAACATCTGGCTGGCACAGGCCCTGAAGGAGATGGAGCGGCCGGTGGAGAGCAGGTCGGCCAGCACGCGCGGGATGATGGCGAAGGTGTAGAGGACCTCGGAGGTGGAGAGGGCGCACAGGAAGAGGTGCGTGGGGGTGTGGAGGCTGCGCTCGCTCCAGACGGCGGCCATGACGAGCAGGTTCCCCAGCAGCGTGAACAGGTACATCGGCAGGAAGAGCAGGAAGAACATCAGCTGAAGGTGGGGGAAGGTGGAGAAGCCGATGAGGATGAATTCAGTCACTGCTGAGAAGTTGGCTCCCTGCATGGAGACTGTACCCGAAGTAACATGTGATGTGGAGAAGTCAGCTACTGGACGGAGGGAGGTTGTCAACTTCCATCACTCCTAGCTCTGCCCCAGGGGCTGCTCCTGATAAATGACAGGTGACATTGGCTGAGTCCTACTCTGTGAAGTGAAAGTTGCTCAGTAATGTCTGACTCTTTGCGACCCCATGGACTGTAGCTTGCTAAGTTCCTCTGTCCTCTGTCCATTGAATTCTCCAGGCCAGAATACTGGAGTGGGTAGCCATTCCCTTTGCCAAGGGATCTTTCCAACACAGGAATCAAACTCATTGCAGGAGATCAAATCTGCATTGCAGACGGATTCTTTACCAACTGAGCCACCAGGGAGGCCCTCCTACTCTGTGCCACCTATGATTTAATACTCTTACCTGTGTGGTGGGGTAGGTGTTGATTTGATTACCCCATTTTGAATATCTTGAGAATATTCATTGAGAATGTTGGGGTGCATAAATGCTAAGCAACTTGTTCGAGGTGAGCTGTCAAACATGGTAGCGTTAAGTCATGACTCATGGCTGGCTGCCTCCAAAGTTTATACCTTTCCCATCCTAAAGGAGATAAGTCCTGGGTGTTCATTGAAAGGACTAATGTTGAAGCTGAAACTCCAATACTTTGGCCACCTCATGTGAAGAGCTGACTCATTGGAAAAGACCCTGATGCTGGGAGGGATTAGGGGCAAGAGGAGAAGGGGACAACAGAGGATGAGATAGCTGGATGGCATCACCGACTCGATGGACATGAGTTTGAGTGAACTCCGGGAGTTGGTGATGGACAGGGAGGCCTGGCGTGCTGCAATTCATGGGGTTGCAAAGAGTCGGACATAACTGAGCAACTGAACTGAACTGAACTGATACATCTAGGTTATCTTTGAAATTGAAAATATTCCTTTACCAGAGGTTACAGCCTTGGCTACTTACTCCCTTCTGATAAATCTTGTTCTTCCCAGAGCTTCTGATACCACAAGACCTACCCACCCCATGTCTACAATGCTTTGAGCCAAGTGCATCTCTAATTTAGTATGAATCAATGAGATTCTTCCTCTAGAGTTACCCATGCAAGAAATCTGAGGCAAGAGACTGTAGAAATAATGTTCTAGTTGTTTTTCAGATCCTGTGATGTGCATGTGTATGTTCTGAGCAATGCAACATAGCCATCTGACAAAAGAATGAGGGAGTCAGCCAACCTGAGTTCAAACCCCTGCTCGGCCTGCTGTAAACTTGAGCAAGGATCTTCACCTCTCTGTGCCTCCATTTCCCCCTACCAAACTCAAAGAGTTATTCTTGGACTGTGAGCTGGAAAACAGTGAAAAGTGTTAAGTCATGTCCTACTCTTTTGAAACCCCATGAACTATAGCTCACCAGGCTCCTCTGTCCATGGAATTCTCCAGGCAAGAATACTATAAGGGCATGAAGCCATGCCCTTCTCCAGGGGAAACTTTCTGTGACCTGGAAGACAGTAGATACTTTATATGATAACTAACTCAGTACCCTCAGTGAGCAAATATATATGGTCTGTGATCAGTAAATAACCTTAATTTTATGGGTATTCATTGTATCTTTATGGATGACTATTTTAAATGCTTTTTTAATTAGGCTATGTCAAGTTTAAATGGCAGTGAACCACTAATCCCTTTTCTGTCTCTATGGATTTGCCTGCTCTGGACAAATCATCTAAATGTAATCATACACTCTGTGGCCTTTGGGGCCTGGCTTCTTTCCCTCAGCATCATTTTTCTTTTTTTTTCCCCCTAGGTTCATCCGTGTTGTAGCATTGTCATAACTTCATTCCTTTTTATGACTGAGTGATGTTCCGTTGTATCAACAGATCACATTTCATTGATTTATTCACCCACTGATGAACATTTGGTTGTTTACACATTTTCACTATAAATAATAATGCTTCTGTGAACATTCACATAGGGGTTTAGGCATGTCAGTGGTTGCCAGGGGCTGGGGGAAGGGGATAAATTGGAGTGACTGCTAATGGATTGGGGGTTTCCTTTGGGGGTGCTGAGAAGTTTCTGGAACTAGATAGATGGTGCTTACACATTACGAATGCACCGAATGTCACTGAATTGTATGCTATAAAATGGCTAAGATGGTAAATTTTGTTATAGGTACTTGTTGCTGTTGTTTAGTCACTAAGTTGTGTATATGTATTTTATCACAATACAAAATAGGGGGAAAAAAGTATTAAGCACCCTCTTAAGTGGGCTCATATACTTGATTAAGCTCTGATAGGTTGAGAACAAAACAAAAACACAAGGGAACCAGATGCTTGGGTGAATGGAGGCTGCATTCCCCAGCATGACTTGTTTCCAGAGTTTCTTAGCCTCCCTTCCTTGGAGTCGCTTGTTTCTTTCCTTCATGCTGGGTCAGCACCTGCCATAGATCCCCAGGATCACTCAGTCCCGGCACTGTGAGATCCTAGAGGGGTGAGTCAAAGTTAGTGACTTGAAAACATGAGCCTCCACGAAGAGGCTGAATGGGTGAGACCAAACTCAAGTGGGCTGTGCTCTCAACTTCTCCAAGCTCTCCAACATCAGTGCAAGCTTTCTCAGTATTTGGTGCTGGATCATTCTTTGCTACGGTGGGGGGTGGTCATCCTCTGCACTGTATGGTGTTTAGCAGCCTCCCTGGCCTCTACCAGCTGGACACCCATAGCTCCTCCTCAGTAGTGACAAACAAAATTATCTCCAGACATTGCCAATGTCCCTGTGGGGAGCAAAGTTGCCCCCAGTTGAGTACCAGTGATCTAGAGACCACAATTGTAATTACTTAGCTGGTCTTTCTGCCCAGATCTTGGTTCTTCTCTTTCTCCAACCTGTTCATCTTTAAGACTCAGCTTAAATGTCACCTCCTCTGCAAAGCTTTCTTGAACATCTCATCCCAAAACAGATTTAGTCACTTGTTCCCATCTGCTTCCAAAACAACTCCTCTGTAAGTTTAAACCTCCATAAGTTTAACTCTTTCATGACCTTCATTACAATGTGTCATGTTGGAGATACAACTATCTATGGCACTGGATTTTCAGTTCTTGAGAGTAGCTACATGTTGTTGGACGGTGGCACTTGTGCTTAAGAAATGTTTCTTATGAAATCTTTAATCCAATATTGTGAGGCACCTGTTATGACCTCTGTTTTACAGAAATGGCAGCTGTGTCCCATAGAGGACATATCATTTGTCCAAGGGACTGTGGCTCCTAAGTGGTGGAGCCAGGATCTGATCTGCATCTGAATGACCCCAATGCCTATCTTTTCTAACCTCTCTGTTATACTCACCACCACTGGTGGTTGTTAGTGAATGTCCAGGCTATTCCCAGGACCAGAGCTAGCTTCACCGTATCAGACTACTCACACACTCTCTATATATATTAATAAAGATTACAAAAGCCACAGCCACGAAGAAAGAAAGAGAGAAACTGTAAGAAGATAAGAGTTCAGCATGTCCTGGGGAGGCAGCCCAGGTCTGCATATTTACCTTCTGGGATCATGGGGATGTAGAACCCTGCTAAGACTGGTATCTGTTCGTTCTGGAAAACTGTGGAGACAATAAAAAGATTGGTGGTTGTCAGGGGCTCAAGGAGGGAGTAGAAGGGGTGAATAGGTAAAATTTGGGATTTTTAAGGTGGTCAAACTCTTCTGCATGATACTATAATGGTGGGTACATGACATTGTGCATTTGTTAAAACTCATAGGATGTACAGCACCAAGAGTGAACCCTAATGTAAACTGTGGGCTTTAGTTAATAATAATGTGTCAGTATTGGGTTAGCAACTGTAATACAGTTACCTTATCAATGCAGGATGTTAATAATAAGGAAATCTCTGTGCAGGGAGATAGAGGGTACATGGTAATCTTTTGCACTATTTGCTAAATACTCTGTAAACCTAAAATTACTCTAAAAACTAAAGTCTTGATTTTTTTAAAAATTAAAATAGATAGACACAGAACCATGGCATGGGACCAGGAGAGCAGGGAGGTAGACTGAAGTCTCCTGGCATTGATCTACCAGGGGTACACCTAGTGGGTTTCCTATAAGAAAGCTGAGCAACCCTGGAGAAAGAGAGAGACAGTGTGTGCAATCCAGCTATATGACACTTAGAGGAACTCTTAGTGGTGTTTCACCCAGAAACTCAGGGAAGAAAATCCACACATGGACAAATCCTGTGCTCATGCACAACTGCAGGTTTTCCAACTTCAGCAGTAGGGACTTTAGGGGCTGAAAATTTTTTGTGGCTGGGGCTGTGGGGCTGCGGGCCTTCCTGGGCATTAGAGGCATTAGAGGATTTGAGCAGCATCCCTGTCACCCTCTAGATGCAGTAGCATCTCCCAGTAGTGACGATCAGAAGTATCCTCACACATTGTCAAGTGTCCCCTGGGGAGAAGAACTGCCCCTGTTTGAGAAACACAGGTTAGGTGTATTGTCTCCATCTTGTCTTACCTGTCTGCCCCCATCCTGGCTCTCTCTTCTCATGAAGCTGTTTAGGTTCCCCTCTCTGCAACCTCCCTCCCATCTCAGCCACCTCCTGCTTTCCTTTTCTCTCCCTGTTTTAATCCTTTACTCCTTACCATCAGAGAATCTGTCTACCCTGGTGGCTTCCTAATACTTTACACCCCCGGGAGGTGACTGGAGCCCCTCAATCCTAAATTCTCTTGTCTATTTCTTTTCTCTACTTCCCCACAATCCTTTTACCTCTGGTTTTTGGCAGGGACAGAAAGAAGAGAGAGGTTAAAATTCAGGCAGGTGTTCTGGGTAACTTGGGGGGGGTGTGTTAGTCGCTCAGTCATGTCTGACTCTTTGCAATCCCATGGACTGTAGCCTGCAAGGCTCCTCTGTCCACAGGGTTCTCCAGGAAAGAATACTGGAGTGGGTAGCCATTCCCTTCTCCAGCAGACCTTCTTGACCCAGGGATCAAACTCTGGTCTCCTGCTTTGCTGGAGGATTCTTTACCGTCTGAACCACCAGGGAAGCCAACTTGGAGTGGTAGCTCTTTTCTCTCTGCATGTGTGTTCTCACCTGTCCTGCAAAGCAATCATCACATTATCTTGAAACTAGGAAGTGGAGCCTTGACTGCTGTCCCCTCCCCACTGACTCAGATTGCACAGGAATTGTCTAAACAGCGTGGCTTCTCTGAGTCTGGGGCAGGTGTTGGCTCCTTAGGTCTGTCTTGCTCAAGTGAGAGTGAGTGATAGTGACCCACCTGGAGCTCCAGGCTCTGCATTTTCCTCTGACTCACTCCAACATCTGCTTCACTCCAGCAAGAGGCCCTGGCATGGTGTTTCCCTGCCAGGGAGGGCTGCAAGGCAAGGAGCCTGCCAGCCTGAGCATGCCAGCTGCTCAGGGGGGTTTTACTTGAGCCTGTCTTCCATCATTTATGCTGCCTTTACTCTCTGCCTGTTGCCTCCTCTCACTGTGGTACCATTGTCCCTGCCTCCACCTCTGCTACAGGTATGCCAGGACTCCAGGGAACCCTGTGAGGCATAGGACAACCCCAGGGAGACTCTGTCCTCACTTTCCTTCCCTCCCTGTCTTCCAGGGGTAAGTTGATTACCTGTGCTTCTCAGAGACTCCAGCAGAGTCTAATGCTCTGCAGTTGGAGGATTTGGGGGTCCTGGCTTCTGACTTTGGGAGAAAAGCAGCCTTTTCACTGATCACTGGGGCTGAGAAAACTACCCAATGTACCTTTCCAGCTTCATTCTTCCCCTTCCAGGTTATTTTTCCAATTAAACGCCTGTTTTTTTTTTTAATTTTTAATTATCAAGCAAATATTTGTTTCTTCTTATCAAATAATTGAAATGCTATAAATCAGGCTCAGAGTCATGCAATGGCCAGTCATGAGATGACTATGATGAATGTGATGGACTTACTTACAGACCTCTGTATGCATGGGGCATTTGAACAAACACAAGCCCATAAAATAGTAGTGTCGTGGGGTTTTGTTGTGCTTTTTGATTTTGTTTTATTCTTGTAGTGAAACTCACACAACATAAAGTTAACCGTTTTAAAATGAACGATTCAGTAGCACCTAGCACATTAACAATGTTGCATAACAATCATGTTTATCTAGTTCTAGAACATTTTTATCAGTTCCCAAAGTGGGAGATCCCATCCCATTAAGAGTCCTCCTCCCTCAGCTCATTAGCCCCAGATTAGTGAAAGACACAAATCTTCTTTTTTACCTTATGAATTTGTCTCTGCCAGACATCTCAAATAAGTGGAATCATACAATATGTAGCCTATAGGGTCTGGCTTTTTCACAGCATATTTTTGAGATTCACCCATCGTGCAGCAAGCATCAGTGCCTCGTTCCTTTTCATAGCTGAGTAATATTCCATTGTGTGGTTTGACCACATTTTGTGTATTCATTCACACACTGATGATATTTAGGTTGTTTCTGCCTTTTGGCTGTGTGAATAGTGTTTCTATGGATATTTGTGTACAAATATTTGATTGAATTATTTTTTATTTCTTTGGGGTATATCCCTAGTAGTGAAATTGCTGGGTCATATAGTGATTCTGGATTTAATTTTTTGATGAACCACCAGACTGCTTTTCATGCTGTGTGTTTAACACAGGGCTGATTGTTCTGTAGGTACCTTTCTGTAACCTGGCTTTGTTACTCAGTATTTTGGAGTGATATTCATGTTAGTTTATGTAGCTCAAGGTTTCTTGACCTTGGCAGTGTTGAGACTGGGGGCTGATGGATCATCTTTTGTGGTGTGGCTATACTGTATTCTGTGTGCTCAGCCATATCCGACTCTCTGTAGCCCCATGGACCATAGTCTGCCAGGTTCCTCCATCCATGGAACTTTCCAGACAAGAATGCTGGAGTGTGATGCCATTTCCTCCTCCAGGGGATCTTCCTGACCCAGGGATCAAGCCCACATCACTTGCATCTCCTGCTTAGGTAGCTGGGTTCTTTACCGCTAGTGCCACCTGCTAAGATTAGCATCCTTTATTTCTAGATGCCACTCCAGTCTTGACAAAATTGCCTCTAGATATTGCCAAATGTCACCTCGGGAACAAAATCACCTATAGGTGAGAACCACTGTTATAGAAACACCTCGTTATTATAAAATCAATTTAATAAAGTGGTTTCACAAATATAGGCAGTATACATTCAACTGTTAGAGATCTCAGCTTGCTTCTAATTTTTCTCCATTATTAGGAATAATACAGTACATATCTTTGTACATCTTCTACTACAATGAGGCACTATCTAATTCAAATACAAACCAAGTTGTCAGATGATCATGTCATAAGAAACATGACTCTTAAATTTAAGAATAGTCAAGGTAAACTTCCAAGCGACTGTGCTAATTTACACTCTCATCCATGTGTCAGAAGATCTATTTCCCCCACCCTCACCAATGCTTGATGGTGTGAAACTTAATTTTGCTAATATGGTTGTCAAGCAGTCAAGTGACCTCCAACTGTCGCTTAAAACTGCTTGTCCCTAATTGCTACTGGGGTTGAAAAATCTCCACTGTTTTCATGTTGGAGTATACTGATTTACAATGTTGTGTTATTTCCAGGTGTACAGCAAGGTGATTTAGTTATACATTTATCAAGGTTTCTCTGGTGGCTCAGACAGTAAAGAATCTGCCTGCAATGCAGGAGACCCGAGTTCGGTCCCTGGGTTGGGAAGATCCCCTGGAGAAGGGGATGGCAATGGGGTCATCATGGCAATGGCCATGGGGTCACCGAGTCAGACACGACTGAGTGACTAACTCAGTACATATATCAATACATATATCTATTCTTTTTAGATTCTTTTCCCATAAAGTTATTGCAGAGTACTGAGTAGAGTCCCCTGTGCTATACAGTAGGTCCTTATTGGTTATTATATAAATAGTGGTGTGGTGTGCTAAGTCACTTCAGTTGTGTCCTACTCTGTGTGACCCTTGGAGGTCCTCTGTCTATGGGATTCTCTTGGCTCCTCTGTCCATAGGACTCTCCAGGCAAGAATACTGGAGTGGGGTGCCATTTCCTTCTCTAGCATAAACAGTGGCATACATTTGTTAATCCCAACCTCCTGATTTATTCTTCCACACACCTTCCCCCTTTGGTAACCATGAATTGGTTTTCTAAGTCTATGAGTCTGTTTTTGTTTTGTAAATAAGTTCATTTGTATCCCTTTTTCAGCTCAGTTCAGCTTAGTCATGTCTGACTCTTTGTTACCCCATGGACTGCAGCACACCAGGCTTCCCTGTCCATCACCAACACCCAGAGCTTGCTCAAACCTATGTCCATCAAGTCGGTGATGCCATCCAACCATCTCATTCTCTGTCATCACATCTCCTGCATCTCCTGTAGTGGCAGGCAGATTCTTTACCCCTGTGCCATCTGGGGAGCTATGTATCATATTTTAGAGTCCACAAATAAGCAATATCATACAATATTTGCCTTTCTCTGTCTGACTTACTTCACTTAGTATGATAATTTCTAGGTGCATCCATGTTGCTGCAAATGGCAATATTTCATTCAGTTTTATGGCTGAAATTCCATCATATATATGTACCACACTTTCTTAATTCATCTGTCAATGTACATTTAGCTTGTTTCCATGTCTTGGCTATAAATGCTGCAATGAACATTGGGGTGCCTGTATTTTTTGAATTATGGTTTTCGCTGAATATATACCTAGAAGTGGGATTGCTGGATCAGATGGTAGCTCTATTTTTTTTTTAAAGGAACTGACATACTGTTCTCTGTATTGACTGTCACAATTTACATTCTCACCAATGGTGTAGGAAGGTTCCCTTCTCTCTACATTCTCTATAGTATTCATTGCTTGTAGACTTTAATGATGGACATTCTGACTAGTGTGAGGTGATACCCCATTGTAGATTTGATTTGCATTTCTCTAATAATTAGCAGTTGAGCATCTTTTCATGTTTTATTTATTTTGACCTTCTCTATGTCTTTTTTGGAGAAATGTCTATTTAGACCTTCTACCCACTTTTTTTTTTCTTTTCCTTCTTTCTTTCTTTTCTTTCTTTTTTTTTTTTTTTTTTTTTTTTTGCTGTTGAGCTACATGAGCTGTTTGTATATTTTGTAGATTAATCCTTTGTTGGCTGCATCTTTTGCAAATATTATCTCCCATCCTGTGGTTTGTCTTTTCATCTTGTTTATGGCTTCTTTTGCTGTGCAATGCTTTTAAGTTTAATTAAGTTATATTTGTTTATGTTTGTTTTTATTTTCATTACTCTAGAAGGTGGATCCAGAAAGAAACTGCTACAATTTATGTCAAAGAATATTCTGCCTATGTTTTCCTATAAGAGTTTTATAGTACCTGGTCTTACCTAAGGTCTTTAATCTATTTTCAGTTTATTTTTGTTGTGGTGTTTGAGAATGTTCTGATTTCATTCTTTTGAAAAATCTCCATTGTTTATTAACCATATGGGTTTCCTTTTTTGATTGCCTATTTAAAAGTTTTTCTCTATTTTTTTTAAAGATTGTTTTGTTCTTACTGGTTTGCAGGTGTTCCCCATCCTGAACCCTCCTCCCACCTTAGAGATTCTAAATGCTCATTTTGCCTACTAAACTTTTTCCTTTACCTTCAATTTCTTGTGCCTTAATACGGTTCCTGTCAGAAACCTTTTACTTGGTCTCTTCTAATAGTTTTATACTGAAGGTTCAAGGGTTAAAAACTACAGTATGTGGGTCCACTGCCTATTTGTATGAATAAAGTTTTATTGGAACATGGTCATGACAATTTGTTGACATATTGGCTGTGACTGGTGTGTGCCACAATAGCAGAGTAAAGTAGTTGTGACAAATATGTGACCTGCAAAGTTGAAAATATTTACCATCTGATCTTTACACAGAAGTTTGCCAAGCTCTCAAACTTTAATCTACAAAATGTGTTGCAAACATTTCAGATTTGGTTTCAACTTATTTTTAAGACTTTATTTTTTTTAGAACGGTTTTAGGTTCACAGCAAAATTGAGAGGAAAGCACAGAGATTTCCCAAATACTGTCTGCCCCCCAACTCCCAACATGTACAGGGGCTCCCATTATCAACATCCTCCGCCTGAGTGGTACATTTATTACAATCGTTGAACATACATTGGTACACCATCATGACCAAAGTTCATAGTTTACATTGTCCTTCATTCTCATACGTTCTCTGGATTTCAACAAATGTTTAATGAGGAGTGTTCATCAGTATTATACCATGTGGAGTATTTTCACTGCCCTAAGGATCCTCTGTGTTCTGCCTATTCATCCATCTGTCACTGCTAACCTCTGGCAACCACCGACCCTTTTACTCTCTCCATGGGTTTGCTTTTCCCACCATGTCATTCAGTTGGAATTATCTTCAATTGCTTTATGGCTTGATAGATCACTTTTGTTTGTTTGTTTGGGTTTCTTGCACTTAATAATAGTCTCTTGTCTGGATGTTTCACAGTATTTAACTATTCACCCACTCAAGGATATCTTGGTTCCTTTTGACAGTTATGAAGAAACCTGCATAAACATCCATGCATAGGTTTTAGTGTGAACCTAAATGAGTATTTGAGTAAATACTAAGGAGTGTGATTGCTGAATTGCATAGCAAGAGTATGTTTAGTTTTGTAAGACAGAGTCAAACTATCCTTCTAAATGACTGTACCTTTTCACATTCCCAGCAGTGAATGAGAGATCCTATTATTCCACATCCTTGCTAGCATTTAGTGTTATCATGGTTCCAGATTTTAGCCATTGTGATAAAGCTTATTTTTAATGGCTAACATTATGTCAGCCCAGTTTAATAAATAACCCATTGATTTGCAATGCCACCCTTTTTAATATAGCAAATTTATTTACACATGGAGCTGTTCCATGACACTTAACCCTGTTCTACTGTTTTACATGTCTATTTCTGTGCAAGATAATGTTATTTTTAAAAATTATTTTCATTTTCTAACTTAACTTTTTCAGTTCAGTTCAGTTCAGTCGCTCGGTCGTGTCTGACTCTTTGCGACCCCATGAATCGCAGCACACCAAGCCTCCTTAACTTTAGTGGGAGTAAAATGTTTATAGTATGTTATTTGTGTACTATTATAGTGTGGTGTAGTTCATACTGTCTGATTTAGAAACTACTCACTCTGATCATAATAACCTTCTTAGGTTATAATTATTAATATATAAACAGGTGTATATGTGAATCACTAATTCTCACAATAATTGCATGCGTTAGGTATTTATGGCCTCCTAGTTTTCCAAGTTTAAGAAACAAAGGCATAGAAACGGTGAATAATTTGGCCAAGCTATTCAGCCATGAAGAATTGGTTGCTTGGTTTGTGTGTGTGTTTTGTTTTGTTACAATGTTTATGTCACCTTTTTTAAAAATTCATTTTTATTGGGGTCACATTGATTTATAACATTATATAAGTTTCATTTGCACAAAACTGTGTGTCTGTTCTGTAGAGTAGACCCTTGACAGTGTGCTCATCACCAAAAATTTAGTTTCTCCAACTTAGATGTAGAGAACAAACTACTGGTTACATGAATACTTAACTCATGTGCCTCCTTGGGGAGGAACAATTCAGGAGCAGGGAAGGAAGAGGTACAAACTGTTACATATAAAATAAACATAAGGGTATGTTGTACAGCATAAGGAATATAGTCAACATTTTATAATGAGAATAAATGGGTATAACATTTTAAAATTGTAAATTACTATATTGTACACCTGTAACTTACATTAATATAATGTTTCACATCAACTATAATTCAATTTTAAAAGTAGCTGTTATCCATCAACAGACAGTTGACCCCTTTACCCAATTTTCCCTTCTCACTATTTCCCCTCTGACAACATCTACTCTGTTTTCCATATCTATGTGTTTGTTTTTGTTTGATTTGGTTTGTCCATTTATTTGGCATTTTTGTTTATTATTTTTTATATTTCCTGTATGAGTGAAATTGTATGGCATTTGTTTTTCTCCTGCTGACTTATTTCACTTAGCATACTACCTTCAACATGTATATATGTGTGTGTGTGCATATATATATATATATATACATACATATAAAATCCTTAAAAGTTGAAATCCTGCCATTTGTGACATCATGGATGGATGCTGAGGGTATTATGCAAGATAATCAGGCAAGAATATTGGAGTGGTTGCCATTTCCTTCTCCAGAGGAGCTTCCAAACCCAGGGATTAAACTCTTATCTCCTGTATTGCCTACACTGGCAGGCAGATTCTTTACCACTGAGCCACTGGAGAAGCTGGTAAAAGATGAAATCTTGCCAATTATGACATCATGGATGGATGTTGAGGGTACTATGCTAAGTGAAATAAGTCAGCTGGAGAAAGACAAATACCATACAATTTCATTCATACATGGAATATAAAAAATTAATAAGCAAATAACCAAAAAAACAAAAACAAAAACAAAACAAAACCCAAATAAGTGGACAAACCAAACCTAACAAAAGCAAAAATGTACATATGGAAAAAAAGTAGACGTTACCAAAGGGGAAATAGGGAGAAGGGCAAACTGGGTAAGGGATAGACTATATGGAGCTATGGATAATAACTAATTTTTAAATTGAATTATAGTTAATGTACATCATTATCCCTTGGAGGAGAGCAGGACAACTCATTCCAGTGTTCTTACCTAGAGAATCCCATGGACAGAGGATCCTGGCAAGCTATAGTCCACAGGGTTGCAAAGAGTTAGACATGACTGAAATGACTGAGCACACACACACACATGTATAAAAAAAGATCTTAATGACCCAGATAACCACGATGGTGTGATCAGTCACCTAGAGCCAGGCATCCTGGAGTGTGAAGTCAAGTGGGCCTTAGGAAGCATCACTACGAATATACCCAGTGGAGGTAATGGAATTCCAGCTGAGCTCTTTCAGATCCTAAAAGGTGATGCTGTGAAAGTGCTGCACTCAACATGCCAGCAAATTTGGAAAACTCAGCAGAGGCTACAGGACTGAAAAATGTCAATTTTCATCCTAATCCCAGAGAAGGGCAATGCCAAAGAATGTTCAAACTACCGCACAATTGCCCTCATCTCACGTGCTAGTGAAATAATGCTCAAAATTACCCAAGCTAGGCTTCAATAGTACGTGAACTGAGAACTTCCAGATGTTCAAGCTGGATTTAGAAAAGGCAGAGGAAACCACAGATCAAATTGCCAACATCTGTTGGACCATAGAAAAAGCAAGAGAATTCTAGAAAAACATCTACTTCTGCTTTATTGACTATGCTAAAGCTTTGGCTGTGTGGATCACAACAAACTGTGGGAAATTCTTAAAGAGGTGGGAAATTCTTTAAAAGATGGGAATACCAGACCACCTGACCTGCCTCCAGAGAAATCTGTATGCAGGTCAGGAAGCAACAGTAGAAGCAGACATGGAACAGTGGACTGGTTCCAAACTGGGAAAGGAGTATGTCAAGGCTGTATATTGTCACCTGCTTGTTTAACTTATGAGCAGAGTACATCTTGCGAAATGCTGGGCTGGATAAAGCACAAGATGGAATCAAGACTGCTGGGAGTAGTAATATCAATAACCTCAGGTATGCAAATGACACCACCCTAACAGCAGAAAGTGAAGAGGAACTAAAGAGCCTTTTGATGAAGGTGAAAGAGAAGAGTGAAAAAGTTGGCTGAAAACTCAACATTCAAAGAACTAAGATCTGGTCCCATCACTTCATGGCAAATCGGTGAGAAACAATGGAAATAGTGACAGACTTTATTTTCTTGAGCTCCAAAGTCACTGCAGATAGTGACTGCAGCCATGAAATTAAAAGATGCTTGCTCCTGGAAAGAAAAGCTATGACAAACCTAGATAATATATTAAAAAGCAGAGTCATTACTTTGCCAACAAACATCCATATAGTAAAAGCTATGGTTTTTCCAGTAGTCATGTATAGATGTGAGTTGGACCATAAAGAAAGCTGAGTGCCAAAGAATTGATGCTTTTGATCTGTGGTGTTGGAGAAGACTCTTGACAGTCCTTTGGACTGCAAGGAGATCCAACCAGTCCATCTTCAAGGAGATCACTCCTGAGTGTTCATTAGAAGGACTGATGCTGAAGCTGAAGCTCCGATACTTTGGCCACCTGATGCAAAGAGCTGGCTCATTGGAAAAGACCCTGATGCTGGGAAAGATTGAAGGCAAAAGGAGAAAGGGACATCAGAGGATGAGATGGTTGGATGGCGTCAGTGACTTGATGGACACAGGTTTTAGAAAGCTCTGGGAGTTGGTGATGGACAGGGAAGCCTGGTTTCCTGCAGTCCATGGGGTCGTAAAGAGTTGGACATGACTGACAGACTGAACTGAAGTGAGATAAGTAAAAAAGAAAAAGAAAAGTACCACGTGGAAACATATATCTCTTACATCTGGAGGCTAAAAAAATAAACAAGTAAAGACCAGAATAGTTCGGTTCAGTTCAGTTCAGTTCAGTCACTCAGTCGTGTCCGACTCTTTGCGACCCCATGAATTGCAGCACGCCAGGCCTCCCTGTCCATCACCATCTCCCGGAGTTCATTCAGACTCACGTCCATCAAGTCCGTGATGCCATCCAGCCATCTCATCCTCTGTCGTCCCCTTCTCCTCCTGCCCCCAATATCTCCCAGCATCAGAGTCTTTTCCAATGAGTCAACTCTTCACATGAGGTGTCCAAAGTACTGGAGTTTCAGCTTCAGCATCATTACCTCCAAAGAAATCCCAGGGCTGATCTCCTTCAGAATGGACTGGTTGGATCTTTGTAGTTACCAGGAAATGGAGGAGTGGAGTAGTAAGACTGGTGTTTTTAAGGGTACAAAATTGCAATGAATAGTAGGTAAGTCAGAGAATATAGTGAACAGTATAGAAAGCAACATTGTACTACAATCATAAAACTTGCTGAAAAACTAAAACTGATTTATCCCAACCAGTTAAAAGAAAGGAAAACTGTTTAATGTGACAGAGGAGGGAAATATCACTGCAAAGGAAGTCATATTGCTATATATAAATGTGTCAAGGTAATGCTTTATACACCTTAAATTTATACAGTGTTATATGTCAAATGTATTCAATAAACTACTTACATGAATAAAAATATATTGTTTCTATCTTTAAAAGAAAAACATTCTAATATTGGGAAGCATTGTTGTTCAGTCACTAAGTTGTGTCCAACTCTTTGCAACACTGCAGCACTCCAGGCTCATCTGTCCTCCACTATCTCCTGGAGTTTGCTCAAATTTATGACCATTTAGTTAGTGATGCTATCCAAACATCTCATCCTCTGCTGTCCCTTTCTCCTTTTGCCTTCAATCTTTCCCAGCATCAGGGTCTTTTCCAATGAGTCAGCTCTTCACATCAGGTGGCCAAAATATTGGAGCTTTGGCTTCAGCATCCATCTTCCCAATGAATATTCAGGGTTGATTTCCTTTAGGAGTGACTGGTTTGATTTGTTGTTGTCCATGGGACTCTCAAGAGTCTCTTCCAGCACCACAATTCAAAAGCATCAATTCTTTGGTTCTCAGCCTTATTTATGGTCCAGCTTTCACGTCTGTACATGACTACGGGAAGTGATGTCTGCTTTTTTATATACTGTCTGGGTTTGTCATAGCTTTCCTTCCAAGAGGGAAGCATCTTTTAATTTCATGGCTGCACTCACTGTCAGCAGTGATTTTGGAGGCCAAGAAAATAAAATCTGTCACTACTTCCATATGTTTATTTCAGAAGCAATTAGGTCTAAAAAGAGTCTTTAAAGAGGCTGGGCAAAGGGGTTCTTGCTGAGAAGAAGCTTCTGGAGGGCCCCCTTCAGATCTCGGTTCCTCAGGCTGTAGATGAAGGGATTCAGCATGGGGGTGACCATGGTGTACATCACTGTGGCTGCCATGTCCCTCTGGGTGGTGTGTGTAGATTCAGGGTTGAAGTAGACCCCGATGATAGTCCCATAGAAGAGACAGACAACACAAAGGTGAGAGCCACACGTGGAGAACGCTTTCCATCTGCCCTGGGCAGAAGGCACCTTCCACACAGTCACAGCAATGGGTGTATAGGAGGCCATGATGCACACAAAAGAGATGAGAACCACTGGGCCCCCAAGGACCAGCACCAGCATCTCATTGACTTGGGTGTCAGAGCAGGAGAGCTTGATCAAGGCATTGATATCACAGAAGAAGTGTGGGATCCTATTGGTGCAAAAGGACAAGTGGGACATCAGGAGAGTGTGGACCATGGAGATGAGGTTGGCTGAGATCCAGGGTATCACCACCAGCAAAGTACACCGAAGGACACTCATGATTGTCATGTAGTGCAGTGGGCTGCAGATGGCCAGGTAGCGGTCGTAAGCCATGACTGAGAGAAGCATGCTGTCAGCTGCCCCAAAGGCAATATAGAAATACATCTGGGCCAGGCAAGCTGAGAAGGAGATGGTGGTGAGCCCACACAGATGGTTCACCAGCATCTTGGGGATGGTGGTAGAGGTAAAGCAGATGTCAAGAAGAGACAAGTTGCTGAGGAAGAAATACATGGGGCTGTGGAGGTGAGGGTCCAAGATGATGGCCAGGATGGTGAGAAGATTCCCCAGGCACCCACTCAAATACAGAATGAAGGACAGGCTGAAGAGCACCTGCCTCTGCAGGGGCTGCTGGGAGAGGCCGAGGAGGATGAATTCAGAGACTTGGGTCTGATTGTCCATGCCCAGGCAGTGCTAAAGCCAGAAATAGGGGCATCAACAGTGGGAAGGAAAGAGATTACCTCACTGCTCTTTCAAACCCATCCCTGACGATGCATCTCACTTAACCACGCTGAGCCTCGTTTCCCCATCTGTTACATGGGACTAATTTTTCTAATTCCTTAGGATTGTTATAAGGATTGAGTGAGAAAAATAGGAAAAGGGGATTAAATCCATAGCTGACATGTTATATGGACAAACATTTTTATTTGTGGGAACTCTTAGTGATATTATCAAAATAAAGAGTCTTACGTTAATTAGCTTGATTGTGGCAATTATTTCAGAGTGTATACATGTATCAAAACTTCAAGTCTTACATCTTAGTTATACACAATTTTGTCAATTATTCCTTAATTAAGATAGGGATAAAAGACATAAAATGAAAATAAACAGCCTAGGCACTTCTAGGGTTTGATATTTAAAGTAAATAGTAAAAGAGTGACTAAAGACAAACTCTGAAAACACACCTGGGCTTCAGTTCCAGTTCTGCCACTTACTGGCTGTGTGATTTAGCCAAGGGACATACATTTCTGTGCCTTGGCCCAGATGGTAAAGAATCTGCCTGCAATGCAGAAGACCTGGGTTCAATCCCTAGGTCAGGAAGATCCCTTGGAGAAGGGAATGGCTACCCGCTCCAGTATTTTTGCCTGGAGAATTCCATGGACAGAGGGGCCTGGCAAGCTGTACAGTCCATAGGGTCACAAAACAGTCAGACACGACTGAGCACTTAACACTTTGGTCCTTTGCACCTGCTGTCTCATGCTTGGAAGCTTCTAGCCTCCAGCTTCACCTCACTTAAGTTGCCTCCACTTCTTCAGGGATCCCTTCCCTGTTCCTCTCCTCTTTGGGGTGGAGCCTAGTGGTTCTCATCCTGGCACTACTGACATTTGATGCTGGGTCATATTTTTGTTTGTTGTGCAGACTGTCTTATATATTATTGTATGACGTTGAACACCTGGCTTTGACCCACTGAATGCCAATTGCATTCATCCTATCTCCAGTTGTAAGGGGCAAAAATATCTTGAATAACACCCCTTGAGCAGGAGTAGAAACTTCCCTCAGCTGGGGATCACTGATCTAGGTTAAACCATGACAGACTCTCTCCTTCCCTCAGCATCTATATACGTTGACTAAGTTAGAGTGGCCCATGGGAGTGTGCATGTGTGCTCAGGCACTTTAGTCATGTCCAACTCTTTCTGACCCCATGGACCATAACCCTCCAGCATCCCCTGTTCATGAGATTTTTCCCAGCAGGAATACTGGAGTGGGCTGCCATGCCCTCCTCCAGGGGATCTTCTTGACCCAGGGACTGAATCTGAGTCTCTTGTGTCTTTTGCACCACTGAGCCATCCTTAGAGTGGTACAGTGACCTTTGTTCTATGCAATCCAAAATGAGCTAACCTCTTAACAATTGTTATTCCATTTAACCTTCAGCCACATCATGAGCCAACAGCTGAGGCTCCAAACCTGACTCCTGCATGGATCTGGGATCCAGCTCATACTCTGATTCAAATATCCACTCTCTTGACCAACTCACAATACCCCAACCCATCTATGAGTCTCTGATACCAGGTAACCTAAGTCCTTGTGGATGAAAGTGATCAGAGAGTCCCCCTAACCTCTGAAGGCAAGTTTGGTGGGGGAGGATCTTCCCTGAGACCAGCTCGATTGTAGCTTGTCTTCCTGATGCCTTATTAACCAACAACTACTATACCTCTATCAGATTCCAGGACCTCTCAACCCCTCAGGGGTCCTGTTTCCAAGGATTTGGGATTCCTGCAGCCTCAACTTTGACTCACAACTGTGGATGAAGGCTTTCTCAGAGAACACACAGCAGAATCACACCAACAGATTCATATCAGAATCTCTGGCCTTCGGGTATGATCCCCAGAGAACCTTGTTAGAGTGACTACAATTAGCTCATCTTCCCCAGGGAAGCCTTTGAGTCTAGGACCCCTGAGGGAAAGAGCTTTTGTCCCAAGAGCATTGCCATTCTTCAGATCTGTCTCTTTTGGCTGCCAGAGGGTTAGCATGGAAGTCAGTTTTTCCAGTGAAGAAGATTTTAGATATGTTATTCCTGAAAACAGTTGTGTGTGTTCTCAGGTATTCAGTCATGTCTGACTCTTGTGACCCCATGGACTGTAGCCCACCAGCCTCCTCTTGTGCATGGAATTTTTCAGGCAAGAATACTGGAGTGAGTTGCCATTTCCTTCTCAAGGGATCTTCCCAACCCAGGGATCAAACCCACTGTCTATTGCATTTTCTGCATCAGCAAGCAGATTCTTTACCACTAGTGCCACCTGGGAAGCCCCTTGAAAACAGTTATGATGTGTTAAAGATTTGTAATGTGGCTGGAGCTGTGCAGAGCATGCAACGTCCTATGCTTCTTACAATAGCCCAATGAGGAAGGAAGCAGAGACTCTCACTTATCCATTGTTCACCCAGTTGAAGTGGCAGACTTAGCATTCAAATCTAGGTAGTCTGGCTCCAGGGACAAACTAATGAATGCAAATGCCTCTCAGCACACAGAAACAGATATTCATTCCTTTGAAAGGCTGAACAATATTACATTGTATTTATACACCTCAGTTTGTTTATCCACTCATTTGTTGGTGGACTGTTGAGTTGTTTTCATCTTTTGGCTATTACAAATAGCACTGCTGTGAACATTCATGGATAAATGTTTGAGTCCCTATGTTTAATTCTTTGGAGTTCAGTTCAGTTCAGTCACTCAGTCATGCCTGACTCTTTGCGACCCCATGAATCGCAGCACGCCAGGCCTCCCTGTCCATCACCAACTCCTGGAGTTCACCCAAACTCATGTCCATTGAGTCGGTGATGCCATCCAGCCATCTCATCCTCTGTCGTGCCCTTATCCATAAATGGAATTTCCGGGTCATATAGTAATTGTATATATCATTTTGAGGAACTGCTGAACTGTTTTCCATAGTGGTTGCACCATTTTACATTCCCACCAGCAATGTATGGTGGTTCTGAGATAGAGTGGGGCCTGGGACCCTTTACAGGAGTGCTTTGCTGTTTTGTTGTTGTTGTTTAGTCACCAAGTCATGTCTGACTCTTTACGACCCCATAGACTCTAGCCCACCAGGCTCCTCTATCCATGGCATTTCCCAGGCGAAAATACTGGAGCAGGTTGCTGTTTCCTTCTCCAGCGGATCTTCCTGACCCAGGGATCTAACCCAGGTCTCACGAGTTGCAGGTGGATTCTTTACTACTGACCCTACAGGAGTCCTTGCAACAGGTCAAATGAGCAACAGAATACAAAGAAACCGTAAGGGACTAAAAATAACCGCCAATAAGCAAGTGCAGAGTGAGCAATATGATCAATAAGATACAAAAAGACAACAAACCAAAAAGCCATTTCTGAGATGCCAAGAGCAAAAGCAGGGTACTGCACATGCCAGCACCACCAAGGGGATGGGCAGCCACCTAACCTAGCCTCCTGTCTAACCCACTGATCCCAGCATCCGGTTTAAGATACCCGCTCGCCCCCTGCCCCCGCTTCCGCCCTATGAAACTGAGGACCTAGCAAGGGCACCCGTTTCTTGTTTTTTCTCCCTTCTGCTGTAGCATGAGCCCTAGTAAAGTCTTACTTGAAATTCTCATCTGGCTTTCTATCAACTTCTACTGATTAAAGAGCCCAAGGGCCTGAGTGCAGCAGTTCCAGTTTCTCCACATAGCTTCCAACACTTGCTATTTTCTGTTGCTTAAAAAAATTTAGTCATTCCAGTGAGAGTGAAGTGATACCTCATTGTGGTTTTGATTTCTATTTCCCTGATGACTAATGATGTTGATCATCTTCGTTTTAAAAATAGAAACTGTAGATATCCGAAGTGAAAATGTCATGAATACTTCAGCTTTTCTTATGTGTCAACACATGCTACAAAGTGTATGAACCTCAAAAACATCACTGTAACTGACAGAAGCCAGACACAAAAGGAAACATATCATATAATTCCATGTACATGAAATATCCAGAATAGGCAAATCCATAGAGACAGGAAGTAGATAGTGGTTTCTAGGGGCTAGGGGAGTGGAGAATGGGGAGTGACAATTTAATGAGTATGAGGTCTCTTTGGGGTGAAGGAGATGTTTTGGAATGAGATAGATGTGATAGTTGTACAACATTGTACATGCAATAAATCCCACTGAATTCCTCATTTTTAAATTGTTAATTAAAAACAGATGTCAAAAACAAATTTATGGTTATTAGAGAGGAAGTGTTGGGAGGGGGAATTAAGAGCTTGGGTTTGACGTACACACTAGTATATATAAAAGATAACCAATAAGAACCTATGGCATGGTAGAAGGAACTCTACTTGATATTATGTGATAACCTCTATGGGAAAAGAATAAATACATGTATAACTGAATCACTTTCCTATAAACCTGAAACTAACACAACAGGACTGGAAAAGGTCAGTTTTCATTCCAATCCCAAAGAAAGGCAATGCCAAAGAATGCTCAAACTACTGCACACTTGCACTCATCTCACATGCTAGTAAAGTAATGCTCAAAATTCTCCAAGCCAGACTTCACAATATGTGAACCGTGAACTTCTGGATGTTCAAGCTGGTTTTAGAAAAGGCAGAGGAACCAGAGATCAAATTGCCAACATCCACTGGATCATGGACAAAGCAAGAGAGTTCCAGAAAAACATCTATTTCTGCTTTATTGACTATGCCAAAGCCTTTGACTGTGTGGATCACAATAAACTGTGGAAAATTCTTTAAGAGATGGGAATATCAGACCACCTGACCTGTCTCTTGAGAAACCTATATGCAGGTCAGGAAGCAACAGTTAGAACTGGACATGGAACAACAGACTGGTTCCAAATAGGAAAAGGAGTAGGTCAAGGCTGTATATTGTCACCCTGCTTATTTAAGTTCTATGCAGAGTACATCATGAGAAACGCTGGACTGGGAGAAACACAAGCTGGAGTCAAGATTGCTGGGAGAAATATCAATAACCTCAGATATGCAGATGACACCACCCTTATGGCAGAAAGTGAAGAGGAACTGAAAAGCCTCTTGATGAAAGTGAAAGAGGAGAGTAAAAAAGTTGGCTTAAAGCTCAACGTTCAGAAAATGAAGATCATGGCATCTGGTCCCATTATTACATGGGAAATAGATGGAGAAACAGTGAAACAGTGTCAGACTATATTTTTCTGGGCTCCAAAATCACTGCAGATGGTGACTGCAGCTATGAAATTAAAAGATTCTTACTCCTTGGAAGAAAAGTTATGCCCAACCTAGATAGCATATTCAAAAGCAGAGACATTACTTTGCCAACAAAGGTCCATCTAGTCAAGGCTATGGTTTTTCCAGTGGTCGTGTATGGATGTGAGAGTTGGACTGTGAAGAAAGCTGAGTGCCGAAGAATTGATGCTTTTGAACTGTGGTGTTGGAGAAGACTCTTGAGAGTCCCTTGGACTGCAGAGAGATCCAACCAGTCCATTCTAAAGGAGATCAGCCCTAGGTGTTCTTTGGAAGGAATGATGCTAAAGCTGAAATTCCGGTGCTTTGTCCACCTCATGCGAAGAGTTGACTCATTGGAAAAGACCCTGATGCTGGGAGGGATTGGGGGCAGGAGGAAAAGTGGACAACAGAGGATGAGATGGCTGGATGGCATCACTAACTCGATGGACGTGAGTTTGTGGGAACTCCGGGAGATGGTGATGAACAGGGAGGCCTGGCGTGCTGCAATTCATGGGATCGCAAAGAGTCAGACACAACTGACTGAACTGAACTGAACTGAACTGAAGACAACATTGTAAATCAACTATACTTCAATATAAAATAAAAATGAAAAAAAAACAATGCTGCTATGAATATATATACATATATATATATTCTTTACCACTGTGCCACCTGGGAAGCCCCATGTAAGGGGAATTGTATTTGTTCTTCTGTGACTGCCTTCTTTCACTTAGCGTAATGTCCTCAAGGTTCATTCACATTGTCTCATATGGAAGAGTTTATTGCTTTTTTTAAGGTTGAATAATATTTCACTGTATGTGTGGACCACATTTTCTTTATCCACCTAGCCATCAGGAGACATTTAAATTACTTACTACTCAGACAGCCTGGGTTTTAAATGTTAATACAGATGTTTGGGCTGTGTGAACCTGCACAGTTGATTTAGTCTGAGTTCAACTGCTTCATTTAGAAGAATTATTTTGGAAAGAAAGACACTTGAAAATGATAGTACTTTTTGTTGATAATGAGCATAGGCATTAATTAAAACAACATTGAGGTACTCATCTTACTTTATGAAAGTAAATATAAATTAAGATATTTTCAATACCAGCATACTGGCAGCACAATTAATATGCTATACACATAACTTGGCTTCCCAGAGAGCTCAGTGGTAAAGAATCTGCCTGCCAATGCAGGAGACGCAAGTTTGATCCCCATGTCAGGGAGATTCCCCTGGAGAAGGAAATGGCAACCCACTCCAGTCTTCCTGCCTGGGAAATCCCATGGACAGAGGAGCCTGGTGAGCTACAGTTCATGGGGTTGCAAAAGAGTCAGACATAACTTAGTGACTAAACAATAACAACACAGACATAACTGTAGACATTGTGAGTTGTCAAAGGTTTTTTTTTTGACAGAAAAAGGCAGATTCATAAAGATGTTTAAATCATTGAATATTAAAGTCTAGAAAATCTGACAGGACTCCTACAGAACACTAGAAGCAATGGATAAAACAAGCATTCTCCTAAATCCATACATGAATTCATACCAAAAAAAAAAAAATATAAGGGAATCTCAAAGGGTTAACAACAAATGTCCATTAATGGGTTGGTGGATAAACAATATATGATATGTTCATATAATGTAGCATAATTCAGCCACCACCCCCCAAAAAAGCAAAAAAGCCATAATGTCCTGATACATGATGCAACATGGATGAAGAGTAAAAGAAGCCAGACACAGAAGGGTTCATATTGTGTGAATCCATTTATGTGAAGTGTCTGGGACAAGTGAAATCAGAAGGACAGAAAACAAATTGGTGGTTTCAAGGAGCTGAAAAGTGGGACAGAATGGGGAGTCACTGCTTTATGGGTGTGTGGTGATTTAAAAAAAAAAAAAAATATATATATATATATATATATATATATGGTCAGCGGTATGATGAGGGAATCCTAGGGGACTGTGAGAGCTAAGTGCCGGTCAAGGACCAGCCTGTGGCTTTGAAGCCTTCTAGAGGGGGTTACTCGTTGGAGGGACTGATGCTGAAGCTGAAACTCTAATACTTTGGTTACCTGCTATAAACAGCTGACTCATTGGAAAAGACCCTGATGCTGGGAAAGATTGACAGCAAAAGGGAAAGAGGGTGGCAGAAGATGAGATAGTTGGCCAACATCACTGATTCAATGGACATGAATTTGGGCAAACTCCAGATGGTGAGGGACAGGGAGGCCTGGCGTGCTGCGGTCCATGGGGTCACAAAGAGTCAGACACGACTTAGTAACTGAACAACAGAGGGGTTCATGCTTAATGCAAGACCTGAAGGGTAAGGAGGTGTGGTCCAGAAAAGACAGGCAGGTGAAAGAGGGGCTTTTGAGAAGGCACAACAAGTGTAAAAGTTCAGGGTGACAGATGCATAGTGCATTTGGGGACAATGTTATGTCTGGTGAACCCTGGAGAGCTGAAGGTGGCTAGGGGCTTTCTGGAGTGTGTAGGCATACAGATGGAAAGGTCAAGGGCATGCAAGATCATGAAGGCCACCTGAAGAGTTTGTTCCATTGGCAATGCTGTTGCTGCTGCTGCTAAGTCGCTTCAGTCATGTCCGACTCTAGGGTACTTTAAATATTTCTATAATACGTAGATTAAATAACTGAAAGATACTGCATGAAGTAAACATGCTCATAAACATTTGGGTTGTTTCCACTTTGGGATTCCTATGAATGGTATTCTTATGAACATCTAGTACCTGTCCTTTAATGGATAATACATTCGTGTTCTGTTGGGTCTGTACCTAAACGTGTAATTAATGAATCATGTTGTTGTTGTTGTTTAGTCACTAAGTTGTGTCAGACTCTTTTGCGACCCTATAGACTGTAGCCCACCAGGCTCCTCTGTCCATGGGATCTTCCAGGCAAGATTACTGGAGTGGGTTGCCATTTCCTTCTCCAGGGGATCTTCCTGACTCATGGATTGAACCCACATCTCTTGCATTGGCAGACATGTTCTTTACCACTCTGCCACCAGGGAAAACCATAGTGGAGTCATATGAGTCATAGCAGAGATCTATGTTCAGCTTGAATAGATACTGCCAATCAGTTTTCCAAGGTGGTTGTACCAAGGAGTTGGTTTCAGACACAAGCAGCAGAGTCAGATTCTTGCATGCAGAGAGCCCTTTCTGGCTGCTGTGAGAGGGTAGGCTGCTGAGGGCAGAGACTGGTATGAGGAGATGCAGGGAGTGATGGGGAGAGGAGGGAGGGGAGATAGGTGAGGTCATCCAGGATGAGCTGAGTGGCCAGAATTGAGGCTGATTACAAGGCTGAGAAGACGATGCTGCTGAGCATTTATGACATTACGTGTGTGGCTTTTTCTATAGGAAAGGAGGTCAATTCTCCCCCTCTCTGTACACTAATAGTGCCCTGCAATTCAGTTAGGACACTCACAACCTGCAACTGGTGTCAGAACTCACAGGTGAAGGGCTCAGCCCCACAAGACTGCACCCACTCTGGCTGCCAGTATTCCTTGACTAGAAAATTGGATGTTTCCACAATCCATCCCTTCCCTTTCACATCCTACATGTTGCTAAAATAACTCACAGAATTCAGAAAAGTGCTTTAAATTCCTATTGCCAGTTTATTATAAAAGATACAACTCAGGAACAGACAAATGGAAGAGAAACGAAGGGAAAATTATGAGGGGAAGAATAAGGAGCTTCCTTGCCCTCCCTGGATGCACCCCCATTTACCAGCAGCTCCATATGCTCATCAGCCTGGAAGCCCCATTTGGGGATTTTCTGTAAAGGGATCCAGCACAGAGCCCCGATTGATTAAATCACTGGCATTGCTGCTTAAATCAATCTACATCCCCTCTTCTCTCCCTAGAGATCTAGGGAGTGGGGCTGAATGTTCCAATCTTTTAAATCTTGCCTTGGTATCCTGGAGGCCAGATGCATCCTGTAGCTACCTAGCAGCCTGTAAGCCCTTATCATTTCATCAGCAACCAGCATAAAAAAGATACTATCATTCCTAAGCTGACTGTCAGGAACCATGGGCAAAAACTGAAGGATCAAATTATTATATTTTATCCTAGGGTGGCTTATGCTAACATCAGGCTTCCTGGCTTGAATCAGCACAGCAATGGGGATAGTGTAGAACTTGATCAGGAAGAAGGTGAGGTTTTCCAGTTTGGCTAGAAGACAGCGCACCTATATTGCCCAAGAGTAAGGTATTAGTTGCTCAGTCGTATCAACTGTTTGCGATCCTGTGGACTGTAGTCAGGCAGGTTCCTCTGTCCATGGGATTTCCCAAGGAAGAATAGTGGAGTGGGTTGTCATTTCCTCCTCCAGGGGATCTTCCCAACTCAGGGATTGAAACTGGGTCTCCCTCATTGCAGGCATATTCTTTACACTCTGACCCCAAGAGAAAACCACTCTCCAAGACTCAACTCCAAATTACCCTTATTCTGGGAAGCTTTCCAACTGCCCTTACCCAAGGGGACAGCCCTGGATCCCCATTCTGGGTTCCTGCTCTTCCTCTGACAGTACCTTGACCCCAAGCAGTTGAAGGCATCTATATCCAGCTCTGTCTCCCCCAAGACTGGGAGCTTCTCTACCCTCAGTAAGGGCTGAGGTCTCTGGGGTCAGAGAGAGGCAACAAGGAGTCTTCACTTTGAATGGGTAGGTGGAGGAGGAAGTAGAGACTGCAGATCCCAGAAGGCCCCCTGAGGTTCCTCCAGCATCTCCTGACCTTGAAGACTGCACATCCAGGTTGGTTTCATGAAGGGGCTCTTGGGAAGAGTCTCCTGGAGCCTGCAGCAGGGATAAAGCACAGTGTATCTCTTCCAGGAGAACTTATATCTGTCCTCACACCTGCCTGTGGATGCTGCTGACAGCAATAAGCAGGAGAGCTTCTTCTCCCCTTCCCTGCTGGCCGTTTCGTGGAAGAGGCAACTCAAGCAAAGAAGGACCTCCCTCAAGCAGAGGAGGGAGAAGGTAGGAAAGCAGAATTCTACAGCTGTTGGTAGCACTGCTCAGCCTGGGAATGAGGTCAGAGCCAGAGAGAAGAGTAGTAATAGAGGACTGTAGCTTTGGAAGGCTCCTGGGAATCATTCCTGTTTACCCATCTGGGTCTCTAGCTTTTGTTTAGCCTAGGTGCCCTTTGCAGCTTCTCGGTCAGCAGTTCTCACCCCAGGGCAATTCTGCCTGACACTGGACATTTGGATATATCTTGATAATTTTTAAAGTTTCATTTATTTATTTTTAATTATGAAAGCATGATAACACAATTACAGGAGACTTGGAACACAGAACAAAGTTTCAGGAAGCAGTGTTAGTCATTCAGTCATGTCTGACTCTTTGCGACCCCATGGACTGTAGCCTGCTAGGCTCCTCTTTCCATGGGATTCTCCAGGCAAGATTACTGGAGTGGGTTGCCATTCCCTTCTCCAGGGGATCTTCCTGACCTAGGGATCCAACCTGGGTCTCCTGAATTGCAGGTGGATTCTTTAGTTATGCTATCTATTACAATAACTTTTTTAAGTAGATAAATTAAGATTTTTTAGTTGGAGTTTCAATATCAAACTCTCAAAAATTAATAGAGTGGACAGCTAGAAAAGTAGAAGGGTATAGTAGAGCTGAAAAGCACCATGAACCAATTCAGCATAATTAAGATGCATGCAATTTTCACACAACAGCAGGATACAAATTCTATTCAAGTTCCCATAGACTATAACCTAGGAGACACTGGAAGATATCCAGGAACATAAAACAGGGTGCAAAAATTTCATGGTCTAAAGGTACTGAAATCATAGAGTCTGTTCTGTTATCACTGTGGAATTATGTTAGAAATCAGTATCAAAAGATATTAGGAAATAACCCATTTATTTTCAAGTGCAATGTGACATTTACCGAAAGAGATCTTTGACTTAGCCATTGAAAACCTCAATAGAGTTAAGCTGAAAAAACACAGAGGGTGATTGCAGAGAAGAAAGCACATAGATTAGAAATTAATATGTCTTGATAATTTTTGATTGTTATGACTCATTGTGGGGGAGGGATGTTCCTGGCATCTGTTAGGTTCAGACTAGGGATGCTGCTAAGCATTGCGCAATGAGGACAGCCAAGAAATGATATCATGAGTAGTGGGAGCTTGAGAAATTGTGCTTTGGGTATGTTTTGTCTCAGCTGTTGTGTCTTGGGCTGGCGCTAATCTTAAGGGGAGACTCTGGGGGAAGGCATAAGTATGAATTGGATGTACTCGGTGATGTGTGTGATGTTTGCTCAACACCTGTGTGTGAACCATTCTCTGTGAGACCAGAGGAAACAGAATTCTGTTCACCTGTCAGAGGAATTGGGAGAGACCAGTCTCAAGGATGATGGCCATTCCACCAAGCTGGAGGCAGGAAGGCAGACTGCAGGGGTGAGGCAAGGGCTGGAGAAGAGAGTGGAGGTTGGATCAGCCTCCTCTGGGTAGGGGGAACAGTGTTGTATGGCTACTAGGGAGACGAAGTACTCCAGTGAGGTCAGAGACCATGAGTTTAGAATGGGGCAACTGGTGACATGTGATACAGGATGGCAGAAAACCAATCAGAAGAAGGAGCACCATCTCAAAGTCTGTGATAACTACATTTAAATATTATTTATTTTTACTCAGAGGTAAACTCTGAGCCCTTTATGTGAATCCTCACGGACCCACTGAAGGCAGTTCTCTAGGAACTTTGATTTTTCAGAGAGGAGGCTCAGAGCTCTAAAGTTCTTTCTCAAAGATACATGGTGGGAGCAGGAATTTGAACCCTGGGTCTGAGGACTGCTTACCTTGTGCATGTTTCAGAAAATTCTCTCTGGAAATCAGAGTGGAGTGGGGGCAGAGGAGGGGACAGAGGAGGAGTGTGGAGGGTGGTTCAGGAGAGAGGGGTTGGAGCCACATGAATGCAGAGGAGTGGGGGAAACTGAGCACTTCTTGGGGAAGGAGAACGTTGAGTGAGCGGAGGGATGAAGCATGGAAGGCAGTTGACACTGCAGACTGCAGGAGTGAGGCAGGGACTGGAGAAAAGATTGAGGTTGGATCAACCTCCTGGGGGTTGACATCAATGTCTTGGTTTCTTGGTGGAGTGCATAGATGGTCAGAAGAATTTTTTTGGCCATAAATGCATCTTCCTCACTCCATAGAGCATCTTCACTCCAGCTAAGGTTCTCACTATCCTGGCGGTTCTGTGTCCTCCCAGTTCCAGGCTGACCCTTACTGTGGGGGATTCTTGAGACAATGCCTTAATGAGACAACTAGGGTATGCAATGAGGGGGAGCCTTGTCTCAGAGTCAAGGAGTTTAGGAGCTCTGGGCAGCAACATAACTCAAATTATTCATAAAAATATATTTTAAAAACTTCACTATGGACTTCAGCTGTTGAGGTTTGAGTCAATGGTATTTCCAGTTTGCAGCTTTGATTATCATGGGTTTGCCCAAGATCCTTCTCATATTTCATGAATGTATTCCAATTTTTTTCACCCCATTTCCTTCTTGTTTTGACAATCGTTTCAAAATACTTCATGTGTACTTTACATTTGTATGTTTTCTTGAAAGTTATATATTGCTCTCTATATGCAATTTTAAATGGATTTTTATCTATTTTTTAAATTAATGAGGCTTATTAGAGAAGTTTAAGGTTTACAGAAAAGCTGATCAGATAGTATAGCAGGTTCCCACTTACCTCCTTTTCCTGCACACAGCTTCCTTTATTATTTCTGTGTTGCATTAATGTTGTCCATTGGTCACAAATGATGAACCAATATAGATACAGTATAATTAACCAATGTCCAAGTTTACCCTAAGCTTCACTCTGCGTGATATATTCTACGGGTTTTGCCAATGTGTGATAACGTGTATCCACTGTGCCAGTTTCACAGAATAGTTTCACATTCTACATTTTCAATGTGCCCAAAAAAAATTATGCTGAGAGGTCATCCTGTTTTTTGCCTGATTCACTCCATTTTATTGTAAAATTTCATTTACACTGTTAGGCACACATCTAACATCTGCTTGGGCATCCAATCCATTTTACCTGGACTCTCCCCAGTTGTGACCAACAAACTTTTCCAATTCCCCTACTGTAGTATCAATGCTAGTAGGAACATCCTCTTGCATTTGTGTGCGTTAGTTGCTCAGTTGCATCCGACTCTTTGCAACCTGGTGAACTGTTGCCCACAAGCCTCTTCTGTCCATGGAATTCTCCAGGCAAGAAGACTGGAGTGAATAGACATTCCCCTCTCCAGGGGATCTTCCCAACCCAGGAATCAAATCCAGGTCTCCCACATTGCAGGCGGATTCTTTACTGTCTGAGCCACCAGGGAAACCCCAAAATACTGGAGTGGGTAGCCTATCCCTTCTCCAGAGGATCTTCCCAACCAAGGAATCTAACTGGGATCTCCTAGGTTGTAGGTGGATTCTTTACCAGTTGAACTATCAGAGAAGCCCAGCCTCTTGCATCCTTCCCTGTAAATAAGTTTAAGAAGTAGAGATAGACTTAGGATCAAATTTGCTGGTGTACAGAGCTTGTATATTCTGAATTTTCGCCATTCTACATTCTCAGCAGTGGCATAGGAGGATTCTTTTGCCCCATAGTCCAGTTGACATGGAATTTTATAATTTGGGGAATTAAGTGCTGTTGTATGCAATAAAATTCCATTGCTGTTTTCCATTAACCACCTTGACCCCCCTTTTTTCTGAGCATCTTTTCATTTTCATTGGTAACTTCTGTGATTTATCTGCTCATATCCTTTGCTCATATCTGTATCAAAGTTCCCACTTGTTTCTTCTTCTAGATAGTATTCCTTTGTCAGTGTTAACAGAACGGAATTTATTTTTTTTCCCAACTTTTCATCTGCCAGATCATCTTATCTAAAATATCCCATGTGGAACAAAAATACTTAATGTCAATGTTTTCAAATGTTTTAAAAATCACCTGAATGTTTCTGGTTTTAAAAATCAACAAAGTAATTCTCTTCTACTTTTTCCTTTTAATTTTATGGCTTATATTTAATATTTAGTTCCTGAATCCAAATGGTCTTCATCTTTGCATGTGGTCTTAGGCAGAAATTCAAATTTATTTTGCTTCATAAAATATAGGTTTCCCACCACAAAGGAGTAAACAATCCATCTTTCCCCTTACATTCATGCTGCCACCTTAATAATATATTAGATGTTGAATAATGAAAGGATATTTTCTGAGATAGCCAAACCAATTCATGAGTGTCTATGTCTATTCCAGGTTTCACACTTTATCAAATGACTATGACTAAAGCATGTCTCGCTATCTAGGAGGGCATATCTCTCCTGCTTAGTTCATTTTTATAACATTAGCAGAGTTTTGTACTGACTTTATTTTCATAATATATTTTTGCCTGATTTTTATCAAATTCACAGTCAATACACTGGAATTGTAACTGCAGTTGCACTCATAATTTGGAGGAGAGCTGGCATCACTACAATATTCGCTCATTTGAGTATGTTCAGATTTTTGTTAGTGGTTAGATTTTTTTTCTGTGGAGATACTGAATATTTTTTGTTAACTCCTAGTTATTTCATAGCAGAGGTTTTCAAAGTGTGATATGAGGACTGATGAGGGTCCCAAAGACATTTTCTGGGGGTCCATCATGTCCTACTTTTCCAATTGCATGGTGTGAGTGCTGTCGTGTCTGTCTCTTTACAGTCCCATGGACCGTAGCCCACCAGGTTCCTTTGTCCATGGGATTTCCCAGGCAAGAATGCCAGAGTGAGCTGCCATTGCCTACTCCAAGGGATCTTCCTGATCCAGAGATCGAACTACCTCTCCTGCATTGGCAGGGGAGTTCTTTACCACCTGAGCCACCTGGGAAGCTCCTTTCCAATTACAGGTATGGATGTGTTTTCATCATCTGCTTCAGTTAAAATAATGTATTTACCACAGACTAAATGAAGGAGCAGACACAAACATCAAACTTTCTCTTATAAAGCAGTCATCAGGCATATTTTCAAAAATGTAAAACAAGGCTATTCTTCTCACTAAATGTGTTTGAAAATGGAATTACTCTTATATAAATGTTACCATTATTAGCTTGAAGTAGGTTTACTATTATTCTTTAAAATGTGCTAACTAAATAAAGATTCTCTGCTTTAATTTTTAATATGGTAAAAATTGATAGCTACAGTCCACCTAAACAAATACCCTTTAAGAGCCTCAATAATTTTGGAGTTTTAATAAAGGGATCCTAAGACCAAAACGCTTGAGAGCTGTTTGTTTATAATGTGTGTTACTTTGGGAGTATTATCTTGATTTTAACTTAAGTTGTATATTTTGAATGATTGTTACTGGTGTAATACCTTGAAAAGGACTATGATTTTTGGAAGCTGATCTCACCTTCTGCAGCACTGCACTCTCTTACTGCACTAACATATTGTGTCTCAACTCTTTTATCTTTCTAGATGCTCAAGTCTCTTCTCTTCCAATACTTATATACATTTTTTTCTTTTTCTTTCCTTGTAGCATCATTCATGACTTTCAGTTCCATGTTAAAGAACAGCAGAGACAGTGAGTAACTTTGACTTGCTTCTGATCCTAAAATAATACACATAAACTTCCCCACTTAGTATACCACTTTTTAGTTTTGTAGTATATTCTCTTTATCTAGCTAAGAAAGTTCCCTTTGATTTCATGTGGCAAAAAGATTTTTAAAAAGTCATAAATAGATGTATAACAAATCATTATGTTGTGCACCTGAAACTGATATCTTATATGTCAATTCAATAAAAAATCACAATTGTTGAATTTTAGAAAATATGTTCTTTACTTGATCAAAATACTTATATAATTTTTTAGTTAATGTGATTAATCACACAGTAGGTTATCTGATGCTGTGCATCCTGTCATTAATGGGATAAACCAATACCACTTGATCATACTATATGATTTTTACTATACTATTTCATTTGACTTGGTAATATCATATAATGGATTTTCAAATCTACATAAATAGGTAAAGTGAGTCCATAATTATAAACATTCTGACCTGGTTTTAGAATCAATATTACATTAACATGATGAAATGAGCATGGTAGATTTCAACTATTTTTCTGTTATTTATTTATATTTTGAAGATTATATATAAAGTATTCATCAACTGTTCTTTAAAGATTTATGAGCATTCACTTATAAACCCACTGGGGTTAATGATTATAGAAAGAGAAGGTCTTTAACCATTTCAAATTCTTTAAAACTTATTTGAATATCCAGGGTGTCTATTTCTTGAATAAGCTCTGAAATTGTACATGTTTCTGAGAATTCATTCATTTCATTTATTGTTTTGAATTTCTTAACATATTTTTCTTATTATTTTCATTGATTTAGAAATGTCATTTATTTCTGTATTTTCCAATTTTAGTCTTGTGTTTTCTCATTGGCAATTTTCTCCTTGTTTCTATCTTATTAATCTTTTCCAATTGATTGATTTGGGCTGTGTTAAGGATGATATGTTTTCTGAATAAAGTCTTATGACATATATGTATATGTATGTTTAAAGCAATATGTTTTCCATGACAGTACTGTTTTAGCTTATAAATTTGACATATGATGATTAAATTATTTAATTATAAATATTTCTTCATTCATTTTATGACTTGCTACAGAAAAAAATATTATTTAATATTATATTGAGTTCCTAACTTATAGAATTTGGAAGGACATTTCTTCTCTACTGATTTCCAATTTTAATGCACTACAATCTATATAATATTTATACTTTGAAGTGTATGGAGGTTTGCTCTATGTCCAAACAGAAGGCCAAGTTTTGTTAAAATTCTCTATACGGTTGAAAATTATGTTTAGTCTCTGCTTGGTGAAGAGCCTAAGTATATTCAGGGGCTAATGTCTGAATATTATTATTTCATAATAATTAGTAATTCCCAAATTACATTTCTGAACCCCATCAAAACTTGAAACCTCAGTTTTAATTTCTTTTTTTTTGATATTTACATATTTTATTAAATCTTTACAATCAGTAATTATAATCAAATACACAACTATATACAAGGATTATATACATTTTGCCCAGACTTTTACATCACAGTACATAGTTTCCCTTAGAAATATTGTATACATTTATCACCAAACAATAAAATCCAACAACAGTAGTGTTACAGCACCTGTTAGTACAGACATCTTTTTCATAAATTACATCATAAGAAAATATACGGCTGTAAATTGGGCTTTTAAAAATGTCTTTTATAAAATCTGAACATACAATATTTCATTCACAGAATGTTTTTTTTTTCTATGTTCTGACTGAAGCCTTGTGCATAAAACGACCAGTTGGGATATTTACTAAATGCCCCCTCCTCTAAATTGATAAGCACTACTGGAATTATGGATGGTGAGCTTTCTTTATGATGAATTTGGCATGGGGTTTGGTGAGGGAACAAATGCTGGTTTTACTACTGAAAGGGCCATGTGATGGTAGTTTAAATTAAAGCAAAAATCTCAAGAGTATAGTAGAGAAGTTAAAATCACAGAGTGCACAGTTTTTCATTTTACTCTCTAAACACTGTGAAGAGAAAGGGAAAAGTATAATGTTAAAAAAAATTGTTCTGAAACAACTGTACTCTTGTTGGAAGCCTATTAAAAGTTCAAAAGAAAAAGGAAAACCTACCCAACAGAATATCCCATCCCAAACATATCTAGTAAATTACAATTCTTTCACACCCAAAACTTTATGAGAAAAGCACTGCAAATTAGGGTATATCATTTTAATGGACTTTCCTAAGCAGAAAAAACTAGAACTATTTTTAGTAGGTAAACAAGTGAAGTTTTAAAACTTGAAAATACCTGAATTAAATACTTTCTCTAATATCTAACTTTTAACTTTCAGATAAAATCCATACTTGATTCCAGGTTTGTAAACATTGTATAAATCCTTCTTAGTCAATCAGTTTTATGGCTGTGGTGAGCACTTCAGCTCTATCTCTATGCAGCCAACATCTAACTGAGGTAGACCAGATGTTTCTAAAATTCAGGGTCACAGAATCTAAAATTCAGATTCCCTGAATCTTTAGGAAGTAAATAAAATGCTATAAAAGGTACTTAAAAAACAAAACATTTAAAAAAAATGCCTAATGCTGTTGAAACTTTTCATGAACTCAAAAACAACTTCGTGGCAGTATGTCAGTTAAGAATAGAGAGTCAGTGACAATGTTGGAGTTTTGAAGCTGAACATTATACCTTCTTTTCTTAGCTAGGGAAAAATCAAGTATAATTCCTTCTGCTATTAATCTTTATAGTTTGTTAATTTTATAGTTAAATTTTTTTTCGTTAAGTATTCATTTTTCTAAACAAGCTGGTGGTTTAGTCACTAAGTTGTGTCTGACTCTTGTGACCCCGTGGACTGTAGCCTGCCAGGCTCCTCTGTCCATGGGCTTCTCCAGGCAAGAATACTGGAGTGGGTTGCCATTTCCTTCTCCTCAGTTTTAATTTCTACCTATCTAGTTTCAATTTATATATTTCTGTCTCAAATCTATTTCACTGAAAGTTGTGTTCATTATTTCTTTATTAATTATCCAGGGTACATTGTTGTGTTGTTGTTCAGTTGCTAAGTCATGTCTGACTCTTTGTGATCCCATGGACTGCAGCATGCCAAGCTGTCCTGTCCTTCACTGTCTCCCAGAGTTTGCTCAAATTCATGCCCATTGAGTCAGTTATATAAGTTATTTATATCTACTAGGTTGCTACAATGTTCTAATAATCTTCATAAAATATTCTTCTTTCTTCCTTGGTGTGTATATGTGTGTAATTTTTTAATTTCAGTATGTATTTAAGCTACTATTTTCCTTCATAGCCAAAATAGCAAGCTCATACTTAAAGTTAATAACTAAATTAAGAAAGATCTCTTCAAATTATTAATACCTCCTCATTCACCCATAACAAATCAAAATCTTCTCTATATCCTTAATAACACCTTACAACTAGATTATCTAAATCCACATCAAATCTCGCACCCTATGTTGGATGTGATTGTTATGTCCCTTGAATTTCTCTTCACCCTTTTCATGACCCTGGCTTGCTGAGATTCAACTTTGAAAGTTTTCACCTCTGGATTTCCTAATTGCTTCTTCTTGGCATCCTTTAGCTGTTCCTCCATCGTCTGCACATGATCACTCTCTGATGCTCAGCTATGCCAATGGGCACATTTTCAGTCTGGTTCCAGTATCCTTTAGCACTAACACACTGTTCAGTGAAAGTTCCATTGCACTGTTGGAGAGATGTTCTAGGTTTGCATCCATGCACAGACCACTTCTCCAGGGAACCTGGTTCCTTTTACTGGCATATGGTAACAGAGATTTTATGATTATTATTTCATCAAATTACATTTTTTCTGCTTTCAGCATTGCTTCTTCATTTTCCTTTGGTGAACATTTGCCTGCCATATAATTACCCATCCTTTTATTTTCAAATGTTCTCTTCAATTTCTTTATATATATATATATATATATATATACACACACACACACATATATACTATATATATATATATATACACACACACACACACATATATACTATATATATATATATATATATATATATATACACACACACAATAATCTAGTTTCTCTTCAGATTGCATATATAGGATTCCCAGTGAAGTAGGAAATGGCAAATGTTCTCTTCAATTTCCATATATATATATATATATATACACATATACCGGAGAAGGCAATGGCCCCCCACTCCAGTACTCTTGCCTGGAAAATCCCATGGATGGAGGAGCCTGGTAGGCTGCAGTCCATGGTGTCGCTGAGAGTCGGACACGACTGAGTAACTTCACTTCCACTTTTCACTTTCATGCATTGGAGAAGGAAATGGCAACCCACTCCAGTATTCTTGCCTGGAGAATCCCAGGGATGGGGGAGCCTGGTGGGCTGCTGTCTATGGGGTCGCACAGGGTCAGACACGACTGAAGCGACTTAGCAGCAGCATACATATATACACTATATATATATATTTGTATATATACAATAATCTGGTTTCTCTTCAGATTGCATATATAGGCTTCCCAGTGAAGTAGGAAATGGCAACACACTCCAGTATTCTTGCCTGGAAAATTCCGTGGACAGAGAAGCCTGGCACGCTACAGAACATGGGATCGCAAATAGTTGGCCATGACTGAGTGAGTGAGCAGACACAGGCTTCCCAGGTAGCACTAGTGGTAAAGAACCTGCCAGCCAATGCAGGAGGCATAAGAGATGTGGGTTCAATCCAGGGTTGGAAAGATCCCATGGAGGAGGGCATGGCAACTCACTCCAGTACACTTGCCTGGAGAATCCCATGAACAGAGGAGCCTGGAGGGCTACAGTCTATAGCGTCACAAAGAGTTGGAAGCAACTTAACATGCACGCATATACACGCACACAGGATACAATGGCAGAAATGAATTCAGTACTAAAAGAAGACAGTACTGAAATAAAGACGAATGGGTTACTCAATTATAAGAAAAATCTCTCAGAGAAAAAAACATTTTTATAAATCCGAAATCCAATCTAGAACAGGCACAGTATTCAAGAAATTATGACCCTGATCATATATGTCTGTCTTGATTACAAACCTGGATATTCTATTTCTTTCCATCACTATTAATAAACACCCAGGAACCAAAACTATGTCTTAAGCACTTAATTCACTGATGTTTATCACAATGCTGAATTGCAAAAGCTATAATGATTTATTCCAACTTACTGATGGAGACTGTGTGACCCAGAGAAGTTAAGCAAATGGATATACGGTAAGCCTCCTACATACAAATGAGTTCCATTACCAGAGTGTATTCATAAGTGTAATTTTCTTTCAAGCCCAACAAAGTTAGCTTAGGTACCCAGTTAACACAACTGTCTATACAATACTGTACCATTCAGTTCAGTTCAGTTCAGTCGCTCGGTCGTGTCTGACTCTGCGACCCCATGAATCGCAGCACGCCAGGCCTCCCTGTCCATCACCAACTCCCGGAGTTCACTCAAACTCACGTCCATCAAGTCAGTGATGCCATCCAGCCATCTCATCCTCTGTCATCCCCTTTTCCTCCTGCCCCCAATCCCTCCCAGCATCAGAGTCTTTTCCAGTGAGTCAACTCTTCACATGAGGTGGCCAAAGTACTGGAGTTTCAGCTTTAGCATCATTCCTTCCAAAGAACACCCAGGGCTGATCTCCTTTAGAATGGACTGGTTGGATCTCCTGGCTTATAATACTTTTCACACAAAAAAATACATAGAAAATAAATAAACACAAAAATAAAGACAACATTTTTAATCTTAGAGCACAGTACCTTGAAAAGTATAGCAGGTCTCACCAAATATGCGAACTAACTTATGTGAGCGGACATTTGAACACAGGTTCGTATCTTTGAAAGTTTACAACTTGAAGGTTCATACATCGAGGACTTCCTGTACAGTATGAAAAGAGAAGTGAAGTAAAAATGTTAGCTGCTCAGTCTTGTCCAACTCTTTGTGACTTCATGGACTGTAGCTTGCCAGACTCCTCTGTCCATGGAATTCTCCAGGCAAAAATAGTGGGGTGGATTGCCATGCCTTACTCCACGGGACCTTCCCAACCCAAGGATCAAATTCTGGTCTTCTGCATTGCAGGCAGATATTTTACTGTCTGAGCCACTAGGGAAGTCCAACTTCTCTGTATAGTATGTGCTTAGTCGCTCAGTTGTGTCCGACTCTTGCAACCCCATAGACTGTAGCCTGGCAAGCTCCTCTGTCCATGGGATTCTCCAGGCATGAATTCTGGAGTGGGTTGCCATTTCCTTCTCCATCTGTATAGTATAGAGCTCTTCAATTGGTCTTTAATGTATGTTAGCGCCTCTGTTTTAACCACTGTGCCTTCATTCTCTTTCTGATCTCCCCAGATGCAGCATCCTCATCTGCTCAGAACTACAGCACAGTGTCTGAATTCATCCTCATCGGCTTCTCCCACTTCCCTCAGCAGCTCCTGCCCACCTTCTTCCTGCTGTACCTGCTGATGTACCTGTTCACGCTGCTGGGCAACCTGCTCATCATGGGCACCATCTGGAGGGAGCGCAGCCTCCACACCCCCATGTACCTCTTCCTGTGCGCCCTCTCCGTCTCCGAGATCCTGTTCACTGTTGCGGTCACCCCGCGCATGCTGGCGGACATGCTCTCCACCCACCGCTCCATCACCTTTGGGGCCTGTGCCAGCCAGATGTTCTTCTCCTTCACGTTTGGCTACACCCACTCCTTCCTGCTCATGATCATGGGCTACGACCGCTACGTGGCCATCTGCCACCCCCTGCGCTACAACGTGCTCATGAGCACCCGTGACTGTGCCCGTCTTGTGTCCTGGTGCTGGGCTGGTGGCTCGGTCATGGGGATGATGGTGACACTGATCATTTTTCACCTCACCTTCTGTGGGTCCAATGAGATTCACCATTTTTTCTGCCATATTTTTTCCCTTTTGAAGCTGGCCTGTGGGAGGGACACAGCCTCTCTCACCCTGGGTGTGATCCTAGTCTGTGTCACGGCCCTGATGGGGTGCTTGTTCTTCATCGTCCTCTCCTATGTCTTCATCGTGGCTGCCATCCTGAGGATCCCCTCCGCTGAGGGCCGGCACAAGACCTTCTCCACCTGTGTCTCCCACCTCACCATAGTGGTCGTGCACTACGGTTTTGCCTCCCTCATCTACCTCAAGCCCAAGGGCTCTCATTCTATGGACAGTAACATTCTGATTACCACCACTTATACAGTCTTCACCCCCTTTCTTAGCCCAATTATTTTCAGTCTTAGGAATAAGGAGCTGAAGAATGCCATACAGAGAAGCTTCCACAGAACTTTCTGTCCCCTAAACTCCTAACCACCAGTACAGGGTAGAAGGGTTGGAGACAATAATGTCTTTCTTCATAGAACTCTTGTGATGATACAGGTATATGAAAATACCCACACTCCTCAGGAGTATGATCATAGTAGCTATTTGACTTTCTTCAATATTCCCCCTCTTATAGCCTCAAGCCATCATAATATCTTGTTTATATCCACTGTGATGAACTGTATCCCATTATCTATGCCTAGGAATATGCTACCTACTTATAGGCAGGTGAGCAGAATCACAAGGATGTGTCAGGTCCCTGATGCACACGATTCTTCTTGAATGGACTATCAAGAGAAGATTTTGTCCCTTCTCCACCCCCCCAAAAAATAAGAATCAACAACCTAAAGAATAAGAATAAATAACCTAAAATTAATAACCCACCAGAACTGAGTCTTTTCTATGTATAAAGTACTGTGTCTAGAGTATTACTATTATCCTTTAATTGTAACAAATGTACAAAAGAAAATAGAGTGTCTCTGAGAAAATGATTTGCTATTTGTAGTTTCTCACTCCATTTTGGAGTAATGGAGCCTACGGGAAGTTTTTATTTTGAGTCGAGTTAAGTGAAAGATTCTAAAATGGAAAGGACAGAGAGAGAGTATAGCACTAGGAAGAGATCTGATTATTCAATTGGATTAAAAAATATAAACTATATGGGAAAAATCTGGAAAACAGAGGAGGAAGGAAGAGGTTGGCAATGAAACTAAGCAAGACCCTGTGGGGCTCCTGGGCACAGAGACCTTTCTGTATTCACCCACCCTACCATTTCTTGTTTGTAGGAAATAGGCTCCAACCTCTATGACCTACCCTGAGTTCCAAAGGGCACATTCAAGTAGTTGTTAAATCAGGGAATTTGGGGGGTGCAAGAGAAGGGAGAAGCAGTCAAGAAATGATAGTGTGAAATATAGACCAATGGAATAAGAAAGAAAGCCCAGAGATAAACCCACACACCTCTGGGCATCTTATCTTTGACAAAGGAGGCAAGAATATACAATGGGGAAAAGGTAGTCTCTTCAATAAGTGGAGTTGGGAAAACTGGACAGCTACATGTAAAAGAATGAAATTAGAACACTTCTTAATGCCATACACAAAGATAAACTCAAAATGGATTAAAGACCTAAATGTAAGGCCAGAAACCATAAAACTCTTAGAGGAAAACATAGGCAGAACACCATGACATAAATCACAGCACAATCCTCTATGACCGACCTCCTAGAGTAATGGAGATAAAAACAAATATAAACAAATGGGAGCTAATTATACTTAAAAGTTTTTGCACAAAGAAGGAAACTATAAGCAAGGTGAAAATAATAGTGAACTAAACAAAGAATTAATCTCTAAAATATACGAGCAGCTCATGCAACAATACCAGAAAAACAAACAACCCAATCAAAAAGTGGGCAAAAGACCTAACCAGACATTTCCCCAAAGAAGACATACAGATGGTGAATAAACACATGAAAAAATGCTCAACATCCCTCATTAGAAGAGAAACGCAAGTCAAAACTACAATGAGATATCACCTCACACCTCAGAATGGCCATCATAAAAAAAAAAAAATCCACAAAAAATAAATACTGGAGAGGGTGTGGAGAAAATGGAACTCTCTTGCATCGTTGGTGGGAATGTAACTTGATACAACCACTATGGAAGACAGTATGGGGATTCCTTAAAAAAACTAGGGGTAACACTATCATATGACCCAACAATCCAACTACTAGACATATATGCTAAGAAAACCATAACTGAAAAAGACATATGTACTACAGTGTTCATTTCAGGGCTGTTTTTGTTTTTGTTTTTGTTTTTTTTTTGCTTACCCAATGTTTGCTTTTCCATCTTTTAAAATAATTATTTATTTTTAGTTGGAGGATAATTGCTTCACAGTATTGTGTTGGTTTCTTCTATATATCAACATGAGTCAGCCATCGGTATATGTGTGTCCCCTCCCCCTTGAGCCCCCTTCCCACCTCCCACCCCATCCCACCCCTCTAGGTTATCAGAGTACCGTATTTGAGCTCCCTGCACCATACAGCACATTATACAGCACAATTTCCACTGGCTATCTAATTCTGCATACGGTACTGTCTATGTTTCAATGCTACTCACTCAATTCATCCCACCCTCTCCTTACACCCACTTCACCATGTCCACAAGTCTGTTCTTTATGTCTGTGTTTCCATTGCTGCCCTGCAAATAGGGCAGTACCATTTTTCTAGATTCCATGTACATGCATTAATATATGATATTTGTCTTTCTCTGACTTACTTCAGTCTATACAATAGGCTCTAGTTTCATCCGCCTTATTACAACTGAGTTGAATGAGTTCCTTTTTATGGCTGAGTGATATTCCATTGTGTATCTGTACCACAACTTCTTTACCCATGCATCACTGATGGCCATCTAGGTTGCTTCTATGCCCTAGCTATTGTAAATAGTGTTGTGATGAACATTGCGGTACATGTGTCTTTTTCAATTTTGGTTTCCTCAGGGTATATGTCTAGGAGTGGGACTGCTGGATCATGTGGTAGTTTTATTTCTAGTTTTAAAGAAATCTCCATACTGTTCTCCATAGTGGTTGTATCAATTTGCATTCCCATATGATCCAAGCAGCTGTGCCACCTCCAAGATAGAAAGCTTTTCCATTTTTATGTGAATTGGTTTTTTTTTCCCCATTGAAGTCTCAAATTACTACTCCCAACAGCCCCTTTTTCTTTAGCTGAAGATGGTGTTTAAGATGAAGAGCTCTTAATATTAGCCTCCCCACTGGCAGATGGTGACTCAGAGAAGTCAATTCACTTCACTCCACACAGCAAGAAATTGGATGGATCAGGGTTTGAATCTGTCTTCTGATATGAGTCATTAAAAGAAGCACTAAATTATCTAGGCCTTGGTTTTCAATAAACATTTAAGAATGTGGAGAGAACAGTTCTCACCAGCTTCGTTGACTATGCTAAAGCCTTTGATTGTGCGGATCACAACAAACTATGGAAAATTCATAAAGAGATGGGAATACCAGACCACCTTACCTGCTTCTTGAGAAATCTGTATGCAAGTCAAGAAGCAACAATTAGAAGCAGACATGGAACAATGGGCTGGTTCAAAATTGGGAAAGGAGTACATCAAGGATGTACATTGTCACTGTACTTATTCAACTTATATGCAGAGTACATCATGCTAAATCCTGGGCTGGATGAAGCACAGGCTGTAATCAAGATTGCTGGGAGAAATACCAACAACCTCAGGTATGCAGATGACACCACCCTTATGGCAGAAAGTGAAGAGGAGCTAAAAAGCCTCTTGATGAAGGTGAAAGAGAAGAGTGAAAAAGTTGGCTTAAAACTCAGCATTCAAAAAACAAAGATCATGGCATTTGGTCCCATCACTTCATGGAAAATAGATGGGGAAACAATGGAAACCGTGACAGACTTTATTTTCTTGAGCTCCAAATTCCCTGCAGATGGTGACTACAGCCATGAAATTAAAAGATGTTTGCTCCTGGAAGAAAAGCTATGGCCAACCTAGACAGCATATTAAAAAGCAAAGACATCACTTTGTTCACAAAGGTCCATATTGTCAAAGCTATGGTTTTTCCAGTAGTCATGTACAAATGTGAGAGCTGGACCATAAAAAAGGCTGAGCACCAAAGAATTAGTGCTTTTGAACAGTGGTGTTGGAGAAGACTCTTGAGAGTCCCTAGGACTGCAAGGAGACCAAACTAGTCTATCCTAAAGGAAGTCAACCTGAATATTCATTGGAAGGACTGACGGTGAAGCTGAAACTCCAATACTCTGGTCACTTGATGTGAAAAGCCAACTCATTGGAAAAGACCCTGGTGCTGGGAAAGATTGAAGGCAGTAGGAGAAGGGAATGATAGAGGATGAGATGGTTGGATTGTATCACTGACTCAATGGACATGAGTGTGAGCAAGCTCTGGGAGATGGTGAAGGGCAGGGAAGCCTGGTGTGCTGCAGCCCATGGGGTCACAAAGAGTTGGACACAACTCAGCAACTAAATAACACCGACAGTCAGCTTCTCTCTGTTTAAGAACACAAATTGAAAAATTCCTAAAAACTGAGCTGAAATGATGTGGTATGGTCTTCTTAGCAGATGTCAACTAAAAAAATAGTCACAACCTAAAAGTGGAGAGTTATGTTTTATTTGGTGGGAATTTTTAGAACTTCAAACCTGGGAGACAGCATCTCAAGAACCCTGAGCGAACTGCTCCAAGGAGGCAAGCAGAGGAGTCAGGTTATATAGAAGTTTGGAACAAGGGACAAGTAGTCTGAACATCAAAAGATTATTGCTAATAAAGGAAAACCAGGTATCTCAAGTTAAGGAATCTAACACTTTTCTATTTATGGGAAGATGCAAGAGTCTGGGCTCAAAGAAATCATTTTTTCCTATGCATCTCAGCTATCTGGGACCAGTGTTCTGTGTTTTTTTACATCCTGAGTTCCTCAGTGTTCACCACAGGGAGTGGCTGCAGCCTCGTGGCTGCCAGTTTGCACAGGCATTGTTCTCCTTTCTGGTTGTCCTTAGGGCTCAGGAATTCACATTTTGAGGGCCAGAATTGCTGATGACTATGACATTCTTATTACTCATATGGTAGGAAATGCTCCATTTCTCACAGACAATTAGTATACCTCATCTGAACCTGCCACCTCCAGCTGTACCCCAGTGTTCTCGTCAGTGAAGGTCCCTGAGCATCCTTCTTGGAGGACACAGAGAGATGAACAACACTTGCTCTGAACTGCCTGTGAAACTCCACTGGCATAACATTCCCTGTGAGCCAATTCCAAGTTTCATTAGAAAATAAACCAAGGGATGTTCTGTGATACCTGGGGACTCATTAAAAGTTGACACTTAATTCCCATCCCCACTTCATTTCTGAATTTTTTTAAAAGTCCGTAAGTGTCAAGCACAAAGCCAAGGCAGATGAGGTTAGATGCATAGCTCAAGCATAAGGTACAGACAAAGCCATAGGTCCACCCCACTCTGGAGGAATGGTCCCAGGCCTACTTTTTCCCACTTACTTTCAAGCCCCAAATTTAATTGGCAGCAAGAGAAAGAAGTGGGAATTGGAGGTGGCCTTCTTTTTCCACAAGGCACAGGATTGCCAGACCTCCAAGCAGCCAAATGCTACATCATGCACCTTGGTGCCCCGGGCTGCCAAACCCAAGGCACACAAAGCAGCTAAGTGTTGCATACTCCTGGGAGCTGCAGCTTCTACTTCCTCAATCATAATGCTCACATTCCTATGTGATATAAATTACATGTTCAATACTTCCCCTCTTTCCTTGTTCTGTTGGCAACCCCAAAGGGGTAGGACCACTCTGGACTTGCTTACCATTGTGTTTCTAAAACCTGGCAAATTGTAGGTGCTTGTTTCTAAACAAGCAAACAGCTCACTCATTACAACTCTGTGGAATCTGTGAGCTACAAAATCCTTCTGAAGTGTAAATGGCTATCCTCTAGCTTCTCTGAAACTCATTTTCAGGCATGGCTGGCATCACAGAAACCTGCCTCCTCTTGTGTATGTGTCATAGCTAGTGCCCCTGAGCCTCATCTTGTGGCTGTGGGGCTATGGAGTAAGGTCCTATTGTTACCGAATCCAAGCTCACCCTGCTTGTTGCACGACAGGCCAGTGAATCAGAGCCAAAGTGTTGAGACAAGGAATACAGCTTTGTTTGGAAAATAGCAGACCCAGAAGGTGGCAGACCAATGTCTCAAAATAACCATCTTATGGAGTCTGGATGTCAGGTTGTTTTATGGATCAGAGATGTGGGGAGGTGAGGAAACAAAGTAAAAAGACCATTAATCTTGCAAATATCTCCTAGAACGGCAAGTTTCAGGTGAGGGGATGTGTTCCATCCACAGGTGGACAGGGCTCTGAACAAAAAGAACTTTTAGATTAAGGCAGAGGGGCAGGGCTTTTTGAGGCAGGCCATTGTGTATAATTATAATAACAAAAACAACAAAAATCAAGTCAAAGAAACATTTCCAACATGGAGTCAGAACTGGCTTTTCCCTGCCAGTAGTCACCATGAGCCACAGCCTCTCCTTGCTGCCCAAGTGCCCTGTCATATTGGCCTTCCTCTGTTCCTCAAATAGGCAATTGTCTTCCCACCTTGGGTCCTTTGCACATACTGTTCCTTTTGTCTAGTGCCCCTTTTCCTCTCCCTTTTGACCAGAAAGTCTTATTGAAATGCTACCTTCTCCATGAGGTCCCCCCCTAGTCGGCAACATTCTCTATGAATTCAGTTATTGAGCGTTCATGGCACTCTGCTTTCTCTTCCTCCCACTTGTAACTTCTTTTGTCAGCTGCTCACCATCTACTTCTTTTCTCCCCTGTAAGGTCCATGAGGGCAGGTATCCCTGTCCTGGTCACTGTGGTCTCCCCAGAGATGGGTTCAGATGCTCCATACACATCTGTTGAATACATGGGTGCTGGAGCCGGGCTTCCTCTGAGCTGGAGATAAGAGTTATCTCATGCATAGTCTTTAGGTACTGAGGCTGGTCATGCTTATTAAACTATCCTCCAAGGGCAGCTGGCTCTGACTTCTCCTAGTTGTTAAAGAGCAGATCAAGTATTTGATTCAGGTATTCAAGAAGAAGAATCAAGTATTCTTCTATTTACCACTGCACAGCCTCAGAAAAGAGGACACCTCCTGAGCAAGCCAATCACCTAGAAATTGAAGAAGAGTTCAACTCCATTTAATGGCCCAATCCTTGGTGGGAATTTTATCCTGCAAATATTTATGGTATACCTAGCATGTGCTAGACATAAAAAGTCAGTGTGACTCAGACTCCATTTCTAAGAGACTCTGGATGAGGGAGGGAGACAAGTGCCTAAGTCATATAGATATTGCAACATGAATACAATGCAGATGTGAATCTCAAGATAACAGGATCCCCCCAAAACAAACACTGATAACCAAGTTGTTATAAATGTTGCAGGGAAGGGCCAATACTGACTCCTGGTTGGAAATGTTTCTTTGACTTGCTTTAGGTTGCTTTTGTTATTATAATCACACAAAATGACCTGCTTCAAAGAATCCTGCCTCTCTGCCTGACTGTTAAGTTACAGTGCCTTTTTTCAGAACCCTGTCCTCTGGTGGATGGCAGGAAGAAATAAATTAACAAATCCCCTCCCTGAAGCTTGCCATTCTAGGAGATATTTACAAGACTTATGGCATTTTTACTTAATTTCCTCACTTTCCCCCATCTTTTTTCTGTAAAAGAATTTGACATCCAGACCCCATAAGATGGTTATTTTGAGACATTGGTTATATAGTCGTATTCCTTGCCTCAACCCCTTGTCACTCAGATACATTGAGTCATGGGCGAACAGAGCTTGGACTCGGTAGCATAAACATGAAAGGGTATCTGTCAGAATTATATATTAGGGATCAGGTTGAATACACATGGGAAACTATCAGCACACCCATTAACTCAAGGGCTTGGTACAGTGGAGGAAAGTGGATGAAGAACATTCTTCTTGAGGGTGATAAATCTGACCCATGGGTTGCCCTGAGCATAGGACTAGCACAGAGCAGGGGATGGGGAATGTTTGAAGAGTGAAACAACTTGGGTCACTATCAATATTTACTGGTCATACCCTGGGACAAACCCAGTGGAGAGATCAAGAGTTGCATGGGTCCTGCCTGGGAGAAAATCTGAGCAAAGCTACAAGTCCGTGGTTCAAAGGGAATTGGGCTTCTTGTTATTGTTTCTCTAGTGGCCACACACTGTTAAGAAACATCGTCATTACTCAACAAATATTTGTGATGCAAATGAAAGAACAGCATCCACAGTTCACACACACACACACACAAGAAACTTGAAATGGAGGTAGATGGAAGGGATTTTGCCCCCACCACTCACCTACCCTGTGCTAGTCTCCTTACATGCATTGTATAATTCGGCCCCATTTTACAAAAGAGAAGATGAGACCCAGAGAGTCTAAGACATGTGTCCTGGTCACAGCACTGCCTCCAGTGAAGACACTAAGATACAGCTTAATTGTGACCTTGGTTTCCTGTATTCTGTTTCTAAGCTTAGTACTGACTGCATTCTGTGACTCCTGTTGCATTTCCTGACTTCTGGCCATGCAGAAGCAGCCATTTAGATCTTTTGCCTATGTCTTGACTCCATTTCTTGGCTGAACACTTGTCCCTCTGATGTTCTTTTGAAATTGATTGGTATCATTTCAGGGAGGGGGGGCTCTGAGGAACTCTGGTATGACAGTTCTTTATGTCTCAGTGCAGAGAAGAATTCAGCAAGAGCAAAGTGATATAAGACATGATATATTAGAATGGGACACTTGTAAGACTTACCAGCGGGCAGGCAAGAAATGCTGTGTGCCCCGAGAACTTAGTGGGCTACAGCTTTATAATCAAAGGAAAAGTGGGGAGGGGAAGAAGACTTTCTTTGTCTTCCTTGAGTAGACGTCATGTTTCCATCATCAGTTCCCACCCTACACAGGGCAGGGAAGTTTACTTGTCCCTCCCTACATGGTCAGGCCAGGAATGTCATTGCACTTTGGAAAGATATTTTCTGGTCTCAGTACAATGAGGGATTTTCATTTTGAAAAGGTCACCTTCCCATAAATGATGTTTTTTTGAGTGCACAGAGCCTGTTTGGGGGGTCATTAACTTATTTAGCTCACTGTGGGTTTCATGCCACCATTGTTTTATTGTTTGGGGGCATGTACCATGCTTCTGTGGCTAAACAAGCCTTTCTTGAATAATCACTAACTTACAGAAGTTTCCCATATTTTTCTACTTATAATCCCCTTTGTTAGTCACTCAGCTGTGTCCTATTCTTTGTGACTCCATGGATTGTAGCCCTCCAGGCACCTTTATCCATGGGGTTTTCCAGGCAAGAATACTGGAGTGGGTTGCCATTTTCTTCTCCAGGGGACCTTCCCAACCCACAGATTGAACCTGGGTCTCCCACATTGCAGGCAGATGCTTTACCATCTGAGCTACCAGGGAAGCCCTTAATTTCATAGTGGGGTTAATTATTTAATCACTTATATTGTCCCTTCATTCTGTCCCTCTCACTTTCTAGAAGTGGACCATGCCAAGAAATTCCATAAATTCTGGGTCTTCTGCTGTCCCAAGAGGATGGAACTCCGTAGGCAGTCTTGGCTAGACCCTCAAGCCAGGCTGGCATCTGCCTGTGCCATCTGGCTGCCCCAGCCCTTCTTCCAGCCCACTCACACTCTGAGGGATAGAGGGGTGGTTCTAAGGTGCTATCAAGACCCTTCATAATTCAACCCCAACTTGAATTCCCAACCTATCCTAACCCTACTCTGGACTCTTCTCTATGCCTTTGCTCAAGCTGGTTCCTCTGCCTGGGATTCCCTCTCTGACACCATGTACCCAAGGACTCTTGTTCATCCTTCAAAGTTCAGTTCAGATGCCACCTTCTCACTCCCCTGCCTGCATGACAAAGTTTCAAGGGCATAATGCAAGTTCCTCTATTCACTATTTTCTTCAGTATTTATTGTCTGTTCACTATGTGCTGGGAACACAGCATGGAAATCAGTAAGACACTACTCTTGCCCTTGGGAATTCAGTCTAGTGGGAGACCCTGACTCATAACCAGGCAATGATGACAGCTTTGATACAGTACTCCAGGGGAAGATGGGAGTCAGAAAATGCTCCTGTCTTATTTTAGGCTGGAGATATAAAATGGGAGTGGTGGACTTAAGAATCAGTCATAACCTGAAAATAGAGAGTGTTTATTCAGTGACAATAGTTAGGACTCTGAGCCCAGAGGACATCGTCTCAGTAGCCCTGAGAAACTGCTCTAAAGAGGCAAAAGAGGGAGTCAGGCTACATGCAAGTTTGCAACAAAGCAGGCAGGCAGTCTGAACGTCAAAGATTATTGTTAAGTAAGGAAAACCAGATATCAAGTTAAAGAAATTAGCACTCTTCTACGTATGCAAAGATGCAAGAGTCTGGGATTATCGAAGTCATTTCTTACATGTGCATCCCAGCTATCTGGGGCCAGCATCCTGTCTTTTTGATTTCTCAAATCCCCCCACCCCACCCACCAGCATCTGCTGGATAACACGTGTTGTGTTCCCTTATGGGAGCCCTCATTCACATTTGGAAGCCCAAAATTGCTGATGGCTGTTATATCCTCGTTTATTGATATGACAGGAGACATTCCACTTCACAGAGTGTTGCATTGGAGGAGGGGATGGGAGCTGAGATTGGAAATTGGAGATGCTAACAAGAACCATATTGCACAGGACCCTGTAGGACACAGTGAAGCATCTGGGCACTAGGGAGTCATGGCTGGCTTTAAGCAGAAGGAAGTAATCAGCTCGTTTAGCAGCATCCCTCTGCTATTGTGTAGGAAGTGGATGTAGAGGTGAGAAAACTATAACAAGAAGGATGCTATAGTGAGTTGAAATAGTGTCCTTCAGAAGTCCATGTCCACTTGGAGCCTCAAAATTAGACTTCTTTTGGAAATAGGGTCTTTTCAATTGTAATTAGTTAAGGATCTCAAAATGAAATCATCCTTGGTCTTGGGTGGACCCTAATGACTTCTTTCCTTAAAATAGGAGAAGATATACAGACATACAAGGAGGAATCCATCTGAAGAAGTATCCAGAGATTGCAGCAATGCAGTCAAGGGTTACTAGCAGCCCACCAGGAGTGAGGCATAGAACAGATTCTCCTTCAGAGCTTCCGGAAGAACCAATTCTTTTTTTCATTCTTTATGCTTTTTCCCCCCAAAAGTTATTTATCTTTAATTGAAGGAAAATTGCTTCACAATATTGTGTTGGCCTCTGCGATACATCAACATGAGTCAACCATAGGTATACATGTGTCCCCTCCCTCTTTTACCTCCCTCCCACCTTCCACCCCTTCCATATATAAAACAGATAATCAATGGGAATTTGCTGTATGACTCAGGGAGATCAAATATGGGCTCTGTACCAAATCTTGATTTTGACTTTGGCCTTCCAGTACCATGAGAGAATAAATTTCTGTTGCTTTAAGTCCACCCATTGTGTGGTAAATTGCTTTATCAGCCCTAGGACACTAATACAGGGTTATTAGTTGCAGGGTTACACCAATACCTGTCCTCCAGGTTCTATGTGCTTGCACCAACCAGACTGGGGTCTTGGAGACGAAAGTGTGGAAAATGGGAAGAGAGCAGACACTGAGCTGCATTTTAGCCCAACAACCTGGAAGCCCAGTTGTTCATGGCTGTCAGAGCCTGACACTGTCTGCTCCTTCCCTCTCCAGTGCTTCAGTTTCAAGGGCCTGGGTCCAGAGCATGTTCATGCTTTAGAGATTCCATTCCTGACCTGGTCCCTCTCCTTCCCACAGAGGTCAGAGCATTAGCCTCTCTGCTAGGACATTTCCTGTAGCTGGGAGCCAGGGTTTCCTGACCAAAGTGGGGACAGGTTTGGTCTGGGAACCTTGTGATGTCTTCTGGGATGGCCCAGGGGTACCTTTTATGGGGTGTGGATGGTCTTAGCCTTTTGAGCTGCAAGGCCCACAGTGAACCCTCCCAGGACGGGAAGGAGCCCCTGGGGTTGAAAGATTAGGGGAGGGACACCTACTTCTTCTCTATTCCTTCCTTGGTCTAGTTAGGGGCTGTCTTGTCACCTCTCTCTCCCAACCTAATATTCCCTTTGGTGCTACAAAATAGCCCAGCTCCCAGCAGAGCACAGAAGGCTGTCAGGGAAGGTTTGCAGGCTGCATATACCTCTGTGGGTTGGTCCCAGGGGAGCCTGTTGTGCCCAGAAGTTCCCCCAAGGCTCCCTCCCACCTGACTCTGGGCCCAGAGGGAGCCCCTCCTGCCTCCTGCACCAGGCTCCCCTGTGATGCTTTTGGAATGTGCCTCTGGAGAAGAAAGGGATAAAGTGAGGGAGCAGCTTCCCACCTCACCCACTCCCTTCTGAGCTCCCTGTGTGAGTGAGGGGGCCAGGGTCTTCTCTGCTACCTCTTTAGAGTGCTCCTGGTGGCTGCCAAGAGCGGGGAGTGTGAGTCCTGGATGTTTTCCATGAGATAGGGGGACTGGCCATGGATAATAGGAGTGTTGAGTGTGGAATGCAGATCAGGAACCCGTAAAAAGTTCAGGGCAAGCAGTGCCTGAGCAAAAGCTCCTGACTCCTGACTCCTGCACCCAGGCTCCAGTGGGCACACACACTCATGCACATTTGTGTGCACAATGTAGTTGTCAGGCAGACCACAGAATGAAAGTTGCCAGACAGCATCACAGGCATCGGTCATCTTCTTCGAGTTTCTGCAGTATCATGCTGTGACAGTATATACGTCTGGGTGCACTTCCAGGTGTGCTGGAGGCCAGGACTCGGCAGGTGTGCGTCCAGCCTCGAGGGTGGGGTCTCTGCATCTGTGTGAATGCACAGGTCTGAGTGCAGTGGACTGTCACGTGCATATCTGGTGGAAGTAAGAACATAAAAAAATACTGTATGTGGTGGGGGAGATGGTGGTGGGGTGCACAGGTGCGGAGATGTGGGGATACTCATGTGTAGGTGTGTGTGAAAGACACAAGGGGTACCTGGGTCCCAGTCTGTAGGAACAGGAAGGTGTTTACCCCTCAGAAGAGCTGTCCTGAAGTGCCTCCCCTTCCGCTTGGGTCAAGGTCAGAGGCTGCGCACAGCAGGAGCAGGGAGGCTGAACCAGAGAAGGAGGGCTCTTCCTCCCTTGGCTCAGGGTGGGCCCTGGACACTCAGAGCCTCCCTCTCCGTTTCTGGGGACCAGCTGGGCTGTGAACCAGGGGAAAGACAGTGCAGAGGTTTAAGAGGGCTGAATGAGGGGATCATTTTGCTTTTTTAAAAATTGAAGTAAAATTCACATATTATAGAATTAATCATCTTAAAGTGTACATTTCAGTGGCATTTAATACATTCACAATGTGCAGCTATTACCTGTATCTAGTTGCAAAATATTTTCTTCATCCCAAAAGGAAACCTTGCTCTCATTAGCAGCCAGACGCCACATCTTCACTACCCTTAGCCCCTGGCAACCATTAATCTGCTCTTTGTCTCTATAGATTTGCTTATTTTAGGCATTTCATGTTAATAGAATCAGGCATTCTTTTGTATCTGCCTTTTTTCATATAGCATACCATTTTTAAGTTTCATCCATGTTGTAGCATGGGTCAGCACTACCTTTTTGTGTGTGTAACACATAAAACATAAAATTTATTATCTGAACCGTTTTTAGATAAGCAGTGTTGGGCTTCCCTGGTGGTTCAGATGGTAAAGAACCTGCCTGCAATGCAGGAGACCAGGGCTCAGTCCTGGGAGGATCCCCTGGAGGAGAGCATGGCAACCCGCTCCAGTATTCTTGCCTGAAGAATTCTATGGATAGAGGAGCCTGGAGGGCTACAGTCTATGGGTCACAAAGAGTCAAACAGGACTTTTTTGGGTAGTGTTAAGCCTATTTATAATGCTGTATATAGATCTCCAAAACTCTATTCATTTTGCAAAAGGGAAACTCTATACCCATTAATCAGTAACTCTCTATCTCCCCTTCCCCCCAGCCCTTGGCCAAAGTCATTGTACTTTCCATTTCTGTGAATTTGACTATTTTAGATACTTCAAAAACTGGAATCATGAAAGATCTCTCCTTTGGGGAGGACTGGCTGATCCCACTTAGCATAATGTTCCTGAGGTTCATTTATGTTGCAGCATGACACAGGATTAACTTCCTTTTAAAGTTGAATGACATGATGTTATATGGGTAGACTACTCTTGGTTTACTATTCTTCCAGTAATGGTATTTGGGTTTCTTCCAGCTCATGGCTATTTTGACGTGCTGCTATGAACAGGGGTGTGCAAATATCTTCCTGAGATCCTACTCTCAATGCTTTTACAGACATATCCAGAAGTAGGATTACTAGATGATATGGTAGTTCTATTTTTAATATTTTGAGGAATATCCAGATGGTTTTCCAGAGCTGTTTAAAATCCCACCAATAGTTCACAAATATTCCAACTTATTCACAGCCTTGCCATTTTAAACAGCACAGTTCAGTGGCATTTAAGACATTCACAGTATTGTGGAACTATCACTTCCATTTAGGTCCAAGACATTTCACCATCCTTAAAGGAAATCTTGAACCCCTTAACAGTAATTCCCCATTCCAACCTATTCCCATTCCCTGGCAATCACTAATCTGCTTCCTCGTTTGATAGGTTTACCTATCCAAGGTATTTCAAATAAATGGAGTCATACAATAGATGGTCCTTTGTGGAAGGCTCCCTCCACTTAATATAATGTCTTTGAGGTTCATCCATGTTGTAGCATGTATCAGTAGTTTGTTTTTCTTGTATGTCAAATAGTATACTGTATTTTCATTACTCATTCTGAATCTTTTTTAAAAATTTTTTTTTACTTTACAATATTGTATTGGTTTTGCCATACACTGACATGAATCCATCATGGGTGTACACATGTTCCCCATCCTGAACCCCCCTCTCACCTCCCTCCCCATTCCATCCCTCTGGGTCATCCCAGGGCACCAGCCCCGAGAATCCTGTATCATGCATCGAACCTGGACAGGTGATTTGTTTCACATGTGATAATTCACATGTTTCAATGCCATTCTCCCATATCATCCCGCCCTCACCCTCTCCCATAGAGTCCAAAAGACTGTTCTATACGTCTGTGTCTCTTTTGCTGTCTCGCATACAGGGTTATCATTACCATATTTCTAAACTCCATATATATGCATTAGTATACTGTATTAGTGTTTTTCTTTCTGGCTTACTTCACCCTGTATAATAGGCTCCAGTTTCATCCACCTCATTAGAACTGATTCAAATGTGTTCTTTTTAATGGCTGAGTAATATTCCATTGTGTATATGTGCCACAGCTTTGTTATCCATTTGTCTGCTGATGGACATCTAGGTTGCCTCCATGTTCTGGCTATTATAAACAGTGCTGCAGTGAACATTGGGGTACATGTGTCTCTTTCAATTCTGGTTTCCTCAGTATGTATGCCCAGCTAAAAACTGTTGTATTTTGCATCAAGTTCTTTTGTGACAGATGAGAGAGAGAGAGAACCAGAGGGAGAGAGAAAAGGATTGCTGGTGGAGCAGGTTCCTGGAAGGAGAGCTGCCCTCACAGGGAGCTGGAACAGATAAGAATCTGCTGCCACTCAGGGAGGGAGATGAGAGAACCCACCACTGAGCATCTTGGCTTCTCCATGAAGCATCATTTTTGCTTCAACAACAGGCAGGTTGTTGATAGGAGAATGGCATAAGGGTTGAAGAGAGGTGAGGAGCTTCAGAGACTAGCACTGAGAAGTGACCAGAGATAGAGGGCCCAGTTGGGGTCAGAGAACAGGACTCTATGGTGATGCCAGTCAGTATCACATCCTGTGAGGAACTAATGCAAGTTAGACCACACAACAACAGTAGTAGCTAAGAGCTTAAGGTGCATCACCTCACTGAAGCACGAAAGTAGCCCTTTGGGATAAGGAATATTACTTCATTTCCAGGTGAGCTGCAAAGAGTGGTGCTGAGAAATAAAAACAGAACCTAAGTCCTTTCCATGTGGTAGGGGAGAGCTGACTTCTAACTGAAGGTAGCAATTAAGGAGTACATTGATCCTGAAGTTTAGGAGGGAGTTGGTCTCTTGGAGATGGGGAGAAGTACAGAGTGGCCAGAGAGCTCAAAGACAGAAAAGCTTAAGAAAAGACTGGTTGGGGGAAGGGGGTGGGGTGTCCTGCATGGAGTTGACAATAGTAATAATAGTAGTCATAATAATTGTTATCATCCATATTATGTTTTATTGAGTTCTTCCTATGTGTCAGGATGTGTGCTACAGCACACTTAAGATGAACGATCTTATTTAAACCTCAACCCATTATTATGAACACCATTTTGCAGATGGATTAACTATGACTTGGAGAGGTGAAGGAGCCTCTCCAGGAAGTACCCCCCCCCGCCCCACCCCCGCCCCAGGTAGGGCTCATTAGAGACTGTAAATTCCTTCCCACTGGGTCTTCTTCACTTTCTCCTCAAGCAGGTATGCTGCCATGTTGGGGCTAAACTACACCTCCGTGTCTGAATTCATCCTCATCGGCTTCTCCACCTTCCCTCAGCATCTCCTGCCCGTCTTCTTCCTGCTCTTCCTGCCGATGTACCTGTTCACGCTGCTGGGGAACCTGCTCGTCATGGCCGCCGTCTGGAGCGAGCGCAGCCTCCACACCCCCATGCACCTCCTCCTGTGCGCGCTCTCCGCCTCCGAGGTCCTCTACACCTTCGCCATCATCCCGCGCGTGCTGGCCGACCTGCTCTCCACCGGCCGCTCCATCTCCTTCAGGGCCTGCGCCAGCCAGATGTTCTTCTCTTTCACGCCCGGCTTCACCCACTCCTTCCTGCTCACCGTCATGGGCTACGACCGCTACGTGGCCATCTGCCACCCCCTGCGCTACAACGTGCTCATGAGCCCCCGGGGCTGCGCCTGCCTGGTGGCCTGGTCCTGGGCTGGAGGCTTAGTTATTGGGTTGCTGGTAACATCTGCCATTTTCCAGCTCCCCTTCTGTGGTCTCAATGAGGTTCACCATTTCTTATGTCATGTGCCTCCACTACTGAAGTTAGCCTGTGGAAATAATGTACCAGGAGTGGCCCTGGGGGTGGGCGTTGTGTGTATCACGGCTCTCCTGGGCTGCTGTCTCCTCATCCTGCTCTCTTACGCCTTCATCGTGGCCGCCATCTTGAGGATCCCTTCAGCTGAGGGCCGGCACAAAGCCTTCTCCACGTGTGCGTCCCACCTCACCGTGCTGGTCGTGCACTACGGCTTTGCCTCTGTCATCTACCTCAAGCCCAAGGGTCTCTACTCTGAGGAAGGCAATACTCTGATGGCCATCACCTACACAGTCCTCACTCCCTTCCTCAGCCCGATCATCTTCAGTCTCAGGAACAACGAGCTGAAGATCGGCATTAAGAAGACCTTCCTCAGCAAACTCTATCCCTCCAGCATCTGAGTGGCCAGGGTGGAGGTGGTCAGGACATGGCAGGATGATCATCAGTAGGTTGTTAATAATGACTACCTTGTATGATTGGGGTGTGTGTGTGTGTGTGTGTGTGTGTGTATGACAGCACTCATCACATAGTAAGTGCTCAATAAATATTAACTTATTTTTCCTCCCTTGGTCTGTGTGTCTGATATTAGTTTTATTTTTAATCAAATAGTTTTATTGAGATATCATTTATGTACTATATAATTCAACCATGTACACAATTCAAATGCTCTTCATTATATGCATAAACAGTGGTCACCACAGTCAATTAAAAATATTTTTGTCACTCAACAAAGAAACCCATACACTGTGAGTTTTCATCAGTAACTTCCTTTTTCCTCCCAACGCACTTACCCCTAACTCTGGGAGATAAAACCAGTCAATCCTAAAGGAAATCAACTCTAAATATTCATTGGAAGGACAGACGCTGAAGCTGAAGCTCCAATACCTGATGTGAAGAACTGACTCATTGGAAAAGACCTTGATGCTGGGAAAGGTTGAGGCAGGAGGAGAAGGGGGTGACAGAAGATGAGATGGTTGATGGCATCACTGACTCAGTGGACAGGTGCTTAGTCAGTCAGTCATGTCCAACTCTTTGTGACTCCATGGACTGTATCCCACCAGGCTCCTCTGTCCATGGGGATTCTCCAGGCAATAATACTGGAGTGTGTTGCCATACCCTCCTCCAGGGAGTCTTCCCAACCAAGGGATTGAACCCAAGTCTCTCACATTGAAGGTGGATTCTTTACTGACTGAGCCACCAGGGAAGCCCATGGCCAAGAGTTTGAGAAAACTTTGAGAGATAGTAAAGGACAGGGCAGTTTGGCATGGTGCAGTCCATGGGATAGCAAAGAGCTGGACATGACTTAGTGACTGAACAGGAAATCACTTACTTTTTCCTGTCCCACTTTGCCTATTCTGGATATTTTGTATAAATGGAATCATACATTCAGTTCACTTCACTTCAGTCACTCAGTCGTGTCCAACTCTTCACGACCCCATGAATTGCAGCACGCCAGGTCTCCCTGTCCATCACCAACTCCTGGAGTTCACCCAAACTCGTCTCTATTGAGTTGGTGATGCCATCCAACCATCTCATCCTCTGTCATCTCTTCTCCTGCCTTCAGTCTTTCCCAGCATCAGGGTCTTTTCAAATGAGTCAGCTCTTCACACCAGCTGGCCAAAGTATTGGAAGTTCAGCTTCAACATCAGTCCTTCCAATGAACACTCAGGACTGATCTCCTTTAGGATGGACCAGTTGGATCTCCTTGCATTCCAAGGGACTTTCAAGAGTCTTCTCCAACAACACAGTTCAGAATCATCAATTCTTTGGCACTCAGCTTTCTTCACAGTTGGACTGTGAAGTCCAACTCTCACATCCATACATGACTACTGGAAAAACCATAGCTTTGACTAGACAGACTTTTGTTGGCAAAGTAATGTCTCTGCTTTTGAATACACTATCTAGATTGGTCATAACTTTCCTCCCAAGGAGTAAGCGTCTTTTAATTTCATTGCTGCAATCATCATCTGCAGTGATTTTGGAGCCCCAGAAAATAAAGTTTGACACTGTTTCCACTGTTTCCCCATCTATTTCCCATGAAGTGATGGGGCCAGATGCCATGATCTTAGTTTTCTGAACGCTGAGCTTTAAGCCAACTTTTTCACTCTCCTCTTTCACTTTCATCAAGAGGCTTTTTAGTTCCTCTTCACTTTCTGCCATTAGGGTGGTGTCATCTGCATATCTGAGGTTATTGATATATCTCCCAGAAATCTTCATTCCAGATTGTGCTTCATCCACCCCAGCGTTTCTCATGATGCACTCTGCCTATAAGTTAAATAAGCAGGGTGACAATATACAGCCTTGACGTACTCCTTTTCCTATTTGAAACCAGTCTGTTGTCCCATGTCCAGTTCTAACTGTTGCTTCCTGACCTGCATAAGGTTCTTCAATATTGTAGAATGTATCAGAACTTGATTCCTTTATATTGCTAAATAGTATTCCACTGTACAAATAGACTACATTTCACCTATCCATCTATTCATCATTTGATGAACATTTCAGTGTTTCTACCCTTTTGTATTTTTAGCAATGCTGCTATAAACATTTGCATACAAGTTTTTTCTTGAACATATGGTTTCATTTTTGTGTTGTATGTATGAAGGGATGGAGTTTCTGGGTCAAATTGTAACACTGTATTTAGAAACTTCCAAATTTTTTAGAAATTTTTTTTAGAAAATTCCAAAGTGGCTGAACCATTTTAAGTTTCCACCAGCAATGCAGCAGGGTTCAATTTCTCCACATCCTTGTCAACACTTGTTATCAGTCTTGTTGATTATAGCTATTTTATGCTACTCTTTGTTTTTCTTTTGCTGCCTTTAGAATTCTCTCTGTATCATTAACATTTGCCATTTTCATTATAACATGTCTTAATGTGGGACTCTCTGCATTCATCTTTTCTGGGATTCTCTTTGCTTTCTATGTGTGGGATTCCACTTCTTTCTTTGGCTTTGGGAAGTTTTCAGCCATGATTTCATCAGGTACTTTTTTTGACCCCCTTTTTTTCTCTTTTTTCCTTCTGGGAATGTCTGTAGCCTATAAAAGGAATGTTGGTTTGCTTGACACAGTTACAAAATTTCCAGCATCACATACATATACCTCTTCTTGTAGTTATATTCTCATGCCTGTGCTTCTCTGACAAACTGGAGTACCTTCAGAAAAGGAATGAGACCCAATACGTCTCTGTGGTCCTTGTATTGATTACAGAGCCTGGTCCTTAATATATACGTTGAAGGCCAGAAACACGTCTCTATGAAATATACCAAAATTCTTAGCCTCGCATTCAATGTTCTATGATCATACTCTTAGAACCCCTTCCACGACTGCTTCCTGTGTCAGGCCCTGTTTGCACATTAGTTCATTGAATACTCACAACAATTATGAGGTGTAGTTATGTTTTCACCTCTATGCACCACCCGAGGAAACTAAGGCTAGGTAAATTTGATAAGGTGCCAAGATCACACAGCTGAATCTGGGTTGAAATGCAGTTGTGTGCGTCTATAGCCAGACCATTTAGCTCCTGCAGGAGGCTGTCTTAGGTTACCACTCCTCTCCAAAGTGTGTGTTGGACATGACAGACCAATTGCTACTATCTATTCTATAGGCACTTGACCTTCTGTCCTCCTAAACCAGTCTCTTACCAAAGGGAAAACTGAGGCTCAGAGAAAAACAAGTTACTTGTTCAACTTCACAATGCTGGTTCCAGAATCTAATCACAGGCTGTTGCAGACAATTAAGGAGACTCTCCCTCAAAGAGAGAGAGCCAACCATGGGCTGGGCATAGAGAGGTGGTGCCCTGGCAGTGGTCAGGGTGGCACAGACTTACTATGGGAACTAAACCTGAATGCCTCCTCTTTCATTCTGTGAATCTAGTGAGGTTAACTTTCCTGAGATGTGATTGGAGTATTCCATTTGGAATTTTAGGTGTTAAAGAGATTGGATTCCAGTTTTGTGGTGGGGAGGGGAAATATATATATATATATAATCCTGGAGCCAAGAAATGAATGTTTCTGCATCAGGATACCTTTGTCTTTTTACAAAAGTGTGAACACTGGGGACAAACAGCATCCAAGAATCTAAAGACTGCACCAAGATGCTCCACTGTGGTCCCTACCGTAGCTTCCTGCAGAATGAGGTGGATGAAACTGGAGCCAATTATACAGAGTGAAGTAAGCCAGAAAGAAAAACACCAATACAGTATACTAACACATATATATGGAATTTAGAAAGACTGTAAGGATAACCCTGTATGCGAGACAGCAAAAGAGACACAGATGTATAGAACAGTCTTTTGGACTCTGTGGGAGAGGGAGAAGGGAGGGTGGGATGATTTGGGAGAATGGCATTGAAACATGTATAATATCATATAAGAAACGAATCGCCAGTCTAGGTTCAATGCAGGATACAGGATGCTTGGGGCTGGTGCACTGGGATGACCCAGAGAGATGATACAGGGAGGGAGGTGGGAGGGGGGTTCAGGATTGGGAACATGTGTATACCTGTGGCGGATTCATGTTGATGTATGGCAAAACCAATACAGTATTGTAAAATAAAATAAAATTTAAAAAAATAATAAAACATTAAGTAATGATCAATTTTAAAGTAAAAAAAAAGAAAGAATGGCCATTTGGACAGGTGGGTCCGTGAGGAGAAACAGAGGCCCTCCCCAGTCCCTGTCTACTCCACCTCTGAGCCTGAAATCTAGGCCTCTTTCTTCTCTGGCCTTTGTGTACCAGAGGCATCAGTAAAGAGTGAGTTCTTGGAACCCAGCAATTTTCTGTTGACAGAATGACTTTCTCTCCCTCAGCTTCTCTCTGGATTTCTGCTGAGCTGAGGAAACTTGTCACCAATGTACACAGGTGAGCCATGTGGTGTTTTCCCAAATATCTAGATCCAGGGCAATCTGGGCATACATAGAACTCAGATGAGAGTGATGGCAGGACTGCCTCAGTCTGTATTGAACTCTGCCTTAATCTACTACCTGTCGAGCCTCTTAGTGGCCTATTTTTGGGCCTCAAAGAAATTATTCTAAGACGTCTTTCAGGCCGAGTTCTTCCCTCCCCATCTATGCTCAGCACACGTTTACTCAGACTGCTCCCTTTGCCTTGAATGTCATCACAACATTGCTTATGAAACTCTTCTTTGTCCTTCAAAGTGCTCCAGGTTAAATTATGCCTCTTCTATGAACTCACTTCGATGATTTTATCTCTCTATGTCCTCACAGCGTTTGCCCTTATTTAGTCATCCATATAGTCAACAAGGACTTCCCAGGTGGCACAGTGGTAAAGAATCCACCTCCCAATACAAGAGATGCAAGAGAAGCACATTCGATCCCTGGGTTGAGAACCTCCCTGGGGGCAGGAAATGGCAACCCACTCCATTATTCTTTGCCGGCGTATTCGAAGGGGAGATGGAGTTGGTGTCCTAGGAAAAAGCTATTTAATTAGAAATATAAAGAGAGATTAGAGAAGAATAGTGTAGTAGGGAAATTAGTGGAGAAAAAGAGGCTGACTAACTTGATTTACATGGAATACCAATAAAACTCCAAGACAAGGAATTTGCACCATCTACGTAGGCCACCGGCACCCATTTGAATAGCGGAGGGCGCCCCGCCTTGGGCTCCCTTTCACATGGGTCTTAGAAGCCAGGGCAAGTAAGTAGACATGGCGAGCATCTACGCTCCAGATGGGAATTCAGCTAGAAGGGGAAAGAAAGAATGACATGGGGGAATCAGTCTTTCCAGAAACTTATCCGTTTTCTTTATTTTCAGGTTTGCTCATATACTTTTTGTTATACATAGGGATGAATACAGAGTCACGCAGGGTCAGCAGACCTGACCTTTATCAAAATCAGGTGGTTCATATAAATGTATACAAAGGTCTTAGGGGTTTTACATCATCTTCTGGCCATGAGGCCTGCTGACACTTTATGGCCCTTTCTGATAATGGTCAGTCAACCAGAAAACTTATTTTTCCCGGGGGTGACTTTTTCTTAAACCAGGCACCAGCCTTCGAAGGCACCAGATTAAGTTGCATTCCTATAGGGTGAGGGTGCAGGGGGTTATAATCAAGAAAAGGAATTTACTTACCCTAAAGTTTAACATGATTAATCTTAAAGCTTATTACTTATTTCTCCTATATGCTAGTTATATTCATTATAAGGTCAGGGAATATGGAGATTTAGTAGCAAATATTGGCTCACCAAATGAAAAATCCTTCACCAATATAATTTCTAATCAACCCACTATACTATACTAATAATTTTCTAACTTCTCAAAAGAATCTGTATTTAGAAAGTTTTAAAGCATCTCATGCCTCTCACGGTTGGGAGGCTGTAAACAATCACATGTGGCTGGACAAACCTGCTCAGGCAGGCTACAGAACCTTCAGAGGAGTTTGTAAGTTGAAACACTCTTGTCTTGCCCAGGAATTTTTATTGACTGGAGCTGCAAGTTAACTCCTTCTCTGAGAGAGGTGGTGGGGGGCAGCCCCCCGTAAAGTCAGAGGTGTAGGTGAGAGCATAAAACAGTAAAGTAGGCAGACTCTGGTTTGGGGGGTAGATGCTCGGGAACAGGGTTCTCCTGAGGCTCAATCCTGCCTTTGCGTAATGCCAAGCCTCCTTCCTCATGACTTTTGCCATGGGCGGAGTTCCTCACGCTGGCTCCCGGCAATTCTTGCCTAGGAAATTCCACAGACAGAGGACCCTGCTGGGCTACAGTCAATGGGGTTGCAAAGAGTCAGACATGACTGAGCACACACATGCAAAATCAACAAAAGTGTATCCAGTGCTTGTTTTATATGAAAATGACCAGTAATGACCAAGAACAGAGTGGTCTCTGCACTCACTTTCTTATGGCTCAATGTGGAAGCTGTTATGTAATCAAAGATAACAACACAAAGAGGTCAGAGGTGTTGCAAAGAATTGGATGTGACTGAGTGTGCGTGCACACACAGACATAGACACAATAAACCCAGCCAAGTGGGATAGATTCCCTGGTGGCTCAGACAGTAAAGAGTCTGACTGCAATGCAGGAGACGAGGGTTCAATCCCTAGGTTGGGAAGATGCCCTGGAGAAGGAAGTGGACAACCCACTCCAGCATTCTTGCCTGGAAAATCCCATGGATGAAGGAGTCTGACAGCATTGCAAAGAGTCCAAAACGACTGAGCAACTTCACTTTCTTTCTTTATGGGAGAAGTGAGGAACTTTCATGCCCTCTATGGATGCACCACTCTACTAGAACCTCCTGGTGTTCACCAAACTGGAAGCTCTCCTATTCTGTTGTTTAAGGGGGTTTTAATGAAGTTTTCATCCCAGAGTTATGACTGGCCATTGTTAATTAACAAGAGTTAATTAAGAGTTAGATCATTGGCCATTGGTAATTAACTCAATCTCCAGCCCTGGAGGTCTAGGGAGTAGGGCAGACAGTCCCAATACTTTAATCTGACCTTAGTCTTTTCTGAAAGCATCTGCCTTCCTGAAGCTACTTAGGGGCCCCCTGCTACCGGTCATCTCATCAGCATAATAAAGATACTCTTATCACTCCTGAGACACAAATTGTGTCAGGGCAAAGTGTTAAGAATCATGGACAAGGAGCAAAGATCACATATTTATCTTTTATCATAGTGTGTGTGTGTGTGTGCGCACGCACGTGTGTGCGCACATGTGTGCACTCAGTCACTCCAGTCGTGTCCAACTTTTTGCAACCCCATGAACTGTAGCCCTCCAGGCTCCTCTCTCCATGAGATTTCCTGGACAAGAACACTGGAGTGGGTTGCCATTTCCTTCTTCAAGGGATCTGCCTGACCCAGTGATCAAACTCACGTCTTCTGCACCTCCTGCATGAGCAGGTAGATTTTTTACCACTACACAACCTGGAGGCATGTGTGATTGTTAGATTTTCTGGCTTGGATCACCAAAGAACAGGGGTAAGGGACAACTTGATGGAGAAGAGAGGGGAGGCTTTCCAGTTTGGTTAGAAGAAATTGAGCACATGCACTACCCAAGAGAAATCACTCTCCACGATTCAGGTCCAAACCATCCTTATTTCGAGATATGTTCCAATTGCCCTTATCCAGGGGCACAGCCCTGGACTCTCACTCTGGGCTCCTCCAGCTCCTGACTTTGCTCTGACCCTACCTTGAAGCCAAGAGATTGAGAGCATTTGTATCCAGCCCTGCATCCCTCAATACTGGGAGCTCCTCAGCCCTCAGGAGGGGATGCAACCTCCCTGGGCAGAGACAGGCAGCAAGGAGTCTGTTGTGTGTGGATAGTTGAAGGAGGAGATAGACTGCAGATCCCAGAAGCCTCCTGAGGTCCCTCCCAGCCCCTCAGACCCTGAGGACTGCCCATTCAGACTGGTTTCATGCAAGGCTCTTGGGAACAGCCTGCTTGGCAGCCTTCAGCAGGGATAAAGCACACTGTATCAGGTGCAGGAACCCTTAGATCTGACCCCACACCTGCCTTTGGATGCCGCTGACAGCAACAAGCAGGAGAATTTCTTCTACCCTTCCTTGCTGGGTGTTTCTTGGAAGAGGCAACTCCAGCAGAGGAAGACCAGCAGAGAAAGGGTAGGAGGGAAGGATAATTCAATTGTGGGTAGCGCTGTTCAGCCTGAAGATGAGATCAGTGCTGGGGGGATGGATAATACAAGAGGATCTTAGTTTTGGAATGTTTCTGGTGGTCTTCTCAGTTTGCCCACTCTGGGTCCCTGATTTTCATTTAGCCTGGGTGCCCTTTGTAGCTTTTAGGTCAGTAGTTCTTAGCCCAGGGCCATTCTCTCCCACGGTGGATACTTGGATATATCTGGAGCAGTTTTGATTGTCACGACTTACAGTGGGGAGAGAATGCTGCTGGTATCTGGTGGGTGGGGCCAGGGATGCTGCTAAACATTATGCAATGAAAAGGACAGTCAAAGCATGATCTGCTCCCAAATATCACCAGTGCTGAGGCTGAGAAATCTAGCTGTAGACATGTCTTGTCTCTGTTGTTGTGTCCTAGGCTGGCCCCTGTGAACCTGAGGGAGAGGCTCTGAGGGAGACAGGTGTGAGCTGGGTGCATTCCTGTGATGTGTGTGATATGTGAGCCATTTTCTGTAAGACCAGAGAGGAGACAGAATTCTGTTCACCTGTCAGAGGAGTTGGGAGATCCCAGCCTCAAGAATCATAGCTGTTTCACCAGCAGGAGGTAGGAAGGTCATCTCTAACCATGATGCAGGGGCTGCAGGAGAAAGCATAGGTTGAATCAGTCTCTTGGGTGGAATTGCATTGTATGGTTAATGCAGATACTAAGTACTCCACTGGTGCACTCCCCTGGTGATTTAGATGGTAAAGAATATGCCTGCAGTGCAGGAGACCAGGGTTCAATCCCTGGGTTGGGAAGATCCCCGGGGGAAGGAAATGGCAACCTACTCCAATATTCTTGTCTGGAGAAGTCCATGGACAGAGAAGCCTGGCAGACTTCAGTCCATGGGGTTGCAAAGAGTCAGACATGACTGAGCAACTAACACACACAAGTTTTCCACTGGGTTCAGAGACTGTGAGTTTAGAATGGGGCCAATGGGTGCTATCTGGTGCAGAATGACAATAAGCCAACTCAGAAGAAGGCGCACAGTCTCAAAGTCAGTGATAACTACATCTATTAGGTAACCTGAGCCCTTTATGTGAATTATCGCATACCCACTGAAGGCTGTTCTCTGTGTACCCATCATTCTCATTTGGGATAAGGAGGCTCAGAGATGTCAAGTTCCTTCTCAAAGATACACAGTGGGAGCTGAGATTTGAACCCTGGGTCTGATGACTGCATACCTTGTGTATGGTTCAGAAAATTCTTTCTGGAAGCCAGAGTGGAGTGAGAGCAGAGGAGGGGATATAGGAGGAGCCTGCTGTGGTCCAGGAGAGAGAAGATGGAACCATAAGGATGGAGAGGAGTGAGAGAAACCCAGAACTGTTCAGTTAGAAAGGAGAATGCTGAGTGACTTAAGGAATAAAGCACGGAAGGCAGGTGGCACCCGTGTCTTAGTTTCTGGGTGGGATGCTTAGGTGGTCAGAAGACTGTTTTTTTGTCATAAATATGTCTTCCTCACTCCATAGAGTATTCTCACTCCAGCTAAGTTCCTTAATATCCTAGAGATTCTGTGTCCTCCAAATTCTAGGTTGATCCCTACTGTGGGGAATAGATAGATAGTGAAGTTGCTCAGTCGTGTCTGACTCTTTGCGACCCCATGAACAGTAGCCAACCAGGCTCCTCCATCCGTGGGATTTTCCAGGCAAGAATACTGGAGTGGGTTGCCATTTCCTTCTCCAGGGGATCTTCCCAACCTAGGAATCGAACCTGGGTCTCCCACGTTGTAGGCAGATGCTTTACCATCTGAGCCACTAGGGAAGTCATTTCACCCACTGTGGGGCATACTTACAGACGATATTCTAATAAGACGACTAGCAGCAGCAATAATGAGGGGGAAGCAGGAGGTCCCTGTCCCAGAACCAAGAAGTTCAGGATCTCTGGGTAGCAACAGAGCTCAAATTATTCATAAAAATATATACTTAAAATTTTTGGATGGAATTTAGGTGCAGAGCTTTAAGTCAATGATACTTTAGTTTTCAGCATTTGAATAGCATTTGTTTGCATAAGATCTTTCCTGTATTATATATTCCCCTTCACCCCATTTCCTTTTTTTTGTCAATCATTTAAAAATATTTCATACACACTCTTTGATTTGTGTATATGTGTATATTTTTACACTTTTGCTTTCTATATGCATATTTCTTTAAATCAATTTTTAAATTAACGGGCTTTATTTTATTAGAGGAATTTTAAGTTTATAGAAAAGATGATCAGATCCTATAGCAGGTTTCCCACTTGCCTCCTCTCCAAACACACATTTTTATCCATTTCTACATCTTGCAACTGTGTGGTACATTTTTTACAATTGATGAACTAGTATAATACATTGTAGTTAACCAAAGTTCAAGTTTACATTAAATTTCATTCTTTGTGTGGTATGTTCTATGGGTTTTGACAAATGTGTGATGATATATATCCACTGTTCCAGTTTCATGAATTGTTTCATGCACTATATTTTTAATATGCCCAAATGGAATTATGGTAGAGAGTTCATCATAGGTTGTTTTTTTTCTTATTCACTCAATATTATTTTAAAAATTCATTGACATTGCTATATGTACCTCTAACATCTGCTGGGGTTTCAGTGCTTTCATCCACCCCAGCTTACATGTTCTCACCCCAGTATGGATAAGCAGACTTGTCCAGTTCCCACACTAAAGCAATGCTACAAGGAACAACTTTACATGCTTGCCTATAAGAAAGTATGAGAAATCGAGATAGCTGCTTAGGACCAAATTTGCTAGCATACAAAATAGGTACATTCTGAATTTTCACCATTATACATTCTCACCAGCATGGTTGAAAAAATTCTTTCTCCCTATAGTCCAATCAAAGTCCAATCAACATGGCATTTTCTACTTTTGAAAATTGAATAGGCATATTGGAAAATTCCATTGCTATCTTCTTTCTTCTCTCTCTCTTCCTCCTTCCCTTTCCCTTTTTACTGAGCTTTTTCATTTGTGTGGGTGACTTCCTGTGTGGTTTCTCTGCCCATATCCTTTCCTTATCTCAGTATTCCTACATGTTCATTCTTTGAAATAGTCATTTCTTGTCAGTTTTGTTATTTAGTTGCTAAGTCATATCTGACTCTTTGCAGCCCCATGGACTGTCGCCCACCAAGTTCCTCTGTGTATGGGATTTCCCAGACAGGAATACTGGAGCAGGTTGCCATTTCCTTCTCCAGGGGATTTGCCCAACCCAGGGATTGAACCAGTGTCTTCTGCATTGGCAGGCAGATTCTTTCCTGCTGAGCCACCAGGGAATTCCTGGTGTAATTCTAATAAATAAAGTCTAATAACTTTATCTAGGGTATCCTTTAATACTTCTTAATTTTGGTGTTTTCATATCATTTTAAAAAATCACCTTAATGTTTATGTTTTAGAAACTCAATGATATTCTTTTCTTTCACTTTTAACAACCTTATAGTTTATGTTTTATATTTATATCTTATGGATTTAATTTCACATGTAGTCTTGGGCAGAAATTCAAATTTACTTTGCTTCATAGCATGAAGAGGTTTTGTTCCACAAACTAGAAAACAATCTATCTTTTCCTTTTGAGTTGTGCTGCCACCTTTATCATCTGTCAGGATGTGAATAATAAAGGGATATCTTCTGAGATATTCAATCAATCTAATCAGTATCTATGTCTATTCAAGGTTTACACTTTAAAAAATGATTTTGAATCTACAGGGCTTCTCATGACATAAGAGGGCATATAAGTCTTCTGTTTACTCCATTTTTATAAGATTAGTATAGTTTTTTACTTTTTTTGCCTACACTGGGTCTTCCTCTCTGTGCACAGGCTTTCTCCAGCTGTGGTGAGCTGGGGATACTCTCCAGTTGCAGCATGTGGGCCTCCCATTTCTGTGGCTTCTCTTGTCCACAGCACGGGCTCTAGAGCATGCAGGCTTCAGTAGCTGAGGAGCACAGGCTTAGTTGCCCTGCAGCATGTGGGATCTTCCCGGACCAGGGATTGAATCAGTGTCCTCTGCATTGCCAGGCAGATTCTTAACCACTGGACCACCAGGGAAGTCCACTTTTTTTACAAAGGGAATTTTAGGTTAGTTTTTATCAAATTCACAGTCAGTTCACTGGAATTTTAAGTGCAATGGCACTGATAATATAATTTGTGTAAAATTGACATCATCACAAAATTAGTTCAACTCATCTTGAGAGTATCAACTGTTTTCAAATATTCTTATCATCTCCTACATTTTTATTAGTGGTTAAAACTTTTGGTTTTGGGTGTATTGTATGCTTTTCATTAAATTCTATATATTATATTAGAAAAGTTCTCAAAATGACAAGGATTCCTGGGGGTTCCAGAGATCCTTTTTGTAGCCCATCAGGTCCTTATTTTCCAGTTACAGGTGAGAATGCATTTTCATTAGATACTTCAATTAAAACAGTATATTGCCACAGCCTGAATGAAGAAGCAGACATGAGCATCAAGTTATCTCCTATCAAGGCAGATATCAGGCATATCTGTAAAAATGTAAAACAAGGCCATTGTTCTCACTAAATGTTTTTTGCAAATATAATCTCATATAATAAATATGTTGTTACTAATATGAAGGTGAAACAGTTTTATATTATTATTATTAATGAACTTTGAAAAATTAATTTATTTTAATTGCAGGATAATTACTTTACAGTATAGTATTGTGGTGGTTTTTGCCATGCATAGACATGAATCAGCCGTGTGTTCCACCATTCTGAACCCCCTCCCACCTCCCTTCCCACACTAGCTCAATTTTTAAAATATTCTCAGTTGTAATTTTTAATATGGTAAAAGTGATAGTTATTATACCCACCCAAACAAAAATCCTTTAGGGGATCTCAGTAGTTTTTGAACACAACGGAATTGAAGACAGGAATGCTTGAGAGCTATTTCTTTATAGTTAAGTGCCTTATTGGAAGCGTTTTCTTACTTTCACCAGATTCCATGCTTTGAATGACTATTACTGGAGTAACAGTGGGAGAAAAAGTGTGATTTTTGGAAATCGATCTTTTTCTCTGCATCATTGCACTCTCATATTGTTCTTAAATATTTCATCTTGATTCTTTTATCATTCCTGGATAGATGGTCATATCTCTTCACTTGCTATCCTTATGTATATTTTTTTCTTTTTCTTTCCTTGTAGCACCACTCATGACTTTTAGTTCCATGTTAAAGACCAGCAGAGACAGTGAGTAACCTTGGCTTATTCCTGGTCCTAAAATAATGCTTGCAAATGTCCCCAGCTGGTATACTGTTTTGCAGTTTTATACTTATCTAGTTAAGAAAGCCCCCTTTGACTTCATGTTGCAAAAAAAATGTTTTTTAAAGTCATAAGCTGCTGCTGCTGCTGCTAAGTCGCTTCAGTCATGTCCGACTCTGTGCGACCCCATAGACAGCAGCCCACCTGGCTCCCTCGTCCCTGGGATTCTCCAGGCAAGAACACTGGTGTGGGTTGCCATTTCCTTCTCCAATGCATGAAAGTGAAAAGTGAAAGGGAAGTCGCTTGGTCGTGTCCGACTCTTCACGACCCCATGGACTGCAACCTACCAGCCTCCTCCGTCCATGGGATTTTCCAGGCAAGTACAGGTATATCAAACTGCTATGTTGTACACCTCAAACTAATACAATGCTATATGACAATTGTATCAAAATTTCTACAATTTTAAATGAGTTGAATTTTAGAAACATATTCCTTCCTTAATCTAAATAATGATATGAATATTTTCAGCTTAGGTATGTAATGAATCACATGATAGGTTATCTGACACTGTACCATCTTGTCATTCATGGGATAAACCAACACCACTTGATCACAATTCACTATATTTACTACTACATTCTATTTGACTTATAATGGATTTTTACACTTGCATGGATAGGTGAAGTGGGTCCATAATTTGCCTTGTCTTATAAACATTCTCACCTGGTTTTATTAATAGTATCAAGCTCATATTAACCTGAATGATGAAATGAATTGAACACTTTATTTTTCCCATTTTTTTTAACTTGAAGAACATGTATAAGGTTTTCATCAACTCCTCTTTAAAAATTTATAAGCTCTTACTTGTAAGCCAAGTGGGGCTGATGATTATAGAAAGAGAAGTTCTTTAATTTTTCCTTATATCTTTTTTGAATATCCAGAGTCTTTTTGTTGCACCAGTTTGGAATTTTATATTTCTGAAAATATGTTAATTTCATGTATTGTTTTAAATTGCTTAACTTATAATTTCTATTTTTATTAATGTTTAATTATCCATAATTTTTCAGTTATTTCCTAATTTTAATTTTAGTTTTCTTATTGTCATCTTTTATTTGTTTCTATCTTATTAATCTTTTTTCATTCACCTGATATTGGCTGTCAGAAGCATAACTTTTTCTGGATAGTTTCTTGATAATTATATGTAGATCTATAAATTTCCCTCATTCCCTCATACTATTTTAGCTTAAAATATTTATATTTGATGTTTAAATTATTTAATTATAAATATTTCTTTATTTCATGATTTACTACTGAAACAAAAGCATATTTAATACTGTATTGAGTATTATGGAATTTCCTAACTTATGGAATTTCAAAAGCTATTTATTCTCCATCGATTTCCAAATATAATGCATTGTAATCTATATAATATTTATACTTTGAAGTTGATGGAGGTTTCTCTTGGCCTTCAAACAAATTTTGTTAAAGTCCTCTATGTTCTTGAAAGAAAATGTTTAATCTCTGGTGAGAGGCATAAGTATATTCAGGAGCCTATGTCTGTATGTATTAACTGCATTATAATTCCCAAATTGCGCTTCTGAACTCTTAAAATTTCCAACTTAAATTATTTTGTCCAACTATCCAAAACTGATTTACCTCTTTGTATTTTATATCCATTTCACTGATGTCACCTGTTTATTACTAATACTCTAGTGTATGTTGTTATATGTTGAATGATATTCAGGTCTCTCAAATTTTCTTCTACACTTCATAAAATATTCTTCTTTTTCCCTTGATGTGTGCATGTGTTTGTAACATTTTATTTCTTATTGAGGTTTTGTTAATTTACATTATATTAGTTTCAGGTGTACAGTTTAGTAATTCGGTATTTTTACAGATTATATTCCATTCAAAGTTTCAACGTTATTACAATATAATGACTATAATCCCCTGTATTATACAATATATCTTTGTATATGGTAACTTGTATCTATATTGTATAGTAGTTTGTATATGTTAATCCCAGTCCCCTAATTTTCTTTCTCTCCCCTTCCCTTTCCCTTTTGGTAACCACTAGCTTATTTTCTTTATCTGTGAGTATTGTTCTGTAGATTCCACATATGAGTGATATCTTATACTGTTTGTCTTTCTCCACCTGATATATTTCACTAAGAAAAATACTCTTTAGGTGTGTTCATGGTTTCTGCAAATGACAAGTTTCATTACTTTACTGGCTGAATCATAATCCACTGTATTTATATACCACATCTTCTTTATCTGTTCATCTGCTGATGGGCAGTTAGGTTGCTCCCATATCTTGGCTATTGTAAATAGTGCTGCTGTGATCATTGGGGTGAATGTACTTTTTAAATTAGTGTTTACATTTTCTCCAGTTACACACTTAGGATTGGAATTGCCAGATCATATGGTAGTTTTATTTTTAGTTTTTTGAGGCCCATCCATACTGTTCTGGCATCATTTAACATAAACAATTTGCTCAGTGGAAGTTCCAACCCATGTACAGATCATTTCTCTAGGTAATTTGGTTCATTTCAATGGAATAGGGTAACAGATGTTATAATCAGTCTTTCCTTAAATTCTCATTTTTTCTGCTTCCAGGATTACTGCTTCAGCTTTCCTTTGGTGCTTATTTGGCTGGGATATGTTTGTCCATCATTTTATTTTCCTTTTAAAAGTATTTATTTATTTTATTTGCAATTTTTTAAGGAATCTCCACACTGTTCTCCATAGTGGCTGTACTAGTTTGGATTCCCACCAACAGGGTAAGAGGGTTCCCTTTTCTCCACACCCTCTCCAGAATTTATTGCTTGCAGACTTTTGGATCGCTGCCATTCTGACTGGTGTGAAGTGGTACCTCATTGTGGTCTTGATTTGCAATTCTCTAATAATGAGTGACGTTGAGAATCTTTTCATGTGTTTGTTAGCCATCCATATGTCTTCTTTGGAGAAATGTCTATTTAGTTCTTTGGCCCATTTTTTGATTGGGTCGTTTATTTTTCTGGAATTGAGCTGCATAAGTTGCTTGCATATTTTTGAAGATTAGTTGTTTGTCAGTTGCTTCATTTGCTATTATTTTCTCCCATTCAGAAGGCTGTCTTTTCACCTTGCTTATAGTTTCCTTTGTTGTGCAGAAGCTTTTAATTTTAATTAGATCCCATTTGTTTATTTTTGCTTTTATTTCCAGAATTCTGGGAGGTGGATCATAGAGGATCCTGCTGTGATTTATGTCTGAGAGTGTTTTGCCTATGTTCTCCTCTAGGAGTTTTATAGTTTCTGGTCTTACATTTAGATCTTTAATCCATTTTGAGTTTATTTTTGTGTGCAGTGTTAGAAAGTGACCTAGTTTCATTCTTTTACAAGTGGTTGACCAGTTTTCCCAGCACCACTTGTTAAAGAGATTGTCTTTACTCTATTGTATATTCTTGCCTCCTTTGTCAAAGATAAGGTGTCCATAGGTGTGTGGATTTATCTCTGGGCTTTCTATTTTGTTCCATTGATCTATATGTCTGTCTTTGTGCCAGTACCATACTGTCTTGATGACTGTGGCTTTGTAGTAGAGCCTGAAGTCAGGCAAGTTGATTCCTCCAGTTCCATTCTTCTTTCTCAAGATTGCTTTGGCTATTCGAGGTTTTTTGTATTTCCATACAAATCTTGAAATTATTTGTTCTAGTTCTGTGAAAAATACCGCTGGTAGCTTGATAGAGATTGCATTGAATCTGTAGATTGCTTTGGGTAGTATACTCATTTTCACTATATTGATTCTTCCGATCCATGAACATGGTATATTTCTCCATCTATTAGTGTCCTCTTTGATTTCTTTCATCAGTGTTTTGTAGTTTTCTATATATAGGTCTTTAGTTTCTTTAGGTAGATATATTCCTAAGTATTTTATTCTTTTCGTTGCAATGGTGAATGGAATTGTTTCCTTAATTTCTTTTTCTACTTTCTCATTATTAGTGTATAGGAATGCAAGGGATTTCTGTGTGTTGATTTTATATCCTGCAACTTTACTATATTCATTGATTAGCTCTAGTAATTTTCTGGTGGAGTCTAGGGTTTTCTATGTAGAGGATCATGTCATCTGCAAACAGTGAGAGTTTGACTTCTTTTTTTCCAAGTTGGATTCCTTTTCTTTCTTTTTCTGTTCTGATTGCTGAGGCCAAAACTTCCAGAACTATGTTGAATAGTAGTGGTGAAAGTGGGCACCCTTGTCTTGTTCCTGACTTTAGGGGAAATGCTTTCAATTTTTCACCATTGAAGATAATGTTTGCTGTGGGTTTGTCATATATAGCTTTGATTATGTTGAGGTATGTTCCTTCTATTCCTGCTTTCTGGAGAGTTTTTATCATAAATGGATGTTGAATTTTGTCAAAGGCCTTCTCTGCATCTATTGAGATAATAATATGGCTTTTATTTTTCAATTTGTTAATGTGGTGAATTACATTGATTGATTTGTGGATATTGAAGAATCCTTGCATCCCTGGGATAAAGCCCACTTGGTCATGGTGTATGATCTTTTTAATGTGTTGTTGGATTCTGATTGCTAGAATTTTGTTGAGGATTTTTGCATCTATGTTCATCAGTGATATTGGCCTGTAGTTTTCTTTTTGTGGCATCTTTGTCAGGTTTTGGTATTAGGGTGATGGTGGCCTCATAAAATGAGTTTGGAAGTTTACCTGCCTTAGACCCAGCAATCCCACTGCTGGGCATACACACTGAGGAAACCAGAATAGAAAGAGACACATGTACCCCAATGTTCATTGCAGCACTGTTTATAATAGCCAGAACATGGAAACAACCTAGATGTCCATCAGCAGATGAATGGATAACAAAGCTGTGGTACATATACACAATGGAGTATTACTCAGCTATTAATAAGAATACATTTGAATCAGTTCTAATGAGATGGATGAAACTGGAGCCAATTATACAGAGTGAAGTAAGCCAGAAAGAAAAACACCAATACAGTATACTAACACATATATATGGAATTTAGAAAGATGGTAATGATGACCCTGTATGCAAGACAGCAAAAGAGACACAGATATGTAGAGCGGACTTTTGGATCCTGAGGGAGAGGGAGAGGGTGGGATGATTTAGGAGAATGGCATTGAAACATGTATACTATCATGTGAGAAACGAATTGCCAGTCTATGTTCAATGCAGGATGCAGGATGCTTGGGGCTGGTGCACGGGGATGATCCAGAGGGATGATGTGGGGTGGGAGGTGGGAGGGGGATTCATGTTTGGGAGCTCATGTACACCCGTGGCAGATTCATGTATGCCAAAACCAATACAGTATTCATGTATGCCAAAACCAATACAGTATTGTAAAGTAAAATAAAGTAAAAATTAAAAAAATAAAAGAAAAAAAAATAAAAGTATTTATTTATTTTATTGACTGCACCAGGTCTTAGTTCTGCCATGTGGGATCTTTCTTTAGTTGCAGCCTACTCCTTTATTTTCAAAACTTTGCTTATGCTTCTTTAGGAAAGTAATACATCATTCAAAATAAGATGCTGAAGTGAGTACCAGTCAAACAGAATTAAAATAAATATAAAAGGGCTACTCAATAAAGGACAAAGACTCTCAAAAAAATTTTAGAACCTCAATATCCAAATATATGTGTTCTAGAATAGGCACAATATTCAAGAGAATATGACCTTGATTGTTTGTGTCTGCTTTATCTGTGTCTTGCTTTATTGTTATTACAAAGATGAATGGCAGGAATTACTATGATTTACTCCATCTTACTGATGAAGATTTTGAGACCCAGACAAGTTTAAAAAACAGTTATATAATATGAAGTGAAAATGTTAGTGGCTCAGTCCTGGGAGACCTTTTGTTACCCCATGGACTGTAGCCTGCCAGGTTCCCCTGTCCATGGAATTCTGCATTCAAGAATACTAGAGTGGATTGCCATTCCCTTCTACAAGGGATCTCCCCAACCAGGGATGGAAACTGTGTCTTCCACATTGCAGCTATATTCTTTACCATCTGAGCCACCAGGGAAGCTTAGGAAGTTATATAGTATAGAGCTCTTCAATTGACCATTAATCTATGGAAGAGCCTCTGTTGTAACCACTGTGCCTTCATCTTGCTTCTGATCTTGCCAGATGCAGCATCCTCATCTGCTCAGAACTACAGCACAGTGTCTGAATTCATCCTCATTGGCTTCTCCAACTTCCCTCAGCAGCTCCTGCCCACCTTCTTCCTGCTGTACCTGCTGATGTACCTGTTCACGCTGCTGGGCAACCTGCTCATCATGGGCACCATCTGGAGGGAGCGCAGCCTCCACACCCCCATGTACCTCTTCCTGTGTGCCCTCTCCGTCTCCGAGATCCTGTTCACTGTCGCAGTCACCCCGCGCATGCTAGCGGACATGCTCTCCACCCACCGCTCCATCACCTTTGGGGCCTGTGCCAGCCAGATGTTCTTCTCCTTCACGTTTGGCTTCACCCACTCCTTCCTGCTCATGATCATGGGCTACGACCGCTACGTGGCCATCTGCCACCCCCTGCGCTACAACGTGCTCATGAGCCCCCGTGACTGTGCCCGTCTTGTGTCCTGGTGCTGGGCTGGTGGCTCGGTCATGGGGATGATGTTGACATTGATCATTTTTCACCTCACCTTCTGTGGGTCTAATGTGATTCACCATTTTCTCTGCCACGTGTTTTCCCTCTTGAAGTTGGCCTGTGGGAAGGGGACAGCCTCTGTCTCCATGGCTGTGATTCTCCTTTGTGTCACGGCCCTGATGGGCTGCTTATTCCTCATCTTCCTCTCCTATGTCTTCATCGTGGCTGCCATCCTGAGGATCCCCTCCACTGAGGGCCGGCACAAGACCTTCTCCACCTGTGTCTCCCACCTCACCATTGTGGTCGTGCACTACGGTTTTGCGTCCATCATCTACCTCAAGCCCAAAGGCCCCCATTCTATGGACAGTAACACGCTCATGGCCACCACCTACACGGTCTTCACCCCCTTTCTTAGCCCCATCATTTTCAGTCTCAGGAATAAAGAGCTGAAGAATGCCATACAGAGAAACTTCCGCAGAACTTTCTGTGCTTTAACTTCCTGATGGCTAGTTACGTGGTATGGAAGTGTGACAGAAGCTTTGGGCTTAATAATGTCTGTCTCCATAGAACTCATGCAATGATTCAGGTCTGTAGAGTATCCATACTCCAATGCAGTTTCATGCACACTGTTTGTTTTTCTCTGATATTTCCCTCTCTTCCATAAGTTCTATCATCATAATCTTTAAATTGTTTCCAGTGAGAGGAACTTCATTCCATTGTCTATGCCTAAGAATATCTTATCTTTATATATGCAGGTGGGGCCCACCAGAAGAATGAGTGAGGACCCTGACATATGTGGTTCTTCTTGAATAGACAGCAAGGAGAAGATTTTATTCCCCCATCCTCAAAGATAAGAATAAACAAAATAACCTAAAGATAGTCATAAATGCCATCAGAATTGAGTCATTTTATGCATAAAGTACTGTGCCTAGTGCTTTATTATTATTGACATATGTTAATTATTACACACGTACAATGGAAAATAAAGTAATCATCAGAGAAAATGGCTTACTGTTCACAGTTTCTCACTTGGTTTTGGAGTTATAGACAAAAAAGGAAGTCTTTCTGTTGAGCTGAACTGAGTGAACTATGGAAGAAATTCAAAGTAGAGAGCAACTGTGAGAGTGAGGGAGAGACAAACAGAGAGGGAGAGACAAAGCAGGCAAGTAGTATTTGAGGTCATTAGATCTGATCATTCAATTGATTAAAGCATATATGGGGCAAAATCTGGGCAAGATGAGAGGAACAGAAGGAGGTTGTTAACAGAGCAATCTGCATATGAAGAAAGAGAAGAAAGGAAAGAGGCTGGAGGGAGGAAGGAAGAGACAGAGAAGAATGGGAGGGGAGAGAAAAAGAAGAGGAATGGGTGCTTAGTAAGAACATGGACATATTAAAAGGTGTTATTATCCCACATCTTATGGAAATCTCTTTCTATTTTTCCCACACATGTGGTGGTTCAGTTGCTAAATCATGTCCGACTCTTGTGACCCCATGGATTGTAGCCTGCCGGGCTCCTCTATCCTCTGCCCATGGGATTCTTCGGGCAAGAATACTGGAGTAGGTTACCATTTTTTTCTCCAGGGCATCTTCCTTTCCCACACAGAATTTTCAGTAAAATCAATTTTTACTACTGTATTATACTTTCACCCCTTTGAGAAGTGTGTTAAAAGACAGAATGCTGTATCAAGATTATACTAAGAGAGGTCAGAGGCCAAAGATGGGTACCTTCAGTATGCGGATGGGAAATGTTGGTGGAAGTCACACAAATGCGAATGGAGGGAATCATGAGGCACTTTATGTCTATCTGAGTCCCACACTGCTGTTTGGAAATATATATCACTGAGGACCAAGAAAGGGAACCTGATGTGGGATGTCAATTAACTCAAAGATGAGGCCAAATATTTGGGTTGAGGCAGATCTTTTATAGAAGATAAACCTTTTATAAGAGGATAAACCCACAGCCACCAGTCATGTCATTGGTGTACAAAAGACAGTCTAATCAGAAGGTCAGGACAACACCAAAAGACCAAATCAGTCAGTCACTTTAGTCCCTCAGTCGTGTCTGATTCTTTGCGACCCCATGAACTGCAGCACGCCAGGCTTCCCTGTCCATCACAAACTCTCAGAGCTTACTCAAACTCATGTCTATTGAGTCAGTGATGCCATCCAACCATCACATCCTCTGTCGTCCCCTTCTCCTCCTGCCTTCAATCTTGCCCATCATCAGGGTCTTTTCTAGTGAGTCAGTTCTTTGCATCAGGTGGCCAAAGTATTGGAGTTTCAACTTCAGCATCGGTTCTTCCAATGGATATTCAGGACTGATTTCCTTTAGGATAGACTGGTTGGATCTCCTTGCTGTCCAAGAGACACTCAAGAGTCTTCTCCAACACTACAGATCAAAAGTATCAATTCTTCGGCGCTCAGCTTTCTTTATAGTCCAACTCTCACATCCATACATGACTACTGGAAAAACCATAGCTTTGCCTAAATGCACCTTTGTTGGTAAAGTAATGTTTCTGCTTTTTAATTTGCTGTCTAGGTTGATCATAGCTTTCCTTCCAAGGAGCAAGCATCTTTTAGTTTCATGGCTGCAGTCACCATTTGCAATGATTTTGGAGCCCAAGAAAATAAAGTCTCTCACTGTTTCCACTGTTTCCCCATCTATTTGCCATGAAGTGATGGGACTGGATGCCGTGATCTTAGTTTTCTGAAAGTTCAGTTTTAAGCCAACTTTTTCACTCTTCTCTTTCACTTTCATCAAGAGATTCTTTAGTTCTTCTTCGCTTTCTGCCATATAGTTATGTTTTATGACATCATTGGGAGACCTATGTGAATATCACACTCTCTGGTTTGAACTACCAGGACTATGGGAATAGGATAGAATTTGATTGGAAGAAGAGGTAACTTTTGGCCAATTTGGCCAGAAGACATATGTTACACAAGGAAAATGACTCTCCAAGACCCAGCTCCAAATGACTCTTATTCTGAAAAGCCACCTAGCTGTCATCTCCTGAAGACACGGTCCTACAATCTCACTCTTGGCTCCTCCAGCTTCTGCTTTCCCTCTGACCCTACCTTGACCCCAGTGGATTGAGGACATCTGTCTCCAGCCCTGTCTCCCCCCAAGATTGGGAGCTCCTCAGCCCTCAGCAGGGGCTCATGCCTCTCTGGGCAGAGGAGAGACTCATGACCTTTGTGTATGTGGATAATGAGATGAAAGAGTAGACACTACAAGCTCCCAAAGGCCCCTTGAAGTCCCTCTCCGACTCCCCAGACCCTGAGGACAAAGCTTCTAGGTTGGCTTCCTGGGGAGCAGCCTGCTGGAAACCCACAGCAGGGATAAAGCACACAAGATCACTTCCAGGAGCCCGAGGTGCAACTCCATCCCTGCTTGCGGGCATCAGTGAGAGCATCAGGCAGGAGAGCATCGTCTGCCCTTCTCTGCTGACTGCTTCATGGAAGAGGCAGGCCAGGCTGAGGGCAATCAGAAGGGAGAGGGTAGGAAAGCAGAATCAGACAGTTGTGGGTAGCTCTGGCCAGCCTGGGGATGGAGTCAGGACTGGGGAGAAGGTCCAAAAGAGAGGATTTCATTCCCAAGAGGCTGCTGGGGCTCTTCTCTGTTTACCCATTCTGAATCATTGGTTCTCACCCAGCTTAGGCTCGCTTTGCTGCTCCTAGGTCAGCAGTTCTTAATCTGGGGTGGTTCTGTCCTACAGTTGACATTGGACATGTTCAGAGATAGCTTGGTTGTCATGATCTTGGGACAGAGGGATACTACAGATACCTGGTGTCTTGATGCCTGGGATGCTGTTACTTATTGAGCAAATGTAATAATCTGGCACTTACTGTGGATCAATTACAATGGATCAATAATTATTAACTGAAGTTCATAGTTTACCTTAGAAGTCTCTCTTTGTGTTATAACTTCTATGAATTTTAACAAATTTGTTATGATATGGTATGAATTTGCTGGTGTACAGAGCATGTTATATTTTAATTTTCACCATTCTACATTCCAACCAGCAGTGCAGGAGGGTTCCCCTCTCCCCATTGCCCAATCACCATGGCATTTTCCAATTTGAGAAATGGAATATGTACATGTGAATATATACAGAATGAAATTCTGTTGCTTTCATTCATTCCCCCCAGTCCTTTCTTTGAGCATCTTTTCATTTGCCTGAGTAACTCCTGTGATTTCTCTTTTCATATCCTTTGCTCATACCTATATCAAGGTCCTACTTCTTTATGCTTCTTATGAGTGTTACCTGTTTTAGACAATGCAGGTGATCTTATACCAATTTTCCATCTGCTTCTTGACTTTATTCAGGATATCTTTTGTGGAACCAAACTTCAAAACGCTGATGTTTTCATGTCACCTTTAGGGTGGTGCTTTAAAAGTTTTGTTTAGAAAATCCTTCTCCACTCACAGCTTGATCAACAAAGTATTTCTCATACACTTCCTCCCATTAACTTTATGGTTTATATTTCATATATATCTCTTGAATCCATCTGGATTCCACCTTGTATGTGGTCTTGGGTAGAAATTCAGATGAATTTTGCTTCATAAAAGAATCAGTCTTCCCACCAGAAACTAGTAAACAATGCATCTTTTCCTTTATATGTGTTGCCATGTTTATCATATATTAGATTTTTTATAATGATGGGGTATTTTCTGAGATATCCATTCAACTTACTGGGGTCTGTTTCTATTCTTGGTTCACATTGTCAGAAATGACTGTGACTCTACAATGTGTCACAATATCTGGGAAGACATACAATATTTCTCCTGTTTGCTTCAATTTATAAGATGTATAGTTTCACTCTGACTTTATTTTTAGAAGAAGGTTAGTATAATTATTAAAGTTATAATCCATTCATGGAGTAGTTAATGCAATTGTGTTGACAGGATAATTTAGGGAAGAAGAGATATTATTACCATATTACATCATCCTATTCAGTAGTATGTATGATTTTACATGTATTCTAGTCATCCTCTACATGTTTGTTATAGACTGAAATATTTGTCTCAGGAGGTATTGCACGTCTTTGGTTAAATCCTAGATATTTTGTATAAGAGATTTTCAAAATGTCATATGAGGACCCATAGGGTTCCAGGGACCATTTCTAGAGGGCCATCAGGTCCTTATTTTCCCAGCTCATGTCAGGATGTATTTTTGTCATATGCTTCATTGCCACAGACGAAGTTAAGCATCAAACACCAGAATCTAGTTGTCTTGCAGTAGGCCAGAAATCAAACATATTTGAGAAAATCTGAAACCAGACCACTATTCTCACTAGTTTTTGAAAATGCAGCTGCTTTCCTAAAAGTATTGCTATATTAAAATGTAATGGGTTTATTATTGTTCTTTGAAATGTGTTAATACTAAATATTTTAAATCCTTCTCAGATTCAGTTCCTAAAGTGGTGAAGATCAGTAGTGATAACTTACCCAGAGAAAAGACCTTTTGCAAACACAATAATTTTTGTTTCAAGTATCCTGAGAACAAGATGTTTAGGGCTTTTCTTTATAGTCTGTGTCATTGCTGACAGTCTTATGCTCAGTTCAGTTCAGTCATTCAGTCTTTCCAACTCTTTGCGACCCCATGGACTGCAGCATGCCAGGCTTCCCTGTCCATCACCACATCCTGGAGCTTGCTCAAACTCTTGCCCATCGAGTCAGTGATACCATTCAACCATCTCATCCTCTGTCATCTCCTTCTCTTCCTGCCTTGAATCTTGCCCAGCATCAGGGTCTTTCCAAAGGGTCAGTTCTTCACATCAGGTGGCCAAAGTATTGGAGTTTCAGCTTCAACATCAGTCTTTCCAATGAATATTCAGGAATGATTTCCTCTGGATTGACTGGTTTGATATCCCTGCAGTCCAAGGGACGTTAAGAGTGTTCTCCAACACCATAGTTCAAAAATATCAATTCTTTGGCACTCAGCTTTATTTATAGTCCAATTCTCACATCCATACATGACTACTGGAAAAACCATAGCTTTGACTAAATGAACCTTTGTTGACAAAATAATGTCTCTACTTTTTAATATGCTGTCTAGGTTTCTCACAGCTTTTCCTCCAAGGAGCAAGCATCTTTTAATTTCATGGCTGCAATCACCATCTGCAGTGATTTTGGAGCCCAAGAAAATAAAGTCTCTCACTGTTTCCAATGTTTTCCCATCTATTTGTCATGAAGTGATGGGACCAGATGCCATGATCTAAGTTTTTTGAATATTGAGATTTAAGCCAGCTTTTTCACTCTCCTCTTTCATTTTCATCAAGAGGCTCTTTAGTTCTTCTTCACTTTCTGCCATAAGGGTAGGGTCATCTGCATACCTGAGGTTATTGATATTTCTCCCAGCAATCTTGATTCAAGCTTGTGCCTCATCCAGCCTGGCATTTCACTTGATGTACTCTGCATACAAGTTAAATAAGCAGGGTGACAATACACAGCCTTGACATAACCCTTTCCCAATTTGAAACCAGTCTGTTGTTCCATGTCCAGTTCTAATTGTTGCTTCTTGACCTGCATACAGGTTTCTCAGAAGGCAGGTAAGGTGTTCTGTTATTCCCATCTCTTTAAGAATTTTCCACAGTTTGTTGTCATCTACACAGTCAAAGGCTTTGGTATAATCAATAAAGCAGAAGTAGATATTTTTCTGGTATTCTCTTGCTTTTTCGATGATCCAACAGATGTTGGCAATTCGATCTCTGGTTCCTCTGCCTTTTCTAAATCCAACTTGAACATCTGGAAGTTCATGGTTCATGTACTGTTGAAGCCTGGCTTGGAGAATTTTGAGCATTACTTTTCTAGTGTGTGAAATGAGTGCAATTGTGTGGTGGTTTGAACATTCTTTAGCATTGCCTTTCTTTGAGATTGGAATGAAAACTGACCTTTTCCAGTCCTGTGGCCACTGCTGAGTTTTCCAAATTTACTGGCAAATTGAGTGCAGCACTTTCACAGCATCATCTTTTAAGATTCAAAATAACTCAATTGGAATTCCATCATCTCCACTAGGTTTGTTCATAGTGATGCTTCCTAAGGCCCACTTGACTTTGCGTTCCAGGATGTCTGGCTCTGGGTGAGTGATCACATCATGGTTATCTGGGTCATGAAGATCTTTTCTATAGAGTTCTTCTGTGTATTCTTGCCACCTCTTCTTAATATCTTCTGCTTCTGTTAGGTCCATACCATTTCTGTCCTTTATCAAGCCCATCTTTGCATGAAATGTTCCCTTGGTTTCTTTAATTTTCTTGAAGAGATCTCTAGTCTTTCCCATTCTATTGGTTTCCTCTATTTCTTTGCATTGATCACTGAGGTAGACTTTTTTATCTCTCCTTGCTATTCTTTGGAACTCTGCATTCGAATGGGTATCTTTCCTTTTCTCCTTTGCCTTTAGCTTCTCTTCTTTTCTCAGCTATTTGTAAGGCCTCCTCAGACAAAAATTTTGATTTTTTGCATTTCTTTTTTGGGGGGATGATCTTGATCACTGCCCCCTGTACCATGTCATGAAACTCCGTCCATAGTTCTTCAGGCACTCTGTCTATCAGATTTAATCCCTTGAATCTATTTGTCACTTCCACTGTATAATTGTAACAGATTTGATTTAGGTTAGATCCAAATGGTCTACTGGTTTTCGCTACTTTCTTCAAGTCTGAATTTTGCAATAAGGAGATCATGATCTGAACCACAGTTAGCTCTCGGTCTTGTTTTTTCTCCATCTCTGGCTGAAAAGAATATAATCAATCTGATTTCAGTATTGACCATCTAGTGATGTCCATTTGTAGAGTCATCTCTTGTGTTGTTGAAAGAGGGTGTTTGCTATGACCAGTCTATTCTCTTGGCAAAACTCTATTAGCCTTTGCCCTGTCTTATCCTACTTGACTTAAATTATATGTATTGAATGATTACTGGTATAATACTATGAGAAATACTATGTTTCTTTGTTGTCAATCTTGCCTTCTGAAACTCTGTGCTTCTTTTGTTCTAATTAACTTCCTTTTCATTCTTTCAACTGCTTTATGTGCATAATCGTGTTTATTCCCTTCCAACCTTGCATGCCTTCTCTTTTCCTTTTGTTAGTGCACTGCTCAAGGCTTTCAGTTCCATGTTAAAGGACAGCAGAGACAGTAAGTAACCTTGGATTCTTGCTCCTAAAATAATGCATCTAAAGTTCTCCATTAGTAACCTATTTGCTAGTTTTGTAGCATATATTCTGTTTTAAGGTGTTTTTGCATTGAAATGCAGTTGAGTTTCACAGTGTTACACAAGCTTCTGGTGTCCAGCATAGTGACCCATTAATTTTACAAATTACATTCTGTTAAAGGTTATTATGGTAGAAGGCAATGGCACCCCACTCCAGTACTCTTGCCTGGAAAATCCCATGGACGGAGGCTAGACCCTAGTAGGCTGCAGTCCATTTACAAGGCAATGGCTATAATTTCCTGTGCTATACAATGTGTCTTTGTTGCTTATCTATTTATACACAAAAGTTGGTAACTCTCAATGCCCTACCCTTAGTTTTTCCCTCACCTCTTCCCTCACCCCTTTGGTACTCACTAGTTTGTTTTCTGTACCTGTGAGTCTGTCTCTGTTTTACATATACATTTGTGTGTATTAGTCTTTGGATTACACTTATAAGTGATATCACACAATATTTGTGTTTCTCTTTCTTATTTCACAAGCATAATATTGTCTGGGTCCACCCAGCTGTTGCAAGTGGCAGAATTCCATTCTTTTCATGGCTGAATAATATTCCATTGCATATATTATTTATATTAATAATATTATTAATCTTCTTAAGCCATCCATCTATCTGCTGTTTGGGCACTTGGGATACTCCAAATCATGGCTATTGTAAAATGTCCTGCTATGAACACTGAGGTGCATGTATATTTTCACATAAGTGTTTCCATTTCATCCAAATGTATAACCAGGAGTGGAATTGCTGAATGATATGGTAGTTCTATTTTTAGTTTTTTTCTTAGGAACTTCTACACTGCTTTTCATAGTGGCTGTACCAAGTTGCATTGCCACAAACAACGTACAAGTGTTTCCTTTTCTTCACATCATCTCCAACATTTGTTATTTGTAGACTTTGTTGATAGCCCTTCTGACAGATGCGCAGTGATAGCTCTTTTTATTGTTTGCATTTCTCTAATAATCAGCAAGGTTGAACATCTTTTCCTGTTCCTGTTAGCCAACTGTATGTCTTCTTTGGAAAACTGATGACTGAGATCTTCTACCTATTTTTTGATTAGGTTGTTTTTGATATTGAGATGTATGTTTTGGATACTAACCCTTTTCAGTCATGTTTTCTTCCATTCTGTAGGCTGTTTTCTTGTTTTGTCCATGTTTCCTTTGCTCTGCAAAACCTTTTAAAGTTAATTAGGTTCCATTTACTTACTTTTGCTTTTTCTTTTGGTCTAGGAGACAAAAATATTGCTATAATTTATGTCAAACATGTTCTGCCCATGTTTTCTCCCAGGAGTTTGGTGGGAGATGTAAAGACATTTACGTCTTTAATCCATTTCCGTTTATTTTTTTAATACATTGTGGGAAAATGTTCTAATTTCATTGTTTTACATCTAGTTCAGTTTCTCCAGCAACACTTATTGAAGAGCCTTTCTTTTCTACAATTTATATTCTGGCCTATTTTGTCATAGATTAAATGAACATAGGTGTGTGGGTTCATTTATGATCTCTCCATTCGGTTCCATTGATTGCATGTGTCTGTTTTGCACCAGTACCTATAGTGCGTATTCTTTACCTAGCTAAGAAAATCCCTTTCCGTAACATTTTGCAGAGGCTTTTTAAAATCATAAATGATTGTGTGTGTATATATAAATATATATGTACATATATATATACACACACACATATATATATCATTCATTATGTTGTATGTATAAAACAATGTCTTATGTATATATACTAATACTTATATTAAATAGATGCCAATTTTTAAAATCATAAATATAGGACTGGAAGCAGTATGGATCTGATCTTAGTGACTCTCCCCCATCAATCCTATAGGTCCTCCAAGATTTTGTTTGGGATCTGGAGCTTAACCCAAATTTGTTCTATTGCCTTGTCCAAAGATTATGAAAATAAAGATTTTGCATATCATTACCTTAAGAAATATATGTATATAGGACTGGAATTTTAGGAAATAGATTCCTGCCTTGATAGAAATAATTATATGATTTTTTTTTGTTTTATTCACCTGATGAGTCAGATGGTAGGTTTTCTGATGTTGCACCATTCTTGTCATGTATGGGAGAAGTCAAAACACTTTATCATCATATGCTATTTTTGAAAAAAGAATGGATTTGACTAGGCTATGTCTTCTTGCTGCTGCTGCTGCTGCTGCTGCTAAGTCGCTTCAGTCGTGTCCAACTCTGTGAGACCCCATAGACAGCAGTCCACCAAGCTCCCCCGTCCCTGGGATTCTCCAGGCAAGAACATTTAATTTTTAAAACTCTGCATGGGTAGGTGAAATGGACCCATCATTTTCATTTCTTATTAACATTCAACCTGACTTAGAACCAAGATTGCATTAACTTAATGAAATGGGAAGAGCGTACTCCATATGATTTTTCTGGCTTTTAAAAATGAGTATAAGATACTCCTCAAATGTTCCTTAAAAATTTAAGAGCGGTTACCTGAAAACCCACTGGGGCCAAGGTTATTGAGGAATGACTGTATTTCATCAAATATTTCAGTTTCGTCAAAATTGACTTGAGTCCCCAAGGTCTCTATTTTTTTCTTGCACCAGATTTGGAATTTTATAGTTTTCTAAGCTTCATTTCCCTATATATTCTAAACTTATTTCCTCAGTGTATTATTTAAAATTTCCTAACTTGTATTTTTCTATTTTTATTAATTAAAAAATATCCATTATTTCTCTAGTTATTCTTCAATTTTAATTTTTTTGTTTTCTTATTGGTATCTTCTCCTTGTTTTAATCTTTTACAACAACCTGATTTTGATTTTATAAAGAATGACTTTTTTCTTGTAAAAATTTCTCCATAAATATATTGAAAGCTGTGTATTTTTTCATAGTACAAATTTAGTTTAAAATTTGACATTAGGTGCTTGAATTATTTAATTATAAAATTTTATAAAGTATTAAAATTTACTTTACATTTTACTATTTAATACAACCTTTAGCTCCCAAACACAATGGATCTAAGAAGCTACTGCTCAACAATGTCTCCTTTTAATGCACTATAATCTACATCGTATTTATACTTGAAATTCGTGGGAAATGTCTTTTTGTCCTATATACAAGTTCAGTTTTTGTAAAAGTTCCCTGAACTCTTATAAAAAATGTTCAATATCTCTTTATTGAGGAGTCTAAATATATCCAATAACTAATTTATGCTGTTCTGTGCTTAGTCACTCACTCATGTCCAACTATTTTCAATCCCATGGACTGTAGCCTGCCAGGCACCTCTGTCCACGAGGATTCTCCAGGCAAGAATACTGGAGTGGGTTACTGTGCCCTCCCTAGGGGATCTTCTCAACCCAGGGATAGAACCCAAGTCTCACACATTGTAGGCAGATTCTTTACTAAGTCACCATTTACAAATGTTATTAATTGTGTTCTAATTAATAATTCACAAGTTGCCTTTCTACACTTTGAGCAAATCTAGCTACATACTGCATCTATCTATCTTATATTGATTTATCTTTTCCTGTTTATATCTATTCCCTGAAAATATGCTGATTATTTATTACTTCCTATTCCAAAGTATACAGTTACATAGATTAGTGATATTTATGCCAGTCATTTTGATGTTCTTCTATACTTAATAAAATAATTTTCTTTTTCCCTTGGAGTGTGGATGTGTGTGTGTCTGTGTAATTTTTGATTTCAGTCTGCATTTAAACTAAGAATGCTTTTACAATCAGGCACAAAATCACAAGATCACATTTAAAATTAAGATTGGGTTTGCCAAAGAGTTCATTCAGGTTTTTCCAGAAGATATTACAGAAAAACCTGAATAAACTTTTTGGCCTGCTCAATAATTAAGCTAATAATGATCTCACATTATTTATACCTAATTATTCATTCATAACATAATGAAAACTTCCATGTTGCCTTAAAATTAATTTACACTGGCTCATCTAACCTAGCTAGGACTGTATATTGCAATTGCTTGTTATGTCCCTTGAATTTTCCATATTCTTTAGTGAGAGTGATATCTACATTACAAAATCAATTGTTCTGTAGCATGTTCCATCTTTAGATTTGTCTGATTGCACCTTCGTGGTGTCATTTAGCTTGTTCCTCCATTCTTTGTACAATGATCCCTCGTTCTGGCAATCAGCTTTGACCAGTGGGCACATTTGCAATCTGGCTCTGGCATGCATTTAACATTAAGCCATTACTTACTGAAAGTTCCCTTTCACACTGGCATAAGATGTCCTAAGCTTGGTTTCTTTCTCAGAAGATTTCTCAATGGAAACCTGATGCTTTGAATTACAATTATAAATGGAAGGCAATTATTGTTTCTTTAAATTTCATTTTGTCTGTTTTCAAAATTACTGTCTCAGCTGTCATTTGGTACATTTTTTCTGGCATATATTCTTCCATCGACTTATTTTCAAACTTTCTGTTCAGCTCATTTAGAACAGTAAATGTCTATATGAAACAACACATAAAAAAGAGTACCATTAACATAGTATTAAAATAAAATGAATGTATTAAATTATCAATTAAAAGACAAATATTCTCAGAGGAAAAACATTTAACAACCTTGAGAACCAAATAAGTATTTCCTATAATAGGTACATTATTCAAGAGAATATGATCCTGATCATCTATGTTTGTCTTCAATGCCTCCAAAAAAAAATGAAAACTTTTCATTTTGTAGTCTCTGTGGAAAACTCAGGAGCTAAACTATGTCTTCAGCATTTAATATACTGATCTCATTTTATTTTTATCACATTATGGGATGACAACAGTTATTATGATTTATTCCATCTTACTGATGAAAATTTTGAGACCCAGAAAAATTAAGAAGGTAGTTATATAGTACAGAAGTCTTCAATTATCATTTAACCTATGTTAGAGCCTCTGTTGTAACCACTGGGCCTTCATCTTGTTTCTGATCTCCTCAGATGCAGCATCTTTGTCTGCTCAGAACTGCAGCACAGTGTCTGAGTTCATCCTCATCGGCTTCTCCCACTTCCCTCAGCAGCTCCTGCCCACCTTCTTCCTGCTGTACCTGTTGATGTACCTGTTCACGCTGCTGGGCAACCTGCTCATCATGGGCACCATCTGGAGGGAGCGCAGCCTCCACACCCCCATGTACCTCTTCCTGTGCGCCCTCTCCGTCTCCGAGATCCTGTTCACTGTCGCGGTCACCCCGCGCATGCTGGCGGACATGCTCTCCACCCACCGCTCCATCACCTTTGGGGCCTGTGCCAGCCAGATGTTCTTCTCCTTCACGTTTGGCTTCACCCACTCCTTCCTGCTCATGATCATGGGCTACGACCGCTACGTGGCCATCTGCCACCCCCTGCGCTACAACGTGCTCATGAGCCCCCGTGACTGTGCCCGCCTTGTGTCCTGGTGCTGGGCTGGTGGCTCGGTCATGGGGATGATGGTGACACTGATAGTTTTCCATCTCACCTTCTGTGGGTCTAATAAGATTTACCATTTTGCCTGTCATGTCCTTGCCCTCTTGAAGCTGGCCTGTGGGGAGGGGACAGCCTCTGTAACCATGGGTGTGATCCTGGTCTGTGTCACGGCCCTGATGGGGTGCTTGCTCCTCATCGTCCTCTCCTATGTCTTCATCGTGGCTGCCATCCTGAGGATCCCCTCCGCTGAGGGCCGGCACAAGACCTTCTCCACCTGTGTCTCCCACCTCACCATCGTGGTCGTGCACTACGGTTTTGCCTCCATCATCTACCTCAAGCCCAAAGGCCCCCATTCCATGGACAGTAACACTCTGCTGGCCACCACCTACACGGTCTTCACCCCCTTTCTTAGCCCCATCATTTTCAGTCTCAGGAATAAGGAGCTGAAGAACGCCATACAGAGAAACTTCCGCAGAAAGTTCTCTTCTTTAAGCTCCTGATGACCAGTTTGGTGGTGAAGAAAAGGGCTAGGATCATAACATTTGTCTCCGTAGAACTATGGTAAGGATTCAGATGTGTTAAAATGTCTACACTCCATACTAGCTATTTATTTTTCCTCCGTTAGGAAGGTGTCCTTCTGGCACCACTCTTTCATGACACTATGTAATAAACTCCATCCCATCATCTATGGCTTAGGACATGTATCTATGATCAAGTAAGGAGTATCTCATGAATGAGTGTTGGCCCTGATGCCCATGGTTCTTTCTGAATGGACAAGCAAGAAAAGACTTAATTTTTCTCTTTACCCACTAATATAAAATAAAAAACAATAACAGAAAATAATTATAAAAACCAACAAACATTGAAAATTTTCTCCATATCAAGCACAGTTGTCCAGTGTTTTATAACTATCTTTTTAGCTATGACAAATGTAAAATTAAAAAAGAATTCATTATTTGTCTCCATGGCAATTGTTTATTAATTACAGGGCTATGAGAGAGAACTAGAAGCAAAAATGAAGGAGGGGGAGAAAGTAAAAAAGAAAGAGTGATTTAGAGGAGAAAGAAGGGTGATAGAGGGAAGGAGAAAGGGAAGAGGCATCAGTGCTTAGGTAAGCACGTACACATATTAAAAGTGTGTTGTTAGCTCATGTCTTACAGAAATCTTTTTCCCACACTTAACTTTCAGTAACACATACATTTCTCATTACTGTGTTAAAGTTGTATCTTTTTGGGTAGTGTGTTTAAAGGGCAGAGGGCTATCTCAAGATGGCACAAAGAGAGATCAGAGGCTACCTACAGGTATTCATTATGCAGAAAGGAAATGTTGGTGGAGGTTACATAACATGTGAATAAATAGAGTCCTATGGACTGTTTGACTCCCATGCTGATTTTGGGGAATATATGATTGAGGATCCAGGAATTCACATTCCTCTGTGGAATGTAAATTGTTAACTTAAAAGATGAGGTTAAATATTTGAGTTGCAAACAAAAGATGTTTTATAAGGATAAACCCACAGCCACCAGTCATCTCATTAGCATACAAAAGACACTCTTATCACAGGGTCAGAGATCAAGGACAACACCAAAACCCCAAATATTTGTGTTCTATAACATAACAAGGAGGCATATGTGAATGTCAGACTATGTGACTAGGTCACCAGGACCATGGGAATACGGTGTAATTTTATTGAGAAGAGAAGTTAAGATGATCCAGTTTGACCATAGATGTTGAACACTTAAAATGCCCGAGAGAAACCAGTACCCAAGATTCAGCTCTCAATTACCCTTGTCTGGGAAGCCCTCCAGCTGCCCTCACCCCAGGGCAGAGTCACTGATTCCCACTTGGGATTTCTCCAGCTCCTGCCTTACCTCTGACCCTTCCTTGATCCCAAGTTGATGACATTATCTGTGTCCAACCTAGTCTCCTCAGTGACTGGGAACTTCTCAGCCCTGAACATGAGCTGAGATTTCTGAGTACAGAAAGCAGAGAGTCTTTTTGTGTGTGGATATTTGGAGGAAATTTAGAGGCAGCAGTCCCTGAAGATCCCTTGTGGCCCCTCCCAGCCTCTCCAGACCCTGAAGACAGATCTTCTAGGCTGGCATCCTGAAGAGACCCTAGGGAGCAGCCAGCAGGAAAGGCTACAGCAGAAATAAGCAGACAGTATCTGTTCTAGGAGGTCCAATCCCACCCCGGCCTATGGGTACCACTGATAGCATCAAGCAGCAGAGATTCTTCTGCCCTTCCCTACTGGCCACTTCATGGAAAAGGCAGGCCAGGCTGAGGGAGACCTGGAGGGAATGGTAGGAAGGAAGAACCCTACAGTTGTGGCAAGCATTGCCCAGCCTGGGGATGGAGGTCAGTCCTGGGGAGAAGGTCGTTAGGGAAGAGCTCCATCTTGGGAGGCTCCCTGAGGTCTTCTCAGTTTGTCCATCTGAGTCTTTAGCTCTCACCCAATGCAGGTGACCTTTGCACTTTGTGGGTCGGTGGTTCTCAGACTCAAGTCTTTGGAGTATTTACATTTCTGGTTAACTCCAGCTGTTTTTGTAACAGAGATATTCTGAGTGTGATGTGAAGACTTCTGGGGGTCCCTGACAACTTTTCTGCGGGTCCGTGAGATCCTTATTCTACGAGTGAGAATGTTTTTCATCATCTACTTCAACTAAAACAACATGTTTTAGACTGAATGAAGAAGCAGACACTGCCATCAAATTGTCTCCTACAAGGCGGATATTAAGTGTATTAAAAAAAATGTGCAACAAAGCCACTCTTCTCACTCTTAAGTTTTTCTGAAAATGTTACTTAACTAAAAAATGTTACTAGCATGTGCTAGTTTTATTAGTGTTCTTTTAAATGTACTAATAATTAAATATTTTTAATTCTTGGTTTTAATTTCTAACATAGTAAAAATTGTTACAATCCACTCAAACAAAAACCCTTTAGGGGCCTCAGTAATTTTTTAGTGTAAAGATATCCTGCAACCAAAATGCTTGAGAGGTTTCTGTATAGCTGGTGTTGCTATTGGGAGTTTTATCTTAATTTTAACTTAAATTGTATACTTTGATGATTATTAGATATAATATTATGAGAAAGATCATGAATCTTTGAAAGTTGATCTTTCTTTATGTAGCTTGTGATCTCTTATTGTTCTAACATGTTACATCTTTATTCTTTAATCTTTTCTAGATAGATGTTCAAGTCTTCCCTTCCAATCCTTATGTATCTTCTTTTTTCCCTTGTAGCATCCCTCATGACATTCAGTTCCATGTTAAAGAACAGCAGAGACAGTAAGTATGCTTGGCTTGTTCTTGATCCTAAAATAATGCATCTAGTTTCCCCATTAGTAAACTACTTGCTGGCTTTATGGTGCATTTTCTTTTCTTAAACTTATTTTTATTGCAATTCAGTTGCTTTACTATGTTATTATATCTTCTGCTGTACAGCAAAGTGAATCAGCTATATGTGTACATATGAAAAAGTGAAAGTGTTAGTTGCTTGGCCATGTCCAACTCTTCGTGACCCCATGGACCATAGCCTGCCAGGCTCCTCTGTCCATGGAATTCTCCAAGCAAGAATACTGGAGTGGTTGGCCATTCTCTTCTCCAGGGGATCTTCTAGACCCAGGTATTGAAACTGGGTCTCTTGCATTGCAGGTGGATTCTTTACCATCTAAGCTATCAAGAAGATCCCTGTATACAAATATCCTCTCTTTTTTGGACTTTATAGTATATATTCTTAATCTAGCTATGAAAGTCACCTTCCCACATGGTCAAAAGAGTTTTTTTTTTAATTGTGAATAAAAGTTGAATATTAGAACATTATTCCTGCCTTATTTAGAATAATAATAAATATATGATTTTTCTTTTATAGCTTATTCATGTAGTGAATCACATGATAGATTTTCTGATGTTGAACCATCCTTGTCATTAATAGGATAAATCAAAGCTACATGATCATAATATATTATTTTTACTACCATGAGATTTTACTGGGTTATATCCTACTATGAATTTTTAAATCTGCATGAGTAGATAAAATGGGCTCATAATTATCTTCTCTTACAAATATTCTTACCTGGTTTTAGAATCAAGATTGCATTAACCTGATGCAAAGAGCTGGGCAATTTCATGTATTTTTCTGTTTGTTGAAGAACATGCATATGATACTCACCCACTGTTCCTTAAAAGTTTAGAGAGCTTACCTGCAAACCCAACTGGGGAAATGATTTTAGGGAGGAAAGCTTTTTAACTAACTAAAACTTTAAAAAAATATTTATGTACCTGGGACCCCTAATTTTTCTTGTGCCAGTTTTGGAATTTTACATTCTTTTAAGAGTTCATTCATTTCATCTAGAGTTTCATATTTTTTGACATACTGTTTTACTATTTTTATTAATTTCCAATATTCATTATATTTATATTTACTACCTAATTTTAATTTCATGTTTTGTTGTTAGTATCTTCTCTTTCTGTCTCTCTATCTTATTAATCTTTTCCAATAACCTAATTTGACTTTATTTAAGCACACTTTTTTCCTGGATAAAATTTCTTAATAAAATATCTAAATTTGTATATTTAACCCCAATATTATTTTACCCTAAAACTTTGATATTTGATGTTTAAACTAGTCAATTAGAAATATTTCTGAATTGATTTTATGATTTACTTTTGAAAGAAAAGGTTATAATGAGAACCCAGTGGCCAAACTGTGTCTTAAGCACTTGATACACATAAGCGTTTAATCTCAGTTTATCTTTATCACAAGACTGAATAGTAAGAAGTATTATGATTTCACCCATTTTACTGATGAAGATGGTGAGACCCAGATAAATTAAGGACATTTAAAATAGTATACAGCTCTTAAATTTCCATTTGATCTACATCAGAGCTTGTGCTTTAACCATTGTTGATTCTGTCTCTGATCTCACCAGGTGCAGCATCTTTGTCTGCTCAGAACTGCAGCACAGTGTCTGAATTCATCCTCATCGGCTTCTCCAACTTCCCTCAGCAGCTCCTGCCCACCTTCTTCCTGCTGTACCTGCTGATGTACCTGTTCACGCTGCTGGGCAACCTGCTCATCATGGGCACCATCTGGAGGGAGCGCAGCCTCCACACCCCCATGTACCTCTTCCTGTGCGCCCTCTCCGTCTCCGAGATCCTGTTCACTGTCGCGGTCACCCCGCGCATGCTGGCGGACATGCTCTCCACCCACCGCTCCATCACCTTTGGGGCCTGTGCCAGCCAAATGTTCTCCTCCTTCACGTTTGGCTTCACCCACTCCTTCCTGCTCATGATCATGGGCTACGACCGCTACGTGGCCATCTGCCACCCCCTGCGCTACAACGTGCTCATGAGCACCCGTGACTGTGCCCGTCTTGTGTCCTGGTGCTGGGCTGGTGGCTCGGTCATGGGGATGATGGTGACATTGATAGTTTTTCACCTCACCTTCTGTGGGTCGAATGAGATTCACCATTTTGGCTGTCACGTGTTTGCCCTCTTGAAGCTGGCCTGTGGGGAGGGGACAGCCTCTGTCACCATGGGTGTGATCCTGGTCTGTGTCACGGCCCTGATGGGGTGCTTGCTCTTCATCGTCCTCTCCTATGTCTTCATCGTGGCTGCCATCCTGAGGATCCCCTCCGCTGAGGGCCGGCACAAGACCTTCTCCACCTGTATTTCCCACCTCACCATAGTGGTCGTGCACTACGGTTTTGCCTCCATCATCTACCTCAAGCCCAGAGGCGCCCATTCCATGGACAGTAACACTCTGCTGGCCACCACCTACACGGTCTTCACCCCCTTTCTTAGCCCCATTATTTTCAGTCTCAGGAATAAGGAGCTGAAGATCGCCATACAGAGAAGCTTCCACAGAAAATTCTCTTCTCTAGGCTTCTAATGACCAGTTGGGTGTTGGAGAAATATGAACAAAGGGCTGGTATAATAATGTCTATCTCCTTAGAAGTCTTGTAAGGATGTAGGTTTGTGAGTATACCCACACTTCATAGAGTTTGATACATACTGGCTATTTGTTTCACCTCAATTTTTTTGTCTCCCTCTTGCATAGACTTGAGCCATCATGATCTCTTTTTTATACCTCACATGATAAAATCTGTTTCATCATCTATGCCTTAGAATTGTAATCTATCTATAAGCAGACAGGGAGCATCAGATGGGTGTGGGGCCACTGATGCAGGTGGATTGTCTTGAATGGGCAAGCTAGAGAAGATTTTCATATAAAATAAAAATAAAAAGATTAATGTGAAGCTGATAATATTGGGTCAGCCAAAATGGTCATAAGAAGTTACAGAAAACCTAAAGGAGCATTTTGGCCAGCCCAGTTAAGTACCACCCAAACAGTAAGCAGTTTTATGTATGAAGCACTGTGTCCAATGTCTTTTTTAAATTGTTTTTTTTTTTGGAGGTGGACCATTTAAAAACTCTTTATTCAATTTGTTACAATATTGCTTCTATTTTGTGTTTTGATTTATGGCTGCAAGATGTGTGGGATCTTAGCCCCTTGACCAGGGTTGAAACCCACAGCCCCTGCACCGGAAAGGCAAAGTCTTAACCAGTGGGCCACCAGGGAAATTGTGTCAGTCACTCAGTCATGTCTGAATCTTTATGACTCCATGGACTGTAGCCCTCAGGCTCCTCTGTCCATGGGATTCTCTAGGCAAGAATACTGGAGTGGGTTGCCATTTCCTTCTTCAGGAGATCTTCCTGACCCAGGGATGGAACCTTGGTCTCCTGAATGGCAGGCAGATTCTTTCCCATCTGAGCCACCAGAGAAGTCCCCTCCAATGTCTTTTAATTGTCATCATCTTAGTTACAACACATGTAAAACCAGAAAGCTATTTGTTTCCAAGATAATGGTTTGCTATTTACATTTCCACACTATCTCTGGAATGGATAGACCCAACAGAGGTTTTCTGTCTTGAGCTGAGCTGAGTGAAGTAGGTCAGAATGCAGGTGGAAAGGAAAAGAGAATGAACTAGTGAATGGGAATCTTTTAAATTCATCTGTAAAATACATGGGGTAAATAGGAAATAGGGGACTTCCCTGGTGGTCCAGTGGCGAAGAATCCACCTGCCAACACAGGAGACATGGGTGTCATCCCCGGTCTGAAAAGATTGCACGTGTCATGAGGCAACTGAGCCCTTGCACCAGTTACTGAGCCTGTGATCTAGTGATGTGGGCCACAACCACCGAAGCCCATGCACCTAGAGCCTGTGCTCAGTGATGAGGGAAGCCACCTCAGTGAGAAGCCCAGGCCCCACAGTAAAGAGCAGCCCCCACTCACCGCAACTAGCAAAAGTCTGCAAGCAGCCGTGATGACCCAGTGCAGGCCATAAATAATTGTTTTTTTTGAAAATAGGAAATGGGGTCAAATCTGGGAAAGAGAGAGACTGAAACTGTTGGTAACAGGTCTAATTGCATATGAGGAAGAAGAAAGAGAGGAAATGTAAGGGATTTAGAAAGGGAACTAGAGAGGAAGAGGGAGTGAAATAGGAGGGAAAGAGAGTGAATGAGAGGAGGGAGAGAGAGAAAGGAGGGGAAAAGAAAAAAGAACAGAAGGATCAGTTCTTAAGTAAGAACCTAAAATGTGTTAAAAGGATGTTTCTAGCTGACATATTATGAAAATTCTTTTTCCCCTTTCCTGCACATACATTAAGTAAAATATTAATTTCTCATGAAATTGATTGTGTATAAGTTGTTTCTCTTTGGGGTGTATGTTCAAGGGTAAAGTGCTATCTCAAAAAGGCACAGATGTCTGAGGCTACTTTTGGATAATCCCATTATGTAGATGAGAAATGTGTGTGGAGGTCACACAACTGGTAAAGACTTATGGGGGGACCTCACTGGTAGGCCAGTGGTATAGTCCTCCTTCCAATGCAGGGACGTGGGTTCAATCCTTGGTTAGGGAACTAAGATCCCACATGCTCTGGGGCAACTAAGCCCATGCACCACAGCTAGGGAGCCTGCATGTTGCAATGAAGTCCAAACACAGCCAAAATAAAGGCAGGGGGTGGGGGAGTGCCAGACGGATTCATGGGGAAGTTTAGATCTATCTGATTCCCATGCTGATGTTTGAGAATGATATGACTGAGGAATCAGGAAGGAGGCCTTCCATGGGATGTAAAGTTTTAACTTGCAGTGAGACCAGACCTCAAGTTGGAGACAGAAGAGATTTTAAAACAAGGATCTTAAGAATATCTATCATATATGAGTGCTTGCAGTTTGCCATACATTGTGGTAGGATTTCATATGCATTAGCTTCTCAAACTCACAAAATAAATCCATATATACCTGTATTTATGGGCTTCCCTGATGGCTCAGGAGGTAAAGAATCTGCCTACAGTGCAGGAGATGCAGGTTAGATCCCTGGGTCAGGAAGATCCCCTGGAGGAGGAAATGGCAACCCATTCTAATACTCTTACCTGAAAAATAAATCCCACAGACAGAGGAGCCTGGCAAGCTACTCTGTGAGGTTGCAAAGAATTGAGCACGATTGAGTGACTGACGCATGCACGCATATGTTACACCCACATCTATTATTACCCATATTTTTGAGTGGAGGAAAATGAGAATCTGATTGATTGAGCTATTTGTTCAAGCCACGGGCTTCCTTCCCAGGTGTCTCAGTAAAGAATCCTCCTGCAATATAGGAGACCTAGGTTGTTCGATCCCTGGGTCAGGAAGACGCCCTGGAGAAGGAACTAGCAACCCATTCCTGTACTCTTGCATAGGAAATCCCATGGGCAGAGGAGCCTGATGGGCTACAGTCCGTGGGGTCACAAAGAGTTGGACACCACTTTTAGCAACTAAACAACAACAACAGCATAGATTTGAGCCTGCAAAAAATGAGTAACCTCTATTCAGCCACCTTATAAGCAAGAGGTAGCTCCTACTTGACTCTCTATCAGCCGCTTGCCCGTTAAGTGGAAAAAATAGAATTCATTAAAATAGAGCTGGGGCTCAGAGGCATTCATTTCTTAGGGTTATGAGGAGGAGAGGCCAGTCTGTTCCAGGAAGGGATGAAAACCTAGATTGGAAAAAAGAGACCAACTTTAGCAGACATCAATGACATGAGGCCAAAGCTTACAATATGCTGCTCTCAGGTGGTTAGGAAGAAACACCAGATATGAGGGGCCCAGGGAGACAAGTCTTAAGTTTAATGAAACAGGCTATATGCTTTTTGTGTTTGGTTTTGTTAGCAGGTGTATTAATATAAAAAGAGTGTTGTGTTTAAATACAAAGTTGCTTGAGCTAAAAATAATTTTGACTCCTTTTATAAAGTCAGGCTCCTGGGTTGTATTGAAAGATTCGTGTTAGTTCATTAGCAATATTTGGAAACATCCTCTGTCTCTACTATAAATTGTGAAGAAGTCCCAAATGGTAAGGACTGCCTCTTTTGAAAATGTTATGTACAATGGATGATTAAGTGGCTAGCACAAGCCCCAGGGTATAGCCAGTGCTCCATGACCGATCACAAATCTGGAGACATCTTAGAACACACTGATCATCCTGGGAAATGGGTAAGAATCAGACTATGTGAATATGAGAGAATTGACAGCATAGGTGACTTCTGAATTATACCCAAGAAGGGCCAGTGTGCTTCCCTGGGATCACTAAAGAAAAAAATCAACTCATTCTAGTTTGACTAATGTCATTGCATTCTGAAACTTAATAAACTGTATTTTTACTCCTTTACCGTATTTTGTATTACTTGCTTTACAAATTTATTAATTTTTACATGGTATTAATTTAATTTACCAATAAAAAACATCCAAAGAAGTTGAACTTAGTGAATGTATATAGAATTAAGAGTCATACTCTAGACCCCAAGGGCCGGATCAGAGCAAGAAGATTGAGGCAGGTTGATGAAAGTGCAGAGTTGTAGCCCATCTTTATTTAAAATGCTGATACTCTGTTCGTTGTGAATTTTTTGCATTAATTTTGATTTTTTAAAATATTGCATGAAATGTGATTTTTCTTGGTCACTGAATTGTGTGATGGTCCCTTAAATTTAGTTGTCAAGGGGATTTGCTTGCACCTAGTCCTAACCCTACTAGACTTCCCCTTGTGTGTGTGCTAAGTCACTTCAGTCGTGTCTGACTCTTTGAGACCCCGTGGACTGTAGCCTGCCAGGCTCCTCTGTCAATGGGATTTCCCAGGCAAGAATATGGAAGTGGGCCATTTCCTCCTCCAGGGGATGTTTCCAACTCTGGAACTGAACCACGTCTCCTGCATTGGCAGGTGGATTCTTTACCACTGAGCCACCTGGGAAGCACTTTTTAAGTAAATACTGCAGAGTTTATCATCCTTGGCACTGCTGACATCTGAAGCTGGCTCATCTTTGCAGTGGGGTCTATTCTCTATGAGAGATGGACTATTTCCTGCCATATCAGTAAACAAGGAGGTCACAATCATTGGCAATTGCAGCCCTCCAATGTGAGTTGGTGAGCCCTAAAGACACTCTGGAAGGAGAAAAATACCTTCTGGCAGCCATCAGACTATACCCATTCCCTACGGTGAGCCCTGTAGGAACTCATATGTAAAGATGTGAGAGCTGGGTCATAAAGAAGGTTGAGTGCTGAAGAACTAATGGTTTCTAGTTGTGATGCTGGAGAAGACTCTTGAGAGTCCCTTGGACAGAAAGAGGATCAAACCAGTCAATCCTAAAAGAAATCAACCCTGAATAACCATTGGAAGGACTGAAGCTAAAGCTGAAGCTCTAGTACTTTGGCCACCTGACACAAATAGCCAACTCATTGGAAAATACCCTGATGCTGGGAAAGATTGAGAGCAGGAGAAGAATGGGGAGACAGAGGATGAGATATTTGGATGGCATCACCAACCCAATGGACATGAGTTTGAGCAGACTCTGGCAGATAGTGAAAGACAAGAAAGCCTGGTGTGCTGCAGTTCATGGGGTCACAAAGAGTCAGACACGACTTAGTCACTGAAAAACAACAACAGTGAGCCCCAAGGACGTTCAGGAATGTGAAAAACACAGGAAACTGGCCCGGGATAGGTGAGGTGCCTATGAAAGGAAAGATTTCAGTAAGCCCAGATTCTTGTATCTTCCCACTCACAGAAAAGCCCTGAATTCCTTTACTTGGGATATTTGGTTTTCTTTAATTAATAATAATCTTTTGATGTTCAGACTACCTGCCCTTGTTAACAAAACTTCTATATAACCTATATAACCTGTTTCCTCCCCTCACCTTCACTGAGTCATTTGCTCAAGGCCACTTGAGATGCTGCCTCCTGGGCTTCATTTAATTCAATTCAGTCACTCAGTTGTGACCGAATCTTTGTGACTCCATGGACTGCAACACGCCAGGCTTCCCTGTCCATGACCAACTCCCAGAGCTTTCTCAAACTCATGTCCATCCAGTCAGTGATGCCATCCAACCATCTCATCCTCTATAATCCCCTTCTCCTCCTGCCTTCAATCTTTCCCAGCATCAGGGTCTTTTCCAATGAGTCGGTTCTTCTCATCAGGTGCCCAAAGTATTGGAGTTTCAGCTTCAGCATCAGCCCTTCCAATGAATATTCACAACTAATTTCCTTTAGGATGGACTGGTTGGATCTCCTTACAGTCCAAGGGAATCTCAAGAGTCTTCTCCAACACCACAGTTCAAAAGCATCTATTCTTCGGCACTCAGCTTTCTTTATGGTCCAAATCTCACATCCATACATGACTACTGGGAAAACCGTAGCTTTGACTAGATGGACCTTTGTCAGTAAAGTAATATCTCTGCTTTTTAATATGTTGTCTAGGTCTGTCATAGCTTTTCTTCCAAGGAGCAAGCATCTTCCACCAAATAAAACCTAAGTCTCAACTTTTAGTTTGTGACTATTTTTTATCCCTGGCCTTGACCCACTGGACATTATAGCACATCTCCCCTTCCTCCAGTTGTAACAATCAAAAATGTCTCCAAAAAGTCCCAAGTGTCCTTTGAAGGGGTCACTAGTGAGAGCTGTTGGAGTACAGGAATGAAGGACAACCTGACTGGTGCTCCCAAGCTGCAGAGTCACACTCCTTTTGATGGCCCTTAGCACCTGGTCTGGGCTTCCCTGGTGACTCAGAGAGTAAAGAATCTGCCTGCAATGCAGGAGACCAGCGTTTGGTCCCTGGGTCAGGAAGATTCCCTGGAAGAAGAAATGGTTGGGAAGATCCCTTGGAAAAGGGAAGGGCAACCCACTCCAGTATCCTTATCTGGAGAATTCCACGGACAGAGGAGCCTGGCTGGCTACAGTCCATGGGGTCGCAGAGTCAAACACGACTGAGTGACTAGCCCACTAACTAACACTAGAACCTAGTCCATGTCTTGGTGAGAGCGCTGACATTTCTCTGTGTGTCTTGCCACTAAGCACCATGGAAACTCTTCAAAGAGACTAGCAACAGATCTGTACTCTCAAAACTAGCACAAGAGTTGAGACACAGAAGGCCATAGGTAACTATTAAATAGCTCTTTGAAAGCTGGCATTTACTGGGTCTTTACTGCGTGGCAATTGCGGTCAGTTGCCCTACTCAGAGGATGTTATTTAACTCTCTGAGCCATCCCAAGAGGTGCATGTGTGTGTGTTAAGTTAAGTAGCTTCCATCATGTCTCAATCTGCAACCCTATGGACACCAGCCCACCAGGCTCCTCTGTCCATGGGATTCTCCAGGCAGGAATACTGGAGTGGGTTGCCATTCCCTCCTCCAGGGGATCTTCCTGACCCAGGGATTGAACCCTGGTCTCCTGTATTGCAGGCAGGTTCTTTACCACACAGCAACGCTATTATTTCAACTTTTCTCTAAGTGTGACGGTTGCATGAGTGCTTCAGTCATGTGCCACTCTTTGCACTCCCATGACTATAGGCCTCCATGCTCCTGTGCCCGTGGACTTTTCCAGGCAAGAATACTGGAGGGGGTTGCCATTTCCTTCTTCAGGGCATCTTCTCAACCCAGGGGTCAAACCCATGTCTCTTGCATCTCTGTTGGCAGACAAATTCTTTACCATTAATGCCATCCGGGAAGCCCATTCTAAGAGGTGGATCCATCATATTGCAGGAAAGTGATGTGTAAAGGGTTGGATGGAAAGACAAACATTGGAAGCCTAAGGTGAGTGACCTTGGATGAGTCATACAACCATTCTGAGCCTCAGTCTCCCCTCTATCAGATGGAGTGGGTGTGAGTTTATCTGCCCTGATCCCTCTTTGTGAGACTCATTCACGTATGTAATGAGATAACACATGTGAAGAATAACAGGAAACCTGCCGTATATTCTGCAAAGGAGGCTGCTCAGGGTTCCCCAGTTTTCACTGCACTTGTTTCCACATCCTCACACTTCATGTTAACATGAGAGGTTTTTACTGCTCACCTTATAGAGAAGGACTGAATTCAACTTTAGGACAAATGAGGTATGGTTTACTATTCAACTTAAACATGTGTGAGCCTAGTCACTCAGTCATATCCAACTTTGTGCAACCCTGGGGACTACAGGCTGCCAGGCTCCTCTAAGGGATTCTCCAGGGAAGAATACTGTAGTGGGTTGTCGTGCCCTCCTCCAGTTGGGCCCTCCTCCTACCCAACCCATGTCTCCCGCATTGCAGGCAGGTTCTTTACTGTCTGAGCCACGAGGGAAGACCAAGAATACCGAAGTGGGTAGCCTATCCCTTCTCCAGGGGATCTTCCCAATTCGGGAGTCAAACCAGGGTCTCCTGCATTGCAGGCAGATTTTTACCAGCTGAGCTACCAGGGAAGCCCATCAACCTAAACATAAATACACATATTTTCTTTTCCTTTAACTTTGGCTACTTTGTCTAATTAATTGCTTGTGTTTTTTAATTATACTTGTTGCTATGTATAACAGAATCACCATAACTAGTGTTCATTAAGTATTATAAAGAGTTATTTTTAAATAAATGCATACACCAAACTCCCACTGGCTATCTATTTTACATATGGTAATGTACATGTTTCAATACCATTCTCTCAAACCATCCCACCCTCTCCTCCCACTTATCCACAAGTCTGTTCTTTATGCCTGTGTCCCCTTCACTGCCCTGAACATGGGATCATTGGTACCATCTTTCTAGATTCCATTGATATGCATTAATATATGATATTTGTCTTTCTCTTTCTAACTTACTTCACTCTTATAAAAGGCTCTAGGTTCATCCACCTCATTAGGACTGACTCAAATGCATTCTTTTTATAGCAAAGTAATATTCCATTGTGTATATGTACCACAACTTCCTTATTCATTGGATGGGGGGTGGGGGTGGGAGCCCCTGGCGTTCAGGAGGGAAGGGACACATGTATGCCTATGGCCGATTCATGTTGATGTATGGCAAAAGCCATCACAATATTGTAAAAAATTCTCATCCAATAAAATAAATTAAAACAAAAAAAGCATAAATTCGTATTTGGAAACCATTTAAATACATCAAGGAAGCTTTTTAAAAACTGAGAGGTATTATGTAACAATCTAAATGGGAAAATAGCTTCAGAAAAAATAGGTACATGTGTATGTATAACTGAATCCCTTTGCTGCACACCAGAAACAAACACATTGTTAATGAACTACACTGCAAAAGAAATTGAGATATAATTAATGTATAACATTGTGTAAGTTTGAGGTATACAATGTGCTGATTTGATCTATTTATATATCGCAATATGGTTACCACTTCTTAGGGAAATTAAACGAATAGTCTTATTTAGGCTTCAGAGACAAAGCAGAGCAGGCTTCTGACCTTGCTTCTAACCTGCCTGGACACTGCCCTGACTGGGAGTGATGGTGATGATGATGAACCTGCTGTGAGTGCAAGACTTTCAGCAACTTAGATAAGGTGAGGGAGAAATCTTGAGGTTGTTGAGCCCTTGGAGGGGGCCTGGCCAACCAAGCCCCAGGCTTGGCAACATCCCAAGTTTTACACAACAAAACAAACAGCATTAACATGAAACCAGAACCTTAATTTGGTCACAGATTGATGATAATATCAGTTTCTGACTATCCTGGGATTATAAGCAGGAAACCACCCCACACCACCACCACCACAACTGCAGTCTTGGAAATCTCACCCAAGGAGCAGACACGCTGCCTGGGACCCTTTCCCAGTTGGGATTCCAAATGTGCTGTGACACAGGGCTTCCCAGCGCTATTTAAGTCTGGATGTTGGTCAGAACCCAATTTGGTGATTCTCTGGTCTTTCTATTTCTCTTTTCAAAAGTTAGCAAGATAATTCTCTAAGAAATATTGATATTATTTATTTGTATATGAGAGTGGCTTATTTTATTAACAAATCCTTTGAACCTGAGACGAAAGTGAAGCCTTTCAGCAAAACACTGTAGTGTTTGCTAATAACGCCTCTACTGTATCACATAATTGTCTCTTTTTGTGTGTGTAGTGGGAATCGTGTTTCAACAACTCTGAAGTTTATAATGATATTACTGCCTATAACCACTATGCTGTTATAAGCACTATCTTGTTCACCTACCGGTTGTTACCAATCCAGGTTCTTGGACTCATTGAATTGAAATTCATTCAGTCATGTCTGACTCTTTTGTGACCCCATGGAATTCCAGGCCAGAATACTGGAGTGGGTAGCCTTTCCCTTCTTCAGGGGATCTTCCCAACCCAGCGATCGAACCCAGGTCTCCCGCATTGCAGGCGGATTCTTTACCAGCTGAGCCACAAGGGAAACCCAAGAATACTGGAGTGGGTCATCAGAAACTGAGAAGAGGTCAGACAAAAAATTCAAGCAAGGCTTTATTGGGACTCGTGCTGCAGCATTACTCAGCCATAAAAAGGAACAAAATTGGGTCATTTGTAAAGACTTGATTGGAGCAAGAGTCTAGCATACAGAGTGAAGTAAGTCAGGAAGAAAACCTTGCATATTAATACATATATGTAGACTCCAGGAAAATGGTACAGATGAACCTATTTGCGGGGCAGGAACAGAGAAGCAGATGTAGAGAACGGATGAGCAGACATGGAGGTGGGAAGGATGTTCCTGGTGTTCAGTTGCTAAGTCGTGTCCAATTCTTTGTGACCCTATGGACTGCAGTACACCAGGCCCCTCTGTCTTCCACTGTCTCCTGGAGTTTCCTCAAATTGATGTCCATTGAGTCAGTGATGCAATCCAACCATCTCATCCTCTGCTATCCCCTTCTTTTGCCTTCAATCCTTCCCAGCATCAGAGTATTTTTCAGTGAGTCAGCTCTTCACATCACGTGGTGAAAGTATTGGAGCTTCAAGCTTCAGTATCATTTCTTCCAATGAATATTCAGGGTTGATTTCCTTTAGGATTGACTGGTTTCATCTCCTTGCTGTCCAAGGGACTCTCAAGAATCACCTTAAATCCCCCTTAGTGTAAATGGGGATATTTAAACTGATGTGACCACGAGACACACCTTCATTTTGGGCTCTGCACTCACTACCCCTGGTGGCTGTGCCACTTCACACTCTTTCCACGGCAGGCAATTTCTCACGATGGGACTTTTCCCCTTGAACTAATTATACAGACTTCTCTGTCTCTCTGCTTGAGATTCACACTTGAAACATGGAGATTTCCTCAACTTTTTCTGAATCTGCACCATTGGTGGTGGGTTGATGCTCAGTCATCAAGTCCAACCCTTTGCAACCCTCCATCGACTATAGCCTGCCAGGCTCCTCTGTCCATGAAATTTTCCAGGCTAGAATGCTGGAGTGGTTGCCATTTCCTCCTCCAGGGGATCTTCCCCACCTAGGGATCCATTGAACCTGAGTTTCGTGTGTCTCCTGCATTGCGGGTGGATTCTTTACCACTAGTGCCATCTGAATATTATCATTGCTAACTGCAACTGCACAGATCACCAACGCTGAAATTTAGAGTGCTTTGCTGCAATCTGGTTTAGTCTGCCGTAGTCTCAAAATATTTGTAATGTAGCTACCTGTTGCTGCCTACAAGAAGGTGGAGACCTGACATCTTCCATCTCTCTTGGCACTATGGGTTTATGGTGATGGGAGTAATTACACCACCCTGCTTTCTCACAGGAGAAGAACAAATTCCAAGTTAATGGTACCTGACAAAGTGCTCTGCAACAGATAAGAAATCAATGAATCTGACTTTCTGTGTATTATCATCTCATACATCTTTCCACCCTGCATATATGCATGACACTGTTTAACCATTTTTGCAAACACATAGATATAGCCTACAAATGTCCCTGTAAACCATAAAGCATCAGACAAACACAGGTTATTACATGCTTACAGGTGCCATCTCTGATGGTAGCATCAGATAATCCAATTTAGTCAGTTCCAAGAAATTCCTCCCAGATAATCTCATTTTTTTTTCTGGCTAGAGCTTGCTGAGGAAAGTCTTCTTCACGGCTTCCTTCAGCTCCTTGTTCCTGAGACTGAAGACGATGGGGCTCAGGAAGGGAGTGAGGACCGTGTAGGTGATGCCCATCAGCGTGTCTCCTTCCAGAGACTGGGGACCCTTGGGCTTGAGGTAGATGACAGAGGCAAAGCCGTAGTGCACGACCACCACGGTGAGGTGGGACGCACACGTGGAGAAGGCTTTGTGCCGGCCCTCGGCTGAAGGGATCCTCAAGATGGCGGCCACGATGAAGGCGTAAGAGAGCAGGATGAGGAGACCACAGCCCAGCAGGGCAGTGATACACACCAGGCCCACGCCCTTGGCGACTATTTGCACTTCAGTTCCACAGGCCAACTTCACTAGCGGAGGCACATGGCAGAAGAAATGGTGAACCTCATTGAGACCACAGAAAGGGAGGCGGAAAACGATAGATGTCACCAGCAACCCCATGACTGAGCCTCCAGCCCAGGACCAGGCCACCAGGCAGGCGCAGCCCCGGGGGCTCATGAGCACGTTGTAGCGCAGGGGGTGGCAGATGGCCACGTAGCGGTCGTAGCCCATGACGGTGAGCAGGAAGGAGTGGGTGAAGCCGGGCGTGAAAGAGAAGAACATCTGGCTGGCGCAGGCCCTGAAGGAGATGGAGCGGCCGGTGGAGAGCAGGTCGGCCAGCACGCGCGGGGTGATGGCGAAGGTGTAGAGGACCTCGGAGGTGGAGAGGGCGCACAGGAGGAGGTGCATGGGGGTGTGGAGGCTGCGCTCGCTCCAGACGGCGGCCATGACGAGCAGGTTCCCCAGCAGCGTGAACAGGTACATCAGCAGGAAGAGCAGGAAGAACATCAGCTGAAGGTGGGGGAAGGTGGAGAAGCCGCTGAGGATGAATTCAGTCACTGCTGAGAAGTTGGCTCCCTGCATGGAGACTGTACCCGAAGTAACATGTGATATGGAGAAGTCAGCTACTGGACGGAGGGAGGTTGTCAGCTTCCATCACTCCTGGCTCTGCCCCAGGGGCTGCTCCTGATAAATGACAGGTGACATTAGCTGAGTTCCTACTCTGGGCCTCCTACAGTTTAATCTCATCAGTGTAGTGGGGGAGGTGCTGTTTTGATCATTCTCTTGAGTATCTTGAGACTACCCATTGAGAAAATTGGAAACCGTCTAAGAAACTTGTTTATGGTAAAGCTTTCAAAATGGCAGAACCCGTGACTGGCTGTCCCCAAAATTGCTACCTTTCTATCCCCAATGGCACCCCACTCCGGTACTCTTGCCTGGAAAATCCCATGGACGGAGGAGCCTGATAAGCTGCAGTCCATGGGATCGCTAAGAGTCAGATACGACTAAGCGACTTCACTTTCACTTTTCACTTTCATGCACTGGAGAAGGAAATGGCAACCTGCTCCAGTATTCTTGCCTGGAGAATCCCAGGGATGGGGGAGCCTGGTGGGCTTCCGTCTATGGGGTCGCACAGAGTCGCACACGACTGAAGCGACTTAGCAGCAGCAGCAGCAGCACTTTGCCTCCAAAAATCAAAATGTTCCTTCACCAGAGCTTCCTTCCCCTGCTGCTCTGCCCTTCTGCTCCCTTCTGATAAATCCTGTTCTTCCCAGAGCTTCAGACACCACAAGATCCCTACCACATGGCTACAACACTTGGGACCAGTGCACTTCTTTAACTTAACATGCATCAGATTCTTCCTCCGGAGTTATCAGTGCAAGGCACCTGAGGCAAGACACTGTGTAGAAATAATGTTCTCGTTGTTTTCCTGATTCCATGAGGACCATGTATGGGTTCTGAGGCAATGCAACATAGTCATCTGACAAACGGATGAGAGAGTCGGTTGATAGACTTCAAATCCCTGCTCTACCCACACTGTGTGAAACAGCAATTTCCTCACCTATTTGCACCTCCATTTCTCTCCATCTGCCTCAAAGAGCTATTATGAGAATTAAATGAATTATTCTTGAACTGTGATCTGGAAAACAATAGGAGCTATCTATAGTAAATGAGAAAATGTACCTGGTCTGTGCTCAGTAAAACTTCAGTTTAATGAGCTTTCAATGTCTCTTTATAAATAACTTGCTTGTTTTTACGTGGTCTTTTAAAATTAGGAATGTCAAGTTTAAAAGGCAGTAAACCACTAATCTACTTTATGTGTCTATAGATTTGCCTGCTCTAGGCAAGTCATCTAAATGCAAGCATACATTATGTGGGCTTTGGGATCTGGTGTCTTTTACTCACCATGTTGTTTTAGAGATTCATCCATGTTGCAGCAGGTATGAAAACTTCATTCTTTTTAAGGCCAAATAATATCCCTTTATGGATAAACATGGAGAAGGGCATGGCAACCCACTCCAGTATTCTTGCCTGGAGAATCCCATAGACAGAAGAACCTGGCGGTCTACAGTGCATGGGGTCACAAAGAGTCAGACACGACTGAAGTGACGTAGCACGCATGCACGCATGGATAAACAAGATTTTTTCTGCCCATTCGCCCACTGATGAGCATTTAGATTGCTTTCATTTTTGCACTCTTGTAAATAGTGTTGCTTTGAACCTTTATGTAGGAGTTTAAAACATACGAGTGGTTGCCAGGGGCTGCGGGAAGGGGAGAATGGAGAGTGACTGCTAATGGATATGGAGTTTCCTTTGTGGGTGCTGAGAAGATTCTAAAACTAGTTACAGGAGGTGGTTGCACAATACTGTGAATGTACTAGGTGCCACTGAATTGTATGCTATAAAATGGAGACATGGCAAGTTTTATGTTATGTGTATTTTACCAAAGTGCAAAAAATAGGAAAATGTAATGAATGCTCTATTCAGTGGGCTCATGTCCTAGATGAAACTCTTATGGTCTGAGAGCAACCCAAACTGGGGGAACCAGACACTTGGGAGAATGGAGGCTGCATTCTCCCAAACATCCCTGGTTTCCAGGGTTTCTCAGCCTCCCTTCCTTGGAGTCCTTTGCATCTTCCCCTCAATTTTGGGTCAGCACCTGCTGTATGCCCCCAGGATGGTAGCTGTAACAGTCCCATTCAGTCCTGATACTCTGAGATCACAGAACGGGTGGGTCAAGGTCAATGATTAGAAACAAGAGCCTTCAAGAAGAGACTGAATGGATGAGACTGGGATCATGTGAGCTGTGCTCTCAACTTCCTGAAGCTCTCCAACAGCTAGTGCAAGGTTTCTCAATATTTGGTGCCAGATCATCCATTGCTTTGGGGGGGGGGGCTCTCCTGTGTACTATGAGGTGTTTAGCAGCATCGCTGACCTCCACCAGCTGGATGCCAGTAGCCCCGCTCAGGAGTGACAACCAAAATTATCTCCAGACATTGCCAGTGTCCCCATGGGGAGGCGGGCAAAGTCATCCCAAGTTGAGAACCAATGATCTAGAGAGCACAGTTGTAATTCCTTAACCACTCTTTCTGCCAAATTGAGGTTCTTCTCCTTCTCCAACTGACCAACACCTGTTCATTTTTAAGACTCAGCTTAAGTGTCACCTTCTCTGCATAGCCTTCCTGGACATCTCTTTCCAAAACAGATCTAGTCATTCATTCCTGGGTGCTTCCAAAACAACTCCTGAGTGAATCTTAAAATCCTTGCTTCTAACTTTTTCATGGCCATCATTATAATGTGTTGTCTTAGAGATTCAAGTGTCTCTGGCACTGGATTTTGAGTTATTGCTGAGAATAGCTACTCTTTATGGGATGTTGGCACCTGTGCTCATGTGTGTCTTATTAAACCATTATCCTAATACTATGAGGCACCTGCTTTGATCCCTGTTTTACAGAAGTGGTTCAGTTGGTAAAGAATCTGCCTGCAATGCAGGAGACCTAGGTTCAGTCCCTGGGTCGGGAAGATCCCCTGGAGAAGGAAATGACAACCCACTCCAGTATTCTTGCCTGGAGAATTCCATGGACAGAGGAGCCTGGCAGGTTATAGTCCATGGGATTGCAAAGAGTCAGACACAACTGTGTGACTAACTTTCACTTTACAGAAGTGGCATTTGTATCCACAGAGGATACATAGCTTTGCCAAGGGACCAGGGCTCCTGAGTGGGGGAGCCTGGATCTGAACCGACATCTGAATGACCCCAAAACCTGTCTTCTGCTCACTTCTCCGTTATACTTGTCAGTTACTGGTGGCTGCTAATGAATGTTAGAGCTACTCCCCAGGACCAGGGAGTTTTTAGCTTCACCATACCAGACCATCCACAGACTCCCTCTGTTTATTAATTAAGATCCATAGTCATAAAGGTAGAAAGAGAGAAACTATAAGAAGAGAAGAGCTCACCACATCCTGGGGAGGTGGCCCAAGACTTAATATACACCTTCTGGGATGGCAGGGATACAGAACACAGCTAAGATGGTTTCTGTTCATTCTGGGAAGCTGTAGAGACAGTAGAGATTGGTGGTTGTCAGGGACTCAGGACGAGAGAGGAAGGAATGAAGAAACTCCAGTTCCATTAGGTGGAACTCCATTTTTCTTAAGCTGATGAAACAATTGTGTATGATACTATGGTGAATATATGACGTTCCCCTTTGTCAAAACTCATGGGTTGAACAGCAGCAAGAGTGAACCCTAAGGTAAACTGTGGGCTTTGGTTATTAATAATGTGCCACTACTGGTTCAGCAACTGTAACCCGGTCACTTACTAATGCCGGATGTTAGTAACAGGGGAAACTGAGTTCAGGGGGAGTGAGGGTATGTGGAAATCCTCTGCACTATCTGCTCAATGTTCTGTGAACCTAAAACTGCTCCAAGAAGTAAAGTCTCTTAATTTTTTTAAAGCAAAACAAAAGCCTTAGAACCCTGATGGGTTTGAGTTCAGGATGGCAGAGAGGTGGACTGACGTCTCTTGGCATTGATCCACCAGGAGAACACTTAGGGGCTCCTCGGCAATTAAACTGAACAGCCCCAGAGAAGGAGTGTGACCCAGCACTTAAAAGAACTCACAGAGGGGCCAGTCCCGTCTCAGAACTCAGAGGTCAAACCCACACGTACCACTGCAGCAGGGTTTTCCCACTTAGCATCAGGAACATTAGGGGCTGATCATTTTCCATGGTTGGGGGCTGCCCTGGGCATTAGAAGATGTTGAGCAGCATCCCTGTCACTCTCTAGATACCAGTAGCATCTCCAGCTGTGACAATCAGAGGCATCTCAGGCATTGCACAGGGTCCTCTGGGGAGGAGAACCGCCCCTGGTGGAGAACCACAGGCTAGGTCTGTGTTACATCCAACTTGCCTTACCTGTCTGCCCCCATCCTGGCTCTCTCTGCTCACGAAGCTGTGTGTTCCCCTCTCTGCATCCCCTCCTTCCCATCTCAGCCACCTGCTGCCTCCCTTTATCCTCCCTATTTTCATCCTTGACTCCTTACCATCACAGCACCTGTCCACCTTGGTGCCTCCCTAATACTTTACAATCACAGGGGGTGGCTGGATCTTAAATCAGTTTGTCTCTTTTCTCTGCCTCCCTGCAATCAATTCACCTTTGGCTTTTGGCTAGAACAGAGAGGGGAGAGCGGGTAAAAGTCAGACGAGTGTTTTGGGTAGAGTGGTGTATCTTATCACAGCACCTCTGTTTCCTCACCTGTCCTGCAAAGCAATCGTCACATTACTTTGAAGCCAAGAAGTGGAGCCCTGACTTCACTTTCCACCCAATAGATTTAAATTACACAAAGGGTTTTGTAAGCAGTGTACCTTCTCTGAGTCTGTGATTGCTGGTTCCTCAGGTCTCTCCTGGTCAAGTGGGAGGGAGGGAAGGTGACTCACTTGGGACTCCAGGCTCTGCACCTGCTTCTGTCTCACTCCAGCTGGAGTCTCTGGTTTGCTGTTCTCCTGCAGGCAAAGGCTGTATGAGCGAGGGCTGCAAGGCAAGGAAACTGCCACCCTGAGTAGTCAGGTGGGGGGTTTACTGAGCCTCACCTCCATTATTTATGCTGCCTCTGCTCCCTGCCTGCTGCCATCTCCCCCTGTGGTCCCACTGTCCCTTCATCTGCCCTCTGGTTACAGAGATGCTGGGACCCCTGGAGACCCTGGGAGTCATCAGGCAACCTCAGGGAGACTGTCTTCACTTTCCCTCCCTCCCTGCCTGTCAAGGGTGAGTCAATTACCTTAGCGTCTCAGTGGCTTGAGCAGAGTCTAGTGCTCTACAAATCTGGAATCTGTAGCCCTGGCTCCTGGCTTTGGCAGGAGAGCAGCTCTGACCTCACCCACTGGGGCTGAGGGAGCTTCCGTGTGTGCCTTTCTACTCTATTTCTTCTCCATTCATATCACGTGCCCAATTCAGTGTCCTTTAAAAGTTCTTTTAATCAATAAACAAATATCTTTCTTCTTCTTATGATTGAGATGCTACAAATAAGGTAAGAAGTCATGCAATGGCCAGCCATGTGGTCACAATGATGACTGTGATGGGCATCTTTACAGACCTTTGTGTGAATGAGACATTAGAACAAACACAAACCCATAAAATAAGAGTACTGTCATGATTTTATTTTTTTAAGCTCTTTTTGGCTTTGTTTTATTTTCAAGGTGAAATTCACATAACTTAACCATCATCTCTATCTAGTTCTAGAATATTTTCATCACCCCTCAAATGGAAGACACTATCCCATTAGCAGTCCTCCTCTCCCAGCCCCCGGCAACCACTTATCTGCTTTCTGTCCCTGTGGATCTGCCTGATCTGAACATCTCATATAAATAGCATCATACAATACAAGGGTCTGGCTTTTTCACTCAGCATAATATTTTTGAGAGTCATCTGTCATGTAGCATGCATCGGTGCTTCATTCTTTTTAATAACAGAATAATGAATTTCTTTTGTGGTCCAGTGTTTAAGAATTCACCTTGCAAAGCAGGGGACACGGGTGTGATCTGGGAAGATTCACGTGCTGAAAGACAGCTAAGTCTGGGTGTCACAACTACTAAGCCTGCATTCTGGAGCCTGTGAGCTGCAACTGAAGCCCATGTGCCCTAGGGCCCAAGCTCTACAACAAGAGAAGCCACAGCAATGAAAAGCCCATCCACTGCAACTGGAGAGTAGCCCCTACTCGCTGCAGCTAGAGAAAGACCACATACCGCAGTGAAGACCCAGTACAGCCAAGAATAAACAAAAACAACACCTTAGACCACAGTGCAGTTCTAGGAAAATTTATGGTAAAGTCAATGGAGAGTACTGGAGCCAAAGTCCTCAGAAATCCACTGAGTTCAGACTTTGGCCTCAGTGTGAATGCAGTGGTGATTTCAGGAGGTAAATCATTTACTTTCTCGATAATTGTAGACCTAAGAATTGCATTCTCAGGGCACATCACATACATTCACATAAGCAGGACCAAATCAATACTTTGAAAACTTCTTCGTCAATTTGGTCTCATCAGTCTAACTACATGGTGTTCTCAGCTTGGAGAATGAATGCACCATTTTTCCTTTTTCTTATTTGTTTGAAAATGCAGTTGATTCTCCTCATTCATGGTGTGTGTGTGCATGCTAAGTCACTTCAGTTGTCTCCAATTTTTTGCAACCTTATGGACTCTAACCCTCCAGGCTCCTCTGTCCATGGGATTCTCCAGGCAAGAATATTGGACAGGATTGCCATGCCCTCTTCCAGGGGATCTTCCTGACCCAGGGATTGAACCCATGTCTCTTACGTCTCCTGCGTTGGCAGACAGATTCTTTACACAGTAGGTATGTCAGGAAGCAACAGTTAGAAATGGGCATGGAACAACAGACTGGTTCCAAATAGGAAAAGGAGTACGTCAAGGCTGTATATTGTCACCCTGTTTATTTAACTTCTATGCAGAGTACATCATGAGAAACACTGGACTGGAAGAAGCACAAGCTGGAATCAAGATTGCCAAGAGAAATATCAATAACCTCAGATATGTAGATGACACCACCCTTATGGCAGAAAGTGAAGAGGAACTAAAGAGCCTTTTGATGAAAGTGAAAGAGGAGAGTGAAAAAGTTGGCTTAAAGCTCAACATTCAGAAAACTAAGATCATAACATCCAGTCCCATCACTTCATGGCAAATAGATGGGGAAACAGTGGAAACAGTGTTAAACTTTATTTAGGGGGCTCCAAAATCACTGCTGATGGTGACTGCTGCCATGAAATTAAAAGACGCTTACTCCTTGGAAGAAAAGTTATGACCAACCTAGATAGCATATTCAAAAGCAGAGACATTATTTGCCACCAAAGGTCCGTCTAGTCAAGGCTATGGTTTTTCCAGTGGTCATGTATGGATGTGAGAGTTGGACTGTGAAGAAAGCTGAGCACTGAAGAATTGATGCTTTTGACTGTGGTGTTGGCGAAGACTCTTGAGGGCCCCTTGGACTGCAAGGAGATCCAACCAGTCCATTCTGAAGGAGATCAACCCTGGGATTTCTTTGGAGGGAATGATGCTAAAGCTGAAACTCCAGTACTTTGGTCACCTCATGCGAAAAGTTGACTCATTGGAAAACACTCTGATGCTGGGAGGGGTTGGGGGCAGGAGGAAAAGGGGACGACCGAGGATAAGATGGCTGGATGGCATCACAGACTCGATGGACGCGAGTCTGAGTGAACTCCGGATGTTGGTGATGGACAGGGAGGCCTGGCGTGCTGCGATTCATGGGGTCGCAAAGAGTCGGACACGACTGAGTGACTGAACTGAACTGAACTGAACTGATGTTCTATAAAATGAGCACAAACCCTGAGCAGATGAATACTTAGCCAAAGCTCTCAGGGGAAAAACAGGATTGGGTTCCAGTGAGCCTCTGATTACAACATTTTTGCCAATGGATCAACACATAATTTGTATCATGTCTGTTTCTGTTTAAAAGTACTTTATTTAATGAACTTGTTTACAAAACAAAAACAGACTCACAGGCTTAAAGAATGAACTTATGGCTGCCGAGGGGAAGGATAGGGAGAAGGGTGTTTGGGGTCAACATGTGCACACTGCTATATTTAAAATGTATAACCAACAAGATCCTACTGTATAGCATGGGGAACTCTGCTCAATGTTTTGTGGCAGTTTTGTGGATGTGGATTAGAGGAGAGAGTTTGGAGGAGAATGGATACATACACATGTATGTCTGAGTCACTTCACTGTCCTTCTGAAACTGTCACAACGTTGTTAATCGGCTATGCGTGCTAAGTTACTTCGGTCATGTCCAACTCTGCAACCCTATGGACTGTAGCCTACCAGGCTCCTCTCTTGTATATCCTGCATTGGCAAGTGAGTTCTTCACCACTAGCACCACCTGGAAAGCCTACAGTTGGGTAAAATCACAAATCTAACACAAAGCCTATTTTATAATGAAGTGTTGAATATTTCATGTAATTTATTAAATACTGTTCTGAAAGTGAAAAATAGAATGGCTTTATGGGTACAGAATGGGTGTACATGTATCAGTTGGTTACACAAATTCACAAATACTGAATCAGTGAATATTTTGCAAATCTGCTATTATCATAGATTCACAGGATGTTACAAAACCAATACAGTATTGTAAGGTAAAATAAAGTAAAAATAAAAATTAATTAAAAAAACAAAGATGTGAGGTCCAATGTATCTTTCCTTCAACTTCTCCTAAAGCTGACATCTTACAAAGTGATAGTCAACTGACATTGGTATTGAATACCATGCATGTAATTATATGTCATATGGTGAGTAGATTCATGAGTACACACCATTTTACTTTTTCTTATTTTGGGTCTTAAATTTTTAACTCTTTTAAAACAATGTTGAGGTGTGCAATGTGATGATTTAACATACATTATGAAATGACAACCAACAACCAAGATAATTAAAACATCACAGCGTTCACCTCACATAGTTAGCTTTCTGTATGGCAAGAATATTTAAGTATAAAATTCAAGTATAAAATACACTACTGAAATATATTGCAAGAATATAACACACTAAAGTTAATACATTGACTGTAGACACACTGTTGGGCACTTACTCTTCTTAGAAAGTTTGTAGCCTTTGACTAACATCACTATTCAACACACACACACACACACACACACACACACACACGCACAGAATCATTTTAAGAATAGAACAATTGAGTAGTTCTTAAGGCAGTGTCTCTTTCTATTGACTATATCACATCCAGAGATAAAATTGCCCTCTATCTCCATATTTTCCTCCTCCTTCCTTCCTTCTCTCCTAACCTACACACAGCTGTCAGTCATCTTTAAAAAGAAATATCCTTCAGTATCAAATCTCTCTTCAAGATGATAAGGAGTCATAAAATGGAAACTACTCTGCTTTATTACTAGTAGCTTTTCCCATGAAACCAGATATGTTAGAATCAATGGAAAGTTATATAAAGCATGAACATATTAGATGCTCCATATGCAGTGGCTGTCATTATTGGAGGCCAGAACTTCATTATCTGGGCTTCCCTGATAGCTCAGTTGGTAAAGAATCAACCTGCAATGCAGGAGACCCTGGTTTGATTCCTGAGTCAGGAAGATCCACTGGAGAAGGGATAGGCTACCCACTCCAGTATTCTTGGGCTTCCCTAGTGGCTCAACTGGTAAACAATCTGCCTGCAATGCTGGAGACCTGGGTTCGATCCCTAGGTTAGGAAGATACCCTGGAGAAGGGAAAGGCTACCCACTCCAATATTCTTGCCTGGAGAATTCCTGTATAGTCCATAGGGTCACAAAGAGTAGGATATGGCTGAGCGACTTTCACTTTCACTCCATTATCTGACTGCCACATGCAGCCCAGTGGACAGTGAAGTGCAGATACTCGCTGGTCAAGCCCATCTGGTTTCAGTTCTTGGTTCTACTCCCTTCTTCGAGCCTCACTGTTCTTGGTGAAACAGAATAACTTGGGTCCTCATCAGATGATACAGCTCTAATGACAGAAAGTGAAGAGGAACTAAAGAGCCTCTTCATGAGGGTGAAAGAAGAGAGTGAAAAAGCTGGCTTGAAACTCAATATTAAAAAAAAAAAAACCAAGATCATGGCATCCAGTGCCATCACTTTATGGAAATAGAATGGGGGAAAGTGGAAGCCGTGGCAGATTTTATTTTCCTGGGCTCCAAAGTCACTGCAGATGGTGACTGCAGCCATGAAATTAAAAGACACTTGCTCCCTGGAAGGAAAACTACGACAAACTGAGACAGCATATTAAAAAGCAGAGACATCATTTTGCCAACAAAGGTCCATATAGTCAAAGCAACAGTTTTTCCAGTAATCATGTAAAGATGTGAGAATTAGACCATAAAGAAGGCTGAACGCTGAAGAATTGATGCTTTCAAATGGTGGTGTTGGAGAAGACTCTTGAGAGTCACTTGGACAGCAAGGAGATCAAAACAATCAATCCTAAAGGAATCAGCCCTGAATATTGGATGGACTGATGCTGAAGCTGAAGCTCTAATACTTTGGCCACTTGATGCAAAGAGCTGACTCAATGGAAAATACCCTGATCCTGGGAAAGATTGAGGGCAAAAGGAGAAAGGGGCTGCTGAAATGATTGGACAGCCAACTCAATGGACATGAATCTGAGCAAACTCTGGGAGATAGTGGAGGACAGAGGAGGCTGGTGTGCTGCAGTCCGTGGGGTTGCTAAAAAGTAAGACACAACTTTACAACTGAACAACAATAACCACATGGATATCTTGTATGGTGGGCTCCATGTTGAATTAGAAAGAGTCATGTGTGAGATTTATGGAGGCAAGGTGGTGTGGTCAGTGAGTCAAAAGGCTGAGTAGAGTCTCCCAGAATAATGCTGTGGTAATAGGGAAGCTCAGACTCCAGAGTAAAGCTGCTACTATAGCTGAAGACAGGCTCAGAACCTAGAATGAGTTTGCAGAGATGCAGCCCAGTCTTCCAATAAGGCTTCATGAAGCTGGTGAGGTGAAATCTAAGGCCAGGAGCTCTCTCAAACATTCACAAAGGCTAAATCTGATTTATCTCTCAGCTCTGAACATGTGGAAAGGTAAGTGGAAGCTTAGGGACCCCGTCTCCCTCAGGGCCCCTCTTCTTATTCCTTTAGCCCATACTCTGCACTCTCATACCTTTTACTTTTATTTGGAGTTCTTGGTGGCTTGACTTTTTCTTCATCCTCTTGGAGAACCCCTACTGATTCCTTATGCTGCCAATAAAATACCCCTCCTTTATTATTTTTCAACATCTCCTAGCACACCACCCTTAGTGTGCTTTTATTCTCATGGGTCAGTTCCTCTGACAAAATGAGAGTGTTGTGAAAAGAAAAAATGGCACCTAATTCATCTCTGTGGTCCTGTGACTATTCCAGAGCCTGGTCCTCAAGATGTGTTGAAGGCTATATATATTTCCCTGGAAAGGACGACAGAGTACAATGCCCTGTTATCATACTCCTAGAACCCCTTCTGTGAGTACTTCCTCTGTGTCAGGCACTGTTCACACATTAACTCCTTGAATCCTCACAACAAACTATGAGGTGCAGTCCTATTTTTACCATTGTGTTCCACCAAAGGAAACTGAGGTTAGGTAAATTTGATAATATGCAAGGTCACACAGCCAGAGCTAATCTAAAATGCATGTGTGTTTGTGTGTGTGTGTACGGCCAGGGCACTCAACTCTTACTGGAGGTTGTCATAAGTTATCACATCTCCCCAAAGAGTCTTGGTGCTCTGGACTTGACAGACCAAGGACCTAATATATCTTATGTATTGTACATGCACAGGACTTTCTGTCCTTACTAATTGGTCTTTCACCAAAGGGGAAATTGAAGTTCAGCAAAAACAAGTCACCTGTCCAACTTCACAAACCTGGTTCCAGGATTTAGTTTCAGGCTGTTTAAGGTAATTGCACCACACACACCATAAGAAAGACAACCACGAGCTGGGCATTCAGAGGAAGAACCATGACAGACTGCATAGATGAAACAGCAGGATCTACACATGATTACTTCCTCTTTCTGAGTCCCAGTTTCAACTGAAAAGCTAGTGAGGTTGACAAATTGGCTGCTCCGAGATGTGCTATGAGTTGAGAATTCCTTTTTGAATCTTAGTTATCAAAGAGACCAGAATTTTGCTTTGATGGGACAAAATCATATCCGTAATCCTGGAGTCAAGAGGGAATATTTTTTTTTCCCTGCCTACAGTTATCTGTGTCTTTTCAGAGATATGTTAACATTGGGAACGAACAACGCCTAAGAATCTGAAGATTGCATCAAGATGCTCCATCATAGTCACTAGGATTACTTCCTGTAGAACGGTCATCTGGACAAGGGGATCTGTGAGAAGAAGCAGAGCCCCTGCACCTGACCTATCTCCTCTCCATCCCTGAGACTATATGATAGGTCCTTTTCTTCTCTGACTTCTGGGTACCAGAGACATCAGTGAAGAATGAGTCCATGAAGCCCAGCAATTCTTTTGTTGACAGAATGTATGGCCCTCTCCCAGCTCCTTTCCGACTTTTGTTGAGCTGAGGAAACCTGATATCAATGTACATATGTAAGCCATGTCATGTTCTCCAAAATTTTTTAGATCCGGGACAGACTAATGTCTCATTATAACCATTCTATGGAGTCTGGATGCCAGGTTCTTTTATAGATCAGAGATGAGCCAAGGGAAGGAAACAAAGTAAAAAGGCCATTAATCTTGCAAACATCTACAATGGCAAGCCTCAGGCAAGGGGTGTATTATATCTTCCTTCTGCCATCTACAGGTGGACAGGATTCTGAACAATGGCACTTTAACAGTCAGGCATGGGGCAGGATTCACTGAGGCAGGTCATTGTGTATGATTACAATAACAAGCAATGAAAAGCAAGTGAAAGAAACAGTTCCAACATAGTCAGAATTTGCTTTTCTTTGCAACACTTACAGCACTTGCCCTTATTTATATAGTCACAAAAGCTTATTAAATAATTATTTAATGTGGAAACACTTTAGGCACTAGTATCCAGCAATAACCAAGGACAGAGTGGGCCTGATGACTCAGATGGTAAAGAATCCACCTGCAATGCAAGAGACTGGGGTTTGATCCCTGGATTGGGAAGATCCCAATCTAGAGGAGGAAATGCAACCCATGCCAGTGTTCTCACCTGGGAAATCCCATGGACAGAGGAGCCTGGAGGGCTATGGTCCATGGTGTCACAGAGTCAGACACGACTCAGTCACTAGCACTTTCACTTTCAACACTCATCTTCTTATGGCCCAGTGGGGAAGCTGTCATGTAACCAAAGGTGACATCACAGGTGTGATGAGGAAAACCTAAAAGCCTGTGAGAGCTAACAGTAGACGAGAGACTGGTCTGTGGCTTAACAAAGGCTTCTGGATGGGAGTGATGTCTAAAGTGAGACCTGAAGGGTAAGGAGGTGTGATCCAGGTGAGGTACACAGATGGGAGAGGAGTTTCTAGGAAGAAGAGACAGCAAGCACAAAGGTTAAGAGTGATGTAGGCATGGTGCATTTGGGCACAATGGTATGTCTGGTGAACCCTGAAGGGTTAGATGTAACTGGGGGTTTCTGGAATATGAAACAGGTGGTGTGCTGCAGTCCTTGGGGTCGCAAAGAGTCAGACATAACTGAGCGACTGAACAACAGCAACAACATGCAAAATGTTGAGTTCCCCTCAAAGAGCTTGTCTCCATGGCAATAGGGGTCCATCAATTTTTATTTTATTTGGCTTGAACTTCTTTTTGTAAATTAATTTATTTATTTTAATTGGAGGCTAATTACTTTACAATATTGTAGTGTTTTTTGCCACACATTGACATGAATCAGCCATGGGTGTACATGTGTTCCCCATCCTGAATCCCCCTCCCACCTCCCTCCTCATCCCATCCCTCTGGGTCATCCCAGTGCACCAGCCCCAAGCACCTTGTATCATGCATCGACCTGGACTGGCAAACCATTTCACATATGATAATATACATGTTTCAATGCTATTCTCTCAAATCGTCCCACCCTTGCCTTCTCCCACAGAGTCCAAAAGCCGGTTCTTTACATCTGTGTCTCTTTTGCTGTCTCACATATAGGATCATCATTACCATCTTTGTAAATTCCATATATATATATATATATGTTAATATACTGTATTGGTGGTTTGTTTTTTTCTGACTCACTTCACCCTGTATAATAGGCTCCAGTTTCATCCACCTCATTAGAACTAATTCAAATACCTTCTTTTTAATAGCTGAGTAATATTCCATTGTGTATATGCACCATAGCTTTCTTTTTTTTTTTGTCCTAAAACATTTAATGTTACATTGATAAAATCAACATTTAATCCCAAATTCTATTATTACACAAGCTAAAAAATAGTTTGGTGGCTAGAATACAATATTTTTGTTACCTAACTTTATTATCAATATTCTGTAAGGTGTGCTAAATAATGGTTAACTGATTTTTTGTGATTAAAAGATCTTAAAATCAAGTATTATACATTTTGTGCATACTTTTTGTTATATAAAACAGCAAGAGGGCTGCTTAAACCTTTCCAGAACTTGCCATTAATCTCACTGGCCCTACAATTTGAAGGTAACAGTAACAGCTAGTTCAATGTAGCAATGAGTTTATTTTTTTAATTTATTTATTTTAATTGGAGGCTAATTACTTTACAATATTGTAGTGGTTTTTGCCATATATTGACATGAATCAGCCATGAGTGTACATGTGTTCCCCTTCCTGAACCCCCTCTCTCTTCTCTCTCCCCATCACATCCCTCTGGGTCATCCCAGTGCACCAGCCCGGAGCACCCTGCCTCATGCATCAAAACTTGGCTGGCCATCTGTGAACTTGAAATGTTTACATGAATAGTGGTCTTTCCTCATCTCAGCTGCTCTGAGAAGTGAGAATCAAATCAGGTACACGTGAGAAGTAAGCTTAGATGCTCTGCTTTCTAATAAACAGAGTAGTCTCACTATACCATTTAATACTAGAAATTTAAGTAATTGGTAATTCAAAGAATGTGTGTTGTGTGTGCTGTGTTCAGTCACTCAGTCATATCCCACTCCTTGTGACCCCATGGACCAGGGGGTCTCCGCCAGACTCCTCTATCAGAATTTTCCAGGAAAGAATGCTGGACTGGGTTGCAATTTCTTTCTCCAGAGGATCTTTCCTATTCAGGGATCGAACCCATGTCTCTTGCATCTCCTGCACTGGTAAGTATATTCGTTACCACTAGTGCCATCTGCGTAGCCCAGTGGATTACAAAGCATTTGGAGATGCTAAAAGAAAATATGAAGAGATAACACTCAGATTGATTATATCCTTTGCAGCCAAAAATGGAGAAGCTTTATACAGTCAACAAAAACAAGACCAGGAACTGACTGTGGCTCAGATCATGAACTCCTTATTGCCAAATTCAGACTCAAATTGAAGAAAGTGGGGAAAACCACTAGATCATTCAGGTATGACCTAAATCAAATCCCTTATGATTATACAGTGGAAGTGAGAAATAGATTTAAGGGCCTAGATCTAATAGACAGAGTGCCTGATGAACTATGGACGGAGGTTCATGGCATTATACAGGAGACAGGGATCAAGACCATCCCCATGGAAAAGAAATGCAAAAAAGCAAAATGGCTTTCTGGGGAGGCCTTACAAATAGCTGTGAAGAGAAGAAAGGTGAAAAGCAAAGGAGAAAAGGAAAGATATAAGCATCTAAATGCAGAGTTCCAAAGAATAGCAAGAGATAAGAAAGCCTTCTTCAGCGATCAATGCAAAGAAATAGAGGAAAACAACAGATTGGGAAAGACTAGAGATATCTTCAAGAAAATTAGAGATAACAATGGATAATTTCATGCAAAGATGGGCTTCATAAAGGACAGAAATGGTATGGACCTAACAGAAGCAGAAGATATTAAGAAGAGGTGGCAAGAATACACAGAAGAACTGTACAAAAAAGATCTTCATGACCCAGATAATCATGATGAAGTGATCACTAATCTAGAGCCAGACATCCTGGAATGTGAAGTCAAGTGGGCCTTAGAAAGCATCACTACAAACAAAGCTAGTGGAGGTGATAGAATTCCAATTGAACTGTTTCAAATCCTGAAAGATGATGCTGTCAAAGTGCTGCACTCAATATGCCAGCAAATGTGGAAAACTCAGCAGTGGCCACAGGCCTGGAAAAGGTCAGTTGCCATTCCAATTCCAAAGAAAGGCAATGCAAAAGAATGTTCAAACTACCGCACGATTGCACTCATCTCACGCAATAGTAAAGTAATGCTCAAAATTCTCCAAGCCAGGCTTCAGCAATATGTGAACCGTGAACTCCCTGATGGTCAAGCTGGTTTTAGAAAAGGCAGAGGAACCAGAGATCAAATTGCCAACATCTGCTTGATCATGGAAAAAGCAAGAGAGTTCCAGAAAAACATCTATTTCTGCTTTATTGACTATGCCAAAGCCTTTGACTGTGTGGATCACAATAAACTGTGGAAAATTCTTCAAGAGATGGGAATACCAGACCACCTAACCTGCCTCTTGAGAAATCTGTATGCAGGTCAGGAAGCAACAGTTAAAACTGGACATGAAACAACAGACTGGTTCCAAACAGGAAAAGGAGTACATTAAGGCTGTATGTTGTCACCCTGCTTATTTAACTTATATGCAGAGTACATCATGAGAAACGCTGAACTGGAAGAAACACAAGCTGGAATCAAGACTTCCGGGAGGAATATCAATAACCTCCGATATGCAGATGACACCACCCTTATGGCAGAAAGTGAAGAGGAGCTAAAAAGCCTCTTGATGAAAGTGAAAGAGGAGAGTGAAAAAGTTGGCTTAAAGCTCAGCATTCAGAAGATGAAGATCATGGCATCCAGTCCTGTCACTTCATGGCAAATAGATGGGGAAACAGTAGAGAAAGTGTCAGACTTTATTTTTTTGAGCTCCAAAATCACTGCAGATGGTGACTGCAGCAATGAAGTCAAAAGACGCTTACTCCTTGGAAGAAAAGTTATAACCAACCTAGATAGTATATTCAAAAGCAGAGACATTACTTTGCCGACTAAGGTCCGTCTAGTCAAGGCTATGATTTTTCCAGTGGTCATATATGGATGTAAGAGTTGGACTGTAAAGAAATCTGAGCACCAAAGAATTGATGCATTTGAACTGTGGTGTTGGAGAAGACTCTTGAGAGTCCCTTGGACTGCAAGGAGATCCAACCAGTCCATTCTGAAGGAGATCAGCCCTGGGATTTCTTTGGAAGGAATGATGCTAAAGCTGAAACTCCAATATGTTGGCCACTTGATGCAAAGAGCTGACTCATTTGAAAAGACCTTGATGCTGGGAAAGGTTGAGGGCTGAAGGAGAAGTGGACGACAGAGGATGAGATGGTTGGATGGCATCACTGACTCAATGGACATGGGTTTGGGTGAACTCTGGGAGTGGTGATGGACAGGGAGACATGGCATGCTGCAGTTCCTGGGGTCACAAAGAGTTAGACATGACTGAGTGACTGAACTGTACTGATCTTATTTCAGTGATTGTTTTATAATACATAAATATGTCAAACCACTGCACTGCCTGTAAATATTTTAAATATACTTACAAAAAAAATAGTTGTACAATATCCTATGATATGAACATATTCATAGACATTTGGGTTGTTTCCACTCTGGGGTTCCTATGAATGGCATTGCTGTGAAGGTTTAAAACACGTCCTTTAGTGGATAATACTTATTTGCTGTTCTCTTGAGTCTGTACCTAGATGTGTAATTACTGAATCATAGCGAAGATCTACAATTCACCTGCAATAGATACTGCCAATCAGTTTTCCAAGGTGGTTGTCCCAAGCAGTTGGTTTCCAGCACAAGCAGCTGGGTCAGATTCTTCTTTGTGGAGAGCTCTTTCTGAATGTTGTGAGGGGAGTAAGCTGCTGAGGGCAGGAGTGGATGTGGGGAGATGTAGAGAGGGGTCCCAGAGAGGTGGAGGGGAGATATCTGAGGGCATCCTGGATAAGTTGAGTGGCCAGATTTGAGGCTGATTACAGAGGTTGAGCAGACAGTGTTGCTGAACACTTATGACATTAAACATGTGGCTTCTATCTCTACACAAAGGATCAGTTCTCCAAACTCTCTGGACATCAGTGGTGTCCTATAGATCAGTTCTGACACTGAGACAGGAGTTCGATCCCTGGGTTGGGAAGATCACCTAAAGTAGGAAATGGCAACCCACTCCGGTCTTCTTGCCTGGAAAATCCCATGGACAGAGGAGCCTGGTGGGCGACAGTCCATAGGCTTGCAAAGAATCAGACGCAACTGAGGGAGTGAGCACACATGCACAAGCAACTTGCTGGAGCTGGTGTCAGAATTCACAGGTGCAGGGCTCACACCTGTCAGTTCCACAAGACACTCCCACTTCAGCCACCAGTCCAGGCTAGAAAGCTGGATGTTTCCACAACCCACCCCCCGCTTTCAGGTTCTACACTTTGTTAAAATGATTTAGAGAATTCAGAAAGTATCTTTCATTGCCATTGTGTGTGCCCAGTCTGTCAGTCATGTCTGACTCTTTATGATCCTATAAACTGTAGCCTGCCAGGAGCCTCTGTCCAAGTGATTCTCCAAGCAAAAATATGGGAGTGGTTTGCAACTTCCTTCTCCAGGGGATCTTCTAGACCCAGAGATCAAATCTGTGTCTTCTTCATGGTTAAGCGGATTCTTCACCGCCGGGCCACCTAGGTACTAGCTTGTTATTGAAGAAGATGCAATTTCATTACAGTCACTCAGTCGTGTCCGACTCTTTGTGACTCCATGAATCGCAGCAGGCCAGGCCTCCCTGTCCATCACCAACTCCTGGAGTTCACTCAGACTCGCATCCATCGAGGCAGTGATGCCATCCAGCCATCTCATCCTCGGTTGTCCCCTTCTCCTCCTGCCCCCAATCCCTCCCAGCATCAAAATCTTTTCCAATGAGTCAACTTTTCGCATGAGGTGACCAAAGTACTGGAGTTTCAGCTTTAGCATCATTCCTTCCAAAGAAATCCCAGGGCTGATCTCCTTCAGAATGGACTGGTTGGATCTCCTTGCAGTCCAAGGGGCCCTCAAGAGTCTTCTCCAACACCACAGTTCAAAAGCATCAATTCTTCAGCACTCAGCTTTCTTCACAGTCCAACTCTCACATTCATACACGACCACTGGAAAACCCATAGCCTTGACTAGATGGACCTTAGTCGGCAAAGTAATGTCTCTGCTTTTTAATATGCTATCTAGGTTGGTCATAACTTCTCTTCCAAGGAGTAAGTGTCTTTTAATTTCATGACTGCAGTCACCATCTGCAGTGATTCTGGAGCCCAAAAAATAAAGTCTGACACTGTTTCTACTGTTTCCCCATCTATTTGCCATGAAGTGACAGGACTGGATGCCATGATCTTCTCTTCTGAATGTTGAGCTTTAAGCCAACTTTTTCACTCTCCTCTTTCACTTTCATCAAGAGGCTTTTTAGTTCCTCTTCACTTTCTGCCATAAGGGTGGTGTCATCTGCATATCTGAGCTTATTGACATTTCTCCCTACAATCTTGATTCCAGTTTGTGCTTCTTCCAGCCCAGCGTTTCTCATGATGTACTCTGCATAGAAGTTAAATAAGCAGGGTGACAATATACAGCCTTGATGTACTCCTTTTCCTATTTGGAACCAGTCGTTGTTCCATGTCCAGTTCTAACTGTTGCTTCCTGGCCTGCATACAGATTTCTCAAGAGCCAGGTTAGGTGGTCTTGTATTCCTATCTCTTGAAGAATTTCCCACAGTTTATTGTGATCCACACAGTCAAAGGCTTTGGCATAGTCAAGAAAGCAGAAATCGATGATTTTCTGGAACTCTCTTGTTTTTTTGATGATCCAGCAGATGTTGGCAATTTGATCTCTGGTTCCTCCGCCTTTTCTAAAACCAGCTTGAACATCTGGACGTTCACGGTTTACGTATTGCTGAAGCCTGGCTTGGAGAATTTTGAGCATTACTTTACTAGCGTGTGGGATGAGTGCAATTGTGCCATAGTTTGAGCATTCTTTGGCATTGCCTTTCTTTGGGATTGGAATGAAAACTGACCTTTTCCAGTCCGGTGGCCACTGCTGAGTTTTCCACATTTGCTGGCATGCACTTTCACAGCATCATCTTTCAGGATTTGAAATAGCTCAACTGGAATTCCATCACCTCCACTAGCTCTTTTTGTAGTGATGCTTCCTAAGGCCCACTTGACTTCACATTCCAGGATGTCTGGCTCTAGGTGAGTGATCACACCATTGTGATTATCTTAGTCTTGAAGATCTTTTTTGTACAGTTCTTCTGTGTATTCCTGTCACCTCTTCTTAATATCTTCTGCTTCTGTTAGGTCCAGACCATTTCTGTCCTTTATCGAGCCCATCTTTGCATGAAATGTTCCCTTGGTATCTCTAATTTTCTTGAAGATGTCTCTAGTCTTTCCCATTCTGTTGTTTTCCTGTATTTCTTTGCATTGATCACTGAGGAAAGCTTTCTTATCTCTTCTTGCTATTCTTTGGAACTCTGCATTCAGATGCTTATATATTTCCTTTTCTCCTTTGCTTTTCACTTCTCTTCTTTTCACAGCTATTTTTAAAGCCTCCCCAGACAGCCATTTTGCTTTTTTGCATTTCTTTTCCATGGGGATGGTCTTGATCCCTGTCTCCTGTACAATGTCATGAACCTCATTCCATAGTTCATCAGGCACTCTATCAGATCTAGTCCCTTAAATCTATTTCTCACTTCCACTCTATAATAATAAGGAATTTGATTTAGGTCATACCTGAATGGTCTAGTGGTTTTCCCTACTTTCTTCAATTTGAGTCTGCATTTGGCAATAAGGAGTTCATGATCTGAGCCACAGTCAGCTCCTGGTCTTGTTTTTGCTGACTGTATAGAGTTTCTCCATCTTTGGCTGCAAAGAATATAATCAATCTGATTTCGGTGTTGACCATCTGGTGATGTCCATGTGTAGAGTCTTCTCTTGTGTTGTTGGAAGAGGGGGTTTCCTATGACCAGTGCATTTTCTTGGCAAAACTCTATTAGTCTTTGCCCTGCTTCATTCTGCATTCCAGGCCAAATTTGCCTGTTACTCCAGGTGTTTCTTGACTTCCTACTTTTGCATTCCGGTCCCCTATAATGAAAAGGACATCTTTTTTGATTGTTAGTTCTAGAAGGTCTTGTAGGTCTTCATAAAACCGTTCAACTTCAGCTTCTTCAGCATTACTGGTTGGGGCATAGACTTGGATTACTGTGATATTGAATGGTTTGCCTTGGAAATGAACACAAATCATTCTGTCGTTTTTCAGACTGCATCCAAGTACTGCATTTCAGACTCTTCTGTTGGCTATGATGGCTACTCCATTTCTTTTAAGGGATTTCTCTCTGCAGTAGTAGATATAATGGTCATCTGAGTTAAATTCACCCATTCCAGTCCATTTTAGTTCACTGATTCCTAGAATGTCGATGTTCACTCTTGCCATCTCTTGTTTGACCACTTCCAATTTGCCTTGATTCATGGACCTGACATTGCGCTTCAGTATTCTTGCCTTGAGAACCCCATGAACAGTATGAAAAGGCAAAATGATGTAACTCCCCAGGTCAGTAGGTGCCCAATATGCTACTGGAGATCAGTGGAGAAATAACTCCAGAAAGAATGAAGGGATGGAGCCAAAGCAAAAACAGTACCCAGATGCAACTTAGGCACAAACAAATGGAAGGGAAGCATAGGATAAATTCCAAGGTAAGGAGTGAAGAGTTTCCATCCTTCTCCGGATACACCACACCTTCCTAGCACCTTCCTGTGTTCACCACCTAAAAACTGTCTCCTAGAAACTCTCCAAATCCTGTTGTTTAGGGAGTTTCTATAGAGATTTTATCACAGAGTCATGAATGATTAAATCCTTGACCTTTGGTGACTAACTCAATCTGCACCTCCTCTCCTCATTCTGGAGATCTAAGGGAGTGGGGGTAAAAGTTTCAACCTTTTAATCTTGCCTTGATCTTTCTGGAGACCATCCCCAGAAAGCTACCTTAGGGTCTCCAGACACTAATCATCTCTTCAGTATAAAAAAAGACACTTTGATCACTCCTGAGATACTAATAGTTTCCAGAACTGAGAGTCAGGAACCAGGGATAAAGACCAAAAGATCAAATGTTCATATTTTGTCATAAAGAGTCTTATGCTAATGTCAGACTGCTGCAGGGAGGAAGCCAATTCGGACTCCATGGGGAAACTATTTCTTTGACTTGCCTTTCTTTGCCTTTTTTTTTTTTTACTTTGTTTTACTTTACAATTCTGTATTGGTTTTGCCATACATTGACATGAATACACCACGGGTGTACATGCATTCCCAAACATGAACCCCCCTCCCACATCCCTCCCCATAACATCTCTCTGGGTCATCCCCGTGCACCAGCCCCAAGCATGCTGTATCCTGCATGGGACATAGGATGGCGGTTCATTTCTTACATGATAGTGTACATGTTTCAATGCCATTCTCCCAAATCATCCCACCCTCTCCCTCTCCCTCTGAGTCCAAAAGTCCATTATACACATCTGTGTCTCTTTTGCTGTCTCACACACAGGGTCATCATTACCATCTTTCTAAGTTCCATATATATGTGTTAGTATACTGTATTGGTGTTTCTCTTTCTGGCTTATTTCACTCTGTATAATCAGCTCCAGTTTCATCCATCTCATTAGAACTGATTCAAATGTATTCTTTTTAATGGCTGAGTAATACTCCATTGTGTATATGTACCACAGCTTTCTTATCCATTCATCTGCTGATGGACATCTAGGTTGTTTCCATGCCCTGGCTATTATAAACAGTGCTGTGATGAACATTGAGGTACACGTGTCTCTTTCAATTCTGGTTTCCTCGGTGTGTATGCCCAGCAGTGGGATTGCTGGGTCATAAGGCAATTCTATTTGCAACTTTTTAAGGAATCTCCACACTGTTCTCCATAGTACTGTATTAGTTTGCATTCCCACCAACAGTGTAAGAGGGTTCCTTTTTCTCCACACCCTCTCCAGCATTTATTGCTTGCAGACTTTTGGATCGCAGACATTCTGACTGATGTGAAGTGGTACCTCATTGTGGTTTTGATTTGCATTTCCCTAATAATGAGTGATGTTGAGCATCTTTTCATGTGTTTGTTAGCCATCCGTATGTCTTCTTTGGAGAAATGTCTATTTAGTTCTTTGGCCCATTTTTTGATTGGGTCGTTTATTTTTCTAGAGTTGAGCTGCATAAGTTGCTTGTATATTTTTGAGATTAGTTGTTTGTCAGTTGCTTCATTTGCTATTATTTTCTCCCATTCTGAAGGCTGTCTTTTCACCTTGCTTATAGTTTCATTTGTTGTGCAGAAGCTTTTAATTTTAATTAGATCCCATTTGTTTATTTTTGCTTTTATTTCCAGAATTCTGGGAGGTGGATCATAGAGGATCCTGCTGTGATTTATGTCAGAGAGTGTTTTGCCTATGTTCTCCTCTAGGAGTTTTATAGTTTCTGGTCTTACATTTAGATCTTTAATCAATTTTGAGTTTATTTTCATGTGTGGTGTTAGAAAGTGATCTAGTTTCATTCTTTTACAAGTTTTCCCAGCACCACTTGTTAAAGAGATTGTCTTTTCTCCATTGTATATTCTTGCCTCCTTTGTCAAAGATAAGGTGTCCATATGTGTGTGGATTTATCTCTGGGCTTTCTATTTTGTTCCATTGATCTATATGTCTGTCTTTGTGCCAGTACCATACTGTCTTGATGACTGTGGCTTTGTAGTAGAGCCTGAAGTCAGGCAAGTTGATTCCTCCAGGTCCATTCTTCTTTCTCAAGATTGCTTTGGCTATTCGAGGTTTTTCGTGTTTCCATACAAATCTTGAAATTATTTGTTCTAGTTCTGTGAAAAAATACCGCTGATAGCTTGATAGGGATTGCATTGAATCTGTAGATTGCTTTGGGTAGTATACTCATTTTCACTATATTGATTCTTCTGATCCATGAACATGGTATATTTCTCCATCTATTAGTGTCCTCTTTGATTTCTTTCATCAGTGTTTTATAGTTTTCTATATATAGGTCTTTAGTTTCTTTAGGTAGATATATTCCTGAGTATTTTATTCTTTTCGTTGCAATGGTGAATGGAATTGTTTCCTTAATTTCTTTTTCTACTTTCTCATTATTAGTGTATGGGAATGCAAGGGATTTCTGTGTGTTGATTTTATATCCTGCAACTTTGCTATATTCATTGATTAGCTCTAGTAATTTTCTGGTGAAGTCTTTAGGATTTTCTATGTAGAGGATCATGTCGTCTGCAAACAGTGAGAGTTTGACTTCTTCTTTTCCAATTTGGATTCCTTTTCTTTTTCTGCTCTGATTACTGTGGCCAAAACTTCCAGAACTATGTTGAATAGTAGCGGTGAAAGTGGGCACCCTTGTCTTGTTCCTGACTTTAGGGGAAATGCTTTCAATTTTTCACCATTGAGGATAATGTTTGCTGCGGGTTTGTCATATATAGCTTTTATTATGTTGACGTATGTTTCTTCTATTCCTGCTTTCTGGAGAGTTTTTTATCATAAATGGATGTTGAATTTTGTCAAACGCCTTCTCTGCATCTACTGATATAATCATATGGCTTTTATTTTTCAATTTGTTAATGTGGTGAATTACATTGATTGATTTGTGGATATTGAAGAATCCTTGCATCCCTGGGATAAAGCCCACTTGGTCATGGTGTATGATCTTTTTAATGTGTTGTTGGATGCTGATTGCTAGAATTTTGTTGAGGATTTTTGCATCTATGTTCATCAGCAATATTGGCCTGTAGTTTTCTTTTTTTGTAGTATCTTTGTCAGGTTTTGGTATTAGGGTGATGGTGGCCTCATAGAATGAGTTTGGAAGTTTACCAATTTTCTGGAAGAGTTTGCTTTTGTTATTGTAATCATACAGAATGGTTTACCTCAGAGAATCCTGCCTCTCTGCCTGACTGTTAAACTAAAGTGCTGTTTTTTCAGACTCCTGTCCACCTGTGGATGGCAGGAAGGAAGAAATTAACACACCTGAGGCTTGTCATTCTAGGAGACGTTTGCAGTATTAATGGCCTTTTTACTTTGCTTCCTCTCATCCCCTCATCTCTAATCGGTAAAAGAACCTGGCATCCAGATCCCAATAAGATGGTTATTTTGAGGTGCTAGACTGCCATCTTCTGTGTCTACAGGCTCCCCAATTAAAGTCTCTTCCTTGCCTCAACACCTCTCAGATTCATTGGCCTATGTCTGGCAATAGTCCAGAGCACACTTGGACTCAGTAACAAGACTTTCTGACCTGGATCACCAGGACAACAGGGATAGGGCAGAGGTAGATGGAGAGGAGAGGTGGGGCTTTCCAGTGTGGCTAGAAGACATTGAGTACTTACCTTATGCAAGAGAAACCACTCCCTAGGAGCCAGCTCCAAAGTACCCTTATTCTGGACAGCTTTCCAATTGGCCTTACCCAAGGGCACAGCCATGGATTCTTACTCTGGGCTCCTCCAGTTCCTGACTTCCCTCTGACCCTTTCTTTACCCCCAAGGGGTCGAGGACATCTGTATCCAGCCCTGTATCCCCAGGACTGAGAGCTCAGCTCTCAGCAGGGGCTGCCATCACACTGGGCAGAGGGAGGCAGCAGGGAATCTCTGTTGTGTGTGTATAGCTGAGACTGAAGATCCCAGAAGCTCCCCCTGATGTCCCGCTCAGCCTCTCCAGACCCTGAGGACTGCCCTTGCATTTGGTTCCATGTAGATGCTCTTGGGAACTGCCTGCTGGAGTCTGCAGCAGGGATAAAGCACACTGTATATCACATTTGGGAGTTTCTAGGTCTCACTCCACACCTGCCTGGGGGTGCTGCTGATAACAACAAGCAGGAGAGCTTCTGTTTACCCCTGCTGACCATTTCTTGGAAGAGGCAGCCCTCGCAGAGGGAAACCAGGACAGAAAGCTACGGAAGCAGAATCTACCATTGTGAGCAGTGCTTCTCAGCCTGGGGATGAGACCAGGGCTGGGGAAAAGAGTAGTAAGAGAGGAGGTTGGTCTTGGAAAGCTGATCAGGGTCTTCTCATTTTGCCCACTCTGGGTCCTTTCTTCTCGTTTAGCTTAAGTGTCCTTTGCAGCTTCTAGGTCAGCAGTTGTCAACCCAGGATGATTCTGCCGCATGGTGGACATCTGGACAAATCTGAAGCTTTTTGACCATCAGAATTTATGGTGGGGAGAGGATGATATGGGCCTCTGGTGAATTGAACCCAGTGAAAGTAAAAGTGAAAGTGTTAGTTGCTCAATTGCATCCAACTCTATGACCCCATAGCCCACCAGGCTTCTCTGTCCATGGAATTCTCCAGGTAAGAATACTGGAGTGTGTAGCCATTTCCTTCTCCAGGGGATCTTCCCAACCCAGGGACTAAACCTGGGTCTCCTGCACTGTGGGCTGATTCTTTACCATCTAAACCACCAAGGAAGCCGTTGGGGGAGAATGGATACATGTATATGCATGGCTGAATTCATTCACTGTTCCCCTGAAACTACCACAACATTGTTAATTGGCTGTACCCCAATACAAAATAAAACGTTTAAAGTTTGCAAAACAGAAACAAACATCACTAATGCTAAAGCTGAGAAATCCTGTTCTAGGTTATCTTGTCTTTGTTGCTTGGTCCTGCTCTTGCCCAGAGTGGTCCCTGCTAACTTGGAGGGGAGGCTCTGGAGAAGACAGAAGTGTGAGCAGGCTTCACTCCTGTGATGTGTCTGATGTTTGCTCAGCACCAGTGCACAAGCACTCCTCCATGAGACCAAAGGAGACGAAATTCTGTCCACTTATTAGAGAAGATGGGAGAGGCCAGCCTTAAAAATCATGGTGTTCCACCATGCAGGAGGTGGAAAGGTAGACTGCAGGGGTGAGGTAGGGGCTGGAGAAGAGAGTGGAGGTTGAATCAGCCTCCTGGGGGGAACTGAGTTGTGTGTTTACCAGAGGGTCTAAGTCCTCCACTGGGGTCAAAGACCACGAGTTTAGAATGGAGTCAGCTGGTGATGTATCAAGTACAGAAGGATGACAATAAACCAGATCAGAAGAAGGAACACAGTCTCTCAGCCAGTGATAACTACATTTCTTAGGTAAACTTTAAGCCCTTATGTGGACTTCCCCGCTGGCTTAGCAGGTAAAGAAGCTGCCTGCAATGCAGGTGCTGCAGGAGACGTGGGTTCGATCCCTGGATAGAGAAGATCCCCTGGAGAAGGAAATGGCAACTCACTCCAGTATTCTTGCCTGAAAAATCCCATGGACAGAGGAGCCTGGCAGGCTACAGTCCAAGGGTTGCAAAGAGTCGGACACAACTGAGCACAAGCACCTAAGCCCTTGGGAGAATTTCATGGACCCACCGAAGGCAGTTCTCTGTGTACTCTCAGTAGAGGGTTGGGTGGGGGGGTGGGGAGGGTGGATCAACACTGCAAAGTTCTTTGAATTTGAACCCTGCACCTGATGACTGCAGACCCTGTGCATATTTCAGAAAATTCACTCTAGAAATCAGAGTAGAGTGGGGCCAGAGAAGGGGACACGGGAGGAACCTGGGGCAGTAGTCTAGGAAAAAGGAGATGGAGCCAGAAGGATGCAGGGGAGCTGGAACTACTTGGTAGGGAGAGAGAATGCTGAGTGAAGGGAGGGGCAAAAGCATGGAAGGCAGCTGATGCCAGTGTCTTGGCTTCTGGGTGGGGAGCTTAATTAGGTGGTCAGAGGACGTGTTTTTCAGGTCCCAAATGCAGTCTTCCTCACTCTAAAGAGCACCCCCAACTCCTGCCAAGTTCCTCACTGTCCAGATGATTCTGTGTCCTCCAAGTTCCAGATGACTGCTACTGTGGGGGACTCTTAAAGACGATGTCCTAATGAAATGGCTAGGGGCTGTTACATCAGGGATGGGAAGGCTGTCTCAGAGCCAGTTCAGGAGCTCTGGATAGCAATGTGGCTCAAATTATTCATAGAATTTTCTTCTAATTTTATGACGGAGTTCAGGTGCAGAGGTTTGAGCAATGATATTTCCAGTTTATGGCTTTTGATCACCATTGGTTTGTATGAGATCCTCCTCATATTTCATTAATTAATTCCCTTTCTTTCATCCCATTGCCTTTTGGTTTTGACAAACACTTAAAAAATACTTCATGTGTACCCTTTGATTTATATATGTTTTGACAAGTTTGTATAAATCCTTTAAATTAATTTTTTAATTTCTTGAATGAATGGGCTTCATTTTATTATAGGAGTTTTAGGTTTATAGAAATACTGATCAGATAGTATAGCAGGTTCCCACTTAACCTCCTCTGCCAGCTCAGTTTTCTCTATTTTCACATCTTGCATCATGTGGTCCATTTGTTACAATTGATCAACCAATAGAGATACGTCATAATTAACCAAAGTTAATTATGTCCAAGTCCAAGTCCAAGTCCACATTAAGCTTCACTCTTTCTCTGTACACTCGATGGTTTTGACAAGTATGTAATGACATGCATTCGGAGAAGGCAATGGCACCCCACTCCAGTACTCTTGCCTGGAAAATCCCACGGATGGAGGAGCCTGGTGGGCTGCAGTCCGTGGGGTCGCTAAGAGTTGGACACGACTAAATGACTTCACTTTCACTTTTCACTTTCATGCATTGGAGAGGGAAATGGCAACCCACTCCAGTGTTCTTGCCTGGAGAATCCCAGGGACAAGGGAGCCTGGTGGGCTGCCGTCTATGGGGTCACACAGTCAGGAACGACTGAAGTGACTTAGCAGCAGCAGCAATGACATGCATTCACTGTTTTGGTTTCATACAGAGTAGTTTCATGTACTAAATTTTTAATGTGCCCAAAAGGGATTATGGTAGAGAGTTCATCCTGGTTTTTGCTTCATTCACTCAATATTATTCTTTAAATCCCTTTATACTGCTATGTGTATATCTAACACCTGTTTGAGGCTCCAATGTTTGCATCCAATCCTTCTTACCTCCCCTCTCCCCAATTCCTCCACTACAGCAATGCTACAAGGAGCAAACTCTTAAATGTTCCCCATACATAGGTTTTAGAAATCAAGACAAGCACTTAGGACCAAATTTGCTGGTGTACAGAGCATGTATATTCTGAATTTTCATCATTCTACAGTCTCACCAGCATTGCAAGAGTATTCCTTTCTCCCCATAATCCAGTCAACACAATGTTTTCTAATTTGGGGAACTGAATAGTTATACAATGAAATTCCATCACCCTTCCCTCTCTTCCTACCTTCCTCCTTCCCCATGTTCCTTTTTATGGGGCATCTTTCCATTTGCCTGTTTAACTCTTTCCATGATTTCTCTGCTCGTACCTGTACTGAGATTCTTACTCTTTGTTCGTTTTTCTAGATAGCATTCCATCCACAATTTCCCCCAGTGAAAATTATTTTTCATAAAGTTTCATCTGTCTGATAACTTCACCTATAATTTCCTTTGTGGAACAAAAGTCCTTAATGTTGATGTTTTCGTGTCTTTTTGAAAAAAGATCACCTTAAATTTTGTGCTTTTTAAAATCAAAAAAGTAACTCTCCTGAATGTTTGCATGCTCAGTTGCTTCAGTCCTGTCTGACTCTTTGCAGCCCCAAGGACTGCAGCCACCAGGCTCCTCTGTCCATAGGATTCTCCAAGCAAGAGTATGGCAAGAATACTGGAGTGGGTTGCCATGTCCTCCTCAACGCTCGTGTACTCTCTCCTATTAGATGTATAGTTGGTATTTCATAGTCGTGACTTGAATCTATCTGGATTCCACTTTTACATGTGTTCTTGGGCAGATATTCAGATTTACTTTGCTTCCTAAAATGAACATTTTCCCCCACCGGAAAGTAACAAGCAATATTATATTTCCCCTTTGATTTGTGCTCCCACCTTTATATACATTAAGTTTTGAACCATACAGGGCTATTTTCTGAGACATAGAATCAATTTAATCAGTGCCCATTTAATCCAGGATCACACTTTAAGAAATGACTATGATTCTATAATGTGTCTCATTATCCAGGAGGATATACCTCTCCTGTTTACTCAATTTTTAAAAGTTTGTTATAGTTTTATATTGATTTAATTCTTAGAAGAAATTTTAGGCAGGTTTCATCACATTCACAATCAATTCCCTGGAATTGCTAGTGCAACATAATTTAGGAAAACTTGACATCATGATAATATTAGCTCAACTCATTCAGGGGAGTAGACTGTTTTCAAGTGTTCAGATCACCTTCTACATTGTTATTAATGCTTTAAAGTCTTTAGATGTATTGCATATTTTATGTTAATTTCTAGATATTGTAATTACAGTGCTTTTCAAAGCAAGGTGAGAATCCCTAGGGGTCCCAGAGACATTTCCTAGGGTCTTTAGGTCATTAGGTCCTTATTTTACCAGTTACATGTGTGGATGTGTTTTAATCATATACTTCAACTAAAACACTACAAGGCTCCTCTTTCCATGGAATTCTCCAGGCAAGAATACTGGAGTGGGTAGCCATCTCCTTCTCCAGGGGATCTTCCTAACCCAGGGATCCAACCCAGGTCTCTTGCACTGCAAGCAGATTTTTTTCCCATCTGAACCATCAGGGAAGCCCAAAACAATATGTTCAGTTCAGTTCAGTTCAATTCAGTCGCTCAGTCATGTCCGACTCTTTGCGACCCCATGAATCGCAGCACGCCAGGCCTCCCTGTCCATCACCATCTCCCGGAGTTCACTCAGACTCACGTCCATCGAGTCAGTGATGCCATCCAGTCATCTCATCCTCTGTCATCCCATTCTCCTCCTGCCCCCAATCCCTCCCAGCATGAGAGTCTTTTCCAATGAGTCAACTCTTCGCATGAGGTGGCCCAACACAGACTAAACGAAGAAATAGATATGGGCATTAGGTTGTTTTCTATCAAGGCAGGCATTAGATATATTTTCAAACACATAATAAAAGACCACTCTTCTCACTAAATGTTTCTGAACATTGTAATCAACCTTATATAAATATCTTACTAATGTTAACATGTAATAGATTTACTATTGTTTTTAAAGTGTACTAATTACTGAATGCAGACAAAGATCCGTCTAGTCAAATTTATGATTTTTCCAGCAGTCATGTATGGATGTGAGAGCTGGACTATAAAGAAAGCTAAGCGCCAAAGAATTGATGCTTTTGAACTGTGGTGTTGAGAAGACTCTTGAGAGTCCCTTGGTCTGCAAGGAGATCCAACCAGTCCATCCTAAAGGAAATCAGTTGTGAATATTCATTGGAAGGACTGATGCTGAAGCTGAAACTGCAATACTTGGCCACCTGATGCGAAGAATAGACTCATTGGATGAGTCTATTGGCCTCCTGATGCTGGGAAAGATTGAAGGCAGGAGGAGAAGGGGATGAGATGGTTGGATGGCATCACCGACTCGAAGGACATGAATCTGAGTAAACTCCAAAGTTGGTCATGGACAGGGAAGCCTGGCGTGCTGCAGTCTATGGGGTTGCAAAGAGTTGGACACGACTGAGTGACTGAACTGAACTGAATTACTGAATATTTTTAAAGATTCTAGTTTTAATATCTAATATGGTAAAAAACTGATAGTTGCATTCCACCTTAACAAATGCCTTTTAGGAGCCTCAATAATTTTTTAGCATAAAGGCATCTGAGGCCAAAATGCTTGAGAACTGTTTCTATATCATCTGTGTCACTTGAGACTGTTATCTTACTTTTTACTTAAAAACTAAATTTTGATGATAACTACTGATTTAAGGGCACAAGAAATGACTGTGGTTTTGGGAAGCTAGTCTTGCCTTCTGCATCACTGCACTCTCCTATGGTTCTAACGTATTACATCTTGATTCTCTAATTTTTCCAGACAGGTGATCAGTTCTCATCACTTCAATCTTTCTGTATCTCCTTCCTCTCTTTCCTTGTAGCCCTGCTCATAACTTTCAGTTCCATGTTAAAGACCAGCAGAGACAGTGAGTATCCTCGGCTTCTTCCTGATTATAAAACAATGTATGTAAATGTCCCTACATAGTATACTATTTGCTAGTTTTGTAGGATGCATTCTTTATCTACCTAAGAAAGTCCCCTTCAATTTCATGTTGCAAAGGGGCTTTTAAAAATCATAAATAGACAAACATATGTGAAATCATTATGTTGTACACCTAAAGTAAGGTAAGGAAGTATTAGTTGCTCAATCCTCTTTGACTCTTAGCGACCCCATGGACTGTAGCCCACAGGCTCCTCTGTCCATAGGATTCTCTAGGCAAGAATACTGGAGTGGGTTGCCATTCCCTTCTCCAGATCTTCCTGACCCAGGGATAGAATTCTGGTCTCCCATGTTACAGGCAATTATTATGTGAACATTTAAAATGTCAGAAATAGAAGTTTAATTTAAGAAAATACAATTTTTCCATGGTCAAAATACTTGCATTATTTTTTTTAATTTATTTATGTGAACCGCATGATGCTAAACTATTTTGTCATTCATGGGATAAACCAACACCACTTGATCATAATTTACTAATTTTAATACATCATTTCATTGATTAGGCAATGTCATAAATAGATTTCAAAATCAAAAATTGATAGGTAAAGTGAGCCAGTAACTGTTATTTCTTATAACACTTTTACCCAGTTTTAGAATCAAGATTGCATTAACCTGATGAAATAAGCTCAGCAGATTTCAATATTTTCCAATTTTTTCTTTTATTTGAAGAACATGTATAAGATATTAATCAATTGTTCCTAAAATGTATATGTGCACATTCATAAACCCACTGGGGCTGATAATTATAGGAAGGAGAAGATTTTTAATATTTTAATTTCTTTAGAATATTTTTGAATACCTAGGGTCTCTATTTTTCTTTTTGCACCAGTTTTGGAATTTTATGTTTCTGTGAATTTATTCATCTTTTATTTCAATTTCTTAGCTTACATTTTTCTTACTATTTTTATTCATTTTAAATATCTATATTTCTATAGTTGTCTCCCAATTTTAATTTTATGCTTTCTCATTGGCATTTTCTCCTGTTTCTATCTTATTAATTTTCATCACTTGATTTTAGTTATAGTAAGCATGCTTTTCTGGGTAAAGTTTCTATATATATATATATATATATATATAATATATATATACTTCTTAATATATAAAATTGCATATTCCCCTCAAGGTATTTTTAATTGACATTGGATGCTTAAATTACTTTTTATAAATATCTCATTTATTTTATGACTTACTACTGAAGCAAAAGGTTAATATTACATCTTTCTAACTTATGGATTTGGAAAGCTATTCCTTCTCCAATGATTTCCGACTTTAGCACATTATAATCTATATATTATTTATACTTGGAAGTAGATGGAGAATTTCTCTATGTCTGAAAATAAGGTAAATTTTTGTTATGAAGTCCTCTATGTACTTGAAAAAACATGTTTAACATTGCTTTGTGAAGAGCTTAAATATATATAAGAGCTAATGTCTGAATATTACAGTGCATTATAATTAATACCACCCAAATTGCATTTCTGAACTCTGCAAAAAATTTCCAACTTTCATTTCTTATCTATCTAGCATTGATTAGTAATTTCTATTTTATAATTATTTCACTGAAGTTGTATTGAATATTAATTTCTAACATTCAAGTGTATATTTTTATATAGGTTAATTATATACATGTAGGTTGATACGATGTTCTTTCAACCTTCATGAAATATTCCTTTGTTCCTTGGTGTGTGCATGTGTGTGAATTTTTTTAAATTTCAGTATACCTTTATTTTTTTAATTTTTGCATTATGTATTTACTCACATGTTCTTTTAGATATCCATGAACAAATAGAATATATAGGAAATACGGATGGCAAAACAAAGAAAGAATTACAGAAAACTAATAGTCACTACTTATTTATCAGCAGCAGGAGGAAGAAAGGGGGGAATGAAGAAAATTACCAATATCCATGATTTTCAAATAAAACAAAGTTTTGCCCCATGGTCTTAGTAGGTCCCACTGGGGAGAATACCTGTATGCTTCTCTATGCTTGGAATAGTGAATCTGATAAAGACTGTTTGCTGAGTCTAACAAAAACATGGCTCCAATCTTATTTGCTGGAACTTTAAATTTGTCATTTCTACTTTCATCATTTTTTATTTTTTAGTATCTCTTTCAACTATTAATATTTACCTTCACAGTCAAAAAAATTAGACCAAACAAAATATTAATAAATTAATTAATATGTACTCTTCTTAGTCACTCAGTCATGGCCAACTCTTTGTGACCCCATGGATTGTAGCCCACCAGGCTCCTCTGTTCATGGGGATTCTCCAGGCAAGAATTCTGGAGTGGGTTGCCATGCCCTCCTCCAGGGGATCTTCCCAACCCACTGTTGCCATCACCCCAGGTCTCCCATACTGCAGGCAGATTCTTTACCATCTGAGCCACCAGGGAAACAAAAATTAATTAATAATAACCACTTAATATTGTTTGTACTTCATCATTTATCCCTACCACAATCAAAATCTTCTCTATTTCCTTAAAAATACAACTAGCTTATCTAAATCAGTATCTGATCTAGTACCCAATATTGCATATTATTGTTATGTCCCCTGAATTTCTATTTATCCTTTTCTTGATCCTGGATTATTAATGAGACCAGGTCAATTGTTCTGTGGAATGATCCACCTTGAATTTGTCTGATTGCTTCCTTGTGGTGTCATTTAACTAGTTCTTCCATCTTCTGCATGTGATCAATCTGTTTTAACCACTGTGATTTCATTCTGTTTCTGATCTCACCAGATGCAGCATTCTTGTCTAATCAAAACTACAGCATGATGTCTGAATTCATCCTCATCGGCTTCTCCAAATTCCCTCAGCAGCTCCTGCCCACCTTCTTCCTGCTGTACCTGCTGATGTACCTGTTCACGCTGCTGGGCAACCTGCTCATCATGGGCACCATCTGGAGGGAGCGCAGCCTCCACACCCCCATGTACCTCTTCCTCTGTGCCCTCTCCGTCTCCGAGATCCTGTTCACTGTTGCCATCACTCCTTATATGCTGGTTCACATGCTCTCCACCCACCGCTCCATCACCTTTGTGGCCTGTGCCAGCCAGATGTTTTTTTCCTTCATGTTTGGCTTCACCCACTCCTTCCTGCTCATGATCATGGGCTACGACCGCTACGTGGCCATCTGCCACCCCCTGCGCTACAACGTGCTCATGAGCCCCCGTGACTGTGCCCGTCTTGTGTCCTGGTCCTGGGCTGGTGGCTCAGTCATGGGGATGATGGTGACACTGATCATTTTTCACCTCAGCTTCTGTGGGTCCAATGAGATTCACCATTTTTTCTGCCATGTGCTTTCCCTCTTGAAGCTGGCCTGTGGGAAGGGGACAGCCTCTGTCACCATGGGTGTGATCCTGGTCTGTGTCACGGCCCTGATGGGCTGCTTATTCCTCATCGTCCTCTCCTATGTCTTCATCGTGGCTGCCATCCTGAGGATCCCCTCCGTTGAGGGCCGGCACAAGACCTTCTCCACCTGTGTCTCCCACCTCACCATAGTGGTCGTGCACTACGGTTTTGCCTCCCTCATCTACCTCAAGCCCAGAGGTGCCCATTCTATGGACAGTAACACTCTGCTGGCCACCACCTACACGGTCTTCACCCCCTTTCTTAGCCCCATCATTTTCAGCCTCAGGAATAAAGAGCTGAAGAATGCCATACAGAGAACCTTCCGCAGAATCTTCTGTCCCCTAAGTTTCTGATAGCAATTTAAAAGAAGGGTTGGAAATAATAATGTCTGTCTTTATAATACTTTTTTAATGATACTGGTCTGTAAAATACCCACACTCCATAGAAGTTTGGTGCATACTAGCTTTATTTGTCTCAAATTTTTCTCCCTCTTGCATCATCTCAAGCCATCATAGTCTCCTATTTATAGCCAGTGAGATTGACTCCATCCCATTGTCTGTGCCTAAGAATATGTTCTCTATCTATAGGCAGGTGGGAAGCACCACGTGGATGTGTCAGGACCCTGATGCACATGATTCTTTTTGAGTGGATTAACAAGAGATTTTATTTCCCCATCCCCCAAAATAAGAATAAACAAAATAACCCAAACATAGTAAGAAATGCCACCAGAATTGGATCTTTTCCATGTGTCAAGCAATGTGTCTAGTGTTTTATCATCATTACTATTTAAATTGTAAGAAATACACAAAAGAAAATAAAGTATTTGTCTCCACGAAAAAAATGACTTACTCCATCATCTTGGCCTCTCTCCCTTGGTTTATGATTCTTTTAATGTGCTTCTGAGCTTGGCTTACTAGTATTTTGTTGAGATTACTTGAATTTATATTTATCAAGGATATTGGCCAGTAGTTTGCTATTCTAGTATTGTTGTTATCTGACGTTGGTATAATGGCAAAGCTGGCATTGTTAATGAGTTTGGAAGTGTCCCCTCTTCTTCAGGATGAAGAAGGAACTAAAAAGAGTTTTTGGAAGAGTTTGAAAATGATTGGCATTGATCCTAGGTAACATTTACCTGTGAAATCATTTGGTTCTGGGCTTTTCTTTGTTGCAAAATTTTTTACTGCTTGTTCAATTTCTTTACTTGTTATTGATCTGTTCACATATTCTAATTCTCATAAGTCACTCTTGGTAGGTTTTGTGTTTGGAGTAATTTATCATCTCTTCTAGGTTGTCCAATTTGTTGGTGTATAATTGTTCATAATAGTCTCTTCTGATTTTTTGCATTTCTATGGTATGAGTTTTAATGTCCCCATTTACATTTCTGATTTTATTTGAGCCTTCTTTCTTTTTTCTCTTGAGTAGTCTAGTAAAGTTTTGTCAATTTTCTTTCTATTTCCAAAGAGCCAACTCTCAGTTTCATTGATATTTTCTATTGCTTTTCTAATCTAAGTTTTATTTGTTTCTGCTTTGATTTCTTTTTAGTTCCTCCCTTCTACTAATTTGGGGCTTTGTCTATTCTTTTCCTAATTCTTTGACATGTAAAGTTCAGGTGTTCATTTGGGACCTTTCATGGCAGAGAGGTCTGACAGAATGTGGTCCACTGGAGAAGGGAATGAGAAATCACTTCAGTATTCTTGCCTGGAGAGCCCCATGAACAGTATGAAAAAGCAAAAAGATAGGACACTGAAAGATGAACTCCCCAGATCAGTAGGTACCAAATATGCTCCTGGAGATCAGTGCAGAAAAAACTCCAGAAAGAATGAAGGGATGGAGCCAAAGGAAAACCAGCACCCAGTTGTGAATGGGACTGGTGATAGAAGCAAAGTTCAATGCTATAAAGAGCAATATTGCATAAGAATCTGGAATGTTAGGTCCATGAATCAAGGCAAAGAGGAAGTGGTCAAAGAGGCGATGACAAGAGTGAACATTGACATTCTAGGAAGCAGTGAACTAAGATGAACTGGAATGGGTGAATTTAACTCAGATGATCATTATATCTACTACTGTGGGCAGGAATGCCTTAGAAGAAATGGAGCAGCCATCATAGTCAACAAAAGAGTCTGAAATGCAGTTCAATTCAGTTCAGTCGCTCAGTCATGTCCGACTCTTCGCAACCCCGTGAATTGCAGCACGCCAGGCCTCCCTGTCCATCACCATCTCCTGGAGTTCACTCAAACCCTCTCCATCGAGTCGGTGATACCATCCAGCCATCTCATCCTCTGTCTTCCCCTTCTCCTCCTGCCCCCAATCCCTCCCAGCATCAGAGTCTTTTCCAATGAGTCAACTCTTCGCATGAGGTGGCCAAAGTACTGGAGTTTCAGCTTTAGCATCATTCCTTCCAAAGAACACCCAGGACTGATCTCCTTCAGAATGGACTGGTTGTATCTCCTTGCAGTCCAAGGGACTCTGAAGACTCTTCTCCAACATTACAGTTCAAAAGCATCAATTCTTTGGTGCTCAGCTTTCTTCACAGTCCAACTCTCACATCCATACGTGACCACTGGAGAAACCATATCCTTGACTAGATGGACCTTTGTTGGCAAAGTAATGTCTCTGCTTTTCAATATGCTATCTACGTTGGTCATAACTTCCCTTCCAAGGAGTAAGCGTCTTTTAATTTCATGGCCGCAATCACCAACTGCAGTGATTTTGGAGCCACTCAAAATAAAGTCTGACACTGTTTTCGCTGTTTCCCCATCTATTTGCCATGAAGTGATGGGACTGGGTGTTATGATCTTAGTTTTCTGAATGTTGAGCTTTAAGCCAACTTTTTCACTCTCCTCTTTCACTTTCATCAAGAGGCTTCTTAGTTCCTATTCACTTTCTGCCATAAGGGTGGTGTCATCTGCATATCTGTGGTTATTGATATTTCTCCCGGCAATCTTGATTCCAGCTTGTGCTTCCTCTAGCCCAGCATTTCTCATGATGTACTCTGCATATAAGTTAAATAAGCAGGGTGACAGTATACAGCCTTGACGCACTCCTTTTCCTATTTGGAACCAGTCTGTTGTTTCATGTCCAGTTCTAACTGTTACTTCCTGATCTGCGTATAGGTTTCTCAAGAGGCAGGTTAGGTGGTCTGGTATTCCCATCTCTTTCAGAATTTTCCACAGTACTTGGATGCAATCTCAAAAATGACATTTCTGTTCATTTCCAAGGCAAACCATTCAGTACCACAGTAATCCAAGTCTATGCCCCAACCAGTAATGCTGAAGAAGCTGAAGTTGAATGGTTCTATGAAGACCTACAAGACCTTCTAGAACTAACACCCAAAAGATGTCCTTTTCATTATAGGGTATTGGAATGCAAAAGTAGGAAGTCAAGAAACACCTGGAGTAACAGGCAAATTTGGCATTGGGGTACAGAATGACGCACACCAAAGGCTAATAGAGTTCTGCCAATAGAATGCACTGGTCATAGCAAACCCCCTCTTCCAACAACACAAGAAAAGACTCTACACATGGACATCACCAGATGGTCAATACTGAAATCAGATTGATTATATTCTTTGCAGCCAAAGATGGAGAAGCTCTATACAGTCAACAAAAACAAGACCAGGAGCTGACTGTGGCTCAGATCATGAACTCCTTATTACCAAATTCAGACTTAAATTGAAGAAAGTAGGGAAAACCACTAGACCATTCAGGTATGACCTAAATCAAGTTCCTTATGATTACAGAGTGGATGTGAGAAACAGATTTAACGGCCTAGATCTGATAGACAGAGTGCCTGATGAACTATGGAATGAGGTTCATGATATTGTACAGGAGACAAGGATCAAGACCATCTCCACGGAAAACAAATGCAAAAAACCAAAATGGCTGTCTGGGGAGGCCTTGCATGTAGCTGTGAAAAGAAGAGAAGTGAAAAGGAAAGATAAAAGCATCTGAATGCAGAGTTCCAAAGAATAGCAAGAAGAGATAAGAAAGCCTTCTTCAGGGATCAATGCAAAGAAATAGAGGCAAACAACAGAATGGGAAAGACTAGAGATCTCTTCAAGAAAATTAGAGATACCAAGGGAACATTTCATGCAAAGATGGTCTCAATAAGGAACAGAAATGGTAGGGACCTAACAGAAGCAGAAGATATTAAGAAGAGGTGGCAAGAATACACAGAAACTGTACAGAAAAGATCTTCATGACCCAGATAATAACGATGGTGTAATCACTCACCTAGAGCCAGACATCCTGGAATGTGAAGTCAAGCGGGCCTTAGAAAGCATCACTATGAATAAAGCTAATGGAAGTGATGGAATTCCAGTTGAGCTATTTCATTCCTGAGAGATGATGCTGTCAAAGTGCTGCACTAAATATTCCAGCAAATGTGGAAACCTCAGCAGTGGCCACAGGATGAGAAAAAGTCAGTTTTCATTCCAATCCCTAAGAAAGGCAATGCCAAAGAATGCTCAAACTACTGCACAATTGCACTCATCTCACACGCTAGTAAAGTAATGCTCAAAATTCTCCAAGCCAGGCTTCAGCAATACATGAACTGTGAACTTCCTGATGTTCAAGCTGGATTTATAAAAGGCAGAGGAACCAGAGATCAAATTGCCAACATCTGCTGGATCATCGACAAAGCAAGAGAATTCCAGAAAAACATCTATTTCTGCCTTATTGACTATGCCAAAGCCTTTAACTGTGTGGATCACAATAAACTGTGGAAAATTCTGAAAGAGATGGGAATACCAGACTACCTGACCTGCCTCTTGAGAAATCTGTATGCAGATCAGGAAGCAACAGTTAGAACTGGACATGGAACAACAGACTGGTTCCAAATAGGGAAAGGAGTACATCAAGGCTGTATATTGTCACCCTGCTTATTTAACTTCTATGCAGAGTACATCATGAGAAACGTTGGGCTAGAGGAAGCACAAGCTGGAATCAAGATTGCCGGGAGAAATATCAATAACCACAGATATGCAGATGACACCACCCTTATGGCAGAAAGTGAAGAGAAACTAAAGAACCCCTTGATGAAAGTGAAAGAGGAGAGTGAAAAAGTTGGCTTAAAGCTCAACATTCAGAAAGCTAAGATCATAACATCCAGTCCCATCGCTTCATGGAAAATAGATGGGGAAACAGTGGAAACAGTGGCTGACTTTATTTTTGGGGGCTCCAAATTCACTGCAGATGGTGATTGCAGCCATGAAATTAAAAGATGCTTACTCCTTGGAAGGAAAGTTATGATCAACCTAGACAACATATTCAAAAGCAGAGACATTACTTTGCCAACAAAGGTCCGTCTAGTCAAGGCTATGGGTTTCCAGTGGTCATGTATGGATGTGAGAGTTGGACTGTGAAGAAAGCTGAGCACCGAAGAATTGATGCTTTTGAACCGTGGTGTTGGAGAAGACTCTTGAGAGGCCCTTGGACCCCAAGGAGATCCAACCAGGCCATCCTAAAAGAGATCAGTTCTGGGTGTTCATTGGAAGGACTGATGTTGAAACTGAAGCTCCAATACTTTGGCCACCTGATGCGAAGAGCTGACTCACTTGAAAAGACCCTGATGCTGGGAAAGATTGAGGGCAGGAGGAGAAGGGGATGACAGAGGATGAGATGGTTGTATGGATCACCGACTTGACGCACATGGGTTTCTGTGGACTCCGGGAGTTGGTGATGGACAGGGAGGCCTGGTGTGCTGTGGCTCATGGGGTCGCAAAAAGTCAGACACGACTGAGCAACTGAACTGAATTTCCTCTCTTAATGTAGTGTTAATCACAATAAAGTTCCCTTCTAGAACTACTTTTGCTGTTTTCCAAGTTGTGTTATGTTGTTATCCACTTATATTCACCTCAATATAATCTTTAATTTCTCTTTTGGTTTCTTTTTTGACCCAATAGTTGTTTAGCAAATTAATCTCTAGGAGCAAACAGCTTCACAGAGGAATTCAACCAAATATATAAGGAAGAACTAATACCTATCCTTCACAAAATACTGCAAAAAAAGTAGATGGAACACTCCCAAATTCATCCTATGAGGCCATCATTACCCTGATACCAAAACCAGATAAATCACTACAAGGAAAAGTGAAAGTTACAGGTCAATATCCATGATGATACAGATGAAAATCCTTAAAAATATTAGCTAACCAAAATTAACAATTTTTAAAAAGGATTATACATGACTATCAAGTTGGATTAATTCCAGGGATGCAAGAATGTTTCAATACCCACACACCAACCAGTGTGATACACCACACAGACAAAAGAGAGGATAAAACTCACATGATTATCTCATTAGAAGCAGAAAAAATTGACAAAGTTCAACATACATTCATGATTTAAAATTTTCATCAAAGTTGGTATAGAAGGAACATATCTCAAAGTAATGAAGACCATTTGTAGCAGTCCCACTGCTAACATTACAACTGAATGAAACGTTGAAAACTATTCCTTTAAAATCAGAATCAGGACAAGGATGACCACTCTTGCCACCTCTATTTGACATAATATTGGAAATTCTACATACAGCAATCAGACAAGGAAAAGATATAAAAGCATCCAAAGTGGGAAAGAAAAGTAAAAATTTCTCTATTTGCAGATGATATAGCACCATATATATATAAAATCAGTTCAGTTCAGTCGCTCAGTCATGTCCGACTCTTTGTGACCCCATGAATCACAGCACGCCAGGCCTCCCTGTCCATCACCATCTCCCAGAGTTCACTCAGACTCACATCCATTGAGTACGGGATGCCATCCAGCCATCTCATCCTCTGTCATCCCATTCTCCTCCTGCCCCCAATCCCTCCCAGCATCAAAGTTTTTGCCAATGAGTCAACTCTTCTCATGAGGTGGCCAAAGTATTGGAGTTTCCACTTTAGCATCATTCCCTCCAAAGAAATCCCAGGGTTGATCTCCTTCAGAATGGACTGGTTGGATCTCTTTGTAGTCCAAGAGTCTTCCCTTGGACTCTCAAGAGTCTTCTCCAACACCACAGTTCAGAAGCATCAGTTCTTCTGTGCTCAGTTTTCTTTATAGTCCAACTCTCACATTCATACATGACTACTGGAAAAACCATAGCCTTGACTAGACGGACCTTAGTCGGCAAAGTAATGTCTCTGCTTTCGAATGTGCTATCTAGGCTGGTCATAACTTTTCTTCCCAGGAGTAAGCGTCTTTTAATTTCATGGCTGCAGTCACCATCTGCAGTGATTCTGGAGCCCAAGAAAATAAAGTCTGACACTGTTTTCACTGTTTCCCCATCTATTTCCCATGAAGTGATGGGACCAGATGCCATGATCTTCGTTTTCTGAATGTTGAGCTTTAAGCCAACTTTTTCACTCTCCTCTTTCACTTTCATCAAGACGCTTTTTAGCTCCTCTTCACTTTCTGCCATAAGGGTGGTGTCATCTGCATATCTGAGGTTATTGATATTTCTCCCACCAATCTTGATTCCAGCTTGTGTTTCTTCCAGTCCAGCGTTTCTCATGACGTACTCTGCATAGAAGTTAAATAAGCAGGGTGACAATATACAGCCTTGATGTTCTCCTTTTCCTATTTGGAACCAGTCATTTTTCCATGTCCAGTTCTAACTGTTGCTTCCTGACCTGCATACAGATTTCTCAAGAGGCAGGTCAGGTGGGCTGGTATTCCCATCTCTTTCAGAATTTTCCACAGTTTATTGTGATCCACACAGTCAAAGGCTTTGGCATAGTCAATAAAGCAGAAATAGATGTTTTTTCTGGAACTCTCTTGCTTTTTCCATGATCCAGCAGATGTTGGCAATTTGATCTCTGGTTCCTCTGCCTTTTCTAAAACCAGCTTGAACGTCAGGGAGTTCATGGTTCACGTATTGCTGAAGCCTGGCTTGGAGAATTTTGAGCATTACTTTACTAGCATGTGAGAAGAGTGCAATTGTGCGGTAGTTTGAGCATTCTTTGGCATTTCCTTTCTTTGGGATTGGAATGAAAACTGACCTTTTCCAGTCCTGTGGCCACTGCTGGGTTTTCCAAATTTGCTGGCATATTGAGTATAGCACTTTCACAGCATCATCTTTCAGGATTTGAAACAGCTCAATTGGAATTCTATCACCACTAGCTTTGTTCATAGTGATGCTTTCTAAGGCCCACTTGACTTCACATTCCAAGATATCTGGTTCTAGATTAGTGATCACATCATCATGATTATCTGGGTCGTGAAGATCTTTTTTGTGCAGTTCTTCCTTGTATTCTTGCCACATCTTCTTAATATCTTCTGCTTCTGTTAGGTCTATACCATTTCTGTCCTTTATCGAGCCCATCTTTGCATGAAATGTTTCCTTGATATCTCTAATTTTCTTGAAGAGATCTCTAGTCTTTCCCAATCTGTTGTTTTCCTCTATTTCTTTGCATTGATTGCTGAAGAAGGCTTTCTTATCTCTTCTTGCTGTTCTTTGGAACTCTGCATTTAGATGCCTATATCTTTCCTTTTCTCCTTTACTTTTCACCTCTTTTCTCTTCACAGCTATTTGTAAGGCCTCCCCAGAAAGCCATTTTGCTTTTTTGCATTTCTTTTCCATGGGGATGATCTTGATCCCTGTCTCCTGCACAATGTCACGAACTTCATTCCATAGCTCATCAGGCACTCTATCTATAAGATCTAGGCCCTTAAATCTATTTCTTGCTTCCACTGTATAATCATAAGGGATTTGATTTAGGTCATACCTGAATGGTCTAGAGGTTTTCCCTACTTTCTTCAGTTTAAGTCTGAATTTGGCTTAAGGTGTTCATGATCTGAGCCACAGTCAGCTCCTGGTCTTGTTTTTGTTGACTGTATAGAGCTTCTCCATCTTTGGCTGCAAAGAATATAATCAATCTGATTTCGGTGTTGACCATCTGGTGATATCCATGGGTATATGTGTGTGTGTGTGTGTGTGTGTGTGTGTGTGTGTGTGTGTGTGTGTATATATATATAAAATCTTAAATCACTACTTTAAAAAATCACAACTAGTAAATGAATTCAGTAAATTTTTAACTTATAGGACTAAGTTATTATAGTTATCTAACTTATAAGACTAAATTATTTTAGTTATCTAACTTATAAGACTAAGAAATCTGTTGCTTTTCTTCATACCAAAATCACATCAAAAAGAATAAAATACCTGGGAATAAACTTAATCAAAGAGGTAAATGACTTTTTCTCTGAAAACTATAAAACACTGATAAAAAAATTGAAGATGCTATCAAAAAATTGAAAGATATCCCATGTTCATGGATAAAAGAATAATATTGTTTTAAAGTCTATACTACCAAAAGCAATCTACAATATACAATGGTGAAAGACAATCTGAGAAAACTGGGCAACTACATGTAAAACGATGAGATTAAAACATTCTCTAACACAAAATTAAAAATTAATAATGGGTTAAATGTCTTTATGTAATATCTAAAGCCATAAAACTCTTGGTAGAAAACAGAGGCAGAAAACATTTATGGCACTTTGCCGTAAATAATAGCAATGTTTTCTTGGTTCAGCCTCCTACAGCAGAATAAATAAAAGAAAAATAAACAAATGGAACCTAATTAAATGTAAAAGCTTTTGCACAGCAATGGAAATCACTCAATTCAGTTCAGCTGCTCAGTCATGTCCACTCAATCCAGTTCAGCTGCTTCACAATGTCTTTAATAAGTAGTGCTGGGGAAATGGGACAGCTACATGTAAATAATAAAATTAGAACATTTTCTTGCACCATATAAAAAAATAAATTCATAATGGATTATGAATGCATTCCTGAAACCATAAAACTAGAAGAGAACATAGGCTGAACAAATTTTGATATAAATCACAGCAATATTTTCTTGAAATAGTCTGCTTGAAGAAAAAAAAAAGCAAAAATAAGCAAATGGGACTGAGTTCAAAACGTCAACAAAACAAAAAGACAGCCTATGATATAGGAAAAAGTATTTGCAAATGATATGACCAATAAAGAGTTAATATTCAAAATGTATGAGCAACTCACACAACTCAAAAAAAAAAAACTTGATTTTTAAATGGGCAGAAGACCCAAAACACAGTTTTCCAATGGAGATATACCTATGGCCAAGGGACCAATGAAAAGGTGTTCAACCAGAGAAATGCAAATCAACATATCACTGAGATATCATCTCACGCCAGTCAGAACTGCTATTGTCAAAAGTCTACAAATAACAAGTGTTGGCAAGGGTGCGGAGGAAAGGGACCCTAGTACACTGTATATTGGCACAGCCCCTATGGAAAACATATGGCCTGTGTGCATGCTAAATTGCTTCAGTCGTATCCAACTCTTTGTGACCCCATAGACTGCAGCCCACCAGGTTCCTCTGTCCATGGGATTCTTCAGGAGTGGGTTTCCATGCCCTTCTCCAGGGAGTCTTCCTGACCCAGGGATCAAACTTTCATTTCCTGCAACTCTAGCATTGCAGGAAGGTTCTTTACCACTGAGCCACTGGGAAGCAAACAGTATGGAGGTTTCTCAAAGAAACAAAGTAGAACTACCATGTGATCCAGAAATTTCACTCCTGGATATATATCTGAAGACAGCGAAGCACTAATTTGAAAAGATATTTTCACCCCAGTGTCCATAGCAGCATTATTTGCAATACCCAAGATATGGAAGCAACTTAAGTGTTCCTCAACAGATGAGCAGATAAAGATGTGGTGTATATATGGGATGGAATATTACTCAGCCACTAAAAAGTATAAAATTTTGTCTTTGCAACAACATTGATGGGCCTGGAGGATATTATGCTTAGTGTAATTCTTTCTTAGACAAAGAAGGACAAATACCTATGTTACCACATATATGTGAAATCTAAAAAATAAAACAAAGAAATAAATATAACAAAACAGAAACATGCTCACAGATTGAACAGTCTAGCAGTTCCCATTGAGGAGTGCGAAGAGGGAAGGAGAAATACAGGGGTAAGGGATTAAGAGGTAAAAACTACTAAGTATAAAATAACAGTAAGGAAACTACAAAAATACATACACATCACAGGGAATATATAGCCAGTATTTTTTGTTTACTTGGAATGTAATCTATAAAAATACTGAATCACTATGCTGCACTCCTGAAACAAATATATATTTTGTAAATCATCTATACTTCAACTTTAAAAATTAATTTATCCAACTAAATTTATCCTAATCTTATTCAGTCCTGATTGTTGATTGTTTTTTCTCAGCATTCTTTTCTCATAAACCTTTTATAACTTTCAGATTATCTTCAGATTCTGTCCTATGCTTTGTGTATTTCTCTGTGTGTGTGTGTCTCTCTCTCTTTGATAACCTCTCTTTAGGACAAAATTTCTTTCTTTCCTTTTAACAAAATACATTTCAATTCCTTATACATTTTTTTTCCACACAGTTTTTTTTTAATTAACAATGGTAGTTTTGATTATATGTATTAGTTAGAATTCTTGACCTTTAAAACCTAAAATGAAAATTAAGAAGTATGCAATTATAAACTGTCTTTTATTTTAGCATTTTATAGATTATAAAAATTTTAAATGCTATTTATAATTTTTAAAAGCAAGCTTTCTTATAGAAAGCTTCTCAGTGTGGAACCAAACATATTTATAAATAGCCATAAAAATAGTTTCTCTTTAAAAATAAAGCCTATGTTCCATAATTAATGTTTCAGTATCATTTTATCTGGGAATGATCTAAATATTCAATAAACTTCTATTATTTAACTTATCAAAATGCTAAAGTTTCAAGTTATCAAAAATCTGAAAAAACTGTTTTTAAGTAGACATACCATTAAATATGTTTATTCTTAAACAGTTCACCTAAAAGCTGTTATCTCGTTTGTATCTATTTAATTCACTTGTCTCCAACAGATTTCCCATAATTTCATAAGACATTAGACCAAGTCAGAAATCATCCCAAGGTTTTTTTTCAATAGACAGACTTTATAAAATGGACAATATAATCCTGTGTGAGTTTTAATCAACCTTGCTAAATACAAGTATTATACTTAAAATTGGTGTCTCTAAAGACATGTCTGTTTTAGTTAAACCAACCATCTTAAACTAACTTCAGTACAGAATTTTAATTTAATATGAATATTTCCCAGAGTGCATGAACCTGAAACTCATTTGAATCAGTGTCTACTATATTTCTGAGAATTTAGGTAAATGCTTAATATCCCTTCAGCCAATTAAATGAAGCTCATTAACAAAATAATTTTGGCAATGAGGTAGAAACCTATCATATCTACAATGTACACACATAGACACACATACATCCAAACAGACACAGAGAGTCCATAGTTTTCATTTTTAAACTTAGCCATGAAGCAGATATTACAGTATAAAACTCACTAGTTTATAAATAACATTGAAACAAGTTAAGTATACTGGCTTCCGCTTAAAAGGACCTCTTTCCCATTCTTCCTCCTTCCAGGATTGGAAATGGTCCAGATAAGCATTTCCTGAGAGCCCTGGTAAAACATTTACATCTCAAAGGCACGGGAAAAGAAATATAAGGTCTTCCTAGAAGGATTTTTGTTCTGAGCTAAAATTTTGAAAAGATGTTTTATCAAGCCAGCTTTCCCTAACTGTATGCACAAAAAGCCAATTTTGGAGTATCAAAAGAATCCCATCTTGATCATTTCTGAGTGATATCTTAAGTCCTCATTTGAGTAAGTACTTAGAAGTATAAGCTAGGTACTTACATAAACCCAGCCAGAGTAATAAATTTGGCTATCTGGTGCTTCTTTTTCTTCTATTTGGGGGCTTTATTTCCCATTTTAAAGTTGGGGGTTTCCCTAGTGGTCCAGTGGTTAAGAATTCACCTTGTAATGCAATGCACACCAGTTCGATCCCTGGACCAGGAAGATCCCACATGCCACAGAGCAACTAAGCCTGTGCCACAACTACTGAGTCAGTGCTCTAGATCCCACAAGCTGAAGCTACTGAAGCCTGCATGCTTAGAGCCTGTTCTCTGCAATGAGAAGCCCACTTAAAGTTGTGGTTGCTGCAACTAGAGAAAACCCACATGCAGCAACAAAGATACACCACAGACCAAAAAAAAATAGATTTTTTAAGTTGGTTTATTGAAATAAAATTACTACTGAAAACTGAGTCTTTGACAAAAGAGGCAAAAATATACAATGGAGAAAAGACAATCTCTTTAACAAGTGGTGCTGGGAAAACTGGTCAACCACTTGTAAAAGAATGAAACTAGCACACTTTCTAACACCATACACAAAAATAAACTCAAAATGGATTAAAGATCTAAACGTAAGACCAGAAACTATAAAACTCCTAGAGGAAAACATAGGCAAAACACTCTCTGACATAAATCACAGCAGGATCCTCTATGACCCACTTCCCAGAGTAATGGAAATAAAAGCAAAAATAAACAAATGGGACCTGATTAAACTTAAAAGCTTTTGCACAATGAGGAAACTATAAGCGAGGTGAAAAGACAGCCTTCAGAATGGGAGAAAATAATAGCAAATGAAGCAACTGACAGAGACTTAATCTCAAAAATATACAAGCAACTCTTATGCCTCAATTCCAAAAAAAAAAAATGACCCAATCAAAAAATGGGCCAAAGAACTAAACAGACATTTCTCCAAAGAAGACATGCAGATGGCTAGCAAATACATGAAAAGATGCTCAACGTCACTCATTATCAGAGAAATGCAAATCAAAACCACAATGAGGTATCATCTCATGCCGGTCAGAATGGCTGCGATCCAAAAGTCTACAAGCAATAAATGCTGGAGAGGGTGTGGAGAAAAGGGAACCCTCCTACACTGTTGGTGGGAATGCAAACTAGTACAGCTACTATGGAGAACAGTGTGGAGATTCCTTAAAAAACTGAAAATAGGACTGCCTTATGACCCAACAATCCCACTTCTGGGCATATACACTGAGGAAACCAGAATTGAAAGAGACACGTGTACCCCAGTGTTCATCGAAGCATTGTTTATAATAGCCAGGACATGGAAGCAACCTAGATGTCCATCAACAGACAAATGGATAAGAAAGCTGTGGTACATATACACAATGGAATATTACCCAGCTGTTAAAAAGAATACATTTGAATCAGTTCTAATGAGGTGGATGAAACTGGAGTCTATTACACATAGTGAAGTAAGTCAGAAAGAAAAACACCAATACAGTATACTAGGACAGGGAGGCCTGGCATGCTGAAATTCATGGGGTGGCAAAGAGGTGGACATGACTGAGCGACTGAACTTAACTGAACTGAACTGAACGCATATATATGGAATTTAGAAAGATGGTAACACTAACCCTATATGCGAGACAGCAAAAGAGACACAGATGTAAAGAACAGACTTTTGGACTCTGTGGGAGAGGGAGAGGGTGGGATGATTTGAGAGAATAGCATGGAAACATGTATATTACCATATGTGAAACAGATCACCAGTCAAGGTTCAATGTATGAAGCAGGGTGCTCAGGGCTGGTGCACTGGGATGACCCAGAGGAATGGGATGGGGAGGGAGGTGGGAGGGGGTTCAGGATGGAGAATACATGTACACCCATGGCTGATTCATGCCAATGTATGCCAAAAACACTACAATATTGTAAAGTAATTAGCCTCCAATTTTAAAAAAGAAAAAAAAACTGTGTGGTAGGCTGGTGTGTTGTTTGTGGACCTAACTCCTCTAAGTGTCACCTTAAAATCATTTCAGCTCTTTTATGTGTCTCAGCTTCCCCTCCAGCACTCTAAAACTGTGACAGTGTTCAAAGCACTGGTTGGCCTATCCTTATCTGTGCATCCCCAGGCAAGCAATATTTTAAATTAATGAATGGGTTACCCTGAGACTACTGCACAAATAAGGACTTTCCTCCAACACTCCCATAAATTTCTCAGTTAGTTCAGTTCAGTTCAGTCGCTCAGTTGTGTCTGACTCTTTCTGACCCCATGGACTGCAGCACGCCAGACTTCCCTGTTCATCACCAACTCCCAGAGCTTGCTCAAACTTATGTCCATCGAGTCGGTGATGCCATCCAACCATCTCATGCTCCGCCATCCCCTTCTCCTCCTGCCTTCAATCTTTCCCAGCATCAGAGTCAGTTCTTCGCATCAGGTGGCCAAAGTATCAGAGTTTCAGCTTCAGCATCAGTCCTTCCAGTGAATATTCAGGGCTACTGTCCTTTAGATCCTTTGACTGGTTGGATCTCCTTGCAGTCCAAGGGACTCAAGAGTCTTCTCTAAAACCACAGTTCAAAAACATCAATTCCTTGGCACTCAGCTTTCTTTGTAATCCAACTGTCACATCCATACATGACTACTGGAAAAACCATGACTTTGACAATAAGAACCTTTATCGGCAAAGTAATGTCTCTACTTTTTAATATGCTGTCTAGGCTTCTCATAGCTTTTCCTCCAAGGAGCACGCATCTTTTAATTTCATGGCTGCAGTCACCACCACCTGCAGTAATTTTTGAGCACAAAAAAATAAAGTCTGTCACTGTTTCCACTGTATATCCATCTATTTGCCATGAAGTGATGGGACTGGATGCCATAATCTTAGTTTTTTGAATGTTGAGTTTTAAGCCAACTTTTTCACTCTCCTCTTTTCACTTTCTTTCATCAAGAGGCTTTTTAGTTCCTCTTCACTTTCTGCCATAAGGGTGGTGTCATCTGCATATCTGAGGTTACTGATATTTCTCCTGGCAATCTTGATTCCAGCTTGTGCTTCATGCAGCCCGTCATTTCACACGTGCATATAAGTTAAATAAGCAGGATGACAATATACAGCCTTGACGTTCTCCTTTCCCAATTTGGAACCAGTCTGTTGTTCCATGTCCAGTTCTAACTGTTGCTTCTTGACCTGCATATAGGTTTCTCAGGAGGCAGGTCAGGTGGTCTGGTATTCCCATCTCTTGAAGAATTTTTCACCGTTTTTTGTGATCCACACAGTCAAAGGCTTTGACATTGTCAATAAAGTAGAAATAGATGTTTTCTGGAACTCTCTTCCTTTTTCAATGATCCAACGGATGTTGACAATTTGATCTCTGGTTCCTCTGCCTTTTCTAAATCCAGCTTGAACATCTGGATGTTCATGGTTCATGTACTGTTGAAGCCTGGCTTAGAGAATTTTGAGCATTCCTTTACTAGTGTGTGAGATGAGTGCAATTGTGTAAAGTTTGAGCATTCTTTGGCATTGCCCTTCTTTGGGATTGGAATGAAAACTGACCTTTTCCAGTCCTGTGGCCACTGCTGAGTTTTCCAAATTTGCTGACATATGGAGGGCAGCACTTTCACAGCATCACCTTTCGTGATTTGAAATAGCTCAACTGGAATTCCATCACTCCCACTAGCTTTGTTCATAGTGATTCTTCCTAAAACACACTTGACCCTGCATTCCAGGATGTCTGGCTCTAGGTGAGTGATCATACCATCGTGGTTATCTGGGTCATGAAGATCTTTTTTGTATAGTTCTTCTGTATATTCTTGCCACCTCTTCATAATATTTTCTGCTTCTGTTAAGTCCATACCATTTCTGACCTTTATTAAGCCCATCTTTGCATGAAATGTTCCCTTGGATCTCTAATTTTCTTGAAATGATCTCTAGTCTCTCCCATTCTATTGTTTTCCTGTATTTCTTTGCACTGATCACTGAGGAAGGGTTTCTTTTCTCTCCTTGCTATTCTTTGAAACTCTGCATTCAAATGCATATATCTTTCCTTTTCTCCTTTTTCAGTTAGTTGGGAAAGCCACAACCAGCTGGTAGAACCTATGTCCCTTATCTTTAGATCTGAAGGCTCTCATATGATATCTTCACTTTTATTCTGACAAACTGTTAATGTAACCAATTCATGGAAAGATGCCAGGTCATCCCTTACCTAATCACCCAGTCAGAACCTTCCCAGTGTCTTTCAACTCTGGAATCCAGATACCTCTTCTTGAGTTTAAGTTCAAGGAAATCTATTTCTTGCAGTGAGAAGTTTATAACCACTGAATAAATCTCAGGATAATCACCCAAGACAAGAGATTTGAGGCCCAGAAGAAACCCTCCAGTCTGGACTTGCCAAGAAGATGGACAGACACAAGAAGCCCTTGCTGGTACCAAGGCTCTGGATACTCATAGGGTTCAGGTAAAGGAGAGAAGTCTGTTCCGTGTCCCTTCATGCTCTCCAAAAGTGTTAAAAAAAAAAAAAAATGAGAGTTGTGAGTTTAGTTTCATTCAAGATCTTACTGCGGATTTTAGCCCAGAAGACAGGCTTTCGGTAACTCTGAGGGGACTGCTCTGAAGATAAGGCCAGTTAAGTTCAGTGGGCCAGTATGTGTGTGTGTGTGTGTGTGTGTGTGTGTGTGTGTACGTATATATGTATATATATGATTTTTGCCAGGGACTATGTGGAGTCAAGCATACATCTTGGTAAAAGTTTACTGCTAGTCACAAGGAAAAAAATCTCTGTTAATGGTTTTAGTGTATATTCTATGTATGGGATGATTCAAAAATCTAGGTTCATTAAAATTCCTTGTAGGGTGTACTACTGAAACTGCACTCCTTCTCAGATGGGACTCACACTCAGCCAAAACTCATACTGGAGCTTGCACCCATGGGCTGAGACTCAAACCCAGCCACACCTCAGATAGGAACTTGATCCCACAAGCTGGAGCTTAGGAGCAAACTTGAACCCACTACCTTTTAATTGACACTGCTTGTCTGGTGTCAGGACCTACTGAAGCTCGGGTTCTTTGGTCTCATCACAGAAAGAATTCAGAGGGAGACAAGGCAATGGACAAAGAATGAGTATATTAGCATAGGATGCTTGCAAGAGACACAAGCAGTCAGGCAAGGGAGTGCAGCCCTGAGAACAATGAGGGCTACATTTTTATAATCAAAAGAAGAGAGGGGAGGGGGAGACCACCTTCTTTTTCATTTTGGGATAGATGTCAAGGGTTAAATCCTTAATTCTTCCTTTGACCATATATATGGTCTAACCAGGACTGTTATGGCACTATTTAAATCATATATATATTAGCAGAAGCGTGGTAACATATGCTATGATGCCCCCCTTTTGCCTAATTTCTTGCCCCTTTCACCTATATTCCTGTCTTGGCTACATGCAAAAATGCTACTCTTCAAGGTCCATTAACTCCTTGACTTTATGTAACAAGATATAGACAGTATATCTATTGTCTTGTGCTTTAACTATATATGTGGACTGTGGCTTGGTTACTGGATTCTTTTATTGAGTGGTCATTAACTTACAGTCTCCTAAACTCCCTTAAAGTTCCCTCTCTGTATTTAATCCCCTAGTGGGACTTTCAAACTATTTATTTGTCCTACTCTATCTCTTATCACTATCCAACCATAGTTCCTTGACCAGGGACTGAACCCAAGCCCTGGTAGTGAAAATGCTGAGTCCTAACCAATGGATTGCTAGGGATTTCCCAGAGTTACATATTTTGATTGAGATTTGATTTGTGGAACTTCTTTGCAACCCTTTGGACTGTAGCCCACCAGGCTCCTCTGTCCATGGGTTTCTCCAAGAAAGAACACTGGAGAGGGTTGCCTTGCAATTCTCCAGGGGATCTTCCTGACCCAGGGATCAAACCCATATCTCCTGCATTGGCAGGCATATTCTTTACCACCAACATGGCCTGGGAAGTTCATCCATACTTATCCATACTTATACTATTTGGCAATAAAGAGTACTGAAGTTCTGGTACATTCTACAACATAGAAGAACCTTGAACTATGTGCTAAGTTAAAGGATCTACTCAAAGAGACCACACTGTGTATGATTCCATTTTGAAATAACCAGAATAGGCAAATCAGACAAATCAGATAAGCCATTTCCTAAGTCTGGGAGGTAAGGGCATTGGGAAGAAGTAGGAAGTGATTGATAATAAAGGAAGGGACATGGGTTTCTTCTCAGAGTGACAAAACTATTTTTAAGTGATTAAGGTGACAACTGTATAACTCAGTAAATATACTAAAGACCAATAGAACTGTGTACTTTCATGTGTGAATTATATCTCAATAAAGCTGTTTGATTAAAATACAAAATTATCAGACACACAGACCAAGGCAGGGGAAGGAAAAAGTTAATATTTATTGAGCACCTACTCAGTAGGGGATAGGTGCTGTCTCACACACACACACACGCACACGCGCACACACACACACACACACACCAATCTTAACAACAGCCATGCAGGGTAGTCGTTATTAACCCCATTTACAGATGAGGGCATGCTCATACACACACACACATGCACACGCGCACACACACACACACACACACACCAATCTTAACAACAGCCATGCAGGGTAGTCGTTATTAACCCCATTTACAGATGAGGGCATGCTCATCTTTCTACCATATTCTGACCACCTCCACACCAGCCACTCAGATGCTAGAAAGATAGAGTTTGCTGAGGAAGGTCTTCTTCATAGCGTTCTTCAGCTCCTTATTCCTGAGGCTGAATATGATGGGGCTCAGGAAAGGTGTGAGGATCGTGTAGGTGATGTCTATCAAGATGTTGCCTTGCTGAGAGTGGAGACCTGTGAGCTTGACATAGATGACAGAGGCAAAGCTATAGTGCACAACGACCACAGTCAGATGAGACGCACACGTGGAGAAGGCTTTGTGCCGGCCCTCGGCTGAAGGGATCCTCAAGATGGCGGCCACGATGAAGGCGTAAGAGAGCAGGATGAGGAGAAAGCAACCCAGCAAGACCATGCTACAGACTAGGCCCACCCCCAGGGCCACTCCCGGTACATTATTCCCACAGGCCAACTTCATTAGAGGAGGCACATGGCAGAAAAAATGGTGGACCTCATTGAGACCACCGAAGGGGAGGTGGAAAATGGAAGATGTCACCACTAGCCCAACAACTAAGCCTCCAGCCCAGGACCAGACCACCAGGCAGGCGCAGCCCCGGGGGCTCATGAGCACGTTGTAGCGCAGGGGGTGGCAGATGGCCACGTAGCGGTCGTAGCCCATGACGGTGAGCAGGAAGGAGTGGGTGAAGCCGGGCGTGAAGGAGAACCTCTGGCTGGCGCAGGCCCTGAAGGAGATGGAGCGGCCGGTGGAGAGCAGGTCGGCCAGCACGCGCGGGATGACGGCGAAGGTGTAGAGGACCTCGGAGGTGGAGAGCGCGCACAGGAGGAGGTGCATGGGGGTGTGGAGGCTGCGCTCGCTCCAGACGGCGGCCATGACGAGCAGGTTCCCCAGCAGCGTGAACAGGTACATCGGCAGGAAGAGCAGGAAGAACATCAGCTGAAGGTGGGGGAAGGTGGAGAAGCCGCTGAGGATGAATTCAGACACGGAGGTGTAGTTTAGCCCCAATATGGCAGCATACCTGCTTGAGGAGAAAGTGAAGAAAACCCAGTGGGAAGGAATTTACAGTCTCTAATGAGCCCTACCTGGGAGGCTCCTTCACCTCTCCAAGCCACGGTCAATCCATCTGCAAAATGGTGTTCGTAATAATGGTGTTCATAATGATGATCATGCATCTTAAGTGCCCTAACACATATACTGCCACATAGTGAGAACTTAATTTAAAAAATATTGATAATAGCAATAAGACTACTATTATTACTATAATTAACTCCATGCAGGACCACCACCACCCACCCGCACACCCCCCCCCCCCCGCCCCCGCTTTTCTGTCTTTGAGCATGCTGGTTGCTCTGTGCTTATCCCCATCTTCATAAGACCAACCCCTTCCTAAATTTGAAGGTCAGGCTACCCCCTAATTTCAACTTTCAGCTAGAAGCCAACTCTCCCCTACCACATGGAAAGGACTTAGGCTCAGTTTATCTTTCACCAACCCTGCTTACCAGCTCACCTGGAAAAGGAGTAATATTTCTTTTTCCATAGAGCTCCTGTGGTGCTTAAATGAGGTAATAGACCTTAAAGCTCTTAGCTACTACTGCTGTGTGGTCTCACTTGCATGAGTCCCTCACAGTACGTGGTCCTGACTGACATCACAATAGAGTCCTGTTCTCTGATCCCCACTAGGTTCTCTTTCTCTGGTCAATTCCCAGTGCTATTCTCTGAAGCTCCTTGCCTCTCTTCAACTTCTATGCCACTCTCCTATCAATAACCTTATGCTTCACAGAGAAGCCAAGACTTGGCTTCTCTCATCTCCCTCCTTGAGTGGCAATAGTCATGCCTGCCCCAGATCCCTGTGAGGTCAACTCTCCTTCCAACCTGCTCCATCAGCTGTACTTCTCTCTCTCCCTCTGGTTCTCTCTCTCCCTCTGGTTCTCTCTCTCTCTGCCACAAACAACCTTGATGCAAAATAAAATACTTTTAAAAACTGGAAAGTGCATTAGTGAATGAGTAAATGAACAAAAATGAGCTATATCACTACAATGGAATACCATTTAGCCATACAAATGAATAAAGAACTGATATACACTACTACATGGGTGACCCTTAAAGAATTTATGCTGAGTGACTATTTACAATAGCTAGGACATGGAAGCAACCTAGATGTCAATCGACAGATGAATGGATAAAGAAGTTGTGGTACATATATAAAATGGTATATTATACAACTATGAAAAGGAATGCATTTGAGTTAGTTCTAATGAAGTAGATGAACCTAGAGCATATTATACAGAATGAAGTAAGTCAGAAAGAGAAAATAAATATCATATATTAATACACATATATGGAATCTAGAAAGATAGTACTGATGATTCTACTTGTAGAAGGCAGCAGAGGAGATACAGACATATAGAACATATTTTAGACACAGTGAGAGAAGGAGGGGATGGTGTGATTTGAGAGAATAGCATTGAAACATGTACATTACTATATGAAAAATAAATAGCCAGTGGTAACTTGCTGTGTGAGGCAGGAAATGCAAATTTGGTGCTCTGTGATAACCTAGAGGGGTGGAGTGGGGAGGAGATACAAGGAAGGTTTAAGAGAGCAGGGACATATATCTACCTAAGACTGATTCATGTTGATGTATGGCAGAAACCATCACAATATTGTAAGTAATCATCCTCCAATTAACAATTAAAATTTTAAAAAGAATTTATGCTGAGTGAAAGAGGCCTGTCACAAAAGGCCACACATCATTGTATGATTCCACTTATTTGGAATATCAAAAATAGTAAACACATCAAGATAGAAAACAAGTTAATAGTTGCCAGGGAATGAGGACAGGTTTAATGATGGGTGATTGTTAATGGGTTCAAAATTTCCTTTTGGGGTGGTGAAATGTCTTGGACCTAAATGGAGGTGATCAGTTCAGTTCAGTTCAGTCACTCAGTCATGATCGACTCTTTGTGACCCCATGAACCACAGCACACCAGGCCTCCCTGTCCATCACCAACTCCCAGAGTTTACCCAAACTCATGTCTGTTGAGTTGGTGATGCCAACAAACCATCTCATCCTCTGTCATCCCATTCTCTTCCTGCCTCCAATCTTTCCCAGCATCAGGGTCCTTTCAAATGAGTCAGCTTTTCGCATCAGGTGTCAAAAGTATTAAAGTTTCAGCTTCAACAACAGTCCTTCCAATGAACACTCAGGACTGATCTCTTAGGATGGACTGGTTGGATCTCTTTGCAGTCCAAGAGTCTTCTCTTGGACTCTCAAGAGTCTTCTCTTGGACCCTCAAGAGTCTTCTCCAACGCCACAGTTCAGAAGCATCAGTTCTTCTGTGCTCAGTTTTCTTTATAGTCCAACTCTCACATTCATACATGACTACTGGAAAAACCATAGCCTTGACTAGATGGACCTTTGTTGGCAAAGTAATGTCTCTGCTTTGTAATATGCTGTCTAGGTTGGTCATAACTTTCCTTCCAAGGAGTAAGCCTCTTTTAATTTCATGGCTGCAATCACCATCTGCAGTGAATTTGGAGCCCCAGAAAATAAAGTCTGACACTGTTTCCACTGTTTCCCCATCTATTACCCATGAAGTGATGGGACCGGATGCTATAATCTTAGCTTTCTGAATGTTGAGCTTTAAGCCAACTTTTTCACTCTCCTCTTTCACTTTCATCAAGAGGCTCTTTAGTTCTTCTTCACTTTCTGCCATAAGGGTGGTGTCATCTGCATATCTGAGGTTATTGATATTTCTCCTGGCAATCTTGATTCCAGCTTGTGTTTCAACAAGTCCAGTGTTTCTCATGATGTACTCTGCATAGAAGTTAAATAAGCAGGGTGACAATATACAGCCTTGATGTTCTCCTTTTCCTATTTGGAACCAGTCTGTTATTCCATGTCCAGTTCTAACTGTTGCTTCTTGACCTGCATACAGGTTTCTCAAGAGGCAGGTCAGGTGGTCTGGTATTCCCATCTCTTTCAGAATTTTCCACAGTTTATTGTGATCCACACAGTCAAAGGCTTTGGCATAGTCAATAAAGCAGAAATAGATGTTTTTCTGGAACTCTCTTGCTTTTTCCATGATCCAGCGGATGTTGGCAATTTGATCTCTGGTTCCTCTGCCTTTTCTAAAACCAGCTTGAACATCTGGAAGTTCACATTTCACATAGTGCTGAAGCCTGGCTTGGAGAATTTTGAGCATTACTTTACTAGCGTGTGAGATGAGTGCAATTGTGTGGTAGTTTGAGCATTCTTTTGTATTGCCTTTCTTTGGGATCGGAATGAAAACTGACCTTTTCCAGTCCTGTGGCCACTGCTGAGTTTTCCAACTTTGCTGGCATATTGAGTGCAGCACTTTCACAGTATCAGGATTTGAAATAGCTCCACTGAAATTCCATCACCTCCACTAGCTTTGTTTGTAGTGATGCTTCCTAAGGCCCACTTGACTTCACATTCCAGGATGGAGGTGATGGTCTCATAATATTGTCAATTTCTTAAATGCCACTGAGTTGTGCCATTTAAAATGGCAAAACTGTGGGAAAAAATTGTAAAGTCTGTGCACCATTGGTGGCACTGTAAAAGAGTACAACAACTGTGAGAAATGGTATGGATATTCCTCAAAAAATTAAAATTAGAACTACTTTATGAACCAATAACCCCACTTCTGTATATGTATGCAAAAGAATTGAAAGCAGGATCTCAAAAAGATATTTGCACACCCCTTTTCATAGTAGCACTAGTCACAATAGCCATGAGGTGGAAGCAACCCAAATGTTCATCCTTGGATGAATGTTAAGCAAAACATGGTCTATCCCTCCAATGAAATATTATTCAGCTTTAAAAGGAAGAAAATGTTGTGACATGCTACAACATGAATGAACCTCAGCAATATTATGTTAAGTGGAATCAGCCAATTCTCCCCAAAAGAAATCCTGTATGATTTCACTGTATGAGATCTCTAAAGTAGTCAAATTCAGAGAAATACAAAGTAGAATTGCAGTTTCCATGGGCTGAGGGGAGAGGAAATGGGGAGTTTTTGTTTAACAGGTTTAGAGTTTCAGTTTTGCAAGATGAAAAAACATCTGGAATTCTGCCACACCACAATATGAATAGATTTAACCCTAACAAACTGCATACTTAAATATAGTTAAGTTTTCTTTTTTGCAGAAAAAAAAAAGAAAAAACATTTGTAGTATTGATACCTGCTATAACTTGGATGAAACTTGTAAACATACTATGTGGAAAAAGCCAAGCTCAACTATCGTCTGATTCAATAGTTGAGAAATGAAATGAAATATGTGAACAGTAAACCTGTAGGAACAAAATTCAGATTAAAGGTTGCCAGGGGTCAGGAGCAGGGCGGATGGGGCATGACAGCTAAAGAGAAGAGAACAAGGTTTCCTTTGCAGTAATGACAATATTTTATAACTAGACACAAATGATGGCTGCACATTGTGAATGTACTAGATGTCACTGAAATGTACACTTTAAAACGGTTAATTGTTGATATGTGAATTTCACCTCCATTTTTGTATAAAGCAAAACAATCCTCCTTCAGCCCACTTGCACCTCTGCACTACCTCCTCACAGCCCAGCCGGTCCCCAGAAAGAGAGAGAGAGAGCCTCAGAGTGTCCTGAGGCCAGCCCCAAGCCAAGAGAGAGAATGCACCTTCTCTGGTTCAGCACCCCTCCTCTTGCTCTGGGCAGCCTGTGAGCCTCCACCTAGGCATGTGTGAGATAGAAGGTGAGGCCCCTTAGGACAGCTCTCCTGAGACACCGGCAGCTTCCTGTCCCTACAGAGCTGGGCCCGGGTGCCCCTGTGTCTCACACACACTACACGCAGGTGTCCCCCCACCTCCACACGCCTGTCTTCCACCACTCGTGCCTTCTCCCAACACACAGTACCTTAGGCTCCTTCTTCTGCAAGCAGATATGACTGCACCTAGGTCATGCAAATATCTGTGCACTTGTAGAGATGCAGAGACCGCGCCCTCGAGGATGGACCTGCCCCTGCAGAGTCATAGTCTGCACACCCGGCAGTGCACTCAGACTCACAGTCTCACAGCTTGATGCTGCTAAGAAGATGACTAATGCCTGTGTTACCGACAGGCACCTTGCACTCTGACATCTGCGCACCAGCCACAGTGTGCACAAATGTACATGGGTATGGGCGTCCCTGGTGGCTCAGATGGTAAAGAATCTGCCTGCAATGCGGGAGGCCTGGGGTCAATCCCCGAGTTGGGAAGACCCCCAGAGAAGGAAATGGCAACCCACTCCAGTATTCTTGTCTGGCGAATCCCATGGACAGAGGAGCCTGGCTGGCTACACTCTATGGTGTTGCAAAGAGTCAGACAAACTGAGTGAATAACACTTTCCCTTTTTTTCATGAGTGCTCAGTGAAGGACTCAGGAGTAAGGAGCCTTTGCTCAGGCACTTCTTCCCCTGAAATTTGTTCAGCTGGGTTCCTGATACTAAGATCCACAGGGAACACTCCTGTTACCCACCCCCTGTCCGGGGCGTACATCACCTCATCCAGGAAGACGTCCAGGTGTGCACACTCCACTCTATCGGCAGCCACCAGACGATCTGAAGAGGTAGCAGAGGAGGCCCTGGGCCCCCTCACTCACACAGGGAGCTCAGAAGGGAGTGGGCGGGGCAGAAGGCTGCTCCCTCACTTTATCCCTTTCTTCTCCAGAGACACGTTCTGAAGGCATCCCAGGGGAGCCCGGTGCAGGATGCAGGAGTGGCTCCCGCAGGGCCCAGAGTCATGTGGGAGCCTTGGGGGCACTTCTGGGCACACCAGGCTCCTCTGGGATCAACCCACAGAAGTACAATCAGTCTGCAACCTTCCCTGACAGCGCTCTGTGCTCTGCTGGTGTTGCAGAAACCAGTAATCAAGAAACCAAGCACCACACTCTGAAAGTTGGAGAACTCAGGTTTATTAACCTGGCGGGCCCAGAGGAGTTAACACCCCAAGCTCTGAGCCCCAAACAAAGGGGTTACAGAGTTTTTATAGACAGACTAGAGTGGGCAACACTAGCTGCTAAAGGGTTTAAACTAAAGGGTTTCACACACCGCTGGAAACAGCAGTCAAGATGGGGAGGGGCATGCCTGACCTTTACACGAACAGGCATGATTAAGCAGGCTTGCAGGGCCTGGGCAATTTCAAAGAGCAGGACAAGGGTGAGTGAGATAAGCTCCAGTTCCTAGTACTGTAAGTCCCCACTTTCTGAGACTACTTTGCAAGGAGCAAGCTGAGTTACAGAGGCAGAACGAACAAGAGGTTATGTACGATTTTAACTTTTCCTCTTCCCTGGGAGCTGGGCTATTCTGTGGTACCAAAAGGGGATGATTAGGTTGGGAGACAGATGTGACAAGACTGCCCCAACTAGACCTGGGAAGGAATAGAAAAGAAGTAGGTGCCTCTCCCCTAATCTCAACCCAGGGGCTCCTTCCCTTCTTAGGAGGCTCCAGTGCGGACCTTACAGCTCAAAGGGCCAAGACCATCCACACCCCATATAAGGCACCCCTGGGCCATCCCAGATGACAGCACAAGCCTCCCAGACCATACTTGCATGGACTTTGGTGGGGAAATTCTGGCTCCCAGCTACAAGGAGTGTGCTAGCAGAGAGACTAATGTCTGACCTCTGTGGGAAGGAGAGGGGTAGGTCAGGAATGGAATCTCTAAAGCAGAAACCTGCTCTGGACCCAGGCCCTTGAAACTGAAGGACTGGAGAAGGAAGGAACAGACAGTGTTAGGCCCTGACAACCACAAACAACCAGGCTTACAGGTTGTTGGGCTAAAATGCAGCTCAGTGTCTGCTCTCTTGCCATTTTCCACATTCTCATCTCCAAGACCGCAGCCTGGTTGGTGAAAGCACATAGAACCTGGAGGACAGCATCAACCCTTGTATTAGTGTCCTAGGGCTGATAAAATGAATGATCACAAACTGGGTAGCTTAAACGTGTGCACACATGTGCTCAGTCGTGTCTGACTCTTTGTGACCCCACGGACTGTAGCCCACCAGGCTCCTCTGTCCATGGGGTTCTCCAGGCAACAATACTGGAGTAGGTTGCCATTTCCTACTCCAGGAGGGCTTCCTGACCCTGGGGTCAAACCCGAGTCTTCTGTGTCTCCTGCATTGGCAGATGGATTCTTTACCACTGAGCCACCTGGGAAGCCCCTGAAATTTATTCTTTTCCAGTTCTGGAGGCCAGAAGTCCAAAATCAAGGTTCTGACAGAGATGCTTCTTCTGGAAGCTCTGAAGGAGAATCTGTTCCATGCCTCCCTCCTGGTGGCTGCTGGCAACACTCAACTGCATCAAAGCAATCTCTGCCTATGTCTTCACCTGGACTTCTCCTTGTGTCTCTGTAGGTTTTCTCTTTTATAAGGACAGAAGTCATTAGGGTCCACACGAAACTGAGGATGATTTCATCTTGAGATCTTTAAATAATTACATCTCCAGAGGCTCTATTTCCAAGTGAGGTCACATTCCAAGTGCCAAGTGGGCATGAGTTTCTAAGTCACTCAATCCTAAAGAAAATCAACCCTGTATATTCATTGGAAAATCAGATGCTGAGGCTGAAGCTCCAATACTTTGGCCACCCAATGTGAAGAGCTGACTCATTGGAAAAGACCCTGATGTTGGGAAAGCGTGAAGGCAGGAGAAGGGGATGACAGAGGATGAGATGGTTGGATGACATCACTGACACAATGGACATGAGTTTGAGCAAACTCCAGGAGGTGGTGAAGGACAGGGAGGCCTGGCATGCTGCAGTCCATGGGGTCACAAAGAGTCAGACACAATCTAATGACTGAACAGCAGCATTTTAACCCACAATAGTACCCTTCATGATATAGTTCTCTGTTTCAGGCCTCATCCCTACACTCACTTCCTAAACAACAGTAGAGGAATCCTGCTAAACTAACCAGATAACATCCTTCCTCTGCTTAGATCCAGCCATGGCCCCCTGGTGCCCAGATGCTTCTCTGCATTCTACAGGGTTCTGTGCAGTCTGGTCCTTGTTAGCTCCCCCAGTTCCCAATCTCAACTCCCTCCCCCTCATTCAATGTAGCACTCTCACTTCGTATCTCTAGTCTAAAATGAAATTCAGTTTCTTGAATTTGCCAGATTCTCTCTCACCCCAGGGACCCGGGCATACCTCACCCTTCATTCCCCTCTGCCTCAATCAACTGGTCTCAGATTACATGTCACCTCTTACAGGAAGCCTTCCATGATAGCCCCAAAGCTGGCCAGATAAGGTGCCTTTCTGTCACCTAGCTTCCCCTCGAGTCCCCTATCATAAGGTGGTGTTGTTGCCTGGTTATGGGTCAGAGTCTCCCATGAGGGTGGGAATTCCTAAGGGCAGGGCTTGTGTCTCACTGGTTTCATGTGGTTTTGCCAAAACTCAGAAGCTTTCTGCACATAGTAAATATTCAATAAATATGCATTTAAGCAAAAAATGAATGAAGGACTGCATGGTGCCTTGGGACTTTATCATGCAGGCAAGGGGGTGAGCAAGTGCCATTTAAACTGAACTTTGAAGGATGAACAAGAGTCCTTGGGGTACATGGTGTCAGGGAGGGAATCCCAGGCTCAGGAACCATCCTGAGCAAAACCATGGAGAGATGCTCAGAACTGGGTTAGAGGAGACAGAGAGATCTGGCTGGAGCCAAATTGTGAAGGGGCTTGACAGCAACTGAGAACACCCTTTCAGCCCCCAGGGAGAGAGTGGGCTAGAAGGAGAGGTCAGGAGAGGACCCGGGCAGCTAGATGGCACAGGCAGATGCCAGTCTGAACTGAAGTTTCAGCCAATATTTTCCACTAAGCTGTACCCTCTGGGACAGCAAGAAGACCCAGGATTGGGGGGAATTTCCCTGACACTGCACGTATCATTAAAGGACAGCAGAGGGACAGATGTTCAGCTAAGAAACGGAGCCAGGACTTAGGAAAAAGATCCTTTCTTATTGCATCTGTGTGACCAGAGATAAGGAAATGGGACTAGAGTCACAGAATGGGGTCAGTACTAAGCCTGGAGATGGAAGGCGGGAAATCAAGGTCACAGTGAAGCTGCATCTTGCAATCTTGCCTGGAGGGGACACTGTGTCTAGGACACGTGGCTTGGCCTCTTTGGGCCTCATTCTCTCTTTTGTAAACGGGGCTGAATTATACAGATGAGAGACACAATGCATGTAAGGTTGTCGGCTTGTAGGCCCTTGGTGGAGGTGACCTCCTCTCCCTCTACTCTCATATAGAGCTTTTTCTTTAACTGTGGATGCTCTTCTCTCATTTGGCTCACAGATATTTGTTGAGCACCCACCATGTGCCAAGCATGATGTGGCCAGTAGAGAAACAATGATAAGTAACCAAACTCCATTTGAACCACAGCCTGGTAGCTTGACTCAGCTTTTCTCCCAGGCAGGACCATTCTCCACTTGGATGATCAATAAATATTAGTTCAAGTTATTTTATTCCCCAAATATTTGCCAGCCCCTGTTGTGTGCCAGAACCTGTGCTCACAGCTACCCATGAGTGTTGAGTCAGATCCATCACTCCCTCAACTTCTCCAATATTGGAAACTCCTTAAAAACCTAGGAATAAAAATGAAAACTATCATATGACCCAGCAATCTCACTACTGGTCGTACACCCTCAGGAAATCATAATTGAAAAATGACGTGTACCCTAATGTTCCTTGTAACACTATAATAGCTAGGACATGCAAGCAAGCTAGATGTCCATCAACAGATGAATGGATAAAGAAATTGTAGTACATATAGACAGTGGAATATTACTTAGCTATAGAAAGCAACATATTTGAATCAGTTCTAATGAAGTGGATGAATCTAGAGCAGAGAGTGAAGTAAATCAGAAAGAGACAAATATCATATAAAACGCATATATATGGTAGATAGAAAGATAATATTGATGATCTTACTTTTACAAGACACCAAAGGAGACACAAACATAGAGAACAGACTTATTGTCACCGTGTGGAAGGAAGAGGGTGGGATGACTTGAGAGAGAAGTATTAAAACATATACATGACCATATATAAAGAGGATAGCCAGTGGGAATTTGTTATATGACACAGGGAACTCAAAGCCAGGGCTCTCTGACAGCCTAGGGGGATAGAATGGAGAGGGAGGTGGGAGGGAGGTTTGAGAGGGCAGGGACATATATATACCTATGACGTACTCATGTTGATGTATTGTCATACATCACAATACTGTAAAGCAATTATACTCCAATTGAAAAAAATTTTTAAAAAAAGAGAAGAACATTCTCCACCCACTTTCCTCCACTGCACCAAGCCCTTGAGTTAATGACTGTGCTGGCAGTTCTCATGCATATTCAACCTGACTCCTAATATATAAATCTGACAGATACCCTTTATTTTTTACGGCAATTTAATTATCAATGGATTTCCTTTTTAGGGATCTTTTTATCTTGAATTTGTCACAACTGCATTGTATTTGTCTTGCAGTATCTGAATGACTTAGGCACTTCCCTATCTCCATCTCTTGTCCAGAACCTCTTAGAAATGAGATCTGAGTCCCACTGACCGTCTAGCATATACTGCTGCTGCTGCTAAGTCACTTCAGTCGTGTCCGACTCTGTGCGACCCCATAGACGGCAGCCCGCCAGGCCTCCCTGTCCCTGGGATTCTCCAGGCAAGAACACTGGAGTGGGTTGCCATTTCCTTCTCCAATGCAGGAAAGTGAAAAGTGAAAGTGAAGTCGCTCAGTCGTGCCCAACCCTCAGCGACCCCATGGCCTGCAGCCTTCCGGGCTCCTCGTCCATGGGATTTTCCAGGCAAGAGTACTGGAGTGGGGTGCCATTGCCTTCTCTGCTAGCATATACTACATATGCCATAAATGTTATAGGATAAAATCCCCACCAAGCCCAGACCTTTAAGTAGAGTTGAAGAGCTCTTCAATTTCTTGGTCATCGACTTGCTCAGGAGATGCCTTCTTTTTTGAGGCTGTGCAATGGTAGATAGAAGAAGGAAACCTCATACTTGATTTGCTCTTTAATAACTATGAAAAATCAGAACTGGTCACCCTTGCAGGATAGTTTGATAAGCATGACCAACCTCAGTACCTAAAGACTGTGCATGAGATAACTCTTATCTCCAGCTCAGGGGAAGTTCAGCCCCATGTGTTCAACAGATATGTATGGAACATCTGAGCCCATCTCTGGGGAGACCACAGTGACCAGGACAGGGATACTTGCTCTCGTGGACCTTACAGGGGAGAGAAGAAGTAGATGACAGATAACTGCATTTGGACAAGAAGGGAAAGTGGGAGGAAGAGAAGGCAGAGGGCTATGAAGGCTCAGTGACCAAATCCATAGAGAGTGGGGCAGGCTAGGGGGAGGCTTCACAGAGAAGGTGGCATTTCAATAAGACTTTCTGCTCAAGAGGGAGAGGGAATGGGGCACTAGCAAAGGGGCTACCATGTACAAAGGACCTCAGGTGGGAAAATCAGTGTCCATTTGAGGAACAGAATGACAGCAAGAAGGGGAAATGACTCATAGTGGCCTAAGGATACTGGCAAGGGTCTGAATAAAAGGACCTTACTCCCTACTCCCAACAGCCACGAGATAAAGCACATTTGTACATGGGACTCTGGTTATGACACACACACACACAAGGCCAAGTGGGTTCCTGTAAGGCCCACCACACCTGGAAACAAACCTCAGAGAAATTAGGGGACACCCATTTATATTTCAGAAGGATTCTGCAGCTCACAGAACTTCCATAGGTCTATAATGAAAGAGTTATTTGCTTGTTTCTTTAGCAAGTACTACTGAGCACCTGTTAATTGCCAGCCTGTGGAAACACCATGATGAGCAAATCTAGAGTGGCCCTACCCTTTTCGACCTGGCCAGAGTAACAGAGGAAAGAGGAGATGTGTTGAACAAGAATTTATATCAAAAAGCGCAGTAAACATTATTATTAAGGAAGTAGAAGCTGTGGCTCCCAGGGGCATGCAACACTAACTGCTTTGTGAACCTTGTGTCCTGCAGCTCAGGGTACCATGGTGTGTGTTGGAGCATTTGTCTAGAGCTCTGGAATTTCTGTGCCTTGGAGAAGAGAAGGTCACCTTCAATTCCCAATTAAATCTCTTGGCTGCCAATCAAAGCTTGGGCTTAAAAGTAAGCAGGAAAACTATCTGGGGACCACTCCTCTAGAGTGGGATGGACCTGCGGCCTTGTCTGCACCTTGGCTATCTGATCTATGCATCCAACCTCATCTGTGTCAGCTCAGTGCCTGAATCTTAGGGACTTTAAAACATTTTCAACAGGTGAAATGGGGTGGGAATTGTGTGTCAACTTTCAATGAGCCCCCAGGAGTCACAGAATATCCCTTGGCTTACTTACTAATGAAACTTGTAATTGGAGCCCAGGGAATGTTGTGCCGTGGTAGATTTCGGTAGGCTGTGCAGAGCAAGTGTTTTCATCTCTTTGTTCCCTGCAGAAAGGATACCCAAGTGCTTTCGCTGATGAGAACTAGGGGGTGGGGCTGGAGGTGGCGGGTTCAAATGGGATCTACCAATTGCCTGCTGTGGGAGACCCGTTCTATCATTTCAACTCCATTTCTAGGGCTTTTTTGGTTTGTTTTCTTAAACAGGGACAAGCTGACTGCCCGTGAGAATTGTTCATTTCTCTCCACACTCTTAAAAAGAGATCAATAGGCAAAACTTGGATAACTTGATGCTTCAGGGCAACGACTCACATCAGAGAGATGCAAGCTCAAACCCTGGCCCATCCAATTTCTTGCTGTGTGATATTCATGAATTAACTTCTCTGATCTTTTATCTACAAATGTTGTTGTTTAGTCGCTCAGTCATGTTCAACTCATTAGCACCTCAGTTTAAATACCATATTTAGTTCAAGGTAAAGAGCTTGAGTGCTGGGGTAATGTTTTGGAACTTCACAGGAAAGGAGGACAATTCACACAAAGATGGAAAAGCAAATGTTGGGTAAACAAGCATTTTCTGGGCCCAGAAGAAACGAGGGGATCCAAGATGAACTTTGATCTCAAGGCCCTTCTGCATTTCCCCTGCCACACCTGGCCCCTATTCTTTGCAGATATATCTGGTGATAGCTCTATTCATGGAGTAGGAAATGGCAACCCACTCCTGTATTCTTGCCTGGAAAATTCCTTGGACAGAGGAGCCTGGTGGGCTACAGTCCATGGGGTCACAAAGAGTTGGACACAACTAAGCACAGCACAGCAACTCTATTCTAGGAACAGGTCCTTTATCTAAATGTATTCAGGGTGGAAAGATATATGAGATGATCACATAGAGAAAATGCAATTCAATGATCCCTATCTCTTGCAAGATACTTTATGAGTTCACCTTAAACCTGAAATCTTTTATTCTCTGCCGTAGTCTGCACACAGGTTGGAAAAGAATTTTCAGATATGTGATAGAATGAGAGGGGAAAAAAGGTTATTAGAGTGGGAGACGCTGTTAGAACAGTGGGGCCAGCACAAGGGAGAGCTGAATAGAAGTCCTTGGTCCATTTTTATACCCAGGATATAACATGTGGGATAGGGATCTTGCGGGTCATTTGCTGATTGGATGAGATACATAAACTGGGTAGAGGAAGAGTAAGGCAAATACCTTCCCTGGTGTGTCAGACGGTAAAGAATCTGCCTGCAATGTGGGAGACCTGAGTTCAATCCCTGGGTTGGGAAGATCCCCTGGAGGAGGAAATGGCAACCCACTCCAGTATTCTGGCCTGGAGAATCCCCATGGACAGAGGATCCCAAAGAGTTGGACACGACTATGCGGCTAAGCACAGCACATATAGGGTAGGAGGGGAGACAGGTTATACTGCTCAGGAGGACCTGAACATGTGTGAGGGAAGGACAATACAGGTCTAGTTTTTTCCTCCCCCGCTTTCCAAGGCCCTTCTTGGTTTTTTTCTGTTCTTTCATCCTTGGGACACCACATTCTCCTGCCAGAAACCAGGGTGGTCTAATTGCTCCCATTACCATAAGCCCCTATGGCAAAGAGAAATGGAAGATATCAAGCCTCCACCCTCCTTTAGGTAGTAACAGGTAGCTACAACATAGATATTAGCTGGAAAACAGCAGGGGAGAGCAAAGCACCCTAAACTTTAGTATGACACACATATGTGCAATAGCAGCTGGAAACAGTAATAAGCAGACTCAGAAAACATTGAGGAAACCCCCACATTTCAAGAGTAAATCTTGAACACTTGCAGGGAGACAGAAAAGTCTCTATAGTTCGGTCAAGAAAGGAAGTCCCACCATGAGAAATCCCCTGCAGTGTTAGAGAGGGACACGGTACATGGGCCAGAAGGTAACTCTTTGTCAAACCACAAAAATAAGTGTGTCGACTACAAATTGGCACTTACCAAGAACATTGCCAATGACTGAACAACAAAGACGTTTGTCATCTTCCTCTACTGAGATGGAACCCCGTGCTGATATACCTGTTGGCCTTCAACAACCCTTGAGGGAGTTCAGGGTGGAGTGAGGCACTCTGCTCCAGGGAAGCTGGTGGGATGGATCTTTAGATAGGTGGATGTTTTTAGGAACAGATTTTACAACCTTTTAGAACTAACACCCAAAAAAGATGTCCTTTTCATTATAGGGGACTGGAATGCAAAAGTAGGAAGTCAAGAAACATCTGGAGTAACAGGCAAATTTGGCCTTGGAATGTGGAATGAAGCAGGGCAAAGACTAATAGAGTTTTGCCAAGAAAATGCACTGGTCATAGCAAACCCCCTCTTCCAACAACACAAGAGAAGACTCTACACATGGACATCACCAGATGGTCAAAACCGAAATCAGATTGATTATATTATTTGCAGCCAAAGATGGAGAAGCTCTATACAGTCAACAAAAACAAGACCGGGAGCTGACTGTGGCTCAGATCATGAACTCCTTATTGCCAAATTCAGACTTAAATTGAAGAAAGTAGGGAAAACCGCTAGACCATTCAGGTATGACCTAAATCAAATCCCTTATGATTATACAGTGGAAGTGAGAAATAGATTTAAGGGTCTACATCTGATAGATAGAGTGCCTGATGAACTATGGAATGAGGTTCATGACATTGTACAGGAGACAGGGATCAAGACCATCCCCATGGAAAAGAAATGCAAAGAAGCAAAGGAGAAAAGGAAAGATATAAGCATCTGAATGCAGAGTTCCAAAGAACAGCAAGAAGAGATAAGAAAGCCTTCTTCAGCTATCAATGCAAAGAAATAGAGGAAAACAACAGATTGGGAAAGACTAGAGATTGCTTCAAGAAAGTTAGAGATACCAAGGGAATATTTCATGCAAAGATGGGCTCAATAAAGGACAGAAGTGGTATGGACCTAACAGAAGCAGAAGATATTAACAAGAGGTGGCAATAATACACGGAAGAACTGTACAAAAAAGATCTTCACGACCCGGATAATCATGATGGTGTGATCACTCATCTAGAGCCAGATATCCTGGAATGTGAAGTCAAGTGGGCCTTAGAAAGCATCACTACGAAAAAAGCTAGTGGAGGTGATGGAATCCCAGTTGAGCTATTTCAAATCCTGAAAGATGATGCTGTGAAAGTGTTGCACTCAATATGCCAGCAAATGTGGAAAACTCAGCAATGGCTAGAAAAGGTCAGTTTTCATTCCAATCCCAAAGAAAGGCAATGCCAAAGAATGCTCAAACTACTGCACAAATGCACTCATCTCACATGTTAGTAAAGTAATGCTCAAAATTCTCCAAGCCAGGCTTCAGCAATACGTGAACCGTGAACTTCCTGATGTTCAAGCTGGTTTTAGAAAAGGCAGAGGAACCAGAGATCAAATTGCCAACATCCGCTGGATCATGGAAAAAGCAAGAGTGTTCCAGAAAAACGTCTATTTCTGCTTTCTTGACTATGCCAAAGCCTTTGACTGAGTGGATCACAATAAACTGTGGGAAATTCTTCAAGAGATGGGAATACCAGACCACCTGACCTGCCTCTTGAGAAACTTGCATGCAGGTCAGGAAGCAACAGTTAGAACTGGACATGGAACAACAGACTGGTTCCAAATAGGAAAAGGAGTACGTCAAGGCTGTATATTGTCACCCTGCTTATTTAACTTATATGCAGAGTATATCATGAGAAACGCTGGACTGGAAGAAACACAAGCTGGAAGATTGCCGGGAGAAATATCAATAACCTCAGATATGCAGATGATACCACCCTTATGGCAGAAAGTGAAGAGGAACTAAAGAGCCTCTTGATGAAAGTGAAAGAGCAGAGTGAAAAAGTTGGCTTAAAGCTCAACATTCAGAAAACGAAGATCATGGCATCCGATCCCATCACCTCATGGGAAATAGATGGGGAAACAGTGGAAACAGTGTCAGACTTTATTTTTGGGGGCTCCAAAATCACTGCAGATGGTGGCTGCAGCCATGAAATTAAAAGACGCTTGCTCCTTGGAAGAAAAGTTATAATCAACCTAAATAGCATATTCAAAAGCAGAGACATTACTTTGCCAACAAAGGTCCATCTAGTCAAGGCTATAGTTTTTCCTGTGATCATGTGTGGATGTGAGAGTTGGACTGTGAAGAAAGCTGAGCGCCGAAGAATTGATGCTTTTGAACTGTGGTGTTGGTAAGACTCTTGAGAGTCCCTTGGACTGCAAGGAGATCCAACCAGTCCATTCTGAAGGAGATCAACCCTGGGATTTCTTTGGAAGGAACGATGCTAAAGCTGAAACTCTAGTACTTTGGCCACCTCATGCAAAGAGTTGACTCATTGGAAAAAACTTTGATGCTGGAAGGGATTGGGGGCAGGAGGAGAAGAGGACGACAGAGGATGAGATGGCTGGATGGCATCACTGACTCGATGGACGTGAATCTGAGTGAACTCCAGGAGTTGATGGACAGGGAGGCCTGACGTGCTGCGATTCATGGGGTCGCATAGAGTCGGACACAACTGAGCGACTGAACTGAACTGAACTTTACGATCTCAGTCCTTGCATCTCCTCATATCTAGAGAAGCCCTGAATCCCTTCGAGGTGACATCAGACCCTCATGACTAACAAAAGCCTTTTGTAAAATGAGTACTTCATGGTATTGAATTCTCCCTTCACCAAAACCTTATGTGTTGACTTTCCCCCACTGCCGCTTTGGAGCAGTCTCTCAGAGCTATCTGAGATGCCGCCTCCCAGGCTTCAGTCCTCATTTTGCCCCCAATAAAACTTAACTTGCAACTCTCAATTGCAAGTTTTTTTAGTTGACAAGTGCAGAGCCCAAGATGAAGGTATATCCCATTGGCACTGTCGCTTGTTGATGATCAAGGCATGAGAGTGGAGTTAAGATTCACTACTCCAATACTTTGTCCACCTGATGTGAAGAAGACTCATACTCCAAAAAGAGACCCTGACACTGGGAAAGATTGAAGGCAGGAGGAGAAGGGGACAACAGAGAATGAGATGGTTGTGTTTTTGGGCTCTTATCTAACACTCGGAAATGAATTGTCTGAGGAGACACATGTGCTGACAAAGCAAGAGATTTTATTGGGAAAGGGCCCCCGGGTGGAGAGCAGCAGGGCAAGAGAACCCAGGAGAACAGCTCTGCCATGTAGCTTGAAGTCTCGGGTTTTACGGTGATAGGATTAGTTTCCAGGTTGTCTTTAGCCAATCATTCTGACTCAGAGTCCTTCCTGGTTGCGCACACCTTTTCAGCCAAGATGAATGCCAGAGAGAAGGATTCTGGGAGGTAGTCTGCCATGTGGCATCTCCTTTTGACCTTTCCTGAACTCTTCCGGTTGGTGGTGGCTTATTAGTTTCGTGTTCCTTACCAAGACTTCCTGTGGTGAAACAACTCATGCAAATAGTTACTATTGTTAGGTAGTTAGAATAGGGCAAAGGAGTCCAAAATGGCGGTGGCTAAAAGACAAGGAAGGGAAAAGCCCGTGAAAATAGAACAAAGGAAGGTCAAAGGAAGGTTCAAGGACCGGAGTGAAGACCTCAGGTAGAACAAAGAGCACCCCTGGCTAAGCCCAAATTGCATAGGGCAGGCCCAGGGGAGGGGAAAAATCATATAAAAGGAGGAGGGAGCAATCAAAGCTCTCTCTCTCTCTCTCTCTCTCTCTCTCTCTCTCTCTCTCTCTCTCTCTCTCGTGTGCCTGTGCTCTTTCTCTCTCTCTACCTCTCTCTTTCCCTCTCTCTTTCCCTCCCTCTTTCCCTCCCTCCCTCCCTCTCTCTCTCCCTCTCCCCATTTCTCCCTCTCCACCCCCTGCAAGTGTGTGTGCTCTCTCTCTCTCTCTCTGTCTCTCTCTCGCTCTCTCTCTCTCTCTCTCTCTCTCTCTCTCTCTCTCCCCCCTGCATAGATGTGTTCTTTCTCTCTCTCTCCTATACCTGCTGGGGCACTCTTCTCTTCAAGTCTTTGGCTCAGCATGCCCTCACACCTCAAAGATGGATTTTCCTGCTATTATCTAAATAAAATAGAGCTGTAACACTGATTTGTCTAAAAGCTATAACATGGTCCGTTCGAGACTTGAGAGCTATAACATGGTCTGTCTAAGACCTGCGAGCTGTGACACGCTGAGGGGGGCTTTAATGCCCGTCACTCCAAATCTTTGTTGTGACGAGACAGAACCGAGGAGCATACACTCGCCTGACACTACGGTGCCTGGCCAGGGTGGACGGTTTCAGTCAGTGTGCTTCCCCTAACAGTTGGATGGCATCACCCAGTCGATGGACATGAGTTTGAACAAGGTCCGGGAGTTGGTGATGGACAGGGAAGCCTGGCGTTTTGCAGCACATGGGGTCGCAAAGAGTCAGACGCGACTGAGGAACTGAACTGAACTGAACACTTCATAGTACTTTTGTTACCAAGTCCAGGCTTACTGTGCTCACCGCAGGCTAGGCCAATGAATCCAAGACAAGGTGTTGAGACAAAGGGACTTTATTTTGGGAGCCCCTTGACCAAGAAGATGGTGGGTTAGCACCTCAAAGTAGCCATCTTGTCGGGACCAGGTTGCCAGGTTCGTTTACGGATCAGAAATGGGATGAGGTGAGGAAACAAAGGTAAAAGACTATTCAATCCTTACAAACGGCCTCTAGAATGAATGGCAAGCCTCAGGCAGGAGGATGTGATGGTTCCACCTCCCTACAGTCCTTCACAGTTGGGTGGCTCAGGCTATACCCCTGAGGCAAGCCATGATTTTGTTTGCCTGCAGCAACAAAAGTGGCAGGAAGAGGGTGAAAGTCACAGAAGCAAATCAAGCATGAATTCAAAATTAACCTTTCCAGGCTACACTTTTAGTTTGTTCAATATACGTGTATTCAAGAAAATGACAAGTACAGTAACATCATTTATATGTGGAAGCTAAAAAAGGCAAACTCATTAAAGGCAGAGAATAGAATGGTGGTCACCAGGGACTGAGGGGTGGAGGAATTGAAGAGATGTTTTGTTTTGTTTTTTAATATTTATTTATTTGGCTGCTCTAGGTCTTAGTTGCACCAAACAGAATCTTTAAGTTGGGGCATGTAGGATCTAGTTCCCTGACCAAGGATCAAAACCAGGCCCCCTACACTGAGAGTGTGGAGTCTTAGCCACTGGACCACCAGGGAAGTCCCAAGGAAATGATTTTAAGGGCACAAATTTGTAAACAGTAGATAAATAAAACCTGCAGGTCTAATGCAGAGCCAGTAATTATAGACAATAATACTCTATTATAAATTTCATAGCTGATAAGACACTACATCTTAATTGTTCCCACCACACACACACAACAGAGGTGTGAGTTAACATGCAGTGCTAATCATATTGCAACATCAATGTATTGAAGAGGAAAAGTTAAAATTTTACATAACCTCCTGCTCATTCTGCCTCTGCAACTCAGGTTGCTCCTTGCAAAGTCTGGATCACATAGGTCACCGTAGTCTCAGAAAGTGGGGCCTTACAGTACTACAAACTGGAGCTTATCTCACTCACCCTTGTCCTGCTCTTTGAAATTGCCCAGCCCCTGCAAACCTGCTTAATCATGCCTGTTTGTGTAAAGGTCATGCATCCTCCTCCCCATCTTGACTGCTGTCCCCATGCACGTGAAACCCCTTAGTTTAAATCAGCCTATTAACAGCCAGTGTTGCCCACTCTAGTCTGTCTATAAAAACTCTGTAACCCCTTTGTTCGGGGCTCAGAGCTTGGAGTGTTAACTCTGGGCCTGCCAGTGTAATAAACCTGAGTTCTCCAACTCTCCTTTTGTGGTGCTTGGTTTCTCCAGTACTGGTTTTTCCAACACTTCTGGAGGCCCCAGTGAGATTCCAACCACATCAGCCCCTTGAGCCACCACATGGTGGCTCGGCTGGACTGGAGCAAGGAACCCCAAGACAAACAAGGAGGCGTGCCACCTGCTGGTATTCTGGGTTCTCTTTCGGACTGGTGTCCCAACTCTCTGGACTGCCAAGCCCCTGGACCAACTCACCAGGAATGGCCACAGGATCAGGTAAGGCCCTGGGCCAGTCCCCAGTCAGAGCCTACTCCAACGGCTAGAAGAGGAGATTGATCACCTCCTTGGAGCTCCCAGTAAGGGAGCATCAGATAGGGAGAACTGGGGACTCAAGAGAAGGAAGGCATTGTGACTGATCACCTCCTTGGAGCTCCCAGGAAGGGAGCAACAGTTAAGGAAACCTGAGGACCCTGGAGAAGGGAGGCATTGTGATAGCCTCTGAATGATTGTGAGCGAGTGATTGCTGATTCAACAGAGTGAGAGAAACTTCTTTTCTTTTTGGAAACTGTAAAACCAATTCTTTTTGCACATGCAATTAAAAACAAATAGCTTATTGAATGGCAATCCACTCCAGTATTCTTGCCTGGAGAATCCCATGGAAGGAGGAACCTGGTGTCCATGGGGCCACAAAGTCACTTCACTTTCACTTTCAGCTTATTGAAAGGCCTGCCTAGGGGAAACCTTGAAGTTAACCCTTTCCATGTCCTTGCCAACTTTGGCATACACAGCCAACTTTGTCTGAGACCTCAGCCTTGGGCAAATTAGAACTTCAAGCAAAGGAGAAAAAGGGGGTCAAAGAGATATTTTAAATCTCAAACAGAAAACTATAAGATTGCTGTCTGTCTGTATGGATCTATGTGTGTCTCAGTGTATGTCTTTTGTTTTTTTCTGATAATATTGTTAAAATTGTAAATGAGTTCTAATTTAATTGGCCGAAAGAAAAGTAAGTGCTTACAAATCAAACAATTCTAAATACAAGAAAAATTAACCTAAATAAATTTCAGATTCATGTGAACTGGGAAATATTCAATATTAAATATCTAGTATTAATATTTGTTTGCTAATCTAACAAGGAAAGTGTGATGTATGTTTTTAATAAAGAAGATATAAAAAATAAAATCACATTTTATGAAGGGAAAAGAAACTAGGTCTGACTTACAGGTGGCTGTTACAAAAAATGATTAGAAGGTTTGTGGAAAGTGGACCCTGAAAAAAAGTTTTGTGCATGGTTAGGACTGACTAAGTTTAAAATAATTTTAATTAAGTTTGCCTAAATGAGTTTAAAGTAAGTTGGTGAGAAAAGTTAAATTCGGCCTTTCTATTAAGAAGACATATTTTCTTCAGATGTTGAACTGCTTTTAATAACAGGTTTAAGTTTCTTTACCTCTTAATTGATCTGTTCTATATTTACCTTTGAAATCTTTTGTTAACTTTGGCTAAGTAAATAACTATTATTTCACAGTAACTTATATGATCCTACCTGACTGTTATAAACCCTTTTGATATTTATTGACAAAACTTCCTAAATAACTTGACTTCTAGCTAACTTTGGGATGCTTCAGAGGGTCCCTGAGACATCCCAAAGAGCTATTAAGATACCTTGGTTCATTGGACATGTTAAATTACATGAGAAGTTATGTTGAATGGGGTGATAAATCTTTTCAGGTTACACTGTATGGTTGATGTTACTAATATAGATATCCTAAAATTATGTGAAATTCATATAGATCTGATATGGCCTGAAAAAATATGGTCAATTACAATTCTAGTTATCATATTAAAGTGTTATGACCAGGTTTCTTTGTCAATTGCAATAGAATCAGATTTCAAATATGCCTTCTATGGTTTTACTCTCATGCCTTTAGAAAAATACTGCTAGTTCTTCAAGATTGATGGAAAAGACTTTCTAAGATTAAACAGATAAACAAATTTTGTTATTAACAGTAAGCTGGTACCAGACTGGAATTTGGTCTTCTCTCTGTTTAGAGAAACAAGGTTTTCTTAGGATGAAGGTTTTGATAACAGATTATGAATTTCTTTGCCTTTAAGTGATTTACATTTGTTTTTAAAATCTTTCTGTTACTTTAGTAAAGTAAATAAACATTATTTTAGAATATAGTACATGTAGACAAAGCTCATTCTGCTTCTACAAAAAATAACCCCTCACGGTGGACTTTTGTTATCCTGATGTCCTTAAAACATGGCAATAGTCTGCTCCTAAATTAGGAAATTTAAAATGGGTAAACAATAGCTAAAATCAAAGAGCCAAGGCTATGGGAAATCCAAGACAGCCACTTGGCTTTTCCCAGCTCCCTGACGGACCTCATTTTTCTCTGATGGGTTAAAGCCTTCCCTGGCTACAGTGTTAATGCCCTCACAATGAGTTCTTCAGAAAGGAAAAACTTATGTTTCACTGAATATTCAGTTCTAGTTTTGTTGATTAAGGTCTGTGCTTACTAAGACTCACTTCTGAGACAGTTTCTTTTTATATTGCTGAAAGGTTTAAGTTATTAAAAAGGCACTCTAAGATTGTTTCTAAGCCTTATCTCAGTAACCAATCTCTGGATGAAGGTCTGATGCTCCATGATGTACAACCAGGAGATTAACACTTCGCTATAATCATTTGACTGAGTCAGAAGACCGGGGGTATAGCAGGCTATAAGACTGGGAGCTGACTGTGGCTCAGATCATGAACTCCTTATTGCCAAATTCAGACTAAATTGAAGAAAGTAGAGAAAACCACTAGACCATTCAGGTATGACCTAAATCAAATTCCTTATGATTATACAGTGGAAGTGAGAAATAGATTTAAGGGCCTAGATCTGATACATAGAGTGCCTGATGAACTATGGAATGAGATTCGTGACATTGTACAGGAGACAGGGATCAAGATCATCCCCATGGACAAGAAATGCAAAAAAGCAAAATGGCTGTCTGGGGAGGCCTTACAAATAGCTGTGAAAAGAAGAGAAGCAAAAAGCAAAGGAGAAAAGGAAAAATATAAGCATGTGCATGCAGAGTTCCAAAGAATAGCAAGAAGAAATAAGAAAGCCTTCCTCAGAAATCAATGCAAAGAAATAGAGGCAAACAACAGAATGGGAAAGACTAGAGATCTCTTCAAGAAAATTAGATATACCAAGGGAATATTTCATACAAAGATGGGCTCGATAAAGGAGAGAAATGGTATGGACCTAACAGAAGCAGAAGATATTAACAAGAGGTGGCAAGAATACACGGAAGAATTGTACAAAAAAGATCTTCATGACCCAGATAATCATGATGGTATGATCACTCACCTAGAGCCAGAAATCCTAGAATGTGAAGTCAAGTGGGCCTTAGAAAGCATCACTACGAAAAAAGCTAGTGGAGGTGATGGAATCCCAGTTGAGCTATTTCAAATCCTGAAAGATGATGCTGTGAAAGTGTTGCACTCAATATGCCAGCAAATGAGGAAAACTCAGCAGTGGCTAGAAAAGGTCAGTTTTCATTCCAATCCCAAAGAAAGGCAATACCAAAGAATGCTCAAACTACCACACAATTGCACTCATCTCACATGCCAATAAAGTAATGCTCAAAGTTCTCCAAGCCAGGCTTCAGCAATACGTGAACTGTGAACTTCCAGATGTTCAAGCTGGTTTTAGAAAAGGCAGAGAAACCAGAGATCAAATTCCCAAGAGACTTCCAGAAAAATATCTATTTCTGCTTTAGTGACTATGCCAAAGCTTTTGACTGTGTGGATCACAATAAAATTCTTCAAGAGATGGGAATACCAGACCACCTGACCTGCCTCTTGAAAAACCTGTATGCAGGTCAGGAAGCAACAGTTAGAACTGGACATGGAATAACAGACTGGTTCCAAATAGGAAAAGGAGTGTGTCAAGGCTGTATATTGTCACCCTGCTTATTTAACTTATATGCAGAGTACACCATGAGAAATGCTGGACTGGAAGAAGTACAAGCTGGAATCAAGATTGCCAGGAGAAATATCAATAACCTCAGATATGCAGATGACACCACCCTTATGGCAGAAAGTGAAGAAGAACTAAAGAGCCTCTTGATGAAAGTGAAAGAGGAGAGTGAAAAAGTTGGCTTAAAGCTCAACATTCAGTAAACTAAGATCATGGCATCCAGTCCTGTCACTTCATGGGTAATAGATGGGGAAACAGTGGAAACAGTGGCTGACTTTATTTTTTTGGGCTCCAAAATCACTGCAGTTGGTGATTGCAGCCATGAAATTAAAAGATGCTTACTCCTTGAAAGGAAAGTTATGACCAACCTAGATAGCATATTGAAAAGCAGAGACATTACTTTGCCAACAAAGGTCCATCTAGTCAAGGCTATGGTTTTTCCTGTGGTCATGTATGGATGTGAGAGTTGGACTGTGAAGAAAGCTGAGCACCGAAGAATGGATGCTTTTGAACTGTGGTGTTGGAGAAGACTCTTGAGAGTCCCTTGGACTGCAAGGAGATCCAACCAGTCCATCCTAAAGGAGATCAGTCCTGGGTGTTTTTTGGATGGAATGATGCCAAAGCTGAAACTCCAATACTTTGGCCACCTCATGGGAAGAGTTGACTCATTGGAAAAGACTCTGATGCTGGGAGAGATGGGGGTAGGAGGAGAAGGGGGCGACAGAGGATGAGATGGTTGCATGGCATCACTGATTCGATGTACATGAGTTTGAGTGAACTTCAGGAGTTGGTGATGGACAGGGAGGCCTGGTGTGCTGCAATTCATGGGGTTGCAAAGAGCACGACTGAGCGACTGAACTGAACTGAACCCCGTAAAAGTTGTTGACTTAAATTCTTGCTTGTGACCTTACTAATAACTGCTAGCTATATTATTTTCTATGTAGCTTGCTTCAGAAGATTATTTCTTATGTTACCAAATGTGTGACAGAGCCTGTGATTAACTGCTGATATGCAGTTCCATATGAGATCAAAAATTGTAATAGTTTAACTCGAGATATGAGAAGAAGCAACAAGAGGAAATATTTTCCTGGACCACGAGGCTAGTATGACAGGTATGGTCCAGAGACTTTTGTTACTTACAAGGCCTGGTCTAGTGACAACACATTGAGTGTCCTGTCAATGGAATCTTTGTTAGACCTGGGAATGAGCCTTCCCAGCACCGCGGGACACAGTGACCATGAAATGCCCTCAAAACATGATCAAATATGTGGCTATGAAAGGGCCTTGCTGACTGAAAGTTGGCCCTTGCCAGCTGCCTCTACAAAGATTAAATCATGACCACTACAAGGCACTGGCCTTCAACAGCCCCTTTGTTCAGGGCTCAGAATTTGGAGTGTTAACTCCTCTGGGCCTGCCGGCATAATAAACCTGAATTCTCCAACTCTCTGAGTGTGGTGCTTGGTTTCTTGATTACTGGTTTCTGCAATGGTATCACATCAGTACATTGGACACCAAAAATTTACACAATGTCTTATGTCAATTATAACTCATTTTTTTAAAAGTTTCCTTGACAAATTTAAATTGTTTCAGATGCATTTATTTTAAAATAGCAATTTATAATACTTAATGGATTTTAGTTTATGGTGATACTGTTGTATGCAACAACATACATAATTAAAATGCACAAGAGGATTTCCCTGGTGGTCCAGTGGTTAAGAATCCATCTTGCAATGGAGAGGACATGGGTTTGATCCCCAGTCCAGGAAGATCTCACATGCTGCAGAGCAACTAAGCCTGTGTGCCACAATACTAAGTCTGCACTCTAGAACTTGCAAGCTGCCACTACTGATTCAGCGTGTTGCAACTACTGAAGCCCATATGCCTAGAGCCCATGCTCCACATCAAGAGAGTGGGCAGTGAGAAGCCCATAAACCAAAGAGTAACCCCTCTCACACAACTAGGAAAAGCCCACCTAAAGCAGGGAAGACCCAACTCAGCCAAAAATAAAATAAATAAATAAAATACTTAAAAAACAACATAACAACAAAAGCAATAAATTAGTCAAATTAGCCAAAGTTTTTAAAAAAAAGAAAATATTTGTATTTATGTTGGAACAGAAACTATGCATCATTTGTCCTAAAGTTGAATCCAGTCTTTCTCTATAAATTGAGTAGTAAAATATCTCATGTTAATGTAAACTGTTAGAATGTGGAAACAATTTCAAACCACACTGGAGAATCCTGAGAATCCTCCTTTGCAGTATATTCTACAGGCTTCCTGTTATCCCTTCACATATATTGTCTCATTCAGAAAACGAAGATCATGGCATATGGTCTCATCACTTCATGGCAAATAGATGGGGAAACAGTAGAAAAAGTGTCAGACTTTATTTTGGGGGGCTCCAAAATCACTGCAGATGGTGACTGCAGCCATGAAATTCAAAGACGCTTACTCCTTGGAAGGAAAGTTATGACCAACCTAGACAGCACATTGAAAAGCAGAGACATTACTTTGCCGACTAAGGTCCATCTAGTCAAGGCTATGGTTTCTCCATTGGTCATGTATGGATATGAGAGTTGGACTGTGAAGAAAGCTGAGCACTAAAGAATTGATGCTTTTGAACTGTGGTGTTGGAGAAGACTCTTGAGAGTCCCTTGGACTGCAAGGAGATCCAACCAGTCCATTCTGAAGGAGATCAGCCCTGGGATTTCTTTGAAGGGAATGATGCTGAAGCCGAAACTCTAGTACTTTGGCCACCTCATGGGAAGAGTTGACTCATTGGAAAAGACTCTGATGCTGGGAGGGATTGGGGACAGGAGGAGAAGGGGATGACAGAGGATGAGATGGCTGGATGGCATCACGGACTTGATGGACGTGAGTCTGAGTGAACTCTGGGAGTTGGTGATGGACAGGGAGGCCGGGCATGCTGCGATTCATGGGGTCACAAAGAATCAAACACAGCTGAGCTACTGAACTGAACTGAACTGAACTGAACAGTTTCACAGTGGGGAATCAAGGCAGATAAACTCACATCCATTCCATCTGACAGAGGGTAAACTGAGGTTCAAGATGCTTGCATGATTCATCCAAGATCACACAAATTGGAAGGGCCAGGCTTCTCCTGCAGGTCTTTTCTGATTCCCAGCCTTGTCCACACAAAGCCTCACACACCACTTTCCCACAAGGGGTTTTGTGGGTCCCCCATCTAAGGAGGACTAGCTCAGTTTCAAGTCAAGCACTTCAGGATCCTAAAAGCCTTTTAAACCACAGGTGGATATATTCCTAAGTATTTTATTCTTTTCGTTGCAATGGTGAATGGAATTGTTTCTTTAATTTCTTTTTCTACTTTCTCATTATTAGTGTATAGGAATGCAAAGGATTTCTGTGTGTTGATTTTATATCCCGCAACTTTACTATATTCATTGATTAGCTCTACTAATTTTCTGGTGGAGTCTTTAGGGTTTTCTATGTAGAGGAAAATGTCATCTGCAAACAGTGAGAGTTTTACTTCTTCTTTTCCAATTTGGATTCCTTTTATTTCTTTTTCTGCTCTGATTGCTGTGGCCAAAACTTCCAGAACTATGTTGAATGGTAGCAGTGAAAGTGGGCACCCTTGTCTTGTTCCTGACTTTAGGGGAAATGCTTTCAATTTTTCACCATTGAAGATAATGTTTGCTGTGGGTTTGTCATATATAGCTGTTATTATGTTGAGGTATGTTCCTTCTATTCCTGCTTTCTGGAGAGTTTTTATCATAAATGGATGTTGAATTTTGTCCAAGGCCTTCTCTGCATCTATTGAGATAATCATATGGCTTTCATTTTTCAATTTGTTAATGTGGCGAATTACATTGATTGATTTGTGGATATTCAAGAATCTTTGCATCCCTGGGATAAAGCCCACTTGGTCATGGTGCATGATCTTTTTAATGTGTTGTTGGATTCTGATTGCTAGAATTTTGCTGGAGGGATTAACATCAAATAGGGGCAGGTAGAAGAAAGAAGTAGTGAACTTGTAGACAAGACAATTGAAATGACTAAGTCAGGAGTAGGAAGAAAAAGGGATAAAGAAAAGTGAACAGAACCTGAGAGACATGTGGGAGACCACCAAGAGGACCAACATGCTAATGAGGCAATTACCACCAGAAGGAGAAGATGAGACAAATAAAGGGGCAGACACTGCATTTGAAGAAATAGTGGCTGAACAGGCCTACAGATTGATGAAAGACAAGACCATCCGAGAATCTCAATGAACTCTGAACAGGACAAACTCAGAGACTCACATGGGAATACATCGTAATCAGACTTTTGAAAACCAAAGACAAATAGAAAATTTTGAAAGTAGCAAGACATGTGAGTGACTAGACTTAAGGAATCCTCAATAAGGTATTTATTTTAATCACAGTGGGATAAATCTCATTTAATAACAAAATAAAAATTGGAAAATTCATAAATATGTGCGAACTAACAATATACACTTAAATAACAATGGCTCCAAGAATAAATTACAAAGGAAATGGGAAACTATTTAGAAACAAACAACAATAACAAAACATACGAAACAATAGGATGCAATAAATGTACACTCAGTTGAAAATTTATAACTAGGAATGCCTATATTAAAATTAAAAATTTAAAATAAAAAACCTAGTTTTATGATCTTAAGGAAGAATCAAATGAAAAGCAAACTATATCCAAAGTTAGCAGACAGGAGGAATAAAAATTTAGAGTGGAGATAAATTAAATAGACAATGGAAAAGTAATAGATTCAATAAAACCAGAAGTTGATTCCTTGATAAGTTCAACAAAATTAAAAAATCTTCAACTAGACTGAATATAAAAGAGAGAAGCCACTGATAAATAAAATGAGAAATGAAAGTGGGAATGTTACTCCTGACCTTACAGAAATGAAAAGACTGTTAAGACATCACTAAGAACAGTTATATGCCAAGAACTAAAGAGCTAGATAAAATATACAGATTTTTAGAAACACACAAACTACCTAAATGACTCAAGGTGAAAAGGAACAAACTAGATATTTAAAAATAGACCCAAATGGAACTGTTTAATTGATTTTCAAATAAGTTGTCAAACTAATTCAAAGGTGAAAGAAAAAAAAAATAAACCACAGGTGGGCAGTTGTAAACCACCATGCACTGGAGCATGCATCCTTGGGACACTAATGTAACATTTCTACAGATTCAGGACTACTTTACGATTTCAAAATAAGTTTTATTCTTGTTGGAATTCCTGAGTAACTCTTTCACACTGAGCCAAGATACTCCCCATGCTTGGCAGCAAAACAGATCTGGGCAAGAATACAAACTGGGCTCTTTCATTTTGTTCATTAAAGGCCAACTTGGCCTCTGGTCCTACTGGTATCCAAATGGAAAAAGAGCCTGGAAAATGATGTGATACCAACAATGAGTTGGGCACCCAATGCCTTCTGCAAACTTATTGTGATTTCTTAGGCTATCAGTTTCCTGAACACAGGACATCTGTCCATCTTGTTTGCCATCACACCTAGCACCTACATAGGACTTGGAAGATAAAATTTATTAACAGATATTTCTTAGCTGGACCAATGTAATCCCCAATTACCAATGTAATCTGTGCTGAACAAGCCAGAATGTTGGCTATGAAGTTTACTGTAAGAAATCCCTCTATAAAGCAGAGGGAAATGGTTTGTGAAAAACTGTATTTGAAGTCAGGATGACCTGGCTTTAATTCTTGCATCCCATTTTCCACCTAATTATATGGATGTTTTATAGATATCATTCTAGATCTGTCTAAATAATAGGATGTTCAGAGCTGTGACATTTAAGATCAGAAAACTTTAGATGCGATCATTAATAAAGAACTGTTAGGCTCATGGACACAGTGAGGAAAGGAAAGGATGGCAAGAATTGAGAGAGTAGCATGGAAACAGACATGTTACCATATGTAAAATAAATAGCCAGTGGGAATTTAATGTGACTCAGGGGGCTCAAACCGGTGCTCTGTGATAACCTAGAGGGGTGGGATGGGGTGGGAGTTGGGAGGGAGCTTCAAACAGGAGGGAACATATGTATACCTCTGGCTGATTCATGTTGATGTATGGCAGAAACCAAAGCAATATTTTAAAGCACAAAATTTTAAACTAAAAAACGTTAAACAGAATCTTGGTTCCTTTATACATGAAACATAAAACAGCTATTTAAGCCATTTGATCCTTGTATTCCAACAGCATCCTCTCTCCCTGGGGAATCCCATTCAGTATCACGGTTTTATGTACCTTGTGCACACAGGTAATCCTCACATTCTTATATTTACCCCTATCCGACTGTCTACTCAGTATCTCCAAGTGGATAACTAGAAGGCATGTCAAATTTAATGTATCCAAACCTTGGATGTTCTCGTTGGCATTATCATCCTTTCTCTCTCTCTCTCTCTCTCCCTCACACACACACACACACACACACACACACACACACACACACACACTTCATTCTCCTACAGTCTATTTTTTCTTAGAAAACAGCAACTCAAAATTCAGTCCCTTGGAATCTTACCTACTCAAATACCGTGGATCCCCTTCCTAAATGTACTAAACAAATAGAATGCTCTTGGCCATGTCTTTCTCTCTTGACTTGCTTTACTTGACTCCCACTTATTACAGCCTAACCTATTAGATTATTGGCATATTAGCTTATCGGATATTGTCTGTCTCTGCCCAGTAGAATGTTGCTTTGGGGAGGTCAGGGACACCCAGCCCATGCTCACCATGGTATTTGTTCACAGCCTATGGTGCGTGTGTACATGCCTCAGTCGTGTCTGACTCTTTGTGACCCTATGAACTGTACCCCACCAGACTCCTCTGTCCATGGGGATACTCCCGGCAAGAATACTGGAGTAGCTTGCCATGCTCTTCTCCAGAAGATCTTCCCAACCCAGGGATCAAAACTGCGTCTCTTATGTCTCCTACATTGGCAGAGGGATTCTTTACCACTAGTGCCACCTGGCAAGCCAACAGCATATAGAGGCTCTCAAATATCTGTTTAACTAGTTATTTTAGAAAAATGACAGTAAATGAAGGTAACTGCGATGTTCAGTTTTTATCAAATTGGATGAACAAAAATTTTTTCAGGATCCTTAATACTGTTAGAGTGGGAGTGAGGTGCTGTGTGTCCTTAGGCAAGTACTTTAATAAGTGAATTTTATGGAATTTGAATTATATTTCAACAAAGTTATTTGGTTAAAAATTGAAACTAGGGGCTTCCCTGGTGGTCCAGTGGTTAAGAATCCGCCTTGCAATGTAGGGGACATGGGTTTGATCCCTGGTTTGGGAAGATCTGACTTGCCACAAGGCAATTAAGCCCATGTGCCACAACTACTGAGCCTGCAAGCCAAAATTACTGAAGCCCACACACCCTAGAGCCCATGCTCTGCAGCAAGGGAAACCCCTGCAATGAAAAGCCTGTGTACCACAACTATAGTAGTCCCTACTTGCCTTGACTAGAGAAAACCTGCACACAGCAATGAAGACTCTGTGCAGTCAAAGATAAATAGATAAATCTTTTTTAAAATTGAAGCTAATGTGAGACACACAGACCATGAGAGGGAAAAGGAAAAAAAGATTAACATTTATTGAACACCTACTATGTGATGTGTCATACACACACACACAAATCTTTACACCAATCTTACAAGGTAGCTTTGATTAACCCCGTTGTATAGATGAGGGTGTGGTCTTCCTTCTACCGTAATCTGAAACCACCGCAGCCACTCAGACGCTGGAGGGGTACAGCTTGCTGAGGAAGGTCTTTTTCATGGCGATCTTCAGCTCCTTGTTCCTGAAACTGAAGATGATGGGGCTCAGGAAGGGAGTGAGGACCGTGTAGGTGATGCCCATCAGCGTGTCTCCTTCCAGAGACTGGGGACCCTTGGGCTTGAGGTAGATGACAGAGGCAAAGCCATAGTGCACGACCACCACTGTGAGGTGGGACGCACACGTGGAGAAGGCTTTGTGCCGGCCCCCGGCTGAAGGGATCCTCAAGATGGTGGCCACGATGAAGGCGTAAGAGAGCAGGATGAGGAGACCACAGCCCAGCAGGGCGGCGATACACACCAGGCCCACGCCCATGGCCACGGTAGAGACGTTGTCCCCACAGGCCAACTTCACTAGCGGAGGCACATGGCAGAAGAAATGGTGGATCACATTAGGGCCACAGAAGGGGAGGTGGAAAACGATAGATGTCACCAGCAACTCCATGACTGAGCCTCCAGCCCAGGACCAGGCCACCAGGCAGGCGCAGCCCCGGGGGCTCACGAGCACGTTGTAGCGCAGGGGGTGGCAGATGGCCACGTAGCGGTCGTAGCCCATGACGGTGAGCAGGAAGGAGTGGGTGAAGCCGGGTGTGAAAGAGAAGAACATCTGGCTGGCGCAGGCCCTGAAGGAGATGGAGCGGTCGGTGGAGAGCAGGTCGGCCAGCATGCGCGGGATGATGGCGAAGGTGTAGAGGACCTCGGAGGCGGAGAGCGCGCACAGGAAGAGGTGCATGGGGGTGTGGAGGCTGCGCTCGCTCCAGACGGCGGCCATGACGAGCAGGTTCCCCAGCAGCGTGAACAGGTACATCGGCAGGAAGAGCAGGAAGAAGACGGGCAGGAGATGCTGAGGGAAGGTGGAGAAGCCGATGAGGATGAATTCAGACACGGAGGTGTAGTTTAGCCTCAGAATGGCAGCCATACTGTTGGGGAAAAGAAGGAGGAATTCCCATAGGTAGGAACTCGGGGTCTCTAATGAGCCCTCTTCAGGACTTCCTGGCGAGGCTCCTTCACCTCTTCAAACCATGATCAGTCCATCTGCATAATAATGTTCAGAGTAAAGGTCTGCCTTGTGGTTTAAATAGGACCACCTGAATAGTCACTGGAAGGACTGATGCTGAAGCTGAAACTCAAATAGTTTGGCCACCTGATGCAAAGAGCTGACTCATTGGAAAAGACCCTGATCTGGGAAAGATTGAGGGCAGGAGAAGAGGACGATAGAGGATGAAATGGTTGGATGGCATCACTGACTCAATGGACATGAGTTTGAGCAAACTCTGGAAGATAATGAAGGACAGGAAAGCCTGGTGTGCTGCAGTCCATGGGGGTCACAAAGTCAGACACGACTTAGCGACTGAACAACAACAACATGCATCTAAGGTGCTTAGCACAGGTCCTGGTACATAGTATGAATTAAATAAATTTTCATTATTAATGCTGTATTTTTAAAACCTAGTGGTAGGAAGTAATGGTCTCTATTTTCTACATATGGATTAAGTCCCCACTTCAGAGGTTGCTGTTGCCTCTATCATTCCCTCCCCCCCCCAAAAAAAAAAACAAAATTAAAGAAAAAGTCAACAATGCAATCCTTAAAATAAGTTATTATTCTGGGATTCTTAATAAAATTTTTTAATTAGAAAAATTTCTTGCTGGTTGGAGTTTCATCTCTACATATCCTGTGATCACTATACTCAACCTGCTCTCTGTGTTGTTTAGTTGCTAAGTCGTGTCCAACTCTTTATGACCCCAAAGAGTTTTTTGCAAGCCTTAGTAAGTATTAAGTGGAGGCTTTTTCCCCTTTTTATAGAAACTCTACCATGTTATTCAGATGAATTCAAAAAAATTGAAGCGTTGTTTTAAAATAGTGCTTAAAAAAAAAAAACCTTCATTATGTTGGTCTCTCAATTTTTTTGAGCCTTTGTTTTCTCATCCCTAAAAGGAAATTGATGCTAATAATCCCTAGCTGACAAGCATTGAGTAAGATTATGCACATAATATGTCTTCCAAGGGCTTTCCTGATGGCTCAGTGGTAAAGAATCCACCTGCCAAGGCAAATCCACCTGTGGTTTGATCCCTGGGTCAGGAAATTGCCCTGGAAGAGGAAATGCCAACTCACTCCAGCATTCTTGCCTGGGAAATGCTATCGACAGAGGAGCCTGGTAAGCTACAGTCCCTGGGATTGCAAAGACTCAAACATGACTAAGTGATTAAACAACAAGAGCAAATGTCTTCCACAGCACCTGAAATCAAGAAGCTGAGATTGAGGACAGGTATAAATGACCAGAACTAAATTCTCTTAAAATACAGCAACCTATGGTTGTATCTCTCTTTTGATTGGGGGACTTAATGCATTTATCTTTTCATAACTACTATTGTTTTCAGACTTAATTCTGTCACATTTAATACTTGAGATAATATATATATAAATGTATGTTAGTATACCTAGCTAATATATGTGTTTATTTAACATGCAAACACAAAAACACACACACAGTCCTATTTATTAACACCAAGCACACCCAAGGAAAAAAACCCTAAAAACATGGAATTGTCATTGAAAAGAACCTTGTGTAAGGCCATAAAAGATGTAAATTATCAAGGTAATTATTAGGTAAATAATTAGGTAAATATTATAAATAAAATAAAATAATTAGGTAGATAAAATAATTAGGTAAATTATCAAGTGCCAATATTGCAAAGACCCAGAGCATCTGACCACATTACAGTAATATGAAGAGGATACCTGAAACTTACCATATATTTTAAACACAGTTTAAGATTGTATCATTTGACATTGTCATACCTAGTCACACAAAACCAACCACTTTTGAGATAAAAGGAAAAATAAGAATTACTAAGTACAGAATTATGAGACATCGAAATAACAACTAAACAAAATGGCTTATGTCCTGGAATTAAAAGGATGTTAGTGTAAAAACTAAGAAAAATCAAATAAGATCTGTTATTTGCTATGTAGTATTACACAGCTGTTAGTTTCCTGGGTCTAATTACTGTACTGGCATTGTGTAAGATGGAAGTTGGATGAGGGGGAGTCCAAGAATTTTCCATGTTATTTTTGAAAATTTTTTGTAAGTTTAAAACTGGTGAAACAAACAAGTTACCATTCAAAGGAATACAAAACTCTCAAGTATCTAGGAATTAATTTAAGTATGTGCATACAAACTTCCAACACTTCCCTGGTGGCTCAGAGGGTAAAGCGTCTGCCTGCAATGCGAGAGACCTGGGTTCGATCCCTGGGTCAGGAATATCTCCTGGAGAAGGAAATGGCAATCCACTCCAGCACTCTTGCCTGGAAAATCCCATGGACAGAGGAGTCTGGTAGGCTACAGTTCATGGGGTCTCAAAGAGTCCGACACAACCGAGTGACTTCACTTTCATACAAACTTCCACAGAAAACAGTAAACATGTTACAACAGTACCTGGGAACAACCCAAATGTCCATCGACAGAGCAATGGACAAAGACGATGTGATACGTATATACAATGGAATATTACTCAGTCATTAAAAAGAACGCAATGATGCCGTTTGTAGCAGCAGAGATGGACCAAGAGATTGTTATACTGAATGAAGTGAGAAAAAGAAGGAGAAATACCATATGATATAGCTTATACGTGGACTCTAAAAAGAAATGATACAAATGAACTTAAAGAGACTCACAGACTTAGAGAACGAACTAATGGCTGCTGGGTGGAATGATGGAAGGAAGGGCTAGTTAGAGAGCTTGGGATGGACATGCACACACTGCTAGATTTAAAATGGATAATCATCAAGGGCCTACGTATAGCACAGAGAAGTCTGGTCAATGTTATGTGGCAGCCTGGATGGGAGGGGAGTTTGGGAGAGAATGGACACATGGATACATATAGATGAGTCCCTTCTCTTTCACCTGAAACTATCACAACATTATTAATTGGCTATGCTCCAATACAAAAATTAGTTTTTTTAAAGTAAGATAAAAGTAAAAAAACAATTAAACAAGGTAGACATTATAAATAAGTGGATGAAATGGAAAGACAATGCCCTAGATGTCAATTCTCTCCCAGATTTAATCTACACATTCAATGTATTCCTCTCAAATGAAGCCAGTTTAATTTTTTGAGAAAGATGTTAAACTTGTTATACAGTTTCTATTAAAGAATAGCTATCCATAAATAATTAAGTCCACCTTGAAGTGAAGAGTGAAATAGGTGGGGAGGAATTGCCTTCTAAGATACTGAGGCATTCTACAAAGCCTTGCAAATAAAGCAATGTAGGATCAGTACAAGGACAGACAAACAGATCAGTGGTTCAGAAGCTCCGAACAATGGATTGGGAAAAAAAAACAAAAAAACTAGAATCCATGGAACAATTTGGATGGCTCTTAGAAATAGCACTGGAAAATCAGAAAAAAAAAGACTTCCAGCACAATATACTGTATCACTGTCAAAACAGTATATCCATCAAAATACATTTTTCAAGAATTCATGCAAACAGAAGGATACACATTGAAAAAATCAAAACAGCTACTGGTCAGGGCTGGGGATCAGAAGTAGGACATTATGATAAATGGGAGTAAATAACACAGGATCATTCTGCAAGTCAATGTCAGTAAAATGTCACCAACAAAAGGGACTGATTAAAACTCCAAACTCCAAAGCTTAAGTCCAATAAAAATTTGTGAATGTACACATATATATTTACATTTACATATGTTTCGATCAATGATATATATATGCTTCCCAGGTGGCACAGTGGTAAAGAATCTGCCTGCTAATGTAGGAGATGCAAGAGATGTGGGTTCGATCCTGGGTCTGGAAGATCCCCTGGGGAGGAAATGGCAGCACATTCCAGTATTCTTGCCTGGAAAATTCCATGGATAGAGGAGCCTGCTGGGCTACAGTCCATGGAGTCACTAAGAATCAGACATAACTGAACAACTCAGCACAAACACATGTGCATATATCTCAATCAAATATATATATATAATACACATTTGTGCATGCTAAGTCACATCAGTCATGTCTGACTCTTTGCTACCCTTTGGACAGTGGCCTGCCAGGTTCCTCTGTCCGCGGGATTCTCTAGGCAAGAATACTGGAGTGGCTTGTCATTTCCTTCTCCAGGGGATCTTCCCAGACCCACGATTGAACCTGCATCTCTGATGTCTTCTGCACTGGCAAGTGGGCTGTTTACCACTAGTGCCACCTAAAGAAGTGAACTCAGTCGTGCCTGACTCTTTGTGATCCTGTGGACTGTAACCTACCAGGCTCCTCTGTCCATGGGATTCTTCAGGCAAGAATACTGGAGTGGGTTGCCATTTCCTTCTCCAGGGGAGCTTCCCAACCCAGGGATTGAACCCGGGTCTCCTGCATTGCAGGCAGATGCTTTACCCTCTGAGCCACCAGGGAACTTCCAGTGCCACTTGGGAAGCCCATACATCAAATATAAATGTATGCACATAACCAGTTTTCAAATACACGGAGGAATGTTCACTCAAATATTAAGACATTGTACTTCATTCACTGAATCTTCATTCAACAAAAGATTGTCACAAAGTGTTCCCCCAGAGTCATGGTCAACCAACTCTTGGAGGACCCAGAATCCCACCTGGAAAATGGACAATTTGACTGAAGTTAGGATAGAGCATCTCACATAGTAAAGTAGCATTTGTGGACTAGCGGGGACCTACGCAGCCCAGCCAGCAGCCAGAGAGCCATCCTCAATTCCCCACTCTTCCTCACCCATCCTGTCCCTCAGCCACCATCTCTGAACCAGGTCTGGCTCTGGCCTCATGCTCTCTCTCCTGAGAACTGTGTCTGCCCATCTCTTCTCCTCCGTGCCAACCCTTCTCTGGCTGCCAGAGCCCATTCTTTGAGATATACAGAGTTTGTGGAGTGATGGAGACCCAGGGTTCAAACCCCAGGTCCTCACTGTGTGTAGGGATCATCAGAGAACTGTGCTCAGGTTCCCTGCAGGCATTTGATGCCAAGTGCTCAGCACAGAGAAATTTCTTAAGGAAAGCTATCTGAATTGGTGTCATCTTTTACTATCATTGCTGGCTGTCTGTTATCCATCCATCCCACCAGGTGACTATATTGGCACTGTAATAGTCCAGGGCTTCAGACCTAATCACAGGATAATCTTTCCTCTAATACTATGGATGTCCCAAACCCTCAGCATCTGCTTCCTCTGGCAGCCCACCTCTTGGCTTCTTCTGGCTACAAATGTGCTCCAGGTATCAGCTCCTAAATGTACAAAATGTTACCAAAAACAAAACAAAGCAGAAATGAGGCTTCCCCGGTGGCTCAGTGGTAAAGAATCCACCTGCCATTGCAGGAGACGTGGGTTTGACCCCTGGTCGGGAAGATCCCACATGGTGTGGAACAACTAAGCCTGCGCACCACAGCTGCTGAGCCTGTGCTCGAGAGCCTGGGGGCCGCAACTACGGAAGCCCGGTGCCTAGAGCCCGTGCTCCACAGCAAGAGAAATCACCGCTGTGAGAAGCCCACACCAGAACTAAAGAAAAGTCTGCACAGCAATGAAGACTGTGCACAGCAAAAATAAGTAAATACATTAAAAAAAAAAAAAAAACAGAAAGGGCTCTCTTGGCTCCCTGTCTCCTTCTGGCACATCCTCTGTGTCACCCTTTCCCATAACAACCCCTCAGCAAGACTCCCCAAGTGGACTCTCCAAGTCATGTGCACAAGTCTGGACCTCAGGGGAAAGAAAGGCCAGGGCCGTGATCTCAGCTATAACCTCCCCAACAGAGCCCAACCAGGGCACACCCTGGCTGGCATTCAGATCCTACTCCTGTGTCCTTTCTCCTCAGAGGGACACTATTTAACCCAATCGGCTCTCTCTGCTTATCCTCGTGTGTCACAGACCTAACACCATGTTTGCAAGCAAACAGTTCAAGGGGATAACATATAGCCGCATAAAGGAATAAAATTCTGATACATGCTACACCGTGGATGAACCTTAAAGACCTTATGCTGAGTGAAAGAAGCCTGCCACAAAAGACCACACATTGTATATTCCATTTACTTAAAACATCCAGAATAGTTAAATACATCAAGATAGAACACAATAGCCCCACATGCCAGACAGCAAAAGAGACACCGATGTACAGAACAGTCTTTTGGACTCTGTGGGAGAGGGCGAGGGTGGGGTGATTTGAGAGAATGGCATTGAAACATGTATATTATCATATGTGAAACAGATCACCAGTCCAGGCTCAATGCATGAAACAGGGTACTCGGGGCTGGTGCACTGGGATGACCCAGAGGGATGGGATGGGGAGGGAGGTGGGAGCGGGGTTCAGGATGGGGAATACATGTACACCCATGGCAGATTTCATGTCAATGTATGGCAAAAACCACCACAATATTGTAATTAGCCTCCAATTCAAATAAATAAATTTATATTTTAAAAAAAGATAGACACAAATTAGTGGTTGTCAGGGGGTGGAAACAGGCTGGAATGGGGAATGGGTTCAAGATTTCCTTTTGAGGTGGAGAAATGTCTGAGCACTAAAGAGAGGTGATAGTTCCAGGATTTTGTAAATGTCCTAAATGCCGCTGAACTGTGCCATTTAAAGTGACGAGGATGAAGGGACTTCCCTGATATTTCAGTGGTTAAGACTCTGCGTTTCCACTGGAAAGGCACAGGTTTGACCCCTGGACAGAGAACTAAGATCTCACCTGCCAAGCAGCCAAAAAAAATAAAATGACAAGAATGTGTACAAGTTGGAACACTTGAAAACTGCTGGTGGAATTGTAAAACGGTACAACAGTTGTGGGAAACAGTATGGATATTCATCAGAAATGAAAACTATTGATAGAACTACCATACGCTCTAGTAATCCCACTTCTGGATATGTATGCAAAGGAATTGAAAGCAGGATCTCAAAAGGATATTTGCACACCCCTGTTCATAGCGGCACTAGTCACAATAGCCATGAGGTGGAAGCAACCCAAATGTTCATCCTTGGATGAATGGTAAACCAAATGTGGCTTCTATCCACACAACTAAATGCCATTCTGTTTTAAAAGGAAGAAAATCCTGTGTCATGCTACATCCTGAATGAAACTCGGCAGCACTATGCTAAGTGGGATCAGCCAATTCCTCCAAAATGAAATCCTGTATGATTCCACTTAGATGAGGTCTCTCAAGTAGTCAAGTTCATAGATTTAGAAAGCAGAGTGGGCACTTGCCAAAAGCTGGAGTGAGCAGGAGAGGGTTGTTTAATAGCTTTAGAGCTTCCGTTCTGCAAGATGCAGAGACATCTGGAAATCTGTTATGCAACATTGTGAACAGACTTAACCCTAACAAACTGTATACTTAAATATGGTTAAGAAGACAAATTCTATGTTTGTGTTTTTTACAGCAAAAAAAAAAGTAGTAGTGACACGCTATAACATGGATGAACACTTGAAAACATTGGGCTATGTGAAAAAAACCAGGGGCAAGTATTGTCTGATTCCATTAATATGAAATACCTAAAATAAGCAAATTTGTAGAGGTACGAGCAGATTAGTGGCTACCAAGGGCTGAGGACAGGGAGGATGGGGCATGACTGCTAATGAGAACAGGATTTTGAGGGTAATGACAGTATTGTGCAACTAGACAGAGTTAAGAGTTGCACATTGTGAATGTACTAAATGCCCCTGAAATATTGCTTTAAAATAGTTAACACTGTATTATGTGAATTTTACATCAATTTTTTAAAAAGCAAAATAATCCCTTCCTTCAGCCCCCTTGTACCTTTGCACTGCCTGTCCCCTCGTTCACAGCCCAGCCAGTGCCCAGAAAGAGAGGGAGGGGGTCTCAGCATGCCTGAGGCCAGCCCTGAACCAAGGGACAGAGAACGCACTGTCTCTGGTTCAGGCTCCCTGCTCCTGTCCTGGGCTAGCCTCCGAGCCTCCACCCGTGCGTGTGAGAGCACAAGGGAAGGCACTTCAGGACAGCTCTCCTCAGGGGTGGGCAGCCTCCTGCTTCTACAAACCGGAACTGTCTCACACACCTACACGCAGGTGTCCCCATTCCTCTGCACGGCCGCATGCCTCCTCCCGTCTCTCCCCCGACGCCCTCGCACACAGAGTCTTATGTTCTTACTTCCACCGGATATGCGCATGGCCGTCCTGCTGCAGGCAGGGTCGCGCCAAACCTCTGCACTTACACAGAGGCCAGGGTGGATGCACACCTGTGGAGTCCCAGCCTCTGGCACACCTGGCAGTGCACTCAGACTTGCCTTCTCACAGTGCAACACAGCAGAAGCATGAAGAAGACTAACACATGTGTCCCTGGTGGGCACTTTCCCCCTAACATCTGTCTGACACCAGAGGCATGCGCAAATGCGTGTGGGTGTGAGCACCCAGTGAAGCCTGGGTACAGGATTCATGGATAAGAAGCCTTCGCTCAGGCACTGCTTGCCCCAGACTTTGCTCTGCTGGGTTCCTGATCCTAAGGTCCACACCCAACACTCTTAACTACCCGCAGCCCTTCCCTCTATCTGAACATCACCTTCTCCAGGAAGGCAGCCAGAGTTGCACACTGGCCTCTATCGGTGGCCACCCAGGTAGTGGAGGAGACGCTGGCTCCCTCACTCACAAGGAGCTCAGAAGGGAGTGGGAGGGGTGGGAAGCTGCTCCCTCACTTCATCCCTTTCTTCTCCAGAGGCACATTCCAAAGGCATCCCAGGGAGCCTGATGCAGGAGGCAGGGGGGCTCCCGCAGGGCCCAGAGTCAGGTGGCAGCGGAGGGGAATGCGGAGGGAGACTTCTAGGCACGCCAGTCTCCCCTGGGATCAACCCACAGAGGTATATGCACTTTGCAAACTTCCCTGAGAGCCCTCTGTGCTCTGCTGGGAGCTGCACTATTCTGTGGCACCAAAAGGGGATGATTAGGTTGGGAGAGGAAGGTGACAAGACAGCCCCTAACTGAACCACGGAAGGAATAGAAAAGAAGTAGGTGGCCCTCCCCCAATCTCTCAATCCCAGCCGCTCCTTCCTTTTCTGGCAGGGTCCAGTGTGGACAGTGCATCTTGAAAGGCCATCCACAGCCCATTAAAGGCACCCCGGGGCCATCCCAGAGAAAACAGCACAAGGTTCCCAGACCAGACCTGCACCCACTTTCATTAGGAAATTCTGGCTGCCAGATTCTGGGAGTGTTTTAGCAGACGGGCTGATGCCTGGCTCCTATTGGAAGGAGAGGGGGCAGGTCAGGAATGAAACGGTCTAAAGCATGACCCTGCTGTGGTCCAGCAGTGGGGTTGCTGGGTCATATGATAGCTCTTGTTAGCTTTTTAGGATATCTCCATACTGTTCTTCATAGTGGCTGTACCAAATTACGTTCCCACCTATAGTGTAGGAGGGTTCTCTTTTCTCTTCACCCTCTCCAGCATTTATTGTTTGTAGAATTTTTGATGATGGCCACTCTGAAAGGTGTGAGGTGACACCTCATTATGATTTTGATTTGTATTTCCACTGAAACTTCAGTACTTTGGCCACCTCATGCGAAGAGTTGACTCATTGGAAGACTCTGATGCTGGGAGGGATTGGGGGCAGGAGGAGAAGGGGATGACAGAGGATGAGATGGCTGGATGGCATCACTGACTCGATGGACGTGAGTCTGAGTGAACTCTGGGAGTTGGTGATGGACAGGGAGGCCTGGCGTGCTGCAATTCATGGGGTCGCAAAGAGTTGGACACGACTGAGTGACTGAACTGAACTGAACTGATGTCTTCTTTGGAGAAATGTCTATTTAAATCTTCTGCCTGTTTTTTTGATTGGATTGTTTTTGGACATAAAACTGCATGAGCTGTTTGTGCATTTTGGACATGAATCCCTTGTTGGTTGTTTCCTCTGCAGATATTTCTCCCATTCTTTGGGTTGCCTTTTCATTTTGTTTATGGTTTTCTTTGTTGTGGAGAAACAATTAAGTTTAATTATGTCCAATTTGTTTATTTTTGTTTTTACTTTCCTCGCTCTAGGAGGTGGATCATAAAAGATACTGCTGTGATTTATATCAGAGTGTTCCACGTATATTAAAAGTGTTCAGTTCATTTCAGTTACTCAGTCATGTCCGACTCTTTGCGACCCCATGAACTGCAACACGCCAGCCTCCCTATCCATCACCAACTCCTGGAGTCCACCCAAACCCATGTCCATCGAGTTGGTGATGCCATCCAACCATCTCATCCTCTGTCTTCCCCTTCTCCTCCTGCCCTCAATCTCTCCCAGCATCAGGGTCTTTTCCAATGAGTCAACCCTTCGCATGAGGTGGCCAAAGTACTGGAATTTCAGCTTTAGCATCATTGCTTCCAAAGAACACCCAGGACTGATCTCCTTTAGAATGGACTGGTTGGATCTCTTTGCAGTCCAAGGGACTCTCAAGAGTCTTCTACAACACCACAGTTCAAAAGCATCAATTCTTCGGCGCTCAACTTTCTTCACAGTCCAACTCTCACATCCATACATGACTACTGGAAAAACCATAGCCTTGACTAGACAGATCTTAGTCAGCAAAGTAATGTCTCTGCTTTTGAATATGCTATCTAGATTGGTCATAACTTTTCTTCCAAGGAGTAAGCCTCTTTTAATTTCATGGCTGCAATCACCATCTTGCAGTGATTTTGGAGCCCCCCCAAAATAAAGTCTGACACTGTTTCCACTGTTTCCCCATCTATTTGCCATGAAGTGACGGGACTGGATGCCATGATCTTAGTTTTCTTAATGTTGAGCTTTAAGCCAACTTTTTCACTCTCCTCTTTCACTTTCATCAAGAGGCTCTTTAGTTCTTCTTCACTTTCTGCCATAAGGGTGGTGTCATCTGCATATCTGAGGTTATTGATATTTCTCCTGGCAATCTTGATTCCAGCTTGTGTTTATTCCAGTCCAGCATTTCTCATGATGTACTCTGCATAAAAGTTAAATAAGCAGGGTGACAATATACAGGCTTGATGTACTCCTTTTCCTATTTGGAACCAGTCTGTTATTCCATGTCCAGTTCTAACTGTTGCTTCCTGACCTGCATACAGGTTTCTCAAGAGGCAGGTCAGGTGGTCTGGTATTCCCATCTCTTTCAGAATTTTCCATGGCTCAGCTGCCTCTGCAGGGGATCCAGATTGCAAAAGTCAGATTGAAGAGTCAGACACAACTGAATGACTGAGCACAGCAACAACGTCAACAATTACTGCATGCATGCTAAGTTGCTTCTGTTGTGTCCAACTCTGTGCAACCCTATGGACTATAGCCAGCCAGGCTCTTCTGTCCATGGAATTTTCCAGGCAAGAATACCAGAGTGGGTTTCCATTTCCTCCTCCAGGGGATCTTCCTGACCAAGGAATCGAACACACATCTCATGTCTCCTGCATTGGCAAGCAGATTCTTTACCACTAGCACCACCTTGGAAATGCAAATCCAAACCACAATGAGACATCACCTCATGCCCATTAAAATGTCTGTTATAAAAAGGCAAGAAATAACAAGGTTTGGAGAGAATGTGGAGAAATGGGAACTCATGGTCTGTTAGTGAGAATGTGAATTGGTACAACCATTATGGAAAACAGTATGAAGATTCCTCAAAAAATTAAGAATAGCATTACCATATGACCCAACTGGGGTTTCCCAGGTGGTGCTAGTGGTAAAGAACCTGCCTGCTCGTGCAGGAGACATAAGAGATGTGGGTTCGATCCTTGGGTCAGGAAAATCCCTTGGAGGAGGGTATGGTGACTTACTCCAGTATTCTTGCCTGGAGAATCCCATGAACAGAGGGGCCTGGCGGGCTACAGTCCATGGGTCACAAAGAATCACACACAACTGTTTACCTTATGTGTTATTATGAATTGCATTCATTGCTTTAAATTTTTCTTTAGAAATTTCCACTGGATACAAAAGTATAAGAAACATATAATGGACTCCTATGTTTAGCTTCAATACTTGCAAACACTTGGCCAAATTTGTTTCATATATACAAGTGCCCCATTTACTTGATTTATTATTTGAATAAAATCTCACACAGTACATTACTTTACCATAAATACTTCATATGTTGCTAACATATAATTTAACATACGAATGAAATAACATGCCACTGTATGCCAAACATATTTTTAAATGCTTTAACATTTCTTGATACCCAATGCATACTTAAATTAGTGATGTCTTCTTCAAATCAAAATCCACGTATCTTACACACATGAATCCAGTTATGTCTCTTATGTCATTTTATTTTCTAAGTACCCTACATTTATCCATGCCATGTGGGAGCAGAGGGAAACTGCATGATTTGCTTTGTACATGTTGCAATTTGCTCATTGTCTTTCCCTGGTGTCATTTTACATGTGCCTCAAGCAGAATTTAAGCATGCAGACAAAAGGGAAGAAAATGCTATCAAGAAGACTGGGGCTCAGAGACATCCATTTCTGCAGAGAAGTTTGGGGATTGTTATGAGGTCAAACATCGAAACAGTCTCTCAGGAGCCTGGGGACAAAGGGAAGGGGGCAGGCTCAGCACACTTGTGGCTTCTCACAGATTGAATAAACGTGCCAATATGCATCAGAGTCAAACTTGGTCCAATGGCCAAACTTCATGAAGATGCAGTAATCAGGATATGATCTTTCAGAACTCCAATTTCTCTGAAAACACACAAAAGCATTAGCCATGTCCCTTAGCCACAGGGAAGAAAGAAAGACTAGTAAGTCGTGTCCGTTTTGAGTTCTCACACTCAAGATCAGTCTGCCAGAGTGTGGATCCGGGTTCTGGGAAAGTGCAGTCCACCCTCCATATTTGTCTGTTATATCCCTACAGATTCAACCAACCACAGATCGAATTTGAATCTAGAACTCAGGAATACCAAGACCCACTTTGCTATATTGTTGTTATTGTTGAGTCACTAAGTCATGTCCGACTCTTTGCGAACCCATGGACTGCAGCACATTAGGCTTCCCTGTCCTTCACTGTCTCCTAAAGCTGGCCCAAACTCATGTCCATCAAGTCAATGATGCCATTCAACCATCTCATCCTTTGTCTCCCCCTTCTCCTGCCCTCGATCTTTCCCAGCATCAGGGTCTTTTCCAGTGCTATATAAGGAACTTGAAAATCACAAGTTTGGTATTTGTGAGGGGTCCTGGAACCAATATCCCGTGGATACTGAGGGATGACTGGACTTGAGAAATCCCCACAAATCAAAGCTCCATGCCATGTATTACAGCAGGGTTTCTCCGTCTTTGCACTACTGACATTTTGGACCATATCATTCTTCATTATGAGGGGCTGTTCTATGTCCTGTAGAATACGGAAGAGCACCTCTGGTCTCTACCCCCTAGATACCAGTAGCACCCACTTCCCAAAGTGACAGTCAGAAACATTTCCAGACTGTGGCAAACATCCTTAGGGAGGAGTTGCCCACTGTTGCATCACAGTCACCGGGTTCCACTTTCCATTACAAATGAAATAAATGAGACTCAAGTGGATGGGCTTTCCCAGGTGGAGCTAGTGGTGAAGAACTCGCTTACCAGTGTCTCGCAGGAGACATCAGAGACCTGGGTTTGATCCCTGGGTTGGGAAGATATCCTGGAGTAGAGAGTATGGCAACCCACTCCAGTACGCTTCCCTGGAGAATCCCCATGGACAGAGGGGCCTGGTGGGCTTCAGTCCATGGGGTCACAAAAAGTCAAACACGACTAAAGCAACTTAGCATGCAGCACACAAGTGGACAAGAGATTTGGTGTATCTAGATCTCTGAGATTAAGTCTGAAGACGTGACATATTAGCTCAGGCTGTCGAGTAATCCCATACCCTCTTTCCTAAATGTCTCTTAAAATGTTTGCAACACTCGATCATTCTGAAATAGTTTGTTGAGCACCTGTAGTGTACAAAGCCTTATGCTGGATAGTGGAGTCACGCGGATGCATAGAATACTGACTCTCAGGACTTACCTGGTGGTCCAGCAGCTAGGACTCCTTGATTCCAATGCTGGGGGCCCAGGTTCAGTTCTTATGGAATTAGATCACACATGCTTCAGTAAAGGTCGACAATCCCATGTGCCACAACTAGGACCCAGAGCAGCCAAATAAATATTAAACAAAATAAATCTAAAAAGAATACTGATTCTCCCCTCAAGCTGCAGCCCATCTGATGGGTAAGACATACACAATCTGAAGAAGATTATAATAAACACAATCATGAAAATCTACAGAAGTGCCTGAGATGATGGATTCCTCTATGAGGCAGTGTTTTGGGCTTGACACACATATTGTGATAAACCAAACTAAAAAATATATATATGTTCCAGAAGATGCCACAGCAGAAGCAAGCAGAAGGATAGGAGCCAAGATAATTTCCAAAAAAGATGAGTCATCTGGCATGAAGCTGTTGCAAGGGGGTACAGTGCACAGGCGCTGAGGATGTGAAGATGAATGGTACCCTCTGTGTGGTCACTGAGAGGTGCCAGGGTTAGGATTCCAAATTAAGTGTTTTTAATGAGGGTGTATATCAGTTGTCTGAGGCCTGAACGGAGGCAGAAGCAGTGGGGATGAAGGAAAACCGGTGTACTTGAGGTGGTCCAGGAGGCCTGGGGTGCAGTTCTGAGAAAGTGTGTGGACATGAAGAAAAGTTCAGAGACAGATGGTGATCAGAAAGTGATGTCATTACATTATATACTGAGCAGTTAGGACTGGATCCTCCAGGCAGTGATTCTTAAAATGTGTTCTGTAGGACCCCTTGAGACTCTGGATAGGTCCAGATGAATGCTAAATAAGCTTGGCACATCACACATTGCCTACTCCCCCTCCCTAAAGTACGGTAAGTCCCTGCAAAAGAACGTTCCATTGACATCAGGCATGAGGGAAACTGCAGCTTGCCCTCCGACCCCTATTGCTGACAATCCTTCAGCTCCATCATCTGACCTCATCTCCCTTCTCCAGTCAGTAACTCTTCTTGCCTGTTCACTCGATGCCAGCCCCTGCGTGTCAGCTATTGTACTGTGCTAATCTACTTTTCAAGGTACCATACTGTAAGATTTCAAATGTTTTCTTACTAACAATTTGGTTGGTTGGTTTAGTCGCTAAGTTGTGTCCAACTCTTGCAGACCCCATGGATTGTAGCCTGCCAGGCTCTTCTGTCCATGGGATTCTCTAAGCAAGAATACTGGAGTGGGTTGCCATTACCTCCCTATACAGCACAGGGAACTCTGCTCAATGATATGTGTCAGCCTGGATGGGAGAGGAGGTTGGGCAAGAATGGATACATGTGTATGTATGGCTGAGTCTCTTTGCTGTCTACCTGAAGCTATCACAACATTGTCGATTACCTATTCTCCAATATAAAATAACATTTAAAAATATTAATAAAATAAAAATGTTTTCTTTATTTTTTGTTCTTTTTTTTTATGTATTACTTGTGTGAAAAGTGTTATAAACCTTTTACCAAAATACCAAATACCAGATGGTGCTGTTGTGTTAGTTACTCAGTTGTGTCCAACTCTTTGAGACCCAGTGGATGGTAGCCCACCAGGCTCCTCTGTCTGTAGGATTTCCCTGGCAAGAGTACTGGAGTGGGTTACCATTCCCTCCTTATCCAGGGGATCTTTCTGGCCCAGGGATCGAACCTGGGTCTCCTGAGTCACAGGTGGAATTCTTTACCATCTGAGCCACCAGCCCTATGACAGTACAGTAAACCTACTCTAAACCTATTACAGTACAGTACTGTATAGCCAATTTTGTTTGTTGGGTACCTAGGCTAACATTTTTGGACTTTCAAATAAACCAGATGTACCAAGCACTCTGGAACTGAACTTGTTAGTATGTTGGGGACTTACTATACTGTATTCTCTTTCATGTATCAAAGGTACTGTGACTCCCTACAATAAAGAATGTTGTTTAAAGGATGTTTTACACACACACACACACACACACACACACTTGTAAGTAACAAAATAACATCAAGCATAACAACAGAGATTTGACAGGCATTTTGGTTTATGCCCTGTAGGCAGTTGAAAGACTCTCAGTGGGAAGATATCTTCCAAGATCCAGCAGACAAATGAGCCAGGACTGAGTTCGAAGTCCTCCATGGGACTCACATGAAGGTGGGGGCTTGTGGACTTGCCACTTGTAGATGTCAATGGAGGACTGTTTTCTGAGGCCCATCCAGTATGTGACATCTTTCTTTGGACTCAGGAATTCCTGTGTGGGTAGAAGGTAGTTTAAGTCAAGAAATGCTGCAGCCAGAGATGGGAATGTGGTGAAAACAGACGATGAATGGGACAAATGCCTAGAGATCTTGGCCTGGGAGGCTGTGTAATGTAGCAGTTGCACACACTGGTTGAAAGATCAGTAGACTTCCATTTCTACAATTATGATGACCTATGTGGTTGGCAAATTACAGCCACTTATGGGCCTCAGGCTGAATATCTTAATAGGGGCATAAGAGTGGCAGGTGCCTTCCAGAATTTCTCTGTAGAGTCAATGAGGGAGTAAGAACCCAGAATGGTGCCTGGTTGAGCAGTGGGTAAGATGGAATCAGGAGTATTGTTCAGAGGCATGATTGACAGGGTCAGCAGTTTGGATTCTCCCCAGTAGAAGTGGTTCTGGCAAGGCTTCTACTGAAAAATATTGAGCCCTGCTGTGTGTGCAGTCTGGATCCAAGCACTATGGACTCAAGGATGAGTCAGATCCACCCCTTTCTCTGCAGGTTCCTCATGTGCGGGGAGGTGGATCCATGATCTGGAAGTACAATCTAGTGTTAGAGAATAGACAGTGGGAAAGACGTTGAGGGACTACGTTTGATCTGATAGTGAAGAAGGAGTAGTTATCCACATAGATTAAAAGCGGGAGGGCACATCAGATCGAAGGGCCAGCAGGTAGACTCACTCAGAATCAGGACGCAGAATAACCCTGGCCAACTCTACTTGCCAGGAGAGTGGCTAGGTAATACGAAGTGCAGAATGAAAACCTGCATGAGTCTACAGGGACAAGGACGTCCGTTTGCGTTGGCCACAAGGACCCCCAAAGCACCCCTTCCTCCTTCTCACCTGCTCTGCCTGGCTGTTGATGGCCAGGTGAGCACCCTCCTCAGCACAGCGGCCCGTGGCTTTGAGCCAGGGGGGTTCATCAGTGCAAAAATGGTAGCAGGATCCCTGGAATGCCTTCCAGGTCTTTGGGCAGGACTCCCAGGAGGATTCTGGAAAAGGGGAAAGAGGTCAGGTCAGCTGGGGCTGGTAGCTGCTCTGGTCACTGAATGGAGACACCAATGAAATGACTTGAATTTGACCCACCTGTGCATCCTTGACGCTTTGCAAAAGTGAAACACGCTAGCTTCCTAGCTGTCCACTGAAGGGATGGACTTTATCAGAGGTAGAATGCAAAGCAGGGTTGCCTCAGACTTTGTGTTAACACCAACCGTGACAGGGGTTTGATTGAAATAACCCACATGACACACCCCTATGCTACAAGAACTGATACCATCAACAGTGCTGGAAAGAACAACCTCCCACTCCAAACTCTGATCTTCACCACTCAAACCACCCCACCTCCTTACCATTGCCTGCTCTCACAGCCTCCATTTGCAGGAAGATTTCTCCCTGAATAATGTCCCATTTGTGTCCAGCCTCTTCCAGACCCTGTAGAACTGAGAGACCCATAGAGAAATGCTGATCAAAACCTAGTGGAAGATTTGTTTCCCAAAACATTACAGTAATTTAATTTATTGCTTACATTTAATGCTAAGGATGAAAGGTTTTTGCTAAACCACAAAAGACACTGGGATTCTTGGCCTCCAGAGGAGAATTCAATCTGGGGCCAGAGACAAGGCTTGATCGCTCAGAGCTTTTGTATAATAAAGTTTTATTAAAGTGTAAAAGAGATAGAGAAAGCTTCTGACATAGACATCAGAATGGGGCAGAAAGAGTACCCCCCCTGCTAGTCTTTACCTGGATGTCATATAGCTACTAGCAGTCTGCTAATTAAAGAAAGGAAAAACTCAGACAATGGCACCAAGTGAGTCATCCCGGGCCATAAAAGGATTGACATGAGTCTTGAAGAAAGGCAGATTTCCAGACAAATATAGTTTAATTAACATAGATTAGGAGAACAATGTATAACATACTGGTTTGTCAAGTTGGTTCTGAGCCTAAATCTGAGTCTTTAGGTGGAACCGACTTGAAGATAGAGTCTAGAGTAAATGCATAGTACATTAACATAGCTTAAGACAAACATTTCCATAAGAAAAATGCATTGGTTAGCTCAAGGTTTGAGAAAACTTAAGTTCAGGTGGAACCAGGTGTTATTATGGCAACACAGAATTTTAAGAGAAACTTTTTTCAATTTGTTTACAGAAGGGGGAAAAAATGACACTAATTTGTTTCCTCCTGCCACTTAAGAGAGAGAGAGAAAATATCTGACCACTTGCAGCCTCTTTCCTCCATTTGGAGACCCCTGGCTTTCCTGCCTGTTACCCTCTCAAGGGCATCTTGTCTCTTTGTTTCTGTTTATGTTGCTGTATGTTTGTTTGTCTTCTGTTGATTTTAAATTAAGTTAACTGAGTGGTTAATAAAGCAAAAGTCTTAATTAAAAAAAAAAAAAACTTGCTGGTACACAGGGGAAAGGGCTTCCCAGGTGGCACTAGTGGTAAAGAACCCACCTGCCAATGTAGGAGACTTAAAAGATGCTGCTTTAGTCCCTGGGTCAGGAAGATCCCCTGGAGGAGGAAGTAGCAATCCACTCCAGTATTCTCCTCTGGAGAATCCCATGGACAGAGGAGCCTGGCGGGCTACAGTCCCTGAGGTTGCACAGAGTTGGACACGACTCTGCACACATGGGAAAGAAGCCCACCATTCTGATCAGCACTCACATTTGACGTCCAGTTGCTTCAGTTCTTCCTACATCTGGTTTATGAACTGCAAGACTAAGGAGAGAAAAGTGATAAACTCTAGACCTTTAGACACACAGCTGTTTCACCATCCTCCAAATTCTACAGGTTGAGATGGGGAGGGCAGTTTCTTCCTGAAGTCATATGCCCAAAAACATGGTCCAGCCACCCCTTACTCTTCCATCTCTCTCACAGCCCCATAAAACCCTCTTCTGAAGACCAGACTTGGGGTCCTGGTTCTGTTGCAGGAAGGGGGACCCCTTCCAGGGCCCAAAACTGGGCTCTTGTCTAACACTCAGCAATGAATTGTCCAAGACACATGTGCTGACCGAGCAAGAGATTTTATTGGGAAAGGGCACCTGGATGGAGAGCAGCAGGGCAAGGAACCCAGAAGAACAGCTCTGCCACATGGCTCGCAGTCTCGGGTTTTATGGTGATAGGATTAGTTTCTGGGTTGTCTTTGGCCAGTCATTCTGACTCAGAGTCCTTCCTGGTTGTGCACGCCTTGCTCAGCCAAGATGGATGCCAGAGAGGAGGATTCTGGGAGGTGGTTGGACATGTGGTGTTTCCTTTTGATCTTTCCAGAACTCTTCCAGTTGGTGGTGGCTTATTAGTTCTGTGTTCCTTACCGGGACCTCCTGTCATAAAACAACTCATGCAAATGGTTACTGTGGTGCCTGGCCAGGGTGGGCTGCTTCAGTCAGCATGCTTCCCCTAACAGTTCTATCTGATCACCTTTCCCACCGGCCCTGCCAACTTACCTTCAGCTGGAACTGCACCAAAGATCAGGACTAACAGAAGCAGCATCAGGGTCACTGCCAGGCAAAAACCTTCCAGGAATCCTCCTGGGGAGGCTTTTGATCCTGCTGCATTGTAGATACTGGAGCAAGAGGGAGTCATCACACTCTGTCAAGGAAAAGTGCTGAGATGGTACAAAGACTGTGGAGGGCTGAGACAGAATCACTCACTGGAGTGGGAGGTGGTAGGTGATCACTGGCATCAAGGAGGGCGTCTGCTCCTGCCTCACCTGGGTCCCTGGGAAAGGGCAGCGATTTTCCCCCCATTGGTGGGAGGCCCTGCAGGCAGCTGCTGTCTGTGCTTGTGTCCAGCTGTGGCTGCCGCTCCTTCTGTTCTAGCCACCCTCAGCCCTTCTGGTGTCATTGAAGACACACCCTTCCTGTGCTGGAAAATGCCACCCCCTTGTAAACCATCAGATATTTCCTTCCTGGCTCCGCAAAGCTGCTAAGATCTCTAGATGGCAGTTTATTATCATTCACGTTGTGGAGAGATGATACTGGCATGTAGGAGAAGGCATTTTGCTCCAAGACTTCTCTATGGTAATGGGGACAATAGTTGCCCCAGAAGTCTGCCTAGAGGTAGGTCCCTGATACATCAACCTTTTAGACTTCCAGTCACATTATTTTCCAAAGATCTTTTATTTTCTCATTGATAAGGCAGTGGTTCTTTCAACATAATAGTTATTCTTGCGACTTGTCTCTTTCAGAGCAGGTAACCAAAGTCCACCCATACACACTGATTTGTAACTTCGCCTTTATTTTTATTTTTTAACACCAGGAACATTTTGTATCAGAGCATAGCCGATTAACAATGCTGTGGTAGTTTCAAGTGAACAGCGAAGAGACTGGGCTGTACATAAACATGTAGCCATTCTCCCCCAAACCCCTGTCCTATCCAGCCCGGCACATAACATTGAGCAGAGTTCCTTGTGCTATACAGTAGGTCTTTGTTGGTTATCCATTTAAAATATAGCAGCGCTTACACAACTTTACCTTTAAATGGAGAATGAGATACAGCAGAGAAGCGAACTAACGTGGGTGGAGAAGCTTCTGTTTATCAAACCCATGTTAAGACACTTTCATACATCATGTTGTTTCATGTCTTTTTCCCTCTGAATACCATGATGATTTTTCTCTTTATCTTTGGGTGTTAGCAGCTAAATATGTCTAGGTATGCATGCACAAATGTGTGTACATACTTTTAGGAATTCACACAGCTTAAGATTCAATGAGAAGCCCAAGCACAGCAACTAGAGAATAACCCCTGCTTTCCACAACTAGAGAAAACCCAGGTGCAGCAGTAAAGACCCAGGGCAGCTAAAAATAAACAAATAAATACATTTTCAAAAGAAAGAAAGTCAATTTGAAAGGACTTCCTTGGTGGTCTAGAGGCTAAGATTTCCAGTGTGGGCGGTGGGGGGTGCAGGGAAGCGGGTGCTGGGCAGCTGGGTTTGATCCCTGGTCAGGGAACTGGATCGCTGCTCCAACTAAGAGTTGAGATGCCACAACTATAAAGATTCCACATGCTGCAACTAAGACCCAGTGCCAAATAAGGTAAAATAAAAACATATTTAAGAAAAGAAAGTCAGTTTGAGAGTGTGGACTCTTGGGCACTAGAAGTAGCTTTGCAACTGAATTTCATTCAGGAGACATAAAGTGAATCACTATTGTGACTCCAGCAAGCCCTGGAGACACAGGGAAATTACATCCAGCCCCAGACCCACCATCCAGCTGACTTAGCACAATGGCTATGAGGGAGACACCTGCTGGTCGCTTTGGGAAAATGTAGAGAAAGGAATGTTTCCTCTGGTATTTAAAGCGATCAATGGGCCTTCTCTTGGCAGACAGCAAAGAAAAACAAATTCCAGGCACAGAAACTGAAATCGAAAGTAGGAAGTAGGAGCATGTATAAACAGACAGCCAGTGGGAAGCTGCTATAAAACGCAGGGAGCCCAGTCTGGTATTCTGTGACAACCTAGAGGGGTGGCCTGCGGGGTGAGGGTGGGACAGAGGGTGTAAATATGTATAGTTATGACTGATTCATGTTGTACAGCGGAAGCAACACAACTTTGTAGAGCAACTCTAATTTTATACATCTATGATATATATTATATATTTATATAATGTATATATTGTTGTTGTTCAGTCACTAAGTCGTGTGCAGCTCTTTGTGACCCCATGGACTGTAGCCCACCAGGCTTCTCTCTCCATGGGATTGCCCAGGCAAGAATACTGGAGTGGGTTACCATTTCCTTCTCCAGAGGATCTTCCCGACCCAGGGATCAGACCTCAGTCTCCTGCACTGGCAGGCGGATTCTTCACCGCTGAGTCACCAGGGATGTCTTTGTGTACGTAAAATATGATGCAGGGAAATTCGTGGCTGGACCATGTCCACACGCTGGGGCAGTCGGGGCACACTGGCCGGGCACTACCTCTAAATTACAGGACTTGGAGTTTCATCCTGCAGGGAGCAGAGACGTGGCAATGCACTGGCTTAGGAAAGGGCCATAAAGTGCCCGCCTATCCTGGATTTGATCTGGAAGATGACCAGAAAATATTATTTCCACTCATTTCATTCCCCCAAACATTCCTCAGCCCCTGCAGTACCCTGCTCTGGCAGATGAGGAACTCATTCCTCCATTAAGAATAATGTTCTTCATCTACTTCTCTCTACTGCACCAAGACCTTAAGTTAATTGTTTCTTTATTGATTTATTTTTAATGGAAGGATAATTGCTGTACCATACTGTGTTGGTTTCTGCCATCCATCAACATGAATCAGCCTTAAGTAAACATATGTCCCCTCCCTCTTGAACCTCCCTCCCACCTCCCACCCCTTCCCATCCCTTTAGGTTGCCGCAGAGCCCCTGTTTGAGTTATACAGCAAATTCTCATTGGCTATCTGTTCTACACATGGCGTTGTAGGTTTCCATGTTCCTCCCTCCTTACACCTCACCCTCGCTGTCCTTCCCCTGACCTGTGTCCATAAGTATGTTCTCTATGCCTGCATCTCCATTGCTGCTCTACAAATAGGTACCTCACTACCATCTTTCTAGATTCCATATATATGCATTAATATCTGATATTTCTTATTTCTTTCTGACTTACTTTACTCTGTATAATAGACTATAGGTTCATCCACTTGATTAGAACTGACTCAAATGCATTCCTTTTTATGGCTGAGTAATATTCCATTGTATATATGTACCACAGCTTCTTTATCCATCCATCTGTTGATGGAATCTAGGTTGCTTCCAGGTCCCAGCAATCCCACTACTAGGTATATACCCTGAGGAATTGAAAAAGACATAAGTATCCCAGTGTTCACTGCAGCACTATTTACAATAGCTAGGATATGGAAACCCTTTGGATAAGGAATGTGTTGGCACCTTCCCGTGTGTATTTGATCTGGTCTCAAATATATGAATCTAGCAGAAAACCTTTCACACTGATGACACTATAACAGTTGGGTTTCCTTTTTATGTCTTTTTATCTTAATTGGTTTCAGAAGAGGAAAAGGGACTGTGACTGTCCCAGGAGTTTGTTGCATCTTCATGATATTTATCTTGCAATATCCTGAATGACGTATGCACTTGTCTCTCTCTCTCTCTGCCTTGTTCAGAACTGCTTAGAAATGAAATCTGAGCCCCAGTGATCTTTCATCTCTAGCACAAACTAAATATATTATGAATATTTTAGGGCAAATTTTCTATTAAGGATTAGATAGTTGGGACTTCCCTGGTGATCCAGGGGCTAAGATTCTGTGCTCCCAACGCAAGGGGCCTGGGTGCAATCCCTGGTCAGGGAACTACAGCCCACATGCAGCAACTAAGAATTCACATGCTGCAGAGAAGATCAGAGATCTTATGTGCCTCAAATAAGACCCAGCACAACCGAATAAATAAATGTTTTTAATGGGATTAGCTTATTTTTAAAGGAAAGGATTGGACAGTTAAATTGAAGGGCTCTTCAAATCCTTGGTCAACATTTTGCTCTCCTCTTTTCTTAGATAAATAAAGGAATGAACCTTATGCTTGATCTGCTCTTTGATAACTGGAAAAAGTCAGAACTGGCCACATAAGCTGGGTGGTTTGATACGTGTGACCAGCCTCAGTACTATACATGAGATAATTCTCATCTCCAGCTCAAAGGAAGTCCAGCCCCAGAAGCCATGTATTCACCAGATGTGTATGGAACATCTGAGCCTATCGCTAATCCCCTCACTGGGAAGACCCCTTGAGCACGACAGACACACTTGCTTCTGTGACACTACAGTGGAGGCAGGGGGAGAGGGTGGATGATGAAGAACTGAATCTAGATACAAATGGCAGGAGTTTGAGGAAGGGACGGCAAGGGGCTCTGAGAGCTTAACAACCTAATGCATAGAGAACAGGGAAGGTTAAGAAGGCTTCATGGAGAAGATGGCACTTCAATTCTATTAGTTTGTTTCTCTATTTTTGTATTTTTCATTGTGCGGATTCTCCTTTGCTAGCTGTGGGCTTTCCCTAGTTGCAGAGAGTGAGGGCTCCTCTCTAGCTGCGGTGTATGGGCTTCTCACTGCAGTCGCTTCTCTTGCTGTGAAGCACAGTCTACAGAGCATGAGCTTCAGCAGTTGTGGAGCGCGGGCTCAGTTACCCCTTGGCATGTGGGATATTCCCAGACCAGGGACTGAACCCATGTCCCCTGCACTGGTAAGCGGATTCTTAACCACTGGACAACCAGACAAGTCCTGAAGGTGGCATTTCAGCTGAGACATTTGCTGCAGAGGTATAGGAGGGGAAAGGGTGCATTAGGCAGAAGGAATAACGTGTGCAAAGGCACTGAGGTAGGGAGGTGACTGTTCCCTTGAGGAAAAGGAGATCAGTCTGACAGGACTCTTGGGCAGCAAGGAAAGGAGAGTGGCTCAACCTGGCAGGAGTCCAATTACAAAGGAACTTACTCCATATTCCCAAGAACCAGTAGATGGCACTCACCTACACAAGGGATACAATCTGTAACACAACATAAAGCAATGGATTCCAACAATGACAATCACACCAGAAAAGTATGTCTCAGATAAATTACAGAACAGCCATTCATATTTCAGAAGGATTTTGCAGCTCTCAGACTTTCTACAGGGTTGTAATGAGAGATTCTTCTGCTTGTTTTCTCAGCAAGTATTTATTGAGCACTTATTAGGGATTCTTAGGTGGCTCAGTGGTAAAGAATATGCCTGCCAATGCAGGAGACTCAGGAGACATGGGATCGATCCCTGGGTTGGCATGGCAACCCTCTCCAGTACACTTGCTGGACAAATCTCATGGACGTGGAGCCTGGCAGGCTATGGTCCGTGGGGTCACAAAGAGTCAGATACGACTGAGCATCTGGGCATGAGCATATTAGGTGCCAAGATATAGGAATGAAACAGAGCCAGATCCTGTGGTCCTTGGCCCTCATGCTCTGCTTGCCTTTTGTCTGTGGAAAAGCTTTAGTCAAAGAATAAGCTTAATCGGAAAAGTGAGAAAATGCAGAAACAAAGAAAAGCAGTCAAAGGAGACCAAACAATAACTGTTTAGCCATTGTTGTTCAGTTGCTAAGTCTTGTCCAGCTCTTTGCAGCCCCATGGACTACAGCACACCAGGCTTCCCTGTCCTTCTATCTGTCTCCCAGAGTTTGCTCAGATTCATGTCCATTGAGTTGGTGGTGCTTTCTAACCTCCTCACCTTTTAGTCATTAAACAGAGACAAGGACCTTTAGCTCTTTCGCAAGGGCTATAGGTAATACTCTGAGCCATATCCTATGAGCTATCTTATGGATAGTGAAATCCCCACCAGGCGGAGAAGTTAACTATATGATGGCCAGACTGTAGCCAAGACATAAGCTGACACAATTGTGAGAACTGGCCTCAAGAAATGGAAACAAATCAGCCCTGGAACTGAAAATTAACTGTACTTGAAAGAATCAAGATGATGCTGGCCAGAACACCAATGACCAATTTCAAGATGACTATCAGAGCTGGTACCATCAGAGTACCATCAGAGGTGGTATTGTTTCTGCATGTAGCCCCCTTCCCTCAGCCTATAAAAGCTTTTGCCCACTGATTGTCTGGGGCGGGGTTGAGGGGAGAGGCAGTTAGCCTTTAGACAGGTGTTTGTGCCCTTCGATTGCCAGCATATAACATGAAGCAAACCAATCTTGCCTCTTTGATATCTTTTGAGCAGTGAGGAGCCAGACCTCACTTTTGGTTATAAGAACACAATGGTGAGCAAGCCCAGAGTGGTCCTACCCTCTCAGGGATACCAGTCTACTGTGGAGGGATGGGAAGGTGTCAATCAATTATTTATATAACAGTGTAGTGAGCATTATGATGGACGTAGAAGCATCAGCCGCCCTCAGAGCTCCAGAGACCTTCGCCTCTGTATATGGTGGGCGGCACGGGATGCTCCCAGAAGCCACACATGGCTCCAGTGCTTTGCATGTTACGGATCTGCTGTACAGGGCACCACGTTGCAGGCTGTAGCACTTGGCTCTGTGCACTTGGTGCAGGGGTCAAGTAAAGATCACCTTCATTTCCCACCTGTGTTTCTTGGTGTTAATCAAACGCCCAAGTTTGAGCTTGAGACTAAGCAGGAAAACTATCTGGGGACCATTTCTCTGGAGTGGAGTCAAACTGTGGCTCTGTCTCCACCTCAATCCTGAGGCTTGCATCAGACCTCATTTTCCCAAAGTTCTAGGGTTGATCTTTAGGGACTCTTTAATTTGTACAAATAATGTGGAGATGGGAATTGTGTGTTGAATTTTAATGAGCTCCCAGTTGTCATAGGAAATCCTATTGCTTGTTCAGTAATGAAACTTGGAATTGGCTTCCAAGGATTGTTATGCCAACGGAATTTAGCAGGTTGAGCAGGGTGAGTGTCCTACTGGGCTCTTTAAAAATATCAGTAAAGAAGTTTAACCTCGGGACTTCTCTGGTGGCCCAGTGAGTAGGAATTCACCTTCCAATGCAGAAGACTTAAGTTCAATCCCTGGTCAGGGAACCAAGATCTCACCTGGTGCAGGGCAACTAAGCCCACACACCACAACTACTGATGCCCTGAGCCCTAGAGCCCATGCTCCAAAACAAGAAAAGATAACACAGTGAGATGCCTACACGTTGCAACTAGAGAGTAGCCATGCTCGCTGCAACTACAGAAAGCCCACTCACAGCAGTGAAGACCCAGCAGACAAAAAGAAATAAATAAGGGTCTAACCTTGTTTATTTCTCTGTGGCCTCCAAGAGGGATGCCACAGGCAGTGGCAGATATGCTCTAAGAACACTGGGGTGGGGCTGGAGGTGACCACCTTGGATTAATTCTACTAACTGCTTGCAGTGGACACCCTAAGACAGTACTTCAACTAAATTATCTGAGACATGCTTAGTTCTTTAAAGAAAGACTAACTAGCCATCAGTGTGAATTGTCCACTTCTCTTTGGGTTATTTTCCAGCAGTCATGTACAGATGTGAGAGTTGGACCATAAAGAAGGCTGAGTGCTGAAGAACTAATGTTTTAGAACTCTGGTGTTGGAGAAGACTCTTGAGAGTCCCTTGAACTGCAAGGAGAGCAAACCTGTCCATCCTAAAGGAAATCAGTCCTGAATATTCATTGGAAGGACTGATGCTGAAGCTGAAACTCCAATACTCTGGCACCTGATGCGAAGAGTTTGCGACCCCATGGACTGCAGGTCTGATTTCATGTTAATACTGTTTGTTTTATCCTGTAAAACTTGGGATGTTGTTAAGCTGGGGCTTGGTTGGCCTGACCCCCTTCAGGGGCCCAACAATCTCAGGGTCCATCCCCTATCTTATCTGTGGTGCCACAAGGCTTGCACTCAGCAGGCAGTCAGGTCACTCACAGTCAGGGCAGTGTCCAGGCAGGTTAGAAGCAAGGTCAGAGGCCTGCTCTGCTTTGTCTCTGAAGCCTAAACAGGACATGAGTTTGAGCAAACTCAGGGAGATAGTGAAGCACAGGGAAGCCTGGCCTGCAGCAGTTCACGGGGTCACAAAGAGTCAGACACAGCTCAGCGACTGAACCGCAAAACAAGACTATCTGTTTAATTTCCCTAAGACTGCAAAGCCCCAAGAAGGCAACCCAGGGACAGCTTTATCCATCCTGGCTCTTAACCACTGTGGCATGTTGTAGGTACATGTGAGTTTTCAGGGAATAAGGCAATTGCAAAATGCACCCATAGAAAGCATAGGGTTGAGTCTGGGAAGACTGCAGATGCTGTGGGGCAGCTAAGTCCGGGCACCGCAACTACTGAGCCTGTGAGCCAACTAACGAAGACCACGTGACTAGAGCTGCTCCACAACAAGAGAAGCCACCGCGATGAGAAGCCGGCATACCACTAGAGAAAGCCTGTGAGCAGTAACAAAGACCCAGTGTAAGAGGAGGGAGAGGGGTAGGGCACAGCTTTTGAAAGAATAACATGGGACACAACATAAACCAATTATAATCAAATGGGACCAAGAGGGCAGACAAAACTAGACCTTGATCCTCAATCAGCAAGTGAAAGGACACATCCAGAGGTGCCCTGACAGTCCCAAGACACTGCTAAAAGCCAAGGAGTGGGCGGTGGCTCAAATCCTGAAAATCTCCACCCCTTCCCCAAAATAGTTGGAATTATCCTCCCACTCATTAGCATCTGAGATTACCCAGCCTATAAAAACTAACCAGGGCAAATTTTATGTCCCAGCCACATGGGTTCAAGTCCCAAGCAAGGTTTTGACTGGGGAAGGGGTTGGGTGGGAGCAGGGGATGCGGTTAAGTCCCAGACATGTGGGTTCAAGTCCCAAGCAGGGTTTTGGCTGGGTTTGAGCCCCAGCACATGGGTTCAAGTCCCAATCTGTGTAAACAGTTTCACCAGCACAACCAAAAATAAATAAATCTTAAAAAAAAATTGTTTAAAAGCATAGTTTGACCCACTTCACTGAATCACTGCAGGGCATCTGGTCAGCCTAGAAACTGCATCTTCTTCAATAGCTGACCTTAAGCTAAACTTTCCCCAAAAAACAAGTGGCCACTCCCACTTTTTGACAGCTCTTTTCCAAGATCCTTGAAGATAATTGTAGTTTATCTCTTCTCTTCTCCACAGCAGGGATACAGGAACACACCACATCCATCCCCATGCGGTTTCAGCTTTTAAAGAGAAACAGCCATGACCAAACCCAATTGCCATTTTAGCTAATTCCAAATTACATTTGCTGGAGAAAAGTTGTTCCTACAGATCCTGACTTTGTTGTACAATGACTGTGTAGTCATGAGTGATAGACTAGCCTGTATATAAGTGAGTCTGGGCCAAGTCTAAGGAAGAGTCATGGCTAATCCCCATGCCAGATGCCTACACCTCCAACGGGTCTTGGCTTCAAGAACCCAGGCTTGCAGATGTGGAGGAAACTGTCATATGTTTTAGAATTAACAGAAGGAAGCCATGCATAATTAAGAGGTTAAAAGTTTTTTTAATGGGATAGAGGTCACATTAAAGGATTGAAGATTTTTTAAAATAGATTGTAGAGACACTGCATCTACCTGGTGTAGATCAAAATCACAAAGTTAATAAAGTACTCCAAGAGAAGAAGGCGAGTGTCAGACTCCAAGTAGCCCAGGCAGATGGTCCTAGTTGAGATGGACCTAAGGAAGAATGAGGAGATGTCCCATGAGAAGCTAGGAGCAGGGAAAGCATTCCAGGCAAAGGAAACCACAGGAGCAAATGCACGGAGGTATGAAGGACATAGACAAAGGGATGTGGCCAGACTGAGAATGGGGCTTTGGAGATGTCTTAGAACAATCTCCCTAGGAACCAGAGAGGAGCTTGGACCCTAGGAGAGACTGAAAAGGAAGATGGAGGGGCTGGCTAAGCTAGTGGTAATGCTAAATGAATCTGAGGGGCCCAGTTGTGGGAAATAAAGCCCACTGGCCCAAACGCAAGGGATGGACTTGGAGACATGAAGAGCAGAAAGAAGCGAGGCTTTAATAACCATCTTGCAAGATCCGGTGTCTGGTGGGCAGCCTCACCCAGAGTAGTTACAATAGGGTTTTTATCCACTCAGCACACAAGTCCCTTCCCCAGTCCCTCACTGACTGAGTACTGCAGGGTTAACAATCTTCCTGAGGAAGTCACCTGGATTTATTACTGTCTGGGTTTTCCCACGCAAGTATCCTGACAGCTATCACATCAGCAGGCTATCACTCTAGGCTAGCTGTCCTTGAAAATGGACCACTTTAAGTTTTTATTTCTTATACAGTCACCCCTGACCCACAAGCATCAGGTCTTTTAATGTCAGAAGAAACCTCCAGGTCTGGGCATTTTATGAAATGAAACTTGGTCCCCTAGATCAGTCAGCTTAGGTTAACTATGCTGAAGTAACAAGTAGTGACCTCAAAATCTTAGTGACTGACAGTCACAAAGCTTCATTTCTTGGTCATGTCAATGTTCGTCATGGCTCAGCAGAAGCTTTCCCTGAGAGGGTCTTCTTCACTGCAGGACCAAGATTGAAGGAGTGACCCCTCTCTAGGGAGAGCTGGTCTTGTGTCAAGAGCAAAACAAAGATTAAAAACACACACACACGACTCTTAAGACTCCTTCTTAGCAGTGGCACATGGAAATTCCCATAATTCCCATTTCATTTTCTCAAGCAAGAACATGGCCAAATCTGGATTTTGTGGGGGTGATCATTAAAACCTTCCTATAGGGATGGGCCTGAGATTGCTCCTGGAGAGTTTCTTCTATTCAGCAGAAATTAGGAAAAGAGATAAAGGGTAAGCAAATCTTGTGCCAAGACAAGGAACCTGGACTTTGGAGAAACATCTTTATTGTTGCCTCTGGGATCTCAGTAGCCAGAGAGGACAGGGATAGAGGGTTGAGGAAGCATTGCAAGGAGTCTAAATCAGTCCTGAGGAGTGGAGTGGAGAGGCCCAAGTCAGCAACTCTGCCACTTCTCACAGATGAAAGCAAGGGATTCTGATTTGCAAGAAAAGTCACCCCAGTGCCCATGGTGGAGCATCATCATGCAGGCAGGGACAGTTCCATTATCGTGCAGTTCATTGGAATCCCAGTTCCTGTAGAGAGAAGCCCACCAAATCCCTCAGAAGTTGGGTTAGGGCCTGGAGATCCTCAGCCCTGCCCTCTGTGTGTGAGGGTTTGGCCCTGAGGCTCTTACAGCTCCCCAGTAGAAGTTAGTTATTGAGGCCATCTTACAGTAGCCATCTGGTCAACCCCTTCTTTTTTTTTTTTTCCTTTTCTCTAAGTGGAGACACTGAGCTCAAACAGAAGTGAAAATAGACAATGGTCTTCAGAGAAGCTGAGGGTCTCCAAGCTTCTCGGCCACCTTCTCTGACTGTCCCATCCCACTAGCCCTCTCCCTTTCTCTGAGGTCTGTTTCACCCTGAAGCCAGACAGACCGCATCCAAATTCTAGTTCTGGTCACTTATCTATGTGACCACAGCAACTGTCTCAGTGTCTCTGAGCCTCTGTTTCCCTCTTTTGCAAAAATGGGAGTATATTGAAAAGGTGATGACTGGTGCCTGTAAAATACACAGCAAGTGCTTGGACAGCTCAGAGTTTGTCATGGAGATGACCTCTGCCTTGGGCTGGGACCCATACAGACAGGAGAATGGGAGGCAGCAGAGGGAAACATCACAAGAAAAGGCAAAGAAGGTGAGGATACAGGTAAATGCTGGGAAGGTACAGTGGGCTCAATTTGGTCCCCAAGAAAAAGATATGCCTATATCTGGATAAAAACATAATTTGAAAGCATGCATGCATCTGAATGTTCATTGCAGCACTGTTTATAATAGCCAAGACATGAAAGCCAACTAAATGTCCATCAGCAGAGAGCTAAAGAAGACATGATACATATATACAATGGCGTATTACTCAGCCATTAAAAAGAATGAAATAATGCCATTTGCGACAACGTGAATGGACCTAGAGATCGTCATACTAAATAAAGTAAGTTAGACAGAGAAGGTAAAATGTTATATGACATACCTTATATGTGGACTCTAAAAAGAAATCATACAAATGAGCTTACTTACAAAGCAGAAAGAGACTCACAGACTTAGAAAATGAACTTACTGTTACTGGGGGAAAGGGATAGTTAGAAGTTGGGGATGGACATGTTCACACTGTTATATCTAAAATGGATAACTAACAAGGACCCATTGGCCCTTGGAACCAAGGAAGCACATGGAACTCTGCTCAGTGTTACATGGCAGCCTGGATGGGAGGGGGTTTGGGAGCAGAATGGATACATGTATACATATGGCTGAGTCCCTTCACTGTCCACCTGAAACTATCACAACATTGTTAGTCAGCTATACCCCAATACAAAATTAAAAGTTCAAAAAAGAAAAAGAAAGAAAAGATATGCCTACATCCTAGCCCCTGGTACCTATGAATGTGACCTTACATACGAAAAGCATCTTTTAAGATGCAGCCTGATCTTCGTATCCACCTGATGCAAAGAACTGACTCATTTGAAAAGACCCTGATGCTGGGTCTTTCAAGCATCTTTTAAAGATTGAAGGCGGAAGGAGAAGAATGAGACGACAGAGGATGAAACGGTTGAATGGCATCACTAACTCAGTGGGCATGAGTTTGAGTAAGCTCCGGGAGTTGGTGACAGACAGGGAAGCCTGGCGTGCTGCAGTCCGTGGCGTCGCAAAGAGTTGGACACAACTGAGTAACCAAACTGAACTGAACTGAAGATGCAATTAAGAGAAAGATCTTGAGATAATTTTGAATCTAGTGAGCCCTAAATCCAAGGACAAGTATCCGTGTAAGGAGAAAAGGAGACACATATACAGAGGAGAAGCCCGTGTGAAGGTGGAGACAGAGACTGCAATGATGTGGCCACAAGCCAAGAACACCGGTAGACCCCAGAAACTGAAAGCGGTAAGGAAACGTTCTACCCTAGAAACTCTGGAGGGAATGTAGCCCTACCAGCACGTTTACTTGGGACTCCTAGCCTCTAGAACTGTGAGAGATTAAATTTCTATTGTTTGTAGTCACCCCTTTTCTGGTGCTTTGTTACAGTAGTCACAGAAAAGCCATACAGTTGGCAAGTGCTACATTGTTATACCTGGATTGCAAGGAGCTCAAACCACTAAATCCTAAAGGAATATTCATTGGAAGGATCGATGCTGAAGCTGAATCGATCCAATGCTCTGGCCACCTGATGCGAACAGCTGACTCATTGGAAAAGACCCCGAAGCTGGGAAAGATTGAAGGCTAAAGGAGAAGGGGGCAGCAGAGGATGAGATGGCTAAATAGCATCACTGACTCAATGAACATGAATTTGAACAAACTCCGGGAGATAGTGAAGGACAGGGAAGCCTGGCATGTTGCAGTCCATGGGGTTGCAAAGCATCAGATACAACTTAGCAACTGAACACACATTGTTATACTCGTGAGTAGGCCCAGTTCACACCTCAGCACACTCGGGGATCTGAGAAGTTATGCAACAAAGAAACCCGATCGGCATTAAACCCACTGTTTCTCAAGCATTTAAACGAAGAAAACTATTTTTGAGTAACAGAATAGCAATAGCTGATATAATAGAAAGGATGTCAGGTGGTTCGGAGCTGCTGCAGGTGATCTCATAATTGTGAATGAATGAAAGGAGAATAGCTATAATCATAAACTCACTCCTTGAAAGTCCTCCAGTCTCTCAGAGGGAGACTGTTTTGTGTGGCAGAGAGAAACTGCATCCCAGACAGGGAGAATCACGTGTAGGTGGGGGCTTAACCATCAGTCCACCTGGGGGCACCTCCTTGGCCCTGGAAGAGGCCTATCCAGTATGTCACCTGCCCAGTTGAGGTCAGGAAGTCCTAGATGGGAAAAGGCATGTTCGCAGGTGGAATTCCATCAAAGCTGAAAGGATGGAGGTCCAGGGGTTTGAGGAAGGCTAAAGTGCAGAAGAACCCACAGGTGGGCAGACAGACAGATGCAGCCCCAAAGAGCATTGCCTTCCATCCTGACTCCAAACTCCAGACCCACTGTATGCTTGTCATATGACCTCAGACAAGTTACCCATCCCTTGGCTTCCCCATCCGTACAAAGGAAAGTGTCAAGTCTCCACCTCCTAGTATATTCTCAAGATCAAAAGAGTCAATTGGGACTTTCCTGGTGACACAGTGGATAGGAATCCGCTTGCCAATGCGGAGGAAATGGGTTCATTCCCTGGTTCAGGAAGATTCCACATGCCAAGGGACAACAGAACTCGTGCACAGCAACTCCTGAGCCCGAGCTCTAGAGCTGGTGAGCCACAGCTCCTGAGCCCACATGCTGCAGCCACTGAAGCCTGCACACTCTGCAGCCCCATGAACCACAGCTCCTGAACCTGTGCCACAACCAATGACACCGTGCCTAGAGCCTGTACTCTGCAACAGGAGAAGCCACCACAATGAGGAGCTCTCATTCATTGCAACTGCAGAAATCTCGTGCACAGCAGCAAAGACCCAGTGCAACAAAAACTAAATTTTATTAATTGATTTTTAAAGAAGAGTAAATTGTGTGAGGCATGAGCCCCCAGAAAGAAGCACTGGATAAATACTGTGAGAGTCCTCCTTAAGAATAGTGCATTTCAAAGCAAGGGATTTGACCTGAAGGCAGTAGGAATATTTCTGGCTGAAAACCCAATTCAAAGAATATTCTTGATGCCCTACTTGGGCCAAGCCTTGTTCCTGGTCTCAGAGGCACAGAAATTATTAAACCCAGCCTCAGACTCATGAGCAAGACACCTCAATACAACATGAAGTGCTAGGAAGAAGGCCTCTGATGATGCCACCAGAAGATATGGAGGAAGGGATGTCCATATTGGGGTTTTAACAGGTGAGTAAGAGTTCCCCATGCAGACAGCAAGAGGAAGGGCACGCCAAGCAGGGGAATCCAGGTGACTCAGAGCCTGGGGACAGGACTCAGTACACAGAGTCCATACCCTGATATCAGAGCAGTGAGGTTGAGTTCAGGCAAAGTGTGTGTGTGTGTGTGTGTGTGTGTGTGTGTGTGTGTGTGTGTGTGTTAGTCATTCAGTCGTGTCCGACTCTTGTGACCCCATAGACTGTAGCCCACCAGGATCCTCCGTCCATGGGATTTCACAGGCAAGCATACTGGAGTGGGGTGTCATTCCCTTCTCCAGGGGATCTTCCTGACTCAAGGAGCGAACCTGGCTCTCCTGCACTGCAGGCAGATTCTTTACCATCTGAGCCACTAGGGAAGCCCTCAGGCAAAATGAGGCAGGTCTTAAAGACTACACTAGGAGTATTGTGTGTCCAAAGGGGACAGGGAAATGAACCCCCAAATTATTTTAGAATCACTCCCCAACGCTGTTAAGTGGCTGCCTTTCTCTTTCACATCTGTTCTGCTTGGCTATTGCTGATAACCAGGTGAGCTTGCTTCTGGGCACAAACATTATTAGCCTGGGTCCAGGTGAGGCTGTCCAAGGAGAAAAAGTATCAGGAGGCCTGAAAGGCCGTCCAATTCAGGGGGCAGTCCTGGCAGGATTCTGTGAGCACAGAGGCATGAGCAAAGTTAGCATATCCAGCTTTCCATCTAATGAAGAGACATGTCACCCACCACCCCCTAGTCACATTCCTGATCCCCATCACTTGAATGTATCTAATAACTGGAAACTCACTACCTAGGGAGCTGGTGCTTCCCATTACTGGACCGTATCAGAAGGATACAGAACAATGCTACAATATCATATTAAGTGATGGCTGCTGCTGCTGCTAAGTCACTTCAGTCGTGTCCGACTCTGTGCGTCCCCATGGACTGCAGCCCACCAGGCTCCTCCATCCATGGGATTTTCCAGGCGAGAGTACTGGAGTGGGGTGCCATTGCCTTCTCCATTAAATGATGGAAAGGGACTCAAAAAAATACTGTGAATAATATGCTATTTTTATATGAAACCGAGGCACATATGTTTGGTGTTCTTCATTTGCTCAAAGACTTTAGAGCAGTGGTTCTCAATCAGAGAAAATTTTGTCCCCAGGGGGACACTGGGCAGCATCCAGAGACACTTTTTATTTGTCACAACTGGTGAAGCAAAGCCAGAGATGTTGCCAAGCACCCTGTAAGACAGGACAGTTCACTATTACGGAGACTGATCCAGCCCCAAAGGTCAATAGTACTGAGTGCAAGAAACTCTGCTGTTACAGAATTAACATTTAAAAACTAAACTGGAAACAACGTAAATGTGCACTGAATGGACAAAGATGTGATATGCATGTGCAACGGAATACTACTCAGCCACAAAAAAGAATGAAAAAATGTCATTTGCAGCAATCTGGATGGACCTAGAGATCATCGTGCTAAGTGAAGTAGGTCAGAAAAAGAAAGACAAAGACCATATGATACCACGTACATGTGGAATAGAACATAGGACACAGACTTATCCATTAAACAGACTCATAGACACAGAGAGTAGATTTGCGGTTGTCAGTGGGGAGGGGGACTGGGGGAGGGATGCAGCGGGGTTTGGGATTAGTAAATGCCAACTATTATATATAGAATGCATAAACAACAGGGTCCTCCTGTTATAGCAGAGGGAGCTACTTTCAATATCGTGTAGTACCTAGCCGCGACACCACCAGGGAACCGCGGGACATAGAAGCAATCTAGATGTCCACTGACAGATGGGTGGATAAAGAAATTGCGGTACCTATATACAATAGAATAGTATTCAGCCATAAAAAGGGACATCTCTGAGTCAGTTGTAGTGAGGTGGATGAACCTAGAGCTTGTTACACAGAGTGAAGTAAGTCAGAGAGAAAACCAAGTATAGTATATTAAAGCATATATGTGGAATCTAAGAAAATGGTACTGATGGACCTTTTTGGGGAAAGGGATGAAGACATAGACATACAGAACACACTTGTGAACCCAGTAGGGGAAGGAGTGGGTGGGATGAACTGAGAAAGTAGCAGATCTGTCACAGCTATAAATATATATATATATAATCTCCTCTCTCTTGAGCCTCCCTTCCACTCCACCCCCATCCCATCCCTCTAGGTCATCACAGAGTGCCAGACTGGGCTCTCCATGTTATACAGCAGCTTTCCACCATCTATTTCACACATGATAGTGTGTATATGTCAATGTCACTTTGTCCACATTGCTTGTGGATTTCATATTTGTGGATTCACCTTCTGGCTAAAATGTATTGATCTTCCTGACCCAGGGATCAAACCGCCATCTTCTGGGGCTCCTGCACTGCAGGTGGATTCTTGACCAATGAGCCACCAGGGAAGCCCAGTGTATCTCATCCAGCCATGCAAAAGTTATATTTAAAAAAAGCATGCAGCACCAAGGATTCCCTGGTCATCCAGCGGTCAGGATTCCATGCTTCCTCTGCAGGGAGCACGGGTTCTATCTCTAGTAGGGGTACTAAAATCCCACAAGCCACACAGCATGGCAAGTAAATAAATAAAATGAAGCTTTGAAAAGAATACATAGCACCCAGGACACCCCCTCCAGAATCCAATCCCATAGAGTTGTTTGGGACCCAAGACTCTGTATTTTAGCAAACTCTCTGAGAGAGTTCACAGGTGGCTCTAGTGGTAAAGAACGTGCCTGCCAGTGCAAGAGACACAGGTTCAATCCCTGGGTTGGGAAGATCCCCTGGAGGAGGGCTTGGCAACCCACTCCAGTATTCTTGTCTGGAGAATCCCATGGACAGAGGAACCTGGCAGGCTACAGTCCACGGAGTCACAAAGAGTCAGACACAAGTCAGACACGACTGAGCAACTGAGCCCTGGGTACTTTTAAAATGCAGATAAAAACCAACCATGTCTCGTGGCATATGAGGTGTGGAGATTAAAAGTGGAGCCTCTGGATCCTGACAACCACTCCTGAAGAAGATACTCTTAATTTTCCCCCATTTTACAGCTGAGGAAACTGAGGCTTAAAGAGGTTAAGTGAGCGTTCCGTGATCCTAAGCCCAGCCCAGGACAGGGTATCTCAAAAGCCTTGCTTTTCTGAGAGCCCTTCACTACAGACATGGTCTAACCATGTCACCCCTACTTTGTAAAAGGATCAGAGAAGCCTTTGATGGGGTACCCCTCTGAGTCCCACTGCGGCACAGCTTCTTCCCTTTCCCTCCACTCCTCACCATTGCCTGTAAGCACAGCTTTCATTTGATGGAATATTTCACCCCTAATGAAGTCCTATGTCACTGGGAACCCCAAAGAGGAAGGGCTGGTGAATGTCTTGGCCGAGAGAGGGGATGTGTTCTGCATTCCTGGGAGGAACCAACCCTTTTGACCCACACTTAACCTTTTTCATTCAGTTGACAGACTTCCTCCTGCACCTGCTTTGTCATCTTCAAGACTAAAGAGAATATATACAATGGAATATTACTCAGCCATAAAAAGGAACAGATGTGAGTCAGCTGAACTGAGGTGGATGAACCTAGAGCCTGTCTTATGGAGTGAAGTCAGCCAGAAAGAGCAAAACAGATATTGTATATTAACACATACATATGGAATCTAGAAAGATGGTACTGATGAACCCATTTGCAGGACGAGAACAGAGACACAGATGTAGAGAATAGACTTGTAGACACAGCAGGGGGGGAGGAGACAAATCGAGAGGATACACTATTGTGTGTAAAATAGACAGCTAGTGCGAAGCTGCTGTATAATACAGAGAGCCCAGCCCCAGCTCTGTGATGACCTAGAAAGATGGGATGGGAGGATGGTGGGAGGGACGCTCAAGAGGGAAAGGATGTATATATGTATACTTATGCCTGATTTGCTTGGTTGTATGGCAGAAACCAACACAACTTTGTAAAGCAATTATCCTCCAATTAAAAATAAAAAAATGAAAATAAAGACTGAGGAGAGACACAAGCACCATGTTCCAGACCCCCAGAACCTCCCTGGGGTCTCTCTCTGTTCCTCAAACCCAAAGGGCCAAGACTTTCTCCCAGTCCCGGGACAAGGCACTCTGAGGCTCTGAAATGCCCCACCCATTTTTCAGATAAGAAAAACTAGGCTCAGAAAGGTAAATGCCCTTGTCTAAGGCAACCAGCTGGAGAAGGCAATGACACCCCACTCCAGTACTCTTGCCTGGAAAATCCCATGGATGGAGGAGCCTGGTAGGCTGCAGTCCATGAGGTCGCTAAGAGTCGGACACGACTGAGCGACTTCACTTTCACTTTTCACTTTCATGCATTGGAGAAGGAAATGGCAACCCACTCCAGCGTTCTTGCCTGGAGAATCCCAGGGACGGGGGAGCCTAGTAGGAGGCCGTCTATGGGATCGCACAGAGTCGGACACGACTGAAGTGGCTTAGCAGCAGCAGCAGCAGCAAGGCAACGAGCTAGTGAACATCACGGCAAAGGATTTTATTCAAGCATATCTAACTGCAGAGTCAATTCTCTACACAAAGTCAGTAGGGAACCTGGGGTTCTAGTTGGATGAGCTTTGGGAAGACACTCATTAATAACTTAGGCCAACTCTCACTTCTTCTTTAGCCAGTGCAGATCCTCAAATGCCTTTGAGGCTAGTGGGGAGGTCAGCTCCTTTCTGTCACCATTGTCATCCCCCCAGGGACACAGACCAGCCACTGCGGTGCCAGCCCTGCGGACCCACTTCTGCAGGTTGGGAGCTGCTGCACCTGCTTGTCTAGAGCCACCCTGTCTCGCGTGGCCCAGCTGTCTTACCTTTGGTGAGGACCATGCTAAGGATAATGACCTTGAGAAGCAGATCAGGGACACAGCAAGGCAGAGATGCTTCCAGGTCTTGTCCTGGAACTTCCGTCCCCGTTGCCCTGGAAGGAAAGCAGATCAGCCTCCTTCTCCTTCTTCCAGGGACATATACTCTCTTCCTCAGATGGCTAAATGTACTGTCAGACCAGCTGGGGGAAATCGCCATATCCCTACTAGACCAACCTGATGTTGAAAACTCAGGAAAGGCTGCGAAAAGAAATCCATTATTTCAGGATGAAGGGTCATGAGGGTGAAGGCTGATGAGGTGAGGAAGGGACCTCAGGAAAGTTCGAACTGCAAGCATTTTTTTTCCTCTGACCTGTGGTTGCTGCTGCTGCTGCTGCTAAGTCGCTTCAGTCATGTCCGACTCTGTGCGACCCCATAGACGGGGGCCCACTGTCTCTGGGATTCTCCAGGCAAGAACACTGGAGTGGGTTGCCATTTCCTTCTCCAATGCATGAAAGTGAATGTTAGAGTGGGTTATTTTGTGTTTTAACCACTTGGGTATCCACTGCCTCTTACACTCAGGTGCCAGGTCCCTCCCTTTATTATAATAATTGCTCATCAGCCATCTAGAGATCCCTGGCCCCATGCTGAGCCAGGAAGTAAGAGAAATGTAGAAAAAGGTGCTGGGTACAGCCCAGCACCCAGCTCTTGATGGTATGGAAGAGGGCTCCTGGTCCCCGCTCCTTAATTCACCAGTTTCCCCCAACAGCAGGGAGAGGCTGGCTCTCAATGCTGTAGGATCCTAGGATCTCTGTAGTCTCAGGCTTCAGCCATGTTTTCAGATTACTCAGCTCTGAGATGCCCCCACCCCTCAGGGTTGTGCTGGGCAACGCCACTCCGCCCTTGAAAGGAAACACACACAAACACACACCGGCTTCCCCAGCTCTTCTACATTTCTCTTACTTTCTGGCTCAGCATGGGGCCCAGGATCTCTAGATGGCTGATGAGCAATTATTATAATAAAGGGAGGGACCTGGCACCTGAGTGAGTGCAAGAGGCAGTGGATACCCAATGGTTAAAACACAAAATAACCCAGAACTAAATCCATTGAGAAATTTACAGATGTATTGGAAATGTTCTCTATCTTAATTGTGGTGCTGGTTCCATGCCAAATTCACTAAAATATATAATTTAAAATAAGGGCTGGACGTTCCTGGGGGCGCAGTGGCTAGGAATCTGCCTGCCAGTGCAGGGGGCACAGGTTTGATCCCTGGTCTGAGAAGATTCCACGAGTAACTAAGTCCATGAGACACCATTACTGAGCTGTACTCTAGAGCCTGGGGGCTGAAAATACTGAGCCCGTACGCTGCAACTGCTGAAGCCTGTGGCCCTAGAGCCTGCGCCCTACAACAGGAGCAGCCACTGCGATGAGAAGCGCGTGCACCGCAGCTAGAGAGGAGCCCTGTGTGTGGCCCCGAGAGAAAGCCTGTGCCCAGTGACAAAGAGCCGGTGTCATCAAAAATATGACTAACCAGTGAATGAACCAAGGGCTGTGTGCATAGCTGATTCATTTTGCTGTGCAGTAGAAACTTGGAGAAGGAAACGGCAACCCACTCCAGTAGTCTTGCCTGGAGAAGTCCATGGATAGAGGCGCCTGGTGGGCTACAGTCCATGGAATCGCAAAGAGTCAGACGTGACTCAGCGACTTTCACTTCACTCACAGTAGAAATTAACACAACATTGTAAAACTTATAAAAATATGAAAATATTCATTATATATAATGAAAATATTTCATTATAGGAAAAATATGTATGAAAATATTTCACTATATATAAAAAATGTAATGAAAAAATAAATAAAAACTTATCCAGAAAAACTCTTTCAAATTTTTGAGTTATTTTAATATTTTTATTTTTATTGGCAATCAGTGTTGATTTTATTGCTTAAGTGCAATTAAAGAGTATTGTCTTATTTAACTTGTAAGACAAATGTTGATTTTTTTTGGAATAAAGAGAAAAGAAGTTAAAAATAAAATAAAACAAAGGCATTTATGTAAATTATACATAATGGAGCTCTTAATGGCAAAACTAAATTATATTGTTTATGGATATACACGGGGTAGAATACAGTAAAGAAAAGCAGTAAATGATTATCAAAAATTCATGATAATAGATAACTGGAGAATTAAACTATGTGATGAGAGAGCAATATGTGGAGACTTCTGGGTCTAAGACAAGCATCTTTTGCTCTTCCTGGGTTGCAGACATATAAACATTCATTATGTGTTAATAATTACCCATTGAATAAATACCCATTACATTTATGTCAATGCATTTTTTAATTTTCCATTATTGTTGCTCAATGGCAACCCACTCCAGTACTTTTGCCTGGGAAATCCCATGGATGGAGGAGCCTGGTAGGCTACAGTCCATGGGGTCGCTAAGAGTCGGACACGACTGAGCAACTTCACTTTCATTTTCACTTTTCACTTTCCTGCACTGGAGAAGGAAAGGGCAACCCACTCCAGTGTTCTTGCCTGGAGAATCCCAGGGACGGGGGAGCCTGGTGGGCTGCTGTCTATGGGGTCACACAGAGTTGGACACGACTGACGTGACTTAGCAGCAGCAGTCACTAAGTCATGTTCAACTCTTTGCAACTGCATGGTCACACGTCAGGCTCCCCTGTCCTTCACTATCTCCCAGAGTTTGCTCAGACTCATGTCCATTGAGTCAGTGAACCCATCCAACTATTTCACCCTCTGCCACCCTATTATTCTGCCTTCAATCTTTCCCAGCATCAGGGTCTTTTCCAACGAGTCAGCTCTTCGCACCAGGTGGCCAAAGTATTGGAGCTTCAGCATCAGTTCTTCCAGTGAATATTCAGGGTTGAATTCCTTTAAGATTGACTGTCAAGAGCCAGTTAACTCGGTTAGACCATGGTTGCTGCCAAAATCACAGGTTCAATCTCATGTTCAATCCCTTTGGTCTCCTCAGCAAGGGGGTTACCAACTGTTCGGAGAAGGGAATGGCAAACCACTTCAGTATTCTTGCCTTGAGAACCTCATGAACAGTATTCACATTATAGTTCACAATAAAATGTTAAAAATGTTGTGAGAAGGGATACAAAAATACTTTACAAAGTTAAACTGAAAAATTACTAAGCGTTAGATAGATAGACAAATATACTTTGGTACATATACTATTATGTTAAGGGGTTTTATAATCCTCTTTTGCTTTTTGTGATGAAAACTTTTTTTAAAAAAATGAATTTTTCAATTTGGATGACCTACTTGAGATCCATATATCATCAAAATGGCATTTTCTAAGTACCTATTTTTGAGGTCAGCATAATAATAATATCATCTTATTTTTGAACAATATTGCTGGCTCCTATGCAACTACCTATTCAGATTCTTGTTCTATTTAATATTTTCTAAAATATAATTCCATGGACTGCAGCACCCCAGGCTTCCCTGTCCATCACCAACTCCTGGAGCTTGCTCAAACTCATGTCCATTGAGCCGGTGATGCCATCCAACCATCTCATCCTCTGTCATCCCCTTCTCCTGCCTTCAATCTTTCCCAGCATCAGGGTCTTTTCCAATGAGTCAGTTCTTCACATCAGGTGGCCAAAGTACTGGAGTTTCAGCTTTAGCATCAGTCCTTCCAATGAATATTCAGGACCGATTTCTTTTAGGATTAACTGGTTTGATCTCCTTGCAGTCCAAGGGACTCTCAAGAGTCTTCTCCAACACCACAGTTGAAACACATCAATTCTTCAGTACTCAACTTTCTTTACAGCCCAACTCTCACATCCATACATGAGTACTGGAAAAAAAAAAAAATGACTACTGCATTTGCAGTGGTATTTTGTATTATTCACTTCTTTTATTTTCTTTATTTTCTGGTGTTTTGACACCTATTGCTGATCCTGGAGAAACTAGCCAATTCCTGGAGATAGCAAACAACTTACCTAAAAGCATGCTTTTCATATGTAAACCGACCATAACCCCAGTAGACTCTTTTGTCTAGTTCCTATACCTCAAGCCACTATCTACCTGTCAAGCCAGGTACCAGACAACTAGGGAAAGCCCTGATGCTCCAGAGCCTGCCAAAATTATACAAGTTAGCCACTGCTAAGCCTGTTCCTTCTCACAGAGACCATATTAGAAACTCTTGCTCACGTGTTCTTCCCTCTCCCTCTATCTCCTGACTGACGCTGCTGCTTGCTCATGTGGCTCTGTGTGGCATACCATGCCTCCTGTTTCTGGGGAAACATGAGTAAAAACTTCATCTATGGCACTAATTCCCATGCCCGTGTGTCTTGCCATAACTGACTAAAACAAGTGCAAGTTCCAGTTTTAAAATAAGTAAGTCATGGCAATGGAATGTACAGATGGTGACTGCAGTAAATTAATATTGTATTACACATTTTAATATTTCCCTTGTGGCTCAGCTGGTAAAGAATCTACCTGGGTTCGATCGCTGGGTTGGGAAGATCCCCTGGAGAAGGGAAAGGCTACCCACTCCAGTATTTGGCCCTGGAGAATTCCATGGGCTGTAGAGTCCATGAGGTCACAAAGAGTCAGACATGACTGAGCGACTTTCACTTTCACATATTTTAATGTTACTAAGAGAATGAATCTTGAAGCCCTCATCACAGGAAAGAAAACTGTTTTTGTAGCTATCTACTGTAAAGGATGTCAACTAGGTTTATGCGGTGATCATATTGCAATGTATACAAATGTCAAATTGTTTCATTGTATAACTTCAACCAATATAACCCTTATAGGTCAATTATACCTCAGTAAAATAATAAACAAGTCTTAGGTATCCTTAAAACATATTTACATCTAATGCAATCACACATCCTGTTCTTCCTAATTCTTTATCAAGCTCACTCTAATCTGCTCTTCCTGATTCTTTATCAGTCCCGCCTTTGCTTCCTCCTGACAATGCATCTAGTACATATGTTGGTTACATGGTTCAATATTCCTCAGTAAGTTTAGATTAAATCCAGTTTCCCACAAAGTTACATTGTCTGATGCTGGATCTCTCCCTGATGGATTAAAGGAGAAAACCATTCCTTGGTGGCTCAAACAGGAAAGAATCTGCCTGCCAGGCAGGAAACCCAGGTTCAGTCCCTGGGTCTGAAAAATCCCCTGGAGAAGGAAATGGCAACCCACTCCAGTATTCTTGCCTGGAAAATTCCATGGACAGAGGAGTCTGGCGGGCTACAGTCCACGGGATCTCAAAGAGTCAGACATGACTGAGCAACTAACTGACTTTTTCCACTTTCATTCCCACCACTATTCCCTGCTGGACTCTAGGGGGAATCTAGACGGAAGCATGATTTACACTGAGGATTTAAAATACCTTACAGCAAATTCTCTGGCAGTCCAGTAGTTAGGACTCTGCACTCTGACTGCTGAGGTTGTTGTTGTTTAGTCGCTAAGTCGTGTCCTACTCTTGCGGACCCCATGGATTGTAGCCTGAGCGCCGAAGAATTGATGCATTTGAACTGTGGTGTTGGAGAAGACTCTTGAGAGTCCCTTGGACTGCAAGGAGATCCAACCAGTCCATTCTGAAGGAGATCAGCCCTGGGATTTCTTTGGAGGGAATGATGCTGAAGCTGAAACTCCAGTACTTTGGCCACCTCATGCGAAGAGTTGACTCATTGGAAAAGACTCTGATGCTGGGAGGGATTGGGGGCAGGAGGAGAAGGAGATGACAGAAGATGAGATGGCTGGATGGCATCACTGACTCGATGGACGTGAGTCTGAGTGAACTCTGGGAGTTGGTGATGGACAGGGAGGCCTGGCATGCTGCGATTCATGGAGTTGCAAAGAGTCGGCCACGACTGAGCGACTGAACTGAACTGAGGCTCCTCTGTCCATGGGATTCTCCAGGCAAGAATGCTGGAGTGGATTGCCATTTCCTTCTCCAGGGTTTCTTTCCCATTCAAGGATCAAAGCCATGTCTCCTGCATTGAAGGCAGATTCTTTTACCACTGAGCCACCGGGGAAGGGTCCAGGTTCAATCCATGGTCAGGAAACTAACATCCCAGAAACCACATGGTGTGAGCTAAAATAAATAAATAAATAATAAAATACCTTACAAACATAGCTGAGGCTTCTACAGAGAGAAATGTTGGGAGTGAGAATTCATGGACACAAAGAAGCAGAGCCCCTCCTCTCCTGTGATCAGAGCAAGTGCATAACATCAAGGTCCAGCCAGTGAAATAGGATTAAAGGTCTCATTTGCCCAGCTTCCCACAATCTGAGGGGAGGTTTGGACCCTAGGACGCTGAGCTTCTGTGGAGCCTTCTCGTCCCATATGTGCCCTCAGACCAGGCTGCAGCTCACTCTGCTCTGAGCTGTTCCTGACTAAGTAGAATTTTCTCCCCAAATCCTTGAAAGGAAACCTCTCCCTTCAAACCTCTAGACAACTTACCATTCAAAGAGAATGGCAGAGAAAAAACATAGGAAGCTGGTGCTAAAGGGTATGAGCCACGTGCGTGCGTGCATCCTAAGTCACTTCAACCATGTCTGGCTCTTTGCAACCCTATGGATGTAGCCCACCAGGCTCCTCTGTCCATGGGACTCTCCAGGCTAGAATACTGGAGTGGGTAGCCATTCCCTCCTCCAGGGGATCTTCCCAACCCAGGGATCGAACCCAAGTCTCTTACATCTCCTGCTTTGGCAGGCAGGTTCTTCACCATCAGTGCCACCTGGGGAGGCCATGAGCCACAGGCCTCTTGGGACAAGGTTGTGGGCTGGCACCTACCACCTGGACCACTCCCCTGCACATATGCCTCATCCAGATACTGGTCAGCTTAGCGCCCAATGTGCAGCCTTCCAGGTGTGAAAGTGAAAGTCACTCAGTTGCAACCGCATGGATGTGAAGGCTCCTTTGTCCATGGGATTCTCCAGGCAAGAATACTGCAGTGGGTTGCTGTTTCCTTCTCCATTAACTTTCTCTATGGTCTTTTTTTTTTTTTTTTTCCTCTCTCTTTCCTTTTCTTTTTTTAATGTGGACCATCTGGGGCAATTGCCTTCAGCATGAAGAACTCCCTTCATGTTTTTTGTAAGATGTCTCTCCTAGCAATAAATTCACCCAGTTTTTAATCTTAAAATGTCTTTCACTTTCATTTTGGAAAGATAGCTTCACTGAAAATATGACTCTTCTTTATCTCATCCCCTGATCTGGTGGTCTCTTCACTGAGACACAGGCTCATGGAACCTTGAAAAAATGAAGAGTGAAAGTGTTAGTCACTCAGTCATGTCTGACTCTTTGTGACCCCATGAACTGTAGCCCACCAGGCTCCTCTGTCCATGGGAATCTCCAGGCAAGAATACTGGAGTGGGTTGCCATGCCCTCGCTTCAGAGGATCTTCCCAATCCAGGGATCAAACTCAAATTTTCTGCATTGCAGGCAGCTTCTTTACCATCGGAACCACCAGGGAAGCTTTATGGAACCAGAGAAACAGACAATACTAAGGACTTTCTCCTCCTAAGATTCTCAGAGGAGCAACAGGATGCGAAGTTTCTCTTTGAGACGAATTTGATCTTCATGTCTGACCTCCTCCTCCATACCCTAAGGGCTTCATCTTCTCTAATTCCTCCTTTAGCTGACACCCTTTTACCACCACCGTGGTCCTCAAAGTACCAGACAACATCAAGAAAGAAGCAAAGCAGTCATTTTTGCAAATTGCCTCACCTAGATATCCCTTGTCAAGGTTGTAGCTGGGATGAACTATTGACTATATTCACCCAAGGATGAATCCTTGACTATGATTTATGCATAGCCACTGTTCTTGTCTGCCTTCGTGACTTTATGAAGTCACAGCCAGTTCTGGGTCTTGGCTTATTACTCTTGTGTACTTATGCTTCGTCATCTGATATTGGCTTAGATATCATTGCATGAACACTAACATCCTTCACTTTTCTTCAGTGACCTTGTCACAGACCTCAGGGATTCTAACACCATCAGTCTTTACTTATTTCTCTAGTCGCTGTGAATTCTGTGAGCACACTCAGAGACTATAGATTCGAGCAGGGAATTAATCTAGTATAAGAAAGTGGGGCTATTTCCTGGCTAGTTCTCCAGCATCGCAATTTTATTGCTTCATTCAGAAGATTCTTTGAAGGTCAGAAATGTTATTTATGTGTATACACAAAAGTGTGTCCAGGCTAAGGAAAAAAAAAAAGATTCTCACACCCCTTCTCTCACAAGAGGACAAGTAGGGCTTCCCTGCCATCTCTCTGTTAAAGAATCCACTTGCCAAAGCCAGTGACACAGGTCTGGTCCCTGATCCAGGAAGATACCATATGCCATAGAGCAACTAAGCCCACGTGCCACAACTATGCCCGCGAGCCTCAGCTACGGAAGCCTGAGCACCCTAGAGCCTGTGCTCCACAGCAAGAGAAGCCACCACAATGAGAAGCCTGTTCCCCGCAACTAGAGAGTAGTCCCTCCCTGCAACTAGAGAAAAGCGTGCACAGCAGCAAAGACCCGGCACAGTGAAAAACAAATAAAATTATTTTTGTAAAAAGGACAAGCAAAGACTTTTGAGTTTGAATTTAGATTCCCTGCAAAGTTCAATTATCTACCACAGTGCTTCCCACATTCCTGGAACTGAGAAATAAAACACATATCTCCTGGGGTCATTCCAGTCTCAAGGGCTCTGGCTCCCACAGCTGATAATTTTCTCTCTGGGGAAAAAAAAAATGGAGATAAAATGAAGCTTTCTGATGCAACACTGTTCTCCAGAGCCTCTATCCTCAGACAAATATATCACTCTCCCCATAGACCAAGGTCAGACTCATTAACCAAAGGTGCTGGATTCCAGGGAAGTTTTATCAAGGCACCCCAGGATAAGAATTGAAGTATGCATAGAGGCTGTGAGGCAATCTCTTCGACCCTGGCAAATAGAGGTGAGAATCTGGAATCCTACTGTTTGTAGGTCTTTCTGGGATCTAGGCATGATTAGAAGGGAGATACTGGTGGGAAGAAAGATACCCAGGAACTATGGCTTTATTTGATTTTTAGGATCACACCAAGTTTGAGTATAAGCAAGCACTTGGCAAGAGAGATTATGTATGCCTCTTAATCTTCCCTATCTTGCAGGGGGCCATCTATTTATTTTATCTCAGTCAGCTGGCACAGCCATGAGCCTGAATAAGCAAGACTGTTGGTGGGAAGGTCATTTATTTTACTGTGTGTGTGTGTGTGTGTGTGTGTGTGTGTGTGTGCACGCACGCATACATGCATGCATGCATGTTCAGTCATGTCTGACTCTTTGCGACCCCATGGACTGTAGCCCGCCAAGCTCCTCTGTCTATGGGATTCTCCAGGCAAGAATACTGGAGTGGGTTGCCATGCTCTCCTCCATGGGATCTTCCCAACCCCGGGATCAAATCTGCATCTCCTGCATTGGCAGGCAAATTCTTTATCACTGTACCACCTGGGAAGCCTCTGTTTTACTGTGCACACTTGAATTTCCATGATAGCTGCTGAGCTGGGCAGATTTGGAGCTCTTGGCCACAGCTGAGAGATCAGACTTTGACAGAACCTTGGGCACAGCCTAGAGACACTTTCAGCAACCCTTTCAGGGACAATCTAAAACCCTAACACCCTAGAGCTGTTTTCAGAGATCAAATCAGATTAGCTTGAAGAGCCAGGGCAGAAGGAACCAAACCTCAGTTCACCTGGCAGAGTTGAAAGAATGCATCTTACAATTGGTCAGAATGTGTTCTGCTCCCAGCTCTGCCGGTCAGTCTCTTTGTCACCTTAGACATCTCATCACAGGAAGCTTTTCCCTTGAAGACTGTATCCATTCAGCAAATGCTTATGGAGTACTTGCTATGCACCTGGTGCTGTGTTTGGGGGCGAGTGTCAAATAGATCAAAAGAGGAGAAAATACTTGTGAACTGGCTTTCAGGTAACTCATTATTTGATTATCAAACTATCAAAGAGAAAGAAAGGCAGGAATGCAGTGTAACTTTAATGAGCCAGAGGCATGTTTTCCTTTTTTTTTTTTCCTGCCCCTTCATCAGTTAAACTTTTTTATTGTTATTTTATAGATTATTATTGATATAAAGACACATGTGTGTGTGTTAGTTGCTCAGTCGTGTCCTCTCTGACACTTTGCAATCCCATGGGCTGTAGCCCACCAGACTCCTCTGTTGAATAATCATCTTTTTTCTTCTAAGATTAAAAGAAAGCAGAATGTTTCCATGGACTCTGGGCCTTCTGTGTTTGATGGAGAAAGGATTTGTTCATGCTCCATCATAGATGGGAGATGCTGTGAAGGTTTTATTCATAAGGGTCAGTTAACCTCGATTCCCCTTCTCTCTTCTCTCATTTTCAGCAAAGGGCATCAGATGCGAAATGGAAGCAGCAGTGAGGAAAATGTGAAAAGGAAGGATTTTTAAAATCAATTCAAAAAACTAATTGGAAGGATTCTTCATCCTTAAACATGAGGGCACTGACTTAGAACAAAGAGATTTCAAAAACAGAAAGAAGAGGAAGAAGAAGACAGAGAATACTCACCCAAAGCCTAGACTTGTCTCTGTCCTGCCCTTCCTGTCTGACTAACTGGAGAAGGTGGGTTTAATGAGATGAAATGCCTGTTTCCTAAATTGTTCTGAAGAAAAAAAAAAATGTGTCCAAAGCTCAAAGCAAACTATGACGTGTGTGTGGCTGTGGCTGCATGTTTGCTTACTCATGTCCAACTGTTTGTGACCCTGTGGACTGTAGCCCACTAGGCTCCTCTGTCCATGGAATTCTCCAGGCAAGAACGCTAGAGTGGGTTGCCATTTCCTCCTCCAGATGATCTTTCCAACCCAAGGATTTCCTGTGTCTCCTGCACTGGCAGGAAGATTCTTTATCACTAGCACTAGTTGGGAAACCATTCCAAAAGTCAGTAGTGGGAGAATATGATGCTCAGTAAATGCATATTTAGCTGAGGAACCATCTGGAAATACTGGAAGGGAAGGTGAGGTCAGGGAAACACCATGAGTGTGTGAGGCAAGGAAAGAGGCTTTCATCAGGGAAGAGATTGTAGAGATACCATACGGCCTTCAGAGGTAGAGGATCCAAAGCACCAGGCCCAGTAGTATTTAGTTCACGTCACCTTTCAGACCAATCAACATTCTTGGCAGTATGTTGGCAGAGTCAGTCTGCACGGTTTCTTCTTAATACAGAGACTGGAGGGCTGTTAACCCATCAGCTGAAAGGACCATCAGACCAGAGCCAGGTGAGTGACAAGGGCAACATCAGGGCAAGAGCATCCAAGAGGACTGTTGACTCATGGCTGGTGAGGTGGCTTCTGCCCCAGGCCAGGAAGTAGGAGAGTCATCAGACAGAGGAGCTAAGCATAACAGCACTGGGCTGTGTATACACGCTCAGTCGCTCAGTTGTGTCTGACTCTTTGCAATCCCATGGACTGCAACCCACCAGGCTCCTCTGTCCATAGGATTTCCCAGGCAAGAATACTGGAGTGGGTTGCCATTCCCTTCTTAAGGGGATCTTCCCAACCCAGGGATCGAACCCAGATCTCCTGCACTGCAAGCAGATTCCTTACCGCCTGAGCCACCATTGGGGCAGGAAAGTCATAGGCTTACTTAACGAAGCAAGACCTGAGCAATTCATTACTTTTTGTGGGAAAGAAAGATATGAAGAGAAAAGCAGGAACTCTGAAGTTACACCTATTGTTTAAAAATGATTGTCCTACTTCTTTGCGGGGTGATCTTGGATTGGTGCATCAATTTCCTGTGGCTGCTGGAACCCACAGCAGAAATGTATTCTCTGTTTGTAAATGAGGTGATGTAAAACAACAGAAATGTATTCTCTTACAGTTCTGTAGGCCAGATGTCTGAAATCAAGGTGGTGACATGATTGATTTCTCCTGGAGTCTCTGAGGGAGAATCTGTTCCATGCTTTTCTCCTAGATTCGGGAGGCTCTAGCAATTATTGTTTGCTGGCATGTAGCTGTTCATTTATCTTCACATGACCGTATTATTTTTGTCCCTGCGCATCCTCTCCTCTTCTCGTAAGGAAACTATTCATTGGATTTCAAGCAAACCTTAAATCCGGGATGACCTCCTCAAGATTATTCTTCTCCTTTTCCTTCTCCTTCTCCTTCTAATTTTTGGCTGTGTTAGGGCTTTTCCCTAGTTGCAGAGAGCAGGGGCTGCTCTCTAGCTGCAGTGCACAAGCTTCTCATTCTGGTGGCTTCTCTTGTTGCAGATCACAAGCTGCAGGGCATGGGGGCTTCAGTAGTTGCAATTCCGGGCTCTAGAGCACAGGCTTAGTAGCTGTGGCACACGGGCTTAGGTGCTCCCTGGCATGTGGGATCTTCCCGGATCAGGGATTGAACTCATGTCTCCCGCATTGGCAGGCAGATTCTTTACCACTGAGCCACCAAGGCAGCCCCTCAAGATTCTTAATAATTACACCTGTGAAGACTGTAGTTCCAAATACAGACACGTTCTGAGGATTCAGGTGCACATGAAGCTGTGGGCAGCACTATTCCACCCAGTTTATAATTTGTTACTGCACTACTGTGAATCTCTGCTCCCCGGCCCATACCAGGCAGATAATAACAACATCAACTGGTAAGGATCGAGCGAAAAAAAATATGCTTATAACATACTTAAAATTATTCAGCTCAAAATGTCAGTAGTGCCAACGGTGATAAGACTTTCAGCTGAAATCCATCAGCCTTTCTCTAACCTTAGCCTGATGGCCAGTATATAATGAATGCTTCAGTTCAGTTCAGTCGCTCAGTCGTGCCCGACTCTTTGCAACCCCATGAATCGCAGCACGCCAGGCCTCCTTGTCCATCACCAACTCCCGGAGTTCATTCAGACTCACGTCCATCGAGTCCATGATGCCGTCCAGCCATCTCAATGAATGCTTAGTAGGAATCAAATCCCTGGGGAGTGAGGAGATACGGCATGGAAAGAGAAGAATCAAATGTAAAATCCACTTGAAAATCCTTGGACAAGATCCAGAGGTACTATATGGCTATGAGTTGACCCCAAAGGGTAATAGAGTACAAATCCTTCTCTATATAGACTACCCCAAGAAGTTCTCCATTCCATTTTGGAGTAGATTTCATCCTTAAAGAATTCTGCATTATATAGAACCATAATTGGCCTGTCTGATTTTCACCCCTATATTTAGGTTTTCTCTTGCTTCTCATAACAGCTAATCTGTGGGTGTGTGGCTGTGCCAGTCCGAGCTGCCACACACAAGGTCTATTTTATTTGTGTTAGTTGCAGCATGTAGGGTCTTAGTTTCAGCCTGAGAGATCTAGTTCCCTGGTCAGGGATCGAACCCAGGCTCCCTGCACTGGGAGCCAGGAACCTTAACCACGGGGCCACCGGGGAAGGCCCATAACACCTAGATTTTGAAAGCAGTTCTCACAAGTCCAGAGAGGCCTCCCTCAAGCACTTCGTCCAAAGGTGTTTTCTCTAGCAATTTCCTGTAAGATCACTCTGTTTATTTTTCCTTACATTTACTTCCAGTAAAATGGGATTAACACATTTTAAAGCAATTTTCCTCTAATTAAAAAATAAATACTTAGAAATATTCCCTGGGAGCCCCATGGTTGAGGCTCCACACTCCCAATGCAGAAGCCCTGGGTTGCATCCCTGATCAGGGAAGTAGATCCCACATGCCACAATTAAAAGATTCCACATGCCACAGTGAAGTTCAAAGATCCTGCATCCCACAGCCAAAACCCATCACTACCAAATAAATAAATATTTCTTATAAAACAAATATCTTAACTTTTAAAAATATATATATATATGGCTTACTTGTCTCCTAATTCCTTATCTCTCCCATGAAAACAAAACCTTGTTCATCTTTTTTACCCCCTTGTTGCTTGTGCCTCCCTCAGTAACTGCCCCTTAGGGAAAGCTGAATTAATTTTTTATTAAATGAATGAATGAATACATGGTAACAGGATAATAAGTAGTCATGATGGGTTGAAAGTCAAGTTGGGCAGTAATCTAAGGAAGTCTTAGGGCTTCCCTGGTGATCCAGTGGTTTAGAATCTGCCTGCCAATGCAAGGGACACAGGTTCCATCCCTGATCCGGGAAGATCCCACATGCCACAGAGCAACTAAGTCCGTGCCACTGAAGCCCACTCCCCCTAGAGCCCTTGCTCTCCAGCAAGAGAAGCCACCACAGCGGGAAGCCCATGCACACAACTAGAGAGTATCCCTGTTGGCTGCAACTAGAGAAGGTCCCCATGCAGCAATGAAGACTCAGCATCATCAAAAATAAATAAGTAAATAAAAAAAATTTTTAAGAAAGTCTTAAATGCCAACTTAAGTGTGGCATCGATCTAGGCAAAACTAAGAGACAGAGATGGAGAAAAGGGAGCAGGGACTTTTCCCTGGTGGTCCAGTGGTTATGAATCCACCTTCCAATGCCGGGGACACAGATTCAATTCCTGGTAGGGGAACTAAGATCCCACATGCCATGGGGCCACTAAGCCCGAGGGCCACAGCTTGTGAGCCATGGCGCTCTGGACTGCGTGCCGCAACTAGAGAGGCACAGGTGCACACAGTAACAAAGCCGCAGCACAGTCAGAGAGAGAGGGCAGGGAGCGGTTAGGCAGAGGGAGAACTCTAAGCCAGATTTCATAACTAAGAAGTCAAGTCAGAGAAGGTGAAAGATATTTCAGATGAAGCGAAGTGAAAGTCACTCAGTCGTGTCCAACTCTTTGCAACCCTGTGGACTGTAGAGTCCATGGAATTCTCCAGGCAACAATGCTGGAGTGGGTAGCCTTTCCCTTCTCCAGGGGATCATCCTGACCCAGGAATCAAACTGGAGTCTTCTACATTTCAGGCAGATTCTTTACCAGCTGAGCTATCAGAGAAATCCTGATATTTAAGGTAAGTGTTGTCAATGATTTGGGCACCAGAGGGTCTTGAGTAGACAGCCACCCAACACTGACTCCTCCTGGTCTCTAAGTAGCCCCCTGCCTTTGGACATCTGGGGAGGCAGACCTCTACTGGCTCTATCCAACAGCACACCCTCCTGGTCTTCACAGGATGGCTTCTCTGTACTTCAGCACACACTTCTGTGTCCTTCCTCATTGCTGATAGTGATGGCTGACATCATCACTGTGACAGAAGTCCTCAGTGCTGATGAGGATGTGTGTGAACAGTATTCCGGGACAGTATGAGCTCCTGAGCGGTGATGATAAAGGCGAGAAGGTCAAGGATAAGTATTCTTAGGTGGGGGCTATCCCTCCTGATCCTTCAATCATCTCCCTGGTCCACTGCATTCAGTTGGCGGGGTTTCATTGAGTGCTTAGCACACACACTGAGCATAATGTTCTCCACTCTTACCCTTTGAATTCAAGCCTCCGAAAGATGACTGGTACTGTGGACAACTTGTCGCCCACAACCCTAGCACTGGGTTCCAAACTTTGCTGTTCATTCATTCCCTTACAGTGTAGACTTCTTGGGTTCATATCCTAAATGCCATCCCACACTGACTCTTCCCAGACTTTGACGCCTTCATTCGCTCATCCAAGAATTTGGCAATGAGCCTTTCCTCACTGCTTTTGGATGCAACTTCATTATCTTCTATCATCTTTGGCGAGGTCTCCCTACTTCATATGCTAGTCTCTTCAGAATCCCATCTCTGCTTTGACACCAGGGCATTTGGGATGGAGTGTGTTACAACATCCCACTGCTGCTGTCTTGCACTCTCTAGCATGGTTACAGAGGGTTTAACTGCAAGTCTTGGTGGGTAGTGCTGTCCTGGAAGGTGAAGGCAAGACTTTTACACAGAAATAGTAAAATTGGGGCTTTATTTTGCTGTTCCCCATCTCCCATAATGAATCAATCATGCTGCTGCTAAGTCACAGCAGTCGTGTCTGACTCTGTGCGACCCTCTAGACGGCAGCCCACCAAGCTCCCCCATCCCTGGGATTCTCCAGGCAAGTACACTGGAGTGGGTTGCCATTTCCTTCTCCAATGCACGAAAGTGAAAAGTCAAAGTGAAGTCGCTCAGTCGCGTCCGACCCTCAGCCTCCCAGGCTTCTCCATCCATGTCCGACCCTCAGCCTCCCAGGCTTCTCCATCCATGGGATTTTCCAGGCAAGAGTACTGGTGGGCTTTTTTTCCTACTGAGACTAAATGTGCCCATCAGTCCTTCTTAAGAGACTCCAGGGAGTCATTATTAAACAACTGCAGTTGTCATATAAGATGAAATTTTCCCCACTGAGATGCCTTCCAAATACCCTGTTCTTCCTGCAGATGAGCGACGCCTCTCAGAGGGTGAGGGAAACAAATCAGTCAGTGACCTCGGACTTCACTCTCACGGGCCTTTTCAACCACTCAGGGCCACATCTGGCCCTGTTCTCCCTGGTGGCTGCCATATTCACGATGGGCCTTCTGGGCAATGCAATCCTGATCTTCCTGATCCACACAGATGCCAGGCTCCACACGCCCATGTACTATCTTCTCAGCCAGCTCTCCTTGTTGGATGTTGGCTTTCCACTGGTCACCATTCCCAAGATGGCGGCTGACTTCCTGCAGGAAGAAGGCGCCATCTCCTTTGGAGGCTGTGCAGCTCAGATGTTCTTCTTGATGCTTATAGGTGTCTCTGAGGGCGTCTTGCTATCCCTTATGTCTTATGACCGCTACGTTGCCGTGTGCCACCCCTTGCATTATCCTGTGCTCATGAGACGTCAGGTCTGCCTGCTCATGGTGGGCACCTCCTGGTTGTCAGGCGTGCTTGTAGCCTCCATCCAGACCTCCATCACTCTGCACTTCCCCTACTGTGCCTCACGCACTGTGGACCACTTCTTCTGTGAGCTGCCTGCCCTACTCAAGCTCTCCTGTGTGGACACCTCTGCCTATGAGTTGGCGCTGTCCATCTCTGGGGTGCTGATCTTGGTGCTGCCTCTGTCACTCATCGCCACTTCCTACAGCCATGTGTTGGGGGCTGTTCTTCACATGCACTCAACTGAGGCCCGACACAAGGCCTTCACCACCTGCTCCTCGCACATCACTGTGGTGGGGCTCTTTTATGGGGCAGCAGTGTTCATGTACATGGTACCAGGCGCCTATCACACCCCACAGCAGGACAACTTGGTTTCCCTCTTCTACAGTCTCATCACTCCCACGCTCAACCCCCTAATTTATAGCCTGAGGAACCGAGAAGTTCAAATGGCTTTGGTCAAGATCCTTTTCAGAACTGGCTTCATATCAAAGAGATGACCTCCTGGGGGATGCCCAGTTGTCCCAGGGACCCTGCCTTACAGTTGAGACCCATCTTTGGTTTGCATTCCATGTGGCTCAAGACATATTCTGACCAGCTCCCTTCCTCTTCCAAGACTTGCTTTTTCTCTTGTGGATTTAATGATCCCAAGTATTTAAACAAGAGGAGGGGTTTGTTTGTTTGTCTTAAATCAAAGAAAAATTTTAACTACAAAATTGTCAACCCAAGAACAGAGATGGATCACAGGATCACAGATTGTAAATGTTTCAGCCACCTATTAGTATCCTGCGTTATCCCATTCTTATACATTTACGTACAGTGAGCAATAGATCAAATCCAACTCTAGAAATCCAAGCCCCCCATAAATGGAATTGAGGGTCTGGTGTTCTGACAATAATGTTCTGGCCACAGAAATCCTTGAGCTGATCACTCTGAGGTGATAAGTGAAGTTAAAGTCAGAGGCATGACTGGGAGTCCTTATAATGGTCTTACTGCATGAAAGACTGACCAGTTAAGTGGGGTGGAGTGGGAATGTCTTATGCAGTATTACAAACCAGCAAGATGAAGCCAGAGTCTTTGCTACTGCCCTTCCCTTTAATTTCTACCCCTGCTCCTCCCAGACCCATTAAAGCTTCCCTGAAGTTACAAGAAAAAGGCTTGAAATTTCAAAGAGATAGACTTGAGATGTGTTTACTCCTCCCCAAACCTAAAATACTTTTTAGAACTGTTCCACTGTGGTAGATGTAGTGGAGGAAATATAGAAAAGAATAAGCTTCCTTGGGGCTGGGTGGTTTTATTTCTTAGACACCTTATGAGTACTGACAGAAGGAATGAAAGGCTTTAAGCCATGTTCAGTGGGCGAATTGATTTCAGATCTGGTTTAAGTTCCTCCTCTACCTTTGTCTACACCATTAACCTTGTCAGAAGCACTGGATCACTTATCTCTTCCCTCTTATTCTTCTTCTCACACACAATCAAGATTTCTAGAAGATGAATCAGTCTATCATAAAGTGCATGCATTTTTAGTTTTAATAAATATTGCCAGATTGTTCTGCAGAAAGTGCCACCCACAAATAAGTGTTCATTTCCCCAACTACATCAGCAACATTTTGAATAACTTCAGATTTCTGCCAATTTCATGAGAGAAAATTGCATTTCTTGATTGTTTTACTTTCAATGTCCCTGATTTCTGGTGAGGGTGATATCTTTTCATAAGTGTTTTGGCCATTCACATTTCCTTGACTATGGATTTCCTGTTTATATCAACTCTCTAAAGAGCTGCTCTTACTGATTTGTAGAAGTTCGTTATATCTTTATATGTTATATATTAAGCAAAAATACTCTTCAAAGTGCCTTTGAATTTAAACTTTATGGGCTTTTTCATATGAAGTTTTTTTAATGGAGTCAAAATCATAAATCTTTTTCCTTATTTTTATGTCTTACTTTAAAAATTCTCTTCTCCAATATATTATAAGAATATTGTCCTCAACTGTACTCTGATTCTTTTAGGATGTATTTGGGAGGTATAATGTGAGGCATAATTTTTCCCATGTGGCCTTCTGATTTCCCTGTAATCTGCCATAAGTCTCTGCTTATATTTTTCATTTGTCATGCTGTATCCTAGCAGAATTACTCTTTGGTCTTCCAGCTTTCCAGTTCTCTCTTATGCTTGGCTTGCTATTGCTGCCATCAATCCATTGTAGAATTTTCATTTTAATTACCTACTGTTGGTTTTTTTGTCAAGAGTAACTATTCTTGTTTCATGGATATGACCTTGTCCTTTATCACTATGAAGCTATAAAATGTACTTGTTTTAAAATCATTTTCAGATTATCTATTATCACTACCTCTTGAATGTGAATTTTTCCATATGTTTTCCATGGAATTGCTTCTTACATGTTTTGTAATTCTGGGTTGGTCACTCATTTAGGGGGTTGGGAATTCTCATAGATTCATCCAGCACTCTGATAATCTCTTTGCAAAATGGCTTGTGGAAATGACTTCCCATTTTGGAGGCACCATGGCTTCGCCCCAGCTTTGTAATGACACAATAAGCAGCCCTTACTTATTACTGCAAATCCCTATCCTGCAATTCTTTCTTTCAAGGGTGACTCTATTTCCTCCATCATTACCACTTTCTTGTTTGCACAAAAGTTTGTAACCATTAGAGAAACTTCTGAACATGGATTTCAATGTTTAGTAATGGAGTCCTAAAGTTTTTATAAGTTTCACAATACAACAACAAAAAGCTAGATAAACTAAAAAGTCATCATTTATTTAAAGCTTTTCAAAAATGATGGATGCAAAGAAGTTTCAATAAGCCAAAGTTCAAGAGGGATAATCTTTTCATAGGTGAGCAGACTAGCAGCCTCTTTCATACTGGGAGGAGTTTCATGGAGAGATTCTGCTGAGACAGGAGAAAATTTGCCAGTGTTTAAAGATAACATGTGTGCAGTCATGATCGTTACTATTGATTGGAATCTTGGATAACCTCAAACACAGAACTAAGTCCTTCAGTCTGGCAATTTCTCCCAAGAAAATTTTGCTGAGTAAAGAGTAGGGAGAATGTAGCTGAAAGCAGACACAAAACTCACAGTGGAGATGAATCCAAAAGCAATCTGAAATCATTTTAACATTTTAACCCAATCCCCTGCCACCCCAAATCTTCCTAAGAGCAAAGGGAGCATCTGCTTAGCAGTAGGGGGAAAGATTGGAGTCAGGATGAAAGGTGCAGAGATAGCTCACGGCCTTATTTTAAAACACAGGTAAAATGTTCAAAGAGACAACCTAAGTGTCCAACAACAAATGGATGAACTAATATGGCAGAAAGTGAAGAGGAACTAAAGAGCCTCTTGATGAAAGTGAAAGAGGAGAGTGAAAAAGCTGGCTTAAAACTCAACATTCAAAAAACCAATATAAAGGAATCTGGTCCCACTATTTCACAGCAAATAGAAGAGGAAACAACGACAGGCTTTATTTTCTTGGGCTCCAAAATCACTGCAGATGGTGACTGCAGCCATGAAATTAAAAGACTCCTGCTCCTTGGAAGAAAGGCTCTGACAAATCTAGACAGCATATTAAAAAGCAGAGACATTACTTTACTGACAAAGGTCCATCTAATCAAAGCTATGGTTTTTCCAGAAGTCATGTATGGATGTGAGAGTTGGACCATAAATAAAGCTGAATGCCGAAGAACTGATGCTTTTGAACTGTGGTGTTGGAGAAGACTCTTGAGAGTCCCTTGGGCTTCAAGGAGATCAAACCAGTCAATCCTAAAGAAAATCAACCCTGTATCCATTGGAAGAACTGATACTGAAGCTGAAGCTCCAATATTTTGGCCACCTGATGAGAAGAACTGACTCCTTAGAAAAGACCCTGATGGTGGGAAAGATTGAAGGCAGGAGGAGAAGGAGGAGATGACAGAGGATGAGATGGTTGGATGGCATCACCAACTCCATGGTCATGAGTCTGAGCAAGCTCCAGGAGTTGGTGAGGGACAGGGAAGCCTGGCCTGCTGCAGTCCATCGGGTCACAAAAAGTCAGATACAAGTGAGCAACCAAACTGAAACTGAAGTATGTGGTATATACATACAATAGAGTACTACTCTGACATACAAAAAAAAAAAAAGAAATTTTACCATTTGCAGCAACACAGATGGTTGCAATCACATGGTTTAAGATATTAACTGTATAGAGTATGTGGTATGGGTTCCCAGGTGGTGCAGTGGTAAAGAGTCCACCTGCCAAAGCAGGAAGTGCAAGAGACATGAGTTTGATTCCCGGAGAGTGAAAATTCCATAGAGTAGGAAACTGCAACCCTCTCCAGTATTCTTGCCTGAAAAATCCCATGGACAGAGGAGCCTGGCGGGCTACAGTCCATGGGGTCGCAAAGAGTCAGACATGGCTTAGCAACTGAGCACACAATATGTGGCATAAAAATAATCTAAGGACAAACGTGATAAATGAAGAATACCTATTGAATTCACCGTAGCAATCACTTCAAAATATAAATCCAAGAGATGTACCTAAAAATGTAAAAGAGGAGATAAATAGGAAATTTTTAAAGATGTTAATTAATTGAAAAAAGGCCTAAAAGGAAATAATAACAGATAATACAAATAGAAAGCAGAGCAACATGTTCAACATAATGCCTATTTTTTTTGCAAGTTACATCAATATTTAGTAAAATAGATCCATATGACGGGTCATAAATCAAGTTTCAATGAATTCCAAATGACTGAGATAACTCCCAATACAATCTCTAACTATGACATAAGTAAATTAGAAATTAACCCAATGGTTAATTAGAAAAATCTCCATATCTGTGGAAATTAAATAGCACATTGCCTAAAAACAAAACAGGGACTTCCCCAGTGGTCCAGTGGTTAAGAATCTGCCTTGCAATGCAGGGGACATGCGTTCAATTCCTGGTCTGGAACTATGACCCCACATCCCACAGAACAACTAAGCCCGCATGCCACAACTAGACAGTCTGTGCACCACAAGGAAAGATCCTGCATGCTGCAACTAAGTCCTGACACAGTCAAATAAATAAATACCTTTAAAAACAAAAACCACAACCCATGGGTCAGAAAAAGAATCACATGAAAAATAATTTTTAATTTAATTATAATGAAAAGAATATATCAAAATATATGAGATTCTCATTAAAGTTTAGGTATGAATTTATAGCTTTGGGTAGATACATAGAAAAATAAGAAAGATTTAAAAATATTGATCTAAGTGTCTATATTTTTTTTAAAAAAAGATCAAGTTAAAGTAAAAGTGTGTGCTCAGTGTCCGACTCTTTGCAGCCCCATGGACTGTAGCCCTCCAGGCTCCTCTGCCCATGGGATTTCCCTGGCAAGAATACTGGAGTGAAGTTACCATTTCCAACTCCATAAAGTAAGTAGAGACAGTAAAAAATAAAGATAAGAGTATAAATCAATAAAGTATGTGGGAGGCAAACAATAGAGAAAATTTATAAAGCTAAAAAATGGTTTCTTTAAAAGAGTAATAAGATAAATAACTCAACAATATACTGACCAAGAAAAAAAGAAACAGAAAACACAAATTACCAATACCAGTGATGAAAGAGAGACCATCATTACAGCTCCTCCAGATATAAACTGTGCATTATTAACAACTCTCGTCTAATAACATTAAGTAGATAAATTTTATTTCTTTATTTATTATTGAAGTATACTTGATTTACAATGCTGTGTTAGTTTTTGGTATGCAACAAAGTTATGTATACATATTAAACTTCTTTGACCAAAAAATTCATCCCTGTTTTCCCATAAGATGTTAACTTTTTAGCCAACCCAAAATACATATAACTTAGAATATTTTCAGTTATACTTTATTACAGGATCTTGAGTATAGTTTCCTGTGCTATACACACAGGACCTGGTTTTTTAATTAATTTATTTATTTTAATTGGAGGCAACTACTTTACAATATTGTGGTAATTTTTGCCATAAATCAACATGAATCAGTCATGGGTGTACATGTGTCCCACCATCCTGAACCCCTTCCCACCTCCCTCCCCACCCCATCCATCTGGGTTGTCCCAGAGCACAGGTTTTAAGTGCCCTGTTTCATGCATTGAACTAGGACAGGTCGTCTATTTTACATATGGTAATATACAAGTTTCAGACTCTCATATTGTCCCTTTTTGCTTTCTCCCGCATAGCCCAAAAGTCTGTTCTTTACATCTGTGTCTCTTCTTCTGCCTTGCATATAGGGTTGTCATTGCCATCTTTCTAAATTCCATATATATACTGTATTGGTGTTTCTCTATCTGACTTACTTCGCCATGTATAATAGGCTCCAGTTTCATCCACCTCATTAGAACTGACTCAAATGTGTTCTTTTTTATAGTTGAGTAACATTCCATTGTGTATATGTACACAACTTCCTTATCCATTCATCTGCCAGTGGACATCTAGGTTGCTTCCATGTCCTGGCTATTATAAACAGTGCTGCAATGAACACTGGGGTACACATGTCTCTGGTTTCCTCCATGTGTATGCCCAGCAGTGGGATTGCTGGGTCATATGGCAGTTTTGTTTCCAGTTTTTTAAGGAGTCTCCACACTGCTCTCCATATGGCTGTACAAGTTTGCATTCCCACCAACAGTGTAAGAGAGTTCCCTTTTCTCCACACCCTCTCCAGCATTTATTATTTGTAGACTTTTGGATGTCAGCCATTCTGACTGGTGTGAGATGGTACCTCACTGTGGTTTTGATTTGCATTTCTCTGATAATGAGTGATGATGTTGAGCATCTTTCCATGTGTTTGTTAGCCATCTATAAGTCTTTGGAGAAATGTCTGTTTAGTTCTTTGGCCCACTTTTTGATTGAGTCACTTATTTTTCTGGTTTTGAGCTGCAGGACCTGCTTGTATATTTTGGAGATTAATTCTTTGTCAGTTTTTTCATTTGCTATTATTTTCTCCCATTCTGAAGGCTGCCTTTTCACCTTGCTTATAGTTTCCTTTGTTGTGCAAAGGCTTTTCATTTTAATTAGGTCCCATTTGTTTATTTTTGTTTTTATTTCCATTACTCTGGGAGGTGGGTCATAGAGGATTTTGCTGTGATTTATGTCAGAGAGTGTTCTGCTTATGTTTTCCCCTAAGAGTTTTATAGTTTCTGGTCTGAAATTTAGATCTTTAATCCATTTTGTGTTTATTTTTGTGTATGGTGTTAGAAAGTGTTCTAGTTTCATTCTTTTACAAGTGGTTAACCAGTTTTCCCAGCACCACTTCTTAAAGAGTTTGTCATTTCTCCATTATATATTTTTGCCTCCTTGGTCAAAGATAAGTTGCCTATCGGTCTATAGATTTATCTCTGGGCTTTCTATTTTGCTACATTGATCTGTATTTCTGTCTTTGTGCCAGTACCATACTGTCTTGATGACTGTGGCTTTGTAGTATAGTCTGAAGTCAGGCAGGTTGATTCCTCCAGTTCCAGTCTTCTTTCTCAAGATTGCTTTGGCTATTCGAGGATTTTGTGTTTCCATACAAATCATGAAATTATTTGTTCTAGCTCTGTGAAAAATACCACTGGTAGCTTGATAGGGATTTCATTGACTCTATACATTGCTTTGGGTAATATACTCATTTTCACTATATTGACCCTTCTGATCCACAAACATGGTATATTTCTCCATTTATTTGTGTCATCTTTGATTTCTTTCATCAGTGTTTTATAGTTTTCTATATATAGGTCTTTTGTTTCTGTTGGTAAATTTATGCCTAAGTACTTTATTATTTTCATTGCAATGGTGAACTGGATTGTTTCCTTAATTTCTCTTTCTGCTTTCTCATTGTTAGTGTATAAGAATGCAAGGGATTTCTGTGTATTAACTTTATATCCTTCAACTTTACTATATTCATTGATTAGCTCTAGTAATTTTCTAGTGGTGTCTTTAGGGTTTTCTACGTAAAGGATCATGTCACCTGCAGACAGTGAGAATTTTATTTTTCTTTTCCAATCCAGGTTCCTTTTATTTCTTTTTCTTCTCTGATTGCTGTGGCTAGAACTCCCAAAATTATGCTGAGTAGTAGTGGTGAGAGTGAGCACACTTGTCTTGCTCCTGATTTTAGAGGAAATGCTTTCAAGTTTTCACCACTGAGGGTGATGTTTGCTGTGGGTTTGTCATATATGGTTTTTATTATGTTGAGGTATGTTCCTCCTGTGCCTGCTTTCTGGGGAGTTTTTATCATAAATGGCTATTGAATCTTGTCAAAGGCTTTCTCTGCATCTATTGAGAATCATATGGTTTTTATCTTTTAATTTGCTAATATGGTGTATCACATTGATTGATTTGTGAATATTTACAAGCTTGCCATTTATCTGTTTTATATGTAATAGTTTGTATCTGTTAATCCCAAAACTCCTGATTTATCTCTCCTTCACCTCGTTTCTCCTTTGGTAACCTTTGTTTTCTATGTCTATAAGTCTGTTTCTCTTTTATAAATAAGTTCATTTGTGTCATATTTGAGATATCACACGAGTGACATCATATGGTACTGATTTTTCTCTTTCTGACTTACTTCACTTAGTATAATCTCTAGGTTCATCTGTGTAGTTGCAAATAGTATGATCTCATTCTTTTGTGGCTGAATAATATTTCATTGTGTATATATACCACTTTACCCATTCTTCTGTCAATGGACATTTAAGTTGCTTCCCCATATTGGCTAGTATAAATAGAGCTGCTACGACCATTGGGCTCCAATTTGTGTTCCCACCAACAAAGTAGGAGAGTTCTCTTTTTCCACAACATCTTTGGCATTTGTTATTTGTAGGATTTTTAATGATGACCATTCTAACTAGCGTGAAGTGGTATCTAGCCATAATCTTGATTTGCATTTATCTAATAATTAGCGATGTTTAGCATCTTTTCAGGAGAAGACAATGGCGCCCTACTCCAGTACTCTTGCCTGGAAAATCCCATGGACGGAGGAGCCTGGTGGGCTGCAGTCCATGGGGTCGCTAAGAGTCGGAAACGACTGAGCGACTTCACTTTCACTTTTCACTTTCATGCATTGGAGAAGGAAATGGCAACCCACCCCAATGTTCTTGCCTGGAGAAAACTAGGGACGGGGGAGCCTAGCGGGCTGCCGTCTATGGGGTCGCACAGAGTCAGACACGACTGAAGTGACTTAGCAGCAGCATCTTTTCAGGTGCCTATTGGCCATCTGTATGTTTTTGGTAAAATTTATTTTTAAAAATTTTTTAACTGACATAAGATATAGAAAACTTGAATTGCTCTATATGCTTCCAAAAATACAAGGAAGAAATAATACCAATCTTACACAAATGCATCCAGTGAAGATAAAAAAAAGTTCACACAGTAACTCATTTTATGAAACCAGAAAAACCCTGATACTAAAAGCTGACAAGGACACTGCAGGAAAATAAAATTTAAAACTCAATATTCACATGAGCATAGATGAAAGTTTTAAATAATTACAAACACAATCCAGTCATATATTAAAAGGTTAATATACTATAGTTATGTGAGGTTTATTTCAAGAATGAAAGTATGGTTTAATATTTGGAAATCAATCACTATAATTCAACACATGCAGAGAATAAATGAGAAACACGTGTTATCATCTCATAGATGTAGGAAAAACATTCGACAAAATTCAATACCCACTCCTCTTTAAAAACAAAAACAAAGCAGAAACAATTCTCAAACCAGGAATAGCAGGAAACTTCTTAAATCTGATACAGGACAGATTTTTAGAAAACATATCTAACATCAAACTTAATGTGAAAAACTGAATTATTTCCTCTTTAGATGGGGAAGAAAAGAATGTCTGCTCTCATTTATATTTAACATTGTCCTGGAGGTTCTAGGCAGAAAAAGAAATAAAGTGATTAAAAATTTAAACTGCTTTTGTTTGCAGACAACTTGATTGTGTACATAGAAACCCCCCCTCCACCCCCCCACCGAAAAAAAAAATCTACAAGCTACTGGAACTAATAAGTGAATAGAGCAAAGTTGTAGGAGACAAGGAAGCCTGGCATGCTGCAGTCCATGGGGTCTCAAATAGCTGGACACTACTTAGCTACTGACAAAAAGGAGACAAGGTTCATCTATTAAAACATCAATTGTATGTCCTCTTCTGGCAGTAAACAATAAGAGGGGGAAAAAACTTTATCAAAAGACATAATATGGCATCTTAAAAACAATACTCCGTTCAGTTCAGTCGCTCAGTCGTGTCCGACTCTTTGCAACCCCATGAATCGCAGCCCGCCAGGCCTCCCTGTCCATCACCAATTCCCGGAGTTCACCCAAACGCATGTCCATCGAGTCAGTGATGCCATCCAGCCATCTCATCCTCTGTCATCCCCTTCTCCTCCTGCCCCCCAAAACAATACTACTTAACATCAAAAATATAAAATACCAGCAATAAATCTAATGAAATATGTGCAAGACCACAACACTGAGAACTGCTAAGCTTTTTTGAATAAACTATTTTAAAAATAAATGAGGAGATATACCATTTCCTATATAAGAAGACTCAAAGTGGTTAAAAATGACAATCCTCTGAAAATTAATTTATAGAGCCAAAGCAACCCCTAACCTAATTCCCACCAGGATTTTAATAGTAATTCACAAACTCAACCTAAAATTTTTATAGGAATTTCAATGACCATGAATAAAATAAGGCAATCTTGAAAGGGATGAAGCTGGAGGACTCACATTATCTAATTTCCAGGCTTACTACAAATTTACAAAAGTGAAGACATTTTCTCACAAATATTAGAATGGACAACTATATCCAAGAACAGAATAGAAGGACTTTTCTTGTGGTCCAGTGGCTAAGACTCTGCTCTCCTCAGTCAGGGAACTAGATTCCACATGCTGCAATGAAAGATCCCGCATATCACAGCTAAGACCCAGCACAGCCAAATGAATAAACAAATCAATTTTTAAAAATAGAATAGAGAATCCAGAGATAGCCCCATGCATGTACAGTCAATTGGTCTTCTACAAAAGCTCTGTAGTTAAGGGAAAGGAAAGTCAGTCTTTCAACAAAGTGGCTAGACTTTGAAAGAAACCAGACACAAAAGAGTACACAACCATTCAATTTACTGAAGTTTCCCAAAAAAAAGCAAAATTCTGATCTACAATGGTAAAAAAAACATAATAGTGGTTGTTCTGGGGATGGTAGGATGGGCTTGACTGGAAAGAAGGCAAGAGAGAGGTTTCTGAGGCAATGGGAATGTTCTATATCTTGATTTGTGTGATAACATAGATAAATAGATTTGTCTAATTTTAGCAAGCTTAAGTTCGGTGCATTTTACTGTATATAAATGATACCTCAAAAAATTGAAGGATGGAGGCAAGGACAGTAAGGTAGGAATGGCAGGTCAAAGACAAAGAACCATAAAATGAAATAACACATTGGTGCTTGAACAAAGTCTCCATTCAAAGTGTCTGGAGCTGCACAGGGAGGGGTGAGGATAAGGTGGCAGCAGCAGTGGGTGATACCATCACTGAGGTGTCTTTCAAACATAGCAGGTAAGTTTACTCCCGAATCTCACTCGGGCTTCCCTGATAGCTCAACTGGTAAAGAACCCACCTGCAATGCAGGAGACCCAGGAGACACGAATTCAATCCCTGAGTCAAGTCAGGAAGATCCCCTGGAGGATGGAAAGGGAAACCCACTCCAGGACTTTTGCCTGAAAAACCCCATGGACAGAGGAGCCTGGAGGGCTACACTCCAAAGGCTTGCAAAGAGTCAGACATGACTGAGCGACTGAGCACAACCCCATTTACATTGATGCCCGACTCTTCTGTGGTGTGTATTCCAAATGGCTTGGAAAAAATCCAGTACCCTAGGTCATTTAGGAAGACTCTCTGTGGCATATTTCACCACTGGGCATTGAGCCAGGCCCAGCTATTTCTTTCCTCAAGAATCAAAGCTGGGCAGTGCCTGCCCCTACTCTGAAGCTTCCCAGGAGAATCTGAACATAATTGCAATCAAGGGATGAAAAAAAAAAAATAATACTAAAGCAGAGTTTTGTCCCAAAGGAAAAATGGAAAACCACAAAATTGAAATCAATACATGTTTAAATAAATGACAACCAAGTGAAATGTTAAATCAACTTCACTCATTGTTGGCTTTGGTATTTATAAAAATGTCATTGCACCTACTCATATAAAAACCTGCACACAAGAAAGATAAATACTGTATGATTTCAATCAGTTGTGAAACTTAAAAATGTCAAATTTATTGAAACAGAGTAAAATGGTGGTTGCCAGATTGGAAGGCAAAGAAAGGGAAAATGTTGGTCAAAAGCTGCAACTTTCGGTTGTAAGACAAATAAGTTCCAGAGATCTAATGTACAGCATGGTGACTGCAGCAAGTACAACCATATTATACTTGTGATTTGCTAAGAGGATAGGTCTTAAGCATTCTCACTATGAAAAAGAAAAAAGATAGCTATGTGAAGTGATGACTGTGTTACTTACCTTGCTTGTAGTAATCGTTTCACAGTGTATGTGTGTGGTGTTAAGTTGCTTCAGTCATGTCCCACTCTTTGCAATCTCATGGACTGCATCACACCAGGCTTCCCTGTCCTTTGCTATCTCCCAGAGTTTGCTCAAACTCATGCCCATTGATTCAGTGATGCAATCCAACCATCTCATTCTCTATCACCCCCTGTAGTAGAGATACATAATTTATGTGTAAGCATTAATATATGGTTCACATGCTTTTACTTATAAAATCTGTGTCAAAAAATTATAGTGGCCCTATCTAGGGATGGGAGCCATGGTGGGATTTTGAGCAAGAGATGGGCACCATTGACTTGCCACCATTAACCCAGAAGCACCAACCGAATTCTGCCATTTCTAGGGCCCTTGAGGCATGTTTTCCCCAAGATATGTTCCTTGGAGATAGAGGTCTCTCACTACACCAAGCCTTGCAGAAGTGAAGGAGAAGGAAAAAGAAAGAAATGCTGGGTGTTTCTCTCTTTCCCCAAACTGCTACCTCCAGGAGTGGTTCCCTTTGGGGCAAACATTATTTGGCATCTGGATCCCTAACAAGGCATTTGGGGGCTAAGCCTGGCATACAGGGATTGAGGTATAAATGTTAAAAGTCTTTCCTGAGAGCCCTCAGACCCACTTACTTCCCCATCCTTCAAAGCCTCCAGACCCCATTCTCCCTGCAACCCAGCTTGCCACCCAACAGATACTTCCAAATCCAAAGAGCAGAGAAATATGTTCTACCCTTGGCTTAGTGCCTGGCATCATAGCTCACCTGCCAGGTAAGTGGGGAATGAAGTGGAACAGTGGGAAGCATAAAGAAAGAGCAGGAGTTCTGGGCTGTGCCAGATTTTAGTCCAGCAAGACTAAATAAAGTACTTGAGGAAATAACAGCTGACATCTTCCCAAATATGGCAAGAGAGAAAGCCTGGAAATTGAAGCTCAGTGAACCCCAAGCAAAATAAACCTGTAGCAATCGAAGCCAAGATACATCACAATTAAATTTCTGGAAACTACAGATAAAGAAAAAAATCTTGAGAGTAGTCAGAATAATTATGCCTTATCTATAGGGGAAAAGCAATGAGAGACAGTGGGTTATTCATCAGAAACCATGAAGCCAGAAGGAAATGGCACAGTATTTGTTCAGATGCTGAGAGAAAAGAATTGCCAGTTCAACAAAATATCCTTCAGAAATGAAAGAGAAATGAAGACATTCTCGGATGAAGGAAAACTAAGAAAATTTATCTCTAGCAGATCTCCTCTAAAACAATATAGAAAGGAAGTTCTCTGAACAGGAAGGAAAATACACACTTATTTGTGCATACTGAACATGAGTATCCAGAGAGATACATTTAGACAAAGAGTACTTTATCTGAGTATGCTCATCAAAGAGTAATGACCCCACGTGTTCGCACCCAACAAAAATGAAAATATAAAATACTGCTAAGGTTTAAGACAGATGCTCCCCCACTGTGGAAAACAGCATGCAGGCTCCTCAAAAAAACTAAACGAATTACCATATGACCCAGCAATCCCACTCTTCAGCATGTATCCGGACAAAATTATAACTCAAAACAATACACACACCCCTATGATCACAGCAGCACTGTTCACAATAGCCAAGATGTGGAAGAAATCTAAGTATCCATCAACAGATGAGTGGGTAAAGAAGATGTGGTACATTCATGCTGCTCAGACCGAAAAAGTAACGAAATAATGCCATTTGCGGCATCGTGGATGGAACTAAAGATTATCATACTCAATGAAGTAAGTCAGAAAGAAAAAGACAGATATCATGTGATATCGCTTTTATGTGGAATCTAAACCATGACACAAAAGAACCTATCTACAAAACAGAAACAGACTCACAGATACGGAGAAACGATTTGTGATTGCCAAGGGGGATGGAGGGGAGGGACAGACTGGGAGTTTAGGGTTAACAGATGCAAATTATTACATATATAATGGATAAACAAAAAGATACTATAGTTTAGCACAGGGAACTATATTCAATATCTCGAGATAAACCACAAAGGAAAAGAATATCAAAGGGAATGTGTATACATACATGTATAACGGGATCGCTTTGTTGTACAGCAGAAATTAACACAACATTGTAAATCAACTATACTTCAATTTTCAAACAAGATAGATGCTGCAAAGTCTTTGTAATGAGAACTGTGCCAACTTTTTATGGATAGAATTCCCAAGTTTCACTTAGGGCATCAATTCTTAACTTTAACTATGATTCTAATCATTGTAGTTTTCTTAAGTTACTGATATTCCTAGTGCTTCCTGTCACCTCATTTGTGTGCATTTGTATCAAAGCTCTAAAGTTAGAGATCAGATGTAAAAATCCCTAACACTGTTTCAGTTCAGTTCAGTTCAGTTCAGTCACTCAGTGTCCGACTCTGGGACCCCATGAATCGCAGCACGCCAGGCCTCCCTGTCCATCACCAACTCCCGGAGTTCACTCAGACTCACGTCCATCGAGTCAGTGATGCCATCCAGCCATCTCATCCTCTGTCGTCCCCTTCTCCTCCTGCCCCCAATCCCTCCCAGCATCAGAGTCTTTTCCAATGAGTTAACTCTTCCCATGAGGTGGCCAAAGTACTGGAGTTTCAACTTTAGCATCATTCGTTTGAAAGAAATCCCAGGGCTGATCTCCTTCAGAATGGACAAGTTGGATCTCCTTGCAGTCCAAGGGACTCTCAAGAGTCTTCTCCAACACCACAGTTCAAGAGAGGGAGAGGGTAGGATGATTTGGGAGAATGGCATTCTATCATGTATACTATCATGTAAGAATTGAATCGCCAGTCTATGTCTGACGCAGGATACAGCATGCTTGGGGCTGGTGCATGGGGATGACCCACAGAGATGTTATGGGGAGGGAGGTGGGAGGGGGGTTCATGTTTGGGAACTCATGTAAGAATTAAAGATTTTAAAATTTAAAAAATAATAATAATAAAAATAAAATTAAAAAAAAAAAAAGCATCAATACTTCGGCACTCAGCTTTCTTCACAGTCCAACTCTCACATCCATACATGACCACTGGAAAAACCATAGCCTTGACTAGACGGACCTTAGTCGGCAAAGTAATGTCTCTGCTTTTAAATATGCTATCTAGATTGGTCATAACTTTTCTTCCAAGGAAGAAAAGCGTCTTTTAATTTCATGGCTGCAGTCACCATCTGCAGTGATTTTGGAGCCCAAAAAAATAAAGTCTGACACTGTTTCCACTGTTTCCCCATCTATTTCCCATGAAGTGATGGGACCAGATGCCATGATCTTAGTTTTCTGAATGTTGAGCTTTAAGCCAACTTTTTCACTTTCATCAAGAGGCTTTTGAGTTCCTCTTCACTTTCTGCCACAAGGGTGGTGTCATCTGCATATCTGAGGCTATTGATATTTCTCCCAGCAAACTTGATTCCAGCTTGTGCTTCCTCCAGTCCCGCATTTCTCATGATGTACTCTGCATATAAGTTAAATAAACAGGGTGACAATATACAGCCTTGATGTACTCCTTTTCCTATTTGGAAACAGTCTGTTGTTCCATGTCCAGTTCTAACTGTTGCTTCCTGACCTGCATACAGGTTTCTCAAGAGGCAGGTCAGGTGGTCTGGTATTCCCATCTCTTTCAGAATGTTCCACAGTTTATTGTGATCCAGACAGTCAAAGGCTTTGGCATAGTCAATAAAGCAGAAATAGATGTTTTTTCTGGAACTCTCTTGCTTTTTCCATGATCCAGCGGATGTTGGCAATTTGATAATCCAGCTTAAACATCTGGAAGTTCACGGTTCACATATTGCTGAAGCCTGGCTTGGAGAATTTTGAGCATTACTTTACTACCATGTGAGATGAGTGCAATTGTGCGGTAGTTTGAGCATTCTTTGGCATTGCCTTTCTTTGGAACCAGAATGAAGACTGACCTTTTCCAGTTCTGTGGCCACTGCTGAGTTTTCCACATTTGCTGGCATATTGAGTGCAGCACTTTCACAGAATCATCTTTCAGGATTTGAAATAGCTCCACTGGAATTCCATCACCTCCACTAGCTTTGTTCATAGCGATGCTTTCTAAGGCCCACTTGACTTCACATTCCAGGATGTCTGGCTCTAGGTGAGTGATCATACCATCGTGATTATCTGGGTCATGAAAATCTTTTTTGTATAGTTCTTCTGTGTATTCTTGCCACCTCTTCTTAATAACTTCTGCTTCTGTTAGGTCCAGACCATTTCTGTCCTTTATCGAGACCACCTTTGCATGAAATGTTCCCTTGGTATCTCTAATTTTCTTGAAGAGATCTCTAGTCTTTCCCATTCTGTTCTTTTCCTCTATTTAGCACACATAAAATGCACAATAAACTATAGCAATATTATGATGGCTATTGTTCCCTACTTCCCCAGCCTAGAGAACAGAAAATTAGAAAATGTATAGGACTTCTCTGGTGGTCTAGAGGCTAAGAATGTGCCTGCCAATGCAGGGGTCATGAGTTCGATCCCTGGTCCAAGAAGATCCCACACACCTCGGGGAAGCTAAGCCCACATGCTACAACTACTGAGTCCACGTGCTGCAGCTACTCAAGTCCGAGCACCCTAGAGCCTTCTGCAACAAAAGAAGCCCCTAGCAACGTGCACCACAGATAGAGAAGACCCATGTGCAGCAACAAAGACCTACTGCGGCCAAAAATAAATTTAATAATCAATTTTTTTTAAAAAAAAAAAAATGTGTAGGCGAACAAACTAAATAAATGAGGTTTGGGGGCGGGCGGGGGTATTGGCTGCACTGGGTCTTCACTGCACCATCCGACCTCTCTAGCTGCAGTGCACAGGCTTAGTTGCCCCACAGCATATGGGCTCTTAGTTCCCCGACCAGAGATCAAACCCCTGTCCCCTGCACTGGAAGGCAAATTCTTAACCATCGGACCACCAGGGAAGTCCCAGGAAATGACTTTTTTAAAGGGTTTCATGGAGACAGGACAACTGTGAGAAGAGTGGGGGAACTGGGAGGTCATCATGGCTGTTCAGTTCAGTTCAGTTCAGTCGCTCAGTCGTGTCTGACTCTTTGCGACCCCAAGGACTGCAGCACGCCAGACTTCCCCATACATCACCAATTACCGGAGCTTCCTCAAACTCATGCCCATCCAGTCGGTGATGTCAACCAACTATCTCATCCTCTGTTGTACCCTTCTCCTCCCGCCTTCAATCTTTCTTGCCATCAGGGTCTTTTCCAATGAGTGAGTTTTTCGCATTAGGTGGCCAAAGTACTGGAGTTTCAGCTTCAGCATCAGTCCTTCCAATGAATGTTCAGGACTGATTTCCTTTAGGACTGACTGGTTGGATCTCCTTGCAGTCCAGGGGACTCTCAACAGTCTTCTCCAACACCACAGTTCAAAACCATCAGTTCTTCCGCGCTCAGCTTTCTTTATAGTCCAACTCCCACATCCATACACCATGGCTGTAGGTTGACTTTTCAGCCGCACTATGTAGGTTATAAACTACATGCTCACAGAGCGTATTTCCCAGTTTGGACGCTCGGAGGCGCCAGTACAACACCGCGCCAGTAGATTTTCTAGAAGATTCGGAAAATATTCCATCACCCGAAGAAAAAATTAAAAACCACACAATCTAATGATGGGAAACATAAAAGCAAGCTGAACAAAACAAAATCAATAAGTATTTGAATCAATTGTCTTCTTAAACTCGTAGGACATCGGTTTCATTCATTGCTGTCTTTAACACCAGGGCTTCCCTGGTGGCTCAGACGGTAGAGAGTCTGTCTGCAGTGTGGGAGAACCGTTTTGACCCCTGCGTCAGCAAGATTCCCCTGCAGAAGGAAATGGCAACTCACTCCAGTATTCTTGCCTGGAAAATCCCATGGACAGAGGAGCCTGGCAGGCTACAGTCAATGGGGTCGCAAAGACTCAGACACAACTGAGCAACTTCACATTCTTAACATTCCTACAAAATGTCCCTAAGTTGGAAAGTTACTTGTGGGTTAGGAGTGCTCCATTTGCAAGAATTCCTGCAAATACAGGATGAATTATGCTGGATAGTGGTCCTGAATGTAAAGGAAACGAAGAACTTTCATTTTGCGTTCATTTTTACCTTCCCAAAACTTTTTAATAATAATTATTAGAGAATGGACAAAGACTTGAACACCTGTACACGGCACCAAAGACAATACGCAAAGAAGGACATGAGAAGATGTAGAACATCGTTAGTCATTAGGTAAATGCAAATTAAAGTCACAATGAAATGCCATTACACACCTACCAGAATGGTTCAAATAAAACACTGACAAAATCAAGCGCTCACAAGGATGCAGAGTAATCAGAAGTCTCATAGGTTACTGGTGGGAATGCAAAATGGTTTGGAAAAGAGTTTGACAGTTTCTTACAAACTTACATCTACCATATAACCCAATAATCTTAATCCTAGGTATTCCCCCTGAAGAAATGAAAGCTTGTGCATATGAATATTCAGAGCAGCTTTATTTGTAATAACCAAAAGCAGGAAACAACTTGAATGTCCTCCAACAAACAGCTGTTCATCCACACAGTGAAATGCTGCTTGGCATTAAAAAAAAGATCGAACTACTGACAACATGTAATGACCTGGAGGATTCTCTAGGGTATTTGCTGAGTAAAAGAAACCAAACTCAAAGGTCACAAGTCTATACAATATTACTTACATAGCATTGTCAAAATGACAAAATTGTGGGAGTTGTGATTGCCAGATTATGGTTGCCAAGGGTTAGGAAAGTGTGGGAGTGTTGATTACAAAGAGGCAGCATGAGGGAGTTCCTTTGGATGATGGAACAGCGTTGTGTCCTGATTGTGGTGGTGGTTACTTGAATATACACAAGTGACAAAATTTCAGAGTGTTTCAAAGCAGTTGCGTGAATATTAAAATTGGTGGATTCCAAATAAGGTCTTTAGTTAATTAATAGTGTCAATGTCAATGTCCCGGTGTTTATAACTGCCTATAATCATGTCACTACACATGATATTTATATGTAAATATATAATGCATTATTGTATTTAAATTCATTATATGTAAACATATGTTGTGGTTGTCGTTTTAATTGCTAAGTTGTGTCCAACTCTTTGTGACCCATGGACTGCAGCTCCCCAGGCTCCTCCATCCGTGGGATTTCCCAGGCAGGAATACTGGAGTGGGTTGCCATTTCCTCCTCCAATGTGTGTATATATATATATAATGATATAATTGTAAAAAGTTTTACTGTAGGAAGCTGAGTGAAGGATACATAGGACCTCTCTGTATTATATTTTTGACTTAAATGTGGGTCTAAAATGATTTCAAAATAAAAAGGTGTAAAAAAAATAGTATGTACTTTACTAGCATTTTTTATTTTTGCTAGAGTGATTCTAGTTTTCAACTTCTTTTGGTGTGCATAACACAGTGTCCATGTGCCCAAACAGGTAGACCTACACATTGTATTATCCATTTTTATCTCAATCAATCATCAAAAATAACTCCTGTGACATAAAAGAACACAGGTTGACCCTAATGCCAGCCCAAAAATGTGGGCAGAGACTTATCAACCCCTAAAATGTCTTCTCTCTACGTTAGACACATTGTGAGGAGGAAAGGCAATGACAAAGAAACCAGCAGTGACCAGAAATAATCAAACATTTTTCAATTGTCAAAAAGCATATTTGTAAGAAAGGCTTCCATCCATGACCCTTAAGAATGAACTTTGTCCCAGGATACCTTGAAGTATTAGCTAATATCGGTGTTGCTGTTGGGCTTCCCAGGCGACACCAGCAGTAAAGAACATGTTTGCCAACACAGGAGTCACGAGATGTGGGTTCGATCCCTGGGTCTGGAAGCTGCCCTAAGGAGGGCACAGCAACCCACTCCAGTATTCTTGCCTGGAGAAGCCCATGGACAGGGAAGCCTGGCAGACTGTACTCCACACCTTTGCAAAGAGTCAGACATGACTGAAGCAACTTAGCAGGCAGGCGGTGTTACTGTCAGGGTGCTTTGAAGCAACCACGAGTTTATTTCATTCTAATAGCTTCCCTTTTTCACTTAAACTTGGGAGCCCTGTTTTATAATGTTGATAATGCTACTAGTTTTTAAATCTACACATAGTCAGGGGTATATGCCCAAATATATTTTATGAATAGATATGCAAGTTCAAAATTATTTGGAATATAAAAGATGGCCAAAGTGATTATTCATCAGGGAAATGTGAGCCACAACCACGATGAGACACCACTTCATACCACCCATTAGGGTGGCTGCAATTTTGTTTAAAATGAGTGTTAGTGAGGATAGGAAGAAATTGGAACTCTTGTGCACTGCCAGTGGAAACAGAAATTGGTACAGCCACTGCGGCATACAAAATTAAAAATAGAATTACCATATGACCAAGCAATTCCACTTATGGGTGTGTATATATATATATATCCAAAGGAAGTGAAAGCAATGTCTTGAAGAGATATGTGTATGCTCATGTTCATAGCAGAATTATTTACAATAGCCAAAATGTGAAAGCAATTGCTACATGAACCAGCAATCCTGGTTCTATGAATGTACCCAAAAGAACTGAAAACAGGGACTCCAACAGATGCCTGTAAGCCAGAGGTCACAGCAGCACCAGTCACAGTAGCCAAAGGTGGAAAGTACCCAAATGTCCATCAACTGCTGAATGGATAAACTATGTGTGGTCCATTCATACAATGCAGTATTTTTCAGACATAAAAAGGAATGTCGCATTGGAACGTGCTACAGTGTAGATGTGGAGAAGGAAATGGCAACTCACTACAGTATTCTTGCCTGGGAAGTCTCATGGACAGAGGATCCTGGCAGGCTACAGTCCATGGGGTTGCAAAGAGCTGGATGGGACTGAGCACGCACACACACGTAACGTAGATGAACCAAAAAACACTATGTTAAGTGAAGGAAGTCAGTTGCAAAAGGTCACACATTGTACAATTCCATTTATGTGAGATGTCCAGAATAGGTAAATCCACAGAGATGGATTCTAGGGTGGGGGGATGGGAAATGGGGATTGACTGCTCATAGGTATGAAGTTCCCTTGTAGGAGGGTTAAAGTGCTTGGGAACTGAACAGAGGTGGTGGTTGCCCAACATTATGAGCATGCTAAATGTCACTGAACTGTTTACTTTTTGAGGGTTAATTTTATGTCATGTGAATCTCAACTCAATTAACAAGTAATGTGTGCAAGAAATAAATAACACATGACATCCCTTACATGTTGAATCCAAAAAGAAATGATACACATGAACTTAGTTACAAAACAGAGAGAGACTCATGGACATAGAGAATAAACTTAGGGAACTGATAGTTGCTGGAGGGGGAAGGGTGGTGGAAGGGATGATTAGGGAGTTTGGGATAGACACACACACACTGCTATATTTAACATGGGTAACCAACAAGGACCTACTCTACAGCACATGGAACTCTGCTCAATCTTATGTGGCAGCCTGGGTGAGGGGAGTTTGGGGGAGAATGGATACACGCATATGTATGGCTGAGGCCCTTCACTGTTCACCTGAGACTGTCACAACCTTGTTAATTGGCTTACTCCAATACAAAATGAAAAGTTGTTTTTAAAAAAAGAAATAATATCTGCAAACCATTGTTCCCAGCAGTGGGAAGGCAAGGACGTACGATAGCGGTCAGACAGGTCCCCTAGAGTGCGGGGAAGTCCTCTGAGCCCAGAACTTGCAGAGTTCCCCCAAAGAGGCCCAGAGTCACCTTGATCCTGAGCTCAGGGGTAAAAGAAAAAGCCCAGAACAAGACCTGGTCGCCCTCTTTCCCAAAGAGACGAGCCAGCAGGGACAGGGTGTGCAGCAGACAATTAGCAGGCGCCCTAACAAGACACGGGGGACTGAGCCTGAGGGGTGAGGATGGCCGGTACATTGGGCTCTGCCGGCTTCTCCTGCTCCCTTCTGTGGGGCCAAAGACCTCGCTCCACGTGGCAGGCAACCCAGGAAATTCTCCCAGCAAAAGCTGCGTCACCTCCTGCCAGGCAACTCCAAAGCCAGAGGAGACACCTGCCACAGGTGAGTGGGGAGAGAGGGAAGCAGACAGGAAAAGAAACCAGCAAGACGAGGGCTGTGCCTCTCCAGCCAGGCTGCTGAATGACCTTGGGAAGTGACTTGGCCTCTCTGAGCCTCCGTTCACCAGTCTGGATTATGAGTACAAAAACATGGGAAGCAAATGTTATGTGGCAGCCTGGATGGGAGGAGACTTTGGGAGAGAATGGATACATGTGTAAGTCTGGCTAAGTCCTTTTGTTATCCACTTGAAACTATCACAGTAGTGTTAATTGACTATACTCCAATACAAAATAAAAACTTAGAGAAAAAAAAAAAAAAGGAAGCATCCTGTGTGCATAAGGCCTGCTAAGAGGTTCCAAATTCTGGGTCCTTCATTGCAGAGTTTTAAGAGCTTTGGAACAAGTTCAGTTCAGTTCACTTGCTCAGTCATGTCCGACTCTTTGCGACTCCATGAACCACAGCACACCAGGCCTCCCTGAACATCTCCAACTCCCAGAGTCCACCCAAACCATGTCCACTGAGACGGTGATGCCATCCAACCATCTCATTCTGTGTCCTCCCCTTCTCCTCTTGCCTTCAATCTTTCCCAGCATCAGGGTTTTTTCCAATGAGTCACCTCTTCACATCAGGTGGCCAAAGTACTGGAGTTTCAGCTTCAGCATCAGTCCTTCCAAGGAATATTCAGGACTGATTTCCTTTAGGAGCGACTGGTTGGATCTCCTTGCAGTCCAAGGGACTCTCAACAGTCTTCTCCAACACCACAGTTCAAAAGCATCAATTCTTCGGTGCTCAGCTTTCTTTATAGTCCAATTCTCATATCCATACATGACCACTGGAAAAACCATAGAGCTGAGTAGATGGACATTTGTTGGCAAAGTAAAACTGAAGTCGCTCAGTCGTGTCTGACTCTTTGCGACCCTATGGACTGTAGCCTACTACGCTCCTCCGTCCATGGGATTTTCCAGGCAAGAGTACTGGAGTGTGTTGCCATTTCCCTCTCCAGAGGATCTTCCTGACCCAGGAATCAAACCCAGGTCTCCCACTCTGTAGGCAGACGCTTTACCCTCTGAGCCACCAGGGAAGTCTGGCAAAGTAATATCTCTGCTTTTTAATATACTGTCTAGGTTGGTCATAACTTTCCCTCCAAGGAGTAAGCGTCTTTTAATTTCATGGCTGCAATCCCCATCTGCAGTGATTTTGGAGACCAGAAAAATAAAATCAGCCACTGTTTCCACTGTTTCCCCATCTATTTGCCATGAAGTGATGGGACCAGATGCCATGATCTTCGTTTTCTGAATATTGAGTTTTAAGCCAACTTTTTCACTCTCATCTTTCATTTTCATCAAGAGGCTCTTTAGTTTTTTACGTTCTGCCATAGGGATGGTGTCATCTGCATATCTGAGGTTATTGATATTTCTCCCGGAAATCTTGATTCCAGCTTGTGCTTCTTCCAGTCCAGCGTTTCTCATGATGTACTCTGCATAGAAGTTAAATAAGCAGGGTGACAGTATACAGCCTTGATGTACTCCTTTTCCTATTTGGAACCAGTCTGTTGTTCCATGTCTAGTTCTAACTGTTGCTTCCTGACCTGCATACAAGTTTCTAAAGAGGCAAATCAGGTGGTCTGGTATTCCTATCTCTTTCAGAATTTTCCACAGTTTATTGTGATCCACACAGTCAAAGGCTTTGGCATAGTCAATAAGGCAGAAATAGATGTTTTTCTGGAACTCTCTTGCTTTTTCAATGATCCAGCAGATGTTGGCTATTTGATCTCTGGTTCCTCTGCCTTTTCTAAAACCAGCTGGAACATCTGGAAGTTCATGGCTCACGTGTTTGGAGCAAGAGAGACTGTGAAATGCTGGGTAATGGGCTATTCTCTCCAAGCCTCCTCATCCTATAAGAGTGCCTATCTCGGATTAAGCGAGAGGAAACAAGTAGAACTCCTTGTCTTGGTGCTGGGTGCAAAAGGAGCATGTGAGAATGTTAGCTGGGCTTTCCCAGTGGCTCAGTGGTAAAGAAACTTCCTACAATACAGGAGACACAGGAGACCTGGGTTGGATCCCTGGGTTGGGAAGATCCCCTGAAGGAGGGCATGGCAACCCACTCCACTATGCTTGCCTGGAGAATCCCTTGGACAGGGAAGCCTGATAGACTACAGTCCATAGCGTTGCAAAGAGTGGGACCCACTGAAGCAACTCAGCACACATGCATGCAAGAAATGTTAGCAAGGGACTCCGTGGCGATCCAGTGGTTAAGAATCCACCCGCCAATGCCAGAGACACGAGTTCAGTCCCCGAGCCAGGAGGATCCCACAGGCTGCAGAGCAGCTACACCTATGCACCACCACTTCTGAGCCCAAGAGAAGCCGCAGCAGTGAGAAGCCCATGAACGGAGCTAGAGAAACCCTATTTACAGCAAGCAACAAGGGCACAGTAAAGATAAACAAATCAATAAAGTTTTAAGAGAACTGGTAGCTACTGGTAGCAGAGTGATAGGGACCCAGTGCAGGCTTTTAAGCTGGGGAGAAGCAGGTCATCTCATCCTGGTAGAGGCCATTGCGGAGGCTGAACCCAAAGAGCCAGCCTGGAGCCAAAGTGACCAGAGAAGGGCTGGGTTTGGAATCTAACAGTGACAAGATGAGAATCTGGTAGGGTGCTGGGCAGGAGAGGAGGGGTTGGGAAAAGAGTGGGGCAGGTTAAACTGTCAGTGTGATGCGAGTAGGGTTGAGGGAGACCTGGCTGCCGCCCAAATCTCTGGCCCAGGTGACTGGGTGATCAGCAGGGTCACTGCTAAGCTCGGGTACAGTGAAAGAACAGGACTGAGGGCAGACACTGAGCAGGGTTTGCTACAAGGTTTGTGGGGACCTGGGCACAATCAGCAGAAATGGACACCCAAGAGGTGTGTCTGGACCCTTGGGATGGGAGTTCGAGAGACAGTGATCTTGACCAGAGAATGGGGTGGAATCTATCATTACTTGCCCACTCATCTGGGGCCTTTCTCTCCTAGTGAGTTCCTGAGGATAGGAGGGGACCATGATAGGTCTCCCAGATGGCTCAGTAGAGAAGAATCAGCCTACCAATGCAGGAGACGCAGGAGACCCTGGTTGGATCCCTGAGTCAGGAAAATCCCCTGGAGGAGGAAGTGGCAACCCACTCCAGTCCTCTTGCCCGGAGAATCCCCTGGACAGAGAAGCCTGGCAGGCTACAGTCCATGGGGTTACAAAGAATCAGATACAACTGAGCAACTGAACATGCAGACGGTCATGTGTGTGTGTGTGTGTGTGTGTGCATGTGTGCGTGTGTGTGTTGTATGTAATATATCAGGCATGCAAAACAAAAAAGCGTAGATCATAACTCATGCTGGGATACAGCTATACTCATCACTCACCTTAAGAAGTACAGCATCCACGTACAACTCCCTACACCCATGCTCTTCTTTGCCCCCTTCTCCCTCTTCTCCCTCTCTGCTTGTCTGTCTCTCTCTCCCCTCTCCTCTCCCCATCGCTGAAATAACCAACACCCTAATTCAAGTCTCTATCACTCCCATGCACATTTTTCATCTTTGCTACACAGGATGTGTCCACCAAAACCATATAGAATTGTGCTGCACGTTTTAAGCTTTACATATGCATGGCATTCCCTGGTGGCTCAGACGATAAAGCGTCTGTCTACAATGCGGGAGACCTGGGTTCAATCCCTGGGTTGGGAAGATCCCCTGGAGAAGGAAATAGCAATCCACTCCAATACTATTGCCTGGAAAATCCCACGGACAGAGGAGCCTGGTAGACTACAGTCCATGGGGTCGCAAAGAGTCGGACACAACTGAGCGACTTCACTTCACCTCATACATGACATTATTCTGCGTGGATTCTTCCGTGATGGTTTCCTCATGCTTGTGACATTCATCCAGGTTGGTGCGAGCTGTCCCACGTTTGCCCCCTTTCTCTGACTTACAGTGTGTGCTAAGTACCAAGTCGTTTCAGTCATGTTCAACTCTTTGCAACACTTTGGACTGTAGCCTGCAGGCTCCTCTGTCCATGGGGTTCTCCAGGCAGCAATACTGGAGTGCATTGTCATGCTGTCCTCCAGGGAATCTTCCCGACCCTGAGGCTGAACCCGCGTCTCTTTTCTCCCGCATTGGCAGAGAGGTTCTTTACCACTAGCACCACCTGGGATTTATAGTAGCATCCACCAAATGGGAACATGGTAGCTGATGGATGTACCTCTATCATGAACGGATGCTTCTCTTTCCAAACTTCCTTCAGCATGTCTTAGAGTGCACCTTCAAAATGATTCCTCTGAGGTAGAATTGCAGGTGGAGAGAGGTACTCTGTCCTTGTCACCGTCTCAGAATCACTGGCCACATCTTGGGGAACACCTCAGTGAAGATGCGCAACAAGTGGTCGGTGAATCAACAAGAAACTGAAATAGGACATGTAGACTCCCAGGGCAGGAGAGGAGAGGAACAGGGCAGCGGGCAGACGGGCTCAAAGGGAAGGTCCCTCCCCAGGTCCAGAGAACACAAGTCATCAGAGGACCAAGGAATGAGCAGTCACTGCGCACTGATCTATAGGAGAGAGAGGGATCTGAGATGTCACGTGGAAGCTGGAGCAAAGTCCTGAAGGAAGAGCCTTTGAGGCAGAGAAAACAGCAAGTGCAAAGGGCCTGAGGCAGAACCAGTCTTGGACCAAGAGACCCGTGTGGCTGGGAGACAGCGAACAAATGGAGATGGCGGAGGTCAACAGGGGCTAGACGTCACAGAAGCTGAGAAATTTTTTAACTTTTTCATTTTAAGATTCCACATATAAGTGATACCATGCAGTATTTGTCTTTCCCTGTCCAGCTTATTTCACTCATCATAAGGTTCTCAAGGTAGATCTATGTTGTTGCAAATGGCAGGATGTCCTTCTTTCTCATAGTTGAATAATATTCCATTGCATATATATATATACATATATATATATATATATGTAAAACACCACATCTTCTTAATCCAGGTCAGGAAGCAACAGTTGGAACTGGACATCGAACAGACTGGTTCCAAATAGGAAAAGGAGTATGTCAAGGCTGTATATTGTCACCCTGCTTATTTAATTTATATGCAGAATACATCATGTGAAATGCCGGACTGGGTGAAGCACAAACTGGAATCAAGATTGCTGGGAGAAACATCAATAACCTCAGATATGCCTCAGGGATTGACCCCATTCCCCTGTATTAGAAGCATGATGTCCCAGCCAGCGGACCTCCACGTCCCAATTACCCATATTTTTATTTTTAAAACATTTTTTTCTTCTAAAAATATAAATTAAGTGTTATAGTTTCTAGTGAGTCTTACACAGTCACAAAACTGTTCCAGGTTGCCCAGTCTTCTGCAAGGATCAGATGTTCCAAGACTGCTATTCACTGGGAATATCATTTCTTCTCTGTCCATCCACAAATACAGCAGAGTACTGTTTGCCATATTTGATAAGAACATTACCCATACCCAATAAGAACATTTTTGCCTCTTCATTCTGCATGCTTTCTTTTCATACTTTCTTCTAAGCTTTTGACTTTATAATCATCAGAATATTGCACCTATGAGTTAGGCAAAAACTACAGGGCACAAGCAATCAAAACCAAAGTAAACCTTAACTATTTGAAACCAAGACCAGCTTCAAAAGTCGAAGGTCATGTTTACTCAGACTGAAGAGGAATGAAAGTGGGTCATTTGTAGAGAAGTGGATGGATCTAGAGTCTGTCTTGCAGAGTGAAGCAAGTCAGATAGAGAAAAACAAATGTTGGCTATTGCGGCATATATGTGGCATCTAGAAAAACGGTGCAGGTGAACTTAGTTCCAGGGCAGGAATAGAGGTGCAGATGTAGAGAACAGATCCGTGGACACAAGAGGGGAAGGAGAAGATGGGGCAAACTGTCAGAGTGGGATTGACATACATACACTGCCATGTGAAAGAGCCAGCTGGTGGGAAGCTGCCGTGTAACACAAGGAGCTCGGCTTAGCTCTCTGTAACCACCTAGAGGGGTGGCATGGGGTGTAGGCTCGCGAGTGGGAGGGACGCCGGGTGGGGGCGTATATGTATACATATAGCTGATCCCCAGGTGGCGCTAGTGGTAAAGAATATACCTGTCAATGCAGGAGATGCAAGAGACACGGGTTCAATCCCTAGGTTGGGAAGATCCTGTGGAGGAAGGCATGGCAACCCATTCCAGTATTTTTCTTTATTTTATGCTTATTTAATTGAAAGATAATTGCTTTACAGAATTGTGTTTGTTTCTGCCAAACATCAACATGAATCAACCATAGGTATACATATGTCCCCTCCCTCTTGACACTCCAGTATTCTTACCTGGAGAATCCCATGGACAGAGGAGCCTGGAAGGCCACAGTCCATAGCATCGCAAAGAGTTGGACACAACTGAAGTGACTCAGCACACACGCATAGCAGAGTCACTTCTTTGTACAGCAGAAACGCATACAATCTTGTAAAGCAGTTATACTCCAATAAAATAAATACCAATAAATACAAAATATGAAGATAATGATAAATGGGTACATCTTGTATAGCACAAAGCATGTTATAGGCACACAACACACTGCTTGCAGTTGTTGTTGCTGTCTAGTCACTAAGCTGTGTCTGACGTTTTGTGACCCCATGGACTGTAGTCTGCCCAGCTCTTCTGCCCGTGGGATTATCCCAGTAAGAATACTGGAATGGGAGGCCATTTCCGCCTCCAGGGGATCTTCCCGACTCAGGGATTGAACGCGCCTCTCCTGCAGCTCCTGCACTGGTAGATGGGTTCTTCTCCACTGAGCCATCTTAATTTGAGTTCTCCCCAAAGCAGATTCTGAGTCAAGAACTTGAGTGCAAATATTTATTTGGAAAATAATTCCAGAAGACTCAGTGAGTGTTTGGGGTATGAAGGTGTGGATAAATAGGGATCCTTGTGAGAGCACACCCCAGAGCTGCCTCACTCAGAAGGGATAAAGTTGGGACACTCACCCAACAAGCCCAGTCCCTCACTAGCCAAAAGTCCTTCTTGGGATGCCAACTGCCAGCACGTCCTCGTTACACCGTGTGCAGCTTAAGCCTGCTCCAGTGATCAGATAAAGCCTTGGTGCACAGAGACACGGGTGGGAGAGGTGAGAGATGGTCAGTGTGCTTAGGAGCTGTCCACCAAGCTGCGAGTGACACCCTGCAGGTGGGCTGTGAAGAATGAATAGTGTGTTTACTGATGGAAATGATCCAGCAAATGGGTGGGGGGGATTCAGAGGCAGGAAAGAGTGGGAAGAAGTCATGAACGGCTGAACGAAGGAGAGGGGATGAGATCCAGGGTGCAAAAGAGGGGCTGGCCTTGACCAGGACCCGGGACAGCTCCTCCGTTTCCTTTCTGATTGATTCAGGATGGCTGACACTGGGGCTAATCTCACCCTGGTCTCTGAGTTCCTGCTCCTGGGCCTCTCGGAGGACCCCAAGCAACAGCAGCTGCTGTTCATCCTCTTCCTGAGCATGTACCTGGTCACGCAGCTGGGGAACCTGTCCATTGTCCTGGCCATCGCCAATGACGTCCGGCTCCACACGCCCATGTACTTCTTCCTGGCCAACCTGGCCTTCGTGGACATTTGCTTCACCTCCACCACTATCCCCAAGATGCTGGCCAACCACGTGTCAGGACGCAAAGGGATTCCTTATGCGGGCTGCCTGGCCCAGATGTTCTTCTTCATCTGGTTCGCCGGCATCGACAGCTTCCTGCTGACCGCCATGGCCTATGACCGCTATGTGGCCATCTGTCACCCTCTACGCTATGCCCTGTCTGTGACACCACAGCTCTGTAGCCTCCTGGTGGCAGCGTCCTGGACTGCAGCCTTGGGGAATGCCCTGACCCACACAGTATTACTGACCCGTCTCTCATTCTGCACCCACAACCGGATCCCCAGTTTCTTCTGCGACCTGAGCCCTCTGCTGAAGCTCGCCTGCTCTGACACCTTTCTCAACAATGCTATGTTATACACTGTGGGCGCCCTGCCTATCATCGCCCCCTTTGTGGGCATCTTGGTCTCCTACACGCGCATCTTTGCTGCCGTGTTGAGGGTCCCGTCCACGAGGGGCAAGTGGAAGGCTTTCTCTACCTGTGGCTCTCATCTCTCTGTGGTGTCCCTGTTCTACGGCACCATCATTGGGGTTTATTTCAGCCCCATGTCCTCCCACACAGCCCAGAAGGACACAGCCGCTGCAGTGATGTACACTGTGGTCACTCCCATGCTGAACCCCTTCATCTACAGCCTACGCAACAGCGACATGAAGGGCGCCTTGGGGGCCCTCATCAGCAGGAGGCCACTTTTTATTCAGTGACCACAGCATTGCGACTTCTGAGTGTCCGGATTCAGCACCCATCTGTCCTGAACTTTCCTGCACAGTCCCAATCTTAGATAGTTCCTACATTTCACTCTTGGTTCATTGGTTTATTACTTTATCCTTCCAACAGATATTTATTGAACATCTGTTACATGTTACTATTGGTAGGTTACTATTTAAACTCTTTCAAGAGTCTGGCAAGGGACAAACTCTCCAACCTTGTGGCGCTTAAAATGAAGTCTAAAGAATGCATCATGGTTAAAAGGAGGTGCTCTAGAAACCAGAGAGACCAGGATTCAAGTGCTACTTTGTGTTAAGGTCGGGTTAAGCTGCTGTAACACAGAGGCACCAAGGCAAAAACTCAAAGGGTGTAAGGTTTTGCAGATTCTCGGATTTTTTAGCAATATAGTTCCTTCAGAAAACAGCAGACATCTGGTCTAGTACTCCTAGTTTCTAGGAACCATATACAGTTTTTTTTTTCCTAGCCAAAGTTCTTAAGTCTATTTAATTTACAGTATTTGGTTTCTTGAACTACCTACATCTTTGTCATTCTCTGTTAATAGTCATTTGAAATAATAGCCTCGGGGATGAGGCAAAATCCCTATTTAAACTGTTTGAGAGAAGAGAAAGTTGCTGGCTCTTCCGATCATGTGGTATTGCTGACTTTCAAAACTGGCTTGTTCTTGGGCCAGATTACCTCTTTCTTGCGATTCCTTGAGGCAAGCAGCAAGGAGCAGCCAGCTTATGGTGGTGTTCTCACTCTTCCCAAACACTTCGAGAATCACAGACTCAGTAGGCCTATGGTCTACGTTTCCGGTAGGTTATACCAGGTGATGACATTACCAAACACTGGTCTCTGACATAACAAGGTTCACCAGTTTTCCAGTCTGCAATATTTGTGTCCTTGCCCCCAGGTCACTAGACGAGTGCAACTAATTTTTTATTTTTGTGATTAGAACACTCCACTTCTGATACTAATTTTTGTATTAGTTAGGATGAATAGCCTATTTGCTATATTAGGGTTTCTATAACAAAATACCACAAACTGTCAACACATGGCTTAAATAAAAGAACTTTGTTGTCTTGCACTTCTGGAGACCCTCAGTCTGAAATCAAGGCACTGGCAGGTTGCTTTCTTCTGCGGCATAAGCCAGCGTCTCTTCCATGCCTCTCTCCCCACCTGGTGGTTCACTAGCTCTCTTTGGTGTCCCTGCCCTGCAGATACCTGCTTTCATCTTTACGTGTCGTTTTCCCTGTGTGCATGTCCATCTCTAAATATTCCCTCTTGATAAGGACACCAGTTACTCTGGATTAGGAATCTGTTGTTCTCTAATATGACCTCACCTTAACCATTATATCTGCATGCATGGGTGCTCAGGCACTCTCTCATGACTGACTCTTTGAGACCCCCTGGACTGTAGCCCGCCAGGCTCCTCTATCCATGCAATTTTCCTGGCAAGAATACTGGAGTGGGGTGTCGTTTCCTACTTCAGGGGATCTTCCCTACCCAGGGATCGAACACGCATCCCCTGTGTCTCCTGCATTGCAGCCAGATTCTTTACCGCTGAGCCTTCAGGGAAGCCCCTTTATATCTGCAACAGTCTTCTTTCCAAATAAGGTCACATTCTGAAATATTGAGGATTAGGATTTCAACAGATGAAAATGGGAAATGGACATAATTCAATCTACAACATCTGTTAAAAACAAACAAAAAAATGACAAAAAGTAATGATTCAAACAAAATAGTTTATTTCTGTCTCGTGCAACAGTCAGAATTCTAGGTCAGTGGCTGATTCTGCTCCTTTCAAGCTCAGAAACCCAGGTTCTTTAGATCTTATTTCTTGCCTGTTTCCCAGGACAGTATTATTGTCAGTAACATTGAAGCTGTGAACCCTAGAATGTCAGGAAATAATCAGAGAGCTCAGGGGAGACAAGCCCATTATTCTGAAGTGCCCTGTACTTCTCACATTCCACACTGGGTTATGAAAGCGAAAGTGTCAGTCACTCAGTCGTGTTCACTCTTTGCAACCCCATGGACTGTAGCCCACCATGCTCCTCTGTCCACAGGATTCTCCAGGTAAGAATAATGGAGTGGGTAGCCATTCCCTCCTCCAGGGGATCTTCCCAGCCCAGGGATCAAACCCAAGCCTCCTGCATTGCAAGCAGATTCCTTACCGTCTGAACCCCCAGGGGTAGCTGCAAAACAAGTAGGAAGGTTCTTTACCTCTGAGCCACCAGGGGAGCCCAGGGCTGTACATCAAAATGATGTGTGGTTGACAGTTACATAATCCCGATATGTGTTATCATAGTGGGTCTTGTGACCCCTGATAAGATCAAGAAGGAATGCAATCTTTTAAAGAGTTGTCTAATTAATGCTAGGAGTGTGTTGCTCTCTACAGCTGAGCAGGTCCTCCTATCAATGGGGAGGTTTGGTGTATAACGCACAGTTGCATTACACAGGTACACAGTCACAGTTAAGGGGAGAGAGGAGGTCAAAGGGCAGAGATGACTTTTTATGTTTAAATTTTTATTGTCTTGTCATAAAATATGAATTTTACTTCACATCACATTTCAAAAGAAGACTCTGAAGAGTCCCTTGGACTTCAAGGAGATCCAACCAGTCGCTCCTAAAAGAAACCAGTCCTGAATATTCCCTGGAAGGACTGATGCTGAAGCTGAAGCTCCAATACTTTGGCCACCTGACCCAAAGAACTGATTCATTGGAAAAGACCCTGATGCTGAGAAAGATCAAAGGCAGGAGGAGAAGGGGACAGCAGAGGAAAGATGGTTGGATAGCATCACCAACTTGATGGACGTGAGTGTGAGCAAGCTCCAGGAGTTGGTGATGGATGTGGAAGCCTGGCGTGTTGCAGTCCATGGGGTTGCAAAGAGTTGGACATGACTGAACTGAACATTTCATGGAAGGAGCTATCCTTCTTGGGAACTCTACAGCCATCATTGTCTGATTCCTCTGGTGTGGTTTAGGGACCTGGGCATTACTTTAAGGCTCAAACAGGCATAAGCTCAGTGCATGGTTTCAAGATAATTCTCTGCAACACTCAGCAGGCTATTTGCTCCCAGGCAATAGCCATACCCAAAGCTTTTTCCTGGCCAAAGTATTTGTATTGCTTGATTTACCCAGGTCTGTTTATCACCTGGTGGCTCGACCAGCCCTTGTGGTTCTTATGATTGCAAGACACACCTTAGCAACAACCACTGGGCAACGTTGTAAAAATAAGATTTCTTGCTCACAGGTCCTCAAGGGTATAAGATCCACTAGGGGCCACATAGTGAAATCACAGGTAGAGAGACAGCATAGACATCGTGCTCTGCCTTTATCAGAGTTCAAGGAGGAGGATGCCAGAGGTTTTTCAAGTTCACTCTCTATTGTCTAAATTAAAACCTAAGAATGAGGGCACAGGAAGGGAGAAGTGGGGCTACTCAAGCGGTCAGTTATCAAGGTTACCCAGAACTTTCGGAAAGGAGAGCTTCATGGAGCCGATACCCACCAAGGTTGTTAGCCTTTCCCAATCAATAGAAACTTAAAGAAAAGGGAATAGAAATTCAGGCAAGGCTTTACTGGGGCTCCTGCTGTAGCAAAGAGGGGTGAGAACAAGTAACAATTTCCCTTGCTTGCTCAGTCCCTTCATAGGTGAGCTTGCTTGGGAGCTTGCTCTTTGTAGAGGGTGCGGGAAGAGGTGCACCCAGTGGCTGGCCAGAGGGGTGGCTTAGGTGGTTTGTCCACCGTTTGGTGGTGTTGAGTGCAGGGGGCATGCATAGTGCCCTGGCTTTGCTCCTGACACCCACTTTTTGCTCCGGGCTCTTCAGAAGTGGCAGTGGAGGTTCTTTGGTCTTTTTGTACTTTTGTTCATTTGCTGCAGCTGTGCTTCCCTGCAGTCGTTCTTAACCCCATATAGCTTTGTTTGCTCTAGGAGAGGTGTGTCCAGTTGCAAACATTGCAGCGCTGCAGCAAAGGGTCCCAGGCCCCAGCCTTTCTCAGGGCAGCCTTGTTCCTCCTCTGGTTGTTTATCTTAGTAACTGTGTCATACAGTTGCCAGGTTATTCAGGATGGATGAATTACTATCAGGCATAGAAAAAGAGGGAAAAAAAGCATGCCATTTGTGACAATATGGGCCTTGAGGCCATTATGCTAAGTGAAATAAGTCAGACAGGGAAAGAAAATACCATTTGATCTCACTTATACAATTATGCAATATTAGGAACTTCCCTGGTGGTCCAGTGGCTAAGACTCACGCAGGGTCCCAATGCAGGGGACCAGGGTTCAATCCCTAGCCAGGGAACTAGGTTCTTCATACTGAAACTAAGACTTGATGCAGTCAAATAAAGAAATAAATATTTTTTTTAATTAAAAAAAAATCAACAAAATGAACTCATAGATACAGAGAACAGATTGATGTTTACCAGAGGCATGGAGTGAGTGGTAGGGAAAATGGATAAAAGCGGTCAAAAGGTACAAACTTCCAGTTCTAAAATAATTAAGTCATGAGATATAATGTACAGCATGTTTCATATAGTTTATAATACTGTAGAATATATTTGAAAGTTGCTAAGAAAGTAGATTTTGAAAAGTTCTTCCCAAAAAAAAATTTTGTAAGTATGTCTGGTGATGGTTGGGTCTTTTTGCTTGTTTTTATTGTAGTTGATCGTGTTAGTTTCAAGTATACTGCAAAATGATTCCATTATACACGTATATGTATGTTACATACCTGTTATGAGGTAGGAGATAGATGGGCTCCAGGTTGGACACTTAGAATCAGCCAGTCTCCTCCTTGTATTTCCTGAGGCAAGAGATAGGCGGGCTCCAGTTGAGGAATTTACAACCAGCCCCTTGTTTGCTTTCAGAAATGGAAGTAACAACAGAAACAGGATAAATAGCCATTAAAGAATCTTTACGGGTCTCCTGCAAACATCTCAAGCGAATAATTATGGCAAAGATAAAGAGAGGGAAAAAAACCTTGTCTGAGTAAAGGATAAGGGAGACACACAAGGGCTCCTTGGAGTCAAAAGTCAGGGGATAACTCCAGGCCAGGAAGAGTCTTGCTCCTCCCAGAAGCCTTCACTTCAAGATCCCTCTTAGCTGAGGGGTGTGTGTGTGCCCCAGGAGAGGGTCCCAGGGTAGAGCAGGTGTGGAAGAAGAAACCAGATAACCGGCCTGAAGGAAGACAAAGACCAGAAGAACCGACCTATATAAATGACTTAACCGCCCCTTTGCTGTGCGCCTCCTCACCAAGGGGAATGCCCCCACCCTTTCCGTCTGGCTGTGCATCTCTGCCTTGCTTCTGTCTCAGCTAAACAAGCTCTTTCTCTCTGTGCTCTCCCACTTGTTGTGCCGCTGCTGCTGCTGCTGCTAAGTCACTTCAGTCGTGCCCGACTCTGTGCGACCCCATAGAGGGCAGCCCACCAGGCTCCCCCGTCCCTGGGATTCTCCAGGCAAGAACACTGGAGTGGGTTGCCATTTCCTTCTGTGCTATGTCTCTAATAATAAACTTTGTATCTGCATTCACAGTTTCTGCCTCCACGATAAATGCATTTGGGGACAAATATGCAGAGAAAATTATCTTTTAGCTTGTAGCCTTTGCTGGTCTGGTGGCTAGGATTCCTGGTTCTCGTCCAGACTACCCAGGTTCAATTCCTGGGCAGGGAATTAAGATCTTGCTTCATGCCACTGCTCCCTGCTGCCTCATTGAGATCAGTTATACATGTATATCTATATTGTTTTAATTCTTTTCCATTATAGTTTATGGGGATGGTTGTTAACTAGACCTGTTGTGGTGGTCATTTGGTAATACATACAAATATGAAATCATGATGTGCACCTGAGTGTCACCTAGGATATGTCATTTCACCCTCTAAGCTCCGGTTGTCTCACGTATAAAATAAGGGTAATAACACCTAGTGTACAGGGATGTTGCTGCTGCTGCTGCCAAGTCGCTTCAGTCATGTCCGACTCTGTGAGACCCCATAGACGGCTGCCCACCAGGCTCCCCCGTCCCTGGGATTCTCCAGGCAAGAACACTGGAGTGGGTTGCCATTTCCTTCTCCAATGCATGAAAGTAAAAAGTGAAAGTAAAGTTGCTCAGTCGTGATCGACTCTTCGCAACCCCATGGACCGCAGCCTACCAGGCTCCTTCATCCATGGATTTTCCAGGCAAGAGTACTGGAGTGGGATACTGTTAGGAGGAGTGAATGAGATAATATGGTTCATGAATGACAGGCAAGCAAGGTGATTTTAGGTGTGGAATGAGGACTTTCTTGGAAGTCCAACAGTTAAGACTCCACACTTCCACTGCAGGGCACAAAGGCTTGATCCCTGGTAGAGGAACTAACATCCCACGTGCTATGCATCTTGGCCAAAAAAAATTTTTTTTTAATTTTTTAAAAGTGTGAAAGAGATAAACATATTTTACTTAAATGTAAATCAGGAGACAACACAATTGGCACCTAGAGCCTGCACTATGTTGAGGCCAAAGAAGTTATGTGAGATTATTTTTAATTGTCATATGGTAATAATATGGTGGTGGTTTAGTCACTAAGTCGTGTCCGACTCTTGCGACCCCGTAGATTGTAGCCCGCCAGGCTCCTCTGTCCGTGGGATTCTCCAGGCAAGAGTACTGGAGTGGGTTGCCATTTCCTTCTCTGAGGTATCTTCCCAACCCAGGAATCACACCCAGGTCTTCTGCCTTGCAGGCAGATTCTTTACCAACTGAGCTACAAGGGGTAATCAAAACAATGTAAACAAGTGTTTTACAACCACAGTCCCAACAAAGAATACCTAAAAAGACAAATTTCGTTGCCTTCTCAACAGTTTGTCACTTCACTAATCATTTCTAGTTGGAGACACTTTTTTTTTTAACTTTTTAAAAGACGTGTTTGTTGAAATGGGATTTACATTCAGTAAAACTTGGTTTGAAGTTTGACAAACGCAGTCATCATCATAGTTAAAATGTAGAACAATTCTTCAGCCCTATAAACTTAAAAAAAAATTCACATCCTAAAAGCTGAGAACTACATTTTACTGGGTGTGAGTTTTTAAGATAGCATCTCAAGTAACCCTGAGAGAACTGCTGTGAAGAAGCGAGGGGGGAGCCAGGATATTTAGAAGCTTTGCAGTGACGGATAGGTAGTCTGAACATCAAACGGTTATTGTTGATGAAAGAAAACCAGGCATGTCAACTTAAGGAATTTAGAGCTTTTCTTTGTATGGGAAGATGCAAGAGCCTGAGCTCACTGAAGTCATTCATTTGATAAACACCTTAGCTATCTAGGGCCAGGATCTTGGGTTTTCACATCCTGAGTTCCTCAGGGCTCACCGTAGGGAGTGGCTGCGGTCTGATGGCTGCTAGATGGCAGCTATTCTTTCCTTCCTGAGTTCCCTTAGAGCTCACCAGATCATGTTGGAGGGCTGTAATTGCTGATGACTGTGACATCCTTTGTTTACCGATATGGCAGGCAATATTCCATTTATAAGCCCCCCCCCCAAGCCCCACCCCAAAACCCTATGCAACCAACTCTTCCCTGATTCTTAGGAATCCAAAGAATTTTTGACAAATCCCTGATTTGTCAAAGGCGTCAAGTTTAATCATTAAACTGATCTACTACAGAAAAAAAAATTGTAAGCACAAAAAGCAAGTTTTTAAAAAGGATCCTTTGAAACATACAATCCTTAGCATAGTCAAAAGAATGGAATTTAAATATAACCTTTGTAAATTAAAGCAGGTGACAGACTTGTCTTAAGATAGTGGTGGGATAAATAGCTAACCTAGTTATTGCATCCTGCTTCAGGCTGGGGTTGGTTGGTAGAGAAACTATTTTAACTAATGGAGTTGAATTCTACAGAAATTCTCTCAGGGACAGATACACATTCTTAGATATTTGGCACCTTCTCAAAAGTTCACCCTGCTACCACCGTGAAAGGACAAATGATAACAAGCGGGGTCCTATGGGGTTCCTGGGCACGAAACCTTTCTGCTTACAGGAAATAGCCTTCATTCAGCCTCCAGCACCTTCCCCGAGGTCCAAGGTGCAGATTCAATCTGTTGCTAATTAGGGAAGAGAGGAGAGGCAAGACCAGGGAGAAATAGTCAAGGGAAACTACGGTACAGCTTTGGGGAAAGGCCCTGTCTCTCCATCAGTGGATACACACACAGTATCTTTGAGCTGTTTTGCAGATACTGAAATGCCCTCCAGGTAGGAGAAGTTAAGAATGGTTTGCTGCTCACAAGCACATAGACCCCAGACCAGTTGGAACCTGAAGGTTGATGATGCTGAGTTCTACTTACCTAACCCCCAACCAGTCAGAAAAATGTGCACACAAGCTGATCACACCCTCTTTGAACCATTACTGTAAAACTTCTCATTATCCTCTCCAAGTTGGGACACATGATTCTGAGGGCATTAGCTTGCTATGGCCCCCTTTGTGTGGCAAAGCAATAAAGCTGTTCTTTTCTATTTCACCCAAAACTCTGTCTCCAAGACTTAATTCAGTATGGGCTTACAGAGGCCAGAATTGGCTTTACAAAGAAAGCAAATCATCTATTCTATATATATCGGTCATCACATCTTGAGATACACCTCATCTCTTTGGAAAGCTTCTTTCAAGCACCAGCCTTGAAGTTTGTCAGCATCTTAAAATTAGACTAAATCAAGTTACAAGCCACTGCCAAAAAAGATCTAGCTGAAGCTGTTATGTTAAGCTTTGTTTTAACTTTACTGAAGTGTCAAGGTGAAGGTGAAGTCGCTCAGTCGTGTCCACCTCTTTGCGGCCCCGTGGACTGTAACTTACTAGGCTTCTCCGTCCATGGGATTCTCCAGGCAAGAATACTGGAGTGGATTGCCATTTCCTTCTCCAGGGGATCTTCCCGACCCAGGGATCGAACCCGGGTCTCCCGCATTGGAGGCAGACGCTTTAACCTCTGAGCCACCAGGGAAGCCGTTGACTTATAATCCTGTGTTCAGTTCAGTTCAGTTCAGTTCAGTCACTCAGTCGTGTCCGACTCTTTGCGAGCCCATGAATCACAACACGCCAGGCCTCTCTGTCCATCACCAACTCCCGGAGTTCACTCAGACTCAAGTCCATCGACAGTGATGCCATCCAGCCATCTCATCTTCTATTGTCCCCTTCTTCTCCTGCCCCCAATCCCTCCCTCTTTCCCAATGAGTCAACTCTTCGATGAGGTGGCCAAAATTCAGCTTCAGCATCAGTCCTTCCAAAGAAATCCCAGGGTTGATCTCCTTCAGAATGGACTGGTTGGATCTCCGTGCAGTCCAAGGGACTCTCAAGAGGCTTCTCCAACACCACAGTTCAAAAGCATCAATTCTTTGGTGCTCAGCCTTCTTCACAGTCCAACTCTCACATCCATACATGACCACAGGAAAAACCATAGCCTTGACTAGACTGACTTTAGTCGGCAAAGTAATGTCGCTGCTTTTGAATATGCTATCTAGGCTGGTCATAACTTTTCTTCCAAGGAGTAAGCGTCTTTTAATTTCATGGCTGCAGTCACCATCTGCAGTGATTTTGGAGCCCAAAAAAATAAAGTCTGACACTGTTTCCACTGTTTCCCCATCTATTTCCCATGAAGTGATGGGACCAGATGCCATGATCTTCGTTTTCTGAATGTTGAGCTTTAAGCCAACTTTTTCACTCTCCTCTTTCACTTTCATCAAGAGGCTTTTGAGTTCCTCTTCACTTTCTGCCATAAGGGTGGTATCATGTGCATATCTGAGGTTATTGATATTTCTCCCGGCAATCTTGATTCCAGCTTGTGTTTCTTCCAGCCCAGCATTTCTCATGATGTACTCCGCATAGAGGTTAAATAAGCAGGGTGACAATTTACAGCCTTGATGTACTCCTTTTCATATTTGGAACCAGCCCGCAAAGACTAACCCACCTGAGTGTTTCTTTTTAATGGTAGATTTCAAGAAAAAGAACAGAGAAGGAAATGGCAACTCACTCCAGTATTCCTGCCTGGGAAATCCCATGGACAGAGGGGCCTGGTGGGCTGCTGTCCATAGGGTTGCACAGAGTTGGACACGACTGAAGCGACTTAGCATGCATGCATGCATAAAGAAAAAAAATATCAAAGAGGCCTTTCCTGGTGGTCCAATGGTTGAGAATCTGCCTGTCAAGGCAGGGTATACAGGTTCAGTCTCTGGTCCAGGAAGGTCCCACGTGCTGCAACGCAACTAAGGCCATGTGCCACGAGTACTGAGCCTGCGCTCTAAGGCCTGTGCTCCACAGCCAGAGAAGCCACCGCAACGAGAAACTCATGAGCTCGGTCATTCAGTCATGCCCAGCTCTGTGACCCTCTGGACTGTAGCCCACCATTCTCCTCTGCCCGTGAAAATTTCCAGGCAAGAACACTGGGGTGGGTTGCCATTTCCTCCTCCAGAGAAGCCCAGGCACCACAGCATAGAGTAGCTCCCCTTCTGTCAGGGAGAGAAAGCCTACACACAGGAGCAGCCAATAAATAAATAAATAAAATTTAAAAAAATCTTTTAAATAGCAAGGAAGTGATAGTACCTTTGGTAGACAGACATGGCCTTAGCAGCCACTGCTGATGACCCCTCTCTTCAACCCCTTCAGACACTTCCCATCACATGCCGACAGCTTCTGATACAGAGTGTTCTGGTTCTCATGTAGGGCTGACCAGACACACTAGGGTGTTAATGTCCAGATAGTAGCCATCAATCACTGAGGGTCAAGCGTTGGTGGGCGGGGCTTCCCTGGTGGCGCAGGGGTAAAGAATCCGCCTGGTACTGCAGGAGACCCGGGTTGAATCCCTGGTCCAGGAAGATCCCACATGCCGCACAGCTACTAAGCCCTTTCGCCACAGCTGCTGAGCCCGTGCTCTGGAACCCCGGAGCCACACCTGCCGAAGCCTCCTGACCTGGAGTCTGCGCTCCGCAACAAGAGAAGCCGCTGCAACGAGACGCCCGTGCACGAGGAGGACGAGCCCCCGCTGGTTTCTCTAGCCAAAACTAGAGAAAGCCCAGGCACAGCGATCAAGACCCAGCACGGCCCAAACTAAATTTCAAAAATTAAATAACTTAAAAAAAGAGTTGGCAAATATTCCCAGCTTCCTGACCCGTCAGCTGGATGACTCTCAGACGTCTTTAGAGCAGATGTCAGAAGTGGTTCAGAAGATCCTGAGTGGAACCAACCCCTGGCTGCCCGCAGACTAGCCTCTCATGAATATGCCTCCTCTCCCTGACTTCTTTCCCCACCCCCTCACCAGACTTCCAGAAACTGTTGCTGGCCAAAATCCTGGCCTTCTCTGCCCGCAGAAGCCAAAGAAAAGAATAGGGAGACAAGAGTTTGGAGGAAATAGAAAGGCGCTTTAATCCTCAGCCGGCAGGGAGGGGAACACAGCAGGCTCATGCCTCAAGAGCTGTGCCCTCTCCCATCCCTGAGGCCTCTAGGGGCTTATGTAAGGCAAGGGCTTGCCATAGGAGTCAGTGAAGAGGGAAAAAGGTGATAGGACCTTGACCGCTTCCTCTTGCGTTGTTTCAAAGACAGTCATAAACTGGCATCAGTAACCCAGTAACGGAGCCTGGCAGTTCAGGGCCTCTGCGCCTTCTTTCTGATGTGTAAAGGGTGTTGCAAGGGTAAACACCAGAGAGGGGACGTACTTAGCACAGAGTCAAAGGGAAAAAATGTGAATTGTAGCTCCTGTACAGCTGGGGGACAGAAAAGCAAACATGGTTACAGATATGCAGAGTTAGGAGCAGTTAAAGCAAAAAAAAACTAGGAATGTTCAAGGCTGCTCACTGTTCTCTTAATCTTCTTTGTTCTCAGGAAAGGGAAAGAGAAAAACTCATTCCTCTTTTTTGCCTTTCACTGCAACAGAACCACCTCCCACACATCCTTACTTTGGGTCTCCTTTGGGAGAAACCCAGAGTAAGGCATGGACAAAAGCGTAGAGGTGACGTGGGAATGACTGAAGTTTGTAAACCCTGAAACAGCGCGTGGAAAACACTCGGTGCCGGGTGCATAATGAATACTTCACTGATGCTATTAGTTGCTTTGTTGTTAATTTTTAAAATTGGGATAAAACACACAAAACGTAAGATTTGCCATCTTTATCTTTTGCAAGTGTACCGTTAAGGAGGGTTAAGTATCTTCATGTTATTGTGCAGCCATCACCACCAACCATCTCCAAAACTCTTTTCATCTTGCAAAACTGGGACTGTCTCCATCAAAACCTTGCTCCTCATTTCCACCCCTTAGCCCCTGGCACCCACCATTCTGCTTTCTTCCATCTCTGAGAATTTGATTATCTAGGAGCCTCATGGGCTTCCAACACGGCGTAGGAGTAAATCCACCCGCCAGTGCAGGAGATGCAAGAGACCTGAGTTTGACCCCTGGGTGGGGAAGATCGCCTGGAGTAGGAAATGGCAACTCACTCCACATTCTGGCCTGGAAAATTCCAGGACAGAGGAGCCTGGCGGGCTACAGTCCATGGGTCAGAAAGAGTCAGACACGACCGACTGACGGAGCGCACACACACACAGGGACCTTTTATAAGATGAATCAGGGATTTCCCTGGAGCTCCAGTGGCTAAGACTGTTTCCACTGCAGGAACCCAGGTTCGATCCTTGGTCAGAGAACTAAGATCCTTCACGAATCATACCATACTTCTCCTTTCTTTGACTGGCTTATTTCACCTTAGCATAATGTCCTCAAGTGTCATTTACATTGCAGCAAGTGTCAGAATTCCCTTCCCTTTTTAAGGGTGTGGCTTCCACTGTGTGGACGAACCACGTTTTGTTCATCCATCCATTCATCAGTGGTCACTAGGGTTGTCCCCACCACTTAGGTCTTGTGCATCACGCTGCCATGAAAGTGGGTGTACAGTTCTGTTGTTACTTTTTATCACTTACCCATTAACTCATTCATTCATTCAGAGTTCCAGGACTTCCAACATGCCCGTGTTCAAACTGAGAGTGTTGTAAGTATTCCATATAATTGGGGAGTAAAACAAACAAACTAACCCCAAAAAAACAGACCCCCTAAGACAAACGAATGCAGCTTTTCAGTGGTAAAGAATCCGCCTGCCGATGCAGAAGACACGGGTTCGATCCCCGATCTGGGAAAATCCCACAGGCCTCAGAGCAACTAAGTCAGTGCGCCACAACTATTGAGCCTGTGCCCTAGGGCCTGGGAACCACAACTCCTAAACCCTCATGCCTGAAGTCTGTGCTCCACAAGAGAAGCCACCACAACGAGAAGCCTGAGCATCACAACAAAGAATAGCCCCTGCTCGTGGCACCTAGAGAAAAGCTGACACCACAGTGAAGACCCAGTACAACCAAAAATAAATAAATATATATTTTTTAAGAAGGCAGATTTGCTTGATGCCCCAATGTCAGGCCTTCCTAAAAGGAATGATTCTCAATGAGCAGGAGGATTTAACCCACCGTGGCTCAGACAGTAAAGAATCTGCCTCCAGTGCAGGAGACAAGCGTTCGATCCCTGGATCGGGAAGATCCCCTGGAGAAGGGAGTGGCTACCCACTCCAGAATTCTTGCCTGGAGAATCCCATGGACAGAGAGAAGCCTGGCAGGCTACAGTCCATGGGGTCACAAAGGGTTGGACACAACTGAAGCAATTTAGCATGCGTGAAACACACACACATGCAACACGCATGCACAAGGAACATTGCCAATGCATGGAAACATTTTGTGTTGTTAGTCCTGGGGGTGAGGGGCTAATGGCACCCAGTGGGTGGAATCCAGGGATGCTACTCAACATCCCACAGTGCACAGGATAGACTTATACTATAAAGAATTCCAGTCCAAAATGTGAATAGCACCAAGACTAGGAAACCAACCTTAAAGGATGACATGTGTTAACTCTTTACCACCCCATTCTTCATGAGGTCAGAAAGACAGCAGCAGAGGTGCTTAGATAGGCTAAATCCAGGATCCCAGGTGAGACATCTTGATGTCAGGTAACATCACAGAGAGAGAGTAAATAGGTATCTAGAAATGTGAAGGGTCTGAGACTTTACTTACAAGCTCACAGTTTTTTTTGTTTTAGTTTTTGAGACTTGGTAATTTATAAATTACCATATAGGCTTCCCTGGTGAAAGCGAAGTCGCTCGGTCGTGTCCAACTCTTTGCAACCCCATGGACTGTAGCCTACCAGGCTCCTCCGTCCATGGGATTTTCCAGGCAAGAGTACTGGAGTGGGTTGCCATTTCCTTCTCCTGGTGACTCAGTAGTAAAGAATCCATCTGCCAAGGTTGGAGACTCAAGTTCAATCCCTGGGTCAGGAAGATCCCCTGGAGGAGGAAATAGCAACCCTCTCAAGTATTCAGTTCAGTTCAGTTCAGTCGCTCAGTCGTGTCCGACTCTTTGCGACCCCATGGATCGCAGCACGCCAGGCCTCCCTGTCCATCACCATCTCCTGGAGTTCACTCAGACTCACGTCCATCGAGTCCGTGATGCCATCCAGCCATCTCATCCTCTGTCGTCCCCTTCTCCTCCTGCCCCCAATCCCTCCCAGCATCAGAGTCTTTTCCAGTGAGTCAACTCTTCGCATGAGGTGGCCAATACTCAAGAATACTCAAGTATTTGCCCCCAGGGAAATCCCATGGACAGAGGAACCTGCAGGCTACAGTCCATGAGATTGCAAAAGAGTTTGATCTTCCAGACCCAGGGATTGAACCCTCATCTCCTACGTCTCCTGCATTGCAGGTGGATTCCTTCACTGCTGAGCCACCAGGGAAGCCCCATATGTCTCTATCTTCCTAATCTTGACTATATGTGTCTTTTAAAATTGCTCACTTATTGAATTTTACTTTGAATTATATTTTAAATATTATGAATAAATTTCCTTTAACTTTATTGATTATTTAATCTTTATTTTCCTTTTTTTTTCCCCCAAAAAGCTTAAGCTTTTTATTTAACCTGCCAGTTTCATGGATGTTGACAGAAGACATAAGACTCCAGGGTCAGAGATCAAGGACTTTATTTCTCACAGCACAGGAGGCGGCATGAACTTCACATTTTTGCTTTTTCCTCCAAGTGCCCAACAGGGACGGCCCAGGTGCACACTGGGTTTGCACCATGGCTGAGTAACTCTGAGTTTAGAAACGTCTGTCTTTTCTGTGGACTATGAACAAACCTGTCCTACCTTTATGTCAGAAGGAAGCATTAACCTTATTATATGGACAGCAAACAAACCTGCTCTCTGCTCCAGAGCAAGAAATCCTGTCTTCCAGGGCTGTTTGCTCTACAAACATCCTTGAAAAGATAGCCAGAAGGCAAGCCATCCACATCCTTGCTCGCAAGCTGTATAGAAATACCTGGGACTCACAGAGGATCCTCTCCCGATAGAGGTAGCTCTGATACCCAATGGGCAATGGTTGTTGTCTGTGAAGGTAATTTGGGCTGGACACCAAGCATATGAGGTGGCTCTTCAGTATAGGTGATCAGCGTGGAAACTGCAGTCAGACAAGCCTAAGTTCAAATCTTGCTTCTGCCGCTTTTCAGCTGTGTGACCTTGAGCAACTCTCTTGACCTCTCTGTGCTCCAGTTTCTCCTGATGTAAAAATAGCATCCCCTATCTTATAGGTTTATTGTGAAAATTAATATATGAGCTTATATATGTGAGGCACTCAGCGCAGGCAGATTGAGGGCCATGTCAGTGTTCACTGTAATTATGATTCATTATTATGACGATGCCTTAAAGCTTGTGGTCATGCCTGTTTTTCAGCATTTGTGGGCAAGCTCTGTAACCCACACAGTTCCCTTAGAATCAGTCTCCAAGAATTTGGGGAGGACACAGAGCCCTTTGCTCCCTCCTCCCCACACTGGCTCCTCCCCCAATGATTCTTAATGAACAAGGGAGCAGGCCTGAAGCAGTGTTGGTTTTAGAGTCCAGGGAAATCAGACAGACTCAAATTCAGATCCTGACTTTGGGATGTGAAAGCTGAGCAGGTTCTCTGCTGAGGGGACTCCAAGTACACACAGCACAAGGCTCTCAGTGAAGGGTGAATGAGTCCTCCATTTCTGCCCACCCCACCCCCACATGCTGCACTCGACCCACTCAGCACACGCTCTGGGTCGTCTTTAGCCAGCCGTCATTTCAGTCATTAACATTTTCATGTTGTTATTGAAAGAGCAAGACTCCATCGGATGCAACCTAAGAACATCTTTGCTCTTTTCCTTCAGTAGTCCCTAAATTCAGTCTAGCCCCTCACTCTCTCTGTGTGTCTCAAATTCCAGCAGAGATCTTGGGAGGAGCAGGGGCAACCCCTTTACAGTCCTCCTTCAGACCTCACCTCTACCGCCACCTCCTCAGGGAAGCCTTCCCTGATTTCCACCCAAAACTAATCAAGGTTTCAAAAAGACACATGTCTCTCTGTGTTCATCATAGCACTACTTACAGTAGCCAGGACATGGAAGCAACCTAAATGTCCAAAGGCAGATGAATGGATGAAGATGTGGTCCATATATCTACAATGGAATATCACTCATCTGTGAAAAGGAATGACATCGGGTCATTTGTAGAAGATGTAGCTGGACCTAGTGTCTGTCAAACAAAGGGAAGTAAGTCAGAAAGAGAAAAATAACTATTGCATAGTAACAGATATATGTGGAATCTAGAAAAATGGCACAGATGAATCTATTTCCAGGGCAGGAACAGAGACACACAAACGGACAGGTGGACAGGGTGGGAGGAGAGAGTGGGATGAATTGGGAGATTAGAACTGACATATATACACTACCATGTGTGCAACAGATAGTGGGAAGCTGCTGTAAACCATAGGAAGCTCCGTCCGGCGCTCTGTGATGGCCTAGATTGGTGAGATGGGGGGCAGGGCAGCCGGGTTCAAGAGGGAGGGGATATACCTACACATATAGCAGATTCACTTCACTGCACAGCAGAAACTAACAGAGCGTTGTAAAGCAATTATCCTCCAGTTCTAAAGAAAAAAGAATGAGAAAAAACTAATCAGGTTCCTACACCAAGGGCTTCCTTCTCCCAGCACTTATGCAGGGGCAGAGAAGCAAGGGAAGGGTCTTTCTGCAGCTGCTGAAGCTGGAGGTGGCCCACACAAAGGCCAGATAGAAGGCTGGCATATCAGCACACCCAGGGGCTGCCTTCAACTGATGAGGACGGGAATTGGATAAAGGCTCCAGCTTCTTCCCCTGTTGGGTCCTCAAACTCCAAAAGGCATGCTCTCTGCTGCCCTCTAGAGGTCCATTGTGGGACTGTGCCCCAATCTCAAGAGTGGTAACTGGCTTCCCCATAAAGGAGACTTTATCAGCCTCCTTCCTTTCTGTCCACTTTCCCATCCCTTATCTGTGCGTCTTTGCATAACCTTCCAAATAAAGTAATTGCTGTTGACTTTTTGTCTCAGAATCCTCTTCTGGGGAATCCCAACCTAAGACAGAAGTTTGCCCTATCCTACCTAACAAATTCGGCAATGGTTTGCAGATATTGGTCTCTCCCCACTGGGCTGAGTCATGTCCTTGTCTCCAAACCCTGCACAGTGCCTGCATGTAGTAGGTGCTCAATAAGTGACCCCGAGTCTCAGGGATGTGGGATCGCCAGGTGGCAGCATGGAGCGCTGCCCCCACCCGGGTCTTCAGGACCCCCAGTTGGAGAGTGAGGTTCAAGAAGGGAGCTCACTCCTTCTAAGCTATAAATGTCAGGTTTCATCCACCTCATGCCCCAGGCCACACAGTCTGGAGAGCTGGACCACGGCCTCCAGGGGCCAGGAACCCCAGATGACCCTTCCGGCCCTGCCCAGGACTTCTGGGGTGTCCCTGGGGCAGATACACAGAGAACATGTAAGTCCAGTCTTAAGGCTGCAGGGCAGGGGCCAGGGCTGGGCTCTAACACCATTCCTGACCGCCTTGTCCCTTCCTTGGCATCGGATTCCACCTGCGGGAGCTCCCTGAACAAGTGGCTCTTCCAGGGACAAGGGTCTACCCTACAAGGCCATGGAGCAAGCCAGCGTCTCCTGGGGGAAGGATCCCTTTTTGAAGTCGGTGATGTCAGGACTGAGCCTCAGCACCTGCGATGAGGCTGGGTCCCAGGGTCTCCCTGGGGGACATCAGGGGTGTAGAGAGCTGACCTCTGATGACCTGCCCTGAGACAGTCAGAGGATGGGAGCTGGGGCATTTGAAGATACACTGGAAGGGTAGGGTCTTAGGACTTCAGAGTCAGTGGGATCCAGTGACTCGCAAGCTCGAGGACCCTGCATGGGCCACTCTGGGCCTCAGGTTCCTTTTCTATAAAACGGGGATAAAAACAGTCCTCTACTTCTTAAGGTTCAGGGAGGCTGACATGTACACACTGCTGTATTTGAAATGGATAACCAGCAGGGACTGGCTGTGTGGCAAGGGGAACTCTGCTCAATATTATGTAACAACCTAAGTGGGGAAAGGAATTTTTTTTTAATTTAATTAATTATTTATTTATGGCTGTGCTGGGTGATTGTTGCTGAGGGCTTTCTCTCGTGGCGGCGAGTGGGGGCTACTCTCTAGCTGCAGGGGCACAGGCTCCATGAGGCAGCTTCCTCCGTTGCGCAGCACAGGCTCTAGGTGTGTGGGCTTGGTAGCTGCAGCTTATGGGCTTAGTTGCCCCACAGCATGTGGGCTCTTCCCAGACCAAGGACTGAACCTGTGTCTCCTGCACTAGCAGGTGGATTCTTAACCACTGGACCATCAGGGAAGTCCAGGGGAAAGAATTTGCTAAAGAACCGATACATGTATATGTATAACTGAATCACTTTGTGGTACAGCTGAAACTAACACAACACTGCTAATCAACTCCAACATAAAACAAAAAGCCAAATTCTACAATTCTTAAAAAAAAAAAAAAAAGTCAGTTCCCTAACTCTTAGGGTTCAGGGAGGTTTCAGTGAGTCACTGTGAGTCTGATGCTGAGTATGGCGTCCCGCACGTGGTGTACAATTAATGAGCGGTATTCCGCGATTTATCTAGTGTCTGTTAATTGTCACTCAATTTTTCAAGATGCAATTATGACGGTATGCTTCTATCATAAGGGAAAGCATTCTGCACAGCCAGGACATAGGGCTGGGTGAGATAAGGGAGGTGGATGAAGAGAGTTGGGGAGGGGTCTGGGTTGAGCATCTCAGCTCCTGAACATGGGGAGAAACGTGTCTTTGGAGCATGAGAAAGGTTCTAGAATATTCTGTGTGCTACCATTTTGGCCTTTGTGCCAATGGGGGTGGGGGGTGTATGCAGGGGAGATGGTCTCACCCTGATCTCACCATGACAAAGAAAAGAAAGCTGGTTTAAGGGGCAGTGAAGGAATCAGGAGGTGGCAGAGAAGTGCTGGGGACTCTAGATATTAGCCTGACCCCCACACTCCCCAGTGGTGCTGCCTACTGCCCAATGCCTTTATTTCACTCCCTCTGCAGTCCCTACCTCTGCTCAATCCCATATAGAAGTCTTGATGCTGGGCTGGGAGTCCAGAGCTCTGTCTAGAGTACAGGAGGGCTTCCTGGAGGAAGGGGCCATCTGATCTGGGCTTTGCAGGATGAATAGAAGTTTCCTAGTTAGAGATCTGTCTGCGTGTGAATGTATGAGTGAGCGCATGACTGTACAGACGGAATTGCTCATTTGAATTAATAAGGACTTTCTGATCTTCCAGGGGTGCATTCAGAGGGCCACAGACAAGACTCAGGCAACAGGACTGCCCCAAAGATGCTCACAGTCCAAAACAGATGATCAAATAATAACAATAATAAATGCCCTGCTGGGGAAGCAGTGGAGGAGCTGAGTTGAGTGGGGGGAGAGCCAGGGGTGGGAGTGGGCAGGAGTCCTGAGTGAGAGGCTGAGGAGGTAAGCCACTTCCTGTCCCTGCCAGTGCTGGAGAGCCGTGGCCAGATTCTGAGCAGGGGAGGGAGAGGGCGAGAGTCAAGGAAGGCGTTCAGAGTCTGGTCTGGGCCTGCCTTGGCCTCCCAGAGATTCCTAGAGAAAGACAGCCCGGGTCCATCTAGCCCTGGTGAGTCAGATCAACAGGGGCAGGTGAGATGACAGAGACAGAGTCATAGAGAAAAAGACAGGGGGTGGGCGGGGAGAGACAAAGAGATGCAGAGAAACTCCAAGGAGGGAGAGACCCAAAGAGAAGGGGAGACAGGAAGAGAAAAACGGAGAAAGACACAGAGAGACAGAAAGACACAGAGACAAAACGAGATGGAGAGAGACACAAAGGCAAGAGAGAGAGACACAAGAGACAGTCACCAAAAGGAAGACAGAAGATAAACTCAAGGAGACAGACTGGGCAGACAGAGGTGGGAGTTATCCAGGGAGGCCTCCAGGGGTGGCAGAAGACGGGGTGCAGCCCTGATCCCCAGTACCTGGAGGGACCCAGAAGGAGCGGGGAGAAGGGAGAACAGGAGCCTCCTCTGCCCACCTCACTCCAACTCTTACCCACCCACCAGCCCTCTTCAGCCCACCCAACCACAGATGGGAAAACTGAGGCCGGTACACAGGCCAGCCTCATCCTCCTGGGCCAGCCCTGTGCCCGCTTGCCCACACGGGACCTGTATCACCAGGTTAAAAATGGAAATGGGTCTGGCTTTTTTTTTTTTTTCCCTTTGCGAAAATCCTAGGCCCAAATAAGGCGAGGGCTGCAGGGAGGCTGGTGAGCTGGCCAAGTCCTCCTGAGCAAGCAAGCAAGTGGCGGCTGGCCCAGGCGGCCTGCGTTTGGGCCTCCTCCAAGACTCACCCCGCAGCAGGGCGGCGCACCCCAGGAGCCTATAAGGGCCTCTCCGCCGCCCTGGCTGCTCACTCGACGCCACAGCCGCCGCAGGCCCCTCTGCACCCACGGCCCCCCACCACCCAGCCATGGAGGCCATCAAGAAGAAGATGCAGATGCTGAAGCTGGACAAGGAGAACGCCATCGACCGGGCCGAGCAGGCGGAGTCGGATAAGAAAGCTGCCGAGGAGAAGTGCAAGCAGGTGATGTACCTGCGCTGGGCCGCACCAGGCTGCCCAGCACCCTCTCTGAGCTGGTGAAGTTCTTGGGTGGAGGGTGGGAATCTCAGGAAACCTTAGGACTTGGGAGACCGGGGCTGAGACAGGGGGTGATGCTCTGGTTGAGAGAGAGTAAGGGGACTATTGTCTTCCCTGGAGGGGTTCCTGGGCTGGGAGAGAGGGGGCCGACTGCACCCACTTCCAGCAAGGCCAGTGGAAGCAAAGTGAGTGAGAGAGAGAGTGGGAAAGCATGTAAGAAAGGGAGGGGCATTTGTGTGGGCTGCTCGTGTGTGTGTGTGCAAAGACGAGAGTCTGAGGAGGTGTGTTGGGGTGAGGGGATCACCATGCGGGGTGTGTTAGAAGGGGTGGCTTAGGGCTGCTGTGTGTATGTGAAAGGTATTTGTGTGCGTCTGAGCATTTGTGTGTCTACATGTGTTGTGTGTGTTCTGGCTGTGTGGAAACCTGAAGGTGGCTGAGAATATGTGCCGAGGAAGGCCTGAGTGTGTAGCTGTTGACAGTGGGTGTGAAAAAGTATGGATGTGTTTGTGAGTCTGAGCAAGTATTGATGGTGGTATTGCCCTGGGTTTTACTAACAGGGGAAGAGACTAGCTGTGTGTTCTTGTGCAAATGTTGACATGATGTTGATGAAATTGTGTGTGTCAGGGTGAGTGTGTGTGTGTTGAGGTGACTGCATTTGGGCTGGCGTGGGTGCGTGCGTGTTTGTCAGGGTATGTGTGCGCCTGTTGCATGGTTGTGTTTAAGTTGGGGTATCTGTGTGTGAGTGTGGGTGACAGACTGGGAAGTGTGGCCGAAGGTATGGGTGTGTGGTGGGGCAGCTGTGACTGGTTGCAACGGCAGCTGATGAGGGTTTGGGGACTGGGGTGGGTAGAGATTTCAGGGTGAACTTGAGAATCTCAATGTGTCTCTGAGGGTGCCCTTGCTGTGAGCCTGGCAGGGGAAGGTGGGGTGCCTCTGGCAGGCAGAGGCCCTGGATTCAGAGCTTTGGCGATAAGATTCCCAGGGGCCAGGACAACAGGGGTCCATCAGAGAGCCAATGGAAGGGAGGTGGGCTGGACAGTCCCAAGACCTTGACTTGGGGCAGAGAACAGGAGTCAGTTGTCTGGGTCTGGGTGGTCAGAGCAGCCAGTGAGAGGAGGGAAGGGAGTCTTGATCCCCCCCACAGTAGCCTGCCCCACCTGGGGTCAACTGCCAGGCCCTGGGGAGCTTCAGGGTCTCTGATAAGCCCCAGGAGACGCCCAGGATGGTGACACCAAGTGCCCAGCCCTGCCCATCCTGGGCGCCAGGCCAGCTCAACAGGTAAAAGTGCAGGCTCTGAGCTCAGATTGGCCAGGTTCACAGTTCAGGCATTGGGCATGCTTGCTGCATGCTAGGTCACCTCAGTTGTGTCTGACTCTTTGTGACCCTGTGGACTGTAGCCCAACAGGCTCCTCTGTCCGTGGGATTCTCCAGGCAAGAACACTGGAGTGGGTTGCCATGCCCTCCTCCAGGGGGTTCTTCCTAACCCAGGGCTCAAACCCAGGTTTCCTGCATCGCAGGCAGTTGCTTTGCCGCTGGGCCACCAGGGAAGCCGGCTTCACCTCTCTGTGCTTCTGCGGCTACATGTGTGAAATGAGGAAGTGACAGTGCCGCTTCCCTTACCACCGCGGGAGGACTAGAGGTGACGAGGCAGGTGGAGCCCTTGGCGTGGTACCCGGCGCACTGTAAGCGCTCCAGTAACTCAGGACTTTTTCCTACCCCACCCCACTTCCCCTTTGGGCTCCCCATCCCCCAGTGTCCCGGAGCTACCCTAAGTGCGCCGTAACATATCCGCACAGGACAGCCCCACCCTCAGTGCTCCCTGCCACAAACCCTCCTCCCTCCCTGGCAAACACAAACGCCCATCCTGTGCTGGCCCTGAGCTGCGGCCTCCATCCACCATTTAGCACTTACCATGAGGGCTTTGCGGCAAGGCATGGCAACCCACTCCAGTATTCTTGCCTGGAGAATCCCCATGGACAGAGGAGCCTGGCGGGCTACATTCCATGGGGTTGCAAAGAGTTGGACATGACCGAGCGACTAAGTGTTCAGCATGAGGGCTTTAGCCAGGGATTCAGATAAAAGCAATTTAATGGCTCTAACTCACACTAAAGTGTGAGTGACTGATATAGCATATTCTACCAAAGTAGTTGTTGTTTAGTTGCTCGGTCCTGTATGACTCTTTTGTGACCCCATGGACTACAGCCCGCCAGGCTCCTCTGTCCATGGGATTTTCCAGGCAAGAATACTGGAGTGGGTTGTCATTTCCTTCTCCAGGGGATCTTCCCAACTCAGGGATCAAACCCAAATCACCTGAATCGCAGGAGAATTTTTTACCACCGAATCATGAGGGAAGCCCCAGGGCAGACACAAGTCCAAAAGGGAAGGCTCCTCCAAGCATCCCACCAGCTGCACAGCCAAGGAGGTGGGGATAGGGTCTCTGATCTCCAATTGGATTTTCATTCTGGTTTTTTTGTTCTTTTTTTTTTTTTGCCCAAAGCTGCCTACTAGGGTGGTTCATGCATGCATGCTCAGTCATGTCCAACTCTTTGCTACCCCATGGACTTGCGCTCACATCCAGTCCACATCATCTAACTCTGTAACCAGGGCACATTGCTGCTGCTCTTTCACTGAGCTCCTTCAGTGTTCTCATCTGAGAAATGGGGGCAAATGATGCCTTCTGATAGAGGGTACGTAAGATGCCAGAGGTGCGAAGCAGAAGCCTGAGCCCTATAGAGCAGATAGCCCATTCTGCCTGGGAACAAAGGCAGGAGATCACGAAAGGCTAAGCTTATTCGGAGTGCCTTATGCTTCAGGAGGCCAGAGAGAATGGGTCTTGGGCCAGCCTGACACTCAGGGATCCTGCAGCAAAGCCCCCATTCCAAACCCTCTCTGCCCAGTATGGGAATGGGCCGGGCCTCCCTGGCCTGCTTCCTGCCCACGCCCCTCGCAGGGCAGTGACATCAGCCCCAACTGGCCTTTGACCCCACATCCTGCCTCAGCCCAGCCCAAAGGCTCCATTTGCAGGGACTAAGGTCTGCCGTCCACGACATTCCTGGCCATTTTACAGGCAGAGAAACTGAGGCTCCAAGAAGGAAGTGACTTGAGGGAGACCTTGGAGAGCCAGTGCGAGGCTCAGCCTCCCCAGCAAGACACCACACATCCTAGGTGCTTTGTGTGTGTGCAGTTCAGAGGGACAGGAACCTGACCCATGTCAGCTTTATTTTTTCAGACCTGGCTCCAACCACTGAGGGACTTGGCAATTGTATCATTGATTCATTCTGCAAACTTCCCCCGGGGTTCCATGGTGAACATTGAGCCCAGTTCTGTGCTGGGCAATACTGGAGCCCAGAGTGACGTAGGCCTGTTTCACTAAGGGCTCCAGCAGCCCCAGGGGGTGTGCAGTGCTTAGTCACTCAGTTGAATCCGATTCTTTGCAACCATTTGAACTGTAGCCGCCAGGTTTCTCTGTCCAGGGGATTCTCCAGGCAAGAATACTGGAGAATTTCCTCCTCCAGGGGATTTTCCCAACCCAGGGATTGAACCCACATCTCCTGGGTCTCCTGGACTGCAGGTGGATTCTTTACCAGCTGAGCCATCGGGAAAATCCCTAAGGGAGACAGCACCAAACACAGAGGCGTACCCCTGCCCCAGGGGTCAGGGTGGGGCCAGAGGGTGGGACAGGGACTAGGGGCCCGGTGCAACAGTGCAGACCACCCAGGGAAGGGACCTGGGTGGGGAGGTTAAAAGGAGGAGGGCTTGCTGGGCCATGCACACAGCCTAGCCTAGAGGTCAAGCAAACCAGTTTTGAAGTCAGTCTGACAAGGGTTCAAATGCCCTCTCTGAAGGGCCTCAGGCAGGTCGCATTTTCATTTAGGGACTGTTTACCCTTTTGAGCTTCCCTGGTGGCTCAGATGGTAAAGTGTCTACCTGCAATGCAGGAGACTTGGGTTCGATCCCTGGGTTGGGAAGACCTCCTGGAGAAGGAAATGGCAACCCACTCCAGTACTCTTGCCTGGAGAATCCCACAGACGGAAGAGTTTGGTGGGCCATAGTCCATGGGGTCGCAAAGAGTCGGAGACGACTTCACTTTCACTTTCCCCTTTTGTGACACTGGCATTCTAACTGCTTCATAGCCCCCTGCCCAACTTATCACAGTCCCCACCCTTTATTGTCCAGAAAAAGTCATCAAAAACAATCTTGACACCCACCAAATGAGCCTGACGCTGTAGAATCTGCCCTCAGTCTTTCCTGTTAAAAGAGCATTGTACCTGGCACACAGCACCAAGGAAATGCTGCTATAGAAAAAAAATTTTTTGGCCACCACAGGCAGGACCTTAGTTCCCTGACCAGGGATCGAACCCATGCCCTGTAGTGGAAGCACAGAGTCTGGACCGCTGGACTGTCAGGGGAAGTCCTAGCACCTAGGAAATGCTGCACTGTACAGGGCTGGAAGGAAGTCAGGTGGATGTTGGGTCAGGCTGACCTGTTTCTTTAAGGAAACTGGCTCATTTTCTCTGTGACAGCGGATGTTCAAAAGCAGCTGCCAGGGTGCTGGGAGACCACCAGGTCAAGGCTTCCATTTTGCAGATGACGACAGAGACCAGAAAGGGGGACGGGGTCAGACAACAGGGATTTGGAGCCTTCCGGGCTCCTTGCCTAGATGTCAAGGTCAGGGCTGGTGAACCCTGTTGTAGGCGGAAGCTGCAGCCACCCTCCTCCTCCTCAGATCCCCACCCCTTTTCCATTCCTCAGCTCATCAGTAAGACTCTCAGAAGTCCTGGGAATGGGAGGCTGGAATAGCAGCCCTTTTAAGAATCTGCATGTGCGCACACACGCATATGCGAAACACGTACACAACACACACAGCACCTGGCACATTTTGCACATCGTCTCAGGACTGAACAGGAGCAAGCCACGGGAGGCTGCAGAAAAGTAGGTCGGTTAGGAGGGCTTGTTCAGATGCGGATGCAAATCCAGTGCTGTGTGGTCCACGGATAGTCACTCCACCTCTCTGGGCTTCCTGCTATGAGGAGGAAGCAGGAGGAGGATGCAGGGCCCAAGAGGGCTGTCTGCTCACCTCGGCAGCATGGATAGGACCAGGGCTCAGACCACCTGAGACATAAAGTCAGACCAAGACTTGAGCGGGACTGAGCACCCCAGCCCAAAGTTAGGGGCAGGAAGGGGAGGTGCAGAGGGAAGGAAGGTGACAGAGAAGCTTTCTGAGTTGACCCTTGACTGGTGTGGTGAGGGGTGATGGAAAGGTTAAGGGGTCTTTGTATTCCATAGGACTTCTCAAACTGGGAGTGCCGGGAGGGGGCAAGACTCTCTGGATAAATGAAAAGGACTGAAAATTTGGGGAGTGTTGGGGACATTTTTATTAAACACAAGCCAGACTGCAAGAACTGAAAAGCCCTAACCTGAATCTTCCAAGAAAGTGATCTTTAAGGAGTAGCTCTCTTCCAGTAAGCTTCACACAGTCCCAGGTGTGGGGGACAGGGGCAGGGGTTGAGCCTTTCAAACCTTCAGGGTATTTTGTGAGAACCACTCTCTTGGGCAATAGGGAACCATGACAGGTTCCAGGTTGGCTCCTTGGGTCAGGAAGATCCCCTAGACAAGGGAATGGCAACCCACTCCAGTATTCTTGCCTGGAGAATTCCATGGACAGAGGAGCCTGGTGGGCTATACAGTTCATGGGGTCACAAAGAGTGGGACACAACTGAGTGGCTAACACTTTCATTTTTTCACCCTTTTGGGCAATAGGGAACCATAGCAGGTTCTCCCCAGAGGTAGGGTCTGGCTGCCAATGTTGGGAAGGTTGATGGTCCAGGCCAGAGTATGAGACTCCCCCGGGGAGGCTGCAAACTTGAACCCGAGTTTCTAGAAAACGTGTCGGGACTTGTTTCTCAAAAGCTGTGATAGATTCTGCAAGAGTACTGGGGGGCCCCCAAAAAAGATAAACACAGCTGGTTCCAGGACAAGGGAAGGATGTGAAAGCCGTGTTAATAGGTATGAGTGTTGCATTTAGTGAGTGGGGCAGAACATTTTTCTCCCTGTTCCACAGATCAGGAAACGTGGATTCTTGTGAGTGTGGGGGGCGCGTCTGCACCGCGAGGACGGGGCCCCCTAGGCTGATGCGTCTCCCGATCTGTCCCCAGGTGGAGGAGGAACTGACCCACCTCCAGAAGAAGCTTAAGGGGACCGAGGACGAGCTGGACAAATACTCCGAGAACCTGAAAGACGCGCAGGAGAAGCTGGAGCTGACAGAGAAGAAAGCCTCCGACGTACGTGCCCAGTAACGGGGGCGCCCGCGGCCGGGCCGGGCCGGGCAGGAGCCCGGGGGCCGGGCGGGCGGGAAGCGCTCGAGGAAGAGGAGGAGGAAGAGGAGAAGGCGGTGCCTCCCGGCGCTTTCTCCAAATAAGTCCCGAAAAGGGGCACTTTCCAGCAGCTGCGGCCAGCGGTGCCGACGTCAGGCCCTCCCCCAGCGGTGCTGACGTCGGCTGCCCGGCCGGGTGACCTCATCGCCCCGACGGCGGCCGGGCCGGGGGCGGGGAGAGGCGGGGGGCGGCCCCGGTGCAGGCAAAGGCTCGGGGGCCGGGGCGCGGCAGCTGCAGCTCTTGCCGGAGCCGAGCCGAACCGAGCGCCCGCCGCTGCCCGCCGCCCGCTGCGTGCGCCTCCGCGCCATGGCTGGCCTCAACTCCCTGGAGGCGGTGAAACGCAAGATCCAGGCCCTGCAGCAGCAAGCAGATGAGGCGGAGGACCGCGCGCAGGGCCTGCAGCGCGAGCTGGACGGCGAGCGCGAGCGGCGCGAGAAAGTGAGAGCCCGCGCCCCGGCCCCGCGCGCCCGGGCTCCCGCACCCCCGGCCCCGCCGTCACCCTCCTTTCTTCCCTTTTCCCGGTGCCACCCGCTTCTCGCGCCCCCCGCCCGCCATCCGCTGTCGCCCCCTCCTGATCCCACTTTCGCACCCTCGGACCCCAGCGCTCCGGATCGCGGACCGGCTGCAGAGACCCCATCCTCCACCGCCATTCTCCTTCCCTGGCCTGGGACGGGGGGAGGGGGCCTCGCATCCGGGTCGGGCGGGGCTGGTGGAGCGGGAAATGGGGGAGACGTAAGAGGGGGGTGCGCGATCCAGGAGTGGGGAGTGGAGGTAGGGGGCACCCTGCTGCCTTCCGACTCGCCGCCGCCGGCGCCTGGGTCCGGGCGGGAGAGGGCGGGGAGCTGCGGCTCCACCTAGGAGCGGGAAGTGAGAGTGAAAACGTTGAGCTTCCATTGTCTGGGGTTGGACCGGCCGATACTGGGGGTGGGGGTGGGGGCGCCGCACTTTCTCGCCACCTCCAGGGCTTCCCGGTTCCTGCCGAACTTTCCCAGCTGTTCCCAGGGGCGCGGCGGCGACGTGTCTGCTCCAGGCGGGGGGCGGAAGTTCAGTTCCCGAGCCGCCGGCCTTTCCCTCCCCAGCTGGTCCCCTGCGGGAACGAGGGCCGCGGGACCCTGCCTGGCTCGCGAAGCCCCTTGGAATGTTAGCTCGGGGCCCTCGACCCACGGTCGTTTTGTGTGCGGCCGCTGCAAAATGCAAGGCCTGGGGCTGAATGGGGGCAGGGGGGCTCACCGCCCTCTCTCCGTCCCTTGATGACCCTTGGGACGGGACAGGTGGTGGCCATCTCTGGAACTGGAGAGAGATCTGTATTCCAGTCCCATCCCACTTGGTACTTGACTCCTAGGAGGAGCGTATCTCCAAAGTCGGGGTGACAATAATGCCCCCCCCCCTCCCGTAGGATTGCTGGGAGGGACTGTGGAGGAAAACCTCTCTGCCTGGCACCTACTAGGTGCTCTATTCTTGCGCTTTTCTCCCCGCATTCTACCCTTAGAGGGGCTTACAGCCTAGTGGGGGCAAGGGGAGTCAGACAGATAAGGCTGATTACCATGGCGGGTGGCGGGAGTTTGTGTTCTGTTAACTGGGAGCATGACAGAAAGAACCAGCCAGTGGGATAAGCTTCAATATGGAGGCCGAGCAGTCTTAGAATAAGTAAGAGTTTGCTGGGACAAGAGACTGCAAAGACTCAGAAAGAAAGTTGGGGGAAGAGTGTGGAGGCCCAGGGTCTCGGAAAGCTGGAGTGTTGAGACTCAGGGTGGGACCCCAGAAGTGGAAAAGATGCCCAGGCAGAGGGCACTGCTGTGGGGATCGATAGATCTGGGTAAGAACCGCCCCCCACGCCCCCAAAGACTTGTTTCCGTGCTGACTGGAGTCAAAGCCTTTAATCCTGCAAGGGCCGCCTTGGCGTGAAGAGCCCTTAGAAACCTGGTGTAAGCCTCCCAACAGTAGCTGGTTTGGCCTCTTTCACACACGTAACCGGCATAACCCTCCCTCTGATCTCATCCCAAGCCATCTCGCTGGAGGACAATTACTCCTGCTTAAAAATGGCCCTCAGCTTGGAGCCAAGACTCAGGAATGGGACCATCCAGTTGGGAGGAAAGATGTTTTTGGAAAAGTTTCGAACTTCTTAAAAAGTTCACTTTTCAAAGCATGCTTCTCTTGGTCAGGAAAAGGGGAGAAAGCCTTAAGAAGGTTCCTGGTTAGAAGGAATGAAGCCCAGGGGGGAGGGGAGGCCTTTTTCAGGCTCTTGTAGAGAAAGCCAAGAGCCGGCGTGTGGCAGACTTCTGGGTCTGCCTCCCCGACAGCTGGTTTAGATTTTTGTGTGATTAACCGACATCTTCCTGTTGCTTTGCCACATGTATCTAGCAAGCCTCTTTTACCTTATAAGGAAAATCCTTTGTAGCGTGTAGAAGCTTTGATTGCAGGAAGGGGTGGAGCCCAAAATGACTAGCAGTGACTAGCAGTTTTTCAAGAATATATATATATGTATATCTGTACATAGAAGAATGTATCTCAGAACTATTTCCGTTCCAGATAGTTGAAAATGTGCCAAAAGCATGGTTGTCGGGATTCAGAATCCTCCATAAAAGGAGGGGCACTTTTAAAAAACACAAAACCTCCTCATGAATCAGGCTCCGCCACGTGATCTGAAAAATCAGTGCCTTGACTACTGATGGGTGTGAGGTTTCTTTTTGGGGTGACAAAGCTTTTGGAATTAGATGGTGGTGTTGGTTACACAATTTTGTGAGTGTACTAAAAAAAACGTTGAGGGGAGGAGTCCATTCCTGCCCCAGTTGCTGAAGGAGTGAAGATTCATCTAATTTTAAGAAGAAAAAGCACCCACTCTTTGGAAGGAGTGGGTGACATTTCTTAAAATAGCTCATCAGTGGTTTAAATGGATTCTCCAAACTGGTGTTCCGAAGGAAGCTGTGATCCGAAACACCTGGGGGAATTTCCTCTCCTTCCGCAATTAGGATAGTGGAGCTGAGAAAAGTTTCCTGAGTCTGTGTTTTTTCAGCAACTCTGGCCTCATTCTGTTACTCCACTAATTTTTTACAGCCCTCCCCCCTTCGGAGATTCTTTGTCTTGTTCTGAAGAAGCCAGGGTGACTATATTTCTCCCATCGGTTGGGCCCCGTTTTAACCAGTTCCCAGTATTCCTAAGTGTGAGGCCTCAAAGCCCCCACAGGACCCGAGGGTGTAGATCTGGCAATGGAAGAACCCTGGTCTAGGGCTCAAGAATCTGTTCCCTGCCAGCTGTGGGACACTGGAAAAGACTGTTTCACCTCTCCTGCATCTCTCAGTTTTCCCAACTGTAAAATGGGTGAGATCCACGAGGATTAAATGGGGGAGAAATCATGGCAGCAAGAGCTGCCCTTTGTGGGGCCTCCCACATGCCAGCTGCAATGCCACACCCTTGCATTACAGTCCCCAGAAAGGTATGAAGGAAACAGCCCCTGGGATAGGCTCAAAGCAAGCAGGGAGGCTGCCTGCTCCGTGCCACATGGCCGAACGCAGGCGGAGCAAGGATTCTGACCAGTACGTTTTGATCCTTGAATTGTTGCTCTTATGCATGCCAACGTATTTATTACCTTCCTTGTAGGTGAAAAGCCAGTAAAACCGTTCCGCCATCTCTCTGTGCCTGTAACCAAATTTGCTTTGCTTTCTTGTATCATTTTGTCCCTACATCTCTCAACCAGCCTTGATTAAGGATGGAGTTCCATCAGGCTGCCCCTACTCAGCACCCCAACCCCCCACTGCCCCCACTGTATGGTCAGCGTATAACTGAGGCGTCTAGAGTCTTGCATTTGTCTTACCGGTCAGGTGGCTAGGAGCAGACCTTACATGACAGTGAGCCCGTTGATTGGTGGCCTTGCTCTCTAGAAGTCCCATGGAGAGGCCAGCACCATCCTCTTGGAAGATACAGCTTACTTCTCTCTCTGTCCCGTATTGACTTGAGTGTTGTGCTCACTCACGTTCAACTCTTTGCAACCCCATGGACTGTAGCCCGCCAGGCTCCTCTGTCCATGGGGATTCTCCAGGCAAGAATACTGGAGCGGGTTGCCATTTCCTCCTCCAGGGGATCTTCCTGACCCAGGATTGAACTCACGTCTCTTGCATCTCCTGCATTGGCAGATGGATTCTTTACCACTAGCGCCACACCAGGGAAGCCCGTAATGACTTCACAAGCCTGTCCTATTGTGGGGAGTGCTCACTGACATTTGGCGGAAAAGATCATATGGAAAATTCACATTGTCCAGAAGAGACAGTCTGAATTCCTTACCGCCTGGATTCCTGGGTGGGCTTTGGCGGGGGAAGCGTGTTAGCTGGAGAAAAGCGCACTGTGTGAGTGGAAGGCTGGCCGACCTATTTCCTTCTTAACCTGGTCCCACCTCTGACCTCCCTAGGCCGAAGGTGATGTGGCGGCTCTCAATCGACGCATCCAGCTCGTTGAGGAGGAGTTGGACAGGGCTCAGGAACGACTGGCCACAGCCCTGCAGAAGCTGGAGGAGGCAGAAAAGGCTGCAGATGAGAGTGAGAGGTAAGGGCGCTTTGAGCCCGGTGGCATGAGCGTTTACTGCAGGGACATTGGGGTCCTGCCATACTGCCAACCTCCCGGAGCTGGGGTGAGAGTCAGTGAGGTCCCAAGGACACACGTGTGTACACATACATACAGATGGGCAACCATACCTTGTAAACCATCATGCTATGTGTGGAGGCATTTGACGTGGCGGTTATGAAGGAAAACTACCACCAGACAGAGGAAGGCAAAAAATGGGCAGATGTAAGGCTGTAGCTGTGACTGTCGTCGGCAGTCTGCAGAGCGCTGTGTCTCCTGTTCTCTCTCTGAAAGTCACTGTGCATCTGGTTGTCAGCATTCTCAAGACATCGGTTTCCAGGGTGATATGAGAAGACGGGGGATGAAAACTGGGAATGGGCTGTCTGCATGAATGATTATTAGCAGTGCTTCAGGCTTTGGATCACTGGACTGTGTATCAGGGACATGCACAAACCACTCTGATTAATGTATTTGCAACTGATAGCACTTCTTACCTCCAGGGCATTCTGCTGCCTCCAGCAGGGTGCTGTGTCCTTAAGCAGCACGCCTTGGTGCGGGCTCTGGAGGACTATGGGCAGATTGTGTAATTCACAGAAGTGGCCGTTTCTGTGTGATGGTCAGTGGGTTCCTTGTGTGGTGGTGGTGCGGGCTGGGCCAGTGGTCCTCACATGTCTGCCACAGCATCACACCAGAAATCTCACTGGACTCATCTACCATAGTTTTCAAGTTTGCCAGGTGGTGCTAGAACCCGCCTCCCAATGCAACCGATGCAGATTCGATCCCTGGGTTAGGAAGGTCCCCTGGAGGAGAGCATGGCAACCCCACTCGAGGATTCTTGCCTGGAGAATCTCATGGACAGAGGAGCCTAGCGGGCTACAGTCCATGGGGTCGCAAAGAGTGGGCCCCGACTGAAGCAACTTGGCACTCATGCACCATAGTTCTCTGGTATAAACTTCTCCCAAGGATCCATTCCTGATGGTTCTGCCACACCCTTACACTGGAGGGGCTAAACCAACTGGAGAATCTTGGAGACTGACTTTTGGAGTTGTCTAAGTGGGAAGTTTCTTTGCCGTACAGTAGAATGGCCCTTAGGGAGGCCGCAGCCACTTCATAGAGTGAGAGGGCGGTAGCTCAGGGCAGCCACGTGGAAGTCTGAAGGATCCAGTCACAAGTTGCTCACGGCTATGCCAGGGGCCTCAGCTAGGTGCTTCCCTTGTTCACCGTCAGACCGGCCTGGCCAGGTGTCTCACTCACTTCTCGCACCTCCCCAGGTCAGAAGGCCCCTCGCTTGTTGGTATCATGTTACCAGTAGCCTTTGATGGCACCCTTGTTAGAGACTGCTGTTTAGGTGGAAAGAATTCTGTACTTGGGAGCTGAAGAATCTAGATTGAAGTCCTTCCACTGCCATTTACTATGGGGCCTTGAGCTAGTCCCTTTGATCGCTCCTTGACCGCAGAGGATTTTCCAAGCTTGCTGATCTCAGGGCCTGGTACAGGCATGCATGCTCAGTTGTATCCAGCTCTTTGTGACCCCATGGACTGTGTAACCCGCCAGGCTCCTCTGTCCATAGAATTTTTCAGGCAAGAATAATGGAGTGGGTTGCCGTTTCCTATACTAGGGGATCTTCCCAACCCAGGGATCGAACCCAAGTCTCTTGCGCCTCCTGCATTGGCAGGCAGATTCTTTACCACTGTGCCACCTGGAAAGCCCATACGGGCCTGGAGAGTGTTTTGATAGTTAGCTGAGAAGGGCAGTGACGGTCCGAATGGAAGTGTTTATTAGAAGTGTGATAATGGTCCTCTGCTGTGGGCAGGCCTGATACACACTGATACATTATACTCAGTTGGCCTCTTCTTTGGAGATATCTGAGTTTACCGTGTCCACTCCACACAGTGCAGGCCACAGTAAGCTCCATTTCATGGTCAGAAGTTGTAGGGCACTTCCAGCTGTTCCCAGGACACCGTCCTTCTCCCCAGTGGATGTATCCGCTTCAGTTCAGGCCTTGCTCACCCATCACTTTGTGGATATCTGCCTCTTACCTGCTCTTCCCACTGAAGTGCCAGCCATCATTCTGCTTTCCAGTCACACTTGTTTTTGAAACCTTCCTGTGGTTCCCTGTTCCCTCGGTGCAAAACCCTTAGCCTGTCATTCAAGTGGCCTGTGGTGCAACCACCCTGACTTCCCTGCCATATTCTTTCATTCCTCTGGGGCTTTCTTTTTTTTTGTACTTTTTATTTTGTATTGGGGTATAGCCAATTCACAATGTTGTGATAGTTTCAAGTGGATAGCCAAGGGACTCAGCCCTACATTTACATGAATCCATTTTCCCCCAAACCCCCCTCCCTTCCAGGCTACCACATAACATTGAGCAGAGTTCCCTGTGCTATACAAAAGGTCCTTGTTAGTTATCCATTTAAAATCTAGCAGTGTGTGTATGTCCATCCCAGACTCCCAAACTATCCCTTCCCCCCCAGCAACATAAGTTTGTTTTATAAGTCTGTGAGTCTCTTTCTGTTTTATCAGTTGATTTGTATCACTTCTTTTTAGATTCCACATATAAGTGGTGTCATACAGTATTTCTCCTTCTCTGTCTGACTTCGGCTTCCACTGTGACTCAGCTGGTAAAGAATCCACCTCCAATGTGGGATACCTGGGTTTGATCCCTGGGTTGGGAAGATCCCCTGGAGAAGGGAAAAGCTACCCACTCCAGTATTCTGGCCTAGAGAATTCCATGGACTGTGTAGTCCATGGGGTCACAAAGAGTCGGACACGACTGAGCGACTTTCACATCTGTCTGACTTACTTCCCTGAATATGCCAACCACTAGGTCCATCTATCTTGCTGCAAACGGCATCATTTCATTCTTTTCAAAGGCTGAGTAATATTCCATTGTATGTGTATACCACATGTTCATTATCCATTCTCTGAGGCTTTCTTGTATAGCTCTCTCTCTCACTGAAGAATGCCTTTCCTCTCCTTGTTCGCTTGTGGACTCTCTTCTGGGAAGCCCCTTGTGACATACAAACACACCCTCCCTACCCCACTCCCCACCCCAGTGCAGCAGAATTCATCGTTCCACAGCCAGGCCAGCCCAGACCTTTGATCAGATCCGGGCAACTGTTGGCATCCAAGTCCCCCTCGTTACTAGTTAGTGAGAAACTATAGGCGTGTGGACTCCAGAGCCACATCAACAGGGTTTGAATCCCAGCTCTGCCTCTTACTGGCTGTGTGACCGTAAACAAGTTACTTAGCTCCTCTATGCCTCAGTTTCTTCCTCTGTAAAATGGGGGTACTGTACCTATTTCTAGGGACGGGGGTTGTGACATTTAAAAATGGTGCCTGGCGTCCAGCAAAGATGCACGTGAGTGTGAGCAGCTCTAGTCTCCTCTTTGGAGTGTGGTTCTTGGTAGGTGTCAGTGAAGTGTTTAGATGAGCAGATGCCTGGAGGTGCGCGGTGAGGTGGTGATGTGTGTTTGACAAGTTTTGCCCCTCGCAGGGGGATGAAGGTGATAGAAAACCGCGCCATGAAAGATGAGGAGAAGATGGAGATTCAGGAGATGCAGCTTAAAGAGGCCAAGCACATCGCCGAGGAGGCCGACCGCAAATACGAGGAGGTGAGTGGCGGGGCGTGGGGCTGGTGGATGGCAGTAGCAGGAAGCGGGGAAGAAATGGACCTGTGATAGGGAAAACCCTGGGGCCGCCTAAAGGAAGCTCTTGGTCAGCTCAGCTGTCCTGCATCCACATCTGTTTTTTTCCGAAGACAGCCACTTGGCTAGGAAACCGTATCTTCCACGATGCCAGAAGTCCTGGGAAATTCTGTGACACTCAGACAAGTGGGGACTTAGACTTAAAGGGGAAACGAAGTGATCAGATCCCCTTTCTTTGTCCTCCAGCTAGGCGTTAGGCTAAAATGGGGACGTGCGGTCCCCGGCCACGGGTCTTCAGACCATGAAAGCTCAGTTCTCCTTCTGCCTGCCCCCATGGCCTCGTCTCTTCCTTCCCCTTCCTGGGGCCCACAGGAGAGAATTTAGGTTTGGAAATTAGACTTGGAGCAGCAGCAGAAAGCCCCAAGGTTGCTGGATGTGGCCTTGCTGTTTGCACCGGGTAGGGATGGGGTATCCTATTAGATGTGGCTCTTGGGGGTGTCTTAATTGATCCTTCCTGTTTCTGCAGGTAGCTCGTAAGTTGGTCATCCTGGAGGGTGAGCTAGAGAGGGCAGAGGAGCGTGCCGAGGTGTCCGAACTGTGAGTGGCAGAGCGGGGTTGGGTGGTGTCCAGCTCAGCTCTGGATATGGTGGATGCGGGTTGGTAGGGGAGCTGGGAGGGAGTAAGTTATGTTGGGAATTGATATCGACCAGGGCCTCTGGTCAAGTAGATGGGTGTCTGGGACTCATCCATCAGTCCCTCCTCTTTGCTTCCCTGGCTGACAGAGTGACAGGCAAATGTTTGTTCTCACCACCCTGGGAAGTACCGCCCACGTATTGACTCTCGCCACAAAGGTATTGGGAAATACAGATGTCGGGCAGTAGCCGAGAAGCCCAGAAGTCCCATTTTCCCAGAGAGGCATCCTCAGGAGGCTGTGCCTTCTTAAGGGAGCACTGAGGGCAGTCTGCCGTGTCTGTGTCTAAATGCCTTGTTCTTGATGTCATTGTTTGGCTAGGACACATTCTTGGTGGCGAGGAAAGGTGACAAGCTTGACCAGAGTCCTCATAAGCTCCCCTCCCCCCCTGCCACCTCAAAACCCCAAAAGCCTCTCCCCTCAGACTCGGGTGAGGAATCAAGCTCCCCAGAGCATTCCTGCAGTGCTGAGAGAGATCTGGTTTCCAAAATCCGTTCCAGGCCTGCTTCCTGGCATGTCTGGTGTAAACTCGGATTGCCGTCTCCCAGCCTCCTGCACTGCATCTCATTCTTAAACACCTTCCGGAGTCAGCCTCATCAATCGTGGATTTCACAAGTCCCTGTTGCCTCAGACTTGGCGGGAGCCCAAATCCCAAGAGCTTTACAAACCTCCCAAATACTCCTCGGCCTGCCGCGCCTTTGCCTGGCACGATGGGGTTTTGACGAGTACACAGCACTGTATCTCAGAGAAAGCCATTAACATTTTTCCCCACATTCCTTCTGGGGGCCCCTGACAGTGCGGACTCCTGCTTTTTCCTGCTTTTGAAAACTTCTTTTAGGAGACTGCAGTTTGTGCAAAAAGATAAGACACCAAAAATCCTCTTTTGTCTTTGGGCAGAAAATGTGGTGACCTGGAAGAAGAACTCAAGAATGTCACTAACAACCTGAAGTCACTAGAGGCTGCATCTGAAAAGGTTGGTGGTTGGCTTGAGCTGGAGGGTGATTTGCTGGACTTTTTTCTTCCCCCAAGGAATGCAGGAGCATGCCAGCGTATCGGGGATCTGAGCCTGTATTTGCTAACAGTAGCTTTGGTACCCAGCAGCCTGGTTTTTTTCCTCCTATAGAAAAGGGTGTCCGATGGCTAGATTTCCCTCTTTCATAGGGTCTTAATGCCAGCTTTTATCTCAACCTCCTACGAAGGAGGACTTATTTATCTATTTATTTATTTTGGCCATACCAGGCAGCATGTGGGATCTTAGTTTCCCGACCAGGGATCAAACCTATACTCCCTGTAGTGGAAGCGAGGCGTCTTAACCTCTGGACCACCAGGGAAGTCCCCTGAAGATGAATTTAGAATCTGAGATCGAGACCTGGGAATTCGGAGCCTCATCATATAAATACAGAGCCTACAGAGCCTCTCTCTCAACTGCATCCCCAGGTTCCTCCAGAAATACTTTCTGGAAGGTGGAGCAGCAGTCACAGTTGGAGTTGAGCTTTTTTGTTGTTGCTGCTGAAACAGTACCCAAAGCAGTCATTACAGGAGAGAGTATTAGTCATTACAGGAGAGAGAACGCACAGGCCCTTCCGTGACCTTCCTTCCCTCCCCTCCCAACCTCTGCTGTTGAGTTCCCCTTTCTCAGCTCTTCCTCACGCTCCCTCCTCCTACTCCCCTCCAGTTGCATTGAACTTCAGTTTCACAGACATTCCATGTTGGTCACTTCCAGTGCTTTCTTTGAACCTTCTGTCCAGTCAGCCTGGAGTGGCTGCTGCCTTTTCTCTCTGCTTGGCAACCCCTTGTTCACCCCTCCCGGACTGCTCATCTAGGTTAGGTATTTCTCAGCTGCATAGCCCCACCTACTTCTTTCCCTATCATGAGGGTTGATCACATTTATTATAATTAATTGCATGCCTTCCTTGCTAGATTGTAGAGACTGGGACTCTGTTGGTCTCGTTTAGAGCTGTGTCATTAGTCCCAGCATGGTGGCTGGCGGGTATTTCAGGCTGGGATAGTTGGTGAGTAAATGTGGGTATGCCAGAGACTGGTCATTGGGAGAGATGCTGCAGTGATCTTCTGCTCTTGAAGAGTTTGTAGTCTAGTTGAGTAGAAGGGTTGACAAAGTAATTAGGGTGTGGTAGGGCTTCCACAGAAGGACTTTGGAAAGCTGGGAAAGGTGTCGCAAGGAGGTGACCTTAGAAAAGACCGTAGAGGCTTCCCTGGTGGCTCACTGGTAAAGAATCCGCCTGCCAGTGCGGGAGACAAGAGTTTGACCCCTGATCTGGGAAGATCGCACATGCAGCTACGTTTATGCACCACAGCTACTGAGCCTGCGCTCTAGAGTCAGGAGCTGCAAGTACTGAAGCCTGAGCACCCCAGAGGCTGTGCTCTGCAACACAAGAAGTCACCGCAGTAAGAAGCCTGTGCAGTGTACCTAGAGAGCAGCCCTCCTCACTTGCTACAACTGGAGAAAGCCCTCACAGCAAGGAAGACCCGGCACAGCCAAAAATAAATAAATAAAATTATTAGGGGGGAAAAAAACTATAGAGCAGGATGCCAGGAGCTCATATTCCAGAATCAGGTTCCAGCTGTGGCTTGGTCAGATGGTAGCCATGTGACCCTTGACTAATTAGAAAGCTTCCGTGACTCTTTCCTAATCTGTACACTGGGATTGGTGCTAACCACACAGCTGGCAGATGATAAAGGTTGGCTAATACTCACCTGCGTTGAGCCTTAAAAGACAAACCTACCTTCTGACAGACAGCAATGAGGGATGGGACATTCCATGCCTGGGGGCCCAGACTCAGGCAAGGGCTGGGACACCACAGAGTGCTCAGAAGAGGGTTAGGAAGTGGCGGGAAGCTGGAGGGAAGCAGGGTTGGAAACAGACTGGGCCAGCTGCTGTGGAGGGCCTTGAGAGGCATGTTTCCATTCATTCATCTGCCTCCGTCTTCATCACACGTATATCTCGAGTTGTCAGCTCAGGTCTTGAGATCAGCCCCATCCCACAGGGATCCCCTCCCAGACTCTCTGTTTCCCACACATTTCATCTGCCTGCAAAGGTGCCTGTCTCTACTTTGCTTCTTAGGCAGGTTCATAGCTTCAAGCAGGCGCTTTTCTCCAAGCATCGGGGAATGTGCGTTCTCTTGTGCTTTCCTCCCGCTCCGTCCATTTTAAAAAGTAGTGTTTCGATCTCTCCCGCAGTATTCTGAAAAGGAGGACAAATACGAAGAAGAAATTAAACTTCTGTCTGACAAACTGAAAGAGGTGAGTGTGAGTCCCACCCAGCTGGCTCAGGATTCTCCTGGGGTTGGTCTTGCAGCAGTCCTGGTGACTCCTTCCTTCTGCCCTAGGCTGAGACCCGTGCCGAATTTGCAGAGAGAACAGTTGCAAAACTGGAAAAGACAATTGATGACCTGGAAGGTATGAAATCACCATCTAATTGTCTCCCCCTTACACGACACATCCACAGTCGGGGGAAATCTGGAAAGGCTGGTTTGGGCTTCATTCACGTCAGGAGAGCAGAGTGATGTCACTTCTGGAAGTCTGGAGCCCTGGGACGGGACAGTGCAAAATCAGATCCAAACTAGGGTTGCCGTTTTTCCAGAACTAAAATATTTCTGCGTAATTAACTCCATATGTAAGTACAGAGATCCAAATATGGCTGATTTTTTAGCTCTTTAGAGTTTCCTTCAATTTGCTCATTTCTGAGATGCCTCGCATTTTTTAAATGCCTTTGCATTTTTTATGGAAACTCTCTCCCAGAGAACGCAAAGCTTATCACAATATGAGAAAATGGAAATTTAGAGACCGTAGAGACCTGAATAAAGACTCCAGTCTGTGAGTCTGGTGCCCACGTATCCCAGAATTTTTTGAAGTGTTTCGACTTTAAAAAAAAATTCTGTCCTGTGCTCTTCGCGGAGTAACCCGGAAATTCCAGAATCCTGGAATTTCAGTTCTCCCAAACTGCCTGTCCCACCCAGAAAGGGTACAGAACTCGTTCTTCAGACCATGTGTCCCAGTGTTTGGTTTGGGAAGTGAGGTTTCCATATAAGGCAAAATGCCGCCATTCCAAAGTATGACCTTTGGACTGGATGACATCACTGAAAGTCAAATAACCTGGGGTAGGAGATTGGCGGGGAGAAGCTCTCACCATTTCCAGTCGCCACTCTTTCTAAAGTTTCACTATGGCTAATCCCCTGCAGAGCTTCACTCCACTTAGAAATCACCCCGTAGGGCTTACGTTTTCTCGTTTGTTTCACGTGAGACGCAACCCTGTCCTAGTTCGTGCTTTGTTCTCTCAGTTGTTTTTTCCGCTCAACGTGTGGCTCTCCGTTCCAACCATCGCATTCTACCCCCTGTACCTCTTCTGAACTCTCTCCTTGGAGCCCTCTGCCCTCCAGACGAGCTGTACGCGCAGATGCTCACATACAAAGCTGTCAGCGAGGAGCTGGCCCATGCTTTCACCGACACGACCTCTCTCTGAGAGGCGGCTGGGGTGCCACCCTCTCCTTGCCATACTGAAGTCTGCCTTCTCACTGTGGTGCCTCCACTCCTGTGGGCTTCTAGAAGCTCCAGTTTCCTGCCTCCTGGTTTGATCTTTCAAGCCTTTTGCTGCTGTGTCTGTGACTGTGTGACTGAAATAAAGACAGGCCGCCCTCATCTTCATGCCCTCTCATTTCCATTTTCTCCACTTGCTGCCTTTGAGCCGTAGCCTGAGGCCCTTGACCGTGATTGCAACCAAAAGTGAGTGGTTCACATGAAGAGCTGGTTTCAAAAAGAAGAAAATTATGCTCATGTGATTCTTTTCTGACAACATAAAAACAAAAGCCAACTTGGCCTGAGCTCTCAAATGTATTAGCTAACTGTATCTGCATGCCACTAGCAGTTTTCCCTTACATAGAAATTGTTTTCAATGGAGACTCATCCAACCTCTTGAGCAGCTTAAGAGAGTCAGCAGAACATGCAAAAACCAGCAGGCTTATCTCTAAACAGAAGCTACCTTGGGATGGAACTGCATCTGCGGATTCAGACAGCGGCAATGGCATTTTGGTCTTCTTAGTCCTTTTCTCTTGTTTTCTCTGTTATACTTGAAGAATGGTGTCTGGGGTTCCCCATGTCTTCACTGTTCACAAAGCACCTCTTCAGCTCCCACTTCTGGGAGGCAGCTCACCAGAGAAGCTCACCTCTATTCCCTACGCTTAGAAAACAACTCAGCAAGGAATTAAAGGGCGTCCCGTAGCAGGGCAAGGGAATGGAAGCTGCTAGAATGCCGAACAAAGGAAGTGAGGTGATTCCTGAGTTCCAAAGCAACTTTCCTGAGCAACACGTATCTCCCCTCATAGGTAACTAGAACCAGGAGCTTTGGTTTAGTGAGGGCTCATGAAGTTTGTGCGGAGAAGGCAATGGCACCCCACTCCAGTACTCTTGCCTGGAAAATTCCACGGACGGAGGAGCCTAGTAGGCTGTAGATCATGGGGTCGCTAAGAGTCAGAAATGACTGAGCGACTTCACTTTCACTTTTCACTTTCATGCATTGGAGAAAGAAATGGCAACCCACTCCAGTGTTCTTGCCTGGAGAATCCCAGGGACAAGGGAGCCTGGTGGGCTGCCGTCTATGGGGTCGCACAGAGTCAGACACGACTGAAGTAACTTAGCAGCAGCAGCAGCAGCAGCAGCATGAAGTTTGTGGGTGGGTGTTAAAAACCTCTAGCAACCAAAAGCTCATCAGTTTCCCCAAGAGAATCCACAAATTTCAAATAATCTATCTGGTCCTCCCCTGTACCCCACTACCACCACCACCTCAAATTGTCCCAGAAACACTGACATTTTGAAGTCCAAGCCATCTTCTAGATTGCTCCTTGAACCTGAAAGTGGCATGAGAACCTCTGAGTAGATCATTTATTTTTGGTCACCATAACTTATTCCTCATCTAGTAATTTTTTATTCAGGTGGGAACCTTTGTCACAATTCTTTATGGTCATTCCTGCGAAATAGAACTTTACTAAACTACCCACACCCTTCCACCCCCAACTTTCCTCTGTTCCTGGCTTCCCCCCTGAACTTCTGCATAAACCACTCCCCTCACATATTGCCATGAGTGTGACCCTGGAAAGATTAAATGGTGTAGGGGTGGGTGTTTTTTGTTTGCTCTCTCCAGGTATTTGTTCCTGGGATTTTTCCAGACATATGTAGCCTCCACCCTTTGAAATAACTGCAGCCCTGCCTATCCAGTCATTCCACCTAAGCGCCTAGGTGGAACTTCAGAGATCAGGGCTATGCTACATCTGCTGCCTGTTGGCAGTGTGATGGGGTGGGTGGAGGGTGGGCTTTGCTGTCACCTTTGTCAAGGGCAAGTAACACTTTTAAGGGACTCTTTCTCTCAGACCTAATAACAAAGTAGATGCCAGGGAATCCAAGTAGCAAGGTGGAGTGAGGTTGGGGTTTGGAGTTGGGATACCTTGCTTTGCACCCCAGCTCTGCCATTTGAGCTGTCTAGCCCTTTTCTGCCAAAATAAAAGTGATAGCCGAGTTCTTGAGGAATAAATGTGATAACTGAGAACAAATGGGTTTGCATGCAGTAGGCACTCAGTTACTGTGTTAATCCAGACTCGACGGGCCCAGGTCACTATTCTCTGACAGAATCCTCCCAGACCATAAGTCACTAGTTTTTTCTTAAAGTATCACATCGCATGAAAGCTGCAGTGGTTGTAGTTGAAAGGTGGCCATCTTTTGCGGTCGATTTCTTTCTGAATATTTCCAAGCTGATCATATCACATTTTATGAGACGTTTTGCTTTCCTCTGGTATTTTAATGAGCCTTGGCCTAGTCCCTTATCAGCTATCACGCCTTGCAAACCAGTTTTCTCTCCTGCTCTGTCATGCATCGCTCTGGGTGGCATCTTAGAGTTTTGCTGATTTGTTTAGTTTGGGAGGGGTTGTTTGTTTTATCAGCTCAACCATTTAATAACATACCGCAGAGTGGGACACGACTGAAGCAACTTAGCAGCAGCAGCAGCAGCAGTCTGGCTTAAATTTCAGTCATTCTGCATTTACCTGGAGTTTGACTGCCGTGGACCCATAAATGGACATATAAGAACAGTAACACAATTATTCCTGGAATTTGAACAGCTATTCTCAGAAGCTCCAAAGGAAAGATGGGTTACAGGATTATATTGCCCTTCCATAAGCTCAAGGACTAACCAGCACTGGAGAGAAAACGTATTAACACGTCCATATCTCAGACTAAAAGCTTATGTTTGTGTAGCGTTTCCTAAGTTCTGAAGCATTCCTCATTTGTTTCTCATAATAACCCTCTGCCACACAATGGTGTTACCCTCATTTGACAGATGGGGAAACTGAGACCTAGAAAGTTTAAATGACTTAGGTTAAGTGGCATTTACTTCACGGGGCTTAAATCCAGGTGTTCTGACTCTAAGATTGCCAGATTTAGCATATTAAAATAGAAGACACCCAGTTAAATTTTAATTTCAGATAGGCAATGAATAAATTTTGAGCGTAAGTGTATTTCAGGCAACATTTGCAATACGCTTCCATCAAAATTTTTGTTTATATGAAATTCAAATTTAACCGAGCACCCTGTATTTCATTTTCCAACCCTGTCTAACTCCCAGATTTGGTATGTAGTATCTAGAAGTCCATGGTGTTCTGCTATGATTAGAATGCAGAGTACTTTCTCTGCTCTTTCACTCTGACAATGTGGAGTTTAAACCCCCCCCCCTTTAATAAAGGTGCTTATCAATTTGTTTTTCCCTCATTCTTAATTTTCACCAGAAAAACTTGCCCAGGCCAAAGAAGAGAACGTGGGCTTACATCAGACACTGGATCAGACACTAAACGAACTAAACTGTATATAACCGAAACCGAAGAGTCTTGTTCCAACAGAAGCTCCAGAGCGCCGTGTCTTTCTCTTCTCTTGTAAGAAGTTTCTTTTGTTATTGCCTCTTCGCTTTGCTGGAAATGTCAAGCAAATTATGAATTCATGACCAAATATTTTGTATCAGAGAAGCTTTGAGCACCAGTTAATCTGTTCCTTCCTGTTTTTCAAAATGACACGTTTTTTCAGCTCTATTTTTATCCTTAAATTGCATATATTCCTAAGGTAGGCAGGGTATTTCCTATTGAGCATACCTACTCTCTTTTAAGACTGAGGGCATTTGGTTCCTGGGAGAATAGACAACCCCACACTTTCAAAAACACAGATTCTGATGTCTAGTCATGGGTCAGTTTAAAAGGTTGGAGAATGTCCACCATTGGTCATGTGGTAGGAGGCCAGGGATCATCACATTAAAATGGGTGGGGATTTTCCATCCAGACCAAAAAGGGGGGGTGGGGTTACTGTGGGAAGTCATAAACCACGGAGAGGTTAACTTGATCATCGCGGCTGTTTTCCGCACTCCACCGTGCAGAACAGAACAGACATCCTCTGAGCAGTCAGCATGAGAATGCTTAGAAAAGAGTCATAATAATTAGCCGAATGTGTTTTGACTAGATCCTTGATATGCTCTTCTATATGTTTCTTTCAATCTAAAGTTCTCTGAGGAGCTGACGTCTTATTCCAATAATGACCCGTGCTTATCTGCTCTGATAGGAGGCCATCCACTCAGGAGGAGCGAATGTTGGAGCAGTCAGTCCTATTCAGAGAAGCAGTCTTTTTCAGAACCATCAGTAACTGAGCAAGACTGTTTTTCTGTGAACAAATATTAGGCAGAATGGCCCTCTCAGACAGCAAAGTAAAAACCAAAAAATTGGCGTAACTTCATCTCTATACTCGAGAGAATGGCAAATTGGAGAGTTACTTATCTAGAACTGTAATTCCTTCTTCAGGACCAAGTTAATGAAAGACCAAGAAACTCCTGATTAAACTGGATATGGAGTATTTTGTACACAGGGCTGCACATAATGTGTTGTATTTTGTTATATTTCTGCTTTCTCCGTTAACATCTCAGAGCTGAAACATTCCACATTCCCCAGCAGTGTGGGGGCCAACTCAAGTTTACAATTCTGACTCAAAAAATCACCCTGCTTCTAGCTTATCTGAATCCTCTGCCCCTCACTCCTATTTATTAAGCGCCACACTACCCAGGAGATACACTAGCAAATTGTGCAATTGAATAAAACCCACACTTTCCATTTAGATTCTTGCAACTGTATCATATGTAATAGTATCACTTTTTCTACATTTTGGTCAAATAAATTTTTACATAAACTCCACAATTTGTGTGAATTTTAGAATGTGTGGGGACATAACACAGCATTTTGGTTCAACCAATGTGAATGGGAAAATGCCAACAATTCAACAAATGTTATTTATTTGCTGTTTACATGACTACCTGATATAAGGATTATGATCTCTATATTACAGGGGAGAGCTCTTTGCCTTAGTAACTCAAACCTCTGGTCCGCTGTCATCTCCAATCCTGCCTGCACCAGCCTAAAAGGATGAGAGAGGTTTTAATAGGTAAGATAGCAGCAGGAAAGATGGTCCCTGTCGCTTGAGTCAGGAAAGCACAAGGCCGGCCTGAGTAAGGTTTTCTCTCTGTTGACACATAAAGGAAGGGTGTAGGAAAGCTGGAAGGTAGGCAGGGTCCACGTTGATGAGAGCCTGACCTTAATTTGGTCAGGAGTGGAGAGCCACTGATCAGTCACCAATAAGTTGAAGAAATTACTTAATCATTACTTAGGAACATCCACTTAGCATTCACTGTCAGAGGACTAGAGTGAGGGCAGACTAGAGGCAGGAAGACCAGCTAGGACGATATCTCAGTTAGCCCAGGATATAGTGCTCGCCACAACAGAAGAAGAAGGGAGAAGTGATACGAAGGGAAGTAACTGAAGACTTAGTTTGCCGGTTGGCAGGAACTTAAAGAAGAACCTAAAGGAGAGGACCCTTGAGCGTCCCTTGGACTGCAGGGAGGTCCAACCAGTCCATCCTAAGGATCAGTCCTGGGTGCTCATTGGAAGGACTGATGCTGAAGCTGAAACTTCAATACTTTGGCCAGCTCATGCAAAGAGCTGACTCGTTTGAAAAGACTCTGATGCTGGGAGGGGTTGAGGGCAGGAGGGGAAGGGGACGACAGAGGATGAGATGGTTGGATGGCATCACCAACTCGATGGACATGGGTTTGGGTGGACTCTGGGAGTTGGTGATGGACAGGGAGGCCTGGCGTGCTGCGGTTCATGAGGTCGCAAAGAATCGGACAGGACTGAGCGACTGAACTGAACTGGAAGAAGAAAAGGTCCAAGATGACTGCAGTTTCACTACCTGAATTGCTTTGATATTTGCTCTAAGATCTGATCTTGAGGAAGGAGAATAGGGAATCAAAAGGAGAAACGAAAGCCTTTAAGACATTAAGGCAAACAATTTTTTTGTCACCTAGTACAATCAAAAACAACAGTTCCGCTGACACTGAGCTTGTTAAGCTGGTAGATCGAATGAAGTATAATGCAGTCCTCTAAGTGCCCAACCATTGCTAGATTGAAGTTCCTCATCTCCCCCCTCCCCCCTTGGGCTGTAATCTAATCTCAGTATACCGCTTTAGTCATCCTGCTGCCTCAGCACTTAATACAAGTAATGTTTGTTAAACTGACCTGTCTCAGCTCTTGGGGAGTACCCAATCCCATGAAGTGTGAGTGGGACAGAAGGTGAGGTTAGGACCAGATTGTGAGGACTTTATCCTGCCGATAGACCATGGATGGATAGGGGATAAATGTTTTAGACTAAGCACACTGAAGGGCAGAATCTGGATTAGACAATGATCGGGGAGACTAGTGGAGAGATGTGATCTGACAAGCAACAGAGATAGAAGGACAAGATTTAAGAGCCATTTAGGACCTCTAAAAACCAGGCTGTGAAGGATGAAAAAGTATCAAAGCAACTTAGGTCTCACTCAGAAGATAACTCAAGCTAGTATGAGTAGAAGATGACAAGTTCAGTTGTGGATATGATGAGTTTGAGGTATCTTTAACAGATACAAAGGCAGATACCCAAAAAGTACTTGGGACGTGGAGGGACGGCTCAGCTCTGGGCTAGAAAATCACCCAGCATGGAGATAATAGGAGCCAAGGAAGTGAGTAAGATCACCCCGGGAGCAGGAACAGAGAGAGAACCATGAGGAACAGCAATATCTAAAGAGACAAGCAAAAACCCCTCCCAAGACTGCAATGGACTCTAAGAAGCAGCACCCAGAGAAGAGGCGGTGTGGGTAATAAAAAGAAACAGGGAAATAGAATGGGAACAGTACCAAGAAGAGGACCACCGGAGAATGTGGTCAACAGTAGCAAACAACACAGGCAGAAGCCTGCGAAGTGGCCAATGGCTCCGGCTGAAGCTCTTCCTAACCACAGGAAGATTAGCAGAAGAATGTGCTGCAGTGGGTGGAAGAGGTAGGGGCCATCTTTTATAACTTCCTTGGGCAAGTCTCTAGGCATGATACCCCCTAGAGCGACACCTAGCGGTGGCCATGCAAAGTGGTATGTGAGTGAGTGAAGTCACTTAGTCGTGTCCGACGCTTTGCGCCCCCCGTTGACTGTAGCCCGCCAGGCTCCTCTTGTCCATGGGATTCTCCAGGCAAGAATACTGGAGTGGGTTGCCGTTTCCTTCTCCAGGGGTTCTTCCCAACCCAAGGATCGAACCCGGGTCTCCTGCATTGCAGGCAGACGCTTCATCCTCTGAGCCGCCAGGGAAGCCCATGGCTCATCTCAACGATGCAGGAAAACATCGTGATCAAGACCGCAGCCTCCAGACTTCCCTGGCGACCCAGTGGTTAAGGATCTGCACTCCCACTGCAGAGGAATACCCGGTCAGGGATCCAAGGTCTACACACGCAACATGTACGTGTGTGTAAGTTGCTCAAGTCATGTCGACTCTGTGCAAGCCCATGGACTGTAGCCCTCCAGGCTCCTCAGTCCACGGGTATTCTCCAGGCAAGAATACTGGAGTGGGTTATTTCCTCCTCCAGGGGATCTTCCCCAGCCAGCAATCGAACTCAGGTCTCCCGCATTGCAGGCAGATTCTTTACCGTTTGAGCAACATGGTGGAGACCAAAAAAAAAAAAAAGACCTCAACCTCTGAAGCTGGTCCCTTTGAGTTCAAAATCCAGCCTACCTGGTTAAGACCCTGGGAAAGTCACCTGGTTAAGACCCTGGGAAAGTCACTTAACCTATTTGGCCTCAGTTTCCTCATCACAATACCTACCTCAGTGGGTTGGGGTGGGGATAAAGTGAAAGTGAAGTCGGTCAGTCGTGTCCGACTCTTTGCGACCCCAAGGACTGTAGCCCACCAGGCTCCTCTGTCCATGGGATTTTCCAGGCAAGAGTACTGGAGTGGATTGCCATTTCCTTCTCCAGGGGATCTTCCCGACCCAGTGATTGAACCCGGGTCTCCCGCATTGTAGACGGACGCTTTACCATCTGAGCCACCAGGGAAGTCGGGGTGGGGATAAAACACTATGTAAATACTGACAACACTGGCAGGCACAGAGCCAACGCCTGTTAAGTATTCCCTATAATTCACACTGTGCTAACTCCTTCAGAGGGTTCCGAAGCCCCCAGGTGCGCCTCAAAGAGCTGATTGGTTTGCCGCGGGCGAGGCTCCGGGGTAAGACTTGGATAACTTCTAAACAGGTTTGTGGGCCGGTCCTGAGGAGGCCTGCAGGCCTCAGGGCGCAGCTTGGTGAATGAGGTCTGGGTGTCTCTAGGTAGGTCCCCTGGCCAGCGCCGAGGTCCCTCAGCAGGTCTCCAGGGGACCTCGCTTCGACTATCACTGCGCCCCTGTTCTCCTTTGCTCTTTGGCTCCCCTGGAACGACGCCGACGTCTCCACACCGCACCATCACAGCCACGCTGCCTCCCAGCACTTGTCCGGGTACCAACTGAGGCTGCGCGGGTCTTGGAGCGCGGGAGCCAGAGACCCCAGGCGCGTGCGCCCTCTGCTGGCACCAACGGTCTTCCCGGCGCGCGTGCGCACAAGCTCCAGACCAGCCCCTGGTTTGAGGGCGCGCGAAGCCGTTGACCAAGCTCTCGGCTTATCCCCATCCCATCGTGGGGCGGGGTCGCCCCAGAGTCGAGGGAAGAAGGCGGGGACAGGGGATGCCACGCCTCCTCCCTCTCCGTATTTGAAGCTCCTTGACGTCTCACCACTGGCCAATCGCAGCCCGCCTTATCCTGAGCGCCGGCCAATGAGCGGCGTGTTTGGGTCGCTTCCGGCTCTGCGCCCAGTTCGCCCCTTCCCCACGTCTTCCCGAGGCGGGCGGGGGTGCGGGGGCTGGCGTCGGCCGCGGTGACGCGGGTCGGGCCAGGAGCCAATCGGGGGCGGGATCGGCGCTGATGGACGGGGCTAGCGGCCAGTGGAGAGGCGCTAGCAGCACTTCCCGTCGGGGAGAGAGTGTAATATGGCGAAGACCTACGATTACCTGTTCAAGCTGCTGCTGATCGGGGACTCGGGGGTGGGGAAGACCTGTGTCCTGTTCCGCTTCTCCGAGGACGCCTTCAACTCCACTTTCATCTCCACCATAGGTAGCGGGGCTGGGGAGTGGCTGGGGGCGCGAGAGGCCCGGGCCGGGCGCGCCCCTGAGGAGCTGGGGCTGAGGGAGCGGCCGGGCGGGATGGACCAGGGATCTCAGAGGATCTAAGGGAGGCGTAGGGTTAAAGAGCAGTCGCCTGCATCATCGTTTGGGGGTTCCCCGGACATGGGAGGGAGTGGGGACCAGGTGCCCATTTTGCAGATGGGAAGACTGAGGCCCCAACCCTCAGCCTGCTCAGGGAGTATATGTCCTGGTTGAGGTCTTGGCCCCCGTCGTCTTGTTCTGTCTTTGCAGCAGCCCTGAAGCAGTTTTTGGTTTCCTCGTCTTACTAATTGGAAACAGGCATGGAGAATTTGTCCATGGGGAAAGGACAGCAACAAGTGACATCTGACCTTATTACGCATTTACTGTGTGCCAGGCGCTTTATGGTGCATTATCACACTTCCGAATGCTCTGTATTAGTTGCTGTTACCAGTTCATTTCACAAATGAGGAATTTGAGGCTCACAGAGCACACTAGACTTGCCTGTGGTCACACCGTCTACAGGTGGCAAAAATGGTATTTGTTCCCAGATATGTATGAAAATCCCATGGACGAAGGAGCCTGATAGGTTACAGTCCATGGGGTTGCAGAGTCGAACAGGACTGAGCGGCTTCACTTTCACTTTATGTCTGAACCCAGAAATCAAGGCTCAACCATCCCAGAGAGATGTGAGCACTCACCCCCAGGACAAGCACAGCTGATCCATCTCAAAGCCAGGACTCCAACCCAGACATCTCTTCTTTCCTCTGGAATATTCAGGGGTTGCACTCCTCTCCCTGACCTGTTTCCCCCGTGGATTAATTTCTTCTAGAAGGAATGGTGAGAGGGAGTCCAGAGACTTTCCCTGCCCGTGCCCAGCCTTCCATCCCACTCGAGGGTGACAGAAATGGCAATTGATAGCTGTCTGCTCTGGGACCTGTCATCTCGAGGCGGATGCCAGATAAAAGCTGCAGTGAGAAACCAAAATCAGCCGCTGCCACTGACAGCCCTGACTTCCCTATCGCTCGGCCCAGGACACTGGTTGTCACTTTGCAGAACAGCCCTTGCCTGCGGGGCCAACCCACATTGTGGTGGAACAGAGTTGTTGCTTCTCAGTTCCGACATCCATGAAAGTGGAGCTGGCTTCTCCCCACCCCACAAAAATGACCGTTGTCCACATGAAAAGGTTTGACCTGAAAGTAACATCCATCAAGCCCATGGCCTGTAAACTATGCAGCCTTGCTGTAGGGTGGGGAACTGGGAGAAAGATCACTAAGCCCAGGGGTTGGGGGAAAAAACCTAGGAAATGGGCTTTGCTTTACCCGTGTGTGCCCGATCTCCCTAATCCCCATAGTGAGCTGCCGATTCCGTCTTTGCCTTCCTCCAGAGCTGCGCTTTGCAAGACTCTTAGCTGCCAAATGGAAAGAGAATTGGACTGGCACTCATCATTCTGATGTCCAGGTGCTGTTTGCCCTTGAACAAGCACTTCACCTCTCCGAGCCCTGTCTATTCAGTTTAGGAGTGGTGTCTCTGTTTTGGCCAGCACCTGGATGGTGGAGGATCAGAGCTGTACAGTGAATAGCGGGCTTTCACCATTGTCAGTGGCCATCTAGAGGAAGCAGTGTCTCCTACCGTGAGAGCGTCCTTCCCTGGACACAGGTCCTTCTGATTCCTCCCCTTCGCTAACACCAAGGTCAGACTTTGGGGTTTACCTTTGCATCCCCACCAATCAGGAAGTGGTATTCACTCCTGGTAGACTGTGGCTCGCTCTCAGCCCAGACCTCGGTTTCCCAGAGTCAGAACCTTCCTAGTGAGAATTTGGGGGTTGAGTTTTTTGTTTGCTTCTTAGTTCTTGACGGGAAAACCCAATCTAGTCTCTGAGGAGGCCAGCCTCCACCTACAGGTGAGGATGTCACTTGGGCAAGGTCATCTAAGGCGGTGGACGTGGCACTTAAACCCAGAATCCCACCCCCGCACCCCGGGATCCTTATTACATGTGTAGCCTTCCTGCTGGCCTCTATTTTCTAGGAAGATTTAATTCCCCATGTCCTTGAAGTTATGGCCTCATAACTCTTAGGCCTTGTAAAGTTTACACTTCCTAATTAAACTTGGTGTGTTAGTAAAACCCAAGAGGCAGCTAGAGTGGTGCTTTGGGTTCTGTCGATTGGACAGTGCGTCTTGATTTCATACATTCATTCCCGTGTATGTGGGCTTTGCTGGTGGCTCAGAAAGTAAAGAATCTGCCTTCAATGCAGGAGACCTGGGTTTGATCCCTGGATGGGGAAGGTCCTCTGGAGAAGGGAATGGCAACCCACTCCAGTATTCTTGCCTGGAGAATCCCGTGAACACAGGAGCCTGGAGGGCTACAGTCCATAGCGTCGCAAAGAACTGGACACGACTGAGCGACTCACGCGCGCACGCACGCATGTATAACAGGAGTAAGGGATGTTTTAGGAAGACTTTAAGAATGCTTTAAGAAGCCACTTGCATGTGGCTTAGTCCTGAAATACAGCCTAATGCATAGAGGCGATTGGCACTGAGCGTACCTCTGTATTTTCTTTATAGATTGGGGATTAAGTGGCTGTTCATTTTCTGCCCAGATTACATTTTGCCAAAGCCTGCTCCCATAAGCTCCATCAATCATCTGTGGTGTGAACTTGTGCCCGTGGTTCCTGGAGTTAGCTCTCCCCAGCCTGGCTCAACCCCTGGCTTCTCCTTAGAGCCCCATTCATTCATTCCTTCAGGGAGGTGGATGATGTACGTGAAAGTGCTTGCCAAACCACGCAGGACCACGTAGATCTATTGCTCTTCATTTTTTTTCACGCAGCCATCTTTTCCCCACTGCCTGCTGCGCACCAGGCATCTGGCTCAGTGTAGGAGCTGGAGGGGTGACGTGGATGGATCAGGAGGAAGCGGAACTGTTAACCAACTAGGCCTGCAGTCAGAGTTTGTGTGCAGGACTGGGTGATCAGCTTCTAGCAAACACGTACTCAACCCCTGCTGCACTTGGTCACTGGAGATGCAGTCATAAATAAAAGAGCACCTGCCCTCCTGGAGCTTATATTCTGAAGGCCGGTACTCAGATGCAGGCTTACCTTCCCTCTCGTCCACAGGACAGCTCCTAAGGCAGGCAAGGATGGAATTAGCGTTCCCCTGTGGGGTTCTAGGCTTCCCAGGTGGCTCAGTGGTTAAAGAATGCGCCTGCCAGTGCAGGAGACGCAAGAGACCCAGCTTCAGTCTCTGAGTCAGGAAGATCCCCTGGAGAAGGAAATAGTAACCTACTCCTGTGTTCTTGCCTGGAGAATCCCTAAGAGGTATTCTAGCAGGCTACAGTCCGTGGGGTCAAAAAGAGTCTGACCCCAACTGAACAGCTGAGCACACGCGCATGAACCCTAGGTTCTAAGGAGTCAAGCTAGGCCTCAATCTCAAAGGTTCACAGGCGGAGATTAAAAAATATATATATATTGATTGATTGATTTGGGTGTACCAGGGCTTAATTGCAGCATGTGAGCTCTTAGTTGCTGTGTGTGGGATCTAGTTCCCTGACCAGAGATCGAACCTGGGTCCCCTGCATTGGGAGTGCAGTCTCAGCCACAGGACTCCAGGGAAATCCCCACAGGTAGAGACTGAGAACAAACTCTTAGGGGCAAAGACTGCACTTAGCTATTACTCCTCCACACAGGCCATTCAGATCATCACGTTTTGCTCCTGGCTTCATGGAGTGAATAAACAATGTGAGGGATAATACATGAAGAAGAGGAAGCAGGTTGGAGGAAAGAGGATGGTTAGGAAGGCTCCTCGAGGAGGTGACTGGAACAGAGACCTGAGTGAAGAGAGAGGGGAGCCAGGTGGCCATGGAATGAAAGAACATTCCCGGAGGGGAAAGAGCAGACCTAAAAGCCTTGTGGCTGAAACATGCTTGGGTGGTGTGGCCAGAGAGGAGGCTGAGAGCCATGGGTGCTGAGGGGGCCAGGTTAGAGCACTTGGGCAACTGTCTTCACTTTATTCCGGGGCCAAGGAGTCAGTGGGAAGCCACTGAAAGGTGTTGGGGGAAATTTTTAAACAGTCTTGCTTTGGGGAGTTCCCTGGTGGTCTGGTGGTTAGGATCCCAGGCTTTCATTGCTGTGGCTTATTTCAATCCCTGGTCGGGAAACTGAGATCCTGCACGTCATACGGCATGGCCAAAAAAAAAAAAAAATACTTTTATTGACATATAATTCAACTCACCCATTTAAAGTGTATAAGTCAGTGGCTTCAGACCCATTTACAGAGTTGTGCAGCCATCATCACAGTCAATTTGAGAACATTTTCATTATGACAGAAAGACAGCCCACACCCGCTGGTCAGTCTTATTCCCCCACACCCATGGGCAACCAATAGTCTCCTTTCTGTTGCTCTGGATTTGCCTTTTCTGGATGTTTCATATGACTGGAATTGTATACTAGGTGACCTTTCCTGTCTGGCTTCTCTCATCCAGTGTCATATTTCCAAAGTTCATCTGCATAGCACCGTGTGTCAAGGCTCCACTTCTTTTTATGGCTGAGTAATATTCCTCTGTAGGGACGGACTACGTTTTGTTTATCCACTCATGTGCTGGTGAACACCCTGGAAGGTTGGAGCCGAGGTCAGCTCAGTGACATGGTTGAGTGTGTGTTTGGGAAGCTAGGGAGGGGATTGAGGGAACGGTGGTAGGAGAGCCTGGAGGGCAGTTAAGAAGGCTGAGAGGTCGCCCTGATGCGGGGGAAGGAGGCCTAGGGCTGGAGGGTGGGAGAGAAGGAGGGCAGGGTCAGGAAGGCTTCTTGGGAGGGGGCCTTTCAGCAGGTTTTGTCAGGCTAACAGGCAGGCGGGTGGGGGCCACTCACAGGGAAGGAGCTACACGTGTAAATGCCAGCACTTCGTCTGCATCGGGCACATCTCGGCCCAGCGCCCGTGTGCGCGGAGGGCCAGGTACGGGTGGTGGGAAGTGGGGGGCTCTGGCACCCACTCCATGAGGCCGCTGACCAGGGAAGGGAAGAGAGCAAGGCTCTGGCACCTGGGCTGTCGGGGTTTGCCTGCCAGCCCTGCGCCTCACCAGCTTCCTTCTGTGCAGCTCCGTTCTGTCCTCCGAGCCTCAGCCTCCCCATCTGTGAGAGGAGAAAGCTCATCAGGCACCTCCAGATTTGTTTGAGGGCTTCAGAGATCCTGCATGCCCGAGCGCCAGCAGGGCCCCCGAGGCCACGGCAGCTGTTCCGGCATAGGCTGGCAGCGCCTGCCGTAGATGCAGCTTGGGGAGGAGGCTGACGGTGACGTGCCTTTTTTCTTTTCTCTCAGGAATTGACTTTAAAATTAGGACCATAGAGCTCGATGGCAAGAGGATTAAGCTGCAGATATGGTAAGCATTGTGGCCTTCATCAGCCCCTCCACCAGCAAGTGCTTTGAGCTAGAAGCCCCTGGTTCCCCGCCACCCACACCCCCCAACCCCATGCCCCCCGACCATGGCCCTCATCTCTTTGTGCCTAGCCCAAACACTTTGGGCCTTCTTCAGAAGCCCCAGGTGAAGGGACTTCCCCAGTGGTCCAGGGGTTAAGACTGCACTTCCACTGCACGGGGCATGGGCTCGATCCCTGGTCCGGGGACTAAGATCCCACGTGCCCAGAAACATGAATGTTAGTCGCTCAGTCGTGTCTGACTCTTTGCGACCCTATGGACTACTGCCCATGAGGCTTCTCTGTCCATGGAATTCTCCAGGCAAGAATACTGGAGTGGGTTGCCATTCCCTTCTCCAGGGGATCTTCCCGACCCAGGGTTGAACCCAAGTCTCCTGCATTGCAGGCAGATTCTTTACCATCTGAGCCACTAGGGAAGCCCCATATCCCCAGGTATATGGCCAGAAAAAGAAAGGAGGAGCCAACAGAAGCCCCAGGAACGGTGCTCTGCTGGTTGGTGGGGCTTAGAGTCGGTGTCCACCCCCTCTGAGGACATAGCCACCAGACCCAGTTCACATGTGGGCACACACTGTGCTTCAGAGCAGTCCGCTCCCCTTGAGCTCACAGAGAACCCTCGTGGCAGCAGTGAAGGCCACCAAAATAGCAGGATACCTCTGCCCGGCCTCTCCATGAGCCCATCAGCTTGATGAGGGAGGCCTAACATCACTTCCTCTTTTCTCTCCTGGGGACACCCGGGCCTCACTTCCTAACATGCAGACCTGAAACCCCAGAACCGAAAACGAGCTGAGGCCAGGCCCAACAGGGAGATCTGTTTCTGTTCGGCTCACCTGGGACTGACTTCCTGTGCTCCATAAAATCAGAATTTGTGAGTCCCCATCATGGATTGTGGTCTGTAGGCCACCACCCTAGGAAGGCTGGGCTCAGGTGGTCAGATGTAGGAGGGCCTCGGCTTGCAGCCCCATCACTCGCAGGGGAAACGCAAACCCTGAACCACACAGAGAGAGGTCACATTGGGGAGGGCAACTCGGTCCTTCCAGTCCGGGCACGTGCCTGTGTGTGGGATGGGGCCTGTGAGATGGGCTGTGGAGCCCCCTCCCTGCAGCTCTTCTCCCCAGCTCAAGTCTCAGATGCTGAGCGCTGCCCCACCCACCTAGCGGGTCCCCTCAACTTTAGGGGTCTCTACCTCTGAGGCCGACTTCAGAACTGAAATCTGGGTGTGGCCTAACTGATCCTCCTGAGCTCGGGAGGCAGCCAGTCTCTGGCCGCCTCGTAAGTTACAGGCCGTTCAAGTTCCTCTATTTTACAACACGTTGGCTCCCTGCAGCCTCAGGGCCCAAGTTCAAAGGGACACTGCACCAGCAAGCAGAAGCTTTGCTTTCTTTTCCTCCCCTCCTCCTGCTTCTGCTCTTAGCGGTCACAGTGGGGTTAACGACTCTTAAAACTTCTCTAGAACAGTCGTAAAATAACCGATCATAACTGCTAGCGTCACCTGCTGTTGGCGGCCAAAAGTCAGCATGGCCCCAAACCAGGTGTGTCTGTCTGGTCCGGACATGCCGAGCCCTGAGCAGAGGGTGGTGCAGGGTCGCAGGAGGAGCCCTGGGCCCAGAGACAAAAGCTGTGGTCTTGCCCTGGCTCTGCCACTGGCCAGTTGTCACCTTCAAACAGAATACTGAATACCCTCCGTGCCAGAAGCTGGGCTGGGCAGGGGTATGTCTGACCTAGGTGTCGCCACCATACCCACAAGGAAGGCCTTTCCCCTGGGGTCTCCACCAAGAATGGCGAGCAGGGAGCTGCTTCCTGAGCTTCTTGGGGCTCCCCTAACTCAGCCCACCAACGAGGGCTGTGTCCCCCTGCCACCTGCCCAGCCCCTTCCACACACCTGGCCCCAGATTTTCACAGATAATACCACCCAGCCTTGGCTCTTCTGTGGCCCAGAAACCCTGGGGGAAATCCCCAGGAAGACAGGGTATGGAAGAGGAGCCATTCTGGCATATCCCCAGCCAGGAGACGTCAGACAGCTGCCCTGGCCGTGGTTCTTTCTCTAATGATGGGGGCCAGTGCCCCACTGCAGAGTAATGAATCAGGAGATGATGACCCATGAGAAAGCTGGCTGTCCGTCCTGGGTAAATGCCCCTCGTTATCACCGTGACGATTGCTCTTGTTCTGCGTCACCGCTAATATCCCTTCTTCGCCTTCTCATCATTAGGGACACAGCTGGTCAGGAGCGGTTTCGGACGATCACGACGGCCTACTACAGGGGTGCAATGGTATGTATTGGTTTGCGTGGGGTTTGGGGCTTTTTTTTTTTTTTTTCAAGTCAAATGAACATCTCGTCCTTAGACACTGATACCTGGAAGTTTCTGAAGAGCCCATGGTCTGGCTCCTCGGGGGTCCTTGGTCCCAGGTTAGTTTTAGGAAAAGGCTCTGTGCCCCACCTCCACCCCCTCATCCATGGATCCCCTTCCAGCTCCAGAGACAATGCAGGGTTCAAGGAAACTTAATTCCCCAGGAGTGAAGGAAGACACAGGAAGCCGGTTCTTCCAGGTGAGGTCAGGTAACTCGGAGCTGGCATGCCCCAACGCTGAGGAGCGCCCACGTGGCCCGCGTCAGTCTCTGTGGAATTTGCTACCGAAAACTTGAAGATCTTCCAGGAGCTGACTTGCTCTGGGTTGTTGTCTGTTATATCTGTTTCCTGGGCCTGAGGCAGGATGAGGCGACTGGGGGGACTCACTCTTCATCCGTCAAATACTTTCACCAAGCACCTTCTCCAGGCCAGGCCCCAATCAGATGCAGAGGGCAACCTGTCCTGGGCCAGGGTCCTGTCCTCACAATCCGCAAACAGGTCCCACACCTATGAGGAGTGTATACAAAGCAGGGTGCCCAGGGGCTGCGGGGAGTGGGAGGAAGGTCCCCAAGACCTACTCAGCCACCTGGGTCGCTCTCTGAGCACGTTCTCCTTACTTGGAAAGTGGTATAGAGAACAGGAATGTCCCAGGCAGTTGTGAGCACAGATGGCCAGTTCCCCGTTTCCAGCTCCAGCTTTGCCCCATCAGTCAGCTGCTTAGACCTGTTTCCTCCACTAGGCCGAAAGCTCCAAGAGGGCTGGGCTGCCTCTGGGTTCCCAGCACATGCCCAATGCCTGGGACCAAACTGAGGGTGCTAGGAGCTTGGGAAGTGCCGGCAGACAGCAGCAATGAATAGAAGCATTAAGTATTTAGAGCATCCCGCACAGCATCTGAACATAATAGAAACTCAATCATGTGGGGTGCAACCGTAGTGCTCCTCATTAAAATTAATTTACTAATTTTCCCTTCACCTTGCTGTGCTGTGGTACAGCGAGGTCTTGGGGCACTTGGGTCCTGGGGGCGCTTTTGACATGTGGCCTCAGGCAGACCCTGTCCCTCTCTGGGCTGAAATAATACCCCCACCCACCATCCACTTGCCCCATTCGCCAAACCCTTCTCTGCAGCTGGCAGGGGGCCTAGATCTTGACCATAAAGCCCTGAGTGTAAGTGCCATGATCGTCCCCATTTTACAGATGAGGAGCCTGAGGCTCGGCACCATTTCAGGCCCTGCTTAAATTCACACAGAACATAAATGTCTGGGCTGGTAGTGAGTGACTGGCTCTTCCCAGCCCTCATGTCCTCAGCGAGCTCCCGACGAGGCAGGACTGAGCCATCTGTGAGACCCTGTCCAGTCCCAAGGTGACCATGTCCTCCCAGACCTACGCTAACTCATACAGAAGCTGCCAGCTAAGTGTGGCCATTTGAATCTAAATCTGTTAACGCTGGCGACCCAGGCCCTCAGTCCCTCCTGCCGCACTTCCGGTGCCCCAGAGCCTTGTACAGCCAGGGGTGACCGTAAAAGATAGGGCAGGGAATGTTGCCACTGCTGCAGCCCTGTCATCACCTTCTCTTTGTCCTTGTGGCACTAGACCCTTGGGTCCAAAGTTTGGGGAGCATCGGACATCCGGTGTCCAGTTGTAAGCTTGCAGTCAGATCTGGGGCGCTGTGCCCCAACAGGCCAGGAAGATGCTCACTTGGAGCCTTGAGGGGAGCGTCAGGGAGGACCAGAGATAGAGTGATCCTGTGTTTTGGGTTTCCCTGGTGACTTAGCGGTGAAGAATCCACCTGCCAATGTAGGAGACGCAGGTTCAAGCCCTTGGTCGGGAAGATGCCCTGGAGAAGGAAATGGCAACCCACTTCTTACACGAAAGACTTTTACCTTCTGTGGGAATGTAAGCAGGTCTTGCCCGGGAAATCCCATGGACAGAGGAGCCTGGCGGGTTGCAGTCCATGGGGTCGGAAGAGTCACATATGACGGAGCAACAACAGTTGCTTTCCAGGGCCTCCTGTGCCTTCCTGATAGAGTTGTATTCATATCCCCCAGCCCCCTTCCCCGCCAAGCCCCTGCAGGTAAAAATCTGGGACCTTGGAACCTTGCATCCATGGCACCAACCTAGCAGTGGTGGCAGCAGAATCCTAGGCCACCAAGGGGCCAGTCCCTGAATAAACGGGCAGAAAGGCCTCCCAGGCCTGTGGGGTTTCTTGCCACATGGGTAGAGGCCCCAGTGATGCCCGATTCAGAGTGTCCACCCGCCAGTCGTCTTCTCACGCTCACCTTGGCTGGAGCGTGGCACACTTCACAGCCACCAAGAGCTCCTCCAAGCCTTCTGTCCTCAGTCTCCATCTAGTCTCCGCAAGAGACCACTGAGCGAGGGTTGCCAGGTGGCATGTTTGAGAAGTCGTGGCTGTGGCGGGCTATATGGCCACTTAGGTAGCCTCACACTCAGAACGGGGATTGGGCATTGCAGCGGCTTGCTTGCCCTCTCTGTGGTTTTGTCACAGCCTCGCCCTGTGGTTATCTGCCCAGCACACATGGCCCGCGTTCTTACTCTGCAAATTCAGGCAGCCTTAGAGACATCTTGGCCAGCACCAGAGCTTGTGAACAGAGGGTTTAGGCCCCTGGAGCAGGTGGTTGTTGTTTAGGTACTAAGTCGTGTCTGACTCTTTGCAACCCCATGGGCTGTAGCCCACCAGGCTCCTCTGTCCATGGGATTCTCCAGGCAGGAACACTGGAGTGGGTTGCCATTTCCTTCTCCAGGGGATATTCCCGGCCCAGGGATCAAACCCACGCCCCTGCGTTGCGTTGCAGGCAGATTCTGACCCCCCAGGGAAGCGTGTCAGGTGAGGGAATGGAGTGCGCTGGGCCTCGGCAGGACAGCTGGGGCCGTGTGCCTCGGAACCCAGGGGCCGAGCCACACGGGGGCCAGATAGCCTGCTGCAGGCTGGCTCACCACGTGCCCTGTGGGGATGTCCAGGGCCGCAGGGGTCCTGTCACAGGGTGGTCCTGAGCACTCCTTGATCCTGTGGAGGGTCCAGGGAGGTCCTGTCATCAGCTCCATCAGAGCTGGGTTGGAATCGTAAAGGCCACCTCTCTCTGCACTTCAGTTTCCTCTTTTATCAAGTGGGGTATTTGTCCTTCTCGGTGATGGCAGATTGTAGGCTCAAGCAGAGGCGGGTTCACTTTGCAGCTGTTTCAGTACCCATGGACCATCTCCCAGTGGCTCACACGTTGGTTACAGAACCACAGAGGCCTCAGCATTGCCTGCCTCAGGGCTTGAAGCCAGCCCAATAATGGTGGGGTTGCCGGAAGGCACATGGGCATCAGGGTTTGTCCCCCTAGGCTTAGACCCCAGTTGTGTCCTTTACTTTCTTGTGTGTCTGGAGAGAGGGACCTAGCCCCCCTCCCCCCACCGCCACTTGCAGCCTCAGGGTCCCCATTCTCACAGTGGGCACAGTGGGGCACCCAACCCAAGCCTGTGGGTCTCAGGGAGACCCTGTTACAGTGCCCAGCTCATGGTGGGCACTAGATGAGGGGTGATGCTGGGATGAGCAGAGGAGGCAGCCCTGGCTGAGTCTAGGAGACGACTCTGCAGGGTGCGGGGTGAGAGGGTGTGGAAGAGGCCGAGCATCGCCAGGGGTGGCAAGAGGGGGAGCACGGTGGGCATCAGGATCACGGGGCACAGCCTGTAGAGCAGGGGCTGCAGGGGGCGAGATTGGGGGGCCAGCCACTGGGACCTCACTGGCTGCCAAGGCGTGCGGGCTTGTGTTTCTCCCGCCGCAGGGCTCCTCTGTGAGCATGAGGGTAGTAGTGTCCGGCCTTCTGGAGGAAGGGTCACATCGGTGGCCAAGCAACAGGACTAGAGCCGGGGCCACCAGGGAGAGGCTGGTGCCGGAGCTCAGCAGGAGGAAGGGGCCGGAAGGGCGTCCTGTCGGGGCCCCTGCTGCCCGCCTTGCTGGGTCCTCCCGCCGGAGAGAGCTCGCAGCTTGTCCAGAGCCTATGTGTCTGTCTTCCCCTGCTCAGGGCATCATGCTGGTCTACGACATCACCAACGAGAAGTCCTTTGATAACATCCGGAACTGGATTCGGAACATTGAAGAGGTAAGTCTCCAGGAGCGCCCTGGTTTACCCGTGAGATCCCTGAGCACAGAGGCACCTCGAAGTAGCTCGCTAGGAACAAAGAGGGACGGGAATTCACACAGTCAACCCTGGAAACCACCCACGCGTGGCTTTGTCACAGAGCAGCCCCGAGAGGCCGTTCCACCAGCCGGGTTTGTCTGTTTTTTAACCCCGAGATCATGGAAGAAGGAGACCCAGGCTCCGTGAGCATTCTGCTTTCTAAAGAAGGAAGGGTCTCCAAGTGGCGTGACCTTTGTACATGGAGGGTGTGGTGAGGGCGTGTCAGGCCGGACTTTGGGCTGCCACAGAGCGGGCTGTGAGCTGGGAGGAGGGACCCATGCTCAGGCCAACCGTGCTGGCCCCGCAGCAGCCCATGGGAGGAGACCTAGAACCCCAAGGGAAGAGAACCCCAGGCCCCCCTTCCCGCCCCACCAGTCCCAAAACCAGAGTGGTCATCATCCTGCTCTCCAAAGAGCTTGCCCTCACCCCCAAAGCCTCCCCCAGTGACAAACTTGTGGCTTTTGATGACTCACTGGGTGAGGCTTCCGATCTGAGAACTTCATGCACCTGTGAAGCTAGGGCTGAAGGTCCCAGCACGGTCAGCACCTGTGGACAGGTGCTCTGGGCTGAGGACCCCACGTGTGCTGGCAGGAGGGGGCCTCACACCAGTCTCTGGAAGTTCTCCGTTCCGACCAGTGGGCAAGAGAGCCTTCCAGTTAGTAGGACATTTGGGAGCAGCAGAGAGCGTTTTTCTGAAGCCAGATCTAAGCTACAGCAAGAAGAACCTTTTCTTTTTTAAAAAAAAGTGTATTTACTTATTTATCTGAAGTAATAACATTAAACCCGTTCTTTGCGCAAATGAAAAGGCGCACACACTTTTTGAAAAAGAACTATATCTTTGAGAACAGAAAGGTTCTGTTTGCTTTAGTCACCTTTGACCCACCTTATATAAAGATAAGAAACATTATCACTTCATTTATAACACCAAAAGGGAGACCGAGGATCAGAGTGGTGAAAAGCTACACTGTCAGTGGGTGGCAGAGCTGAGATTCAGGCCCTCCTCTGCTTTTCTGATGTCTCTGATTTAAAGCAAGTGGCCATGAAGTCAGCCCACCCTTTTTCCCTCCTTAAGAAACTAGATAGGCTCGATCGTGGGTCTGGATAACTTTCCACTTCCTGTGCTTTGAAACCCTCCTGTAATAGCTTGCACACTGGTGTATCTCTAAGGGCCTCTCATGGCCTAATCCTTCAGGAAGTGAGGCCCACTGTGGGGTGTAGAGGAGAGAGGGAAGAAGGAACCATTTTCAGGCATGAAGTGAAAGTGAAAGTCACTCAGTCATGTCTGACTCTTTGCGACCCCGTGGACTATAGCCTGCCAGGCTCCTCTGTCCGTGGAATTCTCCAGGCCAGAATTCTGGAGTAAGTAGCCGTTCCCTTCTCCAGGGGATCTTCCCAACCCAGGAATCGAACCCGGGTCTCCTGCTTTGCAGGCAGATTCTTTACCAGCTTAGCTACCAGGGCAGCCCTTTCAGGCATGAGGGCAGAGTTACGGAAACGCCCTTAAGGCACAGCACCCAGGGCTGCTGACTGCCAAGGGCTAGGACCACCCCGGGCACAGCCTGTGTCTGGAGCCCAAAACAAGGGAGCTGGCTAGAGCAGCGGCTGACGCCTCCAGCCCAGGAGCCAGGGAAGGAGAGAGGCGAGCAGGGGTCAGGACCCCAACCTCACTTGCCTCCCATAGGCCAGACACCGCCAGGAGTCCAAGGACAAGCACGGTAGCCTGGTTGATGCAGCCCATAGAGAAGGCGTCCTTGACCGCCAGAAAGCGTGCACTTGGTCGGGGTGGCAGGCAGAACCCTGCGCTCGGCCCTGGCACTGGCTCTCAGACACGGGCCCCTCAGCCTCTCTGAGCTCCAGCTTGCCCTGTGTTCAGGGTGTGTCTAGCCGTCCGGGTCACGCTGCTCTGACCTTGGGCGCGGGTTGGCAGCGGGCCTACAGTCCAGTCTGCCTTACCCCTCCCCTTCCCCCCCTCGCCCCGCCCCTCCCCAGCACGCCTCTGCAGATGTCGAAAAGATGATCCTTGGGAACAAGTGCGACGTGAACGACAAGAGACAAGTTTCCAAGGAGCGGGGAGAAAAGGTGGGTGTGGTGACCGGCGTGGGCCTGGCACTGCCAGGTGCCAGGGGGCAGAGGGACCTCAGGGTCTAGAGTCCCCTGCACGGAGGCCAGTCCTGCCCTGCCCCACATGGGCCCCCCGATGGGGTTGGGGGGCAGGCTTAGACGGGGAGAATCCCTCACCATCTTTATGAACAAAGATGACCCACCTTCGCGGGATGCTAGGCCTAGCTAAGGCACACAGTGGAGTCGGATGTCAGTGGGCACGTGCCGTGGGAAGGGAGGGGGGATGCACGTGCCTAGCCAGGCTTCAGCCCAAAGATTGAAAGCAGCGAGGGCTTCCTGGCGCGCCTTGCTGCCCCACCCAGCGTCTCATGGGTCCCCGTGAGGCCAGAGGGGCAGAGACCAGAGCCATGGTTTGAGCCAGGCCCCGCGACCCTCCTGCCAGGGACGCTCACCACCTGCTCTCCGCCGGGGGCTGGAGGGCGTAGGCCCCCTCACTGTTACCCACTTAGCATGCTGTGTGGGGGTCAAGGCACCCAGCAGCTGATGTTCACATGTGTGTCTCCCTCCCTCCCAGCTGGCCCTGGACTATGGAATCAAGTTCATGGAGACAAGCGCAAAGGCCAACATCAACGTGGAGAACGTGAGTCCCGGGCTCGCAGCACCAGCCCCTTTGGGCCAAGGGTCAGATAGCACCCTCCAAGGAGGCTGTCTCAGGGACTGGCCACAGGCTCCCGCGGCCTCTAGACTGATGACCGTGAGGTTCTCCTTGAGCAGCACCACGTGCCAGGCCCCTTGCAAGGCCCAAGCAGTCTGGGGAATCGCCCCCTTGTTCTGACACCAGCAGGGGCCAGTTCCAGCTGGGTACCTGGGACAGGATCTCACTGGCTCTCGGGCCGCCCTGGGGAGCAGGCGCGGTTTTGTGGGTGGGGGACCAAGGCGCAGCAGCGGCCGGCACCCAGGCCCGCCTCCAGATGTGCGCTTTCATTCGCAGCGCCCCCCTATCCAGAGCCGGGGCCCTGCCGAGACTTGGCCCAGGAGGCCTTCCTCTCCGCTCCACCAGCCCTGTAGCTCCCCTGCCTTCTGCTGCATTACGCCACTTCTGAGGTCTTTCCAGAATGGATCTTCCACACCACTCCCGACCTCAGCCACCTACAAGAGGCACAGAAAGCCGTCCCTAGCTGGCCCAGCCAGTGTGTGTCGCCCATCTCTCAGGCCTCACCCATCTCTCTCTGTCCCTGGCCCCCTGGGCCGTGCCCTCCTCCAAGCCTTTACCGTGGTCCTGCCCCCCTTCCCTTTCCTGTTAGGGACAAGCCCGTGCGGCCCCTCCCCCAAGAGGCCTGTGCCATCCCCCAAGCCCTTAGGCCCACCACTTTGGGCATCCCTAGCACCCCGAGACCCTCTCCACAGCAGAACTTGACCACATCAACGTGTCTTCGGTGAGACTCTGTCTCTCCCCAGACCAGGAGTCCCTCAACAAATCGTGCTAAGGCTGATTCATCCCTGTATTAGGCCCGGGGCAGGGCTGGTACCAGAGTGGGGTTTGGAAGTGTTGCCCAGATGAGGGAAGGGAAGAAATAAATGGTCAGGAGACTGGGACCAGCAGCAGCCTGGGGTCAGGTCAGCTCGAGCCTTCACCCATCCTGGGAAGATGAACCTTTGACCCTACCTACCAGGCCTTTGCGGGCAGCGACCCAAAATGAAGCTTGTTTGGCCAGGGACCCAGCCTCCTGTCTTTCTGCCCTGCCTCTGACTGTTAGAAGCAGGGCGGAGCAGGCAGACAGAGCACGGGGGTCGAGGACGAGAGCTCGAGGAGTCAGTGAGCCACTGGCTGCCTTGGGACAAGTCACGTGGCCCCTCCAAGCCTCAGTGTCCTGTCTAACCGGTCAAGGGTGATCCCACCTCCAGGGTCATTGGCTCAGGGGAAGTGGTGGTCTGGGTGAGCGGGGGTATCCCTGCAGCCACAGGAGATAGATGAGGATGGATGGGTGAGCCCCATGCCTGGGTCTCTGTCCTAACACCGTTACCCCCACTGGCTCCACCGTTGAGCCACACGCATCGCTTGGCAGGGGCCAGGAACTAGCCAGCCCCCATCTGCTTCCCACTCCCAGGGTGCTAACTTGTGTGCTTATTCCACAGGCATTTTACACTCTCGCCAGAGACATCAAAGCAAAAATGGATAAAAAATTGGTGAGTGGGTGTCCCTGTTGGAACTGGCCAGCATCGCCACCAGTGGTCAGGGCCCTGCTTCTGAGGGCTGCCCTTAGGAAGCGGGGCCGAATTAGCAGGTGGGGTGGGGGCATCCACCCTGAGCTTGCTCATCAGCTTCATCTTTTTTTTTTTTAGGAATGACATAGTTGTTTCGTTGTTTTTAATTTGTTTATTTTACTGTTTATTTGGCTGCACTGGGTCTTTGTTGCAGAGTCGGGGGCTACTCTAAATGATGATGCGCTGGCTTCTCATTACAGTCGGGGGCTTCTCTTGTTGTGGATCACGGGCTCTAGGCTCGAGGGCTTCCGTAGTTGCAACGAGCGGGCTCGGTAGTGGTGCATGGGCTTCGTTGCTCCACAGCATGTGGGATCTTCCCAGATGGAAGATCGAAGCCATGTCCCCTGCGTTGGCGGGCAGGTTTGTATCACTGTGCCACGAGGGAAGTCCATCGTGAGCTTCATCTTTCCTCGGGCCCAGAGCTACTCAGTAGCACCCACTGCTCACTAACCCCACCAGCTGGCTGGGGACACAGGGCCCTTTCCTCCCCTCTCAGGAGCCAAGCATGCAGGAAGATGGAGGGCCTTCTGCAGAAAAACCCGCCAGGCAGGCTTAGAACCACAGTCTACCCAGTAGCAAGGCCCCCAAGCAAGGCTTGTGTCTTGACAGCTGCTGGTTTTCCATCCTGACAAGTCTGACAGGTTGATAGCCTTTTTCCTTCCAGCCTCTGTCTGCAAGTTGTGGCAACCTTCAGTGCATCCCAGGGCTCTGAGGCTTCTAAGAGGTCCTGCCTGAGTCCCTCCTCATAGACCCTTTCACTCATTTCCAGCTTGTTGGTTTACCACACGAGCAGTTTCATAGTCCCAAGCATTCGGCATCACTAGCGCTTTCTTCGTGGAGTCTGAATGCTGAACTGTGTTCTGGGCATGTTTAGCACCTACATGCTGTCGTGAGCCTTGCTCCAGGGCCTCTGTTCCAGGAACCATTCTTTTTCTGCCGAGTGATGCTTCCTGTTGTCTGATACAAGAGCTTGAAGCACTCTCTTTATGACCCATTCTACATCTGGTCATTAATTCTAAGATGCTGTGAATTGAATTGCAGGGCACATGATGGATTGAGTAGCAGCTCTTTAGCCAAAACAGGAAACAGTCTATGTAAGCCAACGTACTTTTAGAAAAATTTTCTTACAGTTGCAATTTTCTTAGAATTCTTTTCTCTTCAATATAACCATAAAATTTTGATTCTCAACCATCGTTCTGACTCACTTGGGCCCACTGGGAGTTACACTGGGCATCATGACAACACTTTATGCTTTTATTTTTTTACTTTGTTGTACGATTATTATTTTTTATTTCGGCTGTGTTGGATCTTTGTTGTGGCACGCAGGCTTTCTCTAGTTTCAGCACGTAGGCGTCTCGTACGAAGCGTGAGCTCTGGAGTACACAGGCTTAGTTGTCCCATGACATGTGGGATCTTAGTTCCCTTACCAGGGATCAAACCCACGTTCCCTGCATGGGAAGGTGGATTCCTAACCGCTGGCCCACCAGGAACCTCCCTGCCTGTGCTTTTCATACAGGCCTGTTGGTTGCCCCCTTCTGAGGCATAGATTATGAGATGCTGATGCTCAGCGATAATCTGTGTAATTTCTTTTTTTTTTTTTTTAACTAAGTTGCAAATCACTAACAGTGAAACTTTGTGCAGTTCTTACTACCTTTGTTTATGTTCAGAGTGGCAGTCCCGGATCATCTCCTGTCGGTCTTTTTATTTTTTTTTTTAATGTAATTGAAATGGGACATTGTATAAGTTGGGCATTGTTATAACATTCAGCAGTTACTGTTGAATAAATTCAGATTTTACCTGAGAACTGGAAGGTGAGAAGAAATTAGTCAAAGAAACAGCACCTGCACCCTTCCAAACATGTCGGGAAAAATAGGATTTCAGATGTCGGCTGGCAGGGGCCAGATCAGAGGCTTCAAATGCTGGGCAGCAGCACTGATGGGTTTTCAGAAGGGCTCGAGTTTGGGGCGTGCCTCACCTGCAGGAGGGCGGAGGGGGAACCGTGGGGAGAGGTGGGAGCCGGAGCCTTGCCACAGGGACAGGGAGGCCGGTGGGTGTGAGTGGCAACGGGACCTGGAACGCAGCACCTCCACATCCCAGGAGGCAGAGCCTTTCGCTGCCCCTCAGCTGCCTCTCTGATAGGAGACGGAGAGGAGGAAAGGATGGGTGACTGGAAAAAAGAAAATGGGGGAGAAGAGCATGAGATGGGTGAACCAGTGGTTGGAAAGATGTTGGAAAGGGGTGGATGGGTGGATGAATGAGTGATGGAAGGAACACCCGGTTAGAAGGAGCGATGGATGGCTAGTGGATGAAAAGCATTCTGTGGGTGTTAGGAGCTTGAGTTGTCAGTTGGAGGTGACAGCTGGAAGGGTTGATGGATGATAAGAGGGGATGGTTGGGGTGGTTGGTTGGAAGGAGATGGATGGAAAGAAGGAAGGGGGTGTATGGATGATGGATGGGAGGGAGTGGGTGGTTGGATGGAAGGGGATGGATGGATGGTTGGATGGAAGGAAGGAAGGAGACGGGTGGACGGTAGGTTGGAAGGTGACAGATGGATACACTGGCTGGTTGATGGAGGGACGTAGAGCTCATGTTGCTTGGCTGTAACCCCAGGAAACCCCTTGTGATTTCAGGAAGGCAACAGCCCCCAGGGGAGCAACCAAGGAGTCAAAATCACCCCAGACCAGCAGAAGAGGAGCAGCTTCTTCCGATGTGTTCTTCTGTGAGGAGTGCCGCCTTACTCTGAGCCTCGCTCGGCCCAGCTGACTGTGCCTGTCCTGAGTGAGCCCCTCACTCAGCCGGGGCCCTCCCCCCTCCAACACCCCCCGCCACGCCGCGGCCACTGGGCCCACGGCCACCAGAACACAATCGAGAAATTGTTTATTTTAGCAACTGCTCTTTTTCAACTCTGGAGATGGAATGAGTGGAAAGAACCTGCTGTCTTTTCCTGCGACGTCCGCTGAATGGTTCCACACCGTGTGTAACTAGAGAGAGAGAGAGAGAGAGATGGAGTCGCAGCGCGGCCGTCAGTAGCAGCCCACGCGGCAGGTCGCCACCTCTGGGCCTCGACAGCCAGAGCCCCACTGGGAAGCCCGTCCACCATCCACGTCCCCCTGCGGCAGAAGCGAGGCCCCCCAGAGGCTGGCGATCACTCCCGGAGCGCCCGGCTCTGCACGCTGAGCGCGATGACCCACGTCAGGCCAGGAAGCACCTGCCCTGCCCATCCGATGCCCACGGTCACCTCTTCTCTCAGTTTCTGGACAAGGGACAGAAACCATTATCCCCACCCCCGCCCCATTCCCCTCATCCCATCTCATTTTAACTGTCAAACCAAAGGGAAGCACAAATTAAGGAAATCCTGAGGAAAGAAGCAGCCTGGCGTGGCCTTTCCTGTTTACAGCCAGGTTTGGCCCCCTGGTCCCGCCGGGCCTCGGGCTCGGCCGGTAGGTTTCTCCCGCAGCCCCCACCTGAGCACCGAGGGGTTACGTGTGTGCCTCGGGGGCCCCACTCAAACACCGTCTCCACTCGGCCCGCCCTCCGCGGGGGTGCCCGCTCCTCCTCCTCCCGTCGTCTCCAAATTGGACGCTCTTTCTAGAGATTTTTATTTTTCCAGATCCATAGTGTCAGGAGGTGATTCCGGCTTCGATTCACAGTGGCAGGCCCAGGTGATCTGTCAGGAGCACGCAGCCTTCCTGTGCCGAGCGCTCAGGGTGGCCTGCGGGGCCCGGCTGCAGAGCAGCTTGGGTGGGTTTTCAACTGCCGTCGTCGCCCACTGCTGTTTCAGCAGCTCAAGTTCCCGGAGAGACGGCAGTCAGGACCAGGTCACCAGGTCGGAGGGGTGTCACCAGGGAGCCTTTCTCTTTCTTCTTTGAATTAAAACCAACATACCAGCAATAGTCTGCTCTCCCCTGGAAATCTCTTTAACCTGCTCTGTTTACGTCGATAAATGCACTTACAGAAAACAAACAAATTAAAGCCCATTTCAAAGCTAACGGATCTTTATGTCCGCATTTTCCGTGTAGGTACACGGATGTGGCCAGACATTGGGTTCACAGGACACCTGCTATTTAAAACGCAGCCCAGGTCAGCAGGGGCCTCGGGTCTGGATGGGATCAAAGTGGAGGCGGCAGGTTAACCCAAGCTGGAGGAGAAGGTAGCCCCAAGCTCTGAGGAGGTGACACAGTTACAAGAAGACTGACTTGGGAAACTAAGCTTTCCAGCACCCCCAGACACGCACGCACATACAGCATAGGGAAACAGGACGCTCGCTGCCAGCATCATGCCCTCTGCTGAACCCACTGGGTCCGCATTGACCCTAGTGTGCCACCACGCTTCTCTTGGTCCTTGCTGACACCTGTTTTGCCAAGCTGAGCACTCCACTGTGAGCCTCCTCCTCCACCTATCAGGAGATCCTGCTTCAGACCCACCACTCAACCAGGGGCTGAGCCTCAGTTCCCTCATCTGCAAAAGGGACATTGTCATGGTCTCCACCTAGCAGGATGGCTCTGAGAAGCCCATGAGAGGGCACATCCCCGGCCAGCTGCTAAGGCCTCTGTTGTCATCTGATTCATGACCATTAGCATTGTTACTCATCTCCCAAGAGAAAAGCTCACCTCTTGTTTTACATCTTGTCTAACAGGGGCGGGTCATCCAGGTTAACAGCTTTGAGCTGTAAAGTATTTGCTCCATAATGCCCCAAGTTTTCACCGGTCGCTCCCAACCAGGTCAGGTGGGATCCTTAAGCTCCTCAGTCCCACCTTGTATCAGCCTCTTGCTCAGAGTCATGATTTTTCCTTGTTTCTAAAGATCTTGATGAGGGGCCAGGTAGAGAATCGGCTTCTCAGCTACCATCTCCCCCCTGTACTGAGACACATGATACCTTGGCTCTTTTTAGGAACAGCTTTTGTTGTTCAGTCACTCAGTTGTGTCCGAGTCTGTGACCCCGTGGACTGTAGTACGCCAGGCTTCCCTGCCCTTCACCATCTCCCGGAGTTTGCTCAAACTCAACGTCCACTGAGTTGGTGATGCCATCCAACCATCTCATCTGCCGTTCCCCTCTGCCTTCAGTCTTTCCCAGCATCAGTGTCTTTCCCAGTAACAGCTCTACTGAGATGTAATTCATACACATAGCATTCACCCACCACAGTGTGCAGTTCAGTAGTTCTGACTAGTCACAACCATCACCACAGTCAGTTTTGGAATGTTTTTATCACCTACTACCCGTCAGCAGTCACTCCCCATTCCTCAGCCCCCAGCAACCACTAATCTGCTTTCTGTCTCTATGGATTTGCCTGTCCTGAACATTTCATATAAATAGAATCGTACACGGTGAGACCTGCATCTGGCTGCTTTCACTCAGCATAGAGTTTTGGGGATCAGTCATGCACTTCACGCCTTTTTACAGCTGGGTAATATCCCGCTATGTGAATGGACCGCATCTTTTCTGCGCTCACCCGTTGACGGATGTGTGGGTTGTCTCCACCTTTTGGATACTTTTGCCTGTCTGCTACGCAAGCCTGCCAAGTTTGTTCCTCTCCCAGGACATTTCCCCTGCTGTCCTCTCTTCTGCCAGCCTCTCCCGCGTGTGGACTTGCATGGCATCAGTCTCCTCGTGGACCATAATGAGCTCCAGCAGGACAAGAACAGAATCTCTTTGGCCTTCTTTACCAGCATCTGGCGTGATGCCCACAGGTGGGACTCGCCAGTGTCTGTGGAATGAACGAATGAATGATAGAATGGAGGCATTGGAGCACAAATGTGAGAACCGTGAAGGCACGTGAAGCCCAGAGTTGACAGAGCCTAGTTGACAGGGCTTCCTCAGCCCTGACGTCCACAGCCCAGTGTGTCCCAGGGCTGAGACTCCCTTGTGGCCACTGCTACCGGGGAGCCACGCCACACGGGGTCCACTGAATGTCACACCAGCTGAGGCCTCCAGTGAGGATCCCAGATCCTAGAGTAAGGGGCTGACTTAAGCGGGTGGACAGGACTTTTTAGAGCCCCCCGCCCTACTGTCTCCCTGCTGGTGCCCTTCTGGAATGTTCCTCTGAGGGCCATGTGTCTATTCACAGGTTCAAAGACTGGTCACCAAGAGGTGGGGGTGATCCTGTTGTGACAGCCTCAGGGGAGGACTTGGCCTGTGAAAGAACACATCCCCCACGCAGTCAGCATCATCAGGGTGGCGCCCTTCGTGGTGGGGCCTCAGGGAGGTGGCCTGGAGACTGAAAAACCTCGTTTCTCGAGACTGAGCTTCATGTAAATGAGGTCCCTGATAGTCAGACTTTGTGTGACAAAGGTCTGTTGGTCGATTCTGTCCCTCCCCAACAGCACTGCTCCTCTCCCCAAGGCTGGGAGCGCATCCACCGGGCCGGGGAAGGCATAGAGGATCCTAGAGATGAAGTGGGGAGGCCAAGCTCGCCTCTCCCTCCGCCAGGAACAGAGGCTGAAGAGTCCCCGTGTTCCTCTTGGTTGAACGCCGTGCTGCGTGCTGCCAGGTTGTCTCAGCTTCTCATCATGTGGCTAGGGAGGGCTGACCCTGTGCCCACTTCACAGATGCAGAAACCGAAAGGGAGTCTGAGTGACTCACGCAAAGCCACTCAGTGAGTGAGTGAGTGAGCGCACCCCCTGTTCGAGCATGATGGGCTCCAGGACCAGCACCCCCAACCCCCGTCACAACCCCTGGTGCGAGGGGCCAGCGGAGGGCTGGAGCAATCCCCCTGGAGCCTTCAGTTGGAGGTGGGGGTTGCGGGGAGGCAGCTATCTAGACCAGCTGTACCAGGGCGATAGGTCGCAGGGAGGCCGCAGCTCAGCCGCAGGGATCTGGGCCGTTTCTGTCTGAGAAGGTCGGAGGAAGTGGTTTTGCCGGGGAGGGGTGAGGCGGCCAGCACACATGGAGCTGGCTGACCCGTTAGCCGGGTTCCCACCCTCGGGGCCCCCAGTGTGTGTGGGATGCCCTCAAAATGTCTTAGTTCTGTTTGTGTTTTTTAATCAGAAAAAAAAAATGGGTACAATAATAATGAAGGTATAAAACGTATCCAGCCTGGGCTGCTTTGGTCTTGCTGTCAAGGCAGGCATACAGTAGAATGTTACATGGGTGCTTTGCTTGCTGCTTACAGAGGAAGGTAATGGAGCCCTGCTTACAGTGAGGCCTTTGCCTGTTCAGGCTCAGTCCTGCTGCCTCAGGCCCTTGGCTTCTGCTGTTCTCACCCCGCCCTCACCCAGAGCATTCTTTCCACACAACAGTCCCCCAGTCGACTCCAACCTGCCCCTCCCTAGCCCTTCCTCCAGATCAGTTTGGCCTCCTCTGGGGGTTCTTGCAACACCAGCTCCCCCTTCCTAATAGGCTGTCCACTTTAAAACGACGACATGAATCATTTCTCACTCCTCGTCATTGCTTGCCAGGTTATCAGTGCTGGGAGGGCAGGGCCTATGCCTGTCTTGGGGTCACCTCTGTGTCCTCTGAGGATCTAGCACACAATAGGTGTTCAGTAAAAACCTGTCAAGGTCTGGGCTTCCCTGGTGGCACAGTGGATAGGAATCTGCCTGCCACTGCAGGGGACACGGGTTCGATCCCTGGTCTGGGAAGATCCCACATGCTGAGAACCCGCGAGGCCCGAGAGCTACAACTACCAAGCCCATGCACTGCAGCTGTGGAAGCCTGCACGCCCTGGAGCCCATGCTCTGCAACAGGAGAAGCCGAAATGAAGAGCAGCCCCAGCTCACCGCCACTGGAGAAAATCCATGGGCAGCAACAAAGACCCAGCCAAAAAAATAGTAAAAAAGGGAAAAAGACTTGTCAAGGTCTGGATGGAAGAAGGGTGTCCATCCACCTGCACACAGTGCAGCGGCTCAGCTGGCCCCGCAGACGGGGGCCCGAAGGTGGGGGTGGGGCCAGTTGGTGTCCTAGTCCCCGCCCAGGGCTCACCTACTTAAGGAAACAGGAACCACTTGGGGCAGAGTGCCCCGCCCTGCTGACGTGCAGACCCTAAACCGAAACCCAAGGCTCCTGTAGTTGACGAGGCACAGCCAGAGTGAGGGCCTTGGGCCCCGCAGGGTCTCCCAGGTACGTGCCTATTTCTGTGCCCACCCCGTGCTAGGTGAGACACACATGGGAACCAGGCTGGACCAGAAGGAGAGCCAGAGCTGGCGGGGTCCAGAGAGGCAGGACGAACCTTCTGGGGGCACTGGTAGGTGACCATTGGAAAATAGAGCTGGAATTTGGAAAAGAGCATCCCTGACAGGGGCACAGCCGGGGCAGAGACATGGAGAGGAGAGAGAGAGAGCTTGGTCAGTGGGAGCAGAGGAAGGATGTAGGCGATGAGGAGGTGGGGGAGGCTCCGAAGCCGTGGTCAGGAGCTGAAAACTTAGTATGACTTCACTCATCACCCTGCACCCTCCCTTGTGCCACCCTCTCAGTGCCAGGTGATGCTGGGCACCCAGAAAATTCCCAAAGAACCTAGCCCTGGACCCGATCCCCAAGAGCTCCTAATATGGGAGAGACAGAGCCAGACACAGATGTTCTAAGAGGCAAGGCTAAGCCAGAGGCGGGAATGATAGGAAAGATGGAAGACAGAGATGAATGCCAGGGCTTTGTCCTGGAGAAGAGGCAAGAAAGCTGCCTGGAGGAGGGATATTCTTGCTGGATCTTGAAGGATAAGTAAGAGTTCTCCCAGGTAGCAAAAAGAACAAGCCTGTGAATATTTCCTCATTCTAGGTCACTACTGAATTCATGAATATTCATTATATGCATACATGCTGACCTCTGTGCTAACTCGGGCAATTACCATCATTAGCCTCAAATGGCAGATGACAATTCAGGCACAGGGAGGTTAAGTGAGATGCTCAAGATCACACAGCCAAGTAGGAGAGCTGCGGTCTGAACCCAGGTGGTCTGGCTCTGATCGGGCTCAGTTGATTTATCACCCTGCTTTATTAAACATTTCTTAATAGATTTGTTTAATTTCACTCACTACAGAGTTTCTTTGGGTTCTTCCCCAGAGGGTGTGCTTGGCATCTGTCTTCTGGCAAGAGAAAGTCAATATTGACTGGGTTGATAAACACACCCTCCCTGTAGAAACAGCTTGGTAACAAAGACCTTCTGAGATACTGAAAAATCAGACCAGTGGGGGATGGGGGAGGGTTGAGCTCTGGCGTGGGCACAGAATTAAGGGTAAGAGTGAAGGGTCATGTGTGGACAACCAAGCAGGGCACAACCCTTTGGCTGGTTTTTCACTGAGTTAATACCATTTTGCGAATTGCTGGTGTTTTCTTTCTCTGTTTTCCAGCTCTGTGTCATTGCCTCATGAAGTCCATTGGTACCTGAGCTTAAAACTGTTGAGAACGTGTGTGAACTAATCATGCAGTTGTCAAGTTACGGCTGTGCCATCTGTGGCCACCACCCTTGGTGACAACAGTGGCGGAAGCAGCTGTTTGGGGCCACATCTCTGTAGTGTTTAAAGAAACCATGGCAACATTTTATGACACCCACTGTGTACCTGCTATTTCATTCATTCACTTATTATTTTGCCATCTCCACATCCCTCCTGGGAAAGAGATGGTTACTAAATTTAATCTTTACATAAATTTGGACTTCCCTGGTGGCTCAGATGGTAAAGAATCTGCCTGCAATGCAGGAGGCCTGGGTTCGATCCCTGGGTCGGGAAGATCCCCTGGAGAATGGACTGGCTACTTGCTGCAGTATTCTTGCCTGGAATACTGAATTCCATCCAATTGCTGAATTCCATCCGACTCCATGAGACAGAGGAGCTACCGTCCATGGAGTCGCAAAGAGCCAGACATGTCTGAGTGACACAAGCTTGGTTCTTAAACTTAAATGGTGGTGGTTTAGTTGCTCAGTCGTGTCTGACTCTTTGCAACCCCATGGACTGTAGCCCACCAGGCTCCTCTGTCCATGGGATTTTTCTAGGCAAGAATACTGGAGTGGGTTGCCATTTCCTTCTCCAGGGGATCTACCCTATCCAGGGATTGAACCCGGGTCTCCATGCATTGCAGGTGGATTCTTTACCAACTGAGCCACCAGGGAAGCTCTAAACTTCAGTACATGTATGTATAAAAGGGGCTTTCTAATATTTGTAGTAATGGTACACATAATAAGAATAAAAGGAAAAGGAAGAATCCTTGGGAGGGGGTTTTGGGGGATGAGTCAGTGAATGAATGTGCTTTAAGTGCCAACACATAGTAGGTGCTCAAGAAACAAGTCGATTTCAATCCTGTTGCTCTGTCCAACCTGGAGGACTTCTCAAAGAAGGAGGCACCATGAACTGCATGAATGAAGCGAAGGTGGGAAGTGGACCACACATGACTCTCTTTCCTCCTTCCCATCGCCAGGTCAGCCCTCACCCCTGGAAGCCATGACTGAGCCCAGAAGGCTGCCCCCACCACTGCCTCCACGACTGGACTGGTTCGTGCAGACACAGGTGGACCAGCTGACCTGTGAAGGGGTCCCTGAGTGGTTCCACGGTGCCATCTCAAGAGAGTAAGGACACAGCCACGCCTTCCACCCTGCCCGTCACCTTCTTTCCTGGTCTACCCCACCCTAGGCAGGTTTTGACTTTAGGAGCCTGGGCTCAGCTGCGCTACATGAGTTAAGAGAGTTAAATTCTGCCTCCTCCATGGACTCACTATGAGACCTTGGGCAAGTTACTGGACCTCAGCTCTCTCTATACACGTGGCCACCAGAGCAGTCCTGCCAGGGATCTGACAGGCCCCTTCCCCTCACCTCGCTCAGGCAGGGCTGCAACCTCACAGAGTCAGTGATGGTGAAATGCAGCTTCAGAATCTTTCTTAACACAGTGCCCCCCGGCAGCTGCTCTCAGTCCATTAGGGTTTAGCCAGAATGCACTTTCTACACCCGACTGAGCTCCTAGGACACGAACAAATCCACCTAGTCACCCCCAGGGGCTAACTCTAAATAAACAGCGAAAAGAACATTTATTGCCACATTCTAAATGCAGGAAGTTGAGGAAACCTTGTGAAAGCCACAGAAAGGAGGAATTGGGTATGGTTTCTAAGTTCTGCGGTGCACAGCAGAAGCATAATGTAAGCCATACACTGTAATTTTATGTCATTTTAGTAGCTTTATTAAAAGAGGTGAAAGAAGTAGAATTAACGTTAATCATATTTTTTTATTTAAACCAGTATATTCAACATGTAATTAGCCCTACGTCCTTATAATCTGGCATGTATTATATGCTTTTAGTATATCTCGATTCCTACCAGCCATACTTCAAGTGCTCAGCAGCCACACGTGGCCAGTGGCCTCTGTAGCAGATGTTAGTTACTCAGTCATGTCCGACTCTTTGTGACCCCATGGACTGGAGCCCACCAGGCTCCTCTGTCCGTGGAATTCTCCAGGCAAGAATACTAGAGGGGGTTTCCATTTCCTTTTCCACTGTAGTAGATAGCTCAGGTCCAAAATCCCCCTTCTGTCTCCTAGAAGGCTACCTCTCACTAGGTGTGAACCCAGGATAATAGTAATAATAACAGTGAGGACCTTGTGTGTTCCTACCAGCTGGCAGTTCCCATATTCACACCATGTGCATTTCTCCTGTCCTCCCATGGGCCCTGGGAGCTAGGGTTTACTTTCCCCTTAAGGAAGCTGACGGTCAGAAAGGGACTGACCCTCCCCAGGGGTCACACAGCTAATGAAAAACAAATGCATTTCAAACCAAATGCATCTGGGCACTTCCCTGGTGGTCCCATGGCTAAGACTCCGCACTCCCAAAGCAGGAGGCCCAGGTTCAATCTCTGGTCAGGGAACTAGATTCCACAAGCCTCAACTAAAGGGTTCTCAGGTCACAACAAAGACGGAAGATCCCGCGTGCTGCAACTGAGACTGGCGCAGCCAGATAAATCTACAAAAATGTTTCTTAAATTTTTTAAAATCAAAAGCATTTGAGAATAGCTCCTGTTTTATTACCTGTGACACCTTGAGCCACCCAAAGCTGTCTTTGATTTGCCTTCCAGTTGTTGGGAAGGCAAGCAGGGGCTGTGAGAGATGGTTAAGGTCATCAGAGACTTCCTACCACCTCTGGGAGAACATCCTTGTCTCTGAATATCCCAGGGTCTGAAACAACCAAGAAAAGAAGTGATTTTAAGCTGTTTGTTCACTTAGAAAATGGAACACCATATGTAAACTAGGTGACCAGTACAAGTTTGATGGATGAAGCAGGGCACGCTAAGCTGTTGCTGTGTGACAACCTAGAGGGAGAGGGTGCGGAGGCAGGGAGGGGCAGTATTCAGGATGGGGACACGTGTATATCTATGGCCGGTTCATGTTGACGTACGGCAGAAACATCACAATACTGTGAAGTAATTATCCTCCAATGGACAGAGGAGCCTGGTGGGCTACCGTCCATGGCGTCGCAGAGTCGGACACAACTGAGCAACTAAACCACCACAATTATCCTCCAGTTAAAATAAATAAAATTTTTTTAAAAAAAAAGAAAAGAAAAGCACAGACCGCTGTGGCTCGGGGGGTGGGGGGAGGAGTGTGCCGCTACTGGATGACTGGTATACCAGACGTCTGACCAGTATGTTTCTCCATCTTTTTCCTGTATTTGCCCTCCAGGGATGCTGAGAACTTGCTGGAGTCACAGCCCCCGGGATCCTTCCTCCTCAGGGTCAGTCACAGTCACGTGGGCTACACACTCTCTTACAAGTAAGGCCTGAGGTAGTGGCTGGGGCAAGGGGGACTCTGGGGCCTACTTGGAGGGGGCATGGGTGCTTCATACCATAGCTTCTCAGTGAGCAATCGCGATGAGGGTCTGGTAGAATCTAACTGAAGAGTGTGCGGCTGCAGGTGTGGCTGTAGCCAGCAGACTTGGGCTTGGTGGTAACTGAGACTATGTGATAACAGGGATTGCGTGAGACCCAAGAGGAGCTATTGCCTTTTCTCTAACTCCCTCTCCCCAGCCATTTACATGGCAATTCCCTGGACTTCCCCGTGACTCCATGGTAAAGAATCCGCCTGCCAGTGCAATAGATGCAAGAGACACAGTCTCGATCCCTGGTCTGGGAAGATCCCATATGCCGTGGAGCAGCTAAGCCCGTGTGCCACAGCTATGCTGTAGAGCCCAGGAGCTGCAACTACTGAGCCCTGTAACTCCTGAAGCCCAAGCTCGAGAGCCCGCGCTGTGCAATGAGAGACGCCACGGCAACAAGAAGCCCGGGAACCAAAAATAGAGAGCAGCCCCCGGTCGCTGCAACTAGAGAAAAGCCTGCCCAGTATAGAAGACCCAGCACAGGCAAAAATAAAATTATTAAATAAGTTAACTTAGAAATAAAACAAATAAATGGTAACTCCCTGACCTCCTTGGGGACATGTTACAGAAAACCAGGGCAGCTCAGCTCCCTAAGTTTTCAACACCTGATCCGGCATCTCAGTTAGAGGAGTTAGTAGCACAAACTACTTTTCAAAAGGATTCCAGGCCAAAGGAATTTTTTAAATGGTCCTATTACAGAGTTACCCACAGAGGGAAAAGCTTACACCTTCAGTCACTTAGGCAGCCCAAGGCTGCCACGTAACATGCTGTGTGATCTTGGACAAGTTACTCACTCTTTCTGTGCCTCCTTCCAAGTCCTCACCGCTAACATAAAAATGCTAAAGTTAATTCAGAGTCTTGATGTGAGGACTAAACGAGACATAACAAGCACATGCTTGCATTCATGCTAAGTCACTCTAATTGTGTCCGACTCTTTGCAACCCTATGGACCATAGCCTGCCGGGCTCCTCTGTCCATGGAATTTTTCAGACAAGAATACTGGAGTGGTTTTCCATGCCCTCCTCTAGGAAGATCTCCTCTAGATCTTCCTGACCCAGGGATTGAACCCGTGTCTCTTATGTCTCCTGCATTGGCAGGCGGGTTCTTTACCACTAGCACCACCTGGGAAGCCCAGTAAGCACACAGTGGCCAACCAAGTAAATGCATTCATTCATTAATAATGAAACATTTATTGAGTACCTATACCAATTTTCATTGTCATTTCTATTGATCAATTACCCTTGCCAGGCATGGAGCTAAGCTTTTACCTGCAGTAGATTTTTCCACCTTCACAAGAAGGCCTGAGTAGCCTCCCATTATAAAGGGGGAAACTGAGGCACAGTACAGTCACCTGCCACGTGTCACATGGCTAATGAGTGGAGGAGCTTACAAGGGAATCTAGGCAGTGGGCTACAGCCATGATGCTCCCAGCTCAAGAGCTGGGAGTGGAGCGGGGAGGAGGGGCTGGGTTGGGAACCATATGATGGAGAATGGGATAGCCTAGCTCCAGCCGTGTCCCCACAGAGCTCAGAACTGCTGCCACCACTTCATGGTGAAACTGCTGGATGACGGGAGCTTCATGATCCCTGGGGAAGAGAGGGTCCATGACTCTCTAGATGCTTTGGTCACCTTCTATCAGCAGAAGCCGCTGCGGCCACACGGGGACCTGCTGATGCAGCCCTGCCCACAGGTGAGGATTGGGACCCCCCCAAGGGCCAGGCCCCCCAAACTCTTGCTCCCGCATGCCCCCTCTGCCTCTTGAGATCCCATCATTCTTGCAGTTCCTGTTCCCCTGGGGCCCCGCCCCTCCTGGTCCTTGTTCCCTGGGTCCCCAGGCTGTTTTTTTTTTTACAGGGATTCATGTACCAGGTATAACCTTGGCTGACCTACCCAAATAGCATATTTCCTTATAAGCCTCAGTGGGTGGGGCCTAGCCCTGAGAAGCTGCTGTGAGAGGGATATATCTCCTTATAAGGATTGATGGGCATGGCCTAGGCCCCCAGAAGCTGGCTGTGAGTGTGTCATAGTCCTTATAAGGCCCAGAGGGCAAGCCTAGCCCTCAGTCATTGCTGTGGGAAGTTTTATGGGTGGGACAGGACCCCAGCCCATCCCTGTCCCCTTCCTTGGAACTGAGCTATAGGTCCCCTCTGCCCTGCAGAAGGATCCAGTAAACGCGGATTATGAAGATCTCTTCCTTTACTCCAATGCCCTGGCAGAGGAAGCCTCCAGCTCTGCTCTTGGCTTCAGCGAACATCAGATTCCCTCCTCTTATCCCATGGCCCCGCTCAAGGAGGTATGTGACACAAAGATGGCATCTCCGATCTGGAAAGTGGGAGGTGGGGTGGCAGGATGCAGGGGCAGAGGTGACCCACAGCTGCCGGAGGAGAGTTTCTAGAATGAAGATTAGATCCTGCTGTTATTCAAGTCCCTAAGTTGTGTCTGAGGGTGGAGCTTGCCAATGACTTGGAGGTGGAGGGTCAGCAGGGAAGAAGGTCATCATCCTGGTTTGAATCCCCATGCCTGCATGCATGCTCAGTCACTTCTGTCGTGTTTGACTCTTTATGACCCTATGGACTGTAGCCCTCGCGGCTCCTCAGTCCATGGGATTCTCCAGGCAATACTGGAGTGGGTAGTCATTTCCTTCTCTGCCTTCTGCATGGCCCATGAGCTAAGTGCAACTTCTGTGTTTTTGAATGTTTGAAAGAAATCAAAAGAAAAATAGTATTTCATGAACTGTGAAAATCAGGTGAAACCCACATTTCTGTGTCCGTATTTTGGGAACACGGACATGCTGGCTCACTGACTATAATCTCTGGCTGCTTCCCACGATAGCAGAGCTGAGTAATGAAGCACAGACTACTGGACTCTCAAAGCTGAAAACACTGGCTCTCTGAACCTTTATGGGAAAAGTCTGATGCACGCTGGGGGAGATAGTGAAGCCCTGTACTGAGACAGGAAGGATGGGGTGTGGGATCAAGTTTAGGGGGGTCTCTTGGGATCTTTCTCCATCCCGGGGCGTCTGGGTGGGACCTGGGTCCCAATTTCTGGGGGAGATTCAGCGCTCTGGTGGGTGAGGTGGCCCCAGGTCTCACCCGTTCTCCATTTCAGGGCTCTGCAAAGCCAGGCCTGCTCCATCGGTCAAAGGAAAGGAAGCTGTCACCAAGGCTGGAAGGTGCATCCATGGAGGGTCCCCTCGAGGAGGCCTGTCAGAAACTCTGGAGGAATCTCAGGATGCTCCCCAAGATGGGCAGGCAGGTCCAGCAGCAGCTGAAATCCCACCTGGGGGCTTTGAGCTCATCGTCAGTGACTGGTGGCTCAGAAACTGGGACAGGTGACACAGCCTGGGAAAATAACGTCGACAAGGACCCCTTTGTGGCCACATCCCTCGCAAGCCCCCCACAGCCCCAAGCTCCAAGAAACAGACAGAGCCCCTCCAGGAAAACCTCAAGGTCGGTCAGCTGGAGCGAGGCAACCTCGAAGGTCAGGGACTGGCACCAGACAGTGGTGAGGTTCCTGTCCTTACAGGCGTCCAAACCAGGCCCAGCAGACTTGAAAGAACCCCAGGACTCTCTCCCTGAGGAGTACCACCCCCCACCACCCTTCGCCCCTGGGTACTGCTAGGTTTGCCCTGGCTCTGGGACCCTCACTGCTGGGGGCTGTTCACGCCTGGGCCTCTTGCTTTCTGCCGCAACCCACTAGCCCTCAGGGACCTGAGAAATGTAATAAAACATTGCTTGGGTCTGGTCCTATGATTGCCAGTGGGGTGACCTGGTCATTTTAATGATAATAATGAGGACTTCCCTGATGGTCCAGTGGTTAAGACTGCACACTTCCACTGCAGGGGGCACAGGTTCAATCCCTGGTTGGGGCACTAAGATCCCACCTGCCATGTGGCACAATCAAAAAATAATAGTAATAATAACAATCAGTTGTAGCAATGGGGCTAGGACACCTACTGTGCGCCAGGCCTCACACTAGACCCTCCACATTCGTTATTTCTTCCACGCCTCTCAGCAGACCCAGGGGCTTCCCTGGTGGCTCAAATGGTCAAGAATCTGCCTGCATGCAGGAGACCTAGGTTCAATCTCTGGGTCAGGAAGATCCCTTGGAGAAGGGCATGGCAGCCCACTCCAGTATTCTTGCCCGGAGAATCCCATGGACCGAAGAGCCTGACAGGGACCAATACTTTCACTTTTTTTCACCTTCTGTGTAGGTCCACCAGGCAGGCTCATTCTGCATATTTTAAAGAAGAGGCAGGGGACTTCCCTGGCAGTCCAGTGGTTAGGATTCTGCTCTCTCACTGCCAAGGGCCCAGGTTTGATCCCTGGTCGGGGAACTAAGATCCCACAAACCTCGAGGTGCAACCAAAAAAAAAAATTAAATTAAATTTAGAAAATAAAGAAGAAGACAGGTTCAGAGAGGAGAAGAGGTATGGCCAAAGTCACACGCACGGCTGGGGTGTCAGCACCAGGACCTGAAGCCAGGCTTTTGAACTCTTCCTCCACACCCCTGCACCTGGGCACAGCTGTTCATGCCTTCCCCCTGGGTTTTTGTGCAAATGGAGGAGATGAGACTCAAGGAAAGGTGGGCACAGTACCATTCCTGACATCAGCGGCAGCTTTAGGAGAAGCATAAGAGGCCCTTTGCTTTAAGAAGGGAGAGGCAGCCCAGGGCTGTGGTTGGGAGTGGGCTCAGGAGGAAATCTTGGGTTGTGGGGCTGTGTGACCTTTGGTGCGTCGCTAGACCTCTCTGGGCCTGTTTCCTCATCCAGAAAACGAGAAGAGCAATCCCCCTTTTCTCAGGATGAACCAGCAGAATGCGAATAAAACCTAGGCTTTGGCGCACAGTTGGTGCTTAATAAATGGGGATTAGGATGGGAGGGGGCACCCTAGAATTATGCACAGTGGAGGTGTCTGGGAAGGTCCCTGGAGTCTGGTTTCAGTCACAAGAATGATTACTCCTTGGATGGATCAGAGCCATGGAATGGGCCTCCAAGATGACTCTAGGTGGAGTAGAGTGCTGTGCTGTGCTGTGCTTAGTCGCTCAGTTGTATCCAACTCTTTGCGACCCCGTGGACTGTAGCCCACCAATCTCCTCTGTCCATGGGGATTCTCCAGGCAAGAATGCTAGTGGGTTGCTATGCCCTCCTCCAGGGGGATCATCCCACCCCAGGGACTGAACCCAGGTCTCCCACATTGCAGGCGGATTCTTTACTGTCTGAGCCACCAGGGAAGCCCAAGAATACTGGAGTGGGCAGCCCATCCCTTCTCCAGGGGATCTTCCTGACTCAGGAATCGAACCAGAGTCTCCTGCATTACTGATGGATTCTTTACCAGCTGAGCTACCAGGGAAGCCCAAGTGGGATAGTGTGTGGCTTCCCAAATCTGCAAGGTGTAGAGGTTTGGGATCTGCAGTGAGGCGGGCCTGGGCTCAAGTCTGCCCCTGCAAATGACTTCAGGTGTGGCCTCGGGCAAGTCACTCCCCTGTCTCCGAAGGAAGTGGGAGTGCTTCTCTGCCAGCCCTGCTGGGATGTCACAGCAATGCGATGGCAGAATGGCAGGTGCTTTGTGACTATAAAGCACTGTGCCAGCCTCAGGGAGTGACATTCCCGCCCAGAGGCCTCCTCTGGCAGTTCTGATGAGTCGACGAGGAGGTGAAGCTTTAGTCTCCTTGAGAAATTCAGGGATTGAGGGGGGAAAGGGGGACTTGAGTCATGTTCCACCCCTGGGGATGCCCTGGGGCGGGACAGCAGGGGCCTCATCTCCTCTGCCCACCAGGTGAGTCACTTCCAGCCCTCACAGCGGAGAGATGTCCAGAGTCAGCCCTTTCCTTGTACAAATGGGAAGATGATGGCCCACAGAGCGTGCAGCCAAGCCAGAATCACACAGTGAGGACAGAGGTGTGATCCCAGGCTGTCCCCCTCTGATCTCCCCGGTTTAGGCGGGAAACACATTTTTTCCAGGCAGCTGTGACTCAGTGACATGTGTTTATTCCCACAGCCCAGGGAAAGCAGATTTCACAGCAGGATGAGGGGTCACTCCAGCGTCCTCTGGCCCAGCTGCTCCTCCGTGGTGCCCTCAGATGCGGATGTGGAAGGTGCTGGGTGCAAAGAGGAAGGAGTCTGTCAGCAGGCAGAGAGCAGCCTCCCTTCATCCGCCTCCCCAACACTCCCACCGCGAGTCCCCAAGGCAGGCAAGGAGCCATGGCGGGGGTGCAGGGGGGAGATGGCCCCTTCAATAAACCCTAGGCCATGGTCTTCCTGGCCCCTACAGGGGTTAAGAGCACATCATTTTGGATCAGTGATTACATCCTGGCTCTGCCCCAGACTCTAAGGCTACCTCTCTGGGCCTCAGTTTATTTCCCTATAAAATGAGGATAATGGCAACCTCCTAAAAAGGACTCATTACCTACCAGGTGAGTGCAGCAGTCATTGTCCCTGCCATAGTTTGACCTCAGGCCAAACTACAGGGAGGGAACACAGCCCCACCCATCAGCAGAAAATTGGATTAAAGAGTTATTGAGTGTGGCCCCGCCCACCAGAGCAAGACCTAGTTTTCCCCACAGCCAGTCCCTCCCACTAGGAAGTTTCCACAAACCTCATCCTCATCCATCAGAGGGCAGACAGAATGAAAACCACAATGACAGAAAGCTAACCAAACTGATCACATGGGTCACAGCCTTGTCCAACTCAATGAAACTATGAGCCATGCCCCGTGTAGGGCCACCCCAGATAGGTGGGTCATGGTGGAGAGTTTTGACAAAATGAGGTCCACCGAACAAGGGAATGGCAAACCACTTCAGCATTCTCGCCTTGAGAACCCCATGAACAGTATGAAAAGGCAAAAAGATAGGACACTGAAAGATGAACTCCCCAGGTCGGTAGGTGCCCAATGTGCTACTGGAAGAGAGTGGAGAAATAGCTCCAGAAAGAATGAAGGGACGGAGCCAAAGCGGTAACAATGCCCAGTCTGGAGGTGAAAGTCAGATGCTGTAACGAACAATATTGGAAAGGAACATGGACTGTTAGATCCACGTGTGCTGTGCTGGGCTTAGTCGCTCAGTCGTGGCCGATTCTTTGCAACCCCACGGACTGTAGCCACCAGTCCATGGGGATTCTCCAGGCCGGAATACTGGAGTGGGTTGTCATCCCTCCTCCAGGGGATCTTCCCAACCCAGGGATCGAACCCAGGTCTCCTGCACTGCAGATGGATTCTTTACCATCTGAGACACCAGGAAAGCCCATTAATCAAGTTGAAAGTGGTCAAACAGGAGATGGCAAGAGTGAACACTGACATTTGAGAAATCAGTGAACTAAGATGGATGGGAATGGGAGAATTTAATTCCGATGACCATTATATCTATCACTGTGTGCAAGAATCCCTCAAAAAAAAAAAAAAGGAGCACTCCTCATGGTCACAGCAATGCGATGGCAGAATGGCAGGTGCTTCGTGACTATAAAGCACTGTGCCAGCCTCAGGGAGTGACATTCCCGCCCAGAGGCCTCCTCTGGCAGTTCTGATGAATCAATGAGGAGGTGAAGCTTTAGTCTCCTTGAGAAATTCAGGGATTGAGGGGGGAAAGGGGGACTTGAGTCATGTTCCACCCCTGGGGTTGCCCTGGGTGTCCAAAAGGCAGTACTTGGATGCAATCTCAAAAATGACAGAATGATCTCAGTTTGCTTCCAAGGCAAACCATTCAACATCACAGTAATCCAAGCCTATGCCCCAAGTATGCCCCAATGTCACAGTAATCCAAGCCTGAAGAAGCTGAAGTTGAACAGTTCTATGAAGACATACAAGATCTTCTAGAACTAACACCAAAAAAAGATGTCCTTTTCATCATAGGGGACTGGAATGCAAAAGTAGGGAGTCAAGAGACACCTGGAGTAACAGGCAAGTTTGGCCTTGTACAAAATGAAGCAGGGCAAAAGCTAACAGAGTTTTGCCAAGAGAACACACTGGTCATAGCAAACACCCTCTTCCAACAACACAAGAGAAGACTCTACACATGGACATCACCAGATAGTCAATACAAAATCAGATTGATTATATTCTTTTCAGCCAAAGATGGAAAAGCTCTATACAGTCAGCAAAAGACAAGACCAGGAGCTGACTGTGGCTCAGATCATGAACTGCTTATAACAAAATTCAGACTAAAATTGAAGAAAGTAGTGAAAACCACTAGGCCATTCATGTATGACCTAAATCAAGTCCCCTATGATTATATGGTGGAAGTGACAAATAGATTCATGGGATTAGATCTGATAGACAGAGTGCCTGAAACTATGGATGGAGGTTCATAACACTGTACGTGAGACAGTGATCAAAACCATCCCCAAGAAAAAGAAATGCAAAAAGGCGAAATGGCTGTCTGAGGAGGCCTTACAAATAGCTGAGAAAAGTAGAGAAGCAAAAGGCAAAGGAGAAAAGGAAAGATAAACCCATCTATACTATATGCAGAGTTCCAAGAAAGAGCAAGGAGAGATGAGAAAGTCTTCCTAAGTGAACAATGGAAAGAAAAAGAGGAAAACAATAGAATGGGAAAGACTAGAGGTCTCTTTAAGAAAATTGGAGAAACCAAGGGAACATTTCATGCAAAGATGGGCACAATAAAGGACAGAAATGGTATGGGCCTAATAGAAGCAGAAGATATTAAGAAGAGGTGGCAAGAAAACACAGAAGAACTATACAGAAAAGATCTTAGTGACCTGGATAACCACGATGGTGTGATCACTCACCTAGAGCCAGATATCCTGGAGTGCAAAGTCAAGCTGGCTTTAGGAAGCATCACTGTGAACAAAGCTAGTGGAGGTGATGTATTCCAGCTGAGCTACTTTAAATCCTAAAAGAGCCACACTCAATATGCCAGCAAATTTGGAAGACTCGGCAGCGGCCAAAGGACTGGAAGAGGTCAGTTTTCATTTCATTCCCAAAGAAGGGCAATGCCAAAGAATGTTCAAACTACCACATAATTGCACTCATTTCACATGCTAGCAAAGTCATGTTCAAAATTCTCCAAGCCAGGCTTCAATAGTACGTGAACCAAGAACTTTCAGAAGTACAAGCTGGATTAAGAAAAGGCAGAGGAACCGGAAATCAAATTGCCAACATTCGCTAGATCATAGAAAAAGCAAGACAGTTCCAGAAAAACACCTGCTTCTGCTTCATTGGCTACTCTAAAGCCTTTGACTGTGTGGATCACAACAAACTGGAAAATTCTTAAGAGATAGGAATACCAGACCCCCTTACCTTCCTCCTGAGAAATCTGTATGCAGGTCAAGAAGTAACAGAACCAGACACGGAACAATGGACTAGTTCCAAATTGAGAAAGGAGTACGTCAAGGCTGTATATTGTCACCCTGCTTATTTTAACTTATGTGTAGAGTACGTCATGCAAAATGCCGAGCTGGATAAAGCACAAGCTGGAATCAAGATTGCTGGGAGAAATATCAATAACCTCAGATATTCAAATGACACAACTCTTATGCCTGAAAGCAAAGAGGAACTAAAGGGCCTCTCAATGAAAGTGAAAGAGGAGAGTGGAAAAAGCTGGCTTAAAACCCAACACTCAAAAAACTAAGATCATGCCTCTGGTCCCATCACTTCATGGCAAATAGAATGGGAAACAAAGGAAACAGTGATAGACTTTATTTTCTTGGGCTCGAAAATCACTGCAGACAGTGACATCAGCCATGAAATTAAAAGACACATGCTGCTTTGAAGGGAAGCTATGACAAACCTGGACAGCATATTAAAAAGCATAGACATTGCTTTGCTGAGAAAGGTCTGTATAGTCAAAGCTATGGTTTTTCTGGTAGTCTAGGATGGGGCAGCTGGACCATAAAGCAGGCTGAGCCCTGAAGAATTGATGCTTTTGAACTGTGGTATTGGAGAAGACTCTTGAAGAGTCCCTTGAATACCAGGGAGATCAAACCAGTCCATCCTAAAGGAAATCAGTCCTGAATATTCATTGGAAGGACTGATGCTGAAACTAAAGCTCCAATACTCTGGCCACTTGATGCGAAGCGCTGACTCACTGGAAAAGACCCTGTTGCTGGGAAAGACTGAAGGCAGGAGGAGAAGGGGACGACAGAGGACGAGATGGTTGGATGGCATCACGGGCTCAATGGATATGAGTCTGGGCAACCTCCGGGAGATGGTGAATTACAGGGAAGCCTGGCGTGCTGCAGTCCATGGAGTCACAGAGAGTCAGACACAACTGAGAGACTGAACGACAAAATGGGGGTAACAGCTATCCCTCTTTAGCTGAACTGTAACGAGTGGAAAGTGTTGGAAGAATGGAAAAAATGGAAAGTGTTCGTCGCTCAGTCATTTCCAACTCTTTGCGACCCCAGGGGTTGTAGCCGCCCAGGCTCCCCTGGCCATGGGATTCTCTAGGCAAGAATACTGGAGTGGGTAACCATTCCCTTCTCCAGGGTATCTTCCCCACCCAAGGATAAAACCCAGGTCTCCTGCATCGCAGGCAGAGTCTTTAACATCTGAGCTTCTAAGGAAGCTTGGTGGCTCAGTCAGTAATGAAGGCTAAAAAGAGGCAAATACACAGAGCAGGACGCACATCAGGTATTCAGTCAGTGGCAAGGGACTCATCGTGGTGTCATTATTCATGTCTCAGTGGCCACGAGACCAGCCTTGCTTATCCGAGGTAGAGGAAGGAGGTCCTCTGGGCATGAAACCCACAACAGTAACAGTAGCACACAGTTACTGAGCACCTACTGTGTGCAAGGAACTGCTCTAAATTCTTTCCATGCACTAGCTCAAGGTCAGTCAAACTTCCTTCTGCCAAGGGCCAAATGATTGATATTTACAACTTCGCACAATGACTCAATGTCACCTTAAAGCTCAAAAAAAGCTGTGGACACTGTGAACACAAATAGGCATGGCTGTATGCCAATAAAACCAGCAATGGACACGGAAATCTGACTTTTATATCACTTTCATGTGTTGTGGAGTATGTTTTTTTTCCCCCAACCATTTAAAAATGTAAAAACCATTCCAAGCTCACAGGAGATATAAAAACATCTTCCATGTATTCCCACCCACCCCCTTTATTAACTCATTTAATCTATGGTGGATCTCCTGGAGAAGGAAATGGCAACCCACTCCAGGATTCTTGCCAGGAAAATCCCTTGGACTGGCAGACTGCAGTCCATGGGGTCGCAAAAGAGTCGGACACGATCAAGCGACTGAACAACAATCCTCCCTAGAGTGCTGATTCTCCCTAGGGTTGCCAAGTACAGTTGTCCAGTCTGTTCACTGCAAAATGTTCAGGCAAGTGAGGGCTGAAGTTCCAACCATGTTCTACTCACCCAAAGAGCTGTGTCCACCCCCAAGAGGTGTCCCCAGGGTCTCTAATTAGCCCCATTCAAAAGACACAGCCTGAGGCCAGGGAGGTCGGGAAAGTTCCCCAAGGTCACAAATGAAAAAATTGAGGAAATTTCAGAGTCTGTGGATCTAATCCGTGAGCGCTCCTTTGGTACATGGGAATGGATTGTGCAGGGTGGCGAGGAATATCACCTGAGGAAGTCTGGTGCCCGAAGGATCATGTTCTGGAAGTCTTCCAGGGACAGCCGCCCATCGTGGTCCCCATCGGCTTCATCCAGCACCTTCTCACATATCAGGCTCACCTCCTCAGTGCTCAACTCCCCCCGAGTCAGCTTAGTCACCGTCTGCTCCAGGTCCCACACACAGATGTAGTCATCATTGTTAAAGTCTGCAAAGCAGGACAGGTGGGGACATGGGGGTGACCAGACAACAGGGACCAGGCAGGCTGGGCCAGTGGTGAATACATCTTGTCCCCATGTGACAAAAGAAGAAACTGAGGCACTGGAGGGAACCCAAGACCCTGGGCTAACAGCCAGATCTTGCTTTGGAATTGGGTAGATAACTGCTAGGAGGTCATTCACTCACTCAAGTATTAATGAGCACTTACTATGTGTCAATCTCTGGGGGCCTAGATGGTAAAGAATCTTCCTGCAATGCAGGAGACTCAGGTTCAATCCCCAGGTGGGGAATATCTCCTGGAGAGAATAGCTACCCACTCCAGTATTCTTGCCTGGAGCATCCCATGGACAGAGGAGTCTGGCAAGCTGCAGTCCATGGGGTCGCAAAGAGCTGGACACAACTAAGAGACTAACACTACTACGTGTCAAGCGAGTGATAACTGTTTTCATACATTCCCTCTTTCAATAAGTATTTATTGAATGCCTACTTTGTGCCAGGCACTGTGGTAAGTTTTCATTCATTCATTCAACAAGTATTTCCTGAATACCTACTATGTGCCAGAGACAGATGGCAAACCAAACACTGTCACTGCTCTTGGGTCTCTTCAGAGAGAAAATCAACAAGATGTGAACAGATGAATGAACAAGAAGTTAAGCAGCACTGCTCCATGCTAGGAGAGAAATTGCATGTGGCATGGGGAGTGAGGCAGGGACGACTTTGGACCGAAATATCAAGGTAAGAAGGAACTAGGGGAAAGGTATTCTAGACAAAAGGCACAGCAGAGGCAAAGGCCCAGAGGCAGAAAGGGTTTGATGTGTTGGGGAGACAGCCAGGCCAGTGTAGCTGGATGGAATTAACAAAGGGATAGAGTGGAGGGGGAGGTACCAAGGTGGGGTGAAGGACAGGGCCAGGCAGGGCCTCAGAGCCCTTGGTGAGACATACGCGATGGCCATGCAGTCCCTAACCCAAGACCTGGGTTCGTTCCCACTTCCCCACCCTGGGGTCTGCACACACACCATAAATTTTAAAAGCGTAGTAGGCTTTGAGGTCACGGGGAGCCATTTCACTCATCACAGAAAACATGTCCAGGAAGTTGTCCAAGGTCATGTGGCCATCCCCATCCTCGGAGAAGACCTGGGCGATCCTCTCGCGGAAGGGGTTGTCCTAGAGACAGGAAATCCATCCCTTACCAGGTTTTCTGGGGCTCCGTGTGGTTTCACCGTCAGCCCCCACCTTCCTGGGAACCTCTGAGTACCCTTCACCAAGACTCTCTTCCTCCTATGATCCCTGGAAGGGACTCCAGGCAACTCCACTCTCCTCCTCTATGGCCTGGGTGCCAGTTAACCCCCGTTCTGGCTTCAGAGGCAGTCACGTGACCCCGGTGAGGCCAATCAGGGATTTCCATTCACCTGGCAATGGCGATTGCCTCTCGGATGATCATGTGACTCCAGGTGGCCAATCAGAGGCTGTCTTGGGAGAGTTTCTAAACAGTTCCGGTGGAGGAACCTCATTTCTGCTTGTTGCAGAGCTGATGGGAGGAAATCTGGGGCAGTTGGTGTTTCCCTTCACTACCTCAAGGGAACAGGGTGGCTGAGACTGAAGACTCTTACTGGGAGAAGCTGAATTATGGAGGGGGATTCCAAAGCACAACACTTTCTGTCCCTCTTGAATGAGGCTTCTGTCCTTGTGATAAAATAATCCCTATTCTCTGTCACCCCACAAGTCCCCTCCAGAGTCACAAACTAGTGTCAAACATCCTGCTGAGAAGAATCTGTCTTTAATGGCTTCTACTATGAAAAAGAAGAACTAATGTTCCTGAGTGGGCTTCCCAGGTGGTGCAAGTGGTAAAGAACTTGCCTGCCGGTGCTGGAGACATAAGAGACACAGGTTCGATCCCTAGGTTGGGAAGATCCCCTGGAGGAGGACACACCAACCCACTTCTAGTATTCTTGCCTGGAAAATCCCCATGTACAGAGGAGCCTGGCGAGATGGACATGCCTGAAGAGACTCAGCACGTACTCAGCGCAATGTTCCTAAGTACTTGCCATGTCTAAGCCCTTTACCTGCATTATCTCATCTCATCTTTCCCACAACCCAGAGTTTGAATTGTGTCTCTCTCATGTCCTAGCTGTGTGATCATAAATAAGTGTCTCAACCTTTCTGAAATTCAGTTTCTTCACCTGTAAAATAGAAATAATTGCAATAGTCACCTCATAGAAATACAACAAGGGACATCCCTTCTATTTTTTCCCATGCCTGCCCCAGGGCCCCGGGCATACCTTCAGCTCAGGCATGCTGCCAATGAGCTCATAGGGCACCTTCACATCAGGGCAGCTGGTATAGTCGAGAGGGACAAGCTGAGGGGCCAGGTCCTGATAGCGATAGAAGAGCCTGGTATGGGGAGGGAAACAATGAGAAGGTCTGGGAGATGAGTGAGGGTGGGCTTGTCTCTACTCTCTCACTTTCACAGATGCTCACTCTACAATGAAGGATGCTGAGCCATCAGCCCTGGGCCCAACCCTCACACACAGGGACACCTTTATCTCCCTAGGGACAAAGCCAAGGTAAAGACAGGACCCCAGGGACTTCCCTGGAGGTCCAGTGATTAAGAATCCACCTGCCAGTGCGGGAGACACAGGTTTGGTCCCTGGTCTGGGAAGATCCCACATGCCATGAGGCAACTACTGAGCTCATACACCACAGCCACTGAAGCCCACGCACCTGTGAGCCCATGCTCCCAAGAGAAGCCACCGCAGTGAGAAGCGCACATATCACAACTAGAGAGTAGTCCCTGCTCACCAAAACTGGAGGAACCTCCACAGCAACCAAGACCCAGAGCAGCCAGAAAATCAATTCATTGTTTTTAAAATGTTAAAAAAAACAAACAAACAAACAAACAAAGCTAGGGGAAACTGGAGTGGGGAAAGTAGGCCAAGGAGATGGAAGGACTTCCTGGAGGAGGGGGCATGGGTGCTAGGTGCTGGGCTTTGAAGCACAAATAAGAGCTCACCAGGCAGATGGGGTTGACAGAAAAGAGAGTGCTTAAGGCAAGGTCATCTCACACTGAGCATTCAGAGACTCTGAGTGAATCTACGATTTGCTGGACATCATCACACTGTTGGCAAGACACTCATCCTCACACTTTCCCTCTCTGCCTCCATAATGGGGGTTGCAGTTCCCTCAAGGCGCCAGAGACAAAGTCTAATATTCAGGTTTCTCCAAGGGGTAAATGAAAGGCATTTTGCAAAACAGCAAAGGCCATACACACTGCCTAGATGGTGGGGTCAAGTGTCTACTCCAATGCCCTTGCCTGGTGATACTGTACCATCACTGGAACATGCTGAGCAGTCACCTTATACAGACCATCCTTGATGAGCCAGAGATCCTGAAGTTGTTAGGGATGCCTCAGAAGGGGATAGAAGCCTCTGGGTCATATGATGGCTAGGAACTGGAAGAGGGGGATATCTGGAACTTCACTGCTGGGTCCCTTCAGAGAATAGTCTGGGTTTGGGTTTCTATGTGGCCTCGAGTAAGTCCCCCTTCCCCTTTTCCCCCTTTCTGCTCAGTAGGTCTGTGTGAGAAGCAAGAAGCTTGAGACGCACAAAATGTTAGCCTCAAACTCTTTGGGGCCCTACCCATCTACCCAGGGCTCTGAGGTCAGCCTCCCCTGTGTGAGCCTCAGTTTCCCCATCAGTAATCTGATCGTGATGGTCAGGGTGACCCTGTGAACTGTCCTCGCCCAGACGGTGGGACTTACTGGTGGAAGTTCTGCCCATCAATAATGGATGTCCTGCACCCACACAATTGGGACCTTGGCCCTGATCACTCTGCAGTCAAACCCCAGCCAGCTTGGGTTTCACAGGTCAAAGTTCATGGGTCCGGAATCTGGATAATGGCTCCATGGGCTGAGTGATGCTGTAGGATAGCCCCTCCATGCCTGCCTCACTCACGCCAGGAACCTGCAGCAGCCTGGGGCCACCTCTTCACCCTCTAACCTTGATGTCAGCCCCACTGCCCAGAGCTGGCTCTAGACTCTGCCCCCTGGGGTCCCAGCCTGTTCTCACTGGGCCTCAGAGGGAAGTTTTGATCCACATCGTCCCTGCTCACACACTCTCTATGGCTCCCTGCCCCCTTTCGGAGGAAGCCCAAGCCCGTCAGCCTAGAGATGTGGCAATAGGACCAGATGGGGCTTCTCAGCAGCCTTCCCATCTCTGCATGCATCCACCAACTGAGCACGTGATTCCCCCATTAAGCATCGAGCACAGTCAAATTGCAAAGCATATAGAAAGTTACTTTCCCAGCTCTTCTTCCCTTCTTCCTCAGACTGACCTCATGATTTCCTTTCTCGTGAAGAAGGTGCAGTCCTGTGGAGAGAGATGTTGGCTTAACCCAGACCCTGCCTGATGCGGGGGGTGGGGGGGGCCTCCTTCCTCTCCCACAACCCATCGCTGCCTGAATCCACACACAGAGCCACCCCAGGACCTCTTGCTGACTGCGCCCCCCACCCCCCAGGATGAAGGGATGCTGTCCCCATTTCTTCAGCCAAGAAAACAACCAGGCTGCCAAACCCACCGATGGCTTGGTCCATCATCCCTACCTGATAAGCTTCCAGTTGCTCGTGAGTGAAGACTGTTTGCTTGTTGCCCATAGTGGAGACCTCTGCCTGGACTCTTGAACAGGCTCCCAAAGCACCCCCGCCCCGATCTCCTCAGGGCCACACTGGTTGCCAGGCTGCTGTTCACCAGTGTCTGGGCAAATCTCCCTGCCCTGGCTGTCACCTGCCCACCCTCCTCATCACCCCCAGCCTGGGTGAGACTCAAGTTACAGCCAAGCTCTCTGGGCAACGGCCTGAGTATATGTCCACAGCCATCAGGGCAAGGAGAAGGGCTTAGGGAGGTCACAGGGCAGCCCCTCAGTGGGGAGACCACACTTGCCATCACCAGTGAGACTGGGGGTGTGGGGCATCTTTGAGAAACGGGCAGGGTCGGGGAGAGGCTGCCAGCACACTTCAGGTCAAATTCCAGCTCTTTACCCACTAACTGTGTGGCCTTAGGTGGGTCACCTGGCCTCTCTGAGCCTTGTTTGTAAGATGGAAATTATATTAGTACCTACCTCATAGAGTAGTAAAGAATCTGCCTGCCAAAGCAGGAGACTTGGTTTCAACCCCTGGGTGGGAAAGATCCCCTGGAGAAGGAAATGTGAGATCATTCACTCAACTTCCCCAACCAAAAAAAAATATTTTTAACCATTGAATTTAAGCCAATTCTAGACACATGATAGTGAACAAGCTAGATGAGGTGTGCATTGGAGATGATGATGAGAATGATGTTGCGGCTTGAGAAAAGCAATCTAATGTCTAAGTTTGGGTTAAATTAATACCATAGTTCTTTATTGCAGGACTTGTCAGACCCTTTAATATGTTAATGTGCACCATGTATTCTCAAGGGGTAAATTCAGTAATTTCCCCTACATATTGAATGAATTTCATTCCAAGAGCACGTTCTTAAGTCCAATTCATTCATTAAGTCCAACAAAGTTCGTCGAAGCACTCAACTAATACAATTGGCTTTTTGTACTATTCATACAGTAGTAATACTTTTCACACAAATTGCACATAAAAAGCAAACACACAAAATAAAACATTTCAAGTCCTACAGCACAGTACCTTGAAAAGTACAGTAGTACAGTACAATAGTTGGCATACAGGGGCTGGCATCAAATGAACAGTCAGGAAGAGTAGCCGACTGGAGGAGGGAGAGGAGGTGAGATGTGGTGAAGCTGAAGGACTATCAGCAATAGGAGATGGGCAAGCTGCAATCTCACGCCCGTCTGACATCGATGGCACCGATTCTGATTCCTTGCTGGAGTCAGATGTGTGTCTACATCTTTGAGTTTTTAACTTGAAGGTTCATATGCACAGAACTTACTGTACAACGTAGCAGCTGCCAATGTTATTAAGACCCAGAATCCTCCTGGGCAGAAAGTTTGGGAGTCAGTTGCTCCCAGTCTGGTACTCCCTGCCCTTCTCACTCAGGATCTAACCTCCTTCCACTCTCCTCTCCTGCCTATCCACCTCCAGCCCCACACCCTAGACCCCCTGAACCACCCTGGAATCTTCCCCTTCCCTCATCCCTGCTTTCCATGGCACGAACCATCACAGTTCCTCCCACCAGGCTCCTCTGGCCCCTGCCTCAGCTTCCAAATATGTGAAGCCATCTTATAAAGTATGACTATGATCAAGCTTTAAAGAACCCCTGAGGATGATTTTTTTGGGGAAAAAAATGACAATACCAAATATTGACAAGGATATAGAGCAACTGGAACTCTTATACATTGCTCATGGTGATGCAAAATGGTACAGCCACTCTGGAAAATGAGTTGGCAGGTTTTTTTTATAAAGTTAAACAGACACTTATACATGACTTAGCAATCTCCAGGGCATTTGCCCAGAGGACATGAAAACCTATGTGTACACAATAACCCGCGCGTGCCCACAAAACAGAGACAACATTTGCCAATCACATAACTGGCAAGGGACTGGTCACCAAGCCACATAAAGAACTGTTACAAGTCTACAAAAAAAAAAAAGAAAGAAAGAGGAGAAGGAAATGGCAACCCATTCCAGTACTCTTGCCTGCGAAATCGCATGACAGAAGAGCCTGGCAGACTACAGTCCATGGGGTCGCAAGAGTCAGATACTACTCAGGAACTACACCATCACCACCATCACAATAAAAAGGCAAATAATGCAAGTGAAAAACGGGCGAAGGTTAAGGGGAGGGAGAGATGAATAGGCGAAACACAGGGGATTTTTAAGGCAGTGAAACTACTCTGTATGATACTATAATGAAGAGTCTGCATCATTACTCTTGCATCATTATACATTTGTCCAAACCCACAGAATGTACAACACCAAGAGTGAATTCTAATTTAAAACGATGGACTCTGACTGATTATGGGTCAGTGTAGATTCATTAATTATAACAGATGCACCACTCTGATGGAGGGTGTTGGTAACTGGGGAGGTGGTACATTAGTAGGGCAGGAGATGTAAGGGAAGTCTCTGCACCTCCCTCTCAGTTTTGCTGTGAACTTAAAACTGCTCTAAAAACGTCTATTAAAGCAAAACAAAACAGTTAAAGGATCTGAATAGACGTCTCTCCAAAGAAGATATACAAATGGCCGATAAGCACATGAAAACATGCCCCACATCACTAGTCATTAGATAAATTAAATGCAAATCAAAACCACACTCACTAGGATGGCTATAATAAAAAAAGGCACACAATAAGCAGTGTTAACCAGGGTGTAGATATATTGGAACCAGCATACACTGCTGGTGCATGTTCATGCATGTGTGCTGAGTCATTCAGTCGTATCCAACTCTTGGTGACCCTCTGGACTATAGCCCGACAGGCTCCTCTGTCCATGGGATCCTCCAGGCAAGAATACTGGAGTGGGTTGCCATGTCCTCCTCCAGGGGATCTTCCTGACCCAGGAGTGAACCCATGTCTTCAGTGTCTCCTGCACTGCAGGTGGATTCTATACCACTGCCCCGCTGGGGAAGCCCTCACACTGCTGACGAGATTGCAAAATTATGCAGCCACTTTGGGACACAATCTGGCAGGTCTTTAAAAAGTTAAACTTAGAGTTACCATATGACCCAGCAATTTTTACTCCTAGGTGAAGAGAATTGAAAATCTATGTCCTCATAAAAACTTGTACGTGAATGTTCACTGCAGCATTATTCAAAATGGACCAAAAGTAGAAACTACACAAATGGCCATCAATTGGTGAATGGATAAAGAAACCGTGGTCTATCCATACAATGGAATATTATCCAGTCATAATAGGGAATGACGCATTTTGAAAAATAAAAAGACAAATGGATTTCAGAACATTTAAAGGATTTATTGTGCTACTTTCTTAAGTATCAATATATAAATATTATGCATACTGATCAATACAAATATGATACATATGTATGCATGTAAATACAGGTATATATAGTATATACAGGTATATACATCGCGGATGAACCTCAGAAACATTATGCTGAGTTAAAGAAGTCAGATACAAAAGGCCACATGCTGTATGATCCCATTTATTTGAAATGTCCAGAACAGGCAAATCCACAGAGACAGAAAGCAAATTCACGGTTGCCAGAGGCTGAGGGAGGGGGCATGGGGAACGACTGTGAATGGCACAGGGCTCCTTTTAAAATGTGTACTTTATTTTTGCCTGTGCTGGGTCTTTGTTGCTGTGTGCAGGTTCTCTCTACTTGCGGCAAGTGGGGGCTACTCTTTAGTTGCAGTGTGCAGGCTTCTCACTGAGGAGGCTTCTCTTGTTGCTGCTCTCAGACTCCAGAGCACAGGCTCAGGAGTTGTGGCACAAGGGCTTAGCTGCCCCACAGCATGTGGGATTCTCCTGGACCAAGGATTGAACCTGTGTTGCAGAATGTGTCAGAATCCCCATTCTTTTTAAGGCTGAAAAATATTCCATGGTATGGATCTACCATGCTTTATTCATGTATTCATCCACCCATGGAGACTTGGGGGTTCTTTCATTCACCTTTCGGCTATTGTGAATAACACTGCTGTGAACACTGGTGTGCACAGCAGTTAGGTCCTTTGTTCTGTTGCAGGATTCCACATTGTGTTTAATCACCATGTCTCCTTAGGCCCCTGATCATCAGTCTGTCATTTGGGGTTTTGGGGAAGTTTGGTGGGTTTTTTTCATTACTTTGATAGTCTGGATCAAACTAGTCAATCCTAAAGGAAATCAACCCTGAATATTCATTGAAAGGACTGATGCTGATGCTGAAACTCCAATGTTCTGGCCCCCTGATGTGATGAGGCAACTCATTGGAAAAGACCCTGATGCTGGGAAAGATTGAAGACAAAACAAGAAGGGGGTGGCAGAAGATGAGGTGGTTGGATGGCATCACCACCTCAATGGACGTGAATTTGAGCAAAGTCCGGGAGATAGTGAAGGACAGAGCAGCCTGACGTGCAGCTGTCCATGGGGCTGCAAACAGTCAGACACGACTTAGTTACTGAACAACAACAACAACAGTCCTGAGGCATACTAGTCAGATCCTTTGTAGAATGGCCCTCATTTCGATTTATCTGATGCTTTCTTATGATTGGACTGAATTTATGGGTTGGTGGGGGGGAAAGACCTCAGAGGTGATATACCTAGCTCATTGGAACTGAACCAAACTGGGGTCTGACCCCTGCCTGCAGTAAAGCCAATCTAATGACACCGGATTGCTCAGAAGGAAATTTCAGCGTTTATGGCAAGGTGCCCAATGCAGAGCCAAACAAGAAGAATGGGCAGCTCATGTTCAAAAGACCTGAAGACCGTAATGCTTTTCAGGAAAGGGTTTTTAAAAGCAAGGTGAAAGAGCAAGTCACAGGGTGAATGATCAGCTCTTGTACGTCCTTTTCATTGGCTGGTGGTGAGGTATCAAGGTGGCTATTTGGGGGAATCTTGATCGTCAACCTCTGATTCCAACCAGTCTGGGGTTACCTGCTTGTGGGCAGCATACAGTTAACTTCTTCCACCAGCTGGCGGTTTCAATATCTGCTGTGTGTGCTGTGCTTAGTCACTCAGTCGTGTCTGACTCTTTGGGACCCCGTGGACTGTAGCCCACCAGGCTCCTCTGTCCATGCAGATTCTCCAGGCAAGAATACTGGAGTGAGTTGCCATGCCTTCCTCCAGGGGATCTTCCCAACCCAGGGATCAAACCCAGGTCTCCCGCATTGCAGCCGGATTCTTTACCATCTGAGCCATTAGGGAAACCAAAACAGCTCAATTAGGGCTCGGAATATCATCTATAGTTTTTGAGGAGGAACTAAAGGTCTTTTACTATGTCAATGACTAAACTATTACTATTTTGTTTGCTTGACTGTTTTCCTTTCTTTCTACATTTTCTCACTTCTCTGATTGAGTTCACTCTTCAGAACTTGGGAAAGGCCTAGGACACTAAAACTTTTCCAAGAACAAACGGTAGAAGACAAGGGGGTCTGTCTCAGGCAAGGCCCTCCAGGGTCCTGCTCAATTTCATTACCATGTCATACCAGGGATTACTTTTTTTTTTTAATGTGGGCCTTTTTTTTTTTTTTTAAGTCTTTACTGAATTTGTTACAATATTATTTCCGTGTTGTGTTTTGGTAGTTTGGCCATGAGGCAGGTGGGACCTTAGCTCTCCGACCAGGGATCGAAACCGCACCCCGTGCAGTGGGGGATGATGTCTTAACCACTGGGCCACCAGCAACGTCCCACCAGGGATTACTCGAGGGCTGTGCCACGTTACCGACAACTTTGTCTTGCTTGGAAGGCACTATTCCCCCGTTTTCCTGCCATACAATATGTGTTTTTCCCCCTTTCCATACCTTAGTCTTTGAAAACAATGCAGATCGTCTTAAAGAAATGCTCCTTGCAAGAGTCCTTGATAGCAGAGAGGGAGATGTTATGTGATCAAGCAAAGATATTGACAACCTGGAAAAGTTGGAAAATGATTTCGAAGAATATACTCTGAGGATGAAGACGTTGAGGAAGCCCTAACTGATTCATTGTATTTTCTTTGTTTGTAGACAAAGCAGCAGTTATATAATGAAAATCTTGAGACTCTTTCAGTTCAGTTCAGTTCAGTTCAGTCGCTCAGTCGTGTCCGACTCTTTGCGACCCCATGAATCACAGCACGCCAGGCCTCCCTGTCCATCACCATCTCCTGGAGTTCATTCAGACTCACGTCCATCAAGTCCATGACACCATCCAGCCATCTCATCCTGGGTCGACCCCTTCTCCTCCTGCCCCCAATCCCTCCCAGCATCAGAGTCTTTTCCAATGAGTCAACTCTTCGCATGAGGTGTCCAAAGTACTGGAGCTTCAGCTTTAGCATCATTCCTTCCAAAGAAATCCCAGGGTTGATCTCCTTCAGAATGGACTGGTTGGATCTCCTTGCAGTCCAAGGGACCCTCAAGAGTCTTCTCCAACACCACAGTTCAAACGTATCAATTCTTCAGCGCTCATCCTTCTTCACAGTCCAACTCTCACTTCCATACATGACCACAGGAAAAACCATAGCCTTGACTAGACAGACCTTAGTTGGCAAAGTAATGTCTCTGCTTTTGAACATACTATCTAGGTTGGTCATAACTTTTCTTCCCAGGAGTAAGCGTCTTTTAATTTCATGGCTGCAGTCACCATCTGCAGTGATTTTGGAGCCCCAAAAAATAAAGACACTCTTTAAGAGGATATAAATTAAGGGGTGGTGGTCTAGTCATTAAGAATCTGCCTTGCAATGCAGAGGACTCAGGTTTAATCCCTGGTGGGGGAACTACGATCCCACAGGCCTCAGAGCAGCCAGGCCCACGCACTGCAACTACTGAAACACACACGCCCTGGGGCCTGTGAGCTGCAGCTACTGAGCCAGCCTGCCACCACTAAAGAGCCCATGCACCACACCAAAAATCCCGCACAACTAAGACCCAACAAAGCCAAACAAAATACAAATTAAAAGAAATGAAATAAAAAATTTAGGTGATCAAAAGCATTGTATCATAGTTTATTTGCCACGTTTACCCCCTTAGAACACAAATTATCAGTGAAGTTAATACTACCCTCAAGAAGATGAAAATTGGTTCAGGAGAGTGGGGGACAAGAAAACAAATATTTCAATAGGTCACAAAGTGGTCCTCCAAAGCTTAAACCTCCCTGACAAAATCTTAATTCACTGGTATTAAACTTTCTCTTTAAATTAAATTAAAATGGTCTCTTTAGGAGGTAATAATGGGGAGTAAAGGTTGAGAAACACTTTCCTAAGATTTATAAAATAATGCATAATTTTTATGAAAAGATTTATAAAAATAATCCTCTTATTTGAGAGGATGGCCTCATAGTGGGTGACAAGGGCCGAACACTCAGTATGCACTGGATTACATTTGAGCCTCAGTTTCTATACCTATTAATATAAAATTTGGATGTTAATTAAAATTAAAATTAGGGTTAGGGTTAGGGTTTTATTAATATATAATTAGGATGATCAAACCAGTCAATCCTAAAGGAAATCAGTCCTGAATAGTCATTGGAAGGACTGATGCTGAAGCTGAAACTCCAATACTCTGGCCACCTGATGTGAAGAACTAACTCATCAGAAAAGACCCTGATGCTGGGAAAGATTGAAGGCAGGAGGAGAAGGGGACAACAGAAGATGAGATGAGATGGTTGGATGGCATCACCGGCTCAATGGACATGAGTCTGAGCAAGCTCCAGGAGTTGGTGATGGACAGGGAAGCCTGACATGCTGCAGTCCATGGGGTTGCAGAGAGTTGGACACGACTGAATGACTGAATTGAACTGAGGATGATTTACATAAAAGGGTGAGTGTGAGAGTAAATGAGGTTATCCATATGAATTCATATAAGCATTACCTGTTGTTGTAATCATCATTCTCAGTTTATAAAAGAGGGAAGAGAAATTCAAAGAAGTCAGGCCACTTGCTCCAGGGCACACAGCTTTGGAAGTGACAAAAAGGGGGCTCCTAAGCTGCTGGGTTGCCTAGGGGAGAACAGATCTTCCCACCTGAGTCTGTCCTGTCCCTCCCTGAGAAGTTGGTGCTACCTGGTTGCTCCCTTCCGCTGTCATGGGAAAGCTGTTGCTTGGCGATCTCATCAACTCCAGCCAGCCGAAGGGTGAGCCTATGGCTGGAAACTGGGCAGTCGTTTGCTGCCCCCTGCAGGTAGAATGGGAAAAGGCGGACATCTTGCCCTCTTTCATCAGGCCCCCTCTAGATTTATGGGAGCTTGCTTCTTGCTTCTTTTCACTTTTTCTCCCTCTCCACACTGCTAATCCCCTCCCAAAAGAGTCCCTGGCACAGTTTGGGCAACAGAAATACAAACTGAAATGCATAAACGCAGCTACTTTTGGACTCAGCAATTCCACTGCTACAGATTCAGTTCAGTTCCAGTTCAGTTCAGTCACTCAGTCGTGTCTGACTCTTTGCGACCCCACGAACTGCAGCACACCAGGCCTCCCTGTTCATCACCAACTCCTGGAATCTACCCAAACCCATGTCCATCGAGTCAGTGATGCCATCCAACCATCTCATCCTCTGTCGTCCCCTTCTTCTCCTGCCCTCAATTCCTCCCAGCATCAGGGTCTTTTCAAATGAGTCAGCTACTTGCATCAGGTGGCCAAAGCATTAGTTTCAGCTTCAACATCAGTCCTTCCAATGAACACCCAGGACTGATCTCCTTTAGGATGGACTGGTTGGATCTCCTTGCAGTCCAAGGGACTCCCAAGAGTCTTCTCCAACACCACAGTTCAAAAGCATCAATTCTTCGGCACTCAGCTTTCTTCACAGTCCAACTCCCACATCCATACATGACTACTGGAAAAACCATAGCCTTGACTAGACAGACCTTTGTTGGCAAAGTAATGTCTCTGCTTTTTAATATGCTGTCTAGGTTGGTCATGACTTTCTTTCCAAGGAGTAAGTGTCTATCAGCCACTGTTTCCACTATTTCCCCATCTATTTGCCATGAAGTGATGGGACCAGATGCCATGATCTTCGTTTTCTGAATGTTGACCTTTAAGCCAACTTTTTCACTCTCCTCTTTCACTTTCATCAATAGGCTCTTTAGTCCTCTTCACTTTCTGCCATAAGGGTGGTGTCATCTGCATATCTGAGGTTATTGATGTTTCTCCCGGCAATCTTGATTCCGGCTTGTGCTTCCTCCAGCCCAGCGTTTCTCATGATGTACTCTGCATATAAGTTAAATAAGCAGGGTGACAATATACAGCCTTGACATACTCCTTTTCCTATTTGGAACCAGTCTGTTGTTCCATGTCCAGTTCTAACTGTTGCTTCCTGACCTCAAGAGGCAGGTCAGGTGGTCTGGTATTCCCATCTCTTTCAGAATTTTCCACAGTTTATTGTGATCCACACAGTCAAAGGCTTTGGCATAGTCAATAAAGCAGAAATAGATATTTTTCTGGAACTCTCTTGCTTTTTCCATGATCCAGCAGATGCTGGCAATTTGATCTCTGGTTCCTCTGCCTTTTCTAAAACCAGCTTGAACATCAGGAAGTTCACGGTTCACGTATTGCTGAAGCCTAGCTTGGAGAATTTTAAGCATTACTTTACTAGTGTGTGAGATGAGTGCTATTGTGCGGTAGTTTGAGCATTCTTTGGCATTGCCTTTCTTTGGAATTGGAATGAAAACTGACCTTTTCCAGTCCTGTGGCCACTGCTGTGTTTTCCTAATTTGCTGGCCTATTGAAAAATTGGCAAATTTGCTGAAATTGAAGAAAGTGGAGAAAACCACTAGACCATTCAAGTATGACCTAAATCAAATCCCTTATGACTATACAGTAGAGGTGAGAAATAGATTTAAGGGACTAGATCTGATAGACAGAGTGCCTGATGAACTATGGATGGAGGTTCGTGACATTGTGCAGGAGACAGGAATCAAGACCATCCCCAAGAAAAAGAAATGCAAAAAAGCAAAATGGCTGTCTGAGGAGGCCTTACAAATAGCTGCGAAAAGAAGGGAAGCAAAAAGCAAAGGAGAAAAGGAAAGATATTCCCATTTGAATGCAGAGTTCCAAAGAATAGGAAGGAGAGATAAGAAAGCCTTCCTCAGTGATCAATGCAAAGAAATAAAGGAAAACAATAGAATGGGAAAGACTAGAGATCTCAAGAAAATTAGAGATAGCAAGGGAACATTTCATGCAAAGATGGGCTCAATAAAGGACAGATATGGTAGGGACCTAACAGAAGCAGAAGATATTAAGAAGAAGTGACAAGAATACACAGAACTGTACAGAAAAGATCTTCATGACCCAGATTATCACGATGGTGTGATCACTGACCTAGAGCCAGACATCCTGGAATATGAAGTCAAGTGGGCCTTAGGAAGCATCACTATGAACAAAGCTAGTGGAGGTGATGGAATTCCAGTTGAGCTATTTCAAATCCTGAAAGACGAGCCTGTGAAAGTGCTGCACTCAATATGCCAGCTACAGATTCAGGCCACTTGCAAAAGTCAGGTAAAATTTATGGGCACGTAGATGGTCATTGGGGAGGGACTCAGCCACCAGACATGCAGCTTTGAGAAAGGTGGGGTAGAGGTGTACCTGCTTTCTTGTGAAGAGTTTTGAGACATTTTGATAAATGAAAAATCAGGGACAGAAATAAAAGAACATCACACAGATACATACATATATATATATATATATATATGCATATACACACTTTTAGCTTTCCCAAGTGGCTCAGCAGTAAAGTATCTACCTACCGTTTGTGAAATGTGGGTGCCATCCCTGGGTTGGGAAGTTCCCTGAGGGAAGGAAATGGCAACCCACTCCAGTATTCTTGCCTGGGAAATTCCATGGACAGAGGAGCCTGGCAGGCTACAGTTCATGGGGTTGCAAAGAATCGGACATGACTTAAGAGACAATACAACAACGAACACACATTTCTGTGCTGTAAAGAATCAAAATGAATGTGTTAATTGGTTTGGAAGGAAACGGGAAGTTTCTACTCTTTAGTTTGTTTTTCTACTCTTGTTTTCCTTTTTCTTTCTTTCTTTTAACTTTTCTGTACTGCATGGTTTTCTTACATGGAGCATGCGCACATATGTGTGTGTGTGTGTGTACATATATATATATATATTTTTTTTATGTTAGAAAAAATTATGGGAGATTTTAGGTTTCATCCCTGTTTTCCTCAGTATTAAAAATTCAACAATAAAATTTTTAACTCAATACATGAAAAGAAAAAAGAAAATAAATCTATAAAAGCAGTCGTGATATTCTGATAGAGAAAAGAGTCAAAGAGAAAGCAAGCATGGAGTAAAATCCCGATTTTACTTTTAAAAATTAGAGATAAGAGATTGAAATAAAGAAATTAACACAGCAACAGATTTTTTTCTTCCCTAGATGGGTTCTACTGTCTTCTTTGGGTTTTTCTATATTTTTTTAAATTACATATTCCACAGTTAATGTTTGTGTATCTTTTGTAATCTGATAAAAAATAAATAGATGCACAACACTGTGAATGTATTTAATGCTAATGAGTTGTGCCAAAGAATTGATGCTTTCAAATTGTGGCGCTGGAGAGTCCTTTGCACAGCAAGAAGATCAAACCAGTCAATCTGTAAGGAAATCAACTCAGAGTATTCATTGGAAGGAATGATGCTGAAGCTGAAACTCCAATACTTTGGCCACCTGATGCGAAGAACTGTCTCACTGTAAAAGACTCTGATGCAGGGAAAGACTGAAGGCAGGAGAAGGGGACGACAGAGGATGAGATGGTTGGATGGCATCGTAGACTCCATGGATATGAGTCTGGGCAAGTCTGGGCACTATCTGGGAGATAGTGGCGGGCAGAGAAGGCTGCTGCTGCTGCTAAGTCGCGTCAGTCGTGTCCGACTCTGTGTGACCCCATAGACGGCAGCCCACCAGGCTCCCCCGTCCCTGGGATTCTCCAGGCAAGAACACTGGAGTGGGTTGCCATTTCCTTCTCCAATGCATGAAAGTGAAAAGTGAAAGTCAAGTCGCTCAGTCGTGTCCGACTCTTCGCCACCCCATGGACTGCAGTCAACCAGGCTCCTCCGCCCATGGGATTTTTTAGGCAAGAGTACTGGAGTGGGGTGCCATTGCCTTCTCCGAGAGAAGCCTGGTGTGCTACAGTCCATGAGGTGGCAGAGTCAGACACGACCCAGTGACAGAACAACAAACAACATACACGTTACAATGCTCGTGAAAGATTACAATTTAAATGGGTGCATTTTACTGTCTATAAATTGTACCCCAATTAAATCTATTTAAAAAAATATTTTAAATACCACAAAAGTATTTCACATACTATCCTCATTTACCTGAAAAACTAACGATTACTTATACGGTTTACAAAATTAGTTTATCCATTGAACCCTCAAATATGGCAGTGACAGAGAACACAATATCCAAATACGTGCAAACCACTCAAGAAGACGTTGCTGTGCTGTGCTTAGTCGCTCAGTCGTGTCCGACTCTTTGCGACCCCATGGGCTGTGGCCCATCAGGCTCCTCTATCCCTCAGGATTCTCCAGGCAAGAATACTGGAGTGGGTTGCCGTGCCCTCCTCCAGGGGATCTTCCCAACCCAGGGATGGAACCCAGATGTCCCGCATTGCAGACGGATTCTTTACAGTCTGAGCCACCTGGGAAGCACCAAGAAAACGCTGAGTTTTAGGAAATACGGGCTCTGTTCAAGTGGCTTCCCGGGTCCAGGCGCCCAAGGCGGGGGAAATCGGGGACGGGAGCCAAAGTCAGCAATATTGGCAGGAGACAGGATGCAGAGCCTGGGACGAGCTTGACTCTCCCTGCCAGCCGCCCGGAACCCGGAAGTGTGGCTTAGGTCAAGATTCTAAGACCGCATGCGCACCGCCTAGATGACCAATAAAAACGAAGGGAGGCGGGCGTGGGGGAGGGGCTATCAAGCCGGAAGTGTGGCGTTTCACGACCCGAACTTTCCAGGAGGCCATGGAGGCTTACGAGCAGGTCCAAAAGGGGCCCCTGAAGCTGAAAGGCGTCGCAGAGCTCGGAGTGACTAAGCGGTAAGCCCTGAGATCCTAGGAGACCCTGTATTCTCTTCTTTAAGCCTCTCCCTGAGACCTCTGGGTGTTGTCCTCTGATGCGCCGTTATCCACCTCTCCTACCCAACTCATCTTCCAGGAAGAAGAAAAAGAAAGACAAAGACAAGGCGAAACTCCTGGAAGCGATGGGAACGAGCAAAAAGAACGAGGAGGAGAAGCGGCGCGGACTGGACAAGCGGACACCAGCCCAAGCGGCATTCGAGAAGATGCAGGAGAAGCGGGTAAGGCGGGTGGGAAGCCTCGGGATGCCTCTCATCGCGGGTCGGGGTCTCCCTGGATGGATTCAGAGGCAAGACCCGGGACGCACGGGGGAGGGAGAGCGGTAGAGAGAACCTTAATTCCGGGGAGAAGATAGTGCGTAAGAGAGGAAGAGTTCACGGGGGGCAGGACAAGAAGGTTCTTCGGCCAGAGTGAACCACAAAGGGGAGAGACGGAGACCCAGGTTTAGATTCCAACGCTGTCGCTCATTTGCCCCGTGACACTGGGTCAGTGACTCACCTCTTGGTGCCTCAGTTTCCACAAATACAAGGGTCAGGATAATGCTGTCTCCTGAGAGGGATGGAAACTTTGCATGAGGTGACGTGGATAAATGGCACTTAGTCTGGCATAAAGTCAGCGCTCAGTTGTTCGCAGTTGACGTTAAACGAGCGTACTCACTGCTGTAAGTCACCGCAAAGTGTTTCCATGACAACGCTGGCAGCTTCAAATATGTTGTATGTTCAAGCTCTGATGAATGAATTCTCTTCATGTTAAATATTTAATAAATTCGGGTGACGGAAGGATAGGTCAGCGTGGGATAGATAAGTTCTGCCCATTATGCTTGGGGGAGGGAGTAAGCAGTCTAGGTCCCGTGGTTCCCGCGAGATGCTGTTTCCTCCCCCACCTCCCCACTCAAGACAATTCGGCAATGTTTACAGAATTTTTTTTTTTTTTTTACAACTTGGGTGTGTTGAGGGGTGGGGAGGGGTGCTGCTAATGCTTGAGACAATGTGTGCACCCCCACCCCCCGCCGCCCAACGCCCAGCAAAGATTGATCTGGCCCAAAATGTCACTAGTGCCCAGGCTGAGAAACACTAACCCTGGTCTTGGTGATTTGGTCCAGTAATATCAGCAAAAGTTAACTCATTCCTTCTAGGCCTAATTGAGTCATAGAAGAACAAAGAGAGAGAGACAACTAACTGGCTTTGACAAGATTGCATCCCATTCTGTCTCTGCTGCTCTTGATGATGTAACTCTGGGCGAGCTGGCTCACCTCCCACACCTTAATTTCTTCATCTCTATAATGGACTCAAGTCCCAACCTCAAACCTGTAGGTTTGTGGTGAGGATTTAACAAGTGAATGTACTTAAGCTGCTTCCTTAAGGTTCTAGTCAGAGGCAGGGCTGGGATTTTACTGCTGGAGTTGGGATGGGATGGGAGAGAGAGGCTCATACAACTGTCAAAGTGACCAATAATGGCCCCTCAGATTAGGGCAGTCATAGTGGAAGTAATGGAAGGTATCAGGTTTGGGATAGGTTTTGAAGGAAGAATAGCCAGATAAGCTGATGGGTTGGGTGTGGGTTGGTAAAGAGGAATCAAGGATGATCAAGATTTTTGCTGGGAGAAGCTGGGTGAATGGAGGTACTGGTTTACTGAAATTGGAAGGACTGTAAGTAAAGCAGGTTTCTGTAAAGTGGGGGAGCAAGATCTTAGTTTCAGGGACTTCTTGGGCTTCCCAAGTGGCACTAGTGGTAAAGAATTCACTTGCCAATGCAGGAGACATAGACCCAGTCCCTGTGTCAGGAAGATCCCCTGGAGTAGGAAGTGGCACCCCACTCCAGTATTCTTTATATATATTTTTATATATATATATAATTTTATTTATTTTTGGCTGTAATGGGTCTTCATTGCTGTGAGGGCTTTTTGTCTAGTTGTGGCCAGCAGTGGCTACTCTTCCTTGTATTGTGAGGGCTTCTCATTGAAGTGGCTTCTCTTATTGCCCCACTCCAGTATTCTTGCCTGGAAAATTCCATGGGCAGAGGAGCCTGATGGGCTACAGTCCATGGGGCAACTGAGCAACAGAGCGTGTGCATGCACACACACACACACACACACACACACACACACACACACACACACACACACACTCACACTCTCTCTCTCTCTCTCTCTCTCTCTCTCTCTCCAATGGGTACGAATCTGCCTTCCACTGCAAGGGACGTGGGTTCCATCCATGGTCAGGGAACTAAGATCCACATATCTTGGAGCAGCTAAGCCTGTGTGCAGCAAGACAGCGTGCATGGCAGTGAAGACCCCGAATGCTGCAACAAAGACCCAGTGTAGCCAAAAAAAGAAAAGATCTTGGTTTTAGAAGTTAAATTTGAGTGCCCGTTAAAAATTCAAGTAGAGAATTGTCATGGACATTCTTTGATACCTGAACCTGCAGTTTGGAGGAAAGGTCTGGGTAGTTGTTCTGGGGCTACATGAGATCCCTCGAGGACGCATAATGACAGAAGAGGTCTAGGATCAGACCTGTGACGATCAGAGGGTGGGAGAGAGGAACTTGCAAAGGAGCACAAGCCAGAAGGATACCAGGAGAGAGCATGTTCGTAGGAGCTGAGTGGAGAAAGCGTTCCAAGAGGAAGAAGCGGGACTTCCCCGGTGGTCCAGTGGTTAAGCATCCATGGAACTAAGATCCCACAGGCTGCGGGACAGCTACACCCAACTGCCACCATTAGGAGCCCACCCTCACACAGCCATAAATAAATCTGATTTACCCTGAATTCCTTAAAAAAATTTTTTTTAATTAGAAGCGATCAACTGCACTCCAAGGCGTTAGTTGGTGTTTGTGATGGGGAGGAGAGGAAGACTGATTTGAGTGGATCCAAATGGGGATGGGGAAAGGCAGAGGTGGAGACAAGGATTTGAAACAAGTCTCAGGAGATTTGCTATCAAAGGGAATGGAGAAACTTCTCCAGCTGGAGGGGTAGAAGATCAAGGAGAAATTTTTGTTGTTGGAAATGAAGTACTCCTGAGGGTTTTGTTTGACGGAGGAGAGGGGCGTCGGGGAGCAGGTGCAGGCAAAGCGAGGACAGTTGGGAAATGCGGATTCCCTCATGAAACAGTGTTGGATTGAGCACAGTGGGTGTTATAGGCTGGACAGCTCCTAGAAGGAAGGCTCCAGCCTGGTGGAAAGGGTCAAGGCTTGGCATCTCCAGCTCCATCACCCACTCTTCACTCTGGTCCTGGTTTTTTCTTGTCTGTGAAGTGGGGTATGTGACAGCACCCATGATAGCCTGTGAGTTTGGTGCATGGAGTGGGAGGAGGGAGGCCGGAGCCCCGCCAAGTGCCTGGCATTGGCGACAGCTGGCCAAGTCAGCATGGCCTCTCGTGAGGAGACATGGACCCCACTGGGCTCACAGCAGGAAGAGGCAGGGATGGACAAAGCAGAGACTTGAGAGAGAGGGAGAGTCAGCTAGATGGGCGCCAGCTGGATACAGAGGGAGATGAGGAGGCAGCAGAGGCGGCGGCAGAGCGGCAGTCTCCAGTATCTCTCGAGCTTCCCTGGCTTGGCTGGATTGAACTGGGTGCTGCTTCTGCTGGCCTCCCTGGGAACCTGGTATAGCCAGGTGGCAGCTGGGGCTGGAGCCCCAGCCAGGCTGGAACGCCCGAGATAGCTTCACCATGGTGTGTCTGGTACCTCAGTGCTCCTTCTAGGACATTGCTCCCCACACATCATCTCATGCTCCAGGTCCGTTCTTTCCAGGAAGGTCATCAGACTGCCCGCATGATGACTAGCTTCTAAGACCTCTTCTTATGTTTTCAGCACTGGCACTGAATTCTGTTAGGTGAACTGTGGCACAGGACCAGTCCAGAGCCGGCATGGTAGGGGACCGCACCAGGGCAGCAGTTCCAGGCAGCTGGGCTCGTTTGCAGGGGAGGTGGGGGGGCACCACAGTGAGCTGGCCAGTGAGTGAGAGCCGGATGTGGCCCCCGCTGTCTGACTCTGCATCCCACGCTTTTAACTCATACCAGGCACCACTGGTGTTAAGCAAGGAATGGGGTAGGGCGTGGTGGTTACAGGATGGATGTTCCAGAATTATGCTCGTCAAGGTGATCTGGATCTTGTAGCCCTCTTGACACTGTGTACCATCACTCAGGAGGCTCAGTGGTAAAGAATCTGCCTCCAGTACAGAAGATACAGGAGACACGGGTTCGATCCCTGGGTTGGGAAGATCCCCTGGACAAGGAAATGGCAACCCACTCCAGTATTCTTGCCTGGAAAAATCCCATAGACAGAGGAGCCTGGTGGGCTATAGTCCATGGGGTCGCAAAGAGTCGGACGCGATTGAGCACGCACACGCTGTCACTCAAGCTCCTACTCTGTGTCAGGCCCTTTACCTTCCTCATTTGTCATCCTTCCTCAGACCTCTTCTGAGACTTTTTTTTTTCTGCAAACTGGGAAAGCAGTCAATTGCCCAAGGATGCAGGAAGCGTATATACAGCTTCCACCAGTCTCTCCTTAAGTCAGTGGTAGTATGTCTCCCACCACTCAGACCAAAGGGCAGCTGATGTGAGTTCCTAGTGGCGCATGTTTTGGCCAGGCATCCCTGTGGGACCCTCCTGAGTGGAGTCGAGGGAGGGGCGGGGTGCATATCCTGAGACCTCCAGCCATACTGAGTGTGAGAGCCAGGCTGGCCCAGGCTCTTGTCTTCCATCCGGTGCTGGCCTGGGCTGCACCAGGCATGTGACTCACCTCCACTTCTCTCCTCCCTTCAGCAAATGGAAAGGATCCTGAAGAAAGCATCCAAAACTCACAAGCAGAGAGTAGAGGTAAGTCACGTGCTGGTGGGGGAGACTGGGCCACCTAGGGGCCAGGCTGGGCCATGAGGCTGGGAGCCTGGCAGAGGAGCACTGGAGTGCTGGCAGATCTACCCAACCTCCCCAGGGTCAGGGCATCCAGAAGGCCTGGCAGGGTGGATTTGAGAGCGGGTGGGGGTTCACTGAGGAGAGACAGAACGTGGAGAAAGGGGACTGGGCACTGCTGACATGGCATTTCCCCTCGGCTTTCCCAGGACTTCAACAGACACCTGGACACGCTCACGGAGCACTATGACATTCCCAAAGTCAGCTGGACCAAGTAGTAGGCCCACCCTGGGTACCAAGTGGCATCAAGGAGGAGCAGAAGGCAACGTTGGCTATGTTTGGGGCCTTTGGTATTTTCTAGAAACGTTCTTGTGCACACATCCTTGCGTCTTCTGCTGAGACACTGCTTTTCAAAGCTGTGTGTCCTCATTCTGGAACTTGATTAAAGTAAGACTGTCCTTTTCCTCAGTTTTGATTTCTCAGTAGCACATAGACGAGAGACCTCTTTAGTTTGAAAAGTTTATCCAGAGATGAAGGTTATTTCTGGGTAAGTGCCGTGGAAAAGTGTTCTTAATCCCAAATTGCCTCTGACTCTTCAACAGCCAGCCAGCTGGCTTTGCATGGATAAAACTGACTCCAGAGAACAAAGAGCTGATGTCGTCGCGGCCCTGAGCATGTACATCCCTGTAGAGCCCTGCACGGCCTGCCCTTCTAAGTTCCTTCTAGCTTGCGTCTTGTGCTCTCCTAGGGCCTGGAGAAGCCACTTGGAGCTCTGTAGCCTTCAGACTGCTTCCTCAGCCACCTGGCCAGTGAGGCTAGACAGCCTGGGAAACAGAACCAGCACCTAAGGCACCGATGGAGCATACACCTTGTCCCTTTCTGATCCTGTGGCCAGCGTGTAGCCTCTTCTCCCAGCATCCCCATTCCAGACATGGGTCTAGTGGGTGTCACCATGGCAGACATTGCCAGTCAACACAACTTTCTTTGTAAGGGAACCCAGTCAGACACAGCCTGCCATCTTACCCTCAACCCTGGGCTCCAAGCAGCCCCCTGTATTTATTCAGAGTTGGTACATTACGCGTTTGGCATTCACCAAGGCAGAGCCCCAGCACAGACGTGCACACAATTGAAAGGAGGGACTCAGGTCCCCATGCTGGAGAGCCAGGATCTTCGAGGGTCTCTGTGTCCCCACCAGATGAGGATCAAGTTGCATTTGCAATTGGGAGAAAATGTGTTGACAGAGATGCTGAAAAAATAAGAAAGGGAAGAAAAACCAAGTATTGGGTTTGGGGACTGCCACATGTGGAATGCAGAATAAAACAAAAAAGCTATTAAATAGAAGTCTGAGTAGCTTAATTACAGACTGTTTGACTACCACTAGAAATGTTGCCTCTTTTATTATCACTCACAGAGAATGTCCATACTGCAAAACCACTATCCCTCAATTTGGAAAAAGTAGATGACACATGTTTTCACCTGTGGTTTGCAACCCACCTAAGGGAGGTGACGTACTGTCTCATTAGCAGTGGCTCCTTGGGGCAGATTCCCCCATTGACTGGAAGGCACTTTCAGGCCTTTACCACCCATGAGTCAGCAGCTGGGGTCTTCAAGCATGATGTGGTGGTGCTGTGAAAAGCATGCATTGACAGTGGGGAAGACAGCTGTTCCAGTTCTCCCTGCCCATCAGACCACTCCAAAATAGAGAGACTGAAAACAATGGGCTTTCCCTCTCATGATTTTGTGGGTTGACCAAGCTCAGCTGGGAGGTTCTGCTTCATGAGGTATAGTTTATTTCACATAAGTTACAGTGACTTGCATGGTGCCAGAGGTCTTCCAGAATCTCTCTTCTTGTAACCTATTCCATGGGGCCAACACAAGTCACTGCCAAACCCTCTCTGGGAGGGAACTACACAGGGCACGGACAACCAGGAGATGTGGTTCACTGAGGGCTGACAGTCTACCACCGTGGTTCTCAGAATCTATGGTAGGCTCCCCTGGGGAGCATTAAGAACCGCTGATGCTGGGACTTCCTGGTGGTTCAGTGGTTAAGAATCTGCCCTCCGGTGCAGGAGACATGGGTTCCACCCCTGGTTGGGGAACTAAGATCCCACATGCTTTGGGGCAGCTAAGCCCAAGCGCCACAACTAGAGAAGTGTACGCACCCAACAGCCTATACACTGCAAGAAAGACCTAGGGCAGCAAGAATCGAAAACACGCCGGTGCTTCCTGGGTGGGCTTCCATCGTGAAGGTTTTTCAGAGCTCCCCAGGTGACCCCAGTGTGCAGGAAAGTTTGAGAGATTCCGGTCTAGCACAATCAGTATGGTCTTTTTCGCGATGTCACAGAGGTCTGTTCATTGACTGCAGCTTCCCTGGTGGCTCAAACAGTAAAGAATCTGCCTGCAGTGCAGGAGACCCAGTTTCAATCTCTGGGTCAGGAAGATCCCCTGGAGGAGGTAATGGCAACCAACTCCAGGATTCTTGCCTCGAAAATTCCATGGACAGAGGAGCCTGGCAGGCTACAGTCCATGGGGTCACAAAGAGTCAGACACAACTGAGCAACTATGGTCCTATACATTCACTGCCAAGGATGAAATTCAGGTGTGATTCAAATTCCTCCAAATATGGAGAAAAGCAGGTTACAAGTAATTTATGTATAGTGTTCAGGGCTTCACTGGTGGCTCAGACAGTAAAGAACACCTGCAATGTAATGTGGGAGACCTGCGTTCAGTCCCTCGGTTGGGAAGATCTGGAGAAGGGCATGGCAACCCACTCCAGTATTCTTGCCTGGAAAGTCCCACGAACAGAAGATTGCAAAGAGTCAGACACAACTGAGCAACTAAGCACAGCACACATACTGTGACAGTACTTTTGGCACCTAGAAGTCTGTTTCCTCAAAAGATTTTGTCCTCCTAGCCCTGCTGACACTGTATTAAACATTTAAAATGCCCAGTTGCCATTGTTTAGTTGCCAGTCCTGTCTGACTCTTTGTGACCCCATGGACTGCAGCACACCAGGCTTCCCTATCCTTCACTATTTCCTGGAGTTTGCTCACACTGCTATCCATGGAGTCGATAAAGCCATCCAACCATCTCATCTGCCTCCCCTGTCTCCTCCTGCCTTCAACCTTTCCCTGCATCAGGGAATTGGCTGATGCTGGGAATTTTCCAGTGAATTGGCTCTTCACATCAGGTGGCCGAAGTATCGGAGCTTCAGCATCAGTCCTTCTTATGAAAATTCAGGGTTGATTTCCTTTAGGACTGACTGGTTTGATCTCCCTGCTGTACAAGGGACTTTCAAGAGACTTCCAGCACCGCAGTTCGAAAGCATCAGTTCTTCGGCGCTCAGCCTTCTTTATAGTCCAACTGTCACATCCATATATGACTACTGGAAAAACCATAGCTTTGACTGTATGGACCTTTGTCAACCCAGAGCAAGCCTGAAAAGGAAATGCTTCAAAATGGGAGGTGTTACCCATTATGGTTTTTCTTTTTGTCTTACGCTTTTGTCATTTCCTCAGTTTTTCTTCAGTAAGATATTTGTAATTAGAAAAGAGACATGTTTTTCTAAAACACTGCAATAAATTAGGGAAGAATGAGGCCAGGCAATATAGGATTTCTTAAGACAGCTGGTGCAGACTTTGTCTGCATTGTGCAAGAATTCTTCCAGCCCAGGATTCACTTGATAATCTTTAAAGATTTGTCGTCAAAATCCTGGCTGTCTGCATTACCAGTGCCAAACAGGAATACGGAGACAGTTATGGAGGAGAAAGAAAGACTGGCTTTATTACTTTGCCAGGCAAAGGGGGAGCACAGTCTGCCAGCATCTCAAGAACGGTGTCCCACGCCCCACCACCATCTGCCCCCATGAGCAGGGAAAGGTTACATTGGCTGAGTATGTGATAAGGATCAAGGCAGTAACAGTCCTGTATTTTTTCTTCTGCAGGGTCCTACGTGGTTCATGCTCCTAATCTTGATGAGTCTCTTTCTCGGGTGGTTTTGTTGCTGCTTCTTTGATTAGCAACTCTTCTGCCCTTTGGAACTTAGAGAAGGTCATGGAGGCCAAGAGCTCTGCCTACAAGGAATGGGGGACAAAAGGACCTCCATGCCCCAGGGTCCCACAGGGCCCTGCTCAGCATCAATTCTACTTTTCTTCTCTGGATTTTCTTGTAATTACATCTCTACCCCAAGTATAGTATATATAATCACAGAGTTGGAAAAACTCTCTTTCAAAACCCCAAATGGAGGTAATAGGGAAGATAAAAAGATAAGTGAGAGGCAGGCAGCCTGGGTAAATGGTTCTGACACTGATGGACTGGGCCCAGGGCACTGCGATGGTTCATTGGGATGAAATGCAGGCATTTCTCCAGTGTTCATAAAGCAAAAGAGATATAACTGAATTAGATTAATCAGGAATCACAATCTGTATTACCCACAGTAACTGCTAACTATAGTAATCACATATTTTTGCCTATGTTCAGTGGGGTGTGGTGTTCAAGAGATCAGTTCAGGCAGTAAACTGGCACACTTGTTCATTGACAAGTGTTAACACTGACAGGTGACAGGCACTGTTGATAAGACTCAACTTAGGGCCATTAAGAGAATTGGTCTGACCTCTTTCCAAGTAACCACCCGCTTTGTTGATGTTGTTCAGTCTCTAAGTTATGTCCAACTCTTTGCAACCCCATGAACTGCAGCAAACCAGGCTTTCTTGTCCTTCACTGTCTGCCAGTGTTTGCTCAAATTCATGTCCATTGAGTCAGTGATGCCATCCAACCATCTTACTGCTTCCTATAAACCTACACAGCACTTTAAAAACCAGCGACATTTCTTTGCCAACAAAAGTCCAAATAGTCAAAGCTATGGTTTTTCCAGTAGTCATGTATGGATGTGAGAGGTGGACCATAAAGAAGGCTGAAGAATTGATGCTTTTGAACTGTGGTGTTGGAGAAGACTCTTGAGAGTCCCTTGACCTGCAAGGAGATCCAACCAGTCCATCCTAAAGGAAATCACTCCTGAATATTCATTGGAAGGACTGATGCTGAAGCTGAAGGTCCAATACTTTGGCCACCTGATGGGACTCATTGGAAAATACACTGATGCTGGGACAGATTGAGGGCAGAAGAAGGGGATAACAGAGGATGAGATGGTTGGATGGCATCACTGACTCAATGGACCTGAGTTTGAGCAAGCTCCGGGAGTTGGTAATGGACAGGGAAGCCTGGCGTGCTGCAGTCCATGGGGTCGCAGAGAGTCGGACACGACTGAGTGACTGAACTGATAAAGGGTGTCACAATTGGTGACTGTATATTTGTTTCCTAGACTTCCCCACCAGACTGAGTTCCGTATGGCTCTGGGTGGGTTCCACCACCAGGATTTTCTCACCTAATTTGGCCTGCAAAGTGGGAGTTTCCAGCTGCTATGGCTTCACCCAGCCTGGCACCTTCCAGAGCCCAGCTTCAGTTGGCCCCGCCCGCCGCCTCCAGGCCTCTCCCCGCCCCGCCCCTCTGGGCTTACTTCCGGGATGCTTGAGGGAGGAGCGGGAAATAGGGCACATCGGACAAACTGCGCCTGTGCACAGTGCACCCTGCGCCGGCGCATTCTTGACCGCTCCTCCTCGGCCGGACATAACGGTCCGCGCGCGGCTCCCCCGACCGGAAGTGGAGAGGAACTGCCGCGGGGTGCGCCCGGCCCGGCTCACCGCCTGGCAGTCCCCGCTGTCGCCGCCGCCCTCGGCCTCTGCCGAGGCTTTCCGCAGCCGCCATGTCCGCCAGTGCCGTCTACGTGCTGGACCTGAAGGGCAAGGTACCAAGGGCTCCCAACCCTCCGCGTTGCCAGGCAACCGGCGGGGGCCTCGCCCCTCGGGGACCCACCCTGTTGCTAGGTAACCGTCCAATGGGAGCCACCTTGGTCTTCGGCAAGGAAGCCGTTTGGCCTCACCTGAGGACTCCACCCTTTTGCTGGGTATCCAGGAAGGGGTCTTAGGTCTGCGAGGCCTACCTTGTTGCTAGGTAACGCGGTGGGCTGCCGCAGTTGCCAGATAACCGGCTGCACGACCCTCATCCCCACGTCTGTGGGTTGGGGGTTTTAGGCCTCTGTGGAGGACCGGGGCAACCCGAGGCGGTGGAGAGCGCGGGCCGCAGCCGGCTGGGAAGCCAAGCCTGGCGCCCAGGGGCTGCGCGACCCTTGACCAGCGGTGGTGAAGCGTGTCGGGGACAGTGTACCTTCGGGCCAGTACCGCCCTCTGGGAGCTCGGCCCGTTTTGTTTATCCAGCGATTTTTGTGTATTAGTCCCTGAAGCAATTTCTTAACGTTCACTGTGACACTGAGTTACAAGGGCTAGGTGAGGTGGTTGGCCGAGTGCAATTTTCGCAGAGGGAGAGACCGAGGCACAGACAAAGTGCCCACGGTCACATCGGTCACAGAAAAGTGGCGGCTCTAGGAGCTGAATCCAGAGTCATTTGTTCATTTAGCTGATATTTGAGGAGCATTTACTAAATGCCAAGCAGGGTGCTAAGCCTTGGGCTGCCTTTGGTGAGCGGAACCAGAGTCAGTCCCTGAACCTTGTCCTTCTGGAGCCCACGATCTGGTGAGTGGGAGGGACACTCATCTTAAAAAGCACAGATAAATGTAACTTGCTCTGGTGGAGCAGTGAGGATCTGATAGAGTCAGCCTCCACCGGGGATACTGGAGCACTGCCCAGGGGGAGTGACAAACCGGCTGAAACGTGAAGGAGCAGTAGAACCCTAGGACCCGCTCCCAGGGGGCCTTCCTGGGGGGTTTCTGAGAAAGCTTTTTATATGAGGGATCTCGAAGCCTTTCAGAAGTGGCCTGCTGCCTTCCCCCAAGTCTGTCCTGGCTAGAGGGCAAGTGAGTATCTGGTCTCTTGCATTGAGGAGTAACAAGAGTAGGACAGTTTGTTGTCGTTTAGTCGCTAAGTCCTGTCCGACTCTTTTTGCGACCCCATGGACTGTAGCCCACCAGGCTCCTCTGTCCATGGGATTCTGCAGGCAAGAATACTGGAGTAGGTTGCCATGCCCTCCTGCAGGGGGTGTTCCCAACACAGGGATCGAACCCATGTTTCCTGCATTGGCAGGCATGAACAGGCAGGGTCTTTACCGCTGAGCCACCAGGGCTTCCAATAATGGGACAGTGCCAACAACATTTAACCAGCCCCACATCAGTGAGTGAGGGAAACATGGGTGCCAGTCCCAGGTGAAGTGGGCAGGAGTGTGCCCAGAAGCAGTAGGGAGTGAAGAGTAGAAATACCTGCCCCTTGCTCCCTCGCTCCCTACCCTCAGTACTTTCCCAAACCTCCCTTAAGTGGGTTGCCTTCCTTGGATGCCACCCAAAGTCAACAACTAGTGAGGCCCTGTGCTCGGCTCCCTTCTGAGGACGGGAGGTTGAGAAGGTTGAGTCCTTGGAGGCAAGGAAAGACACAGGACACCCCAGGGGTGGGACGGTGCAGTATTCCCTGAGTTTTTGTAGCATGTTTTTTTCTTCTTCTTAGTTTTAAATATTTTTTTTTTAATTGGAGGAGAATTGCTTTACAGTGTTGTGTTGGTTTCTGCATATATCAACATGAATCAGCCATTGGTATACACATGTTCCCTCTTGAACTTCCCACCCACCTCCAACCCCCCACCCCATGTAGCGTGTGTTCTTGTTTCCTCCCTGGCCACCGTGTCACCAGAGGTCCCGCAGGCTGCCTCCTCAGATCACTCATTCCTCCAGCAAACATTTCATGAGCACCTTGCATGCAGCAGGTCGGAGGCTGAGCTCAAAACCTGCCCCTCCTGCTCAGCTGCATGACCTCAGGCAAGTGTATAAACTTGCCGAGCAGACACACGAGACAAGTGCAGCACCACCCCTGGTCCACAGTCGCCATGGGCCTTGAGGTCTTGTAGGGGAGGTGCGTGGAAGCTGACGGATCCAAGCAGCTGCTGGGTCCAGGTGATCAGTTAGCTACCACGGCAAGGTCGAGGCCCTCAGGGAACGCAGTTGCCCAACCTCAGTGTGGGCTGGCAGGAGAAGTGCTTACAAAGGCTTCCTGGAGGAGGGAGATGCCAGCTCTAGGCAGGCAACCAGGTGGCAGTCAGGTGGACGCGGAGATGTCACACTAGGCCCACGGATGAGGGGCAGCCCTCTGAGGCAGGGTAGTCGTGGGTAGTGCTGGATCCTGGAGGATGGGACCCAGAGGGCCGTGGGTGAAGGGGGTCCAGAGGGGAGAGCGGGAGGAGACCACTTTGATCCCAAGAAAGAACAGCCGCCATGAGGAGACTGTAGCCTGGGAGAAGCCTGATTATAGATGTCTTTCAGAGGAGGCTGCCGTGGGTGGGTTTGCCTCCCATCCTCCCTGACCATCCCACACTTCTTATTCCACGCCCCTTGGACCTCGTGTTTTGAAAGTCTGCCTTCTGCAGAAACTGCGTTCAATAAAAAAGGAAGGTAATGGGACATCAAGGAAATTCACAACCACACGTCTACCTGCCAGCCAGCACCTCAGATCTCCAGGGAAACTGGCGAGGCCACACTGAGCTGATGGAAAGCCCACTAGGACGCTTCGCTGCCCTTCTCTCTCTCGCCTCTGCGGCTTCTGGCACCACTCCTCTGCTCCTCGGCAGCTTCCGCTGGCCTCGGGGTTGCTGTGTCCCTGTTCCCCTGTTTCTCTCACTGCTGCCCCTTCTCTCCTGCCCTCCCCTCGGATGTGGGCGCCTCTTGCTTGGGCCTGGCATGCCTCACATACTGTTGCTCTACTTGGGGTAGGCTTTGACTCATTCATTCATTCCTATTTTTTGGCTGTGCCTCGCCACCTGCAGGATCTTAGTTTCACGAGCAGGGATTGAACCTGTGTCCCCTGCAGTGGAAGCTCAGTGTCTTAAGCACTGGACTGCCAGGGAAGTCCCAAGGGGCAGGCTTTGATTTCTGTCACTGTGCCAATGACCCCTGAATTTGTACCAAAGTCCAGAGCACTCATCTGGAGATCCGCGGGCCGTCAGGACACCCTGGAGGTCTCACAGCCGTCACAAACTCAGCATTTCCCCAGATGAGCTCCGCACCAGCCCCCAGCCCTGCTGTCTCTCTCCCTCTCAGGGAGTGACACCGCCATCCACACAGGTGCCCATTTAGAGACCTGGGCATTATCCTGCCCTTATTTGCCTCACCGCCACGCCCACTGCAGAGACACTTACTGAGTAGCTGCTGTGGGCCAGGATCCGAGGCTGCCCTCACTGTACTTAACCAGTGCTCCTAGGTACCCACTGTGGGCTCTGCCTCCCATCCCATGGCTTTAGCTCCACTGTCCCCTCTGCCTCTATCCCACCTGTGTCCTAAGGGCTCAGTTTGAAGGTCTCACCCTTGCAGAGTCTCATCTCCCTTCAAGCAAATAGCTCAGTCCAGGGACCCTGTTTGTCTTGGTCACCCTGGTGTCCCCAGGACCCGCATAGTGTATGGCGGAGAGCATGAGTGAGTGGGCCTCTGCAGCCTGTGTGATGAAGGCGAGCAAAATATATAACTCCCTGCTCTTTCCTCAGAATATACTGGGGCCTCAGGGGCTCCGTGCCAATTGCATCCTCCAAAGTTGGATAACCTGGAGTAGAAGGTGGGCTTAAGAAGCCCAGGAGAGCAATGTTTATCGAGTGGAAGTGGCCCTGCAGGGAGTGAGAAGTGGGGTTAGAACCTGGGCTCTCCTTTGTTCACTGTGTGACCTCAGGCGGGTGGTGCCACCTCTCCAGACATCACTGTTCATCGCTTTAAAAATATCAGTCCACTTTATAGTAGGCGGGATTTATATGAGGCAGCATATATTCCTGGCAAAGAATATATGAGAGGGTATGTCATAGTCCCTGGGCCAGGTACCCACAAGCTCACCCACTGGGTGCTGGGTCTCTAAGAGACCTTCCGAACAGCAATAAGTGCACAGGGTCCCTTGCCTGTAGGCCACAAACGAGAAACTAGGAAAGGAAGGTTCTTTCTCGGTCACTCACTTGACCACTCTCTCTGGCTGGCAGCAGTAAGACAACGTATTTTATGAAACGAAGATTCTGTGGGAAAGAAATGGCAAACCACTCCAGTATTTTCCCATGGACAGAGGAACCTGGCGGGCTACAGTCCGTGGGGGTCACAAAAGAGTCGGGCACGACTTAGCAAGCATGCGACACCAAAGGTCCTGAGGCAGGCGGTTCCCAGGCTGGTCGGCGCAGTGGTGTCATTCTTTGCACATGGCTGCGTCCTGCAGCTGGCTGTCCTCAGGGATGCACGGGAACAGCAGCTGCCCTGGGCAGCATCTCCACATAGAGCCTTGCTCACCGTGGTGTAGCTTCACACCTCCTTTTCTTTCCTTCAGTGAGTTACGTGTAACTGACTGTGCTCATATAAAGCATATCGTTTGATGAGTTCAATCATTGTATACACCCAGAAAACCAGGGGCACACACTCTGTCACTTCCTAAAGGTTCCCCACACCCATGCCTGTCCAGCCTGTCCCCAGGCAGTCACTAATGTATTTTCTGTTACCGTTTCCCGGGATGTGTTTGTTTAGGTGGGATCACATAGTTCCGGTCTCCATTGTCTGGTTTCTTTCCCTTGGCTCAGTGATCCTGAAATTCCCTCCTGCTGTCACCGGTGTCAGGAGTCATTCCTTTTCATAGCTGAGCAATTTTCTGTAGTGTGGTTGGACACAATTCTTGTCTCCACTCACCTTTTGAAGGATGTTGGCATTCTCGCCAACCTGAGTCTTCTTCAAATAATGCGCTGTGAGCATCCGCACATGTGTCTTCATGTGGACGTCTGGTTTCCTTTCTCTTGGATAAATAAATACCTGAGAGAGGAATGGCTGGGTTATAAGCTGATTTTAGCTTTCTGAGAACCGGTCAAACTTTACCAAAGTGGTTGTCCCATTTCACATTCCCATCAGCAGTGATGCTGCACGTCTGGACCCATGAGAGAGACGAGAAGGGTTTCTTTTCAGGCCACAGGCGGGATCTAGTAGGTGTGCACACTCAGCAGTGCCCCTCTCCTGTCAGAGCCAGAAGGGCAGGTGCATGAACACAGCGTGGAGGAGGTCTGCGCTTAGAGCCTGCAGGACACAACCTGGCGTCTCCCCGTGATTCAGTCCTGGACTCTTGCCCCACAGCCCCCTCCCAGGGCCCCCATACAGGACTCTCAGTAGCCCCAGTAGATGTTCACGTGGGGAAAAGCTTTCCTTGAGGAATTCCCTGGGGCGTGGAGATCGAATGGCCCTTCGATGGACAGGCATGACTGGGGTTCCCAGGAGGGCCGGAGGGTGGTGAAACTCGAGGTGAAAGTGCCTTCCCTCTCTCCCACCCGCCCAGGTGCTCATCTGCCGGAACTACCGCGGCGACGTGGACATGTCAGAGGTGGAGCACTTCATGCCCATCCTGATGGAGAAGGAGGAGGAGGGCATGCTGTCGCCCATCCTGGCCCACGGAGGCGTCCGCTTCATGTGGATCAAGCACAACAACCTGTATCGTATCCCTTTGTCGGGGGTGGGGGAGATGGCTCCTGTGTGGGCTTGTGTGTGCGCATGTGCACACACACACACGTGCAACTGAGAGCTGCTGTCCCCAGGGCTAGCTGGATCAGGCCAGCGGGGGGCCATCAGGCACAGCCCTGTCTTCTGGAGCTCCCTGCTGCCTAAGGATGACAAGTGGGACAGAGGTCCAAGGAGCCAGGACGGGTTGCTTGGGGAAGGAATATCCCAGTGGAGACCTGCAGGAAGGCCAGGTGTCTGCCTCAGGTGTCTGCTGGCACGAGGGATGCTAGGCCTGGGTGAAGTCTCACTCGGCAGCTGCAGTGGGGGTGACTGGAGCCCTAGAGTGGGGTGCATGGCAGGAGCAAGGCCCAGTGGTCAGCAGGGTGTGCGCTGCAGGGCCCTGTAGGAAACCACCTGAATGAAGTGTGTTGGGAAGTTTTGGAAGGGTTTCAGGCAGAGGGCTGACACGGTCTGATTTGCATTTTCTGCATTTTCTCTGGCTGCTGAGTGGAGACCGGACTTCAGGGATCAGAAGTAGACATAGGAGGTGGGGGTGGGCAGAAGCCTGGACTGTGAGGGGTGCGGGGATACAGAGAAGGGGAGAGATTCTTCCCCACCCTGCCCAGATCTCAGAGCCCCTTGCGCTCAGGCCCATGGGGAGGCCTGGCTAAGCCAGTTCCCATCCAGGAGGTCTGACCAGCCATCCCGTGGCTTTGGTCAACCCCGCTAGGTGCATTCTGGTATCTGCACTGCTGCGGGCAGAGCCTGGCTCTGCAGCCCACAGCCCCGTGCTCCGGTCGCCGTGTGGCTGGAGGCAGGTCCTCACCTCCCCCTGGTCCAGTGACAGCAGTGACCCCTCCTTGCAGCGCTGTTTGCGTCAGCCGAGCTGTGGACGTGCATCACGCCCAGCCACCATGGGCTCTGTCCCCTTTTCCATGTTCTTGGAGACAGACGCGACCTTGCTAGCAAAGATGTGGTCCAGGGGCCAGAGCATCCCCTGGGAGCCTTCTGGGAATGCAGAATCCTGGGTCCATACAGCCCTGCCAGGTCAGAGCTGCACTAGAGCAGGGCTGTCCCTCGTGCTGTGTGTGCACGTTGTGGGGTGGAAGGCGTTGGCCCGGGGCGCTTGCCCACTGCCCTGAGGCCTGGCTCCCTGCAGTGCACCTCTGTTTCTTCACCTCTCTCTAGAGGGGGCAGCTGTGCAGAGTGGGGCAGGCAGCCCGTGAGCCAGGAAGAGATTGTCTGAGAAGCTGCCCTGGGTCTGGGCATGGTTGCCCAGCTGTGGGGGGTGGGGGAGTAGCGGTGCCGGCTCAGCAGGAGCCGTCAGACCAGTTCCCAGTGGGGCCCTGGTGTCCATGCATGGGCAGCCGGTGAGGAGACAGCGAGGGCTCGTCCCTCTGGATGCCAGTGCTCAGCGCACCCTGCCTGAGTGGGCATCTGCTCACCTCCAGCCCAAGTTCCATCGTCAGGTGGCAGTCTCCAAGCCCAGCCAAAGGGTTCGAGGTGCCCGTTGCCCCTCCTTAGAAAGCACCTGGAACCCGTGTTGCTTGGTCTAGGGAAGCCAGCACTCCCCTGACTGGCCCAGCGTCCATTTCCTGTGGCCCTGTGCTGGGCCGGGATGAAGCTGGAAGTGGGGTGAAGATGGCCCCTTTCTCCCTCCTGGAGCCCACAGCTTGGCACTGGGGTGGCCAGGGTGCAGTGCAAAGAAACGGTTCTCCCAGGTGATCAAACCCTTAGGGAAAGAGGAACAGGAAGTTCCCAGTACACACTGACCCCAGGAGCTGGGGACACGTCCCCATGTCCGGAGTGTGTGCCAGTTTACACACATCACCTTGGCGACTCCACTCCCAGGCCCCTATTATGTTGATATCGCTGTTCAGTTCCTAAGCCATGTCTGGCTCTTTGTGATCCCATGGACTGTTGCCTGCTGGGCTCCTCTGTCCATGGGATTTCCCAGGCAGGAATACTGTAGTGGGTTGCCATTTCCTGCTCCAGGGCATCTTTCTGACCCAGGGATCGAACCCACAGCTCCTTCCTGGCAGGTGGGTTGTTACCACTGAGCCACCTGGAAGCCCATGGGTGAGAAAATAGAGGCTTCATTCAGAGGGTTTGCTTCAGGGGGAAGGACACAGGCTGGAGCCAGAGTCAACACAGGCTGGAGCCAGAGTCGGCCCAGGCCGGGGAGCCGGGAACCTCAGGAGGGTCCTGTAGGCTATGGGCTTTGGAGGAGGGCAGATTGTGCTCCTGGTTTCCGCTCCTGGATGAGTCGCGCTGCTCCCCCGGGGCTGCTCACCTTACTGAAGTGCCCTCTGCCACACCCCGGGCTTCAGCCCTCCACTCAGGCGTCACCTCCCGTGGGCAGTGCCCCTCACCCGGCCACTGGGGTGGGTTTCCTGTGCCCCTGCTGCCCCTCTGTCAGCTGAGCGCTCCCTGGGAGCCGGGACCGCCCCTGTCTGTGACCACAGTGCCCAGGCCTGGCTCAGACCAGGAGCTGGGGAACCCTGAGGGCCGAGTCAGTGACTGGGGGCAGCTCCAAAACACGCAGGGCACGGGAGTCTGGGCGGTGGCAGCCCCACGTCTGAACGCTCCTTAACTGTGGCTGCCATGCAGTGGTCGCCACCTCCAAGAAGAACGCGTGCGTGTCGCTGGTGTTCTCCTTCCTCTATAAGGTGGTGCAGGTGAGTTGAGGCACAGGGGCCGTGAAGGGCATCCGTCGCCCTGGCCCTTCAGCGTGCCTCCCCATCTCGGCCACCCGAGGGCCGCAGCGTCCCTGGGGGAGCTGGACCCCAGGAACAAGCCTGAGGGAGCTCTAATCCGTGAGTGGGATGCCCCGGCCTTATTCGCCCCTCTGCCTGTGAGGAGAGGGAAATGGACAGGAGGCGAGGCTCAGGCCAGGGGTGTGCCCTGCTTCCAAGCGGGCAGGTGTGCCCCCAGCTGGCTGTGGAAGGCTGGAGAGTGACCCGCTGAGTCAGGGATTGGGGAGATGGGTTAAGCAGGAGGAGGGTGGAGCCAAGTTCTGCTCAGAATCTCCTTGGGGGGCCTCTAAAGGCGCAGTGGCCTGAGGTCCCACCTTAGAGAGGGGTGACACGTGCCAGGCCCAGCTGCCAGCGAGATGGGGAGACAGAGCGGCATGTGAAAAGGCCCTGGGACAGAAGTGCCTGTGGTGCCCAGTGTTCCCGGACAGAGGGTGGAGCTGTCCGCAGGGTGGCTGGGCTGGGCTTCAGGGTGGGGCTTGCTGCACAGGGCCTAGTGAGGCGTTCAGGTTTTGTTACAAGTCTGATGCGAGGTGGGGGATGCCTTTAAGCAGGAGACTGACAAGACCTGATATAAGATCCTCTCTGGCTGCTGAGCGGGAAAAGAACCTAAAGGCAGCAGGGAGGCCAGGAGGGAGGTGGATGGAGGGGCCTGGCTGAAGTAGGGGCTTCATGGGGTTGAAGAGAGTGGACAGTCCGACCCAGGAAGCTTGGGGTGCGCCCGGGAAAGCTTTTATATTCCAGATGGTGCTGTGTGCAGCCCGCTCAGCAGTCTCCTCCACTCCACGATGGGGGGCAGGGCGGTGAGGACACGGGGCAGGAGAGGCCCCACGTGCAGGCTGAGGGGCAGCCGGCCTCCCCAAGCTGTCGTGGGCCAGTTGGTGCTGTTTGTGACTTCCGAGGAGTGACCCAGCAGTTGCGGTCCTGGGGTGTAGAGATGGGGAAGCGGGAAGGAGGAAGGTTCTCCCTGCAGTGACTGGCATTGCCTTCCTGCTTCCGTGTTCGTGCTCCTGAAAGGCCTTCTGTTGAGTTCCTCTTCCTCTTGGCTCCCCCGGTGCCCCTGCTTTCATCCTCTGAAATTTTCTGTTGAAATGGGGCAGGCTTATCTGCAGGCACAACGGTACGGACTGGGGTTCAGGGAGGTCATGAGAGGCCTAAAGAGCTACTTGTCCTGTCCGCAGGGGCCCTTGTCCCTCATCTGAATCACCCCTGACTCAGAGGCAAAGGGTCAGGGTGAAAGAGAAGCTGGGAAGGGGTCCCAGGCCTGGAGGTGTCGGTCAGGGAAAGGATAGTGGGCCTGCAGGGGTGGGAACTCGGGCTTCTGAGCAGGTCTCAGAGGACCCCTGCACACCCCCAGTCTGGTTCCCGCGTCACAGGCAGCCACTGCTGTCCTCCTGCCCACGTTCCCTGAGCCCAAGACCTCGTCCGAGCACTCCTGGGAACCGGGCAAACACAGCTTATGAACAGAAGGGCTGTTGGCAGGGGCCTCGGGGCACGAAGTGCAAATGCACTTGTACAGGCGTTCATCCCTCCTCATCCCTCCTCACACTGATCTGCCTCCCACGGCAACACTGCAGGTATTTTCAGAATACTTCAAGGAGCTGGAGGAGGAGAGCATTCGAGACAACTTCGTCATCATCTACGAGCTGCTGGATGAGCTCATGGACTTCGGCTACCCCCAGACCACAGACAGCAAGATCCTGCAGGAGTGAGTGGGTGGCATGGGGCCCGGGGACAGGGCTGAGCGGGGGTCAGGCCAGGCGATGTCACTGTGTTGAAGTCATGGGCAGGTTTGGAGCTGCAGGAGGCAGATGTGCATTCTTGTTGCTGGTCCCCTGCCTGTCTCCAGCCCACCAGAAGTTTTCTAAGTTCCTGGGGCAGCTCTGGCTCCTTTCCCACTCAGCATCACTGCCTGGCGTGAGCATGCTTGCTGTTGCTAGGTCTTCATTTCCATCCACAGAAGTGCGCTCAGTGCCTTGTTTCTAGGGACTCACCTGCTGCTGTTCTGTGTTTGTTTTTCAACACGTTTGTTCAGGTCTGACTGCTTTGGGTTCCAGTTAGGACATGCAAGGTCTTCTTGCAGCATGCAGGCTCCACTCCAGTTGTGGCATGCGGGCTCCAGAGCCAGTGGGCTCTATAGTTTGCGGCCCGAGGGCTCTCTAATAAAGGCGCGTGGGCTTAGTTGCCCCATAACCTGTGGAATCTTAGTTCCCCAGCCAGGGATCGAACCTCCGTCCCCTACATTGGAAGGCAGATTCTCAACCACTAGACCACCCGGGAAGTCCCACTGCCTTTGTTTTTACTGTCATAAATGAGATTGTGATGAAAAACCTCCCTCCTTTGGAATCCTGGGCACCAAATAACGGTCACTGTTGATTAAGCACGTCTTGGGAAGCAGGCCTCTTGTGAGCACTTTTTTCCATTTCAGTTAGTCAGAGCTGCTGTCTTCCCATCTTACAGGGGAGCAGAGGGACACTCTGAGAGGCCGTGTGAATTCAGCACACCCCACATCTGTTGTTCCCCAAGTGGAAGCAAACGGGCTCCCCAAGTGTCTCAGTGGTAAAGAATCCACCTGGCAATGCAGGAGACGTGGGTCTGATCCCTGGGTTGGAAAGATCCCCTGGAAGAGGGCATGGCAACCCTCTCCAGTCTTCTGGCCTGGGAAGTCCCATGGGCAGAGGAGCCCGGTGGGCTGCAGTCTACAGGGTCAGGTGGCACGTGACTTCTGACTAAACAGCGAGTGGAATCAGGGTCACCAGGTTACTCTCCCAGGGAGGTCGGCGGTCTCTGCATGCCCAGCGGGGAAGCGTTTCATGCCCACTACTTGTTTTCCTCACCAGCGCTGTCTCCTTGCTGCCCTGCGACTGAGAGCTCTGTACTCATAGTAACTGAAGAGTTTGTTGGGGTTTTGGAAATCATGATCTTGTTGTGTTAAATGGCCCCAGGTGAAACCAGAGCCTGCCTCTCCTGGCGCCTGCTACAGGGAGGGGCTGCTTTCAATATGGCAGTGCCTGAGCCAGCTAACTCTGAGCCCGGGCCCACAGGTACATCACCCAGGAAGGCCACAAGCTGGAAACGGGGGCCCCGCGGCCCCCGGCCACTGTCACCAACGCGGTGTCCTGGCGCTCGGAGGGCATCAAGTACCGGAAGAACGAGGTGTTCTTGGATGTCATTGAGTCCGTCAATCTCCTGGTAGGCTTCCTTTTGTTTTTTAAAAAATGTTGTCTTCTTCGTGATTGGAAATAAAAGCAACTTGCCTTTTAAAATTAGCAAGGCCCTGAGAAACAGTTTCTGTGTGAAAGCAGATCGACGGGATTCGGTCAGGGCTACTCATTGCAACATGAGCTTGTTTTACCTGCATTCGTTTCTGTCCTTATTTAGAACGAATGCATGCATACCATTAAAAAAGAAATGTATAGGGTTAGACAGCCAAGGGCTCCAGGACTTCCTGGTGGGCCAGCGGCTGACCCGATGCTACCACTTCAGGAGGCCTGGGTTCGACCTTGGTTGGGGAACTAGGATCCTGCATGCCTCCAGGCAAAAGTGAAGCAATAATTAGAAAGCGAGCAAGTGCAGGGCTCCGCAATCAGAAAGGCCACATCACAGAAGGATTCGTTGTCATCTTTCGGCCCCTCCTGCTGTAGGTTTACAGACATGTTTGTGTAAAACTGAGAACATAAGGTGTAGTCCTACAGCTGGCTTTTGGAGTTGCTTGGGGTTTGCTTCTTATTGTTTTGTGCATGTTTGTTTCTTTCGTTTTGTTTATTAAGTTATTGTTAGTTGGTAACTGACCACATCTTCTGTGAATTTAGCACGTGTACAGACTTGTACCCATTATCATAACCGGGCATCAGAACAGCTCCATCACCTCAAACACCTCGCCCATGCTGCCTCTCGGCAGCCACGCCCTCCCGCCTGTTCCCGCCCCTGGCAGCTGCTCCTGCGGCCTCCGTCACAGTAGCTTGGTCTTTCTGAGATTGTCGTATGAGTGGAATCATACAGAGTGTGTCAGTTTGAATCTGACTTCTTTCAATATATGGCCTTGAGATTCATCCAGATTGCTCTGTTTATCCAAAGTTTATGTCTTCTTTGGTTCATTTATTTTATATTCTGATTCACAGTTGGTTTGTCCATTGACCCATCAAAGGACATCTGGGTTGTTTCCGGTGTTTGGCAATTGTGAAGAGTTGCTATGAGCATTTTCTGTATAGATTTATGTGTAGACAAAAGTTTCCATCTCTCTAGGGCAAATACCCAGGAGTGGGATTGCTGGGTCATATGGTAAGTGTCTGTTTGACTTTATAGGACACTGTCCAACTGCTCTCCAGTAACATTTTTGCATTTTCACCAGCAGTGGATGAGAATTCCAGTTGCTCCACCGCCTTGCTCAACGGTTTTATTTTTGCCATCCTGCTAGGTATCTCATCATGGCTTTAATGCACATTTCCCTAGTGGCTAATGATGTTGAGCATCTTTCTGTATGCCTCTTTCTCATCCATATATCTTTGGAGGTGTGTCTCTTCATGTCTCTGATCATTTTTAAGTTGAGTTTGTTTTCTGATTGTTGAGTTTTGACAATTCTTTGTGTTGGATAAAGTCTTTTTTTTTTTTGTCTTTATCCAATGTGATGTGTGATCTGCAAATATTTCTCCTGAGTCTGTCATTTTTCATTCTGTTGGCGTTGTCTTTCACAGAGCAGAGGTTTTTGAGAAAGTCCACGTATCCAGTATTTTGGGGCTTCCCTGGCAATCCAGTTGGTTACCACTTCACCTTCCAATGAAGGGGGTACAGCTTTGATCCCTATTGAGGATCCAAGATCTCACATACATTTCAGCCAGAAACCAGAACAAAACAGAAACAGTGTTATAACAAATTCAATAAAGGATTTAAAAGTGGTCCACAGAAAAAAAATATTCAGGAAAAAAAACAAAATATCAAAATTTTAAACTGATTATGCTATTGGTGCCATGTCTGAGAACTCATTGCCAAACCCAAGGTCACAGATTTTTCTCCTAAGTTTTCTTCTAAAAGATTATAGTTTTATAGTTAGATCTGTGATCAATTTTTAGTTAACTTTTATGTAAGGTATGAGGCTTATATCAATTTTTTGCATGTTGAACAATTTTTTGCCTTGTTCTAACATCATTTTTTATTTTTTAATATAAATTTATATATTTTAATTGGAGATTAATTACTTTACAATATTGTATTGGTTTTGCCATACATCAACATGAATCCACCATGGGTGTACGCGTGTTCCCCATCCTGAACCCCCCTCCCTCCCCCCTCCCCATACCGTCCCAGTGCACCAGCCCCAAGCATCCAGTATCATGCATTGAACCTGGACTGGTGACTCATCTCATATATGATATTATACATGTTTCAATGCCATTCTCCCAAATCATCCCACCCTCTCCCTCTCCCACAGAGTCCAAAAGACTGTTCTATACATCTGTGTCTCTTTTGCTGTCTCACATACCATCTTTCTAAATTCCATATATATGCGTTAGTATACTGTATTGGTGTTTTTCTTTCTGGCTTACTTCACTCTGTATAATCGGCTTCAGTTTCATCCACCTCATTTTTTTAAAAAAGATTGTCCTTTCTCCATTGAATTGCTTTTGCATTTCTGTCAAAAATCAATTTGCTATATTGTACAAGTCTGTTTCTGGTTTCTGTTCTTTTCCATTGATCCGTGTACCTGTTTCTTCACCAGTACCACACAGTCTTGATAACTGTACCTTTATAGTACATCTGAAAACCAGATAATGTGATCCTCCTAACAGTCCCGTTTTTCAAAATTGTTTAGCTCTTTAGTTCCTTTAATAGAATTTTAGAATCTGCTTGTCTTGGGATTTTGATTGGTACTGCGTTAAATAACTCTGTTAAATCAATTTGGAGAGATTTGATATCTTTAGTATATTAAGTCTCACAATGCATGAGAAATATATGTCTCTCTATATATATTTAGGTAATATTTTATTTCTTTCATCAACATTTTATAGTTTCTACCATGTACAAATTTTCATGTTAGATTTACACCTAAGTATTTCATTTTGGGGAAGCTATCGCAAATTGCTTATTTTTAATTTTATTTGGTAGAATTCACCTGTAAAACTATCTGAGCTTGGAGATTTCTTTTTCAGAATATTTTTCACTACAGATTTCAATTATATAACAGCTATAGAATTGATTAGGTTTTCTGTTTCATCTTGAGTGAGTTTGGGTAGTTTGCAGTTTTTAAGAAGTTGGTCTGTTTCATCTCAGTCACTGAGTGTGTACGCATAGTGTTGTTTATAGCATTCCCTTATTAGCTTTTTAATATGTGCAAGGTCTGTACTGATACCGCTCTTTCATTTCTGACATTGGTGATTTATGTTGTCTTTCTTTTCTCTTTGTCACTCTTATGAGAGGTTTATCTGTTTCGTTGATCTACACAAAGAATCGACTTTGATTTCATTGACTTCCCCTATTGTCTCTCTGTTTTCAATCACACTGATGTCTGCTTTTGTCTTCATTGTGATTTTGGCTCACTTTGCTCTTCTTTTGCTAGTTTTTTAAAGTTGTAACTGAAGATACTAGTTTGAAGGCTTTCTTCCTTCTAATACAAACATTTAATGCTATAAATTTCTCTCTAAGCACTGCTTTAGCTGTATTCTACACTGATAACGTTGGGTTTTCATTTTTGTTGAAAATGTTTTCACATTTTCCTTGAGACTTCCATTGACCCATGAATTACCTAATGAAAGTGTATTGTTTAATTTCTAAATGTTTACAGATTTTTCTGTTATCTTATCATTGACTTTTAATTTAATTGTTATTGTCTGAGAATGTAGTTTATATTACTGCCAGGTCTTTAAAGTTTGTTAAGATTAATGATCCAGAATATGATCTGTCTTGGTGAATGTCCATGTACATTTGAAAAAAATGTGCATTCTGCCCTTTTTGGATACAGTGTTCTGTAAATACCAATTAAACTTGAACACTTGTGTTCCGTTTTGTTTCTTCACTCTATCATTTTTTCTTTGTATATATTTTTTAGTGGTTGCTATAAAATACATACTTTCTTATTATTTGCTTAGAGTTAATATTTTACAACTTCATTTGAAATTTAGAAACTTTACTACCCCATTGTAGAGTTGTCCTAATTATCTCTCTATACTGAAAAACATATTAGTCAGTGTTAAATATTTTTGCTTTCAATTACCAAGCATGCTTTAAAGAACTGAGAAGGAAAAGAAGACTCTCTACCATATTTTCCCAGGTATTTACTGTTTCTCTTGCTCTCCCTTCACTCCCAATTTTCCAGGTTTCCTTCTGGTACAGTTTTACTTCTGTCTAAAATGCTTCTTGTAGCAGTTCTTTCAGAACAGGGCAACAGGCTACAAATTCCCTTGGTTTTCCTTCATCTGAGAATGTCTTTATTTCACCTTCTTTCCAGAAGGATACTGTCACTAGATATCAAATTCTGGGTTGACAGTTCTCCTTTAGTACCTTAAAAACGTTGTACCGCTTCCTTCTGGGCTCAGTGATTTCTGATGAAAATCCACAGTCACTCACATCAGTGTTCCCCTGTAGGTAATAATAATGTGTAGTTTTTCTCTGGGTGCTTCTCAGATTTTTCCTTTGTCTTTAGTTTACAGTAGATAGTTTATGATGTGTCTCGGTATGGATAGTTTTGAGTTCCTGCTGTTTGGGTTTTGTTCACCTCCTTGGATCTGCAGACTTATGTATTCCACCAAACTTGGGATGTTTTCATTCATAATTTCTTCAAATATGTTTTTACTATTTCTCTCTTTCCTTCTGGACCCCAGTAACATAAATGTTAGACCTTTTATGATTGTCCCCAGGGTCTCTGAACCTCTATTCATTCTGCTCCATCTTTCTTTCTGTTGCTTAGACTGGATAATTCCTGTTGATCAACTTTCAGTTCACTGACCCTTTTCCTACTATGTTATCTCCATTCTGCTCTTGAGCCCATCCAGTGAGCTTTTAGTTTGTCACTGTATTTTTCAGATCTAAGATTTCCATTTGATCCTTCTGCTTATAGTCTTATTTCTTTCCTGAGCCTTTCTAGTTTGACATTTGTTGTAAGAGTATTTATGATTTTTCACATAGCAATTTAAAGTCTTCTTCATAGAATCACAACGTCCATGTCAGTATTGCTGTCTATTGATTGTATTTGCATGTGAGCTGAAATTTTCATGGTTCTTTGTATGCTACGTAATTTTAGGTTATATCTTGGGGTAGGATTCTAAGTCTTATTTATACAGAAAATGTTGATTTTTTTTTGGTTTGTTTTAGCTGACAATTGACCTGGTTAGGTTCAGGCCATAAGTTTCAACCCCCAGTCTATGAGCCATGAGTATCAGTTCAGTTTTCAAAGCCTTTGTGCCCTTTGCTATTTGCGTCTGTTCCAAATATGCAGTGGCCAGCATTTCATCGGGCCTGGGAACAGTTTGGTTCTCAAGGCCTTTGGTTGTAGGATCTTGTCTGTGCACACCTGGTTCTAGAGAGGTCTGGAGACATAAACAACTTCCTGAGGTTCAGTTCAGTCCAGTTCAGTCGCTCAGTCGTGTCTAACTCTTTGCAACCCCATGAATCACAGCACGCCAGGTCTCCCTGTCCATCACCAACTCCCGGAGTTCACTCAGACTCATGTCCATCGAGTCAGTGATGCCATCCAGCCATCTCATCCTCTGTCGTCCCCTTCTCCTCCTGCCCCCAATCCCTCCCAGCATCAGAGTCTTTTCCAATGAGTCAACTCTTCGCATGAGGTGGCCAAAGTACTGGAGTTTCAGCTTTAGCATCATTCCTTCCAAAGAAATCCCAGGGCTGATCTCCTTCAGAATGGACTGGTTGGATCTCCTTGCTGTCCAAGGGACTCTCAAGAGTCTTCTCCAACACCACAGTTCAAAAGCATCAATTCTTCAGCGCTCAGCCTTCTTCACAGTCCAACTCTCACATCCATACATGACCACAGGAAAAGCCATAGCCTTGACTAGACAGACCTTAGTCGGCAAAGTAATGTCTCTGCTTTTGAATATGCTATCTAGGTTGGTCGTAACTTTTCTTCCAAGGAGTAAGCGTCTTTTAATTTCATGGCTGCAGTCACCATCTGCAGTGATTTTGGAGCCCCAAAAAATAAAGTCTGACACTGTTTCCACCATTTTGCCATCTATTTCCCATGAAGTAATGGGACCAGATGCCATGATCTTCATTTTCTGAATGTTGAGCTTTAAGCCAACTTTTTCACTCTCCTCTTTCACTTTCATCAAGAGGCTTTTTAGTTCCTCTTCACCTTCTGCCATAAGGGTGGTGTCATCTGCATATCTGAGGTTATTGATGTTTCTCCCAGCAGTCTTGATTCCAGCTTATGTTTCGTCCAGTCCAGCGTTTCTCATGATGTACTCTGCATATAAGTTAAACAAGCGGGGTGACAATATACAGCCTTGGTGCACTCCTTTTCCTATTTGGAACCAGTCTGTTGTTCCATGCCCAGTTCTAACTATTGCTTCCTGACCTGCATACAGATTTCTCAAGAGGCAGGTTAGGTGGTCTGGTATTCCCATCTCTTTCAGAATTTTCCGCAGTTTATTGTGATCCACACAGTCAAAGGCTTTGGCATAGTCAATAAAGCAGAAATAGATGTTTTTCTGGTACTCTCTTGCTTTTTCCATGATCCAACGGATGTTGGCAATTTGATCTCTGGTTCCTCTGCCTTTTCTAAAACCAGCTTGAACATCAGGAAGTTCACGGTTCACGTATTGCTGAAGCCTAGCTTGGAGAATTTTGAGCATTACTTTACTAGCATGTGAGATGAGTGCAATTGTGCGATAGTTTGAGCATTCTTTGGCATTGCCTTTCTTTGGGATTGGAATGAAAACTGACCTTTTCCAGTCCTGTGGCCACTGCTTAGTTTTCCACATTTGCTGGCATATTGAGTGCAGCACTTTCACGGCATCATCTTTCAGGATTTGAAACAGCTCAAATGGAATTCCATCACCTCCACTAGCTTTGTTCGTAGTGATGCTTTCCAAGGCCCACTTGACTTCACATTCCATGATATCTGGCTCTAGATTGGTGATCACATCATCATGATTATCTGGGTCGTGAAGATCTTTTTTGTACATTTCTTCCGTGTATTCTTGCCACCTCTTCTTAATATCTTCTGCTTCTGTTAGGTCCAGACCATTTCTGTCCTTTATCGAGCCCATCTTTGCATGAAATGTTCCCTTGGTATCTCTAACTTTCTTGAAGAGATCTCTAGTCTTTCCCATTCTGTTCTTTTTCTCTATTTCTTTGCATTGATCGCTGAAGAAGGCTTTCTTATCTCTTTTTGCTATTCTTTGGAACTCTGCATTCAGATGCTTATATCTTTCCTTTTCTCCTTTTCCTGAACCTTTCACTGTCTGCTGTATACCTGTGCTCTCTGGCTGCCTGGGGCTTCCTTTTTTGGATCTGTAGCCAAAAACTTAGGGCTCTAGATCCCCAGTCTTGTGCCGGTCTGCACTGGGGCTGGAATCCTAGGTTTACCACCCCCAACCCTGGAAAAGCAGCTCAGTTGCCTGGGCCACAGACAGCCGTGAGAAAAGTGAAAAGAGGGAGAAGCGGGGGATTTCCATATTCTCTCCGAGCAGCAGGAGTTCCCCTTCTGGCCCTGAAGTCAGAACTAGAGGCTTCTGCAAGCTCTGGCTACACCCCACTGCTCACTTCCACTTCCAGGCTTCTGCTGCGTCTCACACACTGCTCATTCGGCCAGCTCTTCTGGATCCACCGTTTTGGTCTCCCAGTAGTTGCCCGTGCATTCTGCCCGGGTTTTCTGTTGTTGCTGACTTTATTGAATTAATTCACATGCTGTGTCTTTGTTAATGCTTGGGCTTTTTTCCAGTTGCAGTGCACAGGCGTCTCGCTGCAGTGGCTTCTCGTCGTGGGGCGCAGGCTCCAGGGTGCGTGGGCTTCAGCAGTTGCGGTCCCAGGTTCTAGAGCACTGGCTCAGCAGTTGTGGCACATGGGCTTAGTTGCGTGGGATCTTCCTAGATCAAGGGTCCAACCCGCGTCTCCTGCATTGGCAGGTGGCTTCTTTACCATGGAACCATCAGGGAAGCCCCCTGCCCAGATATTATAGCTGTGGTCAGTGTCAGAGAACAGGTGACGGGAACCAGTTCCATCTCACCTGCAGCCTGCCTGTCTCCACACAGAAGACCTCACTCCCAGTACCTGGGCAAACCAGGGCAGCCTGGGCCAAACCCGTCACATGGGCTCTTTGGGTTTGCCCATTTTTGGCTGTTCCAGCCAGTGCAGAAATGAGCATGATTGCTCATCCTCATGGGTGTTTGGGCATCTCCCTTGCCTGGGCAGGATCTCTGGAGGGCTGAGTGCCCAGGCATGGAATTTCTGAGTGAGAGCACTTTCTAAAAAATTCTCCCAGTGGACTGAATGTAAATGTATCTGCCCTCTTATTTTCTAAGCCATGAGGTGACTGTGGCTCCCTGTGCTCCCCTCCTGCCTGAGGACCTTCATCTGGATCGTTTACTGAGCCCAGACGTGTCCTCGGGTGTCCTGAGGTGGAGAAGCGAATCCCAGGAGTAGTGTGTAAGCAGCTGCCCAGGAGAGCGCTGGGAGCTCAGGGCTGCCCCAGCCCCTGTGTCCGCACACATGGCGCTGTCCAGCGAGCCCTGTCCTCTCATACAAGGGGCAGCACGAGGCAGTGGGGACGTCCCAGGCAGGTTAGAGCACACCTTCCTGAGTCTGACTGCAGAGCTGGCGGCCTCCAAAATCAACACTGGCCTCCAGATTCTGAAAATCTGGTTCTACGGGTATAATTAGCAGCCGTATTGCTGACACTCATCTCCACGCCTGCCCTGGGACGGTGCCAGCTTTGGGCCTCCTGTCACGGCCAGCATTGGCCTTAAAGGCTGCGTGGCTTTTATCTCCACTTCCCAAGCCTCCTTTGCCATTGTTCAGCTCTAGAGGGCTGCCCAGCCCCCCTCCCCCAGGGGGGATAGCCCCCCAGAGAAGGAGAACTAAGGGCACTGAGAACCCGCAGAGTAAGGCAGTGGGCATGCCAGCTGCCCAGAGCTCAGGGGCGAGGGGCCGTGTCTACACGGACTCACGAGTACGTGCTGCCCCAGGCACCGTCCTCATGCTGGACCCTGCAGTGAGCAGCCCGACCCGACCCCTCACCAGAGTGTGGATGGAGGTGGACGGGCAGGCAGATGGGGGTCAGGTCATGCGCTGCCTGCTGAAGCAAGGTCAGCGAGAGGCCAGCGAGGTCAGAGCATGGTGAGTGATGGGAGGTGGAAGGGCCTTCCGTGCTGTTTTGTGCCTTTTTCTGAGTCACTTCCCTCAGAGGTGAAGGTCTTCCATGCCTGCCCACGGCACTTCCAGATATTTGAGTTAAAGATTGGACAGATTTTCCTGCTTCTCCACAGAAATCAGGAAGTCCAGGCCTCCAAAGAGTGGCCCGTAGGCTCAGGTCTCTGAGTTTGTTTTGCTTGCCGGTGTGGATGTGGCATCCTCACAGAATGGCACTGTGGGGTGGTGGGCCAGGCTGCAGCCCCAGAACCTCTGCCAGCTGCTCCATGCCTCAGTGTCCTCATCTCTAAAATGGGGCCGTGGAGACGTGCTGCAGCAGCCCAGCTCCCTCAGGACAGCCCCTGGGTTTCCCCATCATCCTGCTGTGATTTTTACTTTATTTATTTATAAAAATGTATGTGTTTTTAACTGAAGGATAATTGATTTACAATATTGTGATGGTTTCTGCCATACATGTGCATACCTGGGGATCAGCCATAGGAATTCATCTGTTCCCTCCCTCTCGAGCCTCCCTCCCTCCGCCCTCCCCATCCCACGCCTCTAGGTTGTCACAGAGCACTGGGCTGTGCTCCCTGCATCTTGCAGCAAATTCCCACCGGCTGTCTATGTTACATACGGTGGTGTATGTTTCCCTTTTGTGTGCCGTCTTCATTCACCCCACACTTTCTTTCCCCGACTGTGTCCACAAGGCTGTTTCCTATGTGCTGTGATATTCAGTTGCACCCTCAGATGCCTTCCAGTCTGCACAGGAGTTAAAAGTTGCCCGAGTCACAGCCCTGCCCAGTCAAGGAGGAACTGCCCAGGCAGTGTTAGAGCTGGGATTGTATTTGCTTAAGTGTAATTGTTACTTTGCATCAGCCCTCAGAGCAGCCCTGGGAGCAGGACCCAGGCAGCTCCATGTTCAACCAGCCCTAGGCTCACCTAGAGCATAAAGTAGCCTCACCCAGCCTCACATGAAGAAATAGATTTCTGGAAAGTGAGTCCACCCTGCTCCGAGAAAACCTCACAGAGCCCAGTGGATGAGCAGACACTGATAGAATCCCTGCCCAGGCCAGCCAAGCACACAGCCTCCAGCCACCAGGTCTGCCCTGGGCATCCTGGGGGCACCTCAGAGGGGTCAGCCCTCAGAGGGATTGCAGGCGCAGCATCAGCTGGCGCATCCGAGTGGGAGGAGCCTGCTGTGGCCTGAGACCCAGAGGGCGGGGCCCGCGGGTGTCTGCCTTGGGGGTCTGCCCTGACACTGCCTCCTCAGCTCAGGGCACAGAGAGAAGGGAGAGTGGGAGAGGCCGGGAGGGTCACACAGCGTGGTGGGGGACAGTGGCCGCGGGCGCGGGGCCTCCCCTCACGCCCGGGCCCCCCACCCCCCAGGTCAGTGCCAACGGGAACGTCCTGCGCAGTGAGATCGTAGGCTCCATCAAGATGCGCGTCTTCCTGTCCGGCATGCCCGAGCTGCGCCTGGGCCTCAACGACAAGGTCCTCTTCGACAACACGGGCCGTGAGTACCCTGCCCGGGCCCAGGAGCGTCCGCCTGAGTGGTCAACAAGTTCACCTTAGGCATATTGCCTTAGAAACATTGTCGCGTTGTTTACAACGGTGAAAACCAGTCGGCTAACGCCTGGGCCTGGAGGACACAGGGGAGTGAAAATCCTCCCGTCCAGTCCCCTTGTCGGCTCTCAGGCCAGAGGTACAGATGGGCACCTCGCTGGTCACACAGGAGGTCCTCAGCCCCGCCTCCTTCAGGGACTGCAGGGCCCCTCTCCTCCTGGGCCCAGTTTCTGTCCTCACCCCTGGCATTGGGGCTGAGCTGTGCAGAAACCACACACAGCGGCTCGAGCTCGCCCTCCCTGGCCTGGGTTTAACGTTTTGTGGTGTGGCAGCCGGGGTGGCCTCAGAAGCCCAGGGCTGCTGGGGCTCTGATGTTCCCAAGCTTGACCTCCAGCCTCCCCTCCCACTCACAGGAAGGTTGTCATAGTGACATCAGCAGTAGCGCTCATGAGGGCCTCTCAGACATCCACCCAGCAGAACAGCTCCCCTCCCAGAACTGGGCTCGACCCTCAGCCTCTCTGGGCTGAGAAACTGAGATGGGATCCCAGGGACGACAGGCCCAGGGCCCTCAGGGGACCCCAAATCATCCCTGAGCACGCCCAGTGGGGTCTGTTCGTCATTCAGCAAACATGTCCCAGGCAGCACCCCAGGCTGGGGGCTCAGAGTGAACTGGCCCACCAGCTCTGCCCTCAGCCCATTGCTGGGATGTGATAGGGCTTCCTGGGGGTGAAGAAAGGCAGGGATGGCTATTTCAAGAGCCGGCCACCTTGGTGTTCGGGGCCCAAGACGCTCTCACAGATTTGGAAGCAGCTCTGGTCTGCAGGGCTGGGCCCCAGACAGCAGGGCACCGTTGCTGAGAGAGTGGCCTGGGGGACCTGGTGTCTGCCTATCACGCCCTCACATCCCCGCTCCCTGCAGGTGGCAAAAGCAAGTCCGTGGAGCTGGAGGACGTGAAGTTCCACCAGTGCGTGCGGCTCTCGCGCTTTGAGAATGACCGCACCATCTCCTTCATCCCGCCTGACGGCGAGTTCGAGCTCATGTCCTACCGTCTCAACACACACGTGAGTGCACAGTCGCCAGCGCCTGGGCCCCAGGCTCCCACCCCCGCCTCGCCCCGGCAGCACCCCTTTTCCCTGCTGCGTGGGAGCCGCCTCTTCCATGGTGAGTCTCGGGTCTGTGAAGTGACCTGTGGGATGGGCACAGCGCCCCAGGGGCAGCCCGGGCTCCAAGGAGCCTGCTTGTCAACACGAGGCTCCGAACTTTGGTGGGGCAGACCCTTTGGCACCACTGCCCCCTTTCCCCAGCAGCACCCCAGAGTGTCCTCTGTGATGCTTTCTGCATTCTCTCTTGTTCTGACCCATCCTGGCTCCAGCTTGGCTTCTCCCAGGAGCCCCTGGTGCTGGGCTCACACCAGGCCCAGTGGTCACTTGCCCTATTTCCCCTCTGTGAAAGGGAGCTTTGTAAAACGACTAGGCGAGAACGCCGTGTTCCGTCTCCCCTACAGGTCAAGCCCTTGATCTGGATCGAGTCCGTGATTGAAAAGCATTCCCATAGCCGCATCGAGTACATGATCAAGGTGCGTGTGCGTCCTGCACGCAGCGTCAGCCGGATGTGCAGGGCGTAAGAGGGGGACAGGGGCGGCCCCGCCTGGCACGGGCCTTCTGGACTCTCTGGCCTGTCCAGCGCCTTTGACACAGGGTCCTAATGCAGGACTGGGGGCACACTGGGGCTCTTGTGGCCCCTTCCCCGGGGCTGAACCTGTGGCTGTCATCCATGTTGTTTCCCTATGAGCTCGCCGAGAGTGGGCCTGGGACACAGGACACACCGCCCAGGTCCTAGGTGCAGCCACTGTGGGGCCAGGCTGTGACCGAGTGTCCAGGTGGCACACTTCTGCCACCCAGGGACCTCGTCCATCTCAGGCCAGTCTGGGTGATGCAGACATTGTCCCCAGAGGCCAGGACTGCAGAGAAGGATGGGAAGCCCCAAAGGCTGAGGAGACAGGCAGGCAGAGGTGACCTTCCAAAGTTGAGCTTAAAGGAAACCTCAGAGGGCAGGATCGGCTGGGGGAATCCCACAGGCCAGGCTAAGGGGTTTGTGGCCCTTGGGGAGCAGGCTGGGTGGGAGCTGGGCTGTCTCACTTTTCGCCCTCTGCACCCTTGGGCCCACTGCCTCATCTCCAGGCCAAGAGCCAGTTCAAGCGGCGATCAACAGCCAACAATGTGGAAATCCACATCCCTGTGCCCAACGATGCCGACTCACCCAAGTTCAAGACGACAGTGGGGAGCGTCAAGTGGGTGCCCGAGAACAGTGAGATCGTGTGGTCCATCAAGTCCTTCCCGGTGAGCACCCTCTCGGCAGGGCGCCCCCCAGACCCCCACCCACACCTGCCTGCTCCCTGGGTCCCGTGCAGCATGGCAGCCTGACCGCTGTGGGCCCCTCAGGCCCAGGGCTGGGATCCCCGCCTGGGGCTTCGGGGAGGCTCAGAAGGGAGGGTGGGTGGAGAACAGGGGCGGGGTGGGGCGGGGGTGCTCCAGCTTCCTCCTGTGTGTGCACCCGCCTGTCTCCAGAGTCAGGGCAGCGCCCCCGCCCCACCCTCCTGCTGCCCTTCTCTCTGCCTGCCACTCCTGTTTGGAGCTCAGCTTGCCTCCAGGGGTGCAGACTGCCTGCCTTGGGGCCAGAGCAGCACCGGCTCCAGGAACATAGAGCACCTGCTGCCCGACCCACAAGCTGGCGTGGCCACCTGGCTGGCGTTCAGGGTTTGGAGCACTGGAGTCTGGGTTTGGGGGCAGAGCGCCCAGGGACTGGGAGGCAGGAGTGAGGCCGCACGGACTGCCCGTTCCTCATGGGGAAAAGACGCAGTGCCTGTTCGCTTTGTCTCGGGCCCGTTCATGTTTCTTGCTCTGGAAGCTGTTGTAGCTGTCCTTTTGCTCACTTTTCTTTCAAGTTTGGTCACTCTCTTGTTGGTTTCCGAAAGCTGTTTGCACGTGGGCGAGGGGAGTACTTTTTCTTTGATAGCAGTTGCAGATGGTTTTCCTTAGTTTGGTGTTTGTCTTTCAGCCTCGCCTCTGGAGTATTTACGCTTTGTAATCTTTTTGATTGTGGTAGTTTTTTTTTCAGTTCTCATGGGTTCTTAGATACTCTTTCATATGTTTGCGGCAGTTGCAGTTACCCTTTTTCCTCTCCTATTCTTGGGCACCTTATGACTCCTGGCATCTCCCTGCTTCTGTTGCTGTCTCCATGCCTGTAAGTGGTGGTAGAGAGCAACCTCCTGGCTTTGCCTCCAACCGGAACTGCTAGGGTTTCCCTTTTTCAGTGTCTTGCTGCTTTGGGCTGTAATTTATTCCAGTTCTACTTGGCTGTGTTTTTAGCATAAAACAGCAACAAATTTAGCCAAATGCCTCTTCAGTGTCTGTCAGTTCGGATATCAACACAGGATGGATCTTGAACCATCCTTGCATTCTGGCAGACTCCAGTTGGTCATGATATGTCTTCTTTGATGAGCCATTAACTCTGTTGGTTAACAGTGTACGTAGTATTTTTACATTGAGATTCATGACTGAGACTGACTTTTTTTTTGGTACCTCTGTCTCAACAGGTATCAATATTGTACCTGTTTCATAGTTTTTTTTTTGTCTCCCTCTTCCATGCTGCAGAACAGCTTTAAAGTGGCCTTGAGATCATCTGACCTTGAGAGGATTGATACATTTGGCTGTGTGTGGCCATCTGTATCTCTGTTACTCTTTCTAACTCATCTGTGGAAATTAGGCCATTTCGAGTTTCTATTTCTGTTAGAGTCAGTTTGGGTAAATTTGTATTTTCCTACAAAATTATCCATCCTAACCAGGTTTTCAAATCTGCCTGCACAGAGTTGTAGAAAGGGGGCTCTTTTCCCCCTTCTCTTAGGACAGTGACTCCTCCCTTGTTATACCTTGTTTGGCATTTTTGTTACTTCTTTTCCTTGATAAGGTTACCTAGCGGTTTGTCTATTTTTTTTCCAGATTCACTTTTTAGTTTGTTTGTCATATTTTCCAGTTTTATAAGTCTTTAATTTCTTCATCCTTTGTCCTGCCTTTCAAGTTTTTAAACTTTTATTATTTTCTTTTAAAATTTGTATTGATATAAATATTTAAGCCACAGATATTCTTCTGAAGCCTGCCTTAGCTATATAACCCATAGAACGGGCATGTAATATTTGATACTATTATCTAGAAATTCTGTAATCAAATGAGTATTTTTTCATTTTGTTTGTTTCCTGTTTTTCTGGCCTAAGGGCTTTCTTTTCCATTTTATCTCACTTTGAGTTTGTTGCATTGAGGTCAGAGAAGGTTACTCGTGCTCTTCTGCTTATAAGCTTTATTGAAGTATTCACTGTGTGTTAATGTAAGGTCAAAGTTTGCGAATATCCCATATGTACTTGAGAAGATAAGGCCCCTGTAACTGGGGTAGAGACCTTGGCACGAGCACCGTGAGGTCTGCTGTGATGCCGTGGCGGCATCAGCCACACAGGGAGCTGGGTCGCTCTGCCTTCCTCTGGCTCCTCTGGCTCCTGTTTCATCTCTCGTAGCGCCTGCTTAACAGAAGTTGCTGCCATGTCACTTGGTGTATACTCATAACTCTTGTGTCTTCCCTGTGGATTTGTAGGACAGCAGCCTTTCGGGCTGTGAAAATTGTCCTCTGCACCTGGAATGCTTTGCCCTTAATTCTCCCCTGTGGCAGCAGTCCTGCTCTGCATTTTTTTTTTTTTAATCTTTTTTTAAAAAATTTTTGGTTGCACTGGGTCTTCATTGCTATGCATGGGCTTTCTCTAATTATGGTGAGCGAAGGCTGCCCTCTAGTTGCCATGCGTAGGCTTCTCATTGCAGAGGCTTCTGTCCTGTAAAGCACAGGCTCTCGGGTGCACAGGCCTCCGTAGTTGAGTTGCAGCTCGCGGGCTGTAGAACGTGGGCTCAGTGGTTGCGGCACACGGGCTCAGTTGCCTTGCGGCATGTGAGACCTTCCCCAACAGGAATCAGATCTGTGCCCCCTGCATTGGTCGACAGATTCTTAACCACTGGACCGCAGGGAAACCCAGCCCTGCTCTGCTTTGTTTGACTTTGGCCGGCATGCCTTCACCCTTTCTTTCTACTGGTTTCATCTTTCTGACTCTGCTTATACAGTGTAGAGTTGGGTTTTGGTCTGTGAGCCAGTCTCCAAGTCTCATTAATAGAGGAAATTAAACCCATTTACATGGACCTGATTGACACAAGGTAGGCTTGCAGACTTCTGCCACCCACCGGGAGGGCCTGCATCTACGCATTCTTTGGCTTTCATTTTCCACTTGGTCTTTCTGGAGCTTAGGGTTTTGGTCTGGTCACTGTTTCATGCACAGACTGACGGAGCTGGCTTTCTTCCTTTGCTGCCTGTTTGTCTGCTTTGACTGTAATTTTATTTATCTGGGCTGTGCTGGTCTTCGCTGCCGCGTGGACTTCTCTCTGGTTTCGGTAAACAGGAACGGGGCCCACTCTCCAGTTGTGCTTGGTCTCCCCATGCGGCGGCTCCTCTCGCCGTGGAGCACAGGCTCTGGGGTGCGTGGGCTCAGTACCTGCGGTTCCTAGGCTGCACAGCACAGGCTCCTCAGCTGTGGAGCATGGGCTTAGCTGCTCCACAGCCTGTGGGATCTTCCCAGGTCAGGGATCGATTCTGTGTCTCCTGCGTTGGGAAGCAGACTCTTTACCATTGAGCCACCAAGGAAGCCCTGCTTTGTCTATTGCTGAGACTGCATTATTCTCCCCTTGTTGTCCCAGAACCTTCACTGAGCACACAGCACCAAGTCAGGCAGAGTCCACACGCCTGCACTGATGAGCAGATCCTGACCTCTCACTTCATCCCTGAAAGGGGAGGGTGAGCACAGCACTGGAGAGGCAGAGCTCTGCGCTGCTCTGCCGAGGCCATGCAGAGGCAGCCCTGGTCAGCAGTGACTCCTGTAGCCAAAGGCCTGAGGATCGAAACCCTCCGTGTCCTGGTGTGATGAGAGCTGCATTTCCTACTGCTCCCTGCAGTTCTCTGTTACTCACCAGGCACTGGGACAACCAGGCCAGGACTCCTGACCCCTTATGGCTGAGAGTTCAGTCACTCGGTCGTGTCCGATTCTTTGCAACCCCGTGGACTGTAGCCTGCCAAGCTCCCCTGTCCATGGGATTTCCCAGGCAAGAATACTGGAGTGGGTGGCCATTTCCTCCTCCAGGGGATCTTCCTGACCCGGGGATCGAACCAGCATCTCCTGCATTGGCAGGTGGATTCTTTACCACTGCGCCACCAGGGCAGCCATTCATTCCCCCACCACAAGTCCCAGCTCTGGAGTCAGCTTCCAGGGCCAGAGCCTCTCCCTCCCGGGGGGAGCCCTAGGGCCAGCTCACCAGTCCCAGGCAGCCCTGTCCCCGTGCCAGCGCTCGCTCTTCCTCTCCCTCCCTCCTCCCCAAGGCCTAGTGTTCTTCTTCTCCTTGACGCAGCTAGGCTTCTGTGCCTGGGGACTTGTAGCAGTTTCTCTTCATCCTCAGAGTTAGAGGGCGAATGTTCCCTAGCGGGGCTGGTGTGGGCAGCCCAGGAGGCTTAGAGGATAAGGAAAGTGTGAGTGTGTTGCAGGAGCCGAGGCCCGGGGTGGCCACAGACCATGCAGGAAGGGACTTGTTGGCCAGGCCCACAGCCTGGCATTCTCCAGGGGCAGCTGTTGGATGGACCTGCCAGGGCCTCCGCCTGACCATCTCCTCTGTGGTCTGCTCCCGCAGGGCGGCAAGGAGTACCTGATGCGGGCCCACTTTGGCCTGCCCAGCGTGGAGGCAGAGGACAAGGAGGGCAAGCCCCCGATCAGCGTCAAGTTCGAGATCCCCTACTTCACTACCTCTGGCATCCAGGCACGTGTGACCAGGGCTGCCGGGGCCCCGGAGCAGACATGGGCAGGCCCAGCGGGGCCTCTCAGGGGCCAGGCACCAGTCCAGGCTCAGAGGGTTGAAGGGGACAGACACGAGTGCAGCCAGTTAGCAGAGGGTGCTAGCTGACTTGTCCCAGCACTCCGAGCTGCTCCCCAGCCCTGCCCATCTCCATGGGCAGCCTGGCCCTGATGGAAAGAGGCCCGCAGTGGTCTACGCAGACCTGACCTGTGCTCCAAGCTCAGAGATGCATTCAGCCCCCAAAACTAATGTCCACACACTTGCCACTGTGGGGTCCATTTTCCTGGGCACCTCCACGGAAGCCCTGTATGGGGCAGAAAACCCTGGGATTGACCCCTTCTCTAGGAATCTGCTAGAGGGTCGTGCCTGCGAGTGCACATCTGGCTCTTGCCACACCTTCTAGAAGCATCTCCACCCTCCCTCAGCCTGAGTGTGATATAGACTAAGGTGCTTCGCCCTCTCCCTCGCCCTCTTGGGCTCAGCCCAGCCCCAGGAGGAGTGACTCGGTGGGCAGCCAGGAGTGGGGTGGCGTGTGCATGCTTAGGGCCCTGATACCTGTGCCGCAGGTGCGTTACCTGAAGATCATCGAGAAGAGTGGCTACCAGGCCTTACCGTGGGTTCGTTATATCACTCAGAACGGAGGTACGTGCGACCCGCCCTTGGGGCAGGGGGGGATTGCTGAAAAGGCCCCTGGTGGGCGTGCCTCTGTCCCCAGCGTGGTGCTCGGGGAGCAACCTCAGGGTCAGGGCAGGTGGGGCGGCCCCTCCTCCAGGGTCAGAGCAGACAGTGGACGCCCCCCTCCCTCTTTCTAGATTACCAGCTCCGGACCCAGTGAGCAGCCGTGGTGGCCCACCCTCCCAGCCCGGGGGCTCCCGGTGGAAGTGCCTGCCCAGCCTGCCAGAGGGAGGGGCTCCCCTGGACCCCGGTGCCCCTCCAGGCTCCACCCAGGAGCCCCTCCTCCCAGGTGCACCTGCTCTGCCGCCGCCACTCTCACCTCCCAAGTCCCCTTTTCCCAGAAGAGGCTCCTCTTCAAGAGGTCTTGTCTCTCAGTCCCTGAGTCAGTTTAGGGAGAAGGAAAGGCATCTTTCCCTCCAGAGGTCAAATACAGCCTTCTGTGCTGTTCAGCTCCCGGTCACAGAAAGTGGGAAGCACTGCCCAGACCGCTCTCTGGCCAGGCTGGCAGGGCCGCCGTTGTGCTGCCATTCTGTTGAACGCTGTGGGTTTATCGAGCATTCCTAGATTTTGTCTCTGGCCGTTGCTGTGTACGTGATCCTCGCTGTCTGTGCCTCCCTCCCCCATCCTGAAGCTCTCAGGCAGCACTTAGCGAGGACAGGCTTCCCCTTCCTCGCCCTCCTCCCCAGTGAGGCTGACACCGGTTCGCCCTCCCAGCACCTGGCATTTCGACTAGAGGCTCCTGGTCTGGAGCTTTGAATAGAGACACCTTCTCAGGGCCAGCCCGTGCCACATGATGCTGTCACTCAGCCACATCAGTGTTTGTCCCACCAGGGGAAGAGGGGTCCAGCGCGGGCCCCCAGCCTCAGAGGGTGGGGGTCCCAGGCCATCCCCATCTGTGCTTGGACACCGCCACCCCCAACCCTGTCCATGTTTGTGCCATGAGTACATTAAACTCCATCAGTTAAACATGCCTTCCTTCTGGTACAGCGTTGTGCTGACTCCTGGGTGCCCAGGAGAGGGGCAGGCTCACACCAACCTGAGTGTGGCACCAGTTCCTGGGGCCCCTGTGTCCGCTGGGGAAGACGGGACCAGGCAATGAGCAAGCAGAGCCATTGCCCAGGGGCCTCCCAGAGGGGCTGCAGAGGGGAGGGCACACAGGCAAACGTTTCCGTCTCGTCTGAGATGACCGTCACAGCCCTCAGCCCTCGGGCCACCAGCAGCCTGCTCCCCTCCGCAGCCCAGTGGTCTTCCTCAAGAGTGTGGTCCAATGCCAGCAGCAACAGCATCCCACCGCACGGGCAGGTTCACAGGCGCCCTCCTTTACCCGCCGTGGCAGTCTCTGGAGATGGGGCCAGGAGACCGGCTAACAGACTCCGCATGTGATTCATATGTGCACTGGAGTCTGAGGACCGCTGCCTGGCGCCCCCGCCAGAGAGGGGTCTCGGCAGGGCCGTGGGCAGAAGACAGCTTGTCTGCCCACTGCAGTCACAGGCCTGCCCCCTCCTGCCTGCAGGGGCTGCGTTTCCCTTTCCCTTTCCCTCTCCCGTATCACCCAGCCCCCCCTTGGAGGTCTATTGGGCATCAACCCAAGTGGAGTCTTCATCATCCGCCACATGGAGGAAAGAACGCTGCCCTGGCCCAGGGCTCAGGCCAAAGCCCTTATAGGCACCTTGATGCCCCACCCCTCACTGCCATGCCCGCATCTGCAGCAAGCCCTGGCCGCCCCCTCCAGGAGACCCTGGGGAGCCACAGCGTACAAAGAGACAGTGGCCAGAATTTCCCCAGATGAATGAAAATCTTTAAATTCTCAGATTCAGGAAACCAGTGAGCCCAAATCAGGATCAATAAACCTAAGTCTATAACTAAAAAACATCACAGTCAAAACACAAATCATCAGACACTTAGTGAAGCGTATAAAAGCAATACAAAGAAGGTTAAAAACACAGAACACCAAAAAAGAAGAAAAAAACAGGCTGAGAGCTGGCTTCACGATGGCAACAACGCTCAGATTGCTCAGAGAAGATGACCAGTCTTGATGACCAATTCTGTGCCCGGCTAAGCTGCAAAAGAACAAAATGAAACGTTCAGCAGTAACAAACCCTCAACAACGTGTGTACATCAGGGAGATTCAAAGGCTTCCCTGGAGGCTCGGTAGTAAAGAACCCACTTGCCGTTGCAGGAGACACAGGTTCGATTTCTGATCTGGGAAGATTCCCCATGCTGCGGAGCACCACGGCTGTTGAGCCTGTGCTCCAGAGCTCCGGAACAGCAACCACTGAAGCGGGTGTGCTGTCGAGCCCATGCTTCGCAACGAGAAAAGCCGCCGCAGCGAGAAGCCTGCTTACTGCAACGAAGAGTAGCCTCCACTCTCAGAAACGAGAAAAACCCTCTCGCAGCAGTGAAGACCCAGCACAGCCAAAGGTCTATAAAATTATTTTTAAAAAGGAGATTCAGTGCACGAAGAAGGAAAGAGGAGGAATGCTGAAAAAACTCGGAAGGCACTGGGAATATCTAAACTATCATTGACTATATATAAAGCAGTCATAATATTGAACAAGTAATGTCTGAGTAATAACCTAAGGTACAACTAAAATTCTGCACAGCATCCTGCAAAATAGAGGAGATAGGTGGTTGGCATCCGTGGCTCCTAACACCTTTATACTGTTTGGGAGGAAGACGGACTAAAGTCTAAAAAAGCCATGTATCCATGTATAACTCCCAAATCAGTGGTTGGGAAAGGATTTAAAGAAAAATTTAACCAACAGGAGAGAGAAGCATAGGAAAATCAGAATAAATGCAAGTATCCTAAGAATCTTTTAATGATAAACAGCACTTAGAACTGCACCACATGAGAGTTCCCTGGTGGTCCAGCGGTCAAGATTCCACACTTACGATGCAGGAATGCAGGGGGCACGGGTTTGATCCCTGGTCAGGGAACTAAGATCCCACATGCCACTCAGCGTGGCCAAAAAGGAAAAACTGCACTATGACTTTTCATTTTGTGCCATAGAAACTAAAGTAGATTGTAAAAATAAATCCACACATTAGGAGTCCTACACATATATGTAGAAGATGAAGCCTGCTCGTTTAAGATGCTGTTAGGCTGAGCTAAAGTCCCAAATCCAGCTCCACCCTGTTTATGAAAGACGTGCTGAGTCACTTCAGTCGTGTCCGACTCTGTGACCCCACGGACTGTAGCCTGCTGGTCTCCTCTGTCCGTGGGATTCTCCAGGCAAGGATACTGGAGTTGGTTGTCATTTTCTCCTCCAGGGGATCTTCCCGACCCAGGGATCAAACCCATGTCTCTTTATGTGGGTTCTTTACCACTAGCGCCAGCTGGGAAGCCCGTTTGTCAAATACACACCTAAAACATAAGTACAGAGCACAGTTAAAAATAGAAAGATGCTAACATACCAAGATAAATCTCATGCAGTTATATTGATATCAGACCAAACAGACCTCAGGAAAAAAAACAAAAAACAAAAAAAAGTCTGACAGACCCTGAAAAGGTTTTCACAAATTTCTAAGAATTCTTAGAGTCTGCATTCTCCAAGAAATTCTCAAGAGAATTGAGTTAGAATTAACAACAAATGAATTCTTTTTTACTTTCCAAGTATAATTAGCTTTTAAAGAACTCTTCTAAATTACGATGTGTCAAAGAAGAAAATGTAGTGGAAATTAGGAAATATTAGTGAATTTTTTTTAATCTGGATGCAGATTACAAAAATGGTCTTACTTTTGAAAATGCATCAACAACTTATGATTTACTCACTCTTCTGTATATAACATTTCAGTAAAATGTTTATAGAAAAACTAAAACCTTTAAAGCAGCCAGGGGGAAAAATATTAAGTTCAAAAGCATGACCGTGAGGTAAACAGCTTACTTTACATCAGCAACAAAGGAAGCCAGATGAAAGCAAAGCGACATTCTCAGTGTGCTGAAAGAACACTGCCCACCCAACAAAAACATTTCAAGACAGGTTGAAATAAAACCTTTCTCAGACAAAATCCGTTAGTTTGCCAGCAGCTGACTCACATATTATATTAAATTATAAGAAAATATTAATTATATTAAATTATAAGAAATTATTAAATTATATTAAATTATAAGAAAATATTAAATTATATTACTTCAGGCAAAAGGAAGGTAATGGCAGGTTCAGACGCAAGAAGGAGTAAGGAATAAATATGTTCGAAAACGTAAACCTAGGTTGCGTAAAACAGTGTTTCCTGAAGTTAAGAAAAATGATAGAATTAACATACACACAAGAAAAAAACACATGTCCTGAAGAAGTAAATGGAGGTAAAGTTTCCCAGTACATGATTGATGGAGGACAGTGAAAAGCATGGATGGAATCTGCATTTTTATAAGCGTGCATTATCATCTCTAAGGGCTCCCCTGTGGCTCAGCTGGTACAGAATCCGCCTGCAACATGGGAGACCTGGGTTCAACCCCTGGGTTGGGAAGATCCCCTGGAGGAGGAAATGGCAATCCACTCCAGTGTTCTTGCCTGGAGAATCCCATGGGCAGAGGAGCCTGGCGGGCCACAGTCCATGGGGTCGGACTCGACTGTGAACCTAAGCACAGCACACTATATTTGCTAAGGGAATCACTAAAATAATAAACTAATTGCAATTCCCAAATGTTCCGAGGGAAAGCAATGATTTGGCCAGAGAAGATAAAAAGGAACTTAAGGGGAAGAAACAGCAAACAAATCAATACAGTAAATTTAAACCTAGGTTTAAGTGTCAGATCGGTTCCTCCATTAAATGTAGACAGGCTAAATATTCCAGCTAAAGGTCAGTTTGTCACGCTGGACTTCTTAAAATTCCAACTCTATGTTATTTATAAGAGATGCATCAAAACCGTTAAGATGCAGACAATTTAAAAATAACAGGATGGGGAAAATAACCATAGAAATACCAAAAGAAAGCTGGAATTAAGTTAATATTAGACAACATATGCTTTAAGGCAAAATCATTGCTGGAGATAAAGAGGGACATCATAATAACAATAATAAAAGATTTACTTCATTAGGAATATAAAATTTTTTAAAATTTGTGTGACCCTAATAACATGGTCTCAAAATACATAAAGCAGAAATTGACACAACCACAAGGATAGTTAAGTCCACAGTAAAAATGAGCAATTTAAATTCATCTCTCTCAGCAACTGATAGAACAAGTAAACCCAAAGAAGTAAAGAGAATATTTTAACAGTGCAATGAATTTTAACTAATGGACCTGTATTTGTGGAACATAGTATTCAGCAACTACAGAATACATTTTCCTTTGAAGCACACACTGTGTTTTAAAGCAAGACTGAAGGAAATAGTCCCTTGGCCAAATGCTGCTTAGTTAGGAATCAATTTTAAAAACAGTAATGAGAAAAATCTCCATTCTTTGGGAACCAGTTCTAAATAATCCATTGATCAAGGAAGGAGTTCTAGGAAAATTATGGATTTTGAACTGAAAAGTAATGAAAATACTGCATTTCAAAACTTGTGCAATGCAGCTAAACCAACACTTTGAAGGAAATTTGTGTGGCCTTAATGTTTATAAATACTAGATGTTACAATATATGTTTATGTAATGTATGTTGCATATATGTGACATATAATGCATGCTGCACGCTAAGTCACCTCAGTCATGTCCAGCTTTTTGTGACGCTATGGACTGTAGCCCGCCAGGCTCCCCTGTCCATGGGATTCTCCAGGCAACAATACTGGAGTGGGTTGCCATGCCCTCCTCCAGGGAGGATCTTCCCCACCCAGGGATCGAAGGGCGTCTCTTACGTCTCCTGCACTGGCAGGTGGGTTCTTCACTACCAGTGCCACCTGGGATCCCCATATACTATGACATCATGTATAAAACGTAAAAGAAAGACTTTTGCAACCTCATGGGCTGTAGCCTGCCAGGCTCCTCTGTCCATGGGACTTCCCAGGCAGGAATACTGGAATGGGTGCCTCTTCCTTCTCCAGGGATCTTCCCGACCCAGGGATTGAACCCACGTCTGCTGCACTGGCAGGCAGATTCATTACCACTGAGCCACCTGGGAAGCCCACTGTATATAAAATATAAAAGAAAGACTGAAAAGAATGAGCTTAGCATCCATCTCAAAAAGTTAGAAAAAGAATAGAATAAACCTACGAGCAGAGAAAAGAAATAACAAAGAACAGATATGAGGGAAATAGAAAGCTTTCAATAAAGAGAATCAACAAAACAAGTTGGCTATTTAAAATTGAAGATCTTCCGGAAGTTTTGAGCACGATGAAGGCACTAAGGCTATTATTGGGAATGGGGGAGAAGCATTATTACAGCTTAAAAGTATTAAAAAGACAAGCGCGGGCATGTACCACTTCACAAAGACACCCAGTCCACTTTCTGCCCACCAAGTTACGTGCCCGGCTCAGACTTCCTCCACACGGGAGAGGTATGTTTTTCTGATCCTCCTGAATTGAGCCATACGGGCAAGAAGAGCACTGGATAAAGAGAGACTATGAACAACTTTATGCAAGCAGACTTGAACATTTTAGATACCTTGGATGAATTCCTGGAGCTCAAAAGAAATTAAAATCTAGAAAGTCCTATAACTACTAAAGAAACTAAGCTAGTCAGAACTCCAAATCCATATGACTTTATTGGGAAAGTTCTACCAAGCATTCAAGGAAAAAAAAAAGTTTCACAAACTCCCCCAAAGAATAAATAAATACAAAACACTCATTTTATGAGACTAGCATGTCCCTGAAGCAATATAAGACAAGAAAATTATAATCTCTCTTAGTGAGATTAGATGTGACCGTAGATGTGTGGAAATCCTAAATAAAATTCCAGGGGCTTGGGGGCAGGCGTAGAGTTGGCATTGTATAGAAAGGACATACCGTTTTGACTAAATTCAGGTTAAGTCCTGGGAAGGCAAAGTTGGCTTCATACTGGAAAATCCATCCACTGTCTTAAAAAAAGTAAGGGAGGAAAGCATATGTGATCATTTCAGTAGGTAGGTGCAGGTAAAGTATTTGATAAAATTAAACATCCATTCATGATTTAAATGAATAAACAACCCTTAAGCAAACTACAGGGCTTCCCGGGTGGCTCAGTGGTAAAGAACCCACCTAGAGACACAGGAGACACGGGTTTGATCCCTGGTCGGAAAGATCCCCTGGAGGAGGAAATGGCAACCCACTCCAGTACTCTTGCCTAGGAAATGTCACAGACAGAGAAGCCTGGTGGGCTGCAGTCCCTGGGGTCACAGAGTCCGACACGAGTGAGCACAGGCACGAAGCAAACTACAGCCAAAGTGAAAGTGAAGTCGCTCAGTCGTGTCCGACTCAGCGACCCCATGGACTGCAGGAACTAAGCAACAGTGAAAATGAAGCCCCTAGGGTTAAATTGGAAGAACCATCCAAGATCTGCATGGGGACTTCGCGCAGGTCATTAGAACCTCCTGGAGGAGGGAATGGCAACCCACTCCAGTATTCTTGCAAGGAGAATTCCATGGACAGAGGAGCCTGGTGTGCCACAGTCCATGGGGTCGCCAAGAGTCTGACACGACTGAGTGACTAACACACACACGCCTGGTTGGATATACCCTAAGTATAGAGTCGAAATATCAAACATACCTACACCCTTGTGGGTTCTCAAAGAGTGGGCTCAACTTACCGACTAAACAGCAACGGCAACACTTCTTGTGGAAGGCAGAAGAGTGCTTCCCCCCGCCCCGACTCGATGCCCACGTTCTAAACCATCAAATCTATGAATATGTTAAGTTATATGGCAGAGGGGAGTTAAGTTTGCCAATGGGCTTGATTGCTAATCAGCTGACCTCAGTAGAGAGATTGCCTTGAATAACCTAGGTGAGCCCAACATAATTATAGTCCTTAAATGTGGAAGAAAGTGGCAGTGTGAGAAGGACTCTGCCTAGTGTTGCTGGGCTTTGAAGATGGAGAAAGGGGTCAAGGGGCCAAGGACACAGGCAGCCTCTAGAAGCTAGAAACACTGAGGAGACATATTCTCCTCTAGAGACCCCAGAAAGGATACTTTCCTGCTAATAACCTTGCTTGTTAGCCTGGTAAGACCCATTTTAGACGTCTGACCTCCAGAACTGTTATGTTCATCCATCTGTGTTGTTTTAACCTGGTAATTTGTTACCACAGCAATAAGAAACTAATACACTCCTCAAGTTGAATTATAGATTAAATGCATTTCCCAATAAAATCTCAATCTGGTTTCTGTGATACTTGACAAACGAATTCGGAAATGGACATAGAAGGACTTCTCCGGTGGTCCAGTGGATAAGAATCCACCTGCCAGTGCAGGGGACATGGGTTCAATCCCTGGTCTGGGAAGATTCCTCATGCCTTGGAGCAACCAAGCCCACGGGCCGCAAGTACTGAAGCCCACACACTGTAAAGCCCGTGCTCCACAACAAGGAAGTCACTGCTATGAGGAGCCCCCACTTGCGGCAACTGGAGAAAGCCCAGTGCATCCAAAAATTGACTAAATGTACATAGAAGATCAAAGGGCCAAGAAGAGGAATCTTGAAAGAGAATAAGATGGGATGGCTTTCTTAGCTGGGCACTAAGACCTACTCGGGCTTCGCTGGTGGCTCAGAGGTTAAAGCGTCTGCCTGGAATGCAGGAGACCTGGGTTCGATCCCTGGGTCGGGAAGATCCCCTGGAGAAGGAAATGGCAACCCACTCCAGTACTCTTGCCTGGAGAATCCCATGGAGGGAGGAGCCTGGTGGGCTACAGTCCATGGGGTCGCAAAGAGTCGGACACGACTGAGCGACTTCACTCACTCACTCAAGACCTACTCAGTGAGCAGTGATTCAGACACAAAACAACATAGACAGTGTGATTCCTTTGGGATGAAGTTTAAAAACAGGCTTAACCTGAACTATATTCTTCAGGGATGTTTCTAGGGTAAGGGGAAACCCCTAAAGAGTGGGATGAAGATCGAGTCAGAGCACAGCTACCTGGGGGAGCGGGGAGGAGAGGAGAAGGACCAGAGGGTGTGGGTTGGGATGCTGGCCGTATTCTATTTCTTTTTTAAATTTATTTTTGATTGCAGGATAATGGCTTTACAACGTTGTGTTGGTTTCTGCTGTACATCAGCATGAATCAGCCATAGGTATACATTTGTCCCCTGCCTCCAGAACCTCCCTCCCACCTTCCACACCTCCAGGTTGTCACAGAGCCCCGGGTGGAGCTCTCTGTGTTATACAGCAGCTTCCCATTAGCTCTCTATCTTACATATAATAATGCATATATATTTCAGCGCTACTCTCTCAATTTGTCCCACCCTCTCCTGCCCCCACTGTGTCCTTAATCTCTTCTCTATATCTGAGTCTCTTTTTCTACCCTGCAAATGGGTTCGTCAGTACTGTTTTTTCTAGATTGCATATCTATGCATTAATATAGGATTTTTGTTTTTCCTCTTTCTGACTGACTTCACTCTGTAGTAACAGGCTCTGGGCTCACCCACCTCACTCAGGCTGGCTCAAATGCAGTCCTTTTCATGGCTGAGCAGTATCCCATCGTGTGTGTGCACCGCCACTTCTTTATCCACCCACCTGGAGACAGACAGCTAGGTCGCTCCCCGTCCTGGCTGCAGGAAACAGCGCTGCAGTGAACACTGGGCATGTGTCTTTTCCAGTGACGGTTTTCTTGGAGTTTGCTCAGTTGTGGGATTGTTGGATCATGTGGTCATTTCATTTTTAGTTTTTAAAGAAATCTCATACTATTCTCCATTCTGGCTGTATCAGTTTACATTCCCACCAAGAGTGCAAGAGGGTTCCCTTTTCCCCACATCCTCTCCAGCGTATATTGTTTATAGATTTTTTGATGATGGCTATTCTGACTGGGGTGAGGTGACACCTTATTGTGGTTTTGATTTGCATTTCTCTAATAAGAGGTGCTGAGCATTTTTTCGTGTGCTTATTAGCCATCTGTATGTCATCTTTGGAGAAAAACCTGTTTAGATCGTCTACCCACTGTTTGACTGGGTTGTTTGTTTTTCTGATACTGAGCTGCATGAGCTGCTTATATGTATTTTGGAGATTCATCCTATGTCAGTTGCTTCACTTGCAATTATTTTCTCCCATTCTGGGGGTTGTCTTTTCATCTTGTTTATGGTTTCCTTTGCTGTGCAAAAACTTTTAAGTTTAATCAGGTCCAATGAAAACAGTGGATGAATGCCAGGAAGTAGGAGGCAATGCCTTAACGGCATGGATGTTGTCAGGCCCAAGGGCCTCTTCCATCCTTGTTAAAGGGAGTGCTAACCTTCTTTCCTTTCATACAACACCATATTCTATTTCTCAAGCGGGTGGTGGTGACACAGATGTTTGCCTCATAATTCTGTTAAATTGTACATTTTTAAAGGAACGTTACAAGTATAATATTATAATCCCCCCAGTTTAATGTATTAAAATCAGATGACTCTAATTCCAGGCAACCAAAATGGTGGGAAGCTCCCCAGTTCATTCTTTGAAGGAGCCAGCACTTGAATACTCAAAACAAGTTAAAGATAGAAAAAAGGGCAACTGTAGACGAGCCTTAGTTTAGAGCTTGCAAATAGAATATTAGCAATCAGAACTGAGCGGCGGTCAGTATTACAACATGACTAAGCAGGGTTAACTCTTAGGAAAATATCTTTCCACAGAATCTAATTGAGCCACATAACTCATCCCACCACCAAACTGAACCACATCAGTAAATCTGGGAAAGGAATACTTAGATACAGCAGACATTTATAACAGGAACAGGTGTAGGAGTAGTCAGAAGCTACTTCCCCTTCACAAAGGAGCCCCATTCACCATCAAGCGTGAGAAAGTGCTTCCCAGGTGGTGCTAGTGGTAAAGAATCCACCTGCCAGCGCAGGAGACATGAGAGATGCGGGTTCCATCCCTGGGTCAGGAAGCCCCCTGGAGGAGGGCACGGCAACCCACTCCAGGATTTTTGCCTGGAGAATCCCATGGACAGGGGAGCCTGGCGAGCTGCAGTCCATGGGGTCACAAAGAGTCAGACACGACTGAGCATCCAAACACGCACATCAGAGAGTGCTCATCTTGGAGGTCCTCGGAGGTTCTTTGCTTCTTGAGGCACAGAAGGAAAGTTGTGTTAATGGCCTTCTCTGGCAGGAGCTCACAGCAGGGAAGAAGGGCCAGGAATCAGTACCCCAACAAGCCCCTTGAGATTTCGTAGCCCTGGCTCAGAAATGCTGAATTTTAATTGCGTGCTCAGTTGCTGAATGCAGTGGTGTCTGACTCTTCGTGACCACATGCACTATAGCCTTCGAGGCTCCTCTGTCCATGAGATTTTTCAGGCAAGAATACTGGAGCAGGTTGCCATTTCCTCCTCCAGGGTATTGTCCTGACCCAGGGATATAACCTGCATCTCCTGCTTGGCAAGCTGATTCTTTACCACTGAGCCATCTGGGAAGCCCGAATTTTCATTAATTTTAATTAACTTAAAGTAACGATGCCATTGTTTTCCCCTGGCCCAGGCCCAAACTCCATCGCAGGCCCCCCATACCCCTCACATAAGCACAAACGGTCCAAGAACACTCACCATGGCTCTGTAAGAGCTAACAGTGGAAAACAATTAAATGGGAACCAGTGGGATGATGGCAGAACAGGTGTCAATTCATCCACGCGAATATTCTGCTCACTCAGTGAACGGCCCAGGGCTGGGAATGCTAACACACCTCTCAGCTCCGCCCAGTAGTCTTACCAAAGTTGACCGTTTGCCCAGCCTGGGATTCTGCCATTCCACCCCTGGGCACTCACCCCAGACAAGTGAGCACACAAAAGACAGGGGCTCCAACGTTCACAGCAGCCTGGCACACGACAGCTTCAGACTAGAATCACAAGGGTGGATGCGCCACACGCTGGAAGAGTTACAGGAACGTAAAGCCACAGGAGCTCACCCACAGCATCACACAACCAGCCCACACACAGAGGCAGCAGCCGCTGGGGCCAGGAGGCCACTGATCGGACGGAACCTCCTGGAACGATGGGAGATGCATTTCCACATGGTCACCTGGGCGCCGCTTACAGGCAGGCAGCCCACGTGCACTGAAGACGTGCACTTTAAACACTTGGTGTACACGTGCTGCACCTCGGTTTTTCCCAGATTGAAAACCAACGGAAAATACTAACAGCTGGAAATCTATCCACCTTGTTGATGAAACGAGCAAACCGCAGGAGGATGTTCCCCCCCCCCATTCATACAAAGTTTAAAATCACGTAAAGCAGCACTACAACATTGCTAGCCACATGGTTCACTGGTTCATGTGCTCAGTCGACTCTCTGCGGCCCCGTGGACTGTAGCCCGCCAGGCTCTCCTGTCTATGAGATTCTGCAGGCCAGAATACTGGAGTGGATTGCCATGCCCTCCTCCAGGGGATCTTCCCGACCCAGGGATCGAACCTGCATCTCCTGCGCTGGCAGGTGGATTCTTCAGCTCCAGTACCACCTGGGAGGCCCTTACAGCCACATAGTATATAATAAAATGCAAAATCATACAAGGGAGAGACTGGGGCTTCCTTGGCTCAGATGGTAAAGAACCTGCCTGCAATTCGGGAGACCCGGGTTGGGTCCCTGGGTCAGGAAGAGCCCCTGGAGAAGGGAATGGAATGGGAATGGCAACCTACTTCAGTATTCTTGCCTGGGAAATCCCATGGACAGAGGAATATGGCAGACCACAGTCCATGGGGTCGCAAAGAGTCAGACACGACTGAGCGACTAACACACACACAAGAGAAAGACTAACTCCAAATTCTAGACAACAGCACCGTCTGGGGCAGGGAGAGGAATGTCCAGGGCTGAGCTGGGGACCATGAAGCTCGACTGCACTTGTCAAGTTTTATTTCGTCTGCTCAGTGATGCATACATGTTAAACTATCACCAGTGATTTTGTGGCAAGCCTAGGATCACTCTTTTAAAAAAAAAAATTTACTTTTGGTTGTGCTGGGTCTTCGTTGCTGCTCACAGGTTTTCTCTAGCTGCGAGAAAGGCAGAGAGCCGGCTCGGTAGCTGTGGCTCAGGGGCTACATTCCTCCTTGACATGTGGAGTCTTCCCAGACCAGGGCTTGAACCCACATCCTCTGCTCTGGCAGGCGGATTCTTATCCCCTGCACCACCAGGGAAGGCCCCTGAGATCACTCTCAATAAAGACTGTAATTGAGATCATGACCCAGCATTGCTCAAAATCCTGCCTTGGCTCCCCAGGGCCCTCAGAGTAAGACCGTCCCTCTTGGCCTGAGTGTCCGGCCCCATTCCGTCTAGATCCCCACTCTTGCCCTCCTCCTTTGTGCTCTTCCCATGCCCGCATCCCTGCCCCAGGTTTGTCTCCACCTCGGAGCCCGTGCGCTCGCTATTCCCACTGCCTTGTGTACCCGTCTCTCGGCCACCTCTTTCCTGACACAGCTTAACTCAAATCTCAACTTCCCCCAGCCACGCCAGCTTGTTCCTACAAACAGTGGTTCTTTGTTCCACATTTCCTGTGTCCCCAGTCTGCCTAGAAGCCCCCTGAAGGGAAGGATCCCCTGTCTGGTTTATCCTTGCTGTGTCCCCAGGGTCCAGGGCAGTGCTGAGCTGAGTTTCAAGCCTGTGGACACTCCCACAAAGCTCTGCCAGTCGTGACCACCAGGAGGCACCCACAGGTCATAAGTAAATGCTTGGGTACCTTCGAATAGGGCAGGTCCAAGGCCACAGAGAAAGGTGGGCGGGATGGGAAGGATCCTGGGGATGGGAAGGATCAGGTCCTCTCTCAGCACAGAGCTGCCCCCAAACACCTGTTATCCTGTATGGGGGATTCTCATTCAGCCTGTGCAGGACAGATGTAGAAACTGAGGCTTGGGTACGTCCTAGGTGGAGAAGGCAATGGCAACCCACTCCAGTACTCTTGCCTGGCAAATCCCATGGGCGGAGGAGCCTGGTAGGCTGCAGTCCATGGGGTCGCTAAGGACTGAGTGACTTCACTTTCGCTTTTTACTTTCATGCATTGGAGAAGGAAATGGCAACCCACTCCAGTATTCTTGCCTGGAGAATCCCAGGGATGGCGGAGCCTGGTGGGCTGCCGTCTGTGGGGTCGCACAGAGTCAGATACGACTGAAGCGACTTAGCAGCAGCAGCAGCAGAAAGGTCTTAGGTTCTGACTGCTCCCTGATTGCCTGGTTATGCCCTCTCAGCCCCTGATGGATGGAGGGTGGGCAGAGTCGCTGGGGACTCTGATCTCAGGTAGTGCCTGTGATACCCACTGACCAGCCTGTCCTGGCTAGAAGGATCAAGTCAGGGCCACCAAGGGCTCAGGCTGACTCTCCCAAACTCAGGGGAACTTAGCTCATGTAGGTGGCCCAGTACCTGCCTGAACCTCACAGTCCTGCTGTACATATGGGGAAACTGAGGCCCAAAGACAGGCTGGAGCAATCCCCAGGGCACAAGGACTGCACATGTCCCCTATACCCATTGCTGCCCCCTGGGGGGATGGGGGGCTCCTGGGGGAAAGCAGGAAGGGTACCCCTCACCCGCTTCCTTCCAGGCATTCAACAGATGGGGAACTGGGTCTGTGCCTCATTCAAGCTCACCCGGGAGCCCCAGTCCAAAGCCAAGCCTTGCTGTGTGACCTCAAGCAGACTCCCGACCCTCTCTGGGCCTGTGTCCATGACCACATGGAGCTTCTACATGCCATTTTGTTAGAAGAAAGCAAGTTCTAGGTTGTTGCCCACCAAGTAGGAATGACTCATTGCCCTTTCCTAGGGGCCAAGATCCTTTGAGAAGGTGTAAGACCTTGGTGTTACCAATCCACGGTGTGTGTGTGTGCTGTGTGCTCAATCACGTCTGACTCCTTCGACCCCATGGACTGTAGCCCACCAAGTTCCTCTGTCCATGGCATTTTCCAAGCAAGAATACTGGGCGGGTTGCCATTTCCTCATGCAGGGGATCTTCCCTACCCAGGGGCTGAACCTGAGTCTCCTGCGTTGGCAGGCAGTGCTGTTTTTTCAGCCGAGGTGAAATCCACATGCCCTGTCGCCACTCACACAACCCTTTAGACGTGGGTAATCCCGTGGCATCTCGTGCATCCGCAATACTACACAGAAACAAGTAACATAAAAGGAAAACCCTGTGCGATTAACAGCTGATCTTTCAGCAGAGTCTCTGCAGGCCAGAAGGGAATGGCAGGATATATTCAAAGTGCTGAAAGGGAAAAATCTGCAACCAGGATTACTCTGCCTGGCAAGGACTTCATTCAGAATTGATGGAGAAATGAAAAGCTTTACAGACAAGCAAAAGTTAAGAGAATTCACCACCACCAAGCCAGCTTTACAACAAATGCTGAAGGGACTCCTGTAGGCAGAAAACATAAGAGAGGGGGAAAAAACCTACAGAAATAAATCCAAAGCAATTAAGAAAATGCCAATAGGAACACATATATCAATAATTACTTTAAATGTAAATGGGTTAAACACTTCAACCAAAAGACACAGACTGGCTGAAAAATAAGACGCATATATATGCTGTCTACAGGAGACCCGCTTCAGACCAGAGATCCATCCAGACTGAAAGTGAGAGGATGGAAAAAGATATTCCTTGCAAATGGAGCTCAAAAGAGCCTGGACAGCAATTCTCGTATCAGACAAAATAGCCCTTAAAATAAAGAATATCATAAGTGATAAGGAAGGACACTAACACAGCTAACAAGGACCTAGAGGAGACAAAGAATCAGAGGCAAACAACTTTGTGCCACCACAGCCTCTGTCGGATCCCAGAACCTTCTCCACCCCAAGTGGAAACCTGTCCCCGTGAGCAGTCACTCCCACCCTCCGCCCTCAGGCCCTGGTAGCCACCGGCCTGCTTCCCATCTCTGTGGCTTCGCCTGTTCTCTTCATTTCACGTAGACGGAATCACACTCTGGGTGGTCTTTTTTGTGTCTGGCTGCTTTCACTCGGCATGCTACTTCCAAGACACATCCACACTGAAGTGTGTGCCACTGCTTTCTATGGCAGAATAATACTCCATTGGGTGGACTTGCTCATCTGTCGACGGATACTGGAGTTGCTTCCACGTTTTGGCTAAGGGGAATTGTGCTCTTAATAACATGGGTGTGAAAATATCTATTTGCATCCTTGCCTTCAGTTCTTTTGGTTATATATCTCGGACTGGAACTTCTGGATCGTAAGGTAATTCCATGGTTTTTTTTGAGGCATTTAATTGGTTTTTTTTTATAAGACTAAAAGGTCATGGCTCTTGGCCAAACTGGGAATACCATGCTTGGAAATTTCCAGCAGGTTCTTTTTAGTAGTCACTGCCCAGCCTCCTTACCCCAGCAAATCTTGTGTATGTCAGGTGCTGTCCAAATTGTTTTTGCCTGTGTGTGCTTAGTCATGTCTGACTCTTTGCGACCCCAGGGACTACAGCCTGCCAGGCTCCTGTGTCCATGGAATTCTCCAGGCAAGAATACTGGAGTGGGTTGCCGTTTCCTCCTCCAGGGGATCTCCCTGACCCAGGGATCGAAACCGGGTCTCCTGCATTGCAGGCAGGTTCTTTACCATCTGAGTTTTTAATGGCTGTATATATTTACCTTTGGGTTGAGAGATACATAGAAATTCGTGCCAAATACTCAGATCTGAGGTGTGCAGCCTGATGCATTTTTCACTCTGTGGATGTTCAAATCAACACATAACAGCCCTCCATCCCCTGGGCAGTATCTCCCAGAAGGAACTATCCTGTTGGCCAACACCATTGGTTCATTTTGCCTGTTCTTGAACTTCAGATGCACAGACTCACACCATGTGTCCTGTTTGGGATCTGTCCACTTTTGCTCATCATCATGAATTCAAGACTCACCCACCTCCCCCTATCCTTTTTCTTTGCTGTATACTATCCCACAGCACAACTGTGGGATATCAACAACTCTGCGGTTCGTTGGCTCACCCCTGTCACTGGGCGTTTGGTTTGTGTTTAGAGCTGCTCCGAGCACTTGAGCCCAGGTCTTGTGGCTGCTGCACGTCTTCGTTTCTTGTGGGTAAATACTGAAGGGTGTGACGTCTTGGTTATAGAGGAGGGGGAGACCTATGCTCCGTGGACACTGCCACACCGTCTTGCAAAGTGGCTGGACCATTTTACCTCCCACAGCAGTGAGTGAGAGTCCCATCTGCTCCGCGTCTTCACCAGCACTTAGGGACCAGTCTTTTCCATTTCATGCCTGCAGGTGGGGCTGTGGTTCATGCATGTTCCAACTCCACTGCACCGGGACTCTGTGCCCACCAGATTTTTTTTTTTTTTAATATACTTACTTATCTGGCTGCTCCGGGCCTTAGCTGAGACACACGGGATCTTTGATCTTCACTGCGGCGAGCACGATCTCTAGCTGTGGCATGTGGGATCGAGTTCCCTGACCAGGGATCAAACCCAGGCTCCCTGCACTGGAAGCCCAGAGTCTCAGCCATTGGCACCAGGGAAGTCCCTGCCTGCTGGATTCTATGCCAGGCTCCCCTCTGGGAAGTACAGGAGTGCAGACCACACCCACATTTTTGAAGGCTGGGGGGCCTCTGTCCTTGGCTTCCAGGCCACCATCTCCTTGTGTGTTTTGTCTACCCCTCTTTCTTCTCCATTCCCTCAGGGGATCCTCTATCTCAGCTTGATCTGGAAACAAAGTCTCCAGGTCCTCCCTCCTCGCAGGAAGTGGCCACAGAGTCGAGGGATCCCCAGGAGGACTCATTCTACTCTGCCTCCTTGGCCTGAGTGAGCAGTTGCCCAGCCAACTCAAGGCACAAGCGGGAACGTGGGGAACGTGAGGAGCGTTTGTCACTGACTGCCCTGCCCTTTTCACCTCCCTAATCTCAGCTCTCCCGCTCCTCCCCTCACCTCCCATCCCCACCTAGCCTAAGCCCCTGCGTCTCCACCATCTCCACCGGACAAGCCGAGCTCCTGACACAGCCTCCCATAGCTGGCACTTGCCTCTTGTCCAACCCACACCAAAGTGATGCTTCTAAGACCACGTGTGGCCCCCCCTTAGGTGTTCAGATAGCTTCTCGGCATCGGTCCCTCGCCTAGGCCCTCAGGTGCATACCTACTGGATCTGGCTCCTCTGACCTCTCCTGCCCCTCCTCCCACACTCATTCATTCATTCATTCAGTTGGGCATTTATTGAGCACCTGCTGTGTACCAGACCTCATTCTCGATTCAGAGAGGCAACTGTACCAGACCAAAAAACCTCTACTCTGGAGAGCTTGAGGTAGGGGGCGGGGATAACAGTTATCTCCATGCTCACAGCTTGTGGGGGCTGTGTGAGGGCAGGGACGCCTCAGCCTGGCAGGGAGAGGGGAGACATCCCCGGGGAACTCAGGGCAGAGGCCGAGGCTGGGCGTGGTAGGGAGGACAAAGACCAGGAGCCCCCGGAGAAGGGGATGGGGAGCCCCAGAGAGGTTGAGGTTCTCCCCTGGTGGCTGATGGGAGAGCAGTGAACCCAGGCAGGAGGGAGGTGGGGAGGCCAGAGGTGCTGGGTGATGGAGAGGAGAGGGCGGATGGAGTGTGGCCCGAGAGCCAAGAGGGCCTGGGGACACGGGACTGTGGGTTGGGGAGGGTGTGGGGGTGATGACGGCGTGGAGAGACTTCCCACAGTCTCTGGGCAGCAAACACCTCTGAGCGGGGGAGGCACTTCCTCAAAATTGCCACATACGCACGTGTGCATGTGCACACACACACACACACATGGGTGCATCACACACACATGCGTACACACCCAGAGACACATGCAAAGCACAGATATACACACGACAGACACAGAGAGACACACCTGCACACAGATACACAGAAGGACACACACACTCAGCTCACACCTACAGGACACGGGCACGCATTCACCCTCTCCAACCCAGCCTTTAAGGGACAATGCTTTCTGCCCTTCTATCTCGGCCAGGGCCTCCCGCTCCCCCTGGCAGGGCCAGGCCAGGTGCTGGAGTCACTGAGGCAAAGGGCCCCCCCTGCCGCTCAGCCCCAGCCCAATCCTGACCACACGCTGTGTCCTGCTCTGTCCCCCACAGTGGGAGCTCCTCAGGGCACAGGGCAGGTGTGGGAGGGGCGGACAATGCCTACTGAACAAATGGTCTTGGTTCCCAAGCCTCTCTCCCGTGTTGTAGCCCTGTACTCTCCTATCCTCAAAGCAGGATTCCCTCCCCAACTCCTCATCAGTTCTGCCTCATCCCTTGACTAGCCAAACACACACACCCCATCTCAGAGAGGTCAGGGATGAGCCAGAAGAAGGGAAGAGCTGGGAGGCCCAATGGCAAAGCAGGATCTCCTTGGGAGATCTGAGAGGGCTGCCTGGAGGAAGGGGCATTTGAGCTGGGTTTTGTAGGATGAGCTGGAGCTTGGCAGCCAGATGGTTTGGGGGTCTTCTAATCAGAGAGACAAACCTGGTAACTTCCTCTAGTGCAGTCTGAGCCCAGAGCAGCCCCAACAGGAGGGATCATTGGGCTCTTTCCTTCTTTCTTAAAATCGTGATAAGACACATACAATTCTCCAGCTTAGCCAATTTGTAAAAATTTTCCAGGTGGCACTAGTGGTAAAGAATCCACCTGCCAACGCAGGAGATGCAAGAGATGAGGGTTCAATTCCTGGGTTGGGAAGATTCCTCTGAAGGAGGGCATCGCAACCCACTCTGGTATTCTTGACTGGAAAATTCCGTGCACAGAGGAGTTACGTTCCGTGAGGCCGCAGAGTCGGACACGACTGAGCGACTAGTGCACGCACACACGCACGCACCATGCACTCATTTATTTGTTCGGCTTGCCAGGTTTTCGTTGTGGCATGTGGCATCTCCGATTTTCGTGGTGGCATGCAGAATCGTTTGGTGTAGGAGCGTGGGAGCTCCTGGTTGCGGCGCATGAGATCGAGTTCCCTGACCAGGGCCCGAGCCCGGGCCTCTGCATGGGGAGCACAGCCCGCCACTGGACCCCCAGGGCCGTCCTGCCGTCTTAGCCATTTTAAAGAGCACAGGTCACAACATTAAGTACATTCACACTGTTGTGCAACCATCGCCACTGTCCATCTCCAGAATTTTTCGTCTTGCAAAACTGAAACTCTGTCCCCATTAAATGCTAACCCCCCTTATTTCCCTCCTTCCCTGGCAACTCCCATTCGACTTCCTGTCTCTACGAACGTGACTACCTTCGGGCTCTCACATAAGTGGGATCACACGGTATCTGTCCTTCCACAACCGGCTTCTTCCACTCAGTGTAACAGCCTCCCGGTTCATTCCACCTGCAGCAGGTGTCAGGATTTCCTTCCTTTAAAAGGCTGAATAATAGCTCATCAAACATATATGCCACATTGGGTTTATCAATTCATCTGTTGCAATGCTATTTTCAATTTTTTGAGGAACTGCCAAAACATACTGTTTGCTATTTTTTTCTTTTTGGCTGCACCGTGAGGCATGCGGAACTTCCTCTGACCAGAGATCGAACCCTTGGCCCCTGCAGTGGAAGAAGTGCAGTTTTAACCATAGACCCCCAGGGAAAGTGTTAATTGCTCAGTGGTGTGTGGCTCTTTGCGACCCCATGGACTGTAGCCCACCAGGTTCCTCTGTCCATGGGATTCTCCAGGCAAGAATACTGGAGTGGGTTGCCATTTTCTTCTCCAGGGGATCTTCCCAACCCAGAGATTGAACCCAGGTCTCCTGCATCTCAGGCAGATTCTTTACCGTCTGAAGCCCAGAGTGTTTCTCGCTTGTCCCATCTAGGATCCAAACAGTCCTCCCTGTCCCAGCTTCCACCTGCCACGCAGGGCTCCTGCTTGCCTGAACCCCTAGTTGTCTCATCCATCCCTCACACTGGGCTTCCCAGGTGGCTCAGTGGTAAAGAATCCACCTGCCAATGCAGGAGACATGGGTTTGATCTCAGGATCAAGAAGATCCCCTGGAGAAGAGGATCCAAAATTCTTGCCTGGGAAATGCTATGGACAGAGGAGCCTGGCGGGCTATAGTCCATGAGGTTGTAAAGAGTCGGACACGAACTAGCAACTAAACCACAGTAATCCTTCAGATTTGCTCTGAGAGGCAGTAGCTCTCATAAAGCCCATTTCATGGCAGAAAACTGAGGTTGGAGAGCAGGAGTGTTGTGCCTAGTGTTCACCCAGCAGGGGCTGCCCTGGCCCTCCTCCCTCGAAGCTCAGAATGTTCCCAGCTGCTCCCCCAAGCAGTTCCCGCAGAGCCCATCCCCCACCCCGCCTGCAATCAGATGCTGAGAGCATTTCCCATCCCACTTCTGGCTCTGCTCCCTTCCAAGAGAAACAGGTTGCACCTGGCACGGCTTCCCAGAAGACCCAGGGCAGCAGGAGTCCAGCCACGTGAGTGGGTGTGTGTGGAGGCATGTGGTCACATTGCAGCCCCCGCCACACCGCCGCCTGGGGGAGGGAGGGACCCTAGATCCGAAAGTGAGGGCTGGGGAGGTATACCAAGCACGCAGTGCTGGAGCCAGCTGGACCTGAGAACAACCGGGACTCGGCTGCTTGCCATCTGTCTGGGTGACCAAGGGAATCTTAGCCTCAACCCATCATCTGGAAAATGGGCTCACAATGGCCCTTAGGAGGATTCTGAGGGGACTGGGAGCTGGTTGTTGTTGGGGGGGGGCATGTGAAGCGCAAGGTCCAGCAGGCAGGCAGAGCTAAAGCATGCAGGCATTTCATTACAGCAGGGTGGGGCCACCTCGCCCCAGCTCTACAAGCACGTCTTCCTATGGAGAACTGACTGCCTAATGAGCAGGGGCATATCCCGTCCTCAGCCAAGAAAATCAGATCATAGCACAAGGCTTCACCATTTGAAATTTTAAACACCCCCCCTACCAGAAACCAGCCCCAGGACACTGCCACAGAGCTAAAAAATCTTTTTTTTTTTTTTTTTTTTGGTAAGTGAGCTGAAATTCACATGACATGAAACGAACCATCTTATAGTGAACAAACAATTCAGGGGCACTTTGTGCATTTACAAAATTGTGCAACCGCCAGCAGTATCTAATTGTAGACCGTTTTCATCACCCCAAAAGGGAACCCTGTTCTCATGAGCAGTCCCTTCTCGTAACCCCTCCCTCAGCCCCTGGAGCCACTAGGCTGCTTCCGGCCTTGATGAATTTGCCTCTTCTGGACACTTCATATAAATGGAATTATGCACTCTGTGACTTTCTGTATCTGGCTTCTTCTGTATCTGGTGATGAATTTGAGGTTCATCCACACTGTATCTTGTATCAGGCTTCATTCATTTTTATGGCTGAGCAATATTTCCCCATATGATGGACCACATTTTGTTTACCTTTCACCCATCAATGGGTATTTGGTTTGTTTCCACTTTCTGGCTACTGTGAAAATGCTGTTGTGAATATTCATGTATATGTATTTGTTTGAGTGGGGCTTCCCAGGTGGCGCAGTGGTAAAGAACCCACATGCTAATGCAGGAGATGCAAGAGGCCTGGGTTCGATCCCTGGGTCGGGAAGATCCCCTGAAGGAGGAAACGGCAACCCACTCCAGTATTCCTGCCTGGAGAATTTTGTGGACAGAGGAGCCGGGCGGGCTGCAGTCCATGGAGTGGCAAAGAGTCGGACATGATTGAACACACAGACCCAGATGGCTGAGGCCCCACAGAGGTAGCACTGATTTATGAACAAAGTTCCATATTTCACTCACGTCTCTTAAAAATGAAAGAGGAGATGAAAGCCAGCGGCTCCCTCACCTCTCACCCCATTGACCCTCCCTGTGTTCTGCACAAAAGCTCTACACTTGAGCCAGTGAGGGAGATATGGGCCCAGCAGGCAGGGGCTGGGTCCTCCTGGAGAAATAGTCCTGGGACCCTGGTGTTCTGCGGCATCTTGGCCCCTGCCTCCACGGGCGGGGAGGTGTGGACCACGTCCCTGAAGCCGGAGGGCAAAACAGCGGCAGGGCCAGCGACCCTGTCTCAGACCTCAGCTGGAACCTGGAGATGCAGCATTGACCCCGGTCCCTCCCTGCTTCTCCCTGCAGAGCCGCCAGACTCAGGCACCAGGGCTCAGAGGACCACAGTGGAGCCGTTGAGAGTCAGAGGTGAAAGACTGTTTTGAGAATCAGAGTGAAATGAGTAATATTTAATCACAGTGTATCAGTCTGATAAAGCAGTAGACACAGTGACTGAGCAGGACACAGCAAGGCAAGAAAATGTGTCACACTCATACAAAATTGAGGGTGTTGAGCTATGACTAGAGGGAACTTTAATTTTATACCCTCTGCCAAAATGAATTTTATTTCCTAGAAAATATTATTCCTTTTATTGCCTATAATTTAAAATGTGCATACATATATATAGTTTATTATGTGAATGAACTAATGTTATTATTTTGGTTGCAATAAAATCTATTTTGAAATTTAAAAAAAAAAATCCCCCAGATCCCAGGGTCTCAGCCAAGAGGGAATAAGTCCTCTCCCAGGAGCTCAGGTCTTGGTTGGCAGATCTAGGAGGAAGAGCCAGGTTTCAGAGCCATGGAATCACCCCCTCTTGGAATCTCAGCTTCCTTTTCTGTGAAACAGGGAGAGTGTCACTTGACTCTAAGCCTTCACACACTGTTCCCTCAGCCTGGTCATCCCTTCCATGCCTTCTGCCTGATGAGCTCCTACATATCTGCTACACCCTAGCTATGACACTATTCCTCCAGGCAGTCATCCTAGACAGACACCGGGATTCCTCCAGCCTCCTTCCTGCTGAACCCTGAGCCTGTAGGGCTGTGTGTGCAGGGGGCATCTCCCCAAGACTGGGGGCTCCTTGACGGGCAGGCTGGGAGGGCTAGGGTGGGGAGTGTTAAGTGAAAATGAAGCCACCACTGTCGCCGTTTGATGGATGAGGATGACTCTGAGAGGGACTCAGCTCCTGAGGGTCACACAGTCACGGTAGCTGCAGAGCTGCAGCCCCACTCGGGGTAGTCGGGCTCCACTCCATCTCAGAGCTTGAGAGTGGACCTAACTACCCACCACCCTCAGAGGGCTGCTCACCCTGACCCCCTCCTGGGTCCCTGCAGCCCCTTCCCTGGGGCCTAGAACAGTCTGTCCCCTTGTTACGGGGGGTGTCCTCCTGGTGGCCCCAGGGTCACAGATAAGGCCACTGGGCCCAGCTATCAGCAGGAAACATCTTGGCAGGACAGGAAGCCACGGCATTGGCCCGCCGCACCCTCGGCCGCCTCAGCCTATCCGCAGCCTGATATTTTGGGAGCCGCTATATAAACCCTGACTGGGCTGCCAGTTGTTCCCGGGGGAAGCACGAAGCTTCATGTTCCTTGGCAGCCCTGTGGCCCCTGGGCCAGATGCTCAGAGCGGGGTGCACCAGAGCACCAGGCTCGCTGGAGCGGCCGGGGCCCATGTGCGCGATTCCCCCACCCCATTCAATCTCAGTGAGGCCCCTGGCTGGCTGAGCGACCCAGGGCAAATGACTTCACCTCTCCGGGCCTTGGTGTTTCCCTCCCCATAGCTCTCCCCGGTCCTGTCCCAGGAAACAGCGTGCGCTCAGTTGCTCTAGTCCTGTCCAGTTCTTTGCTACCCTACGGACTCCAGCCCACCAGGCCTCTCTGCCCATGGGATTCTCCAGGCAAGAGTACTGGAGTGAGTTGCCATGCCCTCCTCCAGGGGCTCTTCCCAACCCAGGGATCGAATGCGCATCTCCGGTGTCACAGGCAGATTCTTCACCGGCTGAGTCACCAGGGAAGCCGCTCAGGAAACACTCACCGGTCTCCAACCACACTCACAGGTCCTAGAGCGTTTCCTGAGGTTTCTCGGCCTGACATGGCATCTGCCGACACCTGAGGGCCAACCCTCCCCTGCTCCCTCCACACCACGGGAAGTGCCTGGGAATCCGCCTTTTATTTTTTGAGTTGCGAGTCAAGTTTTATTGGGGACAAAATGAGGACTGCAGCCCAGGAGAGAGCACCTCTGCTTCCCAAGAGGCTGGGAGTGGGGAGGTCAATATATGTGATTTTGGTGAGTGGGGAGCTCAGGAATCTGCATTTTAAACTAGCCTCATACAAGCTCAAGCTTCTCAAGTTCAAGGACACCCCGTTGGTTCCAAGTCTCCAGGACACCTCACCTCCCCCGGACAACCACCCAACCAGACCCCAAACAACCGCTGGGTCAGAGAAGCAACATTCCGAGGACGTGGTCGCAGTTACTCCCATCTTACAGAGAAGAGAACTGAGGTCCAGAGCGGAGAAGGGACTTGCCTGAGGCTGCACGGCGGGCCAGAAGCAGGGTGGCATCAGAACCCAGGCCCAAGGTCCCCTCCTGCACCCCACGCCCCTCTCAGGAGGCTCAGAGGGGCTGAGGATCGCTCCAGAGGCCACACAGCCCGCTGATGGCGGGGACAGAATTCAAACCCGAGTCTGCGTGCCCGCCCCCAATCCCCACCCCTGATCGACACACAAGGGAACCAGCCCAGACGCAGCAGCTACTGCTTGGAGCCTGACTAACATGTACATGTCGCCCACGACCAGTAAAAGTGAAACGCAGAAGTGAAATAAAAATACTCAAGCGCTCACTGGGGCTCAGAGTCGGCCCCTGCTCTCGGACCCCGGGGCCCTTTCCTGGTGAGAGTCGAGGGGCAGGCCGGCAAGCCAGGCGGGGGAGACCAAGCGTGACTATGTAAAGCGGCCGGCCCAGCACCTGCGGCAGCCTGACTGCGGGTGGCGGAGCGTGCCCAGCGGCCCCCCGCCCCCGGCAGCTGCAGCCGGCGAGAGGGAGCGGCCATGCCAGATATAACCCGACCTGAACTCCACCCAAAACCAGCGCCCCAAGGCCGGCCCGTGCCTGGAAAGCCAGTTTGGGCCCCATGAGTTTGGGTAGGTTCTGGGCTTGTCTCCCTCCCAAGAAAGGTCCCAGTGTGGCCACACATCTCCTGCAGACCTCCTCTACCCCCTCCTCTCTGCCAGGCCTGGTGTGATGTAAGAGGCTAGACTAACCCTGTCTTGGCCAGCCTGCGGTAGTGAGCTCCTGCTCAGCTTGCTGTCCTGGGGAATCAGGCTTCCATCCCTCTCCTAACGGGATGCTCACTACCATTAAAGGAGCCCAGGCACCCACACATCGCTCAGAGGGGTCCCTCTGCCCCTGCCCTGCCTTGCTCTGCCGCTGAGCCACCTGGAGCTGGTCAAGGACCTGGGCTTGTCCTCCTCTAAGTTAAATGCATTAGAGCCTCCAATGCCTTCTCCCAGGGCACCACTCTGAAGTGTGCGCATACAAGCATACACACCATGGCGGTCTTCACTGAACCCTCTGTCTGTGTGCTCCGTTTCAAAGTGGCAGGGGCAGCCGTCTGCCTGCTCTGATCAACCCAAAATGAGGAGAGAAATCACCTCCCTTGTTCTGGAGTCTATAGCTCTATTAATGCAACCCATGGACCCAGCAGCTTATCTGGCAGCTACATCACAGACAGCAGGGCTGTTATGTAATCATTAACCATCAATTCAAAAATTTTGAGCCCACCAGGGTTTGGCAGGAAGGATTAGGGCTGGGAATGTTCTGTTTCTTAATCTGGGTGCTGGTTACACAGGTGTGTTCCCTCGATGAAAAGTTATCGAGCTGTAGATGTCTGTATGCTGCACTTGAACAAAACATTTAAAAAGAAGAAAAGGAAAGAAGTTTGACATCAGGCTGAAACTGTCAGGTAAGTTGACAACAACTAGATGAGGTTTGGAGACATGGATGGATGCAGGAAGAGCAAATGCGAGGACCTGGGGTCCTGGGGGATTCTGATGTGTTTGAGGATCTGGCAGAGAGACCTAGGTCTGGGGTGGGGGCAGGGACTGGCCACGTAGAACCTCCAAAGCCACCAGCAAGAGCATGGACATGGCTCTGAAACCAGCGCAGTGCCAACAAGAGGTTAAAGTGGAGGCTGACAATATGGAGTGGACACACACAAAGGCCACTGCAGCCGCAAGCGAAGGGGTCCCCAGTCCATGTGCCAGAGGGGGAACTGAGGCCCGGTGAGGCCAGGCTGCTTGGCTCCACGTCACTGGTGGAGGGGCAGTGTGCGCCTCCTTGACCCTTCCAGGGCCTCTTTCTTTCTAGTCTGATGCCCTTGTGTGCCTGGAGGGTAGGCAGGCTCACTGCGCCCAAGAGGTGAGGCTCCCTGAATTCGAGTCCTGGTCTGAGCTCGCTGGCCTCGGGGTCTCCTCTGTAAAATGGGGCTGGCGAGGAGATGTCCTTTCCAGCGTCAGCTGCAGGGGGCGCTCGGTAGGCTGCGAGTCCAGCAGAGTCTTCCTGGCCAGCCCAGGGGTCATTTCACAAGCGGGGGACCGCGGAGGTGGCTTTTCTGAGAAGCCTGAAGCTGAGGAGGAATTCCTCTGCTCATGGGGGACCGTGTGGTAGGAGCAACACCGCCCCCCACCTCAGCCTGCACCAAGAGAAGGCAGGAGGTAGAAGTTTTAAAAAGAAGAAATGTCCCAATAATGCAAATTCAGACCCGTGGGGGTGAAACCAAAGCAGGAAAGAGGGCGACGAAAGAGATGCGTCGTCAGGTGCCTTGAGGGGGGTCACCATCAAGACCCCTCCAGCCGCTCTCCCCCGATCAGGCCCTCATTGCAGCTCTCGGACCCCACTACCACCCCACCATACTCTGTAGAATCACCTTGCTCGTTTGTCTCTCTCTCATCTGTCCCCTGGCTATAGGCCATCAGTCATCGGGAGAGTAAGACCATTCTGGCTTGTTCCCCATCAAATTTCCGGCTCCCAGCCCCAGACCCTGGCACCGGGAGGAGCTCAGTAAATATTTGTTGCCTGAATAAACGGTGGCAGGCCGTCTCACCAGCTTATCTCAACAGGGGCTTTATCAGCCTTGGCTTGGCAACAGGCCAGCACCTCAAACCCCAGCCTGGCTTCGGTCTGGCCACCACACCTCTATGAACCCCATGTTCTCAGCTGAACTGTGGGCCTGGGGCTAACACGTCATTTGGGGGTTCCAGGAGATGACCCACAGCACAGAGAAAGCCAGGGACATAGAAGTGCTCTGTAAATGGGCCCTGTCACCTTCCCCCACCCCAACCCTTGGCCTTGAGCCCCTGCTGACCCCAGGATAGAGCTGCGATCTGCACCCCACCCCGGGGAAAGAGAGGACAAAGGTGGTGCCCAGAGTCGGTGGGGGCTGGCAGGCTCCCCCACCGTGAGCTCTTTCTAAGAAGCCAGTAGTGATAACATTCCCCCAAAACAGGAACCAGCGGGTCACGCTGGGTATTGCACAAGCTTCCAGTGAGGACTTGCCTGGTGGCTCAGTGGCAAAGAACCCGCCTGCCAATGCAGGAGACTGTGGGTTCGATCCCGGGGTTGGGAAGACACCTCGGAGAAGGAAACAGCAACCCACTCCAGTATTCTTGCCTGGGAAATCCCATGGACAGAGGAGCCTGGCGGACTAGAGTCCATGGGGTCGCAAAAGAGTTGGACATGACTTAGCAACTAAACTAGCGAGGTCACCCCTTGTGCACAGCCCTAGGACCCCTTGGCCGGCTTCAGGGCCCACTGGGCACAGCCTGGAAAGATTTTTATGTAAAAGTGGCCGATGCAAATCCAGGGGCCCTGGAACCACGAAAAGCCCCACTTCCCCCTTTACCATTCTAGCCTGGGTAGCTGCCACCTGGGCATGGCGGGTGGGGTGTCATTAGACACCCCAAATCTATCCTGGTCACTGAGTCGAAGGAAGGGGGAAGGGACAGTACCTGTGGCCACCCCCCGCCACCAGCCCCCTGCTTTAGGGATGGTCGTAGAGGCTAGCCCTGATTTTTTAAATCAAGAAAAAATTTACATAACATAAAATGCACCATTTTAACCATTCTAAAGTATACAATCCAGTGGTTTTTTAGCATACTCACAGTGTTATGCAATCATCCCCTCTATCTAATTACAGAACATTATCACCCCACAAAGAACTCCTGCCCCCCTTACCAGTCACTCCTTATGGCCCTACCCCCAACCCCTGTCAACCACACATCTGCCTTCCGTCTCTACGGATTTGCCTGTTTGGATATTTCTTATAAATGGAATTGCACTGTACGTGGCATTTGGGGCTTGGCTTCTTCCACTCAGCATAATATTTTTGAGGTTCATCCACACTGTAATATGTATCAGAGCTTCATTCCTTTTTGTGGCTGAATAATGGGTTTTCCCCGTGGCTCGGCCGTAAACAATCCGCCTGCGAGGCAGGAGCTGCAGGAGACATGGGTTTGATCCCTGGATCGGGAAGAGTCCCTGGAGGAGGGCATGGCCACTCACTCCAGTAGTCCTGCCTGGAGATCCCACAGGCAGAGGAGCCTGGCGGGCTGCAGTCCATAGAGTCACAGAGAGCCACCGCTGCAGGTACTGAGCATAAACGCGTGTGGTGAATAACATTCTATTGTATGGAGGGACCACACTGTGTTTATCCCCTCACCTGTCAATGGGCACTTAGTCGTTTCTGCTTTTCGGTGACTGTGACTATTGCTGCCGTGGACGTATGCGTGCAAGAGTTTGCGGGGACATGTGTTTTCACTTCTCCTGGGTCTGTACCAAGAAGTGGAATTGCTGGGTCATATGGCAACTCGATGTTTAACTTTGCGGAACGACCAGATTCTTCTCCAAGCTACTAAGCCAGTTTGCATTCTCATCCGCAGTGTGAGGACTTCCCTGGCAGTCCAGTGGTTGCCACTCAGCGCTCCCAGCGCAGGGGCACAGGTGCAATCCCTGGTCGGGGAATTAAGATCCCACATGCCGCACTGGGAAGTCCAAAGATTAAATTTTTAAAAAAATTTACCCTCTGTATGTTCCAATTTCTCTACATCCTCGCCAACCCTTGATCGTTTTCATCTTTGTGAAGACAGTCATCCCAGTGTGTGAGAAGTCTCTGTTTTATAGATGGGGAAACTGAGGCTCAGAGAGAGGGACCTGCTTGCCCAACATGAAAACTCAGCTCCTCAGACTTGAAGGCAAAGAGGAATGTGGATGGATCACAAGGAGAACAAGCTGAGTGCTCCAGGGAATTCTTCTCAAGTGGGAATCGGACATTTGCTCATCCCATCCAACTTCCCTGTGCTTGCCAGAGCACGCCATAAAATCTCTAGGAACCCTTGGACGGCAAGGAGATCAAACCAGTCAATCCTAAAGGAAACTGACCCTGAATACTCATCGGAGGGACTGATGCTGAAGCTGACATTCCAATACTTTGTCCACCTGATGCACACCGCTGACTCATTGGAAGAGACCCTGATGCTGGGAAAGACTGACGGCAAAAGGAGAGGAGGGTGACAGAGGGTGAGCTGGCTGGATGTCACCACTGATGCAATGGACATGAACTTGGGGAAACTCTGGGAGATGCTGAAGGACAGGGAAGCCTCGTGTGCTGCTGTCTATGGGGTCTCAATGAGTCAGACATGACCTGATGACTGAACAACAGAAGCCCAAACAGAGCTTCCTTACATGCCCCCGTGACGGGGCACTTACTACCCACAGAGCAGCCTGGTGGGACCCTCACCCCTGACCGCTCCCAAGATTAGCAGATTCTGCCCCAGATGTGGGCTTCCCTGGCGGCTCAGACGGTAAACTGACTGCCCGCAATGCGGGAGACCTGGTTTCGATCCCTGGGTCGGGAAGAGCCTATGGAGAAGGAAATGGCAACCCACTCCAGTACTCTTGCCTGGAGAATCCCATGAACTGAAGAGCCTGATAGGCTACAGTCCGTGGGGTCACAAAGAGTCGGACACAACTGAGCAACTTCACTTTCACTTTTCCCAGATGGAGCCTCAGTTCTTCCCGGGCTTCCTCACAGCATGCCTTGACCTTGGGGCCCTCCTGCTCAGGGGCAGCCTCACAGAAGTCCACAGACACCACCCAGCCTTTCATTCAAACATTCTCCAGCTTCACAGCTGGGTTTCCAATATATGTCTGTATTTGTCACTCAGATTTGTCTGACTCTTTGTGACCCCATGGGCTGTAGCCCGCCAGGCTTCTCTGTCCATGGGATTCTCCAGGCAAGGATACTGGCGTGGGTTGCCATTCCCCTCTCCAGGGGATCTTACCCACCCAGGGATCGAACCTGGGTCTCCTACATTGCAGGCAGATTCTTCACCATCTGAGCCACCGAGGAAGCCCTTACAATACGTGGAATCCATATTTTAACTTTATTTATTTATTTGAGGGGAGAAAAAAGAATTCCTTTATTTAATTTTTTTCTTTTAATTTATTTTTGCCTGGGCTGGGTCTTCGTTGCTGCAAAAGGGCTTTCTCTGGTTGCAGTGAGCAGGACTACCCATCACTGAGGTGCGTGGGGTTCTCACTGTGGTCGCTTCTCTTACTGCAGGGCACGAGCTCTAGGTGAGCAGGCTCAGTGGTTGCGGCTCACAGGCTTAGTTGTCCCATGGCAGGTGGGATCTTTCCAGACCAGGAATCGAACCCATGTCCCCTGTATTGGCAGGCGGGTTCCCTGCCGCTGGACCACTAGGGAAGCCCTAGTGTCCATATTTTTAAAACAGCACAGTGACTAAATGCAGTGTGGATCCTGGAACCAAAGATGGATGCCAGCGGGAAAGCTGGTGATGTTCAAATAAAATGTGGCATTTCATTAATAGTAACGTAAACATTAACATCCCTTCAATTTGGCGAAGATACTGTGAAAATGTCAAATGTCGATAGAGGAGGGCAAGGGGGGGCTCCCTGCACTTCTTGTGTGACTTGCCGGGAAGCCTGAAATTATTCCAAAATAAAAAGTTTATTTAAAGAGTTAGCCGGACATGAACACACATCAACCCCCAGATCCCATGGGCAGGGGTGGAGAACAGAGAAAGAAATAATCTCAGAATTTGGGGCCTGAGCAAAGCCTGGGGACTCCAGTGACCCCTTTGCCTGGTGGTTCCCGGTGGCTCTGTGCCTGTCCTGGGCCCCACCTGGGCCGACTTCCCCAGGAGCAAACTCTTCAGGCCTCCTTTCCAATGTCAGGTCAGAGAGGTCCCCCACAGACCTCCCCAAACCCCAATCAGCCCCACCTCACACCTCCGCTTGACTTTATCCATCTGTTCACAGCGATTTATTTTATTTTTTCTTAAACTTTTTATTTTGTATTGGGGTATAGCTAATGAACAAACAATGGTGTGAGAGTTTCGAGTGAACAGGGAAGGGACTCGGTCATACATACACATATATCCATTCTCCCCCAGACTTGTTCACAGCTATTTACTACGCAGTGACTGCATGCCCGGCTGGGGTACCACAGCGAGCAAGAAAGACAAGATTCCTGGCAATGGAGGAAAAACAAAAATATAACAAGCAACACATCACCATTGTTGTTCAGTCACCAAGTCACGTCCAGCTCTTTGCGACCCCATGGACGGCAGCACACCAGGCTTCCTTGTCCTTCACTATCTCCCAGAGCCTGCTCAAATTCATGTGCATTGAGTCGGTGATGCCATCCAACCATCTCATCCTCTGTCACCCTCTTCTCCTGCCTTCCATCTTTCCCAGCATCAGGCGAATTTTTGTCTGGGCTGGGTCAACTCACTCTTCGCATGAGGCGGCCAAAGACTGGAGCTTCAGCTTCAGCATTAGTCCTTCCAGTGAATATTCAGGGTTGATTTCCTTTAGGACTGACTGGTTTGTTATCCATATCAACATAACATCAGGAAAAATCTCTAATACAGAAAAATGAATCAGGGCAAGGAGGTGGGCAGGACTAGGGAGGTTATTTCAGCTGAGCAGGTCAAGGAAGGCCCCCTTGTTTGAGCTCAAACCTGCAGGAAGTGAGGGAGTGAACATGGGAACAGCATTCTTGGCAGAAGGAACAGCTAATGCAAAGCCCAGAGGCAGACTGAACCCAGTGTGATCACAGCACAGGAGAGAGGCTAGTGTGTTAGGAATGAGAGAAGATGGGGTCAGAGGACGTTAAAGGATCAGATCACAGGGTCTGGATTTTTTCCCAAACGTGCCTGTGGACATACCTAGGACAGGGCCTGGCATGCTCTGGCTGTTCTGAAAATATTTGCTCAAAGTGGGTGGATGTACTGCACACCCAGCCCTGCCTTTGGAGCTTGGGGGCTCTCAGGCCTATCCTTGGAGGCCCCAGGGTGCAGGGAGTTTGAGCCCATTTCTGTCTTCCTGAGAAAGCTGAAACAGTGTGAAAGTGTGTGGGATAGCACGAATGCATTCTGGAGCCAAGGCTCTGTTTCCAGCAGGGTTCAGCTGAACCGGCCTCTCCAGGACCCAAGTCCTCGGCTGGCAACTGCCAGCCTCAAACCTGAACCCGGGAAGACTGAAGCGCCCCTTTGCAGAGACATGACTGTGTGACAGAAAAGAAGCCACCATTCTAGACATAGTCTCCTAAGCTACTGGCACTTCCTGCCAACCCCTAAAACAATCCACAGTCCCCCTGGATAGCTCCAGGCCTGATGGCAGCTCATTCCACTACTCCTGAACCCTGTCTATGAACCAAGAGTGTTTGAGACCCATCTGGATGCCCACTTGGCCAAGATAGACCCAAGGAATGTGGCTTGTGGACCAACCAGACCTCAGTTTCTCTTTTGTTGTTAATGACTTTATTTTTACTTATTTATTTAGCTCTGACTGCACTAGGTCTTCGTGCCTGCGTGCAGACTTTCTCTAGTTGCAGTGAGCGGAGCTGCTCTTCATTGCCATGCACAAGCTCCTCATTGCAATGGCTTCTCTCGTTGCAGACCACGGGCTCTCAGTGCACCCGCTTCAGCAGCTGTGGCTTGTGGACTCTGGAGAATGGGCTCAGTAATTTCGGCGCACGGGCTTAGATGCCCCGCGGCATGGGGAATCTTCAGGGATAGAACCCATTTCCCCTGCATTTGCGGGTGGATTCTTAACCACCAGGCCACCAGGGAAGTCCCGGACCTCAATTTCTTCAGTGTGAAATGGGTGGAAAAAGCCCCATTGTGCATAATACCAACCCACTGCTTTCATCAGGCGCTGGGGGCCCCCTGCCTCCCCCTCGTATCCCCGAGCGCCCCACGCGCGGCCCTTCACTCCTGACCATGGCTGGGCCCAGATACTGTTTTGATCTCACTCGGCTCGGTCGACCTAGCACCACAAGTCTGATTGCTGCGAAAACCACAGCTCGGGCGCTGTTATCTGCTATCAGCGCCGGGTGGGGGAGGGCGGTTTGGGGGCCTCTCCGTATGCGTACTTCTGAGAAGAGTTGGCCCATGTCATCACAGGGCAGCTAGCACAAAACAGCTGGGTTATCAGGCCCCCCCATCGCGATTCCGGCCTATGAGAGCCTTTAATGCTGCCAGTGACTTGTTTACAGGACTTATTTTTCAGATTTTCAGCCGGATGCCTCCTGGTCTCACAGCAAAGGGCTCAGAGCTGGGGAGGGGGCAGAGAACAGCTATACCGGGGCCTCGAGGGTTTCCTGGGGGAAGGGACACTGAAAGGGGGTATCAGGGGAGAGAGTGAGGGTTCATTGCAGAAAGTGGGGAGGGTGCTCCAGGCAAAAGGACCCACATGGGCAAAGGCTTGGAGGGGAGGACCACTAGACAAGTTGGAGTTAATAGGCTGGGCCTTATCTCAAGGGCAGTGGGGACTTCGAAGAGCTTAAGCTGGGGAGGTGAAGGTTCAAATCCCGCCCCGGCTCTGTAACAGGACCCAGAGCTTGCAGTCTCCGAACCTTGGTTTTCTCATCTGTGAAATGGGCACAGTGGTAGTACTCACTGCATGCTGGTGATGTGAAGATAAATCGACACCACTTGACATGGGCTGGAGGGAGATGTGCCAAGCAGGGACAGGCTGCAGGAAGCTAGATCAGTGACGCCATCAAGAAATGGAAGCTTCGGGGACTTCGCTGGTGGTCCAGGAGTTAAGGATCCGCCTTGCAAAGCAGGATATGCGGGTTCAGTCTCTGGTTGGGGAAGTAAGATCCCATGTGCCAGGGAGCAATTAAGCCCTTGCACTGGCAACTACTGAGCCAGCGAGCTCTGGAGCCTGCGAGCCACAACTAGAGAATACGTGCACTGCAACCAAAGATCCCTCGTGGTGCAACCAAGACCCAATGCAGCCAAATAAATAGAGGAAAGGAAGAAAGAAAGAACTGGAAAATCCGTATGGCTGGAAAGTAGACTAGTGGTTGCTTAGGGTCGGGGGAGGCGACTGGAGCAATAGGGAGATGATAGCGAAAGAGTAGGGCTTTCCCAGTGGCTAAGTGGTGAAGAATCTGCCTGCAGCGTAGGAGATGAGGGTTCGATCCCTGGGTCGGGAAGATCCCGTGGAGGAGGAAATGGCAACCCACTCCAGTATTCTTGCCTGGAAAATCCCATGGACAGAGGAGCCTGGAGGGCTACAGTCCATGGAGTCTCAAAGAGTTGGACACGACTGAGCATGCACACAGCTGAAGGGCACAGGGTTACTTCCTGAGGCAATGAAAATGCTGGAAAATGGACCGTGGTAATTGATGCACAACTGTGAATACACTAGAAACCAGTGGATAGGACACTTTAAATGGGCGAATTATAGCGTATGTGCATTTATGTCTCAATAAAACTTAAAAACAAGGGAGGGGAACTTCCCGGGTAGTGCAGTGGATAAGAACCCACCTGCCAATGCAAGAGACACGGGTTCAACCCTTGGTCCGGGAAGATTCCACATGCCTCGGGGCAGCTAAATCAGTGTGCCTCACCTATGAGCCTGGGAGCCGCACTACTGAGGCCCGTGGGCCCAGAGCCTGTGCTCCACGGTGAGAGAGGCCACCGCAGAGAGAAGCCGGAGCATCGCAAGTAGAGAGGAGCCCGCACTCACTGCAGCTGGAGAAAAGCCCGCACAAAAGCAACAAAGTCCAAGCGCAGCCAAAAATGAAACAAACAATGTGAAAAACAAAGCAGGCCTTTTCTTTCTTGGAGCTGGAAAACGCAGGAGGCAGTGGCGAACCTCCTGATAGGAGGTGTTTCGAGGGATGCGGAAGGACAGAGCTCGTGAGTGCCCTAACACCCAAGCCGGCACTACGTGAGCCTCCACTGGGAACCCCAGCCGCCACAGCTGTTCCTGCCTCTCCTCAGCGGGGCAGGTGCCAGGGGCTGCCCTTCAGATGTGGCAGCAGGCACCAGACCCCCCACCCGCCCACAACGCCGGGCCAGCCTGGGGTTTCCATACATCTGTTACCTGTCTACCTGCTAAGCCACTTCCTCTGCCGGCTGCCACCCGCCTGTCTGTCTGTCTGCTCACAGGTGTGTGGCTTCTCCCGGCCCTGACATGCCAAGGCCCTCCTTCGCCTCGCCCCCCACCTGCAACCCCGCATTTGACATCTTGGTAAGACCTCCCAGAATGAACTGGGGACAAGTTGAGAGGAAGGCCTAGTCCCGACCCTCTTCCCAGAAGAAACGGTCCAAAGTCAGAGCCGGCTTTGCCACAACCCCTTCTCTGGGATAGCTGAGCCTCAGTTTTTTCACCCGAGCAATGGGGTTAAAATTGCCAACCATCGGACTTCCCTAGTGGCTCAGTGGTAAAGAATCAGCCTGCCAGTACAGGAGACACGGGTTTGATCCCCGGACAGGGAAGATCCCACATACCATGTGCGTGGGGGGCAACCAAACCAGTGTGCCGCAAAACTTGAGCCTGCACTCTAGAGCCTGGTATCCACAGCTACTGAGCCCTCGAGCCACACGTCCTGAAGGCTGTACCCTCGAGCCGGTGCCCCTAACAAGAGAAGCCACTGCAGTGAGAGCCCAGTGCCACAGCTAGAGAGCAGCCCCTGCAGCAACGAGACCCAGCTCAGCCCAGTCGCTCAGTCGCGGCCGACTCTGCGACCCCATGAATCGCAGCACGCCAGGCCTCCCTGTCCATTACCAACTCCCGGAGTTCACTCAGACTCACGTCCATCGAGTCAGTGATGCCATCCAGCCATCTCATCCTCAGTCGTCCCCTTCTCCTCCTGCACCCAATCCCTCCCATCATCAGAGTCTTTTCCAATGAGTCAACTCTTTGCATGAGGTGGCCAAAGTGCTGGAGTTTCAGCTTTAGCATCATTCCTTCCAAAGAAATCCCAGGGCTGATCTCCTTCACAATGGACTGGTTGGATCTCCTTGCAGTCCAAGGGACTCTCAAGAGTCTTCTCCAACACCACAGTTCAAAAGCATCAATTCTTCGGCACTCAGCCTTCTTCACAGTCCAACTCTCACATCCATACATGACCACAGGAAAAACCATAGCCTTGACTAGACAGACCTTTGTTGGCAAAGTAATGTCTCTGCTTTTTACTATGCTATCTAGGTTGGTCATAACTTTTCTTCCAAGGAGTAAGCGTCTTTTAATTTCATGGCTGCAGTCACCATCTGCAGTGATTTTGGAGCCCCAAAAAATAAAGTCTGACACTGTTTCCACTGTTTCCCCATCTATTTCCCATGAAGTGATGGGACCAGATGCTGTGATCTCGTTTTCTGAATGTTGAGCTTTAAGCCAACTTTTTCACTCTCCTCTTTCACTTTCATCAGGACGCTTTTTAGTTCCTCTTCACCTTCTGCCATAAGGGTGGTGTCATCTGCATATCTGAGGTGATTGATATTTCTCCCGGCAATCTTGATTCCAGCTTGCGCTTCTTCCAGCCCAGTGTTTCTCATGATGTACTCTGCATATAAGTTAAATAAGCAGGGTGACAATATACAGCCTTGACACACTCCTTTTCCTATTTGGAACCAGTCTGTTGTTCCATGTCCAGTTCTGTTGCTTCCTGACCTGCATATAGGTTTCTCAAGAGACAGGCCAGGTGGTCTGGTATTCCCATCTCTTTCAGAATTTTCCACAGTTTTTTGTGATCCACACAGTCAAAGGCTGTGGCATAGTCAAGAAAGCAGAAATAGATGTTTTTCTGGAACTCTCTTGCTTTTTCCATGATCCAGCAGATGTTGGCAATTTGATCTCTGGTTCCTCTGCCTTTTCTAAAACCAGCTTGAACATCAGGAAGTTCACGGTTCACGTATTGCTGAAGCCTAGCTTGGAGAATTTTAAATATTACTTTACTAGCATATGAGATGAGTGTAATTGTGCGGTAGTTTGAGCACTCTGTGGCATTGCCTTTGGGATTGGAATGAAAACTGACCTTCCAGTCCTGTGGCCACTGCTGAGTTTTCCAAATTTGCTGGCATACTGAGTGCAGCACTTTCACAGCATCATCTTTCAGGATTTGAAATAGCAAGACCCAGCACAGCTAAAAAATAAATTTAAAAAAATTTTTAAAAAAATCGGCAACCATGCAGGATGGCTGTGAGGAGCACAGAGCCTCGCACTGGCTGTTCCCTCTGACCTCTCTCACCTCATAAAAGAAGCCCTCCTGCCTCCTTCCAGCCTCAGGCATGAATAAGCCCCCCTCTCCCCCTAAGAGCAAGCACCTCAACACCTAGAATTCTTTTCTGTGTCTGTTTACCAGTTCCTCTGGTGGCTTAGATGGTAAAGGAATCTGCCTGCAATATGGGAGACCTGGGTTCAATCCCTGGGTGGGGGAGATATCCCCTGGGGAAGGGAATGGCAACTCACTCCAGTTCTTACCTGGAGAATCCCATGGACAGAGGAACCTGGTGGGCTACAGTCCATGGGGTCACGAAGAGTCAGACGCAACTGAGCAACTAACACTTTCCAGTAGTCACGTGTGGATATGAGAGCTGGACCATAAAGAAGGCTAAGCACCAAAGAATTGATGCTTTCAAACTGTGGTGCTGGAGAAGACTCTTGAGAGTCCCTTGGACTGCAAGGAGATCAAACCAGTCAATCCTAAAGGAAATCAACCGTGAATATTCTTTGGAAGGACTGATGCTAAAGCTGAAGCTCCAGTACTTTGGCCACCTGATGCGAGGAGCCGACTCATTGGAGAAGACCCTGATGCTGGGAAAGATTGAAAGCAAAAGGAGAAGGCGGGGGGGGGCGATGAAGGGTGAGATGATTAGAGAGCATCACCAACTCAAAGGACATGAACTCCGGGAGACAGTGGAGGACAGGGACGCCTGGTGTGCTGCAGTCTATGGGGTCGCAAAGAGTTGGACACAACTTAGCAAATGAACAGCAACAAATATTGCTCTATCTTCTAGTGTTGGCTTTAGGAACAGGAACAACCCAATTAGCAGGAACATAAGAAAGGTAGAAAGCTCATTTCATTCTCTTACCAAATTTGGAGACAGATTGACCACAGCTTGCTTTTCTCATTTGTACAGTTGTTGAGAGCAGTACCTGGTTCAGGGGCTTGTTGTGGCTTATTATCATCATTTCTTTTCCTTCACATTAAAAAAAGTTATTTTTAATTGAAGGGTAATGGCTGTACAATATTACGTTGATTCCTGCCATTCATCAAGACCAGTGAGCCATAGGTATCCATGTGTCCACTTCCTCCTGAACTTCCGTCCCTCTCCCACCGCTTCCCACGCCTCTAGGTTGTCACAGAGCACTGGGCTGAGCTCCCTGCGTCACGCAGCGAGTCCCCACTGGCGGTGTAATTTACATACGGTAACCTGTATGTTTCCATGCCACTCTCTATCCGCCCCATAGCGCTTGTTTTTATGTTTTGGTGTTTGGGCCGGGCGGCAGCTAGGATCTTAGCTCCCTGACCAGGGATCAAACCCACAGCCCCTGCATTGGAAGGAGAAGTTCCAGTCACTGGCCGGCGGGAAGTCCTCTCCCGTGGGGTTTCTTTGTATCTTGTTGCCGGCAGAGAGGTGTGTCCAGGCAAAAGGATGGCAGTGCGGCAGAAAGGGTCCCGGGTCCCAGGCCTGTCTCAGATTTAGTGACTATTCACTTGGCACTGAGAGGATTGAGTCTGGGGAAGTGTACGCACAGACTCAACAGAAAATTGCACGCGGTTTTACAGCAAAGTTAACATGAAAATGTCAAGGGGGTGAGCGAAAACTTCAGAGATGTTTCAAAATACATCCTGAAACCTCAAAGAAATTCTCTGCTTGAGGTGGGTCAGGTTGGATCCAGCCTCACTCCGCCTCCACCTCCCACCTCCAAGAGGCAAGGTTTGAGAAGCAGAACCCTGGGAACCCCCTGTCCCCCTACCCCAAGGCCTGCCCTGGTCTCGCCCCTGCCTTCAGATAGTCCCAAAACTGGAAGGAAAAAAAAAAGGTAAAGGACACTTCCCTCCAGATCTTTGGGTGCTACAGAGCTTCTGGTGGTTCAGGGACTGTCCTGAGCCCTAGGCCTAAAAGAAGGAAGAGCCAGTATTCAAATACACTGGGCCTCTCAAAGCCAACCGGAGCTCCAGGCAGGGGCCTGAGCTACAGCGCTTAGCAAGACCCTAGCCCATACAGCTGCTTGGGAGCAGGCCCCGGTTTGGACACTGCCTCTGAGAAGCCCTCTAGGGTTCTCTTGCTCATCCTGGGTCAGGCTGGGGGTTCCTAGGGCTCTGCCATGGTTCCTACACCCTCCGCCACCACCACACACACAGAAACCTAGAGGGACCTGGCGAAATGCTTCCCTCACCCTCACCTCGAGCATTTATTGTTGTTCAGCCGCTAAGTCGTGTCCAGCTAGCACATCAGGCTTCCCTGTCCTCCACTCTCTCCCAGAGTCTGCTCAAGTTCACGTCCTCTGAGTCGGCGATGCTCTCGAATCATCTTATCCTCTGTCACACCGCACCCCCCTGACCCCACATCAGGGTCTTCTCCAATGAGTCGGCTCCTCTCATCAGGTGGCCAAAGTACTGGAGCTTCAGCTTTAGCATCAGTCCTTCCAAAGAATATTCAGGGTTGATTTTCTTCAGGATTGACTGGTTTGATCTCCTTGCAGTCCAAGGGACTCTCAAGAGTCTTCTCCAGCACCACAGTTTGAAAGCATCAATTCTTTGGCGCTCAGCTTTTTTTATGGTCCAGTTCTCACATCCGTACATAACTACCGGAAACTAAGCTTTAACTAAGTGCAGTATTTATAACTTGTTGCAAAGCCAGGGGGAGACGATTTTACTTTCCAATGCACACCTCCAAGATGAGAGGCAGGCAGATGGGGATGCGAGGGTAGTGGAGGGCTTTGGAGGCACTACACAGCCAAATGGCCCCAGAAAGGCCGAAGCTATGAGAAATTACATCTGAAAGCCTGATTCGAATGTTTATCCCCAAACTGATCTCCTGGTTTCCTGAAGTTTCTGGCAAACCTCCGCCCACCTCTCCACCCCCGCTCCCTCCTTGCCTGGGCCACAGGCTCTTCAAAAGCCCAGCTTGCTCTCTACCCCAGGATCTTTGCACATGCTGATCCCTCTGTCCAAAGCACCTTGCCCCAGATTCTCACACAGTGCCTTCCTTCACCTCCTTCAGGCCTCAGCTTAAAGGCCACCTCCTCAGAGAGGGCCCCCTCGGGTCCCCTAGATACTAAATAGCCCCCACACCCTCTCACCACCCTGTCTGTGCAATTCCTGTCTCTGTCATGACCTGTCATCAACTCATCAGACACGATCCCCTTGGAATGTCAGGACCATCAGGCAGGACTCGACTCGTCCTATTCACCGCTGTGGCCCTGGGGCAGGGGCGGGGCTGAGCTCAGCACATAGTAGCTGTTCAGGAAACTCAGAGAACCAGGGGATGTCAGTTTTTGGAAGCCTGAAGTCTGTAGACAGAGAGGGAAGCAGAAGAATGGGGCTGCCATCTCAAACTACAGGTGCAGTGACAGAGTCAGGGACGGCAGGAAGGTGACCGGTCCTCTCTCCCCTACCCCTCTGCCCAGCGACCGGGTGACCCTCTTCTTTCTCAGTTTCCCTGTTTGAGCCACTGCCCTTCCAGGACCACCTTGTCCTGGGGGAGGGAGGGGGCCAAAAACACTCTCCTGTCTGTGGGTTCCTTCAAACCTCACCCCAACCCCACGGTGGTAGGGGGGAAGATATTATTCCTATTACTACATGCAGATGAGGATCAAAGTCAAGGGCGTCCAGAGGAGGGAGGTGGGGGCCCGGAGTGCTCTAAAAGTATCTCCATGTTGCTGCTGCTGCTGCTGCTAAGGCGCTTCAGTCGTATCCGACTCTGTGCGACCCCATAGACGGCAGCCCACCAGGCTCCACAGTCCCCGGGATTCTCCAGGCAAGAACACTGGAGTGGGTTGCCATTTCCTTCTCCAATGCATGAAAGTGAATAATATGTAACGCGATCTTTTTGAAAATCAAATGAGCGCAAAAATATGCATGATGAACAAAGTATTCCCTTTCTAAATAAAGACGCGTCTGACCCAGCAGGGGTGGGAGTCACCTTGCTGTCCTAACCCCAGTCCCAGGGGGAATTCTGGCTTTAGAGGGACAGCTGCCCGGCCCCAAATGCAGCCCATGCAGAGGCTGGGCCTCCAGTGGATGGTCATTGGAGGCTGCGAGGAAAGGACGTGACATGGCAGGGTCCCTCAGATGGCACAGAGCCCCGGGACCTGTCCTGTGTCTCAAGGGGGTCAGCCATGCTGGAAAACCCACACCGAGTCACAACCAAGTGAGTGACACATACGGATGCCAGTGGCAAAATCTAGATCCTGGGAGACTACAGGACAGGCGGCCCCAGCTCCTCAACAAGTAGAAAGCAAAGGGGGAAATAAAAGGAGAGAGGAAAAACTATAAGTTAAAGAGACAAAAGAGACATTCCAACCTAAGGCACATTGGCTTGGATTCAAACAAACCAACCGTAAAAAAGAAAAAAATTATATATATAATATCAGTTCAGTTCAGTCGCTCAGTCATGTCTGACTCTTTGCAATTCAATGGACCACAGCATGCCAGGCTTCCCTGTCCACCACCAACTCCCAGAGCTTGCTCAAACTCATGTCCTTCAATTCGGTGATGCCCTCCAACCATCTCATCCTCTGTCGTCCCCTTTTCCTCTTGCCTTCAGTCTTTTCCAGCATCAGGGTCTTCTCAAATAAGTCATCTATTCACATCAGGTGGCCAAAATCTTGGAGTTTCAGCTCCATCATCAGTCCTTCCAGTGAATATTCAGGACTGATCTCCTTTAGGATGGACTGGTTGGATCTCCTTGCAGTCCAAGGGACCCTCAAGAGTCTTCTCCAACACCACAGTTCAAAAGCATCAATTCTTCAGTGCTCAGCTTTCTTTATGGTCCAGCTCTCATATCCATACATGACTACTAGAAAAACCATAGCTTTGACTAGATGGACCTTTGTCGGCAAACTAATGCCTCTGCTTTTTAATATGCTATCTAGGTTGGTCATAGTTTTTCTTCCAAGGAGTAAGGGTCTTTTAATTTCATGGCTGGAGTCACCATCTGCAGTGATTTTGGAGCCCAAGAAAATAAAGTCTCTCACTGTTTCCATTGTTGCCCCATCTATTTGCCATGAAGTGATGGGACCAGATGCCATGATCTTAGCTTTTTGAATGTTGAGTCTTAAGACATTTTTTCACTCTCCTCTTTCACTTTCATCAAGAGGCTCTTTAGTTCTTCTTCACTTTCTACCATAAGGGTGGTGTCATCTGCATATCTGAGGTTATTGATATTTCTCCCAGCAATCTTGATTCCAGTTTGTGCTTCATCCAGCCCAGCATTTCTCATGATGTACTCTGCATATAAGTTAAATAAGCAGGGTGACAATATACAGCCTTGACGTACTGCTTTCCCAATTTGGAACCAGTCTGTTGTTTCATGTCCAGTTCTAACTGTTGCTTCTTGACCTGCATACAGATTTTTCAGGAGGCAGGAAAGGTGGTGTGGTATTCCCATCTTTTTAAAAATTTTCCACAGTTTGTTGTGTCCACACAGTCAAAGACTTTGGCATAGTCAACAAAGCAGAAATAAATTTTAAAATTAATTGATTGGAGTATAGCTGCTTTACAATGTTGTGTTTATATATATATATATATAGCATTCTTTAAATGTGTCTAAATATGTTTATATATAAAACTTTACATGTATTACACATTTGTGTGTTATCACATATTTGCATATATTTACATATGTTCACATATTGTGTGTGTGTGTGTGTGTGTGTGTGTGTGTGTGTATAGTCAGTTCTCATTATGCTCCTAAAACACTGAATTAGCCAATATTGGACCATAGCCCCTAAAGAAAATACAAGGCTAGGTTCCTGCAAGCCTCTGGTCACAACATCTTCATCAACCAATAAATGTATAGCCTTGTTTTCCACATGTTTCTATTTCAATACACTTTTTTAAAAATTTTATTGATTTTTAAAATTTTTTAAATTTTTAATTGAAAGATAATTGCTTTAAAGTATTGCATTGGTTTATACCAAATATCAACATGAATCAGCCATAGGTGGTGTTGTTTTTTTTTTAAGATATTTTTGGTTGCACTGGGTCTTCGTTGCTGCGAGAGGGCTTTCTCCAGTTGCGGAGAGCAGGAGCTACTCTTCTTCGTGGTGTGCGGGCTTCTAGCTGCAGAGGCTTCTTGCGTCGGGGAACACCGGCTCTAGGCACGTGGGCTCAGTAGTTGCAGCGCGTGGGCTCAGGAGTCGTGGTGCCTGGGCTTAGCTTCTCCAAAGCATGTGAGATCTCCTGAGACCAGGAATAGAACCCATGTCCAACAACATTGCAGGCGGATTCTTATCCACTGCACCGCCAGGGAAGTCCTAAATACACGTTGTTTAATATATATTGTTGATTCATTCACAGTCATCTCACGGCCAACAGAACTCACGCCTGAATGAAGTGACACGTGTTTTTCCCCAACATGCATCCCAGCCTTTGTTCTCCTAGAACCCCAGACAGTACGTGAGCAATACCCTTGGGGGCCTTCTTAAACAGCAGGATCATCGATGAGAAGCATAGCAGTGGGGAAACTGTGGCGCTAAAAAGGCATGGAAAGGACGCTTGTTCACAGTCTGGAACAGGAAGGCAGCGCGCCGCCTTGTCCCCCCTCGGGTGGGATCCTGCACTAAGTGATTCAGATGTATCGCCCCTCTGTGTGTGTCCTTGAATTGATTTGGGTGTTATAGGTAAGCTTTAGCAAGTTGGAGAATTCGCAGACTCTTTGACTAATGAGGATTGACTGTCTATGTCTGCATGTAATAATTGTGGAGCTGGAGAAGACTCTTCAGAGTCCCGTGGCCACCAAGGAGACCGAATTGCCAATCCTAAAGGAAACCAACCCTGAGTGTTCATTGGAAAGACTGATGCTGAAGCTAAGGCTCCAATACTTTGGCTGCTGCTGCTAAGTCGCTTCAGTCGTGTCCGATTCTGTGCGGCCCCATAGACAGCAGCCCTTGAGGCTCCCCCGTCCCTGGGATTCTCCAGGCAAGAACACCGGATGATGTTAATGCTAAATCACTTCAGCCGTGTCTGACTCTGTGCAACCCCAGAGACGGCAGCCCACCAGGCTCCCCTGTCCCTGGGATTCTCCAGGCAAGAACACTGGAATGGGTTGCCATTTCCTTCTTCAGTGGATGAAAGTGAAAAGTGAAAGTGAAGTTGCTCAGTCGTGTCTGACTCCTAGCGACCCCATGGACTGCAGCCCACCAGGCTCCTCCATCCAAGGGATTTGCCAGGCAAGAGTACTGACGTGGGTTGCCATTTCCTTCTCCAATGCAGAAAAGTGAAAAGCGAGAGTGAAGTTGCTCAGTCACGTCCAACTCTTAGCGACCCCATGAGTTGCAGCCTACCAGGCTCCTCAGTCCATGGGATTTTCCAGGCAAGAGTACTGGAGTGGGGTGCCATTACCTCCTCCGAACACTTTGGCTACCTGATGCAAAGAGATTGGAAAAGACCCTGAGAAAGACTGAGGGCGGGAGGAGAAGGGGAGGACAGAGGATGAGATGGTTGGATGACATCATTGGCTCAATGGACATGAAGCTGAGCAAATTCCAGGAGACAGTGAAGGACAGAGAAGCTTGGCTTGCTGCAGTCCATGGTTTGCAAATAGTCGGACACACTTAGTGACTGAACAAAAACAGCAAATATAGTAAATTATATAAAATATATAATATATTGATACGTAAATATACAAATAGTTATATAAATAAATATATAAGGAAAATATTTATATATTTTTATACTTGTAAATATTTGTTTAGGTAATTACATGTTTTATAGGAAAACCAGGGATGTTGGATATTTGCTAGTTAAAAACAATAAAGATAAATGAGCCTTGATCTATCCCAGCTTGCCCCTCTTCTTGGTCTCACCCCCTAGAATTTGACTTGATGGGACCAAGTGTCGTAGTCACAGCTATGAACTCCACTCGCCCAAGACCCTCAATAAATCCCTTATGGAAGAGGAAAGCGGTGACTTCCTTGGTGGTCCAATGGGTGAGACTCTGAGCCCCAAAGCAGGTGGTCCAGGTTTGAGCTCTGGTCAGTGAACTAGATCCCACAGGCTGCAACTGAACAAAAAGAAAAGATCCTGCATGCTACATCTAAGATCCTGGTGCGGCCTAATTAACTGCATGTGTCAGCTGCTCAGTCGTGTCTGACTCTTTGTGACCCTATGGACTGTAGCTCTGTCCATGGGATTCTCTAGGTAAGAATACTGGAGAGGGTAGCCACTCCCTTTGCCAGGGGATCTTCCCCACCTGGGGATCAAACCCAGGTCTCCTGCATTGCAGGCAGATTCTTTACCATCTGAACCAAACCAGAGGAAAGGGAAGGTCAGGATGGGGGCTGCCCTGCTTGGGCTCACACAATGACAGCGGCAGAGCTAGGGTTCGAGCCAAGTCCCCTGAAACCAGGTCAGCCACTGGTCTCGATGCAGTTTGATCCTTCTTGCCTCGTTCCTGGGACCCTTGCAGAGTCCTGTCTAACCCCACATCCTCCTCAGAGGTGCTCTCAGAGCCTCAGTTTTCCCCTCTGTAAAATGGGACTTGTGCTGGGGATGAGCTGAGGACTGTTTGGTGGCCAGTATGTGGAGCTATACTGTGACCCGGATGCCCTAGGGTCTCCAGACATCAGGGGGTATCTCCCTCCTCAACACGTGTCATATGTAGTCCAGGCCCCATCTGTGTATTTCAGAAACCACCCCCAGGAGTCATCACGGTCATTCATTCGTTCACATATTCAACAAATAATATTTATTTAACACCTGCATGAGCCAGGGCTGGCTCTGGGTGAAACAGGCAGAAAAAAACACTGACTCTCAACGGGTGGATCAGTTGGAACTCTCAAACACTGCAGCAAGAATGCAAAAAGGGTACTACCAGTTTGGAAAACAGCCTGGCAGCTTTAAAAGGTTAAACATCTTGGGGAGATGGAAATGGTCTAGAATTAGACAGAGACGATGTTGCACAACATTGAGGATGTAGTGAATGCTCTGCTGAACTGTTCACTTGAGAATGGTTAATTTCATGGCATGCAAATTTTACCTCTATTAAAAAAGTGAGACACATACTTAGAATTTGACCCGGTCATTCCACGCCTAGGTATTTACTTAAGAGAAATGAAAACACATGTTCAGAGGAATGTTCATAGCAGCTTTATTCAGAATTGTCAAGAATGGCAACAACCCTGATGCCCATCAAACAGAGAAGGGAGAAACTGTGTCGGTGGCCACCACAGAACCCTCCTCCACCTGCAGGAAGGAATGGACTGCAGATGCACGTGATGGCCTGGAGGGAGCTCAAGACTGTGATGCTGAGTGGAAAAAACCGGACAGGAAAACTCCTGATGATATCGTTTATGTGAAATTCTAGCAAGTGCAAACTAATCCATAGTCAGAGAGAGCAGACTGTGGATGCCTGGGATGAGGGAAGGGGTGGAGATGGGAGGGACCGGGTGAGGAAGGGGAGGGGAGCAAGGAATTACCAAGAGATTCGGGAAATTTACAGGCATAAACATGCTCACCAGTTCCACTGTGTGCGTGTAGTTTTACCAAAACCCATCCAGGTGCACGCTTTGAAAGTGTTAGTTGTGTCTGACTCTATGCAGCCCCATGGACTGTACCTGCCTGGCTCCTCTGTCCATGGAATTCTCTAGGCAGGAATACTGGAGTGGGTTGCCATTCCCTTCTCCAGGGGCTCTTCCTGACCCAAGGATCAAACCTGGGTCTCCTGCATTGAGGGCGTTTTTTGTTTGTTTGTTTTTGTGTGTTTTTTTTACTGTCTGAGCCACCAGGGAATCCTTCATACAGCCACTGTATCACAGTAAAGCTGCAACGAAGCTGAGACAAGTTGGGACCTGAGACCCCTTGCTGCAGTGTTGCCAAGCTTGCACCTGGACACACCTCTCCTCAAGCAACAAAATACAAAGAAACTGTATGGGACTAAAAGATACAAAGAGACCAAAACACCTAACTGCCACTTTTAAAAAGCCTGGATCAAAAGCAAGGGGTCGGGGCAAAAGCAGCTTACTGTGCATGCACCCTGCACATAGAAACACCTAGTTCAGTTCAGTTCAGTTCAGTCGCTGTCGTGTCCGACTCTTTGCGACCCCATGAATCGCAGCACGCCAGGCCTCCCTGTCCATCACCAACTCCCGGAGTTCACTCAGACTTACGTCCATCGAGTCCGTGATGCCATCCAGCCATCTCATCCTCTGTCGTCCCCTTCTCCTCCTGCCTCCAATCCCTCCCAGTATCAGAGTCTTTTCTAATGAGTCAACTCTTTGCATGAGGTGGCCAGAGTACTGGAGTTTCAGCTTTAGCATCATTCCTTCCAAAGAAATCCCAGGGCTGATCTTCAGAATGGACTGGTTGGATCTCCTTACAGTCCAAGGGACCCTCAAGTGTCTTCTCCAACACCACAGTTCCAAAGCATCAATTCTTCGGCACTCAGCCTTCTTCACAGTCCAACTCTCACATCCATTCATGACCACAGGAAAAACCATAGCCTTGACTAGATGGACCTTAGTCAGCAAAGTAATGTCTCTGGTTTTGAATATGCTATCTAGGCTGGTCATAACTTTTCTTCCAAGGAGTAAGTGTCTTTTAATTTTATGGCTGCAATCACCATCTGCAGTGATTTTGGAGCCCCAAAAAATAAAGTCAGCCGCTGTTTCCACTGTTTCCCCATCTATTTCCCATGAAGTGATGGGACCCGATGCCATGATCTTCGTTTTCTGAATGTTGAGCTTTAAGCCACCCAAGGGGTGGGCAAACCACCTAAGCCATCCCTCCAGAGAATGGACACATTCTCTACCCTCATCCCATGAACAGAATGAGCTTGACGCCCCCGCCCCAGGGAGCAAGTAAGCAAGGAAAGCTGGTACATGCAGCCGCTCTCTCCTGCTGCAGCAGGGGCCCCAGTAAAGCCTTGCCTGAATATTTTGTCTGGCCTCTAGTCAATTTCTACTGGCTGGAGAAGCCCAGGGACCCTGGTCGGTAACACCTGTCCTCCTGGAAAGTGAAGACCTGGCAGGGGAGACAGATGATTCAGCAAAGCAGCAAACAGCTGAGAGCGGACTGTTTAATTCAGAGTGACAAGGGCGACTGCTCCCAGGTGACACTGGAGCACAGAACAGGAGGAAGTTAGAGGAGGAGCCACGTGGCTTCCTGGAGGAAGGGTGTTCTAGGCAGATGGAATAGCCAGTGCAAAGGCCCTGAGGCTGAAAAGTCCTGGACAAGGGGGTCAGGGTGGCTGGAACAGAGTGATGGAGGAGACGAAGGTGAAGAGGCCAGAGCGGTGAGTTGGAGCAGGGGTGAAGGCTGGGTGGTGCCAGGTAGCAGAGAGAACAAAATCAAGATGCATTTTGGAGGCAGAACCAACAAGACTTTCCAGTGACCCAGAGGAGAGGGGAAGAAAAAAGAAAGGATTGGGTACTTATCCCTCTTGTTCCCAAGCCTCCTCCTCTCTCCAATCCGCTTGGCCCCAGGGTGGCCTTATACTCATGTCTGGTGAGCCAAGGCCACCTGACCCAACATCACCGATTCTCGAGGGTGACAAAGGGCTCCGTGTATTCTCCAGCCTGAAGCATAAGCCTCCCCCCAGGGACACAGCCCCATCTGGGCCAAAATTCATGTTGACTTCATGAAAAGGAAGTTTTTACTTTGGATAGTTTTAGCTCATCCAGACTATTATTTCAGAAAAGTTGCGATGATGTACAAAGAGTTCTGTCTCCCCTACCTCCACTCCTCAGCCTCCCCAAAGCCATCTTCTCCCAGGTCTGCAGTCCATTTGTCAAAAGAGAGCCATTAAATAGGTGCAGACACTGACTGCAGCCATGAAATTAAAGGATGCTTGCTCCTTGGAAGAAAACTATGACAAACCTGGACAGCATATTAAAAAGCAGAGACACCACTCTGCTGACAAAGGTCTGTCTAGTCAAAGCTATGGTTTTTCCAGTAGTCATGTACAGACGTGAGAATTGGACCATAAAGAAGTCTTGGACCATAAACAGTGCCGAAGAACTGATGCTTTTGAACTGTGGTGCTGGAAAAGACTCTTGAGAGTCCCTTGGACTGCAAGGAGATCAAACCAGTCAATGCTAAAGGAAATCAACCCTGAATACACACTGGAGGGACTGATGCTGAAGCTGAAGCTCTGATACTTGGGCTACCTGATTTGAAGAGCCAACTCATTGGAAAAGACTCTGATGGTGGGAAAGATTGAAGGCTGGAAGAGAAGGGGACAACAGAGGATGAGATGGTTGGAAGGCATCACCGACTCAATGGACATGAGTTTGGGTAACATTGTTGACTAAACAACAACCTTGGAACAATTCTGTTTGCCAAACTCCAGACCTTTTTTAGATTTTCTCCAGGCCTCCCTTTGCTGTTCCAGGGGCTCATCGGGGATAACCCCTCCTTCCCACAATAGCATTTGGGCAGCACATTTTATAAAGTAGCACTTTCCCCCGCTTCTTCACCAGAGTGAAGAAAATGGATATATTTTGCCTTTATGAAAGAGTTGTGCAGCTAGAACAGAGTTCTGGCCACCCAACCATGCTGTGTTGTGTCAGAAGAAACCAGTGCTGCCCATGTCTCTGAACCATCACGGGGAGCCTTCCCCTGTTTTTCAGGGCCTTCACAGCTCGGGCTCAGGCAAATTAGAGCTTCTAGTTCCACCCCAGCCACATCCTGCTGGGTGACCTGGAGCGAGTCACTTCACTTCTCTGAGCCTCAGTTCCCTCTTCTGTAAAATGGGCAGATACAATGCGGGCCAGCCACGTGGCAGGCACGGGACAAACACCAACAAGTTTGTGGGGTTTTTTTTGTTTGTTTGTTTTTTAGAATTTTATTTATTTATTTTTGGCTGTGCTGGTCTTTGCTGCTGCCCAGGCTTTCCTCTCGTTGCAGAGAGCAGGGGCTCCTCTCTAGACTGGGCACGCAGGCTCCCCATCGTGGCAGCTTCTCTTGCTGTCGAGCACAAGCTCTAGAGCACGGCTCAGTAGTTGGGGCACAGGGGTTTAGTTACTCCTCAGCACGTGGGATCTTTCCGGACCAGGGAGCGAACCTGCATCTCCTGCATCAGCAGGCAGATTCCTTACCACTGAGCCACCAGGGAAGCCCCAAGTTTTCGTTTTATGGTTGCTCAAAGTGCTTGGCATCATTCTGTGCAATGAAGTGCAGGCATGGTGCTCAGTCAGCCAAAATAGAACATGCAAGGTTTGATTTCCCAAGCAGGACCTGCGAAATGTGGGGCGCCCCTTCCCAACCCCATCTGGCTTCCCCACACGACATCTTAACCTTCCTAATGACACCGGGGGGTGGCCCCACAGCCCCAGTTTGCAGAAGAGGAAACAGGCTCTCAGAGAATGAGATGTTCACCCTGCATCACCCAGCGAGCCCCACCCTGGGCACAAATGAATTATCTATTCTCTTACAGACACATCTCAGAGTGTGTGTGGTTTTTCAAATTGTGGTAAAAATTGTGGTAAAATTCATGTAACATAAAATTCACCATCTTAACTATTTTTAAATGCACAGCTCAGTGGCCCCGAGTACATTCACACCATCATCACCACCCATCTCCAAGTGCCCTTCACCTTGCAAAAACGAAACCCTGTCCTGGTTAAATGCTAACTCCCCACTCCCCCTCCCCCAGCCCCTAGCAACCAGCATTCTGCTTTCTCTCTGTGAATCTGCTCTAGGAACATCACCTAAGCAGAATCATGCCCGCTTGTCCTTTGGTTGCTGGCTTGTTTTACTCAGCATACTGTCTTCAAGGTTTATCCGTGTAGTGTGCAAGTTTCCTTTCCTTTAAAGGCTGAATAATATTCCGCTCTATGGATGGACCACGCTGTGCTTATTCACCCATCCTTTGCTAGACACTTGGGTGGCTTCCACCTTTCAGCTCTTGTGGAAAATGCTGCTATGAACACGGGTGGACAAGGATCTCTTAGAGACCCCAATTTCAGTTCTTTGCGGGGTCTACCCAGAAGTGAGGTTGCTGGATCATAAGGTCGTTCTATTTTTAATTTTTCGAGGAGCTCCTGTACTCTTTCCACGGCAGCTGCACCTTTTCACTTTCCCCCCCAACAGTGCACAAGTGTTCCAATTTCTCGACATCCTCGATAACATTTGTTATTTTCTGTGTTTTTGATAGGAGCCGCCCTCACGGGTGTGAGGTGGTATCGCTCTGTGGTTTTGATTTGCATTTCCCTGATGATTAATGATGTTGAGCGTCTTTTTATGTGCTTGCTCATTTGTATAACTTCTTTAGACCAGAACTGGGCGGGGGGGCTTTAATTCCTAGGGGCCAACCTGAAGCAAAGAGGATGGAATTGGCTTGTTTCCTCCAGGCCAGGGCAGGCATCTGAAGCCGTCTGAACACCTACTGTGTGCTGGGTGTATCGGAGGCGGAAACCCAGCCTCTCTCCAGGTCTGCTCACCGCTCATCATCACTCTGCGGCACAGCTTCACGTCTCCAGAGCTTTCCCGACGCCATTCCCTGGGCTGGGAATAACGCATTTACCCCAAGGCACTGAGTTCTCCCAGCTGCTATGAAACAGATCCTATTCTTTTATTTTCTTTTTAATATTTATTCATTCGGCTGTGCTGAGTCTTAGTTGTGGCACTTGGGATCCTCCTCCTTTGTGGCGGGGTGCAAACTCTTAGCATGTGGGGTCCAGTTCCCCAACCAGGGATCGAACCCAGACCCTCCACCCCGACCCTTACCACATTGGGAGCGCGATGTCCCAGCCACCGGACTACCAGGGAAGTCTCAAAACAGGTCCTCTTCTTAACCCCATTTCACAGTGGAGGAAGCTGAGACTCAGAGAGCCCAAGTGGCTTGCCCAAGGCCACAACAGCTGGTAAGTGGCAGAGTTTGGGATTTGAATGCAATCAGCCCAGCTCTAGAGTTCACACTGACTATATCTCTTTGAAGGGATGGGTTTTGAAATTTTCTCAGCCCTGCAGAGCTCTTCCCGGAATCCCCCGCTCTTTGTCTTTGCCTCACTCCACGGCTGTGATCTGGCCAGGGAACCCACCTCCCTCTTCCGGACCCTATACCCCCGTTGAGTGGCAGAGATTCACTGCGTCCCGCCCCCTCCCCCTGCTGAGTCATATCAACCCAACGGAACCCCGAAGTTTTTTTCACAGGTGTTGCTGATATGCCGTTATCTCCCCCACCTGCTTCCAGACACTTCCTTTCCTTGAACCCAAGGGTAGAGCTGAGTTGCTTTTTTTTTTTTTGCAATGAAATTCACATAACATGAAATTTACTGTTTTGAAGCAAACTCAGTGGGCTTCGCAGGTTCACAAGGTTATGCAGCCACCATCTCTAGTTCACCATCATCTCTAGTTCCGGAACATTTTCATCACCCCCAAAAGAGAGCCTGTCCCTATAAGCAGTCGCTGACCATCTGCCCCTCCCCCAGCCCCTGGCAACCACTAGTGTACGTCCTGTCCTCACAGATTCGCCTATTCTGGGCAATTTCTATAGATGGGATCATACACCATGTGGCCTTTTGTGTCTGGCTTCTTTCAGTCAGCATGATGTCTTCAAAGTTTATCCACATAGTAGCATGCGTCAGGGTTTGATTTCTTTTGATGGCTGAGTAACAGTCTATTGTACACCTCACCTCGTGCATGCTCAGTCATGTCCAACTCTTTGGGACCCTGTGGACTGTGGCCCACCAGGCTCCTCAGCCCATGGGTTTTCCCAGGCAAGAATACTGGAGTGGGTTGCCATGCCCTCCTCCCAACCCAGGCATTGAACCTGCATCTCTTGCATCGGCACACAAATTCTTTACCACTGTGCCACCTAGGATCAATTGCATGCATGGACTGCATTTTGTTTATCCACTCATCCTTTGATGGGCATTTGGGTGGTTTCCAGCTTTTCGAGACTCTGACTAGTGCTGCTGTGAACATGCGTGTACAAGTGTTATTTGAACAGGTACAGGAAGCATGTGCCTGAATGCCCAGTCGCTCAGTCGTGTCTGACTCTTTGCGACCTCATGGCGACTGTAGCTCACCAGGCTCCTCTGTCCATGGGATTTTTCGGGCAAGAAGACTGGAGTCGGTTGCCATTTATTACTCCAGGGGATCTTCCTGACCCAGGGACTAAACCCCATCTCTTATGTCTTCTGCACCGGATTCTCTACCACTGTGCCACCTAGGAAGCCCTTTTTTATCTGAACCCCTGTTTTCAATTCTTTGAGGTAGGACTGGAATTAGTGGATCATTGAGTAATTCTAGGCTTCCCCTGATAGCTCAGTTGGTAAAGAATCTGCCTGCAATGCAGGAGACCCCGGTTCAATTCCTGGGTCGGGAAGATCCCCTGGAGAAGGGATAGGCTACCCACTCCAGTATTCTTGGGCTTCCCTTGTGGCTTAGCTGGTAATTCAACCTTTAACTTTTGGAGGACCCACCAAACTTCAGCGACTTCACCATTTTACACTCCCACCAGCCAGGCCTCAACACTGTTTAACCCTATGACATTCACCTAGCTAGGGCCCAACTTCAAATCTTGGCTCAACCACTGTGACCACATGACTCTTTTCATCCCCATCATGCATCCTGCTTTCTCTGGTAGAAACACCCAGGTCTCCTTCCAGGAATCACTCATCTCATCCTAGCCAGTCAGCCCGTCAATCCCAGAGACCCACCCTCCCCAGGCTTGGGGTGATGGGGAGGTGGAAATTTGGGGAACCAGGGACAGCTCCTGCAGGTAGGAAAATCCCCACAGACAAGGCAAACCTGAGATTCCCCTTGGGGGGAGCTGAGAGAACAGGGCGGCCTTGGCAGCTGCCAGTGGCTTCTGAGCCATCGAGATTTTAAATCTGTTTTTGCACAGAAATAGTCGGATAGACCTTAAAACGGGAATAAAAAAGAACCTGTGTTTAGAGCCTCAAGCCGAGCGTCTAGGCAGCTGGCAGCATTTAGCCTGGCACGGACTATCGAAGGCAAGTGTGCGGTTACGGTCGTGTTCAAAAATACGGCTTCAACGCAGCAAGCTTGGGGCTGGGCTGCACGCCCTGTAATTCTCTTTCCAAATAAAAGGCAGAACTATTCCTGGCTCAGCTTGGGGACTTCTGCGGCTGCTGGGCTCCAAGGAGACTGGCCTGGAATGTCAGGCATGGCTCGGGCCTTCTATGCCTGGGAGTTTACATTTCAAGTCTGTCATTGTAAGACCTTTTTAATTAAAATGTTAGTCCCACGGGGGCCATCCAAGGATGTCCGAACCCCGAATCTTTTCAATAGGAGACCCTTGGGCTTGTGGTTAAGCATTGGGAGTGTGTGATGTTTGGCAGCTTGAGTCAATTTTGAGCTATTTGTGGAGGGGATAAAAAAAAATGAAACCAAACATCGTTTGATGTTTGCCAAATATAGCATTTTGCATTTCTATAAGCCCTGATTTTAAAAAATAACATATTTGGTCAGCCCTAAAAAGGAACAACTGAAGGCAAAAGGAGAAGGGGGCAGCAAAGGATGAGAGGCTTAGAGAGCAACATCAACTCAACGGACGCGAGTTTGAGCACACTCCTGGAGACAGTGAAGGACTGGAAGCCTGGTGCGCTGCAGTCCATCGAGTTGCCAAGAGTTGGATACAACTTAGTGACTGAACAACAACGAAAAGGAACAGGCGCTAATATATGCTACAACACGCAGGGACCTCGGAAACTGACGAGCAGTAGAAGCCAGACCCGAAAGGTCACGTTGTATGTGATTCCATTTATACGAAACATCCAGAACAGGCAAGTCCATCTAGACAGGAAAGAGACTGGCAGGGGCCAGGAGTGGGGGGAGAGGAATGAGGAGTGACTGCTTGTGGGGACGGCGTTTCTCTGCCCTCAGGCGTGAGAAGCACATCAGTGGATGGCCAACAGCCCTGTCAACTCCCACTTCTGCAACATGGAGCAAACACTGCTCTCATGAGGGACACCTCAAGAGACCAGACAGAGGAAGGGACTGAGGTCATCAAGGTGGGGGAGAGGCTGGAAAGGGGAGTGTGGACCTCCGCCCAAGACTGCACCCTATGCCCACCCTGGCAACACCAGCCCACTGGCCCTCAGAGAAGGGCCCATATTCCACAGACAGAGCAGCCTGGCGGGCTATAGTCCATGGGGTCACAGTGGGTCAGACACAACTGAGCACATACGCGCGCACATAAGGGCACCGGTCGGATTGGGTTAGAGCCCACTGTACAGCATCATTTTAATATAATCATCTTTTTAAAGACCATACCTCTAAATACTGTCATATTCCGAGGTACATGGGGTTAGGACTGCAACACATGCATTGGGGGGGGATATAAACATTAAGTTCATAGCAATATTATATCATTTTTAACTATTTGAGAATACACAGCTGACATCATGTTCCATGGCCCCTAAATTCTTCTGCTTGTATATCCTGAGATACAGGTGATTTCTGAGAACCAGGAGATTCCCACACAACTCCAGGACAAACGTTGCACTCCCCAAATTTTTCACTGAGAAATCCCATGATCTTACTCACATTTTGTAGGGTTTCCCTGGTAGCTCAGCAGTGAAGAATCTGCCTGCCAATGCAGGAGACCCAGGTCCCATCCCTGGGTCAGGAAGATCCCCGGAAGAAAGAAATGGCAACCCACTCCAGTATTCTTGCCTGGAAAATCCCATGGACAGAGGAGCCTGGGGGGCTACAGTCCATGGGGTGGCAAAGAGTTGGACACGACTTCGCAACTAAACAACAATAAACTGACATTTTGCGTTCAAATGAACCCCACTGCTGCAGAGGGCTGATGTTTGTGTCCTCCCAAAATGCACACTCTGGGATCCTAACACTCAGGGTGGTGGTATCAAGGAGGTGGGGCCTTTGGGGGATGATTAGGTCATGAAGGTGGAACTCCTGTGAGTGGGATTAGGGCCCTTATAAAGAGATCCCAGAGGGCTCCCTTGCCCTTTCTGCCATGTAATAACCCAGTGAAAAGGCAACAACTACGAGCCAGGAAGCCCTTATCAGGTGCCAAATCAGCCCTTACCTTGAACTTGGACTTCCAACCTCCAGATCTGTGAGAAGTAAGTTTGTGTTTATAAGCCACTGAGTCTCTGGTATTGCGTGGCGTGCCTGTGTGCCCAGTCGTGTCTGACTCTGTCCGCCAGGCTCCCCGGTCCTTGGGATTTTCCAGGCACGAATACTGGAGTGGGTTGCCATTCCCTTCTCCAGGGGAATCTTCCCACCCCAGGGGTCAAACACTTGCCTTCCGCATTGCAGGCAGTTTTTTACCACTGAGCCACCTGGGAAGCCTTGACATTGTGCTATGGCCGCACAGACAGACTAAGTCAGTATCCCTTAAGGCAACGTTTTCTTTCCTCATTTAGGATCCAGTCCAGACTCACCTGTTGTCTTTTTTTTAAAGACTTTTGTTTAATATGCATCACTTTTAAAGTCCTTATTGAATTTGTTACAATATTGCTTCTGTCTTTCGTTCTGGTATTTTGGCTGTGAGGCGCAGGGGATCTCAGCTCCCCTGCCAGGGATCAAAGCAGCATCTTCCGCATTGGGAGACAAAGTTTTCACCCTTGGACTGCCGGGGAAGTTTCTCACTGGTCGTCTTTGGTTCTCATGTCTTTCCGTCGTTGTTGTTGATCAGTGGCTCAGTCGTGTCCAACTTTTTGCGACCCCATGGACTGCAGCACGCCAGGCTTCCATGTCCTTCACTATCTCCCAGAGTTTGCCCAAACTCATATCCACTGAGTCGGTGATGCTATATAACCATCGCGTCCTCTGTCGCCCCCTTCTCCTCCTGCCCTCAATCTTTCCCAGCATCAAGGTCTTTTCCAATGAGTCGGCTCTTCTAATCAGGTGGCCAAAGTATTGGAGCTTCAGCTTCCTCATCAGTCCTTCCAATGAATATTATATTCAGGACTGGTTTCCTTTAGGATGGACTGGTTTGATCTCTTTGCTGTCCAAGGGACTCTCAAGAGTCTTCTTCAGCACCTAGTCTCCTTTATCAGGAGCGTTTTACAGCCATTCACCAGTAACCATGCCTGCTGGTTGCTGCTGCCCAAGCTTGGTTATGCATCTTGGGGGCAGGATCTGGAGGAGCCATGATGGTCCTCCCCTGTCCCTTGTATCCCAAGGCACCTGACCTTGGCTTATCCCTTTGCCGGGGATACCATGTTCACTGAGTTCAGATGGTGGGATCGTAGGTCTTCAGGTCTCCCCGAGGTCACTCGAATATTCAGGCAGAGTTGGAAACAACTGGCTTAAATAGCCTTCTCCATTTTGAAAATGCGGAGAAGTCTCTAAGCTCTAACAGCCTGAGCCTCCACGCCCTTCTCAAGGCTCCCTCACCTCGACATCTTGTCCCGCCAGTTGGTGAGGAGCCTTCAGGGCCCAGGGGTGGAGGCTTCCCTAACCTTGAGGAGTTTTGTAAAGCAGGCCAGGTGAGAATGGAAGGAATTCACTCCTGGAGGCTTCCTGGAGGAGGTGACCTCTAAGCCATGCCTCCAAAGCTGCACCCAGCACCATCTCAGGGTCCCACATTCTCACCAAAAAGTCTGTAGGAGCCTCCTTCTGAGCTCGCTGAGCAGAACAGCCTGGGTGGGATTCACTTGCAGGGGCTCATTTTTACTTTCCCCTTCACACATTTGTGATGGTTCCCCACTGCCATGGGCAAACACAACCAGGCCCCCCTCACCAGGGACCAGACTGCTCTGCCTTCTTGAAAGCTTGTGATCTCCAGCGGATGAGAATTGAATCTTTTTTTTAAAAAAAAATCTCTGCAGCTGGGAGTCTGAACCACAGGCTAGTGTGTTCAGCGGCTGCCTTGGAGAGAGAGAGAAACAAGCTATTTGGGACTCTGAGGGCTGTAATTTCTGCTGCCTGGAGAAAACCTGAGGGAGCAAGAGGGTAGATTACTGGCTTTCCTTGCTAGGTCTCAGTTTACCCATCTGCTAAAGAGGCGAGTAATCAACATATCACAGGAGGGCACTGAGGAGTGGGAGAGGTGTCAGGTGTGAAAAGTGCTTCCCTTGGTGTGTCTGCGTGATGAGGGGGAGGTCTCTACTCCCCTTCTACCACCCACCAAGCCAGGCCAGGTAGGGTCAGACAAAAGGGGAAGGAGACTTTAAGCCCCAGGGGACACTGGGCAATGTCGGGGGATGTTTTTGGTTATGTTGGTGGGGGAGGTTTTATTGGGGGCTGCTGGTATCCGGTGGGTGGAAACCAGAGATGCTGCAATGCACAGGACAGAGGTCTGCAGCAAAGAAGGGTCCCGTCCAAGCGTCAGCAGTGCCCAGGCGGAGAGGCTACCGGGGATGAATGCTGTGTTTCTCAAACAGCCAGATGAGTCTCATGTAGGTCCTTTTGTGATTTAAAATGTGACTCAATGTTACACACAGGAATTGTTACATTATTTCTAGGAAAGGGGAAAAACCAGAAGTAGCAGAGGCATCTATCAGCAGGAAAAGAGCGACATATACACATACTATTGAATATTAAATTGCTTACGTACAAATGAGGCAGTGCCATTGCAGGGATCCTCACTCGGGGGCAATTCTGCCCCTAAGGCACAAGTAGCTACGCGGGGACATGGTTGGTCATCACTGCCAGCAGGTGGAGGATGCTGCAGTCATGTGGTGGGTGGACATCAGGGTTGCTGCTTAAAACCCTACAATCTGGGACGTCCCTAGTGGTCCAGTGGCTAACACTCCACGCTCCCGAGGCTAGAGGCCTGGGTTTTATCCCTGCTCAGGGAGCTAGATTCCACATGCTGCAGCTCAAGAGTGCACACGCCAAAACTAGAGATCCAGCACGCCGTGACAAAGATCAGAGGTTCCAGGTGCCACAGCTAAGACCCAGCGCAGCCAAATAAACGAACACTGGGAACAGCACCCCTGCAATGCACAGGACAGCCCCACCACAGAGGACAATCGGGTCCCAGATGTCAGCAGTGCTGACGCTCAGAATTCTGGAGCTAAGGGAGCCGCTGAAGGGGGCATCTGGATTGAGATCTGAACACACCATCCACAGCGATGCTTGCAGGGCCTCCCTGAAGGAGGCCTACTGGTCTGTCAGGGAAGGAAGCAAGAGGCTGGTGCTGACATCCCTGGGCTAAATGGAGGGGGCTCAGCGGGATTGGAGGGCTTCCCAGGTGACCCTAGCAGTAAAGAACCCACCCGCCAATGCAGGAAACATAATGAGACGTGAGTTCTATCCCTGGGTCGGGAAGATCCCCTGGAGGCGGGCATGGCAACCCACTCCACTCTTCTTGCCTGGAGAATCCCATGGACAGAGGAGCCTGGTGGGCTACGGTCCATGGGGTCACAGAGTCAGACACGACTGAAGCAACTTAGCACGCAGGCACCCACAGCAGGACTGGGGCCTGGATGATGAGGTGCAGAGAAATTGCAGGGTCAGCAAACTTTTCCTGCAAAGGTATACACGGTACCAAGGCTCAGCTTTGTAAACTATACAGTCTCTGCCCAAACCACTCAACTCTGCCACTGTGGCTTGCGAGTAGCCGGGGACAAGATACACATCCGGGACCCCTCTGGTGGTCCAGTGGCAAAGAACCCGCCTGTCAATGCAGGAGACATGAGTTCAACCCCTGGTCTGGGAAGATCCCACACGCCGTGGGGCAACTAAGCCCGTGAACCACAACCACTGAAGCCTGGGCTCTAGAGCCTGGGCTCCGCAACAAGGGAACTCACTGCAAAGAGAAGCGAGCACACCCCAGCCAAGAGCAGCCCCCACTCGCTGCAACTAGAGGAAAGCCCACGCAGCAACGAGGACCCAGTGCTGCCAATAAATAAGTATTTTTTAAAAAGATGCTGTGCTTCTAATATAGGGGCTATGGGTTTGATTCCTGGTCAAGGGATTAAGATTCCACATGCCATGCGCTGAAATAGGGAGCGAGAGAGATTAGTATGATTATCCTGTGGATGAAAGAATAAAACTTAAAAAAAAAAAGGTGTACATCAATGGGCAGGGCCGGGTGCCAATAAAACGTTATTTACGGATACCATTTGAATTTCATAGAGCTTCTGATGTCCCAAAATAGTATGCTTCCTTTTGTATTTTTTCAACTATTAAAAAATATAAAATCATTTGTATCAGGGTGTTACAGTTACGAGATACGGGTTTCTTTCACGGTAATGAAAGTGTTCCAAGATCAATTGTGGCAACAGCTCTGTGAATACACAAAAATCATGGAATTGTACACCCTGAGTGGGTGAAATTCTATGGGATGTGAGCTATATCTTAGTAAAGCTGTTATAAAAAGAAAACACACAATAGCTAAAGGTGGAAACAACTCAAATGTCCATTGATGAATAAATGAATAAGCAACCTACGGTCCATCTGTACAATGCAATATTATTCAGCCTCAAAAAGGAAGGAAATTCTGACACAGGTTACCACACGGATGAATTTGGAGGACATTACTACATGAAATAAGCCAGACACAGAAGGACAAATACTGATCTCACTTATATGACCTCACTTAAATGATCTCACTTATATGAGGTCCCTAGAGGAGTCAGACTTACAGGAGACAGGAAGGAGCATGATGGGTGTCAGGGTCGGGGGAGGGGGAATGCGGAGTTCCTGTTTAATGGGGACAGAGTTTCAGTTTGGGATGATGAAAGAGTTCTGAGGATGGACGATGGTAAGGTGGCACAGCAATGTGAATGTACTTACTGCTACTGAACTGTGCATTTTCAAATGGTTACACAGGCGAATTTTATCTTATGCACCAGGCTTTCCCTGGTGGCTCAGACAGAACAGTAAGGAATCTGCCTGCAGTGCGGGAGACTCAGATTTGATCCCTGGGTCGGGAAGATCCCCTGGAGGAGGGAACGGCAACCCACTCCAGTATTCTTACCTGGAGAATCCCGTGGACAGAGGAGCCTGGCGGGCTCCATGGAGTCACAAAGAGCTGGACATGACTGAGACTAACACTTTCAACTTACGCATATTTTACCACAATTTTAAAAAGAAAAGATAACAAATATTCTCAGCTCCCAGGCTTTACAAACACAAGCAGCAGGCAGGATTGTCCCCCGCCCCAGGCTATAGTTTATAGACCCCTTGTTGTGCTGGGCTTAGTTGCTCAGTCGTGTCCGGCTCTGCGACCCCATGGACTGTAGCCCACCAAGCTCCTCTGTCCACGGACTCCTGGGCCACCCCATATGGGTTGGTTGGCACTGGGATTAGCAGCGTGTGAATCCCAGATGGCGGTGGCCAGTGGAAATCAAAGGGGAATTTGTTCCTGAGGCAAAACTGGGTGAAGAACGCGTCTGCTCTGGCAGATGAGCCAGGGGTCATGGAGGACCAAAGCAGGCTGAGTGCCAGGCTCCCCAGGGACAGGGAAGGGATGACTGAGATGACTGAGTGAGTAAGGGAGTGAGTGAGTGGGTGCAGAGATAAACTGTGGGAGGCGGAGGGGGCCTGCTGCCAGCATCCATCATGGAGTAAAACGCTCCACATTGAGACAAGCCACGGTTGGAGGGTCATGGAAATGAGAAGCCAGAAGATGCGTGCAGCTCTTCTAGGTGAAGGCAGCAAGATTCCTCCAGCTCAGCTATGCCCCCACCGCCCCCTGCCATGGACCCTCCCAAGTAGGATGGAAGCCAGCTGTCAAGAAAGCCCCTCGGGGAGAATGGATACAGGTCTCTGTGGCTGAGTCCCTTTGCCATTCGCCTGAAACAATCACAGCACTGCTATTTGGCTATGCTGCCACGCCATGAGCAGTCGTGTCCGACTCTTTGCGACCCCATGGACTGTAGCCCGTCAGGCTCCTCTCTCCGTGGAATTTTCCAGGGAAGAATAGTGGAGTGGGTTGCCATTTCTTTCTCCAGGGGATCTTCCCGACCCAGGATTGAACCTGAGTCTCTTGCGTCTTCTGCATTAGCAGTGGGATTCTTCACCACTAGAGCCACCTGGAAAGCCCCCATGAATCGGCGATATCCCAATACAAATAAAGTTGTGTTTTGTTTTTTAAAGAAACCCTCTCGGGCTTCCCTGGTGGCTCAGTAGTAAAGAATCCGCCTCCCAGTGCAGGAGACACAGATTCAATCCCTGCTCCAGGAAGAGCCCATGTGTCGTGGAGCAACTGAGCCCCTGGGCCACGGCTACTGGGCCAGAGCACTTGAGCCCGGGAGCCGCGGTGAGGGAGCCCATGTGCTGCGACTGCTGCAGCCCCTGCGCCCTAGAGCCTGAGCTCCAAGACCAGAGGTGCCACCCGCACACCGCAGCTGGTGAGTAGCCCTCGCTTGCTGCAATTAGAGAAAGCCCACAGCGATCGCCGAAGACCCGGCGTAGCCAGAAGTAAATACAGAAATAAAACAAAAGCTGAAAAGAGAGAGAGAAATTTGCTCGCCTTCAGGTCAAGCCCAGGCTTCCAGTCTTCAGGCACCGCTGGCCCGGCCCTGGGCATCTCCGCCCCTCTTGGCTGGCCCAGGCTGCCTCAGCCCTGCAGGGCTTTGCGCATGGGGTTCCCCTACCAGGGCACCCCCTCTTTGCCCCCGCATCTCCACTCCATGTGTCAGGTCCCATTATGGAGCCTGCTGTCTCCCCCTCCCCACATCCCGCCCCGCCCTCCGGTCCAGCCCTGACTGCACAGGCTGGGGTGTCTGTGTCCTGCACTCCAGGCTCCTCGGGCATGGCCTGCAGGGGGTTGTATCCCCCAGCCTCACGCAGCCCAGAGGCTGAGGGTTTGCTGAGTGACTTCAGGAACCCGTAGCTATGACAAGGGGCTCCACCCGGGGCCATGCGAGGTCAGAGGGTTAAGTTCAGTGCTGGGACCTGGCTGGTGGTGCCAGCTACAAAGGGTTAGGTGTCCAGGGCACCAGACCCAAAATAGGGTGACGAGAAATAGCTGCAGGCTTGGAAGCTGCTTCGGGTATAAATTTAGATGCAACTTTTAAACTTGCCCTGAGCTGAGGTCCCCTGTTCCTACTGGGATGCGGTTCCCAACCACGGCTGCTGCCACCTTGTAAGATGCTGGGGCAGGGATGGGAGGTGACAAGAGAGAGGATCCGGTCCCCATGACACCATCACACCACCTCCAACCCTCAGTGTCGTTGCTGAGTCACTGAGTTGTGTCCAACTCATTGCGACCCCATGGACTGTAGCCCGCCAGGCGCTTCTATGGGATTTCCCAGGCAAGAGTGCTGGAATGGGTTACCATTTCCTCCTCCAAGAGATCTTCCTGACCCAGAGGCCCGACCCACGTCCCTAGCCCTGCAGGCCGTTTCTTTACCAATGAGCCACCGGGGAAGAGCCACTCACATTATGATCTTTTCTAATCTAGGTTTATGTCCCTAGATTTCCTTCTGACACACTGAATTCCTCCTGTTTCCCAAATTTGCTGAAGTCTCACCTCCAGACCCATGCCCTCTACCTGGAACACCGCTCTGCCTATTTGCCTGAACCTACATACCATTTCCCTGGGCGGTGCTCCCCAGTCCCAGGCAGAGACCCTGTTCCCACTCTGGGTGCCCCCAGCACTGGGTCCTTCCCATGGCCCCATCCTAATCCCACAGAATTGGGGGTGTCTGTGTCCCAATGTCCCCCTCAGACTGGAGCCCCCCCATGCCAGTTCCTCACCAGAAGTCTGTGTCCCCACTGAACCGTACCTGGCCTAGATAAACACTGATGAAGGCTTACTCGGTGACAAGCTGGGCTGCCATTCCCCTCTCCAGGGGACCTCCCCTCCCCAGGGACACATATGGCAGTCCATGCCTGGACCCCCCAGGAGGAGCCCGATGAAGCCGGCCCCCTCCCTCCTGCAGCCACAGCCTGCAGCTGGCGTTACAGAAACAGCCCTGCTCTTCTCTTTCTCTCTCCAGCACCTCTCCTGAACCCTACTGGGGTCGCCCCCTCCTTTTTGGAGTCCTTCAGCTCTTCCAAAGTGGTCCTCTCGAGGTTCCCTGCCTCAGTCAAGACCACATCCGGGCCCCAAAGCCATCTCCCCAACACAGATTCAACCGGTTTCCTCCCTTGCTCTAACACCTCTCACGGCTCCCTACTGCCCTCAGAGTGCAGCCTGAGCTCCGCTTCACACGCAAGGCTCCTCCCCTCCCTGGGTCCCAGTTTCCTCACCGGGATAAAGGATCCCACCTCTCAGGGCTGGAGGAGGATTGCAGGTCTTGGGAGGTGGGAAGAAGCCGGCCCACAGAGGACTCTGGCCCTTTCTGATACAGACACATGAGTCATCGCTGGGTTGGGATTTCTTGGCACTGCTGATATTTGAGACTGGATTGTCGTCTGTGATAGGTTTAGGAGGTAGATACTTGATAGATTATAGATATGGTGAAAGTGATAGTCGTAATGCTCAAAATTCTCCAAGCCAGACTTCAGCAATACGTGAACCGTGAACTCCCTGATGTTCAAGCTGGTTTTAGAAAAGGCAGAGGAACCAGAGATCAAATTGCCAACATCCGCTGGATCATGGAAAAAGCAAGAGAGTTCCAGAAAAACATCTACTTCTGCTTTCTTGACTATGCCACAGCCTTTGACTGTGTGGATCACAAAAAACTGTGGAAAATTCTGAGAGAGATGGGTATACCAGACCATCTAACCTGCCTCTTGAGAAATCTGTATGCAGGTCAGGAAGCAACAGTTAGAACTGGACATGGAACAACAGACTGGTTCCAAATAGGAAAAGGAGTTGTCACCTGCTTATTTAACCTCTATGCAGAGTACATCATGAGAAACGCTGGACTGGAAGAAACACAAGCTGGAATCAAGATTGCTGGGAGAAATATCAATAACCTCAGATATGCAGATGACACCACCCTTATGGCAGAAGGTGAAGAGGAACTAAAAAGCCTCTTGATGAAAGTGAAAGAGGAGAGTGAAAAAGTTGGCTTAAAGCTCAACATTCAGAAAACAAAGATCATGGCATCTGGTCCCATCACTTCATGGGAAATAGATGGGGAAACAGTGGAAACAGTGTCAGACTTTATTTTTTGGGGCTCCAAAATCACTGTAGATGGTGACTGACTGCAGCCATGAAATTAAAAGATGCTTACTCCTTGGAAGAAAAGTTATGACCAACCTAGATAGCATATTCAAAAGCAGAGACATTACTTTGCCGACTAAGGTCCGTCTAGTCAAGGCTATGGTTTTTCCTGTGGTCATGTATGAATGTGAGAGTTGGGCTGTGAAGAAGGCTGAGCACCGAAGAATTGACGCTTTTGAACTGTGGTGTTGGAGAAGACACTTGAGGGTCCCTTGGACTGCAAGGAGATCCAACCAGTCCATTCTGAAGGAGATCAGCCCTGGGATTTCTTTGGAAGGAATGATGCTAAAGCTGAAACTCCAGTACTTTGGCCACCTCATGCGAAGAGTTGACTCATTGGAAAAGACTCTGATGCTGGGAGGGATTGGGTGCAGGAGGAGAAGGGGACGACAGAGGATGAGATGGCTGGATGGCATCACGGACTCGATGGATGTGAGTCTGAATGAACTCCAGGAGATGGTGATAGACAGGGAGGCCTGGCGTGCTGCGATTCAAGGGGTTGCAAAGAGTCGGACACGACTGAGCGACTGGACTGAACTGAACTGATAGTCGTTCAGTCCAACTCTTTTTGACCCCATGCACATGGGATTTCCCAGGCAAGAATGCTAGAGGGGGCTGCCACTCCCTTCTCCAGGGGATCTTTCCTCCCCAGGGACTGAACCTGGGTCTCCTGCATTGCAGGCAGATTCTCTACCATCTGAGCCACCATATGGTATAGACAGACGCCTGACAAATAGTTGCCAGACAATTAGATGGATGGGAGATACATAATTGATAGATGGTTTATTGGTGATTGAAAGATGATAACTAGATGACCAATTGATGGATGATGGACTGATTGATGACAGACAGACAGACAGCAAACAGGGCCTCTTGCATGTTGAGGCAGGGTCTCTCTCATGTCAGCGCTACTGACATTTGGGGTCCATCAGCCCTGTGGGTTGGGGACATCCTGGGCCCTGTAGAGTGTTGAGCAGCATCTCTGGTCTCTACCCACTCAAAGCAAATAGCACCCTCTACGCCAAGTTGTGACAACCAAAAATGTCCCCAGACATTGCCAGACATCCCCTGGAGTGCAGAATCGCCCTCAGGTAAGAATCACTGACTCAGGCATATGTCTTTAGACATGGTGACAAGATCTTATCTGAAACAAAGCCACAGATGGAGGGGTGACCCCAGGAGGTATTGACAAGACAAACTGGGAAAGGAGGCAGTGGCTTCTCTGAGGGGCCAAAGAAAGGACCCCAGGAGGTCAGGAGAAGGGCTGCTCACAAGGATGCCAGCCCCCGACCAGGAGAGGGGCCCACCCAAGATCAAGCTGGGACTGCATCCCTGGCACTTTTTTTGTTTTGTTTCTTCTTTTTTTTCCCTTTGGCTGCACCACATGGCATGTGGGATCTTAGTTCCCTGACCAGGGATTGAACCTGCACCCCCTGAAGTGGAAGCATAGAGTCTTAACCACCGGACCACCAGGAGAGCCCCACCTCTGAGTTTCTTGTACCCCTGAGACCCTGGGCAAGTCATACACCCTCTTTAAATCTCGGTTTCTTCATCTGCAAAGGAGGGGGCCCTCCCAGCACAAAGATCTCTGGATACTGGGGGCTGATGTCAAAGAATAAGGGTTTGAGGCTTTAAGAGAACCAAAGGGCTTTGTCCAGCATCCCACGGTTGTTAAGTGAAGGAGGCTGGATTGAACCAGATCCTAGCTGCCCCCCAACAGCTTACTGCCTCCCCGTGAGAAACAATCACTGCTCACAGAAGACCACAGGAAGAACAGGTCAAACCAGAACGGAAGTGCTGAGATGCCTCTGTCGCCAAGCACTTTTCCTCTGCACCTGCTGCCAAATCGCAGACACCATGGATGACTCGCTCTGCTCTCAAACAGCCACACTTCCAAGAAAAAAATGACACAGCACTGACAAAAATAATTTCTTCCAAACCTAAGCCTTCAAAGTATGTTGGAAAGCAACATCCATCCATCAACGAGCAGGGACTTCTCTGGCAGTCCAGTAGTCAAGACTCCGCGCTTCCACCGCAGGGGGCATGGATTCAGCCCCTGGTCGGGGAGCTAAAATCTCGCGTGCTGCCGCCAAAACAAACAGAAAACCACAGTGGAGTGGATAACACAAAACATGGGGGCATCCACGCAGCGGAACAGTACTCAGGCATAAACAGGAGTGAGGCGCCGATTCATCCCACAATGCGGACGAACCTCGAAAACGTGACGCTATGGGAGAGGAGACTGACACTGGAAGCCACACGGCGCATGAGTCCATCTCTAAGAGGTGTCCACGACAGGCCAAGCCACAGAGACAGAAAGCAGATCAGTGGCTGCGGCGGCTGGAGGAGCGGGAATGGGGACTGCTGACGGGGACGGGAGCTCATTTTGGTGTGGCGAAAATGTTTGGGACGCGATAGAGGAGAGAGTTGCACAACACGGTGAACGGACTCAGTGCCACCAACTTTTCCACTTGAAAATGACTAATTTTACGTTACGTGAATTTCCCCTCAGTAAAAAATACACAGGTAAAAATTAAAAAAAAAAAAACAGAAGCATAAAAAAATCCACCAAGGCAAGTATTTGTCTCTCCACGGGGTGTGGCGGGGGTGGGGTGGAGGGCACAGGTTTTTCTACCCACCTTGGGAAGGGATGATGGAGCTGGGGGCCCCCTGCCTGGGGGCCCTGGACACAGTCTGGACCAATTTGTCAGCGCTGTGGGGGCCATGCTCTGGCTGGCGGCAGCGCTGGCCTCTTAAAGGGTTTTGTCAGGGCTTTGAAAGGGGGCCAGGTTTTTTTTTTTTCCCCCGGAGCCGAGCAGTCTTGAGCCTGTTGTTCTCAGCAATCTCAGGGCCGCGTGTTAGCAGGAAACACAGCCAAGTAGGGCTTCCTGAGAGTCGGAGAGAGGAAGCTCCGTAATGTTCTGGAAGGCCGGGTTAAAAATAACCCCGGTATATAAGGACGGCGGAGGGTCCCCTCTCTGCCTCACTCGCACGCAGGCCGGCTGGACGCTGGGCCGAGCAGGTGGTTTGGGGCCTAAGACAGGCCAAATCCTGGTCCTTGAGCCCCTGGGGCTAGGGGAAAACACCAGCCAAGTTCAGAGTCCTGAGGCTGCCCCGCTTCCAGAACTTAGGCAGAGTCAGGGCCACCGTGGGTGTTCCTGTTTTAAATCGCTTTTCTCCAGCCGAATATGCAAACCCAAGCAGAGAGGAACTCGGGTGGAGCTGCGATTTCGGTTGGCAGTGAGGACCAAAGCGCACACAGGCTGGGGGGCTGACAGCCAGAGTTCGAATCCTGTCTCTGCCACCAGCTCGGGGCCTCAGTATTCTCATCTGTAAAATGGAGCAAGTAATGGTTCCTACATTGTTGTAAGCACTAAGTACTTAGCACAGAGGCTCTAAGGAAGCTGAATAGTTATTATGAATTCTTCCAAGGGGGCTCAGTGGCAAAGAATCCGCCTGCCAATGTAGGAGACATGGGTTTGATCCCTGAGTTGGGAAGATCCCCTAGAGGAGGAAATGGCAACCCATTCCAGTATTCCTTGCCTGGAGAATCCCTTGGACAGAGGAGCCTGGAGGGATACAGTCCATGGAGTCACAAAGACTGGGACACAACTGAGCATGCACACACCATCATTATTTCCAGGATGTTTACTTCCCCAGGTGTGGCATATTATTATGTATTTAATCTGTGCATCAGTTCTAATTCTATCTCCTCCCCCTCTTCACAGGTGTAGCAAGCGGGGATTAGCATCCCCTGTTGTCATGGTAACCCAAGACGCCGTGGCCAGGTTGTCTCCGTGAGCTTTTTCCAACTTTGCCTTCCACAAGCCCGCTGATGGACACCTCTTTCAATTTTACACTTGGAGGCCTCACTTGCCTTACCCTAGCCCAGTCCTGACAAAAAGGAACAGATCTGAGCCAGGGACTTTGGACTTCACAGGGCCCAAAGTTCTTTCTGTTCTGCGCTTAGAAGTTAAAGTTAGGGAGCTCGAAGGGTGCAGCCGGAAGATGGATGACCATCACCTTTACATAGGCGGGTTGTTCGCACCCCGTACATAGGCGGGGTGATCTTTCCAAAAGGACCTCTGATGTCACTGCCATCAGAATAGCGAGAACAACAAAGCCCACTACTGCCCGAATTTTGGGACAAAGTCAACACCAAGGTGTGGGGCTTCTCATCCTGGGCTGAGCCACATGGATCAGAAAAATAAAAGAAAACCCAGATGATCAATGTCAGGAGGGAGAGAGGGGACCCTGGGGACAAGTCCTACACATATCAAAAGGTTCACCAGGGCATTCTATAAACAACTTGCTGCTGCTAAGTCGCTTCAGTCGTGTCCGACTCTGTGCGACCCCATAGACGGCAGCCCTCCAGGCTCCCCCCGTCCCTGGGATTCTCCAGGCAAGAACACTGGAGTGGGTTGCCATTTCCTTCTCCAATGCATGAAAGTGAAAAGTGAAAGTGAAGTCACTCAGTCATGTCCAACCCTCAGCGACCCCACGGACTGCAACCCACCAGGCTCCTCCGTCCAAAAACAACTTGATTCCAGTCAGTTCAATGGCTCAGATGACACGGACAAATTCTTCGAAAGACTCAAATTCCCCAAACTTACTCAAGAAGAAACAGATCACTAGGGGACCACCCTGGTGTTCCAGTGGCTAAGACTCCACACTCCCAATGCAGGGGGCCCTGGGTTCGATCCCTGGTCTGGGAACTAGATACCACATTCCGCAACTAAGAGTTCACATGCGGCAACTAAAGATCTGGGCTGTAGCCACTAAGATCTCACTCAGCCAAATAAACAAATATTCTTAAAAAGAAGACAGAGATCGCCAGGATAGCCCTGTAGCTATGGAAGAAACCGATGGGCTGGTGGAGAACTTTCCCGCGTAGAAAGCCAGGTCTGAACAGCGTCACTGGTAAATTTCCTCAAGCATTTAGGAAAGAAAGAATGCCAGTGCTACAGAGCCGCTTTCATAACACTGGAGAAGGAAGTCTTCCCAACTTACTCTAAATGGGGGAAGGGGGCTGCCTTGGGGTGCCCTGGGGGCTTCTCTCTGTGCCAGCATTCAGTAGAGCCCTGGGGCTCCCCCCACACCCCCAAAGAGATCCTGTTCCCTTCGAGGGGATGTTTTCTTCTACCGTTAGGGCAGATCCCTGCCGGGGCTCAGGGAAATGAAAGAAGCGTTTGCTCTCCAGAAATCCGATCCAGACACGCCGGTTCCCCTGAAGGCGCCTTTGTACCCTGAGCGCTGCCACAGCGAATGCCGTCACTGGCTGTGGCCTGCACATCGTGGCTGCCTGGGCTGAGGCCCCTTTCAGAAGTCACCGTGGTCCTCCACTAGCTATTTTTAACTGGACTTGTGGACCAGGGGGATGCACAGAGGGCATCCGTGAGGCTGGGGGCTGTGGCAGGCCAGAATGGAGGGTACTCCCTCCAGCTCTCAGCTTCTTTCTGCGTCTGTCAGGTGAAGGTCTGAATCCCATCAGGGGCTTCAGTTCAAAGTAGCTCAAAGGCTGAATTCTATTAACCAACCTCGGTCCCCCTCTCACTTTCTCTGCCTCTCCCCATCTCTCTGCAGTCCCCTCTCTGTCTCTTTCTCTCTGCCTTTAACTCCCCTTTACATGGGACGTTGCTCAGCTCTGCCTGAGCAGAGAACCACTCTCTCTTGCAAGAACAAGATGACCCGATCTGATACCTTGTTTTCTTGAAAGTATTATCCATCGATCAATCCATCGATCAATGGATTATCCTAAATCTCCCACCCAGAGCACCCTGTGTGTGCTTGCCCTCCAGCCCCCAGTTCTCAGCGGGGTGGACTGACTTTGGTCCTGTTTAAACATTTCAGAATGAGCCAGTGTCCTCTCCGCAATTCTCATTTCTCAAACAGATAACTAGATGTCCAGGCCCCTCGGGGGAGGGGTTTCAAGGCTCGGTTGAGACGCCCTGGGGTATGGTGAACTCTCCAGGGATTGGGTTCAACGCCGCACCAGCCCACGTATAGCACCACCTTCTGCTAATGCCGACCGTCAGGGGGAAGGGCAGGTTCAGAGGGGAAACTGAGGCTCAGAGGGGTGAAGCCCTTCCCCTAGCCCAACAAAGCCAGCTACCTGGTTCCAGGAACCCAGCTCTTAACCAAAGCATCTCCTGATTATGGGGATTCCGGCCTTTTACTGATCCTCTGTCAGTCCCTGTATGCTGGGCCTGCCAGGGGCTGTCAGAGGAGAAGCCCTTGGCTCTCCCAGCTACAATGTCCCGCGATGGCTTTCCTGGGCCCTGGAGGTGACTTTCACCCCCTGGGGGTGACTTGAGCACCCTTGGCCTGCAAATGGTATTTCCCTGGAAGGACCTGCTGGGCTTGAGGTCCCACGGGCAATCCCAGCCGCTCATGCTGAGCCCCTGGGCGAGTCCCCTGACCTCAAGGGCCTCAGTTGCCACTTCTGTAAGGGGGCAGCACACCAGTGGTCCTGCTTCCCAGCACTCAGTGGACCCTGACATCTCTATCCAGCACGGCTGCTGACTGCAAGTAATCAAGCAAAGTGGGTGCGTGCCTGCATGGACGCTCTCTCACTGCCATGCCTGACTCTTTTCAACCCTGTGGACGGCAGCCCGCGTCTCCTCTGCCCATGGGATTTCCCAGGCAAGAATACCAGCGTGGGTTGCCACATCCTCCTCCAGGGGATCTTCCTGCCCCGGGGACTTGAACCCGCATCTCCTGCGTTGCAGGGGGTTTCTTTACCCACTGAGCCACCTGGGAAGCCCACCAAAGAGGGTCCCTGCTCACAACTTTTCCAGGAATCTGGCCACAGGCCTGATGATAGCCCGAGTTTCCTCTTAGCCAGCCCCTCCCTCATATTTTTTAAAAGTTGCGGTCAAATAAACAAACTAAACAATATAAACAATAAAACAATAAACAATAAACAATATCAAATTTACCATTGTAACCATTTTCAAGTTTGTGTTTCAGCGGCATTTATTACATTTATACTGCTGGGCAATCAGCACCTTTATCTAGTTCCTAAACATTTCCTTCACCCCCGAAAGGACAGCCCATCTCATTAGCAATCACCCAGCCCCCTCCCCCAGCCCCTGGCAACCACCAAATCTACTTCCTGTCTCTGTGGATTTGCCTGTTCTGGATCTTTCCTATAAATGGAATCACATATAAACTTTTGTGTCTGGGCTTTCTTCAATCAGCATGATGTTTTTGAGGTTTATTCACATCATAGCATGAATCCATTCCTTTTTATGGCTGAGTAATATTCCTTTGTATGGATGGAACATATTGTGTTTATCCATTCATCCACTGATGGACACTGGGGTTGTTTCTACCTTTTCCTTTTTCTTTGGCCACAACTCACAGCCGGCAGGATCTTAGTTCTCCAAACAAGGATTGAACCGAGCCCCCTGCAGTGGGAGCGTGAAGCCCTGACCACTGGACCACCAGGAAATTCCTTTATTTCTACATTCTGGCGATTGGGACTAGTGATACTGTGGACATGTGTGTGCAAAAACTCATGAAAACACTTGTTTTCTGTTTGGTGGGGGTGGGGTGGGGTAGATCCCCGTGTCATGTTGTAATGCTACCTTTAATTATTTGAGGAGCTCTGCCCTGGCAGAATTAAACCTGAATTCTGCATGCCTGTGTGGACACGCCTGCAGCCGCCCACCAGAAAGACTTTCACTCTGCACCGGCATCCCGCAGCCCTCAGCTTCCTCATCTGTTCACTGGCTGTGGTGATGACGTAAGCAGATGACACTGCTGGCCTGGCACCCACTACCACCTCAAGCTAGGATGCGTGCTCCCCCACCCGCCTCCCGACAAAACACACGATGCCCAGTTACGTCCAAATTTCGGTAAACATTGGGTGGCTTTTCAGTATATCTCATTCCATGCAAAATTTAGGATATACTTACATTTTAAAATCTTTGTTTAGGACTTCCCTATCGGACCAGCAGTTAAGACTCCACGCTTCCAATGCAGGGGGTGAGGGTTCAATCTCTGGTCAGGGAACCAAGATCCCACATGCCGTGTGGTGAAGAGGTGGAGGGGGGGGAAATAGTTGTTTATCTGAAATCCCAGTTTAATTGGGTATCCTGCCTTTTATTTTCTCAATCTGGTGACTGCATTTTGTTACAGCTTGTTTCCTTTTCTAAAAAATTTATTTTTTTTAATTGGAGGATAATTGCTGTACAATATTGTGTTGTTTTTTGCTATATTTCAACATGAACCAACCATAGGTATACATATGTCCCCTCCCTCTTGAACCTCCTCACAATCAGGCAGAAATCACGCAAAAATCATAGACATCATAGCCAGACAGAAATCAAAGGCGGTTCTGGTTATTTGGGGCCCCAAATATCTGATCCACCTGGCTCATCTCAACAAAACCCCCCTGGGGCCCAAGCCACCGAGAAAGGTCTGGCGACAACTCGTTAGAACCCTGGGAAAACTGTTGACGGTCCACTTCGGTCAGATGACCAACAATCTAAATTTGTCCTCAAACCCCAGGCTGCCGGAAGGCCAGTGAGCAAAGGGGTGAGCGTTCAGGGTAGCCCCTTGGAAAGACACCTCAGCGGGCCTGCCTCCGGGAGCGCCGAGGTCTGATTCACGCTTCCTTGTATTCAAACAGAGGCCCTCAGGACCGGAAGCATCTCTGTGAGGGGCAGAGCAGCCTGACCAGCAACACTTCTCCCCCTGATTTTTCCCAGAACTGGCCTGAGGCCTGGGAGATGCCGGACGGTGTCACTTAAGGGAATGTCTGCGGTCACTGTCCACCCAGGGAACGTGGACTTTGAAGGCCACCTTCTCCAGGGCCAGCTGATAAATCACGGACAGGAAGTCCAGATCCCTGGTACTTTTAGGAGTTCACAGAAATGTTGTAATTTCTTTTTTTTTTTTTAAAGATTTTTTTTTTAAACGTGGGCCATTTTTTTAAAAAAAAAGTCTTTACTGAATTTGTCGGAACACTGCTTCTGCTTTATGGTTCAGTTTTTTGGCCTCAGGGGATGTGGGATCTTAGCTTACTGACCAGGTATCAAACCCACACCCCCTGCATTGGAAGGATAAGTCCGAACTACTGGGACTACCAGGAAGTCCCTTGATATCTTTTAAAATCAGAAGAAAAAAAAAATTTAGGACAGAGGAAAAGAAAAGTTTTATTTTTTTACTTCAGAGGGTGAAAATGAAATTTTTAGGTTCTAAAACCTAAACAAAAATTTTAAATGGAGGAAGTATGTCCCATTTCATGTGAAATTTGGTATATATTTATGCTAAAAATGTGCTGTTTGAATCTCCATTTAACTGGGTACCTCATATTTTATCTGATGAGGTTAAATTTGTGACATTACATTTCTGTGATGTTAAATCTGACAACCCAATCATTTGGTAACACTTAGACCTCTTGGCCAGGCAGAAAATTAATGAAAAAGGAAACGTGCCTCAGACCCCCCGAAGACATATTTTTTTCTTTTTCATAAAAATAAACAGGTAACTTTCTTTTTTAAAAAAATATTTACTTGGCCGTGTTGGGTCTTAGTTGCCGCACACAGGATCTATAGTTGGGGCACGCAGGATCTAGTTTCCTGACCAGGGATTGAACCCGGGCCTCCTGCATTGGGAACCTGGACTCTTAGTCACTGGACCACCAGGAAGTCCCTCTCAGAGGTCATATTTCAGCCCTGAGCTTTTCTCACAAAGATCAAGGTGGCCTCGTTACACATTTGCACTACGAAGGCAGGAAAAACCCTCCTCGACGACATGTCAGTATCTGGTGGAGTGTGGGGAGGGACTCCAGACCACGTATCTAGCAATTATCAGGAGATAAACCCATTTCTCAGATATCAAAACTGAGGACTGGAAAAGAGAAGCAACTTGACCCAAGCGCTAGGGCATGGTTCTCTAAAAAATCTCTTCGGAGGAGCGGTTTTGTATTTTTTTTTTTTTAATATTTACTTATTTAGCTGCCCCGAGTCTTCATTTCAGCTCATGGGATCTTTAGTTGCAGCTTGTGCGATTTAGCCCCCTGACCAAGCTCCCCACACCGAGAAGGGAAGTCACTGGTTTTGTATCTTTTTGATCTTCTGGGGCCCTGCGTGATGAAAGCTGGAATTATTCATGGCAGACATATGCCAGCAACTTACCTTCAGTTTCAGGGGGTCCATGGAGGCTAGGTTCATACAGGGAAATGAGCCTGGGTCAGGATCAGAGACTTCAGACTCAGACAGTGGAATTCCTGGCTAGCCAAGGATTAGCGGTGCCTCTGATTCCTCCCCCACCCCAGAAAAACTAATGGCTCTCTGAGTCCTGAGGCCCAATGGGGGCTCCACATAGGCACTGGCACATAGTAGGTATTCAATATTAGTAGGTCCCTCAATCCTCAAACACACACACACACACCACTGGGCTGGCCATTTTAAACTCAAGCCTTCATATCTACTCTTGGGAGAAAAAAAAAAAGGAAAACTCCTACTACACATATTTTTTTAAAAACTGCCCTTGCGGTGGAAAAGTTTTTACATCTGAAGAAAACCCTGATTGTTAGACTCAGGTCTGCAATAAACCGTGGCTATTTTTAAGCGCCTGGGGACATGTGCTCACAACCCCGGGAAAAGAAGCAGCCGTTCGTCCTCCTCAGCACGTCCGGAGTGGCCCGAGTGATGTGGTGTGGAGGGTGAGGGGCACGAGCTGTCAGCCTGCCAGGAGCCCAAGGGCCTCCTAGAGTATTCCGGAACATTCTTCCCCAGGTCGTTAGAAATCCTACAATCGGGGCCGTGCCTCCAAGTTCCAGCTCAGCCAGCAGTTGTTTTCCATTTCATTTTTCCTCTTTTTTTTTTTTTTTCGATTTCTCAAATCACATTTGTTTTTCCACAATCGAAAGCACTCACACACATTTTGGCCGGGCCTCCAGACACGCTGTTCTAACCAAGACGTGTAAACAAGCCCTTCCCCATCCCCCCTCCTGCAGCTGGGTGTTTGGGTGACACTGGAAAATCTGGAGGGAAAGAGGAAAAAAAAAAAAGGTGCTGGGAGGAGGGGGTGGGAGTTTTCCAAAAATCAGCTCAGGACTTACGTAACACAGAGTTTATGCAAGCGGCCCCTGGACACACACCCGAGGCTGCGAATGAGCGCGGGGCGGAGGGCTCCGCTGGCAGCCGGCGGACGCGGAGAAGGGAAAGTGACGCCTTGGCTGGGATCTCCGACTCCTCCACCGGAGTGATAAGGGGAATGTGGATGCGGCTGGGAGGCCAAGCACATATTTGAAATATGTTGGCAAGCCCCACCACTTGTAAACCGTCACAAATCTTCCGAGGAAAGGAAAGGAATCTTCCTCTAAGAACCACCAGCAGCTGGGATCCAGAGCATCTGCGGGTCGCCCGCAGTGAGCCGGGATTTTTAAGTCACTTTCTATCAACGTCTCCCTTTAAATATATATATTTGGCGGTGCTAGCTCTTAGTTTCGACATGCGGAATCTTTAGTTTCAGCATGTGAACTCTTAGCTGGGATCTAGTTCCCTGACCAGGGATCGAACCGGGGCCCCTTACATTGACACTGTGGAGTCTTAGCCGCTGGAACACAAAGGAAGTCCACTAGCAGCGTCTGCGTACTGCTCATAGTGCCCTTGGGAGTTCCCAACGCCTTTCCCATTTTACAGACAGGGAAAGCCAAGGCACAGAGAGGGGAAGCGACTTAGCCCAGCAAAGTCACACCTGGCTGAATCTGAAGCCACATTCAATGCTTTTCAATATTTTCCTGAAAGACCATTCCCGTGGGCATAGAAGCTGGTGATTGTCAGAATAAGCACCTGTGTGTGTGTGGGGTGAGTGTGTGTGTGTGTGTGTGTGTGTGTGTGTGTGTTGTTCAGTCATCTCTGACTCTGCGACCCCGAGGACTGTAGCCCACCAGGCTCTTCTGTCCATGGGACTCTCCAGGCAAGAACACTGGAGCGGGCTGTCATTTCCTCCTCCAGGGGCTCTTCCTAACCCAGAGATCAAGCCTGAGTCTCCTGCCTTGCAGGCAGATTCTTTACTGTCTGAGCCACCAGGGAAGGCCATCAGGACCTGAGTGGGCATAATAAATGTTCTTCAGCTCAGGTGTGGTGGGGATGTCTCATTTCACAAAATTCAACTCGACCATTATTCGCTTACCTGCTACATGGCCCCCGTCAGCCAGTCTAGGGGATACTCTCAAACCTTGTCCAAGGTTCATGTTCAGGATTTTCTTTTTGCAGACTCTGCGGGCCATGCTCCTTAAGTAGCTGCACTCTCCCTTCGGCGGGGTGGTTCTGCTTTCACGAGCAATAAATTGGTCCAGCCACTTCGGAAAAGTGTTTGTCAGTATCTCCTAAAGTTACAGTCCTGTAATCCTGCCCCTAGGTGTGTACCCCTAAAGAAATAAATCTGTATGTTTGCACTAAAGAAATATAGCCACAGTAGTCAGTGAAGAAAGAAGGAAGGGAGGGAGGAGAGGGAGGGAGAAAGAAAGAAAGGAGGGAAGGGAAGAAAGAACCCAAATGTCATCAATGAATGAGCTATAGTATATTCATTTAATGCAAGGAGATCAACCAGTCAGTCCTTAAGGAAATCAACCCTGAATATTCACTGGAAAGACTGGTGCTGCAGCTGAAGCTCCAGTACTTTGGCGACCTGAGGCGAAGCTCTGACTCACTGGAAAAACCCCAATGCTGGGAAAGGTTGAAGGGAAAAGGATCAAGGGGCAGCAGAGGATGAAATGGTTTAGCATCACAGACCCAGTGGACATGAATTTGAGCAAACTCGGAGACAGTGAAGGACAGAGGAGCTGGAGTGCTGCAGCCCAGGGGCTGCAAAGAATGGGACACAACTTAGAGACTGAGTAACAATACCCCAATGGCAGGGTGGGCTGAGGTGGAGGAGTTCTGCTACCTGCAGAAGGTGGGATCCACTGAGCACCAAATTGAGCAAAGGGACCAGACATGAAAGAGGGCGGGCATAATGGTGATTCCATAGTGAATTCCCTCAGTGAAATCAACAGCTGGCAAAACTCATCTCCCGGGATAGAGGTCGGAAGCACGGTTTCCCTCATTGGCAGACGGAGCCTTGGGAACACTGGCTGTTCTCACGTTTTAATCTGGGTGATGGTCACGTCAGTGCAATCCACTGAGCGTACCCTTCAGGTTAGAGCCCTAAGCTGCGTGCAAGTTTTATCCTCCTTTGAAAAAAATTGGGCAGGTATTTATTGAGCACCTAGTGTATTCACTAAGGGGCAGCAGTGACTTAGGCTTCAGCAGAACCTTCCATGCTTGGATCGGAGCTGGTGCGCAGAGTCCCACCAGCTCCATGACCCAGGGAATCCCGCTCTAATGGTGCTAACTCTGGCGGGATTTCCCAGAGGAAGGATAAGGCTTCGTCTTACAGGCCGAGGAAGGGTGGTGGTGAAAGGGTCTGCGCTCACAAGGGCCACCTCCCTGCCCACGAGGAGCTGTCACTGATGATGGTGGCCACTGTAGGTGAGTGCTCTCCATGCACCACGAGCTTTATAGCCACGGACTCACGATCCACCCCTCCCCCACCCCAAGCCCCACATGGAAACAGCCTCAGTGACGGGCCCAAGGACCCCAAACTGGACCCAAATGTGAAACAGGAATCCCTGAAGGAGCTGATGATCCACGTGGAACCCCTCAGGCCGGCCCCCTCCAACCTGCCGGTGTCCCCACTGCCCAGCGGTGCCCCTGGTGACTCAACCAGGTGTGTCCGGGAGCCACACGCGTGCACACACGCAGCCTCCCCTGATGGTCACCGCCTTTGGTACACAGCCTCCAGGTGCCCAGGACACCGTGAGTCATGCTGACTCAGCCCTCTGAATGTCTGCAAAAGGTCCTTCATCGCAACAAATCAATAACCTTGGTAAGAGGTCTGGCCATCAGCCAGTCAGTCCTTTGAAAACCTTTCCGAGGGGTCCCCTTGGACCCGATAGGGACAAAAACCAATGGCCGGTCACTTCCAAGAGGTCTCAAAAGTGAGCAGATGCTTCCTCTGTGCACGGGGACAGGGGACTTGCAACCTGAATGCGGTCCTTCCATTCCTGCCTGCAGGGTCTTGTCATCCAGGGCACTGACACTCACAGCCCAGAGGACAAAGGACTATCATTATCTCAGTGCAAGGACGGGGCACTGTGTTTCTGATGAGGAACTCCCCACTCCCAATTCCACCCCCCAGCCTCCAGAGCAATCCCCTCTAACCGCCCACAGGCAATGGCAGGCGGTGGGGCTCATGGTAGGAGGGACTCAGGCTCCTAAGATTCCTGTCTGGTGTGAAACCTTACTTATGGGTGGGACCAGTGAATAGTTGGGACATTGCTTCCTTCATCAGGTTACATTATAGGGCCAAAGTGAAGGGATTTTTGCAGATGCAGTGAAGGTTCCAAATCATTCGATTTCTGAGTCCATCTAAGGGGGTGGGCCTGGCCTAATCAGGTGAGGGCCCGATGGTTAAATCTTTATTTTTTAACCACAGTTTTCTTAATAAAAAAAAAAAATTTGACTAAGTTGGATAGTAGAAGCAACCCAGGTGTCATCAATGGATAAATGGATAAACAAAATATGGTATATCTGTACAACACAATATTAACCATAAAAGAAATGAAATTCTGACCCATGTGACATGAACGTACCTTGAGAATATGACTGTGCGTGAAATAAGCCAGGCGCAAAAGGGCAAATGCAGTATGATTCCACTTACCTGAGGCCCCTAGGGCAGACAGATTCATAGACAGAAGGTAGAATGGTGGTTCCAAGGGCTGGGGGAGGAGAGAATGGGGGGTTAGTGTGTAATAAAGGCAGTTTCAGTTGGGGGAAATGACAAGTTCTGGAGATGAACAGTGGTGATGGTTGCACAATAATGTAAATGTACTTGATGCCTCTGAGCTGTACACTTATAAAAGGCTACACCCAATATTCTTTACTAACCTAACAACCTACAAGGGAAAAGAATATGAAAAGGAATAAATATATATATATACACACACACATGGACAGAGGAGACTGGTGGACTATGGCCCAGAGGGCCGCAAAGAGTTGGACTGAAGAGAGTTAGGCCACATGTGTGTGTGTACATATATATATATATTTGAATCCCTTTTCTGTATACCTAAAACTAACACAACACTGTAAATCAACTAGACTTCAAATTTTAAAAATCAAACAAAGCATAAAAGGGGGGCTAATTTCTGTTACATATATTAACCAGAATTTTACAAAAACAACGTTGGACAATCCAAAATTAAACTAAGTATTTGAAGGACAATTCTTTTAGAGAAGAAGGGTCGAGCAGGCAGAAATTGGAAGCAGCAGAGAACGGCAAAGCCACGAGCCTTGAGGAAGCCTGTGGCCAGGCTGTAAGGAAGAAGAACAGGCAGCCTACAGGAGCCGGGGGCCTCAGTCCTACACCCACAAGGAACTGGATTCCGCCCACACCCCGGGAGGAGGACCCCAAGTCTCAGGTGAGGCTCCCCGACCTGGACCTTTGCTGGCAAAGTGATGGCTCTGCCTTTTTACAGCTTGACTGCAGCTTTGTGGGACCCTGCACAGAGGGCCAATTATACCATGCTGGGCTCCTGACCTGAAAACTGGGAGATAATACAGCCTGTCTCCATCAGCACAGGCTGCTGTTAGCAGAATACCATAGACTTGGCGGCTTGTAAACAGCAGATTTAAAAAAAAAAATTTTTTTTTTCGTTTATTTGTCCGAGCCAGGTCTAGCCGCAGCACCTGGGATCTTCAGTTGGAGCATGCGGAGCTTCAGTTGGAGCATGCGGAGCTTCAGCTGAATGCGGCATGCGGGCTCTTAGCTGCAGTACACAGGACCTAGTTCCCTGCAGGGATTAAAGCCCGGCCCCCAGCACTAGCAGTGCGGAGTCCTGACCACTGGGGCACCGGGGAAGTCCCTAAACAACAGATTTTCACCTCTCACAGTTCTGAAGGCTAGCAGTCTGAGATCACAGGTCCAGCATGGTCAGGTTCTGACACAAGCCTGATTCCCAGCTGCAGATAATATGTATTGATATATACACTGATACAGTATATATGGTATCCTCACAGTGACAGATTTTATCTTCTCGGGCTCCCAAAGCACTGCGAACAATGACTGCAGCTGTGAAATTAAAAGACACTTTCTCCTTGGAAGAAAAGCTATGACAAACCTAGACAACATTAAAAAGCAGAGACATCACTTTGCAAACAAAGGTCCAGATAGTGAAAGCTATGGTTTTTCCAGTAGCCATGTACGGATGTGAGAGTTGGACCAGAAAGAAGGCTGAGTGTCGAAGAATTGATGCTTTCAAACTGTGGTGTTGGAGAAGACTCTTGAGAGTCCCTTGGACAGCAAGGAGATCCAACCAGTCAATCCTCAAGGAAATCAACCCTGAATACACAATGGAAGGACTGATGCTGAAGCTGAAGCTCCAATACTTTGGCCACCTGATGTGATGAGCCAACTCATTTGAAAAGACCCTGATCCTGGGAAAGATTGAAGGCAGGAGGAAAAGGGGACGACAGAGGGCGAGACGGTTGGATGGCATCACTGACTCAATGGACATGAGTTTGAGCAGGCTCTGGGAGACAGTAAACAACAAGGAGTCCTGACGTGCTGCAGTCCATGGGGTCACAAAGAGTTGGACATGACCTAGCAACTGAACAACATGTGGCAGACGGGGTGAGCAAGCTCTCTGGGGTCTCTTTTATAAGGGTGCTAATCCCATTCATGACAACTCCACCCTCCTGACTTAATCACCTCCCAAAGGCCCCACCTCCTAATCCCATCACATTGTGGGTTAGGAGATCAACATGTGAATTTTGAAGGGACATAAACATTCAGTCCATAAAAAAATAAGTTGTTCTGTTTTCACCCACTGAAAAAAAGGAGAAAATCCTTTTGGGGACAGGTGGGTCCATGCATCCCCCAGGACACAGCCCAGATAGATGCTCACCCTGGGTGACTGAGAAGAGGAGGCAAAGGGACAGGGTTTGGGAAGCCAGCCAGGCTGGTCCGGCCTCCAGGATGAGCAGCGCTGAGGGGGACACCCCAAGGCAGCAGGGGTGAGGAAGGGGCAGCCCTCAGCAGAAAACAGAGCCACCGCAGCCTCCTGGCAGGAGGGACCCCGTAGGACCAATTCCCTAGTCACTTTCTTTCTGCCCTCTGGGCCAGACTCAACAAGGAACCATTGATGTGTTAAAGGCCAGCCTCCCAGCCCAGGGCAGGAGGAAAAAGCAGCGGGTGGAACCAGCAGAGGAGACAACTGGCCCCAGAGCAGCCCCCCCGCCCCCGCCCCCAACTCTTTGGCCTCATCCCTCACACTCCTATCAGGTACTGGACCAACCCAACCAGACAGGAAACCTAGAACACCATTCCTGATCATGCCAGCTCATGAGTCAGAGTGACGTACACACTGATCCTTCTTGTCTTAAGAGTTGGCAAAGTTTTTCTATAAAGAGCCTGACATAAACATGTTTACCTTTCTCAGTCATACATTCTCTCGAAATGATTCAATTCTGCTGTTATAGTGAAAAGCAGACATAGGCAACATGTGAATGAGTGAGCGTGGCTGTGTTCCAATAAAATTTTATTTGCAGGCTTCACCCGGTGGTCCAGTGGTTAAGAATCCACCTGCCAATGCAGGGGACATGGGTTTGATCCCTGGTACGGGAAGTTTCCACACGCCCTGGGTCACCTAAGACCATGCACCGTAACTACTGAGCCTGTGCTCTGGACCCTGGGAGCCACAGCTACTGAAGCCCTTGCCCCCTGGAGCCTCTGCTCTGCCACAAGAGAAGCCGCCACAATGAGAAGCCCCGGCACCATAACTTAAGGGTAGCCTCCACTTGCTGCAGCTAGAGAAAGCCTGCTCGCAGGAACGAAGACCCTAGTGCATGCAAAGATAAACAAAAACTTTATTTGTAAAAACAGGCAGCTGACCCATGGGCCATAGCGCAAGACCCTTGTGAAAGTGTTAGTCGCTCGGTCCTGTCTGACTCTGCAGACCCCATGGACTGTAGCCTGCCAGGCTCCTCTCTCCATGGGATTCTCCAAGCAAGAATACTGGAGTGGGTTGCCATGCCCTTCTCCCGGGGATCTTCCTAACTCGGGGATCGAATCCTGGTCCATCTGCTCTGCAGATGAATTCTGTACTGTCTGAGCCACAAGTGAAGCTCTGTCTAACCCATTTCTTCCAGGAAGTCTTCCTGGATGCCCCTCCTAGCCTGGTCAAGAGACATATGCTCCCACTGTTCCAAGAGTCCCCACAGATTCTTCTAGGCCCCAGGGACCACTCCCCTTCCCCCCACCCCCATAATACTTGGGACAGAGTCTACACAGAGCAGATGCTTTAAAGTGGATGCAAATAAAATTCACTAGGTTGCCTCCTACTCCCCCACCAAAAAAACAAACCAAAAAAAAAAAAAAAAATCCAAGAAAATAACAAGTGTTAGTGTGGAGAAACTGGAACATTTGTGCACTGCTGGTGTGAACGTGAAATGCTATAGCCGCCATGGAAATCACTTTGCTGGTTCCTTGAAAGGTTAAACATAGAATTATCACACGACCCAGCAACGCTACTCCTAAGTGTTCAGTTCAGTTCAGTTCAGTCGCTCAGTCGTGTCCGACTCTTTGCAACCCCATGAATCGCAGCACGCCAGGCCTCCCTGTTCATCACCATCTCCCGGAGTTCACTCAGACTCACATCCGTCGAGTCCGTGATGCCATCCAGCCATCTCATCCTCTGTCGTCCCCTTCTCCTCCTGCACCCAATCCCTCTCAGCATCAGAGTCTTTTCCAATGAGTCAACTCTTCACATGAGGTGGCCAAAGTACTGGAGTTTCAGCTTTAGCATCATTCCTTCCAAAGAAATCCCAGGGTTGATCTCCTTCAGAATAGACTGGTTGGATCTCCTTGTAGTCCAAGGGACTCTCAAGAGTCTTCTCCAACACCACAGTTCAAAAGCATCAATTCTTTGGTGCTCAGCTTTCTTCACAGTCCAACTCTCTCATCCATACATGACCACAGGAAAAACCATAGCCTTGACTAGAAGGACCTTTGTTGGCAAAGTAATGTCTCTGCTTTTGAATATGCTATCTAGGTTGGTCATAACTTTTCTTCCAAGGAGTAAGCGTCTTTTAATTTCATGGCTGCAATCACCATCTGCAGTGATTTTGGAGCCCCCAAAAATAAAGTCTGACATTGTTTCCCCATCTATTTCCCATGAAGTGATGGGACTGGATGCCATGATCTTCGTTTTCTGAATGTTGAGCTTTAAGCCAACTTTTTCACTCTCCTCTTTCACTTTCATCAAGAGGCTTTTTAGTTCCTCTTCACTTTCTGCCATAAGGGTGGTGTCATCGCATATCTGAGGTGATTGCTATTTCTCCCAGCAATCTTGATTCCAGCTTGTGTTTCTTCCAGTCCAGCGTTTCTCATGATGTACTCTGCATACAAGTTAAATAAGCAGGGTGACAATATACAGCCTTAATGTACTCCTTTTCCTACTTGGAACCAGTCTGTTGTTCCATGTCCAGTTCTAACTGTTGCTTCCTGACCTGCATACAGATTTCTCAAGAGGCAGGTCAGGTGGGCTGGTATTCCCATCTCTTTCAGAATTTTCCACAGTTTATTGTGATCCACACAGTCAAAGGCTGTGGCATAGTCAATAAAGCAGAAATAGATGTTTTTCTGGAACTCTCTTGCTTTTTCCATGATCCAGCGGATGTTGGCAATTTGATCTCTAGTTCCTCTGCCTTTTCTAAAACCAGCTTGAACATCAGGAAGTTCATGGTTCACGTATTGCTGAACCCTGGCTTGGAGAATTTTGAGCATTCCTTTACTAGCATGTGAGATGATTGCAATTGTGCTGTAGTTTGAGCATTCTTTGGCATTTCCTTTCTTTGGGATTGGAATGAAATGACCTTTTCCAGTCCTGTGGCCACTGCTGAGTTTTCCAAATTTGCTGGCATATTGAGTGCAGCACTTTCACAGCATCATCTTTCAGGATTTGGAACAGCTCAACTGGAATTCCATCACCTCCACTAGCTTTGTTCGTAGTGATGCTTTCTAAGGCCCACTTGACTTCACTTTCCAAGATGTCTGCCTCTAGATTAGTGATCACATCATCATGGTTATCTGGGTCGTGAAGATCTTTTTTGTATAGTTCTTCCGTGTATTCTTGCCACCTCTTCTTAATATCTTCTGCTTCTGTTAGGTCCATACCATTTCTGTCCTTTAGACCCCCCAAATTGAAAACAGGTGTTCAAACAAATATTCGTACACACAAATTTGGAACAGCAGTACTCACAATAGCCAAGAAATATATAAATATCCATCAACTGATGAAGAGACTTAAAAAATGTGGTTCCTCTACACAATGGAATATTATCCTGCCTTAAAAAGGCATGAAACCCTGATTCATGTGCCCATATAGGTGGGCCTTGAAAACAAACGGAGTGAAATAAATCAGCCGGTACCTTGACCTTTAACGCGCAATCTTCCGAACTTTGAGAAGCAAAGTCCTGCTGTTTCTAAGTCACCCGGTCTGTGGTAGTTTGTTATAGCAGGACTAAAACAGGTTAATTTTTGTTGTTGTTTAGTCATTAAGTCGTGTCTGACTCTGCAATCCCATGAACCGTAGCGCCCCAGGCTCCTCTGTCCATGGGATTTCCCAGGCAAGGATACTGGAGTGGGTTGCCATTTCCTCCTCCAGGGGATCTTCCCAGATCAAGGATCAAACTGTAGTCTCCTGAACTGGCAGGCAGATTCTTTACCTCTAAGCCACCAGGGAAGCCCAAGTTAATTCTATGTGATAGGAATGTCATCTCAAACTTTTTTTTAAGTTAAAGACAAAAATGAATACACAGAATGAACCAGAAGGTGGATATCTGAAGTTCTGCTCCCCTCCCCCTTCCTCCGTCTCCAGGAGTCTCGGCCCAGCACCACCCTCCACGGCTGACTCAGCCTGCCTCCTGCAAACAGCCCGGGGCTCCCCAGGAGGGCGCAAAGCTGTCGTGGGTCCCACACCCCTTCACACCCTGGGTGCTGCGAGCAAGCACAGGGCCAAGCCGAACGGCCGTGGCTTGAGCCAATATTTTCTCAGAAGGGTGCCGTCCCTGGGCTTCGGCACAGGTATGACATCGCCGTGAGTCAGCGCTTGGCCGAACTCCCAGCACAGCAGCATATGAGTCAGGAGAGCTGACGGCCCCTCTGGTTTTTCTTGCTCTTCACATACCCACACGTGACAGGCTTTCTGCAATTCCTCAGTCATTGTTTGGTGTAAACAGGACTGATCGCTGAGTACAAGGCTCCCCTGAGTCAGGGGAGCTTAGACTTTTATTAAATTGCAAATGTCCAACATCTTCCAAGCTGGCTGCTGATGGTGACAATGGATGGAGGGAGATTTCCTTCCAGAGCTGGGAAGCGGGCCTACTGCCCAGCTGGGCTCCTGGGTTTGCTGGAAGTGCAAATCACAGCTGAGTAGCAGGCTTGCCTCCTGTGTTTGCATGGAGGGTCTCTGCTCCCTTGGGGAAAGCTTGGAGACATTTTTGGTTGTCACGACTAGAGGATGCTAATTGGCATCTGGTCGGTGGAGACCAGAGATGCTGCTCAACACCCTACAGTCCACAGGACAGTCCCATCTGGCCCCAAATGTCAGCAGCACCAAGGTTGGAAAATCCTGCTAGCAGGCCCCCCTGACCCGTTCTCATGACCTGCCCCCACCCCCAACCTTTTAAAAACATATCCTAGGTCTTGCCTGGTGGTCCACTGGTTAAGAGTCTGCCTCCAATGCAGGGAACACCGGTTGGATCCCTGGTCCAGGAAGATCCCACATGCTGCGAAGCAGCTAAGTCCATGTGCCGCAACTATTGAGTCTGAGTGCCCCAGAAGCTGTGCCCTGCAACAAGAGAAGCCACCACATTGAGAAGCCCGTTCACTGCGACAAAGAGTAGGCCACCACTCACCGAAACTAGAGAAAGCCCACACAAAGCAGCGCAGACCAGGCACAGCCAAAAATAATCAACTAAAACGTGTGGGCATGCGTGCACAGTCGCTGCGTCGTGCCCTACTCTTTGCGACCCCAAGGACAATAACCCGCCAGGCACCTCTGTCCATGGGGTTTCCCAGGCGAGAATACTGAAGTGGGTTGCCATTTCCTCCTCCAGGGGATCTTCCCAACCCAGGGATCGAACCCGAGTCTCCTGTGTCTCCTGCACTGGAGGTGGATTCTTTACCACTGAGCCAAATAAATGGATTAAGTAAAGAACATATTCTAGGGAAGACGCAACGTAACTACTAAGGTTTCTTGCCATAGGGAGCAGATTTGGTGGGAGCAAGCAAATCCAAGCTGCTGTGTGATCTTCAAGAGGCTCTCTGAGCCTCCATTCTCCTTGGGAGAATTTGGGTAACATCACAGAGCTGCTGTGAAGATGAAATCAATTCCGAGAGTTAAAATGGCTCAGCCCAAGGTTCTTCAGGCTATTAAATTAGAGGAACACGCTTCAGGCACACTTCTCAAAAATGGCTGCCTCTCTTATCACTTAAAGAAGCTGCAAAGTACGCAGCCTCGGGAAACTGGGCAGAAGATAAGAGGACCGTTTCAGGATTCCAGGCTCTGCAGTTGGAGAAGTTCTACATTCACTTTCTCCCATTAAAATCTGTCGTCTGGGGCTTCCCTGGTGATCCAGTGGTTAAGAAGCCATCTGTCACTGCAGGGGACACAGGTCCTTAAAGATTCCACATGCTGCTGGGTAACTAAGTAAGCCCGGGTCCACAACTACGAAACCTGTGTGCTCCAACTCTTGAGCCTATGCACCTAGAGCTCAGGCTCAGCAACAAGAGAAGCCCCTGCAATGAGAAGCCCTCGCTCCGCAACGAAAAGTAGCCGCTGCTTGCCGCAACTAGAGAAAACCCATGCACAGCAATGAAGGCCCAGCGCAACCAAAGATAATTCATTTTTTAAAAGCTGTCTTCCAGCAGCTCGAAGTGGGTTCATCCCAGGGCCTGGCCCAGTGCCTGGCGCGTCCTGTCGCTGTCTTCCGCTTTCGAGGAACCGAAGCTCCATCTGGTTCCTGAAGATGTTTAGGGGGGATGCTCATGGTGCCCCCCAAGCATGAAGCACAGCGTTCACATCACAGTAAGAAGTCATGACGACATCAGAGACCCCTGGGACGGTGTGACATGGAGGGACCCTCACCTCGGTTGTCCTCTCCCCAGATCCCCCCATCTAGTCACAAGAAAACAGCAGACAAACCCAGATGGGGGAACATTCTGTGGTCCTGGGGCACTCCGCAGGACTGTGAAGGTGATGGAAAAACCAGACCCAAGAAACTGTCACAGACCAGAGGAGATGGGGGCGACGTGATGACTAACCGCTGGACGGGACCCAAAACCGAAAAAGGACCCTTGTGGACGAGGCGGGGGCATCGCATACAGTCTGGAGTGCAGCATCAACAGTTTTGCCCAGTGTTAATTTCTCCATCTCGACAAACACACCGTGGTCTTGTGCGACGTTAACGTTCAGGAAAACTGGGTCAGGGAGACTTGGGAACTCTGCGTACGATCTTCGCAGCTTTTCTGCAATGAGGTCTGTCGCTCCAAAAGGAAAAGGTTATTTGTAGGGGTTTCCCCGGTGGTCCAGGGTTAGTTTTGCTCATTCACTGATTTATTTCTGGCCGTGCTGGGTCTCCACGGCCGCGTGGGCTTCCTCCGGCTGCACGGAGTCGGGGCTGCTCCTTGTTGCGGTGTGAGGCCTCCTCTTTGCAGTGGCTTCCCTTGCTGCAGAGCACGAGCTCTAGGCCTGTGGGCTCAGTCGTTTCGGCTCCCAGGGTCTGGAGCGCGGGCTTTGTTGCTCTGCATTCCCGTGGGTAAGACTCCACACTTCCACTGCAGGTAGCTCGGGTTCAATCCACTGCAGGGGGCTCGGGTTCAATCCCTGGTTGGGGAGCTAAGATCCCACATGCACGTGGCACAGCCAAAAAAAAAAAAAAAAGGTTACTTGTGAAAACAACTCTAGGCTAAGCATGGGGAGGGGAAGGCAGTTATATGGGGAGATTCTTATATGAAAACATCTTTCCTCAGCTCTCTGAAATTCATATTTCACTGGGCGTCTTATGTTTGATCTGGCAACTGTAGCCTCGGCAAAAGAAGGGGGTTCCATTAACTGGGGTGGGGAAGGGAGGGATGGGCTGGAGTAGGGGGAATAATGAGCCCCCCATTTCACGGAGACCAGTTATGACTCAGCAATAATGAGAATGAGAATGAGAATAATTGTACCTCTTTCAAGGCATTTATCTTGCTCCACCCTGGCTGTTTGCGGGCACGCCTGACTCCCTGCTGGGCCCAGGGAACCTCAGCCTCAGCAGGCGATCTCAGTCACAATCAGGCCAGGTTCAGTGCGCAGAGACCCCTGACCACCCCTCCTGTCCCCGCCCTGCTGTGGCTGCTTTAAAAAATGATTACAAACTGGGTAGCGTCGCACAGACACATTTGTTGTCTCTCAGTCCTGGAGGCCGAGGTCCAAGATGAAGGTGTGGGTAGGGTTGGCTCCTTCCAGAGGTTCGCAGGGAGAATCTGTCCCCCCTCTCTCCCAGCTTCTGATGGCTGCCAGCAACCTGCCCTCATCATTCCTTGGCTTGCGGGCACATCACCCCTTTCTCTTCCTCCGTCTTCACATGGCCTGCCTTTCTCTGTTTCCCCTTCTTTTTCTCTGCAAAGACACCTGTCCCTGGACTTAGAGTCCATTCTAAATCCAGAATGATCTCAAGATCTTTCATTTAATCGCGTTTGCCCGTGCTCATGCAGTCGTGTCCGACTCTGCAACCCCGTGGACTGCAGCCCGCCAGGCTCCTCTGTCCATGGGATTTCCCAGGCGAGAATACTGCAGTGGGTTGCCATTTCCTATTCCAGGGGATCTTCCCGACCCAGGGACTGAACCCAAGTTTCTTGCGCCTCCTGCATTAGCAGGTGGATTCTTTGCTGCTATGCATCCTGGGAAGAAGGTCGCATTCATGGACATGGGAGGTTAGGATGTGGGGGTGTCTTTTAGTGGGGACATCACTGACCCCACGACACTGTAGATATTTTTTCATCAGGGCCTATCACTCTTTAAGTTTTTGTTTAAACTCGTTCCCCCAGATTCAATCAGAAAAGCATTTGTAGTTCAGGGACCACAAGCCAGCATTTGCCCAGGGTTGATGAGCATAGATGTTGAAGAACTGGGGATGAGAGGGGGCAGGTGTGATGGCAGTGAGCCTCAGGTTCCTCATCTGTAAAGGGGGCTGATTGCACCATCCAGGTGTGTTCCGTCCGGTCAAAGCTGCAGTGTCATTCATCCGTCCCACGGCTTGGCTCCCGGTGGGAAGTGGGAAAAGCCCTGTGTTCCTGGAACAGAGGGAGAAAGCGTTTGGTAGAGAGAGCCATCATGGGGTGTCTGGGGGGAAGACATGAGATTATGCTTGTACAGGCTCAATCAATGTCAGAAGAAGAAATATCCTGCGGCAGCGGTGGGAGGTGCGGTCAAGGCTTGAAGACCCAGTACTGTCTCCATCCCAGGTGAGCCTTTTCAAAATGGATTTGATCAGGCAGCTCCCCCAAAGTTAAACATAACATTATTATAAGATCCAGCCATTCCACTCCCAGGTGTAGACCCCAGAGAGCTGAGAACAGGGACTCAAACAAATACCTGTACACAAATGTTCACAGCAGCGCTAGTCACAATCACCCAAAGGTCGAAAGAGCCCAAATGTCCATCAGCAGATAAACAAAATGTGGCCCTCTAGATCTTGGAATATTATTCAGCCATAAAAAGGGATGAAGCACTGAGACATGAATGTGCCTTCAACGTGGGAGACCTGGGTTTGATCCCTGGGTGGGGAAGATCCCCTGGAGAAGGCAACGGCTACCCACTCCAGTATTCTTGCCTGGAGACTCCCAAGGACTGAGGAGCCTGGTGGGATACAGTCCGTGGGGTCACACAGAATTGGACATGACTGAGCATATTGACGCATGTTAAAACACGGATGAAGTTTGAAAACATTACACTGAGTATAAGAAGCTAGACACAAAAGGCCACTTGCTGAATGATTCCATTTATGAAACATCCAGAACAGGCAAATTCATAGAGACAGAAAGCAGATGAATGGTTGTCAGGGACTGAGAGGGGGAGGGAGTAATGGGGAGTGAGTGTACCCACTAATGTGTCCAGGGTCTCCTTTTGGGGTGATGAAAGTGTTCTCGAACTAGCTAGAAGGGATGTTTGTACATTTTGAATGCACTTAATGCCACTGAGCTATACACTTTAAGTGGTTAATTTTTCCTTTTGTGAATTTCACCTCAACTTAAAAAAATGAAAGTGAAAAAAAAAAAAAGTGGATCTGAAAAATATTTGTTTCTTTGCTTTCCAGAGAAGCTGTTCCAGGCATCCAGAAATTCCTTATCCCCTTGCCCAAATAAAAGATGTGGAGATTTAGAAATAAACTTTAGCAATGTTAAATGGGGTCCTTACACTCTGCATCCCTTGAAGAGCACTGGCCAACCTGTCTAGCGCCTATCATTTATTAACAATATATAATAATGATATAATAACTTAATAACTTAATCATGTCATTATTATTTTCCACCCTGATTACAGCATTGCAGGTCAGCAGGGTGAAGCAATGTGCCTGAGGCCATGTACCAAGAAAGGACCAGAGGCAGATTCAAATGAGGTCAATGCCCAAATCAGCTCCTCCAGCTGACGACAAGAAACCAAAGCAAGCTGTGTGACAACAGGCTGTGATCCCTAAGGAGAGGAGGCTCTGTGCAGGCTTGCTATCCATACGAGAGAGGGTCAAACCTTTCTTGAAGTCAGAAGGCAAGTCAGGGGACTGTGTGAGGTGCCAAACATGCAGGGCCCAAAATTGGTTGTTGTTGCCCCAGCACCCAGGCCTTCCCTGTTCCTCGTTAGGTCAAGCTGTTTGATTATGCTGTGCACGTGAGTGCAGAACCCATGGGTGTCTCAGAGGGCAGGACTCTATCCTCCTCCTCCTGGCTGGGTGTGGCAGGGAACCACACAGGTCTAACCAGCCGCCCAAAGGGGTGACTTTGCAAACAGCAGTGCTAGAGTCCCCAGCCAGTGAGGGAAGGGGAGGCCAGGGCACACGAGGCGGGAAAGGACGTTACTGCATTTTCTTTTAAATTTTTTTAAAATTTTTACGTATTTTTTCGCTGTGCTGGGTCTTCACTGCTGGGCAGGCTTCCACTGGTTGTGGTGGGTAGGGGCCACTCTCTGGCGGTGGGCACAGGCCTCTCCCTGCAGTGGCCTCTCGTTGCAGAGCACAGGCTCCAGGGCACAGGCCTTCAGTAGCTGCCACATGTAGGCTTCGTGGCTGCGGCTCCCGGGCTCTAGGCACAGGTTCAGGAGTTGCGGCTCCCGGGCTTAGTTATCTGCTGCGTGTGGGGTCTTCCTGGACCAGCGATTACACCTGTGTCTCCAGCACTGGCAGGTGGAGTCTTTACCACTGAGCCCTCGGGGAGGCCCTACTACCCTTTCTAAGCTATGCGTGTGGGAGTGTTCCTGGGCTCCAAAAAGTTACAAGGACAACACACACAGCATTACTGGGTCCATCAACAGATGAAGGGGTGACGAAGTCGCGGCTCATGTGTAAGATGGAATACTACTCAGCGATGAAAAGGAACCAGGGACCGTTACACTCTGCCTCGAATCATGTACAGTGAAAGTAACCAGATGAGAAGGTTGCGTTCACATGAAACATCTAGGAGGGGCAAATCGATAGGCTTAGCACCCCAGTGGGTGCCTGGGGCTGGGGTGGAAGTGGGGATGGACTGCCAAGGGGCCACGACTGATCCCCTCGGGATGACGGGAAAAGTTCTGAAGCTGGACGGTGGTGATGGTGGCGCCACTTGGAAATTTCAGAGTATGCACAAGATCCCACAGTAAATCAGAACAAAATTAAAATTTTAGAAAATCTGAATAAAATTCAAAATTTTAAATGAAAAGAATTAAACCTAAACAAAACTTAAAAATTTTTTTTGACTGTGCTGTGTGGCTTGCAGGATCTCAGTTCCCAACCAGGTATTGAACCTAGGCCACAGCAGTGAAAGCCCAGAATCCTAACCACTAGGCCACCAAGGAAAACTCTGAAACTTAAAAAATTTTTAAATCTAAATAAAACTAAAATTTTTTAAATAAAAAATTATGATTTAGACATTTTAAATCTAAATAAACAAAATATTAGTAAAATAAAAATTTAAATCAAAATAAAACTTTTAAGAAAATTAAAATGAAGTAAAAATAAAACAAAAAGGCAGCCCCTAGCCCAGATGCTATGGCCAAAAGGTAACAAAAAATCTAAGCAGAAAGAAAACAAAAAACAAAAAGCCTATGAATTCAGTCAACACTAAAAAACCGTACCTCTTCTACAAACAGGTGTTGCGATATCCCTGATGCCGAATGTCCCTACATCCCTGATATAAAGGTTATCTTCCGATTCATCTCCGTAACTGTTTGGCTAGTTATCGATTTCACACTTGGGAGCTAAGGAAGAGCAGAGACCCACTCACTCTTGGTGACAACTCACTCTTCAGGACCTGCTCAGTAAGAAGAATTCCAGAAACGTCTATTTAATACACACTCAGAGGCAGTTATGGTGTGGGGACCCAGCTCAGTTTCTGGAGTCCAGAAGGGATTCAACTTCTCTAAGCTTTGGTCCAGAGGTTCAGTGTTCTCTCCTTGAGCTCACCCAGTCTCTTTCTGTGCATTGTCTCAATACATCCATGAATGGGTGTGTCTGCGCCAGTAAAACGTAAGGCTTCCCTGGTGGCTCAGCGGTAAAGAGCCCGCCTGCCAACGGCAAGAGACACAGATTCGACCCCTGGGCTGGAGAAGGAAATGGCAACCCACTCCAGTATTCTTGCCTGGAGAATCCCATGGACGGAGGAGCTTGGTGGGCTCCAGCCCACGGGTCGCAAAGAGTCGGACACGACTGAGCAACTTCACTTTCCGGGAGGATCCACATGGCATGGAGCAACTAAGCCACACGCTATAACTATTGAGCCTGTGCTCCAGAGCCAGGGAGCTGCAGCTGCTGAAGCTCGTGTGCCCTAAAACCCGTGCTCCACAACTAGAGAGTAGCCCTCACTCCCTGCAACTAGAGAAAAGCTCGCGCAGAAATAAAGACCCAGCACAGCCAAATACATAAAGTTATTTAAAAATAAATAAAAATATATTTATGGACATTGAAATCTGATTTTCATAGAATATTCATGTATCCTAAAACAGTATTCTTTTGGTTTTCTCCAAATTATTCATAAGAGGCTTCCCTTGTGGCTCAGATGGTAAAGAAGCTGCTTGCAATGCACGAGACCCAGGTTTGATCTCTGGGTCAGGAAGATCCCCTGGAGAAGGAAATAGCAACCCGCTCCAGTATTCTTGCCTGGAGAATTCCATGGACGGAGGAGCCTGGTGGGCTACAGTCCACGGGGTCACAAAGAGTCAGACACGACTGAGTGACTTCCACAATCTATCTAATCATTCACAAAGGGAAAAATAATGCATGTAACTGTTGGGCCAACAAAAGCTGCTTTGGTCACATAGTGTGTGATTCCCTTCAGCTGAAATGTCCAGAACAGGCAAATCCATAGAGACTAAGAGCGGATTTGTGGTTACCAGGGGCTGGGGGAGAAGGGGATAAGGAGTGCTGGCTGATGGGAACGGGGTTTCCTTTTGAGGGGATGGAAATATTCTGGAACTATATAGAGGGGATGGTTGCATAATACTGGGAATGTCCTCAATGCTCTGCATTTCTCACTTTAAAATGGTTAGTTTTAGTTATATTATGTGACTCCCACCTTCATAAAAAGCATACACACACATGTACACATCTATAGTTAAAATTGAAATATATGGGAGATATGATGAACACTTTGTTGTACACCAGAAATTAACACAGCATTGTTAATCAACTATACTTAAACAAAATATTTTTTTTGAAAAAAGAACAATATTCATGACATCTTCATACACATACACACACACACATATTTGTAGACAGCTACAAGCGAGGATGTACCAGCCCTTGATTTAGTCAAATAAAAATAGCTTCCAGGAACAGAGGGCCTCTTCTAGGAAAAGTTTTTTTACATGGGGTGTCTCTTATCTTCATTAACACGTGACAAGGTATTCTCATGCTCCTGGGATGGAAGAGGGACAAAGGTTCAAAAAAGAGAAGGCTATTCACTCTAAGTTACTGATCTATAAGTCCCAGGGCCAGGATCTGACCTGGGGTTCTGGCTCAGCACCCCCATTCTGTTCGTTGCTCACCATGCTGAACAGACCTGCTGTGACCATTAAACATGAGAAAATACATGCAGCTCTTTGGTGCAGGAGCTGGCATACAGTAGGTGCTTAATAATTGTTCCCCTCTCCTGTCCCTGCATCGCTGAGACTGAGATAGTCACAGCCTGACTGGTGAGGAGATGATGAAGGGTCCTCACAGAAATCCATCAATCATCCACCAAACACATTCTGCACCCTCCCTACACGCTCACTCCTTAATTGTTCATAAGCGATAAGAAAACCCCAGAGACTGGAAGGCAAATTGGCAAGCATGGCAGTGGCAAGGTGGTGACCTGCAGGAAAAGCCCACTTCCAGGGTCATCCCTGCCTGCATCGTTTCTCATCCTCGAGAAACACTAAGCCTCGAAACGTCGGGGAGCTGAGTTTGGCAACGTGCTGCAAAACACTTGTGCAAACTTAAGCAGAAATACCCCGATTGCCCCAGCTGGGAGTCATCGTCCAGTTGCTGCTGTCATGCGACTGTAATTCCTCTAGAGCGTTCACAATTTGTCTTGGAAGCTCAGCGGTATTTTAAGTGACGTGTTTTCTGTAGAATTCCTGAGTGCTTGCTCTCGGGAGCTGAGCCAAGTACACACAATAGCTATTTGGGACAGAACAGCTGTTAAAGGGAGAGGTGATCCAGGCTTGAGAAGAAAAGGGGAAAGAAGTACAGGATCCTAGAAACAGCCAGGACCCAGTCAAAGGAGACTGTAAGCTCTCTGTGGGCAGAAACGGAGCTGTGTACATTTTTATTTTCCTCTCCATGTCCAGTAGAATGTGGAGAGGAAGCTCAACATTTATTTGTTGCTCAGGCTCAAAATTTCTGATTTGCAAGCTTTCTGAGTTCTTAAAGACAGCCTGGCAAGAGATGGTAAACGTGAAGCTGCATGCCTACTCCCCTGAAGAGCAACCCTCTCCAGTACTCCTGCCTGGAGAATTCCATGGGCAGAGGAGCCTGGCATGCCTACTGCTCCTACAAGGCTTCACTGGTGACTGACATCACTAATCAGTCACGGCACTCTTTTTCAGCACTGAACCTGGATGTACTCTCAGAATCTGTGCAACCACAGCGCTCCACACATTATCGATGGATCTGAGAGGCTTAGACTATTCACGTGCGGCGGCTAGGAGAAGGTGGGAGGGCTGGAGAAAGAGACGAGAATAAGCACATCACGATCAAGAGACATAACCTTCTGGACTGGAAGAGAGGGCTGCTGGGGCGGACAGGGCCAGTCCCCAGCCTTTAGAGTTTGCCCATGACAGGGAGAAGGGTACTCATTTACTGGGCACCCACTGTGTGCTTCAGCATCAGCAGTTTGATGGCTGACCATGTAATGCTTGGTCACATGCCTTATTCTCCCCCGCTTAGCAATGGGATAGGCTGCTCGGAAACTTTGCCAAGACACCCCAAGACGTCCCCCCTGGTGGTCCAGTGGTTAAGAATCCGCTTGCCAATGCAGGAGACATGGGGTTGATCCATGCTCGGGGAAGATTCCCAGGTGGTGCTAGTAGTAAAGAAGCTGTCTGCCAATGCAGGTGATGCAAGAGACGCCAGTTCAAGCCCTGGCTGGGAAGATCTCCTGGCTAAACCCATGCGCCGTAAGTCCTGAGCCCATGTGCTCCAGAGCCCACGAGCCGTGATGACTGAGGCCCACATGGCCCAGAGCCCACGCCTGGCAATGAGAGAAGTCTGTGTACCACAACGAGAAAGTTGCCCCTGCCTGCCTCAAGTAGAGAAAGCTCACATACAGCCACAAAGACCCAGCACAGCCGAAAATAAATAAATAAAAATTTTAAAAAAGGAGTAAGTCACCCCACTTGTAAGAGGTGAATTTGGGGGTCCAGAGCTTGTTTTCCAAAAGTATCATCATCTGAGACATCACACACACACATACCCACACAGGACGGGGCGCAGCCTGGATAGCAGGGAGACAGGCCCGCACCCAGAGAGAAGCCATGCTCCTAACTCCTCAGTGCCGAGTCTCTCCCTCTGCCCAGGATCTCCTATCCGGCTCACTCCTCCATGCCCATAATCAGGCAGTAAGGACTCCTATTTCACCATGAAACTGAGGCTCGGAGAGGTTACATGATGCACCCGAGGTAACACAGCTACGTGGTAACTAAAGCGCACGTTCCTTCCACCCCCTGGAGGAGCGCTGTGTGGGTTCCCTTCCCTGGATGCTCTGCTGGAGAGTCTCACGCTGCCCCAGGAGGTCCTCGGTGGGTGGCCATCACGTCGTGTTTGTTTCCACACCAGGGCCGCAGCTGGGGGATACAGAGATGAATCAAGGGAGGCCCCTGAGGTTGAGGGGCTCCCTTTCTGAAGAGGAAACTAGGAAGGCAGAACAGCTGGTTACCATGACGCCTGAGCTTCCTGGGGCTGCCAGCACACAATGACGCAAACTGGGGGGCTTAAGATAACAGAAATGTAGCCTCTCTTTAGTCCTGCGGGCCGGAATTCCGAAATGAAGGTGCTGAGAGGGCTGGTTCCTTCTGATGGCTCCGAGGAAAATATCTGTCCCAGGCCTCCCCCCTGGCCTCTGGTGACCCCTGGCAAGCTTCAGTGCCCCGTGGCTTATAGCTACCAATCTCCGGCCTCTGTCCCCACCTTCGTATGGCCTTCTCTGTGTTTGTGTCTCCACGTCCTTTCTCTTATAAGGCCACTTATCATTGGATTTAGGACCCATCCTCACCCAGGATGGTCTCATTTCGAGACCCCTAATTATATCTGCAGAGATCCTCTTTCCAATTAAAGTCACATTCACAGGAACCAGGAATGAGGACTTGGACATAACTTTTGGGGACATATTTAATGCATTATCACCCATGGCGACGAGGAAGGTGATCAGGAGGCTGGGTGAAGGGGAGAGAGTATAGGCAGTCCCACAGGAGTAGAGAGCTACCCGCACACGTTCCTATGGCTGCAAGCGATGTAGCCGATCATCTGCTTGCTCATCCCTCTGGCGAACATTTATTGAGCACCCACTGTGTGCTGAGCTGGGCTTGAAGAACACACGCAATGGGTCCAATATACACCTGGCTCCCATCCTCCCTGCAAGGCATCCACTGTTTGTGGGAGGAACAAAAAAAAAAGCAAACGGGTGGATTAAAATAATGATCAATGGTGAAAAGTGCTGTACGACAAAAATACAGGGGGTGGAGGAAGGCCCTATATGGGCTGGGGAGGGGTCAGTATCTGTGGGGTCAGGGAGCCAGGGAAGCTGACATTTACTCTGAAACACACAGTCAGATGAGCTGAGGACGGCCTTTTCAACAGAGGATGCTGGAGCCACTGTGCGCCCCTGTGCAAAGCCAATCAGCCAAGCAACAGCAACAAAGTTAACTCGAAACGGATCGTTCACTTCAACACAAAATGCAAAACTGTCAGCCTTCTAGACGATGACATAAGGCAACATCGAGATGACCTTGGGTTTGGCACTGACTTTTCAGATACAAGACCAAAAGCACAATTTGTGAAATGGAAAACTGATAAGCTAGGCTTCATTAAAATGAAAAACTTCTGTTCTGCAAAAGGCACTGTTAAGAGAATCAAAAGACAAGCCACAGACTGGGAGAAAAATCTTCACAAAACACCTGCCTGGAAAGGGCTAGTGTTCAAGGTACACAAAGAATTCTTAAAACCCAATAAGAAAATTTAAAAACCAGTCAAAAAGTGGGCCAAAGAAGATATACAGATGGCAAATGAGCACACGGAAAGGTGCTCCACATCAGATGTCATCAAGGGGTTGCAAACTAAAACAACGCGATCCTGCCAAACATCTATTAACGTGGCTGAAATACAAAAAAATGACACCAGTAAGCGCTGACGCTGCTAGAGACGTGGAGATGCCAAGGGAACATTTCACGCAAAGACAGGCACAATAAAGGACAGAAACGGTACGGACCTAACAGAAGCAGAAGAGATTAAGAAAAGGTGGCGAGAAAATGCAGAACAACTGTACAAAAAAGATCTTAATGACCCAGATAACCACGATGGTGTGATCACTCATCTAGAGCCAGACATCTTGAAGTGTGAAGTCAAGAGGGCCTTAGGAAGCATCGCTACGAACAAAGCTAGTGGAGGTGATGGCATTCCAGTTGAGCTATTTCAAATCCTAAAAGATGATGCTGTGAAAGTGCTGCACTCAATATGCCAGCAAATTTGGAAACCTCAGCAGTGGCCGCAGGACTGGAAAAGGTCAGTTTTCATTCCAATCCCAAAGAAGGGCAATGCCAAAGAATGTTCAGACTACCACACAATTGCACTCATTTCACATGCTAGCAAGGTCATGCTCAAAATCCTCCAAGCTAGGTTTCAACAGTACATGAACCAAGAACTTCCAGATGTTTGAGCTGGACTTGAGAAAATGGAGAGGAACCAAATTGCCAACATCAATTGGATCACAGAAAAAGCAAGCAAATTCCAAAACAACATCTACTTCTGCTTCATTGACTACACTAAAGCCTTTGACTGTGTAGATCACAACAAACTGTAGAAAATTCTTCAAGAGATGCGAATACCAGACCACTTGACCTGCCTCCTGAGAAATCTGTATGCAGGTCAAGAAGCAACAGTTAGAACCAGACATGGAAAAACAGACTGGTTCTAAATTGGGAAAGGAGTATGTGAAGGCTGTATATTGTCACCCTGCTTATTTAACCAATATGCAAAGTTCAATTCAGTTCAGTCACTCAGTTGTGTCTGACTCTTTGCAACCCCAAGGACTGCAACATGCCAGGCCTTCCTGTCCATCACCAACTCCCAGACTTTACTCAAACTCATGTCCATTGAGTCAGTGACGCCATCCAACCATCTCATCCTCTGTCATCCCCTCCTCCTCCCACCTTGAATCTTTCCCAGCATCAAGGTCTTTTCAAATGAGTCAGTTCTTCGCATCAGGGGGGCAGAGTATTGCAGTTTCAGCTTCAACATCAGTCCTTCCAATGAACACCCAGGACTGATCTCCTTTAGGATGGACTGGTTGGATCTCCTTGCAGTCCAAGGGACTCTCAAGAGTCTTCTCCAACACCACAGTTCAAAAGCATCAATTCTTCGGCGCTCAGCCTTCTTCACAGTCCAACTCTCACATCCATACATGACCACTGGAAAAACCATAGCCTTGACTAGACGGACCTTTGTTTGCAAAGTAATGTCTCTGCTTTTTAATATGCTATCTAGGTTGGTCATAACTTTCCTTCCAAGGAGTAAGTGTCTTTTAATTTCATGGCAGCAGTCACCATCTGCAGTAATTTTGGAGCCCCTCAAAATAAAGTCTGACACTGTTTCCACTGTTTCCCATATGCAGAGTACATCATGTGAAATGCCGGGCTGGGTGAAGCACAAGCTGGAATCAAGATTGCCCAGAGAAATATCAATAACCTCATATATGCAGATGACACCACCCTAATGGCAGAAAGCGAACAGGAATTAAAGAGCCTCTTTGATGAAGGTGAAAAAGGAGAGGAAAAAAGCTGGCATTCAAAAGTGCAACATTCAAAAACTGAAGATCATGGCTTCCATTCCCATCACTTCATGGAAAACAGATGGGGAAACAATGGAAATGGTGACAGACTCTATTTTCTTGGGCTCCAAAGTCACTGCAGATGGTGACTGAAGCCATGAAATTAAAAGACATTTACTCCTTTTCTAGGAAGAAAAGATATGACAAATCTAGACAGCATATTAAAAAGCAGAGACATTAATTTGTCTGCAAAAGTCTGTATAGTCAAAGCTATGCTTTTCCCAGTAGTCATGTATGGATGTGAGATCTGGTCAATAAAAAGGCTGAGCACTGAAGACTTGATGCTTTTGAACTATGGTGCTGGAGAAGACTCTTGAGAGCCCCTTGACAACAAGGAGATCAAATCAGTCCATCCTAAAGGAAATCAACCTTGAATATTCATTGAAAGGACTGATGCTGAAGCTGAAGCTCTAATAATTTTGCCACCTGATGTGAAGAGCCAACTCATTGGAAAAGACCCTGATGCTGGGAAAGATTGAAGGTAGGAGAAGGGGATGACAGAGGACGAGTTGGCTGGATGGCCTCACTGACTCAATGGACATGAGTTTGAACAAGCTCTGGGAGATAGTGAAGAACAAGGAAGCCTGGTGTGCTACAGTCCATGCAAAGAGTAGGACACGATTGAGCAACTGAACAACAAAATGCTGACAAGGATGTGGAGCAACCAAAATTCTCATTCATTCCTTGCTGATGGAAAGGCAAATGGTACAGCTACTTTGGAAGGCAATTTGGTGGTGTCTTACACCAAGCTAAATATAGTCTTATCCTGCAATCCATCAGCTGCGTTCCTAGATATTTATCCAATTAATTTGAAAACTTATCCAGGCAAAACACGCACATGAAACTATATAGCAGCCATAATCAATGCCTAGTCAGTTGCAACTATATTGCCCCAAACTGGAAGCAACCAAGATGTCCTTCAAAGGTGAACAGACGGACTTCCCTGGTGGTCCGGTGGCTAAGACTCCACCATCCCAATGCAGGAGGCCTGGGTTTGCTCCCTAATCAGGGAACCAGATCTTGCAAGCCACAGCTAAAGATCCCACATGTTGCAACTATGACCTGGTGCAGCCAAATAAATACATAAAAATAAATATTTAAGAAGTAATTTACTACTATCATTATAAAAAAATAGGTGAATGGATGTGAAAGTTGCTCAGTCATGTCCAACTCTCTGCGACCCCATAGACTGTAGCCCGCCAGGCTCCTCTGTGCATGGGGATTCTCCAGGCAAGAATATTGGTGTGGGTTGCCAAGCCCTCCTCCAGGGGATCTTCCTGACCCAAGAATCAAACTGGGGTCTCCCACAGATTGTTTACCATGAATGGATAAACTGTGGTGTATCCATACCATGGATGGTATGGATATAACTGAACTATTATTACAATGGAGTATTATTCCTTGATACAAAGAAATGAGCTATCAAGCCACCAAAAGACATGGAAGAATCTTAAATGCATACTGCTGAGTGAAAGAAACCAGTGGGAAAAAGATACATGCATTGTGATTCCAACTGTATGACATTCCAAGAAAGGCAAAACTATAGAACCTAACCCAGGATGTAGTGGGAGGAGGGAGGGATCTTTAGGGCAGTAAAGTGGAGTCGCCATCATGGTCAACAAAACAGTCCAAAATGCAGTACTTAGATGCAATCTCAAAAACGACACAATGACCTCTGTTCGTTTCCAAGGCAAACCATTCAATGTCATGGTAATCAAAGCCTATGCCCCAACCAGTAACGCTGAAGAAGTTGAAATTGAACGGTTCTATGAAGACCTACAAGACCTTTTAGCACTAACACCCAAAAAAGATGTCCTTGTCATTATAGGGGACTGGAATGCAAAAGTAGGAAGTCAAGAAACACCTGGAGTAACAGGCAAATTTGGCCTTGGGGTACGGAATGAAGCAGGGCAAAGGCTAATAGAGTTTTGCCAAGAGAACGCACTGGTCATAGCAAACACCCTCTTCCAACAACACAAGACTCTACACATGGACATCACCAGATGGTCAATACCAAAATCAGATTGATTATATTCTTTGCAGCCAAAGATGGAGAAGCTCTATACAGTCAGCAAAAACAAGACCAGGAGCTGACTGTGGCTCAGATCATGAACTCCTTATTGCCAAATTCAGACCTAAATTGAAGAGAGTAAGGAAAACCACTAGACCATTCAAGTATGACCTAAATCAAATCCCTTATGATTATACAGTGGAAGTGAGAAATAGATTTCAGGGACTAGATCTGATAGACAGAGTGCCTGATGAACTATGGACGGAGGTTCGTGACATTGTACAGGAGACAGGGATCAAGACCATCCCCATGGAAAAGAAATGCAAAAAAGCAAAATGGCTGTCTGAGGAGGCCTTACAAAATAGCTGTGAAAAGAAGAGAAGTGAAAAGCAAAGGAGAAAAGGAAAGATATAAGCATCTGAATGCACAGTTCCAAAGAACAGCAAGGAGAGAGAAGAAAGACTTCCTCAGAGATCATTGTAAAGAAATAGAGGAAAACAATAGAATGGGAAAGACTAGAGATCTCTTCAAGAAAATTAGAGATACCAAGGGAACATTTCATACAAAGATGGGCTCGATAAAGGAGAGAAATGGTATGGACCTAACAGAAGCAGAAGATATTAAGAAGAGGTGGCAAGAATACACAGAAGAACTGTACAAAAAAGATTTTCATGACCCAGATAATCATGATGGTGTGATCACTAATCTAGAGCCAGACGTGAAGTGAAGTGGGCCTTAGAGCCCGACGAACTACAAACAAAGCTAGTGGAGGTGATGGAATTCCAGTTGAGCTATTTCAAATCCTGAAAGATGATGCTGTGAAAGTGCTGCACTCAATATGCCAGCAAATTTGGAAAACTCAGCAGTGGCCACAGGACTGGAAAAGGTCAGTTTTCATTCCAATCCCAAAGAAAGGCAGTGCCAAAGAATGCTCAAACTACCACACAATCGCACTCATCTCACACGCTAGTAAAGTAATGCTCAGAATTCTCCAAGTCAGGCTTCAGCAATATGTGAACCGTGAACTTCCAGATGTTCAAGCTGGTTTTAGAAAAGGCAGAGGAACCAGAGATCAAATTGCCAACATCTGCTGGATCATCAAAAAAGCAAGAGAGTTCCAGAAAGACATCTATTTCTGCTTTATTGACTATGCCAAAGTCTTTGACTGTGTGGACCACAAGAACCTATGGAAAATTCTTCAAGAGATGGGAATACCAGACCACCTGACCTGCCTCTTGAGAAACCTATATGCAGTTCAGGAAGCAACAGTTAGAATTGGACATGGAACAACAGACTGGTTCCAAATAGGAAAAGGAGTATGTCAAGGCTGTAAATTGTCACCCTGCTTATTTAACTTATATGCAGAGTACATCATGAGAAATGCTGGGCTGGAAGAAGCACAAGCTGGAATCAAGATTGCTGGGAGAAATAGCAATCACCTCAAATATGCAGATGACACCACCCTTATGGCAGAAAGTGAAGAGGAACTAAAAAGCCTCTTGATGAAAGTGAAAGAGGAGTGAAAAAGTTGGCTTAAAGCTCAACATTCAGAAAACGAAGATCACAGCATCTGGTCCCATCACTTCATGGGAAATAGATGGGGAAACAGTGGAAACAGTGTCAGACTTTAGTTTGGGGGTTCCAAAATCACTGCAGATGGTGACTGCAGCCATGAAATTAAAAGACGCTTACTCCTTGGAAGAAAAGTTATACCGTGGTGGATTCATGTCAATGTATGGCAAAACCAATACAGTATTGTAAAGTAAAATAAAGTAAAACTAAAAATTTAAAAAAAAAAGAAAAGAAAAGTTATGACCAACCTAGATAGCATATTCAAAAGCAGAGACATTACTTTGCCAACAAAGGTCCGTCTAGTCAAGGCTATGGTTTTTCCTGTGGTCATGTATGGATGTGAGAGTTGGACTGTGAAGAAAGCTGAGCACCGAAGAATTGATGCATTTGAACTGTGGTGTTGGAGAAGACACTTGAGAGTCCCTTGGACTGCAAGGAGAGCCAACCAGTCCATCCTGAAGGAGATCAGCCCTGGGATTACTTTGTAAGGAATGATGCTGAAGCTGAAACTCCAGTACTTTGGCCACCTCATGCGAAGAGTTGACTCATTGGAAAAGACCCTGATGCTGGGAGGGATTGGGGGCAGGAGGAGAAGGGGACGACCGAGGATGAGATGGCTGGATGGCATCACTGACTTGATGGATGTGAGTCTGAGTGAACTCTGGGAGTTGGTGATGGACAGGGAGGCCTGGCGTGCTGCGATTCATGGGGTCGCCAAGAGTCGGACACGACTGAGCGACTGAACTGAACTGAACTGAACACTGTTGTATATGATACTATAACAGTAGATACATGTCACTATGCATTTGTTGCAACCCAGAGAGTGTCCAACACAAGAGTGAACCCTAAGGTAAACTGCAGGCTTGAATTAATAATATTGTATTGACATTGGCTCAATAACGATGTATCGATATGTAACAAACGTATCTAAGGCAAGGTGTTAATAACAGGGGAAGCTGTAATGGGAGGATATATGGGGACTCTTTGTACTTTCTGCTCATTTTTTCTGTAAACCTGACACTCCTCTATAAAAATAAAGTTCATTCGTTAAGGCAGGAGGGGGTGGGAGATGAGCCAGAGCCCAGCAAGCGGAAAGTGAGAGGACTGAAGGCTTGGTGGAAGGCACAGCGAGTACCAAAGCCTGGGGGGCAGGGGCAAGGTAACGTGCTTGGTGTGTTTAGAACCTGCAGGGAACCAAGAGTAGGGAAGGAACAGGGATGGGCTGGAGAGAGCTGTAGGACCTCTCTGAGGGGGAGGATGACCCAGGGGCCATTTGAGCCGAGGTCTGCAATTGCCTGAGAATCACACAACCTGGGAAACAAATTCGCTTCCCTTCGACTTCCGCTCATTATCGTTTGGGGAAACTGAGGCCCAGAGAATGTCAATGAGCAAAGCAATCAGCCCTTCAGGTAAGGTCACAGGATCTCATCAACACTTCCACCAAAGAAAAAGCATCTGCATGACTGTTACAGTATCCCTGTGGGGGTAAGGCATTATTATATTCTGTGAGCTCAGAGAGGCAAAGCTACTTGTTCGAGGTCACACAGGGAGTGGTCAGTGGCTGGCTGACTCTCCACCATCACAGTGGCTGGCCACAGGAAGCGTGTTGGAGCTCAACTTGAAGTCATGAACTGTGACAGACTGAAAGCACCTCTCGGTGCCCCACAGCTGGCAAACAGGGCTTATCAACAAGTGTTTGCCTAATCCACAATCTGATGAATCACAATAGGATGGCACACCCCTGAGGCTCCTTCCAGCTGGGAGGATCCAGGACTGTGGACCCCAAAGAGGGTCTCTTGGCATCTGTGGGATGGCAAGGGGGTCCCCCTGCAGTGGCCCTGGCTTTAGGAGGGTCCAGATGCTATCCGTGACAAAGTCTCCTGATCCCAGGGAAGGTTTTCAGGTTAGGAGCTGCCTGCACCCCTCCCCTCCTGGCTGTGGGACGCTACCTGATCATGGACACCTCCAAGCCTGAATGTGAGTGCTGGTATCAAGAGGCCAAGGCTGGATACCGGCTCCAGGTTACACCATGAGATACTCTCCCTTTGATACCCACTTGGCTCCCCTTTCCCCCACATCTTGACTCACACATCTCCTCTTGGGTGAGGTTCAAAATTCCACACATTCTCTCTCTCGCCGTCTCACACACACTCACAACCTATCTCCGGCCCCTGCTGCTGCTGCTGCTGCTGCTGCTGCTGCTGCTAAGTCGCTTCAGTCGTGTCCGACTGTGCGCGACCCCATAGACGGCAGCCTACCAGGCTCCTCCATCCTTGGGATTCTCCAAGCAAGAACGCTGGAGTGGGTTGCCATTTCCTTCTCCAATGCATGAAAGTTAAAAGTGAAAGTGAAGTCGCTCAGTCCTGTCCGACTCTTCGCGACCCCATGGACTGCAGCCCACCAGGCTCCTCCGTCCATGGGAGTTTCCAGGCAAGAGTACTGGAGTGGGGTGCCATTGCCTTCTCCGGCCCCTGCTCTTCCCTAAATAGCTGTTCATTTGACATCTCCTCCCCATCCCCCACCCCCCATTACAGTGAAAGCCTCGAAGGCAGGGATTTGTCTGCCTGTTGGCAAATGCGTTTCCAGTGCCCACAGAGAACAGCACGCAGTAACAGCAGGAGGGACAGTCCCTTCCTGGCAGGTCCTCAAGCATGGTGTGAGGCACCTAGGGGGCCGTGTTTAAGATGCTCCCAGGGGAGGTTTGTTGCCACCGGCCCCGCTGTTCTGGGTCTATATTGTCAGATTCCTTGTCTTGAGTCTCTTCACTTACATGAGTCAGAAAAGGCACCAAGCCTGTGGACAGCTGTCAGACCTCAAGCCTCTCCCAGCACGTCCGGAATCTGTTTCCCCTCTCTGAAGGGCTTCCTTGAGACGGAGCGTCTCAAAAACTTAACACTTCTTGGTATCATCATGCGAGCAGTGTGGTGGGCCTAGCAGTAGATCAGGGCTTGGTGGGTCCCAAGGAAATGAGCCGCTGAGTCTCTCCATCCATCATGAGTCCAGGGAACACCACCCTGAGCTCGCCGGACCCGTTACCCTCATCCCTCAAGGATTTTGGGGACCCATCTGTGACTGCGGGGCCCATCTCCCCATCCGTCAGGGATCCTGGTCCATTCACAGTCCCGGGTCCCCGATGCTATTCCCCGCTCCGGGTCCTCCCTGTCCTCACGCAGGCGGGAGCCCACGAAGGGACAGCGGGGATCCCTGAGCGTCACGCTGCTGTTGTGCAGCGTGTGTTGACGCCGTTGCCTGGGAGACGGGCGGGGGCGGGCCCGGGGGGGGGGCGCGGCCTGGCTGTTCGCGCTAGGAGCCGAGCCGGCCGTGCAGGGCCCTGGCGGCCTCAGTGGCCACGGCCGCCGCCGCCGCCCGCCGGCTTATATACCGCGGCTAAATTTAGGCTGCGCCCGGAGCTCGTCCCCATCCGGGACGCGTTTCCGCCGCCGCCGCCTTGGCCCGGCCCCCGCGCGCGCCGCGCCTATAAGGCTTGGGCGGGCCCGGCCGCGGCCCGCAGAGCCGTCCCCGCCCGCCCGCGCCCCGACCAGCCCGGCTTCGGGCAGCCTCTCACCGGTGTCCCGAATCCGCGTCAGCCCCAGGTCCCAGCCATGGCGCTGAGCGAGCCCATCCTCCCGTCCTTCTCCACTTTCGCTAGCCCGTGCCGGGAGCGCGGCCTGCAGGAGGTGAGGGCGGCAGGGACCGCGGGCGGCGGGGGCGGCTGGCTCAGGGTAGCAGAACGTGGGCTGCGGGGTAGGAGAACGCAGGCGGCAGGCACGGCGGGCTCAGGGTAATGGAAGGCGGGTAGCGGGCCGCGATCCCCGCCCCACCGCTCGCTCACTCCCGCGCCTATCGCCCTGTCACCCGCAGCGCTGGCCGCGCACCGAGCCCGAGGCAGGCGGCACCGACGACGACCTCAACAACGTGTTAGACTTCATCCTGTCCATGGGGCTGGACGGCCTGGGAGCTGAGTCCGCCCCAGAGCCCCCGCCGCCCCCGCCGCCCCCGCCGCCCGCGTTCTACTACCCGGACCCCGGCGCGCCGCCTCCCTATGGCGCCCCCGCGGGCGGTTTGGTGTCCGAGCTGCTGCGGCCCGAACTGGACGTGCCACCGGGACCCGCGCTGCACGGTCGCTTTCTGCTGGCGCCGCCGGGCCGCCTAGTGAAGGCTGAGCCCCCCGAGGCGGACGGTGGCGGCGGCGGCTACGGCTGCCCGCCCGGCCTGGCCCGCGGACCACGGGGCCTCAAGCGCGAGGGCGCCCCGGGCCCGGCAGCCGCGTGCATGCGAGGCCCCGGGGGCCGGCCCCCGCCACCGGCCGACACTCCACCGCTCAGCCCCGATGGCCCCGCGCGCCTGCCTGCACCCGGCCCGCGCGCCCCCTTCCCGCCTCCCTTCGGCGGCCCGGGCTTCGGCGCGCCCGGGCCCGGCCTGCATTACGCGCCGTCCGCGCCCGCCGCCTTCAGTCTCTTTGACGACGCGGCCGCCGCCGCCGCGGCTCTGGGTTTGGCGCCACCCGCCGCCCGAGGTCTCCTTACGCCGCCTGCGTCTCCGCTGGAGCTGCTGGAGGCCAAGCCCAAGCGCGGCCGCCGGTCCTGGCCGCGGAAACGCACGGCCACGCACACCTGCAGCTACGCGGGCTGCGGCAAGACCTACACCAAGAGTTCGCACCTCAAGGCGCACCTGCGCACGCATACAGGTGGGCGGCGAGCACGGGCTGGGGACCACTGCGGGGGCGCGCTAGCGGAAGGGCGTGCTTAGGAACCCCCAGAGGGCGTAGCGCAAGGGTTGGGCAGGGGGCGAGGTCTTAGAAAGCCCCCTGGGGGCGTGGTTCGGGAACCTGGGGCGTGAGTGCGCCCCTAGGATCCTCCTGGGAGCGTGGCTCGGGACTTTGGGCAGGGGTGAGCACTTAGGAAACCTAGGGGGACCCTGTGTCTCGGACTGTTGCGGAGAGAGTGCAGGCTTAGGGGCCCCTGGGGGCGTGGCTTTAGACACCGAGGGGCGTCCGGACAGGGTGCGCCACGGACACTCGGGGAGTGAGGATCGCGAGACCGGGGAGTGAGGGATCCTGTGCCTAGGATGCCTACGGGTTCAAAAAGTAGCCGGGAGCACTTCGGAGAGCTGGTTAAGGGTAGGATGTGCGCACCCGAGTAGCCGCTAAGCAGCGGGGTGATACGGGAGGAAAACTAAGACCCGCTCTCGCCCTCTCCTGCAGGCGAGAAGCCCTACCACTGCAACTGGGAAGGCTGCGGCTGGAAGTTCGCGCGATCGGACGAGCTCACGCGCCACTACCGCAAGCACACGGGCCACCGGCCCTTCCAGTGCCACCTGTGCGACCGTGCCTTCTCGCGCTCCGACCACCTGGCGCTGCACATGAAGCGGCACCTGTAGCCCGGACGCCCCCCACCCCCACCCCCCGCGCGCGGCCGTGGCGGGTCCCACGCGCCGGGCACGGCCCCCTTCCAAACTGTGACTGGTATTTATTGGGCCCAGAGGACCGGGGCCGGGCGCAGCGTGGCCACCGAGGGGGCGCCCCTCCCCGCCCGCCCCCCCATCCCCCCGCCACGATGCCCGACCCCCAGCTGAGACTGAAGGCCCGGTGGGAGAAGACCACGATCCTCCTTGACGAGTTTTGTTTTCAAAATGGTGCAATAATTAAGCGTCGTCTTCCCCCAGCCCCACCGGGTCTACACTAGAGGATCGAGGCTTGATGCCTTGTGAAAAATAACGCCTTAACTTGTACTGTGCAACGTTTTTTATAATATTGTACATAGAAACTGTGACATATTGTATTATTGTAAATAAGACAAGTGGGCATTTTGACTACCTAGTAGAACATTTTTATAAGATTTTGCTGTTCTTTTTTTAATTAAAAAAAAGTTTTGCATCGTTTGAAAAAAAAATCACAGCTCTGGTCCAGCCTCTTGGATAACTGGGGGCTTGGGACACTTGGGAGGGGTGAGAGGATGTGGGGACAGGCAGCTTAGATGGAGGACAGCCTGGCAGAGTCTGGGTGAGGGGGGGGGGGGGGTCCTGCCCCAGCTAGCACCCAGGGTTGCCAGTTGCAGCCCCCAGCTGCCAGGAACCTGTGGGTTTTTCTATAAATTTAAACACTGCATTTTAGGACTGAAGGAGTTATTTTAAGGTTGTTCCCTGAACCATAAATTGCCTGCTTTTCCCTAGAGCTGGAGAAACTGCTTGCTGGTCCCACTGACGTGGCCTTCTCTAGGCTGAAAAAAAGTCTTACCTCTTTTTGGAAGCTTCTGAGGTTTTAGCCAAACTTTTGTAAAGCACAGACTTTTTTTTTTTTTTTTTGGAAGGGATAAAATGCTGAGTTTCTGACCTGCATTGCCTTTCACTAGTCTTGCCTTTTAGCAGAATTTTTTTTTTTAAGATGAGTTCCCCATCCTGTTAGAAAAAAAAAAAAGGAAATCCATATTTGAGGGTCATGAATGGTGAGTATTCTTTTCCAGAGGAGAAAACAAGAGGCCCAGAGAGGTAGCTATGGAACAGTGATGTCAAGGTGTCAGCCTGGTCTGTCTGCTTCCCAAGGGTCCCCAGATCCCACTAGAGGGATTTCTGTAACAAGCCACCTGCTGCTGGTGTTGGAGGGTTAGAAGACCCTCCCCTGCAGCCCTTGTGTGACACAGTCACATCAGAGCCCCAGCCTTGATGGTTGGAGGTGTCCACTCCAGAAGTCTACCTCGTGAGCAAGACAGGATCCCCACACAGCCCCCTGGATGCCTCGGATCAGGCACGGAGGTACCGCTCCCTGCCAGGTTGCCCCTCCTCTTCCCCCTTCTCGGAGCCCTGGGTGGGTAACTATGGCCACTAACAATTGCACAAGTTGTTTGCAGAAAGTGAAAATAGCTTGTAAGCAGTGCCTGTTTTAAAAACACTCTTGCCCTGTTGCGACAGAGGCTGGGATTTCCTACCTCCCTCCCTCTCTTCATCCTTCCTACCACCACCCCCTGCCTCCCTGCCTCCCCAGCAGCCCTGGAAACAGCTGAGAGTGTTTGGCAATCCACAAAAAGCAGAAATGGAAGATGACAATCTGATTCATCTTTCTTGAGTCAATAGCCTGGACCCACTTCCGCTAGCGATGCCGGGCATGCGAGTGTACGTGTGTGAGCCTCTGTATCCTCTCTCTGCAGCTTTTGAAAAAAAAAAAAATGATTCCAGAGCAGAGCACGGCCCCCTCCATCTCTGGAAACACCCCCTCTTAGCTTGGAACTGGTTTCAGAGGCAATAGGAGTAGAAGAATGACTTGAAAGAGATTTTAAGTAATTTTTGGTAGGGTCCTCTGATCTTCCTCATTGAGTTTTGGGGTAAAACCATTTTTCTCACTGGCTTGAAAACACCTCCCAGAGGCCTCTGGCTCCAATGAGAGGCTACTTGTGAAGGGACTGACGCTGCTGAAGTTTCTGTTTCCTGAGTACCTCTGACTGAGACAATAGAAAGTGTCAGGCTTCTACACAGCTGTACCTTTCGGCAAGAGACACGGGCCTGCAAAGAGCTGGCTCGCACTGATTAATGCAGAAACCCTCGCTTATTGTTTTCTCTGCCCCTCTCTGAAACCCAAAGCTTGACTTATGCCTAACATCTTCCAGATGAGCGGTTCTCAGCCAGTGGCAACCCGGTCTCGAGATATTTGGGGTTGCCACAACCGGGGGCTGCTGCTTGCATTGAGTGGGCGGGAGCCGGGGGTGCTGCAGAAGCACCGTAGCAGACGCAAGGCCGTTCCCTCCTCGGAGTCATTCGGTCCCCGTGTCATTAGTGTCGCAGTTGAAACGCTCAGGTTCCTAAACAATCATCTTCATCCATCACTTTTATCAGCGAGGAGGGGGCTCCATCTCAGGGAGCAAGCTTCCACGCTAGATGATGCTACCCAGAGAAAAATATGAATGAAACTTCACTGCTGGGCCCCATCTCCACCCCTGTGAGAAGATGCAGAACACTTTTCCTTCCTGGTGTCCACTTGAGAAAATACAAAGTATTAAACCAGAAAAAAAAAAAGAAAAACAACTTTTGCCCTTCATTCTATAACCCAGTTCCCATCAAAGGTTTTTTGGAGAAAGGGATTGCTGGTCAGTGGTTGTTTTCACATGGCTGTGACTATCACTGTATCTTTTGTTTTTTTGTTTGTTTGTTTGTTTTTTTCCAGGAAAGATTATAACTATTTTTCCATCTATTTTCCTCCATGATATGGTTTTATCATCATTTTAGTTGGCTGCATAATATTCCATTTAGATGGGCCAGGAGTTGCTTATGCAGACAAGCACTGGGCATCTGTAAATACATGCTGGGCCATATTTCAGATTGTCCTCCTAGGGTTGAAAAAGATAACGGTTTTGGAGGGCTTTGGGTATTGTCCAAAATGCTCTCCCAAGAGTGACTCCAGTGATGGGCGAAAGATACAGGAGCTGTTTTTCTCGCAGGAGTTTCCTGTATGTCAGAGAGGCCCAGGCATCCTGCAGAATGATGTGGTGTGAAATGGGGGCAGGGAGAGCCTTCAGAGGAGGAGGTGAGTCCCAGTATACGCCTGACTCAGCACTCTACCCCATCAGCAAAGCTGAGCTAGCACCCAGATTCAGCCACACCCTACAGAGTTTCAAGGCAACAGGTCAGTGATGAATGGTTCTCAGAGGCACCAGCACGAGGCAGGTGCCTGGACTCATGCTGAGCAGGTGTGTGACAAGCTCAGGGTTTCTCAACCCCATCACCATTACCACTGGGGCCGGATCATTCTCAGTGGTGGGGATGAGGTCAGTGTGTGTGCCTTTCAAGTCTTTCTCCCCCCAGCCACTTCTTTTCATGTCTCTAGATACAGAAACAGATAGACAGATAGATGGATGTGACGGATGGAGAGATGATAGATCGATAGATAGATGATAGATGGATAGATACGATGGATAAATGAATGGACAGACAACTGGATGGGTGGATGGATATATAGATATGATGGACAGATATGATGGATGGTTGTGGATGAATGTATGGATAGAGAGATGACAGATATGGTGGGTGGATGATAGATGATGGTTAGATATAATGAATGGACGGATGCATGGTTGAATAGTTGGATGGATGGATAGATGAATGAATGGATAGATGACTGGATAGAGGGATGGATATAGAGATAGATGATGGATAGATAAGTATGATGGATGGATGCATAGACGATAGATAGATATGAAGGATGCATAGATAGCTGATAATCTTTCTCTCATTCTCTCTTCCTTTCCTTCTCTCCACCTCTGTTCCATTCTTTCTCTCTCTCTCTCAATCTGTCTCTCTCCTCCACTCATTCATTCAGCAAATACTCCCAATGCCTCAGTCCTGAGCAGAGTTCTGGGGAAACAGAAGTGATTCAGCCTCGCCTCATCACCCAGAGCCAGGATCCACAAGTGTTTGTTGAATGACTAAGGCAGTGAGAACTTGAGCTGAGCTCCTGGCTGGGGCAGGTGCTTTTATCCCTTAACACAGATTCTCTCTTTCAACCTTCCCACTAAGCTATGGTGTGTGGGGGCAGAGAATAGCCACCCCTATCTTCCAAATGTGGACAGTGGGTGCCAAGGGAGGAAGGCTAGCCCCTAGCCCAGTGCAGGGGTAGGTGGTGGAGGCTGGGCTCACACCCCAGGTTGGCCCAATCTTGACATCACAGCTCCTACCCACACCTGGAAACACCTACATGCTAAACTGCTTCAAACTCACCCTCTTTTCTTCCTGCACACGGCAGGCCTGGAAGCCTCCAGTGAGTCCTTGAGAGGCTTCCCTCTGAATATCCTGGAAAACTCATCTTCCGGAAAATCTTGGGCAAAGAGGAGCAGGCTCAGGAAACATAGGTGTCTGGGGGAAGGGAGCTTAACTGGGTGGATGGAGTTCCCTGAGATGTTGCAATAAAAAGCAAAAGGAGGGAACTTATCTGGTGGTCCACTGATTAAAAATCTGCCTGCCAACGCAAGAGTCACAGATTCAATCCCTGATCTGGGAAGATCCTATGTGCCATGGGGCAACTAAGCCTGTGCCCTACAACTACTGAGCTTGCACTCTAAAGCCTGTGAGCTCCAACCTCTGAGGGCTCTGTGCCCTAGAGCCCATACTCCGAAACAAGAGAAGCCACCACAATGAGAAGACCACACACTGCAACTAGAGATTAGCCCCCAGCTTGCCGCAACTAGAGATTAGCCCCCAGCTTGCCGCAACTAGAGAAGGTACACAGGCCACAGCAAAGGCCCCGTGCAGCCGAAACACAAACCAGCTAGGGCACTGGACCCAGTGGCTCCTCTACGTGGACCACGTACTGGGGACAATTTCATCTCCCCAGTAAAAGCAGATGGTATCATATAGCAGGTCGTTGTCATTCTAGAATAAATCCAAAGATTTCACTGTGGTCTGTGGGGCCCCACCTCCTCCTGCCCAGCTCTCTTTCACGCCCACGTGCTCAGCCACACTGTTCTCCTTACTGTCTGCCAGACATGCTCCTCTCCAGTCCTGCCTCAGGGCCTTCGCACCTGCTGTTCTCCAGACGGGAGATGTTGTTCCCTGCTTTCTTCCCAGAGCCACTGGTAGCAGCCAAGCCAAGCTACACTGGGGGAATCTTTGAGGCCTCAAAGCCAAACGCCACCGGATCTTCAGGGGAAAGGCAGGAGGCACCAGACAAGGCGTGGGGGCCCCACTGACTCTCACCAGACACCAGGTGAAAGAAGCTGGCCCTGGAATCTCAGGTCCCAACACCTCTGCTTCTCGAGCTGAACCAGGGGAAAGCACCTCAAAGGCATCCTCTCCCTGTCCTTGTAGAAGAGGAAACTGAGGCCCAGAGGTGTTTCCCAGAGTCATTCATTGGTGCTAAGACTCCCACTCTGAAGGTAGGGGTTTTCCCTTCACTGTGCACCTTCAGAAGGCCAGGTTCACTCTGGTTCACGAGAGAGGCAGAGGGAGGAGGCAAACCTCAACGCCCCATCCTCCACCCATTTTAATTCTTCTTCTAGAAGAGAGAGAGAGGGCGAGGGCAGGGTCACATTTATGGCCACACGCGGCTCTGCGAATAAAGAGACATGCCTTCCAGACCTGCCTCAGGGCCTTTGCACCTGCCGTTCATGCAGCTAGAAATGCTAGCCAGCTGCTCCTTGCCCTTCCAGGCCCTGTCCGTCCAGCTAACCTTACACACTCTCTGGGATGGAGGAGTCAATGCCATCCTCCTACTGGGCCACACTCGGTGACTTCTTTCAAATGACTAGGCTCCTCCAGGCCTGACTGCACGTTGGCCAATGTTACCCAAATAGGTGGAACGGGGGCAGGCAGGGCAGATGAACTCTTTGGTGTCCCAGGGAGGTGAGCAGTGCACGGGGAGGCTCAGAGAAGAGAGGAGCCTGCCTGAGGCTGCACAGCAGGGAAAGCCAGTTTCTCGAGTGCTATCTCCCTACCTCCTCACCCAGAGTCCCCAAGGCTGACCCAGCGGCCGTCCAGTCCCACACGGCTCTGCACCCCTGCCCCACTGGTCTCCTCCACGGATCCCTGAGCCTATGCTGGGCTTCTCGGAGGACATAGCTGATTTCAGCCTTGTGGGACCGCCACTGATCCTGCCTCCAATGCTAGGGCTCATGGATTGACCCACCTGGAAGGCAGAGGGGTGGAGGGAGGTCCCACCTAGGGAGCTTTCAAGAGGGAGAAGGTGGATCTGGCTGGAACCCACAGGAGGAGGCAGGGGTGAGTCCGGGATGCAGGACTGAAGGGCGGTGGGAGCCACGGAAGAACGCAGGCCAGGGTGACCACCAGCCCATGTCCCTCAAGCCCATTAACATGGTTCCTGTGCCATGACCCCTTTTCTCTCTGAGGCCACGCACCCTCGCCTACTCTTCTCTTGGTTCCCTTAGTATCTTTCACCCCAAACCCTGGAGGCTGGTTCTGACTGGGGGGGCTCCCTGGGTGGGACCTTGGCTGAGACCAACCATGAGAAGTAGGCTCACTGTTCTAGGGAGAATGGAGACAGGGACTCTGACAAGACCCTGCTTCAGGACTGAGTACCATATCCACCCTCTGTCTCCTCCATTTTCTCATCTTCCTCCCGTCCATCTCTCGTTTTCTTTCTTTTTTCACTGTCATAAAATGCAAGACTCTAGAAAGTCCCTTGGACAGCAAGGAGATCAAACCAGTCAATCCTAAAGGAAATCAACCCTAAATATTCCTTGGAAGGACTGACGCTGAAGCTGAAGTACCACCTGATGTGAAGAGCCGACTCATTGGAAAAGACCGTGATGCTGGGAAAGATTGAGGGCAGGAGAAGCGGACGACAGAGGATGAGAGGGTTGGATGGCATCACCGACTCGATGGACGTGAGTTTGAGCAAACTCTAGGAGATGGTGAGGGACAGGCGTCCATGGGGTCACAAAGAGTCGAACACAACCAAGCAACTGAACAACAACAAAAAACACACGTAACAAAACTAACCCTTTTTTAAAGATTTTTTTTTTTTAATGTGGACCATGTTTAAAGTCTTTACTGAATTTGTTACAATTCTCTGTGTGTGTGTGTGTATGCGCGCCCACTCTCAAACCCGGGCCTCCTGCATTGCAGGCCGATTCTTCACCATCTCAGCCCCCGTGGAAGCCCTGTTACAATATTGGTCCCATTTTATGTTTTGGTTTTACGGCTGCATGGCAGGTAGGATCTTAGCTCTCCGTCCAGGGATCAAACCTGCCCCCCGTGCATCTAAGGGCAAAGTCTTAACCACTGGATGGACCCCCAGGGAAGTCCCCAAATCAACCATTTTAACCAGTATTAAGTGCACATGTGGGTCTGCGGCATTAAGTACACTCACACTGTGGTTCAGCCATTATCACCATCCAACTCCAGAAATTTTTCATCTTCCCCACGTGAATCTCTGGCCCCATTCAACACAAACTCCCCAGCTGCAAGCCCAGGCCCTGGGACCCGTCACTCTACCTTCTGTCTCTACGAATCTGACTACTTTAGGGACCTCGTGGGAGTGGGGTCACACCCCATATGTCCTTTTGCGGCTGCATCCTGTCCTCGAGGTTTATCCTTGCTGCCACATATTTCAGGATTTCCTTCCTGTTTACGGCTGAGTGATATTCCTTCGTGTGGATAGCCCACATTTGTTTATCTTTTCATCCGCTGCTGGACGCTTGGGCTGCTCTCTCGTTTTGACTGCTGTGGGTAAAGCTGCCATGAACACGGGCGTGCACACATGTCTTTGAGGCTCTGCTTTCAGCTCTTCGGCCATCGACCCAGAAGTAGAATCCTGGATCTCTTGTTTTCTTTTCAAAGCTTTATTCACCGCCTCTCGGAAACTCAGATGTGTTTTCCTTTTCTGAGAAGCTTGCCCAGGCCCAGCTGCAAATCGCTCAGGACTCCCATCTCACATCAACACCAGCTCACCACCGTCAGCTCCAACCAGCCACACTCTGCGCCTCGGTTTCCTCCTCTGTAAAATGGGGGCAACAGCAGAGGGGAGGGGAGCGCTGCCAGTGGCCTGGCTTTGGGGTGGTCCGGAAATTGGGTTTTCGCAGCAGCACAGGCTGTGCAGAGACGCTGAGGCTCCCAGGGAGCTGGACTGGCCTGCGGTAGAGGTGCCACTCACACACGGCCCGCCCGCCTGCCCGCTCAGCCTACAAGATGCTCTAACAGGCGCAGAAGGCCCAGGACAGCCTTCTCGAGAAGGTACACAGACGCCTGGAGGCCAGACTGTGAGACCCGCCACCAGGCCAGGGCCTGAGCTGGGCCAACATCATCTGCCTTCACTCCAGAGCGGCAGAGGCCACTCAGTGGGATCGGCCGGCCAGACCTCCTGTGTCCCTTGGCTGCCCTGAGTCACAAGAGCTAGATACACAGGCCGAGTGCCTGCCAATGGCCCTTGCTTCCCAGGACCTGCTCTGTTTTAACCTAGATCAACGTGAACAGAACATGTTATTGACAAGCCTTTCTATTCTTCTCTCCCCTCCACCGTTTTTTTTTTTTTCTTCAGTAGAGGGAGTCTGGAAACCAATCGGGCTTTCCTGATGGCTCGTGGTAAAGAATCTGCCTGCAATGCAGGAGACGTGGGTTTGATCCCTGGGTCAGGGAGATCCTCTGGAAGAGGAAATGGCAACCCACTCCAGTATTCTTGCCTTGGAAATGTTATGAACAAAGGAGTCTGGCAGGCTATAGTCCATGGGGTCGCAGAGTCAGACATGACTGAACACGCAGGCATGGAAACCAACAAGACTGAACAGACGTGTCTAGAATACTCCACCCAAAGGCGGCAGAATACACATGAACATTCCCCAGGATGGGCCACCAACCAACCTCAACAAATTGAAGAGGCTTGAGATAATACCAAGTATGTTCTCCGACCACAGTGGAATGAAATTAGAAACCCCAAACACGAGAAAGTTGGCAACCTTGGAGATACGTGGAATTGAAGTAACGATAGTACAGAGAGACCTGCTTCAAGACAGAGCCAGCAAATCACAGAGGTGGGAGATTCGTTGCAGGCACCTGAGCTCCAAGGCTGGGGGGAGGCAGGACGCGTATCCGGCTTTGCTTGGGGCACTGTGTGGACCCGGGGCTCATCTGCAGATCTGGTGGGGGTGGGATCTTTGAAGTCTCTGGTGTCCCCAGGGGATTTCTTGTGGTTCCAAAAGGGGTGTGGCTTATAGAATGGGAGCCCATCCCGCTGCACATGAGTGACCCCCAAACCCCCAAGGGCAGCTCCTCATGGCTCCAGTGGGATTCACATGGGGGTTGCTTCTGAGAGTATCCCCCCGCCGTCCAGACACGCCTCTCTCTTGCTTGTTGAGAACATGCTGAAAACACTTTGCATTCCAGTCTTTAACGGTCAGCAGCCTCTCTCCTCTGAACCTCTGCTTCTTCCTTGTCACCCTTCACCTTTCATGTTAATCTCTGTCTCCCCACCACTCCGACTCACCCTGGCTCCTCCCCAACCCCACATCATTGCAGAGACTGTTCCTGATGCCCAAAAGCCCTTTCCATGCATCCATGGAAACCTTAGTCCATCCTTCAAGGCCTACCTCAAGCATCACCTCCTCCAGGAAGTCTGCCCCGATTCCCCCAGCAAACTCTCTTCTCCCACCATGCAGGCCTGACCTCACTGGGGTGGAGACACCTGCATGGATACCTGGCACCCTCATCCAGTGAGGTCTGAGCAGCCAGGAGTGAGGCCAGGAGTGAGGGGTGCTACCTACATGGCAGGGGAGGGGGGCAGTTGAGAAGTCAGTACCCATGAGTGGGCCTAGCACTTGTGTTCCCAGGTCCTCATATGCAACCAAACCCCAAATTCAGGCCCTCCTGGGATGATAGGATTTCTGATCAACTCCAGGAGTTTGTGCTAATGCTAATGCGGGGTTGTGTGCAGCAGGCAGTGTAGACAGGACTTGGGAGTCTGGTGGCCCAGGTCACCCCAGCTCTGACACTGGTCTTCTGGCTGTGGCCCCAGGCAACTGCTCAGTCTCTGAGAGTGACAGCTTCCATCTGGGCTGGTCAGAAAAGTAAATCAAAGTCAGGTTCCTTCCCCCACACTATGGGAGCTCAGCCTCCCCTCTTTCCTCCCCCTCCATTCCTCCAGGAGAAGCTGAATCTCATCTGGGGGTGCTCAGGCAGGGCTCAGAAGTTGACATCTGTGCCACCCTCTGGGGACCGGCTCAGCCATACTTTGAGACGTGCGGCTATAAACTGTCACAGTCATTCAGGAAATAGTTCTGCACCCGCCGAGTGCCAGATGCTGTTCGCTGTTCATGAGGTTGCCGTCTGGCCTTCTCCAGTACATCTGGATTGCTCTCCACCTCCAACACCCCTGATTTCAACCTTGACCCCGAGTTGGCCTTTTGGGGACTGTCCCAAGACCGAAAGACACACTCCTTGGCTAACCCCCCACTGTCTGTGGCCTCGGGGGTTCTATGATATTTCAAAGCAAGGAGAGAAACCAGGATCAGGAGTCCAGCCAGCCCCATTTTTCACTTGGCTTTAAAATGTGCCCAGAGGCGCCAATCCCAGCTCTCGGGAGCAGAATTCTCCACATTCCCAGTGTGTTTCCGTTGAACCCCAAACCTCAAATACATCCTGATGTCTCATTTCCTCAGTGCAACGCGGGGTGACTTAGGCCAGCTCACTGGGGGCTTGTCAGTTCGTTTTGAGTCACACTGAAGCTTGTCAAAGGAAGGGTTTCTCATCTCAGAAGTTGGCGCCTGTTCCATCAAGCACGGCTGGTTCCCACCAACCCTCTGCCTGCATCTGCGCTGTTCATCGCAGGAGCCTGTGGCCGGCTTGGCCCCGCCTGCCGAAATCCAAGCCCCTGCTGACTCAGAGGGGCAGCCCCAGCAACCAGGCAGGGGCTTGGGTCATCGGCCAGGTGTGAGCTGAGCTCCTGGCTTCACTATTGTCAATCTGTGACTCCCAGGACCCCCTTTCCTCCACTGTCAAAAGAAGGACCTTAGCATGTGTCTTGGTGGCTGCTGTTCAATGGCTGGGGTCTGTGCTACGCCTGGCACACAGTAGGTGCTCAATGAGGAACTCGTTATTAAGTGCAAAGTGAAACTGTTAGTCACTCAGTCATGTCCAACTCTTTGCGATCCCATGGACTGAAGCCCACCAGGCTCCTCTGTCCATGGAATACTCCAGGCAAGAATACTGGAGTGGATAGCCATTCCCCTCCAGGGATCTTCCTGACCCAGGGATCGAACCTGAATCTCCTACTTCGCAAGCAGATTGTTTGCCATCTATGCCACCAGGGAAGCCCTCATTATTAAGAGAGAGACAGGGAAATCTCTGGCTGGCCAGTGGTTAGGATTCTGCATTTTCACTGCTGAGGGCCCCAGTTCAATCCCTGGTCAGAGAACTAAGATCCTGCAAGACGCACGGTGCAACCGAAACAAAAAAGAGAGAGAGACATACACACACAGTGGAACTTCAGAGAAACAAGCCGTCTCTTGCTGCTGAATCCTGCTGGCCCCTGGGAGCTGGAACTGGAAGTAAGGGGACTGCCGTGTCTCGGGACAGACCTGATAGCATCGACGACTGTTGGCCTCTGAGCTGACTTCTGCACGAGAAAGTCAGGAGGCCAGTGGAAATGCCCAAGGAGAGTGTCAGTTTGGGTGACCTCGCACTCCAGTGTAAGCATGGATCTCAAGGATGTCTTTCTGAGTGGGAGGGGCTCCTGAAAGATTTTTGCCTGGAAGAAAAGTTTTGGCAATGATTTCCATTACTGGTGTTGCTGTTGGTGGCTTGTCTGTTTAAGAAACAACTGGGATGTTCATGAGCTTCCCTGATGGCTCAGACGGTAAAGAACCCGCTTGCAATCCAGGACACCCAGGTTCGATCCCTGGGTTGGGAAGATCCCCTGGAGGAAGGTATGGCAACCTAGTCCACCACTGCACCAGCATTCACAATAGCCAAAAAGTAGGAGGAAGCCAAGTGGCCATCAAATAATGAATAAATGGGGAACTTCCCTGGTGGCCCCTGGGCTTCCCTGATGGCCCAGCAGCAAAGAATCTGCCTTCAGTGTAGGAGACGCAGCCAATCTCTGGCTCAGGAAGATCCCCTGAGCCAGGAAGGAAGGATGCTTGAGAAGGAAACGGCAACCCACTCCAGTATTCTTGCCTGGGAAACCCCATGGACGGGTGGGTTACAGTCTATGGGATCCCAAGAATCAGAGATGACTTACTGACTAAACCAGCGGTGGTCCAGTGGTTAAGACTTTGTATTTTCAATGCAAGGGGCATGGGTTTAACCCCTGATTGGGCAACTAAGATCCCTCATGCCACACAGCACAGCCAAGAAGTTTTTTTAAAAAAAGAAGAAAACAAAATGTGGCCCATCTACAAAATGGAATATTACTCAGCTATGAAAAGGAAGAACGGACACGTGCTCCAACAGGATGAAACTCAAAGACATCAGGCTGAGAGAGGAAAGCCAGAAAAGAAAGGCCACCTAATACATGATCCCATGTATCTGAAATGTCCAGAACGGGCGAATCCGTGGACTCAGAAAGAAGATCAGTGGTTGTCAGGGGCTGGGGAGGGGAAGTGGGGAGGTCTGCTAATGGAGACAGGATTTTTTGTGGGGGGTGACAGAAATGTTCTGGAACGAGAAGTGGTGGCCGCACAGAATGATGAACGTACTAAATGCCACTGAACTATACATCTTAAATGAGTAATTTCACTTTATGTGGATCTCACCGCGATAAAAACAAAACAATTTTTAAAAAGAAACAACTGGGAATAGAGACTTCCGTTGTAAAATGTTGCTGTTTTGAATGAAATTCTTTTCATGCATGGAAATGTAAAATAAAGTTTCATCAAGGTACGCACGGATAACAAAATATGGTACATACACACAGGGGCAAACAGTGTGTACAATGTACACTCATCTGTACGACGGAATATTATTCAGCCTTAAAAAGAAGGACATTCTGACACACACCACGACGTGGATGGATCTTGAGGACATTCTGTCAAGTAGGGTAAGCCAATCACAGAAGGACAAGTACTGCTCGATTGCATTTCTAAGAGGTCCTCAGAGGAGTCACCACCAGGAAGCAGAAGAGTGGGTGCCAGGGGCTGTGGGAGGGGCGTGGAAGTTAGTGCTCAGCGGGGACAGAGTTTCAGATGCAGAAGATGAAAAAAACGGTGGCGACGGTTGAACAACAATGTGAAGGTATTTAATGCCACTAAACTCTACACTTGAAACTGGCTAAGATGGTGAATTTTAAGTTATGTGTATCTTACCGCAATTTAATACATAAGCAAATAGGTAGGGAAATCAGAGTAATAACACAGAACTGACTTGTAGCCTCTTGGTCCCACAAACAGTAATTTTCCATCTTCTTTGCTAACAGTATTACATTAGCAACAGACACACAGAAAGGGTGAAAATTCAAACCCTCCTTTTTATTTTCATTAGGTAATTCTATATAGAATTCTAATTCAGTGTAGAATTGGCTAATGGCTACAGTCCATGGGATTGTAAAGAGTCGGACATGACTGAAGCAACTTAGCATGCTCGCACACCAGGGTTCCTAGGAGAAAGTCACAGATGACAAACAGTAGGAAAGGGTGTCCAGGACTCAGGGCTTGAACAGACTAATCCCAGCCTCTTGGGTGGCAGGAGGAGGGTGATTTGGTGAGAACAGGCTCTGCCGTCATCTAACCAACTCCAAGTGGGAGGAATTTTCTAGATCCAGGGTCACAGCCGCCACAGGCCCTCGGTGAAGGCAGGACCCAGACGAGAGTAGCTCCCTGAGTCTCACTGGCTGACTTCAGCCCTTCAGATGCCTTGCAAAATCTCCCATCTGTCCAGGGTCTCTGAAGCCCCCAAGAAAGTACACACGCCCAGGGGACCCCTCAGTCTGTTTTGCAGGGAGGTGACTCAGCCCATGACTGATGGAAAACACCTGCTTGTTTGCTCAGCCACGCTTCCGAAGAATTTTAGTTCGGGGAATACACATGGCAGTGACCTAGGGTTTGGGGTACAGTGTCAGCAAGACAATGTGTGCAAAAACAGGGTTCAAAGGGGCTGGTGTGGATATGAGAGAGGCAGTCAGGGACAGAGAAAAAGAACTGCTCGAAAACAAAAGGAGACTCACCGACTCAGAGAACTGAAGGTTGCTGGCGGGGAGGACTAGGGAAGGGATAGTTAGGGAGTTCGGAATTGACAGGCACACACTGCTGTATTTAAAATGGATAACCCACAAGGTCCTATAGCACAGGGAACTCTGCTCAATGTTATATGACAGCTTGGATAGGAAGGGAGGTTCAGGGAGTACATGTGTGGCTGAGTCCCTTCACTGTTCACCTGAAACTACCACAACGTAATCAGCTACACCTCGATACAAAATAAAAGTCTAAAAAGAAATTGCTGGAAATGTGGCAAATGCCCCTGAAGACACACCACCCCCCAAATGCCACATGCAGGGGCCTCTCCCAAGCCAAGACACAGGCGTGGGGAACAGAGATGCTGCTGTCCTGGGCAACACAGTCTGTGTCCCCGCTTCCACCCTCCCAGCTGCAAATCAGGTTCCTGTCACTTCCTCCATCAAAGGAACCACCTTCCTTGACTCAGCCAACGCTTGAGAGAGAGAGAGGGCATCTGGGAAAAGCTTACAACTCAAGAAAGCGGGATGAGGAATGGAAAATGGGAGAACTCTCTCCCCCTGTTGCTGTTCAGCCACTGAATCATGTCTGACTCTTTGTGACCCCGTGGACTGCAACACACCAGGCCTCCCTGTCCCTCACTATTCCCTGGAGTTTGCTCAAACTCATGCGAGTCAGGGATGCCTTCCAACCGTCTTGTCCTCTGTTGCCCCCTTCTCCTTCTGCCTTCAATCCTGGCAGATCTCCTTCTTTCCTGAGAGGGCCAGGCAGGGGAGGTGAAGTAAGCCTTGCAGGTCAGAGAACTGTGACACAGGAGAGAGGACGATGGCTCTGTGGCCTCAAACAAGTGTCCTGAGAGAACTCGTCCTCGGGAAGGCTGAGCATCCCTGGAATTCTTCCTGGGCTGCAAGTGATCTGCTCTGTGGGAATGTCTCAGTCAAGGGCTCATGCATTCCAACTACCCAGGTTTAAGTGCAGGAGCTTTCTATACAAGAATGCCAAGCCATTTCCAGTAAAGTCTCATCATCGGCTATAAAAATAACCACGGTTGAAGTGGTGACAAGCTCACGATACCGTCCTATGATGCCACAGATGGGCCACGGCATCTGGTCCCCCTGAGCAGAAAGCCTCTGGATTAATGGCACCATCTTGGTTTCGGATAAGACTGCCGTTTTCCTGAATGGTGGCTGACAATGGAGTTGGTATGTACAGGGTGTTCAGTACACTTGAGCCCCCCTCTCTCCCAAGACCACAGAATCATACAGAAAGTTAATGGCAGGGCTGGTCTTCCTGTCTTCTTCAACCCTATATGAGTTCTTTTAGAACAAGACTCCTGTAATAAGGAATAATATAGTAGCTTATTTTTAATATGGACAGAGCTACCTCTCAGCCTGTTCCTGGGTAGTAGAACGAGGATATATACACCTACTCTCAAAATGCAAAGCAATCACATCGAAGTAGCCACAGCTTTAATAATAACCATGTGGATCAGTAATAACAAAACCCGCTACTACTGGCTGGGGGGAGGGGGGAATTGGGAGCTGTTGTTGTTCCATGGGTACGTACAGAGTTTCAGTTTTGCAAGATGAAAAGGTTCTAGAGAGCTATTGCACAGCAAAGTCGGTGTACTTCACACTACTGAACCGTACACTTGAAAGGGGTTGAGATGGTAAATTGCATGTTACATGTGTTTTTTTTTCAAACCACAATTCGTAATAAAAAATAAAACACACAACAACTACTACTGTTCTGACTACCTTGAGCATCTAGAAGGTTCTAGATTCTCACTACAGCCTGTGGATTCTGCTGTGGATTCTCACAACAGCCCCGAGAGGTAGGTGTTACTATCGCCATTTTACAGATGAGGAAAAATGGCTGCAGAGGTCAAACTGGCTTCCCAGGCTCATCCTGCTACTGAGTGGGGAGCTGGATTTACACCAAGTCAGTGTGACTCTAAGGCTGTGTCCTCTCCAACACACTCGTGGCCTCTGCACAGCTTCATGTCTTCTGTGGTTTCCCTCAGAGACGAGAAACTGTGGGACTCTTATCCCAGGATCTAGAACCGGAAAGGAATCAGAGTTCTGGTCTACCACGTCGCTCTCTTAGACCCAGGATCTCTACTTCCTTTAAAAAGCATGTTTACTGTGGAACAATGGCTACATCTTGTCTTGGGTGTTTTTTTGGCTCTTGGATTGGAAACTCTGTCCTTTGTCTTTAGTACAAAGAAACAGTATTCATAGCAGACCACTATCTCAAAAGTCCTTATGCTTCTGGTCTTTGGGAAGGCCTCCCTCTCCCCTTGGTGAAGTTAGTAAAGGAGAAAAACCTTTGGCAACTCAGTATTGTTCACTTAGTAAACTAGTGTTTCTTATACTAGTTTTTTAAAGCTTATAAGATATACACACTTATATTATTAATATATTTATATTAGTAATATATACAATATATTAATATATTATATATTGATATATTATTGGTAGTGATCTAATTATATTACTGATTTCCACTATTTATACACTATATTACAGTATATGATATTACACTATACCATATGAAACTCGTGTTCCATTTGAAATTTTTATTTATTTGGCTGTGACAGGTCTTAGTTGCGGCACACAGGCTCCAGAGAACTGGGCTCAGTAGTCATGGTGCTTAGTTGCCCTGCAGCATATGGGATCTTAATTCCCCAACCAGGGATAGAACTTGCATTCCCTGCATTGCAAGTTGGATTCTTTAAAAAGAAACGCATTTGAGTCAGTTCTAATGAGATGAATGAACCTAGAGCCTACTACGCAGAATAAAGTCAGTCAGAAAGAGAAAAACAAATATATCAACACATATATATGGAATCTAGGAAGACGGTACTGATGAACCTATCTGTAGCGCAGCAACAGAAACAGAGATACAGGACAGACTTGTGGATACAGCAGGGAAAGCAGAGACGGGGACAAGCTGCAAGGGGAACGCTGAAACCTACACATCACTGTATGTAAAAGAGACAGCCAGTGGGAATTTGCCGTATGACGCAGGGAGCTCAAACCTAGGGAGGTCTAGGTGGTGCTATGTGACCACCTAGAGGGGTGGGATGGGGTGGGAGATGGGAGGGAGGTTCAAGAGGGAGGGAACATCTATATACCTATGGCTGAATCATGTTGAGTTGATGTATGGCAGAAACTAACACAATTTCGTAAACCAACTATCCTCCAATTAAAATAAATAATAAGAAAAAAAAATGGATTCTTAACCCCTGGACCACAAGGGAAGTTCCTAGTGTTATTTAAATTAATATTTCTCCCTTAGCTATCAAATCATTATCAAGAGTGGGAAAAATATTTTAAATTTTTTTTTACATTCCCACCAGCACTGTATGGAATTCCTGGTTGTTTTACATTCTCATCAATGTTTAATGATGTCAGCCTTTTTTATTTGACCACCTATATAGCATGTGGCTTTAGTTTGTATTTCCTAAATCACTATTATTGGTGAGCACTTAAGCTTGTTTGCCGTTGGCACATCTTCCTTTGTGAAAGGTCTCTTTTAAAGTCTTTGATCCGTTTTTATATAAGCTGTTTGTAGGAGTGGTTTATATATTCTGAATACAAATTGTTTTTGTCAGATATGGGCATGACAAATGTTTTATTTCAGTCAGTTCTCTATTTTTAATAACACCTTTGGTGGGATATTTTTTTAAAACTTCATGCATGGAAAATATTTATTTTCATTCAGAAAAAATTTTTGAAATATATTTGACATTTAACACTGGGTCAACTTAAGGTATATAGCATGTTGACCTTATACATTTCTATATATTTTTCATTAAACTTTTTGTTTTGTGTTGGAGTACAGTCAATTAACAATGTTGTGATAGTTTCAGGCGGACAGCAAGTGACACATTTCTCTATTGTAATAAGATTGCCGTGGTAGCAATTAGTACCTCTATCAGATTATATCACGATCATTTATTTTGAGTGGTGGGAATAATCAAGTTCCAGTCTCTTAGCAAGTTTGATGATTATAATACAATATGGTTGTCTACAGATGGACAAAATATTTTCAGCAAAGATGAGGCTGGCAGAATGCCATCTACTCCGTTTTCTCCTTATACATTACCTGAGATCCTAAAATATGTGCCTTCTTAGAGATCTGAACAATAATCTTAAGGATCCTGTAGCTAGAAAGTCTTCAAAAGTTGCACAGTCCAAACTCCTCGGCCAGATGAGGAAACTGAGGTCAGGGGCCAAGGTCACAGAGACCACTCAGCATGGCCATCAGAAGCAAATCACAGTGAGATATTTAAAGACCCGCTAAAGACAAACACAACTGCAACCGAGCAAGCCCTCATGACGTAATTTCTTTGGAATATGCTCATGATAAGATCACATTTCCACCCCCCTCTATGTTTTTCTGACAACAGCTCGTGATACAATTTGTACAGCTCCTGGTAACTTTTACTGGGGAAAATTTTTTGGGGAAAAAAAAAGGACCATGTTTCAAAGGCACCAGATCTGATAAGGAGGCAGAAATATTTACTCCATTATTTCAAGAGGCAGGTTCTTTGTTGCTCAGATACTTCCTGTTTTAAAAATAGCTTTCTACCACTGTTCCAGGACTAGAATGTCCTTTTAAATGAACTTGGCTTTGAAGATGTGATTTCATGTCATTGGAGCAAGTGTGTAGTCAATCATCCTCTGGCAAAATGCTGCTCAGACCAGGTAGCCCAGACCCTTGGGTTCTGGTCCAACCGTAGCCAGAGTTGGGTCACTGGACCGTGAAGGGGTTGGAGCCTGCGGGGGGAGGGCGCATCAGCCCCTAAGCACTCCCAAGCACCAGAGTGGCAAATTGATGATGCTTCAGAATCACAAGCTGCTGCCCATCTAACAGATGCGACTGCAAAAAGGAAGGTGTTAGTCTTGATTTTCTTAGGTTACGAGAGAAGGTCCCACAGGTCTTAGCCGAGTGCACTTGACCATGGAAGGGTGAAGTGATCTCATCACTGAACTGCTTTAAAGCATGTTTGCAGAGAGAGGGAGAGAAAGAAAGGGGTGGGTGAAGAGAAAGTGGCAAAATCCAGAGAGTGAGGCTAGGTGACAGGGGGTTATTGTACTCTTCTCGCTACTATGCTTGGAGATTTTTCACAACAAAATTTTTCAAACTGGATACTCTTTGTTTTTCAGGAAAGGGTGTGAGTGTTCTCTGCCAAGGAAGAGGCTGAGCGAGAACCCATGGGAGTGTGAATGGATTGGTGGATTTCAAGCTGGCTACTTTCACAGCAGCTTCCCAGATGGCGCAGTGGTGAAGAATCTGCCTGCCGATGCAGGAGATGCAGGTTCAGTCCCTGGGTGGGGAAGATCCCCTGGAGGAGGGCATCGCAACACGCCCTAGTATTCTTGCTTGGAAAATTCCATGGACCGAGGAGCCTGGCAGGCTACAGTCCATGGGGTCACAAAGAGTTGGACACACCTAAGCATGCACACACATGCACATTTAGACATCAGGGGGGTATGCGTGTGTGTACCTGGGGAAGGAGACAGGATTTAAAACTGGTTAAGGAGGGGGATCCTTTAACACCCCACTTACACCAAAGGACAGATAATCCAGACAGAAAAATAAGGAAACACTGGCCTGAAATGACACATTTCAGTTCAGTTCAGTTGCTTAGTCATGCCTGACTCTTTGCGACCCCATGGACTGCAGCACGCCAGGCCTCCCTGTCCATCATCAACTCACAGAGTTTACTCAAACTCACGTCCATCAAGTCGGTGATGCCATCCAGCCATCTCATCCTCTGTCTTCCCCTTCTCCCACCTTCAATCTTTCCCAGCATCAAGGTCTTTTCAAATGAGTCAGCTCTTCCCATCAGGTGGCCAAAGTACTGGAGTTTCAGCTTCAACATCAGTCCTTCCAATGAACACCCAGGACTGATCTCCTTTAGGATGGACTGGTTGGATCTCCTTGCAGTTCAAGGGACTCTTGAGTCTTCTCCAACACCACAGTTCAAAAGCATCAATTCTTTGGCACTCAGCTTTCTTTATAGTCCAACTCTCACATCCATACATGACTCCTGGAAAAACCATAGCTTTGACTAGATGGACCATTGTTGGCAAAGTGATGCCTCTGCTTTTCAATATGCTGTCTAGGTTGGTCATAGCTTTTCTTCCCAGGAGCAAGTGTCTTTTAATTTCATGGCTGTAGTCACCATCTGTGGTGATTTTAGAGCCCCCAGAAGTAAAGGCTCTCACTATTTCCATCATTTCCCCATGTATTTGCCATGAAGTGATGGGACCAGATGCCATGATCTCTTTTCTGAATGTTGGGTTTTAAGCCAACTTTTTCACTCTCCTCTTTCACTTTCATCAAGAGACTCTTTAGCTCTTCTTCACTTTCTGCCATAAGGGTGGTGTCATCTGAGGTTATTGATACTTCTCCCAGCAATCTTGATTCCAGCTTGAGCTTCATCCAGCCCAGTATTTCTCATGAGGTAGTCTGCATATAAGTTAAATAAGCAGGGTGACAATATACAGCCTTGATATACTCCTTTCCTGATTTGGAACCAGTCTATTATTCCATGTCCAGTTCTAACTGTTGCTTCCTGACTTGCATACAGATTTCTCAGGAGTAAGGTCAGGTGGCCTGGTATTCTCATCTCTTTATGATTTTTCCACAGTTTATTGTGATCCACACAGTCAAGGCTTTGGTATAGTCAATAAAGCAGAAGTAGATATTTTTCTGGTATTCTCTTGCTTTTTCAATGATCCAACGGATGCTGGCAATTTGCTCTCTGGTTCCTCTGCCTTTTCTAAATCCAGCTTGAACATCTGGAAGTTCATGGTTCACATATTGTTGAAGCCTGACTTGGAGAATTTTGAGCATTACTTTGCTAGTGTGTGAAATGAGTGCCATTGTGCAGTACTTTGAACATTCTTTGGCATTGCCTTTCTTTGGGATTGGAATGAAAACTGACCTTTTCCAGTCCTGTGGCCACTGCTGAGGCAAAAATAAGGAAACACCAGCCTGAAATGACACATTAGACCTGAGAGATTTACAGGAAGTCCCCTACATATGAACAAGTCATTCTGAGAGCATGTTTGTAAGTTTAATTTGTTCAAAGTTAGCCTAGGTACCCAACTAACACAATCAGCTGTATCATACTGTACTGTAGTAGGTTTAAGATATTTTTCACACAAATAGTATGTAAAAAACAAACAAAAAAATAAACACGTTTAAGCTTACAGTACAGTACCACAGCTGACATACAGGGGCTGGCATCGAGTGAACAGGCAGGAAGAGTCACTGGCTGGAGGAGGGAGAGGAGGTGAGATGATGGAGCTGAAGGATCTTCAGTAATAGGAGTCGGAGGGCAAGCTGCAGTTTCCCTCATGCCTGCGATTTCAGTCACTCACGTTGATGGCACAGATTCTGGCCTTGAAGTAAAGGTACTGGGCTTCCCTGGTGGCTCAGGCAGTAAAGAACCTGCCTGCAATGCGGGGAGACACAGGAGACAGTTTGATCCCTGGGTTAGGAAGATCCCTTGGAGAAGGGAATGGCAACCCACTCCAGTATTCTTGCCTGGGGAATTCTATGCCCAAAGAGGCTGCTGGGCTCCAGTCCATGGGGTCACAAAGAGTCAGAATCGACCGAGTGACTAACACTTTGACTACTGTACTGTACACAGGGCTGTAAAGTACACAGAGGGCACAACCACCTGTAGAGAAGGCAAGCACGTGACAATGAACACCAGACACGCGAGCTAACTTAATGACTGGACATGCGAACACACGTTTTGCACTGTTCTGAAAGTTCGCAACTCCAAGTTTGCTACGTAAGGGACCTTGAGTTTTGAGGAGTGGTCAGCTGTGAGCAAGGGCTTCCTCGGTGGCTCAGAGGTAAAGAATCCGCCTGCAACGCAGGAGCCACAGCAGCCGTGGGTTTGATCCCTGGGTCAGGAAGATTCCCCTGGAGAAGGGAATGCCGCCCCACTCCAGTATTCTTGCCTGGAGAGTCCAATGGACAGAGGAGCCTGGAGGGCTACATACAGTCCATGGGGTCGCAAAGAGTCGGACACGACTGAAGTGACTTAGCATGCACGTGGCTCTGAGCACCTCAGGGAGGGGTGGCCCAGTCAGTTCCCTCCCCAGGGATACAATGGGGCAAGCAGTGTGGGTTTTCAGACTTATGCTGATGGTTCCACGGCAGGAAGAGAAAGCCTTATAAGGATTGCCTCCAGCCATGTTCTGAAAACTGCTTCCTCTTCTAGAGAGGATTAGGGCCACGTCAGAGGTTAGGAAGCCCACCAACCTCACACCAGGTCCCAGGTCCCAGACCACCGCTGCCGACAAGAGAGGCAAGGACATTCCACGGACACAAAGCCATCTCTCCCCCTCCAGGACCTCAGGGAGGTCTACCAAGACTTGCACTGTCCTGGTTGATCTCACTCTCCTAAATCTATTAAACACCCATTTATGGTTTACTTTCAATCTTAGAGTACCGCTCTGATACAAGACAGTGTGACTGAACACCCGCGTCTGAAAAGCTGTCTTTCCAACACAAACCTCTCGGACTTTCCTGGCAGTTCGGTGGTAAAGAATCCATTTGCAAATGCCCGGGACAGGGGTTCAATCCCTGGTCAGGGAAGATTCCACATCCTGCGAGCAACTAAGCCTGTGCTCCACACTGCTCAGGACCACGTGCCGTGACTCCTGAAGCCTGTGCACCCCAGAGCCCCTTCTCCACAAGAGAAGCCACCGCACCAAGAAGCCCCTGCACCTCAGCAGAGTAGACCCTACTCGCTGCAACGAGAGAAAGCCCTTGCAGAAATACTCAGCACAGCCAAAAAAAAAAAAAACACCCATCCCCAGGTGGTGAAGGTCAACACCAATGGTCATGAATCTGGTTGATGACATGGGCTCAATACGATGTGACAAGAAGGGAGTTTCACCCCAGAGGTCCTTCCCAAACTCGTCACCCCAGACTAACCATGAGAAACACATGGACACGTCTCAATGGGAGACCACAGCTGACCACTCCTCACAACCGTTGAGGTCGTCAAAATCAAGGCATGTCTTGAGCAACTATCTCAGGCCAGAGGCACCTAAGGAGACACAACAACCAAATGTCATGTGAAATACTGGGGTAGAAAAGGGGCTGCTGCTGCTGCTGCTAAGTCACTTCAGTCGTGTCCGACCCTGTGCAACCCCATAGACGGCAGCCCACCAGGCTCCCCCGTCCCTGGGATTCTCCAGGCAAGAACACTGGAGCGGGTTGCCATTTCCTTCTCCAATGCATGAAAGTGAAAAGTCAAAGTGAACTTGCTCAATCGTGTCCAACTCTTAGCGACCCCATGGACTATAACCTACCAGGCTCCTCCGTCCATGGGATTTTCCAGGCAAGAGTACTGGAGTGGGGTGCCCTTGCCTTCTTCAAGAAAAGGGGCATTAGGGGACAAAACTGATGAGATATGAATCAGGTGTGTGTGCTCACTCAGCCACGTCCAACTCTTTGCCACCCCATGGACTGGGGCCCACCAGGCTCCTCTGTCCACGGGATTCTCCAGGCAAGAACACTAGGGTGGGTGGTCATGCCCTCCTCCAGGCGATCTTCCAGACCCAGGGATCGAACCCTCATCTCTCGCATCTCCTGGACTGGCAGGCTGACTCTACACTCCAGTGCCACTCAGGAAGCCCATGAATCCGATGTAGTCTATAATTGTGTCCCAGTATTGGTTTCCTCTGTTATAATAAGCATACCAGCCTGAGGCAAGATGTTAAAAAGAAAGGAAGTCGTGAGGGGCTTATGGGAACTCTTCCTCTTCTCTTTGTGATTTTTTTGCACATCTAAAACCGGTCTAAAAAATTAAGTATCTTAAAGTGCAAAAACAAGCAAAGAGATGCCTCTCTTAGAACGATTCTCTGGTCGGGCTAAAGCATCTTGGGTAGGAAGGGGGTTGTCAACAGCTGCCCAAGCTGAGGACAGAAGGGGACAAGACAAGTACTGGAACCCAGAGACCCAAAACACGCTCTGAAAAGGAACTTCTCAAGAAAGAGCTTTTATGGGAATTCCCTGGGGGTCCTGTGGTGAGGACTCCACGCTTTCACTGCTGAGGGTGTGGGTTCAACCCCTTTTGGGGGGAACTAAGATCCTGCAAGTTGTGAGGCTTGCGGAAAAAAAAAAAAGAGGGAGAGAGAGAAAAAGGGCTTCTAGGTAGCAGAGGGGCTGGGCCTGTGTGTGCCCTGCCATTTCCAGTAAAGGCTGCTTCTGACGTGGAACAGTCTGGGCCTCGTTAGTCCTGGAAAGGGTGTCTCGCCCCCTTCCTGCCTGGTTTTAAGGTCAGGGCTTCTCTACTCCATTTCTCTGTGCTCAGGCTGCTCAGAGTCACAAGTTTGGACCATCTTCACCTGAGAGATGTCGGTCTGGGCCGTCTTGTCTCCCTGGGGATGGAAGAGGCCCAGCGGAAAGCAAATGTGTGACAGCCTCAGCTACACCAGAGGTCATCCCAACAGTGATGTCCATACTTCCGGAAGGTTCTAGGGGTTTCTGGGAACTGCATCCTGGTAGAAGTCTCTCCCTGTGTGCCGATGTTGAGTATGGGTTCTGCTGAGGAGGCCCGCCCCGCCAGCCTTGCCCCTCGTGCAGACTGGATGGGGCTCCAGCGAACTGTATGGTGGGAATCTCATTTCAAACAGCAGCATGGTGACCGAGGGCTGCCTGCCCTGGTTACAGGGCAGTGAGGTCACCACCCACCGTTTCAGAAGCAATCTGCAACCGGAGGTATAGGGCGACCTCTGAAAACTTCCCAAGCTGGCTTTTTTCTGTGGCCTCTGCTCAAACACTTAAAAAAAATTTTTTTTTCCTTCAGCATGCAGGACCTTAGGTCGACTAGGGATTGAACCCATGCCCCCTGCGTGGACTGCAGGGAACTCCCTCAAACACTTAGGATTTAACTGGAGATGTCTGACCTGGTCTTCCACGCCTGCCCGAGGCCAGTCTGCATTTGCGACATCACGCGTGGCCCTTCATGCAAGCAAAACAACAGGTAAGTGGAAAAAAAAAAAGGATTCTTATGTTTTGTATTAAAATATTTTATATTAATCATTCAAACTTAATTTTTATACAATGAATGCATACATCACCGGGGTGTCTATCTGAGAGGGGAGTCAGGGAGGCGTCGGGTGGGTGTGCCCAGGTGTGAGCAGTGGGTGAGGGTAAGGAGACAGGTGCTTCCTCTGCTCGCCCCGTGCTTTGCCTGCCGATTCCAGGAAGGAGGCAGGCGTGTCACAGCAAACAGGTGGATCCTCGGCCTCTCCTCGGGCCTCCCTCTGCTGGGGTGAACCATATCTCCTCTTCCTGGGTGAGGCATCCAGCTCCGGGGGCTCTCTGACCAGCAAGCCCTTGATGTAACAGTGGCTGTGACTTGGGGACCGCCAAGAGCGAGTGTATGTGTTTACGTAGGGATTTCCAAGTCCTCTCCTGCCTCATGCCTGAACCGCGGCCGTCCTGCCTCCGGGCACTTGTGTGCGGGGCCGCGCCTAGGCGGCAGGCATGTCAGCCTTGCTGAGCGCGATGGCTAGCTCCAGATCTTCCTGCTCCTGCCGCCGCAGCCGCGCCAGCCTCTCCTGTTCCGCCTTCTCGCTCTCCCGCTTGGCCCATGCCAGCTGCTGCTCCTCATTGCCAAACTGCAAAGGAAAAACGAAGGGTGGGTTACACGGTCCCTGAAATGGTGCCTGCCTGCCAGCCAGCTGGTTGGGGCAGAGAGGATGTGGAGGTCTGCCATGGGGGGGATTGAGGGGGTGTGGGGAAACGCCAGGCCAGGATGCGTTGCAGGGAGGTGCCTGGTGTGCGGGGGTGAAAACCAGGACAAGCCAGAAGCCCCCTCTTGGTTGGGGATGCAGAGGGGACGCGCGTGCCCCAGTCCTGACCCCCAGCCTGGAAGGCGGTCACATGCACTGAGACACGCGGGGCTGAGTCTGACCTTAACCGCCACCTCCACCTCGGAGAGAAACCAGACGCCCCATCCCTGCTGGGAGCTGAAGCAGGCGGAGGCCAGGCATCAGATTAGGGACACTGAGAGACTTCTGGGGACCCACCCACCGGCCTGGAGGAGGCTTCACGGTGGGTGGAGGGGTACGACGGAGAAGCTCTGCCGGGCCTCCTGTCGGGGGACGGCACAGGCGTCTAGAAGCAGCTGGGGAGCGGAGTCAGCTGAATCCCAAGGAGATGGGACACCGAACCCGCGAGCCTGGGCCTCCATGACAGGCCGTGATGCCTGGGCGAGAGGTGCTGGGGCTGGAGACTTCATGCTCAAATAGATCTCTGAGTCTCCAACGTGGACAGGGGCCTTGAGACCAAACGAGACGACAGGGTCCAGAGATGCTGCAGCTCTGTCTCAGCCGCAGCCCCAGGGGCTCTGGGAGATGCCAAGAGCCACTCTGTGCTTGGACGTTCACAGGAGCCCTCAGCAATCACGCTGTCATTTGGTCCAGGAGCTTTTCATTCTTGGTGGTGGTGGTGGAGGGGGGTGGGGGTCCTTTTCCAAAAGGCGTAACTTTTTAAAAAATTTTTTTAAAACAAGGGAAGAAATCGTTTTGATCCCGAGTGGGTGGTTTAGTCGCTAAGTCGTGTCTGACTCTTGTGACCCCATGGACTGTAGCCCGCCAGGCTCAGAAAGTCCATGGAATTCTCCAGGCAAGAATACTGGAGTGGGCTGCCATTTCCTTCTCCCGAGATAGGTGATTTCAAACCATTCAATCGATGGACTTCCAGCTCTACGTAAAGGAAAGCAAAGCCAGTCGTCACATGTTCTTCCCCTGGTTGGACTCCCCGGCCCCTGAGGCCCCCCAGTCACTGTGCCCTGTCTCTAGGTGAGGTGCCTCCGGCACCGCTGATCCCCAGCAGAGCTGCAGCCCACTGGGGTCCCTAGCCTGCCTGGGTCGGCATCTCTCCTCTGTGTAAAGTCAGCTGAACCCCAAGGATCTGGGCCAGCGAACCCATGTGCCCCAGAAAGGAGCTATTTTCCCAAGGACACTCCTGGGACAAGCAAGTGGGGCAATCGGACTGGCGGTGTGTCCATGTTTCATGACCTGACCGCCAGTCTGGGGGTGATGGGGCCAGACAGTGGGGGCTGGGCAGGGGAGGGCTGGCTTGAGGGAGCCTGGTTTGGAGCCAGGTGTGGCCCCGAGGAGGGGGAGGAGATGGCACAGCCCAGAAGGCCTCCCTCCACCTGTCTGGGGAGTCAGGCAGGGGCAGGCGAGGGTTAACACAAAGAGGAGCCGCCCTCCCGGCACGAAGGTCGAGTCCTGGTTTCTTAGAGAAATGGCCCAGAAAAACACTCAGGGATCAAATGGGTCTCCAGCTTGGACTCCTGAAAGCCAGTCCCCGCCCCTCATATTTCCACCACTGGCCACAGATAACTGCCCTCCCCTCCCCCACCTCGCACTCTTTGGGGAATTTTCCAACACCTCTTCAGGAGAAAAACAAGGAAAGAACAACAAATGTCGATGGGAACAACTCCACGGTGCCGCTGACAGCGGTGGGAGGTGACAGGCAGCTGGGTGGACAGGGGACCTCGCCCTCGCCAGCCCGGAGGAGCAGGCGGGGGGCAGGGGCCGATGAGAAACAGGCCCGCACCTTGGTGGGGCCTGCTCAGCCCGGGAACCTCCCGCTCCAGGAGTCTTCAAGTTCAAAGCAAACGTGCTGATGGGAACATTCTAGATGCCTTCGGGGAGGACTCGGCGGAGGCGAGCTTAGGCTCCAGGGTGGAGACTCACAGCGGGCACGCGGTCGGAGGCAGGCTGAAGGCAGGGGCTTCTCTGTGGCTCCCTCTGTGTCTTGAATCAGCGGAGCAGCCCCTCCCTGGCCCTGGCAGCAGGCCCACGTCCAGGCCACGCCCAGGCCACGCTCTGGTCCTCCGACCTGGACGCGTCAGGTGCATCATGCGACGGCCCGGATCTGGAACACCAGCGTGTGCAGGGGCTGCTTGGCGAATGGCCAGCTCCAGTTTCTACTTCACTCATGACGGCGAGGGACACACCAGGGCCCGACAGACTCTGGGTGGTTTGATTTTGGTGGCCTCTCCATGGAAATCTGAGGTTCAGAGCCCTCCACACGTGAACACCCTTCCTCCAAGGGGATGGATGTGTGCGCCCCGCCTGCTGTCACCACGCGTGGGGACACTTCTCGCCGCTTCCCGTTAGCTTGCTTATCCTGCTGTTGAAAATGCATCCAACTCATCTGACGAGGCAAAGCGCAACTTATCCCATCCGATATTTGCTCTTAATGCACATTTCCGAAAGAAAGCACTGTTTGGCCCACCTAGAAATACGACTTCCTAATAAAACACATTTGCCTAAGACAGAAAAGGCTCGTTTTAAAAGAAACACCAGAGAGGTCTCCTGTGAGCCGCTACAAGCACAAGAAGCCCATTGATGGAAACTCAGGGTCAGTAAATCAGAGGGTTCCAGAGTGGCAGTGCTGGGGCGCCAAGGGGCCGGGGAGCGGGAATGGGTACACGTGTGACACTGGCTTCCCTGACAGCCACAGCGGACCCAGCTGCTTCTGCATGGGTTAACAACGCGTCCTGACCGCATGCTTAGAACGTCTGATCTGAGAGTCACGCTGCCAGGCTGCTGAGCAGTCAGAGACCACTCGGCGTCTCCCCAGGGAAGCTGAAACACACACACTCGCGGAACCAACTTTGGCCTTCTTTCAGTTGGCACCTATCTCTCAGGTCCAATGAACAAAGAAACCATCGGGCAATCAACCAAATCCCTGGACACCACAAACATGACAGACACTCCGAGCCCCCAGAGGTGGGACAGTTCTGTATGACTGAGGGGATAACACAAAGCAGCTAGATTCCTGCCTTCCCCCACTTCCCGGGCCATCACAAGGGGCTGAACCTCCCAGTCAGCTGATTTCCCCAGGGAAGACTGGGGCGCCCGAAGCGGGAAAGGCGATTTTAGACGTAAGACAGCGGGGCTGCAGACTGAGTGCAGGTCTGTCGGTCGTGTCCGACTCTTTGCAACCCCGTGGACTGTAGCCTGCCAGGCTCCTGTGTCCATGGGATTCTCCAGGCAAGAACACTAGAGTGGGTTGCCATGCCCTCCTCCAGGGGATCTTCCCAACCCAGGGATGAAACCCAGGTCTCCTGTATTGCAGGCGGTTTCTATACCTCCTGAAAACCGGCAGAACCCAATTCCTTGCCTGGAACTGAGGGTGTCTCAACCCCATGGGTATTTTAAAATAGGAAGTTAATAACTGTGCTGAAATGACCAGAAATGATGAACTAAATAACTTGAAATCTTGGGGGGGTTAACAAAAAAAAAAAAAAAAGTGTTCCAAAAACCAGCCATTGGGTGGCAGGAGGGGCACTGTAAGAAATAAAACTGCATTTCAGAGAGAGAACAATCATTTCTTGAAACTGCTGTTCAAATCCACTTACCCTTCCCCCCTACCCTAAACACAGTACCTGAGTCACACGTGAATAGCTCAATTTTTTTCCATCAGTGTTTCTTTTTTTTTTTTTAACCAAAAAATAAAGGCAGTGCTATTCAAGAAACTGTAGATAAAGCGGGTTTTGTTTCTGGCTTTTATTTAACAATGTCACCGTTTGTATATATCCAGTGTGCACTGGCCGTCAACAAAACCGGGCCAACTGCAGTTGTCAAATATTTACAGGTTGCCAAGAGCCAGGAACGTGTCAGCATCTTGGGCGATTTCAGTAAGCCACAGCCTAGCTGTGCATGAGCTGGATCTGACATGAATCAGGCATGCACTGGGCACTGGAACGGCGGTGCTCGCATTCATACATACATTCTAGGAGCTGAGGCATCTATAAACAATACATCTCACACCTAACGAGGAAACAGGGTACTCTGTGTCAAACCGAGTGAAGAAAGCCTTTTCAAAAAAAATATTAGGTGCGCAACAGACAGGGAAACCGTTTCTGGGAAGACAACATCTGAAGCTCTCTGAGAACAAGATCTTTGAGTACTCGTGAGGGTGCAGAAAGCACACAACATGAAAGCCTTTTACAGCCTGGAATCTTTTTTTTCAAACCGAGACACAGAGCCAGGCTTTCAAAATCCCCGAGTTGGCTTCTGAAAAGGCATTTCACTCTGCTAAACGGCTTTCTGAGTTTTTTGGGTTTTTTCTCCCTGCACAAGAAAGGGGCTTCAGAGCGGCTGTTCTAGGCTGCATTTTGGTTTTCTCCATAGCTGATAAAAAGTTGTTTTTTTTTTTAAACAAATCAAACTGCTTTCCCTTGGTGCGATCTGCCTGATCCTTGCTGCCTTAAACTGGGACTGTGAGAACTCTCGCAGAGACTTTTGTAAGACAGCGGCACCCAGATTAACTTTAGAGATCTTGTTTTGGTACTTCAGAAGTGTTTGACGTGGTGGCTCCCCGCCCCCCCCACCAAAAAAAAAAACTGAACAAACACAAAAGCCTCTGGGCGACAGAACTACTACAGAGGCTGCCGTGAAAGATAAAGAAACAGGCATTCTGGGCCATCCTGCCGGAAGGAAAATGCATCCTCATCACAGAGTATCCAAACCAGTGCTCGTTTTCTTTTATTGAGAAACCGTTTTTTTCTTACAGCAAGAAGCAGTACAGAGTAAATAACACGGGTGATGATATGAGGTTCCAGGAAACTTGGGTCAGGAGGAGGTTTGCCATTTCAAAAAGACAAATAATAATAATAATAAAATGATAACCCCAAGGAAGCTGCAAGCGGAGCAGGGGAGAGGAGGGGATGGCACGGAAGGCGGAGAACTCAACTTACAGAGGTGAAGTCTGCAAAGCCCAAAGAGGAGGCTTTAGAAGGTTTAGCTGAAGAGGAGGGAGCAAATGGATCTTTTCCACTAAACGGGTCCCCAAACCCCTTTTTATTTTGGAACGGGTCACTGCTGTCGGCCCCAAGTGGCTGGAATGGATCAGGGGGTTCGGTAAAGTCTGCAGAACCAAGCTGGTTTACGGGTGTACTTTTACCTGGAAAATTTAGGAGAAAAAAAAAAAAAGAGAAAAAAAAAGAAGAAGAAATACAAGTTACTGACCAGGGACAGAACAAGAGTCCTGACTGAGGAGCCGGGTGCCAGCTCCCTGGGAAACTCTAGCCTTCACTTGGAAAGAGCTGGAATGTGGCTCGTGGGACGGACTCCGGGGGGTAATCAGCATGGGTCTCTGCTTTCCTCTTCCTTTATCCCGGAGGCTTAATGGTTTTATGGGCGGTCTTAGAAAACCAATTCAGATGACCCTTCTCCCCTCCCCACCCACCACAGCTAAAATTTACATCATCTTTTGAAAGCTCACATGCAGGCGTGTTTCAAAGTGATTCATTATGGCAGGGCAACACATTCACGATCACACTGAGTTTTTACAAAGTCATGGTCGAGCAGAAAAAGATCACTGTAAGAGCCCAATAATTTAAAAAAAGGGGGGAGGATTACTTGCAACTAAACAGGAAGGATGGGGAATTAGTTTCACAACATGATGTGGAGTTAGCCATGTTAGTGGTGAGGGTCTGTATGCTGCTCACCAGACAAACCCACTCGGCCATCCTGGGTTTACATTCGTCCTGGGTTGAAATTCATTTCCGGCTCCTGCGTCTGTCCCTTTGGCTCCAAGGGGGCAGGCCTTGGGCTTTTGTGGGCTCTTGCCAAGAGGGTGGCTCTGGGAGACCCAGGTCCCAGCAAGGCAGATCTCCACGAGGACACGGGAGACAGGTGTTTAGAATTGGTGGGAAATGAGGCTGCAAGGCTACGCTTTGGGGGTGTGGCCCAAGGACCAGGGGCTTCTCCCAGCGGGTCCTGCCGAAAAGTCAGAACCATCCACAAGCAACCAGACCCCTCTCTGGGCCTGCTTGGTAAGGGGGGCCCACGGGATGAGCCTCCAGGATCTGCTGGGTTTGGAGGCCAGGTTCCTGCCTGACGCCATTCATTTGCCCAACAGCTGCCTGGGGTAACTAAGGTACCCAGGGGGTGAGACGGTCAATTCGGCAGCTCTGTGTCCAAGCCCAGGCTAGGGCATACTTAACATGATTCTCATCTGTTAACTGCGTTGCCCGTGTTTTGCTCTTACAATTTTAAAACTAATGTGCGAGAAGAAGCCAAAAGCCAAGGGCCACATTCCATATAGAACCCTGGACATCGGCTGCATGTCCAGAGGCAGGCTCTGGCTCTGAGTCACGCCTGACCTGTCTGCAGTGCCTGAGCCCAGGGCACCTGCCTTCCCACCCTGCTGGCCTCTACCACGCCACCTGCCTGCACGTCCATCTCCACGCCCAGCTCCAAAACCACGCTCTCTGACGCTGCTTCCTAAGGCCACATTTCTGAGGGTCCCCAGGGGTCCCTAAGGACTTCTGCCTCTGTCCCCTTGAGTTCTGAGACCCAGACCAGGCCCAGCGCCTCAGGCCCAGCTGGCCTGCTTCTGTCTGGGAAGTGGGCATGAAGATCAGGGGTCAGAGCCCGTGACTGATGCCCTACCGCGGGCGCAAGTGGGGCTCAGCACACGTGGGGCCTGTGACCACCTGACCTCAGGCCCCTCTGGATACACAAGTCTTTTTACTTGTCTCTTGACACAGCAGCTGGGCGGCCCTAAGGTACAAAGGCCGCCCTGACTCCATCATTTTCATTCCGAACCTCAAGTTACCGGAGACGTGGTTCTGCCCCCAGGGGAGCGCACAGAGAAGAGATGGGGTGGAGCCCACCAGAAGCAGCGGCGAAAATCCCCAAGCCCCCTCCCACCTGAGCTGGGGCTTCTGGGTGGGCGGGTGATGCCAGCAGTGTGGCTGGGACACAGAGGCCCCAAGCCGCCCCTGCCCCCGCCCCCGAGAGCTGCCGCTGGTTTCTGTCTGCATGTTTAAGGGAACGCTGAGACTCTTGACTTCCCGAGGCTCGCACAGGGCTCTCGAGACACAGGCCGCTCTGCACCCAGCTCTCTGTCACCTCCCAAGGCTGGATCAGAGGACTATGCCCTTGCCCGTGGCCTCATGGGGGCCCCGTGCTGACCTCTAGCCTTCCCGGGTTCTTACTGTCACAAACAGCAGAGCCTCGCCCACGTGTGTCTATTTATAGGAGATGTTCCCCGGCAGCTCAGACGGTAAAGAAACTGCCTACGAGGCAGGGGACCCGGGTTCAATCCCTGGATTGGGAAGATCCCCTGGAGAAGGAAATGGCAACCCCACTCCAGTACTCTTGCCTGGAGAATCCCATGGACAGAGGAGCCTGGAGGGCTACAGTCTATGGGGCTGCAAAGAGTTGGACACGACTGAGTGACTCACACTTTCACACACTTTCTAGAGGTGGGGCTGTGGGTCAGGAGGCGTGCCCACTGCAGCCTGACCTTCCTAGTACCTGCCCCAGGCTCCGACAGGAGACACTCTGATCTAGAAGGGCGGGGAGGGGGAAGGCTGCAGGCTTGGGGAGGTTGTAGGAGGTTCCCGGTGGCCCCAAGTCAGGTCAAAATCAACCATGAGGCTCAGTGGGCCAGGCGAACTTCTCTCTCCCCAAACCCCTGGGTGGGCCCCACCTGCTGGGGCAGGGACACTTTCCCGGAAGGGCGGGGCCAAGTCCACTGCACAGGACAGTGGGAATTAGGGCCCCTCTTCCCCAGGGCAACTGGCTTCTTCAAGTGCAGTCCTGGGGGCTGTGCCCACACCCCACCTTCCATACAGGCTGAGTTCTCTACTTCTGGCCCCTCTTCTATCTGTGACAGAGCCACAGACTTCGGGCTGCTCCCCCTCCAGCACCAAACGCTCCTCCCTGACCTGTCCTCCTAGCTGCTGGCTTTGCTCTCCCTCCCAGACCTCAGCCCCGTGGGCTTCAGACGATGGGGAGACCCAGTCTGGGCGCTGCCCTGAAGAGCCACCTCCCCCAAGCCCACCTTCCACAGCGGCCTACTCCCTGGTCCAGGGGATGAGCTGACGGGTGAGCACGGCCCCCCGGGCAGGTACCGCAGGCAAAGGAGAACCCCCTTTGGAGGCGAGCAGGCAGCACGGGCGGGAGAGGTCAGGCAAGCCCTGCCCCGCAGCTCATCAACTCTAGGCTGTACAACCGGGCGCTGTGAACCAATGGGAAGCCAGGCAGATCACGGGGGCGCCCTGGGCAAGGAGGAGGGTGGGCATGAGCCCCGGGAGCTTGGGTCCCCACAGCGGCACCACCGCCCGAAGCAAGTGGTCCGTGCCTCTCCTGGGTCCCTGGGAACCCCCCCTGTGACAGCCACTGGGCAGCTCACTCTTTCAGCTTCCAGCCCCGTGGGCCCCTGCACTCAGCCAGGCGGCCTTTTAACTCAGAGTTGCACCGAGCCTGCTGAGCTCTCCCCAGCTCTCTGGGAGCACCCACCCCAGCCCTGGCCAGCCTTCCCTGGCTGCTGCGCGGGCCGGAGCGCCCCTCCCCTGTGGGTGCCGCACACTCAAGAGGCCGGCCTCCCCATTTCTGGCGCAGACACTGCTGCAGCCCTTGTCCTGCTCCATCATCAGCTCACTCGTCCTGTATTTTCTCTCTTGCCCGAGAGAACACGAGCTCCAGAAAGCAGAGCACTCGGCTGCCCACAGCTGTGTCCCCGTTCCCCAGACCGCTCTGCTCAACAGAGCTTTCTAACGTGCAAGCTCCACCGTGGCGAATTAAGAAAGCCCACACAAAACCCTTCCCCACCTCATCCCCTGACACCCCTCCAGGGGCCCGAGCATACCTCGCTCCCCCAGGACCCCAGCGCAGGGCTTCTCTCCAGACAGTCCCTCTGCCTTAAGTGCCTGGGCCCACTGTCTCCCCAGGCCTGTGCTCAGCCCTCCTGGCCCAGCCCTCGGAGAGAGTGGGCTGTGGACCCCTGGAAGATAGGGAGGAGCATGGCAACCACCCCCCTCAGCCTCAGCTTCCTTATCTGTGAAATGGGGTTGTGATGGGATGAACTGGTCCCCCACCCCCAATTCGTTATGCTCAGGTCCTCTCCCCCGGTACCTCAGGATGTGGCTGTCTCGGGACACGGGATCTTTGCAGAGGTAATTAAGTTAGAATGAGGTCCTCTGAGTGGGCCCAAATCCAGGAGGACTGGTGCTCTCGGGAGAAAAGAGGAGAGCAGGACACTCGCATGCAGAGAGGGGAGGCCGCGGGAAGGCACGGGGGTGGACGCCGTCTACAGGCCAACCAGAGCAGCCTCAGGAGAAGCCAACCGGACCCCACCTTGATCCCAGACTCCTGGCCTCCACAGCCGAAAGTCCGCTTCGGCTGTCTCAGCTGCCCAGTCTACAGTATGTGGTATGGCGGCCCTAGGATACTCGGGCAGGGTAAAAGAGTGTCCGCTCTCCACCACCTCCAGAGCTGGGGTCGGCCTGTGAGGGGGCTGTCTGCTTGTGTAAATCATGTTTTACCAGTCTGCCAATGCCAGGCTGGCGTGGCTCCAATACCCAGAGGGCAGGACAGCTTGGCACACCCCCATGAGCTCCATAAGGAGACTGAGAACCCTGCCTGCAGAGCTGCTCAGATGCCACCAGCGCAGGGCGGTGGGTGGGCGTGCGCAGCCCCCTGGCAGGGGTGGCCTCCCCTTGAACTGCCGAGTTCCCTGCACTGGCCCCCACCTGTCGGGTTTCCTCAAACCCTCCATGCGACCTCCCCCTGCCACGGTGCAGCAGTGCCACAGCCCAGGCGTGCCCCCCGAGAGAAGAGCCCCCCTGCAGCGTACACCCAGATGCAGGCCCTGCCTTGCTTTCCAAACCCCAAGACGTGGCGTCACCAAAGGCTGATTGTGAACAGACAGGATCCTGAGCGAACCCTGTGCAGGAGGCCCCTGGGACACCGGCAGCCTTCCCTGGGCCCCGAGGGACGGGGCCTCACCTGCAACCAACCCGATGCATGCACCTCTGCCGGGGCGCCCGGGGGGATGGCATCCTGAGGTAGGGCACACTCACCTCGGCGGGCATAGTCCCTGCAGCCTGGCCACCGTGGTTTCCCTCCCACAGCTACCTCCACCTGGCAGACCTCCCCGTGCCGTCCAGCACGGCAAACATCCGAGCACGCATAACGGGGTCGGCTGACCCCAGCCAGGCCCTGAGAGTGACCCCAACAGTGCAGATGTTCAAATACACCATCACCCACTTCTGTGCCTTGTTTTTTTTTTTCAGTTAAAAAGAGCTTCCTCCCCTGGTCTGGGGTATTTTTTTTTTTTTTTTTAATCACTTTGGGGGCAGAGGTTGGGGGTGGGGGGCAGTCAAGAATCCAGCCGGCAAGAATGTCAAGCTGAGGTTTCTAACAGGCACGGAGATGATCGATCGATCAGTGAGATCTTGAAAGGAGGCACTCACACCCAAGAACGGCCCGGGGCCTGGTTTTGCTCGGCTGCCGAAACCGTTGTTATTTAGAAATCGTGACTGTGTTAATACGAAACCGGGGCACATCAACTGCTCCTGTTTTGGAGTGGTGGTGGCAGGGGAAACGGTTTTTTCTCGGTTATCTGTTTTTGTGCTCGGGCATAGAGGCTGAGTTATCGGACCTCACACGTGCAAAACTGGTGGCCTCCTGGCTTTGGCCTGACACGACGCTCACGAGCAGAGACGCCTTTTTCAAAAGACGCCCTTGCCCTGACTGCCCTTAGTCCATAGCACTTCCCACTCTGCGCCCCCATTTATTTTTAGCAGCTGCACTTTTCATACATTCTGGGGCTGGTTCCTGCTTTTATGTAACCACTTCTGCTAAGTCCTTAATTGTTTTTTTCCTGAAGTGGTGCTCAGATTAAACGTGACAGGGTAACCCAATCTGCCTCCGTGCCCCTGGGCAGACCTGCCGTTTTACACCTTTCTGTGGCTCCAGGCACCGAGAGTAAAGGAAAGAGGCTTGTCTGGGGCCTGTTTCAGAGAAGAGAGCACAAATATTTTTTTTTTTTTGCCTTAAATTTTGGTATAAAACTAATAACCAGGATGACACCTGGGCTGTCATTCCTAGACATCTGCCCAGGGCAGGGAGGCCTGAGTGGACGGGAGGATGTGACTGCAATCAGATAAAGACCCTCCCCCAGCTCGGGGCTGGAAGCTGCTGCCGAGCCCCCCAGTGACTCCCTGGTACTCGGAGGAGGCTTCATTAACAGGGTGGGGGAACCAAGGTTGAAGACAGGACAGAACAGGGCTGATTTGAAACCGCAGCAGTTTCAGCAGCTACCCTAGTGGTGCACCGAAACCGCACACAGGACGGCCTTGAGCAAAAACAATATGAACCTGATGGTTTACCACGGTGTGTGCTGTTAAAAAAAACCCGCTGGCCGGCCCCACCCTGGGAGCAGTGTCTTTAATTCTCCTGCTTCTGAACTTTCCGACACCAAGAGGGCCCCCAGCACCCAGGATCGGGGACTGGCAGGCCAGCGGGGGCAGAAGGGCATGAAGCCCTGCGCCAACCTCTTCCTCCTGGCTTCTCCGGGAAGGTCTCCGCTTGGAGAGTCAGCAGGGAGGGGAGAAAATGATGGAATACAAACCCCCTCCATGACTCAAACGTGAACACTGAAGGAAGGCAGGCTCTCCTGCTTGCAAATTTTTACCTTGAAGGAGAGTTTAACAGGTTTGGGTGACTTGCGGGAGGGTCTCAATAAATCAGATGAATAGAACATAATCAAAAATAGACGTGAGCCAGAGTGTGTGTTTTCATCCCGACCAGATAGTGGCTGGGTTCTATTTATAAGACTCAGGGCTGCAGTTGGAAAGTGCAGCTCCGTAGATGAGAGACAAACACAAAAACAACCAAACACAAAAATAAAAAACAGAGGTCTGTGGTCAGGACAGCTGCCCCACCTGAGCTGTTACTCTCCACAACACAGGACGTTCCCAAGCTGCCATTTGTGGCAACACGGGAGACACACGACCGTCACTCATCCCACACAACACGGGACACACACGACCGTCACTCGTCCCACACAACACGGGACACACACGACCGTCACTCGTCCCACACAACACGGGACACACACGACCGTCACTCGTCCCACACAACACGGGACACACACGACCGTCACTCGTCCCACACAACACGGGACACACACGACCGTCACTCGTCCCACACAACACGGGACACACACGACCGTCACTCGTCCCACACAGCACAGGACACACACACAACCGTCACTCGTCCCACACAACACGGCACACCCACACAACCGCCAGACTTCTGAAAGTGGTTCTAAAGGAGAGCTATGGCTACGGAGGTGCCCTCCTTGTCACCTCGGCTGCTCCCTTCCTGCCCCCTGAACCCGGCAAAGAAGCTGAACTGGGGGAAGAGAGAAAGCAGGCTGTCCAGAGCTTCACCCATCATCACTCGGAAACTTTTTATTTGCTAAGATCGCTTTTCACCGACGCACAAGAGAAACACTCGGCCCCCTCTGGTGGGATGAGGTGACCTAACTTCTTGGGCCGCGAGCCACAGGGCCACGCGAACAGCGTGCCAGCCAGGAGCCCTGCAGACTCCAGCCCCACTCACTCTGGCTCAGGCACACACGAGGAGAAGGCAAACCCCACAGATCAAAGCTGGGCCAAGCATCAGAGCCCCGGCAAGATAAAATCTGAGGTCCCCACCATCACAACGTTGAGATTTTCCACTAAAAATATTTACTGAATTTTAAGACAAATTTGCTGAATGCATTGAAGGGAGCAGGATGAGGTTTGGTTCTGAACTGTTGAGAAAAGCTGAACAAATATTTACTATCATCCACCAGGCACCCCCACACCTGATGAGCTTGTCTCACTCTCTGCAAGGTGCCGAGGGTGGTCAGAGGTAGCGAGCCCAGGGGATGTGGGGTCACTGCCCCGTCAGAGGGAGAAGGCGAGAAGGGGAAAATGTTGTCACACTTCTGGGGTCCTCAAAGGACAGATACCCTTAGGACTGAAAAACACACTTTTTAAGAGGTTTCTACAGAGGACTCCAAAGACATCTGTAAGAAACTTGGCAGGGGCTACTTTGGTTCCACAGCAAACACGGGGAGGGGGTACGTAACTTTATGAGTTTACAAACCATAAATCAGCCTTCACACAAAAATAATACAGCCTGGCAGGTCTCAAAGTTTGTTTTTTTTAAAAATTGTATTTGTTTTTTGATTTGCGCCTGCAACACTCTGCTGAATCAGCCATGTGCTGGCCTTACATGTCCCCTTGAGGGGCCTTGTGGGGTGCCTGGGGGGACAGGGAGATGCTAGGTGAGGCCGCGGTGGCCCAGCCTTGGTTCCTCCCTACAGAGCGGCGCCTGTATGGCCAGGACACCACCTCGGCACGGGCAGGGAGGTGCCCTGCCCACATTTAACAAAGTCCCCAGGGTGCCGCGCGGCGGGTCTGGAAAGGTGAGAAAGCACTCGCTGGAGTCAGGGGCGGGGGGCAGAGCCCACCGGGAGCCCTCCCAGTGTGGGGGCAGCGCGAAAGGCAGAGAGAGCCCGGAGCTGGGGGCCCGCCCGCCCCCGCGCTCCGGAGGGCTGATCCCCACCACCCACTCACACACACACCCGCTGCTTCTCAGCTGACAGTGGCAGCAGCAGCGCGGTTGACTCAGTGCTTTGAATGCGAGGAGTGACGAGCTGGGGGGCCACATTCACCCCGTCAGAAAAGCCAGCACCTCGTGGGGAACGTCTCCCTGGGCACCCCTCACCTTGCTATAGGTGAGACCAAGGGGCTGGGGGCAATACACGGGGCCTCTGCCGTGGGCGAGGGGGGCACCAGGGCCAGGGTGGTAGCTGCTGTCTGTTCACACCTACACACAGATGCCAGACTGGGGAGTCCAGGCTCTTGCACCCCACCTCAAGGCCTTGCTACAAACACCCCCAGACCCCGGCAGGCTGAGTCCCGACTCCTCTGCTCCAGGCCCCCCAAGTCTGGGCACTTGCACCCCGCTACACAACAGGTGGTAGGAGTGTCACCCAACTCCCACTCAACCCACCACGCGATTCTGGGTGCAGGAGGGTGGCCGCGGGCTAAGGTAGGCAAATGCTTCTATTTGCAAACTCCGCCGACTTTGCAAAACAGAAATTCACCCCAGAGAACAATTCGTCTCCAGGCGTTTCACACCTTAAGCAGCTGAGAGGAAAGTGACTTTTTTCCCTTGGCCCGGAGCCGGCTCACAAGCACTGTGGTCAGGAGTCCTGCCCAGTCCCAGCATGGACGCTCCTGACAGGAGGCGGGGGCAGTGGGCAGCCCACGGGAAAAGGAGGGCTCCACCAGGCTGGGTGCCTGAGGTTCCCCTGGAGCTCCCCGACCCCGGAGTACCCCAACCCCGGCTAGCCGGCAACTGTCGCGTTTTTCCACATTCGAGCTAGCAGTGAACTGCATTTGTCCTGTTCTAGAACTATCACATGTACCCACTGAATTATCTCTCTGAAATCATCGTGGGAACGGAATTCAAGTAGTTAAGTTCAAGGCCGAGGTGCTAACCGCTACGGCTCAACTGGAGAAGCCATTTTCAGAGTGGATCCTGCACAATAAACAAGGGGTTGGGATCCACAGGGGCACTGCGTAACCACCCTGGTTTCACCCCGTGCTGCCTGGCCTCACAGAGCCAGGCACACACCCCGGCTGGTGCCATGGAGGGGACCAGGGCTTCCTCTGCAGCCGGCTCCCGAGTGACAGCTCCCGGGATGGCCAAGCTGACCACCGGGCGAATGGGCCAGCCCCAGGGGCAGGCAGACGCCAGAAAGGCACCCAGAAGAAAGATGCCGCCTTCTGTGACCCTGTTCTGTTACCGTGTGGGGTCAGTCACAGGTGTGGGAGGGGACTTGGGTTCTAGGGGAGAAATGATGATTTATTTTTTTCAGAATCACTTGAATCAAACAGGACCCTAGTTATTAAATAGCATCCTGTTGTCTGGTGTGGTTTGGAAGGATACTGAGAAGGGGGAGGGGGCAGAAAGATACCACCGGAGTGTGCGTGGCTTTATTCTGCAGGTGAAAAGGTCATTAGCTGTAATAATAATTAACCTGGGGAGAGGTTAAAGGTGACTGGCTGGTTAGCGGTGAAGGCGCGCTAGCTGGTGTCGCCCAGGCACTGCAGGAACCACAATGTGGGGCCGCACTCACAGGAAGTGGCAAGGGTGGGGCCCGGGGCACAGGATCCCGCTATCTGTCGCCGCAGGCGCGAGGGCCCAATCACTGACACCCACACAGCCATTTCCTGCACTTGAAAAAAAAAATCTGTTTCTCCCTTTGCAAATCAACAACTTTTACCTAGAAACTCTTCGGCGGCGAGTTCTGACTGATCTTGATCTCCGGTCCGTTGCAGAGAGCACATCGCTGTTTACCTGGGGGAGGTGTACCAGCGCTAATTCTAACTGACAGGTTTCGGCGGCTACCGGAGCGGTCTGTTTTGCATCTGCCTAGAAGAAACCGAGTCTCTACCCAAACAGACACCTGCTCCTTACTGCATACCTTGATAGACCTTTCTAGAAAAGACCTCTGGGCTCAGAGAACTCAGTGCCAACTCCAGAGTGCCATGCACTGCCCCAGAGGGTAATTCTCAAAGGTTGTCGAGCAAAGCTTTCTGGTTTGGGTCAGGGCAGATGGCCGGCCTGAGGGCTGCTCCAGTCACATGCCTTGGATGCCAGAACTCTTTCCCAGAGAACCCTGGTGAGGCTCCCAGCCGGCGGGATCCCCACCTTGACTGCACAGGCTGACGCTGTGTGTAGATCGCATGTCAACTAATCTTTCATCAAACTTAAAGATGCAACCAAAACTCAGCTCCCACAGGCTGTGAACACTGCAGCCTCTGGGGCACAAAGGCTGGCACCCCCAAAGCCAGGTGTTAACTCAGACCCCAACATCCACCTGGTCCCACACGAGTGACGACAGCTGAGCTTTGCCAGAAAGGACCCTGGAGCCCTCTTTGAAGTTCAACTACCCACGCTATTTTTTTTCAGCTGCAAAGATATCTGCTAAACTGCCAACTCATGGGGGAAAAGGATCCCTTGAGAACTCCCTGTATGTATATGACGGCCTCGGGCCCAGCCTCCGCCTTTCCCTGGGGAAGGAGGACCCTGAGTCCTGGTCCCTGCACCCCAGGGCCGGGTTGGTGGGTACACACCACACTCACAGCAATGCTCATCAGCTGTGCAAGGCACTCACCAGAAAGGCCACACGCTAGGCTACAGCTGCGCCCGAGCTCAGGCGCGGAAACTGAGGCTCGCCAAGGTTAAGACACTTGCCCAGAGCCCCTCCGGGAGACGGAAGCAGCCAGAACGTGCAACCAGTCTGATCAAGCCGGGGTCAGACTCGCCTGTCCTGGCCTTACACGTCAGAGCTGACTCCAGACACAAAGACCTGGTGGGGTTCCAGAAAGCTCTGGGTCCCCTCCAGGCGAGCCTCAAGTGGGAGTGTGGTCAATCAGACCCATTTCTCATACAGAATGGCGAAGGTGAGCCCACTCCTTCCTCATGGTTTCTGGAGTGTGGGTATGAAGTTGTGTTATGTAAGAAAAGCCACGATCACCCAGCAGGCTGGACTGTTTGCTCACCTACCTCCGTGGAGGAGCGGGGTCATGGCTCCGCCGCCAGAGCCACCCGGCCCTGGGAGCAGGGGGCCCGCCTCAGCCCCTCTCTGCTTGCCCTCCCAGGACCAACACCCCCCACACGTCAGGTGGCCCTTGGGCATGACAACGCAGCACGTTTACATGCTGGCCACGTGGCCCCTCCAAGCAGGAAAGGGCCGGATCAGCAAGAAGCGCAGAAAAGCACGCGCCGTGACACCCGCACTCGCCAACTGCTGGACTCTGATTCCTCACAAAGACAACCACCACCACCCATGGACATCTCCTTGGCTACTTCCCATCTCAGGAACCAAGAAAGCGGGAGCTGAGCCTGATGCTTCCATAACAAACATTCCAAGCGGGATTTTCTCTGACTCTCATCTGCTGACTTGTCTTGCTAATATATTAGCAGACAACGGCCAGGAGGCTCCAGTTGATGAGGCCTTGCTCCCTGTGATGTAGACGGGGGAGAAGAGGGCCGTGCGCACGGCTGGGCTCCAATCCCTCGATCGGGGAAGCAGCCTGGAGAGGACAAGTCCATGCCCGCCACCAACATCTACCCTGCTCAGTGACGCCTGCTGGGTCGGGTGGCCTTTGCAGGAGCATCGACACGGCTGGCAGTCTCCAGTTGTTACAGGTTAGTGCGGAATCACAGAAGCACCACTGAAGTGCTCTCACAGCACCCGCCACACAGCGTGTACCTACCACCCAGCAACGTGTACAGCGCAGGGGTTTCCTGTTCAGCCACTGCTTCTAGGTAAGAGAATCAGACGAAAGACGTTTAGGCCTCCATGCGGGCACGGTGTGGCCACTTACAGGTTAAGCACTGCACACAGGCTGACTGTTATCCAGAGCACCCAAAGCTCATGGCGTGGTTCTCAATACAGCTTGGGGGCGTGGGGGAGTGGGAGGCCTGGCAGGGGGGTGGGGGTCACCGGGTGTAGGGCTGGCCCTGCTGCCCCCCCTTGCTGTGTGACTTCGGCACCCATGTGAACCTCTCTCACTTCCCTCTCCAGTTCTGATAAGATGGCATCATGGTGCCTGTCTGGTCTTGAGGGTCTTGCCAGAATCTGGCAGGCTTATAGTTGTGACCTTGCACCCTGAGGGTCATGATGTGAAGAGGATACTTGGGGCACCCGGCCCCTTGCCAGCCGTGGCTCAGCAAGGGTGCCGCAGGCCAAAGCCATGACGAGCAGAGGCGGCCTGAGACCCCCAGGTTACACGCCCAGGCTTCCCCCAGCACGGACAGGGCTCAGAGAAGCCTGCGCCCTGGAGCCAGCCCCCAGGAGCTGAGCCGCGCCTCCAGCGGGCTCTGCTTCCCAAGGCCAGGGCACACTGAGAGCAGAAGCCGCGGTGGGTGGGGAGGCTCACCGAGGGAGACACAAGGGGAGGTGCCAGCCGAGGGCGACTTCAAAGGCACCCCCGCGCTGGTTCAGGGAAGGGGAGGAGGCTGAGATGCATGTTTCCAAGAAACCCTGAGAATGAAGCTCGGCGCCTGCCGCAGCCAACAAGGGGGGCAGCTCTTCCCCAAGGCCCAACAGATGCCGAGCTGCCGGGCGTGTGTGCGCGTGTGTGCGTGTACATTCACATGTGCAGTGTGCGCAGGGGCGTGCAAGCACTATGTGAGAGTGTGTGCATGCATGCGTGCAGCATGTCACTGGGTGCACAGGTTTGCTATAGCTCCCGTCTTTCTGATAGAGAAGGCCCAACGCCACTGAATCAGGTGACCAGCCAGTGTCCCCCGAGGATCACAGCCTCTAAGGTGTAAGCGGCCTCTTGCAGACACAGGGAATTCCTTCATAGTTCTCACTTCCCCCTCAACTCCCCACCCCATTTCAGGGTAAATGCCTTTGAAGCATGGTTTATAGAAAATGTCATAAATTCACCCCACCCACTGGGCATGCTTTCTCTCGTGTCCCATCCACAAGGAGGCCAAACTGGGCACTGTGGGCAGAGGGCCTGTCCTCCTGAGACAAGGCCCTGCCAGCCGGTGACGGGAGGGGAGAGGGTGCGTTTTTAAACAGCTTCCCCTCTGTGCGGTTCTAGTGACAGGTGTAGGAAGGCTGGCCATCCTTGAGCTGATGAGCCCCCATAACTAGTGACCTCAGGGTGCAGAGGGGGCCTCCACCCTTGCCCAGCCACAAGGCGGAGGCCCTGGGGACTGACTGGGGGGGCCAGGCGCGCTCAGGTGGGAAGGAGAGAGTCACCCTCTAACAGAAAGGACCAGAAAAGGAAGGCCGTGAACAGAAGGCACGACCGCAGGAACGCGTGGTTCTTCTATGATGCTACAGTCTAGGGACAGCACAGGGGATTCTGCTAGGGGACCAGAGCAGACCACGAAGGGGGAGTAGACTAATGATTGGGAACCTGCAGTGAGTCCTTCCGCCACTGGGAGCAACAGCTTTCTGCTTTTAAGTCTGATAACCTGGCCTGTTGAGCTATCACCATCACCCAAGAGAGGTACCCCGCACGAGCTAACCATCCTCGGCACCGTCAGAGAGCCTCAATCCTGCGAGAAGCCAGCAACATCCCGTAACCAGGAGAAGGAAGGGCTGCAGGAAGCCCCGGTTCGGAGCTACCTGCCTAGATGCTGGGGCAGGAGCAGAGGGCAAGGGAGCCCCAAGCCATGTGACTCCTCTCATGTCAAACATGACCGTGGAAGGGCCCCACCCCTCCCCAAGTCCTGAACCAATCTGGAGGCGCAGGATGGGTGAAGCGACCTCGGCCACTGCTTCCGCCGCCCCCAGCCCTGGGCCCTCCCTGAGCCAACCTGGGAAAGAGCTCGGGAGGGGTGGGGAGGTTGGAGGGGCCATGAATACATGCTGAGCCAGGGGCCACGCAGCAGCTCTGCCAACCGCCAGGAGGGTTATTAGCCCCCGGCCTCTGAAGACCACCCTGGAGCCCCACACAGAGCCCAGGGGCCCACAGGACGAGGCGAGGACAGGAAGGACCAGAGGTGCTTCCAGGCACACGGGGTGCACAGAGCCACGTAACGGGCAGAGGGGAGCCCCTCTGGCTCCGAACACGGACCCTCTGGGCTGGTGAGCGGAGAGAGGCCCACCGTCCCCCGCCGCCCAGCGACGGTGGGCAGGTGGCTGCGAGAGAAGGAAGCGTACTGACCGCTCGGCGGTTTAGGCCGCGGAGGAGCAGGTTTCTTCGGAGGCACAGCGGGAGTGTCCTGTTTACTTTTAAAGGGGTCATCTGAGAATCCTGCCCCTCCAAAGGAGGAGGTGAAAGGCCCAGAAGTTGGGGGCTGCAAGAGAGGACACGAAAAGAGAGGCAGAAACAGTCATTAACACGGAGGCAGGGACGCCCACCGAGCCCGCCACGCTGTGCGGCACGGTCCCCGCTCGGCCGGGGGGCTGCTCACCAGCCCCCCGCTTTCCTCCACCCTCGAGAGACAGGGTCCTCTGGCCCACGAGGGGCAGCTGGCAGACACACGGAGCAGGCGGGAACACCCAGCGCCTCGGGGGGCTTACGTCATGCGGCAGGGCGTGGGGGTGCGGAGCTGTTCCCTGCCACCCGCCAGGGGATATGGGGGCTTCCTGCTCACACTTCAGAGACGCCACCCCCTCTCCCTTCGGTCAGTGTCAGCCACTCGGTCAGAGCGGCACCAGACCCGCTCTGTGCCGCTGAGCTGCCCCCGCAGGGACTCAAGCCAGAGCCCACCCCACCCACATTGGCACAGCCACCGCCACCTCCAATGGGCTCTTGCTGCCTCTGGCCTGGACCCTCCACTAGCTTCCTCCAGCCCTAGTCTCACCCGCGCCCCGCTCCCCGCCGACCTCCACCATCTCACACCCAAATCAGACCATGTCACACCAGCCACAAAGAGACGCCTGGAGGGACAGGCGGGCAGGAAGGCAGGCGGGAGGGTAAACATGGCAGGCGGGCAGGGAGGCAGGTGGATGGGCAGGCAGCAGCGCAGCCGGGCCCTGAAGCTTGAAGGCAACTGCCAGTACTCCTCAAGGCACACAGGGCCTTCCTCATAGCCCCCAGCCCCCTCACTGTGCAATGCTTTGGCCTCAGCCCTGCAGCGGACCCAACCCTCTCCTGGCGATTCTCTGATGCCTGGCGCCCCGGGTGCCCCATCCCTAGGCCTCCATACACACAGGGTCCCTGACTGGGGGCGTTCAGCCCTTCCCGTCCACCCTGAGCCCCTGTTCCTTCTCAGAGATGGGCTGGAGCTCACTGCCGCCCCCAGACCCCTCCGTGCCACCCCTTCCTGGACCAGCTCAGACATCCTAGGGGGAGCTGACAGGACATAGCTTATCACGCCAGGGTCAGGCACCCAGGACCCTCCTGTCTTAACTGAGTGGCCTGAAAGGCAAGAGGCACCGATAGGGCACACACCTGGCCGCGGCGGGCAAGGACTCGTCCATACGAGCACCTGCTCCTGGAGCCCCAGCATGGCGCTGGGCATGACAAACCTCCACTGACGGATGGATGAGCGCAGAGGACCAGAGGCGCCCCAAAGGGAGACTGCTTTCTCTATGGGTGGGGGATCGTGTTCCCTCACACAGAAAAGAGCTAGGGAAAAGTAGAGAGAGCAGATTGAGAGCTGTTGGACACAGAGGGAAGTAGTGGACACTGGAGTGAAAATGCTGATATGATCCTCAGAAGAGCAAAGGAGAGGGGATGCACAGGGGTCGGGGGGACTGTGCATGGTGGGCGTGGAGCAGGCGTGAGGGGGGGCACGTGCAATGCTCTCCCCAGTGCGGGTCGGGGGGCTGGTCGAGCGACAGCAGAGCCCACTCTAGGGACTTCCTTAGGCACCTGGTTCCCACGCGTGGATGGAACAGTGGGGAGAAGGGCGGGCATCAGTCACGGGGTTTTGGTCATGGGGACACGGATGCAGCCACCCTGTCCCTGGTACCTAGTCCCAGATACTCGTCTCGGGTGGGAGAGAGGCGGCTGGTCCACAGAGATAAGGAGGGAGCCGGGAGAGGGCGGTGGCACCCTCAGCCAAGACCGCTGGGCACCCCAGTTCCTCCCCTGGAACCTCAGAGGGCCCTCAGAGGGCCCCCAGGGTAGGAGACGTCCACTCTGTGCTGGCCTCGCCACATCGTCCCACCGGGCTGGGGACAGAGTCCTCTGGCCACGCCTTCCATCTCACAGGCAGGGAAGCTGAGGAACTGCGAGGAGACATGGCCTGCTGACAACACAGCACCTCAGGGTGGGACCTGGAGGCCCCGCTCCCGGCTCCGCGCCTCTGTTTCCTCTTCTGTGAGATGACCATCATGCCTGGCCCGCGCTCGCAGGGCTGGGCGAGAAGTCGAAAGGGAATGCATAAGCGGCTCCACCCGGCGCCCAAACCACATCAGCAGAGACAGCGCAAGCAGCATCATGCTGAGAATGTGGACTGGACGTGACTCGGATTCCCCTGGATGCCCGCAAGAATCTGCAAAGGCCCGCTGGCCACCGACACTGTGTTTCTGCTGCTTCCTGTCATCCACAGAGCCCTTCCCAGACTGAGTGAGCCAGAGAGCCAAGGTGCAGCGTGGACCTGCAGCTCAGCTTTAAAGTGAGTGGTTAGGGTCTGCTGTTCAGGAAAGAAGACGGAGCAGCCGCTGAGGAGATGGAGAGCGCGCAGCTGCTTCTGCTTTTGCTGTTCCCAGGACACGCCCTGGGTTGACAGCTCTCTCCACGCTTGTCACAACCTTAGACGGGCAGGCGAGAACCAAAATCAATTTCTTGGCAAACAGGGGGCATGACCAGCTCCCTAGGCCCCTGCGTGGACCCGTTGTCCTGGGAGCTGGGTATGCGCCAGCTCTGGGGAAGGGGTGCAGAGGGACACCTGGGAGCCTCTGGGTGCAGACCCCCCGCCCCCACCCCCAGAGCTGCATGGCGCACGGTGAGGCCCTCGTCCACCCGGCCTGTGCACCGCACCCCGGAGCGCAAGCTGCACTGAGCCTCCCGGCTGGCTGGGTACACTGTAGGCCAAGCCGACCCTCCGCCCCCTCATCTATCTAAACCCACTGCGTGGCTGGTGGACCAGCTCCAGGGAGAAAGGTTCGCCCACAGCAGGGAGTTTTATCACTTCTGACACCAAAAAGCCTGCGTCATTTCCGAATCCTGACTTTCATGACTTGAAGTTTTCCAAGAAGCCTCCTCTGGGACCTGACTCGTTCCTACTCAGGCTGTAGCTTCAGGGAAAGTTGCTATTTTTAGAAGGGTTTCAGTAAAGCCGGTAGGGGCTCTCTGGCTGGGCTATAGTGAAGTGTGCTCCAAAAAAAGAAAAAAAAAAAAGAAAAACACACAGACAGCAAAGCTACTATACAAGACACAGCTCTAAAAGGTTTACAGTTCAAAAAATTGACTTAAAACAAATGACCCTCAACTTAAAAAAAAAAGCCCTAAATAGAAATGCATGCTTGAAAAACAACTGAAAATGGGCTGACAAAGGGCAGTCAAGTATTTCATAGCTGGCTTTTTAAAAAAATCCTAGGGTAGGAGAGGTGAAATAATTAAGTTGGAGTCTTGTTTTTATTCTCAGATGCTCTGAGATCTATTTTGGGGGAAGTGTTCTTAACGCAAGGTAATACTGCCTAGAAAAATCACCTCAGGTACAAGGGGACCTCAACTAAGGGTGCAAGCCTGGAGACACTCCCAGAGGAATCCAGGGAATCAGACTCCTGGTTGATCTCCTCCAGCACTGCCGGGCAGAGAGGGGCACACTCCAGCTTTGGGTGAAGTTAAGGAAGGGTGCCAGCCTGCATGGCCTCCCCACCCCACTCAGGTGGAGAAAAGACAGCGATGTTCAAAACACACACACACACACACCCCAAGCAGTTAAAAAAAACACCTTCTTGCCACTTTACTTTCATTTCCTTCGGCATTTTATTTATACACACAATGTTGTTCTTGAAAAACAGAAAGGGAACCAAAAGGGAAAAACAGAGACCTATGAGGTTAGGGCGCTGAACTGAGCTGGGCAAGCGACATGAGACCAGGAGCTGATGGGATCGTGGAAACAAAACAATGGAGAACTGGACAAACTTTCCACGGCCCCAGCCAGCCCTGTCCCGCCCCGCGCCACCAACAGGAAGGGGCGCTGGCTCTGAAGTCACAAGTGCACGTGTGTGTGGCCTGATCCGGGACACGAGATCAAGGAGAGGGAAAGCGGAATAAAAGAGGGAAAATGCACCTGTAGGTTAGAACGGGCGCCACGAGGGAGGGGCCAGGCTCTGAACTGCCTGGCTGAGGGTCGCCTCTGCAGCTAGCAGAGACACAGGCGGGTGCTGCCTGGAGGCAGCGGCCCGGGTCCCACCAGGCGGCCACTCCACACAGCCTCCAGTGCTCCCTGATACAGAGGGCTTGGCTCACGCCTCGTCCTTGTCCCCTGGTCCCAGCTCGGGGGCACTGCTCGCCCTCGTTCCCCTGCCTCTGGGGGAGAGGGCCCACTCGTGCTGGCTTGAGAACAGGGCATGAGCCCCTTCCCTGGAGACTGCCGCCCCCGTGTGGCAGAGGTTTCTTCATTTCAGGGGACAGTTTCCCGCCCGCTAAGCAGGGACAGAAGCCAAGGACACGCAGTTCCACCCGGGGAGTGCATGTGACAGCCACACAGCCACAGGTGGACACGAAGGCACATCTCGGGCTCTGGTCCCTTCTGGCCGATCCCAGACCACCAGTGTCTCAGTTCCCACAGGACGGTGACTCCCTCCAGGCACGGGAAGGAGACAGGACGGAAAGCCCGGCACCCCCAGGCTCCCTCCCACGGCAGCCAATGGGCAAACAGATGCTCTGCCTCCAGCCAGGACTTAGATTTGCTACCTCGACAGTTTACACTCACGCGCTTCTCTGAAAACCTGAACAAAACCTCAGACGTTTCTTGGAAGCCACATGCCACAATCACACATCGCTAACCACAAGCGCTCAGCACCCAGACAGCCGTGCGCCCCTCGGGCTGAGTGAAGCAGGCGGGATGCCCCTCTGAGGAGCTGGCATGCGGGGTGCGAGGGGTGGGAGGTACGGGGCTCCAGGCTGTGGGTGCCTGCTCCCACACGCTCCAGGGTTCCTTCTCCAGCCATCCCCCCGCCCACCAACTAAGGGGCAAGACCAGGGACAGGAGCTGCATCTGCACGTGTTCACCAGTGCCCCAGCGGCCAGGGACCCCGGGCCACCTGGACCGAAGCAGGCGGCTGGAAAACACCCGAGGAATAAATGGAGAACACGGGGGCTTCAGCAGGCTGTGCTGCACCTGGTTCTGTATCCTTGAGGGGACCCCACCCTCCCGACGAGGCCAAGACACATACACCGAACGCTTCCCTCAACTCCTGTTAACCCGGGCTCGCAGTCGAAACCAAGGGACACTAAAGGTTAGGACGGAGAACAGAAGCTGCAAATCAACTCCCCACAGCCAACGTTTTCAACGTCTCAGCAGTTTCTTCTGGAATGTACCTCAGAGTCATGGGCTTCTACTCTTATTGCTCACTCTGTTTCGGACAGTCTCCACCGACAGACTTCTTGCTATGCTAAAGATTTAGCTCTCCAGCCACACCTGCTTCGAGCCCCTCTCGACAGAGTGATCACACCGCCTGTGGGGCTACGTTTACAGTCAGTTCAGGTAATTATGGCCGCGCAGACACCGCCCAGGCCGAACAGAAGTGACTTATGGGCCTTCCTGAACAGCTCACGTTTCACCCGCGTATTTATTCACCGACTGAGCCCAGCCCTCACTTTCCACATTCTTTTCGGGTTCTACCCACAGGCAGCTCCAGACACATCTCCTGGGTGTGGGCCCGTGGCCCCCGGTTCTGGCCTCGCAGGCTGCACGCCAGGCCTGGCCCCCTGTGCTCAACACCTTCTTGCGTTGTTTGGCCATTGGGAGACTTTATCACCTGAGGTCTGACGGCTGTGAGACACCAGTGAGGGCAGGAGGGAGGCCCTCGCGCCTGTGCCTGAGCGGGGGGCGGGGGGACTCAAGGCTCTGGTAGCGCCACTTGGAGGAAGGGAAATGCGTCCAGCCACAGCCACGGACACCTTCCAGACCCTGTCTGCACACTCACGACGTCAAGTGAGCATGCGTTTTGCATGTCAGAGCTCGACAGGTGCCGAGGAAATACATACGTGGCATGAAACAACTATGCCTGGCAGCCCAGGACAAGACCACGACCGCAGCACAAGGACACTGGCAGAGGTGCAGAGGCTTTACCTTGGACATCTGGCTGAAGTCGGCAAAGCCCTCCGCACTACTGAAGGACCCGCTTCCGAAAGGGTCTAAAGCTCCGAAGGGACCTGCAAGCAACACCAGGAGAGGCAGTTATCCCACACTCACGGAACACATCTCCCGCGGGCAAGCCCAAGTGCCGTCTCTCAGCTCTCCACAGCGCCAGAGTGGATCCAGGGTGGTCACGTCTGTGTGCGGGCTGGTGACTCTGGGTGCAGGTCCTCAACCAGGAGTCCCCACCGCCCTGCCCGGCCCACTCTGGCTTGGGGTTGGTGCAGCTCAGCCAGATGATTTGCGGCCACATGAGCTGGGGGCACTTAGCCCCGTGGCTGGGCTGCCAGCCAGCATCGTTCACACTCACAGAAGGAGTGGCAAGCCCCCCATGGAAGGACAGACAGGGCCTGGTGTCTGTCCTGCTGGACCAGGAAGGGGGAGTGAGAGGGAGGGGACTGCCGCCCACACGGCTCACGTGGGGAGGTCATCTGTGGGTAGAGATTTCTGCTGAGCTTTTTCCTTTGGTGGGTGGTGTGATTTTCCTGGAGTAGCCCACAAGCCCACCTATGAAGTCAAGCTCTATAACTAACAAGCCAAGATGCTAGGCAAGGCGGCAGTACCAACTGGGGCCTGTTCCCACAGGCAAGGTGGGGTGGGCAGTCCGCAAATGCTCCCCTCCCTTAGAGGCACACCTAAGGGTTTATGCTGTGAAGGGAGGGTCCCTCAAACCCAGCACCCATAGCACAAACCTCAACAGAACTTTGGATTTATTTAGGAAAAAAAGCCAAACATACAAACCAAACATTCATAAGGAAGACTGAGTAAAAAGTAACTAATACATTAGTGTTATTACTGAATTAATCCCTACAGCCAAGCTTCCTTCCCAGCAGATGCCAGCTCCCGCTCAGGAAGACGAGGGCCGTGGCATGGGCCACACTGCCTCGGGTGAGGATCTGGGTGCTACTTACTAACGACACAAATGCTGAGGACATGCCAGCTTTGGAAACAGGCGGGCCATTCTCCTGCCCAGGGACGAGTGAGAAGTAAAAACAGCCATTGGTCTCACCTGATCCTTTTGAGGAGACACTGGAGGACGAAAAAGGATCGCTGGATTCAAAGGGGTCGAGCTGAGTGCAAAGGAGAGGAGAGAGTAAAAAGCAGTTCCTGTGCCCATCACCCATTCATTCAGCCACAAATTCTCTGGACATCTGTCCCAGCCATGGGGAGGACACAGCAATTTAAACCAAATCCTGGCATAGTCCAGCAGACCAAGCCCTCCTGCATGTAATACCAACAAATACTCTGGACCGGGAAAGAAAAAAAAAAAAAAGCAATCACCTGAAGACCTAGGAAGTGAGTCAAAGCAGCAAGACTTTGGAAGAGAACTGAAATCTGGCAGCAAAAAAACAGTACAAGGCTGAATTTTCCAGGTTTTGTTTTATCTTGGCCCACTGCTCAGCTTGTGGGATCTCAGTTCCCTGACTAGGGACTGAACCCCGGCTGCGGCCGTGAAAATACTGAATCCTAACCACCAGACCACCAAGGAACTCCCAGGTTTTCCGTCTTGATAGCTATAGTCTGAGAATATTGAGAGGCTATGGATTCCAAAAGAAAACTCACTGTCTTTCTGCACTGAAGCTCAGAGGCGGGAATCCCAGGACAGCCACAGCCACGAAAAAGGGATGTGGCCCAGCAAAAAAAACAAAAAGCCCAGTGGAGAACTAAGCTGTCTTCATACCTGCAAATGAGGCACGCTGTTTTTGTTAAGACTGTTGGAATTTACTAACCATAATTACAACATATAATCCAAAGAATGTTAAGTAACATCCTTATCATGTTTATCAACTGTTCTCTTATGAAGATCTATTGTGTTGACTAATTGAACAATAATTCAGGTAGAGTGTCCCAGAAAGAAACCCGCTTGCACTCCCTCTTTGGAGTCTGGCTGGCGGCGCTGAGTACTGCCAGCAGCCCCAACGTGCCCTGACTTCGTGTCCTCATTTAGAGGCCTCGTCTTCTGCACGTGGCTTCGTCCCCAGGTGGCTGCAAACAACCTGGGGCTGTGTTTTATTGGGGAGTTATTTGGCCAGGGCCTTTTGAACAGCAGTGTCCCAGTGAAGTGCTAGATATTATTTATTTAAGAATGAACTTTTCTTTTTTTTTTTTTTTACAATAATATCCTTTCAGAAATTTCTAACTACTTTGTAACTGCATGACTTAACATGGTGGTAAAACAGTTATTAAAAGACTATTTTTTTCAAAGCTTAAAAAAAGAGGAGGGGGGATGTGGGGTCTAGAAAGGAAAGGCAGAGAATGGGAGTCCCAAATTCCATGATAAGCTGTGCCCAGGTCTCAGGCTGACCCCTACACTGTGTGTGGGTGGGCAGACTCAGTGCAGCCTACAGCTAAGGCCACAGGAATGAAACCACAGGCCAGACAGAGAGAGAGAGACTACGGTGTGAGTCTCACCAGTTAGTTGCCTGCTGAAACAAAACCACCCACACTCTTTGGAAGAATACAACAGAATCAAGTCTCCACCACAGAGTACTCCCAATGCACAGGATATACCTCTAAGTTACTCAAAATACAGAGAACAAGAAAAACGTGGTCCTCAAGGGAAAAAGACAATCCGTGGAGATGATCTCAAGATGACCCAGATACTGGAATTCTCAGATGAGGATGACTTTACAGCAGCAGTGACTGGGCTTAATGAGATAAAGGAAAATACACTTCAGATAGGAGATCTTAGTAGAGAAGTGGGAACATACAGATGAAACATGGACATTCTAAAACGGTAAACTACCCAGAATAAAAGCTTCAGGAGATTAGCTCGCCAACAAAGGACAAAAGTGGAAGTGAAGTTGAAGATAAATCAAGAGAAATTATATACTCTGATGGAAAAGAAGAAAAACAGGGCCTCAGGGAACTTTGAGGATAATATTAACACCTGTGTAACTGGAATCCCACAAAGAGAGAGAGAGAAAATAAAAAAGAAAATTTTTTTTCGAAAAAATAGTGGCTGAAAACATACCAAATTTGGCAAAAGACCTAATTTATAGATGTAAGAACTTCAGCAAACCCCAAGCGTCATAAATAAAAAGAAAACTGTATCCAGACCCTACACAAACTACTGAAGAGCAAAGATAAAGAGAGGTTTTCTAAAACAGCCAGAGAAAGGAACATGTCACATGCAGGGAACAGCTATCTGAAAGGCTGGTGACTTTTCATTAAGAGCAACAGAGACTAGAGGATATTGGACAACATCCTACAAGTGCCAAAGGGAAAAACGATGCTGGATCGGGCACAGATACACTCAAGGATGCCAACAAAGCAGCCCTGCGCCACAAGGGCTGAGGTGAGTTCTTCAGGCTGAAGGAAAACGATAACGGAAGGGAAACCAGATCTTGAGAAACGGATGAAGATCTTGAGAAACGGTGACTATATGGTGAAAACAACAACTACTTTTTCTCTTTAAAAGTGATCAGTTCAGTTTAGTTCGGTTGCTCAGTCGTGCCCGACTCTTTGCGACCCCATGGACTGCAGCACGGCAGGCTTCTCTGTCCATCACCAGCTCCCGGAGCTTGCTCAAACTCACGTCCATCGAATCAGTGATGCCATCCAACCATCTCATCGTCTGTCTTCCCCTTCTCCTCCTGCCTTCTCTCTTTCTCAGCATCAAGGTCTTTTCAAATGAGTCAGTTCTTTGCATCAGGTGGCCAGAGTCTTGGAGTTTCGGTTTCAGCATCAGTCCTTCCAATGAATAATCAGGACTGATTTCCTTTAGAACTGACTGGTTTAAAACTGACTGTAAAACTGGTTTAAAACTGATACACTGGATTAAAGCAAAAATTATAACACTGTCATAAAGTATTTAATATATTTAGACACGTACCTTCCTAGGACAACTATAACAGAGACACTGCTGTTTGGGGTGGGTGGACAAATAGATCGACATGATGGCGAGTTTTTTACACTTTACACTGTGTTGTCTGTTCGTGTCCTTCAGCCGCCAACCTGCTGTGACCCCACAGACTGCAGCACGCCAGGCTCCTCTGTACTTCACTATCTCCCAGAGTTTGCTCAAATTTATGTCCACTGAGTCTGTGATGCTCTCTAACCGTCTCATCCTATACCACCACCCCCTTCTCCTTTTGCCTTCAATCTTTCCCAGCATCAGGGTCTTTTCCAATGAGTCAGCTCTTCGCAACCTGTGTCCAGAGTATTGGAGCTTCAGGTTCAGCAAATGACATAGTATTAATTCCAAGTAGCCTACAAAAAGTTAAGTGTGAAAATGGCAATCCCTAAAGCAACCTCTAAAAATAATTTTAAAAAAAAAACAGTATAGTTAAAAGAGGCCAATAAATACTACAAAATGGAATCCCAGAAAACATGCAAATAACCCAAAAGAAGACAGAGAGGAACAGACGAATAAAACACAGAGAATAAAAGGAAGCAAATGATAAAATAATACACTTGAATCTAATTATACTGATCAGTTCAGTTCAGTCGCTCAGTCGTGTCTGATTCTGCGACCCCATGAATTGCAGCACGCCAGGCCTCCCTGTCCATCACCAACTCCTGGAGTTCACTCAGACTCACGTCCATTGAGTCGGTGATGCGATCCAGCCATCTCATCCTGGGTCGTCCCCTTCTCCTCCTGCCCCCAATCCCTCCCAGCATCAGAGTCTTTTCCAATGAGTCAACTCTTCACATGAGGTGGCCAAAGTACTGGAGTTTCAGCTTTAGCATCATTCCTTCCAAAGAAATCCCAGGGCTGATCTCCTTCAGAATGGACTGGTTGGATCTCCTTGCAGTCCAAGGGACCCTCAAGTCTTCTCCAACACCACAGTTCAAAAGCATCAATTCTTCGGCACTCAGCTTTCTTCACAGTCCAACTCTCACATCCATACATGACCACTGGAAAAACCATAGCCTTGACAAGACGGACCTTAGTCGTCAAAGTAACATCTCTGCTTTTGAATATGCTGTCTAGGTTGGTCATAACTTTCCTTCCAAGGTATAAGTGTCTTTTAATTTCACGGCTGCAATCATCATCTTCATTGATTCTGGAGCCCCCAAAAATAAAGTCTGACACTATTTCCACTGTTTCCCCATCTGTTCCCATGAAGTGATGGGACCAGATGCCATGATCTTCGTTTTCTGAATGTTGAGCCTTAAGCCAACTTTTTCACTCTCCTCTTTCACTTTCATCAAGAGGCTTTTTAGTTCCTCTTCACTTTCTGCCATAAGGGTGGTGTCATCTGCATATCCAAGATTATTGATATTTCTCCCAGCAATTTTGATTCCAGCTTGTGCTTCCTCCAGCCCAGCGTTTCTCATGATGTACTCTGCATAGAAGTTAAATAAGCAGGGTGACAATATACTGCCTTGACGTACTCCTTTTCCTATTTGGAACCAGTCTGCTGTTCCATGTCCAGTTCTAACTGTTGCTTCCTGACCTGCATATAGGTTTCTCAAGAGGCAGGTCAGGTGGTCTGATATTCCATCTCTTTCAGAATTTTCCCCAGTTTATTGTGATCCACACAGTCAAAGGCTTTGGCATAGTCAATAAAGCAGAAGTAGATGTGTTTCTGGAACTCTCTTCCTTTTTCCATGATCCAGTGGATGTTGCAATTATATTGATAATTGCATTAAGTGTGAATGGACTACATACTCCATTTAGAAGGCAGAGATTTCCAGACTGTATAGAAAAGCAAGGCCCAACTGTTGATACATGCTCAACACAGAAGACATCAACTTCAACTCCCAGACAGGTTGAAAGTAAGTGGATAAAAAAAGATAAAGCATGCGAAGAGTAAGCATAAGAAAAATGAGGTGGCTATTTTAAAATGTGATAAAAACAGATTAAGACAAAGATTATCACCAGAGGAAAAATGGAACCCTTTTAAAGAAAAAAGGTCACTGCATCAGGACGATACAGCAAACATCACTATGTAGGCAACTGACAGCTTCAAAATACATGTAGCTAAACTTGACAGAATTAAGGGGGATAGGGACAATGCCACAATCATAGGAGATTTCAACACCTCAGCAACTGGCAGAGCTAACAAACACCTTAAGAATGGATGATCAGTCCTCTAATAGAACATAGTGGAAAAGAATAAGAAAAAGAATATATATGTGTGTGTGTAATTGAATCACTGTGGTGTACATTAGAAACTAACACAACATTATAAATCAACTAAACTTTTAATTAAAAAAAGGAAAGAGCGGGAATTCCCTGGCCACCCACTGGTTAGATCTTAGCACTTTCACTGATGTGACCCAGGTTCCATCCCTGGTTGGGGCACTAAGATCCCCCAAGCTACACGGGCGTGGCTCCCTTTTAAAAAATGGGGGAAAAAAAATAGACCTTCAGAACAACCACCTTGACCTAGCTGGGATTTACAGAACATTATAACCAACAATGGCAAACAGATACTCTTCTCAACTGTACCCTGTATGTTCACCAACAAAGACCATAAAACGAGTCTCAATAAACCTAAAAGGACTGAAAACATACAAGATATGTTATCTGATAACAATAAATCTAATTAGAAACCAATATTATAAAATACCTGGAGGGGGGCAGTGCTGCGAAATGAAACAACGCCCTTTAAGTAATCCACGGTTCAACAGAGCTTTCACAAGGGAAATTGAAAAAAATCTCAAAATGAATGACAATGAAGATACAACATATCAAAATGTGTGGAACGCGCCTAAAGCAGTGCCTGAAGAGAAGAGCGCGGGTGTGTTATAAAAACGGCTGCATTCATTTTTGGCTGTGCTGGGACTCCGCTGCTTCGCGGGCTTCCCTCTAGTTGTGGCGAATGGGGAGTATGCCCTCCTTGCAGCGTGCAGGCTTCTCGTGGCGGGGGCTTCTCTTGCTGTGGAGCCGAGCCTCCAGGCGCTCACGCTCAGTAGTTACGGTTCCTGGGCTCTAGGGCACAAGTTCAATAGTTGCGGTGCACAGGCTCAGTTGCCTCGCGGCATGTGGGATCTTTCCAGACCGGGGATCAAACCCGTGTCTCCTGCAGTGGCAAGGTGGATTCTTTAACACTGAGCCACCAGGGAAGCCCAGAAATACACTGCATTAAACACTTACATTAGAAAAAGAAGACCCAAGATCAATGACCTAAGGTTGGATCTTAAGAAGTTAGAACGAGAAGAGCAAAGGAGGGAGAAGGGAATCATGAGCAGAGATCAGTGAAACAGAAAACAAACAGGAGAGGAAATCCACACAACCAACAGTTGGCTTGTGGAAAAGATGAGTAGAATCGATCAACACAGAGGTGAGAACACAGACCACCACCATCAGGAATGAAAGGGGGCCCTCACAACGGGTCGCAGAGACAGAAATGCTCCAGGTTAATCCTTGCCTTCAAGGAGCTCTGGGGCCAGTGCTACAGACCAGTAGGTCCATGGACAAGTGAAAAGCCAAGGCGTGGGTAACATGAGGACAGAGACGCAGCCTAGAGCATCCAGGCAAGCTACACATGGCCCTCACTTAGGCACAAAATTCTCATGCCATCAAAAAGTTACTTTTCTGCTTTTTAAGTCCTCACTGACACCAATTTATACCAGTCTGTTGGGCCTAATGTACAAAACACAGGGCTTACTACTTGCTGGGGGGTGGGCAGCACACTCAGTGTGGCAGGCTGCGTGTCTGGACTTCCTCCTGCCACGGCGGGGACCCCCTGGGGCAGGCTGATGCCAATGTCGCCATCTGCACTGGGCACTCAGAGGCAGCAGGGCAGACCTGTGGGCATGTGCGGCGCTGTTTTGTTTGTTGGGGGATGCAGTGGCCAAGCAGAGAACCCAGCCAGTGGGCCTGAAACTAAAGTAAAGGGGCACCGAAAGGGATGGAGGGGTGACAGCTGTTCAGGACACCGAACACCCTGATGTGGCTCACCGGACTGCTGGACGTGACGCCTGGCTTCACAGGGCAAGCGTCCACAGGGACCAGCAGGGATGGTCACCGTGCCATCCAGGAAGCAGGCTGGGCCTTCTCGTCAGCTCCCAGGCAACGGCCCGGCCTCTGGTGGCTCTCCCTGGCCAGGCCTAGCAAGCTCAGTCCGAGAGAGGGAGGCCCTGACTTGGTCCATGCGGGTGGGAAGGGCTGCCTTCATACACGGAGAGCCCACAGACAGGCAGCACTGGAAAAGCGGCCCTCCCGAGGTCACTCACCTTTGACGGTAAGGAAGGGTTTTTTGTGAACGGGTCTGAGGTAAACGGGTCGCTCTTTGTCTGCTTCTTAAAGAAGTCATCAGGGGTGGAGCCACGGAATGGGTCGCTTTCTTTGAAAGGATCCCCACCAAATGGATCTGGAAGGTGTTTTGGAAAGAGAAGGAAAAAAATGCCCCATGAATAAACGCTATGCTTAGTGAGAGAATACTCACAAAAAAAAAAAAAAAAAAAAACCCCGATTAACTGACACCACTTGCATGAAATTCTAGAAAATCGAAAAACCATAGTGGCAGAAAGCCAGTCAGTGGCTGCCAGAGATCTGGGGACACAGGGCTGGAGGAGCAGGAGGGGACCTTTAGGGACAGTGCAGATGCCCTCTCATCTGGCTACACACACGCTGAAACGCATCCGGTTCTACACTCAAGATGGGTGAGTTCTGTGGTGTGTTCATTACACCTCTCAATAAAATCAGCAGAAACAAACAATGCGGGTAAGTCCATAGGACAGAAAGCTGACTGGTGGCTGCCAGGGGCTGCGTGGGGGGAGCTGGCAGCCGCAGCCTCCTTCTGGGGTGATGGAGACGTTCTGGAACTACATGGGGGTGGAGTGCGCAGCACAGGCCGGCGGCGTGTGGGCTTTCAGATGCTAACCTGTGCCGTGCACATTTGTTAGGCTTGTGTCACACAAATTCCACCTCAAGAGAAACAAACAAACAGCAGGGGAGAAGGAGACAAACAGGCAGCATGATGCCAACACCACCACGCCCAGTGTGTTCATGCGGGGCGCAGGCCTGGCGACCGAGACGGGAGCCCCCATCACCCAGAGGGAACAAAACGCTGGCCTTTCTTCTCTATGATGTGTACCAATTTTAAGTATCTTTTTAAAAACTTCTGTTTATTTTTGGCTGTGCTGGGTCTCTGCTGCCGCTCGGGCTTTTCTCTAGCTGTAAGGAGGGGGCTGCCCTCTGGCTGTGGTGCTGGGCTTCTCTTGTTGCAGAGCACATGCTCTGGGGCACATGGGCGCAGAAGCTAGCTGCCTCCAGGCGTGTGGTGTCCTCCCGAGGCGGGGACTGAGCCTGTCTCCTGCATCGGCAGGTGGATTCTTTACCACTGAGCCACCGGGGAAGCCCGAGATGTGGGGCTTCCGTGCAAAGTGACACTGTCCTTCCCTGCCACTGCACCCCGAGTATGTGCGGGCGGAAGTGACACCGGGCGCGGGTACCACAGGTGGCACAGCGGGCACAGGCGACCGGGCGTCTGCACAGTCGTCTGGCGTCAGGCTTTCGGGCTCTCGTTCTCATCGTGCTGTGCGACTGGCAGGAAGGGGCGCCAGACTGAGAAAGGAGGCACGATGCAGCTTCCTTCAGAAGCCCGCCTGGCACAGGAGGCGGCAAGGTGTTGCTCCATTTCCCTCAACCTGAACTAGGAATGGGAATATTCTTCTTTTTAAATTTTTATTGGAGGAGGGCACAGCAGCCCACTCCGGTATGCTTGCCTGGGAAATTCTATGGACAGAGGAGCCTGGCGGGCTATGGTCCACGGGGTCATGATGAGACAGACATGATTCAGAGACTCAACAACAACAAAATAATTGCTTTCCAATGCTGTGTTGGTTTCTGGTGTACAGCAAAATAAATCAGATCTATCCACACAAATATTCCCTCTGTTTTGGATTTCCTTCCCATTTAGGTCATCACAGAGCACGGAGCAGAGTTCAGTTATCCAGGAATGGGAATATTCTGAGGACCAGTTCACAGAACGTTTCTTTTAACTAACGAAGGCTTTTTTACCTGTTGAAGCTGTCTGTTGCTCGGCAAAGGGGTCACTCTGGAATGGGTCACCTGGATTAGAGAAGAGAGAACCATTCAGCTCTGTGGTGGAAATGACCTGGGCAGAGCAAAGTGGGAATGCAAGGGTGGCCAGTGGCTGGGGGAGTTCATCATGGCAAGGATGATGAAGATAAACCGGAAAGAACTCGGGCTACTCAACGTGGGCCCAACGGCGGGGAAGTGTAGGGCCAGCCTGAATTCACTCTCTTTCTTTGCCCTGCTCAGCTCACCCTTCCCCTCCCCATCACCCCCCCTACTGGCATTCCAAGAACCCGAGCCCCCAGAACTGCCTCCTCCTCAGCCTGCCAGGACACCTGAGCCTCAGCAGCTGCCCGAGTCATCTCTCAGAACTCGGGCGCCTCCACTGCAAGTCTCTAACTGGAAAGGCACTCCCACTGCCCTCTCCCTGCCCTGGCATTTTTCTCAGGAAAATACTGATAGCCTTCTTGGAAATAGTTTTGCTCTGCAAAAAAAGAAAAAAAAAAAAAAAAAAACCCTTAGGAAATCTCATTTCTAGAATTCTTAGTTGTTCTTGACTCGTGTGTGGCTCTGGGTGAACTCGCGTGGGAAGGCCTTGCAGACTGTGCCTGTGGGGATCTGCTGTTCACTAGGGGCTCCATAATCACCACTACGCCTACTTAGCTTAGTCCCGCAAGGTGGATGCAGTCTCAGGGCCAAGCCAGTTACCCGTGAGCGTGGGCGTGTCACAGTGAGCGTGGAGCTCTTCCCTCCCCGACTCAACACCACAGCTCTTCAGTTAACCAGGTGAAGTGAGAAATTCAAGAGGCCCGTGAGGCTTCAAGAATTTCTTTCCTCCCCCCATGTCAGAGGGTGCTGCCAGTCACGAGAAAACCCAGAGGGGCACAAAACAAACAGCCTTTCAGTGACAAAGTGGGCGCCCAATGAGGTACCTTTGAAGGGATCGGCTCCTTTAAATGGGTCAGATTTGAAGGGGTCTTCTGCCTGAAAGGGATCCGGATGCAATTCTTGGGTGTTGTTGCTAAATAACAAGGCTTTATTTTTGAAAGGATCGTCCTGTAATTTTGCGAAGAGACAGGACAGGGATTTCATTATTTCAGATTTAAAGCCAACCACAGAATTCTATACCTAACTGGTGTATTTTCCCCTCTAAGTGATGTGACCCTGAAGAGAGTAATTTCTATTTAAAAAGAAAAACCCCACAAAAGACGGATTTTAGTTAATAATAAGGTCAACAACAGTCCATTCATTTGTGATAAATGTACAAGATATTAAAACAGGGTGAGCTGGCTGCGGGTTATACAGGAACTCTCTGAGCTATCTTTGCAACTTTTCCTTAAGTCTTCTAAAATGAAAGTCTATTTAAAAATCATTGAGTGGAAGCAACCCAGGCATCCAGTGATAAATGAATGAATAAGCAAAGTGTGGTATGTCCATACAATGGAGTATCATTCAGCCTTTAGAAGGAAGGAAATTCTGACACACGCAACATGGATGAACCCTGAAGACATTAGGCCAAGTGAAAGAAGCCCGTCACCAGAAGACAAACACTGTGTAATTCTACTTCCATGAAGTCCCTAGAGCCATCAAATTCAGAGAGACAGAAAGCAGAAGAGCAGGTGGTCAGGAGGATGGGAGTAGAGCTTAATGGGTATGCAGAAGTTCCAGAGCGTGGCTGTACAACATGAACATGCTTAATGCTTCTGAACTGTATAATGAAAGATGGCTATGATGGTAAACGTTACGTTATGTGTCTTTTACCATAATCAAAAATATGTTTTAATATATCACTGTGTCAGAAAAAAAACCCTATTTTTGGAAATGTCAGAAAGAAAATGTAACAAGTCCCTCTAACAACTGCAGCTCGAAGCATCCTTGTTCAAAGATGCACCTCCCTCAAGCACCTCCTCAGAGAGCGTGTGCCTATGTGGGCACTTTTTAAAATGCCTGTTTCCACACCAAGAGGCATGAGGGCTATTTACATCCAGAGAGGAAGTGCGTGCTTATGCAGTTAGAGCTACTAGAGCATACAGAGCACTTTGCATTTTTTCTTTAAAAAGTGCTTATTTGTAGAAGCAAACAGCATATTTAAATCAGCAGGGGGTGGGGGGGGGACTTGCTTTTGAAGAGCAAGTTTTTATAGTGGAAAAATGTACCTGAAAGGGGTTGGGGACGGACCTCACAATATGTGCAGGAAAACAGTGCACTTGGTTTAGAAATACTGAGATATTCTGGTTCAGAAAGACACACCCTCAGTGAAAACACAAAGGTTTCACTATGACATTAAAAAGCACAACATCCTCCTTGAATCTGGCAAATGTGTCAGCATCCTCGGGGCTGGCAAATTCAGCCATTATTCCAACTGACCGAGACCAGATGATGAGAGAGCCGGGGCTTCCCTGAAAATGCAGGGCAGTGACATCAGAGGTGCCCACGGGAGGGTCCTGACAAGGCTGGGTGACTCCAGGGAGCAGGATGTGTCTCAGAGATACCAGGCCAACAGAAGCCCCAGGCTCCCGAGGAATGGACCAACACCCCTGCCCTCTGACGGATGTGGAGCAGTTTTCCTTACCTGAGAAAGATTACCTGGGGCCTCCAACCACAGGGCTTCCCGAGGTGGAGAAGCCAAGCCAGGTCTGGGGCAAGTGAGTGCCAACGTCCCCAAGCGCGGCGCCCGAGTCCACGACACACAGACTCAGTAAGGATGCTGTGGTGCCAACTACCATGAGATGCCTGTGCCAGCAAGCAGTGGGGGTCTGAAACAGACCAACATGCTGGAGGAGTCCTAATCTACGGAAGCCAGGCGGCCAGCAAGGAAAATCAATGCCCTGCAGCCCTGGGGAAAGGAATGTATTTGTTCCAGAAGAGAGAGAGATGGTGAACGACCTGGATAAAGTAGTGAATTAAGAATGACAACCTGGAAAACTAAATAGAATGGAAGCTTCTATCTGGTTTTAATTAGCAGTGACGTACCACTGCTAATTGGTACCGTTTTTTTTTTTATGTTTTCAATTGCCACTTGGAAGACTTGACAAGTAACAGTGGATGATGGCAGAGAAGACACTGATTCCTGGGTGCTCCGGCTGCAATCCCCCTAACTGAAAGGCAGATCTGCTCTCTCTCTCTCAGGAGCAACTGCTTGGCCTGAGGTAGCAGCCGCTCCCTCCCCTTCAAAGGATTCACGTGGTTAGGGTAACCGTTTACCACTGAGGGGTTCCATTCCAGGTTCAGAGCAGAAAGCTAGATTTGCCCTGGCACAAAGACGCCGTCAACTCCACCATCTGCTGACCACCTACTGAGGAGCACGGAGCCATCCGCCCACCTGGGAGATGCAAGTGTGGTGGCCAAGCTCTCAGCAGAGAGTGAGCACCGTGAACAAGGAGCTCCCTGACCAGTCTTCAGTTCCGCACGTGTCAGGAAACAGACGTGACAACTCCGAAAGGGCATCAGGGTGGCATTCTGCGACATTCCACCCCTTTAGATGGGGTCTGGGCGTGGTGTGCTGGCGCAATCAGCACTCTCAAGAGAAAATAAAAGCTCTGCTTGATAGCCCTTGCCGATTCCCACAGTGCCACTACCCCCATTGTGGCTGACGTCCAGTTACCAAAGGTGGAGCTAAGGTTTACAAAATTCCTATTCAATCATCTGCTCTGAAGAGTCAGTAAACGTGGCTCCAGTAGGCCAGGGGCTGAACGTGACAGACAAGCCCGTCCTTTGTGATGAGTCTGTGGTGAAGCTGAATTCTGCTCCTCTCTAGTAGACAGGCTGGCTGAGCACTGACTCCAAGGATAAGAAGCCAGTACCCTTATCAGCAGATGAGACACAAGGAATAAACACAGCTTTCAGAACCCTGCCATCTTGGACATAGTAAAGTCATGTGGGCCTAACACTAAAGCCAGTGACTTCAGTAAAACTGTCCAGACTTAGAACACTCTAGACGCACCTCTTTGGTTACACTGGTTCTCGGGAAACTAAGCCCCTTACTTTCATCCCCTTCGAAGAGAACTAAGAGACCTCCCTCTCCTTGGGAACAGTCTTGAGATGTTCAGGAGTAAACAAAAGCCCTCTTCACAATGTTTATTAAGAAATGGAAACAAACCAAAAACTGAGTGCTTTAAAGATTGTATTTGTGCAACAAGATGTAGTTTTTCTTCCAAACAATGGTTGTGGGTTTCTATGTAACACATGTGATATCAACGTTTCAAGATGGATTGACCATCATGTAAACATCTGTAATAAGATGAATAAAAATAAAGGCAAAAAAGTCTGGACGGGGGGGCCGAGGGGGAGGAGAATCCCTATTTTCCAAATGACACTTCCCTGCCAACTTTTTATCCAAGGAAACCCATCTTATCAAAGCCTGCGCGACAGAATTTAAGAGTGAGCTGTCCCATGAACTAAGATGGAACGGGCAAGCCGAGAGCTGTGAGGGCACCTGGACAGACGGTGCAAGTAGGAGCAAGGCTGTAAAGCTGGACACACGCGCTGAGGCAGACAGACGCTCAAGCAGGAGACTCTGCCTCAGGTGGCGCACGGAAGAGCACCGTTCACAGTCTCTGTTCAGATGGCGAAGCTGCCTAAATGGGCCCTGGAGCAGATACGGAAATCCTTTTGCCATTTCCAAGTGGAGAGGAATGTGTGAATGGCAGAGGGAGGAGGAGAGGCCAGAGACGGGAGACAGATGAGAACACCAAGAGCGTCTTCTCAGCGCTCTGGAGAGTTAGGCATAAGCTTTCCCATAAATCCTAGGGACAGAGCACTCGGCCACTGAGAAAAGAGACACATCGAGAAAGGCCCAGAGTCTCTCATGAAGAGAGACAGAGAGGCTGAACTGTTACGGGGAGGGGAAGGAATCCATAGAGCGAACAAGGCCAGGAGCAGGAGCCTGGAGAGGGAGACGGCAGTGCAGGGCGTGCGGCCAAAGGCTTTGGGGCAGCGCACAAGGCAACTAGAGACCAGCTGTGTCCCCCCGGCTCCCGCAGCAGCACAGAGACACCCTCACCAGCCCGAGTGAGCCGGAAACGGCACACGCCAGGACTCGGGGCCCCAGCAGTGAACTCTGGCCACAACAGGGGACTAAGTAACACTGTCTGGATGCCAGCAGCCCCCCACCAGGACCCCCAGGGTCCTGCGGCGTGAAGCCAAGTGCTGACATTTCAAACGTGACCAACATTTCAGGAGACGGGCCAATTCGTGGGTGACACAGCGACACCCCGGGAGGGCTGACTGCCATTCCTTTTGATCTTTATCTCCACCTGTGATTTTTCAAGGTGCTCCTTGTAGAAACATGGACACACACACGCACACTTTTCCATCCTCCCAATGAGGAGAACGTGGGGTTTCACAATGTGTGAGAATTGTCCCATTTTGGGGAAGCCCTCCCAATGGGAGGCACTAGCCCACAGAGATGGAGTTCTTCACAAACTGGTTTCACAAAGGATCCAGGCCTATCCTCGGCCTTGTCCCAGAGGATGCCAGGCTGCAGGGCTGGTGGGGAAGAGGCAGAGCAGCTGCAAAAACGAGCAACACCCTGCACTTGGATAGGATTAAGGCTGGCGAGGGCTGGATCCAGCAGGAGGGACCTTCTCTTGAGCCCAACATGGGACCCAACCCCAGGACTGGAAAACACTTATTCAACCTTTACCATGGCTCCAAAACCGCCCCTCTCTGTCAGGGAGACACCCACGCTCAGGTCTGCTAGGTTGCTCAGGCTGACACAGGGGGCCCCGTCGAGCATTTCATCGTACTGCTCCAGACTGCGCTGGGCTTCCTGGTGGCTCTCGTGCAGCTGCGAGAGCTTGCTTCTGGCCTGGATAAATAAGACATGGTTAGCACGGAGGAGGGTTCAGGCGGAATGCATCAGGCAACACATTTCTCTCTCAGGGCATCCCGCCCCAGATGATTCACGCAGATAGCTGAGTTATCTGTCTACAGAACCAAGTTTACAAGACTTGAGGCTGGTCATAAACTGAGAAAGAGAGAGAGAAACAGAGACCCCATTCTGGCTGCCCTCACGCAGCCTCTTTGTATCCCTGGTCCCTGAGAGAGGCAAGTGTTCAAATATACATTTGCTGATTCAGAATGAACTGAAACGGGACAAAACCCAGATTCACTGCCTATTCAAAGTGGTGTTCAGCAGTCATTTCGCTTTATGAGATTTTTATTGCCCCGTTTGCTCCTCCTTTCTCCTGGAGAAGGCATGGGAGGCCAGGGAAAGGATGGCAATCTGTGGAGGCAGACGGACCCCGGCTTTATCTTAACTGTCTCCTGCACACTGGTGGCCTCACCGCTATTTCCTCTTCTCCAAAATGGAACTGATGAGTAAGAGCCCTCTCGCAGTGTCTGGCAGGGTGGCCTTAGTAAGTAGTAGCTATCACGTTTAATATCATCATTATTATCACTAACATACGTTTATGTCTTGGATGCTATTTTATAAAGGCTGGAGGACTGATGCTGAAGCTCCACTGGTTTGGCTACCTGATGCTAATAAGAACCGACTCACTGGAAGAGACCCTTAGGCTGGGAAAGATCGAAGCCAGGAGGAGAAGGGAGGACAGAGGATGAAATGGTTGGATGGCATCATCAACTCAACAGACATGAGTTTGAGCAAACTCCAGGAGATGGTAAAGGAAAGAAGAACCTGGAGTGCTGCAGTCCACGGGGTCACAAAGAGTTGGACACGACTGAGCTGCTGAACAACAATAACAAAAAGGCTGAGTGAGAAAAGCGTCTACATTAATTAACAATAAAGCACATTGTTGGGGCTAGTTGCTCAGTCGTGTCTGACTCTGTGACCCCATGGACTGCAGCTCACCAGGCTCCGCTGTCCATGGAATTTTTCAGGCAAGAATACTGGAGTTACGGTAGCCATTGCCTTCTCCAGGGGATCTTCCTAATCCAGTGATCGAACTCAGGTCTCCCATATGGCAGGCAGATTCTTTACCATCTGAGACACCAGGGAAGCCCCAAAAAGCACAATATATGTTATCAAATCCCTGAAGTTTGAGTTTGTAATCAACTTTTGCCTGTAAACTGGCAAAAAGAGCCAAGAAAGGAAGCACGGATGTGCATTCTGATATTGCCAAGGTCAAACATAACCTTCACTGTGTAGGTGGGCCATCTGAGAGCCAGCAAGGGGGCCTTTGGCCGTTCCACACAGGGCAGCGGCTGCAGGCCTTGGGGCCTTCTCCCCAGAGAGGGCCAGAGCTCCTGAGGGGTGGGGCCTCCTCGCTGCGCCGCCCTTTGAGCTGCACAGGGACAGAAGGCATCCTGGACTCTGTCCTCTTGTTTGTGCAAGGACCCAGGCTGGTGAGACAGGTCTTGAACCTAGGCTCTCTTCAAACCAGTTAACGTCATGTGCTCGGCCAGCCCGCACCCACTCCTCCAAAAACGATGCACACTCCAGCAGGGAAGCAGAAGGCTGGTGAGGCAAAGCAGACCCCACCAGGCCAAAGTCAACATGACGGGGGAACATATGCTGGGGGTTCTCAGCACTTCACCTTCAGGCTGAACAAAGCCTCCCAAGGAGAGAATCTAACGTGAATGAGGTGGGCAGGAGCCAGGGAGACACCCACTGCAGTGCAGACAGCTGGGACCACGGCCGCACACACCTCCGTCACTGCCCTGCTTGTGGCACCACCCTGCTTGGCAGGAGACCCCAGGAGCTGCATCCCACCCCAGCCCCAGCCCCAGCCCCAGCCCCAGCCAGGGGTGGCAGGCCCTGCCCTGCCCACCCCCTTGGAGGCACCTGGCTGATCTCGTCTTGAGTGGATCTCAGGGACTTGATGATGGTTTCTAGCTGAACCTTCCCAGCCTGGATGCTCTGCTCCAGCTGCGTCTCCTCCTGCTGCAGTCGGTTCAGCTCAGACTTGGCCCGGTTCAGGTCGTCTTCCTGGGACTTGAGGTCAGATTCCTGAGACTGGATCTGCGTCTTCAACGAGGAAATCTGAAATGAGATGAAATGCGACGTCGAGGAAGAATTCTGGTTCGTGTTTCTTGAGATGAGCTGACCCAGGGAGGGAGATATAAGCCCGAAAAGTGGACGCCTAGCTTCCTCACAGGGACCCCTCTCCACACGTGGGAGAAGCATCGGCAACCCGTCTGTCCCTTGAGGCTGAAGTAAAAGTGAAGTTGCTCAGTCGTGTCCGACTCTTTGCGACCCCGTGGACTGTAGCCCACCAGGCTCCTCCGTCCATGGGATTCTCCAGGCAAGAATACTGGAGTGGGTTGCCATTTCCTTCTCCAGGGGATCTTCCCTGACCCAGGGATCGAATCCAGGGATTGAACTCAGGTCCCCTGCATTGCAGGCAAACGCTTTAACCTCTGAGCCACGAGGGAAGCCCTCCCTTGAGGCTGAACATCCCCTCTTCTCAGAGATCTGCTGAGGTCACAGCCTCCCTGTTTTGTGTCAAGCGGCAAAGACACCTGGGGGAGGTGAGACGGGCATGCTGTGTCCCACGGGCCAGGGTGGGGTGTTCACACATAGGTTCACACTTATATGTCTGACAAAGCGGGTAAGACGGAGGTCAGGCCACAGATCCTTGGATACTTTCCCAAATGATACGTTCAACAACTCTACTAAACCAGTAGGATGTCTCAGCCTTGATTCAAGGTCATGGTGAGCCCCGGGAAGTTCCTAAAAAGCATTCTCCTCCTACTGGGCCGGGGGCGTGGGGAGACAACGACTCACCATCTGGGTCTCGTCCTGGCACTTCTGCCTGACGTCACTCAGCATGTCCCGGAGCTTGGCCTTCTGCTGGTCCATTTCATCCAGGCGGTCTTGGGCATCCTGTTTTTGAGCTTCCAGCTCTTGCAAACTACTTGTTTCCCGGTCTAAATCATTTTGTAATTCCTAGGGAAGGGTCACATGAATTTACCCCAGACTCATTAAAACGGGGGCACATCCAAGCTAACTGCCACAGCCGAGGCCAGAGCCCCCAAGACAGCCTCCAGGGACTTCTCTGGGGGTCCAGTGGCTGGGGCGCCACGCTTCCACTGCAGGGAGCCAGGGTTCAATCCCTGGATGGGGAACAGAAGATCCTGCATGCTGTGCGGTACGGCCAAAAAGTAATAAAAATTATTTCAAAAAATAGAAAGATGCCCTACAGAACCACACATACCACAGCAAACAATGCACACGTCCCAGCGTGGCGGCCCCAGCTGAATCTCTCAGAAGTATTTACTGATGTCCTGAGAGAGGCCAGGCACCAGCAGAGGGGTTGGGTTCCTGGCAAGAGGAGCTCTTCAGTGACTGGTGGTCATGAGGCGGGACGGAGGAGGCGTCAGTCAGACATAAATGACCAGGAAGGAATGGACAGCTTGGGTGCTGTCGGTCAGGGTCGCAGGGGCGTGGGGAGACCAGACCGACGCTGCACCGTGGGGGAAGAGCCCAGGGAAGCAGACTTCAGTGGACCCAAAGGACGAGCAGGTGGCAGCCAGGAAAAAAGCCAGGAAGGTGAAGAGAAGATGGGGGGCCACAGAGGGCCTGTAAGAGAAGAGGATGCCGTGCTCCACTTGGATCAAAGGAGAGCAGGCTGAGAGCACTAGAGGCCACGTGCCACACCACAGACGCCACTGGCTTCTGCAGCCAGAAGGCCCTGCGGATAGCCGAACACGGGAGCAGGACATGATGGTTCCAACCGCTAACGCTCCTCCAAGTGGGAGGAGCCTGGCTCCAAGACAGCCATTGCAGGTGTCCTCGGACTTGGCTGTTAAGACTTCTAGGGGAAGGATCCTAGAGGTGTAAGGGCAAGTGTGAAAACGTGCACTGTCTATGATGGCAAAATCTGAAAGCAATGTAAATTTCCAAGCGGAGCTGGCTGGACTTTCAGTACAACGCACCCTGAGGGGCACTTCACCCCGCGGCAGAGTTAGAGAGCAAAAAGAACAAGGCACGCGGCAGAGCATGCACACGCGAGGCACACCAGCACTTGTGCACACAGGAAGGCAAGAAGAGGCACAGACATCTCTCCTTAAACACTCACAAGACCTTTGTGCAAGGCCTCGCGGGGGCTGACGAACTGCACCTCTGGGGGAAAGGGAGTGGGGGTGGGGGGTAGGAGGCGTCGCTGTCTTATTTTCAGCCAGGTGAATGTCACATCCACCTGCAAGGTAGAGAACTCAAGGAGACGGAATGGGAAGGGAGAGTGCGGCCTGAGGCTGGCACGAGGAAGGAGTGGTGGCGGGGAGGGGACTCAAGCTGGGGCCGAGGGCAAGGCGACGGCAGCCTGAGCACGGGGGAGGCTGCAGGACCCGAGGGGAGCGGCGGGCTCGAGGCGAGCGGCGGGCTCGAGGGGAAGCGGCGGGCTCGAGGCGACCGCTGGGGCGTCGGAGAGACAGGAGTGGTGAGACCGATCCCCCGGACTGGCTGGGGCTGCCAGAGGTTGACGTCATTTCAGAACACAACCCAGAGGAGGTGCAGGGTCTCCCTTTCCCTGATTTTTTAATATCTACAGAATGCGTATCCATGTGTTTGGCTGTGTCGGGTCTTAGGTGTGTCATGTGGGATCTTCTGAGGCTGTGCGCAGACTCTCTAGCTGTGGCACCTGGCCTTAGTTGCCCACGGCCTGTGGGATCTCAGTTCCCCGACCAGGGATCGAACCTGCACCGCCTGCACTGGAAGTCAGACTCTTTACCACTGGCCCACCAGGGAAGACCCTCCCTCTCCCTGCTTTGAGGACAGGAAGTCATGGCTCGCTCCTCTTTGTCCACCAAAGCACATCTCTGAGTTATTTGTCGGACTGGGTTTTCTGCTCCCCAGTCTCCTTGTCCCTGACCTCTAATTTGAAGAACAGACCTTGAATGTGACAAGTCTAGAAGGGATAAAATCAAATATTTTTGAGAGAAGGCTAGTGGCAGAGTAGAAACGTGGGTCTGCCACATCCGAGGGAAGGACAAGCAACGGTGGAGGCGGGGAGACAAGAGGAAGGAGGGTCAGACCCAGCAGCTTTGTCACGTGGGGAGTCAAGGAACCTGGGCCTCTTTCTGTAACACAGAAGCAGTCATGGAGGAGCCCAGAGGAAGACGGACTGCCAGCTGCTGGTTAGGAAGGATGCTGGGGTCAGAGTGGAGGAGGTATCTGAGCAAAGAGAAGACAGAAAAAAAAACCCGGACAACCTACAGACCCAGTTCAATCCCAACTGGAATGCCAGTCGTCTCCTGACAGGCAGACTCCAAGCGTCAAAAGGAAATGCAAGCGATCCAGAACAGACAAAGCAGCCGGGAAACCCAAAGTCGAGGATGCGTGTTTTCTGATTTCAAAACTTTCTACAGAGCAGCAGTCATCAAGACAGTGTGATTCTGGCATAAGGAGAGACAGCCATCAGTGGGACAGAACTGAGCGGTCAAAAATAAACCCAGATGTCTATGACCAATTGATTTTTGAAAAGGGTGCCAAAACAATTGAGCGAGGGGGAAAAAAAGGATCTTTTCTCTTCAAGAAAAGGATCTAACTGGCCCTCCTCGTGCAAAACAATGAAGTTTGACCCCTACCTCACACGATATGTAAATATTCACTCAAAATGGATCAAAGGCCTAAATTTAACAGCTAAAACTACAAAACTCTTAAAAGAGAATGTGGGGTAAATCTTCGTGACCTTGGATTTGAGAATGGGTTCCTGGATATGACACCAAAAGTAAGAGTAGCGACTTCCCTGGGGGTCCTGTGGTTAAGACTCCTCACTTCCAATACAGAAGGTACAGGTTCATCCCCGGTTGGGGAACTAAGATCCTACAGGTCGAATGGCACAGCCAAAAAATAAAAAAATTTTTTTAGAAGAGCAAAAAATGGAATAAATAAGCCAGACTTCATCAAAATTTAAAACTTTTGTGCTTCGAAGGACCAACGTCAAGAAAGCAAAAAGACAACCCAAGAATGGGGACGTGATATTTGCAAATCATATATCTGATAAGAGAATTTATCTGGAAAACATAAAGAACTCTTACAACTCAGCTACACAAAGGCAGATAACCACCCAATAAAAAATGGGCAAAGGATATGAGTTGGCTTTCTCCAAGAAGATATACAAATGGCAAATGAGCACATGGTAAGATGCTCACCATCATTAGGGGAAGCGTTGTGGGCAATGGGATGCTCCTCCAGACCCACTGCTGCCGCTGCTGAGTCACTTCAGTCGTGTCCGACTCTGCGACCCTACAGACGGCAGCTCACCAGGCTCCCCCGTCCCTGGGATTCTCTAGGCAAGAACACTGGAGTGGGTTGCCACCTCCTTCTCCAATGCATGAAAGTGAAAAGTGAAAGTGAAGTCGCTCAGTCGTGTCCGACTCTGAGCGACCCCCTGGACTGCAGCCCACCAGGCTCCCCCGTCCCTGGGATTCTCCAGGCAAGAGCGCTGGAGTGGGTGCCACTGCCTTCTCCAACGGACGGATTCCAGTTTTGCCTCACCTTCGCCAACACTTGATGTTAACAATGCTTTTTTTTAATAGCCTTCCAGACCCACTAGGAAGACTATTAAAAAAAAAGGACTAGCATCAAGTGTTGGCGAGGGTGAGGCAAAACTGGCATCCGTCTGCATTATTACTGGTGAGAATGAGAAACGGTGCAGCCACTTTGGAAAACAGTCTGGAATTTCCTCAAAGGGTTACACACAGAGTTACCAAGTGACCCAGCAATGTCACTCTTAGATATACATACCCAAGAGACATGAAATCACAGGTCCACACAAAAACCTGCATGTTAATATTCATAGTGGCATCATTTGCAGTAGCTAAAAAACAGAAAAACCCAAATAGCGATGAACTGGTGAACAGATGAATGAAGTGTGGTGCAGCCACACAATGAAGCGTATATTCAGCTATTTGAAAAAAAAAAAATGAAGGGGCTTCCCTGGTGGCTCACTGGCAAAGAACCTGCCTGTAAATGCAGGGGACATGGGTTCAGTCTTTCGTCCAGGAAGGTCCCACCTGCAGCAGGGAAACGAAGCCCATGCACGCAACTACTGAGCCCACGCCCTGGAGCCTGTGAGCCACAGCCGCTGAGCCCGCGCCCTGGAGCCTGTGAGCCGCAGCCGCTGAAGCCCGCGTGCCTAGAGCCCGCGCTCCGCAGCCGGAGAAGCCGCCGCAAGGAGAGGCCTGTGCGCCCCAACTAGAGGGCGGCTCCCGCTCACCACAACTGAAGAAGGCCCACAGGCAGCGACGGAGACTCAGCATAGGCAAAAACAAATAAATGAAATATAGAATAAAAACCCAATAAAAGATAAATAAATAAATCTTTAAAAGGAAGAAGAAACGAAGCACTGATACAGGCAACAACAGGAACGACCCTTGCAACTATACTGACTGAAGAGAGGCCAGACATACAAGGCCCACAGCACATGAGTCCACCGATAGGAAACGCCCAGAAGAGGCAGATCCGGAGGCGGGAGGTACACTGGCGGATGCCAAGGCCTGGGAAGGGCTGGGGACTGCTGATGGGTATGGAGCTGCTTCTTGGAGGGATGAGACTGTTCTGTAACTGACTGTGGGGACGCCTGTGCAACTTCGTGCACATTCTAAAAACCACTGAATTATACACTTTAAATGGATGAATTATAAGGTATTTGAGTTACATCTCAATAAAGCTGTTGTTAGAAACACAAAACAGAACAGTAAACCAAGCAAAGATGCCGCAGGATCTCACTAGGACGACAGGCATGGAAATGGAGAGACCCCTCAGGTGGGAGGGGGAAGGGGAGGCCTTTGGGGGCCGAAGCTGAAGCTCCCATTGCTTAAAACCAAACATAAACTGGCCCGAGGACCAAGGCCTCCTAGTCAGTGCTGGGCTCTACCCTGGAGCCCATGCTATACGATCTCCTGGCCAAACCCATCTGGGAAAAGGCGACAGGAACCGGAGTCAAACCTGGTTCTCACAAAAGAGCTTTAATACGTACAGTGTTCTGAGGGGACCCTGGTAGGCCAGTGGTTAAGACTCTGCCTTCCAATGCAGGGGCACAGGTTCAATCCCTGGCGGGGGAAGTACATCCCCCATGCTGCACACGGCATGGCCTGAATAAATAGTGTTTTGTCACTGCCTAAGGAGCTGCCATCTCGTTAGAGTAGAGCCCGTCCTGGTCTGAGCACAAGTGAGGCTCCCACGCAGCAGGAGCTGGCCTGGCTGGCGCTGGCCCCGCTCCAGCTCCAAGGTGTCGTGGGGGTGCACAGGGCCACCACACACCACATCTCAAAGGCTGCAGGAGTATGCTGTCAGAGCCCAGCAGGGAGGTTCTGGGGGCCCTCATCCAGCCTGCTGTACAGACCAAAGCACCTCCAGACACCAGACCGACCCGACGGCTTTCTCAGAATCGCCCAGGAGCAGGCATCAGAGACCTAGGGACTGGTTTCCCAGGAGTTCAAGGACATCACAGCACCCAGATCCCCAGGGACAGAAGCCCGTACAGAGTGACAAAGACACGAGGAGGAGGACCGGCCAGGCATTCATGTGGCTGGCTGGGCCAGGGCCAAGGGGAGATGCGGGATGAGGCCAGCGCCCCTGCACCAAACAGGGTGGAGGGTGAGTGAGACGGGAGGGCAGTTCCGGGACACAGGTAGAAATCAGAGGGCTGAGGTGAGAGCAATACACCAGAACGAGCAAACACCCAGAAAAACAGTCCCTTCACCCGTGGCCTCAGACATGATGCAGCTTACTTGAGCAAAAAAGCAAAGCAAAAAAATACGACAACAGAGGCAGGCTGTTCCCTGCCTTTCGATCCAAAACATGCCAGGGGACCATCTAAGGCCCAACCCCCGATGCCAACGTGTACAGAGTGAGAAGCCAGGAAAGAAGTGTCTGGACACTGCAGCGTGTGAATCGGTGAGAACCCACCCTACCCCGCCTGCAGATGGAAGCCGAGACAGAGGACACCTCCTGCCTGGTGAGCAGGCACTGCGCGCCGTCTGTCTGCTGGGTGTCTCATGACATCCCCCAGCCCTCGTGGGACAGGGGAGGAGGAGGGCGACACAGTGCTGCCCAGACCCCTGAGCCTCACTGAGTCGGGTGCTGCCGCCCCTGGCCCGGCTCAGGCCGCTGCCCTAGGAGGCGGCCCAGAAAGAGCCACCCACTGCAGGGTGGTGGGAGGGTGCCCGGACATCACGGCCAGACGCTGCTCCTCACTGCCGGCAGGAAGGTGGGAAGACTGAGGCCAGGAGGCTGAGCCAAGCACCTGCAGTCTCCCAGGAGAGCCACGGTGGGGCCACAGTGCTGACTGCTCCGCCTCACTCCTCTCCCCCAGCTCTGAGCGCAGAGCACTCAAAGGCCCTCCATAGAGACCAACAGGCCCAGCAGTACGCATTCTCAGGGTGAGGGGGCGCACAGACAACTCACGTCTCCCCCTGGTGGCTGAGCCATTCTCTATTCATTCAGACCTGAGACATCTTGGAAACCAAGGTGTCTTCGAGTGTGCAGCTCCCAGGCACTGACCACTGTTTCCAGCATAGCCTCACTGCCCAGATGGGTGAGCGCCTGCCAGATCCCGGGCACCAGCCCATTGCCTGGAGGAGCAGAACACTCATTACCAACGTTGCATAAGGTCTAGAGATGTTACATAACTAGCCCAGAAGCATACAGCTGCTAAGAAGAGCCAGATTTGAGACCTGGCACTCAGACCCCAAACAGCCAACTCAGTGGAAATGACCCTGATGCTTGGGAAGACTGAAGGCAAAAGGAGAAGGTGGCAGAGAATGAGATGATTGGATGGCATCACCAATTCAATGGACATAAACTTGGGCAGACTCCAGAAGACGGTGAGGGACAGGGAGGCTGGGCGTGCTGCAGTCCATGGGGTTGCAAAGAGTCGGACACGACTGAACGACTGAAAAACAACTCAGACCCCCAGTGTCCGCCGTCACCACCTTCCACAAGGAGACTCTTCAAGCAGGGCCATCCTGAGAACAGGTTAGAGAGCACTGCCTGATCCTCAGAACTTCAGGCTAAGTGGGAGAAAGCAGACATCAAGGATGGGAAGTAGTATGATTCCCTTTCTGCGAAATGTCCACAACAGGCAAATCCATAGAGACAGAAAAGAGCTTATCAAGGGCTAGAGGAGGAGACGGGGAGTCACTGCTAATGGTGATGGGATCTCCTTTCGGGGGGATGGGAATGTTCTGGAGCTAGACAGAGGTGATGGTTAAGCAATATAAAGAATATGCTAAAAATGACTGAATTATATACTTCAGAAGAATGGATGCTATGTTACATGAATATCTCATTTTTCTTAAAAAAATCCACTATCTACAGTTATAGGAAACTCAAAATAAATCACCTGTAAATCCCCAAAAGCTTGAGTTTCCAATGTGCCACACTGCCCCCTCTGCCCTGCCCCACTACCCCTGCCGGGAGTCCCTGAACCACATCTGACACAAGGTCCATCCTACCAAAGCCAGCTGCGTGCTTACCTGTACTTCATTGGTTTTCTGTCTGATTGCCTCTTCCTTTTCTCGAATGTCTTGTTCCAGTGAGTATTTCTCTCTGTGTGTTTGAACAGTCCATGAAAGCACAGAAAGAGGGCATGAGGAACGAGCTGACCGTCTCCCCCACACTTCTCCCCAACGACCATCTGCCTTTAGTCACCCTCTCCCCTCCAAATGTGGGTGGAACCTGCGGATGCCACAAGGCTTGGCCCCCAACATGATCACATGAGCCTTTGAAAGTAGAGGGTGTTGGAGTGACGCCCAGGGTGAGAAGGGCTGGACATGCTTCTGCTGACTTTAAAGATGGAGGGGTCACAGGAGAGGGGCACAGGGCCGCCCCTCAGAGCAGAATGAGCCCCACCAACATACAGCAGGAAAGGAGGCCCCAGACTCCCAGCTCTGAGGAACTTGGACAGCACCCTGAACTCGGCCCTGTGAAGCCCTGAGCAGGGGCCCAGCTGAGCCTCCCTGGATTCCCGAGCTGCAGAGCTGCACATGAATGAATCTGTGCTGTTTTAAGCCATTCCATAAACAGCAAGAGAAAATGAATATGCTCTCTAAGTCCTTGGTGCGCCTGCCTATGAATGGTGAGCTCCTGCTTCTCGGGAGACCAGGCGCCGAGGACACGTGGAAAGGGGCCGGGCTTTCAGGAGCTCACCGGGGACAGGTGAACACACGAACGCACACAACCTAAGCACCATGCAGGGAAATCCAACAGGATAAGGAAAGGGGGTGGAGTGTCCCACAACGGACGACCAGGAAGGACTGAGGACACAGCCTGCGAGGGGAAAATGCAACGGCAAAACATTCCTGTCAACAGGCACAGGGAGGCAGAGCTCAGCGGGGGAGTGACGCAAAGTGGGCCAGGGACTCCAGAGGGCTGGTCGTAAGGAGTGGGTAAGGGTCTCTGAGCCCAGCTACTGCTCATAGAAGGCTGTGGTGGGCCGCTGCGCACATCGGGTGCCTGCTGGGGCCTTGTCTGCCACCTTAGCTGCAGACGGCTCCCCACCCCTGGCAGCAACCAGCCTGGCTCTTCTCCTGAGAGACAAAGGCTTGTGTGCCCCTCCCAAGTTCATACAGTGAAACCCTAACCCCCTGTGATGGGCCCGTTGGGAGGTGATTGGGTCATGAGGACAGGGCTCCCAGGAAGGGGATTAGCGCCCTTACAAGAGACCCCAGAGACCTTCCACGCCCCGCCAGCATGTGACAACACCCCAAGCAGACGCTGTCTGTGGATCAGGAGACACACCATACTGGACACCGGATCTGCCTACAGCTCCATCTGGACCCCCAGTCTCCATGATGAGGAGACTGTGCGTCTGCTGCTTAAGCCCCTTCAGGCTGGGGCGGCTTTTACAGCAGCCTGAAAGGACCAAGTGCCTGAAGGGGCTGTCTCCATGTTGGAAACCTCACGTGGCCAACACACCCTGCCTCCCCTGCCAGGAACCCAGCACCCGCTCAACAACAAGGCCTCCTCTGGGTCGCCAGGTCAGACACGAAACCACCGTGAGAGCTTGCATGTTCGTTCCCACAGGTCTAAGGACCACCTAACAATACAACGTCCCCTTCAGATCCATTAGACTGGGTCCCATCTCAGGGGAGAGGCACCGTTTCACCACACCCCCAGGCAACAGGCCTGAAGGTCACTCTCGAGGTCACCCAGGCCAGCTTCCTGCAAACGCCTGCTCTACACGTGCTCGCCTCCCACCTTCACCGGGAAATGCTCCAGGCTGCCCGAGGCTGCGCAGCTGTGCAGAGGCAGTCCCGGCCTGACTCAGATACCCGGACTCCAACCCTCGCGTTAGCAGGCCCCCTCCCTCCTCTATCCGCGCACCTGATTAACAGCTTCACCCTGGCACTAAGAAACTAGCCCTCCATCCTCACAGACCCTCCCGGCCTTGCCAGGCCACCTGCACTGATCTCTGGTTTGGAACTGTGGCCCCGGGGAGCCGGGGGCAGAGCAGGAGCCATGTTCTGGGCTGAGCACGAGGGAGAGAATCTGGCTCCAGGAGGCAGCCGAGGCTGGGCTGAGCGGCCAGCCGGGTACCCACCCGACTGGCCTTTCACAGGGTCTCAGCTGCCTTTGCCTCTCAGAGCTCTGCTCCACTCAGGGTGCAAGCCACGCCCAAGGGGCACCCAGCTGTGAGCAGGGCCTCACTTGCTCTGGCAAGGTGACACGGTTTCCACTTTCGGCCCAGAAACACTCGCTTTCTGGTGGATGGCAGGTGCCCTCGGTCCTTAGCTGGCTACGCCCCACCCCCTCACCCCCAGAATTAGCTGGTAAGAGGATGCTGCTGTACAGAGGGCCACAGGGCGCGCTGCAAGGAGAGGTCTTCCTTCAGCCAGACGCCGAGAGGACAAACACAGCCACCAAAGCCCTTGTGTACGGGTGGCACTGGGAGTAAAGGTGGAAGCCTGGACACGAGGCCTCTCTCACAGCGTCCAGTGGCTCCTCCTAAGTCACAGTCTCGCCTCCGGAGACTAGCTGCTTTACATGTCTGGATGTTACGCCTTCCTGCGGAGGGGATGGGGTGCCCTCAGTGCTGGAGACCCCACACACCACGCTGGCTCCCACTGAGGAGCTCAGGACTTCAGCTCATTAAGTCATTTCAGGAACCTGGGAGAATCTGTGTCCCTTTGCTCCTGCTGAACAAACTCATGATGGCCAAGTGGAGAGGTCGTCCACAAGCCTCTGCTGCTTCCAGCAGCAACCCAGGAAAGCAGGCTGGAATCGGAGGGAAGGGGGCGTTTTAGCCTACCTCTGTAACTGGGTGATCTCCTGACTGATGTCGTCTAGCTCCTTCACACCGGTAAACTCCCCCGAGCCAAGAGTGCTTGAACTGTCCTGGAACCAAATTCAGACACAGAATGACAAACCGGCAAGTTGACCTCATAAGACAGCAGGGGCGACAGGTCTTGGAATGAGGTGTAAAATCATTCATCTCCAGCCCCCAACCTGGAAACCATCTGGGCGGTCCAGACACACCCCGCGGGGCCCCTGGCGAAGGCTGGCTAGACCGCCAGCACCTGCCTGCTCGGTGGCCTGCCAGCGCCACCTGGTGGCGGGCTGAGGGGAGGGCCGCGGACACTAGGGGAACGACTGGGAGTGAACAGACCTGCAGCTACTCACCGGGATGGGAGTGCCTCTCTCTGAGGGCGGCACCATGTCCGGCGAGAGGACTTGAGGGGGGTCGATGCCTTTACTGACCTTCTGCTGAATGAAATACATAGCTAACGCGAACTGGTCTTTGCTTAACTTCCCCGTTTGCCTCGTATCGGCCAGGGCCCTGGGAGAAACATGGCAATGCTGATTACACATCCCAAGCACCAGCATCGGTTCTGAGTACAAGGAACCCACACTTCTGAAACATGGACCGTGACGGTAACTGAAAACAACAGACCACAGCCGCGCTTCATTTCCTACTGAAGAGCAGTCCCCCACCACAGCAGCCCCCAACCCAAGTGTCAAGGCAGGAGGGGGTTCCTCTCCCAGCTGGAGAACTGCCTTGGGCCCAAACAGGAGCCAACAGGGCTGGGAGAGATCCCACTAAGTGTCTCTATTAAAGGCTGGTTTTAAGGCATCTTTGTTCTTGCTCCCATTCAAGGGCAGGATAGGAAAGCTTGAAGTGCAACTATTTCTCCCGACTCTCCTGGCAAGAGCCAGTCCGGCAGCACGCCCAGCCCACAGCGGCTCTCAATCTGCAGTCTCGTCTCTCTGGCCCGCCCGGCTTCCCCGTCACTGAAGGCACAGGGGCTCCGGCGCACACGTTGGGGCCGCTCTGTCCGTGTGCACTAGGGCGGCATCGCTCTGCTTGTTCTGACAGGCTCCCTGGGGACTTGCAGAGGACAGGCCCACGTCCTCATGCGGTCCCTGCATCCTTCCTGGCCGTTATCTCCGCTTAGATCGCATCCCCCTCCCATGCCCCCAGCCACCTGCAGACAACCCCAGACTGTCTTCCAGCGTGCCGGTGGTCAGCCTAGACCTCGCTCTTCCTGTCCTTGGACTTCACTCTCTGTATGCCATCCCCTCCACGGGCCTTCCTTTGACCCGAGTATATCTGTGATTTTGCTGCGTCATTTATGGGTCGGCCCTTACAGGGCGAGATCCATGTTATAAATTACCTTCCTTTACATGGCGATCGGGCCATAATTTGAATCCCGTTCACAGGCACTTCAGCATCTGAGGGTGCAGGCCACCCGAGTCATCACCAGGAACTGGGCCTCCCCCAGTGACGGACCGGGAGGCATGTGCTCCCTGAGGAGGGACAGCCTGTTTTCTCGGCTGGGGCCTCGCCTCACAATACAGCCATCTCTCAGTTATTGTGAAGGACAGTTATTTCCCCAGTCATTCCCAGTGAATGTCACAGCTCTGCTGGGAGGGCCTCATCCCTCCAGCTGCATGGAAATTCTCTTACAGCTCCCAGGTTAAGCCCTCTAAGGGAGGACTCACCCTCTGAGAAGAAAGCTAGGAAGTGACTGACACTGCTGGCCATCCCAGGGCTGTGAAGACTGTCCTGCCGGCCCGGGAGGAAACAGGCAGTGGAGATGGCTCCGTGACCGACTGGTCCTGAGGTGCAGACTGGAGGTCCCTCTCCCCACCCCCGTATCACTGGCCTTCATGGGGCAGGGCCTCTCAGGGATGTGGCCACAGCCCCGAGGCCCAGGGTGGCCCTGCTGGAGCCTTCGGCGTCCTCACTGCGCACTGCACCCACACGGGGTCGGGATCGAGGGGCTGCTGTGCTGAAAGCTGCAGGACCACTAGCAAGAACTGGCCCCAGCCATTCAGATTGCCCCCGAGCTCCCCAGAGTGACAAAACAGGAAGCCTTCCCACTGGAGGAGACTGCGTGGACACGCATGGAATACAGGGAACGGGCCCGCACACTCGGCCCTGACAGCCGCCCGCTCCGGCCTTGCCCACACGCAGCCCCAATCTCACCGGGAGGGTCAGTGAGGCCCCCAGTGCTGAGGAGCAGAGGTCCGTCTGTCCGCCCTTACCATATGTGTGCCAGAAGGTTCTGGGTGAGGCCCGAGTGCATGAAGATCTCCTTCACCTCCTGGCCGCTCACATAGCCATCCAAGTCCAGGTCGGTCTTGAGGAAGATCTCGTCAAATCGCATCTTGTCCGCCACCGGCACCACCCAGCTTACTGTTGGCTGAAAGGGGTTTTCAGAAGTTAGTCCTCAAGCTTTGGGGCTTCCCTAAGTGGCTCGGTGACGAAGAATCCGCCTGCCAACGCAGGAGACGTGGGCTCAATCCCTGGTTCGGGAAGACCCCAGGTGACACGGAGCAGCTAAGACTGAGCGCCACAGCTACTGAGCCTGTGCTCCAGGAATCACAACTACTGAAGCCCGCGCGCCTAGAGCCTGCGCTCCGCGACCCGAGAGAAGTCTGCATACTACAACCCTGCTCTCCACAATGAGAGAAAAGCAACGAAGACCAGCACAGCCAAAAATAAGGAAATAAGCTTCTATTTTTAAAAAGTCCTCAGGCTTTTTATCACCTACAGATATGACACTATTAAAGTCTTCTCATGCTCATTTCAGCAGAAGACCCTCCGTGAGGCAGACGGGCAGACAGGATCTCTGGTCTGTAGACGGGGAAACTGAGGCTCAGAAAGGTGAACGCTGGCTCGGTCAGTCTCGCCCAGCGGCCCGTCTGTGCCTCTTGCAGCCCCATCACAGCGCCCTGAGCCTTTGTCCCGAGAGAAAGGTGAAGGTCTAGCAGACCTGTCTGCCAGCAGCCCGCCCACCCCGCTGCCCGGGACACTGGGAAAGCCGGTAACCCCTGCCAGGGGGAGGCTTCAAGTGCGCCAGAGAGGACCCTCCTGACCACTCGTTCTGGACCTGTCTCCCAAGAATCGGCCTGGCGGCCAGGCCAGGCTCCCCGGCCCCGCATCTTCCACCTGTGGGTGCTCTCTGCTGCCACAGGGCCAGCCTCACGGCCCGCAGCTGCAGACCCCGCACTCCATCCTCCTTTGAGCCTGAGCCCACTCCCTGAGACACAGCAGACCCCCCTGGGAGGCGTCAGCGTACACAAGGCACTGCCACGCAGAGAGTGGGGCTGATGTGCAAACTGCGCCCATGGGACGGGTGGGCATGCAGAGTCCACAGTGTTGGTGCGGGAGCCGGGCCTCAGAGGAGCACGACCATCACCCAGGGGGAACCCAGCACCCCGGAGGGCCCTGCTGCGGCGGACGCAGCTGAGAGCCCCGCAAGGCGCTCTCACTTCGGAGGTCGGTCACCCAGCGCACGCGTGGTCTCTCCTCACACCACCTGCTCAAGTCCTACACGAGAAGGGGAGACGCCAGGGTCCACCAGGGCCAGGGCAGGGCTTCCCTGGTGTCTCAGCTGAAGAGTCCACCTACCAATGCAGGAGGCGTGGGGTCGGGGCCCCGTAACTGGCCCTCGGGGCCCAGGCAGGGCTTTGCTCGCCTAGGCATGAGGAAAGTAGCAGGGATCGGGGAGCGGGAGGCGTGGAGCCTGTGGGTCCACGGAGAGGCCTGCTCTCATCTCTGTGATTCCACAAGCTGCCCCTATTCCTGGGGAAGGAGACACACACACCCCCACCTCTGACCCCCAACCACGGCCAGCAGTACTCCGTGTAGCCGGTGGGGTTAGCAGCGTGCTCCTGGGATCTGGGGTGAGCCGCCAGACCACCAGGGGGCGGGCTGCCCCCATCAGCAGCCTCAGCCTCGCTTGCTCCCTTGTCAGTGAAACACACCACACATGGCCTAACCTATGGTACTTGAGAACTCTTGGCAAGAATTCTGCAGACTCAAGGTCTTGGGTCTGGGACTTCCCTGGTTGCACAGTGAATAGGAATCTACCCGCCAATGCAGGGGCCGCAGGTTCGATCCCTGATCCAGGAAGATCCCACACGCTGTGGAGCAACTGGAGCTGGTGCACCTAGAGCCCACACTCCCCAACAAGAGAAGCCTCCACACTAAGAGGCCTGAGCACCGCAATGAAGAGCAGCGACCCGCTTACTGCAACTAGAGGAGGCCCGCGTGCACCAACACTGAGCCCAACCAGAAATAACTAAACAATTTTTTAAAAGGTGTCGGGTCTTGGAAAATAGCAGCTCATACAAGTCTAAGTCACTGGGCCCAGCCCCACCTCTCTGAGTCCAGTTCACCATCTCCTGGCTCACCCTGTCCCAGCCTTATTCCTGTCTCAAGGACACAGGGAACGTCCCCACTTCAAAGCCTGGCCAGGCGCTAGTCCTCGGGTAGCCTCTTATCGTTCAGGTGTCAGCTCAGATGTCACCGCAGCAGGGGCCTTCCAGCTGGCACCACCTGCAGGAGGGCAACCCTTCCTCACCCGGACACTTCCAGGCCAGGCCAAGCTCTCCTTTCTCAGGACTGCTGGAGCTTCCTCAGTTTACCAATGTAAACTAAGCTTATCATCTTAAGCTTAGTTTATCGTCTGTCTCCCCAGAGGGCAGCCCCAGAAAGTACTGGGCACAGCTGGTAGGCTGGGAAAGGTGCCTGGGCGGGGCCAGCTGTGACTGCCCTTCACCGAGAGCCACACACAACTCACCAGCCTGAGGCCATGCCTCCCTCTCCGGCGGGCTCCTAGGACTAAGCCTCCTCCTCATCTGGTATCTTTTTTTTTCCCCAACTCCAAGCTATGTAAGCTCCTTGAGCCTCACAAGTCGAAAACCGAGCTTTACAGGTGTGTCATGGTCACCGGAACTCCCTGGTGGTCCACTGGCCAGGAATCCCCCCGCCAGGGCAGGGAACATGGATTCCATGCCTGGTCCAGGACGACCCCACATGCCTGGAGCAGCTAAGCCCGTGCACCGCAACTGCTGAAGCCCACGTGCCCTAGCGCCTGTGCTCCACAAGAGAGGCCAGCACGGCGAGAAACCCGCTCACCCCTGAGCAGCCCCACCTGCCGCAACCAGAGTAAGTTCATGTGCGGCAATGACGACCCAGTGCAGCCAAAACTAAATAATATTGGGCTTTTTCTAAAATGTCACTATCAAGAGACCTCACTGTCTTCTTATGCATTTCTCATTTCCACTTCCATCATTCTGCAAACACGCACGTGGTGCTGGCTGGCCTTGTCACAGCTCATCGCCTCTGAAACCACAAGTGAGGCAGAGATGTATCTCCTGTTCTTGCATGTTTCAGACAACGTCAGTGGTGCCTTTTCATAAAGAGCCCCTCATGATGCTGCCAGAGGGAGAAGCATCTCTTTCGACAAATAAGGAGCTGTCCTGTGGCGAGGTGGAGCCCCCTCCTGTTTTCCTAACATGAGACGGATGCCTCCCTCCATCATCTGATTACGCACCATGTGTTTACTGAGCATCAGAGCACCAGAGATTCTCCTCGATGCTGACGTTATAATCAGGAACTCACTCTGCTCTCACAAAGCTAACAGCAGAGGGCCAGGGTGAGGGGGGTACCTGAACAGATGACACATAATTAACTGCAGAACAGGCCAGGTGTGCAAGATCTAGAAGAATCCAGGCAGAGGGTCAGCAGTGGTCACACCAGGCTTCCAGACAAGTGACCTGTGAGCAGAGGCCTTGCGATGCCGGGTGCCTCAGGATGCAATCTGGGGGCGCACCCTCCCAGCCAAGGGTCTGCCCGAGGTAGGAGGGGCGGGGGGGTGAGCAGAGCGCCCTGAGGAGGGAGCACTCTCAGTATGTCTGGGGAAAGGTGGTGTTTATGTATAAGGGAAGGAGAAAGTTAATTCTGAAGCCCTGTTGCTATGGTCCGAATGTCTGCGACCCCCTCAATTCATACACCACAAGTCCTCAGCCCCAGTGTGATGGTGTTAGAAGTGGCGGGGGCCCTCCAGGAGGTGACTGGCTCATGAGAACAGGGCCCTCGTGAACAGGATTAGTGTGCCCTTGTAAGAGGGGCCTCAGAGAGCTTCCACACCCCTTCAGCTGTGCAAGGGCACAGCGAGAGGACAGCCATCTGTGGACCTGGAAGCAGCCCCACCAGCTCCGAGTCTGGGGGTGCCGAGATCTTGCACTTTTGTTTCCGGAAGTGAGAGACAAATCTGCTGTTTGGAAGCCACCCAGTCTATGGCACTGTCACAGCAGCCAGATGGCCTAAGACATGTGCTATAAAGATGTGACTTAATCCCAGACTTTACCCTTCTTGGGTCACAAATGACTCACTCCCGAGCAAACTCTTACTGGGACTCTACGCAGCAGTGCCAACAGCCGCTGCGAGGCCTGGGCAGCACGCAGAGGGCGCTGTACCTGTGCTTGCTTGATGCTGTGCTTGGGAGACAAGCTTCCGGTGCTGTTGAGGCTGCTGACGCTGCCGTGGGAAGGCGTGGAGCGCAGGCTGTCTTTCGGTGGGGGGCTGGCGGGCAGGACGGGCACGGCCCCCGGGAACATTGTTTTCTTCCTCTTGGAGGGCGGGATGAGGGACGGGGGCAGGACGGAGGGCACGGGCTCCTTCTCGAGGGCTCGGTACACCAAGTGCATGGCCTGCAAGGACAAAAGAAGGCATCTGGGGGGTGAGGCCCAGCGCCAGGGCAGGCGGAGGGCAGCTCTTCACTGGCTCAGGCATGCCACGAAGACGGCTCTTTCTGAGGCTGCTTCAAACGGAATGAGTGAAAATAAACCTTTTCTGATGAGCTATGCCACCAATGCGTGATTTTCCAAGACGTTCATTCAATCACACAACACTGAAGTAAGTACAAAAAGAGGGACTTTCCTGGTGGTCCGGTGGTTAAAAACGCCATGATCCCATTGCTGGGGGCCTGGGTTCGATGGGACCTAAGGCCTGTGGTCTTAGGCCCATGGGACCTAGGAGCCCCCAACTACGCCGAGATCTAGCGCTGCTGCTAAAGGAGAAGAGGGCAGGAGTGCAGGGACCTGGTCAGAGAACTAAGTCCTGCATGCCACAACTAAGACCTGGGGCAGTCAAATCTATTTGAAAGAAAAGAAATATAAAAATAAAGCATGAGGGGCTTGGGTACTAGCGCTTAATGGGGACAGGGCTTTAGCTCTGCCAGGTCAGAAAGCTCTGACGACGGACGGCAGTGATGGGTGCACAGCCACAGGAGTGTATCAAACCCCCAAACCTAAAAACGGCTACGATGATAAATTCTGTTACGTGTATTTTACCAAAAATTAAAAAATAATAGTGGACAGCCAGTGAAAAGAATAGGATGACAGAGAAACACGGGAAATGCTCGGAGAAGTTGATGTGTGCTGGGGGAAAAAACACAACTGAGTAGTGTGGGGTGTAAGGAAGTATGAACGGAATCACATGAGAAATTCATAATTTTCTTCGAAAATGTTTAAATTTAATCTAGAAGTTTAAATTGTCAAAGGCTTTATACCACAGTATAGTAAGATAGCAATAAGCTTTCATTCATTTGTATATTATAAAATTTCATCTTAAATACATTTAAAATTCCTAGAACAGAAGATGGATATTGTTGTATTTCATTGTTTTCCTGTTACTTAGGAATTCCCAGATTATTCAGTAATTTTTTTTTTTTTTTTTTTTGCTGAAGTTAATCATGTGTGTGCTTTTTAGTTGCTCAATTTGTCCAACTCTTTGCAACCCCATGGACTGTAGCCCACCAGGCTCCTCTGTCCATGGGGCTTCTCCAGGCAAGAATACTGGAGTGGGTTGCCATGCCCTCCTCTAGGGGACCTTCCCAACCCAGGGATCAAACTCAGGTCTCCCTTATAGGCAGATTCTTTACCGTCTGAGCCACCAGGGAAGCCCTGAACTTAATTACTATTTATTAAAGCATTATCCTTAACTATAAGGGGCTACTTTATTCTATTTTTGTTTGACATTTAATGTAATGAGTGAATAAATGTCATAAAACGGAGAGAAAGATCAACGATGCGAATGAGGAGGTGGGAAAGGAAAAAGAAAAAGAGGGGACGGAATGACATGGGCCCAGGGTGGGGACATGGGGGCCCGGCAAAGTCAGCCCAGCAGGCAGCTGGGAGAAGTGGGTGGGGAGCTACAGGGGTGTGGAGGAAGGGCAGCTGCACAGGAAGACAGCCCGTGGGACCTGAGCCCCCAACTACAGAGATCTAGCGCTGCTGCTAAAGGAGAAGAGGGCAGGAGTGCGGGGACCTGGCATGGACAGAAGCCAACACGGAAGCGTCGGGACGCTGGGTGGTCGTGTCTGCACAGACCCCTGCTTCCCGGCTCTGTCTGCTGAAAGGGCCAGAGGAAGCAGTGGCATCCCAGGGACCACTGAGCACTCCAGAGCCCAGACCGTGGTCTCCAACACCCTTGTCCACTGTAAGCAACTGGGGGTCCCAGAGCAGTGGCTGATAATGGAGCTGAGAGAAGGGGTACACAGCAAGAGCCGGGGACATCACATCACGCCAAAAGTAAGCAAATGCTCAAAGACGGATACAATGTGACCAAACGACAAAGGAGTTGGGCTGCAAGGAGCTCCCACTGGGCAAAATAAATCATGCGAGTAAAGGACTCTCAACCACGGAACAGAGAACAGGAGACACATCCCTAAGTCCACTGTGATGTGAACAAATCCCTTACAGTAGAGGGCAAGCTAGAAAATGTACAAGGAACGACAGAGCCAGGAAATCCTCAAAAGGCAACTATCAGAAACCTGACTGATCCAGGTGAGACTCCTGGGAGGATGCAACAGCTAGGAGGGGAGAGGTGCGCGGGTTTAGGGTGTTCAGCCTCCACGCGTCGTCTCTCACGGAAGACCAAGCACAAAGGAAAACAGTAACTGCGGAGAGAATCCCGAAGCCTCCACCTGACCTCGATCACGGCAGAAGACGTGTAATAAGACATCACACGTCCTAGCGACGTCCTGCGCCCTGGGGAGAAAAAGCATCACCCAGTGGGGACCTGCCCCACAGAAGCACATGCCCCGGATCATCACGAGGCAGCAGCAGACAACCCCTCACCAAGGGACGCTCTACAAACCACTAGGGAGAAAAAGCATCACCCAGTGGGGACCTGCCCCACAGAAGCACATGCCCCGGATCATCACGAGGCAGCAGCAGACAACCCCTCACCAAGGGACGCTCTACCAACTGCTGGCCTTAAAAATGCCCACACAACCATGAGACAGGAAGACAGATGCAGGAGCTGACCTAGATTACAAGAAACAGGACTACAGACACAGGAGGCTGGAGTCTCCTTCACTATAAAGGACATTTTGGGGAACAACTGGCAAAATGTGAATGATATCCTTAAATCAGACAGCAAATTAATAAAATAATACACGTAATATATATGTGTGTATACATACAAAACATATCTGATATAACCTATAGTAACAGATAGTACAATAAATTACACAATGTCAGTGCCAATTTCCTGATCTTGAATTAGACGGTGGTAACTTAAGAGAATCCTCTGGCTTGGGGATAGACACACTGAAGTATTTCAGGATGAAAAGGCCCATGTCTGAGACTCTAAAATGGTTCAAAGGAAAAATTAATGTGTGTGTATATATGCCTGTATACCTTCATATGCAAATGAGAGGACAGAGGGGGACAAGGAGTGGAAGAGAGGGAAGGAGAGAGACAGTCATTGTAGTAAAATGGCAACACTGGGAATCTGAGTGAAGATTCAAAAGAATTCTGTCAAATTAAACCCAAATTATGTCAAAATAAACATTCTTAAAAAAATTAAACAAGAGGAATTTCTTGGCGGCCCAGCAGTTAAAGACTATGATTTTCCAATGCAGAGGACACAGGTTCCATCCTTGGTGGGGAAACAAAGATCCCACATGCCGTAAGGCATGGCCAAATAAATAAAGAAACAAACAAGAAAAGAAAATCCCGGATGGGAGGGAGGGAGTGTATGTGCACATATAGCTGCTTCACTTCACTGTACAGCAGAGACTAGCACAATGTTGCAAAGCAGCTACAGTCCAATAAAAAAGAAAGAAAAAAGTTCAGAAATCCCCACACGAGTGGCACGTTTCCATCCTCAGGAGGGTGGGGAAAAGGGTCTCAGCAGGGACCTACCACCGCAAACTCATCTCTGTCCAAGTGTCCGTCCTTGTCGATGTCGCTGAGGTCCCAGACCTGCAAGGGAAGAGCAGCAAGGCTTAGTGGGGGACAGTACCTGGGCTTTCCGCAGGCAGGAAGGGCCTGTGTGGTGGCAGGCATGCCCGCCAGAACTCACATTCTGACTGCACACCCGGGTTAAGACAAGGAAATCAAAGTGCATTTAAAAACCAGTCTTCAGGTTCTCTGAAAAGCCATCATCCGATGAAGTGTTGCCAATTCCAGATCTTTTCCACCATACTGACAGTCATTTTCGCTAACAGATGACCATGGTTATAATTACGTCTAATCTGGTGTTCAGTCTTCGGTTTTAGTACAGTTGTTGCTCTGAACACAAGCCCGCCCCCTGCACGTGCATGCACACTCGCACACACCCTCCCTCCCACCCATCCCCATCCCAGCTGGGGAGGGCCATAGGCATGCACTTGAGTAGGACTATGGGATCTTGCCTCCTCTCCCCTACCAGTGGATGGTGACAAAGAGGCCACAAATTATGCCAGGTCAACCTAGCATCCAGAAAGACAAGGCAGGCACGGATCAAATGCCGTGTGCTAGGGTTTCCAAAGTACAATCAAGGCATAAGCTTCCTGTCCCAGGTGAGCCATCCAGGACCAGTAGGGGGGGTGGCCTGACTCAGACACCAGTGCCCAGAGCCAGGCAAAGGGCCAGGGTCCATCCACAATGCTATGAATGCTGGTACCTGGCCCCCAGTCAACCTCTAGCTGCTTCAGCCCAGGGCTGCTTGTCATGTGCGGGCCCTCCTCTTCTCCTGCTGCTGCGTCCTTGGCCTGGGCCACTCCATCACTCCACAGAGGCCAGAGCCTCAGCTGGCCTCCCTGCCTCCAGTCCCGTCCCCAGGGTAACCTCAGGACCTGCCCTCGAATGCACTCTCACCCTACTGACAGCATTCAGACCCTGCTGATCCGCCTGGCACTGGGAGCCCTGTGCCCTTAGCTGGGCTCCACACCCCAGCCCATCCTCCTGGGACTCCACCTGGACCTCTAGGACCCTCAGACTGTCCACAGTCCCCTCAAGCACATGGATGCCCTTTTAAGTGTCTGGCACTGGGCTGAGTGCTTAACGTCCATGGTCTCAGCTAAGGAAGTAGCAGCTCAGAAAGAGCAGCATTCCCCAAAATACAGCACATACAGGCGTTCCTGGCCCCACGGTCCTACCCCACCCTGGCACCACTGATGTTTGGGGCCAGATCACCTCTGTGGAGGCCACCCTGTACATGGGAAGGATACTGAGCAGCATCCCTGGCCTCTGCCCACCTGCTATCAATAGCACCCAACCCAGGTGGGACAACCAAGAATGTCTCCAGACACCACTCACCATCCCCCGTGGGTGGAACTGCCTGGTGAGAACGCCAGCCCTCCTCGGCATGCTGGGTGGCCTCTGCGCGTGCCATCGCACACCCGGCCTTCTCAACCCATCATCAGGCCCTGTTCCATCCCTCTGGAGGCTACAACCCAGGGGCATCTCCTCTAGGCAGTCTTCCCTGCCTGCCCTGAACCCCCCCGCTCAGACGGGTCAGGTACCGCCCCTTCTACTACTGTCCCCACTAAGGAGAACTGTGATTATCAAGGAGGCAATGGTGGGGTCGGGGAGCACCAGGGAAAAGCGAGGGCTCTGGGACCACCAGGACCTCATTCCCTTCTCCATGAAACCCTGAGCAACTGACTGCCCATTCTCAAGGATCCCATCTCCTCATACGGAAAATGGAGGACTTCCCTGGCGGGCCTGTGGTTAAGACTCTGTGCTCCCAGTGAAGGGGGCACTGGTTCAAGACCCACTCAGGGAAGATCCACGTGCTGTATCTCCAAAAAAAAAAAAGAAAACGAAAGTGACACCATCCATAACACTATCCATAACAAAGTAGTAGCAAGTTACTCAGGGACTTCATTCCTACAAAGCCCTAGAACAGCATCTGGCACATACTAAGCCCTCAATAAATAAATACTAGGATCTTAACTATTACTTACTTATTTGACCTCCAGGAGTGTGAGGTGAGGTGAGGTGAAGTCGCTCAGTCGTGTCCGACTCTTTGCGACCCCACAGATTGTAGCCTAAGGCTCCTCCGTCCATGGGATTTTCCAGGCAAGAGTACTGGAGTGGGTGGCCATTTCCTTCTCCAGAGCATCTTCCCAACCCAGGGATCGAACCCAGGTCTCCCACATTGTAGGCAGACGCTTTACTGTCTGAGCCACTAGGGAAGCCTATTAATAATTCTATCCCCCTCTTCCCAGTGCTCAGCACAAGGCTGGTGCAAAGCAGACTCCAAAAAAAGGTTCCAAATGACTAAATGGATACCCAATGTGTGGGCTGCAGGGGTGCACAGATGAATGAGCGTGCAGAGATGCATGGACGGATGCCTGAGTGCACCGATGTGCACATGCATAGATGGATGGGTGCGTGGACATGCAGGCACGCACGCACGGACGTGTAGGTGTGTGGGCCTGGAGGCGTGCATAACACGGGGAAACGGGTGCACATGTGGGTTGGTGTTTGGAAGGAGGGAGAGAACGACAGAAGAGCCGAGAAGTGACCCCTGTGGAGAAAACCTGGTGCCAGGGTAGAAGGTCTGCAGCCCCGCCCTCCCAAGCTGTGGCTCCCCTCCTAATAAGGCACACCCCACTCTGTCCATCTCCTTGCCCTGTGCATGACCTGGCTTTACAACACCATCGCAGCCAATGGTCAGGTACTTTGAAGAACTGCCAAATAAAGGCACACCCTGTGCAGGAGCAGATCACCCCATCCTGCCCGACAAAGACCACTGGTGATCACTGTGGGTCCCCCTCACAGGTCTCCATCTACACCACACCACAACCAAGAAGACAAAGGGATCTGTGAGATCCCCTTATTCTTAGTGGCCTCATTTCCAAACAAAGTCTTATCTGGGTGCTATGAAAAGGGGCCAGAATCTGCAAACGTGCGACTCAAACAGGGACGTTACTAGGTGAATCCACGTGGGCAGGAATCTGCCCCTTTCCGCACGGTTCTCCCAAATGTCACGAGCCTGACCCACAGCTGTGGCCTAGGGCAGCAGGGACCTTGCTCTGTCCTCCTGCTCTAGGTCTGCACCTGCCACGTCAGCAGTTCCATCCAGAGGACAACATCCATCCCCCTCGATCCAGAGTGGCACAGAGACAGCTACCGCAGAACTGGGCTATGTGCACAGGGCAGACGTGAGGGGCCATAACCAAGTCTCAGAAGGAAAACAGTCAGGTTTAGAGAGCTGCGTCTAAAAGAACTTGCAGGGACTTCCCTGGTGATCCGGTGGCTAAGATTCCGTGCTTCCACTGCAAGGGCACAGGCCTGATCCCTGGTTGGGGGATGAAGATCCCGCATGCCGTGCAGTGCGGCCAAAAAATAAAATTTTAAATACTTGTGTTTAATAGGAACAAAACTGAGGCTTTAAAATAAAGCGGGGGGGAGGGGTGGGAGGGTGGGGTGGAGAATGCATAAAATTTTATCTAAACTTGCAGCAGAACTGAAAGTACCTTTACCTTAGGTTCACAGGAAGGAAAAAAAAAATCGAAAGGAAATACAGACATACATGACCATACTCTTGCCCTAGAGTTCTGGGTTCAAGTCCAGCTTGGCCTGTCCTCAGCCCTGGGCAGCGAGAGCACCTTTGAGGTTGCCACCCCATGCGTGCTGGGGAGCCTCTGTAAGCTACACCCCGTGAGGCCCTGAACCAGCCCACATGCAGTGACTACTCCATCCACGGCAGCTCCTGTGAAAACTGATGGTGCACGGCTGTGCCGTAGCCCTTGCGGTGTCGGGGGAGGTGGCGGGGTGGCATACCAACCAGATTCAGCAGTAGTGCCCTGGGTGAGAGAACCACTTACCCTCCCCAGGACATCAAGAGGCAGCTTTGAGTTCATGAGGACTGGCTTGACTTTGTCTCCAGACAGCAAACCATTGACAGGTAAGAGGCTTTCAAAAATTCCATCAAATTTTGCCTTTTCTTCTACCTAGTTGGAAAGAAACAGCCTGAGTGAGGGGAAAGTATGAGTGTCCAGAATGAGCCCTGACCTTGAAGCTGACTGACAGTGGGCAAGGATCCAGCACTGGGCTCACCTAAGAGCATAGGACAGTCTCCCTGCACTTCCAAAGTAAAGTCTAGGCAGAAGGACACGGGCCTCGAGTGACTACGGATATGGTGGCCAAGGTCAGCAGGGGGGAGAGGAGCCTGGCAGACTACAAGGTCATGGAGTCACAAGAGTCGGACGTGACCTGGTGACTAAACAACCACAGAAGCAACCCAAGGCAATCCAGGGACTCAACCCTATCAAAATATCAATGGCATTTCTCACAGAATGAGAACAAGTAATTTTAAAATTTGTATGGAAATGCAAAAGACTTCAAATAGCCAAAAGAGTCTCAAGAAAAAAGGCAGAGCTGGAAATATCAAGCTCCCTAAACTCAGACTATACTACAGAGCTACAGTCATCAAAACAGTATCCTACTGGTTCAAAAACAGACCCAAAGATCAAAGGAACACAACAGGGAGCCCAGAAATAAAGCCATACACTTATGCTCAGTTAATCTAAGACAAATGAGGCAGAAACATACACTGGAGAAACGACAGTGCATTCAGTAAGTGGTCCTGGGGAAACTGGGCAGCTACATGTGAAAGAATGAAACCAGAACGTTGTCTTGCACCACATACAAAAATATGCTCAAAGTGGATTAAAGACCTAAGTGTAAGACCAGAAGACCCCTAAAAGAAAACATAGGCACAACACTCTTTGATACAAATCGTGGCGATATTTCTTAGGATCTGTCTCCTAAAGCAAACAAAAGCAAAAAGAAAGAAATGGAACCCAATTAAAAGCTTCTGCACAGCACAGAAAACCATCAGCAAAACAAGAAGGCAGAGAGACAAGAGAGAGCAGGAGCAGACGGGAGTGGAGCACCTCTCTCCACAGACGCATCAGGAGCGCATCTTCACATGCGGAAGGTCTTGCAGAGAACAGCTGAGTGCGGGCAGGAGGCCCTGACCGCCGGAAAGGAGCACACAGACTCGACCCAGCACCTCCCAACTGTCGGGAGCACCCAGCGCAGGGTGCCTCACCCAAATAAGGACCAAGGCAAGAACACAAACCCACTCATCAGCAGACAGGCTTCCCCCAGACGCCCCAAAACACACTCACACAGCCCTGTCACCCCCTCCCACCAGAACACACGCACAAGCCCCTGCCGACGCGAAGCCTACACAGGCCACTGGACCAGCCTCACCGCCGAGGGCAGAGACCAGACCTGAGAGGAACTATGACCCTCTCACCGCAGGAGAGGAGACCTCAAACGCAGCAAGCTAGACAAAACGAAAAGGTGAGAAATACTGTGCAAATGAAGGGATGAGGTGAAAACTCACACGACCAAATCAAAGGAAATAGGTAAACTACCTGAAAAAGAATTCAGAGTAACGTTAGCAAAGATGATCCCAAGTCTCAAAAACAGAATGGGGAAAACGCAAGAATCATTTAACACACTTAACAAGGACCTAGAAGAGATGAAGAAAAAGCAAACAGTGATGAACACCACAATTACTGAAATTAAAGATACTCTAGAAGGAATCAATAGCAGAATAACTGAGGCAGAAGACTGGATAAGTGAGGTGGAATGGTGAAAATTCCACCTCAGAATGGTGGATATAACTGCTAAAGAGCAGAATAAAGAAAAAAACAATGAAAAAAACTGAGGACAGTCTCAGAGACCTCGGAAGCACTATCAAATGCACCAATATTCAAATTAAAGAGGTCCTAGAAGAAGAGAAAAAAAAAAGTGTGAAGAGAAAAATTTTGGAAAGATTATAGTTGAAAGCTTCCCCAACATAGGAAAGGAATAAGAAAGTCCATCAAATCCAAGAAACACAGAGAGTCCCATACAGGATAAACCCAAGGAGAAACACACTGAGACCTTTATTAATCAAACTAACAAACTAGACACAAAAGAAATATGAAAAGCAGTAGGTAATATACTTGCTGCTTTGGGAAACCCCATATGATTAACAGCTGATCTTTAAGGAGAAACTCTGCAGGCCAGAAGGGTGTGGCAGGATACACTTTAGGTAAATGAAAGGGGAAAATCTACAACCAAGATTACTCTACCCAGAAAGGATCTCATTCAAAACTGACAGAGAGATCAAAAGCTTTAATGGCAAGCAGAAGGAAAGCAATTCAGTAGCACCAAATAAGCTTTACAACAAAGCTGAAGGGACTTCTATAAGCAGGAAACACAAGAGAAGGAAAAGTCCTACAAAAACAAACCTAAAATAATAAAATGCTAATAGGAACACACATATCAGTAATTACTTAAAATGTAAACTGATTAAACACTCCAACCAAAGACACCAACTGGCTGAATGGATACAAAAACAAGACCCATATATATGCTGTCTGCAAGAGACCCGCTTCAGACCTAGAGACACATATAGTCTGAAAATGAGAGGATGGGGAAAGATATTCCATGCAAATGGAAATCAAAACAAAGCCAGAGCAGTAATTCTCATTATCAGACAAAACAGACCTTAAAATAAACAATATTACAAGAGATAAGGACACTACATAATGATCATGGGATCGATCCAGAAAGAAGACCTAACAATTGTAAATACTGATGCAACCAACATAGGAGTGTGCTCAGTCGCTTCAGTCGTGTCCAGCTCTTTGTGACCCTATGGACTGTAGCCCACCAGGGTCCTCAGTCCATGGAATTCTCTAGGCAAGAATACTAGAGTGGCTTGCCATTTTCTTCTCCAGGGGATCCTTCTGATCCAGGGATCAAACCTACGTCTCCTGCATTGCAGGCGGATTCTCTACCACTGAGCCACCAGGGAAGCCAAATACATAAGGCAAACACTAACAGACCTAAAAAGGGAAAGCAACAGTAACACCATAACGGAGGGTGACTTTAACACCCCCACTTACACCAAAGGACAGATTATCCACAGAGAAAATGAATAAGAAAACACAAGCCTTAAATGACACATTAGGCCAGACAGACCTAATTGATATCTTCAGGATATTTATCCAAACGCAGAAGAATACACTTTCTTCTCAAATGCCACATGGAACATTCTCCAAGATAGATCACATCTTGGGTCACAAATCAAGCCTTGGTAAATTTAAGAAAACTGAAGTTGTATCAAGCATCTTTTCTGACTAGAACACTATAAGCCTAGATAATTAGGGAAATCTAGGGGAAAAAAATGTAAAAAACACAAACACGTGGAGATTAAACAATATGCTTCTAAATAACCAACAGGTTACTGAAGAAGTCAAGGAGGAAATTTTAAAAAGACCTAAAAAAAAGTGGCAAAGAAAACACGATGACCCAAAACCTATGGGGAGCAGCAAAACCAGCCCTACAGGGAAGCCTAGGGCAATACAACTCCACCTCGAGAAACAAGAACATCAAACAGACAGCGTTACCTCACACCTAAAGCAACGGGGAAAAGAACAAAAGAGCCCAAAGCTACCAGAAGGAAAAAAATCATAAAGATCAGAGCAGAAATAAACGAAAAAGAAATGGAGGAAACAATAGCAAAGATCAGCAAAACTAAAAGCTGGTTCTCTGAGAAGATAAACAAAATTGACAAATCATTATCCAGAATCACCAAGGAAAAAAGGGGAAGACTAAAATCAATACAATTAGAGATGAAAGGTAGCCTATGAATGGAGTAAGAGATTTGGAAATGGTTTACCTGATAAGGGGTTAATATCTAAAAACATACAGAGAACTCATTCAACTCAGTACCAAAAACCAAACAACCCGATCAAACAACGGGCAGAGGATCTGAACAGACATGTTTCCAAACAAGTATTACAGGTGGCCGGCAGCCACATGAAAAGACGCTCAATGTCATCATCAGGGAAATGCAGATCAAAGCCACCAGGGGGTATCACCTCACACCTGTCAGAATGGCTACTGACAGAAAGACAACGAACAACAGATGTTCGTGTGAGTGTGGAAACAACTTTGTGCACGGCTGGCAGGATCATAAAATGGCCCAGCCACGATCGGAAACAGTATGGAAGTTCCTCAACAAATTAGAACAATCATACAATCCAGCAATTCCACTTCTGGGTATTTCTCCAGAGAAAATGAAAGCCCTAACTGGAAAAGGCATGATCCCTATGTCCACTACAGCATTGTTTACAATAGCCAAGACACGGAAGCAACCCAAGTGTCCATCGATAGAAGACTGGAAAGAAAATGTGGCGGGGGCTTCCCTGGGGGCTCAGTGGTGAGCAGTCTGCTTGTCAACGCAGAAGACACGGGTCCGATCTCTGATCCAGAAGACCCCACACACTGCACACGTGCCTGCACAGCTACTGTGCCTGTACTCTTGAGCCCAGGAGCCGCAACTACTGAGTCCACATGCGGCCGCGACTGAGGCCCGTGTGCCCCAGAGCTCATACTCCCAACACAAAGCCACCACGGTGAGAGGCCTGCACCCCGCAACTAGAGGGTGAGCCTCCACTCGGCGCAACGAGAGCAAAGCCCGTGCAGCAGTGAAGACCCAGCACAGGCAGCAATTAAGAAAATCTTTTCTTTTAAAGATGTGGTGTGTATACACACACACACACACATACATATACACAATGGAATTATTACTCATTCAAAAAAAAAGAAATCTTGCCATTCATGACAACATGGATGGATCTAGAGGGCTTCGTGCCAGATGAAAGCAGACAGAAAAAAAGAAATACCACATGACCTCACTTACACGTGGAGTCTAAGAAACAAAACAGAATGAAAACCCTCTTAGACACAAAGAAGAAACGGGTGGTTCCCGGAGGGGCAGGGGTGGAAGGCTGGGCAAACAGCGGAAAGGAATTAAAGCGTGCACACGTCAAGGCACGAAACACATGAGCCAGGGGACGCAACACATAGCACAGGAATACAGCGACACTGTAGTGACTTTACATGCAGACAGAGGCTTCCTGGGCTCACCATGGTGACCAGCTCACCAACACATGCAAGTGCCAAATCGCTGTCAACACCGACCCGACACTGAGACTGAAACTAACTATGCTGCACATCAGCTGTATTTCAGCTTTAAAACCAGCTAAGACCGTGAATCGGGGCTTCCCAGGTAGCTCAGTGGTGAAGGGGCCACCTGCCGGTGCAGGAGGCACAGGAGACTCGGGTTCCATCCCTGGGTCGGGAAGATCCCCTGGAGGAGGAAATGGGGGCCCACTCCCGTCTTCCTGACAGGATAACCCCGTGGACAGAGGAGCCTGGCGGGCCACAGTCCATGGGGTCGCACAGTCGGATACGACTGAGCACGCCTGCGCGCAAGTCAGTGAATGCGGGATGTGTATTTTACAGCAATTCAAAAGAAAGAAACTGCAGTCAGAACACAAGCAGACACTGTGCGCGGAGTCGCCGTCAGCACTGAGAAGCCCACCTCCCTCCCTGCGTCTGCCGGGAGCGCGGAACTCTCTGCAGATCTGCCAGACTTGCCAGCTCTGGCTTCAGGAAGCCCGGGGACCTTCACGACAGAAAAGATCGCTAACACTGGTCACTGATCTCTGAAGGGACTCGAAGCTCTCTGCCCCATTACAGCACCACTCCTTCCCCGACTCCCCTCTTCAAGGCCTCACAGGCTCCTCGGCCACCAGCTCCTCTCTTGAGGACTCAACACAGCCCCTGCTGGAAAGGGGCTGAAATGGACCGTCTTTCACAATGAAGCAGAAGCTCTTCAAAGTAGATGCCCTGCAAGTGGACTACACAGAAAGAAGTCCTTCGGAACTATGATCTCGGTTGGCCAAGTGCCTGACTTATCACAGAGCCAACTCCTTGCCCCTGGGTCAGCTGAGGCCTCCCCGCCCTGTCCCTGCACAGACCTCTCCCCGGGTTCCCTCCTTGAACCCTTCCAACCCTTTAAAGGACAAAACCACCTGGGGCTGGGAGGCGTCTTTTTTTTAATTTACTTTTAATTGGAGGATAATTGCTTTACAATGTGGTATTGGTTTCTGCCATAAGTATACATATATCCCCTCCCTCTTAAGCCTCCGCCTGCCCCACCTGCTCCCAACCCTCTAGGCCATCAGGGCGCACCGCGCTGAGCTTGTTATACACCTGTTTCTCTTTCACACACGGCAGTGCACACAGTCAGTGCCACTCTCCCAGTTAATCCCACCCTCTCTTCCCTTCGCTCTGTCCACAAGCCCGTTCTCCACATCTGCGTCTCTATCCCTGCCCTGCAAATAGGTTCATCACTACCATTTTTCTAGATTCCATACATATGCATTAATACACGGCATCCGTTTTCCTTTCTGACTGACTTCACTCTGTATGACAAGGTTCTGGGTTCATCCACCTCACTTCAACTGAATAGAGGTGTCTATTCGATGGCAGAACTGCTATTAATACTGGTATTTAAGCAATAAAACTGAGGCAACGTAACAACAGTGACCTGGGAGGAGTCTCATTGGAAGACCATCTGAGTCACACACAAATTGCCTTCAGGAGTAATTCTGCACTTATTAAGAGACACGTCACTCATTTCTTTTCTTTCCAGAAGCAGTAACACAGCTGTGTGGCCTTAACATCCTGTCTTTAAAGGAACACTATAAGAGGTGAGAGAAGTTTTTCAAAAAGCAATGACAGCAACAGAGAGGAAAGAACTGCAAGCATAAACTGGCCGGAAGTAAGGGAGAAAGCTATGAAGACATCCTGCAAGTCTTCACGCTTCGGAGTTCTCACGATTTCTCCTTCTATCCTGATTAACCCACCCAGGCAGCAAAATCACAGAACATGACCTAGAAACACAAGGTCTCCACTGTGAAAATTTCAGAATGCAACATCTGCCTGCCTTAGTAGGCAACAACACCCAGTTACAGGAAAAGGTGATGGTTTTTTGCAAAAGACTCTAATTTGGAAAAGTATTTCCAAATTCTGTGGCAGAGTCACTCTGAAACAAAGTGGATGATACAACCATCCTATGAAATGTGCTGAACGTCATAAATGACTAAAACAAACGCATGTGAAAGGCAGCTGAGGGGGGCGCCTGGCCCGGGCACTTACCCTCACAGCCCAGTGGGCCTCTGCAGAAGGTGGCGTGACCATCAGCGGGCTGCTGCTGTCATGCTGAGGAGAAAGAGAAAGAGTCCACTGTAGCTGGCACCGAATTCTACTACAGGAGCACGTGTTCATTGTAAGGATATCCATTTCACAGTGCTTTCGAAAGGGAGAAAGATCTCAGAAAGGTAAACACAGAATTACCACATCACTCAGCAATTCTCCTCCTAGGTACAGACCCAAAAGAACTGAAAACAGGTGCGCAAACAATTCCCGGTACATGAATTACTATGTCCACCGACAGACGAATGGACCAACACCACGAGGCAGACCCCAGAATGCGATCTTGCTCAGTCGTGGAAAGGCATGGAGTACCGACACAGGCTGCAGAGTGGATGAACCCTGAGAACGCCATGCTGAGTGAGAGAAGCAAGACGCACAAGTCTACACAGTGCAGAGACAGAAAGCAGAGCAGCGCTGCCAAGGGCTGGGGGCAGGGTGGGGGCGCAGAATGGAGAATGATTGCTTCATGGGCGCACGGTTTCCTTTGGGGGACTACGGCAACGTTCTGGGGCAGACAGACGAGATGGGCACACAATGCTGTGGATGCACTACGCAGCACCCAGTGGTCCATTTCTAAAACCAGTTTCAGATTATGTGGATCTCCCCGCAATTAAAAAAAATTAGAAAGAGAAAACATGGAGAGAGACACGAACAGATAAATTAGGCAAGCGTGGAGGTTCCCGACACTTACAAATTTAGGCGGTGGCGTGTTCAGATTCAGGTTGCTCAAGGCGACTTCGTGGCCACTCTGTGCACAGGCCACCAGTCTCAGTGCAACATAGAAACCCTGCAAATCCAAGAGAGGGGGACACGTAAACCCCACCCCGCTGGCAGCGGTGCTGGAGGCGCTGTCTGCAGTCAGGGGGTTTGGGGGACGAGGGGTTTCATTTCGCTTCAGCAGGGGAGCCCACACATGCTCAGGTCTCTTATAGACTCAAGTAGAACCGGTCTCACCCTGGGAGCACTTTTTAAATGAATGTGCTAAAACAGACGTAGCCCATTGCTTTCTGAATGCTATAAAATTTCAAACAGGTACATTTTCAGAAACAATGAGCCCTCAACGTATAGGAAATGCTAGCGTGTACAGTTTTAAGTCTAAACGGTGGTTCAAATATGCACTGGCTTTTTAGAAATGGTTTGGAATAGACACAGCTGTGTGGGACTTGACAGTCATGATTCGGTAGGTCCCCCTGGCCTCACTGAACAGAGTATCCCCTACTCACCCCCCGTTCCCCAGTGGCCAGATGTGGACTTCATCTCCCACACAGGGACAAAGGACCTGAACCAGGGGCCTTGCCTCCTCCTCACCCTCCTCCGAAGCGAAGGCTGGCCATGGCCACAGGCTTAGGGGACTTGTGCAGGATCACCTAGTTTTTCTAAATTGATCAACAGGCCTAAGAACATGGATTCTTTTTAAAGCTATAAACACAATTATAGTTTTAAAATCTTCTTCATAGAAATGTGAGCACCAGAGCGGCCTTTCTCAGGCTGATGTCTACAGAATGTCCGTGTAGCATGTACAGAAATGGGGACATCAGTAAAGTTAGAAGAAGTGCATTCAGCAAAGATACCAGGGTTCTCGGGGCTTCCTTGGTGGTCCAGTGATTAAGCCGCCACACTCCCGATGCAGGGGGCAGGGGTCTGATCACTGGTCAGGGAACTAAGATCCCACATGCCACGTGCTGCAGCCAAAAACTTTTTAAAAAGAGAAATAAAACAGGGTTCATTTCCACAAAGGTCCTCTGAACCCTTAACACACAAACGTGCGCTATGAATCTTAAGCAAGGGAAGAGAAGCGTATGGCGCTTACTCCACAGGTCGGATCATGGACAGTGATCCACACCCCTTGGAACAGAATTTGGGGAAAGACTGAACTAAAATACGACCAGTTAAAAATCATAAGTACTAGCTTCCCAGGTGGCGCAGTGGTGAAGAATCCAACTGCCAATACACAGGAAGTCTAAAGTACTATAAGATTCCACTTACAGAATCTTCTCAAAATGACGGGATTACATCACCGAAGGGACCAGTGGTTGCCAGGGTTCAGGGCGTGACGCCCAGTGGGCAGCATGAGGGGGACTCTTCGGGGGCGGCGAGAATGTTCTAATCCTGACAGCGGCGGTGGTTACTTGAATCCATGCAAGTGATACAATTACACAGAATTCTATACACCAGAGACCAAAACCACACCAATGCGCCTATGAACGTGGTCAGCTCTGCGTTAGGCCTCTGGTCTAGCATCACACGGACCTGAGCACCGTGCTTCGGGGAGAGCAGGGAAAGGACGCACAGGAACAATCTCCACTATTTTCTGCAACCTCCCTGAGAGTCTGAAGTTACAGAACATTTGGAAAACACCTGAATCACTTGTAACCACACAAATTATTAAAAAGATTATGCTAACCAGGAAACACGGCTCCAAGAGTTCAAGAGGCCTTTATTTTGAAATGAAACCTTGCCGCTTTAACAGTCTGATGGACCCACTTATGTCTGGTGACACCTGTCAGTGGCAACAACAAGGGAGGAAGTGCAGAGGTGACCTGGCCTGGGAGCTCTGGCCCCGCCCCTCCACTTACTCGGTGTGCACGTGTATGTACCTGTTTGTCCAAGTACCCTTTACCTTCTGGGTCGGCCAAGTCCCATATCTGTGGAAACACAAAAGGGCTCATGAGTGTGACCGCCAATCATCTCCTCAGCAAACAGGAGCCATCGTCGCCACTCACCGATACACGTGAGCCTTATGAATAGGTCCCAGCAGCCAGACTCAGACGAGGGGAACGGCCTGGACCCCTCCCTCTCCCCAGCGAGGCACACAGCAGGCAGCAGCACAGAGAACTCCCAGGGGTACCAGGCTCCAAGGCCAACATAAGTCCAGAGCTAAGACCCCAAGAGCACTCAGGCCCCTTGTCTGCTACCCAAGCAAAGGCGGGCAGCAACCATTAAAGCATCTGCATCCACCCGTTATAGCCCCGAGAGGTTCGCAGGGGCCAGCCCGCTTTCCAGGAGGGGTACAGACCCCAAGAAGAGGGGTCTGCACAGGCCAGTGCTCACCTGCCAGGGGAGCTCTGAGGGTGGTCGCAGAAAAGAAACCGCTATTGTTCATCACCTACCTTCCCAAGGATAATGTCTGAGAGCCCAGACTTCTTTAGGAAAAGTGCGGCTTCACTCGCCCCAACTCGCCCTGTGTATGCCGGATCTACCTGGAATTGGGGAGCAACGCTCGAGGTAAGGCTTTGGCAGCCGAGCAGGAGGTAAAGCAACACCCGTGCCACTGGCTGCTAGCTGACAGCTGGGAAACAGAAAGGCAGGGAAGGCCTCTCTGGGTTGCAGTTCACAGCTGGGGGGTTCCAAGTCACTCCCTCTCCAAACTCAATCCAGAAAGACACTAGTGAAAACTTACCTGCTTGTAGTAAGACTCATATAATGGATTTCCAGCGGGAATCTGTAAAAAAAACCACAGACATTGGTCAAATGTGGACACAAAGCCTCTCTTTAAAAAAAGTGTCATCCCCTCAATCTGTCATCACCAAAATACATAAATATTAAAATCAAAATGTAGGCACTTTAAATGTCCTCTCTACACAGACTCCCTGGAGGAGGAAATGGCAACCCACTCCAGTATTCTTGCCTGGGAAACCTCATGGACAGAGGAGCCTGTCAGGCTCCAGTCCATGGGGTTGCAAGGAGTCAGACACGACTGAGTGACTTCACAACAAAAAACACAGACTGCAGTTTATCCTCAGACAGACACCTGACACTTCCTCAGTTTAGAACAAGGAAATGCTAATGCTCTCAAATAAGTCCTGACTCCAACACAAACCAGGCAGTCATTCAGGAAGGAGTTGGTTTCCATTCACTGACCGATGGGATTTCAGTGCATCCAGGAGCTCATGGGGAACAGACACCATTATCCTCTGAGACTGTTCTCTGGCTCCAGAACCAGAACAGGAGCCTTCGCAAGTCACCATGAATCACCAGTCACACCAGCTTCAGACTGGTTTCCCTGCTCCAAGGCTTATTCCCACCCCTCTGGTGTTCCTCCAGCTACCCACCCGAAGGACTGGGCAAACAGGCGCTGACCAGCCCCAGGCACCAGGAAAGACGTGGCCAGTGACAGCTCCCACTATGACAGGCAGGAAGTTCAAAGTTCTCAGCTTGGCACGGAAGACACTCCACGTTCCGGCCATCAGATTTCCTAAGATGCTGCTGTTCAGAGAAGATAACCACCTGATCTGCAGTCAAGAGGCTAACTGAGACACGCCTGGATTCAGCTTGCTGCTAAGTCACTTCAGCCACGTCTGGATTCAGCTTAACTTCCTCACTCGCTTAGTCGTGTCCGACTCTTTGCAACCCCGTGGACTGTAGCCCACCAGGCTTCTCTGTCCATGGGATTCTCCAGGCAGGAATACTGGAGTGGGTTGCCATTTCCTTCTCCAGGGGATCTTCCCAACCCAGGGATCGAACCCAGGTCTCCCATATTGCAGGCAGACACTTTAACCAAGGGTTAAAGGATTTACCCAGGGTCTGAGCCAAGTGGAGGCCAAACCCTCACACATCCAACAGTGTCTGTGGTCTCTTTCCAACCTCAGCAAGTCGCCCCCAGTGGCGAGGAGAGGATCTGCAGGAGTGTGCCAGCAGGGGCAGGATCTCAGCACCTCTAAGGTGCTGGCTGTAAAGGCTCTTACACGTGTTGGTCTTTTACTGCCTAAAAGGAAAAGAGCAGGACACCGGAAAGGTGCTGTTGACTTAGGGAGCTGAGAAAAGCGAGAAAGACAACAGTATGCTTAATCGTATGGAAGAACAGGTGTATGCACAGCTAAAGAGAAAGCCAGGAAAAATGAGTCCTGGTGGGATAACAGTGTTCATTTTAAAAGTCTTCAAACACTATTGTGCAATTTTTCATAATGAATAAAACGAGGGAGGTGGGTTCCTTTCAGCTACAATCACTGACTTGAACCAGCCCAACACTTGCATACTACTGTGTGGTAAAAAGTCACTTCAGTTTAAAAATAATCCCCAGATTACGGTCAGCTTCTCCGGGGGATGGCAACACCTGCAAACACAGGAAGAAGTGAAAGTACAAGAACAGCAGCAATAGAGAATGGAAATAGAAGAAAGGGAGCACAGAGACCTGAAAGGGAGGCGGAGGAGAGTCAGAACAAAAGAAAGAGCGGAAGTCCTGAAAAGGCAGAAAAAGAGAGGCAGAGAAATATGAAAAAGCAAGAAACAGGACTTCCCTGGTGGTCCCCTGGCTAAGACTCCACTTTCCCAGTGCAGAAGCCCGCGGTTCAGCCCCTGGTCAGGGCACCACTCCCTGCACGTCGTAACTAAGACTTCCCTCAAGCTGCACCTAAGACCCACTGCAGCCAAAATGAATAAATAAATATTTTTTAAATATACCGCTATGTGATAAAGATATCTTTAAAAAAAAAGGCAAGAAAGGAGGGTAAAGACCAATGCTTGAGAAAGAAAAGACAACGACACCATGGGAAGAAACAAAGGGCTAAGTGGGGACTTCCCTGACAGGCCGGTGGTTAGGACTTGGTGCTTCCATTGCCATGGGCCCAGGGTCAAGCTCTGGTCAGGGAATTAAGATTCGGCAAGCAGTGCGGCACGGCCGGAAAAAAGCTAAGTGTACAGCAGCTACAGCAACTCCCTGGCTGGCAGCTTCCTCCCGCCCTGGGCCCTTGCAGATACCATTCTGGGGGAGGCTTAGCTTCTAATGACTTAGACAGCAGTGACCACCATCACACCCTGTTTGACCGCCAGAATTTAAAATTCCACATGAAATCACAGAATTCAACAGCAAAAAACCAAACAACCCACTATGACTTGAAGTCTTCATATGCCTGTGAAGAAATAGGCACAGGATCTGAACAGACATTTTCCCAAAGAAAGCATTACAGATGACCAACAGGCACGTGGAAAGACACTCAACATCACTGGTCATTGAGTGAGTGAGTGAAGTCGCCCAGTCGTGTCCGATTCTTTGCGACCCCACAGACTATAGCCTACCAGGCTCCTCGGATAGGGAAAGGCAAATCAAAAAGTACAGTATCCCACCTCACACTGGTTAGAAAGGCTAGCATCAAAAAGATTGAAAAATAACAAGCATTGGTGAGGATGTGGAGAAAAGGGAACCCTTCAATACTGTTGGTGGGGTGTAAGTGGCTACGGCTGCTAGGAAAGACAGTACGGAGAGTCCTCAGAAAATTAAAAACAGAAATACCATTCGATCCAGCAATTTCACTTCTGGGTGCTTATCCAAAGGAAATGAAAACACTAACTCAAAGGAGAACAAGCAAACACGTCCATGTTCACTGGGGCATTGTTTACAATAGCCAAGACCTGGGAGCAACCTAAATATTTACTCACTGATGGATGAATGGATAAAGAAGGCGTGGTGTGTACACACACATTCAGAGGAATACTGCTCAGTCCTTAAAGAGGGAGACCTTGCCAACTGGATGAACCCTGAGGGCATCACGCTAAGTGAAATAAGTTAGACCGGGAAAGACAATCTCACTTGTATGTGGATCTAAAAAACAAAAAGCCAAACCCACAGATACAGAGAACAGAAGGATGGTTGCCAGGGGTGGGAATAGGGGGTGGGCAAAATGGGTAAAGGTGGTCAAAAGGTACAAACTTCTCGCTAGTTAATATTATTGTATCGTATACTGAAAGTTACTAAGAGGATATCTTAAAAGTTCTCATCACAAGAAAAGAAATTTTATAACTATGTGTGGTGATGGATGGTAAGTATTGTGATCGTTTCACAACATGAATAACAAATAAATAAATAACGAATAACAAATCATCACACTGTACACGTGAGACTAACATAATGTTATATAGGTCAACTGCAATCTCGATTTAAACTAATTAACTAATTAAAGGTCTACATGCTCTCAAAATACATCACCCGGGAGGAATAAGACCAAGAGAGGAGGCAGAGTCGGGCCGGCTGTTTGTCACCTCTCAGCAAAGGTGGTGGTGCTGGGTCCCGATAGTACATCACATGCCTGTGGCTCGTGGGAGCAGAACACAAGACCGCAGGGCCCCCCTCCCCCGACCTGGACAAAGGCCCCCTTGCTGCCAGCAAGCGGAGCGGCGTGGCTCTGAAACGAATTTCCAGTGGTTATTTCTTTTAAGATCTCATGGCAGGCAGGAGAGGTTTCTAAGCTACTGTGATTCCAGTGAAAAACAGAGTTATGGTATTTGGAGCACTGAGGGTTAATAACTGTCTCAAACTTCCCAAATGCTTCTGAATCAGATCCATGATCAGGAGAAACAAGACCCCAAACAGTCCAGAAAAGGCCCCGAAGCCCCAGGCCCCAAAGCCTGGACTGTCAGTGCTAAGGACTCCTCTCACAGGCAATCTGTACTCAGAGGTCAATCCCAAATGACCTACAACTAATGGAAAACCAGAGTATGCCTCACTCATTCCTCACTAAATACAGGGATCAGTCTGGGTAACCGGGGACAATGACAGCAGTTAAGAGGTTCTGATTTAATTACACACACGTCAGCCACTACATAAGCAGAAGGGGGCGGGAAAGGGGAACCATCGGCAGCTCTAACTGGCACTTCCTCTTACCACACAACTTCCCTCCAGGGACAGTGGAGTCATGCCTGCCAGCTGCCCAATACAGGATTGCAACAAAACTGAAGACAAAGGCTGCAAAGGCCTCGAGCCCCTGGATGACAGGCAGATACCTTGGACACAAACAGCTCACTGGTGCGGGCAGCCACGCTGCTAGGACAGAGGCCCCTAAGTGCTGAGAGTGGGCACCAGAGCTGCCCACCTCTGCCCAACCCCAAAGTGAGGCCAGGGCAAAGGCAGAAAGGGAACAGGCCAGGGGACAAGGCCGTCAGTGTTCAGAGGCCGCAGACAGCTCAGAGATGGCTTCAAGAACGGAAGTCAGACAGAGCCTGTGCAGGAGGGCATTCTCCTCCACCAGCCCAGGGTGCTAAGAGGCCATCTTTGACTCTGAATTATTCACCGACATTCAGTGTAACTTTCACTTTGGGGACTTTCCTGTTGGTCCAGTGGCAAAGACTCTGCGCTCCCACTGCAGGGGTCCCAGGTTCAAACCCTGGTCAGGGAACTAGATCCCACATGCCACAACTAAGACTTGGCACACCCAAATAAATAAATAACCTGTGAATCTGATCTTTCAGCTGGTCTCCTAAAATACTAAGAAAAGTTCCCAGGGCCTCTTCACTCTGTCCTCCAGCCCAGAAGCGAAAGTCGCTCAGCCGTGCCTGTTGGCAACCATGGACTACACAGGCCATGGGACTCTCCAGGCCAGACTACTGGAGCGGGCAGCCTTTCCCTTCTCCAGGGGGCCCTCCCAACCCAGGGGCCAAACCCAGGTCTCCCGCATTGCAGGCGGATTCTTTACCAGCTGAGCCCCAGGGGAAGCCCAAGAGGCAACGTGCAAACGGGGAGAGAGGCAGGGGACCACAGCAGGGAACAAGCCCACATCCTTCTGCTGGGAGGCCTTTAAAACTCCACAGTTCATGCAAGTATGTGTAATTTTAACACCTGGGGAAAAGCAGCTTGAGATGAGGAACAAGCCAGTACTACTTTGGAGGGGAAGCCCTGAGGATTGAGCTTCCGAATCCTCTCAGGACTGAGTCCATCAGCTCTGATCCCTGCTTTCACACAGGGGCAGGAGCTCTTCCGCAAAACAAAATCACGATCGCTCGCCTGGCTTGCTTCAAAACATTTGTAGCATAAACCCATTTTCATGTTTAAACTTTTAGAAAAAAGTATTTATAATTCCTTGATCTGATAAATGGTGGCTCACATTTACTGAACGCTCACTGTTTTCTATCCTGTATCTCAATTAATTGTTTCCAACAATGCTACAGGGCAGATACTACTGTTTGTCCCCATATATGGGTGAAGGGACCGAAGTTACCTTGCCTGGGGTCACATAGCCCAGGAGTGATGGAGCCAGAGACCAGGCCGTGGGACGCAAACCCACTCTGCACTCTGCAAAAACAGCCAGGGCATGACAGAGCTGGACACAGAGCCACTGCACAGCCTCCTGAGCATGCTCGCCTGAGAAGATGCAAACACGTGACTGTGTCGTGGCATACTACAGTCAACGGACGTGGTCAAAGCGCAACACTTGACTTAAGCACAAGAACCAGGGCAGCCTGTCACTTCCTCAGGAAAACTGAGACTCCGTAATGGCCATAGTTTTCAAAGCTATTGCCAAGTTTTGCAGGAAGTTAGGCACATACCACCAGAAGACATCCCTGTGTGAGTTCCTACTTGGAAAACCAGATGCTGAGACCAAAACAGGGCTAGAGCAGTGCTCACTTGATAATCCCTGCATTTCACCTTCCTCGTAAGTTCCCCCAGCGGTGTACATAACCATCACCCCACCCCAACTGTGTGCACAGCCATCACCCCAGCAGTGGGCACAACCATTACCCCACCCCAGCTGTGTGCACAACCATCACCCCAGCTGTGTGCACAACCATCACCCCACCCCAGCTGTGTGCACAACCATCACCCCACCCCAGCTGTGTGCACAATCATCACCCTAGCAGTGTGCACAACCATCACCCCACCCCAGCGGTGTGCACAACCATCACCCCAGCTGTGTGCACAACCATCACCCCACCCCAACTGTGTGCACAGCCATCACCCCAGCAGTGGGCACAACCATCACCCCACCCCAGCTGTGTGCACAACCATCACCCCACCCCAGCGGTGTGCACAACCATCACCCCACCCCAGCTGTATACACAACCATCACCCCACCCCGGCTGTGTGCACAACCATCACCCCGGCTGTGTGCACAACCATCACCCCGGCAGTGTGCACAACCATCACCCCACCCCAGCTGTGTGCACAACCATCACCCCAGCTGTGTGCACAACCATCACCCCAGCTGTGTGCACAACCATCACCCCACCCCAGCTGTATGCACAACCATCACCCCAGTTGTGTGCACAACCATCACCCCAGCAGTGGGCACAACCATCACCCCAGCAGTGGGCACAACCATCACCCCAGCTGTGTGCACAACCATCACCCCGGCTGTGTGCACAACCATCACCCTGGCTGTGTGTACAGCCCTCCAGGCAGGCCAGACCATACTCTGCGGGTAAGGAAACCAAGATATAACTCAGTAGCTGTCACAGAGCATCAGAAAACACTGCGGCATCCGGAACCTCCCTGAAACTGACAGCTCCCTCCAACTGCTGGATCCGAGGCTCCTAACCCAGACCTAAGGTGAACAGTGCAGGAAGAACTGAGACAGGAGAAGGAGCCTTCGTAAATCCTGAGGAAAGAGATGCCCCAATTTTAAAAGGCTAGCCAAGGAGAAGAAAAAGGCGATTCTGAAAGAAGGGATGCCGCAGAGCTAGGGGAGATGTTCAGTTTAGATACTGCAAAACGAAGGAAATGCCAGTGTTTGCTATCAGGCTGGCAAAGGCGCAAATGCGACCTGAGCCCTGCCAGTGGGAAAATTAGGTGGGTGGAGGGGTCTTCTGGAGGCCAATGCAACGTGGTACACGTGCATGCCCCTGACACTCAGGTCTAAGGTGATTCCGCCGAGTCTTCGTTGATACAGATACGATTACTCTAAAATTTATACAGAAAGCCAAAGGAACTAAGACAGCTAGAACAATGTTGCAAAGGAATAGAGTGGGGGGACTCTGTCCACCCGATCCCAAGGCTCGCTATAAGGTTCCAGTAATCCAGACAGTGTGGCACTGACGGTGGAAAAGACACACAAAACCGTGGGCACGACAGTGAGCCAGACACAGGCCCGCGTAGGTGTGCCCAACCGTGGGCACGACAGCGAGCCAGACACAGGCCCGCGTAGGTGTGCCCAACCGTGGGCACACCAGCCAGCCAGACACAGGCCCGCGTAGGTGTGCCCAACCGTGGGCACACCAGCCAGCCAGACACAGGCCCGCGGAGGTGTGCCCAACCGTGGGCACGACAGCGAGCCAGACACAGGCCCGCGTAGGTGTGCCCAACCGTGGGCACGGCAGCGAGCCAGACACAGGCCCGCGTAGGTGTGCCCAACCGTGGGCACGACAGCGAGCCAGACACAGGCCCGCGTAGGTGTGCCCAACCGTGGGCACGACAGCCAGCCAGACACAGGCCCGCGTAGGTGTGCCCAACCGTGGGCATGACAGCGAGCCAGACACAGGCCCGCGTAGATGTGCCCAACCAACTTCTGACAGAGGCGCTGGAGCCAGCCAGGAGGAAAGAGGCCCGTGTCCACAAACGGTGCTGGAGCAACTGGCCATCCTCCAGAGAGAAAATGAACCTGGAGACATTCAGTCTCACACTTTCTACAAAATTAATTCCAAAGGGATCACAAACTTAAATGTAAAGCCAGAAAACTTTCAGGAAAAACACAAAGGAGAAAATATTCAGGATTGGGAGCTGGGGAGAGAGTTCAGACTTGCCACCGAAAGCCTGATTCAAAAGGAAAAAAAAAAAAGGAAATCGATAAACTGGACCTCAACAAAATTTAAAATATTTGATCTATGAAAGACTCTGATAAGTGGATGCAAAGACAAGCCGCAGACTAGGAGGAAATACTGCTGACGCTTGAACACTGACTGGAGGTTAGGGCACCCACCCGCTGCACAGTCGAAAATCCAAGGGCAGCTTATAGTCGGCCCTCTATACACGGCTCCTCTGTTCCACATCTGTGGGGTCAACCAAACTCGGATCAAGTAGTACTTAATTGTAGTACACATTTACTTTAAAAAAAAGTTTTAAAAATAAAGAAACAGAGGCCACTCCTTCAGGGTTGGCCTGCTCAAGAAAGTAAAAAGAAACAATTCACATAGAAGCGGACCTGCACAGTTCAAACCTGTGTTGCTCAAGGGCAACTGTGTTTGCAAATCACACATCCAACAAAGGACTGGTACCTGGAATACACAGAGTAAAAGTGAAAGCGTAAGTCGCTCAGCCGTGTCCGACTCTCTGCGACCCCGTGGACTGTAGCCTGCCAGGCTCCTCTGTCTGTGGAACTCTGCAGCTAAGAATACTGGAGTGGGAAGCCATGCCCTTCTCCAGGGGATCTTCCCGACCCAGGGATCAACATGGGTGTCCCACATTGCAGGCAGATTCTTTACCATCTGGGCCACCACAGAAGCCAGGAAGGAATACATAAAAAACTCTCAAAACTCAACAACACAAAAAGGAAACAATTCAATGAGAACATGAGCAAAAGACATGAAGGGACATCTCACTAAACAGGATGTACAGATGGCAAGTAAGGATGTGACAAGATGGCCAGTGTACCTTCAGCTGCGAAGTGCAGGTTAAAAGCCACAGGGACAATATACTGTAATAACCTACACTGGAAAAGAATCTGAGAAGTTCTATTCAAAACTGAATCACTTCTCTGTGCATCTGAAACTAACCCAATATTGCAAATCAACCATACATCAAGTAAAAAGAAAAAAAAATTCTCTTGAGAAACCACAGTATGAGGCCACCACATAGCTATCAGAACAGCTAAAACAGCAAGCAGTGACACTGGTAAGCATGCAGTGAAACTAGGTCACTTATACATGGCTGCTGGGAATGTAAAAAGGTACAGTTACTCTGGAAAACAGCCTGGCATGCAGTTTCTTAAAAAACAAAACAAAACTAAATAAATGTGCAACTGTAACTATCCTGGGCATTCAGAGAAAGGAAGATTTAAATTCACAGAATATCCTGTACTCAATGCTGAGTGCAGCTTTGTTACTAATAGTCTCGCAAACCTGAAAGCACGCCAGACTTCCTTCAGTGGGTTTTTGCTCTAACGGACCATGTCCCACACACCATGGAATACTACCTGGCAATGAAAAGGCATCAGCTCTGGAGAGACAAAACAACCCAGCAGAATCTCCAGAGCACGACTGCAGTGGCGGTGGTTTAGCTGCTAAGTCGTGTTCGACTCTTTGTGACCCCATGGACTGCAGCCCACCAGGCTCCTCTGTCCATTCCCAGGCAAGAATACTGGAGTGGGTTGCCATCTCCTTCTCCAGGGGATCTTCCTGACCCAGGGATCAAACCCACGGCTCCGGCATTGGCAGGTGGATTCTCTACCACTGAGCCCCCAGGGAGCCCCGGGAGCTATGCTGAGTGGAAAAGGCCAGTCTCCAGAGCTCCACACTGTGTGAGTCCACTGCACATAATCAAAGTGCCAGAATTACAGAGACGAGCAGATCAGTGGTTGCCAAGGGTTAAGGAAGGAACGGGGTAGGAGGGAAGAGGGTGTGGCTGTAAAAGGGCCACCAGAGAGATCCCTGTGGGGATGGAGCTGTTCTGCATCCAACTGCAGAGCACGCGACTTTCTGGTCGGACGGTGTCCTATGTGTGCGCGCGCAGTCGCTCAGCCGTGTCCGACTCCGCAACCCCACAGACTGTAGCCCGCTAGGCTCCTCTGTCCGTGGGGATTCTCCAGGCAAGAACACTGGAGTGGACTGCCACCAAACTTTAAAAGTTTTAAAAAGAGACTCAGGAGATTTCACAACCAAATGCAAAGTGATATTTTTAGGTAATTAGGGAAATCTGGACTGGGTATCAGATAATACTAAGCAATTCTTACTGTTTTATGTTGTGGTAGGGCACGGCGGTGATGTAAAAGGAAACAGTCTCAACTACTAGAGGTGCATACTGAAATATGATTTTTTTAAGTATTTATTTATTTTGCTGCTCTGAGGCCTTCAATGCCACATGCAAACGTCTTCGTTGCGGTATGTGCGATTTAGTTCCCTGACCTGAGGCCAAACCCAGGCGCCCCGAACTGGGAGTGTAGAGTCTTAGCCATTGGACCATCAGGGAAGTCTCGAAATAGGATTTCTAAGGTGAAAACAAACTTGGATAAAGAGATTTGCAAAATGTTGGCCTCTGTTGTGAACTGGTGGTGAGTACATGGGAGTTCATTAAGTTCTTCCCTCTGCTTTTAGTGTGTTTAAAATTTTCATATAACTAAAGACCAACATTTGATGTTTCTGCTCTGGGAAGGATTTTCATGGTACAAGCTGCTTCAGGTTCAAGCGTGATAAATGAAGAACAGCTTCACCACTGGCAGGATCGTGCTTTTGCCAAATAATAAAATCCAGAATTTCTTTAACACACAACCCCAGGGATTCAGTGATGATCAGATATGCAGGAAGGCAGAAGGGCAAGAAGGTTGGATCCGTGTGCCCTTCTTGTGGGCGGGGACTGCAGCGGACAGTGGAGGACTGAAGGCAGTCAGCAACTGGTTAAGCCGATAAACGAATCACTGTGTCTCCCTGGGACAGAATGCCATCAGCAGTAAAAGCAGTCCAGGCAGAACCTCTACGAAGCCTGCTGAAGTGAAAGGGCCAGAGCAGAAGCCCGGTGATGACCCGGCTGGTGAGCACACAGCAGCCAGGTGCACGGGGATCTAAACCTGGCGGGACGGACACACACGTGTGCAATGGTCCTTCCCGTGAACGGGGGGCCTCCCTTGGCTTTCGGAGTTCTCCAGGTAACACATCCTGCTTTTAGGACAGAAAAGGGAAAAGGAGGCGTGGCAGATGAGGGTCTGAAGGAAGACACATGCCTCTCCCTGGAGACCCAAACGGCGCCGCGAGGAAGGACCGTGAAAGGGCACACCCCGCACGCGGCACAGAAGGCAGGGCCTCCCTGCAACCCATGCAGACCTCAGAGGGGTTACGTTTACAGTCCCCGCCTGCAAGGAGACTCCCCAGGTGGCAGAGAGGTAAAGACTCCGCCTCAGCCTCAACGCAAGAGAGGCAGGAAATTCAGGTTTGATCCCTGGGTGAGGAAGATCCCCTGGAGAAGGAAATGACAACCCACTCCAGTATTGTTGCCTGGACAATTCCATGAAGAGAAGAGCCTGGCGGGCTGCGGTCCACGGGGCTGCAAAAAGCTGGACAAGAATGAGCAACTGAGCACATACACACAAGGAGAACCAAGGAGCAAGAGCGTCCAGGTTGTGCAGACACACCGCTCACATCAGGGTGGACAGGGCAGGCAGGAGGAGGTCAGGGCGGGAAGCCACTTGGGGGAACACAGAATCAAGGTGTGACAGCTTCCACGCTCCCGGCAGACCAGAGCTCTCCGCCCCATCTACCAGAAACGGAAGGGAGAAAGGAATGAAGTCACTGGAGGCCACCTTCTGGCTCCAACACGCTGATCCACGTGGGATGCAGGACCTAGGCGGAGCCCCGACGTTCCCCAAGAAAGCCTCTGCCCACACCTCTCGGCCAGGTCTTCCCATCACCAGAGGAAGCGGAACCACACAGAGGTCAAGAGCGCCGCCACACACACGTAGACTCAAGGCCTATCCCACCACTGGGACGCTGTGCCACCCTGCGTGAGAGGGTTACAGCAGGGCCAGGGGTCTCCAATCGGAGGAAAGAGGCTGCAAGTGTCAGACATTTTTCTCTCTCTTAAGCGCCAGGAGGAAACAAACTAGCAATATTTTTTTCCTTCTCTATACAAATTTAAAAGGAGGTTTCTCTTAAAATACTATGTTGCCATAATGACACCTGGTTTCACCTGAAGTTAACTATTCTCAAACCTTGAGATAACCAATGCCTTTTTCTTGTGAAAATGCTTGTCTTAAGCTATGCTAATATGCTATGCATTTACCCCAAACTCTGTCTTCAAGTCGGTTCTGCCTAATGGCTCAGAACCTGCTTGACAAATCAGTCTGTTATACTCAGATATTGCTCCCTAATCTATGTAAATGAAACTATTTGTATGGTGATCTGCCCTTCTACAAGATTCAAGCTGATCATTTTATGGCCCGGGATGAACCTTTTGGTGCCAAGATTATCCCAAAATGCATCTTATGGGTGAGGGGCCTGGTGCCATTCTGCGTTTTAAGACATTCCTTTCTTTCATTAACAGACTGCTGGTGACTATATAACATCCAGCTGCAGACTAGCAGGGGGTACTCTTTCTGCCCCCTTCTGATGCCTATGTCAGAGGCTTTCTCTATCTCCTCTATACTTTAATAAAACTTTATTACACAAAAGCTCTGAGCAATCAAGCTTCGTCTCTGGCCCCGGATTGAAATCTCCTCCGGGGGCCAAGAACCCCGGCGTCTTCGTGTCGTTCAGCAACCTTTCATGGGGAGGCTGAGCAGCCTTTCTGCGCCTTGATTTCTTCATTTGGAAAAAAAGAGGACACGGACGCCCGCCGCTACCGCTGACATGCAGTGAGTACTCGACAAACACTTGCCTGTCAAGTCCTATCCTCCTTCCATCGGCTCCTTTATGCCCAGAGATGCCCACCCCTTCATGACTGCATCTCAAACTACCAAGCTCCTCCAGTCCCTCAAGACAGTGGCGCACCCTTGGATTTGCCAGTTTTCTGCTCTTGAACTTACGAATTCATTCATTCACTTACTGAACGCGTACACAGTGGGCTTCCCTGGTGGCTCAGTGGTAAAGAATCCACCTGCCAGTGCAAGGGACACGGGTTCATATCTTGAGCTCTGAGGCTCAAGCAAGGGGAGAGGCAGGCAAAGTGAGCCAGGACTTCAGCACCGGAGCCTCGGATGTGACAACGGCAGGCGCGTCCCAGGCCTGCAGAGTCAGAGGGGGAGGACAGGGACGGGCAGGGCTGGCCCTTCAGCATGTCCCCCAGCAGGGACTCGGGGTCACTCAGCGCCATTTCAGTGAGACGACAGGTCTGCCCACCCCTCGTTGGGAGGTCAGAACATCATCTCATCCTCCTGAAGGCACGCTGAGCAGATGCGCCCGTGAGGAGGAGAACCGAGTATACACTCAGCTGCTGGGAGCGGGCGACAGCAGGTAGTGGAGGAAGCTGGGGAGACACTGCCTGTCCTCCAGGACGCTGCCCACTAATACAGCCATCCGTGGTGCAGCAACTCACGGAACAGGGGCTGCTCACCCTGAACATGTCTCTCTGGAGGTCTTGACGGGGCATCGAGGTGGCAATCCCTTCTCCACTCCGCAGTACCTATGGACTGCCGGCCTGGTTCTGGGCACTGGCCTCGGCTGAGCTGCAACAGTGAATAAGGGGTTCCCCCTCAGCCTCCTGGAGCTCCTGCTCTGCAGGAGGCGTTAGACATGACAATGAAAACAGCCGGGCACAAGTGCTGCGAGGAAAAGGCAGGATGGGGAGCGACGCAGGGGCCACAGACACAGGCCGCAGGGAGAGGAGCCGGCGGCCACCGGGACCGAGTCTACCCGAGGGGACCCCAGATGCTGAGCACCCGTGCGGAAGCAGGCCCCGACTGAGCCAGGAGGAGGCGCCACTGGCAGGAAAACTCCCAGGGGGTGGGGTCCCGGGGGGGAATGCCAGGCACAGAGGGAGGGGTATGGGGCTGAGTGCGGCCACGCGGCCACATGGTGGCGCAGGTGGGCGGGACAGGAAAGGGACCTTGCCCAGGCCACCTGGAGGGAGCAGGGAGCAGCTTCCAGCCCCAAACTCCTGCTTAAGATCAACGCAGGCCTGGCCTCCCTGTATCCCTGTGTGTGTGTGTGTGAGTCGCTCAGTCGTGTCTGACTCTTTGTGACCCCATGGACTGTAGCTCGCCAGGCTCCTCTGTCCATGGAATTCTCCAGGTAAGAATACTAGAGCGGGTTGCCATGCCCTTCTCCAGGGGATCTTCCACACCCAGGGATCGAACCTGGGTCTCCTGCACTGCAGGCAGATTCTTTAGCCTCTGAGCTACCAAGGAAGCTCATAGCCCTCCTAGACACGGCTCCTCCGGGCGTCTCAGAGAACAGCCCCTCCCCCATCATGTCCATTCTCTCTTCCCTTCCTCCATCTGGGGGACCAAGCCCTGCAGAGATGCACAGGGGTGACACCTTAGCAGTCAGTGCCCCCTACGCACAGCAGGGCACTGACTGCCCTCCTTGAAGGTGCCCACTTCTCACAGTGGTTCCAACGACCCCCAGGCGTGCCCTGTTGTTCTCAGTCATGTCCGACTCTGTGTGACTCCACATACTGCGGCCAGCCGGGTCCTCTGTCCATGGGGTTCTCCAGGCAAGAGTACTGGAGTGGGTTGCCGTTTCCTTCTCCAGGGGATCTTCCCAACCCAGGGATCAAACCTGAGTCTCCTACGTCTCCTGCATTACAGGGGGATTCTTTACCATTGAGCCACCAGGGAAGGCCCAAGCATGCCCTGCTACTGCTGCTGCTGCTGTTAAGTCGCTTCAGTCGTGTCCGACTCTGTGCGACCCCATAGACGGCAGCCCACCAGGCTCCCCCGTCCCTGGGATTCTCCAGGCAAGAACACTGGAGTGGGCTGCCATTTCCTTCTCCAATGCATGAAAGTGAAAAGTGAAAGTGAAGTCGCTCAGTAGTGTCTGACTCTTCACGACCCCATGGACTGCAGCCCACCAGGCTCCTCCGTCCATGGGATTTTCCAGGCAAGAGTACTGGAGTGGGGTGCCATTGCCTTCTCCGAAGCATGCTCTGAGCCTTCCCCAAATCCCTTTCTACATCGGCCACCCTGGGGTCCCAACATCCCTGCCATCTTCTGACCCCTGGCACAACAGGACACCAGGACCGGGCCAGCAGCTCTCCCTGCCGCCTCCCTGCTCCCCTCTGCAGGTGGCACCGGCAGGCCTCCCGGCACCCACTGCTCTGTAGAGCCCAGGGGCTCTCGGAGTTCCCAGCACCGAGCCAGGCTCCCCAGTTCCACAGTGAGTGAAAAGACAGTCCCTGCCACCACAGGGCAGAGCATCAGATCTGGTCAGAGAAAACCACAGAGGCAGAAGAGCAAAGGCGCAGGCAGGGAGAGCGCAGGAAGGAGGCCTCGTCCTGAAGGAGGGAAGGGTCAGGCAGACAGAGCAGCGGGGCGGCCTTCCAACCCGCGCCGGGCTCCGCACACACCTCGGCCTCTCAGCTGGCACCCGCGCTCGCCCGCTCCCCTCCCCACCCCACTTGGCACAGGGTCACAACTCCGCTCAGAAAGACCCTCGGTGGTTGCTGAAGGAGTATGGCGTTCCACTTGGTCATGCCCGCTACATGCTCCACCGCCACCTTCTGGCCCTGATGGCCCAACTTCCCCCCAAACTCACCTGTGCACACACAAACACACACTCTCACTGGCTCGCAGACACACACAGCCGTCAAACCCTGCCTGCCCTCTCTCCCGGCCTGGCGGATGCTCCCCTCTGCACGCTGTGCACCTCTCACCCTGTCTGAGCACGGATCACCCCTAGTGGGGCGTGTGGCTGTGAGCGTCTGCCTGCTGAAACCCAATCGCCTGCCAGCCCCCACACCAAATCTCCAGCTGTAGGTAGTCGTCCGAATTCCCCACTGAAATGAGTCCCTCTCTCCCATGCTTCCGTTTTACCAAAGAGACACTTCTTCAAGCCTAATTTACGTTAAGACTACTGTATTGCCTGGGCCCCCTTCCCTGTATTTCACTTCTTGGGGGATGGAGTTTCACACTCACATGTTGTGAGCTCCATCCACAACACTGGGTCAGAAAAAGGTTGTTCGTGGGATGGGTGAGAATGAGATGGCGCCTTGGAAGGGAGGGGGTGAGATGGGTGGGAGGGGTGAGATGGGTGGGAGGGGGTGAGCGCTCGGGCAGACAAGGCTTCCACCTGGAGGTGGCGAAGTGAAGACGAGCCTGAAGCCTCTCGGGGCCTCAGTCTCCTTATCTGTAGGATGTCTGCTCCCATATCAAACGAGAAAATGCAGATAAAGCACACCCTGCAAAGGGAAGCACTTATGAGATCTATTCTTATGGTGGCTTTTATTATTGTCACTGAGACAGAAGACCAGGCTTTATCTACAAAGAACTGCTGGGAGAGAAGTCAGACAAAGCTGCTAGGACGCGTGCTGCGACATCAAACCACGTCGCAGCTGGCCACGCCAAACGGTCTTTTCAGCAAACTGAACTATTTCACCAAGCGCTGGCCACACGATGAGGCGTATCGCCCTCGTTTTCTCTCTCAGCTCGTTGGCTGAGCCGCTCTCAATGCCAGGACAGAACAGTCTTTCAGTTCTCTTAGTTTCTGTGGTTTGTTTTTATTTAACATGTAATTTCACATACAGCAGGCTAAAGAAAGAAAGAAAGTTGCTCAGTCGTGTCTGACTCTTTGCGACCCCCTGGACTGCAGCCCGCCAGGCTCCTCTGTCCATGGGATTCTCCAGGCAAGGATACTGGAGTGGGTTGCCATGCCCTCCTCCCGGGGATCTTCCCAACCCAGGGAATGAACCCAGGTCTCCTGCATTGCAGGCAGATTCTTTACCGTGAGCCACCAGGGAAGCCCACAGTAGGCTAAGTACATACTGATAAAAACCCACTTACAGGATTGTGAATGAAAGAATATTTTCTAGTGGCAAGAAGGCAGCAGAAAAAAATCAAAAAGTAGAAAGCCAATACTAGAAACTTGGTCTGGAAGAAGCTGCTGATTCCACGGCCTGATGTGTGAGCACCAGAGGGACCCACAGGCTTGCCCAACTCACTCAGCATCATGGGTGTCGGGCTCATACCCTGGGGAAATGGGGAGCATTCCCTGGTGGTCCAACGGCTAAGACTCCACACTCCCAGTGCAGGGGGCCTGGGTTTGATTCCTGGTCAGGGAACTAGATCCCATGTGCTGCAACTAAAGACCCCGCAACTAAGACACAGCACAGCCAAATAAATATTTTTTCATGTTCAAAATGGACATAGGAGTGTGCTGAGGGCACAGAGGCCATTCTAACCCTTATCAAAGAAAACACCCAATGGAAGAAACATTTGCAATCACACACACCAGAGTCAATCAGGTTCTGGGACCTCCAACATGGCCATCTCTCGGGTGTGGGGCAATTTAGAGGCTGGTCCCAGCCCCAAAACTTCAGAGTCCTAATGGTTACACTGTCTCCAAAAGAGGGCCTCTTTGTCAAGCTGTATTCTTGTTCAGTTTCTCCTCTTTAAATACAGCCTGAAAGAACACAGTTTTCTGTTTCCACTGGAAATGTAAACTGAAAAGCGCACCCTCGGACTTCCCTCGTGGTGCAGTGGCTAAGACTGCGCACCCCAGGCAGAGGGCCAGGGTTCCATCCCTGAACTAGACCCCACCTGCCGCAACTGGGAGTTCACACGGCACAACTAAAGACGCCGCGTGCCGTAACTAAGACCCGGCTCAGCCAGATAAATCAATAAATATTAAAAGTAAAAAATCCATAAGCATAAGGATGACGGCAATGACACCTCCCTGACAAGGAATCAGTAGTGAATGGGCACAAAGAGGGTGTCCAACCATACTCCCTTACTTCCACACGAGACCTGTGCCCCAAATCTCTCCCCAACACTGCTCTGGGGGATGCCGAGTGACCAGAGTCCAGGAACCGGGGCTCTGACTGGACGGAAGGGGTGGGAGAAGGGAGAGGCAGGTCCCTTTTCCTCCTCTCCTCACTTCCAGCCCAGTGGAGGCCATTCACTCCACCTCTGCGGGCTGCCACCTGACCTCCACCAGACTTCTGATCATCTGGGAGCCCGGCCCCAGCGCAGCTGTCTGAAGGGCGGGCGCTTGGCTTTATTCTTCTTGGGCCTGAGCCAGCACACGTAAGTGCTCAGTAAACATCATGGGGGCGTCCCCAGGGCACGGGCTGCGCCTCTGTGTGGGGTCTGCCCTGGCCTGGAAGACTGCTGCAAAGGTGATGACGGTCTGGTCTCAGTGGAGCCTGACGCCACCCCCACCCCCACCCCCACCCCCCGCCAGCTCCCAGGAAGGCCTGTCGGGTCCTGCGCCAGCCCACACCACACCTGCTTCCCACCCCCCTCGGAGGACCCCGTCCAAGGAGCCAAGCCACACACTCCTTTGACCCCCAGCCCTTCCACCCTTCCGGCACCCTCCGGCCAGGCTGCTCTGTGTCGCTGCAGGTCTCACTACAGCAAGTCTCCGAGCTAGCGCCAACTCTGGCCATCCCCTGGAGAAGCAGTCAGACGATCTACGCGGGTCGCTTCACTCCTCAGGAACTGCCAGAGAGCCTGTCTCTCATGAAGTGGACTTGCCCAACCAGTCACCCTTTAGCTCAACAGACGATTACCAGCACCTAAGGTTGATGTTCAGTCACTAAGTTGTATCCGATTGATGCAACCCCACGGACTGGAGCGTGCCAGGCGCCCCTATCCGTGGAATTTCCCAGGCAAGAATACCAGAGTGGGTTGCCATTGCCTTCTCCAGGTCATCTTCCTGACCCAGGAGTCAAACCCATGTCTCCTGTATTGCAGGCAAATTCTTTACCACTGAATCAGCAGGGAAGCACACCCAAGGATAAATTAAAACTGGCACAGTCCCTGCCTTAGTAGACACAGTCCACACAGTGGGGGACAAACACCATCAATCGAAGACTACCACCAGCACAAAATTACAAACTGGTATGTAGAAAAGCACACGGTCTCCCTCAAGGCGGTAACAGAAAAGCTGGGCCAGTCTGTGAGGGTAGCGACGTGCTAGCTGAGATTTGAAGAGCAGCCGGGATTAACCACAGATGAAGAGGGAAAAGGACACTCCAGACAGACCATAAAGAGCACGTGCAAAGGCCCTGAGGCCAGGGAGAACGTGCAAGCTACCGAAACCAGGGCCTAGGGGCTACAGGGCAGAGCGACAAGTCTGGGAGGTGCAGGCTACTGGGGTGTCAAGTGCAGGGCAGGGCAGGGGCCCGATTCAGTCCACAGACAGTGGAGGCCAGGCATCACCGTCCCCTGCTTTCAGCCAGTGTGCACAAAAGGAGAACCGACTCTGTGTCAGCCAGGCCAGAACCCAGCCAGTAAATCGTTTCTACGATCAACGCTGCAGGAATCCTGCCCAGCAGGCAGGGCGGTGGCGATCCAAGGAGAAGGCTGTCTGCGGTCATCTGTAACTTCTACTTCCCCGCATTAGCAAGTGGCAGTAAGAACTGGGATGGCCGTGCCGGGCCTGCGTGCAGGAGCAGCCGTGGGGCCTGTGAGCCAGCACATCTCCCTTCCTCCCCCGCGTCTGCGTCAGCCCCTCTCTGGGCAAGCGGACACCCGTCAGGCCCTTTTGTCTCAGGCTGATTTGTAGGCCAGGCACAGACTCCTGTGTCCCGTTTTACCAAGCCACCTTCTTCCTTCCAACCCTAAGTCACTCTAGTTAAAAGCAGGACATGTACCCCAAAGTCCCAGCCACAACAGCCCTTTGAGCTGGAGCTCCAGTTTCTCGGCTTCCCCTCATCCTGTCCTGCCTCTGTCAGAAAGGCCGTGCCAATCTTCCCTCCCAGGATACCCCCTGCCCTGTCCACGCAGCTGTCTCCAACACACCCAAGCAAGTCAGCCGCCCCTCCTCCAGCTTGGACCTGAGCCGCCCTGGCCCGAGCAGAGTCCGAGCTCCCTCTGGGCTGGGCGAGGCCCGCTCATTCCTCTGTCAGCCTCTGGAAGCACTGAGGAGCCACGCCAGCAGGAAAACTTGCTGACCCCTCATAAAGATAATGAGGAGGTTTTTCTACCCCCTCCAATCCCCCTTCCACTGAGACAAGATTAAAACAATAAAATTAAAACGTAGGGCTTCCTTGGAGGCTCAGCGATAAAGCATCTCCTGCCAAGGCAGGAGACACAGGTTCGATTCCTGATCGGGGAAGATTCCACATGCTATGGAGCAAGTAAGCCCCGGAGCCGCAACTACTGAATCCACATACCACAACTACTGAAGTCCACAGCCTAAAGCCCGTGCTGCGCAACAAGCCTAGCCTCCACTTCCTGCGACTAGAGAAAAGCCCGGGCAGCAAGGAAATCCCAGCACAGCCAAAACCAAATCTGTGAAAACACAACCAAGTGGTTCTCTCCCCACTAGACTCTGCAGAGCCCACTGCTGAAGCAGCATGAGTGCTGCTTAAAGCAGATGCGACTCACACGGCTGTAACGCCTGGCAGCTTCACAAACAAGCAAACTCCCAGATGGGAAGCCACAGAGCAGCGCAGAGGCCGGGGAGGGGGTCAGAAGAGCGCGTCGGCGTGCGCTTGCTGGCTGCGACCTTGGGCAAGTGACATAAGGTCCCTGGGCCTCAGCTGACCGCTTCATAAAGGCAAGGAGGAGACCAACCAGGGTGACTGGGAGAATGAGCTGAGCCAACTAAATGCCTGTCCTGCCCAGTCCTTGGGTGCCTGCATGGACTCGAGGCCCTCCCAGACCTCCACATCTGACCGCCCTCCTCAGCTTTATACTTTTCAGAGCGCAGACGGCATCACTCCACTGCGCACGTCTGCGCATTTCTGCATGTCTGTGGTTCCCAAGTGGCTCAGTGGTAAAGAATCCGCCTGCCAGTCCAAGACACGCAGGCTGGATCCCTGGGTCGGGAAGATGCCCCTGGAAAAGGAGACGGTGACCTGCTCTGGTACTCTTGCCTGGGAAATCCCATGGACAGAGGAGCCATGGTCCACGGGGTCGCAAAGAGTCAGATGCAACTTAGCAACTACAGAACAACAGGCCCCTCCTTAGACCCTCGGCTCCCTGAGGCAGGGGGGTCTTCAGGTTCACAGGTATAACCTGCTGCCAGGAGAGCACCTGCCCAGAAAAGACGCCCAGTAAAAACACTCGAACGAGCAGCACGATGAAGGCGCCCTGCACACACGTCTGCCACTGAGGGGCCCTGACGCTCCACCCCCGCGAAGCCGACAGAACAAGTACAGAGTGTTACTCCCAATCTGCAGAGGGGAAACTGAGGCACAGGAAGTGCTGCGCAACTAAGCTCACTGGAAGAATACCTAGGGGCCCGAACATGGGGAACAGGCACCCTGACGGGGCTTCAAAGGAGAACGGGGCCCTGCAAGCAGCGTCCCAAGGAAGGATATCAAGCAGCTTTCTGAGGGAGTGCTGGCTGTTCAGGTCAGGTCAAGGTGGAGGAGACCCAAGACCACTCCGTGGAGTGGGGATCATGAGGTGCCTCTCACCTGGGTTGTGACTGGGTCTGCTGGCACAGCCTGAGGCACCAGAGAGCGGACACTCTATCCAGTGCATGCGTGTTAGGTCAATTCAGTCACATCTGACTGTTTGCAACGCTGTGGACCACAGCTCACCAGGCTCCCTCGTCTATGGGATTCTCCAGGCAAGAATACTGGAGTGGGCTGCCCTGCCCTTCTCCAGGGGGTCTTCCCGACCCAGGGATCAAACCCGTGACTCTTATGCACTGGCAGCCGGGTTCTTTACCACTAGTGCCACCTGGGAAGTGCACTCTATCCAGTTCAGTTCAGTCCAGTTCAGTTCAGTTGCTCAGTCATGTCCGAGTCTCTGCGACCCCATGGACTGCAGCACGCCAGGCTTCCCTGTCCATCACCAACTCCCGGAGTTTACTCAAACTCAAACTCATTTCCATTGAGTCGGTGATGCCATCCAACCATCTCATCCTCTGTCATCCCCTTCTCCTCCTGCCTTCAGTCTTTCCCAGCATCAGGGTCTTTTCCAATGAGTCAGCTCTTCGCATCAGGTGGCCAAAGTATTGGGGTTTCAGCTTCAGCATCAGTCCTTTCAATGAATATTCAGGATTGACTTCCTTTAGGATTGACTGGTTGGATCTCCTTGCAGTCGAAGGGACTCTCAAGAGTCTTCTCCAACAGCACAGTTCAAAAGCATCAAGTCTTCAGGACTCAGCTTTCTTTATAGTCCAACTCTCACATCCACACATGACTACTGGAAAAACCCTCTATTCAGAACATCTGATCAAAGATGCTCACTCACTTCCCCAATCAGCTGATTGGGATTAAGAACTAGGCATGGGAAAAGTTGTTTTAAAGCTTAAAGCTGGGGCAGAAGAGACAAAACTTACATGTTCTTTGCGTGACTGGGAGCCACATAGTCAACAAAAACCAGGTTGATGCAGGTCACTGAGAGAGACAGCCGGGATCTCTGGATCTTACAGGATGAGCCAGATTTACTCTAAAACCTGACTCTCCACCCCCATCCACCCCCAAGTTATACTGCATTAGCATTTGAGTGAGATATAGAAACTAGAGATTACTTTGGAGGGAAAAACAAGGGAGGAAAGGACAAACAAGTGTCCCAAGCCCTGAGCCATCATTCCAGACACATCTGCTGGATGATGCTGTGGGCGGGTTCCCAGTGGGCCACCTGGAAGAGCAGAAACTGCAGGGCTCTGCAGGCAGACAGAAGTGGGTGCAACTCCATCTCTGCACTCACCAGCAATGGGACTTCAGCAAGTGAGTAACACTTCATCTCTCTGAGTCTCCGTTTCCTGTTTGTAAAATGGGAATAAAAGCTTCTCGGACAGTGGCACACTTTAAAAAGAAGTGAGGAGCGACTAAGCTGTGTGCCACAACTACCAAGCCTGTGCTCTGGAGCCTGCAAGCCGCAGCCACTGAGCCCACGCGTCTAGAGCCTGTGCTCCACAGCAAGAGAAGCCGCCGCAACGAGGAGCCTGTGGACCACAGCGAGAGGGGCCCCACCAGGCAGAGCTAAAGCAAGCTGCGCGCAGCAGCGAACGCCCGGCACAGCGCAAAATGAGCAAAATAAAAATAAATATTTTTTAAAAAGAAACTTACGACGAAGGGGAAAGGAAGGAAGAAGGAACTCCGTGAACACTGGGCAGACTCATTACCACTGAGCCCAGTGTTCTCCTTCCGTTACCACTGCTCCCTGGGTCTGGGGGCCACGTAAGGTACAGGGGGGACAACTCCTGGTGGAGCTGAGGGGAGACTCCACCAAAGAGGCCTCTGGGACAGACAGCATTCGTCGGGAGGTCACAGCATGAGGTTCTGGCCATGGGGTCTGGGGTGGGAGAGGCGGGAACACACAGAAAGAAAGGATGCAAGCAGGAGAGAAGAGAAGACGGTAAAGGCTGAGGGCGGGCTACAGAACTGGCAAGTGCCGCAGGGCTCGGGGAGGACCAGCCCCAAAGACAGGTCACGCGGGTTAAGGTCAGCAAGGCGGCTGGCAAACTACAAGAGCACCTGGGACAGAGGCGGCAAGGAACACGGGTGCACTTCTGGGGGGCCACAAGAGGAGAGGCAAAGGGGGCCTGGGAGAAAGAAAAATCAACGAGATGCTGATGGAGGGGGAAAAAAATCACTGTTAGAGGGAGAACTATCCACTCCTCAGATTGACAAGATTTATATTCAGGGTCAGCAGCGACTATATGGGGAGAAGACATCACAGATACGGCTGAGGAGGGAGCAGAGCGGGAATAAGGCTGATAAGAAAAACCCAGACAGGCCTGGAGGCAAAGGAAAAACACCCCACATTCCACAAACTCACTGGCCACCAGCTTCACTCACCTTCAACTGGCCATTCACATTCCAAGGGTGCCCTACACCTCAATCCAGCCAGCTCAGGCCCTCCTGATCCAGAGGGGGCTCCCCTACTGCCCCCAAACAGAAACCATCCTGGAATTAGATCCATGCTTCCCCCGTAATAATCGTGAACTTTGGGGAGGCCCTCAGCTAAACTGGAAGCGCCTGGTAGGTCTGGGTCGACAGGAATCCGTGGTGCAGCGCTTCACTTAACAAGTGTGAACGGTTGACAGGATTATCCAAGGAAGAATGTCTGGCCATGTCATCATTCAACAAACGTACTGAGAAAGGAACAGGAAAAAGCACACCAGGCAAAGAATGCCCTGAACCTGTCAGAGACCAGGAGACCCACGCTGTGGAGCTCCCTACCCTCAAGGCCCAGATCCCTGGCCAGATGGAGAGAAGAAAGGCTGTCTGCGAAGGGTTCTGGGTGGTATAACTCCTCGGTCCTTGCTTCCTGGGTTTACCTCCAACCCCCTGGGTGCTGAGCACAGAGGCAGGGGTGCTGAGCAAGAGGCCTGCGCCTGGTCGAATGGGGACAATGCAGAGAGACCCACAGACTTCTGTGGACCACGACTGGTGCCAATGGGTGGTGTCAGGGAGGCATGCTGCTGTGCGAGGGGGGCTTAGGACAGGTAAGCAGCGAAGGCCTCTCAGAAGGACACGTGAGCTGCCACCTGAAGGGAGCCAGGCTTTGGCAGCATCAAGGGAAGAAACAGGGACGGACGCTTCAGAAAGGAGGAACAGCCGGCAGGACACCGGAAGGACAGACAGAGCTTAGGCTATGGGAGGAGGAGAAAAGCCGCAAGAAGGGCTGTGGTGTGGGTGCCAGGCTGGGGAAGAGGCAAGAGAGGCTGACAGGCCTACCTGACCACCAGGGATTCCTGCGGGGTGGCGGGGAGGTGGTGGTGTTGGTGTTGGTGGGGGGAGGGGATTAGGACTTTAGTCTGAAGGATTCTAAGCAGGTGAATCACATGACCGGATTCAGGTTTTCACACAGGACCTCACAGCAGCCTTTCTCTAAAAACCACTGCCTTTCTCTAAAGCTAATCCTTCATCGGTAAAGAATCGCCTCTCTTTGTTGTGTGGATAAGCACAAGTTAGAAATTATTTAATAAACTCTAAAGCACTCAATTAACATTAGCTACTGTCATCAAAGTGCAAATTAAGGCAAGTGTCATTTGGATCAGAAGCTTTAAAAATCAGAGGCGTTTCATCATCAAATGAGCCTACCTGTGTTTCACCTCCCCCCCCCCATACCCTAAAATGTAGCAACTGGCTAGTAATAATAATATGCAACATCTGCAGGGCAGTTAATAGCTTACAGAGCACTTTTACATCTGTTATTTAATAACCACGGGTCTCCAGTGCTTTGAATTTAGGGACAGTGTTACAAATTGGCTAGTTCTGGCAATATCTAGCAAGTAGGCACCATCTCTCTCCATGGATCAGGTGACCAGTCATGACAACCTGCCTAAGAGCTCTTCCGGGGTTGGGCATTCTCACTGCCGTCATCACTACTTCCAAATGTCCCAATCTGCCAGAGAAGTAAATAATGGTCCTAATTACAGGATCACTGAGTGATACTGATGTGCCAAGCATTGCTATAAGCACTTGACATGCTTAATTTTCACCTGATCCCAATACTTTTTTAACATTCCTATTTTCCAAATAAGGTTACTGAGGCATGGAGAAGATAAGGGCGTCATCCAAGGACACCCAGAGGAGTAAGACCCAGAGCCAAGATCTGAACACGTGATAATGTGACCCTGTATCCTCACTCTGAATCCCAGCGCTGCGCTAGATCATTCTGGCAAACTGCACATAATTCGGTGCTTGGTACGACACAGAAATTCAGCAAATAAGGGCAGCTGTTATCAGCAGGACATGGGTAGTTTCTAGGTCCCACGAGAGTGTCACCTCCAGGAGAGCAGCGACCTTGTTAGTCTGGGTGACTGCTGCGCCCCCAGCACCTGGCCCTATGCACATTTGAAGGATGGATAAATGAATGAACGTGCCTCCCAAAAGGCAGGGCTGCCTGTGCACGGCTCTTATTTCAGGTCTGTGTCGCGCCACTGACACTGCCCCTCGGTAAGAGCATCAGGCTGATCTGAGGCACAACAAGGAGTCCGGAGACTTGAGACCCCCACCTCCCTTTCACAGCGCAGGGGTGGCGGAAGGGGCTCCCAAGGGAAGAGACGAGTCCGGGCTCGCAATGCCGGTGGGTCCCGGCTCCGGCGGGGCTCTGCCCTCCACCGCGGCGGAGATGCTGGCCGCCGCGGCGCTGGGACCCGACAGGAGACAAAGACCCGCGGGGCCGCCGCACCCGCAAAAATGCTGGTGCCCCTCGCCCACCTCCCCGGGAGGCAGCCGAATGCTGCCATGCCTCACCCGGCCTGGAAGCTGCGGAGAATCCCGGGCGCCGGACGGAGCGGACACGCGATGCGGCCCTGCCTGCGGGGTCGCCGTCCGCAGAGGGTCGCTTCGGTGCGGGAGGCCGCGGGCCGGACCGGCCTGTCACCTTCAGGACCGCCCGCCCACTCGCCCGCTCTCCGCCGGGAGCCCTCAGCGCGAGCCGCCGTCACCCAGCTGAGTCTCCCCACGCCTAGGCCTCCCCGCAGCGCCCGCCTCGCGCCCCGCACGGCGACGCCGCACCCTCGCCCGTCTGGCCCGTACCTGCTGGGAAAGGGGGATGAGCGGCGCCGCCATCTTCCCGCGGACTCGGGCTCCGAGCGCCGGCGGGGAATGGGGCGGGGCCGCGCGCGCGCACTGGTGCGAGGGGCGGTGCGCACGCAGCCGAGCCCAGGGGAGGGCGGGGCCAAAGCGGGGCGGTGCGTGTTCCGCGGAGCTGAAGGGGCGGGGTCGAGGGCGGGGCCGCGCGCTCCTAGCCCCAACCGAAAGGGGCGGGGCCTGGAAGGTACTCGGACCAGGGACCTTTGAGGAATTCCTCCTACATTCCTTCACCACCTCTTCCAGGAATTCTCTGCTCTTATGCCAAGGTCATGGCATCTGGTCCCATCACTTCATGGCAAATAGATGGGGAAACAGTGGAAACAGTGTCAGACTTTATTTTGGGGGGCTCCAAAATCACTGCAGATGGTGACTGCAGCCATGAAATTAAAAGACGCTTACTCCTTAGAAGAAAAGTTATGACCAACCTAGATAGCATATTCAAAAGCAGAGACATTACTTTGCCGACTAAGGTCCGTCTAGTCAAGGCTATGGTTTTTCCATTGGTCATGTATGGATGTGAGAGTCGGACTGTGAAGAAGGCTGAGCGCCGAAGAATTGATGCTTTTGAACTGTGGTGTTGGAGAAGACTCTTGAGGGTCCCTTGGACTGCAAGGAGATCCAACCAGTCCATTCTGAAGGAGATCAGCCCTGGGATTTCTTTGGAAGGAATGATGCTAAAGCTGAAGCTCCAGTACTTTGGCCACCTCATGCGAAGAGTTGACTCATTGGAAAAGACTCTGATGCTGGGAGAGATTAGGGGCAGGAGGAGAAGGGGACGACAGAGGATGAGATGGCTGGATGGCATCACTGACTCGATGGACGTGAGTCTGAGTGAAATCCAGGAGATGGTGATGGACAGGGAGGCCTGGCGTGCTGTGATTCATGGGGTCGCAAAGAGTCGGACACGACTGAGCGACTGAACTGAACTGATGCCAAGGTTGATGGCAACCCACTCCCGTACTCTTGCCTGGAAAAGCCCATGGACGGAGGAGCCTGGAGGGCTGCAATCCATGGGGTCGCTGAGGGTCAGACATGACTGAGCGACTTCACTTTCACTTTTCACTTTCATGCATTGGAGAAGGAAATGGCAACCCACTCCAGTGTTCTTCCTTGGAGAATCCCAGGGATGGGGTACCCTGGTGGGCTGCCGTCTATGGGGTCTCACAGAGTCGGACACGAGTGAAGTGACTTAGCAGTGTGCCAAGATCCCTTAGCCCTCCAGGTTCCTGCCGATTCTGGGCCCTCTGCAAGGGATGCCGTTGCCATTCCGTGCACCTGGCAAAAAGGATCCTCACGCTTCCCAACAAGGTGCCCTGTCCCAGGATAGGGTGTGTGTGTCAGTGTGTGTGTATACACACCACCCTTCCCAACAACTGTTCCTAGGATAAGGGTCTGTATGTGTGTGTGTACACCACCCTTCCCAACAAGGTGCCCTGTCCCAGGATAGGGGTGTGTGTGGTGTGTGTGTGCGTGTGTGTGTGTGTGTGTGTGTGTGTGAGATATGGGTGTCAGCTAAACTGGGTTGCAATATTTTCACCTCTCTGCACCACAGCAGCACCCACAACGCCTGGGATTATTTCCCAACTGCCACCTTCTGGATGTGTGGCCTTGGCAAGTAGCCTCTGTGCACCCCCAATCCCCTCTTCTGAAAGGAGGAAGTGGTAGCATGTATTTGCTATCATTCTACCTCCGCACTGCACCCTGCACAGAGCAGGCGTTTGATGTTTGCCGGAGGACCATTACTGGAGAGGCATTTATTTCTTTAGACATATGTTGCCTTCTTTTTGCTATGGACACCTGCTCATCTGTGGCTCAAACGGTAAAGAATCTGCTTCAACACAGGATAACAGAGTTCGATCCCTGGGTCCGGAAGATCCCCTGGAGGAGGGTATGGCAACCCAACTCCAGTATTCTTGCCTGGAGAATCCCATGGACAGAGGAGCCTGGTGGGCTACAGTCCATGGGATCACAAAGAATCAAACACAGCTGAGCGATTAACACTGTCTTTCCACTCATCATTAGCTGATTTCCACTAAAAGAATGACGAAGGAAGGTTCCACTAGGAACTGACCACAGTGACACAAGGCTTCTTCAGCACAGGTTCCCCTGCCGTGGTCTCTCTTGTGACAGCGGCACTTCTCAGCAGTTGAGCTGGAAGGTCGAGCAATCCTGAGGTAGTGAGGGCACAGCTTCTGGTCCACCTCCTCCACTCTGAAGTCTCACAAGCTTCCTGCTCCAGGGTCTTCAGCAACTTGATGTACCTCATGCCACTCAAATGAGCACAACATGCTTTGTGACTCATTCAACAAACTATTCACAGTCAAGTGTTCACTGAGCACAGGTGCTCCCTTGGTGAGCTGGGCACACACACGCTCTCCACAAATAGGTCTCACCCTGGAGCTACCCAGAAGGTCTGCTAAACAGCCTGGGTCTCTGATTCTGATTTATAGCTCTGGATGGGACCTGAGTCCCTTGGGCTGCAAGGAGATCAAACCAGTCCATCCTAAAGGAAATCAACCCTGATTAGTCAGTGCAAGGACTGATGCAGATGCTCCAATACTTTGGCCACATGATGCAAAGAGCAAACTCATTGGAAAAGACCCTGATGCTAGGAAAGACTGAAGGCAAAAAAGGAGAAGGGGGTGGCAGAGGATGGCATCACTGACTCAGTGGACATGAATTTGAGCAAATTCCAGGAGACAGTAGAGGACAGGGAAGCCTGGGGTGCTGCAGTCCATGGGGTCAAAAAGAACTGGACACGACTTAGCAACTGAACAACGACAAACAAATCCCCAGGAAGTGCTGGAGCTGCTGGTCTCAGGCCACTCCTCTGCCTCCGCCATTGTGAGAACCACAAGTCTAGAGGGGGAAAAAAAATCCAAAAAGGAAAAAAAATCACGTGAGGAAATAGGTAACTATACACAGTGATAAGTGCTACATCGTAGTCCAAGGGTGGGTGCACTCAGTGATGGCGGGGGCTGGGAGCCACCACAAGCAAAAGGGAGCTGAAGAGCAAAGAAGCATATTGAGACCGAGACGCTGGAGCTCAGAGGACAAGACAGAGGGCCTTGAAAGTGAGAGTGGAAGTCGCTTGGTTGTGTCCGACTGTTTGCAACCCAGGCAAAAATTCTGGAGTGGGTAGCCTTTCCCTTCTCCAGGGGATCTTCCCAACCCAGGGATCAAACCCAGGTCTCCTGCATCGCAGGCAGATTCTTTATCAGCTGAGCCCACGAGGGTCTTGAGACAAGGCCAGATCACGTATAGTCTGATCGGACAACACTGTGCGCAGAGCAGTGAAACAGGACCATATGTGATTCAGCCTCGTTGTGAGACCATCTTGCTCTCCGAGCTCCAAGTTCTCAGTCTCACAGGCCCCTTCACTCCCTGTGCACAGAGAAAGGGAAGGCCACCAGACAGTTTGGCACATGATCAGCTTTGTGTTCTAGAACAGTGCCTCTGGATAAGGCGGGCAAAGTGGATGGAGAGGGGATGGGTAGAAGCAAGCGGAACAGCTGCAAAGATGCCCCAGTGGTCCAGGCGGGGGTGACAGAGGCTTTTAGCTGCCTTGGATCCTTAATCAGTCCATGTTCCATAAGGAAAAGAGAAGCCGGCAATATCTGTATTTCAAACAGAAGGCAATTTGATACAGAAGATTGAGTACAAAATTGTTGGAAAAGCAGAGGGGAAGGCAAGGTTACCGAAGATTAGTAACAGGAGGAAACTGCTAGTCTCTTTAGGGTTAAAAGTCAAAAGGGAAAAGGTGTTATGCCAAAACCCACCACCACTGGGCGCTGAGCAGGAACCCCGGAAGCTGGTCCTCACTAGCCGCCGCTGTTTCTGCCATTATTGCTTTCTGTTTTGGCCATGCCACCCTGTGGGATATCAGTTTCCGCATCAGGGATCAAACCCATGCCCCCTGCAAGGGAAGCTCAGAATCTTCACCATGGGACCACCAGGGAAGCCCCTCTGCTGTTGTTGCTAAAGTCCTCGTTATTGTCTCCACTGACTAAGGGGCGGGCAGGAGCCTGGGAAAAAAAATGGCTTCTCCTCTCTGCCTGTCTTCTAACATCCTTCTCACAGAACATGACGGGACACTAGTGGGCAAGGGTGTCTGGGAAATGTGTGGAGGCTTCCAGCCTCACTGTCAAGCGTCTACAGGGGCAACAGCCTCACAGGGACTCTCTGGCCTGGTCTTGACTGGAATCAGAGGCTCCATGATAAGAGTCCCACCAAGTCACTCCCTCTACTGCGGCCATCCTGGGCAGTGATCAACCATCCTGGGGTCTTTCTCACTAGAGTCTAGAGCTGCACCATCCAACACAGTGGCCTCTCCACATGTGGCGATGTGCGTGCGTGCTCATCGCCATGGGCTATAGCAGTCCAGGCTCCTCTGTCCTCCACTATCTCCCGGAGTTTGCTCAAATTCACGTCCAGTGAGTTAGTGATGCTCTCTAACCATCTCGTCCTCTGCCTCCCCCTTCTCCTTTTGCCTTTAATCTTATCAGGGTATTTTCCAATGAGTAGGCTCTTTGCATCAGATAGCCAAAGTACTGGAGCTTCAGCGTCAGTCCTTCCAATGATTGTTCAGGGTTGATTTCCTTTAAGATTGACTGGTTTGATCTCTTTGCAGTCCAAGAGACTCTCAAGAGTCTTCTCCAGCACTACAGTTCAAAAGCATCAGTTCTTTGGTGCTCAGCCTTCCTTATGGTCCAAATCTCACATCCGTACATGACTCCTGGAAAAACCATAGTTCTGATTACACAGACCTTTGTCGGCAAAGTGATATTTCTGCTTTTTAATGTGCTGTCGAGGTTTGTCTTGTGGCTTCTCTGCTGGCTCAGACAGTAAGGAATCTGCCTGCAATGCAGGAGACCCAGGTTTGATCCCTGAGTCAGGAAGATGCCCTGGAGAAGGGAATGGCTACTCACTGCAATATTCTTGCCGGGAGAATTCCATGGAGTGAGGACCCTGGCAGGCTAGTCCACGGGGTCACAAGAGTCAGACACGACTCAGTGACTAACACTTTCAATTTCACTTCACTAGGTTTGTCATAGCATTTGTTAACCATAATGATGTCATTTTAACTTGATAACCTCTACAAAGACTTTATACTTTTTTTAAAATTCTTATTTATGTATTTTTGGCCACAAAGTATACGGGACCTTGATTCCCCAACCAGGGATTGAACCATGCCCCCTGCATTGGAAGCTCAGAGTCTTAACCACTGGACCACCAGGGAAGTCCCAAGACGTTATTTCTCATTTTAAAATGTATAGAAATACTGAATCAATATGTTATGGAATAGGAATTAACATAGTGTTGTAGGACAATTATACTTCAAAAATAAGCTCAGAGAAAAAGAGATCACATTTGTGGTTACCAGAGGCAGGGGGCTGGGGGAAGGAACTGGATGAAGGCAGTCAAAAGGTTCAAACTTCCAGTTATAAGAAAAATAAGTACTAGGAATATAATGTACCACAGGATAAATATAATTAACACTGCTGTATGTTGTATATAAAAGGTGTTGGGAGTAAATCTTGTGTTCTCAGCACAAAGAAAACATATATTCTTTCCTATTTCTTTAATTTTATATCTATATGAGATGACAGACATTCACTGAGTTTATTGTGGTCATCCTTTCATGATGTGTATAAATCAAATCATCATGCTATACACCTTAAATTTACACAGTTCAGTTCAGTTCAGTCACTCAGTCGTGTCCGACTCTTTGCGACCCCATGAATCTCAGCATGCCAGGCCTCCCTGCCCATTACCAACTCCAGGAGTCTACCCAAACTCATGTTCACCGAGTCAGTGGTGCCATCCAGCTATCTCATCCTCTGTCGTCCCCTTCTCTTCCTGCCCCCAATCCCTCCCAGCATCAGAGTCTTTTCCAATGAATCAACTCTTCGCATCAGGTGGCCAAAGTATTGGAGTTTCAGCTTCAGCATCAGTCCTTCCAAAGAATACCCAGGACTGATTTCCTTTAGGATGAACTGGTTGGATCTCCTTGCAGTCCAAGGGACTCGCAAGTCTTCTCCAACACCACAGTTCAAAAGCATAAATTCTTCAGCGCTTAGCTTTCTTCACAGTCCAACTCACACATCCATACATGACCACTGGAAAAACTATAGCCTTGACTAGACGGACTTTTGTTGGCAAAGTAATGTCTCTGCTTTTGAATATGCTATCTAGGTTGGTCATAACTTTCCTTCCAAGGAGTAAGCATCTTTTAATTTCATGGCCGCAATCACCATCTGTAGTGGTTTTGGAGCCCCTCAAAATAAAGTCTGACACTGTTTTCGCTGTTTCTCCATCTATTTCCAATGAAGTGCTGTATGTCAATTCTATATCAATAAAACTGGAAGAAAAATTAATTAATTACAATTAACTGAGATTAAAAATTCACTCCTCCTAAGAAGGTACAGAACCAAGTGCAAACCCTAATGCACAGTACGGACTCTGGGTGATAATGATGTATCCATGTAGGTTCATCAATTGTCAGAAACGAACCACGGTGGTGTGGGATGTCACTGGTAGGGCAGGGTATACAAGTGTGGGGACAGACAGTATATGGAAACTCTCTCAGTTCTGCTCAGTTTTGCTGTGGATTTAAAACTTCTCTAGAAAATGAAGTTTGCTAATTTAAAAAATTATTTTATTTTTATTTTTTTGGTTGCACCTTGAGGCATCCAACCTTGAGGTGGGATCTTAGTTCCCTGAACAGCAATTGAACTCATGCCCCCTGCAGTGGAAGCATGTTTTCTTAAACCACTGAACCACCAGTGACGAACCAACGAAGTTTATTAATTAAAAAAAAAATTCATTTCTCAGTCCCACCAGGCACATTTTAAGGGCTCACATGTGGCCAGTGGCTACTGTATTGGCCACGAAGATGAATAAAGTTCTCCAGGATTGTGCTGCTGCAGAAGATGAGTCCTGCAGGGTCTGAGCTGGTCTGACCCATCTTTATTCAGCTATTTCTGGCATTTTCCCTCGAGTTCTAGCACTGCTTCTTTCCTCATTAACTTTTCCCTTGTTTAGAGAATTAAAAGGTGGGCAGTGTTTGAGTCCCACCCCTGCGCTTCCAGGGAGTGAGTCTTTAGCTTCTGAGACTGGTTTGTTGTTGTTCAGTTGCTATTAAGTGCCCAGCTCTTTGTGACCCCATGGATTATAGCCCGCCAGACTCCTCTGTCCATGCGATTTCCCAGGCAAGAATACTGGAGTGGGTTGCCATTTCCTCCTTCAAGAGAACCTCGCAACCCACAGATTGAACCTGGGACTCCTGCATTAGCAGGCAGATTCTTCACCACTGAGGCACCAAAGACGACCTCTGAGACTGATAACCCCTGATTACCTGAGAAGACCGAAATGATCTGGCAGCCGAGAAAGTTCAAGGTCGCAAGTCTGCCAACTTCAACCAAAGCCAGAACAAAACTTGCCCAACCTCCACTTCCTGGTCAGGCTTTTCACACCAGTCATTTATCCACATGCTCTGTATCATTTCCGATTTTATTTGGCTTCCTTATAACATGACTAAATTCCAAATTCCAAAATTGGTGTCCTAAATTTGATTATTCCCAACACAAATTTCTGTGTGAAAACAGAGCTCTTCAAAACAGAAGCCTCTATGTGTGACTTTTTCAAAGCAAGTCATTTGATTTAAGGGAAAAAAAATTAAACTGCAAAGTAATCACTATTTTCACTTCAGACAATGGATTTCATTGCTCTGTTTTACAGAGAACCAACGGCCATACAAGTGGGCCACAGAGTCAGGGGAAAGTGTCACCTTCTTTGTGGAATGTTAAACGTCTATGCACAAGGCCTGGGTTCTCTGGAATAACCAACGTGCAAGGGAGGCATGCAAAACCTTTCCAGGCCAAGGGTGCTGCATAAAGATTCCATATTGGAAAAGTTTCCGATGTTATTAGGATCTTCCCAACTCAGGGATCAAACCCAGGTGGATTCTTTACCAGCTGAGCCACAAGGGAAGTCCAAGAATAATGGAGTGGCTAGCCTACCCCTTCTCCAGCGAATCTTCCCAACCCAGGAATCAAACCGGGGTCTCCTGTACCAACTGAGCTATCAGGGAGGCCCCAGTAATTTACAACCCAAAGCAATAAAGCATCGTTTCTCCTTTCTCAAGATAAGTTTTACTAGTTTTTTTTATAAAACATTTGGTGGGGGGGATTAAGAGAGTGTGGTGTTTTTGGCCAGAGTCTCACTGGCCTCGGGCTTCCTCCAGCACTTGGGTTTGTCCAGAGGAAATGTTTCTGGGTGCCAGGATGGGGGGAGGTTGGAACAAGGGGAACCTGGGGGGAGGAGAAGGGAGGGGAGGGGAGACTGCTCGGGGAGAACCATACCCACCCCACTAAGAACAGGAACATTTTTCAAAGAAAACTAGACAAATGAGCACGTATGCAGACAGTTGCGCTTTTAAAGGTAGAATAAAGTACAGAAACGAGGTTTTACCAGTCATCTTTATCTGGGGGGGGGGATGACTAAAACTCGTTCCTTCTGTGGAATCCTTTGAAGCTATTTTCTCGCCCACTAAACCTGCCCATCAGCATGTCGTCCTCATCCTCCTCCTGGGCCTTCTTCACTTCTTCCTTGGCCTGGATGGCATCCATCTCCTTTTCTGGGCCCTGGGGAGAAAAACAAAGAACCCGGTGGCCAGGGATCACGCTTTCTGCGGGCTGACTGGGTGTCAGCATACAGCCTGCCTCTCCCTCCTGGAAGTCTCCACACCAGCTGGGGTCAACTGAAAAGAAGCCCCCCTAGGATATTCAGGTCCCCATTCCTGGAACCTGGAAATGCAACCTGATATGAAGGAGGAGAGCGCTTCCCAGGTGGCGCTAGTGGTAAAGAACCCACCTGCCAATCCAGCAGATGAAAGAGATGCGGGTTTGATCCCTGGATGGGGAAGACCCCCTGGAGGAGGGCATGGCAACCCACTCCAGTATTCTTGCCTGGAGAATCCCGTGGACGGAGGAGCCTGGTGGGCTACGGTCCACAGGGTTGCAAAGAGTCAGACACGACTGAAACGATTTAGCACGCGCACACACACACTATGTAGGGGGAACAGCTTTGCATGTGATTAAATTAAGCGTGTTGAGATAAGGAAATTCTACTGGCTTACCAAGTGGGCCCTAAATTCCATCACAGTGTTCTCATGGGAGAGGGGCAGAGGGAGATTTGACACAAACAGAGACAGAGGAGGAGACGGCCGTGTGAAGACAGAAGCAAAGACTGGGAGGATGTGGCCACAAACCAAGGGCACCGGGACCCTTCAGAAGCTGCAAGAGATGAAATAAGGGTTCTCCCCTGGAACCTCTGGAGGGAGCAAAGCCCTGCTGATGCCCTGATTTCAGCCCACTGATACTGATTTTGGACTTTTGGCCTCCAGAATTTGGGAGGATACATTTACCATAGGCTTTTTTGTTTTTGGCCAGCTTCGTGGCATGAGGGATCTTCGTTCCTTGACCAGGGATCAAGCCGACCCTGCTTACAGTGGAAGCTCAGAGTCTTGACCACTGGACCACCAGGGAAGTTCCCATCTGTGATGCGATGCTTTAAGCCAGCGAGTCTGTGGTGACACTGTTATGGCAGCCCCAGGAAACAAATACCCCCTCCTTCTTCCATTCCCAGAGCACCTGGGCCTGTCTTTCAACCAGCTGACCAGTAAGGGACAGATGAGAAAAGGCCTCAGAGCCTAAATGAGAAACTCCAAACTTGTGTACTTAAAAGAAAGGCCCAGACTGAGTGCAGACATGTCAAGGAGGTTCCCGAAGTCATTGCCAAAAAGAGCTTAGTAAGCCTTTGTGGCAGAAATCAGATTCAAGAAGAAATGGCTCATAAGAAAAATCCCTTAGTGATGACCACCTTTTATCAGTGAAGGGGAAGTCTCCCCCCGAAATGCCATGAAATGTTCAAAGTTTAAGCACCCACTTTGCAGCTGGTCCCAGGGTGATGGATGTGACCGGTCTCTATTGCTCTGACATGTGGGGCCCTGCTGACCCAGGGAGGGACAGCCCCTCCAAGGGGGACTGAGTCTTAGAGAGTCGATGCCTGCAAGAACTCCTTTCATATGCAAGCTACATCCAGAGCTCATGTCCCTAACCACCTCCACTACTGGGCTTTTTATATTCAGGGCTGATATCTCATCTGATTTATCCCATTGCCAGGTGATAGAGAACTAGCGCCCCAGGGCCCACAGAAATTCTTAAAACTAGACAGTCCTAAGCCTGCTTATCCTGCTTCATCTACTCCTTCCTGCAGAGACCAAACCAAAGTTTTTTGCTCATATCTTCCACCTTTTCTCTCTGCCTCCTGACCAACACTGGTGCTTCCCCATGTGGCCCTGCATGGCCTGGCGTGGCCCCTCCTCTCAGCATTTGTTAGTAAAACAAATTATCTTTTTTTTGATGGTGGCCACTTCCTGGTCTGGGAGTCCTGCCATACCTGATTAACAACAAAACTTACATCTTAACATACAGGTATTACATCTTAACACACAGGTATTTTGGACTTCCCCAGTGGTGAAGACTCTGTGCCGCCAATGCAGGGGGGCTGCGTTTGATCCTTGGTTGGGGAAATAAGATTTCTTATGCCGTGCAATGGCAAAAGATTTGCCGTGCAAAAGATTTTTTTTTTAATTTAAGAACACAGGTATTTCACAAATGAGGATATCCAAATGGCCACAAAAACCATGAAACAGTGCCCACCTCGATTCCTCATCATAGAAATACACACAAAACTAGAGTGAGGTACCACAACACACTTGTAGAAACCCACAATCCCCAGTGCTGGGGAGACTGGTGGAAGTGCAGAACAGTGTGGCCCCTCGGGAAACAGTCTGGCAATGTCTCATAGAGTTAAAGACACACCATGCAACTCAGCAAACCCCGTCTTGGATTTTAACCAAAAGAAACAAAAGCACTCATCCACACACACACACAAAAAAACGATATACGAAATTGTTCTCAGCTTTGATCATACTGTTAAAAATTGGAAACAACCCAAATGTCCATTAGCTGGTGAGCAGATAAACTACTCAGTGAGATGGAGAAACAAGGTACTGATGAAACCCCAGCAACATGGAGAAATCTGGGAGGCACTGCGCTTGGTGAGGGAAGCAGACTCAGAAAGACTCCATGCCTCCAGTGGTTAAGATGCCATGCTCCCAATGCAGGGGGCACGGGTTCAATCCCTGGTCAGGGAACTAACATTCCATGTGCCACACAGTGAGGCCAAAAAAGAAAAAGACAGAAGAAGACCACCCTATACTACATGATTCGATTTATATGACATTCTGGAAAAGGCAAAACTATAGGGACATAAAAACAAGGACCTGTTGTACAGCACGGGGAACAACTATTATATTCAATGTCTTGTAATAACCTATAAGGAAAAAAGAATCTGAAAAAGAACACACACACACACACACACACACACGCACACACACACACACGCACATAGAGAGAGAGCACTTTGCTGTATACCTGAAACTCACACAACACTGTCAATGCTTTAACAAAAAGTCCAATAGGGACAGAGACCAGATCATCAGCAGTTGCTGGAGTAGGGGAGGGCTTGGTCACAAGGAGACTTCTGGGGGTGGCGAAATTGTTCTGGGCTTCCCAGATGGCACAGTGGTAAAGAATCCGCCTGCCGATCCAGAAGATCCAAGAAAATCAGGCTCGATCCCTGGGTTGAGAAGATCCCAGGAGAAGGAAATGGCAACCCATGCCAGTATTCTTACCTGGGAAATCCCATGGATAGAAGAGCCTGGGGCTACAGTCCATGGGCTTGCAAAGAGTCAGACAGGACTGAACACGCACACACGAAATTGTTCTACATCTTGATTTTTAGTGGTGTTTTCATGACTCTAAGTGTTAGTCAGAATTCACAGAACTGTACATTGCACAGCACGTAAATCAGACTTCAATAAATTCGACTCATCAGCAATTGACAGTAATGCCTAGCATGGCCGAAGATTTACACTCCCTTCTGCACTGAAATTCTCATCCGTGCAGAAGGGAATGTAAATGGGATGACACGCTGGAAACTGTTTGCGTATGAACTGGTGACTGCTCCGTCTACTCCTGGGCATGTGGCCACTGAAAGACAGGTACAGGAATGATGGTACAGGAATGACGGGAACCAGCTTATCCCTGAGGCCATAAGCAGGAAGCATCCCAAAGCTGCATCCACAGAGAACAGATGCATAGCTTCTAGAATATTCACAAAGGAAGGACAAGCTACTGCTCTATGGGAAAACACAAACGAGCCTCACAACACGGCCTGAATGAATAAGTAATGGGTAGCTACATTGATATGAATTTCAAAAGGAGGTCAAATCCATCTGCAGTGATGGAATAGTGGAACTGCCATTCCTTTGGGGGTGAGTGCCGGCTGGGAGGGGACATGAGAAGGCTCCTAGAGCTCTGGAGACGTTCTCTATCTTGATCTGGGTGGGGTGTTTATTATAGAAAAAGTAAAGCACCTTTTTCTATATGTGAGACTCAAGTATGGAAATAAATGAATAACAAAAGCAAAGTTCACTGTGCTCATGGACTTCCCTGGTGGCCTAGTGGTTAAGAATCCACCTGCCAATGCAGGGGACACAGGTTCAATCCCTGGTCCGGGAAGATCCCACATGCCGTGGGGCAAATAAGCCCGTGCGCCGCAGCTACTAAGCCTGCGCTCTGGAACCCGTGCTCTGCAACAAGAGAAGCCACTGCCACGAGAAGCCCTCACCCAATACATACATAAATAATACAGGGCTGTCTTCCTGAAAAAAAAAAAAAAAGCTCACTGTGTTCATCATACCTTGGTTTCACCCCAGGTGGCCTTGCCAAAATTCTCAGCATACTCTTCGTCATCTGTGATCAGGAAGTTATCAAAGATGGTTCCGGATCTCACCTGTGGATGAATATAAGCCCTTTGTTACTGGTGTGGAAAATGAAACCTTCCACAAAATCAAAACTGCTGTGATTTATTCAGTACTGTCACAGAGATTAGCTGTCGACATTAGCACATGCTGAAACCCTTTTCTGGAATGTCAGTTCCCTCCAGGGCACTGGTCCTCAAACTTGGCTGTGTATGGGGACCACTGAGAACACTGACAAAGACCGCTGATGCCTGGTCTCACTAGCAGGTCTGGGGTATGACCCGACATAGGGGCTTTGAAGGTCTCCCCAGGGACTTGAGCATCCAGTGATGTTTGAGAACCGCTGATTGAGAACCTTCCTGTGCAAAGTGTGAGCCATGGATGGGCAGTGTCAACATCGCTAGGGATTCAGGACCTCAGGCTCCACCCTGGACCCACTACATCACAACGTGCAATCTTATCCTAAAGCTGATATGCACCGCAAGGTCAGCTCCAGGCAGATTTCCAGGGGGCGTGCGGGGGCAGACAGGAAGTGTCCAGAGGACAGGAAGGATGTCCGTTTCATCTAGGGCTGCAAGTTTTGGGTCTGGGTAGGGGTGCCAGGTGCACAACAGGAGCAGGAGTTCAGGCTGAAGTTCAGAGTTACTAAACCAGAGCAAGTTTAAAACCCGGCGACTTGCACGTCCCTCGCAGTCCAGTGATTAACAAGCCACCTGCCAACGCAGGGGACTCGGGCTTGATCCCTGCTCCTGGAAGATTCCATATACCTCGGGGCAGCTAAGCCCATGCACCACAACTACTGAGCCACACGTGGCAATAGAGACCCAGTGCAGAAAACAACAGAAAGATAAAATGAGCGACCTGCCAAAGCTCCAGTCCAATGGCACCAATGTTCTCAAATTCTGAGAGATCGTATTCGGTCAAATAGTTGTTTTTCATCTTCTGATGGAGCCAAACGTCTTTGTCTATGCCCTCAGGTTTCAGGCCATCCTGCAACAAAAAACCATATGCGCTGGTCCCCGGGGACATGGGTGGGGAGCGGACTGGCAGGAAGGTGGTGCCACATACGCACCTGGTATGGAGGCTTCTGGAGCATGGCTGCCTGCCAGTCCCCGTCCAGTTCGCCCTTCCAGTCACTCGGCTTGCTGGCACTGGCATCTAGAAAATGCTTCTCCCAGTCCTTCAAATGCGTGCAGGGGGGAACAGTTAGATTCTCAGCTTTGAGAAAGGAAATCTGCCAAGAGGCAGAGGCAGGCCTGTGACCCCAGGTGCACTCTTCTCCTCCTCAACTTGATGGTGGAAGGGGCTGAGTGCTGGGGTTCCTAACCTCACCAGGGGTTTCAACCACAGCCTGCAGTTTGCGGTCCTTTTGGTTAGACAGCATCACCGACTCAATGGAAGTGAATCTGAGCAAACTCCGGAAGGTAGTGAAGGACAGAGGAGCCTGGCGTGCTGCAGTCCATGAGGTCACAAAGAGGGGGGCAAGACTCACTGACTGAACATCGAGAGGAAAGTAATACACACCTGTTATGGTCATGGGCGCTTGGTTGCCGGCCACAAGCATGATGCTCAAAAACACTATGTTCAAATGCAGAATGAAAAGAAAATCATTTTTATAAAGGCTGCTGATGCATTTTCCTTTCTTTGGAAAAAGACATTGGTTTGGGATTTCTCTGGTGGTCCAGTGGTTAAGACTCCATGCTTCCATTGCAGGGGCCACGGGTTTGATCCCTGGTCAGGGAACTAAGATCCCACATGCCGCAACTAAGATCCCACATGCTGCAATGAAGGCCTGGCCCAGGTGCAAGCATGCTCAGTCGTGTCCAACTCTCTGCAACCCCATGGACTGTAGCCCACCAGGCTCCTCTGTCCATGGGATTTTCCAGGCAACAATACTGGAGTGGGTTGCCACGCTCCCCTCCAGGGGATCTTCCCAACCCAGGGATCGAACTCAAGTCTCCTGCAGTGGCCTGCAGATTATTCTTTACCACTTGAGGCACCTGGGAAGCCCAAGACCTGGTGCAGCCAAATAAATAAAAATAAATAAAGATTTTTAAAGTATCGGTTAAGATGACAAACCCTTCTTGCTTTCATCTCAATTACTTCTAACTCTTTCACAATGCCTTGAGGTGTGCAGCTGTGCGGCAGGTTCAGCACATGAGCTCTAGGGAGGGCTCCTTGTTTCACTCTTGTCGCCTTCACTACCAGCCAGGCAGCAGGTGTACGGCACCTGGGTACTCACAAACTACGCTTTCCGCTTTCTAGCAGCTGTGCGGGAAGAATTCACACCTGGGATTTGTCCTTGGCAGCCTGGTCCCAACCCTCAGCCTCTGCTGATGCCTTCTCCATATTCTTCAGTGACGTTAACTGCCAGTCATACTCGATGCTTCCGGATTCAATCGATTGACCGTCAATTTTCACGTCATAAGTGAGGTCTGGTCTTAAAATCAGAGTGTAAAGGTGTGTAAAGCTATCAACCTGCATGTTTTGCGGGGAGAAGAAGAAAAGAATGAGACCCTTGATGTTTCAAGGCAGGTCTAGGTAAGCAGTGCACGTTGTCATGGGTCAAAGCCTTACTGTAAACACAAGCAGAGACACTCTAGAAAGAGGCTGACCTGACCATGAAAGGGTGTCCTACAGGAGAGTCACCCCTCCGTAGAGTACTTCCTCACTACTGGCAGCCTTCCCTGTGTGGCTGACCCCTTTCCTATGCCAAGACAATGGCTCTCACCTCTGACCTCCCAGGCAATCATGATGGAGTAGGTCGGTGTGAACCAAGGGATCATTGTGCTGTTTGACTTAGGAAAAGCTGTATGGAAAACAACTTCCTGTTCAGTGTTCTGAAAGATACCAAATGCAGCCCACTCTGTTTCTCAACACGGGGGAGAACTTCCTAACACTCTCTTGATGAGTTGTCCAACAACTGAAGCTTGGCTGGGGTAGGCCTGGTTTCTTTCTTGGGCATGGTTAAAAGCCCAGACTGGACATAAGGAAAGCATTCAACATTCAATAAAAGGGGTCTGGAGACTTCCCTGGTGGTTCAGTGGTTAAGAATCCACCTTGCAATGCTGGGGATGAGGGTTGATCCCTGGTCGGGGAACTACATGAGGGGGAGCAACTAAGCCCGTGTAGGCCACAGCTACTGATCCCGGGTACCACAACTAGAGATCTGTGCGCCGCAACGAAAGATCCCAAAGATGCAACTAAGACCAATGCAGTCAAATACATGTTTTTTTTTTTTTTTTTAATAAAAAAACTCTATGCTTCCACTGCAGGAGGGCATGGGTTCAATCGCTGCCTGGGGAACTAAGATCCCTCAAGCCACACAGTGTGGCCAAAAATAAATAAAATAAAGGAAGGTTGGAAGGTGGGTGGGAAGGTGCCTAGGGAAGCTGGGGGTTCCTAGGATATGCCTGTCACCAGCAGAGGGGACCCCAGCACCACAACCCCGGCAGCATCAGTGTCACTGGGGGTATAGGGGCAATGCTCATTCCCAGGTCAGCCCTGATCTGCTGCATTGGAACTCAGCGGACCCTCTTGTCACTTTCACAGGCCCTCCAGGGTCTCTGACACCACTCAGGTTTGAAAACCACCACCCCAGCATAAAGGCCCTGCCAGGAGGAGTCTCTCCCTGCTAAAAGCCAAATCAAAACACTTTCAGGGGCTTCCCTGGTGGCTCAGTGGTAAAGAATCCGCCTGCTAATGCTGGAGAAATGGGTTCAGTCCCTGGTCCGGGAAGATCCCACATGCTGTGGAACAACGAAGCCCGTGCGCCGCAACAATCGAGCCTGTCTGTGCTCTAGACCCCGGGAGCTGCAACTGCTGAGCTCAAGTGCTGCAACTATGAAGCCCAAGCGCTCCAGAATCTGTGCTCTCCAACGAGAGAAGCCACTGCAACGAGAAGCCCATGAACCCCAACGAGAGAGTCGCCCCCACTCGCGCACCTAGAGAAAAGCCTGCCCAGCAATGAAGACCCTGCACGGACAAAAGTAAATAAATACAATTAAAAAATTTTTTTCAGTACCCCTTTGATCTGCCGTCCTGTGTGGCCGATAACTCTATTCAGAATCAGCACTACAGTCTCTTCTGTGTCTCCTTCAACCCTTGTAGTCTGCTCTGACAGCTGAATGCACGATTCTTCCAATGCTCTCCCCCTGCTCTCTGCCTGCCTTTGTCTCCACTCACCTTTCTTAGCTTAGAATTTGAGCTGGCTGGCCCCATGGCTGGCACCCTCTGAGATCTGGCCACAAGCTCAAGCCTCCTGAGGGATAACAGCTACACTCTCACATATGCAAACAGCTTCAAACCAACATCCTTAATCCCACCTGTCAGCCAAGCTTCAGATTCAAAGTTTCCAGCAATTTACTCTTCCCTCATGTCACAGGAGACTCGGGTTCAATCCCTGGGTCGCGAAGATCTCCTGGAGGAGGAAATGGCAACCCACCCCAATAGTCTTGCCTGGGAAATCCCACGGACAGCAGAGCCTGGCTGGCTCTGGGGTCGCAAAGAGTCAGACACGACTGAGTGACTGGGCACACACACGCATGCTTCCTCAGCATCAGCCAGGATTTCCCAACCAGCTGTTCTACACAAGACCCCCGAGTCGGTCCTGACCCCTTTCTTGGCCTTTATTTCCCCTCCTGTTTAACAGCAATGCTGCTGAGGATCACCATCCACACCCTCAACATCCACATTCCAAACATCACCAAGTCTTTCGGACCCCACACAGGAATCATCTGTCAAAATGTTGCCAGGTTCCAGGCTTCCCTGGTGGCTCAGTGGTAGACAGCCTGCCTGCTGATACCAGCCGGAGAAGATCCCACAGGCTGCTGAGCGACTAGGTCGGTGCCCCACAACTACTGAGCCTGTGCTCTAGAGCCTGGAAATTGTGGCTGCTAAAGACTGTGACCCTAGACCTGTGCTTCGTAACAAGAGACGCTACCACAGTGAGAAGCCCACGCACCGCCACTGGAGAGCGGCCCTCGCTCGCTGCAGCTAGAGAAAAGTCTGTGCAGCAAAGAAGACCCAGCGCAGACAAAAGTGAAATAAAATAAAATGCTCCTGGGTTCTGCACCCTGCTGAAGCCTTGATCTAACAGTCTCATCCCTCTCTCTGCCTGTTGCGCTCTCCTTCCCTCCCCAGAACATCCGAGGTATTTTTCTAACAATGCAGACCAGACCTCCTCCAGGAAAACCTCAGAGGGCTGACCACTACATTTCTTTTATAGCATCACAGAGAGAATCGGACCCCTGTGAAGAAAACCGTACTCCTTACCCAGGAGGCCCTAATGCCGATTCGCTGCTACGATCCGAGGCTCCAAAGCTCCCTCAACACACTCATCTCTTATTTTTCTAGCAGGCTTGCAGAAATAGCAGGCACCCATCCGAGGGCTTCATTGGCCTGCCAGTGCCGCCCAGGGCCCTGTAGGCTTGCTGCCTCCAGGTGACCCAGTTCTGGCCTCCCAGGCACAGTGCAAGCCAGAACTCACAGCCTCTGTCTGGCAGGGTCACCCCTATTCTCGCACACCTGACCTGCCGTTGAAAAGGAGTCAATCACGAAGACGTGCCCGCTGGTCCAACACTAAGGCGGAGGAGGAAGAGTTGGAATTTGAGCTCCTCCTCACTCCCCCAAGGGAGGGCGTCAGGTCTTCACATACAGGGGGACCTGCTGACTCTTTCGAACCACCAGGTCAGCAGGCGGGACTCCGAGAGAAACCACTCTGCAGAGACTCACTGGGGCTCTGTAAGGAAGCCACAACCATTGCTCAGGACTAAGAGGCAAGTAGGGATGCTCTCTGACTTCACCAGTGGTTCAGTTGGTAAAGAATCCACCTGCAAAGCAGGAGACCTGGGTTTGAACCCTGGGTCAGGAAGATCCCTTGGAGAAGGGCATGGCAACCCACTCCAGTATTGTTGCCTAGAGAATCCCAAGGACAGAGGAGCCTGGCGGGCTGCAGTGCACAGGGTTGCAGAGAGTGGACGCGGCTGAGCACGCGCGTATGCTCCCTCTCCTTGCTGTCAATCATCTTGGCAACACACTGGCCTTCTGCCCAGATTTCCAGAGGCCATGGGTGGTGGGGATTGCTCAGGGGACAAGTCCCTACTTCCTGGTGCTTGCCTTCAAAGTGGGGGCTGTACATTGGGGAGGCTACTTCTTCTTCCTAGGCCCAGACACTAGGGACTTAATGCAAGCTGCCTCTTTAGAGAAGCCCGGCGAGGATCATTGAGTATAAACAGGCCCTAAAGACCTAAAGTGCCATTTTCACAGGATCTTCTGGGTAAAAAGGTAAAGGATGTATGCATTCATTTTAGAAATATTCCCATTTTGAAATGTTTTGGGGGGCTTCCCTGGTGGTCCAGTGGCTAGAGACCCTTTGCTCCCAAAGCAGGGGCCTTGGGTTCAATACCTGGTCAGGAGACTAGATCCCACATGCTGCAACTAAGACCGATTTCAGCCAAACAAATAAATATTTAGAAAAAAAAGTTTTGTTATTTGGAAGATTAATTTCTCCAGAGTGATTTTTTATCTTGAATATTTCATTCCTTAACGATGATGGATGTGCATGCATGCTAAGTCGCTCAGTCGCATCCAACTCTTTGCGACTGAATGGACTGTAGCCCTCCAGGCTCCTCTGTCCATGGGATTCTCCAGGCAAGAATACTGAAGTGGGTTGCCAGGCCCTCCTCCAGAGGATCTTCCCAACCCAGGGATCGAACCTGAGTCTCTTGCATCTCCTGCACTGGCAGGTGGGTTCTTTACCACTAGCACCACCTGAGAAGCCCAATGATGATGGGGGCTGAAACACCACCATTTTGCTATAACCCTTATAAAGCAAATTGTAAATGGATGTCACAGCTCAAGGTGAGAAGTAACTATGCCCTTCTGGTGGGAGGGGAGTTTGGGGGAGAATGGATACACGTCTCTCTATATATACATGGCTGAATCTCTTTGCTGTCCACCAGAAACTATCGCAACACTGTTAATCATTGTTAAACTATATCCCAACATAAGATAAAAAGTTTAAAAAAACTGTAAATTTAAATTTAAAATAAAATATAATTTTTCATCCAAAAAAAAACCCAAAAACCCCAAAGACTTCAGAACCCAATCGAATCCAAGTTCTGGGCAAGTGTGTCTAATGGGCACACTAAACTGGAAAATGGGGACAGGACAGACAAGGCTCACCCCCACCCCAGGGTTCCCTTAACTATTTTAAGGTCAAAACTGTTTTCTACAAACTCCCATTATCATCTTTTCAAGAGTTAACACGATCACCAATTTAATAGAAAAGCATTTACCTTACACCTGATTGATTTCTTGTTTGCGTGATACTGATTCTTGAAATGTAAAATAACGTGAACTGTCTTGATGTCAAATCCACAAATATCAGGTCCTACAAACAAGCAAACAAAAATTAACCGCTCTCAGATTCCTTCCGTAACACATCACCACAGCAGTGTCCCCACCATTCTCCTGAAACAGTACACAAAGACGCGGGGAGCGTGCATGTCTGGGAATAAGCAGGTGCCCGCAGGGAGATTCTTTAAATGGCACGGCGACATTCAGTTCAGGTCATGGCCACCGCAGCCACTCTGAACTCAAGGGTAAGCCAGCAGGTGAGGAAGAAAAGGAAGGCCTAACAACAGTCTAGGAAGCGTCCCCGCCACACGCAGTCTGAACCTCAGACCTTCCCTCGGAAGCTCAGACCAGGGCTCCCGTACCCACAGGAGGGCTCCAGAGCTGGACTGCCTGGCTCCGATCCCAGCCACCTTCCATGCTGACACATATTTGCAAATAACGTATTTGCCTCTCCCGCCTCAGTGTCCCAGTCTATAAAATGGGGGTGTTAATCTTGACGTCACAAAGCTAATTCAAGGGGCTAATATATGTAAAGCTTTTAGTATGGCAATGCTCAATATTTGTTATTATTGTTATGCTCCAAGAAAATGTACACATATATAGATGTTCTTTCTTAACAATATCCGCACATCATAAGCAAAAGAGAGGTTACGATCAGTATGTAGATTCTGATGAATGGTGAAGTCTGTAAGAAGCTCTGTTCAATGATTTTGGGGATTGCCCTGGGGGTCAAGTGGTTAAGATTTTGCCTTTCAATGCAGGAGGTGCTGGTTCCATCCCTGATCAGGGAGATGAGATCCCACACACCTCACGGCCAAAAAACAAAGAAACATAAAATGGAAACCATATTGTGAAAAATTCAATAAAGGTTTTAAAAGTGGTTCCCATTAAAAAATAAACACACAACGAAGTTAATGGTTTTTAAATTGGTATGAGATCGAGTTTCAGTCACTAAGGAAATGGAATTCTGTAGGGTACTCTATTCCTTGCTCAAAGACTAAGAAGTTCTGAATATTTTAAACCAGGTTTACAGGAGGGATCTGGAAAATCGGTCAAGGCTTCTGAGAATGTCTGGAATTACCCAGTTGCGCCTTCATTGACTTGAACCCGTAGGAATGTATTCGAGCGTCCGTGTGTCTTTCTGTCTCAAAAAGAAGTCCACCACATCCACAGACCCAAGCCTGTACCCACCCCCATTAACAAACTCTGTAAACACAAGCAGATGACTGTAATTTCTTCTAGAACCTGGAGTGATGAACCTCCAGATTAAATAAGAGAGAACTAGGCTGCACATAATTACTTAAAGAATATTAACAATTTGTCAGAGTAGATGTGAAGTTGAACTTGGAAATAGCATCCTACGGGAGGACAAAAAAACACCACATCTATCTGCCAGCGGAGTTCCCTAAAGATGTGTGTTTATGAAATTTCTTTTTGTTGTTGTTGTTATTGCTGGAAAAGAGTTTAATTTTTTAAAAAAACAAAAGCTATGTGAACTATTTCTGTGAAAGTCTATTATCCTGGATAACCTCAGATATGCAGATGACATCACCCTTATCTTATGGCAGAAAGCTAAGAACTAAAGAGCCTCTTAATGAAACTGAAAGAGGAGAGTGAAAAAGTGGGCTTAAAGCTCAACATTCAGAAAACTAAGATCATGGCATCTGGTACCATCAGTTCAGTTCAGTTCAGTTCAGTCGCTCAGTCGTGTCCGACTCTTTGCGACCCCGTGAATCGCAGCACGCCAGGCCTACCTGTCCATCACCAACTCCCGGAGTTCACTCAGACTCACGTCCATCGAGTCAGTGATGCCATCCAGCCATCTCATCCTCTGTCGTCCCCTTCTCCTCCTGCCCCCAATGCCTCCCAGCATGAAAGTCTTCTCCAATGAGTCAACTCTTTGCATCAGGTGGCCAAAGTACTGGAGTTTCAGCTTCAGCATCATTCCTTCCAAAGAACACCCAGGACTGATCTCCTTTAGAATGGACTGGTTGGATCTCCTTGCAGTCCAAGGGACTCTCAAGAGTCTTCTCCAACACCACAGTTCAGAAGCATCAATTCTTTGGCACTCTGCTTTCTTCACAGTCCAACTCTCACATCCATACATGACCACTGGAAAAACCATAGCCTTGACTAGACGGACCTTAATCGGCAAAGTAATGTCTCTGTTTTTGACTATGCTATCTAGGTCCCATCACTTCATGGCCAATCAATGGGGAAACAGTGGAAACAGTAAGAGACTTCATTTTTCTGGCTCCAAAATCACTGCAGATGGTGACTGAAGCCATGAAACTAGAAGACGCTTGCTCCTTGGAAGGAAAGTCATGACCAACCTAGACAGCGTATTCAAAAGCAGAGACATTACTTTGCCGACTAAGGTCCGCCTAGTCAAGGCTGTGGTTTTTCCAGTGGTCATGTATGGATGTGAGAGTTGGACTGTGAAGAAAGCAGAGTGCCAAAGAATTGATGCTTCTGAACTGTGGTGTTGGAGAAGACTCTTGAGAGTCCCTTGGACTGCAAGGAGATCCAACCAGTCCATCCTAAAGGAAATCAGTCCTGAATATTCATTAGAAGGACTGATGCTGAAGCTGAAACTCCAATACTTTGGCCACCTTATGCGAAGAGCTGACTCATTTGAAAAGACCCTGATGCTGGGAAAGATTGAGGGCAGGAAGAAAAGGGGATGACAGAGGATGAGATGCTTGGATGGCATCACTGACACAATGGACATGGGTTTGGGTACTCTGGGAGTTGGTGATGGACAGGGAGGCTTGGCGTGCTGCGGTTTATGGGGTTGCAGAGTCGGACACGACTGAGTGACTGAATTGAACTGAACTATTACCTTGGAATTGGAAGATGAAATTTATTTTTCCCTCGAAATTGGTCAGAAATTTCTTCTCTAAGTACCTACATGCTTTTACTATTAAATTCAGCTTCAGAATGTGCCCAGATCTGACCAGAACAATCTGGACTTTTTCCATTAACAGCAATCATAAAATAGTTACGCAGGAATGGATTTTTGAGAAGAATGGAAGCATATGGGCTCTGAAGTGGGGTTGACATGACTTTTGGGCAAGTATTTTAATCTTTCTGAGCCTCAGTTTCCTTATTTGCAAAATGGGGGCCGCATTACCCATTTCCAGCTTGTTAAACATAATCTAAGATCTCATAGTTAAGGCACCTGGAAGGGCCCAGTGAAACATATTCCCCTCTTCCTCTTCAACACCTGCAAGCTGCTCTCAAACCAAAAACTACAGCTAAGAAATCACAGGAAGTGTTCTAAGACTGACACAATGGATTTCAGTGAAATGTAACTGATTTTGAGTTAAAAACAAAATAATACAGAAAACTTTAAATACCTTTTTTACTCCAAAATATGCTGCTTTGCAATTTACATGTAGCAGACATGTTGAGTGTATTTAAAGGTAGTATTAGGTGGATATTTGCAGTTCTTTTGTTTACCAAATCCAACTAAGTTAAATATTTGTGAATTCATCTCTAATTCAACAGGTGGTAATTTTTTTTTTTGCCAGATATTTCTGCCATCCTGTTTTGAGGGAATAATTACCATAACCCAAATTGAGCCACTTAAAATTCTTTTTTAATCGAAAGAAAGACCTTTTTCATTCCAGACTTTAAATTCAAGAGTAAATGTGAGACATGGCAGCACACGAGGCTTCTTTGTCCATCACCAACTCTCAGAGTTTATTCAATTCAGATGGTGATGCCATCCAACCATCGTCCTCTTCTCCTCCTGCCTTCAATCTTTTCCAGCATTAGGGTCTTTTCAAATGAGTCAGCTCTTCGCATCAGGTGGCCAAAGTATTAGAGTTTCAGCTTCAGCATCAGTCCTTCTAATGAATATTCAGGACTGATTTCCTTTAGGATGGACTGGTTGGATCTCCTTGCAGTCCAAGGGACCCTCAAGAGTCTTCTCCAACACCACAGTTCAAAAGCATCAGTGCTTCGGTGCTCAGCTTTCTTCACAGTCCAACTCTCACATCCATACATGACCACAGGAAAAACCATAGCCTTGACTAGACGGACCTTAGTCAGCAAAGTAATGTCTCTGCTTTTGAATATGCTGTCTAGGTTGGTCATAACTTTCTTCCAAGGAGTAAGTGTCTTTTAATTTCATGGCTTCAGTCACCATCTGCAGTAATTTTGGAGCCCAAAAAATAAAGTCTGACACTGTTTCCACTGTTTCCCCATTGATTTGCCATGAAGTGATGGGACCAGATGCCATGATCTTCGTTTTCTGAATGTTGAGCTTTAAGCCAACTTTTTCACTCTCCTCTTTCACTTTCATTAAGAGGCTCTTTAGTTCTTCTTAGCTTTCTGCCATAAGGGTGGAGTCATCTGCATATCTGAGGTTATTGATATTTCTCCTGGCAGTCTTGATTCCAGCTTGTGCTTCTTCCAGCCCAGCGTTTCTCATGATGTACTCTGCATATATGTTAAATAAGCAAGGTGACAATATACAGCATTGATGTACTCCTTTCTCTGTTTGAACCAGTCTGTTGTTCCATGTCCAGTTCTAACTGTTGCTTCCTGACCTGCACACAGATTTCTCAAGAGGCAGGTAAGGTGGACTGGTATTCCTGTTTCTCTAAGAATTTCCCATAGTCTGTGGTGATCCACCCAGTCAAAGGCTTTGGCATAGTCAATAAAGCAGAAATAGATGTTTTTCTGGAACTCTCTTGCTTTTTCCATGATCCAGCGGATGTTGGCAATTTGATCTTTGGTTCCTCTGCCTTTTCTAAATCCAGCTTGAATGTCTGGAAGTTCATGGTTCACGTATTGCTGAAGCCTGGCTTGGAGAATTTTGAGCATTGCTTTATTAGCATGTGAGATGAGTACAATTGTGCGGTAGTTTGAGCATTCTTTGGCATTGCCTTTCTTTGGGATTGGAATGAAAACTGACCTTTTCCAGTCCTGTGGCCACTGCTGCTGCTGCTGCTGCTGCTGCTAAATCGCTTCAGTCATTTCCAACTCTGTGGAACCCCACGGACGGCAGCCCAGCAGGCTTCCCTGTCCCTGGGATTCTCCAGGCAAGAACACTGGATTGCCATTTCCTTCTCCAATGCGTGAAAGTGAAAAGTGAAAGTGAAGTCGCTCCAGAGTTTTCCAAATTTTCTGGCATATTGAATGCAGCACTTTCACAGCATCATCTTTTAGGATTTGAAATAGCCAACTGGAATTCCATCACCTACACTAGCTTTGTTTATAGTGATGCTCCCTAAGGCTCACTTGACTTCACTTTCCAGGATGTCTGGCTCTAGGTGAGTGATCATACCATCGTGATTATCTGGGTCGTGAAGATCTTTTCTGTATAGTTCTTCTGTGTATTCCTGCCATCTCTTCTTAATCACTTCTGCTTCCATTAGGTCCATAACAATTCTGTCCTTTATTGTGCCTATCTTTGCTTGAAATGGTCCCTTGGTATCTCTAATTTTCTTGAAGAGATCTCTAGTCTTTCCCATTCTCTTGTTTTCCTCTATTTCTTTGCATTGATCACTGAGGAAGGCTTTTTTATCTCTTCTTGCTATTCTTTGGAACTCTGCATTCAAATGGGTATATCTTTCCTTTCCTCCTTTGCTTTTCGCTTCTCTTCTTTTCACAGCTATTTGTAAGGCCATTGTTTTTCTGAATATCCTCTCTGCTCCCTTCTCTCTCTCTCCTCCTTATGCAGTTCCCACAGTGCACACGCTGGTTTGTTTGATGGTGTCCTATAGGTCCCTCAGGCTCTGCTCGCTTTCCTTCAGTCTTGTTTCTTTCTGCTTCTCAGCCTTAATCATGTCCACCACCAACCTATCTTCAGGTTCTTGGATCTTCTTCTGTATGCTCAGATCTGCCTTTGACTCTTCCAGTGAACTTTTCATGTCAGTTGTACTTTCCAACTCCAGAATTTGAGGTTGAGTTCTGGTTAAGTTTACTATATCCTTGGCTTTCTTTCTTCTTCTTCTTTTTTTTTTTTTGGTTTTTTCCTATCTCCTTACTGTATTTCCACTTTCTCATATTTTTCTTGACTTTCACTACATCTTCACTGAGTTCTTTTAGAATCATTCAGACAGATATTGAAGTCTAACAGGTCTGTCATTAGTCCTTTTTACCAGGGACAGTTAATATTGATTTTTTTTTTTCATTTGAATGGGCCATACATTCTGGCTTCTTTGTATACTTTGTGATTATTTGCTAAACACTGGACATTTGAGTCTAATGTTAACTCTGGAAATTGGATTCTCCTCCTTCTGTAGGCTTTGCTCTGTTGTTTCTGGTGTTTTGCTTGATTTGTTGAAGGCTCACTCTGCACCAAGGGTCAGCCTGGGACATAAACAGGGTTTTCTCAGGTCTTTTTCTGAGTGTTTTCCTGGGTATGTGCAGTCACTTTGTAGTTTCCCTTGCATATGCATTTGTTTTTTAATGCCCTAATCTTTAATGCCTAGTTTCCTAAAAGGGGAAAGGTGAAAAATGAAGGGTGGGAAGGGAGGGTTCTGGCCCTTTTAGTTTCCTGGGATTCATTTCAGGGGGAAGAGGAGAGGCTTCCAACAACGTATGGAGGTGTGACAACAATGGCTGGCCATCTGCTTTCCTGTGCCTCTACCATCAGAAGCAGCAAGCAGCCATTGGATCCCAGATCTTTGCTATTTGGAGGACAGGCTCCTTTTTGCCTACCTGGTTCCAGTAAAAGCTGCTCCAGGAACAGGGTGCACAGCTGTCTGTCAGCCATGTGGCTAGAGCTGGGAGATGGGTAGGTATTACCAGGCAAAGAACTGAAATTCACCGCCAGTGACCTCCCCAGTCTTCTGCGGGAAGGTGCAATACTTCCACTGACTCCAGAGTTCCACAATAGTTACATCAGAAAGATTCTGCCAGTGCAACTGTTGTCTAGGCGGGGAGACAGATTCCTGGTGCTTCCTATTCCCCCATCTTCCCAGAATCCTCATTCTTAAAGGTTTTGGAATCCACACACTTCACTTATGTCTGGTTCCTATAGCCAAATGTGGTCCCTTCCCAATTCCAGTGCAGATGTTAATTACTCCTGGTGTTGAGAGACATTTACTGTATTCTAGCAGTCACCATGGAGAAGGCAATGGCACCCCACTGCAGTACTCTTGCCTGGAAAATCCCATGGATGGAGGAGCCTGGTAGGCTGCAGTCCATGGGGTCACGAAGAGTCAGACACGACTGAGCGACTTCACTTTCACTTTTCACTTTCATGCATTGGCGAAGGAAATGGCAACCCACTCCAGTGTTCTTGCCTTGAGAATCTCAGGGATGGGGGAGCCTGGTGGGTTGCCATCTATGGGGTAGCACAGAGTCAGACACAACTGAAGTGACTTAGCAGTAGCAGCATCAGTCAACAAGCTTTTGATGTAAGGAGCCAGACAGTAAACAGTTTTGGTTTTGTGAAGTACATATTCTCTGTCATGACCACTCAATTCTGCCACTGCTGCTTGAAAGCCGCCACAGACAAGATGCGAATGAACAGAGAGAGGCTGCATTCCAATTAAGACTTCACTTGTGGACACTGAAATGTGAGTGTCTATTATTTTTATGGATCAAAAGTACTGTCCTTTTTTTAATCATTCAAAAATGTTAAACACCTAGGAGTTCCTTGGAGACCTAGTGGTTAGGATTCTGGGCTTTCACTTCCGTGGCCAAGATTCAGCCCCTGGTTGGGGAACTGAGACCCTGCAAGCCAGGCAGTGTAGCCAAAAAGAAAAGTTAAAAACCCACCCTTAGTTCACCAGCCATAATACACACAGGCTTTGGGCTAACATGGCCCATGGTCAAAGTATTCATTCCTGAGGCATTCAAAATACCTGGGTTATATAAATATTGAATAAATAACTGTCTCCCTAGAACAATAGAATGATATGGTTGCCTTTCTGCTATATTAATTAAATCTGTGTGTGGGCATCCTAAGGCACTTCCGTTGTGTCCGACTCTTTGTGACCCCAAGAACTGTAGCCTGTCAAGCTCCTCTGTCCATGGAATTCTCCAGGCAAGAATACTGGAGTGGGTTGCCGTGCCCTTTCCAAATTAATTAGGTTTAACAGTACTAAAAACCTTTCATTAGATATTCTCAACACAACTTGAGCAAAGTCAATCTAAGGATCCTATAAGTGGAAGGGGTTTTCAAAAATCACCAGAAATGATTGTCAATACTACTGAAACTCACCAAACATAATATAGTACTGGGACTTCCCATTCAGGTTCTTCTGATCCATGTCTGCAGGGAACAGCTTAATGTAGCCCCCTCCGCAGTCCATCTTCTGCTCATGTTTCACTGTGTACTGAACGATCAGAGTCTTCCCCTTATTGCTAAATGGTTTGAACCGTGCAGAGATGGCATAGAATCGGCTATTTTGAGTGGTTTGCAGACCTTTAAATAAAAAGTACTCATGAAGGAATAGGAATGACACCAGTCAGCAAGACAGGAATTAAATGGCTATCCTCCCCTACCCCCGATGATAAACCTCCCAACCATTTATGTTGATCCTGCACCCATAGCACATCTGTACGATAATATGTGATGGGCTTGTCACTAACAGGCTCTCTGCTGCTACAGAATTTCTGTCTCACGTACCTATGTATGTGTTTTTGTATTTAATATACAAGTTAGGTATTAAGTTATAAACACGCATCAGTTCTAACTGACAGATATGCAGTCTAATTACAAATAAAAGGTTCATTTTGCTTCCCTTCATTTTCCAAGGGGTGGGAATATACAAGGAAGCTTTGTAGCAACGGGGTTAAAAAATGGAGCATTCTGGGACTTCTTTGGTGATCTAGTGGTTAAGAATCTGCCTGCCAGTGCATGGGAAATGGGTGTGACCCCTGATCCAGGAAGATTCCTCATGCCCTGGAGCAACCAGGCCTGTGTACCACAACTACTAAGGACCATGTGCTCCAGGGCCCACCCTCTGCAGGAAGAGACGCCACCGCCATGAGAAGCCTGCGCACCATGAGTAAAGAGCAGCCCCACTCGCCACAGCTAGAGAGAGCCTGAGCACAGCAATGAAGGCCGGTGCAGTCAAAACTAACTAAACAATTCTTTAAAAAATGAAATATTGCCATCTGCAGCAACATGGATGGACCTAGAGACTGTCATACTAAGTGAAGTAAGTCTGATAGAGAAGGGGAAATATCCTATGCAAGCCCTTATATGTAGAATCAATATTTTTAACAATGATGCAAATGAATTTACAAAACAGAAAGAGACTCAGGGACTTAAGAGAATGAATTTATGGCTGCAGGGGGGAAGGATGTGGGGAAGGGATAGTCAGGGAGTTTGGGATGGACATGTAGACACTGCTACATTAAAACGGGGAACCAACAAGGACCTACTGCGGAGCACAGGGAACTCTGCTCGCTGCTATGTGGCCGCCTGGATGGGAGGGGAGTCGGGAAAAACAGATACTTGGGTATGTATGGCTGAGTCCCTTCGCTACATTGTTTGTTAATTGGCTATATCCCAATACAAAATGCAAAGTTGAATAAATAAATACATGGAGCAGCCTACTTCTTTACCTTAATTCTCATCATAAAACAGCTACTTTAGAGACACAATAGCTAAAGGAGAACAGAGTGCTGATCTGGAAAAAAAAAAAAAGGTGCTTCACCGCATGGGGTGAGTTGGTTCAAGCTGTCCCCTGTGTAGCGGCTCTTTTTACGAAGACAACCATCCTTTTGTCATGCGAATCATCTTATACAAGCTTAGTCCTTTACTTCAAGACCAAACTCCCTTTTTCAGCAGCCTCATGGCTCTGAACCAATCCCTTACCTTATACTGGACTGTAAGACAAACCTGACCACAAGGATCTACTGTAATAGCACAGGCAACTACACTCAATATTTTGTAATAACCTATAAAGGAAAAGAACCTGAAAAAACATATATAACTGAATCACTGTGCTGTACACCTGAGACTAAATGATATTATAAATCAACTATCAACTATACTTAAAACAAGAAAAACCTGAAAACTAGTCTTCTTATAACCTACCCTTCTGTGCAACGTACTCCTGTCCCCATAACTGCCTATGCTGAGAGCCATCATGAATGAACCTGGCATTCTGCATCAGCACGTCTAAGCCTGAATTCACCGCTGACTCCCCACTCCCACACCTGCTTCTCTCTTCTCCATTCTCCCCCTCCCCCCATCTCTCTCAGATGATCTGCAGTCCCTCCTGTCACCATCCAGGCAACTCTAAGGCCATCTGGTCACAGCAAACACCTTCTTCCAACAGTACAAGAGATGACTCGACTCATGGACATCACCAGAGGGTCAATACCAGAATCAGATCCATTATATTCTTTGCAGCCGAAGATGGAGAAGGGCTACATAGTCAGCAAAAATAAGAACGGGATCTGACTATGGGTCAGATCATGAACTCCTTATTGCCAAATTCAGACTTAAATTGAAGAAATTAGGGAAAACCACCAGACCATTCAGGTACGACCTAAATCAAATCCCTTACAATCATACATCATCTATTTGTTACTACAAGTAGATTCAAGGGGTTAGATGTGACTGAGTGCCTGAAGAACTATGGACAGAGGTTGGTGACATTGTACAGAAGGCAGTGATCAAGACCATCCCCAAGAAAAAGAAATGCAAAAAGGCAAAATGGTTGTCTGAGGAGGCCTTAGAAATAGCTGAGAAAAGAAGAGAAGCAAAAGGCGAAGGAGAAAACAAAAGATATATCCATCTGAATGCAGACTTCCAAAGCACAGCAAGGAGAGATAAGGAAGCCTTTCTCAGTGATCAACGCAAAGAGAGGAAAACAATAGAATGGGAAAGACTAGAGATCTTCCCTGGTAGCTCAGTTGGTACAGAATCCATCTGCAATGCAGGATACCTCGGTTCAATTCCTGGGTTGGGAAGATCTGCTGGAGAAGGGATAGGCTATCCACTCCAGTATTCTTGGACTTCCCTGGTGGCTGAGCTGGTAAAGAATCTGCCTGCAATGTGGATCCCTGGGTTTGGAAGATCCCCTGGAGAAGGGAAAGGCTACTGGACTGTATAGTCCATGGGGTCGCAAAGAGTTGGACACAGCTGACTGACTTTCACTTTCACTTTCAGAGATCTCTTCAAGAAAATTAGAGATACCAAGGAACATTTCATGCAAAGATGGGCACAAAAAAGGACAAAAATGGTATGGACCTAACAGAAACAGAAGATATTAAGAAGAGGTGGCAAGAATACACAGAAGAACTGTACAAAAAAGATCTTCAGGACCCAGATAATCATGATGGTATGATCACTCACCTAGAGCCAGACATCCTGGAATGTGAAGTCAAGTGAGCCTTAGGGAGCATCATTATAAACAAAGCTGGTGGAGGTGATGGAATTCCAGTTGAGCTATTTCAAATCCTAAAAGATGATGCTGTGAAAGTGCTGCATTCAATATGCCAGCAAATTTGGAAAACTCAGCCGTGGCCACAGGACTGGAAAAGGTCAGTTCTCATTCCAATCCCAAAGAAAGGCAATGCCAAGAATTACTACCGCACAATTGCACTCATCTCACAGGCTAGTAAAGTAATGCTCAAAATTCTCCAAGCCAGGCTTCAACAGTAGTGAGCTGTGAACTTCCAGATGTTTAAGCTGGATTTAGAAAAGGCAGAGGAACCAGAGATCAAATAGCCAACATCCGTAGGATCATTTAAAAAGCAAGAGAGTTCCAGAAAAACATCTACTTCTGCTTCATTGACTAAGCCAAAGACTTTGACTGTGTGGATCACAATAAACTGTGGAAAATTCTGAAAGAGATGGGAATACCAGATCACCTTACCTGCCTCCTGAGAAATCTGTATGCAGGTCAAGAAGCAACAGTTAGAATCGGACATTGAACAACAGAGTGGTTCCAAATTGGGAAAGGAGTATGTCAAGGCTGTGTATTGTCGCCCTGCTTATTTAACTTCTATGCAGAGTATATCATGAAACACTGGGCTGGATGAAGCACAAGCTGGAATCAAGATTGCCGGGAGAAATATCAATAACCTCAGATATGCAGATGACACCACCCTTATGGCAGAAAGTGAAGAGGAACTAAAGAGCCTCTTGATGAAAGTGAAAGAGGAGAGTGAAAAAGTTGGCTTAAAGCTCAACTTCAGAAAACTAAGATCATGGCATCTGGTCCCATCACTTCATGGGAAATAGATGGGGAAACAGTGGAAACAGTGTCAGACTTTATTTTTGGGGGCTCCAAAATCACTGGAGATGGTGACTGCAGTCAAGAAATTAAAACACGCATACTCCATGGAAGAAAAGCTGTGACCAACCTAGACAGCGTATTAAAAAGCAGAGATGGTATTTTGCCAACAAAGGTCCATCTAGTCAAGGCTATGGTTTTTCCTGTGGTCACGTATGGATGTGAGAGTTGGACTACAAAGAAAGCTGAGCACTGAAGAATAGATGCTTTTGAGCTGTGGTGTTGGAGAAGACTTTTGAAAGTCCCTTGGACTGCAAGAAGGTCCAACCAGTCCATCCTAAAGGAGATCAGTCCTGAGTATTCACTGAAAGGACTGATTTGAAGCTGAAATCCCAATACTTTGGCCACCTGGTGCAAAAAACTGACTCATTTGAAAAGACCCTGATGCTGGGAAAGATTGAGGGCAGGAGGACTTGAAGAGGACAACAGAGAATGAGATGGTTGGATGGCATCATTGACTCAATGGACACGAGTTTGAGCAAGCTCCGGGAGTTGGTGATGGACAGCGAAGCCTGGAGTCCACGGGGTCGCAAAGAAGTGGACACGACTGAGCCACTGAACTGAACTGAAGGCCATCTGACTCACCCCACTCCTCAGCCATCACCATCACCTCTCAGCACCTCTCTTCTCTGTCTAGTTAAATTCTGTGGATTTTTCCATCCGTGACTTCTATGTCATGATCCTGGGGGGCCACCATGAGGGGTGGAATTAACCAGTATACTGAGTGTCTTGCCTGTATCTGCTCTCAGTAGACACGTGCTGGAGTGAATTAAATGCAGAGTCTAGAGTCTCAGCATTTCTGGCTGGAGGAAGGAAAAATATTGTGGCGGAAAAAAACAAATGACAACTCCACTCCTTAGACAAGCTTCATAGAACCTGTTATTTTCAACTCCATTTTTTCCACTACAGCCTGACAATTTGGAGCACCATGTGTCTATGAAACAATGCAAGTACATTTCAAAACCAGATGTTGCCGGGTGTTAGGGCATCATTGGTGTAACAGGGCCAAGATGGAAGATGAATGGAAGGTCAACGGAAGGTGGTGAAGAGGGGAACTTTTCATTTAAATCAGGTGTTGGTAAACTTTTTTCTGTTAAAGCCAGGGAATAAACATTTTACACTTTTGAGAGTCTGAACTACTCAATTCTGCCTTGAGAATTGTGATCTGAAAGCAGGCACAGATTGTATGCAAATAAGTGAGCATGGCTGTGTTCCACTAACCCTTTATTTATGGACTGTGAAATTTCAGACACTGCATGGAGCGCTTCGTATAACTTTAATGCATCACAAAATACTATTTCCCTTTCTTTTTTCTCCAACAACTAAGCAATGAAGAGGGGACTCTCTGGTGGTCCACTGGTTAAGAACCGGCCTTGTAATGCAGGAGACAGAGGTTCAGGCTCTGTTCTGGGAACCAAGATCCCACATACTAAGCACCTAAGCCAGGGTGACACAGCTAGAGAGCTCGTGCATGGCAAAGAAAAGATCTTCTTGCCACAGAATGGACGTTCCCGCATGCTGTGACTGAGACTTGAGGTAGATAAAAAAAAATTTAGAAATCTAACTGGGTGTATCAATAAACAGGCAGTAGTTTATCTACTTTTAATTATTAGGAATGAGAAGCCAGAATGGAGGTTATTCTTGGTACCAGAAGGGTACTGACTTGGGGCCGGGTGGGGGTGGGGGACTTGCCTCTAGGGGTGGAAGTGGGGCCTGAAAGTTCCCATCTTGATCTGGGTGTGCAGCCACAAACTATATTCATTCTATTGGACCCCCTAAGATCCATCCACTTGACAGCATGTCACTTTTACCTTAATTTTTTTTTAAACTTGAAAATAAAAATGAAAAGTATCTTCTAATCTTTTCCTTCTGGAGCCTAAGGCCCTCGGGTCTCCAAACGCATCTGACTAACGCTTGTAAAGAGGCATCATCTTGGTCTCTTCTAAAGAGAGAAAAGACAAAACCACCCTACCCAGGCCTGCTTCCCGAATTGTGAAATGGGTGTCGGGGTGTGCCACACCTACCTTGAAACTTAATTTCACGTTTCCTACACTAACCTTTATCTTTCTCTTTATGACCATAAAAATTCCCGGACGAAAGTCTAAAATGCCCAAATTGGGAGTCATTAGCGGAATGTACCCATCGGTTCCGCCAGCGCTCTGTAAGGGGTAAATAACACAAGTTAGGGCTGAAAATTGTTAATGCGTGTCGTGAGGAGAATGATGGGGACGCCCGAGGCTTCGAAGCTTCAGGGTTTTGATACCACCGATCCTTCGTCTAAAGGCCGGGGCCAAATGGCAACTCAGGCCATCCAATGGGCAACGGGGTATGCGGGAGCTTACACCCCCGCCACCATCGGCGTCGCCCCTTCACCTCCATCTAGAAATTCCTCCTGGAAGTAGACGGTGGCCAGTGCCACCCGCAGCACACAGATTGCCCAGAGCGGGACGCGAGCCGCGGCCATGGACCGTGCGGCACCACTTCTTCTCTTAACTGCCCCTTTGCGCGCCCGGCGGTCTCCGCGGCCCGCCAGGCCCGTCCCGGAACTACAGCTCCCGTCACGCCTCGCGATTATGACCCGAGAGTCCATTGGGCTCTGACGCGCGGTGCACACCAGGCCCGCCCCCAAAACTACCACTCCCATGAAGCCTTGCGATTGTGACCTGACGCTCTATTGGTTCTCAGGGCGCAGGGTGACCCGGGAGATGTAGTCTCTTTTGCCCTGGCGCTATTGCCGAGGGCAACGGTCCCCTCTGGCAGAAGTGTTCCACCGTGAGCGGCGGCAGCCTCCGCGGAAGGACTTCGCGGGAGGAGGTTGGCGGGGTTGGCTGGGCGGTGGCCAGGCTTGATGCTTGGGCTCGGGAGAGGAATTGAGGGAAACGGGGCGCGCTCCGGAGCTGAGTAGGTCGGGCAGCGGGAGGGCGGTTCAGGGGCCTCAAGCCTCCGTTTCCCTGTCTGAGGCGCACTGGAGAAGATGGTCCGATGTGGGTCGCTCCAGGCCTTGGGGAACAACCCGCTGGTCTGAAGGGCGCCCCTATTTTCAAAATTTGGTTTATCTTTTAACAGCTTTATTGATAACTTATCTACATACGGTACAATTCACCCCCTTTAAGCTTACAATTCACGTTATTTTACTAAAAATTTACCAAATGGTGCAAACATCACCACCATCCAGCTTTCGAACTTGTAGGTCACCCGAAGTGTATCTCTCCATCCCCGCTAACACCCGCAGTCGCAGGCAACCACCGATGGGCTTTGTGAGTTTGTGGATTTGCCTTTTCTGGACAGTCCTTGTAACTGGAATAATAGGCTGTGTGGTTTTTTGCATCATCTGGTATTTTCACTTAGGGTGGTGTGTTTGACACGTGTGCATGTTGTGTGTATCATTATTTGTTCTTTTTTATTACTGAATAGTTCTCATGCATTCACTAGTTAATGGCTATTTATTTGGGTTGTTGCCACTTTTTGTGTATTATGAATAAGAACTGTTACGAACATTTGCATCCATTTCGGTTATCTTCGGCTGCACGGGATTGAAATTGCTGGGTCCTATGGTAACTATGTTTAAATTTTTGAGGACCTACCAGACTGTTTTCCAGGTTGGCAAATGCATCCTTTTACAGTCTCCTCCAAGGGCTGTGAGGGTTCTATCTAATATCTTCACATTTCACCAACCACCTGTTCCTTTCTGTACTTTTGATTACAGTCACTCTGGTGGGTGTGAAGTGGGATCTCATAGTGGCTTTGATTTGAATTCCCCTCATGGATGATGTTGAGCACCTTCAGTTCAGTTCAGTTCAGTTCAGTTGCTCAGTCGTGTCCGACTCTTTGCGACCCCATGAATTGTAGCACGCTAGGCCTCCCCGTCCATCACCAACTCCCGGAGTTCACTCAGACTCACGTCCATCGAGTCAGTGATGCTTTTCAGCCACCTCATCCTCTGTCGTCCCCTTCTCCTCCTGCCCCCAATCCCTCCCAGCATCAAAGTCTTTTCCAATGAGTCAACTCTTCGCATGAGGTGGCCAAAGTACTGGAGTTTCAGCTTTAGCATCATTCCTTCCAAAGAAATCCCAGGGCTGATCTCCTTCAGAATGGACTGGTTGGATCTCCTTGCAGTCCAAGGGACCCTCAAGAGTCTTCTCCAACACCGCAGTTCAAAAACATCAGTTCTTCAGTTCTCATCCTTCTTCACAGTCCAACTCTCACATCCATACATGACCAATGGAAAAACCATAGCCTTGACTAGACGGACCTTAGTTGGCAAAGTATTGTCTCTGCTTTTGAATATACTATCTAGGTTGGTCATAACTTTTCTTCCAAGGAGTAAGCGTCTTTTAATTTCATGGCTGCAGTCACCATCTGCAGTAATTTTGAGCCCCCAGAAATAAAGTCTAACACTGTTTCCACTGTTTCCCCATCTATTTCCCATGAAGTGATGGGACTGGATGCCATGATCTTCGTTTTCTGAATGTTGAGCTTTAAGCCAACTTTTTCACTCTCCTCGTTCACTTTCATCAAGAGGCTCTTTAGTTCCTCTTCACTCTCTGCCATAAGGGTGGTGTCATCTGCATTTCTGAGGTTATTGATATTTCTCCCGGCAATCTTGATTCCAGCTTGTGTTTCTTCCAGTCCAGCGTTTCTCATGATATACTCTGCATAGAAGTTAAATAAGCAGGGTGACAATATACAGCCTTGACGTACTCCTTTTCCTATTTGGAACCAGTCTGTTGTTCCATGTCCAGTTCTAACTGTTGCTTCCTGGCCTGCATACAGATTTCTCAAGAGGCAGGTCAGGTGGTCTGGTATTCCCATCTCTTTCAGAATTTTCCGGAGTTTCTTGTGATCCACACAAAGGCTTTGGCATAGTCAATAAAGCAGAAATAGATGTTTTTCTGGAACTCTCTTGCTTTTTCCATGATCCAGTGGATGTTGGCAATTTGATCTCTGGTTTCTCTACCTTTTCTAAAACCAGCTTGAATATCAGGGAGTTTATGGTTCATGTATTGCTGAGGCCTGGCTTGGAGAATTTTGAGCATTACTTTACTACCATGTGAGATGAGTGCAATTGTGCAGTAGTTTGAGCATCTTATTACATGCTTATTGGCCATTTGTATATTTTTTTGTGTGAAGTATCAGTTCATGTATTTTGCCTATTAGTTTATTTTTAATTGTGAGTTTACAATGTATTTTTACAAAATATACATGTTTCTGAAGCTAACACAATATTGTAAATCAACTATAGTTCAATATAAAATTTAAAAATACATATCTATTTTAGTTGTGGTAAGGTGTACATAACATGAAATTTATCCTTTTAAACATTATTATTTTTTTTTTTAATCTTTTTTTTTTTTTGGCTGATCTGTGGGGCTTGCAGGATATCACTTCCCAGATCAGGGACTGAATCCCTCCCCCTGGAATCCTAACTACAAGGCCACCAGAGGAATTCACCCCTCCTTTTTTTTTTTTTTAATAAAAAAATTTTTTTTAATTACTTTTTAAATTTATTTTAAATCTTTCAGAAGAACTAGGTGCCAGAAAACCTGGCCTGGTGGTCAGACTTGCCCTCTGACCAGCATGAAATGGCCTGGAGCCATAACTACAGAAATATTCACAGAGATAGCTGTTGATGTTGTTCCAGTGCTTTCTACTTCCTCTTCACCATGTCCTTGCAGCTAAAAGTTAACCCATTATGCAGGTAGTCCAAATACTGTCATTGTTATCGTTTTGTTTAGTTGCTGACTTGTGTCTGACACTTTTGTGACCCCATGGACTGTATCCTGTCAGGCCCCTCTGTCTGTAGGATTTCCCAGGCAAGAACACTGGAGGGGTTGCCATTTCCTTCTCCAGGGACCTTCCCCACCCAGGGGCTGAACCCACATCTCCTACAGTGGTAGGCAGATTCTTTACCGCTGAGCCACCTGGGAAGCCCCCCAATGCTATCATGACAGCTATCTAAGTTTTATTGTGTGCTTATTCCATGCCCCATACTGAACATACTGATCACAATAAACTGTGGAAAATTCTGAAAGAGATGGGAATACCAGACCACTGAACTGCCTCCTGAGAAACCTATATGCAGGTCAGGAAGCAACAGTTAGAACTGGACATGGAACAACAGACTGGTTCCAAATAGGAAAAGGAGTACGTCAAGGCTGTATATTGTCACCCTGCTTATTTAACTTCTATGCAGAGTATATCGTGAGAAACGCTGGACTGGAAGAAGCACAAGCTGGAATCAAGATTGCCAGGAGAAATATCAATAACCTCAGATATGCAGATGACACCACCCTTATGGCAGAGAGTGAAGAGGAACTAAAGAGCCTCTTGATGAAAGTGAAAGAGGAGAGTGAAAAAGTTGGCTTAAAGCTCAACTTTCAGAAAACTAAGATCATGGCATCCGGTCCCATCACTTCATGGGAAATAGATGAGGAAACAGTGGAAAAAGTGTCAGACTTTATTTTTGGGGGCTCAAAATCACTGTAGATGGTGATTGAAGCCATGAAATTAAAAGACGCTTACTCCTTGGAAGAAAAGTTATGACCAACCTGGATAGCATATTCAAAAGCAGAGACATTCCTTTGCCAACAAAGGTTTGTCTAGTCAAGGCTATGGTTTTTCCATTGGTCATGTATGGATGTGAGAGGTGGACTGTGAAGAAAGCTGAGCGCCGAAGAATTGATGCTTTTGAACTGTGGTGTTGGAGAAGACTCTTGAGAGTCCCTTGGACTGCAAGGAGATCCAACCAGTCCATTCTGAAGGAGATCAGCCCTGGGATTTCTTTGGAAGGAATGATGCTAAAGCTGAAACTCCAGTACTTTGGCCACCACATGCAAAGAGTTGACTCATTGGAAATGGCTGATGGTGGGAGGGATTGGAGGCAGGAAGAAAAGGGGACAACAGAGGATGAGATGGCTGGGTGGCATCACTGACTCGATGGATGTGAGTCTGAGTGAACTCCGGGAGTTGGTGATGGACAGGGAGGCCTGGCGTGCTGTGATTCATGGGGTCGAAAAGAGTTGGACACGATTGAGCGACTGAACTGAACTGAACTGAAACTGAGGGACAGAATGGTTAAGTAATCTGACCAGGGTCACTCCCACTAGGAATTCCGCGTGGTTTTCCATTCACTGACCCGTGTGGTCAGGCCTATGCTGGGTACTCTTAGTATATGAGTTGTTAAGATGGGGATAAGAGAGCAAGCACACTAGTCAGAGAAACAGACAATAAAACACTAAAAATAATTCATTCTTGTCCAGAATCTTAGGGATAGGGTTAAATGCGTTGCCTAGCACAAAATATTTGAACTCAGCTTTAAAAGGTGTATAAGATGTAGAGTTGCCAAGTTTAACAAGTCAGAATACTGGACACCCAGTTGAATTTCAATTTCAGATAAATAATATTTAATATAAAGGTATTTGGAGTACAATGCTTTTTAGTATAAAATGTTCAGAACATTAGCTTTTACCATAAAAATTTTTGTGTCATACTTAATTTTTAAAAATTATTTGCTGTTTATCTGAAATTCAAATAACTGACTGTTCTCTATTTATTCTGGTAATCCTAATAAATAGTTTTCCAAGTGGATAGAGAGGAGGGAAAAGCTTTTCTGGGTTTCACAGTACTTTTTTGTTTTTTAATAAATGTAACATATATAGTCTTGGTGGAACATTCAAACAGTATTTTTTGTTTTTTGGGGGCTGCACTGTTCAGGATGTGGGATTTTAGTTCTCTGATCAGACATTGAACCTGTGCCCTCTGAAGCACAAAGTCTTAACCCCTGGACGACCAGGCAAGTCCCACCATTCAAACAGTATGGAGCTGAGGCATGGTTCTCGTCTTTTCTGTCTCACAGACCATTATGCTGGAGATGCTATGCACACAGATTCTCCCCCTTCCTTTAATGGCTGCCTAATATTCCATTGTGTACCTGTGGTTGTCTGGACCTCACTGGGCCTCTGTTTCTGATTAGTACAAATAACGCTACCAAGACATTCCCTGGACATCTCTATGTGACTTTGAGAATGTAACTGTAGGTAAATTCCCAGACGTGGAACTGTGGGCTCATGGTTCTGTGCATTTCACGTTTTCATTGCCATTGCCAAGTTCCTCACTAGAGGGCCTGCAGCAGACACCCACCCATGCCATATTTTTCCCAAGTCTTTACAATCTTTTGAAACCTTGGTAAATCTTGCAGTGGATTGTTCATGTTCTTCCAGGGGTACACGAGAACTCTGAGCATACGATGAAAACTCAGGCCCTTCTCCCCAGAAAAATGTGCACCAGCTCACACGCACAGCACGTGGCTGACATTTCGTGCAGGATGGGAGGAGAGGGTGGTCTGTGTCTGTCCAAAGGCCCCAGTCCTGCTCCCAGGGCAGTGGTTCTTACACTAAGTAAAATAAGATTTCTTGGGAGCTCATTAAACATATAGATTGAGTTTCAAAACCAGCTTTAAAAAAAAAAATAGTACAGTTCAGTTCAGTCACTCAGTCATGTCCGACTCTTTGCGACCCCATGAATTGCAGCACGCCAGGCCTCCCTGTCGATCACCCCCCGGAGTACAGTCAGTTTTTAAAACTATTTTTCTTTATTTAGCCTCACTGTGTGGCATGCAGGATCTTAGTTCCTTGACCAGGGGTTGAACCTGGGCCTCCTGCATTGGGAATGTGGAGTCTTAACCCCTGGACTACCAGGGCAGGCTCTCAACAGCTCTTTTTTTGGGGGGAGGGGTTATCAAATAATCCTTTATTTTTCTTTTCCCTTTGCCGTTCTTAACTAGCTGGGCACTCCACTGCACCACTGTTAATAACATCTATGATGTCATAAAGGTGGTGGCCATCAACATTGCAGCCCACACACTGGGCAGTCCCCAGGATCTCCTTAATGGTTCCAGAAAGTTCTCTAGCTAGAGACTGATGCCGCATCCAGTCTCATCAAAAGTGATGTTTCCACTGTGCTTAATGTTTTTCTGCTTCTTTCTGTCTCTTGGTGGTTCCTTGAGGGCTTTGATGATCAGGGCAGAAGCAGAAGGTACCACCTCAATCTGGGCTTGTCTGTTCTAAATGGTCAGTGTCACTGTAATCCTCAGACCCTTCCAGTCACTAAGTTGCCTTGGTGATTCATCACTGACCTGTTTTGGAGACAGACCCAAGGGGCCGATCTTGGAGGCCAGGGCAGACATGGCAGCAACCTCCCCACCGGTCCACCTCAGGTGCACGACTTTGATCTCGTTGGGGTTGAACTTAGGCGGCATGGTGGAGGTGGCTGGTGTCAGATGAACTCGGATTTGGGACGAGCAAAGAAAGTTGCACCTTGGCCTCCTCCGAGCCAAAAGCTGAAAGCTCAACAGCTCTTTTTTTTTTTTTTTGAGAGAACTGAGGACATTTGGATAAAAGAGGAGACCGGACTTGGGGTGCGACTGGGGAGTAGGACTGACTTAGAGTTGAAGTGGGGCAGCTGGAGAGACAGTGAAGAACTCTGGGGGTGAGCGAGATCTTTGGAATCAGCCTAAGCTCTGAATTTGGCTCTGCTACTCACTGGTCATACAGTCAAAGCTATAGTTTTTCCAGTAGTCACGTACAGATGTGAGAGTTGGACCATAAAGAAGGCTGAGCGCCAGAGAGGTGATGCTTTTGAACTGTGGTGCTAGAGAAGACTCTTGAGAGTCCCTTGGACTGCAAGGAGATCAAATCAGTCAGTCCTAAAGGAAATCAACCCTGAATATTCATTGGAAGAACTGATGGTGAAACTGTAATACTTTGGCCACCTGATGTGAAGAGCTGACTCATTGGAAAAGACTCTGATGCTGGGAAAGATTGAGGGCAGGAGGAGAAGGGGATGACAGAGGATAAGATGGTTGGATGGCAACATCGACTCAATGGACATGAGTTTGCGCAAACTCTGGGAAAGAGTGAAGAACAGGGAAGCCTGGCGTGCTGCAGTCCATGGGGTCTCAAAGAATCAGACACGACTTAGCAACTGAACAACAATAACAACTCACTGATCAGGATCTAACCTGCTGGGGCCTTCATTTCCTTCCTCTCCTTCTATGAGAGAGGGATGACAATAACCAACTCACAGGGTCAAGTGAGGGTTAAATGAGATACTGCAGCTCTGAATGAAGTACTGGGCATCCTGCTGGGGCCTGAGAATCGCTGACTTTTGTCTTTAATAGGTAACATATGTCACTTAATACCTCGCCCTAAAGGGTAATTCAGTAGTAACATACCAGGTCTTATTTCTATATTTTTAACCTATTTTTTGGCTGCCCTGGGTCTTCGTTGGTGCTCCGGGGCTCTCTCTAGCTGCGGCAGGCCGGGGCTACTCTTTGCCGCGGTGCACGGGCTTCTCCTCCGGGTGGCTCCTCCTCTTGCTGTGGAGCACACACTCTAGGGCACGCAGGCTTCAGAAGTTGTGGTGCTCAGGGCTTAGTTACTCTGTGGCTTCTGGAACCTTCTGGACTAGGGATCGAACCTGTGTCCCCTGCACTGGCAGGCGGATTCTTACCCACTCTACCACCAGGGAAGTCCCAGGTGTCTTATTTTCATGGTGGTCATCAGGCTTGGAGGTGCAGCTCTGGCCAGATGGCAAAAGGGGATGTGGTCTCTCCCAAGTGGTGGGAGCTGTTGAGAGATTTGAACTGGCAGTATGAACATCAGGTGTTCTGATTCTTAAGCTTTCTGTCTTTACTCCCTAGAATGGCTTCGATAAGAAAACCCAGCCGTCCTGTGTGTGACATCTTTGGCGACCTCAGTGATATTTCCTTAGAAGATTCAAAGATGGGGGCCATGTGGAACTCTGATATCAGTAGAAGTCTTACCAAAATAGCACCTGGTCCCAGCAGATTTTTAAAAAGAAACCAGACTCTGGGTGGAAAACACTTCCTGCCAAAAGAGAATGCTGTCCTGGGGAGCAAGCCCTGGCACTCTTCAAGTAGACCATCAACCACTGCCTCCAAGGTCAGGGCCAACGCGGCGCTCACGAAGCTGGCACAGATAGAGACCAAGATCAGGAACCGGAAGGTGCGGGTGGATCTGTCGGATGCGGAATCTGAGGACTGGCTCCCTAGCAGAGCAGAGGAAACTCCCCCCGGGAGGACGGCTGACCTTGCTTCACAGAACACAGGACAACTGTCCCAGGAACAGGCCCTTGAAATTCCTGTCCCTGAGACAGACATGCTGAGTGGGAAGGTCAGTAGGTTTCTAAAGAAGAGAGAAGCACGAGTGGAAAAGATACCCATGGAAGCGCAGGTTGGGAAGGAGAGGGATGCTCAAAGACCCAAAGAGAAACAACCTCCTAGAACACTGGATTCTCCAGACAGTGATGAAGAGGAAATGAAAGAGTTGCTGGGGAGCTTGATAGAATCTTCCAGGGAAAAAGAAACACCCACCAATCAGGGTTTCACCAAAGCCAGTGAGAAAGAACAAACAAGACTAGTCTCGGTAAGGTTTGCATGTATTTATCCATTTTTACTTTTTATTTGTTTATCTGGCTGCCTCGGGTCTCCATTGTGGCACGTGGGATCTTCCCTTGTGGCGCAGGGACTCTAGTCCCAGCACATGGCTCTGGAGCTCTTGGGCTCAGTAGTTGGTGACACAAGTTGCTCTGTGGCATGCGGGATCTTAATTCCCCAACCAGGGATCGAACCTGCGTCCATCCCCTGCGTTGCAAGGTGGATTCTTCACCACTGGACCACCAGGGACATCCCTGCATTTTGCACTAATTTATTTTGTACTTGTTTGTATTACTACTTTGCATTTGAACCTTTATGTCATAGCACTGGGGTCTTTTGATGAGCACCATCACCCATAAGCTACTTGAGAGAGTGTTGGATGAGGAAGGGTTGGGTTTCAGCTGATCACAAGGACCCACTCCTGGCCTGCTCTGTAAGGGACTGGATTTCGGACACGTCAGGTGGTTTTGCACCATGTGGCGCTGGTGACTGTATACCCCGCAGGACGGCACTTTGTATGACTGATGCAGCCCCAGCTGTGATCACTGCCATTGGTGACGCATGCCCGTTTGCTGGTTGTACCATATGGGAATCACTAACTTGGGAAGGCTCCATCTCCATTTTTTTTAAATTGAGGTGAAGTTCCTATAACCTAAAATTAACCTATTAAAAATGAACAGTTCAGTGCCATTTAATACATTTACAGTGTTGTTTAACTGCCATCTGTTTCATTCCAAAACATTCCCATCCTCCCAAAAGTAAGCCATCACTGATTACTTCCTTCTTGGTTCAGTGGTAGAGAACCTGCCTGCAATGCAGGAGTCACAGGAGATGCAGGTTTGATCCCTGGGTTGGGAAGCTCCCCTGGAGGAGGGCATGGCAACCCACTCCAGTGTCCTTGCCTGGAGAATGTTGTGGACAGAGGAGCCTGGTGGGCTGCAGTCCATAGACGCACAAAGAGTTGACATGACCGAAGCGATTGAGCACGGGCGCGTGCACCAAGCAATCACTCCCTGTTTCCCTGTCCTCCAGACCCTAATAATCACTAATCTGCTTTCTGTCTCCACGGGTTTGCCTGTTCTGGACATTTTTCCAGTGGAATCATACAACCTGTGACCTTTTGTGTCCAGTCTCTCCCTTAGCATGATGCTTTCGGGGTTCACTCACATTGTGGCATGCATCAATGCTCCATTCCTTTTTCTGGCTGAGTAATATTCCATTGCATGGATGGACCACATTGTGTTTATCCACTCATCCACTGACGGACATCTGGGATGTTTCCACCTTTTGGCAATTATGAATAGTGTTACAAGTATCTGAGTCCCTGTTTTCAATTCTTGGGGTTTTTCCTAGGAGCAGAACTGTTGTGTCCTATTACTGTGTGTAACTAACTGAGGAACAGGCAAACTGTTTCCCACAATGGCTACACTGTTTTACATTCCCGTCAGCAGTGTATGAGGGTCCCAATGTCTCCACATCTTCACCAGCCCTTGTTATTAAGGGAAATTACAGTAGAGGTGCTTTGGCTAATTTTGCTTAGTCACTCTTGTGACCAAGTTTGTCTGACTCTTTGTGACCCTTCTGGACTGTAGCCCACTAGGCCACTCTGTCCATGGGATTTCCCAGGTAAGAATACTGGAGTGGGTCACCATTTCTTTCTCTAGCCAAGCAGGCATTGTGAGTTCAATCCCTGCGTCAGGAAGATCCCCTGGAGAAGGAAGTCACAACCCACTCCAGCATTCTTGCCTGGGAAATCCCATGGACTGAGGGGGCCAGCAGGCTACAGTTGTTGGGCTTGCAGAGTCAGACACGATTTGAAAGCCAAGCAATATTTCTGAGTATTTCTGATCCCAGGATTATCTTGCCTAAATGCTGTCCCTTAACTTTGATAGATGAGGGGAGAAGAAAGGGGCTGAGAGTGGTAACGGTCATCATGAGGCCTCACAGTGTCCACCAACCCCAATGTCGCTTGATCAGGACTTAGCATGTGTTTGGTTAATTTCCCTTCGTTTGTTTCCGCCCACTTAGGGTCAAATCCCAACTCCACCAAGAGCCCTTTCACAGCCCAGTAAGGATCTGCCCAGCTCAAAGCCATTCCCCACTTCGTGGCTGTCAACTTCACGGTCAGCAGATGGGGCCTCCCGCGGTGCCGGCTTGAGAACTCGCTCCCCACAGACGCACACGTCTGCCTCCCGCACGGTGTCGCTTTCCATCCCTGGTGCCTTGGTGAAATCAGCGCCCTCGACCGCGGGGGCTGATGAGCGCTCATCCTCCCTGAGAAGGAGCGAGCCTGGGCCTCAGGAGGAGCCGGCCTCAGAAGCCACCGATGACAGTCTGAACGGTAGCCCTCGTCCCTGTGCAGAGCTGTCACCCTGGGCAGGGAGGGCGAGACCGCCTTTAGGGTTCCCAGCGTGGTGTCACAGGGTATTATCACGAGGGGTGCAAGGCACCCTCGGCTTTTCCACACCCTCTTTCCTAGTTGAGGGGCCAAGTCAGATTTCTTTTTCCCCTTGGGGCCTGTGGGCTCTTAGTTCCCTGACCCCTTGCTTCCCTGTGTCTGAAACGCAGTCCTAACCACTGGACCACCAGGGAAGTCCCCGTCCTATCTTTAAAGTCTTCATCTAGTGACCCTGCCCAGTGACAGAGCGAAGGCAAATCCTTCTCGAGCCTCATATGAGAGAAAGTTTTCCTTGTAAAAGAGAGGTGTCCTCCTTTCCTTTTTAATTGCAGAAAACGAAACCAACCTCTAAGCAGTCACAGACATTTTTATTTTTTCACCGTCATTCAACATGATTTTTTATATACTTATTTATTTTTTATTTTTGGCTGTGCTGGGTCTTTGTAGCAGTGGCCAGCGTCTTAGTTCCTCGACCAGGGATCGAACCTGCATCCCCTGCACTGGAAGCCAGGGTGGTTCGTTTTTTTTTTCCTTCTCTTTATTGAACTCCCCAGATCTTTTCTTTTTAAAAAAGAGAACATTTTTATTTTGTATTGGGGTATAGCCGGGAAGGCGGATTCTTAACCAGTGGACCACCAGGGAAGTCCCCAGCATGAGTTTTAATACCGTATGTATTTAAGAAAAGAGCAAAAGAGAAAACATGGATTTCTCCCCTCTGCAGTTTCCTTACCATCAGTTCAGTTCAGTCGCTCAGTCGTGTCCGACTCTTTGCGACCCCATGAATCGCAGCACGCCAGGCCTCCCTGTCCATCACCAGCTCCCGGAGTTCACTCAGACTCATGTCCATTGAGTCCGTGATGCCATCCAGCCATCACATCCTCTGTCGTCCCCTTCTCCTCCTGCCCCCAATCCAAAACCCAGTTAAATAACTGGGTTGAGTACCTGCTATTTGCCGGCAGGTGTCAGGCGTGATGGTGTCACGAGTACGATGACAAACACACAAACCTGCCCCGCCCCTGCCCCCAGTTCCCAGGTGCTAGGATGATCTTTAGCCAGTGAATCAGTGGTAGGGGAGGCAAAATAGTTTTTCCCTTGTGTCCTTTTAACTTCTCGGCTGGGGCTCTGTAACCAAAGACAGGTTAACAGGAGAAAAGCATTCTGAGATTCAATAAAGATTTCATATAAGTTTGAAGTGACCCAGGAGCCTTCATAAGGAAATGAAAATGTAAAGGAACGGTGACGCCTCCTGCTAGGTGTGATGAGCAGTGGAGAGTCCTGGGAGAATGTGATAGAAAAAGGATAGGAGTAAAAGAGGGCAGATGGAGCGAAACCTGCTGGTGGAGGGTGGCTCAGTTCCCCCCATCTTGGACATAAGGATGCTCCTTTCCCCCAGGTAAAGGGAAGGTGAGTCTTACCTGAGGGTCTTACAGCCTGCTTCGGAGGTCAGGGAGTTCTTGCAGCCCCTTCTGTCTCTCAGATTCCTGCAGCTCAAAATATTCAAGATGCGGACTTCCCTCGTGGTCCAGTGGTTAAGGCTCTGCACTTTCACTGCAGGGTCACAGGTTCAGTCCCTGGTCAGGGAACTAAGATCCCACAGGCTGCGTGGTGTGCCCCTACCCCCCTAAAAAAAATCAAAGATGCTAAGGCACCATGATATAGGGGCAGGGAGGAGAAGCACAGCCGACCAAAGTCCCCTCCCTGTGGACCTGTGCAGGGGGGTGGGCTTGAGGATGCGAGAAAGCCCCCTTGGAGCCCCCTCGGGGGCCACCACCTGCCGCATGCCACGTGGCACCTCACTGCTGTTGGCTCGGATCTTCAGGCCCGAGGAACTGCTGACGGGTGTCCTGGCCAGCCTGGTGGGCGTGGATGAGAAGGTGGGCGTACCTGCCCGGGAAGCCTGTGAGGATCAGGGTTGGCCAACATGACAACCGACAGGAGCGCCAGACCTGGTTTCTGGCCCTTCCTGACTGCCCCTCCAGGCTGCACCTCAGCCCCTGCTGCTGGCCGGGAAGGGGCCCCCTCTGTGTCCAGACCCCACCTTCCCCTCCAGATGCAGCTTCAAGAGAGGAAGGTAGCAAGGAGTGGTGAGGACAAGTCTGAGTTTGGGGGGTCCAGCCCATCTTGGGTGGGGGCTTCCCTGGTAGCTCGGACAGTAAAGAACCTGCCTGTGATGCAGGAGACCCAGGTTTGATCCCTGGGTTGGGAAGATCCCCTGGAAAAGGGAATGGCAACCCGCTGTAGTATTCTTGCCAGAATTCCGTGGACAGAGGAGCCGGGCAGGCTACAGCCCACGAGGTCGCCAAGAGTCGGATAAGACTGAGCGACTAACGTACACACTGCCTGGGGTGGACACGCTTGCCCTGCCGCCTTCTGGCCACAGGGCCTCAGGCTCTATCTCGGTTTCCTCATCCGTAGCGCGGGCCAGAGCTATGACAGTGAGCCAGCGCACGTGGAGGGCCTGCTGCACGGTGAGCCTGTGGGATGTGGGGTTGGCCGACATGACAATAACATCACTAGTCCACGGTCTCCTGCGGTGCCTTGGCCCGAGCCAGCCGTGATGGCTTAGTTCAGAGGCTTGTCCGTGAACGTATCCCAGGACCTGTGTGCCACAGGCATGCTGGCAACTGGCAGTGTCAGAGGAGTTCAGAGGCGGCGTGAGCCCTTAGCGCTGAAGTGCTGAGCTAGGCTTCCATTTCGGTCTTCCATTGCTGGGCAGCCTGGCGTTTGGGATTGCGCTCAGCTAGCCTTTCCAGGAGGAGTGAGCCGCTCGGTCTTCCATCTCTCGTTCACCCCCAGCTCTGTGCCTCCTGCGTGGTGGGCGCTGCTGCAGCTGCCCCCGCTGACTGCCCCCTGTCTGTTCCTGGAATTGCGGGCCACATACTACCTCCTCCGGGAGACTCATCCCTCCACCCCAGCCAGGCTGCTCGCGCCCTCCGTGGAAGCCCCTAAGACACCTTGGAGGGCCCCGCCAAGTGTCCACCCAACTCAGCCGGCGTTGGATCATGCGCCTGCGGGGGTTTTGAGGCCCCACAGGGTGGACACCCCTGTCCCCCTTGCATCACACACACACAGCCTCTGTGCTTCAGTCGTGAAGTGAGCCATGTGGTGGAGTTGCTCCTGACCCTGGCTGCCTGTCAGCCCTCCTCCTCCCGGGGAAGAGCAGGCCCACATGTTGGCGGGGCAAAACCTGCTAGGGCACTGGGACTGCATGGAGCCTTCCTCTTCTAGTAACCTGCACCCGTGGCATTCAGGCGTTGGCAGCTGGCAGCTGGCACCACAGAGTGGAAGCTCGCCTGAGCTTGAAACGGAAGTGTTAGTCACTCACTCGTGTCCAATTCTTTGCGACCCCATGGACTGTAGCCCACCGGGCTCCTCTGTCCATAAAATTCTCTAGGCAAGAATACCAGAGTGGGTTGCCATGCCCTCCTCCAGGGGATCTTCCCGACCCAGGGACTGAAGCTGGCCCTCCTGCATTGCAGTCAGATTCCTTACCATCTGAGCCCCCAGGAAAGACCCCCTGTGCCCTTAACTCGCTTTAAATGAGAACCTAGGATGAGGCGCCTCCCAGTGGAGGGCCCGCCTCTCCTACCTCAAGCATACTTAACGCTGCGCTTCCCTCTTTGCATTGTGAGCCGCTCTGTGGAGGCCAGTGGCTGGGAAGCTTCTGGCCTGTTTTTGTTTTTTTCCTTGCTTCTCTATTTTTCAGATCTTCCTGAAGAAGGAAATGGCAACCCATTCCAGTATTCTTGCCTGGAGAATCCCATGGATAGAGGAGCCTGATGGGCTATAGTCCTTGGGGGTCAAAAGAGTCAGACACAACCGAGCAACTACACCACCACCACCACTACTTTTTGGATCTTAGTTCCCTGACCAGGGATTGAACCTGGGTCCTTGGCGGTAAAAGCATGGAGTCCTAACAACTAGACCATCAGGGAATCCTCCCGTTGTCTATTTTAAAATATGTATTTATTTGATTGCCACAGATTTTAGTTGCCACATGCGGGATCTTCGTTGCAGGGCAGGGGCTCAGTAGTTGGCAATGCCTGGGGTCGCCCCACGCCATGTGAATCTCAGTTCCCTGACCAGGGATCGAACCTGCATCCCCTGCATTGCAAGGTGGATTCTTAACCACTGGACCACCAGGGAAGCCCTTCCCATTGCCTGTTTTTAGAAGTAAAGTTTTACTGGGACACAGCCATACTCATTTGCTTACACACGGTCCTTGGTGGCTTTCCCGTCATCACAAGGGCAGAGTTGAACAATGGTGAGAGAGACAGGCTAGCCCGAAAAAGCCTGGACTATTAATACTTACCATCTCGCCCTTTAAGGAAAAAGTACTCAGATGCCTGAGTTAGCTTTCTGAGAACACTTCTGCATCTTCCTATCCCTAGCTCTTAGCCCAGTTTCTTCAACAGGATGGTCAATACCTGTGGAATAAATGAGTAAATATTGCCATGTTACATTTTTAATTACAGATTTTAGAATAAACATTTTATCCCTGGATGATCTGGCTCCAGCTGTCAGTGAGAAATCAGACTTGGAATGGGAAGTAAGTACAGTGAACCGATTTTTTGTTTCTTTTTAAAAAAAGATTTATTTAACTAATCTGACTGCGGCATGTGGGATATTCTATTTTCGTTGTGGGAATCTTTAGTTGCAGCATGTGGGACCTTAGTTGCCCGACCAGGGATTGAACCCGGGCCCCCTGAACTGGGAGCTTGGAGCCTTAGTCATCGGACCATGAGGGGAGTCCCTGAGCTGATTTTTCACTTGAGATCTTTACGTAGAATGCTTTGCAGCCATGATGCTTCATTTAGGTCAGCGATTCTCACCTGGGAACACTTGGCGATGTCTGGCGACATTGTGGTCGTACCTGTGGTGCAGGGTGCTACTGGCATCAAATAGGCAGTGGCCAGAGATGGCGCTCAGTGTCCCGGAGTGCACAGGCTGGCCCCCGCTGCAGGGAATATTTGTGTCTTAAATGTCAACATGTCAATGGGCAGAGACCCTGATTTAAGATGATAAGAGAGGAGTTATTTAACGTATCAGACGATTAGAGCAGGTCCCACTTCAGCCTCCCCACAGCAGTTCCTGCACTGACCTGTATTTATTCCACTGCCCCGAGGTGGTTCTTGCTGTGTTAGTAACCACCTCACCGTCAGCGCCGTGCAGCGTTCAGGACTGCCGTGCAGGATCATCAGGGTTCCCCCACCAGGGTTCCCCGACCAGGGTTTGGAACAGTGCCCCTTCCAGTAGAAGCGCAGATTCTTAACCGCCGGAAGTCCCAGCACAGGTTTTAATAAACATGATAATGACAACATATTTCACCCACCTGCTGCTAACACATGCTCACCCCATCAGTGTTAAGCACAGCAGCTTCGTGCTGAAGGGTTTCAAGAGTTCTGCTCGCAATACTTGACTGGCCCAGGTCTAGAAAGGACCGTGTAGACCCTCACCTGCTGGGTCCCTGGGGCGCCCTCACTTCTAATGCAGTGGTATTTTGATTGTGTTGCTCATTCGAAAGTACTTTCCAGTTACCTCTGCCATCCTTCATTTTAGAAAGAAGGTCAGGGGGGCAAGGCATCCAGTAGAAGGCCCTGGGCAGGGGATCCCCCCTCTGAGAGCGAGATCTCCGAGCACCTGAGTGAGCCATCGGCCTCGTCCCCTGGGCCCCAGGGCATTTGTTGCCTGGGGCCGACGTCTCTGGAACCTACTGCCAGCGCGGTGAGCTTGACTTACTCAGAAGATTTTGAAAAATCCCCAAGTCCCACAGCATCTGAGTCAACGGCCCGTTCAGAGGAGTCTCCCGACAGGACGCTGGCCAGTCGGTCTGAATTTTCTGCAAGTCTGAAGTCAGACCTCCCTCCCTCAAGTCCCAAGTCACGGAAGAAGCGGGCCAGGGGTGGACACCCAAGAGTCGTGGTGAAGGAGACGGCTGTGCAGACGCCCGATCCCACCTTCACCTACCAGTGGGCTAAGGGTAAGGATGTGGCCTGAGGGTCAGGACGTGGCCTGAGGGTCAGAGGAGGGAGAGGCAGGCCTGCGGTGGTGATCGGCAGGAGCCCCTGGACCAGGAGGTCTGGGCTGTCATCAGCCAGCTGATGGGACCTCAGCCCCCTGCTTCCTCTTCCACAGAAAAGGGGAGCTCCCTAGGTATTCCCCACTGACTCCCAAGCTTCGAAACACTGAAAGGTTTCAAACCAAAACCTAAAGCAGTGGTTGTCAGCGGGGCTGATCCTGGCCCCAGGGGACATAGGCCAGGGTGGGTGACTGTCTGTCTCTGGGTGGAGGCCAGGCTGCTGCTCAGCACCTGCAGTGGCCAGGAAGGCCCCGCCAGAGAGCAACCCCGCCCGAAACATCAGATGTGACAGGGACCACCTTCCAGGACAGCACATCCTCAGATGCTTTGGGGTCCTTGAGCATGGGGGCTCTAAGAGCTGCTGTGTTGCCAGTCCAGCTGTTGGTCAGAACTTGCCGTGTGTGTTTGGCGGATTCCCTTCTGTCATGCAGCAGGCACGGCTCATCATTTCTCTTGTTCTCAGCATTGGTTTTGGCCCATGTGGACAGAAAGGTCGCTTTCTTTTAGTGATTCCCGTTCTTTGTTTCGGGGCTTCCGCAGTGGCTCAGCGGTAAAGAATCCGCCTGCAATGCAGGAGACACAGGAGATGCAGGTTTGATTCCTGGGTCGGGAAGATCCCCTGGAGGAGGGCATGGCAACCCCTTCCAGTATACTCGTGGAGAATCCCAGTGACAGAGGAGCCTGGCGGGCTACAGTCCATGGGGTTGCAAAGAGTCGGACGTGACTGAAGCAACTTTGCGTGTACACACGCACTGTTCCTTTTTCTCGTCAAGACCAGGGGTCCCCAACCTCCAGGCCACAGACCACGACAGGTCTGTGGTCTGTTCGGAACCTGGTTGTACAGCAGGAGGTGAGCAGGTGAGCGAAGCCTCTTCTGTGTTTACAGCTGCTCCCCATCACTTGCTTTACCGCCTGAGCTCTGCCTCCTGTCTGATCAGCGGCAGCATAACAAATGTAATGCGCTGGAGTCATCCCTAAACTGCCCCGCCGCGTCACCACCCCCACCCCAGTTGGTGGAAAAATTGTCTTCTGCAAAACCAGCCCCTGATGCCAGAAAGGTTGGGGACCACTGGTCTAGACAACACCCACGATGCAGACAGAGCTTGTTCCTAGGCTGTGTGCTGGGGTGCAATTCCTGCTTTTTGAAACTTGCTTATCTTGGCCGTGCTGGGTCTTTGTTGCAGTGTATGGGCTCTTCACTGAGGCAGGTGGCTTTTTCTCTAGTTGTAGCACTCAGGCTTAGTTGCCGCACGGCACATGGGAACTTAGTTCCTGGACCAAGGATTGAACCTGCCTTGGAAGGTGGATTCTTAACCACTGGACCATCAGGGAAATCCCTGCGGTTCTTGCTTGATCTGCTCATTTGGATCTGGGGGCTTCATGATGCTTCTGTCCAGACCTCACACCTGCCCACAGGGTGTGACTGTTCTGTTTCTCAGGGAGGCAGGTCAGTCAGATGGGCCCAGCTGAATCACTGGAAGGTGTTCAAGTGGATTTTAAACCCTGTCTCTGTGACTCAGAAACCTCTGAGTCCCCTGCCCATATCTTCCTGCTGCCTTTCTGAGAACAGAGCCTTTGGGCAGCAAATGGGCACATGTCTGTTTCCTTCTTTGCAATTTAGAGATGCTTTCGTAAAACATCAGTGGTGCTGATTTCCTAGATTAGGCCTGACATTGAAAGGTGGGAGGAAAAAGGCAGCCTAAATAAATCAACCTGCTAGAGTCCAGGGAACATCTGAAGCTCACAAGTGGCTGTCAGAGAGAGGCCCATCCAGGGAAGGGCAGCCGCCCTGAGCTGAGTGACTGCTTCAGCCAGCTCACCTGACCTGTGTATTGAACAAGGAGAACTTACCAGAAAGATGGAGGCAGGTTTGGGGAAACTTTAAGAAGCGGAAAGATTAAAACAAGCAAGGAGAGTGGCCATCACATTCAGAAAGAGGAAAAGACAGACTCACATAGCCTATTTCAGCATCTTACCTGTTGATGAGAAAGTCATTGCTCTGGACTCTCTGCCCACTCACCTCTCCCCCTGCGTGTCTGGAGCAGCGGCCGGCGTGGCAGCCATCGGACCAGCCCTGGGAGGTGCCTACGTGGACCCGGCACCCATCGCCAGCCATGTCATCAGCGCAGATGCCATAGAAGGTAACAGCCCAGCCCACCTTGTGGGTTCCTTTAGGTGAAGCGGACACATTTTACCTGCAGTTTCACGTCCACCCTTGGAGGTGTAGGGCCACTCCTAGGTGCTGGGTTTGGAGAATCTGTTGGTGGGACGGTCACAGCCACAGGTAACTGCCACAATTTCTGGGCTCCCAGACGACAGACTGAGTGTCCCAGAACCTTGTCTGTCTTACAATAGGACACCCGTGTTGGAGGAAACAGGCAGGTTAGGAGGGACACACTGCAAGCCTCCCACCCCGACAGGACCACCTTTGTGTGCTCCCTCTGAGACCGTCTCCAGATTCCATAGCTGGTTTCCTCCACTCAGCCAGGACCAAGTGGCCCAGGCCCGTGGACACGGCCCTTGCCTTCTTGCTGAGTGTGGAGGGATCACGGGGCCTTGGGGAGGCCCCGCCAAGCCTGGGGTGCGAGGAAGGTGCCAGTGAAGAGGTGACGGTCACTATAGGAAACCCAGTCTGTGCCAGGTCCCCATGGGGCCACTGATGGCTCACACGACAGAAGCCAGGGGCTGTCTGGAACCTGTTCTTTTTCTTACCATTTCAATTTTCTTACCAGTTTTAGAAGATGAACATGTTAAAATATATTGGTTATAAGTGAAATGTTTACATCTTAAAAAAGACCCTCATCCTTTTTTTAAACGTAATATCGACCTCGGAGACTTTTCCATGAGTATAGTCTTAGTAATGGTCTTTATTTTAGTCATGATCATCTTTAACTGTTGCAGTTATTTTTAATTGGACTTTTATTTTGTTAAAATTATATATAAATATTAAAAAGAAATTTTGGCCATGCCGTGTGGCATGTGGGATCTTAGTTTCCTCACCAGGGATCAAACTCGTGCCCTCTACAGTGGAAACTCAGAGCCCTAACCACTGGACCATTAGGGAAGTCCCTACATATTTTATCTTAGTTGCATTTTAAATTATTTTAATTACGTGTTTAAACATGCATGCGTGCCTGCTTGGTTGCTTCACTCGTGTCTGCCTTTGCAACCCTATGGACTGCAGCCCGCCAGGCTCCTCTGTCCATGGGATTCTCCCGGCGAGAATACTGGAGTGGGTGGCTGTGCCCTCCTCCATGGGATCTTCCCGACCCAGGGATAGAGCCCGTCTCCCGCATTGCAGGTGGATTCTTTAGTGCTGAGCCACCAGGAAGCCCCACATGCTTAAACATACGAAGTGTAAAATTTCCCCTCTCCTTATGTTGAAGTGTACAACTCAGGAGAGTTAGACCCACACCATGAGGCTGCACTCTCTGGAGAGCCGTGTTGCTGGCCTTCCTCCCTTGTGTTGGACACCGAGGTTGAGGCTTCCAGTGGTGCCTGGGGGCCTAGTGTGTGAGACCCACACACAAGTCAGAGAGCGCAGTTCGTCTACCACTGAGCGGAAAGGCACATGACGAGGCGAGGCAGCTGCTGCTTCTGGAGGGGGTGGTACCTGCGGAGAGCATCCTGCCACAGCCGAGGGGTTGGGGTGCAGGGCTGGCCGCGGGGTGCAGCGAGGGCTGGGGGCCGGGGCCCCGGGCGCTGACAACTGACCCGGAGCCGGGGTGGCAGCCCTGACTGCATACAGCCCGGCCGTGTTCGCGCTCCACGATGTGCTGAAGCAGCAGCTGAGCCTGGCGCAGCAGTTCATCGAGGCCAGCCGGCACCTGCACGCGTCCCTCCTGCACTCCCTGGATGGAGACTCATTCCACTACCACACTCTGGAGGAAACCAAAGAGGTGACCACGGCGCTGCCTCCACTTCATGGCGGGGAGACGGCAGAGGGCTTCCGGGGCTCAAACCAAAGAGGTGGCCACAGCGCTGCCCCCACTTCCGTGGTGGGGAGAGGGCAGGGGGCTTCCGGGGCTCAAACCAAAACGGTCACCACGGCGCTGCCCCCACTTCATGGCGGGGAGACGGCAGGGGGCTTCCGGGGCTCAAACCAAAGAGGTGGCCACAGCGCTGCCCCCACTTCCGTGGTGGGGAGAGGGCAGGGGGCTTCCGGGGCTCCCACTTCCATGGAGGGGAGGGGGCAGGGGGCTTCCGGGGCTCCCACTTCCATGGGGGAGAGGGCAAGGGGCTTCTGGGGCTCAAACTGGGGCACTGGGGCCCAAGCCCCCTTCAGTCCTGGCCGAAGGAGCCCCTTTCTCTCCTTGGCTGTGACCAGGGCTGGGGCAGGGATGCCGTGTGACGTCAGACCAAAGGTGCCCTTCTCCTGGGTAAGGGCCCTGCCCTTCCACAGACCCTTCCTGGGGGCCACCAGTCCTGAGGGCGGGTGCTCTGGGGATATCACACTCATCTTGCTTTTTCCCCTCCAAAATTCATTTCTTGTCCGATGACAGACATTATTTTATAAAAATTCTGTTGGAGATCTGTTACTTATAAAGTTCTCCATAATTTCAGGGATAATTATTACCAACTTGATATATATCCTTTAGATTTCTCCTATGTAAAATATAAACTGTTAAGCATGTGTACAATATTATGTCACATATTCTATACGTGTAAAATATATAGAATAGGTGTAGTATTATATATGATGTGATAGGTGTTTCTTTATAGAAATGGCATCGTACTGTATGAATTGTTCTGCGTGGTGATTTTTAGCATTTCAGCTACATGTATTTTAGTACATACTTCTTAAGGACTTAAAAATTAATAATCACAATACTACTGTAATACCAAAACCAAGCTGACTTTTCTCAGTTATCATTATTAGGTGTCCAGTGTTCAGATTTTCACTCATAGAAGGTGTACGTTTCATTCCTATTTGTTTCACGTGTATCCAGAGTCCTACAACCGTTTGCTTAGTATTTTTTTAAGACTCCTAACCTATATAGCAGAGGTTTGCAGCCCTGAGCAGTAAGACCTCCGAAGGCCTGACCACTGGGTTTGCCTTGGCGGTAGAGTGGGCCTGAGAGTGGGTGTTCCTCTCACGGGCCCACTGGGGACCCACTCTGAGAACCGCTGCTTACAGGCCACCCCCCCTTCCCCACCTCTTGTTTCCTTAGTTTATTGGTTGGAAGGAAACCGGCTGTCCCACACTTCCCCACATTCTGGACTTGGCTGATGGCACCCCTGAGGGGTCCTTGAACTTTTTCCGCTGTTGGACGTGTGTTAGCTGAATGCAAGCTGAAGTGATCTGATTGCTTATGCCTATAGCCCCTGAGTGGCTGGTGGCCTGCTCTGCTCCAGGCCCACAACCTGAGGGTGGCACCCGAGCCCTTCTCCCCAGCCTGTATCCTCCGAGGGCAGCCGGGTAGCCCTGTCCCCTTTACCACAGCCCTCTTCCTCTTAGTCCCTGGAGACAGACATGTGCCATCCCCAGGACCCAGAACCTTAGTGGACGGAGGCAGCAGTGCTGATGGCTTCCTTGTGTGTCCTCTGCCCCACAGTACATCAGACAACACAGGCCCGCCCTGCTGACCATGGAGGAGGCCCTGGAGGAGGTGAAGAAGGAGCTATGAGTGCCAGGAGCGATGGGCTCGAATCCCTGAGGAGCTGGTCCCGTACGCTGGCCGTGACACTCACCCGAGATCCCAGGGGGCATTCGGTGGTTGGGGTGCTCCAGTCATCTCCAGCTGAGTAGCCCGTCTTGTCGGCATGCCTGTCGTTGGAGAGGACACCACAGGCCAGTGACGTGGAGCCAGGTGGAGCCTGTCAGCACGTGCACAGGACGGGGATGCCAGCGTGCCAGGTGATGCCACGTGGAGTGGCTCCACTGGGGCAGGTGCTGGCTTCTCAGGCTCAGTACACGGTGGGGGTGAGGAGCCCCCTCGACTAACGAGGGAGCAGGGCCACGCGTCCACGCCGGGGACCCCCATGAGACACCCAGGCAGAGCTCCAACCCAACTCCACGATTCAGACACAATCTGCACTCAGGACGCACCTCCGCCCACCTCAGCATGAGCACGCTTCTGATTTAAACGCAAAGAAAAAGGTCTTTAAAAAAAGGTCTTTATTTGAAGGCAAAACAGTAAAATCCACAAGAAATTGTTAACAACACGTTTACATTTTATCCTGAATCAGACACGTTTGAACAATTCACAGCTACAGGAAATCTAGAACAAAAATCAAACAGTTTATCCTATCAGGTTGAAAAGTTGGAGAGGATTTTGCATCTTATTGAAAAGAATTTTCCAAAAATGTTTCTGTACAAATAAACGGCACTGCACCAAGCTGCCCGGGGATGCCGAGGAGGGTGGATCCCAGGCGGCTCCTGGCAGAGGCAGCTCCTTCTGGCCTCCTGCCCTTTGGGGGCGGGCGGGGACCCGCAAAAGAAGTGACAGAGCAGGAGGCAGGGCCAGGGGTCGCGCCCCGCACTCTGGATGAGAATGGGCTGTCTCACACGAGTGCTGGTGTGGGGTTCCTCTCAGTGAAAAAAGCAAGTAGAGACGCTAAGGGTACAAGTTCTCCAGGGTGTCATCGTTCCGTGACCTGAAGATGCCTCAGGTGAGTTTCCTCAGAACTTTTTGTTTCTGCAGGTAACAACAAATGGCTAATGTTCAAAAAAGAAAAAAGAAAAAAAATCCTCAACTTAAACAGCTAAAGTAACTGAATTAAGGGCTGGTATGTCTCAGAGGAAATAGGTTTCAAATTATCTCACTGGGGATCAGCCTAGATCAGTATTCTTTTTTCTAAAACTAAACCGCTTGGAATAAAAATGAAAACCCCGTTTAACTCTGCAAATCAAAAAGGTTCTGCTTTTTTCCATCTTTAACGAGTGAGCAGTAGCAGCGCCTGGCCTGATGTGCGTGCACAGGTCCCCTGCACACACGCCCCCTGGTTTCAGAGGCTCAGGCTGAGGGGAGAGTGAGACGGCCGTGTCTTCAGACGGTGGGAGTTTTTATCCAGGGGTCTTGTGTCTCTTGCTTCACTGTCCGGGGAAATAAGCTTGTGGCCGCGTGGGCTGCGTACCCCCTCGTGATGCCTGCTGCTACGTTAGAGCTGGTTTGCGGGTGGGGTCTGGGCCTTCGGCACCATCCAGCGTGGCACTGGGCACAAGACCCGCGCCCATCTTCCTCCTCCTGTGGCTCCCATGGGCAGCGCCGGGGCAGGAGCCGGGCTACCCCCGCCATCCTCCACCAGCAGTGGGCCCGGCAGCGGGGCTCTGCCGGCCTACTTGCACTCCTCCCGGGCCTTCATGCGGGCGATGAAGGAGTAGCTCTTGTTCCGGCGGTAGTTCTCGTAGGGGTCGTCCAGGGCCACGCCCACGCCCTTGTACTGGTCCCACTTGTCCCGCACGTCCCCCCCCTTGATGGGGTCCTGGATCCCTTGCTCTTTCACGCCAAGGCCGCCGGATCCACTCCAGCCTGAAAGAGAGAGGGATGAGTGGTTACAACCCAGGGGAAGCCCGAAGCGTGGCGCCTTTACCCTGACGTGAAGTTCAGTGCAAATGCCTACAGGGAGTTCCATGACATGCAGGTCACGAACTTGGAACTAACGCGGTGAGAAAGAGCACCGGCAGAAGCCCTGCAGGTTTCTGTTTCCAAGTGGGAACGTTCTGACTCCCTAAGCCCCCTCAAACCCCGAGAGCCCAGAGCGGGCTGTTTTGTCTTCCCCAGAAACTTACCCATTTTCACCAGCATCTGATGTCCTTTGTTCTCTTCCCCAAGCCTTGAGTCGGGTATAGGAGGTGCTGAATTAGAACCCAGACCAGCCGAGGAACTAAAATTAAGACAGGTAACGTCTTTTACAAAAGAGTGGATACATTTATTGGAATGAAAACTTAGAATATTACAGCGTGTGGCTTCTATGAAGGGTCACCAGCGTGAGACGGACACACACACACACACGTTTCAGGTCTCTAGCCGCCTTCTTTATCCTCTTCGCCGGCCAGTAAGGGGTCCCCTAAGATGACGGTCCCTGCCCCACACTTGGTGGCAATGGCCGGACACACCGAACCCGTCAAATGGTTAGAAAACAGAGCCCAGCCCTGGCCTTGGGCTTCACAATGTGACGGCAGAGGTAAGAGCGAGGAGCGAGACGCAATGCTACTGTCACTGCGCTAGCGAGCGCCTGGGGGCCCCCAGGTGCCGCCTCGGCGCGGGCCACCTAGAGCGGGTCTTCTAATGACATGTTCCAACATTCCCAGCAAAGCATCAGAGGGTTCCAGCGCTACCAGAGGTCATTGGACAGTTAAGACAGAAATCTTACGGCGGGGTGGGGCTCCTGGACCGCGACCGGTGCCTCCTTCCTGGGGAGTAGGACTTGGACCTCGAGCGGGAGCGGGAGCGGGAGCGGCTTCGGGAGGAGCGGGAGCGGCTGCGGCTCCTGCGGGCCGGGGAGAGGGAAGGGTCAGCACGGCCACCGAGGAGCCCCGGGCCTGGCACCCCGTGCAGCGGAGCCCTGCTCACCTGGATCTAGAGCGGGAGTAGGAGCGTGAGCAGGAGCGGGACCGTGACCTCGAGTAGGAGCCAGACGACTTGGAGGACCGCGAGTTGGAGCGCGAGGAGGAGCGCCCTCGGCTTTTGGATCTGCTCCGAGACCTTGAGGGTCCACTGCGGGGAAAGGCCTGGTGAGCCGGAGACAACTCCCAACCCGGCCCTAGAAGACCCAGAGGTGCCTGGTGCTGGGGCAGACATACCCTTTCCTGCAGGCTGTGCGCGGCAGCCCCAGGCAAAGACCAGAACTGACCCTATCCCTGCCCCTTGCCTTGGGCATGACACCACAGACAGCCTGTGGGCCATGGTGGAGCTGCCTGCAGGAGCTCCACAAGACTGTGGAGACTGGCTCTCCACGGGGGATGCGGCGGGTACGCGGCTCTCACCTGTTCCTCTTCTCCTGGCCTTTCCTCCGCCGGGCCCGCATCTTTGCTCGGAAGAACTCGTAGAGACCGTTCTGCTCCCAGCCTTCGCTGTAAAGACACAGGTGTCCTGGGGCTGAACCCGACTCTTCCTCCTCAGGGACTTTCTCCTGCCTGACAGGCCATCCCTCTCTCGCTTGGGATCCTGAGCAAGGACGCAACACAAAAGCCCTCGGGGGCTCGCCTTGACAGGCTGCCCCTAGGAGGAGGAGCCAGGCTGAGGGGCGGGCCAGCCCCGGGATGCGCCCCCAGCCCTGCGTGGCTTCTTCGCCTTTCCAGGCTGGGGTTTCTCTGAACAGCTGAGCAGGGTCTGCGGGTTACCATAATGGGGGCTGAGGCACTCTGATGTAGGCAGATAGGCCTGTGCCCTGCCACATGGCAGGGTAACCGCTGAAGTGAGATCACCGGGGAGAGGGTCCTGAGGGACGCCTATGACAAAGCCTGCAGGGCGGCAGCTGGCCGTCTCTGAAACACACCCACCCCGAGATAAGCGCTTGTCTAGAGCACCGCACGTGTGACACGCGAGCTGGGGGAGAAGTGGGCCCTCCTAGTCAAGCTCCTCACACCACCCCAGGGCAGAAGGTGTGCCTGCTGTGAGTTTCTGGTGAAGAAAGACCCGGGAGAACAGGCTGGGAGGGGACAGCAGCCTCCCCTCCTGTTGCCAGCCCTTTGGCGGGTCTCCGGGAGCGCCATACCTGTTCCTGGGCCTGTCATGGGAGGGAGGGCTGTAAAAGGCCTCCACGGCCGCCAGCAGCCTCTCACTGGGTGGCATGGGGGGTGGGAGGCGGATGTCTTTAGGATCCAAAGGCTTGTACTCGTGATCTTCCAGCTGCAGCAGAAAACATGCTGTCACCGCTCCCTGCCTCAGCACCCCAGGCCCATCCCATCTGGGGAACCGCGGGGCAGCAGACAGCTGTCCTGGGCATCAGAGTGCCTCAGGCAGCCCTTCTTGGGAAACCCCATCTTCTCGTAGGGCTTCAGCCACACCAATGACTCAGTTCTTGAATGGGGTGCTTGAGGGCTCCATGAAGAAGCTGAGAAAAGCTACAGAATTCTCTCTCTACCAAAAATGCAGAGACCCTGTTTATCCAGACACTCCGTGGACCCCAGAAGCCCTCACTTGCCGACCACTGACCTGTGCCCAAATGCCCACCTCTGGGCCCTGCTCTGTGCCCCTTCTCTGCTCCAGCTCCTACCCCAAGGGCAGCCCTGCTGGCCCTCTAAGCTGCCCCCGTGTGACATGTCTCAACTTCCAGGGAGGGGCAATGACCAGAGTGCCCTGAGCCCTGGCTTCCTTCTGACCCCCTCTCCTGCCTTGCTCGATTGGTTGACCACTCCTTTTCTGAGAAACCCCTGTCCTCAGTCCCTGGACAGGGGGCTTCCAAGGCTGGGACCAAGAGGACCCCCCGCCCCCCAACCTTCACGCCCAGCCTTCTCGAGCAGCAACCAAACCTGCAGCCCTGGACAGACGCTCAGAGGAGCAGAGGGACACGGGCCTTGCTCACGGCCACGTGTGACCATGCAAAGTAGGGTCGTTAACTGAGACACACCCCTAATGACAAGCTAGTCAAGTTCACTGGGGTGCAGGAAATGAGGGGGACAGGGGCCTGGGAAACGACGTCTTGTAGCCAAGTGGGAAATGGATCCTACCCATGAACTTCCCACCTGGAGAACAAGCATGTGCAGCAAAGCCTGGTGCTCAGCTCTGCAACGTTACCTTCACGAGGGGGGCCATGAGCCCAGCAGGGAGATCGAAGTAGGGCACGTTGGGGACCAGGCTGGGGTCATCATGGTTGATGTGCGGAGGGCCCTGGCGCCGCATGTGGGGGGGCTGCCCATTGAAGCCGTGGGGTGGAGGGCCGAAGTCCGGGTGCTGGGGCCCACCCCAAGGCGGGTGCTCGTTGATCGCAGGGTGAGGCATGCGGTGGCCAGGGTGGTGGTGAGGGGGTCCCATTTCTGCAGAACAGAGACTGCACTCAGGCCTGCTGGCAAGTCAAGAGCTGGGCAGTGCCAGCAGACCTGCCCAGCGCCTTCCCCTGGCTGGTCCGTTCACAGCCCCGAGGAGCAGCTGGGGCTGGCAGTGGCCTGTCCTGCACACAGCTGCACCTAACAGACCTCCGGGGTAAAAGAAGGAGCCACAGGGAAACCACATAACCTTCAAAGAGCCACGTTATGAGCTGGACTGTGCAAATGCCCCTGCAAATTCACTCCTAATCCAGGGGAATGGAGGTCCTGGGACTGGGCCCTGATCCAGTACTGACGGCTATCTCTATACGATGAGACTAACACACAGAGGAGATGCAGGGAGAGGCCGGCCACCTACGGGCCACCAGGAGAGGCCCCAGGAGACACCAAGCCAGCTGACACCCTGATCTCAGACCTCCAGCCTCCAGAGCTAGCTGTGGAGAACTCCTTGCTGTGGGAGGCCCCCAGCCCACGGCCCTGTTAGAGCAGCCCTAGAACACTTCACGTAAGCAACAAACCTACTGGTTTCCCAGCTCAACTTATCGTCAAGAATGGATCTGAAAATCCAGGCAGAAGCAGAGTAGAAACGAGATTCTTTAAGGAAACACAGAAGCAGCCAGCCCACGTGTAGGAGGTGCCCCCACCTGCCCCCTGCTTCCGGGCCTGGGCTGGGCTTCTCTGTCACCCTTGACCCCTCCCGCCCGCCACCCTGGCTCAGGGCATGCCAGGTCACAGGGCAGGCTGGTGAGTGAGCTGGCCTCAGGATCTTGCGACAACTGAGGATGTGTCCACTGGCCCCAGGGAGGACCCCGCCCCTCAAGGGTGATCTCACACTCACACACTCACCCGCTTGAAAGTCCCCCTGAGGGTAGTCGAAGCGGTGAGGGTAGGGCGGCCGCTCAAAGGGGTGTCGTGGGGGGAAGTCGTCCTGCATGAAGCGGGGCGGGAAGCGGTTGAAGTTGTGGGGGTGCGGCGGCTGGTTGAACTGCGGGTGCTGCTGGTGGGGCGGGAAGGGCCCGCGGAAGTGCGGCGGCCGCTGCATACGGAAGGGTGGCTCGCGCTGGCCCCCGCCCCAGGGCGGCTGCTCGTGCTGGCTGTTCCAGGGGCCCTCGAACTGGCTGTTCCAGTTGGGATCAGGTTGGCTGTTCCAGGGGGCGTCACGCTGGCCGTTCCAGCCGGGGTCCCCACGCTGCTCACCCCACATGCCCTCGTGGCTGTTGTTCCAGGGTGGGCAGTGGGGCGGCCCGCCCTGGTGGTGTGGGTAGGGGGGCTGCTCAGGAGGCTGCAAAGCAAAGAGCAGAGGTGAGTCCCGGCCTGTGCCGAGTATGCACACTGGTGTCCGGCCGCAAGGTGGGTAGCCGTGAGCCCAGCACCTGAGCTACAGGCCTACAGTCCAGCTGGGCACGGCCGCTTTCACGTCACTCTGACCTGGGCGTAGGATGTGAGGTGCCTGCCGGCACCCCGGGCCCAGAATCTCAAATGCTGCACCCACACTGGGGCTGGGGAGCACCCCAACCTCGTGCCTGACAGGAGCCGTGGGACGAACACCCGTCCGTGAGCCCCTCAGCGGCACAGGGCAGGGGTGCTTCCCCAGTGCTCCCCGGGGGTGCAGGCTGAGCCACGGGGCCTGTGGCCAACCCCTGCCCTGACCACACCCTGCCTGCCTGTTCCCCCTTCTGCCACGCCTCTCCTCGACGTGGCTCTCTCGTCCTGTGTCAGCGTCTGCTCTGCCTCCAGGAACTGTCTTACCTGCCCGGCTGCCGCTGTCAACACTCGCCGAGCTGGGACCGCAGCCCAGGCTCAGGGCCAGCGTGAGGCTGCCCAGAGGGAGAAGCCCCAAAGCCAGATTTTCAACATAACAACTATTTCAAAACGTATAAGACACCACACGGCCGGGCCAGGCCGAGGTGTCCTACCATGGACGGTAGGCACACTGCTGGCCCTCAGTGAGGGAGCCCCACTGTTGTGAGCCTAACCTGCTGGTCCACAGAAAGACTGAGCCAGGAGACCTGAGGCACATTTGTTTCTGCATCAACCAAATGGGCAGAAGCGCCCCCACATGAGAGGGTCCCCACGACCTGGCTGTCATCGCAGGCACCTACAGATGGGGGCCACTTTGTGCAGATACCCAATCCTTCGTGAAGCTGAGGGTGGGCTGGGGGAAGGGGGGCAAATCACAGCCATGATCCCTTACTAGTCAGCCCAGAGCCATCTCCCTTACACACCCCCAGCTCCATACAGGATCACAAGGGAGGGCCACACCCAGCATGGCTGGCCCACAGGCAAGTGGACGCCCAGAGCTGGACCTGGACAGCAAACTGTGGGCTGCTTGCCAGTCATGCTCTGCTGGATGAAGTGCACCCACCCCGGCCTATGAGTCTGACTCCAGGGAACCTGGAGGGAGAGACGGACCAACGTCCCAGTCCCAGAAAACGCTGGTGGCTGAACGCTTTTCACTTCCCTTCCCTTTCTAAGCACCAGGTTCTTTCTAAGGTGATGAGATGTTGACACTGCTGGCCGAACCAGTTAAAAAGGGAAGGAAGCACATCACTGCGCTATGCTCAACATGGTGAACCTTCCGAGCATTCACGTGAACGCGCGGCCTGTGTGACTGAGAAGCCCAGGCAACCCAAGCGCCCAGGAAGGATGCAAAGGCCCCGCTTTCCTCCCCAGCTCCATCCCCACACCTTGGGAAGAGGACCACCCTCTGGCCGCCCCCGCCACCCCGTGCCCTGCGGCAGAATCCGTTAAAGGCCCATGAACCCACACAGGGGCCAGCACCCACCTGCCTGCCATCCACCTACCCCAGCAGCAAGTTCTAAGAGATACCTGCTGTTGGCCCCAAGGAGCAACGGGGTGAGGCTGGTCGAACCATGGGGGCTTATTAGGTGGGATCTGGTCATGAGGCCCAGGGCCACGGGGGCCGCTGGCGGCAGGGTCCTGAACCCCTCCTGAGGCGTCGTACTCGGAAGACCCGGGCATCTGGATGGGAGGCTTGCTGTCATCTAGAACCAGACAAAAGAGCAGTCAGAGAAGGGGGCGGCAGGAAGCACCACCCGAAATGATCTTCAGCAAGCACCCAGGGCCTAGCCAGGCTGGGCTTTACTGCCCAAAAAACCCTTGGTTTTTGACCCCATGGAAAACTGCCACTGCCTTGGGGAAGGCAGCACAGATAGGAGAAGACTTGTTCGGGATACGCACCTCTCTTCTTTGAAAGCGCGACAATAAGTATCCTACTTATTGACTGCTATACCATGTTGACTTTAGCTTACTCAAAAATTTTTATCATCATTTTGTTAAATACACTTTCTGCATCTAGCTGAAAAATCATTTCTTCCCAATTGTTATTCTGTTAGATTTTCTAGTATTAAAAAAAAAAAAAGATTTTGTATTTATTTAGCTGTGCTGGGTTTTAGTCGCAGCATGTGGGACCTAGTTGCCTGACCAGGGATGTAACTCAAGCCCCCGCATCGGGAGCACGGAGTCTTAGGCACTGGACCATCAGGGACGTCTCGATCTTCTAGTATTAAACCACCCTTACATATTCCTAAAACATACCCTATTTGATCATGATGTACCTTTTAAATCCTTGGCCAGACTTCACTTGCTGAGACTTTATTTACTGTTGCTCCATCTCCGCTCAGAAGTGACAGTGGATTAACATTTTTCTAAATTATTATCACAACAGACCCAGATCTTCCTAGACTTTAATAATCCTACTCCATCGGTTCTCTTAGGTACTTGACATCTTTTAAAAAAACTTCTTTCCCTGTTCACGTGGATCTTGTGTAAGTTATCCTGGCCTAGAAAATGACTTAGAGAGCCTTCCTCTCCATTCTCTGGGATGGTTTGTATACAACTGTCTCAGGTGTAAGGGCTGGGTTGCATTTAACCGTGAAATCATCTGCCTAGTGCTTTTAAGTAGATTAGAATCTGATCCTAGGATTGGGCCTGAGACTACAGAACCCGAGCCCTTCCTGGGGGGAGAAGACTGCTTTCTGGAGGCTGCCTCCGGCGGGTGGGTGCTGAGGATGCCACGTACCAGGCTGGGTGGTTGGCGGGATGGCCGGGGCGGGTGTGGGGGCTGGGGGCGGCGCAGGTGGCGGGGGCGTGGCCTTGACATCAGCTTCCATTTGTGGCATCTGGATCTGCTGCTGCTGCTGCTGCTGCTGCTGCTGCTGCTGCTGCTGGGTCAGGCTGTTGACAAACTCCTCGTGCTGGGTCTTGAGGGTCTGGATTTGCTGCTGGAAGGCCAGCTGCACCGGCTGGACCACTGAGGAGTATTCAGTGATGAGGGTCGCCTGGGGGAGAGCATGGAGCCAGCACTCAGCATGTGGGACTCAAGGTCCGAGACCCTCTGGAGCAGCATAGGGACAGCACCCAGAAGGCTGGGGCGATGCTGTGGGCAGCAAGGTCCAGGGATCCAAGGCTGACGTGGGACTGTCATGTAAAACAATCAACTCAGGCTTGACAAGCACAGAGCATCTCAGTCTAACCAAATGTGGTAACGATCAGTGCTGTAGTAGCTTAAAATTCCCTCACAAAGGGAATGTACAAGAACGGCCATGCCCTAGGCTGACACACACACATTAAAATGCCACCACTGACACACATCCTAGGATGGGCTCACAGGCTATATGGCTTTGAATGAGTCACTACCTCCCTGGGGGCCTCGATTTCTTCATCTGTAAAATGGGACAGTAACAGAACCTACCTCTGGGGACTAGGAAATAATACAGTGAACAGGACCAGGGCGGCTTAGTAACCATGAGCTATTGCCACCAACTCAAGAAGAGAAAAGCAGGGAGTATCACTGTGGTATGGTGATGTGAGACCGTTCTTATTTAGCAACAAAAAATAGTGGATAAAATTTTTTAGCAGTCTGAGATGCACGTTCGTCGTTTGCCTCTCTGGGCACGAAAGCGTCTCCCCTGTAGGGAGGGCGGCGGTCAGGAGCACCACAGGGGAACAGTCAACATGTGGCTTCCGACACTTCTCGATGTGCAGGAAGACGACGCCTCACGGCAGACAATCAGGGCTGTGAGCGGTGTCTTTTATCCAGACAGCTCTCGCTGGGGTGGCAATGCCAGAGCCACGGCAGAGGGAACCAAGGAGATCTGGCCCTCCTCTCCCTGCCCTGTGACCCTGTCCTCTGAGCAGATGCCCCCTCTGAGAAGCACACAGGGGACCCTGTGCCCAACACGATGACCATTCAGCCTAGATTATTCAAGGTTTTCCGTACGTTCATATCATGCCTGGAGGACCAGGGCAGGCGGGCCAAAGACACCCCCGAAAGCAGGGCCTATGCCAGGTAGCCTGGTCATGGCACACCAGGAGACACCCTGGCGGGCTCCCTCAGGGGGAGCTCACTGGCTGCTGTGGAGGGGGTGGGCCCCAGCGCTGCTCCTCAGACCTGCCTCCCATCGCTCACCACCACACCAGGGCACCCCTGGGAGTTGGGTTTGGAAGATGCTACCAGGACCCCGAGGGCTCCACCCAGCCCCCCAACCTCAGGGAGCAGTGCACACCTGGTACTGGCCGAGCCCCAGGGCCGGGCTCTGTAACTGCTGGATGATGGAGTCGTCGAAGTAGCCGTTCTTCTCCCAGAGCTGTAGGAGCTGGACGTGGAGAAGGGAGATGCTTGTCAGGGGGAGACGAGCCCACACGCCCCCAGCCCCGCCCCGCCCCGCCCCGCCCGGCTGCCCCGCGTACCCGGGCGATCTTCTGCTGCTTGTCCTCCTCCACGGCCAGGAAGCTGGTACAGTAGATGGGCACCACGACCTTCTGCAGGGCGGCCAGCAGCTCCCGGGCCTGCTTGCGCTGGCTGTGAGGGAGAGACCTTCCGCGCGTCAGGGCCCTGGGGCGGGACCCAGCCACGCGCCCGTTACCACTGCGGCTCCGGCCACAGCCCCCTCTGCCTTCTCGGGGAAACGGGCCCCCAACCTGGCCGGGACAAGGGCTGGGCCCCCCACGAGAGCCATGCTGGCACCCGGGCCCGAGGGACAGACGGACAGATGGCAGTGGGAAAGAACACAGCCCAGGGGCTCTCAGAGCACAGCCTGTCCTCCCGGCCCCCTCATCAGCACCACGACCCTGCCCTCCCAGCGTGGCCTGAGGACTGCCAGACGTGGGCTGCTGAGAGGCCCTGTCGCCCACAAGGGCTGGGCTGGTGCTGCTGTGGGTGTGGGGCCTAGGCCCTGAAGCTTTGCTCAGCACAGCCACCCTCTCTGCACAAGGCAATCTGGGCTGGGACCCCACCTTCCACGAGGGAGCACGTGGGCTGTCAAGGGGCCTAGGAATCAGGTCTGCAGGACGAGGTGGCCTTTCAGTGGGGGCAGGGCGCAGGTGAGGGGTGGCTGCGGGTACACTCTGAGCATGAGTGAGTATGGGGACTCCCCAGGCTGTACAATGAGGTATCAGAGCCTGGGAAAGAAGGGGGGCAGCTGGAGCCCCTCCCAGAGGCGAGCCCAGAGACAGCAGCAAGGGCCTGAGGATGGGGGAGGGCAGTCCAGGCAGGAGGACAGGGCCGGCGGCACTGGGCTTCCCAGCAGGGCTCAGGAAGGGCATGGCTGCAGAAGTGCCAGAAACAGGGCTGTCTCTGCCGAGCTGCCCTGAGTCCGTGGAGCGGCTGGTGGTTCAGAAGGGCACACAAGGTTCCGAGCAGCTGCTAGTTTCCCAGCGGCAGAGAAATAAGGGAAGGTAAGGCAGGGAGCGCGAAGTGGAAGCGGAACTGCCCACGTGGCCCAGGAAGCAGGGAGTGGCGGGCCAGCTGCATGCAGGCGGAAGTGGGCAAGAGCCGGATCTGCGCCTACTGCCCTCATGGGAGCTGTCCCTTTAGCCGGTCAAGTTCAAGGTCAAATGTGGCAGCCAGTCTTCACAGCGACAGGCTAGCCTCACTAGCCCTGTGAGATTCCACCTATCTTTGGCCCAGGCATTGGTTTCGTGACTTAACCTTTGTCCTAAGACACCAGAAACGCCATGAGGAAGTACATACTGGCCCGGCCTTAGGATGGCTGGGTGGAGAGGGGAGGCAAGTCTCTGGGCTGGGACACAGGATTAGCCAGGAGGCCCCATGGGAAGACTCCTGAAGCAGAGTGCATTCAGGGCAATGGAGTGTGTGTAGAACAGCGAAGAAAGAAAAATGAGTGGCAGGTATGAACAAGGCAGCCAACAGACGCTGAAAAACACATAGAAGTTGCCCTGAAAGCAAGGCACAAGGGGACAGTGGCCTCGGGGGGGTGCAGGGTCCAGGGTAGGGGCCGAGGGGTGTATGTGAGGGGACGGGGGTGGGGGGCTGTCCTCCCCGTGGGGGCTTGTGGCTCAGACCAACCCTCTAGAAGAGGGATCCCTGGCCCCAGGACAGGCCGGGCTCCTGCGGGCAGAGCAGCGGCCAGGAGGGGGCGGAGGAGCGGGGGGACGGTGGGGCTGGCGGGCGCTCACCAGTGGTGCAGCACGTCGTTGATCAAGTAGATGAGGTGCAGCCGCAGCTCGAAGTGTGCGCCATCGGCCGTGATGCGGTTGCGGAGGTGGCCCGCCATCAGTTCGCAGTGCGGCGGGGACTTGGCGTTGCTGAACATCCAGTTCTTCCCAGCCTGCAACAGCCAGGACAGCGGGTGAAGCGGGGCTGGCTTCCCCAGGTCGAGGGCGTGCGGACGCCTAGGAGCGCCCAGGGATCTCCACCCACCTTCCTTCTCTCTCGGCGGGAGAGCCCACGGAAGTGCTCAGGCAGAAAGCGGAGGGAGAAACGGGGTGCCCGAGGGTAGCCCTGGCCCAGACAGGCTGTGGGAGCCCCCATCTCATCAGGAGCACCAGGTTCCAGAGTATGCCCCCACCCCTGCCCCATCCTCACCGAGATGGCATCCTTGGTGCAGGTATCGATGATGGGCTGCAGCAGGTTGTCAAACTCGTTCATGTCCAGCTGCGTCTCCTCCAGGAGCTTCTGCATCTGCTGCTCCAGTGCATGGGCCACGGCTGCTGTCACCTGCTCCTGGAAGGCCGGGTGACGCCGAGACTACGTGAGGAGGGACCCCGGCCCAGGCACGCCCAGGCTGGCCCATCCGTGCCCCGCCCCCAGCATTCACACTGGAAGCCTGAGACAAGCATCGGAGAGTCATGCCACAGTACAAGAGTAGGCAGCGGGTGAAGCCCGGCAAGACACAGAGGGAGACGGTGCCCCGCCAGAGGCGACAGATGGCAAGCCTAAGGCCCAGAGGAACAAGGAGCCTCTGCGTGTGAACTCGCCAAAAAAAGAAAGAAAAATGAGTGGCAGGTGTGAATAAGGCGCGGGGAGGACGCACATAAACAGACACCAGTCAAAGAAACACAGAGCCATCGCGCTGGCCACCAGGAGTCCAAAATTAACACGCGATGCCAGACTTCTGCCCATTACACTGGCAGACTGAGGTGTGGCTGAGACCCAGCACGGCGGGGGCACAAGCAGTCCGCCCAGGGCTGGCTGAGGCTAGACTGCCCGGTTTGTGAAGAGTTCCATGTGCAAACTGAGAGTGAACATTCTGGAGTATTTTGTTTCTAATACATCAACTTGCATCTCAACTCCAGTAAAAAAACCGGGGCTGGTATTTCAGTGTCCTTTTATCCTCGGGTTTCCGGCAGTTCATCCTACTGTATCTGGCCAAAGTACCAGACTGTGATGGACTGGGAGAAAAAGGTCCACCTCACGAGAGCCTCCGCCTAATTGGCAAGAACTGTGCCAATGGCACCAGAGGCCATCTGGCGTTCTCCATCACACCATTTCCTACGTGAGGCTCACTTGTCAGCATCTGCTGCAGCATGATGGGGGCACGCGCAACGAGCTCACTGGGAGGAGACGTAACCTCAGGGTCCGGCGTGAGGGGCTGAGCTAAGCACACACAGGCGGCAGCAGCGCTGGAGGAGCGACGCCTGTCCCGCACCAGGCGCTGGACAACGGGACAGCCCCATCCTCAGCGCAGACGCGAAGCCCGAGGCACAGAGGGGAGCGCCAGGCGCCCCTCGGGAGGAGCGGCGGGGCGGGAGGAGCAGGCCCGTACCTGTCTGAGGGCCAGCAGGTGCTGCTCCTGCTGCTGCAGGTTCCACTGGCTCTGCTGGATGAGCTCGTCCATGGACGGGGTGCCCTGGGCTGGCGCAACGGGCGCCGCGGGGGCCAGCGGGGGCTGGGACAGGGGAGGCAGGGTCGCAGCCGGTTCCAGCTCCGGGGCCTGCTGCTTGCAGATGACTGGCAGGAGAGGAGGAGAGGCAGCCCCTGTGAGGAGGCGGCGGGGGCCCAGGTATCCCCTTGGCAGCCACTTGGGCAGCTCCCCTCCGTACACTCAGCCCCCAGCAGAGGACCCCTGCGACCTGTCCCAGCTATTCACCCTGTCTCACAGGGCCTGGGCCCCTTCCACTTGCCCTCTCCTCGGAGACCTTTGGGATGGTCATCTCTCCACTCTCCAGCTAACACCATCTGGCCTTGACCGTGGTCCTTCAGCCCAGAAGCCCAAAGCCACCCCCTTCCACCCTCGCCTGGGCCTGAACAAACAGTCCTTCTGCAAGGGGCTCTCTTGACCCCGAGCATCCTCGCCTGCTGTCCCCCAGTCTACTCTTCCCTTCCAGGTAACAAAGCTACTGAGCCTCTGGAGAGCCAACCAGCAAGGCCACACACCCGTGGCCCTGTGGAAGGAGCGCGGCAGCGACCCGACACACGCGCCGGCCTCTGCACACTGGGCCTCTCGCCTGCCCTTCCACAGACTCTACTCTTCTGCATTCAGGGGTTAATCCAGATGGAGGCAGTGTAGGCCGCCCCGTCCTGCCGGCAGGAGACAGGATGGGCAAGTGCAGGCCCCGAACCTTGCCAGATAAGGCAGGAAGGGAGCACTTGGGGAAGGGTCCCTGGACAGATGGCTGCCTCTGCCTTTGGGCCTCATCTGGTCTCAACAGGACCATACACTGCTGGAGCCCTTCTGAGTCCCACCCTCAGGGGGGCCAGCCAAAGAAAGAACAGTGGGGTGGAGCGTGCTGCCCAGGGCCCGCACAGGGCGCCTAGGTCTGAGGTGGGCCTTCCGGTCCTTGCTCCCAGGGCCCTTGCACCCCATGGGATCACCCCGACGTGCAGTCGGGATCACAGCCCTCGCTGCTTCAGCAAATGTGTCCCCTTGCTCTCTTTCATTTTCTATCTTTACTGGCTCCTCCCATTAGCATCTAGTCACGGTGGAGTCTCCAATCTTTACAAACTCCCCCTTCAGCCTGTGCCTCCCCATCCAACAATTTTACAGCTGAAGTTCATCTTCAGCTCTTTTCCCGTTTATCTCAACCCACAGAGGCCTGGGCTCTGCCTGCCCACCCCACCCCCAAAGCCACTGCAGCCATCCCCACTCAGTCAGATGGCCCCGTCTCGGCTCCTTGTCACATGTGGCCGGTGTGGCCGTTCCCTTCCTCTGTCCGACTCTTACATGCTGGATGCCTGGACTGTGAACTAGACTCTCCTCTCTGAGCAAGGCTCCAGGGGAGTGTGATGTATTGCTGTGGCTGCAGTTCCAATCTGCACTCCACGACAGGGAGCCTCCAGCCCTCGGCCTGTGAGGAACCCGGCTGCACAGCAGCAGGTGAGCAGCGAGCCAGCGAAGCTGCAGCTGTATTTAGAGCTGCTCCCCGTCGTTCCCATTATCGCCTGTGCCCCGCCTCCAGTCAGATCAGCGGCAGCATCAGATTCTCACAGGATCATGAACCCTACTGTGAACCACGCACGTGAGGGATGCAGGTTGCGAGCCCCTTATGAGAATAATCTATTGCTTGACGACCTACTTACGGTGAGTTGTCTAACTATTCCATTACATATCACAATGTAGTAATAACAGAAATAAAGTGCACAAGTATAAGGCACTCGCATCATCCCAAACCAGTCCCCCTGCCCCACCATCGTCTGCAGAAACACTGTCTCCCATGAATCTGGTCCCTGATGCCATGAAGTTTGGGGACCACTGCTCTATAACCCCTAAATCTACCAGTGGCACCTTGGATTCCTCAGGCTTTAGGCCTTAGACCAAACACCCACTGTTTTCCGCAGATGCCCCAAACAGGTACGGTTCCTCCTGCCCCGTGCCCCACCCCTTCCAAAGCCCCACTCCTGATCCATGGCTGGCACAGCCACGCCCACTCACCCAAGCCAGAAGCGAAGTTCGTGCACCTCTCTCCCCCTTGCACCCCACGCAGTCAAGCCACCCTTCTAGATCACACACCACTGTGCGCGGCCATCACTGCCACTACTCTGCCTTGACCCGTCACCCCGGGAATTGGTTTCCCTGCACCCAGTCCTGCCCGCTTTCCTCTTCTCTATCCCATGGCCGTACTGCTGCTGATACAAGTGGGGTCCAAGGGGCCAGCCCCAGGTGACACCGAGACAAGCACAGAAATAGCAGGGGAGTGTTTGGCCATGAAAGGCAGTTCGATGTTCCATGGTTTACATTTTTGGGGGGCTGTGCCGTGCAACTTGCAGGGTCTTAGCCCCCTGTCCAGGGACTGAACCCGGGCCCCGGCACTGAAAGCACTGAGGTCCTAACCACTAGACCACCAGGAACTCTCGTAAAAGTTCACATTTTTATTGTACTTTGCAAAACTGTACTTTCTGCAACAGATTGGAAAAAAAAAACAAAACCAGTTTGCTGTGTAGGGTGTAGGAGTCTGTAGGGTGTGGTTCCTGAGCGGTCCCGGAACTCAGTCTTCTCAAACCTCCAGGCTGGCTGCATAATGGCTAGCCCTGCTCCAGAACACAGTACTGGAACCCTTCTAGAGCTTCCCCAGAGCTTCCCGAATTTCTAAGTCCTTTGCAAGCTAGCCCTCCCTGCTCTGTACCCTCACTTCTGGCCACTCCAAGAATCACTCGTTCTCTGGGCTTTGGGAACCCTGAGCTTCTGTTCCCACTACTCCTCAACCCCTCCTAAGGTTCCATCTTCTGTCTGAACACTCTCGTCTCCTCAATTTCTACTTGGTTTTAACTCTGTCACAGACTTTAACAGCAACGGAGATACTGTTACCTGCAAAATGGATTCCCTGAGCCCCAATCTTCGCCTGCTAGAAGCACCCCAAGCTCCCCACATTATGGCATCAAGTCCCAAGCCACCTCCTACTGCTGACCTTCCAGAGTGGGAGTGGGCTCCCCTTGAAGGAGAAGCATCTCTCGCCTCATGGTCACCCAAACGCAGTCCTCCCTTGCCCCGTTATGTCACCCACATCAATATCCACCTGGCAGTTCAGCTCATGCATTTTACCCCTCAACCCTCGCTGCCCCCAGACCCACTTTCTCTACTCAACTCACTGACCACTCCAGACCGCATCACCAGCTGCCCCCAGGCCCACTTTCTCTATGCAACTCACTGGCTTACTCCAGACCACATCACCAGCTGCCTCACTGGTCCTGGTCTCCACTCATGCCACCCCAGCCTGTCCGCCACATAGGCCACACAAACCCAAGCCACCTCTTCCTGTTCTGGCCTCTCTAGTGGTTCCCTACTGCCTATACCAGGGGTTTCAAATCTGATGGGCTGAGGCTAAGGAACGGTTTGCTCCAGAAACACACAGGTAAATGGGTACATTTTGCCTACAATTTCAGGCAACAGACCCCCCCTAATCATATCTCTAACCTAAACAAGCAAGACTTCCTTGGTGGTTCAGTGGTTAAAAATCAACCTCCCAATGCAGGGGATGTGGGTTCAATCCCCAGTCAAGAACTAATATCCCATATGCCGCAGGCAACTTAAGTTCTCACAACACAACTACCAAGCTCCTGAGCTCTGGAGCCCACGAACCACAACTAAATAAATATTAAAACAAATGAAAACCTAAACAGGTACCAAAAGCAGCCCTGAACAAAGGAAGAAAACCCAAACTTTCCCTTGGAAACTTTCCCACTCCAGAGCAAACTCTTCTCCTGTCTACACATATCTAGGTGCCATGCTGGATCTCTTACGCTTTGGTTTCTCTCTCGGCTCTCAAAACACACTGGGCCTGTTCAAGCCACTGTACTTTTTTCCATAAGAACACCTACTACATGCTACCTATTAGGCACAGCAATGTCCCAAACAAGGTCTGGTTGGCCTCAAGGAGCTTGTAGTCCGGGGAGCATTCACCTTTCAATGTCCAACTGCTTGGCAATCTACAACACAACGGTATCTAGAAGCTAGGGATTTGCTACTGAACAAGACAGAAGTGAGCTCAGGGACTATCTATCTGGTGTCTATATTTGTTATTCATAGGCTAGCTGTGATAACAAACTCCATCTTAAACTCTTTAAGGGCAAGGCTGGGTTCCTGAAGCACAAACCAGTGAACATAAACAATTGCCAAGTAGTAAAGTCCACAGGACAATTCATTTTGATCTGGACTGCAACTACCAGAAATGCACAAAAACCCTGCTGGACGCCCCAGAGAGCCCGCAAAGAGGGCTGGACGGTATTCGTCCGGAGGGTCCCACTCAGCCTGGCTTCTATCACTTCCTCTCTGTAAAACACTGAAGCACTCTACTCGGTGACATCAGTCATCATGTTTGCAAAACAACAGGAATCCCTGATTCCGAGCCCAGAAGGAAGATCAATAACCTCGTTCTCCATGACACTCGGACCCTGCAGCCTCAGGGCTGCAGGACTCCAGGAACAGCGGAAAAGATCATACATGCCGAACTAACCCATTTTTCACAAAGAAATAGCATGCGACCCCAAATAAGGCGTTTTGTGGTAGAGCCGAGATGGAATCGGAGAAAGGAAGTGCTAGAGGGGGCGGCCTGAGAGCTGGAGAGGACTCACGCTGCTGCTGCTCCAGCGCCAACTTGCACTTGTAGTAACTGTAGAACTCGCCTCCGAACAGAAAAGAGAATTTCGGGTTGTCCTTCTGCTTCTCCATCGTCATCTTTTCAAACTCGGGCCCGTTCCGAGCCACGAACTGGGCCAGCTTGTCGATGACATTTCGGAGCTCCTGGTCTGGAGGACGGAGAAAAGGCCACACGGGGCGTCAGCGAGGACCGCCCAAATCCGGAGGCCCTGGGTTCCCAGCCCGCGTCCGCCGGTCGGGGTCCCTAGGGGTGGGCCCCGGAGAGGCCACCCTTGTACGGGTCCCGATAGGGGCCAGAAGCGCGCGCCGGGAATGCGAGGACCCGCGGGAGAGGCCGCGGGCAAACCCGGGAGGCCGAGCCCCGCCCCTTCCTAGGCCCGGGGACCCTAGGAGGCGGGGCGGGCCAGCTGGGGATCCCGGGGGGAGATCAACGGGGCCCGAGTCAGGGCTGGGCCTCACCGTCTGGCGGCAGCGGCATCTCCATGGCTCCGGCCGCGGGGAACGTCCTCCGGTGCCTCACGATCGCCCACCAGGGCCGTCTGCGGAAGCCGGCCGGAAGTGGCGCGAGGGAGCCTTTTACGGCTGGCCTCGCGCGCTGCTTCCGCCCTCCACTTACGGCCGTCGCCAGGAAACCCCGGAAGTGAGGGCACGGGGTGGGCGGGAAGAAACCGCGCGTGGCTGAGCGCGCGGGAGGGGCTAGCGATTCGCACGTGCGTTGGCTTTTCCGCGCATGTGCAGAGTGGGCTCCTGTTGCGCGACGCTGGGCAACGGGTAGAACGGCGCGGACGACCGTTAGCCGCGGGCGGGCTGTCCGCGTTGCAGTCCTGGGGCTTGACTTGCTGCGTTCTCTGCGGGAATAGGGAACCTGGGGAATTCCTGCCCATGTCAGGGCCTCTTTTCTCCTCGCGGGGCCACAGTGAGGAAAATACGAGGTGAGGTACGTCCGGGAGGCTCCTGGACGCGGCGCCTGTCACATCCCCCCCCGGGCCTGCCCGGAGGTAGAAGTCGAACCGGGAAGCTACGGGCTTCGCAGGGATGGAACTGGCTTATTGAGGTTCAAGAGATCCTTCAATTCGGTTTCTTCTCCTCGATCCAGCTGTTTGATAAGATTTTAAGGCGAGGGAAACGCCCACCTCCGCTAGCCTCCGAGTGCCCCCCTTTGGGGCTCCCGTGGCTTTTGTGCAGTCGTTTAAGCAGCGGTGATCGAGTGAGGGCCCAGGACCTGCGGGTGCTGGGCCCTCTACACGGCGCGTCCAGAGGCCACGGCGCCAACCTGAAAGATGCAGTTACAGTGCTTCCAAAACGGTGATGTTAATGTATGCCAATTGTGGGGAAAGGTAACAAGCAGCAGTATGCATTAGAGACATGTAAACTGTGGACTTGCCCGGTAATCTGATGCTCTTGAGATAGCTTTGTTCACATTAATACTTGGTTGGCTATACGGTATCGTGTTTTGTGGAAATGGATGTCTGTATGTTTTAGATACGTTTCTTTTTTGTTGTTTCGTAATTTCTCCCATCTGATGCTTATGGTTTGTCTCCTGTACGCGAGATACTGCCTTAGACCAGAAACCGGCAAGCTTTCTATAAAGGGCCAGATATCAAGTATTTTATAGGCTATAATGGCCAAGAGCCAAAAACGAGGCTTTTATGTAGGTCCTTATATAACCAGAGATAAAAACGTCCAGAGTACTTGTTGGTGAAATTTAAAATATAAAAATTGAGTACAGTTTTTAAAATATAGGTCTAATGAGAAGAATGCAGTGTTCTTTTTGAAGATTCCAAGTCAGTCTTTGTTGTCCTCAGTTGATTGCAAATGTTCACCTGTAAAGACCATCCTTGGCTCACAGAAAGGCAGGTTGGATGTAATTTGGGGATGAAACAGTGAACAAGTCCAACCTAATCTCTGCTCTCATGAGCCCACTGCTAAGATAGGCAGACCCCATAAATCAGTAACAAATGTATCACCTCAGAGGTGTTACTGAGGAAAACCAAAGGGTGTGAAGACTATGATTGATAAGGGAGAAGGGCAGTGTCTCCGCTGATAAGGTTATCTGAGAAGGCCCTTGGGAGGGGAGGTTTGATTGAGATCCCCACTCCAAAACCAGCTATGTGAACACTCCGGGCAGAGGGACTATCAGGGGGATGTTCTGCTTCGTATAATGCTCAGAAATCTGGATAGTGTGATTGCTCTGTGTCAGTCAAGATCTGTATCAAGTAGCTTTAACCTGGGGTTTCTCTAGTGGTCCAGTGGTTAAGAGTCCACCTTGCAGTGCAGAGGACACCAGCTAAATCCCTGATCTGGGAAGATCCCACGTGCCATAGGGCGGCTACATCCCTGTGCCACAACCACTGAGTCCGTGAGCACTGGGGCCTTGCTCCACAAGGGAAGCCACCACAGTGAGAAGCCTGTGCACTGCTATTAGAGAAAGCCTGTGCGCAGCAATGAAGACCCGGTGCAGCCAAGAAGAAATTTAACCTGTGATCCACCACGATTGGACCACAGAGATAGCCCTGTCGCACACGTGTATTTTCATGAGATGAAAATTCTCGGCACTTATCAGAGTCTTAACAGGGTCTCTGAACCAAACAAATTGTACACTTTTTTCTTTTGTTGGCTGCACCGTGGCATGTGGGATCTTAGTTCCCCTACCAGGGGCTGAACCCGTGCTCCTGCAGTGGAAGTAAAGTCTTAACCACAGGACCACCAGGGAAGTTCCCATGTGGTCATCTTTAATGACTGCACAGGACAATGTGGTGTGGATTTACCCTACCTTAGTGAAGCCAGTCTCTGGAGTCTCTTGGGTTGGTTGTGCTTTTAAACCACTGTTAAAAGGTTTAGCTTGTACACAGGTGTTGAGGTCAGAGGGTTTGCACTTTCAATGCTGATGTTGCTCAGCTACCACCAAAAAGGTTGTATACCCTTGACCACTGTATCATACATTCATCTCATAGTGTTTAAAATGCTGTTTGAGACTGAAAATTTAAACATCACAAAGCCTCCCCAGGCTTACTTCAGTGAGCCAAATCAGAATCCACTTGTCAGGAGAAAGCAGGAGAGAGACAGTCGCTAGAAGTCGAGGCTGCTGCAGAGAGATGATCTTCAAGGACCTAGAAACAGAACTCTTTAAGAAAACAAGTGCAGTGCACACTCCTTGCTGAGGGGACCCATGTAACAAAAAGGCAAGAATTTAGGACCCATATGCATGCCCATTTTGGTCCTGCAGATGTGCTGGGAGGAATTTATCCTAGATCAGAAGCGTGTGCACCGTTGTGCACTGCAAACTTATCCCATCAAAATAGTATTTAAGATGCAGCAATAGGGGTTGGTTAATTGTAGCACATCCTCTAATACCATATATAGCAGACACAGAATCAAGGAAGAATAGTAACACGGGGGAGTGTTACTAAAACACAGCTTACAAAATATTATGGGCAATATGCCACTTTTGAAGAAAGTACATATATCCTTCTTAGAGGCAACGGCCGTGTCCAGCTTCTTGTGTACCTTTTCAGAGATAAACTGTTCATAAGCACCTTTGTCTATACAAAACAAGTTGTTTTCTCTGTCTCCTTCTTTTTGACTTCTGTATAGTATAGGTAAATCTTTTGGCCTTAATATTTTTTCCAAACTTAAAAAATTATATATTGACTATAAAAGTTGTTTAAAAAAGTAGTGGCTGACTGAGGAAATCTAGGCCCATCTAGATTCATGGTTTCAATAAAGCCAAAGCTTTGTGTGGCTATAGCCTCATCTTCTGCAATAACTGAACACTGTGTGGTCAACAAGCTGAAGCCACGGCAGGAAGAATGTCATGTGTGAACTGAGAAGATCCTTTCATGTCCTAGACAATGAGCATTCCTTGGGCCTGATTGCCTGTCACCAAACCAGCCTCTGGTCACAAAGGAGTGCCCTGCCCTGGGGTGACAAAGGAAGATTCCAGTGTCTGGGAGAGGACATCTCTGAAGAGGGGTTCCAGCTCTGGTGTCCGAGCAAGGAGGCCATCCCTGAACTTGGCTCTCTGCCTGACTCACAAGACAGCAGCACCATGCATGGAGCTGCAGCAGACAGCTGCAAAGCCACCTGGATCACCTGGCCATCAGGGCTCCTCCAGGGTCTTCCTGTCACAGGGGGACCTGACTGTGTGAGGCAAAGGTGACAAAAAACAAAACTGTTCACTTACTGAGGCTGTTTTGCAGGGCAAAGGGCCCTGGGCTTGGAGTCTGAAACTCAGGTTCCAGCCCTATTCAGTGGGCCAAGCCTTTCTCTGTTGCTGTTTCCCTCTGTAGAATGGGGCTAATATCTGCCTTTTGGGTTTTGATAGTTAAATGAGACACATGTATTAAAAAATGTGTGGATAAAATATTCTGTGAATTGAAAATGCATGTCAGCACATTCCCATGTGCCCCTCAAATAACCCTGCACTTTAGCATTTTCTCCCCCACCTCTAACACAGCACTTGAGTGCTCCTTAGTCACACATCTAGAAATTGAGCTGAGTGCTCAGAGGGCAGGAGGCTTATTTGTTTCCTGTTTTTGGCACCACCTAAGGCAATGGCACCCCATTCCAGTACTCTTGCCTGGAAAATCCCATGGACAGAGGAGCCTGGAAGGCTGCAGTCCATGGGGTTGCTGAGGGTCGGATATGACTGAGCGGCTTCACTTTGACGCATTGGAGAAGGAAATGGCAACCCACTCCAGTGTTCTTGCATAGAGAATCCCAGGGACAGGGGAGCCTGGTGGGCTGCCGTCTCTGGGGTTGCACAGAGTCGGACACGACTGAAGCGACTTAGCAGTAGCAGCAGCAAGCACTCAGTAAATCACTGAACAGAAGGATGTAGGCAATTGTTTTAGAAGAAACTTACCTATCCATTGCGATGAAAGGAGATTCTCTGTTGGCAGTGGTTTCTGAGTGATATGGGGGGAAATGGCATTGGAGGCAGACTACAGTAGCTGTGTGATCCTGGACAAATCACTTAACCCCTCTGGGCCCCATTTTCATCTGTAGCAAGGCAAAGGTAACCATCTGTGGACTGTGTATGAAAAGCCCACATGGATCAGGTACTCACTGTCTATTATTCCTTCACACGGATGCTGTATAAGCACAGCTGTTGCAACATTCTTGGATTTTCCATGTTACTCTGTTCAATAAAGGCACGTCATTAACTGTGATGCTGTGATTTCTAGTTTTATCTTATGTCTCACAAATCCATAAATCACACATCTAAATTTGGGCTCAGAAAAAATAAAAAGGTTGCAATATGCCTGGATATGGGAACCAAGCTGGCGTGTTCTTTCTGCCTCTTACACTGTGTGGCTGGACACACTGAGGACAGACTGACTCAGAAGGGGCCCTTCACCCACAAACTGGGACCAATCTTAATTCCCTGGAGACCGTCATTTATTTTTGGTAAATGCCATCCAAGAATATACACAGTATCACTCCCGCAAAACAGTCTATAGCATGAAAAGTCCTGAAAACACGGTGACATAAAGAGTTCACAATTTTCAGATTCTTCAGTAATTTAATGTTCTCTGCCTTAAGGCTGTTAGACCTTAAGGGATCCAGGTCTGGTTATGTCCCAGCGATAACACAGGACCTGCTGTATGATGCGTGCTAAATACACAGCAGAGTTCAGAAACTCCAGGTACTTCTTCATTTGAACCTGTTTGACTTCTCTCCTTTGTAACAGGGGTTTGATTTTCCCAAATAATGAATGACTTAAAATAAGGTGCTTAAAAATTCCACACTGAGTCTCAAGATAGTGAACAAACACTATTTAAAAATGCCCTCTGAGCCTCAGTTTCCCCTTCTGTAAAATAAAGGGGTTGGGTTCGAATTAGTTTTGCAGACCACACCATGGATGGGTGAACTAAATTTGCTGTTATAAACCCCAGCAGGGAGGAGGGTGAAGCAACCCAACTGCAGATGTGGATGTGAGAGGAGGAGGAGTGGGGACTGAGCCAGGGCAGCAAGTGGCTGGAAAACCAACCTTTAGGAGGTCAACGTCCGCTCTGAACTTTCAAGTCTCAAAAGTATGTCTTTCTCTTCTGATCCGATCGAATACGATTGTCTCATTCCAGTGTATGTACTCACTGTAGATTTATGTACAGAACTAAATATTCGTTTATTCATTTATAAACTGTAAAGAAACCAGTCAGGTATTTCCCCTCACCAGCAGATCTTGCTTTGGAAGAACAAATACACAAATTTCAGCAACCTCAGAAATGTCATTAAACCTGCAGAGAAGCATAATTCATTTTAGAGTTCAACTTTATGTTCAAGGAATCAGTTCCTATCATAAAGACAATTACTGTAATCTCTTTGCCATGCAAAATTACCCCTATTTATTGTGGACCAACTGCAGGTCCAACTCCTGCCTCTGATGAAGGCACTCGGCAAGTTCACAAAAACATCCTTGAGGATGGCCCCTTCCTGTTTCACACAACGTAGTCTCAGAACTTGAGGCCAAAGTAAGGAAAAAGCAAGCCAACGCCAAATGGGCTCTCCTGAGGCCAGTGGTACTAAACTCAAGCCAGAAGGCGACCTCATGACCTCTCCAGGAGTGGCCCATCTGTGAGCGACAAAATGTAACCTCTAAGTACAAAGTTCCAATTATCAAAAACAAACAGGAGTCGAGCATAAGCTACGGTTGGCACCTCCTCTCGGAGCAGAGAACCACCTCACACGCCAGAAGATAAAAGGTGACCCGAGGTCCCATCTGCTGATCAAGCCAAGTGCCTGTTGAAGAGGCTAGGCGCAGGGCAGAAGGAAGAAGGCAGCCAGTAGTTAAGGGAGGGTCCCCTTTGAGGCCACCATCTCTTGTGATGCCAGTGTCCCAACCTGGACCTCAGCACACAGGTTACCCTCGGAGCTCACATAATCTTCCTGGTGATGTGATTCTGCTAAAACCCAAACTTCCTGACCAAAGACTGATTTGGCAAACTAAATCCTAGCCTGGTGCTTGCCCCTTCCCTGGGACATGATTCAGATCCTGACGGAAACACTGCTAGAGCAGCTAACGGAATCAGAGCGCCAAGCTCTGTGACACAAAAGTATGGAGGTGACATTCTTGATTCATCTCACTTTCAGAGGTTGTGGTCACTAGAAAAGCGCTTCGGAAACTTCATTCCTTCCTACTAAATGCAGACGTGTGCTGAGACAGGCATCGCCAGCAACCTTTCTTGTTTTTAAACATTTAAAAACCAAAGGGGTTTCCAACCATAAGCCAATCTGCATGCATCCTGCATCCCCTAAGAGGGGGGTGAGGGGTGGGGGACCGAGGCGATAAACACAGACAACTACAAAATATGCCCTAGAAAATGCAAGATCCTCATAAAACCAACATCTCACCAGATACCCTGTTAAGCACGGAGTGTTGAAGGCTCATGAGAAAACAAAATGATTATTGTAGTTGAGCTTGAAACGCTGAACATGATTTTGAATGGTCCTTCTTGCTGCTCCGAAAGGAGAGTCGTTCCACTCCAGCAAAGGAAGAGAGAGTCGGGAGTCAGCAGCCGCCCTTCCCTTTCGGTCGGCACACCAACTCTGACTTGCAGGTCAGAGAATTAGGCTGTAAGGATTCAATGCTAATTGCAACTGCTCTGCACTGAGGGATGTTGGCCAGAATTGCAAACCGTCATGGGGCTGACCCAAAGCCAAGTCCACCTTTGTGGCTGGAGAGGTTTTCGTAACCCTTGCACTCCTCTGCTCCACACCTGCTTCAGTCCTGCGCCTGCCTGAGAAAGTGGCCAGTCACAAAGCACCACCCTAGGGTCCTTTCCTTGCCACCCTCCCTGCAAAGCACATTTTGCCTGCTCTGAGGTCTGTGTCCTTTCCAGAGAGGGTCCTGGCTGGAAAGCAGAAAAAGAACTCTGAAGAACAGACTTGGGGAAATAAGTCTACGTGGAAAGGTAAAAACCTAGCCAGTGTTTCCAGAGTGATGCTGCCCTCAGAAGACAAGGCTCCAGGAAGAAAGGGTGTGAAACACCGGAGCTCAGGGGTGGTCCCCACGGCAGGGTTTGCTTCCTGCTGCCCCTGGGCGCGGGTAGGGGCCAGGGACCCCAGGGTCTTCTGCTGGTTCCGCACCATCCCCCCTTGGCTGGGTTGTACATTCACTGGTTGTCAGGAGTTTCTGATGCTGCTGGGGGCGGGGATGGAGGGGAGGACCAGCAGAATGTCCTGCCCAGCTCGCTAGGCTCTACACGTCGTATCGGTTCAAAGTATAAGAGTTTGGGTAGCTCGGCCGGCCGTACTGGAAGTGATCTGTCAAGATGTTGTTGCGGCCATACTGGTAGTCACTGTGCGGGGGGAAGAGCGTGCCGTTGTGGGGCTTCTCCAGGGGGCTCCGGTGGTGCTCCTTACCGCTCAGGTCCCCTGTTGTGATGGGGAGGAGGTGCTTCCGGGCTTGCTGGTTCGCGTCATACTTGGTCTGCAAGGTCAAGAGAGCAGTGATGCCATCAGTTTCGTGCCTGGGATGCACTCAGAGGACACAGCAGGGGCTTGAGATTCATGGCCAAGAGGCCTTCAAGGTGATATAAGTGTCACCCCGAGTGGAGCTGGGGTACACTCAGTGAACGGTTAATGGAGCAGCCCTCCCTGTCAGCCATCCCACAGCTTCACAGGGGAGTACACAGAGCCTTCGCAAGGAAGGCGTGAAATTCCCAATAGAGCCGCGGTAGAACTGAGAGCCAAAACAGAGTGAGGCGTGAGCCTGGGGCATCTACGAGGGAAAACGGAAGCCCAGGGTGGAGGGAGTGGAGCCAAGACCATAAACCAGGCAGTGGCAAAGCTGGGAGCTGGAACCCCTGCCTCATGGTTCCTGGTGAGGCTCCATCCTCTCCACCAATGCTTGGTGCCTCCTTGGGTGTCAAAGGGACAGCCTCCCCCAGCCCAGACTCACCTTGTTGTACAGGAAGACTCCGAGGATGGCCGTCATCATGCCCAGGACATTGGTGCTGGTGACGGGGTTCCGCAGCATGATCAGGGACACTGTGATGACCATGATTCTCTTGGTGGCATTGGCGACTGAGTAGCTCAGAGGGCTGATGAGGTTGAGGATGCTGAAGGCAATGACGTTCTGGGCAAAGTTACAGAAGCCGCTGACAGCCAGGAGCAGAAGTGTCCAAGGCCACTGGGACACATAGGTCTGCAGAGACGGGGGAACGAGAACAGCACTGTACTCAGAACAGCACGCCTGCCCTGGGGAGGGTGGTGACGTACGGTGGTTTCTCGGGGGTCACACTCCTGGTAGGGGAACAGACCCAGGCAGGTCATGGTGTGCTACCAGGTACTTTATACGTACAACCTCTGTCCTTCACGACTCTGCATGGCACAACAGTGAACCACCACCCACTCCTGCCAAGGAAGTGGAGGTTCGGGGGGACATGAGGTACTTAAGGGGTGCAGAGGACATGAACCAGAGCTTTCCCCTGTCCCTGGGCAGGGAGGTTCGGGGCTCTCGGTCAGCAGAGCAGGGTCTACATACTGGACATCACCTGTCTGAGCTGCTATGACAAAGTACCACAGGCTAGAGGGGTTATAAAAAACATGTTGATTTCTTACAGTTCTGTGAGCTGAAGTCCAAGATAAAGGTGCTGGCAGATTCCACATCTGGTGGGCGCCCTCCTGGTTCAGTGGGTCTTACTGGGTCCTCACAGGACAGAATTGGCAAGGGAACTCTTGGGGGTTTCTCTCTTTTTAAAAATAATTTTATCTATATATTTATTGGCTGTGCTAGGTCTGCATTGCTGCATGGGCTTTCCTCTACTTGCAGGGAGAAAGGGCTACTTTCTAGCTCCAGTGCGTGGGTTTCTCATTGTGGGGGCTTCTCTCGTGGTGTGCAGGCTCTAGGCCTTGTGAGCCCTAGAGTACAGCCTCAGTAGCCGTGGGGCACTGAGCGCAGGCGCGGTAGCCGTGGGGCACTGAGTGCAGGCGCGGTAGCCGTGGGGCACTGAGTGCAGGCTCGGTAGCCGTGGGGCACTGAGTGCAGGCACGGTAGCCGTGGGGCACTGAGTACAGGCTCGGTAGCTGTGGTGCACGGCCTTAGTTGCTCCATGGCGTATGATCTTCCTAGATCAGGGGTCAAACTCCCGTCTCCTTCACTGGTGAGTGGATTCTTGATGCTAAGCCACCAGGGAAGCTCTGGGGTCTCTTAGAACGGCACGAATCCCATTCATGATGGGCCCCACCCTCATGTCCTAATCACCTCCAAAAAGCCCCATCTACAAACACCATCATGTTGTAAGGTTTAGGTTTCAACATATGAATTTTAGGGGGACACAGACATTCCAACCATAGCAGACATTTTGCATTGTATCAAATGGGGAGGTCCTGGGGTGGCAGCCTCTGGGTGTATGAAGATCCCCCTGACAAGGCTGGGAGCCCAAGGCTCTGGTCTGCCCCATCAATGGGAGCCCTCAGGCAAGCTGCCCAACCTCTCTGCCTTCATCTCTGCAATGGGGAAGACTGATCCTGATGAGTCTGTACAACACTGCTGCTGTGAGGACCAAATGCAATCATGGTTTTGAAAGTGCTTTAAAACAATCCCAAGCCAAACGAACAGAAAATGATGCTATCATCAAAACTTTAGTTGCCGACTTCCCTGGTCGTCCAGTGGTTAAGCATGCGAGTGCAGGGGACACGAGTTCAACCTCTGGCCCAGGAAGACTGCACACGCTGCAGAGCAGCTGAAGCCCGCATGCTCTAGAGCCAGTGCTCTCCAACAAGAGCACCCATCATGGCGAGAAGCGCGGCACGCCACAACCAGAGGGAGTCTGCACGCAGCAACAGACTCAGACAGTCAAATACAATTTTTAAAAAAGGAAGTGAAAATTTAGAAAAACAAAATTTTACCATCCGACCCTCGCCAGAATGAAGCCACCATAATAAAGGGGGCCTAGAAGTAAAAACTAAGATCAAAGCACCCAGTCCCATCACTTCATGGCAAATAGATGGGGAAAAAAATGGAAACAGTAACAGACTTCATTTTCTTGGGGCTCCAAAATCACTGCAGATGGTGACCAGAGTCATGAAGTCAGACATCTGCTCCTTGGAAGAAAAGCTATGACAAACCTACACAGCACAGTAAAAAGCAGAGACATCACTTTGCCAACAAAGGTCCATATAGTCAAAGCTATATTTTTTCCAGTAGTCATGTATGGATGTAAGAATTGGACCACAAAGCAAGCTGAGCACTGAAGAACTGATGCTTTCAAACTATGGTGCTGGAGAAGACTCTTGAGAGTCCCATGGACAGCAAAGAGATCAAACCAGTCCATCCTAAAGGAAATCAATCCTGAATATGCATTAGAAGGACTGATGTTGAAGCTGAAGCTCCAATACTTTGGCCACCTGATGTGAAGACTCAGTTCATCAGAAAACACTCTGATGCTGGGAAAGACAGAAGGCAGAAGGAGAACAGGGCAACAGAGGATGAGATGGTTGGATGGCATCACCAACTGAATGAACATGAGTTTGAGCAAACTCCAGGCAATGGTGAAGGACAGGGAAGCCTGGTGTGCTGCAGTCCACAGGGTCACAAAGAACTGGACAAAACTGACCAGCTGAACAACAGAAGAAACACCGACTAGCCAACATTAGGACCACAAACTCCTCAAAGAGCCTGGGCTGATCTCAGGCCAATTCCCAGCCTGCTCTGGCCTCTCACACTGGAGGACACAGCTGGATCTCTCAGGACAGTGGTGTCCAGTGGCCTTGCCAGGGAGAGAGCTGCAGCAGTCCTCGGGCAGTGGCCTGATTCTATCTCCAGCACCTTCTGATAGGGAAGGATCACGTAGTCCTCTTAAAAGTGAGGGAGATCCAAGTAGGGACCTGCTCAGAACTGCCTTCAGGGCTAGCTGACCTGTTCTCCCAGGAATTCCTCCCTGAGGTGACCCACCGGGACTTACAAGCTATTTTTACAAGGCAGCCTGCTTGCAAAGATATCTTCCAGAAAAGCAACCCAGCCAATCCAGCTTTTTAAAAGAACTGACATACAAAAAAGTTGAGTGTTTCTTCCTTCTAGTGGATAGTTCCATGTGTTTTAACACACATATATGGATTTGTGTAGCCAACACCACAAGCAGAGTTCAGAACAGCTCCATCACCCCATGACACTCTCCAGGGCTTCTCTGTGCACCCTCCCTCCCCCAACCTAAGCAACCACTGAGGTGTTCTGCATGATAGGTTTGTCTTTTGGAGACTGTCCTCTATCTGGAAAGATGCAGCATGGAACCTTCTCAGACAGGTTTCTTTGACTCAGCATAATGCCTGTGACATCCACCCAAGTTGTTGTAAGGGATGACAGTTGGTACCCTTGTTATTGCTGAGAAATGTTCTGCTGTACAAACACATCAAAGTTTCTTTCTCCATTCACCTGTTGAAGGACATCTGGGTTGTTTCCAATACTCTGTGATCATAAACAGAGTTGCTACACATTTGTGTACAGGCTTCTATGTGAACCTGAGTTTCATTTCTCTAGACACCCAGGAGTGAGACTGCTGGGACATGTGGTCAGTGTATGTTTAACTTCAGAAGAAACTCCCAAATGTTTTCCAGAGTGGCTGCGCCATTTTGCCGTTGCTCCAACAACAGGGAAATTCCAGTTGTGCCCCATCCTTGACAAACATGGTACTGTCAGTACTTTTCATTGGACCTATTCTATTAGATACAAATCTCCTCATGGTTTTAATTTGCTTTTCCCTAGTGACTAATGCTGTTGAACATATTTCACATCTGTACAATCTCAATGGTGAAATTCAAGTCTTTGGCCTGTTTTTAAACTACTGTTGAGTTTTGAGAGTTCTTTATATATCCTGAACACAAGTCCTCTGTCAGTGTCTCACTGGCAAGCATTTTTTTCCCAGTCTATAGCCTGTCTTTCTTTAGTAGTGTTTTGGAAAGCAAAAGCCTTTACCGTTGATGAAGCCCCCATTTAGCAGTTTTTTTTTTAATGGACCGTGCTTTTGGTGTAATGTCTACAGACTATTTCCAAGTCATGAAGATGTTTCCTCTATGTTTTCTTCTGAAGGTTACCATTTTTGCTCTTATATTTAGGTCTAGAATACCTTACGAGTTAAATTTTGTATTATGTGTGAGACTGAAGCCAAGGCTCAGATCTTGCATATGGATGTTCATTCGCTCCAACACCATTTGTTAAAGAAACTATCCTTTCTCCACGGAGTTGCCTTTGAACCTTTGCAAAAAATCAGTCACTCGTATCTGTGAGTATACTTTCAAGCTGTCTATCTGCTCACTGATGAACGTCTTTTTCCACCAACATCCATACCTTTATACTAAGTCTTAAAATTATGTAATGTGATTCCTCCAACTCTGTTCTTTCTCAAACTTATTTAGCTATTTCAGTTTTCTTGCCAGTTAATGTAAAATTTCCAATCAGCTTTTCTATATTAAAAAAATTTAATATCTATAAGTATCTGTCTATCTCCAAATATAAACACACAGGGAGATAGTTTCTCAATATTTTTCATTAATGCCTTTGCCCAGCAGAAAAGTTAAAGTTAAAATTTAAGTAATAATTTATAGTTGAATGTAAGAAGTATAAGATTTTGTTGAGTAGAAAGAATTTTATTTCATCCTTTCAAATCTATTTCTTTACCTTGTTTTATTGCTCTGGCTACGATGTTAAGCATCATGGGGAATGGGCCTGTTGAGAGTGAACATCTTTACCTTATTCCTGAATTTAGGGGAAAAAACTTTCAATTTCTCATCATTATGTTAGCTATATATGCCTTTGATCAAGTTGAGGTAGTTTCCATTTCTAGTGTGTTGACTTTTTAAAACTCATGACTGGATGTTGGATTTTGTCAACTGCCTTTTCTGCATGAGTTGGTATGACTATGTGTTTTTATTAGGCTATTACAGTAGATTACACTGATTGATTTCAAAGTATTGAATTAGCCTTGCATTCTTGATTTAAATCTCACCTTTTCATAGTGTAGTATGTTTCTTAACATATCCCTACATTTGATTTATTCTAATATTTTATTAAGGACTTTTGCCTCTATGCTCACAAGGGATATCTGTCCTTTTTGTGGTTTGTTAATATGAACCAAAAGTGTTCTTTTCCTCTTCTGTTTTCCAGAGGAGACTGTGCAAAACTGGTGTTTATTTTCCCTTAAATGTTTGGTAGAAATCACCCATAAAACCACCTGGGCCTGATGACTTCTTTTTAGAAGGCTCTAGGCTATGAGTTCAATCTCTTTACTAGCTATAAGACTCAGGCTATCTTTTTCATCTGGAGTGGGCGCACTTTGATACTGTGTGGTTTATGAGGAACTGGGCTATTTCAGCTGCCATTGATTTTATGTGTGTAGAGTTGTCAGTAGTATTTTTACGGTTTTAGGTTCTATGAGTTCTGCAGCACTGTTCCCTTTTTCATTCCTGATTATTTGTACTGTCTTATCCCTCTCTCTTTTTTTGGAAGAGTCAGTTTTACTTCAGTTGAAATTTTTTTTCTTTTCCCTTGAGACTTCCTCTTCGGTCCATGGATTATTTAGAAATGTGCTGTTTAGTTTCCAAGTGTTTGGAGATTTTCCTGTTACCTCTTTGTTATTTATTTTAAACTTTATTATGATCAGAGCATATATGTTGTATATTTCCAATCCTTTTCTTAAGGTTTTTTATGACATACAATATGATCTATTTTGGTGAATTTCCACATGTACACTTGAAAAGATGTCTGTTCTGCTGCTGCTGGGTAACATATTCTATAAATGTCAACGAGATTTCCAGTTGGTTGACAGTGGTGTTCAATTCTTTATTCCTGATCGTCTATAGATCCAGTGATTTTGGAAAGTCTATATTTGCTGGACATAGAATTACGTGTTAGCAGTTCTTTACTTTTAGTCCTTTACGGATGTTATTCTACTTCACGGTTTCTGATGAGAAACCCACAGTTGTCCAAATTGCTGTTCTCCTATAAATAATGCATCCCTTCTATGTTTTCAAGCTTTTTTTGTCTTTGAATCTTTTTCTTTCTGTGGCTCAAACTAGATGCCTTCTGCTGACTTATCTTCACGTTACGGACTTCCCTCTGTCATCTCTATTCTGCTACTGAGTTCATCCAATACCATCCAGTGAGTGTAAGTTGTTTCTTCCATCCTGAAATTTCCCCTTGGTTCTGTCTTCTATTCTTCCCATTTGTGTCAAGAACGTTCTTGGAGCATGATTATAAATAATTGCTTTACAGGCTTTGTCCAATAATTTCAACATCTGGGTCATCCCAGTACTGGCATCTGTTGATTGTCTTTTCTCATAAGACTTGAAATTTTTCTGTTTCTTTGTATTCCCAGTAATTCGATTATATCCTGGACATTTAGAATATTATAAGACTGTAGGTCCCATGGATAATGTTGATATTTGGTTTTAGCAGACTCAGCTGGGTTCAGGCTACAAGCTTGACCAGTGGGCTGCGGCTCCAACACCAGTTCTGTTTTCGACGCCTTTCAGTGGTGCACAGCCCTGTCCCACGTGTGCTCCACCCAGTGATGTCCTGGTCCTGGGGAGCAGACTGTTCTGTCTTTGTGTGCTGTTAGGATCAGATCCTCACATGTGCAGCTCAGGATTTTGTTGTTTTATTTTTTAAATGGTAATTTTGTCTTTCCAACTTTAACTGAATTTCAGATTTCTGCTTGCTTTTCCATCTTGGCTCTGCCTTTTTCTTTTTTCTTTTTTTTTGGTTATACTGCACGCCCTGCAGGATTTAGTTCCATAACCAGGGATTGAACCCATGTTCCCTGCAGTGGAAGTGCAGAGTCTTAACCACTGGACCACCAGGGAAGTCTCTTTTATGGTCTTTTATGAGATCATTTCCCCCAGGTTCCTTCTCTCCATGTCTCCTTGGTATTTTCTGGTTTCTGAGGTCTCCTTCTTTCAATCATCTAGTCAGAAAGCTGGACTTAATAACCCCACTCTGATTCCTTCCTACAACTGTACCTCCATTTGGGGCCAAGCAGTGGGAGGATGAGAAAAGAAAAATTGCAACAGGGGCTAATCCTATCCTGCGGCTGCAGAGGGAGGTTGCCCACCTCAGCATCTTAGGCGCCTGTGGGACCTTGCTGCCACCACCAAATGGGACTGCTGGGGGTCTGAGACGTGAGAGGACAAAGGAAACAAAAAACAGAGGATTCCCCCCATGCTCTCAGAGCATCACCAATCTCCTTTCCCTCTCAGCAAGCCAGTAAAGAGGGCTTTTCACTTTCTTCCTCCCCCAGTGCCCACTTCTGTGTTTCCAGATGCTTTAAATCCAGGCTGAAGACACAGGAGGCAAAAGAAAGCAAACCCACAGCTGGCTCAGTGGTACTTTGTAATCTGGTTTTCTCCATTAGCCTGCCTGTTCCCATTTACTTTTCATTTCTCAAGTACTGGCTTCACCCATCCTGTCCAAGCTTTAAAGCTGGACCACCTGCTTCAGAGTCTGGAAATCCATACCTGGCTACAGCTGAGCTGCTGGCAGCAGGTCTGGATGTGTCTGGGAACTGCCACTGTAGCCTTTGATTCTTGGAAACATGGTGAGTAGCAGGCCCCAGATGATGAGTCTCCACCCTGAGCTTTTTCCCTTCCACTATGGAGCACAGCACCAGGACAAACCTAACTCACTTGGCTGCTGTGGGAAGACACAGGGGAGGGCGGGGGAGCCCTGCTAGGAACCCCGCTTTCAGGGGGCAGCAGTGTAGAATACTGTGTGCTGCTAAGGCTGCTGTTAAAACGTACAAGGGTCCCATCAAGGCAAACAATATATGGCTTCAGGGCTTCCCTGATGGTCCAGTGATTAAGAATCCACCTGTCAGTGCAAGGGACACAGGTTCAGTCCCTGGTTCTGGAAGAGCCCACGTGCTGTGGGGCAGCCAAGTCCATATGCCATAACTATGGAGTATGCATGCCAGGGCCTGTGAGTTAGCAACTACTAAAGCCTGCATATCCTAGAGCCATGCTCCGCAGCAAGAGAAGTCACTGCAATGAGAAGCCTGCACAGCACAAGTAGAGAGAAGTCCCTGGTCACTGCAACCAGAGGAGGCCTGCATCTAGCGACGAAGACCCAGCCCAATCAAAAGTTTAAAAAAAACACACAAAAAAATGACCTCGACGAGAAAAAGAGGTTACCATTGGCAATGCAAGTAAGTTTATTACTAAAAGAAAACCAAAAAATGTCCTAAATGCAAGAGAAAGCAAAGTAAAGAGAGCCACGAGACAGCAGAACACAGTCTACGTAGGCCTGTCTGTGAGTGTGCACACACAGAGACACCAGCGAGTCAGAACAGTGTAACAGCACCGACGCCAAACCTACAGACAGTGCGAAGCAGCAGCAAAAGGAGAAGGACCTAGCAGCCCAGAACGGAACGATCCCCAGGCTGTGCTACTGAGCGAGAACCTTTTCTAAATATCTAAAATAGCTAAAAAGTCACTGTGTGTATAAGGAGGGTGGAGGAATGCACACACTTGGCCCTCAGCACCTGTGGGGGTTGGTTCAGAAGTCCCCAGATCCGAGGAGGCTCCAGTCTCTCCTGTAATAAGACGGCACAGTGCAGGGACTTCCCCGGTGCTCCAGTGGCTGAGACTCTGCGCTTCCAATGCAGGGCGTCCAGGTTTGGTCCCTGGTTAGGGAACTAGATCCCATGTACCACAGCTAATCATAAAAAAATCCCAAGTGCTGCTAAGACCTGGTGCAGCCAAATAAATTAGTTAATTTAAAATTTTAGTTAAAATGGTGTAGTACAGTTTACACTCAGCCCTCTGTATCTACAGCTTTCACATTTGCAGATTTAACCAACTGTGGACTGAAATTTTGATCCTTGGTTAAAAATCTGTGGATATTGAGGGCTGACTATATATAGAAATTTGCTTATGTTTATGAAAAAAACAAAACACTGAGAGGGTAAACCAAGCTCATAAAAATGGCTACTTACAGGGGTGGGGGGAGGCGGCAACAGAAAGTGAAGCCAGACTTCTTTGAATAAACCCTGCCATGTCATTTGGAAACATGCCATGCTCTATGTGGGGTGGGGTGGGATTGCCTAAAAACTGAAACGGAAGTTCAGTTCAGTTCAGTCGCTCAGTCGTGTCCGACTCTTTGCGACCCCATGAAACGGAAGTAAAGGGACCCAAATACACATGAAGCTGGGGACAGAGGCACATTGTGAAAACAACTATTTCGAGTACCCTTAGAACACAGTATTCCAGTTGTCCGTCTGTAACAAAGTCTGCTCTAAGGACAAAGAGAACTGCAAAGAAACGTAAACGGTCTACCTGCAGCTGTCTCACAGGGACTCACCTGAAGCAACTGTTTGTGTGTGCAGTTCAATCATGTATGAATAGCTTCGGTGTATGTGAATAAGAAATGTTGCGAGAAACCAATCGTACCAGAAAAGGATGCAAATAAAAAGTTAAAGCAATAATAAATCCTGCAGTGTATGAGAATGAATCGGGATAAACTCCCCTGTGCCACCACATGTGTCTTAGTTTTCCACTAGAAAGGCTTTAAAACCACAGCCCAACAGCAGGGAGGACACGGCACTCAGAAGGGCTCTGAACACCATGCTCTGCGGACAGCACCTTGGGCTCCCAAAGCAGCTCTGGGATGGGAGGCGCACAAGATGAGGGAAGACAGCCCATTGGACCAGAAGCTTCCAAAGGCTGGTATGTGCTGTCAGAAGGGCAGGGAGCCAACAGGAAGGACTCTATCAGCCCAAGCAAAGATAATCTGAATATTAAAAAACTCATGTGTACACCTGACAAGCATGAGTTCACAGTGATACAAAAAACTAAAAGAACCCTCCTTCACCTGAAAAAAGCAAAACCTTAACTCATTAGTTAACACTGAAGTACGCTCTAATTCTTTACTCTGAAAACTCATAGTTGAAAAGGCAAGAGAGGCAGTAAATTGCTTTTTGTGCACTGTACTTCCAGGCAATAAACTAGTTCTGGTTGATGATAGCAAGTTCGTCACAGAAACATTACAGCTAATCAACATGGAAGGGAAGTCAGAACATGGAGCCACAGTTTCCACACCCTGAAACCAGAGATAACCTCCACTGCATCCACAGATGATGGTAAAGATTAAAGACCAATGTCAAGAATCCAGTCAGGGATTTCCCTGGTGGTCCAGTGGTTAAGAATCTGCCTGCCAATGCAGGGAACACAGCTTTGATCCCTGGTCTAGGAAAATTCCATATGCTGTGGAGCAACTAAGCCCGTGAGTGGCAAGTACTGAGCCCACGCACCTAGAACTTGTGCTCTGCAGCAAGAGAAGCCACTGCAACGAGAAGTCTGGGCACTGCAATCAAGAGCAGTCCCTGCTTGCTCCAACTAGAGAGCCCAAGCAGCAATGAAGACCCAGTGAAGCAAAAAATAAATTTTAAAAATTAAAAATAAAAATTGATACACTGATCTTTAAAAAAAGAATCCAGTCAGACCTCATTAAGCCCTACATTGACTCCATCCAACCCAGACCCGGAAGAACCATGCCCACCTCCTTATCACTGTTGCTTGCATTAGTTTCCAGTACATTCTCTGGAGGCTGGTCCTAGAGGTGGTGGGTGGAAGATGCTCTTTCCTGGGCTCAGCTCAGAGAGCTATGGGTACATCTGGAGTCAATGGCAGTACAGACAGAGACGACACCAAGAAAGGACTCGAGCAGTGCAAGCAAGGCCAAGTTTCAGAAAGGCCAAGTGAGACCTGAACCAGACCAGGGTGGGAGAGCTGCCTGTGCTGGCATTTCTCATCCTGGAATGCCCTGGCACAAATGCAGCAGTTATCAGCAGCTGGAATCTAGCACGACTGAGAAGAAAATGCCTAAGAAGGAGACTTCCTTGACTGCACGCAATGCTGAATCATCAAAGAGCTGAGAGCTAAAAGGGCTGCCGGTCCCAGGCCTGATGCCCCAGTCAACACAGAGGTGTCATTCCCTGACAAAGCACCTACTTCGGAACCAGCTAAGAAAAGGGCATGTTCTTGGCACAGGCCAACTCACCAGGTCGTTGCTGACCAGGAAAGCCGAGAGATCTACCAGGACCCATGTGGGGATCATAAAAAAGACGGCATGGCAGCCCAAGATGTTCAGCAGCCGGAGATGGTGGATCCTTGAATCTCTTAATACCTGAAGAGAGAAAACCTCTTTAAAGGCTGGTTGTAACTGTACGTGGCAAGAGGGGCTCCGCTTACCCAGGCCCCAAACATGGTGACTGCACATCATCCCTGGTATCTGACCTTGACTGCCAAACCTGCAAGTGCGCCTGTGACGAGACCCACTGCCCATGACTGAAACGAGCACCGTGTTTCATTTGCAAAGGACCGAGAAAAGAAAAACAAACCAGGAAAACCCAGCAACACGCAACTGCTGGCAAAGCTACAGTGAAACGGGCGCTCTGAAATGGTGCCGGTTCATGCCTAAGTTGGAATATAGTTCCACAGGCGAAGTATATCAAGAGCTGTAAATATCTCACACCCTCTGGCCCAAGAATGGTAAACTCATCAAAAGGAAATAACCCGAGAAATAGAAAAATGTTCTGCACAAAGATGTTCATAAATTGTACTATTTGTAGGGAATAGTTGGAAATAATCTGCATGTGCAACAGGGAAACCAACTGTGTTAATTCTGGTACCTGAAAAGAATGTGAGTATTATGAGTTACGAGCAATAACTTTTAATGATATGGGAAAATGCAATGTTAAAATAATAAAGGAACAAAGCAAAACTTAAAAAGTATGTATAATAGTGCAACTCTAAAAACCATGCGGAAAAAACCCCTAGCGTTAACAGTAGGGAGCAGGACTGTGACTTTCCTCAGGAAAGAGGAAACCCTGAGCCAGGCGGCAGGTCTCTGTTGAGTCTTGGTCCCCAGCACCTACTACGGCGCCTGTCACACAGTAGGTGCTCAATAAATTTTCTGATTTCTTTTCACTGCGCTTTTCTCTATTTTTTCACATTGAATGTAAGTCAACTTCCTAATAATAATAATAAAGCTATTTAAAAAACAAAACAATAGAAAAGCAGCAGAAGGGTGACAGGATGTTTTTTGTTCCAACACCAAAGAAGTCTTTGCCTGGCTGCCCTTTCAGATGCCACCCGCACACCCCAGGGGCAGCAGGGGCAGCCTGGACAGCACCCAAGTACCTTTTTGGAGAAAATATTCTGAAGCGAGAAGCACAGTGTGGCCGCAAGGGCGCTGACAAGCCCCCACATGTCGAAGGACAGCTCGGTGACGGTGGCCAGCAGGACGCCGCTGATGATGGGGATGAGGGACAGGTACACCTGTGAGAGGATATGGCAGGAGTCGCCGCCAGGCCAGGGCGGGGCTGGCTGCTCTCTCCCGCCCCGAAGGGACACCACCTGCCACTCTGGATGCTGACATTAGCTGGGACTGTAACACTCTGGGGAGTGGGGAGAGGCAGATGGTTCTCAGAGTACCGCCCCAGCCTGCCAACACCCCCATTAAGAGCCACAAACCAGGGCTGGTCCTAACAGGATCTACGCAGCTGCCGCCACCAACAACACCAGGATCTGAAACTTTAAGCCTCTGATGGGCTTCCTGGGTCCCTTTTATTTTGCACTCATCTAACATGCAGTTATCCCTGGTGAGGACACTCCCCCTACACCTTCTTCAGCTGGAGACCTTTCCCTTCAGGGGTCACAGTTCACAAAGGCCAAGAACCTTCCCTGACCCGGTGCCCCCTAGACACGGCCAGGCTGCCCAGCTGTGTGTTCTGGGCACAGCGCTCCCCACCCACTAGAAGCTCCCTTTTCCTCGTCTGCGTCCCCGCACTGCTTTAGGGCAGCTCTTTGCTCACTGCTCTATGCTGGTGCCCGGCACTCAGCAGGCACCCAACAACTGCTGGCTGCAAGAGTGAATAGCGAGTGCTGTGGCCGGGGTCTTCCAGAAGGCTCAAGCATCTCCGGGCCTGGAAAGTCCCTGGAACTCTCACGGCTAAATAGGCTCCCGACTTCGAGAGAAATGGGGTCCATTCCCAGCATGTGGCTTTCGTTACTCCTGGCTCATCCTTCCCCTACAGAGGACACTCATAAAGCACTCTGGGGACTTCCCTGGTTGAGACTGCTCCCAATGCAGGGGCCTGAGGTTTGATCTCTCTTCAGGGAACTAAGACCCCACATTTGGCACATAACGGCCAAAACAAATAAAGAGATTAAAAACAAACAAAAAAACACTCCAGAGATTTTGGGAGGGGGTGGTGCAGCTCTCCACCCCCTCCCCACATACACAGGGTAAGAGTGAGAGCTCTGAAGTCCAGAATCCCTGCCCCTCACTACTGGCTGGTCCTCAGCTTCTTCCTTTTGAAGGCTCATTGCTTTCCCCGAGATGAAATGATCACCGACCTTATCTGGAAAGGGTGGGGCCACAGCTTAATCTATCAACATCCTCATTAGTCTCCTGCCTAAGCCATTCCCCTGTCTCCTCCCTGTGAAAGGTTCTGGCTCCCTGCCCAAGCCAGGTACAATGACCCTTACCACAGGAAACCTGATAAACACAGTGTGATACTGAGAGAGGCGAGACACACCTGCTGGCCAGCTCAGACCTGGGCAGACCAGGCACGTCTGACAGCACCTTGGGGGTGGGCTGCAGGGCACACTGGATCTGGCAGGGGACAAGACTGACCAAAAGCCAACACCAGCCAGGGGTGGCCCCATTTCTATAAGCTGATCCAGGGCACCACCGTTCTAAGTTACATAAAATACAGGATGCCAGAAACCAACCACATAGAAAAGAGGCACTCTGTCCAGCATGAAATGGATTCCAGCTGGGACAACAGGAATCCCACTTCCACTTAAGGACACAGGGCAAGGCTGTCTCTGGCTGAAGCCACAGCTTCTCTCACTCCCTGGCTTGGCATCTCGAACAGACCCTGGATTGTGCCCAGAGCATCTTCTCCACGCAGCCCTGGGCTCTGCGGGCTGCTTTCACTTCCATTTCCAGACATTCACAATTCCTGGCTGTTTTTATTTCGAAGACTTTGCTGGGCTTTGCCAAAATCAGATTCCTCTGACTAGCTTTTCACTTCTGACCCCAGAAATCCTGAGCCTGACCACTATCTCTTGCAAAGATGTAAAAGTGTCAGAGTTCCGTTCCAGCAAGGAGTCAGATGTTCCAACCCTCATTCCACTGGAGGGGGGTGTTCTGGTCAAGATGGGACCAAGTTATCCAAGTTGCCTACCAGCAATCCCAGGATGGGAATCCAAACAGGGAGGACGGTTGGATCTGAGATGGGCAGCAGCATCCTGAGGCCACACATCAGAAACAACTCAGGAACACACACCCCACTCGCTACTGCCCCAGGGGTGATTCCAGAACGTTAGCAGCAGAAGAGCCACCAGAGGTCTAGAAGATGACTTCCTTATTTGACAGGAAGCCAGGCAGCCTGCAGCCCAGGAACCTGGACCACGTCACCAGCTCAGCAACAGCTGGGAAGCCTTTGGGGCCCCCACCGGCCCAGAGCCCTCCTAGGTTACCTTGGTGCTCTGTTTCTCCTTCATGATGATCCGGGACAGGAGGACCACCCAGATGGGCATGGTGGCCTTGACTGCAAAGAGAGGGTAGGGGCATTCAGGGAGCTGCGCTAGTCCCAGAACCCACTCTGGGACCTGTCCCAACCCCACTGGGGGGGGGGGGAGGGGTAGGAAGGCTTGGCTGCCCCTCAAGCCATTTCAGTTCTTCTCTATCTGTGGGCCTTCCCCGAACCCAACAGTTCTGATCCGCCCTGCTCACTGCCCAGCTTTCTTTTCAGTCCCTTCCTTCCCGGAGACCCCTGAGCGTGTCCCTCTCTTGCTAAAAGCTTTGGCGGCCTCCAGCGCCTTCTGGACTGAAACGGACTTCTCAGCCCGACATTCCAGGCCGTCGAGGGCAACCCCAGCCGGCGCACTCCGACCCAAGCGTCAAAGCCCCAGGTGGCGTGCGCCAGCCGCCGCCCCCTAGGCCAGCCTCGGCACCCACCGGTGTGCGCGTAGGACACGGGCACCTTCCATATGCTGACGTGCGCGGACACTGATGCGAAGTACTTGCCGAAGGCGAGCGGCAACACGTAGCGCGGGTAGAAGCGCGGCGGTAGCAGCGGGCCGGACGACTGATGCGGACCCGGCCCAGGGCCCGAGACGGGCGGCGCCGGGGGCACGCGCCAGGCGCGGAGCAGAGGCGGGAGCCCCGCGCACAGCGCAAGGATGTGGCAGAGCGACACGGTCACGGGGAATGGGAAGGCGCTCAGGATCACCTTGTTGACCACATTGCCGCCCGCGCTCAGCGCGTACCACAGCAGGCACAGCGCGGCCACCCGCGCGCCCTCGCGCGCCCCCCCGCCGCCGCCTCCGGCGGCTCCCGAGCCCCCGGCGCCCGCGCCCACTCCCACCGCCGCCGCCGCCGCCGCCATCCCTCCCGAGCGGCCGCCCCTTCCCGCCTGCCCGACGGCCCGACGCCGGACGGGGGCGGGGCAGGACGGGGGCGGGAGCGCCAGCCAACGCTGCTGCCTATTAGCCACCGGCGCTTCCGTCACCGCCACGCGCCGGCCGACGCGCCCGCCACCACGTAGCGAACGTCGGCCCCGCCCTCCTATCGATGGGCTTCCTGGAAGGCGGGGTCTGTCCCGGAAGCGGAAGGAGAGGGGACCGTGAGCCCAGAAGGGCTCTGAGAGTAGTGGGCTGGCCTGAGGGAGCCTAAATGGGTCCCGGAGCACAGGCAGGAGGGGCTGGAGGGAGCGGTAGGTCCCCGCTATGTCGGTGTCTGTGAGCGGGTGATCGAGTTCGCGGGTCAAACCTCGATATCCGGGCTGTATTGGCGCCCTCCAGCCAGACTCCTGATGGTCGGAAGACAAAGGTAAAAGAAGAGAAACCGAATGGTGAAAACCTCTCCATGGGCTAAATTCTTTCTGCACACCGTCAGCGAACTCCCGTGGCCGCACTCCAACAGAGGGGCCAGCCCAGAGCGCCCTGGAGCACGTTGTGGGAATGCACTGTGCGGTATTACTGTCTTCATTTCACCGACTAATGGACCGAAGCCCAGATAAGGGAAGCTACGTGGCATGCGTTCTCTGGCCAGTTTGGGGGTCGCAGTAATGGCAACCTCCTCGGGCACCTGTCTCTAGGGATCTGCAGGACGGAGGGGCGTGGTGCTGGCCCCTACTGCTGATGCTCAAGGACCAGTTGGGATAGAGCAGCCCAAAGCCGCAACGGAAAACAACTGGTGTTTTCAGCAAGATGATCTTACACTGCAGGACTTTGAAAAATCATGTACTTCCAACTTTGGGGGCGATAGAGTGTTAAAATTTTCCTTCTACTGTATCTTTACTTGGCAAATTAAAAAGTGGCAACCCAACTTTATCCGTAAAATGTTGGTGGGTTAAGTCACAGCTTAACCTTGTGTTCCCAAAGTCAGGCAGTATCTGTACCCTAAGGCTTCCTAGATACTCAGACACAGGAGAGGTGGTGCCTGCAGGCGGTGAAGGAGCAGTGACCTTCCTCAGAGCCCAGGTCTGAGAAAAGTGCTCATGGGGTGCCAACCTGCACCTTAATAGCTTCCAGCTGTGCCTCTGACCCTTTGTCGGGAGGATGTCATCCTCAGGATACCCACATGTCAGCTGGCCACATTACAGGTGAGAAAACAGGCACAGTGGACTGAGGAAACTAGTTATTCCACAGCACCAATGGTCCTGATGACAAGCTTTTTGCCCCCCCACCCCAACGCTAAATTCAGATCATATAATTTCTTCCTCACAGCTTTGGGGTATCATTGATATCTCCCAAATGGGGACAGGTGTATAGGAGTAAAGTGACTAGCCCAGGTCCATACAGGTGGTAGATGGCAGGGGCAGAGTTTAGACTGCCCTCAAAGCTACTTCACCCACTTCTAGGAGAAGGTATGCCCCGCACCAGGGCTATGTCAGAATTCCCCAAGGCGCAGAAACTGTGGCTCTGGGTTGATCGCACGTTTCTGGACCTCCTGATTTGCCTGGTGGGGCTGCTCCTCTAAAGGGGGAGTTGCTTCCTCATCTGTGACATCCAGTAAATATGGTCAAGATGATTTATTCCAGAGTGAAAAAAATAGAAAGCCAAGGCTTATGGTTTCAGAGATGAGGGAGAAGAATGAAAAGATCATCACTTTATGGTTAAGGAAGACTACAAATATTTCAGGGGGTAAGACAAGGTCACTTGAGACCTGGGTTGTGGAGCCTGCTTGGGAAGGCAAAGCTCTCTCTTTCTAGGGAAAGTGAGGTCTGGAATGGACACAATGTGGCCCCTCCGACTCTGTCAATCAGAGTTAGCAGGTGACTCTGCAGGTGGGAGAGACATTGTGACCCTGAATGAATGAAAGGCAAGGTAGAGGTCAGTCTCCATGCAGAAGGCTAATAGGCTGGACTTGGTGACTTTGCCCTGCCCATCTCCCCACAGCCTGGCTAGCTATGGGGCCTGAACCTTGGACATGGGGTCCAGGTTGTCTTGGCTAATCCAGAATCCAGAAAGGATGAATGTGGCTATAAAGGATCAAATTAAAAAAACAATTCTCAGACTGGTTTGTGCAAATGTTTTTTTTTTTTTATTTCCACATTTATATCACAAGGTGTCCACTTACTGGACCAAATAGCAAAGTTGCTCCCTTCTGCGTCCTGAGAACACAGAAGTCTAGGTACTGTACATTCACTAAGGCTCCTTGTTTTTGCAAATCGCGTTTATGACAAATAACCATAAGGCAAACGAATCTAAAGGAATGGTTATGAGTGTTTCCAGCATACAGACAGGTCTCTTCTCGCCCAACAGTACAGCTTACACACCAGTAGCACCCGCGGTTACTTTTGTGTTTTGAGGGGAAAGGAACTCTAGAAAGGTGAACTTTTCTAGATATGTGTGGGAAGGGGAAACTGAAGAGGGAAGAACAAAAGGCAAGTTACTTGTCTGGTGGTCAGATGGAAGAGGGGGCAAAATAAACTTTAGAAAACAAATTTCTGCAGCATTTCTTTAAAAACTGGGCTGTAACTGAAACCAGATACAAATGTGTGCATGCCCAGGGAGCATGGGTCAAACTGGTTGGCCAGCTGGCCTGCCTGATGCCAGCAGCTTGCTACAGCTGAGGCACCATGATGGGAAAGCTGGCCAGGTGGGGTGCAAACCGAGGCCGCAGTATTGCCCACTGCCTCAAACACTTAGGGCCATGTTAAAAAACAGAAAATGCAAAGAGATGAGATGCGTGCTTCTGTCGCTGTGTTAAAGGTAACCTCTCCCACAGGTTTTCTGTGCCTGCCTGCAACTGAGGTCCCAGCTCACCAGGGCTGGGAAGCGTCCGCACCTCTTCTGGGGTGGGAGACTAACGCTTTTTATAGCTGGTTTGCTATAGAGTTCTGAACTCACTTTGCTGGCCTTCCTTTCACGCGGTCCTTCCTTTGCAATTTTGTTAGTAAACTGGTAGCAGCATTTCACAAAAGGAGAATTTAGAGGGACGAGTGCAGAGAGACCTAGAGACTCTCGCCTCCTCCCTCCTGCCCCGGGCCAGACCCCCTGGATTCCCAACCACTGGAGGCGGCGGGCCCTGGTGCCCGTCCTCCATGGCTGACTGCAAGGTGGGAATGCACTGAGCGCCCAAAGGGCCAGTCAGTCCAAGCAGACATAAGGCAGAATGTTCAACCGCCCGTCGTCGCCGTGCGGGTCGAGCGATATGCACTGCGTCCAGTCATACCAGTTACCCTGTGTGTCCTGACACCCGTTCACCCCTGGCCACTGGTGGGCCTGGATTCTGTCCAGATCGTCCCGGGTGACCTCGCGGCTCAGCCCGGGGAAGTCCGTGGGCGGGCCATGAGGCACCAGCACGTGCGGCTTCCGGGCCCCGCGCCGAGTGCTCTCCTCCTGCTTCAGGTACTCCGACATGAAGTGGTGAGCGCCCGGGGTCTGTGCGCCTGACGATGAGAGCAGGCTGCTCTGCCGGCTCAGGTAGGACTGGATGATCTCATTGCGTGACAGTTCCTTCCAGTTCGTCTGTTCAAAAGGGCTCTGGAGGCTAGCCTTGGCCTCGGGCTTGTCCAGCTCTGTCCTGGGCTGCTCCGTGTGCACGGGGCTGTCAGCCCGCACTGGCTCTTTCTGGGTCAGAGGTTTGATCTGTCTTGTCATGGGGTCAAAGGTGAGCTTCCGCTCTTTTAACCGGACAGGCTTGACACCAGCCTCAGCCACCTGCCCGTCCAAGTTAACCGTGTAGTCACGAGGCCGGTACCTCTTCTTCTTTTTGCTGTCTGACCCACCAGAGGAGGCAGCATCGCTGTCCGCTTTGGAGGAGTCTGGGGAGAAGCCTGCCCGGGGCAGGAGCGGCTCGGCCGGTGGCAGCCCCGCCTTGCAGCCCGACCCTGCAAGCCGCTGGTGGCCCTCTGGCTGCTCCAGCCAGCGCACGGGGCTCTCTGCGCTGGGCAGCAGCTCGAGTCGCCGCACAGGGGGCGTGGATGGCTGGGCCAACGGAAGCGGTGACGGCACCTGCGTGGCATCCAGCGACTGCGGCCGAGGTGATGGGCTGGGCAGGGAGCCCTTGTACGTGTACGGGCTCCGCTGCCGGGCAAAGGAGCCCTCGTGCCGTGAGTTCCGGGACCCGAGAGAGCAGCGAGGCGGCCCCTTGGGGTGGGGGGGCCCTGGAGTCTCGTCCACCCTGTCCAGCTGCTGCGGCACCACAGCCTTCGTCTGCAAGCAGGGCCCGGGGGGCTTGCCCAGGCCCGGGGAGCTGGTGTGCGGCCTCACGGCGTTGACGGGGATCTTGCCGCTGTGCTTGTCGTTCTCGCCGTGCTCCAGGCGGTTGCCCTCGGGGCCCACGTGCCCGCTGCTGTCCAGGGGGCTGGGGAAGCTCTCAGGGCTCCCGCTGATCCCATTGGTGGGGAGGGGGGACGAGTTGGGTACCAGGGAGTCGTGGCTCGCCTTGGAGACCTTGGGAGGTGGCCCAGGGTGACCAAGGTCACGCTGGTCTCCCCGGCGCTTGCGGCTGCCCAACCTGTCCAGCCGCTGCCCGCACAGCCTTGGCATGTCATTGCGGTACTTCAGGTCATGGACGCTCTTGGGCGGGCCGGCCGCCCCTGCCTCTGGCCGGCAGTTATGGGCACCGCCGTTGGCCGAGCCGGTGGCACCCGCCAGCCCCCGCAGCGCAGCCTCATTCTGGTGCACGGGCTCGATGAGCTTCTGCCAGCTCCGCAGCAGCTTCTTGGCCCGTTTGGCAAGCTCCTCGTTCTTGGTCTTCTTGCGGACGTCGTTGATGAGCTTCCCAAGGCGGGTTTCCTACAGCCAGAGAGACACAATGACACGCTTTTAGGACAGGGACACCCCATGAAGAGAGAGCTGGGGCAGAAATGGAGCTTCCCATGGAGCTGGGGGAAGGGCTCGTGTCTTTGAAATGACCCCACAGGCCCCCTAAACCACTGGTCTCCCAGACACAAAACCTATGAAGATTTTGGGTCCCTCGTGACATTTAAATTCTCAAACCCAAGTCCTCAGATCTTACAGTCCATGGGACAGACAGGGCATTCTCAGAAGCATCATCTCACAGGCTCCCAACTCCTGAAGGCCGTGGACCATTCACGGCCACCTCAAGGACACTTGGCCAGGGGAGACTTCTAGGTGAGAGTACACTGTGGCAAGGGCAACAGCACAAGGGACCTTGAGCCAGCATCACTCACTGGGGCCTCTGCTGCGCACTGCGGAGTGTGCAGGGCCTCCTGCAGGGAAAGGGGCCTCAACTCTGAACTAAAGCCTCTCGTATTTCCTGCAGTGCCCATGTGCTGTGGACTGGCACAGTGCAGGCCAGGAGGGCATGCCCCCCTCACTCCTCCCTTTAAGGCCTTGCTGGGCCAGTGAGCAAAGTCTCTGGGGCTCCAAGAAGTCAAGAAAGCCCAGGGCTGCGGCAGCCCGGGCCCCGCCTCACTGCCCGCCCTAGTGCTCAGACCTGGAGCGCTCACCTCCAGTGCCTCTTTGGTGATGGGGTATTTCTCCAGGCTGGAGATGACTTCCTGCACCGCCACCATGTTCCGGATCTGTAAAACAAGAGCCGCTGTCAGACCCCAGGCACTTCTCCCGGTGCTGGCCTGCTCCACAATTCCCCCTTTCCCAAGCGCCAGTGGAGTCAGCATCACCGGAGACCCCCTCCTGCAGCCTCCTACCTGCTCCCAGGGGCCAGCACGCACCTAATGCACACCCTCCAGTTGGCCTCCTCCAGTGCCTGGTGAACAGGTGACTGAGTCTGTCCATGGACACACCCATCTGCCCAAGTGGCTGCCGCACAACTGAAATTCACATTTATGAAACAAGATTCACTCTTGATGCGGGAAATGCACTCAAGTCTGCCATCCGATGGGAGGTTGAAGGACTTATTGAATAAAATGCACCACGTTTAAAACAGCTGTGCATAATAATCTAATCAATTTAGTTGCCTTAACAAGATCTTTATAGAGTTCATTGAAAGGCATCCCAAGGAGAGCAGAAGTCACAAAGTGGGAGGAGACCAATGCCACAGGGCCTGCCGGGTCTGTGTTTGAGCCCACAGAGAACGCGGGCCCGGGAGAGACGAACAGGCACTGGGCACGACAAGAGATGGTGCAGCAGCGCTCAACTCTCCTGGCCATCAGGCGAGGCAGACGGAACCCACAAGCGGCTGCAACGAATACACGCCAGACTGCTGGAAATGGCATCTGACAACACCAGGTAGTTCTGGGGTACGGCCAACTCTGGGGAGCACTGGGCTGTGTCTGGTCAAATCAAACACTTGTGTGTCTCGTGACCAAGCAATTCTATACCTCGATGACACGTGCTATGAACCAGGCCCTGTTCTACCAAGGTCTGTTTCCATACAGCACTACTCCACTGAATTATCACAACTCAAGCAGAAGGTGTGAACTATTATTACCATCACATTTTATGAATGTGATGTAAAGGAGTGGGTCATGTGGTCATATGTTGTAACGACACCACTGTCATCCAAAAGTTGAACAGACTAAGAAATTCAAGAGCTCTAGAAATGAGCACACTGCAGCTTCAGTACATCAACAGATGAACTTCAAACCGCAGTGGATGAAAAGTCACAGGAGATACACACTGGGTTGATTCCAATTACACTAAGCATCACAGCATACTCAAAAATTAAAATGGACCCCAGATCTAAATGTGAAAGCAAAAACTCTAAGGCTTCTAGAATAAACAGGAAAATATCTTTGCAACCCTGGGGTAGACAAAGATTTTTCTGGAGCCCCAAAGCAGTGATGTCTAAGAAAATATCCTGACAAACCGGGCAGTGAGGAGGCTGGTCCCACGAGAACAAGGCCACCCACTCCCTGTCCCCAGCCCTGGGATTCTGGCCCGCACGGTCCTGGGCTTGCCACATGGCCTCTCTCCACCTCAGTGACCTCACCTTGGTGTATTTAGAGCCCTGGGTCCCTACACACTCCTGGACCAGCAGTGTCCACAGAGTGAGCACAGTGGCACAGAGTGTCCTTGTCCTTGGGCAGACGCTGTCCTGCTGCCAGAGGAGGGGGAGGCAGAACACCTGAGCAACGCTGGGGGCTGGAGCAAGCTGGCACTGTAGACCCTCACACAGCCAGAGACCCTCCTGGAAGCTGCACAGGGTGGGGCTGGGGAAAGGCCTGCCACCCCACTGTCACAGCCGAGCAGCCTCTACACTCAGGCGGGCATCCAAAGGGGCTTTTGGCTTTGAGGCGGTGCTCAGGCTCTCAGCGCTGTGGAGAGCACTGTCTGCTGCCTTCCTCAAGCTCAGGACCACCCGAGGGCTCATCCCTCTGGCTCCCCTGCTTCAGCCATGCTAGCAAGGGCACTGAGCACTGTGTAGGGAGCATTATCTGGGCATCTGGAGGCAATCAGGCCCTAAGGACCAGGAAGCAGGCCAAGTTCTGCCCTCAGCACAGCTAACAGGCAGGCGTCCTGGGCTCTATGCAGTGTGAGGTTGGGCCTCCAGCCTCAGATCCAGTAGACAGTAATAGCCCAGCAGCCTGCGGCCCTTGCCTCCACTCTCAACGAGAGGGCCCAATGCACAGCAGAGACACCAAGGCTCAGTATAGCCAAGGGGAGGCTTCTAGCCAGGCTCCAGGCCTGTTAAAAAAAACCCAGTACGGGACGGCTGGGGCGGGGAGGTAGGTAGGTGTCAGGTAAAAGGCAGGCCGGGGTGCCTGTGGTGAGAGCAGTATCTCAGCTGGGCCTCCGAGGTGGACGGCAGAAGCCTCAGCGCCTCCAGAGGTGAGATGGTATCCAAGCCCTGGAGAGGGGAGAGAGGTCCAGAGCAAAGACCCTGGCGAGAGCCAGGATGCCAGCAGGAAGGGCAGACCAGGGGAAAGTAGGCTGACCACACAATGGCCTTCCATTAACCTCAGACACGGTGGGAGCCAAACTGGTCCTGCTACCCAACAGACCACCCTGTTTTTAGGTCCTTCCTGGCACCTGTCTGTCCAAAAATACATTCACCCACCATCACAGCAGAGACAGTATGCCATTGTCGTGCAGGGAGGAAGCCTCTGAGCCACTCCCAGACGCAGACCCCAAAGGGGGCTTTGGGGCAGCTCTACAGGCCAGAGAGCCCAAGGGTCGTTCACAGCCTCCTGCTCTCCGGAAGAGCCTGGCACATGCATGGCCTCTGGATATCTCCCCTGGAATTCATTCCCAGGGAATGAAACCAAAACAAAACTAAACAAACAAAAAACCACCTTTCAAAACCACCTGCCAAACAGCTTTCCCAAAAGGAGCAGAATTCACATGTGAGGGATGTCTGAACACTTGCAGCCTCATCTTCTCATTAGGACTCCTTCAATAGCTACAGATTAATCTTTACTTCCCTAATAATGAGTGAAGCCAAGTGTCACCTCCCCTTTCTACTAATGCGACTTCTCCTGTAAATTGTTCATTGTCCCAGCCCACATATTTTCATTATTTGATTGGCCTCTTTATTGCAAGTAAATATCCTTCCAGGTGATGATGTCTGCCCCTGTGCATGGGGATGCCTAAGTGTCCTCAGGGCAGGCACCAAGGAGGAGGAGCAGGGAGGGCTCCTCTGAAGAGGCAGGGAGCAGGCGAGGTGGGCCAGGCAGCAGCGGAACACTCCGAGGAGCAGAGGCAGGGCCAGGGGTCCGTGGGAAGTCGGCGGGCAGCCCCGGGCGAGGCCCAGGTGAACACGGTCACTTGGTGACCATGTGTGGAACTGACTTCTCCTCTATCACGCCAAGGGCTAGCAGATCCTAGACTCGGGATTCACGAGGGACAACTGGGTATCCACAGTCAAGACAGGAAAGTGAACCAATATCCATCCCAGGCAGAAAGGAGGGGAAGCAGCCTCCTAAACTGGGCTCCTCCCAGCCAGGCTCGGGCAGGGAAAGAACCCTTCCCAAACATGTCCCCATTCACACCTCAGGACACCCCAGGGCACATGCTGGCAAGCAAGGAGGGGACCCTCCTTACCACCAACCAAAACCCCCAGTTCTTATGTGGACCTCCCATCAGGAGAGGACCAAGAGCACGGCGGAAGCAGCAAGGCCTCCCTCTGGAGAGCCCCGCATCGAGTGCTAGGTCACGACTGCAGCCAGTCTAACCCACAACATTTGCTGCTCGACTCACAGTGAATGAGGAGGAGGAAGGGACACTGGATGCCCACAAGTGACAGGACCTAACTGACAGGACCAAGGGAGGGCGGCAGCCCTCAGAAGCAGCTGGGGTAAGAGTTGAGACCATCTAGTGCAGGATGTCCCCACGCCCTCGGCACACGTCTGAGAGCTGTTCTGCGGCTGGGTCACTGCCCTGCATGTGGACCCATGTGCAGAGGTGGGGCTAGCCCAAGGGGCAGATCCACCGCTGCTCAGCCTCCTCCTAGCAGTAATTCAGGGCATAGGTAGGTAAACCGCAGGCCCTGAGTAATTACTGCCCTGTGGGGGATTTCCAGCCCTGATGTGAAACAAGGAACTGAGACTTCTTTGGCGTCTCTCCGCTCACTGCTCCTTTTCCTCCACGCATCAACGGTTCCCACTCCACTCGAAATCCCCAACCTCTTGGCAGTGCAGCTAGACGTGTGCAGCCCTGGTGGCAAAGGGGGACCCCTGTACTCCCCAAGTTCAAGAGCTGGTGAGACCCAAAGGCAGTCGTAAGATAGTAAGTCATTTTGGCCTGACTCTCACAGGACCACTCCTTGTTGGGTTCCTGCAGGCACCAAAGTCTCTAGCTTCTCTTTCTTCAAACTCCACTTTACAGATAAGAAATCTGAGGGTCCAGAAAGGCAATAGAAGTCCAGTGCTCACCATGCAGCTGACGATGAAGGAGAGTGGCTTTACACTAGTCTGGCGCAGGGCCTGCCCACCATACAGAGCCCAGCTGGTACTTTACTGGGAGGGCTCCCAGACACCACCAGGCTGGTGACAGCCTCCCACCCACATACCCTCATCAACCTTCCACAGTGGGAAAATGGACAGGTTACAGAGTTCTTTGTAGCCACACAGGGTTGGCTTCGTGCCCAGAGCACCAACCGATGGTCACTGGGCCACCTCGGTCTCCCGCCTAGGGTGCTCTAGAGCTGGAGAGATCTCCAACAGCAGGGCCTTCAGCCCATCCCCAGTGCTTGCCCTGAGCTGCAGACCACTTGATAAATGACAAAGGCACTGGAGTCTCCCTGCCAGGCCCTGGAAACGGCACACACCGAGGTGGGACTCACCCCACCCATCCAGCCAGCCCGTGACCACACTGTGGCCCTGCATCTATGCAGCACAGCCCACACCAACTCCTTCAGGGGACTTAAAGCCCACCAGGTCAGCGGTAAAAGCTAGTTCACTTTAAAACCAGCCATGTGGAAGTCACATTTTTTCTGTTGTTTTTTTTTTTTAAAAGCAGAATAATCTAGACTAGAATTTACAAAAACCAATTAGCTCAAAAGGCTTTGGAACTGTTCATCAGCAAGCAAGCTGTCCTTCCAAACCAAAACACGACACAGATGGCAACCAGAAGCAAACCTCGAGCTTTCCGACGTGCTGAGCATTCTAAGGTCATCCTCGGCTGAGTCACCATGCCCCGCCAGCCCCATGGCAGGTGTCAGTCGTGTCTGCCAAGGGTGTGCGCGCAGGTGAAAGGGGCTTTGCCAGGCGAGTGTGTGTCTGTGATTTGGTCCCAGCCTCACTCTTCGGCCACAGCAAGTGGCTGATGAACTTCCCGCTTCTGATGAACTTTACACGTTCCCCAAACGGGTGCCATTCTGTGACTCAAACTGCTTCTACCACAAGTCAGTGCAAGAGGTGAGCCTGGTGGTGACCAGCGTGTGTCCCACCCCCGCTCCCCGAGCGAGGAAAAGAAGTTGATGTACCTTGAGTCTACCCCTCAGCTCTGCAAGGTGCAGCCTTCTGGCTCCGCTCTGCCTGGCTCTGTCCCGCAGCCAGGCAGGCGCCAGGGGAAACTTCCTCAGGCAGATGCCCTGTCAGCGCCCTGCCTGGCTTTCAAAGGCGCCTCCCTCTGCCAGGACCCCATGGGAACCTCACACCCACAGGAGCTAAGTCACTCTCATTCACGACTGCTGACAGGAAGAGCGACACTGGGGCGGGGGCTGTGTCTCAGCCACAGTCACCAAGCTCACCACTTGCAAAAGCACAAAAGCACTTCCTCATCAGTGGTTTCCCTCTGCTCCCCGGGAGCGTCCACAGCTGGAGGGTGGCCGCTGCCTGCGTGGCCCTGCCTGCTGTACACTCACAGCCCGCAGAGCACCCGTGGCCAGAGCAGCCGACTGCAGCTGCGACTTGGCCCAGGCAGCTGGCAGAGAACACTGCCTGCACCTCATGAGCAGCCCAGAGCCGCTACCACGAATGGCGGCCAACCAGGGGACCTCTGTGAGAGGCTTGCGGAGGTGAGAGAGGCTTGCAGACAAAGCGGGGAAAGAGGGGGAGACCAGCACTTCTCTCCATAGTGCTGGCCCTCAAGCCCTTCTCTCATCTGTCCCAGCAGCGCGTCCCAACAAAACCACAAGCTTCAACTCTCCTGACCTCTGAATCAGGTCAACGCACAATTCCTGTTGTAACTTGGCCCTTTCAGAGAGTGCAAGAGCTCTCAATGTGTCGTATCTGGGAGCTGGTTCATTCCTACACTTTGCAGTTGCAAAGTCAGAAAGCCCACCAGAGTGTTTTCTACCTGCATCCATGCTCGCAGAAGGGTCCGGTTGTCAGTGCCTGTGACAACATACAGCACATTAGGTGGGTTCCTCCCTCCCAGCCGTGCTCTCGTGCAAACAGCCAGTAAGAATACCAGCTGTGTAAGATGAAACGTCCGATGCCCGTGGGAGGGGCACACACAGTGCTCGGCCCACATACACCCAGAATACCAGCACCCAAAATGAGAACCAGCCAGCTTTTTAGGAAGCGATGGGGCCAGCCTCCAAGAGAAGGCTGAGTGAAGCTGCGAGGGGACGGCAGGGCACTCCTGCGCTGCAGTGAACCCTCCTGGCGCTTGGACTGGGCAAAGAAGCAGCCAGGCCGGACCTGGTTTCCAGTCCCGGCCCAACCAAGACGTGAAGCAAGACCAGCCACCAACCCGAGCCCGGCTTTCCTTCCAGGAGCCAGGAAGCCTGCGCGGAATGTTGGGAAATCCACAGATCATCTGTAGACACTGAGGCACGCTGACTACCCTCTGGGGAAACTGTGCCCACAGGGGTCAGGCCAAGGCGGCCCTGTCCACTGCCCACCAGGCCATTCTGTGGTTTCTAAGATCCTTTCAAGGCAGCGCAGTGCCCAATGTGGTGCCAACAGTCTGCCAGTCTGCTCACCTGGGCTGCTATGGGACTCTTGAGAACAGGGGAGACCCTAAAATTTCCCTCAACAAGGCACCAAACACAGGCCAGGGAGATAACAGGAAGGGCTGGTTATGGCCCAGTGATGAGGCATGGGTAGAAACGGCCGAAGGCAAGGACAGAAGCAACAGGTGAGGCACTGCAACTGAGGCTGAACTGAGCAGCCAGAAACACCAAGGTGGCAACACCCAGCAGGCTCCGTTACGATATCTGAAGGACTATGGAGGAGAAGGCCAAGGCCATACCCCTTCTCAGAGGGGCTCAAGCCCAAACTAACCCCAGAACCTGAGGCTGCCAAGGCTTGATGGGTAAAAGTGACCACATCCACCACTGACGACCAGGCTGCCTGGGGTAAGCAGTGAGAGTGAGTCACAGACATGCGACAGACACGCAGGGTCTGCTGGCCCTCACGTTCCTGCGTACTCCACACGGGGTCACCATGTCTGTTCTGAGAGCAGAGTAACAGGAACCGCCAGTGCCACAGTGGATGCGTCACTTGGCAAGTCACAGGTTAGGGATGGAGAAGCCCTCGTCTCCTTCCACAGAACAGGCTCTGAGATCTGCAAACTCACCAGGCCCTAAAGGGAACTGAGGGTTGGGTGCACCTGTCCTACGTGATACAACAGCCATCAGGCAGGACACGGCCTAATGGGCTGCACCACATACTCTGGGGCAGACAGCACGAGTGGACACTGCACACGGAGGTGAGCAGAGCTCTGGGCCCCCCACCTAGCCACGAAGTGGGAGGGTGACAGAAGTGTCCTACAGGCTCCTGGGAGGGGAACAACAGACACACATGAACACCCAGGACCTAGCCCGACTGGCTCACAGTAAGCACTCAAGAAAGGGGATCAGCACGGAGCCGTCACGGGACTACACTTGAGAGGGATCAGGTTCTAGGCCACCCCTTTCCCCCACCTGCTGCCCTGAGCTTTGTGTGGAGCCAGAAGACCGGCAGTGGGTGTGGGGACTTTCTCAGTGGGCATGCCTGCAACAGGGGAGGCATGCCTGCAACAGCCGCCGTGGAGAAAACCAAGGACATCATCATGTGGAGCGGGAAGGGAAGTCTGTGCACGGTATCAAACATCATGTAAGGATGAACATCCACACCCCAGGACCCAGCAAATCCTAGGGACCAACAGAAACCTGAGCGGACACGTGCTGAGAATGGTCAGGGCGGCCGTATTCAGAACAGTCCCATCTGAAAACCATCCACATGCCACCAACACTAAACAGATGATGACGTCATGATCCAGCTGTTCAATGTCAAATGAAGACAGTACTGCTATACAGAACATCAAAGATAGAACCTCAAAACAAGTCAAATGAAAAAAACGTAGATTACAAAAGAATACGTCTGTTTTGGACTGGAAGCTCAAAAGCTGGCAAAATTTGTCCATGGTGACAGAAGTCAGGGGAGTTGGGGGTGGGGAGAGGCTAGGAGAGGGAAGAAGAATGGCTTCTGGGGAGAAGCTCTATTCCATGACCTGGGTGGGAGTTACTGGGGTATGTTCACTTCACAAACATGCACTGAGATATAAACTTCGAACTTACGCACTTTTCTGGGTATATGCCATACTTTTAGGAAAAACTGGTCTGAGAAGCCATCCCATCCTAGAAACAGATGTCAGAGCTACTGGGGTTGAAGAGGCTGGGGAGGTACTGGCAAGTCAGCCCCTTGCCCCTCATATGGGGGGCAAAGACCCTCTGAGGGTCCCATAGAACAAGGTCTGAGAATGTGGACCAGGAGCCCAGGCTGCCTCTGGGATACCCAGCATGTGCTATGCTTTACAGCTCACAGAGAAAGGCATCCACACTGCTCCCACCCTGGGCAGAGGCCAGTCTGGGGAAAGCAAGGGCGTTCTGAAGGCTCTACAGCAGGAGCACTGAGCAGGTCAGTGTTCCCAGGAAGAAGCAAGCTCTTAAGTTACTGAAGAGAGGCGGGCAGGCAGCGACCACTGCCTGGGCATCACCAGCTGGCACCCTGAGTGGGTGGGCCTCTGCCTCCTACCACTTAGGTTCTCTCCTAAGACCACAGACCTCCAGAGGAGGTGTTATGCCACTTCCCCAATGAGGAAGCCAGGGCGCTCGTTATACCCCTGGCCACAGTTTCAATACTAACCTAACCTTCTAATCTTGTGCAGTTAGCCCATGTCTGCCTCCATGCAATGGGCCACCAGCAAGTCGTATTGATGCCAAGGGCAGGAACAGAAAGCTGGTTCAAGGGAGGACAGTGGAACAAATCAGATAGGGGAAATTCCGCATGCCTACACCAGGAATGAAGACAGAAAACAAAGACTAGAAATTAAAGTGGGGAAGGCAGATTAACATTCAAAAATCAATGTAATCTGCCATATTAAGAGGCCAAAAAGGAAAAGCCTATGATCATTTCAACAGTTGTAGGAAAAAAAAAAAATTGACAAAATTGAACATCCATTCCTGATGAAAACTCTCAGCAAGCCAGGAACAGAAGAGAACTTCTCGGCCCAGCAACACTCACAGCGAACATCACACCTGGTGGCGAAGAGCCGAATGCTCTCCCCCAGGAACAGGCACAAAACCAAGGATGTGTGCTCAGCAATTCCACTCATTTTTGTCAGGAGATTTCACCTAGTACAATAAGGCAAGGGAAAGAAAAGGAAGAAAGAAAAAGAGGGAGGGAGGGAGGAAGAAAAATCCATCTAGATTGAAAAACGAGAAGTAAAGCTGTCTTTATTCATAAATAACAGAACAGTCTATACGAAAAATATTATAAATTCTACAAAATAAGTGAGTTTAACAAGGCTGCAAGATATAAGTTCAATATAAAATTCTATGATATTTCTGTACACAAGCAACAAACATTCAGAAATTGAAAAATTTAAAACCAATTCCATTTACAACAGCAATTAAAAGTCTGAAGAACTTGCAGATAAATCTGACAAAAGACCTCAACACTGAAAACTACAGAACAGGGCTGAGAGACATTAAGAGGGGCATCAGTTAATGGAAAGATTGCTGTTGTCTAGTCGCTAAGTCGTGCCTGACTCTTGTGACCCCCCATGGACTGCAGCCTGCCAGGCTCTTCTGTCCATGGGATTTCCAAAGCAAGAATACTGGGGTGGGCTGCCATTTCCTACTCCAGGGGATCTTCCTGACCCAGGGATCCAACACGCGTCTCCAGCATCGGCGGGCGAATTATTTACCACTGAGCCACCAGTGAAGCCCAGTGGAAAGATATACCAAGATAATAGCTTGGGAGAGTTGATATTGTTAAGATGTCAGCTCTCCCCCAAACTGATCTATAGATTCAAAAATGGAATTCCAGCAGGGTCTTTGGGAGAGATTGACAACTTGATTCTAAAATTTATATGGAAACATAAAGTTTCTAGAAAGGTAACAAACTTGGAAAAAAAGAAAACTGGAAGCCCACATTAGAAGTATGGTACTGGTGCAAAAACAAACTGAACAGATCAATGGAACAGAACAGTCCTTTAACAAACCCACACATGGGCAGCTAACTGATTCTTAACAAAGATGGTAAGGCAATTCAGTAGTGAATGAATGCTCTTTCAACAAACAATGCTGGAATAACTGGTAGCCACAGGCAAAAAACAACCCTGAAAGAAAATATCAAACCCGTGACCTCTATCTCACAAAATACACAAAAATTAACACAAAATAGATCATAAACCTAAGAGTTAAACTACAGAATGTCATCTTTTCTACAGAAGAAAACATAGGAGGAAAATCTTAGTGATCTTGGGTTTAAAAGGCAAAGACTTTAGTAATAACACACAAAAAGCACAAACTACAGAGAAAACAAACTGAATTTCATCAAAATTGAAAATATTTGCTCTTCAAAAGATGACACTGCTATGAAAATGAAAAGGCAAGCCACAGACTGGGAGAAAAGATACACAAATCATGTATCTAAAAACAGACTCGTCTCTAGAATATATAAACACCTCTTTCAATTCAATAATTACACAAAGAACCTAAGGGGGGGAAACGGGCAAATGATGTGAACAGATATTCAAATCTTTCACCAAAGAGATATGCATAGCAAACACAAATACTTCAAGAGATACTCAACCTTATTAGTCACAGTGAAAGTCACTCAGTTGTGTCTGACTACACAGTCCATGGAATTCAAGCCAGATACAGGAGTGGGGAGCCTTCTCCTTCTCCAGGGGGTCTTCCCAACCCAGGGATCGAACCCAGGTCTCCCGCATTACAGGCGGATTCTTTACCAGCTGAGCCACAAGAGAAGCCCAAGAATAGCCTATACCTTCTCCAGCAGATCTTCCTGACAAATTCAAATTAAAGCCATCACGAAATATCACTATATACCTATTAAAATAGCTAAAGTTAAAAAGACTGACCATACTAAGTCATCACCAAAGTGTGGGACAAGTGATACCCTCATACACTGCTGGTAGGGTGGCAGCATAAAATGGTATAATTACCTCGGAAGACATTCTGACAGATTATTAAGCAACCCAAAAGTCCATCAACATATGTATGATAAATTGTAGGATACTCATGAAATGAAACATTACCTAGCAAGAAAAAAGAACAAACTATTGATATACACAACATGCATGAATCTCAAAAGGAGGCGGAAAGAACAAACAGCCTAGATCAAAAAAAGAGTACACGATTTTATGAAATTCTAGAAAAGGCAGATTAATCTACACTGACAATAGATCAGCAGTTGTCTAGGGATGGGGGTGGGCTGAAGGGAAGGTTACAATGGGACAAGAAAGAACTTTTGGAAATATGTTTAATACCATGATTGTGGCGGTGATTTTTCAAGTGTATTCACAGATCAAAATATATCCAATTGGGTACTTTAAGTGTGCACAGTTTATTATATGTCAATTATACCTCAATAAATTTGTAAAATGACTATGGAGGCAGACGACAGATGCAACAGGTCCTAGAAAAAGGAGGAGAGGGCGGGAGGCAAGAGAACCTCTTTGTTGGAGGTTAGCTCCCCCTGGGGTGGAGGGAGCGGCATGAAGTCCCTTCTCCCTTCCGGAAAATGAAGAAGGCTGTCATGCCCAGGCCTCCCAGGGGTATCATAAGCCTGTGACAAAGGCACGTGTGTGTAATGCACTCCTCATAACAGACTGGGCTCCAGCCTGTGAGGCATCATCCCAATCCATAGAGCTGCGCCGCTCCCCCTCCCCACCCATTCTGCTTGCTGGGCAACACCTGCGTCCCAACAGACCGCACAGCCCAACCTGGGCCTGGAAGAGGGGTAGGACACGCACTGGGCTGGAGCTGGATGGCAGTGTCTTACAGGCTGTGAAATGACAGGCTCACTAGCTCCCCGGGACTCAGCTTCAGGACACGTGCTCTCCTCAGCCTGCCTGTGAGGTTTTGTCATCCTTCAACTGGAGACCCTGGAGAGGGAGCCAAACTCCCGTCCTCACGTGGGAAAGGCCAGTGGCCACAAACATCTACAGAACGTCTTAGGTAAACAGCAGTCTGTTCTCCTCTCAAACAGTTGGCGTGAGCGATAACCTATTTCCATCCTCCTGACAAGAAAACAGCCTCCGAGCATCTGACAGCTTCTTTCTCCCCCTCACTCTTCAGTTTTCTCCAATGTATTAAGCTCCTGAGCCTGAAAATGTCTGAAATCCTGCCCTCCCCCTCCCCCTAGAGAGCTGAGCTAGCCCCTTACTACTCTCAAGCGTGAGTGAATGAAGGACAGATAGATAAATTACTGTCCTCATTGCTGGGCACCGCGTAAAGCCAATGTCATAAACATCTCAGGGGTCTCCCTCTGTAGCAAGCTGGGATCTGCAGTCACCAACTTAACATCTGGAAAGCAAACAGGCCTTTCCTGTTGCCAGCTGTCACCTGCACCAGCCACCCCACAAGGGTCATAGGGAATGGGGAGGTGACTCTCAGTGCTGCTCACACACAGCCCCATGGAAGACAAGGGAAAAAGCATCATGTCTGGGTGGCCAGCAGAGGGAAGGCTGGGACAAGAGCAGCAGAAGGCTATGACCAGGGTGGCCATGTTTGGCCAGTAGGACCCAAAGGCTTTGGGGAGAGTCTTCTATTTTCAACACAGTGGTCCTAGAAGTTACCATGATGACAAAGATTTTTTTCCAAACTACCTTGGCCACCATGAAATGATTTCAAAGGATTACATAAGCAGGGGGAAGGAAAGCCAGGTGAGATTTTTGCGAAGGCAACATTAAAGCAATGGGGAAGTCAACCACCACAATCCAGCGTGCTACTTCAGTGACGATCTGCGAGGTGGTAGCACTGCCTGACATGCAGCTAAACGGAAGGCTGCTGGTAGAAGATTAGCGCACAGGGGAGGACCTTGACGGCTCCCGAAGCCCTCTACTACCAAGAGCCAAATCAACTGCTTCCTCCCAACCTTGCCTGAAGGGGACCCTTGGGAAAGCCTGACCACTCAACAGTCGTCCCCACTGGGCTGGGTGGACCCCATCAGCACCGTCTGCCTCACCCCAAACCACCTGCATCCCACAAGGGAAGGGTGGCAAAACTGATCCCGAGGATGAGCACCTGCCCTGGCTGAATGTCAGAGGACAGCCCTGCAGAGACATGACATCCTGGCCACCAAACGTCCAAGGCAAGGTGGGGCCCAGCTCCAGAACAGCAGCTTTTCCTTGCTTTAAATGCACCAGGCAAAGAACACTGAGGAGAACTGGGAACACAGAAGACTTTGCTTTTTACTGTATTTCCCTCAGTATATCATTTTTCTATTATTATTTTCTCACTATTTTAAACCAATTTTTTTAAACTTCTTAAAAAGTTTATTTCTTCCCTTTTCTGTAGTCACCATTACAGGTGGATACGAAACAGAAGTGACAAGGCAACTAGGTGAAGAAACAGCACAAGTTTTCACTAAAACTTACATTAACACTGAAACGGAAATTGAGAGAGCTCTACCTGGGCCTTCCAGGCGGCGCTAGCAATAAAGAACCTGCCTGCCAATGCAGGAGGCTGAAGAGACGCAGGTTCAGTCCCCAGGTTAGGGAAGGTCCCCTGGAGGAGGGCATGGCAGCCCACTCCAGTGTTCTTGCCTGGAGAATCCCATGGGCAGAGGAGCTTAGCGGGCTACAGTCCATGGGGTCGCAAAGAGTCAGACATGACTGAGCATGCAGGCTGTCAATGCACCCAAACTGCTCCGCCCAGCTAAGTTTTCACCAAAGTTGAGGACCTTTCAGCCCTGCCCTGCCTCATCGCTCGGACCCTGGGCAGATCCTGACACCCCTCTACATTCAAGACCTCTACACCCTCCTCTCGGGGCTCTTCAAGGCACAGTCTCAGACCCTTTCCTTCTCTCACCGCACTTCTCCACTGCCTGAGTAGTCGCACCCCCAGGCAGCTCCACAGCTGCATCTGGGGCCCAGGCATCACCTCTGGATGCACTTAGAGGCACTTCTGCATCCAACAGGTACTGAGGCTTTCTAAGTACCACTGGCTGACTCCATTGCTTCCCACCCTGAGAAGTGGGCTAGGACCCTTGGTGCAAGCAAGCCTCCCTTTCTCTCACCTCCAAATTACCCCACTCACATTAGCCCCACTAGACATGTCTTTCTTTTCCCACCCTCCCCTTCCCGCCATGTGTCCACAGTCTGTTCTCTGTGTCTGAGTCTCCACTGCTGCCCTGCAAATAGGTTCATCAGTACCATCTTTCTAGATTCCATATCTATGCATTAATAGACAGTATTACTTTTCTCTTTCTTACTTACTCCACTCTGTGTAATAGGCTCCAGGTTCATCCACCTCATTAGAATTGACCCAAATACATTCCTTTTTATGGCTGAGTAATGTATGTGCCACAGCTTCTTTATCCATTCATCTGTCGACAGACATCTTGGGTTGCTTCCATGTCCTAGTTATTGCAAATAGTGCTGGGATAAATACTGGAGTACCTGTGTCATTTTCAAATATGGTTTCCTCCGCATATATGCCCAGTAGTGGGATCGTTGGGTCATATGGTAGTTTTATTCATAGTTCTTAAAGGAATCTCCATACTGGCTGTATCAATTCACATTCCCGCCAACGATGCAAGAAGGCCTCCTTTCCTCTGCACCCTCTCCAGCATCTGCTTGATGATGGCATTCTGACTAGTGCGAGGCAATACCTCACTGTAGTTTTGATTTGCATTTCTCTAATCGTGAGTGATGCTGAGCATCTTTTCATGTGTTTATCAGCCATCTGTACGTCTTCCTTGGAGAAATGTTCATTTAGGTTTTCTGCCCACTTTTTGACTGGGTTGTTTGTTTTTCTGATATTGAGTTGTATGAGCTACTTTTGCATTTTGGAAATTAATCCTTTGTCATTTGTTTCATTTGCTATTATTTTCCCCCATTCTCAGGGTTGTCTTTTCACCTTGTTTATAGTTTCCTTTGCTGTGCAAAAGCTTTCAAGTTTAATTAGGTCCCACTTGTTTTTGTGTTTATTTCCATTATTCTAGGAGGTGGGTCATAGAGGATTTTGCTGTGATTTATGTCAAGTAGTGTATTGCCTCTAAGAGCTTTATAGTTTCTGGCCTTTCATTTAACTCTTTAATCCATTTTGAGTTTATTTTTGTGTATGGTGTGAGGAGGTGCTCTAGTTTCATTCTTTTACATGGAACTGTCCAGTTTTCCCAGCACCACTTACTGAAAAGGCTGTCTTTTCTCCACTGTATAATCTAAGGCATGTCTTCTTTGGATCCTGATTCCAACCCTCATACGGTGGGCCTGAGCTCACCTCCTAGCCAACTTGTGACAGTTGCTTTGTCTGAGCACGCCTATATCCAGCCCCATAACTTTTTACACAGACTGACCAGGCTCAGTGATGGTGCCCAAGCTCCTCACCCTCAGTTCTGGAGTTTTCCTCCACCCACTCTGGTCTTCCTTTCCTCTGAGAACATCTTCTAGGCCACTACCTTCATCACTCTTGAACCCCAACAGCCCCAGGAGGCAGATAACAACAATATGGCTCAGGTCTGACCTCAGAGGCCAAGTTCTGCCTTAGCCCCTCAAGCCCCAACCAGCCTGAGCCATGGCAATGTTTCTCTGGGTGACTTTCCTGCTCTTATCCAGAGTCTGCAACAATTATGTAGTTGAAACTGCATCACAGATACTGGTTTTTTTTTTTTTTTTCCATTGAACACGTCTTCCTGTTGCTACATACTCTTCATAATGATCTTAAAAGCTAAACGTCCCATTAATGCATCATAATTTCCTTGACTTTCTCCACTGCTGGGCATCCCATCTCCTTCTGGGTTCTCCTACTGCAACCAATGTTGTAATGCTCATCTTCACAACTTTCTTATCTCATTTTTCCCTCAGAAATAAATTCAGGTGTTCAACTCTGCCCTAGGGGGCCAAATACTTTTATGGTGACTGGTACTGCCTCAACTGGTCTTCACGCTCACCCGGGCAATGCAACGACTCCACCACAAAGAGGAGGAAGAAAGCAGAGCCAAGTCTGCTGTGCCTGCACGGGGCCCTGAGGCGGCGGGCCCCGCTGTCCGGCAGACTGGACTCGGGTGTCAGGGCTGCCATCTTCTCCTGCCTTCGTCACCTATTCCACGACTCCACCAGCAGGGAGGGAGAGAGCACTCTGCCTGGGGAGGTCGGCTGGGACAGAAGCAAATATGGCGTGAATCTTGCTGAAACCTAGAGCAATTTTTACAGCTCAGTGGTGAGATTAGAAAGAGTGGCCAAGATCTTCCAGGAGAACACAGCCAGAAGACAGAGCTGCCACTTCCAAGGAGAAAGGTGCCCTGCACACAGAGAGGGGATGGCTGTCTCCAACAGCAGGAAAAGCTTGGACGTGGGAGCTAAAACCATTCAAACTGCACACTGAGACAGCTGCAGCTCACAGAGAGAAGACACCAGAATTCATTCAGTGGCTAAGTATTTACCAGGAAAATCAAAATGTGTTTGTGCTGAGGAGGAACTCAGGGAGCAGGTGGAGGTGGAGGGACTTACATTCATGGCAGGGAAGAAAGGAGACTGACAAGGGAACAGGACCATGTGACTGTATGCAAAGCTATGAAGAAAATCACCAACGTGACACACTAGAGGAAGGCTTCCTCCCAAGCCCAGGGCCAGGAGAGGTGGTCACCTCAGCCTGGAGTCCCCAAGAGAACCTGGGGCAGCAAAGGGTCTGGAGCAGAATGCTGGCCTCCAAGACACTCCAACCAGGAGAACCATCCCAGGAGTCAGCTGCAAAGGCACTGACGCCATCTTGGACAAGGAGCCTGAGGCCTGCAGCCCAGATCCCAGCAGGACAGGGGTGGGGTCTCGACCCCAGAGTGTGCTGCACTCAGCTCACGCCAGCCAGCACTCAGGAACCGTGGGAGCCAGCTGTTACACACAGCACTGGTAAAACATGCAACGATCAATCACTGGTGGTACAGTGGATGAGACTCCGTCTGCCAACGCAGGGGACATGGGTTCAATCCCTGGAAGATTCCACACGCCTTAGAACTAAGCCCATGTGCCACAGCTACTGAAGCCTGCGTGTCCAGAGTCTGTGCTCCACAACAACAGAAGCCCCTGCAGTGAGAAGCCTGTGCACTACAATGAAGACCCAGCACAACCAAAAAGAAAATAAGTAATTTTTAAAGAAATGCTATGATAAGGGAGTGGTTGGGACTGCCAGCTGAAGGCTGCTGCGGGCAGGCAGTTATCTCCTGCCTGGCAGCATTCTAAATTTTCTAGAAAAGTCACATACCTGGATTTTTGTAGGAAACCTCCATTTGTATTTTTGTGGGTAATTACAGTTTTAAAAACACTGTAATACTGTCACAAATCCTTGAGCTCTATCCAGCTCACAAATCACCTCTACTTATGCTCAGTGTCAGGTAGACCGCAGACACTAATTTGCACAGGCAGGCCTGTGTGTCGGGTGGACACGACGTGTATTAACTCAGTGAATCCTCAAAACAACCCCAGGAGATAGGTATTACTACGGCCTCTCATCTTCTGCATAAGCACAGCGAAACTCCAAGATGTTAGGTAACTAGCCCAAGGCCACACAGTCACAGAGCCAGATCAAGTCCAGGCAGCGTGGCTCAAGTTGGTGCTTGTAAGTTTCATGTTTCTAGTTCCTGAAAAACAAAGGCACCAACATGCATAACAGAGACAGTGTCTAAGGCAGTAGGTAGGAATGAGTTCCGAGCTCCTCTGACAAACGCTCTGGTGAAAACAGATATCACTTGAGATGTTCATCTGAGCAGCAAGGATGGGTGCCACCTCTGTGTCACTTCTGCTGCCATCTTCCTGGGGTCTGGGGTGACTGCTATCCTAGATCACTTGAGTTCCTATCTGTTTTATAGCACATGTCCTGGATTTAACATTTTTTAAACAAAGTTTTAGAATTTTATTAAGAGTATCTTTTAAGTGGAATCTTTATTGCTTCTTAATAAACCATTTATGGTTAAAAAATTGGTAATTTACTTTAGCACTCCCTTTTACTTCTCATGGGATATCTTCATTTGGATAGCTTTTTTTGTTTTTAATTGATGCCCAGTTGATTTATAATGTTGTGTCAGTTTCAGGTATTCAGCAAAGTGAGTCAGTGTTAACATGGCTAAAAGAGACGAATATCACATGATATCACTTATAGGTGGAATCTAAAAAGTGATGCAAATGAATTTACTTGCAGAATAAAAACAACTCACAGACACTGAAAACAAACTTACAGTTACCAAAGGGGAAAAGGGGAGGGATAAATTAGGAGTCTAAAATAGGTAAGCAGCAAGAACCTACTGTATTAGCGTAGGGCACTATACTCATATCCTGTAATAATCTATAGTGGAAAAGAATCTGACAAGGGATATATGTGTATGTGTGTGTGTAAAATTGAATATAACTAAATCACTTTGCTGTACACTTGAAATCAACAACACTATAAATTAGCTACACCTCAATTTTTTTTTAAGTGTAACAATTTTTTAAATTTGAAAACAAAGGTGATGAAATACTCATTTTTTTCCCCACAGTTACTATTATTTGGGGCTTCCTAGGTGATGCTAAAGCTGAAACTCCAGTACTCTGGCCACCTCATGCGAAGAGTTGACTCACTGGAAAAGACTTTGATGCTGGGAGGGATTGGGGGCAGGAGGAGAAGGGGACAACCGAGGATGAGATGGCTGGATGGCATCACGGACTCGATGGACGTGAGTCTGAGTGAACTCCAGGAGTTGGTGATGGACAGGGAGGCCCGGCGTGCTGCGATTCATGGGGTCGCAAAGAGTCAGACATGACTGAGCGACTGAACTGAACTGAGGTGGCGCTAGTGGTAAGGAATCCACTTGCCAATGCAGGAGATGCAGGTTAGATCCTTGAGCTGGGAAGATCCCCTGGAGAAGGAAATGGCACCCCACTCCAGTATTCTTGCCTGGGAAATTCTACGGACAGAGGAGCCTGGCGGGCCACAGTCCACGGGGTGGTGAAGAGTCAGACACAACTGAGCACAGCATTATTATTTGGGTTTTCAGGTTTGTTCATGACCACCATATCCTGGCCATGTCTACTACTGCAGCATGTCTTCCCAAATTCATGTTTGGTGACATCATGCTAGCAGCTTGAAATCAGACACAGTCAAAGTATTCATACCGTGGAAACTGGCAGACACTACAAATCAGGGCTTGATTTCTTCTCAGGTTGGTGGCCTCTGTAGAGTCCTGGGCTGTATCCAGACCAATGCCTGCTTTCGTAAAGACTTTTAAAAGTTTCATTTTATCTATTTTTTATTGACATGAAATTCACATAACATAAAATCAGCCATGTAAATAAAGTTTTACTGGAGTACAACCATATTCATTTGTTTACAAATTATCTATGGCTGCTTCTGTGGTATGCATAAAGGTGGAGTTGTGACAGAGACGGTATGAGCTACAAAGCTGAATTGAAAATATTTACTATCTGGTCCAGAAACAGCTCACCATCCCCTGGGATTTAGACTTAAGAAAATACTGATTATTCAGATTAAACTTCAAAGTGTGCCATGCCGGTAGGAATAGCACAAACAACTGAGGAAATATTCTTCCAGTATTTGAAAACTATTATCTGATTTTGCAAAGATATTACTTCACTCACTAACATAACAATCAGCAGTCAATGTTCATGTCAAAACTAAACTCATAAGTTGACTATGGATACAAAACTTCAACAGAAAACAAGGAAAGCAGTCTGAGTGAAACAACTGGCTGCCTGGAACTGAAAATAGAGTGCTGCGTTTCATGGTTACTTGTGAACTGTCTGCTGCCTATCCTTTCTATCAGTGTAATCATGTATGTATATATGGCATTTTTCCTGGAAAGCCAGCTGTCAAACATTTATAAGCACACCACACTGAGTAAATTAGAGTTCTCTATTACTTCAAAGTGCTTAAAATAAAGCCTGAATGAAACAAAAATCCATTTGCATTACTATAATTCAGCATTACATATAAATGAAAAAGAGGAAAGAACCTGCATTCTTTAGATGTTAACTCTTATAAATTATGATGTACTTAAAAAATGGTTCTAAGTTTTATCATCTGCAAGCAAACTGAACTTCTCCATGGTGATTATCAATGTCAAGGAAAAACAAAAAAACCCAGCTAACATATAAAAGTTATGTTCAAGGACACAGTGCTCCCTTTTAGGAACATCAATGTTACTGGGAGATTCAATAAAGTTCAATATTCAGCACATCCCCTAATACTTTACACTTTAATTTTCACAAAACTATATTGAAGAAACGAACTGCTTGCCCCTCATTCCCAGCTCCAGTTTCCCAGTGCCCTGCCTGGACACCCTATTTCCTATGTGTGCCGTGAACGGACAAGAGTCTGGAGACAGGCAGTGTGACAGCAGGGCGGGGAGGGAGCTCTTTACAAAGGTTGGCCAAGAGAAGCCTGAAGGAATCTGAGGTCAGATCTAGGAAGGTGTCCTGCACAGCCATGAATGGGGGAGAGGGAAGCATAAATGAGACAAGAAAGGAAAGCAGGGGCCAAGCCATGCAGCGCCTGTCACTGTTGTTCAGTCGCGAAGTCATGTCCAACCCTTTGCAACTCCCTGGACTGCAGCACACCAGGCTTCCCTGTCCTTCACCTTCTCCCGGAGTTTGCTTAGATTCATGTCCATTGAGCGGGTGATGCTATCTAACCATCTCACCCTCTGTCGCCCCCTTCTCCTACAGCCCGCAATCTTTCCCAGCATCAGGGTCTTTTTCAATGAGTTGGCTCTTTGCATCAAATAGCCAAAGTGTTGGCGCTTCAGCATCAGTCCTTCCACTGAAATTCAGCGTTGAATGGTTTGATCTCCCTGCTGTCCAAGGGACTCTCAAGAGTCTTCTCCAGCACCACAATTCGAAAGCATCAATTCTTCATGACAATAAGGAGAGGGGATGCATGTTCTAATCACAGAGGATCTTAAGCCAATGGTGTGATCTGATATCAGTTTGGAAGGGGCAAGACGGAGAAAAGATGGATGAAAGGAGAAAATACATTTTGGTAGTGGAGTTACCTACCAAAGTCATCTGTAAGACTTGCAGATGGATTGGGCGCATTACGGTAGAGAAAAGCAGGGAGCACAGATGACCCCGGGGCTTGAACAGAGCCACCACCACAGCGGCACTGACTGCGACGAGGGAAACTTCATACACGTCTTCTCGGTCCTGGTGGGCTGGACTCCTGTGCTCTGAGAGCTTGCAAAGCATGATGGGTGGGCGTGACTGGGATAAGGAGCTGCACACTCCTGCTCTGAGCCTCCCAAAAAAGGCACGAGAGATAAAATAACCCTCTTCTCTCCGCTGGTAGCATACACAGAGGCCCCATGATCCACTCTACATCTTGATTGCTCTCAATAGTTTTTAGCCTGAAGAGCACTCATCAATCTACTTTTTCTTTTTCTTTTTCCTGTTTAATTGACAAAAAACCGAGCACAGGAAAAGCAAAAACAAAAACCATTCCTATTGCCCCAATACAAAAGTCTCCCATTTCACCCTAAGTTCTAGTTTTTGTGCCTTTCCTAGTTGTGAGCCGCTGAACAACAACAAAAGCTCCTTTTCATCATCATGGCAAAGTGTGTCCCCTTTCCTGCAGTCTTCAGGATCAACCTTCACAGCTCTCTGCTCTCTGACTCAGTGGATGCACCATGTTTCCTAAGCCTCTCCCATTTAATTAATGATACTAACAATTACTATTGGATAAATATATTCACTAACATTGTTATTAAAAATGATTATGTATCTGTACATTAATTTCCAAGAGTTAAAAAATGTCTAGATCAAAGGACATGACCAAAGCTACACCTCCTGCCACATAAGTATTTCTCAAAAGGAGTTCTCCTGGGTCCTGCCAGCGGGCCTGGGTGGGATGAAGGGGGAAGAGTAGGAGATATAAAATGCAACAGGACGGTTTAACACCCAGTCTTGATTAACTGCCAATGCCATTTCACCTACATATTTGAGTATAAGGTATATATTTTTCAATTATTCATCACATCAGTATTTCCCTATATGGTGATGTCTCTGGAAGGTTGTGATTGTTAGCTCTGACTAAGTTCTCCACATTCAAAGAACGCTGCTTCGTAAATTAGGCGATTTCACACACACAGAAATCTGTATTTTGATCCCTTCCCTCCCCTGGTCTGCACTGCAATATAGAGGGATTCAGAGAAGTTCAGGCAGGTAAGTCTGGTTGGGAGTTCCAATCCTAGCACTTCTTCTAAAGAAGTGTGTATTTCCGTCTACAAGCCTGAGATTTTGTTCTACAACCAATTTCTTCCCACTTCCCCCCAGGGAGCTTTCAGAAATGTGCAAAATTATGCAATGTTGTCTGGTAACTGCTCACACTAAAACGAAGACTATCTTGGGAAAAAATACCATCTGTGAAAACCAAAGTTAAATATCTACAAACTCATCCAGGAGGACAACTGGCCCCAGCCCCACCCCTCAAGGAAAGCAGGGGCGGGGCGTGTACTCGCCTGTGTTCAGCGCCTCCGCTGTGCCCAGCCACTTCCTTGTGGGCGTTCCTCACCCTCTGGTGGGCAGGCCTGTCCTCACTTTACAAGAGGACAGCAAGTCTGACAGACTGTCCGCAGTGTCTGCTGCGATTTGTCCAGAGACAAGCACCAGAGAAACAGAGCTACATAGATCTGAACCCAGGTCCACCTCCAAAACCCCTGCATAGGAAACACTTTTCTTTCTTTCTATCTGCCCATCCATTCGGCTTTTTCATTTGGGGGGAGGCTCAAACAATTTTGCACCCATCAACCTGTAGTTAAGAAAAGGGAAGAAGGCTTTCTTCTCCAAAAGACAAGACCTCATGAATGCTGATGACACGGCTCAGAGGGCCCAGAGATACCAGAAAAACCAGGGGGTGTGATGGGGGTGGTTTGCTAGGAAGGGACAGGGGCTGTGCTCTGCACCCCCAAGCTACCCCACGCCCCATGTGGTAAAACACAGCAAAGGCCTCAGTTCTTAACCAAAGCACAAGGGATGAGGCCCAGAAGCGCACTGGCCAACTGAGGTAGGCATTAAAGTTAAACAGAACTTTTAAAGCACGTTCCTTGGTGGTACCACCCACATGGCTGGGGTTGCCACACGGATGGGCGGGCAGACACCATCTCCATTCTCGCCGTCAGCTCCCCTCCTCGCAGTGGGCACAGTGGCCTCCGGGGGAAAACAAAGTCTCTGAGGTCAGTTGTGCGATGGCCAGCTACTTACCCTGGCTAAGCCTGAGTCTCACCTGTTAAATGGGATACTATCTATCACAGAGTGAATGTACAATGAGTTGCTACTGTCCTGCTTCTGTTATGGTCCAAAGATAAAGTCCTTACAAACATACAACCCTTGAAAGATGACATCAAAAGACACTGGACACTTGGATTTGTTAAGCATGGTTGCCTACTAGACTGAATGAGATTCAGTCCCTCCAGGCTGAACTCCACCTGCGGGTCTATTACCCACTAATAGAATGAAAAATCCGCTCTCTGCTCCTTCCAGCTGCAAGGCCTCAGGTAAGGACAGGCTCCCTCACTCTTTTCCTCATCTTTACCAGAGATACAGCAGCTGCTCCCGCCCTCCTCTAGGTGACTAAGCCCAAGTCAGACATTGCACCAGGCGCCTAACACGCTCAACCCCTCAGGACACCACCACCAGGTGATGGCACAACAGCTACATGTCACAGGTAGAGAGACTGAGGCCCAGAGGCTTTAGGTGATTCACCCTGAGGCCACTGAGGCAGAAGCAACCGAGGAGGACCTGGAGCCACTGCTCTCCCAGCACAGCGGGGCTTCAGGGTTTAGAACCCTCTTCCAGGGGAAGTCCAGGCGCGGCCCAAAGGAGAGAGGAGGTATGTGCACTCCTGGGGTGGGGCTGGGACTGAGGGATCATCACACCACAGAGGAGGCTAGGCAAGTGCTGCCAAACCAAAGCTGCCCACCTTCTCTCCTGTCCTGTTTCCAGCCTCTAGAATCTCCAGACTCCCTAAAACTGAGCAACACACACAAGACACGCTCAACGCCTGAGTCTGACCATGCCACTACGGCTAGAAGGGAACCGACGCACTACAGGAGGACCCCAAAGGGCTGAGGTCTGGAGAGGGCCCAACAGTCATCACAGGAGAGGGCTGTCCTTTGGGGAACCAGCCACCCCAACCCCAATGCTTGTGAGCCAAGCAGCTGCCCTGCCCAGTCCCCACCAAACCTGAACTCTTTCGACCCTGAACCCAGCTTGGTGCTGCCAGATTAGGCAATGCTTGTGCTCACCCACAGCTTGAAATCAGAGATGGACCCACAGTAAGCTGGTCTTTGGCCCTAACACAATTAACTATATGCAACAGCGAGAAAGGGACCAAAGCAGAAGGGGACACAGGCAGGCCAGACAGGTTAAAGGTGGGCAAGATCAGACCAGGGTGCCAGGAACAGAAGACAGTGCTCCTTGGACAGCTGGCAAGGGCCTTGCTGTGGGAGGAAAGCTGCGCCCTGAGCCCAGAGAAGCAGGTAGGAAGGAAGAGAACAGAGGGCAGACTATCTAGGTGGGGCTGCAACAGCAGCTCAGGAGCTGATGAGCAGCTGAGAGAGGTTGGAGCAGGGCAGGAGAGAGGACGTCAGAAACTAGGCACACTGTGCTCAGCTGACTCTCTCAGTTGCAAGTGACAGCAAGGTCAGAACAAATAAATGGACTTCACCAAGACGCCACCCACTCGCCTAGGGCCAACTGAGCCCCGGCAACGTATTCCTCGCCATCCCTCTGGGCCAGGCTTACTCCTGGGCAGGCTGTCCTCACACGGCAGACCCTAGCAGCAACCTCCTCACATCCTTCCCGCTTAAGTCTCCCCCAAGTACCCCAGCAAAGCATTACAACTTTCAAATGGTCACAGGTCCACCCCTGAACCAATCACTGGCCAGGAAAGATGCAGCCCCATGACTGGCTAGACCTCAATCACTAAGCATCCTAAGGACACCCACCAAGGGATGGAACCTGGGTGAGTTGCCCACCGACAAGTCCGTGAACTGTCAGCTACACATTGAGACCCAGGATGCTTCAGGCCAGGGACCACGTCCCCCTCTCAGCAGAGGATGTCCCACGAGCACATCCTCCAAGGGAAACTAAGGCTGCAAACCTAACTTCATCCAAAACTACATGGCAAACAGCAGAGTCACGCTCCCAACTCAGTTCTGCCCGTCTCTAAAGCCCAAGTTTTCCACCTGGAGAAAGACTGCCTTCTTCACTATGTCATCTACAGAGCTCCCACGCTACCCAGTCAGCCACATGGCCCCAACAGAGAGAGTGAAACATCCCAGTCTTTTTGAACACTCACTCTGGGGCTGGCACATAGACAAGATCTGGATGCAGAAGACTGACTAGGAAGAGGCTACAACTCCCTAGAGATCCCATTCACAGGCATGGGGCGACCAAGGGAGGTAGCCGGCAAAGTAGTGGATTGTGGCGCCACCAACCAACAGCACAGCATGTGAGGCCAGTAGCTGGCTGGCCTGCAAGCGCCCAGGGCCCACTGGAAACCATGGTGAGACATCTGGGGAAAGTCTTAAAGGCCAGACAGGGGTCCTCAAAGCAAAGTCAAATATTCAAAGGCAAGAAGGTAAAATGAGCAGGAGGTCTGGAGAGAGCAGAAAGGCCAGTGCAGTACGGTTCAGGGGGCCAACCACAGCAACCACTCAGCGTTAGGCCTCAGGCCTCCTTCGTTCCCAAGCAGCTGCATTCAGCACTGAGCCTGCGGTGGGTCACCAAGGACAGCATAATGACCCAGGGAGACGGCCTCAAGTGACAAGCGTCAGTAATGCATCCTCATGCCCAAGGCCAGCTCATCTCACAAAGCAGATGATGCCACTTCCTATCTCCTGACTTGGGGGAGCCCACCACCGACAGGACAGAAAACCATGCCGACTAGACTCCTGACAAAGGAGCATCATCCCCAGGGCGAAAGGCAGACGCTTACTCCCCTGACTGTGAGGCAGGCCGCCAAGCAGGTCCACCAGTAATCCAAAGACAGTCCCCACCTCCTGTCCAGACCAGGGTCCCCCTGTCGCTGCCCCGCCACACCGGAGGGCTGCAGCCACCAGGGGCACCTGCGGCTTCTGTCTGAACAGCAGAGCTGCTTCTGCGAGCTCCTCTCTGGCTTCCTGCAGACACGACCATTTTCACCCCACACCCAAGCCAAGTCAGAGTGATTCTCCAGGAGCTTTCAAACAGCAAGTGGATCCATCCTTGTCCGAGCCTTCAAGAGTTCAAATCCCAGAGCTGCTACGTTTCCCACCACGTGGGAAACAAGCCTATCCACGCGACACACAGGTGCACATGGTGTCAAGGACAAAAAACAAAGCAGCTCCCCTCTCAGTTCGCCCACTCCAATTTCAATCCCAAACAATATTTTGACTCGGTGGTGCAAGGAGAAACCTTACAAACAAATGCAGGATGAGCTTACCTCATTAAGGAGGGTGCTGGTGAGAAGTGAAGCTCCTGCATGCAGCAGCAGCAGCTTTGGCTTGCTGACCAGCCTTCAACGGGAGAACTTTAAATGCTTAAGAATAAGAAGCTCCTTTAAAATAGAAGTGAAAGTGAAATGTCCATTCACAAACCTCTCTGCCCCCAGACACGCCTCATTCGTAACACGTGGCCCACGTTTGCCACTGCCCAGCTGCCAGCATCCAGCCAAGGGGGAGGAGACATCACCAACTTTGGGTGCTTGTCAGAGCTCCCCAGACACATAGGAAGGGGAAAATGAAGGGCCATGAAAGATCACTCTATCTCAGCTAACGTAAGTGAAAAAAACCAAACTCTGAAATGCAAGTAGGTGCCAGCTTCTGTTAAGCAGGGGAAGGGGATAGTTAAGAGGAAATGGGCACAACAATCAGCTGTGACCAGGCCTCCCAGGAGCCATCCATGCTGAGCCTGAGAGGACACAAGGCTGGAGAGCTCGGCTGCTGCTTGGTCACAGGCGCCGCCTCCTCCCACCCAGCCTCGCCCAGGCGCATGCGGGACAGAGCACAAGATGGGCCGTGCTGAGGCTCCCCTGGACTCCCAGAGGGCTCCTTAGCCCAGGATGGGGCCAGAAGCTGCAACCAGGCACCTGCGCCAACACAAGGCACCCAAGTGTGACTGCAGGCAAATCAGAGTCTGCAGTTCAGCCGGAATGAGGGGTACTTAGAACCCCATGCTGCGATCTGACGCCATGCAAACCACCTGTTGCTTACCCCAGAACTCATATATCAGTTATGTCCATTCTGTCACCTGGACCCAATCCCGGGTCCAGCACAACACCCAACTACTTGAAGGTGCGATCATATCAAAATTTTAATTTTTAAAGAGGTGACTAAAGCAGCATCTCAAAGGCATCACCCAGGGTCACTACCAGGCAACTCCAACCCTATTCTCCCATGAACAGTGCCCTAATGTTTCTTGGGGGCACCTTCTCTACTCTGGGTCAGTCTGGATGGAATAACACCATGCCCTGATTTAGGGGTGAACCAATCAACACAGTCTGCTAATTCAATCAAAGTCCAGACAAATTCAATCAAAGTACCAGGAAATGTCTACGTGGCCTTCTGGGGAAGAGGTACCTTCCTCTTCCGCCCTGGATGATGGTCGGTAAGAGTGATTCCCAAAGCTACAGGGGCTGGGTAGACGATACCCACTGTGCAAAGGCAACACGACAAAAAGCAAAACAGAGAGACGCAGTAAAGGCAGGGCGTCACCTGAGAAGGGATCCGCTTCTGGGCCTCTGTGCAACACAAGCCAACGCAGAAGTAGTAAAGGTGCTTTGCCTGCAACTTTCTAACTGAATGCTTGAAGGGAACAATGTGAAATAATGAGCAGAAAGGGTATAAAACCATTGTTCCTCTTTTATATACCTCCACATCAGTGTCACTCACCCCCCCCGCAGCACTAAAAAGCTGGCTTGCCAACTATCTGCCTGGCACAGATGCCAAGGCACACCAAGGGGGTTAAAAAAAAAAGCTGGGACATGTTCACTGGAATTGGCTTTCAAGAAGGACTGTCTTAAGGACACAGGTAGCTATGCTGGGGATCACCCTGTGGCCACCAGCCCAGGACTCACCACAAGCTGGACCAGGGCCCTGATGGCAGAGGGGTCCAGAGAGCTAAGCTGGAATAGCGGAGGGGGGATATCCAAGAAAGGCATCGCGGGGACCAGGGGAGCCCAGCCCGCAGGTGTGTGCCAGGAGAGCCAAGGCCAGCTTAGCAGGCCAGCTGCTCTGCAGAGCCAAGTGTGGCCGGGGAGTGGGCAGGGGACGCAGCTGAAGGTACAAGCAGGAGAGCGGGGCCACCGGCACCTGGAAGAGCACAGCCAGGCCACCAACGGCCTCTCGGTGAGAGCCACTGTCACGTGCAGCCGAATGCTCCATCAGTAACTCTCCTGGCTCCACCACAGGACCCCCGGCACAGACTAGGGCCAGCCACCTACAAAATCACTTTGTACACAGTGGACAAGTGGCTAGAGTCTCCATAGCAGCCACCAGGCTGGCCTACCATGAAGTGTGGCCTGGAAAAAGCATCACCCACTTTCTGGCCCTGAAGAATGAAATCTGCGGGGGTGGGGGATGGGGGTGTCCAGAAAGGGTTTGGTTTGTCAATGATCAAAAAAGGCCAAAGAGTCTCTAGGTGGCATTTGATCAGTGTCTCCAGGGATCACAGATAGACAGGGATCTAAGATCAAGAGCCACCTTCTCTGTCAGGGGTGAAAAATGCCAGCCAAGAAACAAAAAGTGAAAAACACCTTTTTCTCAGCTGATTCAAGAGAAAGCAGAGTATTCAGGTACAACTTTCCTGTTGAACAAGCATAAAAATGCTGCACAGAAGAATCCAGCCTAAGGATCCAAATCTAGGCAGGAGAGTGGAATGCATGTCCTGTATCCACTGCCCTCTCCCGAGTGACATGGGAGGCAGCAGCAGATGGCTGAGGACTGAGTGGGGAGGTTCCAACCCCAGAGCCATCCCTTCTACCAGTGTGTCCACTGAGCCCCAGTTTCCACACTGGTACCTGCCTCACCAGGTTGCTGTATTACTGTATAAGTTAAATGTGCAAAGTGCTGGCAACCTGTACCTACTCAGTAAATGTTGACAGCCGGCTGTGAAGACCAGCCCTTTCACAAGAACATCATCAAGCATCTGAGCACCCACTCGGTGAAGAAGTTCTTTCTGGATAGTTGGGGAATAACTCTTGCTCTGTTACCAAGGAACTTGCCATCCCATGGGAACAGATCTAGTCTCAGCAGGAATGTAGAATTTTTAAGTTCTGTTAGGTGCCTGAAGGAGACTGTCTTGGATTAAAGTGGGAAAGGTTTCTGGAAAAGGGAGAGAGGCAGGGATGACAGGAGGCCCCAGCCAGAGGCAGCGCAAAGGGCCCGACCCAAGGTGCCACACAAACAGGTAAAATCAGCTTGCCGGTTCCTGTAGATGCTGTTTTGATGACAAGCTATAACTTTACTTCACAACATTCCTGGATTAGGAGCAGCTTCTGTCCTTGAATTTTTTAAAAACAAAACAGTACACCTGCCATCAGGTGTACTGATGCCATCAGGTGTACTGATGCCATCAGGTGGATGTTCCTGAATGCTTCTGATCATAAAAATGGAACTTGATACCCCAAAAGGTTAGGAGCCAGTAGGCCAGAAGATTTTTAGGCAGGAAAGGTTGTACGAACTGGGAAGAAATGGAAAGGCAAAGCTTAACATTTAAAAACACTTCACATTTAAGGTAAACCTCAGAAGATGCACTGGACTTCAACTTTCATTCTGGGCACTGCTTATGTAACAGGTTGTTAGGCCCACTGGCTTCAGAGCCAACCAGCACTGGATTTGGGCACAAAGCTTTCCCATATCCTCCTCTGTGACACTAGAAAGATCCCTCAATCTCTGCTCTTCCCTAAAATGAAGATGGAGCATCCATGTGGAAGAGTGGTCCAGAGAACCACCCAGGATGCAAAGTACACTACACATCCCTGGCACACAGTAAGTGCTAATAAACGGCAGCTTTTCATTTTATAGTCGCCAATGGACGAATCCAGGAAACTCTGTTGCAGTCCCAGGAGCATTTGAAGGCTTTTAACACCACCCACCTGGCTGGGGCACATCTGACATGACCCTTCATTTTAACAGGCTCCATACATAATCACAGAACCTCCAGGAACTCACAGGTCAAGAGTCTGAGTCCTGACCAAGGGCCCAGTCCTATCCGACACCCTCCTGGCACGCTGGCCCTGGACTCTTGAGCCAGCTCTGATGATCATCAAGAAGAGCTCCCCCGAGTCCAACAGCATCTACCTCCCATGAACTCCTGCCTTTCGAGTCCTAAGTTTGCCTCCAGAAGCCACACAGAGCCAACCTAAACCCGTACTGTAAACCAGCCTCCAGGCCCTTCACCAGCCCTCTTCCTATCCCATTGCTGAGAGGGTAAACTGTTCGATGACTTGCCAGCGATTCCTCCAAACTCTCTATTCCCCTCAGGTCAGAAACCAACCAAGAAACGACTTCCTTTTCCTTCTGAAAACACAAATAATGAAGGAAAAAATGATTCTACAAAGTCATTTTACATTCTTAAGAATTCTGAACCATCTCTGAATAAGACACATGAAGAACTGTTCCATTTGGATCTAAGAGCTGTAGCCCTGTGAGGATGCCCCAACCCCAGACCATCCATGCACACACTACGCCTGCTCCAGGTCCCTGCAGGGTAGTGGCTGGGTATCCCCAGGTCTACACCCACCACAGCCAGCACCATGAACACTCACTAGAAATGTTTACAGCTAAGCCACCTTTTCCAGTTTTATCATATATCTCCATAAACAGCGTGAGTCGAGTTGGTGATTGAAATGTAGGTGTACTGCCTCCCAAGAACTGAAATTCATTGGAGTGTACTTTTAAATCCAGCATGCGGAATACTGGTAGGCCCTCCTTATGCAGGGAATGCTTTCGAATTCATGGAATCCCTGTGTCAATACCTGCTCAGTCCGGAGAATGAAAAGGAGCAGTGGGAGAAGGGGGCTCTAAGTGTGGGCACTCACAAGGCTGGACTGCAAATGCACTGCCTACGCAGCCAGCCACTGAGCCACAAACTCAGGCACCTAACCTGACAACCAGCTAAGTGGGCCCCGCAGGCACCAGGCAGACTCAGGACAGCCACCACCAGCAATAAAGAGAAAAAGCACAACTTCTGCTGAGAGACAGAGCCCCCAGCTTCCAGAATGCAGTTGACAGTGGTGGGGTGGCAGGAGACCACCGGAGGCAGTCAGAGAGAGGCCATGATGGGTTAAGATCAGTTCTGGATAAACCAGAACTCCATCTGTGAAGACAGACGCATGGACAAATTGAGGCAGAGAGCAGAGCGCTCCTCCTTCACATAACGCCAAGCTTGGCCCCTTGGAGGGCATGGCCCACCACTCAAAGCGGTGTTGAGAGCCCAAGTGACCACAGTGCCTGTTTGTATCTGTATCAGGACAAATGCCTCTCCCCTAAGCTGATCTGAACTGCTTCCAGGCCTCTGTGACCTGCAGCCAGGACATCCCCTGATGAGAGAGCCATCTCTGAGGACCTCTGTGAAGACAGAAAGCAAAGTCCACCTTCTTCTGAGGAAGAGGGCGAGTCACAACAAGGACTTACACCTGCTGACAACCAACACTGTCACCTGTCCACTTCCCAAAGTCACAAATGCCATCCTGCTGTCCTCCCACATCCTGGCCACAACATAAAGAGCAAAGACAGGAAGGCTACTGAATCTGGGCCACCGGCGTGGTCAGGAAGAGTCCGCATGTTTCGATTTCATATGTTCTAATGTATTAATGAGAATTGGAACTAACAGCCTTCCATTTTAGAACTTATAAGATTCCTCTTTTCTGCAGGATCAATGGTGTTTTACAAAAACACCAGAAGTGCTGTAATCTTGAAGCAGAAAAGAAAGCTGGAACACCAGACTCATGACAGGTTCCATATCAGTTGGCAGTTACCAGTGTGGTCTGGCCCAGGATTCCATTCCCCTCACAGAAACCTTCAGATGTTTCCAGGACAGGTTGTCTAATGTCATCATCCTGTTGGATCCACCACAGGTAAATTGAACCCAAGTTGCAATCTCTTATAAACTTGTGTGGGAGAGAAGAGGCGCCCACATCTTTTCTTACCAGCTCAAGAACACTGCCCTCACGGCCACTTCTGAAGCCGTCTCTCCACATTTGAGATCACTACAGTGCATTTAAATAAAGTTGGAAGCATTATCGCTTAATAACTCTGGGTAAGTCCCTAACTTTAGGGCAGTCACCTCACATTAAGTCAGTAGGAAACAAAGGCATTTTGTCCTCTCCAGGACATGGAAGACACTCAGCAGCACCTACGGCCATGATGTCGTAGGACTGGCCATCATGGGACTGGCCACGCACCCCACCTCCCTTTACAGGCTGTTGGAAGGAAGCAGGAGACTTTGTTGAAGTGTTGCACAAAGTCAGGCAAAGCATACTTCTCTGTGCTAAAGTGCGTTAGCATTTGTTACTCAGAAAATTCACACAGTAGATACTGCGTTAAAAGACAAAACTTCTAGAACAATTCATGTTAGCGTCTGATGCCCAGGTCCAGAATCTGAACCTGGATCTAGAAGGAGCTTTATAGGGCAAACATACCAGTCCCCAGTCCCAGGTTGTGGATGAGGAACCCACAGCCCAAGGAAGCTCACTGGTATCCTCACCTTCCAATTCTTAGATGGGAAAATGATCTTTTCCATGTGTCTCTCTGCAGAGGCCCCTTGGTCACCTCCCCTTGGCACCTGAAGTCTGCAGAATACTGAGGAAGAAATGTAGTCCTGAGATTTCCTGCTGGAGAACCCAAGAAGGAGTCTAGGGTTCAGTAGTTTAACCAGCACTTAGAAAGTACGCCTAACACTTCTGCTTTAGACGGAGCAGACAGAGAAACAAACTCCTCCTGAAGGCTGTCCTCTGGTCTGGAAGACAAAGCCCGAACTTTGGCAAAATAACGAGTGTCCAATACAAACGGGAATCTAATCACTTGCTGATGAGGAACCTAATCACTTGCTGATGAGACTATGCTTGAGTGGACTGACTGATTTCTGGGCAGGAAGAAAACAGTCCTCCTCAACTTTATCCATGACAAAACAAGATTAACAAAGGCACACAGTGCCCTTCGGAAAGATTTTCAACACCCTGGGCTGCCATACAACACTAAGAGTAAGGCTTCCACTGTTCTAAAAAACTTTCAGTTGCTTTTTGAAAAGAAGTGTACAGAATTTATTACTGAGCTGGCAAAAATTATTAAATCAAAGCCTGATGCTATAGATATTCAAGTACTCCAGAGGCTAGAATTTAGAGCAAAGAACTTTCCTCTTAAGAACTCTCTTTGTCAGGGAGATGATCAGAAAATGTTACTTTGTTACTTCCCTAACTTTTTAGATACTTGTGGATATTAAGTCAGCTCCCTGACATTGACTTTTCAAGCAAAAGTTAAGTTTGTTGTCATAGCTGCATGCCCATAAAGGTAAGCATTAATGACACAATTCCCCGTCGCTTCTCTCAGAAGAGGTTTAATTTTAGTGTTGGCTCTTCAACGCTGTCCCCATTTTTATTTTCCAGGAGCATCTTAAATATGTGTCAATTAACTATGCAGAAGTGGAGTTTCTACTTGGGTAAGGCAGAGAAGAGTAGCTGTGTGCTGGCAATGCCTTGATGAAGCCACCTAGCTCTCACCTGGGCCCAGTTCAATCAAGAGAAACTGCAGAAATATGGTCACACCATCTCTACTGGCAACCTATTCCTCCACAGCTCTGAGTGTCTCCGTGGAGTTTGCTCCAAGCCACACTCCTGTCAAAAGGTTTGTAACAACACTCAGGAACATCACTGACAACAGCAGCATTTAAAGGAGGCACTTTCTCATCACTCATATTCAGAGACAATACCCTGATTTTATCCACTACACTTACATCAATAAGAGTCTGAGTCGTCCCAGATAAGCCACGTGAAATGTGCACTCCATGATACGGAACACAACCATGGGCTTGGACCCGCTTCCTCCTGTTCTCCTAGGAACCCTTTAGAGTCTTACAAAACACTGGAACCCCTGAGGTCACCGCCCCACCTAATCTACAACATGGTGACTGCCTGTTAAAGCGCCTCCTGATCCCAAAGCTCTCCTAGGTGGTATTAGGATCAGTGCTAATATCTCAGCAACCATTCAGAATCTCTGCAAGGCAAACAAGCACATGGAATTCAAGAAATTACACTCTGAGGTGAAAGTCATCAAGGCTACATTTTTCATTTTAATTGTTTTATCCTCTAATTTTTCAGTCTTGGGAATTGCTGCAGCACCAGTTACTGCAAAAATTCTGCAAGGTTTTATATAGCTTGTGCCTACTCCACCCCCAAAGTCATAACAAAAATGTATACAACATTTGTTAAAGACAAGTACCACCAAGTCTATCTTCATGGGGCCTGAAGACCAGGAATGACAGAATTACTTATGATACAGAAATCAGTCTTATAAAGATCACAACTCCTCTCTTTCTACCAAATTTGTACAATCCAACCATGAATTATTCCCACAGTGCTGGCTAAAACCTACCGCTAAAAGTAATCAGCAAAACTCATGTAAAGGAAAAGCAAAAGTCCCCACAGTGACAGAAACCTAAGTTACCTGGCCAAGCCGAAGATGGTTTATTTCTTCCATCCCCAGCACATTAAAGTGGTTTCAATGGCCACTTCCTGGTCTCCCAGGAAATGCAGGGGCTCACTTCATACCTGGATGCTACAACATCTTGCCATTGCTGAACCTGCTCTGGCCACAAGGGAAAATAACCCCTATCACGGACAACCACTCAGAGAAAATATGAGAATTAGATAAATCTTTCCCAACACACACGGTGAAGGGCAGGGGAGATCCCTCCACAAACAGCAGCCTCAGTGGAGCAGCACCTGAGAAAGCGACACCCTGGGGTTAACCCTGACTGTCTAGGTCACAAACCAACAGGCTAGGGCCCCACGTAGGGGGCACACGAAGAAGGGCTCTGGGTGGAATGGGAGAGCACATAATCACCTCTAATTCACTACCCAAAAGCGGGGCTCTGCCTTGGTCTGATACGCAAGGAATACTTAGGCCCAAAAAGGTAATAGGAAGAATCCCACTCTCTACAAGATCATCTTCCGTTGGCAGCGACCCCAAGAGAGACCCAGCGAAGGCAAGTCCACTCTCAGAACCAAAACGGACTCTCCACGCGCCTCGGGCACCCGGCTAGGTGTAAAGGAGGCCAGGGGGGCTCCCTTCGAAGCCAGAAAGGTTCTTCCAGCCGGGAGGCAAGGTAAATAAGACTTCCCTCCTCATCGATAAGGCCGAGACACCGGCGGCACGGGCTCCCCGAGTCCTACCTCGGACACCAGTTGCTCACAGCCTTTCCCCCTCCCCTCCCCCCCGCCGGGAGGGCTTCCCGGGGGTCGCGGGTACTATGGTAAGGGCGAGGTGGGCAAGCACAGTCAGGAACAGCAAGGGTCGTAGAACTAGAGTGGATGAGGGGGAAAAACTCTAGTCAGCTCCCATCTGCTCCCTTCGCCCAGGCCGCATTAAAGCCTCGGCCTCACGTACCGAGCGCTGCCGGGCTGCCCGACCAGCCCCCGGCCCGGGCCCGGGGGAAGAGAGACAGGGATGGCAGCGGCCCTCAGGGGCAGCTGGGTGTCCGGGGGATCCTTCGGAGCCCGGCAGACTAGGAGCACCAGGGAGGGGGAGGGTCCTGGGCCCACGCGGCCTCCCACTTTAACCTGTGTGAGGAGCACTTACGTTGCTCTGGGGGTCGATGGCCTGCAGCAGCCGGTCCCTGATCTGCTGCGGAGACGGCGGAGCCGCTGTCATTGCCTGGGCGAGGCGGGGGGGGAGCGGCCGGGCCAGCGGGCGGGCGGGCTGAGGCGGGGGACCGGGGTCACTCACTCGCCGGCCTCCGGGAGCGGAGCCTCATGTTCCCCGCGGCGCCGGGGAAAGAGGGGGCGCGCGGGGTGAAGGAGAGGTGAGCCGGGGCCGGGGCTCAGGCCCGGGGCGCCGCCACCACCAGAGGAGGAGGAGGAGCCGCCGGAGCCGTCGCCGCTGCTGCCGCCGCCTCGAGAACCAAACTCCAGTGAGCTACCCCCGCGCGAAGCACTCTGGGTAACCCGCGCCGCACGCAGCGTCGGCGCCACGCTGAGGAGGTTGGGAGATAGGGCGGGCAGAGACGCTGAGTCTGGGCGGGGCCACCTGCAGGCCACGCCCCTAGACTCCACGCATGCGCGCGCAGGCGCAGTCGCCCCCACGTCTGTTCCGCCCCACCGCTTGACCCAGGGAGCCGTTGGGAGGCGGTTGGGCGGGGCAACGGCCGCCGCCTGGAGGCCCCGCCCCCACCCAAGCCGGGAGGTTGAGGGGGTGGCGGCAGGAGGTTTCCGACGGAAACGCTAGGTGAGCGCCGAGTCCTTGAACCCTGGCGCTCTGGGTGGACGCCCTCAGGGCAGCGGGGCGGAGAGGGCAGATGAAGGACCTCACTCCTAGGGTAGAAAAGCTTTTCCCATTCTGACGAAGATGACGGGAATCGCTGGCGGGAGAAGCTGCCAAGTTTCCTGAGCCCCGGGGTCCTTCCCAGCTCCTCTGCGTTCGGGGAGGCCAGGAGGCAGACGTCCACGTTGTAATTCTGTGCGCGGAAGGGTCAACTGAGGAGCGCTGTGGGACGCTCCAGAGGGGGCGGTGCGAGTCGGAGGTCTGCAGCGCCTTGGGCTACGATCCCCAAAACATGAGACAGCAAAGTGTCTCACGGAGGAGCCGCTACCGCAGCTAGGAAAGCCCCGAGGCCGCATGAGTTGACACCAACGTTGCAAACCTGTATCCACTCCGGCGTTTCTCAGCCTGGGCACCAGTAACATTTGGGGCTGGGTCACTCTGTTGTAGGGCCTGTCCTGTGCGTTGCAAGATGTTCGGCAGCATCCCTGGTCTCTGCCAGTAACACCCTTTTCCTGCAGGGGACCAAAAAATGTCCCCAGTCTCTGCCAGAGGTCACCTGGCTGGTAGAATCGACCCCTGTTGAGAATCACTGGTTTAAAAGACTTTCCCACCCTGCTTTGCATGGTGGTGCTGGAAAACTGAAACACCCTTACCAAGGAGGAAACTGAGGCCCTAGGTCACCCAGAGTTACTGATCAAACCCAGAACTGTTAAATGTTAAGTCTAAGGGCTTCTCCCGGCCCCTCGCCTCCTCATTGCCTTCTTTCATTGCCGGCTCTCCGTGGAAGCTCTTATTAAATATACGGTTATGCAAACGGGTAAAAAAGGCAGGGGAGTGACTGGATCATTAGCCGCAGCCTCGAGAGAAATAACTTTTCTTCTTGTTACAGGAAGACCTACATTTAAAACAGGAGAGAGGCAGCTGATGAGAACCACATGCGCGCCTCGGCTCTGTGGTGCACCTGTTAGTCTTCCATTTGTCATGCTTCTGGGAAGCGTTTTTATTTGCAAAAAACGGCTGCTTCCCCACGTGGTTGTGGTTGCCTGCTCCTGCACGTGTGAAAAGTTTTACATCACACTTGTAGGATAAAATAAATATGGGCAAATTACCTCGCTTTAATTTATTCACTCTCCCTCCTAGAATGAGGTGCTTTGTGTACACGGTGTCCAGGTTGGAAACCAGCCCATTTGGAGATACTTTTTATCTCACTACAGATAAACAAAAGAAACAAGCCCTCCCCCGAGTATATTTGGGTTCTGCCATTATTTTTAACTTCTTGTCTTTTTAAATCAAGGGTCCTTAGAAATAAGCTGCTTCCCACCCCCGCTCCACCCACCCCCCCCAGCATGATTCAGATTAAGAAAAAAATCTGGAAAGCACTCCACTGACCTGCTCTTAGTAAACTAAGAAGAAACATTAAGATGACTGTGAGCTCTGTTAAGGGTACTGATTCTGTGTCCCCAGTAGATAAAAGTGCATGTGGATGTGCTAAGCCGCTTCAGTTGTGTCCAGCTCTTTGCCACCCTACGGACTATAGCCCACCAGCCTCCTCTGTCCGAGGGATTCTCCAGGCAAGAATACTGGAGTGAGTTCCCATGCCAGTCCTCCTCCAGAGGACCTTCCCAACCCAGGGATTGAACTCCTGTCTTATAGTCTCCTGCATTGGCAGGTGGGTGGTTCTACCACTAGCACCATCTGGGAAGCCCGGTACACAGAAGTGAAGTGAAAGTCGCTCAGTCATGTCCAACTCTTTATGACCCCATGGACTATACAGTCTATGGAATTCTCCAGGTCAGAATACTGGAGTGGGTAGCCTTTCCCTTCCCAACACAGGGATCAAACCCAGGTCTCCCGCATTGCAGGCAGATTCTTTACGAGCTGAGCCACAAGGGAAGCCCAAGAATACTGGAGTCCTTTTCTCCAGCAGATCTTCCCAACCCAGGAACTGACCCAGGGTCTCCTGCCCGGCAGGCAGATTCTTTACCAACTGAGCTATCAGAAAAGCCCAGTAGATAGAAGAGTGCTTATTAACTACATGTGAAGTGAGTGAATGAACATCTCATCCAGATACATGGTAGTTGTGTACACACACCCAGACATATTTATGCAGACCTGTCACACAGTGGAGGGTCAAATATTTAATAAATGAAGCACTGCATTAAAGATACACATGAGGAGAACATGGGCACACACAGATGTATGGAGAATATGTAGTTACCCATTTTAAACATTTACTTGGCTGCGACCGGTCTTAGTTGTGGCACTCAGGATCTTTTGTTGCCGTGAGCAGGCTTCTCTTGTGGCGTGGGGGTGAGGGCTTAGGTGCTCTGCCGCATGTGGGATCTTAGTCCCCGACCAGGAATCAAACCTGCATGCCCTGCATTGGAAGGCAGATTCTTAACCACTGGACCACCAGGGAAGTCCCCTGTGGAGCTAGTTTTGAAGCCAAGTCCTAAAAATGGGTTAGGGGCTCATTAATACAATACCATAATTGCACTGTCCAGGCAAAGCGTAGCAGAAGCACAGGGAGGGGAATTCTGAAGTAACAGGACTGACATGGACGCAGCACTTCAACTGAGAGCCTTTCCAAACATTCACACCCTCTGACTCGGGATTTTGCAACTTTTAGAAATGTATCCAGAGGAAGCAGTCAGATACAAATGTGTCCTTACAAGGAAGATCACCACAGCAGCATCGTTTATAAGGGCAAAAGATTGGAAGCCACCTATGTGTCCAGTAATAAGGTGGTATATAGATAAACTGGGAATCATTTCATGAAAACAGGATGGTTATGGACTAGAAGAGATCAGAGGATCCTGTAATTCCATTTGGGTGGTGGTCTTGTCTTATGGATGTGTGCAACATGTAGAAATTCACCAAGTTGTGTGTCATTATAAACTTTCCAAATTACTAAGTAAAAGGACATACAACTAGCTAGATCATGTAGCCATTATAAACCAATACTGAATAATATGGGAAAATGCTCCTAATTTAATGTTAAATGATAAAATGTAACATATAAACTATATATCTTACAATCTAGTTTTATTAAGGTATGCAATATATGCTTACACACATAATTCATAGAAAAAAATACTGGAAGGAAAGAAGCCAAAGCACTTTCTCTCACAGGTGCTTTTTATTCTGATAATTTTGCCTGAAGTTCCACATTTTCTGGAATGAATATGGGATGCCTCCTGATGATCTTGTCAAGTGCTGGTGGTCACTGTGACCTCTAGTAGCCTCTAGTTCTCACTTTCTGACTCAAATACTGTTCATCTGTAATCATAATCTCCAAAATCCTGAGGACGGATCTGCTGCCAGGCTGACTGATGGTTGTCAACCTAAGTCCTACCAGTTTATGTTTTCCCTATGGCCCCAGTTTTGTATTATTCTTAGTAATCAAGAGAATGACAACAGGGGGTATGTAATATTTATTGAGTACCTCCTACGTGTCAGGTTCCACTCTGAGGGCTCGACATGAGGACCCTGCTGAAGCCCTCTGGACCCTTGTAAGGCTCTTCTCCTCGACTCTGTGTTGAGGTTGCAACTCACTCTGGTCTAGGGGACGCAGTAGAAGCCACACTCTGCCTGATCCAGAGTAAAGCTTTAAGAAGGCCTGGGTTACTACATAACTCAGCGATTCCACTCCTTCGACCACCAGCGGAAAAATGAAAACATACACTGGCATGAACTTGTACAGGTAAATGTCTGTAATAGTTCTATCCTTAATAGGTGCAACATGCAAATACCAAATGCCCATCCACTGATGACTGGATAAACAAAGTGGATGGCTACACACTGGAATATTACTCAACCATAAAAAGGAGTGGAAGGAGGGCAATACAGGGGTAGCGGAGTAGGCAGTACAAACTACTGGGGATAAGACAGGCCACAAGGACGTACTGTACAGCACAGGGAATATAGCTAGTAATTTTGTAAAAAAAAAGGAACCTTTAAAAATTGTATAATTTATTTTAATCTTATTAAAATAGTGTATAATCTATTGAAATGCTCAAATAACCTAATCTTTTGATTGTGATGATCTAATCATCTGTTAGACTGAATTAGAGGCTATTCTTTTGTTTACTATAGTTGCCTGTTCTCTCAATTACTCTCAGGAGCAAAGAAACAAAATCAGTCACTCCACTAATTCTCCAGTGAACTGTTTTATTTTAGTGTCTACAAAAGTAAAATAAGAAGTTCAGTGAAGGAGCTGAAGGATAAAGGATAATGGTATTGTAGCTTTTATCCATGATTGGCCTTTTCTACTCCAGGCAGCTGTCACACAGGGTTTGAATCTTACTGTTCCGCCTGCTCTAAAAACGCAGGGGTCCCATAGCTCATCTTGCCTAAGTCCTTGGCCTACTGAGCTCCTCTGTCACACACCGCCATGTCATACATGAGTACACACCATACACATGCATTTCCCATATTCCTGGCCAGCCTTATTTCTCGCCATCACTAAGTGGGTTTTCTGCACTCCTGTCTGTCATGCTGGTCACCTAATTCTCCAACTGGGTGACTTGGTTCCTCAGAAGACCTGGTCAGAGTCATGTGGCTGGATTGGGAGTGAGAAATGGAGCAGTCCTGCCATATCAATAAACAAGGAGGCCACAATCAGTGAATTTCTGAACCCTAAGGGAAACTAGAAAAGAAAACAATACCTGTGACCCTGCAGCCATGAGGCAGCAGTGGGGAACTTGGAATGTAAAAAAGACACAGGACGCTGGCCCCAGACAGCTGAGATACATATTCAGTTCAGTTCAGTCACTCAGTCATGTCTGACTCTTTGCGACCCCATGGACTGCAGCGTGCCAGGCTTCCCTGAGATACTTATAGAAGGCATGATTTCAGTGAGCCCAGACTCTTGCTTCTTCCCCTACATAGAAAAGTGCTAAATTCCTCCTTTAGATAGCAGGTTTCCTTTAATTAACAATACTCTCTTTATGCCCTTTGTTGTACAACTTCATGAACTGGCTCCTCCCCTTGCTTCCCTGGAGCTGCTCTCTCAGGGTTTACTTGAGATGCTGTCTCCCAGGCTTGAAGTCCTAAAACTTCCCATTGAATAAAACATAACTGTCAACTTTCAGGTTGTGACTATTTTTTAAGTTGAGAGGGGCAAGATGATGACTGTGGTCCAGAGCTCAGGGTTCCCAGACTCATGGGGAAACACAGGAACCTAATCAGGTATAAGCCATCTCTCTAAAGAGCAGATGAAAGTCAACGGGTTGATGTGGAAAATCAAATGAGGAGACTGACCTCTGGGGGTAGGGCAGCAAATGGAAGCAGATGGAAGCCAAGAGGAAAGATCCCCAGTGGAACTTCTCAGAAATATACACACAAAAATACATGCACAGGACCAGGTCAAAATTTCCTCTGGTCTTTCCTGAACCTTCCATGCGTTTTTCAGCTTTCCAGGGTCACTGAAGCACAAACTCCCAAGTGAAGATGCAAAGTGGTCAAACCCGGGATCACCCAGCCCCCACCCCCACCCACCATCCAGGCAACTATAGTCTACTTGCCTTAAAGCAGAACTGGATTATTGCATCAGATGGCCCAGACAAGAATCTCTTATCTCAATGCAACTTTAAGGGGGAAAGGTCAGGAGACAAGCGCAAGCAGGTTCTATTGGAAGGGTCTGACCTACCCAAGCTTATATGATTTAAGATCTCGCTTGCCCTGAGAATGTCCTGATCTCTGCCTACCACTCAGCCTCACAATGATTGCAGAAAAGGATGGAGGTTCTAATAAGGTCTATTTGCATCTTTTTCCTTTTTAACCTCAAAATGCAGTGTTGGTTTTCCTCATGTTTCCTGGATGCTCGGATGTTTACTTCTTTGTGGTTTTTCTTTTCTTTCCTGATTACACGAGTAATAGATATTTGCAGTATAGACAATTAGTCAAGTACACCAAAATATGAGAAAGACTTAAAAATCATCCCCTGATGGGTACACGGAATCTCTGCACTGGTCTACTTCTGTGTGCATTTGAAATTTTCCATGAGTTTAAGACAAACAAAGGGAAAGAAGAAACCACTCACTCAGGCCCATGTGTTTGTGTGGTTTTGTGTGTGGCAAATGCAAGCTGCATAGTTAAGAGACGATGTTGTCTGCAAAACCAAAAATTTTTACTGTCGGACAAAGTAACACCCCATGCCTCAGGCCCCCATAGATTTGATGTGATGTGTCTGTCTGAATCTTTTACCAAACCCATGGATGGTAGCGCCTCTGTCCATGGAATTTCCCAGGCAAGAATACTGGAGTGGGTTGCCCTTTCCTCCTCCAGAGGATCTTCCCGCCCCAGGGACTGAACCTGTGTCTCTTGCACTGGCAGGCAGATTCTTTACCGCTGAGCCACCTGGGAAGCCAGCCCCCAAGACAGCCCTGTCCTAATCCCTGGAACTTGTACATAGTGTTTGATGTCCAGGGAGAATTAAGATTGGAGATGGAAGGAACGGGGCTTCCCAGGTGGCACTAGAACCCGCCTGCCGATGCAGGAGACATGAGAGATGCAGGTTCAGTCCCTGGGGTTGGGAAGATGAGGAGGGAATGGAGGAGGAGTGAATGGCAACCCACTCCAGTATTCTTGCCTGGAGAATCTCATGGACAGAGGAGCCTGGTGGGCTACAGTCCACAGGGCTGCAAAGAATTGGACATGACTGAAGAGACTTTGCACACATGTCTGAAAGGAAGGTTGCGACTCTGCTGACCTTAAGATGGAAAGATGTTCCTGGTGTAGCCACAGCCGTCTTAAATGGGGAAGAGGGGAGGAGAAGAGTCAGAATGAGAGAGAAGGCATCATGAGAAAGATCAGACCAGCCCCTGCTGGCTGCGATGACAGAGGAAGGGGCCATAAACAAGGATGCAGAGAGCCTCTAGAAGCTGGAAAAGGAAGGGAAACAGATTCTCCCCTACAGCCTCCAGAAAGAACCAGCTCTGCCAACACCTTGATTTTAGCCCAGCGAGATTCATTTTGGACTTCTAACAACATTCAGAAAACTAAGATCATGGCATCCGGTCCCATCACTTCATGGCAAATAGATGGGGAAACAGTGGAAACAGTGGCTGACTTTATTTGGGGGGGCTCCAAAATCACTGCAGATGGTGAGTGCAGCCATGAAATTAAAAGATGCATACTCCTTGGAAGAAAAGTTAGGACCGACCTAGACAGCATATTAAAAAGCAGAGACATCACTTTGCCAACAAATGTCCGTCTAGTCAAGGCTATGGTTTTTCCAGTAGCCATGTATGGATGTGAGAGTTGGACTATAAAGAAAGCTGAGCACCAAAGAATTGATGCTTTTGAATTGTGGTGCTGGAAAAGACTCTTGATAGTCCCTTGGACACTAAGGAGATCCAACCAGTCCATTCTAAAGGAAATCAGTCCCGAATATTCATTGGAAGGACTGATGCTGAAGCTGAAACTCCAATACTTTGGCCACCTGATACAAAGAGATAACTCATTTGAAAAGACTCTGATGCTGGGAAAGATTGAAGGCAGGAGGAGAAGGGGATGAGAGGAGATGAGATGGTTGGATGGCATCACCGACTCGATGGACATGAGTTTGAGTAAACTCTGGGAGTTGATGATGGACAGGGAGGTCTGGTGTGTTGCAGTTCATGGGGTCGCAAAGAGCTGGCCACGACTGAGCGACTGAACTGAACTGCACTGAACTGAACCTCCATAACTGTGAGATAATAAATGTGCTGTTTTAGGGCTCCCTGGTGGTTCAGGGGTAGAGTTTGTCTGCCAGTGCAAGAGACATGGGTTTGATCCCTGATCCAGGAGGATCCCACACACTAGAGCAGCTGAGCCTGTGCACCACAAGTTCCGAGGCCTGTGCTCATAAGTGTGAGGTGATAACCTCACTGTAGTTTTGATTTGCATTTCTCTAATAATAAGCAGTATTGAGCGTTTTTTTCCATGTATTTATTAGCCATCTGGATGTCTCCTTTGGAGCAAAGTCTGTTAAGTACGTCTTCTACCCATTTTTTTTTATTGGGTTGTTGGTAAACACACTAGAAAAACAAACCCAATCAAAAAATTCTTCTAAAATAAAAAAAAATTTTTTTAATGCCTCAAAGCATACTATTAGCCAAGTAGGTGAACTAATAGCTATCGAGTTATCTACTACAGCCCAGACCCTTGACCATCTATTATGGACTGAATAGTGCCCCTGGTCCAAATTCATGTTAAAGCTGTAAACCTGAATTGAACTGTATGTGGAGACAAACCCTTCAAAGAGGGAAGTAACATTAAAAGAGGTCATAAGGGTGGGCCCCTGATCTAATACGGCTGGTGCCCTTATAAGAAGCACACAGAGGAAAGGCCGTGTGTGGATACAGCAAGAATGTGGCAATCTGAGCTGAGGAAAGAGGCCTCACTGGGAATAACACTGCTGACATCTTGGTCTTGGACCTGCAGTCTCCAAAAGCTATGAGAAAAGAAGTGTCTGTTGATGCCACTCAATATGTGACATTTCATTATGGCAGGGAGAGAAGACAAAGACCTCATCTCAATTAAGCCTCTCAAAACCCTGTTGAGGATGTCTTGTGATAAATGTACTGGACTTCCTTGGTGGTTAAGAATCTGCCTGCCAGTGTTGGGGACAATGGTTTTATCTCTGGTCTGGGAAGATTCTACATGCCGTGGGGCAAGCCTTTGTGCCACAGCTACTGAAGGTCAAGTGTCTAGAGCCAGTAAGAGAAGTTACCACAGTGAGAAGCCCACTCCCCTCAGCTAGAGAAAAGACCACTTGCAGTAATGAAAACCAAATTAATACATAAATATTAAAATGATTACTTAAAATGTACTGGCCCTAATGAAATGACCACATCATTTCACTGACTGCCTGCCCCACATCAGGCAGGTCACAGACACGTGTCAAAGCTCTCTCCTTTGCTGTCTCTGTATCACAGGCAAGGACATGGGGGCAAAGAAGAGACAAGATGCAGCCCCAAGTCACGGTCTGTCAGTGCCGGAGCCAGCGGCTCAGCCAGATCTCCACCGTGCTTTCCGCTGCAACCTTCATTCCCATCTTTTTTCTGACTCAACACAATAAACTCTAACTAAATGCACCGTGCTTTACTCCCTCTAAAATGACTTCTACAACCTCTCTAGCACAGTCACTCTTGTGGCCCATGTGTGCAAAGTCACTTCTGTCATGTCCGACTCTTTGTAGCCCCCATGGACTGTAGCCCGCCAGGCTCCTCTGTCTGTGGGGATTCTCCAAGCAAGAATACTGGAGTGGGTTGCCATTTCCTCCTCCAGGGAATTTTCCAGACCCAGGGACTGAACCCAAGTCTCTTACGCCTCCTGTATGGGCAGGTGGGTTCTTTACTTCTGGCACCACGTGGAAACCCATCTATACCACTAACAGCCACTGACACGAATGCACACTAGACACCAACGAGTAAGATCCACCCACAGTACATCCTTGTTGTCTTTAATTGTCCAGTCCAGGGACCGGCAGGCAACCTTTCTGTAAATGGCCAGCCAGTCTACATGTTCACTTTTGTGGGTCAAATGGACTGTGTCTCAAGGACTCAATTCTGTCCTTGCAGTTTGAAAGCATCCACTGATGATACACAAACAAATGGGTGTGACGAAGTTCCCATAAAACTTTATGGATGAAAAAAACATGAATTTCTTTTCCATTTTCATCTTGATTTGCTTTTCAACCACTTAAAAACATACCATTCCACCTCCTAGACCACAAAGAGACAGGTGGCAGGCAGCAAAAAGACAGGAGGGAAGCCAGATGTGGGAAGCAGCTTGCCAAGCCCTGGTCCAATCCCAAACCAATCAACTGATCAGAAAGAAAGCCACGGGGCTAGACACTGATGAGCTCTTGCTGTTTTCTTACTGAACAATGTAGACTTTGAATTTCCAGTTTGCTACAGATCCTTTTGCCCAATTTCTCATCCAGGAATACTTGCTATGAACCAGACTCCTTTCCAGGAACTCTGAAGTGCCAAAAATGGGCTTGAAGGGGATAAAGTGCCTTCCTCTGCATAATGAAAATCAAGGGAATGGTGAAAACAAACCCCAAAGTAGAATTTATATCTTTTCTTTAAAATATTTATGTTTTATTTTTATTTATATGGCTATGCTGGGCTTTAGCTGAAACATGTGGAATCTAGTTCCTGGGCTGGGGATCAAACCCAGGCCCCCTGTGCTGGGAGCATGGAGTCTTAGCCACTGGACCACCAGGGAAGTCCCCCTCTCCCCACCCCTTTTTTTAAATAGCATGCCTTTTGCCTTATACACAAATAGCACGTGTCTTTCATTAACATAGGAAAACATCAGGTAGTCTGTCAAATCTTTCATGAACTCAGACTTGGTTAAGAAGGAGCTAATGAAAATGCTTGACATGGACAGGAAACGCCTCCCTGGCTTTTCAAATCTAACCACTTCAGAGGAGGGCCAATCTCATTACCACATCTCCTGCAGCTGCTTAAGAGAAATCCCAAGGAGCCCAGCAATGATTTCTCCCCTAACTATCCAGGGAAGTAAAACTGGGTCTGCTCTGTGAACCACCAAGGGAACATTTCATGCAAAGATGGGCTCGATAAAGGACAGAAATGGTATGGACCTAACAGAAGCAGAAGATATTAAGAAGTGGCAAGAATATGCAGAAGAACTGTATAAAAAAGGTCTTCATGACCGAGATAATCACGATGGTATGATCGCTCACCTAGAGCCAGACATTTTGGAATGTGAAGTCAAGTGGGCCTTAGAAAGCATCACTACGAACAAAGCTAGTGGAGGTGACGAATTCCAGTTGACCTATTTCAAATCCTGAAAGATGATGCTGTGAAAGTGCTACACTCAATAGGCCAGCAAATTTGGAAACCTCAGCAGTAGAAACAGGACTGGAAAAGGTCAGTTTTCATTCCAATCCCTAAGAAAGGCAATGCGAAAGAATGCTCAAACTACTGCACAATTGCACTCATCTCACATGCTAGTAAAGTAATGCTCAAAATTCTCCAAGCCAGGCTTCAGCAACACGTGAACCATGAACTTCCAGATGTTCAAGCTGGTTTTAGAAAAGGCCGAGGAACCAGAGATCAAATTGCCAACATCCACTGGATCATGGAAAAAGCAAGAGAGTTCCAGAAAAACATCTATTTCTGCTTTATTTACTATGCCAAAGCCTTTGACTGGGTGGATCACAATAAACTGGAAAATTCTGAAAGAGATGGGAATACCAGACCACCTGACCTGCCTCTTGAGAAACCTATATGCAGGTCAGGAAGCAACAGTTAGCACTGGACATGGAACAACAGACTGGTTCCAAATAGGAAAAGGAGTACGTCAAGGCTGCATATTGTCACCCTGCTTATTTAACTTATATGCAGAGTACATCATGAGAAATGCTGGACTGGATCAAGCACAAGCTGGAATGAAGACTGCCAGGAGAAATATCAATAACCTCAGATATGCAGATGACACCACCCTTATGGCAGAAAGTGAAGAACTAAAGAGCCTCTTGATGAAAGTGAAAAAGGAGAGTGAAAAAGTTGGCTTAAAACTCAACATTCAAAAAATTAAGATCATGGCATCTGGTCCCATCATGGCAAATAGATGTGGAGACAGTGGAAACAGTGTCAGACTTTATTTTTTTGGGCTCCAAAATCACTGCAGATGGTGATTGCAGCCATGAAATTAAAAGATGCTTGCTCCTTGGAAGAAAAGTTATGACCAATCTAGACAGCTTATTAAAAAGCAGTGACATTACTTTGCCAACAAAGGTCCGTCTAGTCAAGGCTATGGTTTTTCCAGTAGCCATGTATGGATGTGAGAGTTGGACTATAAAGAAAGCTGAGTGCCGAAGAATTGGTGCTTTTGAACTGTGGTGTTGGAGAAGACTCTTGGAGAGTCCCTTGGACTGCAAGGAGATCCAACTAGTCTATCCTTAAGGAAATCAGTCCTGAATATTCATTGGAAGGACTGATGCTGAAGCTCAAACTCCAATACTTTGGCCACCTGATGTGAGGAACTGACTCACTGGAAAAGACCCTGATGCTGGGTAAGATTGAGGGCAGAAGGAGAAGGGGATGACAGAGGATGAGACAGTTGGATGGCATCACTGACTTGATGGACATGAGTTTGAATAAACTCCGCGAGTTGGTGATGGACAGGGAGGCCTGGTGTGCTGCAGTCCATGGGGTTGCAAAGAGTCAGACACGACTGAGCGACTGAACTGAACTGAACCGAGGATGGTTAACTATCAAGGCTAAGGTGGAAAGCCAGCTGGTATGAAGTCAGCTGCTGTTGCCTAAGACAGTTATCTGGGTGGAGCTGAAAACCTCATCCTTGCTCACAGATTAAGCAAATTTAATCTGCTTAAGTGCCAGACACTGCTCCCAGTCACAGATGACAGGGACTTAGAACCAAGTTCTTTGGTATGTACGTTAATTAAGTATTATGTATATATGCATAAATAATACATACCATAGGAGCAAATGAATATTAACAAAGACAAGAAGTAAGGTGCCTAAAATTCATTTCCAGGGGTGGGGGCGGTTCTTAGCCTAAAGTTGTCAAAATGTTTGTGTTTTTCTATATGTTAAGTTGCAGCAGCAGCTATGATAAGTTTAGTCATTTTACCATCCTATCTTCTTTTGATATCTGGGTATTTTTAAATTGAAGTATAGTGAATTTACAATGTTGTGTTAGTTGCAAGTGTACAGCAAAGTGATTCCATTATATATATATTTGTGTGTTTTTGTGTGTGTATTCTTTTTCAGATTCTTTTCCATTATAAGTTAGTACAAGATATGGAGTGGAAACTCTTTTTTAAAGTGACTCCAAAAAGCCACTAGGGATGATATACTGAGATGTCCACTGCTGTGTTATTTATAATACTCAAAAATTAAAGACAACTCAAGTCTCCATCAGCTGGGGACCAGTTAAATTAATTACGGTACGTCCACACAATGAATTACTTGCAATTAATAAGAATGGTACCATAGGGGGAAAAAATGCAGAAATGTGGTCATATTATTAGGTGAGGAAAGCAGGCCAGAGGATACATAAATACTATCTGTGTAGAGAAAAGGTATCTACCATACCCAATGCACAGTGGGAAAAGGGGCCAGACGAATGTGTACCCAGAGTGCTACTCTCCGGGGGAAAGTGATTATGGGTGCTTTTTTCCCTTATAGCAAAGCTGTACTTCATAAGTTTTGTACATTGAACGGGCATTGGTAGTAAGAAACTTTAAAAGAAAATAAAACAAACAAAAGCTACGGTGGTGGCAGCTGACAATGGAGCCTCCCTGGGAGCTCTGGGAATTTCCAGCGAGAGAAGCCGGCGGAGGCCACAACCATGGTGCCCACAGTGGCCTTATAACAGCGGACATGGCACAAGTTCAAAGTACATATGAAAGGGCCAAGGTTAGAGAGCTTTATTGACGCTCCTCGGGAATTAAAAATGGGAACGATGAGACCTCTCTGGCAGCCGAGAAAATATGAAGGAAATGATGCTGAAATGGAAACAGCAGAGGCTGAGATACAGGAAACAAAATTATGGTTATCAAGGGGGCAAGGAATTAATTGGGAGTTTGGGATTAACAGATACATACTACTATATACAAAAGAGAGAAATAGCAAGGCCCTATTGTATAGCGCAGAGAACTACATAATGGAAAAGAATCAGAAAAGGAATGTATAGATATGTATACAACTGAATCACCTTGCTATCTACCTGTAACATTATACATCTACTATACTTCAATCAAAAAAAAGAAAACAGCAGAACCCAAACTGCCTTATCCACTGTAGAAATTACCAGTATGTATAAGGAAAATGCTAGAAAAGGAATGGGAAGACATGAAAGGTCTTCCATGCTGGACGTTGTTTCCAATGTTTGAAATCCTGTGAGTGCTCTTTTCAGTCTGTGTGGGGACCGTCGGAATGAATGAAGCAAGACGGGAGAAATTCAGGCAGCGAGGGCACACGAGCGCTGAGTGCTGACTGTGCCACCCAGTCCAGCACTCGGCCCACCTTCAGGGTGACCGAGCCTTACAGCTAACCTGAGAGCTTTGACTTTCAGCCCATTTTTTTTTGGTCACGCCTCATGGCTTGGGGGAACTCTCGTTCCCCAACTAGGGACTGAACCTGGGGGCACAGTGGTGAAAGCGCTCAAAGTGGTCAACGTGGAGAAAGTGGAGAAGTCTTAACCACTAGGCCGCCAAGAAACTCCTCCCCCTGTTTCCTTCCCCCAAGCCCATTTTACAGATGCGAAAACTCTTTAAAATGGCTTAAGGGAAGGCTTACAGGAAAGAAGCAATCAGTCAAGGAAGAAGGAGCTTACAGGGAAGCTTCCATGGAAGAAGCAATAAGTCAAGGCCCGATAGCAAGACATAGAGATTGGATTTGAACCCCCATCTTTAGACTCAGAATACCAGCACTTGCATGCTGTAGGATCCTATGCACCATAAACTCAAACTCAGGTAACCTTTGGTGCCAATGTGGGTTCCTGAAAAGCTTCCTAAAGATACACATCCACGAGTTGCCACTTTAAAAATGTATAACAGCCTTTGATGTGCGTCCCCCAAAGCTCCATTGCTTATAAGAACTGAACAATGAGATAATAGTTCTCCAGAGAAAAATACAACTATTGAAGCAAAATCTCGATGACAGCATTCTCTTCTCTGAGTTCGATTCATCTCCACGATGCACAAATGCCTCGCTTCATTGAAACCTCAGCATTGGGTCTGAATAAGGCAGAGAGGTTTCCTCACACCATTCATATGGCTTGAGGACTGACCAGCCAAGATCTTGGCACGTCTGTTCCTGCTGACGAGAATACCAGCCTGGGTGAAGCTCAATTCAGCAGCCCCGTTCCCCGCAACTTACAAACCATGGGACGATGCTCAGCCTGGATTTGATCAGGGAATAAATGACAGAAGCAATGAAGTATTGGGATGGCCAAAAGGTTTGTCTGGGTTTGTAAGATGTTATGGAGAAACCCGAAAGAAACTTTTGGCCAACTCAACAGAATGAATTAGCTGAGCAACAAGATAAGTGATTGTGAACCTCGCCTAGCAAAACCCCTCCATTATCTCTCACTCATTCTATTCTTCCAGGTGCAGCCCATCAAAATCTTAATTGCCCAATTCGTACCCAACATATACTGAACAAAATCTGAAAAGGAATATCTAACAATGCTTCTTCTCTAACTTTTTGAAAGCCTCCATAATAAAACAAACCCTAGGTGTTCCCCACAGTGTAGCCTGCAACAACTCAAACTGAAAGTCAACTTCTATAGTAGAAATTAACACAACATCTTAAATCAACTCTACTTCAATAAAATAATTTTTAAACAACCCAATGATAGTAACAAAAAAATAATGAGTAAAATAAGAAAGTCAACTTCTTGGTTAAAAAAATGTATAAACAAAAGGCCCTTTTTGGAAATGAGCTTTATTTTCAATCCTACTTAGTTCTAAAAGCCTTCATATTTATTTTTTCCTCCCACCAGGTTACCTACAAGCTTGGATTCCACACATCACAACAAATGAATCAAACACCTGCAGGATCCAGGTGCTGACCACCAGACGGCCACATTGGTGATAAAATTCGGACTCGGATTCAAAGAAGCTTCTGTGCAAAATGCTGTATTTCCTCAAATGAGGGTTATTGTTTGTCAATCTTGAAATCATCCACTTAAAAAGCAGACCCCAAAACCCAAGCTTTCAGAACTGGATCCCAGTACCACCACATAAATCACTCTCATTCTAAAGACTCTACAATTAATGGTCCCCGAAAGTTACTTTAATAGAGGGCTTCCAGGCAAGGCAAAGTTTCTCATAAAACCCCCATTCACCCTGCCAACTGCTCTGCACCTCTCTTCCATGGGAATCCATAATACTTCACCCTCAAAGTCCTGGGGCAACCTTAGTGGCACTGTGTGGCCGAGCACAGCCCATTGTGATGGGGAAGGAATCTGGACACTGACCCAGCAACAATGAACTTGCTCAGTCATCACAAACACAGTGCAATAAGAGGCTGCATCAAACCAAAAAGCCAGCCTTTCTGCCTCAGATCCCTGGATAAGAAAGATTTTTACAAATCCGTACAATTCGACCAAAAAAGGATGGTCATTAAAAATAAACCAAGAAAGACACAGAAACGGGTTTCCAGGGAAAGCCTGGTAGAAGAGAGATTCTGCTCTGATTAAACAGGTTCTTTTATCTTTGGGGAATGCAACATTATCCCAGCCCTTTACATACACTCTCCTCAGACTCCTTAAGTAGACAGCATTTCAAGGCAGCGATCAAAGTGAAAATATCTTTGAAAAGAAAACAGCGATGTGGCTGGGAAACCGTGTGCATCTTGGCGAACATTTTTTCCACCCACCACAAGCTTGGACTTTCTGGGAAGGTCACTCGGTTTCCGGTCAGAAACATTCTCGAAGTCGTCAGGAACGAGGAAGAGAGACTCAGAAGGTATGTTCTCGGTTCTGCGTCTGGAGCTCAGGAACCAAACAGCCTGGAAAAGTTAGAGGGCAAACCTCCATGAGGATGGGAAGCTGTACCCTTGAAAATGCTGTCAGGAAATATTTTCTGGTTACCATTACTATGGGCTTCCCAGGTGGCACCAGTAGTAAAGAACCCACCTGCCAATGGAGGAGACTCACAGAGGCAGGTTCAATCCCTGGGTTAGGAAGATCCCCTGGAGTAGGAAATAGCAACCCACTTCAGTACTCTTGCTTGGAAAATTCGATGGACAGAGGAGCCCAGTGGGCTACAGTCCATGGGACCGCAGAGAGTCAGACACATTCTATTACTAAGATTATTTTGCACCATTTTCTGATTTTATAAGTAACTCTATTACACAACAACGTAAATACACTTAACACTCAACTGTACACATTAAAAAAAGTAACTCTTCTAAAAAGTATCTACATCTTATTTTAGCCCATGCTCTATCACTGCAAGTCAGTGGTGACTTTCATAAATGAAAAAGACCTTTGAGTAAACAATTAGAGAACTGCTAACTGAAAAAATCTGGAACAAGAGAGGCCTAGAAACTGGATAAATGTTCATGAAGTTTGGGAATGGGTATACAGGTTATGATACAGGCCTACAGGGGAAAACTACAGAGTTGTTAAAAATATACACAGTTGACTCTTGAACGACACAGGTTTGAACGTGTACCAGACCACTTATACGTGGATTTTGTCTTTTTTTTCAATAGTAAATTCCACAGTACTACAGGATCTAAGGTTTGGTTAACTGGATTTTTTTCAACAGTAATAGGAAAAGGAGTACGTCAAGGCTGTATATTGTCACCCTGCTTATTTAACTTCTATGCAGAGGACATCATGAGAAACGCTGGACTGGAAGAAGCACAAGCTGGAATCAAGATTGCTGGAAGAAATATCAATAACTTCAGATATGCAGATGACACCACCCTCATGGCAGAAAGTGAAGAGGAGCTAAAAAGCCTCTTGATGAAAGTGAAAGAGGAGAGTGAAAAAGTTGGCTTAAAGCTCAACATTCAGAAAATGAAGATCATGGCATCTGGTCCCATCACTTCATGGGAAATAGATGGGGAAACAGTGGAAACAGTGTCAGACTTTATTTTTGGGGGCTCCAAAATCACTGTGGATGGTGACTGCAGCCATGAAATTAAAAGAAGCTTACTCCTTGGAAGAAAAGTTATGACCAACCTAGACAGTATATTCAAAAGCAGAGATATTACTTTGCTGACTAAGGTCCGTCTAGTCAAGGCTATGGTTTTTCCAGTGGTCATGTATGGATGTGAGAGTTGGACTGTGAAGAAGGCTGAGCGCTGAAGAATTGATGCTTTTGAACTGTGGTGTTGGAGAAGACTCTTGAGGGTCCCTTGGACTGCAAGGAGATCCAACCAGTCCATTCTGAAGGAGATCAGCCCTGGGATTTCTTTGGAAGGAATGATGCTAAAGCTGAAACTCCAGTACTTTGGCCACCTCATGCGAAGAGTTGACTCATTGGAAAAGACCCTGATGCTGGGAGGGATTGGGGGCAGGAGAAGGGGACGACCAAGGATGAGATGGCTGGATGGCATCACGGAGTCTGAGTGAACTCCAGGAGTTGGTGACGGACAGGGAGGCCTGGCGTGCTGCGATTCATGGGGTCGCAAAGAGTCGGACACAACTGAGCGACTGAACTGAACTGAAACACTGCAGTGCTACACGATCCAAGGTTGGCTGAATCTGTGGATGCAGGACTGTGGATATGGAGGGCCAACTGTAAAGTTACACTTGGATTTTCAACTTCGAGGACAGTCGACTCCCCTAACCCTTGTGCTGTCAATTAATAGTATAAGGGAATTCTCTGTATTATCTCTGCAACATTTCTATAAACCTAACCCTTTCCAAGATAAAAACGGTTATTTGAAAAACTAACAACAGATGGGGCAGGAACAACTGAGTCACACCACATACAAACGAAAGAAGCTGGATCCCTACTTCACATCATACACAAAAGTTAACTCAAAATGAATCACAGACCCAATTATTAAAACTATACAATGTTCACAAGAAACTTTTAGGTGAAAGTCCTTGTGACCTTAGGCTGAAAAGTAAAGTGAAAGTCGTATCTGACTCTTTGCGACCCACGGACTGTAGGCTCCTCTGACCCACCTCTGTCCATGGAATTCTCCTGGCAAGAATACTGGAGTAGGCTGCCATTCCCTTCTCCAGGGGAATCTTCCTGACCCAGGGATCGAACCAGGTATCCTGCATTAAAGGTGGACTCTGTGTCGTCTGAGCCACCAGGGAAGCCTTGGATGAGGCAATTTGAGGCTATAACACAAAAAGTACAAGCGATAAAAGAAACAGACACACTGGACTTCATCAAATTTGTAGAATTTTGCGCTTCAGATGACACCATCAAGAAACTGAAAAGACAATCCACCAAATGGGAGGAAATACTTTCAAATCATTTACCTGATAAGGGACTGGTATCCAGAACTTAAAAAGAACCCCTCCAATTACAACTTTAGTAATAATCCAACTAAAAACTGGCAAAAGATCTAAACAGACATTTCACCAAAGAAGATACACAAACGGCCAATAGTTCAGTGTCATTAACTGTCAAGGAAATGTAAATCAACCTTCACATCCATTAGGAAGGCTATAATCAAAAAGATCGGCAATAACAAGCATTAGCAAGGTCATGCAGAAATTGGAACCGTCAGACACTGCTAGTGGGAATGTAAATTGCTGAGCCACTTTGAAAGAGTCTGGCAGTTCCTCAAAAGGATAAATATAGTTACCATAGGACCCAGCAATCCCACTCCTGGGTATATACCAGAGATCTGAAAACTTAAGTCTGCATAAACACTTGTACACAAACGTTTGTATCAGCATTCTTCAAAATAGCCGAAAAGTGGGAACATCTCAAATATCCACCAACCGATGCGCAAACTGTGGTGTATCAATACAATGGACTACTATTCAGTCACAGAGAGAAATGAAACAGTGACACACACTACACCATGGAAGAATGCAGAGGACATTATGCTGAAAGAAGGCAGCCAGACACCAAAAGCCACATATGACTCCATCAGTGTGGAATATGACAACAGGCAAATCCAACAGAGACAGAAAGGAGATCAGTGGCTGCCTAAGGGTGGGAAAGGGAGGAACGGGAAGGATCTGCTTAATGGGTAGTGGGTTTCCCTTGTGGTGGATGAAAACATTCTGGGACTAGAGGTGGCAGGCGCACAACCATACGAAAATACTACAAAATACTGAATTGTGAAGACTGACTTCCACTTTTTACTTAAAATCTTTTTCCATGGTTTGACACTTTCCTTTTCTCCCTATCTTCCCCTGCCTATAATTTTTTACGAATATTTCAACATAAAGAAGAGTTAAAAGGACAGTTCAGCAAATACCCACAAACACACGACCTACATTCTGTAATTAACACTTCACTTTACCATGTATCCATCCGTTTATCTACCCAATTATCCATCTACATAATTTTGGATATGTTTCAAAGTTGCAGGTATCAGTGCCCTTGGTCTCTAAACATTCAGACACCTTTCTCCCTGTGAAGTGAAGTGAAGTGAAGTTGTTCAGTCGTGTCCGACTCTTTGTGACCCCATGGACTGCAGCCCACCAGGCTCCTCCGCCCATGGGGTTTTCCAGGCAAGAGTGCTGGAGTGGGGTGCCACTGCCTTCTCCATTTCTCCCTGTATTTCAAGCTTTTTGTTGCTGTTGTGCAGTCACTATGCCATGTCTGACTCTTTGTGACCCCATGGACTGTAGCACGTCAGGTTTCCCTGACCTTCACCATCTCCTGGAGTTAGCGCAAACTCATGTCCATTAGGAGAAGGCGATGGCACCCCATTCCAGTACTCTTGCCTGGAAAATCCATGGGCGGAGGAGCCTGGTAGGCTGCAGTCCATGGGGTCGCTGGGAGTCGGACACGACTCAGCGACTTCACTTTCACTTTTCATTTTCATGCATGGGAGAAGGAAATGGCAACCTACTCCAGTGTTCTTGCCTGGAGAATCCCAGGGACGGGGGAGCCTGGTGGGCTGCCGTCTCTGGGGTCGCAGAGAGTCAGACACGACTGAAGCGACGCAGGAGCAGGAGCAGCAGCAGCAGCAGCATGTCCATTGAGTCGACGATGCCATCCAACCATCTCATCCTCTGTCGCCCCCTTCTCCTCCTGCTCTCAGTCTTTGGCAACATCAGGGTCTTTTCCAATAAGTCAACTTTGTGCATTAGGTGGCCAAAGTATTGGAGCTTCAGCTTCAGCATCAGTCCTTCCAATGAAAATTCAGGGTTGATTCAAGCTTTTTAGGACTTTTTAAAAATTTCCAACTGAGCTCAGCTCCAACAATTACAGAAGGGAGTGTACAGAATAGTGAACCATCCCCTTGGACCCGCTGCCTTCCTCAGCAGTCACAGCACGGTTGCCTCAGTGGACAGGCTGGACTAGAGCCTCCAGATTCCACACGGGCAGTCACTTCCCTCGCTCACTCATTCGGCATTCAGTCAGTGTTACTGTGTGCGAGTCACAACACCAGAGTGTGACGCCAGAGTGTACCTACAGGTGATAGCCCACCTTTTTACTTTCCAAACATTTTCCTGGGTGTGCGTGTGGGTGGGAGTGGGGAGGCAGGATTCCCTGACGGTCCAGTGGTTAGGACTCTACACTCTCATTCCCGAGGGCCCAGGTTCTATTCTTGGTTGGGGAACTAAGATCCCACAAACCATGCAGCATGGCCAAAAAGAAAAAAAGAAGAAAAAAAAATTCTGTGTAGACATGTTATCAGTGATGATGTCATCACCATTGGTCATATGAGTATCTTTTGAGCTACCTGACTCTTCTCCTATTCTTGGAGATTTAGGTGATTTCCACTTTTTAACAGCCTGAAAAAGTCCATCGCTGCCTCCCTGACAGAGCCCTTTCTGGAGGAAAGCTTCCCTCACTCAGAGCACAGGCTGAAAGAGTTGGCCTAGGTCAGGGAGCTATAAAAAGTCACCATCAAAATCAGGATCCTAGGCTACTGGCTAAGCTAGCCTTGGGCTGAGCTGAGAGGTTACGAAGCCTGAGGCTACCATCCTGATGGGCACAAGCCAGCAGACAAGTAGTAAAGAAAGCTGGTCAGGTAGGAAAGGATGATGAAGCCAATGGACAGAGAAAATGAGAACATAATGAGTTCTCCTCTGCCCCAGAACCTTTGCACATGCTACTGCTGGCACTACTATGCCTCTCTCCAGCTCTGTAAAAGGCAGATTTCCTCTCGATCTTTAGGTCTTGATTTCAATGGCATCTTCTTAGCCTCTCCCTGACCATCCTAAACTGGGAGCCTCCCCCTTCAATTCTCCACCTCGCAATTGATTTTTTTCCTATTTTCTTGCTATGCCCCTGTTATTCTGTGCATTCACTGACAGAAAAACGTTAGTCGCTCAGTTGTGTCTGACTCTTTGCGACCCCACGGGCTGTAGCCCGCCAGGCTCCTCCATCTGTGGGATTTTCCAGCACGAATACTGGAGTGGGTAGCCATTTCCATCTCCAGTGGATCTTCCTGATCCACAGTTTGAACCTGGATCTCCGGCACTGCAGGCAGACTCTTAACCATATGAGTGACCAGTGCGTTCACTGAAGGCAGGGACTGTGGCTGTTTCGGTCTCAACTGTAATCCTGGAGCACAGCCCTCGACAGACACTTGTGAATAGATACTAATAAATGAATGAAGGAGGAGCTCCCCAACACGTCTACTTTCTGTGAGGACTTAGTTATGCTTCCTACACTCCTGCAAATTCCTTGATCTCTTCATGAGCCCTCTTTGTACCTAGGTAGGCCTCATCCAAACTCCCCAAAGGGGCCTTTCTAGGCCCCTATTTTTGGGCTTCTCTGGTGGCTCAGACACTAGAGAATCTGCCTGCAATGCAGGAGACCCGGATTTGATCCCTGGGTCAGGAAGATCCCCTGGAAAAGGGCATTGCAACTCACTCCAGTGTTCTTATCTGGAGAATTCCATGGACAGAGGAACCTAGCAGGCTACAGTCCATGGGACTGCAGAGAGTCAAGACATAAGTGAGCAATTAATACTTGTCAGGCATACTTTACAGTCCTCTTTCTGGGCTCTAAAATACGTTCTAGTGGCACAGAAACCCCTGCTCACCTGACCTCCTACGTCCTAGAATCATCCCCTTAAACAGCTACTTGGTTGACACAAGGACCACCCAGCAACCCCAAATTCAGCATCTCAATGACTCAAGACAGCCAACTTTTCATCCTCTTCCTCTTTAGAGAAAAAGGACACAGGGATGGGCCCAGCATGCCCCAGAACCCCTGATGCTCTTGTTTCTTTTCCCCTGAGTCTGTTTCCTCTGAGTGTCATGATTCACTAACAACAGTACTGGAATTATGGCCCTGACACTGAAAGGAAAACCAATCCAACCGGGTATTTTTCACCTAATGAGAAAAATATAAATATAAATAGGCATAAAAGCCAGAAATAAATTCTGAATACACTTCTGCTGGCTTCCAGCAGGGTGGGAGCAAAACCCAGCAGCACACTGGTCTCTCAAGCCATAGTTTCCACTTTGGCCAATGCCAAGCATAGGCTAAGCACAACAGAGCTGGCAAGAGGTGACGGAGCCACAGGCTCCAGGGAAGGCATCTCTTGACAGCTCCCGCCAAGGCCCTGGGCACAGCCAGGACTTGGAGAACGCCATGTTCTAATCAAAGCTTCAGCCTGGACTGCAGGGACACAGTTTAACTCCTGTAGACCCCCGTTTCCTCTCAAGCATAGAGAGTTACTTTGAAAGCAGAAATCATGACACAAAAGTGCAGACTGGGCGGACAGAGAACGACCATCAGGAGGATCATTCTAGGGAACGACACTGAGAGCAATAATGACGGAGGAGACAGGCGGGCTGGACTTACACAATCATGCAGAACATCATGAAGACATTCCACAGCGCGATGAAGATTCGAAAGTATCTGAGGCTCAGCAGGAACTCCCGGATGTTGTCACCTGGGAAGTCAGAAAGCATTTTCACAAGCAGGGCTAACACTTCTGTTTTCAGCACTGCAGTGTGCTTCTGTGGCCCCTGCCCGCCCCACACCCCCTGCCCCCGTATCCCAGCAGCAGCATGGCTTGTCCTTTGGGCCACCTCTGTTCCCCAACCCTGAGCACTCAGGCTATAGCTGCCAGTGACCAGCCCCCAGAGAGGACCAAGCCCCCAGCCTCTGAGTAGCTCAGGGAACAGCACATGACCCAGATCTGCCCAGTGAGAGCTGGCCCTGCGACTGTGGCCCCAACTACTGGGAAAGAGGCACCTGCTTTCTGCCAGGGTTGCTGGGCTGTGAAGATGGAAGCCCAACTCTCTAAGGCAGGGGTTGGAAAACCATGGCTGGTCCACAGGCCAAAACTGGCCTCTGCTACTTACTTCTGTATAGCCCATGAGTGAATAAAATTTGTTTTTAATGATTAAAAAAAAAAAATCAACAAAGCTTTTAGTGAGACACAAGAAATTACATGAAATTCAAATTTTAATGTCTGTAAATAAAACTTTATTAAAATACAGCCATGCCTATTCATTTACATATTGTCCATGGCAGTTTCCAAATCATAGAGGTGAACTGTTGCACCAGAGACTGATGGCCCACAAAGCCTGAACTATTTATGATCTGGCCCTCCACCGAAAAAATGTGTGTCGAGGGTCTTCTTTACTAACACAAGCCAGCCTGAGAGTAAAGCCAACCCAGGAGGAAGAAAAGCTGGGGAGGCCACGTGCTACAGGTCTGTTTCAAGCCCTGAATCCACATGCGTCTAAAGATTACGCTACCCTTGGATGTTTCCATTCACTTTACACATTTTGAGCTGATTTCCAGGATTTACAACTGAAGTGATGGTGTTAGTTGCTCAGTCATGTCCAACTGTTTGTGACTCCATGGACTGTAGCCTGCCAGGCTCCTCTCCATAGAATTCGCTAGGCAAGAATACTGGAGTGGGTAGCCAGTCGCTTCTCCAGAGGATCTTCCCGACCCAGGGACTGACGCCTGGTCTCCTGCATTGTAGACGGATTCTTTACTATATGAGCCACCAGGGAAACCCCTTACAATTGAAAAAGCATAGTAATTCATGCATGTAGAACAAGAGCTTTGCTTTGGTGATGACTTACTCTAGAACACACTGATGCCAAGGAATAGAAACCACTCCAAGGAGAGGGAATTTGGTACATGAAGACTCCAGAGGGACTTCCCTGGCGGTCCAAGGATTAAGAATCTCTCTTCCAATACAGGAGATGCAGCTTAGATCCCTGGTTGGGGCAAGAAGATCCCACATGCCTCAGGGCAACTAAGGCCATGAGCTGCAACTACTGAGCCCACACACCACATGAAAGAAGCCTGTGCACCACAACGAAAGATCCCACATGTCACAAGGAAGATCTTGCGTGCCACAACTAAGATCTGACACAACTACAAACCATAAATATTAGGGGAAAAGAAGATTCCAGAGACCTGGGTTCCAGAACCTTTCTCTGGGGTTTTGAGTTGACTGCCCAGCCTCTTAAGGCCTCCAGAATGAGATGACGCATCCAGACGAGGTGCTCTACAAGGGTGGCACCCCAAGTGCCATCCACAGACCAGGGCTGTCCGGGAAGTATGGAATGCCAGGTAGGAGCTCGGAAACTTCCAGAGCAACCCAACGTTGATGGCCACTTGGCGCTGCTGCACCATCCAAGCACAGAAGCAGCACAAGGTCTTGCTCAACATAGTTCAGACAAGTCCAGCACTGTCCAAAGGGGATTCCCTGGTGGCTCAGTGGTAAAGAACCTGCCTGCAATGCAGGAGCCGCAGGAGACGTAGGTTTGATCCCTGGGTGGGGAAGATCCCCTGGAGGAGAGCATGGCAACTCACTCCAGTATCCTTGCCTGGAAAATCCCATGAACAGAGGAGCCTGGTGGGTTGCAGTCCATGGGGTTGCAAAGAGTCGGACCCAACTGAGTGACTAAACACCAGTGTTGTCCAAGCCACGGGGTTAGTGACATGTAACACACCCTCCATAGTGTTGGCCCAGCACGGACTACAAATGTCAGAGACAGGTCCATCCCCAGGATGTCTGCAAGGCACTGCTTGGTGAGGCCCTTCTCTGAGCCCAGATCACAAAAATGGCCTCTCTCCCTCTCAACAAAGGCTGATTAAAGGCCTCTAGTCTGGGGGGTACAGGGAGGAATGAGACGGGTATCCCCGCCCCAAGGAGCTCACAGGGAGGACAAATACTAAACAAGTAACCACATAACTGATAATTCACTGAGTGCCGTGGGAGCTATAACGGGGTACCCAAACTGGCGTGCGTCAGGAGTGGGGTGGGGTCAGAAGTCTCACTGAGAAAGTGCATAAGCTCGGATGTTAAATATGGGCTGAAGTTTACTGTCCTTCCACGCAGGTGACTTGGGCCTATGTGTGCCCCAGTTTCTTCTGGTGCAAATAGGGATGATGGGGGACTGGGAAGTCTGCTGCCCAGTGCCCATTATATAGGATGCTCTCAGTAAATGAAGTCACTATGATATTAGGGGTCAATCAAGCAGACGATGGACAGAGAGGAGCATTCTCTGCAGGGGTACCAGCCCACACAGAGTCCTAGCTTGAAGGAGCCTTGCAAGAAGCCCCCAATCAGAGGAGAGTCACTGTTCTGACCATCCTTGTCATCAATGCTCCTGCTACCTCCAAGCTAGAATAGTGCCTTACACATAGTGGGTAAGCAACGTACACAACTGCTGAATGAATGCATGCATGTATGAATGATTGACAGACGAATGGTCTAGTGATTGAGAGGACAATCTCTGGAGACAGAAACACCCAGGCTCAAATCCTCATGCTGTCACTGATTTGCTCGGTGGCCACAAAAAAGTTGAGCTCCATTTCTGAGCCTCAGTTTCCGAACACAGGAAAATGCTCCTTACCTTTTAGAAACAGAGGTGGAATGAAATACCTGTAGAAAGAACCTAACAAGGCAGCCACCACCAGGCCAGCCCCCGATAAAGGAGAGCTGTCAGACGGTCTGTTCCGATTCACAGCTCCTCAGGGTTCCTGCTGTCCCCATGCAATGCTCCCTCACAGCACCCATGAGCTTGGCTGCAACGTCGCCTCCTCAGAGGGCCTTCCCTCCATACAAGGAAGCTGAAGCAGCAACCCCATTGCTAGCCTACATCTTCTCCTTTACTGTCTGTTCTTTGTTGAGGAACTGTTTGTCCCACTCTGTGTGACTACAACCCAAAGGCAGGAATTACCTCTGTCTTGTTCCCTGCTGTGCTCCCAGCATCCAGCACAGTAGCCAGTATATAACAGGAGCTCAATAAATGCTAGGTGAATGAATGGATGAAAGGGTGTAATAGTCAGGAACAGGTCCCATTAGACTCCAAATAGTTGTATGAGTCAATTTAGCTGCAAGTATATATTCAAGAGCCACCAGAGGCCAGGCGGGTAAAATGCTATAAAGGGGGCGGAGGCTGGGATAAGCTAGAGTCCACAGGCCCCACTTTGATGGGGTTCTGCTTCTCAACTCCCATTCAACAGATGCCAAAAGGTCTCTTGAACTCCAAGTTGTAGAATGTTCTAATTTACATCTGAATTTTTATATGACACCTTCTGGCTTATTTGAAAGCTAATCTAATTGAAAATTAAATTAATCTAATTGAAAATTAAACAGGTCTACAGCATTCTGAACCCACTCCAATATTCTTGCCTGGAGAATCCCATGAAAAGAGAAGCCTGTGGGGGCCCTGTGGGGGTTCTGGTTCATGAGGTTGCAAAGAGCTGAACACAGCTGAACGACTGAACAATAACAACAGCATTCTGAAGAAAATACCTATTTGTGAGGATATTCATTCATTCACACTGGAATGTTGGAACTTCAAGGACACAAAGGAAGCCAAAACAAGCTGGAGCCTCTTTTCTGGAGCTTAAGATCAAGTGTGAGAAGTAGATACCAGCCAGATGATAGCACACACAGAAGAAAATTATAATTGTAAAAAGTGATACGAGTGCTGACCTATGCAAGGAGGCCTGGTAAGAGAAACAAGTGGATGACAAAGGTGGGCAGAAGGAACAGCGCAAACTCAGGCCACCTTCACCACACACACTTAAAACTGATGAGAAAAAACTGTCCTCTCCGAAATGTACCAATTTCAGAGTCCTGAAAGGAGGCCTTACCTGTGCTGGGCTCCCTCGACTCCTCCCCAAAGCCCTGCGTGTCCTTCTTTTTCCTACAAAGAGAAGCAGACAGCGTCCCCGTTCAATAGGACAAACACATCACTTGGTCCCCAGGCCCTGATCCCCGGCTCAGAGGAGAGTTCTAGCCCTACCGCTGGTTTGCTGTGACTTCGAGCAGTTCAGTGATCCTCCCTGGACCACCACTTGCCCCGCAAATCATAGCTATGACTACAGCCATCGACGGGGTGGAAGCGGTGGTCCGAGGGTGCCAGATGTGGGGCTGAGGATACACGTTAGGGCTAAGAGATTCTCGGGGGATGGGCCTGAGGCTCTCATGGGTCCGAGCAGAGGGATACTGGGGGAACTGAGAGTCTGGATTTCAAGTTGCGGTGGCGCAGAGGATCGGAGAAGGACGGACCGGAATGGAGGCGGAACTAGAGTCCTGGACTTGGGGGCGGGGCCGGGGTCGTAGGGCAGGCTCACGCTCGCAGGGGCGGGGCTACAGTTCCCGCGGATGGAGCCACGGTCCAACGCGGCCTACTCACAGCTTAAAGTTGAGCACCGCCCCGGCGTTCATCAGCAGCGTCCTGCAGAGGAAGAATACGATTACTTAGACCGCCCCCACCGTACAGGGCCCTCACGTCCCATCCTCTGGTCCCCCTAATTACCCAAACAGCAGGATGTCCCCGATCATCGTTACGGCAGGCGCGTCCGTCAGAACAGGAAGCGGAAACCTCGGGGAGGGAGGGGAGAGACACATGAACCAACCAATCTGGAAGCAGCTCTGGCGAGGGCTGAGCCAATCAAAGATCAAGGCGGGCAGGGTCCCGCCTTCTACAGGCCAAGCCCCTTAAAGGAAGAGCCAGTGTTAATGAAAGTGTTAGTGTCTCAGTCGTGTCCCACTCTTTGCGACCCCATGGACTGTAACCCCTCAGGCTCCTCTGTCCATGGACTTCTCCAGGCAAGAATACTGGAGTGGGTTGCCATTGCCTTTTTCCGGGAATCTTTCCGACCCAGGGCTCGAACCTTCGTCTCCCGCATTGCGGGCATATTCTTCACCATCTGAGCCCCCAGGCCTTGTTCGTAACCAAGAAAGGGCGGGGCGAGAACATGACGTCATCCAACGGGAGGGAACCATACGCTGGCAGGATTGGGTCACGGATTGGAAACCTATCGCCCATGTGTGAGTGACCAGCGCTCCACACCACTAGCCCAGCAGCTTTTCCTTCTGCTCGGCTAGGTTCTCAAAGGATGCGGCCTCTGGAAAAACGGGATCTTTTGATCATTAAACTGCATAGGGGAATGGATCCCGACGCAGTGGGTTCTCCCTGACATGTACATCCCGACTGTTGGGTTCCAAAGGGCCTCCTCCTGGGCCCCACGGAAAGCAAGATCCCCACTAGCCGGGGGAACTATCGAGGGCGGGGGTTCCCACTGAGAGGTTCCCTCGGAGGACGTGATTCCTGGCGGAGGACAGAAGTTATGGCTTAGAGCTGGGATCATGACGGATCGATAGAGGACTAGGGATCTGACCGAGAAGACCCTATGGGGCACGGGAGTATGGGGTTCACAAGTGATCCGGTCCCACGGGGGGATGGAGGTCTCGAATCGAGGGCTCCACAGAGGACGTGGGTCCTAACCGAGCCCCACAGGAGTGGGGTCCTGAATGATCCGTCCTGCCTGAGTGGGCTCCTTGAGGAACGGATATCTCCCCCCTCCAAGGATAGATTCCGTGTCCAACTCACACTCCACAGCGACCCCGCACCCGGCATCATCCACCCACCCCACTCCCCCGGGCTGGGCTGTATCGGGTCATGACGGCTCGAGAGAGAGTGTGGGATGCTGGACCGACCGAGCTCCATGGGACAGGACGGTCCCACGACCCGCGCGGAGGCCAGCGGTCGCTCCTCCTCTCCCGCGGGGGCCGGGTTGGGGCGGCGCCTGGCGGGCGGGGGCGGGTCCAGCGGCGGGGGCGCAGTTGCCAGCGACGGGACGCACTGGGCTGGGGGCTGGGGTGGGACCCGGTGGGCGCCATGGAGCTGCTCTCGGCGCTGAGCCTGGGCGAGCTTGCGCTCAGCTTCTCGCGGGTGCCCCTCTTCCCTGTTTTCGACCTTAGCTACTTCATCGTCTCCATCCTCTACCTCAAGTATGAGCCAGGTGAGCCAGCGCCGGGGTGCTGAAGAGGGCTGGCATTACGGGGCGGGAGACGGCAGGAAACCCAGGGGTCTGGAGGAGGGGAAAGGCCTGGATCGTGAGGAAGCAGTCCCAGGGGTCGGTTCGGGGGCGCCGGCAGGTTCTGGTATCGTGGGGACAGGCAGAAGGGACAGATGTGAGCGAGGGCAAGGAGAGAAGCCCCTGGGATTGTGGGGCTGGGGGAGGGGAAGCAGATGCAGGAGAGGAACGTGATTGTTCAGAGGAGTGGGGAACAGGTGCTGGGGAGGATGCGGGGAGAGAGAAGGTCAGGGATCCTGGCAGGAGAGGGTCTCATGAACTTGGGCGAGGGGCTAGGTCGTGGTGAGGGCGCAGGCGGGGGTCGGCTCTGCTGGCCAGGTCACAAGTCCTGGCCGCCTGCAGCCCTGACCTCTCTCCTTGCCCTTGGCGCCGGAGCCAAAGCCGCAGCTGAGTGTCTATATAAGGGCCGGCAGTGCTGGGGGCTGTGATCAGGTTCAGAGAAAGTGACACCGATGTCGCTTCCCTGCTGTGGCTCTGGGGCAACCTCTTCTCCCTTTGCTTGGGCCGAGGCTGTGCCGGATCTTGGAGCCCAGCGGGAATTCTTCCAGCTCTGGCCCGGATCCTTTCCACTTATTGAGCTGGACCGGCCCTAGGGCAGGGTAATTTGGGGTCAGCCTCCTCCCACCAGCTCCAGACCCTTTTGGAGAATCGCTGGGGGAAGACCCAGAGTCTTGGTTGTTTTTTTTTTTTTTTTCAGTAACAGTAAATGGCCTCCTTAGAATGCAGCCTATTTATATACAAGGCTTAGGGAGTGTTTCTTATTCATCTCCTCCTATTTTAATAACTCTAGCACAACAGCAACCTAAAGGGACAATAGAATTTTAGATTTAGAAAAAAGACCAATCACCTGAAACTTTGTGATCTTTTCTCCCACTTAGATGTAAATTACTCCTGTATCCTCTCAGAAATAGCTTCCCCTTTTTTTTTTAAGATGATGAAGATAGGTGCTAGTGTACATTAAAGAGAAAAATCAAATTGAAAAGCCTAAAGAAAAAAGAGATAATTACAGTCGATGTTGTGGCTGCCTTCCAGACCTCGCTTCTCTGCATTTATACCCCTGTCGTTATGGATGTAAATGCACAGTCTTATGCAAATAGGATCATACTCTGCCTGCAAAGTGTTTCTGTTCTATTTTAGCTCGTCCACATGCCAGAGCCTATTTCTTTATAAGCGCTTTTGGAAAGCAGTTACTTTGCAAAGCAAAATAAGCTTTGTGTTGTCTTAGCCCGAACACAGGGCTGTATTTCCTGTCTGCAGATGAATTTCTGGTGGCTCATACCAGGTCTCTTGGGCAAGCACAGAACCTAGCACACATTGAGGGATCTAAAATTGTGTGGGCAGAAGCCCGGTAGTGATGTAGGACACAAGTGTCTGGAAGGAAAGCGGTCTCTGGGCTGGCTGGGAGCATGCAGTAGGGATTGAGACATTCCTGCTGGAGTCACAGAATAAATCTTCTGGACTTGAAGTGCTGGAGCCTGAAGGTTCTTGAAGGTTGAAAGGGTGCCTTAGAGGCTCCTGGGGGCCCTCCTTCCCCTATCTCATCTCCACTCCAGGCCAACTGAATCAGAAAGTCTGGGATAGAGACCTGGCATGCTCCTGTTTCAAGCTCTCCTCCCCTAGGGATGCTGAGGAAATAGAGGCCAAGCTAATTTGCATATGCAATGAACCTGTGGTCCCATAGCTGGTAGATGACAGCCTTGGGATTCCAACCCAGGTCTGCTGGACCCCAAGAATGACTACAGTTTTTCTGGAGGACTTGCCTACCCTTAGAAAAGGGAGGCATTGGGCTTAGCTGTAGCCCTCCAGTTTGGTGTTCCTGCTAAGCCTCTGTAAAGGTTTCTTCGCAGTCTGAGTGCTGTTTGCAGGGCCAGCTAGAGAATGCATGGGCCCCTAGGAATTTTGTGAACCTGAGAGCCAATCTGGCTTAAGGAATAATCTTCAAACTGGAAGTCAGTTCTGCCTTTAGCAGTGAGTAAACACCAGGCAGGTTGTTTTGCTTACATGAGCATCAGTTTGCTCATCTGTGAAATGGGCTCATTGGTACAATAATCTGGGTTCCCTTACCTGGCTCTTATGAAGATCTGTAGAGAATTTGGTCAGTGGTCCGGTCTAAGGCACTTGTGAGAGGTAGTAGAACGATTTGTAAGGCATGAGGCAATGTGTTTCCTGGGCTGCAGGCATTTTCTGGGTCAGACTTTCATGAGAATCCTGAATGAGGATGAAGCACAGCGTGTGGTCCTCAGGTGAACAGCATCTGTGACCCCTGGGTTAAGAAAAGCAGAATGCCAAGCTCCCCACTCAGACCTACTGAAACAGACTCTGCATTTGAACAGGATCCCTGCAAGCTTACTAACATTTGAGAAATGATGGACTAAAAGAACCTGGAACTCAATAGGGCAGGGAGGGCCAAATCTGAGTCACCTCTAAGACTCCTAGCTCTATGCAAGAAGAGAGGAAGAAGTTGTGGATGCTGGCTGCATGATTGAAGGAATGAGTGAATGATTGAATGACAATCAATGGCTACTTTAAGACCTGATCCACGCAAAGAGCCTTCCAGACTGGTGGTTCTCAAGTATGACTACACATTAGAGTCACCTGGAGAGCTTTGAAGATTCTCATTGTCCAGGGAGTACCCCTTCATCATGAAAATCAGAATTGCAGGGGATGGTACCAGCATCAATATTTTAAGTTCTAGTTTTCTGCACCGGTGTTTCCCAACCTCAACACTAGTGACAGTTAGAGCCAGATCATCCTCTGTGGTGGGGGCCATCCTGTGAGTTTCAGGATGTTTCACAGCATCCCTCACTTGACCCACTAGAAGCCAGCAGCACACCCCAGTTGTGACAACCAAAAACGTCTCCAGATATTGCCAGTGTCCCTTTAGAGGGGCACAGTTACCTCCAGTTAAGAATCGTAAATCTAGACTGAGTCTTAAACTCCCGTGCTTCCAAGGGCCTGGCAGGTCACATATAGAAAGCAGAAAGACAGCCAGGTGAGGACAGTCCCCAGGTGAGGTCCAGCCACGTGCACCGCCACCTGATTGGGGCTAGAACTAGCAGAACTAATTTTTCAAGGGAAGCTAGAAATATGATTTGCAGCTTCCTTTGCAACCATGTTTATATGTTAGCTGTTTGAATATCTTCATTCTTTTCTTTTTTAAATTCATAGATAATTTTTTTAGAGCAGTTTTAGATCCACAACAAAAAAATGGAAGTAGTTTTCCATGCAGGCTGACTACCTCCTCCACACACAGCCATGCCTCCCATTAAGGTTCTGCACCAGAGGGGAACACTGATGAACAAGCATTATTGTCAGCATCATTATTGCCCTCTTAGCATCATTGTATTGCATTATCAACATCATTATAACTGGTCTGTAGTTGACATAAGGGTTCCTTTGTGTTGTACATTTTATGGATTTTGATAAACATATAGTGACATGTATGCATCATTATGGGGCCCCTCTGCTGGCTCAGTGGTAAAGAATCTGCCTGCCAATGCAGGAGAAGTGGGCTCGATGCCTGGGTCAGGCAGATCCCCTGAGAAGGAAATAGCCACCCACTCCAGTATTCTTGCCTGGAAAATCCCATGGACAGAGGAGCCTGGCAGGCCACAGTTCATGGAGTTGGAAAGAGTCAGACAATACTTTCTGTGACTGAAACAATAACAACATCCATCATTGTAGTATTGCACAGAAATGCCTCACTAACCTAAAAATGCCACAAGCTCTGCCTGTTCGTCTCTCCTGCCTCTTCTCCCCAAATCCCTGACAGCCTCTGATCTTTTTACTGTCTCTATACTTCTGCCTTTCCCAGAATGTCACAGAGTTGCAGTTATACACTATGTAGCCTTTTCAGACTGGCTTCTTTCTCTTAGCTATATGCATTTAAAGCTCCTCTGTGTCTTTCTGTGGCTTGATAGCCCATTTCTTTTTAGTGCTGAATAATACTCCATGGCATGACTGTTCCACGGTTTAATTATTCACCTATTGAAGGACATCTTCGTTGCAGTTTGAGCATTTAAAAATTAGTGGGGGGAGCTCAAGAGAACCACAAGTGAGGAAGAAAGCTGAGCACCAAGGCTTGGGGGAGGGAGACTTGGCTTAGAGAAACTCTGTGAGCACACCTCCCATGTTTGGATCTCACACTAAATAGCACAGAATGGTAGCAGTGCTAAGAGTGCCCTGTGGGGACGCCCTTGTGGTTAAGACTCCTTGCTACCAATGCAGGTGGCCTGGATTCAATCCCTGGTCCAGGAACTAGATCCTGCATGCTGCAACTAAGACCTGGTACAGCAAAAAAAAAGAAAAAGAAAGAAAGAAAAGTACACCAGGGAATCTTCTAGTACTTCCCAGCCATCCACAGACAGGGCACTAACCCCCAGAGAGGGAATGTGTGGAGCCCATCACAGATCAGAAATAGGGTCAGAATCAGTGCTTCTTCCTTAGGCAGATCTGATTTTTATCATCAGTCCATCCACTAAAATCTCCACCCACAGGTGCTTTCCATTTCAGCCCAGTTCCAGAAATAACCTTCACATAATTGCTAAGCACTAAGCTTAATTTCTTTTCATCTTTCACAAATGAAATGAATAATAGCCCTTTGAAATGAGTAATAGCCCTGGGTGACCACCTCACCCAGGTTTGCCCAAGACAGGCATCCAAAGCCCCAGAAACCCCTCAGCCCAAGCAAACAGCGACAGTTGGTTGCTCTAGACAGCATCCCCATTCTACAGATGACTATATTGAGGCCCAGATGGGGAGTGAGCTGCCAGAGCTCACCCATTGAGAGGGGAGGGCTTTGGTGGCACCTGGAATTGAAACCCACATTTTTCTGCTTCCTGGTGCTGCTCTAAGACCCAGCAAAAGGAATCAGAATGAAGCATGGCAAAGGGAAAGAGCCAGGGGGACAGTTTCTCCACCACTGCCTTGCTGTGGATCCTCAGGGCAGACTGTCCCCACCAGCCCCAGTCTTCTCCGGTGGTAATGGGGAGACTCATCCTGTCTTTCTAGGGTTTCTGGGAGAGTAGTGAAACTGATAAAAAGCTCACAGACTTAGAAAACAAAATTGTGATTGCCCAAGCAGAAAGGGGAAGTATAAAGTAGGGGTATGGGAGTAACAGATACCCATTGTTGTGGTTTAGTCACTAAGTCACGTCTGACTCTTTTGTGACCCTTTGGGCTGTAGGCCTTCATGCTCCTCTGTTCATGAGATTTCCTAGGCAAGAATACTGGAATGGATTGCCATTTCCTTCTCGAGGTGATCTTCCCCACCCAGGGATCGAACCCGTGTCTCTTGCATCTCCTGCACTGGCAGGCAGATTCTTTACTACTGAGTCTCCAGGGAAGCTACAGATACATATTGCTATATATAAAATAGATAAACAACAAAGGTTTGCTGTATAGCACAGGGAACTATATTCAATATCTAATAATAATCTATAATGGAAAAGAATCTGAAAAAGTATGCATTTATATATATATAGCTGAATCACTTTGCTGTTAATCTGAAATTAATGATATTGTAAATCAAGATACTATAGTTCAATTTTATTATTTTTTTGGCCACACTACATGGCTTGTAAGATCTTAGTTCCCTGATCTAGGCCCTTGGTAGTGAAAGCACAGGATCCTAATCACTGGACTGCCAAGGGAATGCCCTTTAATTTTTTTAAAAAAGCATAATGATGATAATAAACAGCATTGAATCATCAGCATAACTCAGTGAAGGGAATGCTCTCATTCTCCCTTTGACAAAAGAGGAAACAGGCTGGAGGTGAGAGGGGGTGGTGGTGGTCATTTGCCCAAAGCCACTGGAGAGTGAGCCGCAGAGCCAAACCCCAGACGTGTGACTTTTCTACCAGGCTTCCCACATAGTGAGGAGCCTACAGAGTTCCTGCAAACCCAAGCTCCCCACACCCCCACCCCACCTTATCATCCCAGCAGGCAAAGGAAAGATCCTGGAAAGAATTCAACCCCTGAGGGTTATTTTTAGTTGCAGAGTATCCATTTCTGCAAAACATGGGGGCCTCACCTGACCCAGCCCCTATAGGACCCACCAGCTGCTCCCAAGGATTAAATCTCAGCTGGCAGTGTTTTAAATAGATGCCCGGAGGAGAGAAGAGGGCACTGGGCTTCATAATGGAGGAGCTTAGTAGGTGCAGAGAGGATGTACTTTGGGCTTGTGACTTCAGGGTGAGATGGAGGAGGGAAAATTTAATTCCAACCCCTGATAGGAGTTAGGCAAAGAAGGGATTAGGGTTCCCACCTGACAGAAGGAAAGAGCTGGGGGAAAAAAAGATGGTTTGTCCAAGAACATGTGGTTAGTCAATGAGGGTGTAAAGAGAAAGGGAAGTGTGTTGCTGATTTAATCTGAAACGACTTTTATGAGGCAGGTTTCTGATTATAGTATGTATTAATATGTGCCAGAAAATGGATAAATAGCTTGTGATCTGTTCCTATGATGGAATACGGTACAGCAGTGGAAATGAATATTCCCCTTGAAAATGCTGAGCTCAGTGAAAGAAGCCAGATGCAAAGGGCCATATTGTATGAGCCCACGGGTATGGAATGTGGACTTCCCTGGTGGCTCAGAGGGTAAAGCGGAATGTGGGCCTTCCCTGGTGGCTCAGTGGTAAAGAATCCACCTGCAGTGCAGGAGACTCGAGTTCGATACCTGGGTTGGGAAAACCCCCAGGAGAAGGGAATGACAATCCACTCCAGTATTCTTGCCTGGAGAATCCCATGGACAAGGAGTCTGGCGGGCTGCAGTCCGTGGGGTTGCAAAGAGCTGGACACGGCTGAAGCAACAGGGCATGCACGCGTATGGAACGTATAAGCTCAAGAACCATCTTCATCGCTTGAAAAGTGAACTCCGGTCCCTGTTAGCAGTCGTTCCCCACCCCACTCCTCAGCCCCTGCCAACCAGTAATCTGCCTTCTGTCTCGATGGCTTTTCCTTTTCCGGACGTCTCACGCCAGTGGGGCCGCACAGTGTGTGCCGTGTTGTGCCCGGCCTCTTCCACGTGGCGTGTTTTCAGGATTCGCCCCTGTTGTAGCTCCTGTCAGTGCTTCAGTTCTTTCTAAGGCTGAGTAGTATCTTCCGTTGTGCGGATGGACCGCGTTTAGTTTGCTCGGTCATCTGTTGAGGGACATTTGGGTGGTTTTCTCCTTTTGGCAATTGTGAATAGCGCTTCTGTGAACACGACCTTTTGAGAGTCTTCTAGAACCTATTGGTGGGTTGCTGTGCATAAAACCGCGTGGTGCCCCACGCTAGGCTGGGAGACCTCCTGTTCCTGGGTCCCCATTCACAACCATTGGGGAGGGGGCAGGCAGTGGGGGCCCCCCAGGGGGCTTGGTGTGGTAAGGCAGGAGAGCACCCCAAGTCCTTCTTGCTTATCAACTTTTAGGTGGACCCTTGTGTTTTTTTTTTCTAGTTTTGATGATGAAATATTGCAAACATACAGAATATGCATGACACAGATACCCCTGTGTTCACTATACACTTACTAGATGTGAACATAGATTTGCTTCAGATCTTTTTTTTTTTTTTAAATAGTGACAGAGCCAGTCCCCTCCCTTCCCCTCTTTCCCTCTCTAGATATATTGTTGTCGTTCAGTCACTAAGTCGACTCTTTGTGACCCCATGGATTGCAGCAAGCCAGGCTTCCCTGACCTTCACCATCTTCCGGAGTTTGCTCAAATTCTTGTCCATTCAGTCAGTGATGCTATCCAACCATCCCATCCTCTGTCACCTGCTTCTCCTCTTGGCTTCAGTCTTTTCCAGCATCAGGGTCTTTTCCAGTGAGTCAGCTGTTCGCTTCAGGTGGCCAGAGGATTGGAGCTTCAGCTTCAGCATCAGTCCTTCCAATGAATATTCAGGGTTGATTTCCTTTAGGATTCAGTGGTTTGATCTTGCTGTCCAAGGGACTCTCAGGAGTCTTCTAGATATGATCACTGCCCTAAAATCAGCCTATATTATTCCCATGCCTGTATGTATACCTTCACCAATGTGCATATGTCTATGAACTGCGTGGGGCAGCTTGTGTTGTTTTACATATATATTATACCTAGAATATACATAAACATATCATTTTGCAACCTAACTTTTTTATTCAGCAGCAGCCTTATGGGATTTATCAGTATTGAGGCATCTAGAGCAGGGATTCTCAGCCAGATCTGTCCTCTGGGGATGTTTGGCAATATCTGAAAACATTTTTGGTTGTCACAACCAGGGTGAGGTGGTGGTTTAGTCCCCACCACACTAGAAGTGTCTGACTATAGATTATAGTGTCTGGGCTATAGATTATAGCCCACCAGGCTCCTCTGTCCATGGGATTTCCCAGGCAGGGATACTGGAGTGGGTTGCCATCTCCTTCTTCAGACTGGGGGTGGGCTATCAGCATCCAGTGAGACAAGGCCCGGGATGCTCCTTGAATCCCGCAGTGCACAGGATGGGCCCACCACAGCAGAGAGTGATCCAGCCTCACACGCCAGCAAGGCTGAGGCTGCGGAGCTCAGGTCTGGATCTAGTGTGTTGCTGGTGTTTGTTTTGGCCGCATCACACGGTTTGCAGGATCTTAGTTCCCCAGCGTGGGATTGGAGTCCTAACCCCTGGACCACCAGAAATTCCCTAACTGGTTCATTTGTGTTTTTAAGATTTGTTGATTTGTCTGTTTTTGGCTGCACTGAATCTTTGTTGCTGCAGGCAAGCTCACTAGCTGCAGTGAGCAGGGAGGCTACCCTCCGTTGAGGGAAGCTGGGCTTCTCACTGTGGGGGCTCCTCTTGTAGCAGGACCCAGGCTCAAGGTGTGCGGGCTCCGTAGCTGTGGCACACAGGCTTGGCATGCGGGAGCTTCTCAGGCTGGGGATTGAACCCTTGCCCCCTGCATTGGCGGGTGAATTCTTAACAACTGGACCACCAGGGAAGCTCCTAGTCCACTTAAAAATAACTACTCTGCGATATTCCATTTTGTGTGACCCTGTGTTCACTCACTCAGTCGTGTTTGACTCTTTGCTGCCCTATGGACTGTAGCCCACCGGGCTCCTCTGTCCGTGGGATCTGCCAGGCAAGAATACTGGAGTGGGTTGCCATTTCCGACTCCAGGGAGGGGGGCTCTTCCTGACCCAGGGATCAAGCCCACGTCTCTGGGGTCTCCTGCAGGGGCAGGTGGACTCTTTGCCGCTAGCACCACCCGGGAAGCCCTTGGTGTGACTCGCCCCTCACCAAGCATCAGCAGACGCTGCTTTTCCCCTGCTGTCAGTGCGGCGGTGAGATGCGCCCCGACCCGTGTCTCTTGGTTCACGTGCATGAGCTTCTCTCTGGGGCAAATAGTGAGGAATGGAATTGCTGGCGCCAAGTGACTCGCAGGTGACTCACTTCCTCAGTGTTGCCAGGTTGCCTCTCAGCTGGTTCTGCCTATTGACCCTCCCAACTGTGTACGTACAAGGGAAACTCGGGCTCTTTTCCTCTGGAGGAGGGGCCGATATTCCTCCTCCCCAGCCTTCTCTCTGAGGTTGACTGATCTGAAAAGAAGGCAGCTCCTTCTGTAGAGCAGAGTGGATTTCGTGTTTCTTTCCCCAACATGAGCTTAGAACACTAGACAGAGGACCTGGGAAAGAGGCTTGGATGCTGACAGTGTATTGTTCTGGTTGCGTGGGTGTGGATGTGTTTGTTTCATTGTTTGCAAGATGTTTTTGATGTGGACCAATTTTTAAGTCTTTATTGAACTTGTTACAATATTGCTTCTGTTTTTTATGCTTTGGTTTTTTGGCTGAGAGGCATGTGGGATCTTAGATCCTGACCAGGGATCGAACCCACAACCCCTGCGTTGGAAGGAGAAGTCTTACCCACTGGACCCCCAGGGAAGTTCCCTGAACACTGTATCTTGTGCCGAGTGTCCCCTTGCTCTCAGCTTCCCTCTCTCCCCTTCTGACCTTCTCCCATGTGCTCCCTTTGCCTGGATCGTCTTCTCACTTCCACCCCTCATCCTCTAGGAAATCCTTGCTCATTGTTCAGATCTCAGCTTAAGCACTGCTACCTAAATGAAGTCTGACCTCCTCAGTTAAGACAGTTGCTGAATTAAACCCTTCAAAGCACCATGTGCTTCTCCCTTATGAGTTTTGGCCTCCCTTTGTGGGATTATTTAACCATTTTGCCTCCCTACCAGACTACGGACCCCATAAAGGTAACCCCTGAACCAACTCTTGCTCATGGCTGCTTCTCTAGTGCCTAGCAAGAGCCTGGCACATGGTCAGAACTCATAAATCCTCACTGAAGCCTGGCTGATCTTCAGACAGCCGCTCAGGATCTGTTGCCTCGTCTGTCACGTGCTATGTTAGTTTCCTAGGGCTGCCGTATAATGAATGACCACAAACTAGAGGGCTTGAAACGACAGACATTTATGCTTTCCATGTTCTGAAGTCTCAAGTCCAAAGTCAAGGTGTCTGGGTCCTAGAAGCTTCAGGAGAGGAACCGTTCATGCTCCTCTCGTGGTTTCTGGTGTCTTCCAGCCATCCTTGGCATGCTTTGGGTTGTACTCACATCACACATCACTCCAATCTTTGCCTCTGACCTCATATGGCTTTTAAAAAATTATTTTATTATTCTTATTGTATTTATTTTTTTGGTCATGTGGCATGTAGGATGTTGGTTTCCTGGCCAAGGATCAAACCTGCACCCCGTGCATTGGAAGCATGGAGTTTTAACCACTAGACCATCAGGGAATCCCCCTCATCTGGCTTTTTGTATAAATTTCCTTTGGCTGCCATAATGAAGTACCACAAACCGGGTGGCTTACAACCAAAATGTATTGTCTAGCAATTCTGGAAGCTGGAAATCCAAAATCAGGGTGTCAGCAGGGTCATCCTCTCGCTGATGGTTCTAGGAAGGAAGCTTAGGCAAAGCTTCCGGAGGTGGCTAGCGTCCTTGAAGTTCCATGACTTCCAGCTGCATCACTGCGGTCTCTGCCTCCTTGTTTATACAGCCTTCCCCACTGTGATCCATCTCCTCTTATCAGGAACACCAGACACTGTATTAAGACCAACATAATCATTTCACCTTAAATTAATTACATCTGCAAAGACTGTATTTCCAAATAAGGCCCCATTCACAGATAGCAGGGGTTAGGACTTACCTCTTTGTGATTTGTGAAAACATATCTCTTTGTGAGTTTAACTCACACCACCTTCTTATCTGTGTCTGTGGTTCCTTTTCTGCCTTTTACTAGAACACTCATTGGATTCAGGACACACCCAGATGCTCCAGTATGGTCTCATCTTGAGATCCCTACCTTAATCGCATCTGCAAAGACCCCATTTCAAATGAGGTCACTTTCTGAGGTTCTGATGGACATGAACTTGAGCCGGGAGGGGAGTACTGGTCCCTCCTGTAACTCACTGTAGGTAGGGATATCAACCCCTATGTTCTCTGGGGTGGAAAGCCTGGGGTCTGAGGCTGAAGCCTTGAGGATGCTTTGAAGGCATGTATTTGCCTAGGATACAACAGTAACTAAATTAAAACAAGGAACTAAGTAAAGAGAGCAGGGGAGGTTGTAATAATGTAACTAAAAGTGCCCAACATAATTGCAATGCTTAAGAGTGTTCAGTGCACATTTGCTAGAATGTAAGCTCTAGGTGGACAGGAGTTCTTTCACTCACAATTATTATTAGCTACCATGTATCAGGACAGTGCCCAGCATGGAGGAAGGGAGGAGGATGGGATGGAGGGTTCGGCAGCAGATAAGATGGATAAGGTCCTTGTACTCACTGAAGGATTAAGATCAAGTGAACTTGTTGGGGTGCTTCTCAGGTGGCAGTGGTAAAGAACCTGCCTGCCAATGCAGGAGATGTAAGAGATATGAGTTCAATCCCTGGGTTGGGAAGAATCCCTGGAGGAGGGCACAGCAACCCACTCCAGTAATCTTCTCTGTAGAATTCTATGGACAGAGGAACCTGGTGGGCTACAGTCTGTAGAGTTGCACAAAGTTGAATATGACTGAGTAACTTAGCACACATGCATGCAACTTGTTGAGTGTATCAGTAGTCTATAGTTACTTATATCAATAGCTTCACACTTAGTTCACTTCAGTTCAGTCGCTCAGTCGTGTCCGACTCTTTGTGACCCCATGAGTCGCAGCACACCAGGCCTCCTGTCCATCACCAACTCCTGGAGTTCACTCAAACTCAAGTCCATTGAGTCAGTGATGCCATCCACCCATCTCATCCTCTGTAGTCTCCTTGTCCTTCTGCCCTCAATCCCTCCCAGCATCAGAGTCTTTTCCAATGAGTCAGCTCTTTGCATGAGGTGGCCAAGTACTGGAGTTTCAGCTTTAGCATCATTCCCTCCAAAGAAATCCCAGGGCTGATCTCCTTCAGAATGGACTGGTTGGATCTCCTTGTAGTCCAAGGGACTCTCAAGAGTCTTCTCCAACACCACAGTTCAAAAGCATCAATTCTTTGGCGCTCAGCCTTCTTCACAGTCCAACTCTCACATCCATACATGACCACTGGAAAAACCATAGCCTTGACTAGACGGACCTTTGTTGGCAAAGTAATGTCTCTGCTTTTGAATATGCTATGTAGGTTGGTCATAACTTTCCTTCCAAGGAGTAAGCGTCTTTTAATTTCATGGCTGCAGTCACCATCTGCAGTGATTTGGGTACATGGCCTAAAGAGGTCAAGCTTTTGGATTTGACAATTTTAAATTTTCATTTGTTTTTATTCCTGTGGCTGCAGGGGGCCTTTGCTGTAGCGTGCAGGCTTCTCTAGTGGCAGCACATGGGCTTCTCTCTAGTTGTGACCTGCAGGCCCAGTAGTCGCAACACAGAGGCTTAATTACTTCAAGGCATGTGGGATCTTAGTTCCCTGACCAGGGATTGAACCCTCATCCCCTGTATTGGAAGACAGATTCTTAACCACTTGACCACCAGGGAAATCCTAGATTTGACAATTTAGAGACAAAAGTCATCCAATCTCTAGATATAAAGAGAAGCTTTCCCTTAAAAATCCCCAGAGCTAGACTGATTATATCTTTTGATTAGTCTCTTAATTAACAGATCATATATTGTAACCTTGTTATCTCGCATCCACATTGAGTGGCGTGTTCATTGGATTTAAGTAAACTATTTGAAGAGAGCCACTGGGGAATACTACTCAGCCATAAAAAAGAATGAAATCGTGCCATTTTCAGCAATATGGATGGACCTAGAGCATCCCACTCCAGTACTCTTGCCTGGAAAGTCCCATGGATGGAGGAGCCTGGTAGGCTGCAGTCCATGGGGTCACTGAGGGTTGGACACAACTGAGTGACTTCACTTTCCCTTTTCACTTGCATGCATTGGAGAAGGAAATGGCAACCCACTCCAGTGTTCTTGCCTGGAGAATCTCAGGGAAGGGGGGAGCCTGTTGGGCTGCCGTCCTTGTCTATGGGGTCACATAGAGTCAGACACGACTGAAGTGACTTAGCAGCAGAGATTATCATACTAAGTGAAGTAAGTCAGAATGAAAAAGACAAATACCATGTGATATCACATATACATGGAATCTAAAATATGACACAGATAAACTTAGCTACAAAACAGAAAAGACACCCATAGAGAGCAGACTTGTGGCTGCTGGGGTGGTGGGGGAGGGAAGGAATGGGAATTGGGGATAAACAGATGCAAACTGTAGGAGATGAATACCTATATACATATAATGGATAGACAACAAGGTCCTCCCATATAGCACAGGCAACTATATTCAGTATCCTGTGACAAACCATAGTGGGAAAGGATATGAAAAGGAATGGGTATGTGTGCATAACTGAATCACTTTGTTGTACAGCAGGAATGAACACAACCTTATAAATCAACTATACTTCAGTAAATTTTAAAATAAAATTTACAAGATAAATAATTAAGACAGTCATTGGTACCACCTCCAGCTGTGAGAGCTAAGTAACTGTGTCTTACAACTTCATTCTAAATTCATTCTCTGGAAAATGAAGCTAGTGGGGGAGGGAAGGAATCAAGAAGACACCAGAAGACACCTGAGTTCCAAGTTGGGGGGGTGACTGGAAGATTATGACAATAGCAGTGTAAAGATAGAACTGAACTATTTCAAAAGATCTGCAAGACTTTCAGTGGGTAGTACGAAGTGTGCAGTTTGATTAATACTCATCAGTCTTGTACCTCTAGTGGTTTCGTAACCGTGGTTTTAAAGAACTAGACCCCCACACCTTCATTTTAATTTGGGATCTTAAAATAGCTTTTATCTTGAAAAAGTTCAAGACTCATAAGTAATTTATTATTTATTGTGCCTATGCCACACAGCTTGCAGGCTCTTAGTTCCCCCATCAGGGACTGCACGCTCCACAGTGAAAGCACCAAGTCTGACCGCTATGCTGTGCTGTGCTAAGTTGCTTTGGCTCTGGCTATGCTCTGCTGTGCTAAGTCGCTTCAGCTGTGTCTGACTCTTTACGACCCTATGGACCGTAGCCCACCAGGCTCCTCTGTCCATGGGATTCTCCAGGCAGGTGGGTTCTTTACCACTAGCGCCACCTGGGAAGCTCCCCTAACTGCTGTACCACCAGGGAATTTCCAGAAGTTGCAAAAATGAACCAAAGAGTTTCCAGCTTCCCCAGCTTCATCCAATGATAACATCTTACCCAATGATAGCTCATTATGGGAAAAAAAAAAGCTGAAAATTGGGACTTCCCAGTAGTCCAGTGGTTAAGAATCTGTCTTCCTATGCAGAGCATGCAGGTTCAATCCCAGGTCAGGGAACTAAGGTCCTACATGCCGCAGGGCAATTAAGGCTGTGCCCCACAGCTAACCCCACTGGCTAACCACAATGAAAGATCCTGTGTACACAACTATGATCAGACACAACCAAATACATATTAAAAAATAAAAAAAACTGGAGATTGACACCAGTATTATACCATTAACACCTACTATAGACTTTATTCAGGTGTTTTTGCTTGCACTTTAAAAAAATATAGTCCTTTGAAATTTTATCACATGTGTAGATTTGAGTAACCACCACCACAGTCAGGATATAGAATGGTTCTGACATCCCATGAAAACTCCCTTGTGGAAAAATTGAAAGTCGCTTAGTTGTGTCTCCAGGCCAGAATACTGCAACCCAGGGATCAAACCCAGGTCTGCCACATTGCATGCAGATTCTTTACCAGCTGAGCCACAAGGGAAGTCCAAAACCACTGCAGTGGGTAGCCTATCCCTACTTCAGCAGATCTTCCTGACCCAGGAATCAAACCAGGCAAACTGCAGGCAGATTCTTTACCAACTGAGCTATCAGGGAATCCCCCTGTAATTGGATCTTCTTTAGAAGCCTAACCCCTGGTAACCACTGATCTGCTCTCTGCCACTCATCACTATGGTTTTATCCCATGGAGAATGTTATATAAATGGAATCGTACAGCACATAACCTGAGATTGGCAGTTTTCACTGAGCATTATACTCTTGAGATCTGTTCGGATAGTTTTTGTATCCCTGGTTCATTCCTGTTTCATTATTGGATAGTATTCCATGGTACAGATATACCAGGGTTTGTTTATCCATTCACCCATTGAAGCCATTTAAGTTGTTTACAAATAAAAACTGCTATGAACATTTGTATGCATGACTATGTGAATACCAGATTCTCCTTTTCAAACAAAACCTTATGCCGAAGTCTGAGATGAAGCAGTAAATGACACTGTGCTCCATTTCAACTCCAGCATACCCACTTGATTTCACCTTTCCTCCTGCAAACCCTCACGGTTCCCAGGAACACAGTTTGAAAACCGTTGTTCTTGGGAGCCCAACCTCTCAGCCTTGGCTGGAAGGTTTGGGGTTATCCGGGCTGCAGGATGTCAGGACATGGACCAGCTCATTCCCCTATCTCTGTGTGCTCTACTATGTTGGGCAGAGGAATCACTCAAGAGCATTAAAAAATCCACAAGCCCAGCCACACCCCAGACCCACCAACCGAGACACTTGGCTGGGGCAGAGGGATCAGGTGTTTGTAAAGTCCCCAGGTAATCCTGATGTACAGTCAAGGTGGAAACTAATGCACTAAGCCATCTTCCTTAGGGGTGGGGTCCCTATTTCTATTTGCTAAGTAAGTCCATTGTTTCACATTTTCTTTCTTGGGTTGAATGCTGCTAAGTTACTTCAGTCATGTCTGACTCTGTGTGACCCCATAGACGGCAGCCCACCAGGCTCCCCCGTCCCTGGGATTCTCCAGGCAAGAACACTGGAGTGGGTTGCCATTTCCTTCTCCAATGCATGAAAGTGAAAAGTGGAAATGAGGTCGCTCAGTCGTGTCCGACCCTCAGCAACTCCATGGACTGCAGCCTTCCAGGCTCCTCCATCCATGAGATTTTCCAAGCAAGCGTACTGGAGTGGGGTGCCACTGCCTTCTCCACCCCTCCATCCCTAAGCAACCACTAAGGTCCTTTCTCTTATTTGATGTGAAAAAATTGCATAAAGTACCAACAGAGTGGAGTCCACAGGGTAGTGGAAGTCCTCAGGAGTGACTGGCTCAGTAGAGCAAGGAAGCCTTCCTGGAAGAAGTGGCATCTGTGCTTGGCCAGTTTTGCTTTGTGTCTTTGTTCCTTCTGTGATGCTAATAGGGTTGCTCTCTCTCCCTCACCATTCTGTCAGTATAATTCTATATTTAAGGACTCCCTTATGCAGCTCTGCTCATTGCTCTTTCTGTACCCTTCCACACACTTGGGCATGCCTGCACTGTCCATCTTGGTACCAGTATCTGGTGACTTCCCTCTGCCCTGATGGCACTCTCCCAATAAGATGAGGCTTGGAAGCAAGACTTCAGATTCTCCTTTCAATGGGGCCAGTCAAAGCCAATAAACATTCTCCATAAGAGCAGAACTCAACAACAGAGGGACAACCCAGTTTTTAAAAAAATGCACAAAGGACTCGAATAGACATTTCTGCAAAGAAGATATTGTAATGACCAATAAGGATCTTCCCTGCTGGTCCAGTGGCTGAGACTCCGTGCTCCCAATCCAGTGGTCTGGATTCAATTCCTGGTAAGGGAGCTAGACACACATGCTGCAACTAAGACCCAGTGCAGCCAAATAAATAAGTGAAAATGTTTAAAATAATGGTGGTGCAGAGAAGGAAGAAAAAAAGGCCAGTAAGTATTTGAAAAAAGAACTCAGTATCACTAGTCATTAGGGAAATGCCAATCAAAACCATGATGAGATACCACCTCACACCCACCAAGATAGCTATTCCTCAAAAACAAAACAGTAAGTGTTACCCAGGAGGTGGAGAAGTTGGAACCCTTGTGCGTTGCTGGTGGGCATGTAAAATGGGGTGCTTGCTGTGGAAAACAGTGGGAAAGTTTCTCAAAAAGTTGAAAATGGAATTAACCTTTGATCCGGCAAATCCACATCTGGAATTATGCCCCAAAGAATTGAAGCAGGAACTCACAGATATTCGTGCGCTCTTGTTCTTAGCTGCCATATTGATAATAGCTAAAGGAAGTAAGCAACCCAAATGCCCACCGACAGATGAATGGATATGCAGAAGGTGGTAGACACATTGGAGGAAATATTATTCATTCTTAAACAGGAAGAAAACTCTGACACATCCCATGACATGGATAACCCTTGAGGATTTTATGCAAAGTGAAAGGACCCAGTCACCAAAACGGCAGATGCTGTATGATTCCAGTCACTTGAGGTCTCTAGAGTAGTCAAGTTCACAGAGATGGAAAGAAGAGTGGTGGGCCTCAGGGGCTGGAATGAAGGGGGAATGGGGAGTTAATGTGTGATGGGCCAGAGTTTCAGTTTTGCCAGGTGAAAAAGCTATCAATATGAATGATGGGGATGGTTGTGCAATAACATAGATGTGCTTAACGCTATTGAACCGTACCCTTAAAATGATTAAAGTGACACATTTTATGTATATTTTACCACACCCACTTTTTTTTTCTTTAAAATAAGGAAAGACCAAAGGTACAGGTGTAGGCTTACGGGGATCTTGGCATCCGCCCAAGGCTGCATCAGATGTTCTCAGCTGCATGTTGCCCTCTTCAAGCTTTAGTCTCCTCATAATTCCCTGGTGGCCCAGTGGTTAAGACTGTGCGCTTCCGCTGCAGGGGCCACAGGTTCAACCCCTGGTCAGGGAACTAAGATCTCATGAGCCGAGAGGCATGGCCAAGCGACACAAAACAAGTTTCAGTCTCCTTGGGCAGGACAATAACAGTGATCACTTGGCTGCAGCCACCAATGAGGATTTAATAAGTCCTTCCTATAAGCACTGAAACCCAGTGTCTGAGAGGGCTTCCCTGATAGCTCAGTGGTAAAGAATCTGCCTGCGATGCAGGAGACCCAAGTTTGATCCCTGGGTCAGAAAGATCCCTCGTTGAAGAAAATGGCAGCCCAGTCCAGTATTCTTGACTGGAAAATCCCGTGGACAGAGGAGCCTGATGGGCTACAGTTTGTGAGATCACAAGAGTTGGATACAACTTAATGAGTAAACCACCACCATCACCACCTCTGACCCAGGAATGCTGGCTAAATATGAAAGAGAAAGTGAAGGTAGCTCAGTTGTGTCCGACTCTTTGTGACCCTATGGACTTTACAGTCCATGGAATTCTCCAGGCCGGAATACTGGAGTGGGTAGCCTTTCCCTTCTCCAGGGGATCTTCCCAACCCAAGGATCAAACCCAGGTCTCCCGCATTGTAGGTGGATTCTTTACCAACTGAGCTACCAGGAAGACCTGCTAAATATGATTTGTTTTAATTATATCCTCTCTGAGCTCAGAGGAAAGAGCCCCAGCCTGGTTCTGCCTTCTCTCTGTGTGATCTCAGACGTGTGTACAGTCTCTCTGAGCCTTGGTTCTTCCTCTATAAATGGACGAACTGCAAGGCTTTGGGCGGACACTGAGAAGGCGGCTGAATTAGGACGGGCTGGTCAGAGGGCATGATGGTGAAGCATGCCCTCAGCGCCCTGGTGATGGTGGGGACACCCCCGTGCCCCTCAGGAGCAGTTGAGCTGTCCCGGCACCACCCCATGGCGTCCTGGCTGTGTGCCATGCTGCATTGCTTTGGGAGTTACATCCTGGCTGATCTGCTCCTTGGGGAGCCCTTGATCGACTACTTCAGCAACAACTCCAGCATCCTGCTGGCCTCAGCGGTCTGGTGAGCATCACGGGTCATGGGATGTGGGAGAGCAGAGCAGGCGGGCAGGGCGATCCCACCACCCGGGAGGTGGGAGGAACTAGGACCCGCCAGCCAAACCTCCACAGTCAGCCCTGACTCACCACCCTCTCCGCCCAGCTGTCCTGAGCCTGGACATAACCTCGTCTCCGGGGGGCCCCCAGGGTCTATCTCCCCCCTGATGCTTGGCATTCTCTCCCCAAAGGTACTTGATTTTCTTCTGCCCCCTGGACCTCTTTTACAAATGTGTCTGCTTCCTGCCAGTGAAACTCATCTTTGTGGCTATGAAGGAGGTGGTAAGAGTTCGCAAGATCGCCGTGGGCATCCATCACGCCCATCACCACTACCACCACGGGTGGTTCGTCATGATCGCCACCGGGTGGGTCAAAGGTAAACAGGACCATAACCAGAGCAAAGGGAAGTCAGCCCACTGAGAGCCCCTTCTCAGTGGCCATTATCAGCCGTCTTAGCCAGTCCCGTAAGGGAGCTAAGACCCCATATGTCTTGGGACCAGAAAACCAGAATTTAAACAATAGAAGCAGTATTGTAACAAATTCAGCAGAGATTTTCTTTTAAAAAAGTAAATAGGACAATGAAACCACGATCGCTAATGCCTCTGGAGAAGGCTTTCTCAGCTGCGGCCCTACTCACATGGGGGGCTGGACCCTTCTGTGTGTGGAGGCCGTCCTGTGCATTGTAGGGTGTTGAGCACGTCTCTGGCCTCCACCCACTGGATGCCTGTAGCACCTACCACCAGTGCAACAACCAGAAATGTCTCCAGACATTGTCAAGTGCCTCATAGAGAGGAAATCATACCCCTGTTAAGCTTTGTGGACTGTGGCCCTTTTGTCAGCCCAGTAAAGCCTACAGGCCTTTTTATATTTTCCTAAGTGCATAACGTAAAATGTATAGGAGAATAAAGGAAACCTATTATTTTAAAGTAGTTATAAAGTGTTTTAAAATAGGCTTTAGTGGTTTTATGCCTATTTGTTATTGCTGTTTGTTATTTAGTCACTCAGTCGTGTCTGACCCTTTTTTGATCCCATGGACCATAACCCACCAGGCTCCTCTGTCCATGGGATTCCCCAGGCAAGAATCCTGGAGTGGGTTGCTGTTTCCTTCTCCAGGGGATCCTCGCAATCTAGGGGTCAAACTTGTGTCTCCTGCATTGGCTGGTGGATTCTTTACCACTGAGCCACGTGGGAAGCCCTTTATGCATATTTACTATTGATTAAATAGCAGACCTTCCACTGACTTCTAATAAGTCTCATGTTCTTGAAGCAGCATTGAGCACAAATGGTATTTGAAACCATCTGCAACAATGAGAATGTGAAAAGAAAAAAAATCTGTGAGTTCTGTTGATGACAGTCGTAGACTTGCAAATCCTGCCAAGGTAGTTGCCTCCCTTCATGATAAAAGGAAAGACTGTGTTTCAGTGAAGGATGTGGAAATGAAAATGTACTTCTGTTTCCCCTCTGGGTTCATAGACTCTAGGTTAAGATCCCCAATCCAGGGTAAGTTTTGAGTTGGGCTTACTGTGCATCTTACTTGACCTTCTTTAGCAGAAAGTTAGCATCACCCCTTTCTGCTGAGGAGGGGAATAAAATGACTTGCCCAAGGTCATGTGGCTGTGGGGGCACAGATGGGGTTTGACGCCTGGTCCTCTGAACTCAACATTCACATTCAAAACTATTTTGAAGCCCCGCCTTTCCCCCTCCTCTATCTATGCTAAGAGGCAGACCAAGATAGACATTTCGACCAAAACAAAAAGTTACTAAAATTACATAGGGACAGTTTATAATGGTGGGTCAACCCACTAGGATGATATAACCATTTTAAACATATATGCACCTAAAAACAGAGCACCAAAACACGTAAAGCAAAAACCGAGGGAAGTTAAAGGAGAAACAGACAATTCAGCAGTGATGGTTGCAGCGGTGGGCCAGGGAGTGGTGAGGAGGCAGGCAGAGAAGGCTTGAGCAGGCGCTGAACACCACTAAGCTCTGCATTCCCGTTTCCTGCCAACCAAGGTGGGTGCTCCCAAATGCCTGGGAGTGCCTGCCAGCGAGCCAGTGTCCTGTGGCACCTTTGACGCTTAGGGCTGGATCACGCTCTGGCGGGGGCTGTCCTGCGTGTTACAGGGTGTTGAGCAGCATCTCTGGCTTCGACCCACTGGCTGCCAGTAGCAGCTCCCTCCCCAGTGGTGAAATAAAATATTGCCAAAAGACTCTTTGGGGCAAAGACACCCCAGAAGCAAACTCCTGATCCAGTGGTACATATTGGGCACCCCAGTTGGCACAACCACTCCTTCAATGAGTGTCTAAGCCTCTTTAGCCAATACATTTGGAGTAAATGGGAAGATTCTTCTAGAAATTCAACCAAAAATCTTGATATGGGTCTCCTTATTGTCTCTCTAGGAAGCCTGTTCTAAAGAGAAAAGTCCCCAAGGGTATAACATGCCTTCCAGAGGGCAAATGGCTTAAGAAAGGTTGAAAGCTCAGAAACCCAAGGCAGGAGAGAGGCTGGGGGTGGGGAGCCCTCTGGAAGCCTCTTGGACAGTTCAAGGTCCTGGGTTGAAAACATCAGGGCAGACAATCCAGATCTGATCAAGACATATCTTGCAGGTGGGATATGACCCCCCCTTACTCCATGCTGGTTTTGCTCTGAATATGCCTTGTGATCCTTGGGAAGACTGTCCCTTCTTGGCCTCAGTTTCCTCACCTGTAACACCTTAGGCTCAATATTCCTCTGGAGAAGACTCCAGAAACTTCTTGCTTGGGAATTCAGCCAAGAAGAATGGGAAGCTGGGGGTGGCAGGCTTGTTCAGAAGTACCCTGTCCCATAGGCTCTGGTGTCACCCTCATGTCCAACCTTGAGCAGCTGCTCCGAGGGGTCTGGAAGCCAGAAACCAACGAGATTCTGCACATGTCCTTGTGAGTATCCCATCCTCCCCACTCCCTGGGCCCGACCCTGGGTTGGATACTCTGGTAACTTAGAAGCCTTGGTCCCCTGATTCTCCCTCTAGAAGCTTCCAGAGGACATGGTTGGGGGACCTCAGAGGCAGAGCCTTGACACTACTGAGGGGGTAGGCAGAGCTTCAGGGAGATAAGACACTCCTTCATCTCCCAGGAAATGGGGTTTGAAGACTGAGGAGGAGTTTTCTGGCAAAGAAGGAGACTCTGGACAGAGGCTAGTGCTTCTGCCAACTATCAAGTCAGAAAACATTCTGCCTGGTTCTTCAGGGCCAGGGTACAGATTTTGGATGGGAAGTGAGGGTGTGGTGGGGAGTGTGGCTGGGGTTAGGTGGAGAACAAAGGGTAAGACCAGATGGTCATATACAGTACTCAACCCATGACCCACATGAGGCATTAAGTCTAATACATTTTTAAAAGACCTGAAAGGATCAGGCTAGTTAAATTTTCTTCCCTAAAGCTGTTGTCATTAAAATATGACAACATTAAAAGACTCACTCGTGTGCCAATGATGCTTTTGAACTGTGGTGCTGGAGAACACTCTTGAGAATCCCTTGGACTTCAGGGAGATCAAACCAGTCCTAAATCAGAAAGGAAATCAACCCTGAATATTCACTGGAAGGACTGAGGCTGAAGCTGAAGCTCCATACTTGGAAGGACTGAGGCTGAAGCTGAAGCTCCATACTTTGGCCACCTGATAAGAAGAGCTGACTCATTGGAAAGACCCTGATGCTGGGAAAGATTGAAGGCAGGAGGAGAAGGGGATGACAGAGGACGAGATGGTTGGATGGCATCACTGACTCAATGGCCATGAGTTTGAGCAAACTCCGGGAGATAGTGAAGCACAGAGGAGCCTGGCGTGCTGCAGCAGTCCATGGGATTGCAAAGAGTTTAGCAACTGAACATCAACAACATAAGCCAGTGAAAACTACCTCCCATGTCAGATGTTGCAAAACATGGCATTATCTCATTTTATCCTCATGAGAGATGTGTCCACACACTCAGCTCACGGGCAAGTCAAAATATCGGAAGCCTATTCTTCAAAGAAGAAAAGGAAAATCAATAAAAATTGTGTGTTATAATCTCACGTTCCAGGGGATGCATTGTTCAGGAGTCCCCAAGACCACTCTCAGATGTGATGATTTGCTAGGAAGAGGCATAGAACTTGGCCAAGCTGTTATACTTAGGGTTATAGTTTATTAGAGTCAAAGGGAACAGATTAAAACTGGCAAAGGCAAAAGGCACAAGGGAGAGCATCCAGGGAGAGACCAGGTGCAAGCTTCCAACTGTCCCCTCTCCAAGGAGCTGTGTGGATAGCACCTGTTGCTCCCAGTATCCACGTGTGACTGTGTGTATTTAAGATTACCAACCAGTAGTGTTCCCTCAGGCCCTGGTGTTCAGGAGTTTTCCTGGAGCTTGGTCACATGGACCTAACTGACACCCTGGATGGCCAACCTCAGTCTCCAGTCCCTCCAGAGGTTCAGCTGATACCATGTGGCCCTAGACCCCACCCTAAATCACATCATTATCATCTGGTGTGACCCAGAGTCCCCAGGTGAACAAAGACATTCCGATCAGGCAGAACTTCGTGGGGACCTCTCAGGAGCAGGCCAGAGGAGAGAGCTCTCTTTGCACCAAGTTAGCTCTTTACTGCCCAGGGAGGCACCATCTTGTCCATGTCACATGGGCATCTTCCCACCATGCACCCTGGAGAAGTTGGGGTGGGAGCTGGGCGTAGCAGGGGCGGGTGGAGAAGGGGCTCTGGGCCAGAGGAACAAAGCCCTGAGCCATGTAGACCCTCCGGATAACCAGAGCCACCCCATGCAGCCCCACCAAGGCCAGCCTGTACGGAGCCATCCTCTTCACCCTCCAGCAGACCCGCTGGCTCCCGGTGTCCAAAGCCAGCCTCATCTTCATCTTCACCATGTTCATGGTATCGTGTAAGGTAAGTCCTCCTGTCCTGGCTAATGCTGACCCGTGCTTCCTGGGCTGAGGATGGGAAACTTAGGCTGATACCCTTGAGGGGTCTGGGGAAAGGACAGCCCTAAGGTCGAGGTCGGGGAGTGGGGGGAGCTTGTCAGCAGGTTCACGCCTGAGAGCAGGGTATGAGAAGACCAGGGTCCAGCAGGTGGGGGTGAGAGTGACCAGAACAAGGTCTCCCAGGCAGAGGGTCCCATAAGGCCAAGATGGAAGCAGGAGAGTAGGAGTCTGTTTGGAGTATGGGGCCTGTGCCTTGGGCATGGAGAGCGGGCTGGACCAGGAATGGTGCTAGTTGGAGTCACTTCCTACTCAGGAAAGGTCTTTCAGGGCCACACACCCTTCCCTGCCCCATGGAGCTGGGGAACTTCATTGCTGGCTCCCTAGGAGGGGACCACACTGAACAGAGGAAGGGAGTGAGTGACCCCAGACCAAGCATAGCTCCTCTCTGAGCCCAGGTGTGTGTGTGGTGCCAGGGAATACTCCTGGGGAAAAGGCAACCAACTGTTCCGGTGTGGCTGGGATTTTAAGCACCAACATCTTTGTATCCTGGAAAAGGCAGGATAGTTGATCACCTTCCTGGGGGTACATGCTGCCAGAAATCTGAGTCTAGGCTCCCTCTGTCCTTGACCTTTTGACCTTCTCTCTCTATCCCTGCCCCCCCCATCTGCTTCTGCCTCACCCTCCCGCTGGCTCTCTCGCTGTCTCCTGTCCCTCTGTCATCCCACCTCAGGTGTTCCTGACGGCCACCCACTCCCACAGTTCCCCCTTTGATGTCCTGGAAGCCTACGTCTGCCCTGTGCTGTTTGGGTCGGCCTCGGGGGGCGACCATCACCATAACAACCATGGTGGATCCCAGGGTGGCAGCGGGCCTGGCTCCCCACACTCACCCCTGCCCGCCAAGTCCAAAGAGGAGCTGAGTGAGGGCTCCAGGAAGAAGAAGACCAAGAAGGCAGATTAGCGGGCAGCCCAGGGGGTCTTCAGGGCACCAGGGAGAGGACCCAGACCCAGGACCTGGGTTCCGTTCTCCCCTCTCCAGGCCTCTGCTTCCCTGTCTGCAAACTGGGGCCATCAGCCCACCCTCCAGGGCTGATGTGGGGGGTTAAATGAGATATGGGGGGTGAAGGGCATTTGTAGGAATGGGGGGTCCATTTCTCCTTCTGCCAAGTCCCCATAGAGTTACAGCTTTGGGGGAGCGGTCCACAGGATCCCAGCAATAGCTCCAACCAGAAACCTTGGCAGTTACGTTCTTGGTCCTGTTACGCCCTCTCTAAAATGACACCTTGACTCTGAAAGAATTTGAAGCCATGTTGAGGCTCATCCGTTTGATGGATGTTTACTGTCTGCTGTAAGGTAGCTGCTGTGATTTCCACGTCTCTTCCTGTCAACTTCTCCTGGGCATCCCTGGGCAAGCTGCCCCCTGCTCTGAGCTCTGTGTGCCCATCAGTATAGCAGCCCCTCACCCCATTCTGTATACAAGGGCTACTGTGAGGCTGGACCTGACAAACCAGCTTTGTAAGCTCAGAAGCACAACACAGTCAAGAGGTGAGGCCTTGATGGATGTTCATCGTGCTTAAAAAACAGTTTTGCAGTTTAGATCTTTTGTGTTTGTGGCTTGGAGAACCCCACAAGTTACCTGGAACAAAGGAGGCCTTCAGTAGATGTGTCTAGGCCAGACTTAAGAGCGTGGAGGGGTGGGGGAGGCTTGTTCTGATCCTTGGCTTCAGGTTGCCCCCTAAACCAAAGAAATGCAGCTGGCCGGGCGGGGGTTCCAAGATCTGGCTCTAGTCCAGGGGCTTCAAGCCCTCACTGTCTGACTCCAGAAGCTCCACGAGGCCTCCCTCAGTGCTGGCATCCTTCATTGCCGCTCGCTCAGTCATTCAACAAACACTTGCCTACTATGTGCCAAACCTCGTGCTGCTACTGGGCAGGCTGGGAACTTGATTTGGGGTGAGCCAGGGGGTGGCAGCTGAGCGCCCCTCCTGGCCACCCTCACCTCAGCTTGGGTCACCAGGGTATTTGAGAGAGGTGGGTGGGTTGGGCATGGCCAGTCTCAGGTGGGATTTGGGCCCAGGATTGGCCAGCTTGGGACTGTTCTTTGCATGTGGGTGCTCAGGGCATGCTCAGGGCATCAGCCTGTGGCTGTGACACATAGGCTTTGGGTTGTTGGGGTCCCAGGTTTCTCCTAATTATTGGGAAAGTGCCTTGATCTGGTGATGCCCGGGAGCTTGGTGGGTCCTGAGGCTGTAGGGCCCCCAAATTCCTCCTCTTGCATGTCTATCAAGGCGCAGTGTGAAAGATCAGCAAATAAATTTGTTGTGAAAGAATCCTGATGGCTTGTCTGGTTCTTTCTTGCTCTTTTGGCCTCAGGGCACAATGGGAGTGTGTGAACTTAGAGACACATGGAATTTCTAGGAGAATGAACCTCACCGTAGCCCTTAGTCACCAGGGGGAGATGGAGGCAGTAGGTGAAGTCTGTAGGGTTTTGGATTAGGTAGACTTAGGTTTAATCCTCACTGTACCATTTGCAGGTCATCAGGCTTCCCCTTCTCTAAGCCTGTTTGCTGCTTGGGAAAAAGGATGATGACTATCACTACCCTTCAAAATAGGTTGGACGAGTAATGGGATTAATGGTTGGGATTTGCAGCTAAGAGTCTGTGCAAAACCCAGTTAATGCAAGTCAAGCCACAGACTAGGAAAACATCTTTGACAATCACCCATCTGATAACAGGAGTGGACCCTGCATATATGAAGAATTCTTAAGCCTCACTAACAAGGAAACCACTCAATTTAAAAATGAGCAAAGGATTTGGGTGGACATTTTGCCGTAAAGAACATTCAGGATGGCACAGAGATAAACACGTGAAAGATGCTCAACATACTTGGCCATCAGGTGAATGGGTGGAAAGATATCCCTTCACACCCGCTAGAGGACTAAAATTAAGGAGACCAGCCACACTACGTGTTAGCAAGAACATGGAGCAACTGGAACTCACACATGGCAGGTGGGAGTATAAAATGGTGCAGCCACTCTCGAAGACCATTTGGCAGTTTCTTAAAAAATAAAGTTAAGAGAGTTTGGCAGTTTCTTTAAAAATTACTGTGTAACCTTGACATTCCACTGTTAGGTATTCGTCCAGGAGAAATTAAAATATGTGTCCACACAAAGACATACACATGGCAGCTTTTAAATAATAACCTCAAACTGGAAACAACAAACAAATTTCCATCAAAAGGTGAATGGGGCCTTCCCTGGTGGTGCAGTGGTTAAGACTCCATGCTTCTGAAGCAGGGGGCTTGGGTGTGCTCCCTGATAGGGGAACTAAGATCTCACATGCCACACAGTGTGGCCAAAAAGAAAAAGAAACAAATTGAATGAAAAGTGCTCAGTAATAAAAAGGGACAAACAATAACATGAATGAGCCTCAAATGCATCGTTGGGGGAAAAATGCTGTACCAGAAAGTATGCATATGGGATGATCCCCTTCATAAAAAATCATAGACAAGGCAAATTCATCTGTAGTAACATCTAGTCATGGGTGCTTGGGAGAGAGAGAGAGATGGGGGTGGGGTGGGAGGGATGGCAAAGACGTAGAAGCAAACTCCAGGCGATGGAGGTCTTAACCTTCCTGATTATGGTGACAGTTTCACGAGGCTATATACCAGTTGTGCATGTGTGCGTGCTAAGTTGCTTCAGTCGTGTCTGACTCTTTGTGACCCCATGGACTGTAGCCTGCCAGGCTCCTCTGTCCATGGGATTCTCCAAGCAAGAATACTGGAGTGGTTGACCATGCCCTTCTCCAGGGGATCTTCCCAACCCAGGGAACGAAGCCCTGGGTCTCTTGAGTCTCCTGCATTGGTAATCGGATTCTTTACCACTGAGCCACCTGGGAAGCCCTACTCTGCAGTTAGCTATATATCAATTGCATTTCAATAAAGCTGTAAAACAAACTTAAATAAAAAACTTGATAAAAAAATGATCAAAAGATTTGAACAGACAGTTCACCAAGGAGAATAGATGTATGACATTAGCGCCCATATAAAACATTAGAACACAGTCATGCACAGAGAAAAGACCCTGCGAGGCCTCAAGGAGAAGATGGCCTTCCACAGGGAATGGAGAGAGGCCTCGGCAGAAACGAAGTGTGCTGCTGACGCCTTGATGTCTCACTGCCAGAACTGTCAGAAAACAAATTTATGTGAAGTCACCCTATCTATAGGACTGATGCTGAAGTGCCAATACTTCGGCTACCTGATGCGAAGAGCCAACTCACTGGAAAAAGACCCTGGTGCTGGGAAAGATTGAAGGCAGGAGGAGAAGGGGACAACAGAAGATGAGATGGTTGGATGGCATCACCGACTTGATGGACATGAGTTTGAGCAAGTTCTGGGAGTTGGTGATGGACAGGGAAGCCTGGAGTGCTGCAGTCCATGGGGTCGCAAAGAATCGGATATGACTGAGCGACTGAACTGTGCTCAGTGTTCAGACTGTGAATAGTGTTCCGTTAAGTCAGCCCTAGCAAACGAATACAACACTGTTTAGAGTGAGTAAAATAAAAGTAACTCAAAATGCCAGATTGCTGGTAAGGATTTGGCACCACTGGAATGCTTGTGCCTTACTAGTGGAAGACAGAAGACAGTAGTTTCGTATAAAATTTAACATCACTGCCCATATAGAGCAAAAACTCAGGTTCACACAAGAAATATTTATAGTGGCTGCTTTGGGTAATCGCCGAAACCTGGAAATATCCCAAATACCCTTCAGCTGGTGAGTGAGTGAGCATCACACAATGACTCCATCGCGCAATGGAAAACTACTCAGCCAAGAAAAGGAACGGACTTTTGACACATGCAGCAGTGTGGATGAATCACGTATGCATGTGTTCACTGAAAGAAGTCGGACTCGGGCCGCATCCTGCACACTCCCTTTGTGGGATGTTATGTTGTTTTTCAGTCGCTAAGTTGTGTCCAGTTCTCTGTGACCCCATATACTGTAGCCTGTCAGTTCTATGGGATTTCCCAGGCAAGAATACTGCAGTGGGTTGCCAGTTCCTTCTCCAGGGGATCTTCCCGACCCAGGGATCAAACCTGCGACTCTTGTGTCTCCTGAATCGGCAGGCAGATTCTTTACCACTGAGTCCCCTGGGAAGCCCCACAGGATGCTATAGGAAGGGCAAACCCATAGAGACAGAAAACAGATCGGTGAGTTCCAGGGTCTAGGAGGGGGAGGAGAGGTTGTCTTCAAAGGGACAAGGGGCATTTCAGGGGGAGAGGGTGGCAGCACTGTCCCGATTCTTGATCATGGTCAAAACTCACAGGACCTATGCTGAGAATTCTACTTCATCCAAAAGAAAAGGAAAACCAGAATAGGCTCGGAAGCTTCTCAGACCTGTTCTTATCCTGTCTTTTCACCTTCAAGGATGCATGGCTTTGGGCGTGTGAACCCCCTTCTCAGACTCTCAGTTTCTTCCTAGGACTACCAGCAGGAGCCACCACGGTTGGATCACAAGGCCAGCTCTGTAGAGTCCCCAGAGAGAGTCTGCTCTGGCTCGTCTAGTGCCTGCCAGGTGCTGGTAGCAAGCCAGCTCCCTGCAGTCCAGCTCGAATGTTCTGGGATCTCATTTTATGAGAGAACAGATTGTACCAAAATAGCCTCTAGGCCTATTTTGGGAGGGGGATGGACAAGCCACCGGCTGGCTGGGGGATGATTGGCTGGGCAAGCTGCCTCTGCCATCTGGGGTAGTGCGGCAACTCCGACGGCCGACTCTCAAGTCCAGAGTAATTTTAGCAGCAGGAGTCAGGCTCCATAATTCCTTTGGTCTTGAGAGGAAAGTTCTTTGATTGCTATTACTATTATTCTGTGTATGCTCAGTTGCTCAGTCGTGACCAACTCTTTGCAACCCTTTGGACCGTAGCCCGCCAGGCTCCTCTGTCCTTGGGGATTCTCCAGGCAAGAATACTGGAGTGGGTTGCCATTTCCTGCTCCAGGGGATCTTCCCAACCCAGGGATCAAACCCACGGCTCCTGTCGTTCTTGCATTGGCAGGCAGGTTCTCTACCACGAGCGCCACCTCGGAAGCCTCCATCACTATTATCATTATTATAAAATCCACAACATGGTATTATTATTATTGTAAAATGCACAACATGGTGTCATTATTGTAAAATACACATTTTTTTTATTATTGCTGTAAAATACACAACATGGTATTGTTATTATTACTGTCAAATGTACAACATGGTATTATCATTATTGTAAAATATACAACATGAAATTTGCTATCTTAACCTTTTTTTTTTTTTTTGCTGCACTGGGCAGCTTTGGGGATCTTACACCCTCAGTATGAAAGCTGAGATCACAAGGGAATTCCCACCATCTTAATAATTTTTAAGTACACAGTTCAGTGGCGTTAAGTACACTCACATTGTCATACAATCATCACCATTGTCCATCTCCAGAACTTGCTCACCTTCTTACGCTGAAACTCCATCCTCATTAAGCACGAACATCCCATTTCCCACCCCCAGCCCTGGCACCCACCATTCTACTTTCTTTCTCTAAGACATTGGCTGTTCTAGGGGCCTCACAGGAGTGGGATCATACAGTATTTGTCCTTTGCCGGCTGGCTTATTTTACTTAGCACGATGTCTTCGAGGTTCATCCATGTTGTAGCGTGGGTCAGAATTTCCTGCCTTTTTCAGGATAAATATTATTCCTTTGTACGGACGTACCTGGTGGCTCAGTAGTTAAGGATCCACCTGCATACAGGAGGCTTAGGAGACATGGGCTCAACCCCTGAGTTGGGAAGATCCCCTGGAGCAGGAAATGGCAACCCACTCCAGTATTCTTGCTTGGAGAACCTCCACGGACAGAGAAGCCTGGCCGGCTAGAGTCCATGGGGTCACATAGAATCAGACACAGCTGAACATGCACATGGACATACCACATTTTACTTATCCACTCATCCATTGATGAAAACTATGGGTTGCTTTTACCTTTTGGCTTTTGTGAAAAAGTACTGCTGAAACACTGGTGGACCTCCAGTGGGGAGAAACCTGCAAAATCTTGTCTGTCAAACCATGAAGTGATACCTCTACCCACTCTTCACCTAAGAAAGGGAAAGAGGGATCAAAAGAACATTGATCAAGCAAAGTACATTAGGTGTTTGTACCTCCAACAGATGTTAGGTGGCATGAACAGGGGTTCAGTCTCAGAGAAACTTGGTGAAAGTGTGACCTGAAGCCAATGAATTTATCTCCTTTTTAAAAAAATTGTTATTACTTTTATTTAAAGCTTATTTTTTTAATATAATTTTTGGCTGCACTGGGCCTGCACTGCTCTGGGCAGGCTTTCTCTAGCTGTGGCAGTGGGGGCTACTCACTGCAGCGTCTCTTGTTGCAGAGCACAGGCTCCAGGGCACGAGGGCCTCCGTAGCTGCAGCGCTCAGCCTCGGTAGCTGCAGCGCTCAGCCTCGGTAGCTGCAGCGCTCAGCCTCGGTAGCTGTGGCTCACGGACCTAGTTGGTTCACTGCATGTGGGATCTTTCCAGACCGGGGATCAAACCTGTGTCCCCTGCATTGGCAGGTGGATTCTTATCCACCTCACCACCAGAAGTGCACCTTTTGAAATTCAAGCATCTTGCCTCTACAATGGGCTATATTAAGAATTAACTAAGGGTGATGAGGCTGTGGTCTCATCCTAAGGCTTGACTGGGGAAGAATCTGCTTTCCAAGCCCACATGGTTGTTGGGAGAGCTTTGTTTCTTGTGGTCTGTTGGACTGAGGACCTCAGTTCTTTACTGGCTGTTGGCAGGAAGTTGCCCTCAGTTTCTCACCCATGAGAGCCTCTTCAATCCAGCATAATTCATCAAAGCCAGCATCTTTCCTGTTAGCAAAATGGAAGTTGCAGTTTTTGTTTTTTTTTAATTGAGGTGAAATTCACATAACATAGAAGGAAATGGCAACCCACCCCAGCATTCTTGCCTGGAGAATCCCAGGGTCGGGGGAACCTGGTAGGAGGCCGTCTCTGGGGTCGCACAGAGTCGGACAGGACGGAAGTGACTTAGCAGTGGTTAGTTAGTTTTAACTAACCACTTTAAAGTAAGCAGTTCAGTGGCACTTAATACAATCACAATACATTATACCCATAATTTCTATTTAGTTGCAAGACATTGTCATCCCCCTAAAAGGAAACCTCATGCCCATTAGCAGTCATTCCCCATACCTAACTCTGCATCCCTGGGCAACCACCAATCCGCTTTCCAACTCCATGGATTTGCCTGTGTTATAAATGGAATCACACAATATGTACCCTTTTGTGTCTGGTCTCTTTCACGTAGATTAACGTTTTCACGATGTTTTTAGCTTCATCCCCGTTGTAATGTAGACTGGAACTTTGTTGCTCTTTATGGCTGAGTAGTATGACACATGTTGTTTACCTGTTCATCCACAGATGAACACTTGGGTTGTTTCCTCCTTTTGCCTATTGTAGATAGTGTTGCTATAAAGATCAGTTCGACTACCTGTTTTCCGAATTTGAGTTATGTACCTTTGAGTGGAATTTCTGGGTCATAGATTTTGAGAGCCTAATCTTGGAAGTGACATTTCATCACTTCTCATCCCCATTTTAAGTGTACCACTTAAAAATCAGCTTTGAAAAATGGATACACTCACGTAATTACTGCCATAATTAAGATATGGAACTTCTACAAAGTTTTCTTCAGTATTCTTTTGGAGATATACCAAGAAGTGGACGTCCTGATGCATGCGTGTGCTCATGTCCGACTTTTTGCGACCCTATGGACTGTAACCCACCAGGCTCCTCTGTCCATCGAATTTTTCAGGCAAGAATACTGGAGTGGGTTGCCATTTCCTACTCCAGGGGATCTTCCTGACCCAGGAATCGAATGTGTGTCTCTTGAGTCTTCTGAATTGGCAAGCGGATTCTTTAACACTGAGACACCAGGAAAGCACTCATAGGGAAGTTTCAGATCATATGGTAATTCTATATTTAAAAATTTGAGGAATCACATCCAATCACTTTTGTTGTATCATGTTCATTCAAAGAAAATTCCAAGAACCCTAGAATCAAGGGTGGGAATTATACAAAATCATGGACACCAGGTGCAGGGACCCACAGGGGTCCCTTTAGAAGCTATCCACTATTTCTCGTAAGCAAATGCAAACCACAGTTACACCTAGAATCTTCTGCTAAGCACTTGCAACATGCCAAGCACAAAGCTGAAACTCCAGTACTTTGGCCACGTCATGCGAAGAGTTGACTCATTGGAAAAGACTTTGATGCTGGGAGGGATTGGGGGCAGGAGGAGAAGGGGACGACAGAGCATGAGAGGGCTGGATGGCATCACTGACTCGATGGACGTGAGTCTGAGTGAACTCCGAGAGTTGGTAATGGACAGGGAGGCCTGACGTGCTGCGATTCATCGGGTCGCAAAGAGTCGGACACGACTGAGTGACTGAACTGAACTGAACTGAACTGAAGCACATAAGCAGGTATTTTCTAAACAGTATGTTTTTTGAAGTGGCTTACATTCTAAGGGAAAAAAATTAGGTTCAGTGGCTAAGTGACTTGACATCAGTCACATGGAGCTGACAGTGGGCACAGAATTGAAATCCACGCCTGTCTCATTCCGAGAGAGCGGCCCTGTCCTCTTCACGACTCTCAGTCCCTTTAGGGAAGCATAAGATACACACACGGGAAGAGCTGGCAGAATCTTGAGCAAGTGCTTACCCAAGATAAGGCTATTATCAACAGTTACCACTGACGTGGGCGGTTAAAACCGTGTTTATTTTGCACTTTCTCATTGGTACCTGCCTGGAGGTATCTGGGAAAAGTCCCAGCTTAATTAGTGGAGGATACAAGCACCTAATTGAGCCCATAGAAGCCAGCTGAGAGAGAAAAGTGAAGGCACCAAGACAAGATGTTCGGCAGGCCTGAGAATGAGTTCTGAGAGTAAATGGGCATTAATGCTCAACAGACCCAAGCTTAAAAGCATTAGCTGCTTTTAAGTGAAAATGCTGGACCAGTCAAGGGTAGGTAAACTATATCACAGGCCAAATTAAGCCCACTGCCTGTGTTTGTCAATAAAGTTTTATTGGCACAGAGCCATACTCATATGTTTACACATCGTTATGGTCTCTTCTGGAGCTATAACAGCAGAGTGGAGTAATTTCAAAAGAGGCCGCCCTGCACAGCTGAAAATATGAACTCTTTAGCGTTTTGAAGGAAAAGTTTGACAGCCCTGGACTGGATGATTTTTAGGACTCTGAATCCCCAAATCTGATAATTAATAGAAAAAATGAACAGTACAATTAACTAGGTAAAACCAAAACAGTTTTTATCAAACTCTGTGCCACCTCACAAATGGGCATCTCAGCATCCCTCAAGTATTCACATTTCCTCAATAAAAATCTACCATAATCAGACTGGGCTGCTATAACAAATTATCCCAGACTGGGCTCCTTAAGCAACATTTATTTCCTACAATTCTGGAGGCCGGGAAGTCCAAGATCAGGTTGTCAGCAGATCCGCTGGCTAGTGAGCACTCTTCCTAGTCTGTGAATAGCTGAGTTCTTGTGTTTTCATATGGCAAAAGGGGGCCACTTTCATGTCCTCTGCCTGCCTCTTGTTTGTAGAAAAACCTTAGTCTTCCAGGCCTTCCCCAAGTTCCAAAGAGCACATTTAATCAGAAAAGCGAGCAAATGCAGAACCAAAGAAAAACAGTCAAGCAAGACGAGATAATGATGTGTTCTCAGTTGCTTAGTCGTGTCTGACTCTCTGTGACCCTATGGACTGTAGCCCATCAGGCTCCTCTCTCCATGGAATTTTCAAGGCAAGAATACTAGGGTGGATTGCCGTTTCCTTCTTCAGGGGATCTTCCCGACCCAGGGATCAAACCTGCGTCTCTTGTGTCTCCTGCATTGGTAGGTGGATTCTTTACCTCTGCACCACCTGGGAAGCCCAAAATAAGTCAGAGACTTTCAGTTCATTCTCAAGGATTATAGATAATATTCTGAGCCATATTCTTGAGCTGTTTTGCAGATACTGAAACCCCCATTCAGGAGGAAGGAGTTAACAGTATGTTGATCCCAAACATAGACCCACAGATCAGTTGGAACCAGAAGGCTGATCATGTTGACTCGTGATTATTTCACCATCAGTCACCCAGAAGAATGCCTGTGAACTGATCATGTACCCTGAAACCCTCTCCCTCATCCCGTCCTTGAAAACTTTTCCCTGAAAGACATTGGGGAGCTTGGGTCTGTTGAGCATTAGCTGCCCAGACTCCTCACTTGGTAACTGCAATAAACACAGCACTTTCCTTTGACCTAACTTGGTGTCAGTAGACTGACTACTTGTGTGCTGGTGAGCATACTCAAGTTTGGTTTGATAACAAACCCCTGACACACACAGAAAAAAAAAAAAACACAGATAAAGAGAATTCTGAAGATGAGATGTAAAATCATGCTTGGAACATAACTGGTGGAGGGTGCAGGAATCTTTCAAGCATTGGAAATGTTCTATTTCTTAAGCTAGAGTCACCTGATTTTGTGCAACCCCTGAGCTAAGAATGGATTTTCCATTTGTTTAATGACAGGAGTGGGAAGAGAGGACAATTGTCTCATGCCATGTGAAAATTATATGAAATTCAAGTTTCATGTGCCCAGAAATAAAATCTTATTGGCACACATTCATGACCATCTGTTTATGTATTGTTTGTGGCTGCTTTCAAACAACAATGATAGAGCTGAATAGTTGAACCACAGGCTGATCTGCAAAACTGACTCTCTGGACTTCAAGAAAGTGTCTGTTTTGTTATTTCTTATATCTAAATTTGTTGTATCTTATATATCATATGGAACTTCTCCAAACTATGCAGTTTCTTGAACATGCCATGTTGTCTCTCACCCCAGAGCATTTGCACATGCCACCCTCAAGGAGAGAATACTTCTTTGTTTATTCTAGCTTCTGGTGGCTCCATTCCTCAGCTGGGGCTGTTTTATTCCAATTTCTGCCTCCATCCTCCTCCTCCTCTGTGTTTATATCTTGTCAGCTTTCTCCTACAAGATACTTGTCATTGGATTTAGAGGCCATCTGGGTAATCCAGGATGGTCTCGTCTTGAGATCCGTAACTTAATCACATCTGCAAAGACTCTTTTGCCAACTAAGGTCACATTCACATGCTTTGGCAGTTAGGGCATGAATGTATCTTCCTGGCAGTCCCCATTCTACCCAATAGGCTTGGTTACATTAAAATTTTTGGTCTGTCTGAATGGATCTCCTATGAATATTGTAGCTTTGGTCTCTTGGAAAACATCGGTTCCCTGAATTATGCAGAGGTTGTCGTGCTTTCTTATTCAACAACAGAAAGCTACATTCGTTAATATCACCACCGTTCTGTCGCAAGAAAAAAAGCCTTTTAAAAATGTCAGGAAGTGGTCACACAGTGGCAGACATGGGATTTCCAAAATTTTGATTTCCCTTGAAACCTTATATCTTGTCATTGGCAACAGAGCTGACAGTTGTTTCCCTTGAAGGAACGGGCTCCTTTTGTTCATTTTTGAGAAAAAGTCTGCCAAACAGCCAAGGCTGAATCACAGTTTGTCAGATATTTCAAATAAAAATGGTGTTCCCTGAAAAAGGATGCCGGCTGGATGCCACCATTTGTTCCAGTGCTTTTCTTTTAGAGATGATCATCGAACTTCATGCTCAATAGGAGAGCTTTATGTGTATTTCCCATTTTGTCACACAAAATATTAAAGAGACATGGACTCACCTATTGTGTGGTGAACTGTGTCCCCCTAAAACGTGTATTGAAGTCCTAACCTTCAGTATCTAAGAAGGTGACCTTCTTTAGAGATAGGGTCTTTGCAGATGTCATTGAGTTAAAATGAAGCCACCAGGCTGGGCCCTAATCCAGTAAGACTGGTGTCCTTACAGGAAGAGGAAAGCTACATTTAATGTCTGAACTCAGACATTAAAGAGGAAAAGGCAGGGTGACGATGGAGCAAGAAACTGGAGTGATGTGCAAGCTGACAGTGGATCACCAAGGACTGACAGCCGTTACAAATGCTGGCGAAGACAAGGACGACTCTTTCCCTAGAGCCTCGGGAGAAAGTGTGGCCCCTGCTAATGCCTTGATTTTGGCCTTCTGTCCTCCAGAAGCCTGAGGGAATAAGCCCGTGTTGTTCTAAGCCCTCCAGGCAGGCCCAGGACACTAATCCATCATCCAAATATGCTGACTAGATAGAGACTGATGGAAAAGAAAGTGAAAGTGTTAGTCGGTCAAAGAGTCTGACCCTTTGCCACGCCATGGACTGTAGCCCATCAGGCTCCTCTCTCCAAGGAATCCTCCAGGCAAGAATACTGGTGTGGGCAGCTATTCCTTCCTCCAGGGAATCTTCCTGACCCAGGGATCAAACCTGGGTCTCCTGCATTGCAGGCAGACTCTTTAACATCTGACCTACCAGATGAAGCCCATGAGTCCATTTATGTGACATTCTCCAGAAGAATTTATCTTTAAAAAAAAAAAAACCATAATGTGGACCATTTTAAAAGTCTTTATTGAATTTGTTACCTTATTACTTCTGTTGTTTACGTTCTGGTTTTCTGACCATGAGGCACGTCAGATCTTAATTGCCTGACCAGGGATCTGAACCCACTCTCCCTACATTGAAAAGTGAAATCGTAACCCCTGGAATGCCAGGGAAGTCTCCAAGAGAACTTATCTTGACAGAGGAATGGGAAGATGCCAGGAGTTGGGGAGGGACGTCCAAACAGACAGTCTAAGGGAGTTTGTGGTTATTGTTCAGTCACTCAGTCGTGTCCGACTATTTGTGACCCCGCGGACTGCAGCACACTAGGCTTCCCTGTCCATCACCAACTCCCAGAGCTTTCTCAAACTCATGTCCATTGAATTGATGATGCCATCCAACCATCTCATCCTCTGTTGTCCCTTTCTCCTCCCGCTTTCAATCTTTCCCAGGATCAGGGTCTTTTCCAATGAGTCAGCTCTTCACATCAGGTGGCTAAATGGAGCTTAAGCATCAATCCTTCCAATGAATGAACATTCAGGGCTGATTTCCTTTAGAATTAACTTGTTTGATCTCCTTGCTGTCCAAGGGACTCTCATGAGTCTTCTCCAACACCACAGTTTGAAGGCATCAATTCTTTGGCCCTCAGCCTTCTTTATGGTCCAACTCTCCCATCCATATGTGACTACTGGAAAAACCATAGCTTTGACTAGACAAAACTTAGTCAGCAAAGTAATGTCTCTGCTTTTAAAAATGTTGTCTAGGTTTGTCATAGCAAGCATCTTTTAATTTCATGGCTGAAGTCACTGTCTGTGGTGATTTTGGAGCCCAAGAAAATAAAGTCTGTCACTGTTTCCATTGTTTCCCCATCTCTTTGCTATGAAGTGGCAAAGATGGGACCGGATGCCATGATCTTTGTTTTTTGAATGTTGAGTTTTAAGCCAGCTTTTTCACTCTCCTCTTTAACTCTCATCAAGAGGCTCTTTAGTTCTTCACTTTCTGCCAAGGAGTTTGAGGGGATGATAAAGCTAGTTGGGTCAGTATCCTGATTGTGGCCACGGTAATATTAATGTGCATGTGCACCAAAGTCTGCTAACCCGCACAATGAAGAGTCAATTCAACCACACGTGAATTATAAAATAGTATGAGAAAGTGAAGGAGGGGGAAAATATACTCAAGAGTTGAAATTTTCTTAAATTAACAATTTTTACTGTTTCACCAAGCTTCAGCGATAAAATCAAGTGACAATGGCTCCCCTCAACCCCTTTTTCTGCACAGGTGCTGTGATGAACAGTATCACGACTGTTCACTATCCAGTACATTTGGTGCTGTTGCTGATTTCTGCTAAGGCACCAGCGTGATGCCTGAGTGCCTTTAGGGTAAATGCCAGCCCAGAGAAGAAGGCAAATGATGTAGCATTAACGTCATGGTTGGGGGTCTGACATTGTGGGTCCTGGAAAGGATCTGGGGGACCTCGGGTGAGCTGGACACATTTGGAGAAGTGATTTCTAGCACCTGGGAGGCATGGATAACCTTCTCATTTTGCAGATGAGGAAACTAACATTTGGAGAGGTGAAGTCATCTGCCCAGAGGGACAGAAAAAGGCTTAAACACTGGACTGATGGACACAGAGTAGGGGCAACTGTCCAGGGAGCTGGACAGACCCGAGCCTGTAAAACTTCGGAGCATGGAGGCCTCCAATAATTCAGGACAGCTAAACTATATTTAGTATTATTAGTATAACAGTATACTATGATATAGTCTAGGTTTATATGGAATTCGATTTAATATGTACTATAAATAGCACAAGTACATTAATGTACTGTGAAAAAGTGAGAGTGTTAGTTGCTCTGATCTTCCTGACCTGGGATCAAACCTGGGTTTCCTGCATTGCAGGCAGATTCTTTACCATCTGAGCCGCCAGAGAAGCCCACTAATGTATTGTATGCCATTTAATTTACTATGTACTATGACAGCATATAATAAATTAATATACTATATATAATTTGATTATGTACCATAATAGCCTATAATAAATTAATATACTATAGACAATATGATTATGTACTATAAAGCATATGGTGAACATAGAATCTGTCATTTAATTTGCTATGTGCTATCACACAGCATACAGAAATATATGTGATTTAATTTCTACACACTATAGCATAGCATACAGTGAATTAATATGCTGTATATAATTTACTAAACTGTATACATTCATCATATATAACATGTTTTGCGTGGGTGAATGCTAAATCGTTTCGGTAGTGTCCGACTCTGTGCGACCCTATGGACTGTAGCCTGTCAGGCTCCTCTGTCCATGGGATTCTTCAGGAAAAAATACTGGAGTGGGTTGCTATGCCCTCCTCCAGGGGATCTTCCCAACCCCAGGGATCAAACCCGTGTCTCTATGTCTGTTGCATTGGCGGGTGGGTTCTTTACCACTTGCATCACCATGGAAGCCCATAACATACTATATATACAGTAATAAATACGTATATTTGTAAAAATAATGTAACCTTATTATAGAACATTTGGAGAAAGAAAAATAACACTTAATTCCAGATGCAGGTTGTATTTTAGTCTATTTCTTGTCATTCCCGCCCCCTCCCCCTGCCCTTGTACTTCTAGCTGTTTCTTTAAAACAAACAAACAAACAAAAAAACATAATATCTATCAAATTCTACCTCCACTTCTGGACCTGGCTCTTTTCACCCAATATTTAATCCTAAGATGTGGTCCATGACGCTACACAGCTGCACTGTCCAATTTGGTAGCTGTCAGCCATTTAAATTTAAATGGATGGCACTTGCATAAAACTGACAATTTCCTTTCTCCCTGGAACTAACTCCTTTTCAAGCACTCAATCGCCATGTGTGGTAGGTGTCTGCCCGTATTGGGGAGCACAGAGACAGAGAACATTTCCATCATCTCAGGAAATTCTATGGGGGCAGTACTGCTCCAAAAGCTTTCTAACCAGCATTTAAAATTTTTTTTTGGCTGCAGAGGATGGAGGGTCTTAGTTCCCTGACCAGGGATGGAATCTGTGTTCCTTGGAGTGGAAGCACAGATTCTTAAATACTGGGCCTCCAGGGAAGTCCCCTAACTGGCATTTTAAAATAAAGACTATGTCTGTGATAAAAGATGCAAAGATTTCAAAGGGTGAGCAGTGTTCCTGTCTCCTTCCCCATCCCCAGCTTCTGTCTCTCTCCCCAGACACCACCATGGCCTCTTGCTATCCTCCCTTTAAAAAAAAAATTCTTTCCCTATGTGAGCATGTGAGGGCTTCTCTAGTGGCTCCGTTGGTAAAGAATCTGCCTGCAGTGCATGAGAGCTGCGTTTGATCCCTGGGTTGGGAAGGAAGATCCCCTGGAGGAGGGCATGGCAATCCACTCCAATATTCTTGCCTGGAGAATCCCATGGACAGAGGCTACAGTCCATGGGGTTGCAAAGAGTCAGACAAGATTGAGCGACTAGACACAGCATGTGTGAGCATGCATACATATATGTGTCCCCATCTTCTCTCTCTATAGTTTTTAAAATTTTGTTTTGGCTGTGCTGGGCACACAGGCTTTGTTGCACCATGGGGCTTCTCTAATTGCAACACATGGGCTTAGTTGTCCTGTGACATGTGGGATCTTAGTTCCCTGGCTAGGGATTGAACCCACATGCCCTGCATTGAAAAGCAGGTTCTTAACCACTGGACCGCCACAAGTCCCCACATCTTCTTTTTAAAAAATACCTGCTGTTTTGTACCTTGTTTCCCCCGCTATGTTTATTGTGAATTGTTCCTCATTAGTATATAGAGCTCTCTCTGAGAGCTCTAGGGGAGGACGTTTCCTCGTCTCCTCCAGCTTCTGGGGCGTCAGCCTTCCTTGGGTTGTGACTGCATCCCTCCACTCTTTGTCTTCACTGGGCCTTCTCCTCTTTATCCCTCCCAAATTCCATTCTGCCCTTCTCTCTTAAAAAAAAAATGTTTTTTTTTAATCTAGTTGCGGAGAACAGAGGCTCCTCTCTGGTTGTGGGGCACGGGCTTCTCATTGAGGTGGCTTCTCTAGCTGTGGAGCGCAAGCTAGGGCGCACGGGCTCAGGGCTAGCCGCTCCCAGGCGCCAGAGCGCGGGCTCAGTAGTGTGGCACTGGGGCTCAGTTGCTCACAGCATGTGGAGTCTTCCTGGACCAGGGATCAAACCTGTATCCCCTGCATTGGCAGGCAGATTCTTATCCTCTGCGCCAACACGGAAGTCCTTTGCCTTTCTCTTATAAGGACTCTTATTGGATTTAGAGCCCATCCTAACATCGGAGATGATCTCATTCAAGATTCTTAATTACATCTGCAAAGACCCTTTTCTCAAATAAGGTCACAGTCACATGTTCCAAGGGTGAGGACTTGGACACACCTTTTTTGGGGGGGTTCTATTCAGTCCTCTGCCACGAGTCTATGATACATAGAGTGACTGATACGTAGAGTGTCGAAGGGACAGGTACGGCCTTTTTTAAAGAAGAGTAGATTTTATTCTAAATGTCGGGGGAAGAGACTGAATAGTTTTTAACCAGAGAGGCCACCAGCTGGCTGAGACGTGGAAAACAGACTTCAGTGGATCAAGGTGGAGACAGGAAGATGACTGGAGAGGTGATGATAGCGCCTGGACTGGGTGGGAGGCTCCTGAAGGGTCAAACTGGGGGCAAAGGGGAGGAATTGCCAATGACTCTGGGTTTGGGGCCTGAACAGCTGAGTGAGTGAATGACCATTAATGAGATGGAGAAGTGGGGGCCAGTCAGATGGGCCAGGAGGGAGGTATTGGCCATCACCCCCATACTGCAGCTGAGTCTCAGAGAAGGAAGGGCTTGCCCAAAGTCATGCATGCGTGCTTAGTCACTCAGCCTTGACCCATGCTTTGCAACCCTTTGGACTGTAGCCCACCAGGCTCCATGGGATTTCCCAGGCAAGAAAACTGTAGTGGGTTGCCATTTCCTCCTCCAAGGTATCTTCCTGACCCAGGGGTTGAACCCGTGTCTCCGATGTCTCCTGCACTGCAAGCAGGTTCTTTACCCACTAAGTCATATATATCTATATAGCACTAACTGAATCAACCACCTGGTGTGTGTCCTCCAAATCCATGTATGGTGGGTTGAATTGTGTCTCTTCTTAAAGCTGTTTGATTCAGGTCCTGATCTTTGTCACCTGTGACTATGATCGTACTTGGAAATGGGTCTTTGCAGATGTTAATCAGGTTAAGAAGGGGCCATAACTGGATTAGGGTGGACGATGTCCTTGTAAGGGAAGGGAGAGTTGGACACAGGCGCATAGGAGGAGCATCATGTGATGATGGAGGCCGAGGGTGGGCAATGCAGCCCCAAGCCAAGGAATGCCCTGGAAGCTGGAGGAGGCAAGGAAGGACTTCCAGCATCTGGAAATGGAAAAGAATAGGTTTCTGAGAACTTTCATGGTGGCCCAGTGGCTAAGACTGTGCACTCCCAATGCAAGGGGGCTGGGTTTGATCCCTGGTCAGGGAACTAGCTCCCACATGCAACTAAAGGTCTGGCATGACCCTGCGTGCTGTGACTGAGACCCAGTGCAACCAAGATCGTTGAATAAATAATAAATACATATAGTTTTAAAAGGAATAGATTTCTGTTGTTTTAAGCCACCTTGTCTGTGGGACTTTGTTATAATATCCCCAGGAACCCAGTTCACCAAGCTCTGTCCAGGGGACTCCACCATGATGCGACCTGGAGCAGCGAGCTCCACGGCTCAGCCTGCTGGCACTGCAACAACAAATATGACAGAGTGTAGAGGCAGAAAGCCCAAGAACAAGGTGCTGATCGGATCTGGTGTCTGGTGATAGCCCAGTTCCTGACTTCCAGACAGTTGCCTTTTTGCTGTGCTCTCACACGACCTTTCTTCTCTGTCTTTCTCTTAGAAGGACACTGATCTTATCATGAGGGGCCTACACTTTTGACCTAATCATGTAAACCTAATCACCTCCCAAAGGTTCCTAGTCACCTCCAAACACCATCACAAGACAGTTAATTTCATGTGTCACCTCAGCTGGTTGGAGGGATGGGCCAGATAGCTGGAGAAAGGGGATGTGTCCTTGAAGGTGTTTTCAGAAGAGATGAGCATCTGGACGGGTGAACTGAGTAAAGCAGGTGGCCTTCGCCAACACACTTGCGTCTTTCCAATCAGCTGAGGCCTTGCTCAGGTCGGTGCAGTCGTTCAGTCATGTCCAAAGCTTTGCAACCCCAAGAGCTGCAACATGCCAGGCTTCCCTGTCCACTACCAACTCCTAGAGCTTGCTCAAACTTTTGTCCATCGAGTTGGTGATGCCATCCAGCCATCTCATCCTCTGTCGTCCCCTTCTCCCACCTTCAATCTTTCCCAGCACCAGGGTCTTTTCCAACGAGTCAGTTCGTCACATCAGGTGGCCAAAGTATTGGAGCTTCAGCTTCAGGATCAGTCCTTCCAATGAATATTCAGGACGGATTTCCTTTAGGACGGACTGGCTGGATCTCCTTGCAGTCCAAGGGACTCTCAAGAGTCTTCTCCAACACCACAGTTCAAAAGCATCAATTCTTCAGCACTTAGTTTTCCTTATAGTCCAACTCTCACATCCATACATGACTCCTGGAAAAACCATAGCTTTGACTACATGGACCTTTGTTGGCAGAGTAATGTCTCTGCTTTTTAATATGCTATCTAGATTGGTCAAAGCTTTTCTTCCAAGAGTGTGTGTCTTTAAATTTCATGGCTGCAATCACCATCTGCAGTGATTTTGGAGCCCCCCCAAAATAAAATCTCTCACTATTTCCTTCCCCATCTATTTGCCATGAAGTGATGGGACCAGATGCCATGATCTTAGTTTTCTGAGTGTTGAGTTTTAAGCCTACTTTTTCACTCTCCTCTTTCACTTTAAGTAGAGCAAAAAGATAGAGGAAGGGAAAATTCACTCTCCCTGCTTGAACTGAAATATCTATCTTTTCCTGCCCTTAGACATTAGTACATCTGACTGTTTTTTTTTTTTTTTTTTTTTGGCCACATCCTGCAGCATCTTACTTCCCTGACTTAGTGATTCAACCTGAGCCCCTTGCATTGGAAGTATGGAGTCAACCCCTGGACCACTAGGGAAGTTCCTGATTCTTGAATAATTTGTTATGACAGCCTTATGCCCACTGAACAAAATCCTAAAAGGACCTTTTCTCCACACCATGACCCTGGAACAAAATTGCAACTAGATAAGTGAATGACAGGCCTGTTCTGTCTGAATGCATACATGGGCACTTGTCAGTGGGCAGTCACACATTTTTTTTTTTTTCACCAAACATTCCAGACTGTCTCCTGAAGGGGTGCACATTTTTCAAAATCCTATAAGCAAAGGCTTTTGTTTGTGTATCTTTCAGATTTTTTTAAAATTACAAAAGTACAATGTGGATAAGTGAATCACTTTGCTGGGAGCCCAAAATAAGAAATCTAAAACAGTTGAAAAGGAAAAATGCAAACTGTAAGGAATTCCTTGGTGGCCCAGTAGTTAGGACTCTGCACTTTCACTGCCGAGAGTGTGGATTCAGTCCCACACTGGGGAACTAAGATCCCACAAGCTGCATGGTGTGGCCAAAAATATAAATGAAATGACATAATGTAACATCACGCAAAATGAAAAGAACCTGTTATTTTAAAAGGACTCCCCTGGTGGCTTAGATGGTAAAGAATCTCCCCATTGGGAAGCGGTTTTTGTTTTTTTAATGCAAAGTATAGAGAAGCATATGAAGTCAAAGGAGAGCGAGACTTCCTTCCTCTCATCCATAACGCGCCTTCCCAGAGGTAACCACAATGAACAGCCCTTTTATTACGCGCATATGAACTTATGTGAGGCTTCCCAGGTGGCGCCAGTGGTAAGGAATCTGCCTGCCCATGCAGGAGACCTGAGAGACTTGGGTTCAATCCCTGGGTTGGGAAGGCCCCCTGGAGGAGGGCGTGGCAGCCCACTCCAGTATGGTTGCCTGGAGAGTCCCAAGGACAGAGGAGCCTGGTGGGCTACAGTCCCTGGGGTCACAAAGAGTCAGACATGACTGAAGTGACTTAGTATGGACGCATGAACATATGTGGAGAAAAAGCTTCTATTTTGACCAAAATGGACTCATTCCGCATGCACCCTTGGGCACCTTGCTTTTATCGCGTAATAATATAACATGGACACCTTCTCAGGGGAAAGCCTTGAAGATCTAGTTGATTCATTTTCATGGCTGCATGGAATTCTATCAAGTGAATGGCTTATGCTTTATTTACGCAGTTTCTTAAGATGGATGTCTACACTGTTTCTCACTTTCCATATTACGACTAAAGTTGGGCGGTGGAACCAGACTACCTGGGTTCAAATCCCAGCTCTGTCCATTTCAAGTTGATTGATTATTCACTGCTGTATAACTAACATCCCCCCAAACACAACAGCTTAAAACAACAAGTACTAGTTATCCACAGTTTTAGAAGCAGAAATGTGGGAGTTGAGCTCGGTAGTTTAGACTTGGGGTCTCTTGCTGCTGCTGCTAAGTCACTTCAGTCGTGTCCGACTCTTAGCGACCCCATGGACTGCAGCCCACCAGGCTCCTCCGTCCCTGGGATTCTCCAGGCAAGAACACCAGAGTGGGTTGCCATTTCCTTCTCCAGTGCATGAAAGTGAAAAGTGAAAGTGAAGTCGCTCAGTCGTGTCCGACTCTTAGCGACCCCATGGACTGCAGCCCACCAGACTCCTCCGTCCATGGGATTTTCCAGGAGGCTGCAATCAGATGTCAGCCAGTGCTACAGTCATGGAAGGCTTAAGTGGTACTGGAGAATGTGTGTGTGTGTGTCTTAGTTACTCAGTCGTGTCCAACTCTTTGTGAATCCATGGACTGCAGGACGCTAGGCTTCCCTGTCCTTCACCATCTCCCAGGGCTTGCTCAAACTCATGTCCACTGAGTTGGTGATGCCATCCAATGATCTTGTCCTCTCACTGCCTTCTCCTCCCGCCTTCAATATTTCCCACCATCAGGGTCTTTTCAAATGAATCAGTTCTTCGCATCAGGTGACCAAAGTATTGGAGCTTCAAGTTCAGCTTCAGTCCTTCCAAAGAATATTTGGAATTGATTTCCTTTAGGGTTGACTGGTTTGATCTCCTTGCAGTCCAAGGGACTCATAAGAGTCTTCTCCAACACCACAGTTCAGAAGGATCAATTCTTCAGTGCTCAGCTTTCTTTATGGTCCAACTTTTACATCCATACACGACTACTGGAAAAACCATAGCCTTGACTACACTTACCTTTGTCAGCAAAGTAATATCTCTGCTTTTTAATATGCTGTCTAGATTTGCCACAGCTTTTCTTCCAAGGAGCAAGTGTCTTTTAATTTCATGGCTGAGGTTACCTTCTGCAGGGATTGTGAAAGTGAAGCCACTAGGCTGTGTCCAACTCTTTATGACCCTATGGACTCTAACCCAACAGGCTCCTCCATCCTTGGGATTTTCCAGGCAAGAATACTAGTGTGTGTTGCCATTTCCTTCTCCAGGGGATCTTCCCCACCCAGGGATCGAACCTGGGTCTCTCGCATTGCAGGCACACTCTACTGTCTGAGCCGCAAGGGAAGTTAAAGCTAGCACAAGGAGCCGGGATCCTTTGGGGGCGACGTGCAGTGGCAGCGGAAACCCATGAGGTGAAGAAGGGGCAGGAAGGTGATCACCTGGGGCCGGACGGCCCTGCCCCGCCTGCGGCGAGGACGGCTGACAGCCCCGCTTGGTCCACGATGGGCGCCACGGTGGCAGCGGCGGTGCGGAGGAAAGACGGGGAGACCCCAAAATAAAGTCTGTCACTGTTTCCACTGTTTCCCCATCTCTCTGCTATGAAGTGATGGGACCGGATGCCATGATCTCTGTTTTCTGAATGTTGAGCTTTAAGCCAATTTTCTCACTCTTCTCTTTCACCTTCATCAAGAGGCTCTTTAGTTCCTCTTCACTTTCTGCCATAGGAGTGGTGTCATCTGCTTATCAGGTTATTGATATTTCTCTCGGCAATCTTGATTCTAGCTTGTGCTTCATACAACCCAGTATTTCACATGATGTACTCTGCATATAATTTAAATAAGCAGGGTGACACTATACAGCCTTGATGTACTCCTTTCCCAATTTGGAGCCAATCGACTGTTCCATGTCCGGTTCTAACTGTTGCTTCTTGACCTACATTCATGTTTCTCAGGAGGCAGGTCAGGTGGTCTGGTATTCCCATCTCTTTAAGAATTTCCCACAGCTTGTTGTGATTCACAGTCAAAGGCTTTAGCGTGGTCAATGAAGCAGAAGTAGATGTTTTCTGGAACTCTCTTGCTTTTTCTATGATCCAGTGGATGTTGGAAATCTGACCTCTGGTTCCTCAGCCTTTTCTAAATCCAGCTTCTACACACGCACATTCTGTTACCTCTGCTTCATTCTGTTCAGTAAAAGCTAGTCATTAAGTGCAACCCACACTCAAGCGGAGGAGAATTAGTGTCTACTCTTTGAGGGGATGACCATCAAGGAATTTACAGTCAGATTTAAAAACCACCGCACTGTGCACCTGGCCAAGTTATTTCGCCTTCTTTTTCTCCAGTTCTCCTGCTGAAAATGGAGATTAAAAACTAGCACCTGATTATTGAATAGGTTGTAAGAGTGACAGGTTAGTGTCTGTCACTAGGCAAACACTCAGGGAGTGACAACTGTTTCATGTGCCTGGGACATGTCCCTTCTGCATGTGGGTGAGTGTCACTTTCGTAGCAAATTATGCTGTTGGTTTAAGAATGGTTGACTCTCACTAGGGAATGGGAGAAAAAATCTGCAGGTGAAATGACTGACAAGAGATTAATGCCAAATAGCTCACACAGTTCAATCTAAAAAAAGGCAAACAATTCAACAACAACAACAAAAATGGCCGGAAGATCTAGACAGACATTTCTCTGGGACTTCTCTGGTGGCTCCCTGCAAGAGACCACCCGCAACGCTGGAGACAAAAGTTCAGTCCCTGCATCAGGACGGTCCCCTGAAGGAGGAAATGACACCCCACTCCAGTATTCTTGCCTAGGAAATCCCATGGACAGAGGAGCCTGGTAGGCTACAGTCCATAGGGTTGCAGAGAGTTGGACAGGACTTAGGACCTAAATAACAGCAACAACATGGCAATTCTGTGTTTAACTCTTTAATGAACTGTCACAGCAGCTAAAGCATTTTACCTTCTCATCTAGCAGAGCTCCAAGTTCTCCATATGCTCACTCACACTTCTCATTTTCTACTTTTTTGATTACAACTGTCCCAGTGGTTTTGAGGTGGTGTCTCACTGTGATCTTGATTTGCAAATAAATGCTATTAAGTAATTAAAAACTCAAAATCAGTGCAAACAAAAATCCATGATGAGCAAAATATCAGAATCTTAATGAAAAGAGGATTCTGCATTTGTATACTCATTTCACCCACCTCACTGTTTTCTATTTGTTGGTGGTTTTTTTTTTTTTTTTTTGCGGGGGGAGGGGGGGCGGGGTCACATTGCCCCGTTTGTGGGATCTTAGTTCCCCCACCAGGATCTAACTTGGACTCACCGCAGTGAAAGAGCTGAGTCTTAACCACTGGACCTCGGGGGAATTCCCACCTCTCTGTATTTTAAATTATGATATTTAATTTATGTGGGTTTTTCTGCACTGCTTTTGATTTCCTAAAAAAATATTGCATGGAAATATTTTTATCCTTTTACAACAATCTAAAAAATATTATTTATCTTTACTGCTGTGTTCTTTTGGTGTCCCCCTCCCCAAATGCTGCACCCGGGGCAGCCACCATCTCATACGTTCTCAACCCACTCGCACCCTGTTCAAGTTCACGAGGCAGGCCCAGCCATGACCTCCAGGGGGCGCTGCAGCTCTGCTCAAGCTCAGCCCAGCACTTTCCACGCTAAGTGCTTGATTCAATTTATTGACGTTTCCCAGACCAGATTCCTCCTCTGTGAGATGGAAATGATAACGTTAAGCTTGCGGGATGGCTGAGCAGCCTTGGAAATGCCCTGCCCAGGACTCAGTCCCGACTCAGTACACAGCGATAATAACGACTATTTCCTCAGAGTGCAGATAGAAGAATATTTTACAATTTTACTGCAGAGAATTTGAAAACCTCATAAAAGTAGGCAGAGTGATATAATGAGTTCCCAGCCTCAGCCCTGACCACCATCACCCCCTGGCCAACTCTAGGCCATCCACCTCACCTAGGATTATTATTTCAAGGCAAATCCCAGTCCTTCTGTAAAGCTTATCATTCTGTAAATATTTTATTTTGAGTCTCTAAAAGATAAAGACTTGCAGCAAAGGCGAGGGAGGGGAGAGTAACCACATTACTATTGCTGCTGCTGCTGCTGCTAAGTCGCTTCAGTCGTGTCCGACTCTATGCGACCGCATAGACGGCAGCCCACCAGGCTCCCCCATCCCTGGGACTCTCCAGGCAAGAACACTGGATCATGCTTTAAAACCTTTGCCAAGAATTTTTGAATACACAGATTCCAATATAGCCGGAAAAGGAGGGGGTTGCCTCTCAGTTCCATCAGTCTCTTGTCAAGAGAACTTGGGCAAATTGTTGAACTTCTCTGGTTTATTTTCCTCATCAAGCAACCAGGGTAGCATGAGCTTTAGGGCCCGTGTGCCGCAGCTACTGAGCCCACAGTCCAGAGCCCGGGCTCCACAGTAAGAGAAGTCACGACAATGAGAAGCCGGGTATAGTCAAAGGCTTTGGTATAGTCAATAAAGTAGAAATAGATGTTTTTCTGGAACTCTCTTGCTTTTTCCATGATCCATTGGATGTTGGCAATTTGATCTCTGGTTCCTCTGCCTTTTCTAAAACCAGCTTGAACATCTGGAAGTTCACAGTTCACATACTGCTGAAGCCTGGCTTAGAGAATTTTGAGCATCACTTTACTAGCGTATGAGATGAGTGCAATTGTGCAGTAGTTTGAACATTCTTTGGCATTGCCTTTCTTTGGGATTGGAATGCAAACTGACCTTTTCCAGTCCTGTGGCCACTGCTGAGTTTTCCAAATTTGCTGGCATATTGAGTGCAGCACTTTCACAGCATCATCTTTCAGGATTTGAAACAGCTCTACTGGAATTCCATCACCTCCACTAGAATTGTTTGTGGTTGATGCTTTCTAAGGCCTATTTGACTTCGCATTCCAGGATGTCTGGCTCTAGGTGAGTGATCATACCATAGTGATTATCTTGGTCATGAAGATCTTTTTGTACAGTTCTTCTGTGCATTCTTGCCACCTCTTCTTAATATCTTTTTCTTCGGTTAGGTCCATACCATTTCTGTCCTTTATCAAGCCCATCTTTGCATGAAATGTTCCCTTGGTATCTCTAATTTTCTTGAAGAGATCTCTAGTCTTTCCCATTCTGTTGTTTTCCTCTATTTCTTTGCATTGATCTCTGAGGAAGGCTTTCTTATCTCTCCTTGGCTATTCTTTGGAACTCTGCATTCAAATGGGTGTATCTTTCCTTTTCTTCTTTGCCTTTAGCTTCTCTTCTTTTCACAGCTATTTGTAAGGCCTTCTCAGACAGCCATTTTGCTTTTTTGTATTTTTTTTCCTTGGGGATGGTCTTGATCACTGCCTCCTGTACAATGTCACAAACCTCTATCCATAGTTCTTCAGGCACTCTGTATATCAGATCTAAGCCCTTAGATCTATTTTTCACTTCCACTGTATATTGTAAGGGATTTTATTTAGGTCATATCTGAATGGTCTAGTGATTTTCCTTACTTTCTTCAATTTAAGTCTGAATTTGGCAATAAGAAGTTCATGATCTGAGCCACAGTCAGCTCTCAGTCTTGTTTTTGCTGACTGTATAGAGCTTCTCCATCTTTGGCTGCAAAGAATATAATCAATCTGATTTTGGTATTGACCATCTGGTGATGTCCACGTGTAGAGTCTTCTCTTATGTTCTTAAAAGAAGGTGTTTGCTGTGATAGTGAGTTCTCTTGGCAAAACTGTTAGCCTTTGACCTGCTTTGTTTTGTACTCCAAGGCCAAATTTTCCTGTAACTCCAGGTATCTCTTGACTTCCTCCTTTTGCATTCCTGTCCCTTATAATGAAAATGACATCTTTCTCGGGTGTTAGTTATAGAAGGTCTTGTAGGTCTTCATAGAATCATTCAACTTCAGCTTCTTCAGCATTACTGGTTGGGGCATAGACTTGAATTACCATGATATTGAATGGTTTGCCTAGGAAACGAACAGAGATCATTCTGTCATTTTTGAGATTGCATCCAAGTACTGCATTTTGGACTCTTTTGTTGACCATGATGGCTACTCCATTTCTTCTGAGGGATTCCTGCCCACAGTAGTAGATATAATGGTCATCTGAGTTAAATCCACCCATTCCAGTCCATTTTAGTTCACTGATTCCTAAAATCTCAATGTTCACTCTTGCCATCTCCTGTTTGACCACTTCCAATTTGCCTTGACTCATGGACCTAACATTCCAGGTTCCTATGCAATATTGCTCTTTACAGCATCGGACTTTACTTCCATCACCAGTCACATCCACAACTGGGCGTTGTTTCTGCTTTTGCTCAGCCTCTTCATTCTTTCTGGAGTTGCTTCTTCACTGATCTCCAGTAGCATATTGGGCACCTACCGACCTGGGACGTTCATCTTTCAGTGTCCTATCTTTTTGCCTTTTCATACTGTTCGTGGGTTACCGGGTACCTTGCAGTTGCCAGAGTAGAAAATGGGGTGGGGATGTGTGAAATGGGAGATTGATATATACACACTGTGATGGTGTTTAGTTGCTAAGCTGTGTCTGAATCTTGTCTGACACTTTTCTGACTCTTGTCTGACTCTGGAGCGCACTAGGCTCCTCTGGTCATGGAATTTCCCAGGCAAGAAAATCGGAGTGGGTTGCCATTTCCTTCTCCAGGGAGTCTTCCTGACCCAGGGATCGAACCCACGTCTTCTGCATTGCAGACGGATTCTTTCTCACTGAGCCACCAGGGAAGCCCAGCACACTACTATACATAAAATAGGTAGCTGGTAAGAATCTACTGTAGAGCACAAGGAACTCTACTTGTGCTCTGTAATGACCTGTATGGAAAAAGAATCTTAAAAAGAGTGGCTTTACGCATATATGTATAACTGATTCAGCAACAATTAACGAACATCAGTAACGAACATTCAGCATCAGTAACTAAGACAACACTGTAAATCAACTATACTCCAACAGATATTAAAGAATAAAAGACAAAAAATAATTTAGAAAATCATATGGCTATGGTAACGTGAGCTTCCCAGGTGGCACAGTGGTGAAGAATCTGCCTGCCAGGGCAGAAGATGCAGGAGATGCGGGTTTCATCCCTGGGTGGGGAAGATCCCCTGGAGAAGGGAGTGGCTACCCACTCCAGTATTCTTGCCTGGAGAACCCCATGGACAGAGGAGCCTGGCGGGCTTCATTCCATGGGGTCGCAGAGTCGGACGCAACAGTGGTTGAGCAAGCACGCCTGAAACAGGAGTATAGTGACAGAGTGGAGGGATGGTTCTCAACCAGGAGCAGAAGGTGAGGACTCTACCACACAGGGTGTACTTGGCCAGGTAGAAAACACTTTTGGGAGGGTGGTGCTACTGGCACCTAGTGTGTGGAGGCCAGGATGCTGTTCAATATACCACAGTGTACAGAATGGCTCCCCAACAAAGAATGATCCAGTTCCAAAGTCAGCAGAGCCAAGGCTGAGACACTGTGCTCTAGAGACTTGGAGTTTCGTTAACTGTTGCTGAAACTTCGACAGTTGGAGCCTTTGATTCCTGACTGTGCCACTAGTTGGGTGGAGGAGGCGCTAGTAAAAACATTGCAGAAAGGGGAACCCCTCCGAGGGCCCGAGAGTGGCCCCTTGTCTAACACTTGGGAATGAGTTGTCCAGGAGATACACGTGCTGGCAAAACAGGAGAATTTATTGGGAAGGGGCGCCCTGGAGGAGAGCAGGAGGGTTAGGAAAAGCTGAAGGATTTCTCTGCCACGTGGCTCCCACTTTCAAGCTGATGATGATGGAATTATTTTGGGGCTTATCTCTGGCCAGCATTCTGACTCAGCGTCCTTCCTGGCGGTGCATGCATCACTCAGCCAAGATGGATTCCAGCGAGGTGGGTTCTAGGAGGTTGGTAGGACATGTGGGCATCTCCTTTTGACCTTTCCCAAATTCTTCCAGTTGGTGATGGCTTGTTAGTTCCATGTTCCTTACTAGGACCTCCTGTCACAGAGTAACTCACACAAATTGTTACTATAGTGCCTGGACAGGGTGGGTGGTTTCAGTTCGTGTTTCCTCTAGCAAAAACAGTCATTAACAGGATTTCTCCAGTGGTCCAATGGCTAAGAGTCCTTGCTCTTAATGGGACGGGGCGGGGGGTGGGGGGAGAGGGGGCGGAATTCGATCCCTGGCCAGGGAACTAGATCCCAAGTGCCACAACCAGCAGTTCAGGAGCTACAGCTGAAAATTCTGCACACCACAATGCTGCTGCTGCTGCTGCTGCTGCTGCTGCTGCTGCTGCTGCTGCTGCTGAGTCGCTTCTGTCGTGTCCGACTGTGTGACCCCATAGACAGCAGCCCACCAGGCTGCCCCGTCCCCGGGATTCTCCAGGCAAGAACACCGGAGTGGGTTGCCATTTCCTTCTCCAATGCATGAAAGTGAAAAGTGAAAGTGAAGTCGCTCAGTCGTGTCCGACTCCCAGCAACCCCATGGACTGCAGCCCACCAGGCTCCTCCATCCATGGGATTTTCCAGGCAAGCGTACTGGAATGGGGTGCCATTGCCTTCTCCTGAGGATCAAAGATTTCCTGTGCCAGCAACTAAGACTTGGCACAACCAAATAAATAAATAAATAAAAATAGCAGTGAATCACAACCAGCATTTCACGGGGTCTTTGCAAAAACCAGGCGTGGTGCTAGCCTCACAGTCTCTGTAAGTACATTTCATTCTCTCACCCACCAGGAAGGTGGTTGAGAAAATTTAAGCCCAGGGAAGCCAAGTGGCCTGAACAAGGAGTTACATCTCTTTGGACCTCATTTCCTTCATTGGCAGCCTTCCCTGGTGGTTTAGACAATAAAGAATCTGCCTGCAATGCAGGATACCCAGGTTTAATTCCTGGGTTGGGAAGATCCCCTGGAGAAAGGGAATGGCAACTCACTCCAGTATTCTTGCCTGGAGAATCCCATGGACAGAGGAGCCTGGCGGGCTACAGTCAACGGAGTCACAAAGAGTCGGACATGACTGAGCTACGAATACACACACTCCTCATTGGTGGGACGGGATTATGACGTGTGCCTCTCGAGGTTGTTGGGAGGACTGCCCTCCACAAAGGGCATCTGCTAGGATGAGCCCATTAGCCAGCACACAACAGTTAACTGCCAAGTCTGGCTAAGTGCCCAGCCTAGCCAGGGCTGGAGAGCCAAACAATTTCTTTCATTATCCTAGTTGCTGGGGGAATTGGCAGAGAAAGACCTGTGAAGTGCCTAAGACAAAAGTTACTAGGGTTGCTGGGGGCATGCCTTTCAGACAATGCCAAGCCCAGGAAACTTTCTTCTCCAGCCTACTTCCCCAGAAGATTCTAAATTGGCCCTTTCACCACCAGTAGGAGCTGAAGGAAGGCTGGAGCCCCCAAGGAAAACCTCTGTCCTTCCTGGGGAATCCAGGCTTGCTTAGCTGTCTCCTTAGGTGACCAACAGGAGTTGAGAAAGATGGATAACTGTGGATGAGCTGACTGATTGGACAGTTATGGACTCAGCACCTACTATGTGCCAGGCACGCTGACCATGGCAGACGCGGACGTCACGTTCTCATAGGAGGGACAAATAGTAAACGAAGAAGAAACATCAGCTGGTGGTGAGTACTGTGCAGAGAATTAAAATAGGATGATGGTGCGGGGAGCAATCTGAGAGGTCAAGGAGCAATGGAATGGTCAGAGAGAGCCTCCCAGGAAACGGCATTTAAGGTGGAATGTGCGTAACTTGAAAAGGTGCAGCATGGGAGTTCAAGTATGGCGTAGGCAAAGGCTGAGATATATTGGCCAGCATTAGACCGGAGGAGAAGGGGACGACCGAGACTGAGATGGTTGGATGGCATCACCGACTCAAGGGACTTAAGGTTGAGCAAGCTCCGGGAGTTGGTGATGGACAGAGAAGCCTGGTGTGCTGCAGTCCATGGGGTCACAGAGAATTGGACATGACTGAGTGACTGAACTGAACTGACACTGGCTTCCCAGGTGGCTCAGTAGTAAAGAATCTCTTTGTCAGTGCAGGAGAGGCAGTAGATGTGGGCTCAATCCCTGGGTCCGAAAGATGCCCTGCAGAAGGGAATGGCAACCCACTCCAGTATTCTTGCCTGGAGAATTCCATGGACAGAGGAGCCTGGCGGGGTAATAGTCCATGGGGTCGCAAAGAGTTGGACATGACCGAGCAACTAACACTTTAACTTTTTGCTGTAATAAACTGTCAGGGTGAGTGAAACAGCATTTGTGAATTCTGCGAGTCCTCCTAGGGAATCCTCCAAACCTAGGGTGGTCCTGGAGACCTCTGAACAGCAAGGCCTTTCTGGATAGACAAAGCAGGGAAGGGAAGTTGGAGCAGAGAAGAAAAAGATGAGCAGAAGTTCAGGCTGTTAGGTAAAACTATTTCTTGAGTGCCTGTACGTAAAGTGGGGCCTTTAAAAAATATATATATGAACAAGTGGAAAAGCATGTCATATTTTTATTCTTTATTTTTTTGACCACACATGTGGGATGTGGGATCTTCATTCGCCAACGAGGGATCAACCCCGAGCCCCCTGCATTAGGGGCATGGCGCCTTAACCACTGGATTCCCAAGGAAGTCCTTTTCTCTTTATTCTTTTGATTGGAGTGTCATTGCTTTACAATGCTGTGTTAGTTTCTGCTGTACAATGAAGTGAGTCAGTCATACGTATGTATATAAACCCTCCCCCCGAGCCTGTCTCCCGCTTCTCCTTCCCACCCCTCTAGGTCATCGCAGAGCAACGAGCTGAGCTAAGGTGGGTACTTACATACCTCTCTCCCAAAGGCCTTGTTCACATTTGGCTCCTCATGGAACTTTGGGTATTTTTTTTTGGTTGTCAGGCACATTGTGCTTTCTTGCTTACGTGTTGTTCCTGAGATGAGAGCCTCCTCTTCTCACCCTAGCCCACCCGGGAGTGGTTCTCACTTCCATTTACCACAAGCTGGCAGCTGATGTCCCGGGAAAGAGGCTGTTGGCTTAAGTCCCCCAGCAAGGCAATGGAGGAGTCAGCGTTCCAAGCAAACCCGTGGACACCAAGGGATCCATTCTTCCAGTCTGTGGTTTGTCAACACTGAGGGGTCCTGCTCATTTAAAAAAAAAATTTTTTTCCCCAGGCTTTATTGAAATACAATCGACATATAACATTGCGTAAGTTTAGGGTGTATCATGTCCAAATGATGCACTTATTTATTACAGGATGGCTACCCACGGTAGCATTAGCTAACATGTGTCACATAATTACCATTTCATTTTTGTGGTGAGGACATCTAACTCTCTTAGGAACTTCCAGGTGTGTAACACAACATTGCACAGTACTGTTAACTGTAATCGTCACGCTACACATTAGATCCGTGGACTGACTCATAACTGGAAGCCTGTACCCCTTGGCCAGCCTCTCCCCATCTCCCCACCTTACAGTCCTGGCACCCACCACTCTCCTCTCTGCTCTGAGTTGGGCTTCTTTTGTGTGGTTGTTTGCGCTGGGTCTTTTTTGCAACGCGTGGGCTTCCCTGTTGGGCAGCACAGGCTCCAGGGCGTGCAGGTTCAGTAGCTGCGACACGTGGGCTTAGTTTCCCAGCAGCATGTGGGTTCTTAGTTCCCTAACCAGGGATCGAACCTGCATCTCCTGCCTTGGAAGGCTGACTGTTAACCACTGGACCACCAGTGAAGCCCCCGAGTTGGGCTCTTTTTGGATTTCACATAGAAGTGAGGTCTTGGAGCAGGTTTCTTTCTTTGACTTGTTTCACTCAGTGTAATGCCCTCAAGCTCCATCCACGTTGTTTCAAATGGTGTATTTGATTATTTCAAACAGCACATCTCGGTCGCTTCCTTTTTTTTTTTTACCGTGACCGGCATATGGGATGTTACTCAATCAGGGATCAAACTTGCTCCCCTTGGATTAGAAGCATGGAGTCTTAACCACCAGGCCATGAGAGAAATCCCTGTCAGTTCCAGGTGGGTAGGTCCTTAACTGCCCCTCAGGAGACTTGCTAATCTCCCTTCTTCTCAAGGAGAGCAGGCCTCAGGTTCCACACCTCCTGCAGGCAAGGAGATTCAGCTAGAGTTGGTTTAAAGTTGGTGTCCCAGTTTTTCAGCGCTGCTGACATTTGGGGACGGATAGTTCTCTGTGGAGGCCCTGTCCTGTGCCTTGCGGGGTGTTGGGCAGCATCTTTGGGCCCTACTTTCTAGATGCCAAGAGCTTCTCCTCCCCCAGTCGTGACAACCAAAAATGTCTCCAGACATTGCAAGTGTCCCCTGGGGGCGTGCAAAACAGCCCCCAGTTGAGAACTGCCTGCTTAAATAGTACACCTCGTGCCCGTACTCCACTGGAGAGCACAGTGAGCACAGGATGGGATCAGGGTTCCCCCGAGTTTGTCGTTCTTGCCTGCCCTGCCAGGGTTTGGCACTGCTCCCAGTATCGCACAGCCTCCCCCTGCACGCCTGGGCCAGGGCTCAATTTCCATGGAGCCCCAGGGGACCCAGGTGTTTGGGAGGCTGGTTGGTCCCTGGGCTCCAAAGCTGAGCGCCAGGAAACCGCAGTTACTGTGGCTACTGGTGAGCTCCCAGGGCGAGGAGCTATTGGTTGAGGGGGAAAAGGCTCGGGTGCCTGGCGGAGTCAACATCCAGGGGATGTCGGCTGGGAGGCCACTGTCCAACGTCTCCCCCCATTAGCTTTCACAGACCAAGTGGAGGCGTGAAGAGCCACTGGTTCATCTCCCCAGGGGCCCTGGAGGTGACAGAGGCTGCAGGTGGTCAAGAAACCTAAGAGGGTGAGAGAGGTACCCCACTGCAGATGGCCCTGCCTGGCTGGCCTCCTAGGAAGGCCATCTGGCCACTGGTGTGAGGTGTCTGAGGCCCTGGCCTTTTCCTGGGGAAAGATTGTCCAGGTGAGTGGGCAGCATGAACTGCAGCCCCCTAAGCCCAGGCACCCGCCGGCGACTTATCCAGGGTCAGGCAGGCCCCCTCCCAGCGCCTGCATCCAGGAGCGTGGCCATCTTCATGAGCTCTACGGTCTCAGGTAAGGGACAGGGCCGGACTGGGAGCTCGGGGGGTGCCAGGGCCAGTGGGCGTGGCTCACAGCGTCTTCTAGGAGACCTGGATGTGAACGCAGCCCGGCCGGTGACCCACTCGCGTAGGAACTGGTGAGGGAGAGCCTCCCTGACCCTTTGCTTCCTCCTCCATAAGCCAGCCTCAGAGCCTGACTTGAGAGAGTTGTGAGTAGCAAATAATACCTCAACTAATATGAATGATAAATGTTCTAAGCTAGACTTAAAAAGTGCCCGAGTCATCCCACAGCTACAAAGCGCTGTGTGACAGGATCCGGTTCACTCCCCAACTTTATCTGGTGTAGCTCTCACCTCATCCACATGTTATAGTCACACTGAGCTCCAATAGGTCCGGGAACCTACGAAGCCCCAAGCCCCATAAGCTGCAGTTATTTCAGCTGATCTGCTTATCTAATGCATGACTCCTCCAACCAGGTTATAAGCTCCATGAAGGCAAAGAGCTCACAGCGTGTGCTGGCAAGTGTTTAATAACCTGTTCTCCAAAAATTAAAACAAAATCCCCTGATTTATACTGTCTGCCAATTTCCGTGGTGTAAATTCTCCCACCATGGTCAATTTCAAGCTGTCCTGGGGTGACCTCATAAACACGGAGTCAGATATGTTGGGTAGCTCACCATCCTCGAATATTTCCCTAATGCAAAATCAATAGCTGTAAACAAACTCAAGAGCAGAATCCATGGTCAAGGGTAGTAAAATAATTCAGAAGTGATGAGGTTTGAGTATTTGCAATCTCCACTTTTACTATAATGTGTTTCATCCTAAGTTCAGATAGTTTAATTTTTCATGTTGTTGTTATTTAGTTAAGTCATGTCTGACTCTTTTGCGATCCCATGGACTGTAGCCTGTCAGGCTCCTCCGTCCATGGGATTTTCCAGGCAAGAATACTGGAGTGGGTTGCCATTTCCTTCTCCAGGGGATCTTCCCGACCCAGGGATTGAACCTGAGTCTCCTGCATTAGCACATGGGTTCTTTACCACTGAGTCACCTGAGAAGCTAAATTTTCACAGTGGCTGTTTTAACAAAATTCCTGATGGTTTAGCAGTCAGCTCTCCCAGGACAGCAGGGGCCGGCTCCAGCAAGCTGCATTCTCTCCATATGCACTGTTTGCCGTTGTGTCCTTGATGCTGTTTTTTGGCATTTTTGTCTTGTGGGATCTTGGGGCTTCCCAGGTGGTAAAGAATCTGCCTGCCACGGCAGGAGACACAAGAGATTCGGATTCGACCCCTGGGTCAGGAAGATCCCTTCAAGGAGGAAATGGCAACCCACATCAGTATTCTTGCCTGGAGAATCCCACAGACAGAGGAGCCTGCCTCGCTACAGTCCATGGGGTCGCAAAGAGTCGGACATGGCTAAAGTGACTTAGCACGCATGCAAACAGGATCTTAGTTCCCTGACCAGGGATCGAACCTGTGTCTTAACCACCGGACCACCAGGAATCCTTTTTAGTGTTTGGACATAAAGTAACTTCACAGTGGATATTATATGGACAAATATAAACAACCTGTGGAATTCACAGGACAGGCACAGGAAGGGAGTGGGAGACAGGTCCGAGATTGGCATCAGGTCAGTGCCTATGCTAGGACTCAGGCAGCTTCTTTGTACTAGCGGCTTTGGGAGTCCTTTCATGGACACTCAAGTGACCTTCCCCTGGCTACGTGGAGAAAGCAAATAATTCCTGAATGCTTACATTACAGTAAGTGCAGCCTCAATGGTTGCATCAACATTTATTGAGTACCTGTGTTGAGTGCTGAGAAATTAGCAATGACTTAGACAGAGCAGAGGTTTTTGACTTTGGGGAGCTTGTAGCCCTGCAGAGTAGAGGCATCACTCCCTTTTTACAGAGGAGGAAGCCAAGGATAGCATGATGCTTGGCACAAGGCCATACAATGAAGGCAAGTGGTAGAAAATAATCTTAGAATCCAGATTTACCCTAGGCAGTGTTGCCAGATTTATCAAAAATAAGAAACCAAACCACCACCGTAACCAACAAAACCAGGACACCCAGCTCAATTTGCATTTGAAATAAACAACCAATGATCTTTTAGAATAAGATAGTGTGCAGAGCGGCTTCCCTGGTGGCTCAGCAGCAAAGAATCTGCATGCAAGGAAGACTGCCTGCAATGTAGGAGACGTGGATTCGATCCCTGGGTCAGAAAAATCCCTTGGAGAAGGAAATAGTGACCCAGTCCAGTATTCTTGCCTGGGAAATCCCATGGACAGAAGAGCCTGGCAGTCCATGGGGTCACAGTCAGACACGACTGAGTGAGTAAACCACCACCGCCAGTGTGCAGAGAGGGACATACTTATGCTAACAAGTGGTTTGTGTTACACATGGAACAGGGCTTATCAGAAATGCACATTCTGGAGTTCAGGAAGTGGGCTGTGCTTATGCTATCAGGTTTCCCATTACTTATCTGAAATGCAAATCAATTGGGTGTCCTGTATTTTATCTGGCAACCCTAACCAAAGGTGAACAACCATACTGGTTAGCTGGGTCTGAGCGGTTTCCTGGGATGTGGGATTTTTAGCACTAACGCTAGGAAAGTCCCAGGCATAGTTGGTCTTTCTGGCATGCCTCCTATTTTTTGCAGCCTTTGATTCTTCATGAAGGGTCCTAGCTTCCGTAAGAGTTGTTCTGTTCAGTCACCAAATCGTGTCTGACTCTTTGCAACCCCACAGACTGCAGCATGCCAGGCCTCCCTGTCCCTTGGACATGAACATGGCCCAAGTTCCTGTCCATTGAGTCGGTGATGGATCCATCCAACCGTCTCATCCTCTGTGGCCCTTTTGTCCTTCTTGATCTTTCCCAGCATCAGGGTCTTTTCCAGTGAGTCAGCTCTTCACCTCAGGAGGCCAAAGTATTGGAGCTGCAGCTTCAGCATCAGTCCTTGCAATGAGTATTCAGTGTTGATTCCCTTTAGGATTGACTTGTTGGATCTCCTTGCAGGCCAAGGGACTCTCAAAAGTCTTCTCCAGCACAATTCAAAAGCATCAATTCTTTATGGTCCAGCTCTCACATCTGTTCATGATTACTGGAAAGAATATAGCCTTGACTATACGGAGCTTTGTTGGCAAACTGGTGTCTTTGCTTTTTAATACACTGTCTAGGTTTGTTGGCGCCAGTGGTAAAGAACCCAGCTGCCATCGCAGGAGATGTAAGAGACGCAGGTTCCATCCCTGCGTTGGGAAGGTCCCCTGGAGGAGGGAATGGCAACCCACTCCGGTATTCTTGCCTGGAGAATCACCATGGACAGAGGAGCCTGGAAGGCTAGGCTACCGTCCACAGGGTCACACAGAGTCAGACACAACTAAAGTGGCTGAGCAGACACACTAGGTTTGTCATAGCTTTCCTCTGTAGGAGCACCTGAGGCTAAAAGCAGAGCTGCGAGGCAGGGACGAGCTCTGAGTTTTTCCGGTTCCTAGCCTCCATGCCGTTCCTTGCAGATATGGATGCAGAGAGGGAAGCCCTGCAGAGCACCGCCTACCCTGAAGTGCAGACCTTCTGCCAGAAGCACGGCCTGATGTTCGAGGTAACGGCCCACCCACCCCCGCTCACTGTCTCAGCAACCCGGGCCGTCATACGGGCTCCCTGCTCAGGGGGGCTCCACCCCAGAATTACAGATGAAAGTCCTCTAAAGAAGGCAGGTGGAGAGGTCGTGGCCATGGGCACTGCAGTCTACCCAGGTGGTGTGGCAAAGTACTACGAGTGAATGCCTTGCAACTCTGCTCCTTGGGCATGCCACTTAAAAAAAAAAATGTACTGTCTTTTTCTTTTTGGCTGTGCTGGGTCTTCATTGCTGTATGTGGGCTTTCTCTAGTTGCAGAGAGCAGGGGCTACTCTTCGTTGCTCCCAATGCAGGGGACCCAGGTTCAATCCCTGGTCAGGGAGTTAGACCCCACATGCTGCAGCTAAGAGCTCGCATGCCACCCCTAGACCTAGCACAGCCAAATAAGTAAATCAATAAGAAAAAGTACTTTAACAAATGACGGTGGGGGCTGCTGGTGTGATGGATGACGCAGGCTGCTCATTGCGGTGGCGTCCCTTGCTGTGGGGCACGGGCTTCAGGACATGTGAGCTTCAGCAGCTGTGGCTCCCAGGCTCTCGAGCACCGGCTCAGTAGTTCTGGTGCAAGGGGTGAGTTGCTCTGTGGCATGTGGGGTCTTCCTGGATCAGGGGTCAAACCTGTATCTCCTTACCCTTGAGCCACTAGGGAAGCCTTGCATATCAACTTTCATTGTTGCTTTGTCCTGTCCTCCAGCCCTCCCTACACTGGAACAGCTTTAGGGGGTGTCTACGAGGGCTGTGGGATATTTGGGTGGGCATGCATGTGAGACGTGCACCAGCCGGGCCATCACCATGGGCCCTAGATAGAGGGCACCACTCCCAGGGTGGGGATGTAGATGCCTGCATGTTTCTAAGCGGAAACTGATAAACCATCTTTGGAGTCTCAGCCTCAGCTGATGCTATCTCTTTGCCATTTATAACAGTCATCCAGAGAGTCTAGCCACTGGACCACCAGGAAGGTCCCTCTACATTATTGAGAAAGAGGCAACGCTGTGGAGGGAATTCGCCTCTGCCCTCACTGATCATGATTCATGATTCAGTGGCAGATCATGAAGACAAAGGTGCTGAGCACCGATGAAACGCCCCGTGTGCGTCCCTTTAATGTTTGACTAAGGCAATAAACACCGCCAAGACGCAGGCTGGGAGACAGTGGCCTGGAGAGGTGGAGTTTCTCGTGCGGGCCCAGTGGCTGAGCCTTTTTCCTTTTCCTTTTCCTCCTCCAGCCACATCCGGTACTGTAGTCCTTTTACCCCATGCTGTAGTTTATTAAGAATTTTATGTCCTTCTCTCTGGGAGAAGACTAAAGAATTGAGGGAGACTTGGGCTGTTCTGAGTCCCACCCACTCTCTCCTCATCCCAGCTTTCTGCCTGGTCAGCTTCACTGTTTGAATTAAACCATTCTACTCAGCTCCACCTCTGGCCAGTAGGCCCAAATGGACCGGAAGCATGCAGTTGCCCAGGACACTTTGCTATGTCTGATTCTGGCCAAGCGAAAACCCTCCTTTGCAAAGAAAGCTCTGCAAACAAGGGTGGACACGTCCTTGTTTAAAAAGCAACAGTTTGAAAATGCCCAAGTTCTTTAAAAATGTTTCAAAATATTTTAAAGTAAATGTTTGAGTTTGGAATTTAGATTTGCAGGAAAATTGCCTATAGGATAGAGTCTCCGTATGCCCCACCCACCCACTTTTTCCCCTGTTGTGAACATCTTCTATTATCGGAGCATGTTTGCTATGACTAAGAAATGGACATTAGTACATTGCCTTTAAGCAACCTCCAGACTTTTTGACTATCGCCAGCTGTGTGTCTCCTTTCTGGCTGGAGAACTCGGTTACATTTAGAAAGCCAAGGAACGCTGTTATATTTAGTTGTCCCAGCTCCCCAGTCTCCTGTGGCTGGGACAGCTCCTTGGTCTTCTCTTTCATACTCATGAGCAGCACAGTTGTGGGGAAGATTGCCTGGGAGTCCTGTGGCATACCTCCAATTTGGGTCTGTCTGATATTTTTCTCATGGTTACCCTGGGATTATGGGTATCATTCAAGTTCTTTTAATGCAGACATCCCTCTTTGAGGAAAGGTTGTCAAATTACTGAAAGAGGGCCTTCTCTGGTGGTCCAGTGGCTAAGATTCCGAGCTCCCAGGGCAGGGGGCCAGGGTTGGATCTCTGGTCCAGGAACTAAGATCTGGCATGCTGCATAGGGCAGCCAAAAATTAAAAAATGACTGAAAGAAACTTTATGCCTTTATCAAAAGGAACTGGAAAACATCACCCATCCTGCCGCCTTCCTGACAAACCCATGCTTGTCATTTCCAGGTAGTTGACCTGAGGTGGGGTATTCGGAACACTGAGGCCACTAACCCCATGACTACAGAACTCTGCTTGGAGGAGCTGGACCGGTGTCAGAAAACATCCATAGGGCCAGCCTTTGTTGTGAGTCTCTTGGGAGGGACAGAGTAACTCTTACTTTTCATTCTAGCACCGGGATATGGCCCTGTTTCTAGACCAAACCTGTCAATGGAGGGAAGTGGGTGGCATGTCTGCTATTATGCTCAACCTTCATAGCCTGCCCATGGCAGACATTGCTATTGATCACAGCACCCATTTTTCTGGAGAGCTAGCAAGAATCCAGACAGTAGCAGTCAAGTGGAAGCAGCAGGTGAGTGGCAGAGGAGAGTGCTGAAGCCCAAAGGGATCTTAGAATTTGCTCCGAGTTTTCCCACATCACCAGCTTTGTTTGGGGAACTTTGAGATCCTAGAAAACCATAGAGAAGGTGAAAATCTACAGGGTATGCAAATTTTTTTCTCCCATGTGCCCTGTGTTATTGGGAGCAATCTGTGTCCCTTTTTTGAGCCAGCCTCAGGAGCTAACTTCTTCTGACCCTAGGCAAGACCAACCAGGGTCTTCTCTCCTCCCCAGCTAAACTCCCTCTGATCCCAGAACAATCTCCAGCTCACAATTAATGGTTAAAGTTATAATCAGCATATGATATTCTAAAATTTTGATTTGTTACATTACCAAGTTTCAAGTATACCAAGAACTAGAGAATTTTGGCTCATAAATCATAGAGCAGGGGGTCAGCAAACCACAGCCCATGGGGCAAGTCCGGCCTTCTACTTGTTTTTGTAAACAAACCTTTATTGGCACACAGCCACGGTCATTCATTTACATACCACTCTAGGCTGCTTCCAGTTTCAATGGCAGAGCTGAGTAGTTGCCACAGAAACCATCTGTCCATCAACCCTGAAAATATTGGTTATTTGGCCTTTGATAGAAAGTTTGCCTAAACCTGTCCCAGAAGGTAAAGAGAGAAAAAGTCAAGAAAGTATCTTTGCCCAATACATCTTAATCAAAAAGAAGCTTTGAGCAGCTCCCCCAAAAAACTTCTGGAGGTAAGAATACAGCAAGTAAAAGAAGGTTTATAAAAGCTTGTTTTCTAGGGAAATAAAGACAAATACATGAAGCCCATTTGGACTTAAAATTGCCCTGCCCAGTGTGCGTGCATGCGTGCTAAGTCGCTTCAGTCATGTTTGACTCTTTGCAACCCCATGGATTGTAGCCCACCAGGCTCCTCTGTCCATGGGACTCTCCAGGCAAGAATCCTGGAGTGGGTTGCTGCGCCTGCCCTCTCCAGGGGATCTTCCCGACCTAGGGATTGAACCCGTGTCTTTTACGTCTCCTGCCTTGGCAGGCAGATCCTTTACCACTAATGCCACCTGGGAAGCCCACTGCCCAGCGTAGTAACCACGAACCACAGGTGGTGATTTAAGTTGATTAATATCGGGTAGAATTAAAACTTCAGCTCCTCGGTTGCACCAGTCGCATTCCAGTGGCTCAGTGGCCGCGTGTGTCAAGGGGCCACCATGTTGGACAGCATGGGCATGAACAGTTCCAGGGCTGCTGAAAGTTCTAGTGCTGCTTTAGAGATCAGTTCAGCTCAGTTCAGTCGCTCAGTCATGTCCGACTCTTTGCGACCTCATGAATCGCAGCACGTCAGGCCTCCCTGTCCATCACCAACTCCCGGAGTTCACCCAAACTCACGTCCATCGAGTTGGTGATGCCATCCAGCCATCTCATCCTCTGTCATCCCCTTCTCCTCCTGCCCCCAATCCCTCCCAGCATCAGAGTCTTTTCCAATGAGTCAGCTCTTCGCATGAGGTAGCAGAAGTATTGGAGTTTCAGCTTTAGCATCAGTCTTTCCAAAGAACACCCAGGACTGATCTCCTTTAGAGATTACGTCTCCTTAAAAAAAAAAAACCTAAGATCTGGGTGGCACATGTGAAAAGCTTTGCTATGTATTAAGTTTTATCTGTACAGTTACCCCTGTGTTTTCATGCTTTCCTCCTATACTTTTCTTTGTAGGCTGACATCAATTTTTCTTTCTTTCCTGCTTTGTTGAGCTGTAACTGACATCCAGCACTGTATGGGTTTAAAGTATACAACAGAATGACTTGATTTACACTTATTGTGAAATAATATTAGTTGACACCCAGCTGCTCATATAGATATGAAAAAGGTAAATGGTTTCCCTCGTGATGAGAATGGCTAGGGTTTACTTTCTTAGCAACTTTCAAATATACCCTACAGCAGTGTTAACTGCAGTCACCATGCTGTACATTACATCTCTAGGACTTGCTTATCTTATAACTGGAAGTTTGAATCACTGGATTTCATGTCTTTATTTTTTTATTGAATTCTTTATTATTTTTATTTTATAGCTTGCCGGGGTCCAGCCCCGGTGGATCCAGGGTGATTTGAAGCGGGGACGGTGTTGGCAAGGAAAAACTTATTTATTTAGAGATATAAGATTAGATTAGGAAGAAATGGTGGAGTAGGAAATTTAGGCGGAGAAAAAGAGGCTGAATAACTTGGTTTACGGGGAAAACCAATAAAACCTCGAGACAAGAGGTTTGCACCATCTACGTTAGGCCACCGGTGCCCACTTGAATATCGAAGGGTGCCCCACCTTAGGCTCCCTTTCGCGTGGATCTTAGCAGCCAGGGCAAGTAAGTAGACGTGGTGAGCCTCCCCACTCCAGATGGGAATTCAGCCAAAAAAGGGGAGAAAAGAACGACATAGGGAAGCCCAGCATCGGTGCGAGACTCCAAAAACTTTATTTTTCAAAACCAGATTATATACCCCAAGTTGTACACGAAGAAATAATGGAATATGCAGAGTTATGCAGGGGCAGCAGTCCTGACCCTCACTGAGACCAGGCTTTCTTTTTGCACACCCTCCTGTATACAAAAGGTCTCAGGTGGTTTATATTATCTTCTGGCCAAGAAGCCTGTTGACATTTTTATGGCTCTTTTTCTGGATAACTGTCTATCAACCAGAAAACTCTTTTTCCCTAGAAGTGTTTTTTCTTTACTCTGCCTCACCGTCAAAGTACTAAATAAAGTTACATTCCTGTAGAACAAAGGTGCAGTGGGTTATAACAAAGAAGGTACTTAACTCAAAGATCTAGTGTTGCTAATACCAGGGCTACTGCCTGTTTTTCTATCCAACTATCTCTACAAATAAAAGATCTGAAAATTTGGCAGCAAGTATTGGCTCAACAAATGAAACCTTTAATCAGTCCTATTCTAATGATTTTGACTTCTCGGAAGCCCCTACATTCCTAGGATGTTTTAAGCTTCCTGTGCCTCCCGAGGTCGGGGAGGCCTCAAACAATCACACGCACAGCTAGAAATCGCACGCAGGCAGGCTAGAAAGCCATCAGAGGGGTTTTTGGATTGAAACACCCTTTCAAATGCAGAAGACTAAAGCCCTGAGTTGACTTTTTCCAGAGTGTGTCAGAAGAGTGGAAAAGCAGAGTACAAAGGCCAGCAGACTTTGGTTTTTTTGGGGTACATGCTCAGGAAATACCAGGGGGAAGCCCTGAGATTTGACTTGCCTTGTCCATCAGATCTCTGCCGCGTGACCTTGTCACAGGTGGGATTCCTCACGCTGGCTCCCGGCAATGGCTGATTTTCAAGTTGTGTTGGTTTCAGCTGTATAGCTAAGTGATTCAGTACATACATCCATAATGGCTCAGCAGGTAAAGAGTTCATCTGCAATGCAGGAGACACAGGAGGCATAGGTTTGATCCCTGGGTGTGAAAGATTCCCTGGAGCCTTGAAGAAGTGGCAATTTATTCCAGTATTCTTGCCTGAAAAATCCCATGGACAGAGGAGCTTGGCAGGTGTACTTTAAAGGGTCAAAAAGAGTTGGACACGACTGAAGCAACTGAGTACAAATGCATATATATGTATAAACTTTTTCAGATTCTTTTCCCTTAAAAGTTGTTGCAAAGTATTGAGTATGGCTCCCTATTTTAATTATTATTGCTTTAAGATACAGTCTAATATTTTAAAGACTCTACCCTCTGAGTTGCTTCCCTCATGACTCAGTGGTAAAGAATCTGCCTGTCAATGCAAAAGATGTGGGTTTAGTCCATAAGTTTGGAAGATCCCCTGGAGAAGGAAACGGCAACCCACTCCAGTATGCTTGCCTGGGAAGTCCCATGGAGAGAGAAGCCTGGAGGACTACAGTCCACGGGGTCACAAAGAATCGGACACAACTGAGTGATTAAGCAACAACGACAAAATCCTCTGACTTGTGTATCTCCTTTGCGAATTTTTCCCCCAGTTTTCTGCTTTTGCTGATGATTGAGACTGATGATTGGTCATTTTGTTGAGTTTCAAATAAAAAAAGAAAAGAAAAAAGTTTCATAAAGAAAAAAGGGAGATGGGGAGAAAAGGAACTCCAGGAGGACTTCCATTTTGCAACTGAAATTGCAGGCAGCCAAAAGCGCAATGCAGCTTCCAGGTGGCATGAGGGATGGTGGACGGGAGGGAGGGTGATCTCGGAGCTTCCCCCAGGCCTGAAAGGCCCAGGGACCTTGCAAATCCTTCCAGAAGGGTTCCTTGGGCCGCAAGCTGACCTTTAGCCACTTCCTGTGTTCCTCCTGAAACAGGTGTCTCCCTTCTAACTCTTGAGAGTCACAGCTTCATTCTCCTTCAGTGGCTCTGGTTTAGGGGGCTTTCCACAAAACTCAGAGATGCAGTGGAGGCCCTTGGAGAGGCATCTCTCTGGTAAATAAGTCATTAGGCAGTGCGGCAGGGGACGGCTCCCCACGGCACTTCCTTCTAGAAGCTCTGGGTCTCTCGGGCCACCTGCAGCTCCAGCATCTCCAGAGAGCTGCCCCTGGGGGTGGTAACCTGAGCTCCTTTCAAGCCCCTCCCGTTCCCGTTGCTCTGGTCCCGCAGACAGGAGCATCTTGTGTCTTCTGTCTCCTTCCTGAGAGCTCCGGTTTGTGCTTGGCTGGCTACATCTTTTCCAACTCCTCTTGCTTGTCCATGGCTCTGCCTTCAAGAAAGGCAGTTGGAGAGTGGAATCCTCTTCAACACCTTGTTGTTACCAAACCAAACTTGGATCCACACGCCCATGCAGAGTAAAACCGATCTACCAACATCGAATTGTCCTGAAGGAAAGCACAGCGCTGACTGCAGGTGCCAAGCAAGGAGTCCAGGGCAGCTAGGGCTCAAAACCCCTGAGCTCCCAGGAGACTTTCAGGAAAGCATTTTTAAAGGCTAGATGAGGGAGTAGAGTTGCCGGGTATGGGATCAACTCACACAGTTCTCTGATTGGTTGATGGTGAGGTAACAGGGTGGTATCACAGGGGTTAACATTACCAGTCCTTAGGTGCCACAGGTCTGGGGGCTATGTGTTCATGATCATCACGAAGTGAATTTCTTCCATTTGGTGAGGGTTTTCACATTGGGCTTTCCTGGAGGCTTACACAGTTAAGAATCCACCTGCAATGCAGGAGACTTGGGTTTAGTCCCTGAGTTGGGAAGATCCCCTGGAGAAGGGAATGGCAACTCACTCCAGTATTCTTGCCTGGAGAATCCCATGGACAGAGGAGCCTGGTGGGCTACAGTCCAAAGGGTTGCTAAGAGTTGGACACAACTGAGTGACACACTTTCTTTTTTTTGCAAGACAACTCAGGAGATGTGCATCAGATACTGTTTTCTATGTATTTCAGGGAGGAGCTAAAGGTGAGGATATGGGGGAGGGGTCTGTCCCCTAGGGTCCTGCTCCATTACACCATCATCATGGACTCAAGTCATTCAGATTTCCCAGGTACACACCCCCTGGAATATTCTGGTATGTCCCAGTGAAGAAGGGAGGGTTGATTGCTTCCATTTTACATAATGAAGAAACTCAAGACTTTGGGTCCACTGTCCTAGGCCTTCTCCAGCCTAATTCTCTTGAATTTCAGTTTGCACTTTCTTCAAGCATGCTGAAGGTGGAAAGAGGGCCTCCTATACTCTTGCAGTAAGACCAAAATCTTAGGGTCTCCGCAAGCCCTGCAAAATCGTCCCAGGGGATGGCCTCATCTCCCTTTATCGCCCCTTCCCTGTTGGTCCTGTAGACCCTGTCTTTCCCGCACAGTACATCCCAGGGCTTTTGGGTGTACTGTTTCCCTGCAGGCCCTCTGCCAGGGGCATTCCTTCTTGTGTCTTATTCTGTAGCTTGATCCTCACTCCCTCAGGGGAATTTCTCTGACTCCACAGCCCTCGTGTGACCTAATTTGCCTTTTCCTCTTAGGACAATGACAGCTGAAATACTGACACTGGTGCAATTCTCAGACTGAAGCCTGTTTCTCCTGTTAAGACTCCAAGGTCCAGGAAGGCAGGGCCCAACACTGATTCAGTCACTGCTGTCTGCTGAGCAGCTGTCATGGGTTTGGCTCAATATATATATTCAGGGAAGATATTCTGCATGGGGATCTCACCGTCTCCCTTTCCAGATTAGCTCTTTTTTTAAAATTTTTAATTAGTTTAGTTTTGGTTGCTTTGGGTCTTTGTTGCTGCACGTGGGCTTTCTCTAGTTGCAGCGAGCAGGGGTACTCTCTGAGAAGTTACTCACTGGCTTCTCATTGCAGCGGGTTCTCTTATCGCAGAGCAGGGTCTCTAGGGCACAACACATTGCAACACGTGGGCTCGGTAGTTGCAGCGCGCAGGCATCGTTGCCCGGAGGCATGTGGAATCTTCTCAAACCAGGGATCGAACCCATGTCTCCTGCATTGCCAGGCGGATTTTTTTTTTTTTTTTTTATACCACTGAGCCACCAGGGAAGCCTGGAAGGACTTTTTACTTGCAACAAGTCAGGAAAACACCAGAGACTTTTTCCAAAGCAGTGTCTCCCTGAACAGCAAAACTGAGAAAATTTTAAGCCAAGGGGGCATATATTCATGAAGTGATTTGAGCAGAGGTGAATTCAGCCTAGAATTGGGACAAAGGTCCACAGCGTCCAAGCTTTGGTTGATTGAAGTCAGGAGGGTTTACACCATCATCCTATATTCCACCTGGGCAGGAGTCTTAGTTCCTGCAGAACTCAAAGATATATTACATGTATATCCTTTCAAGATTAACTAGGAGTCTGTTTTATCTCTGTGTTACAAGAAGGGGAACACTTTCCAGAACCCAAGAGCACGCTCCTGTCCAATACTCAGAAATGAATTGTCTGAGGAGACATACATGTTGACAAAGCGAGAGACTTTATTGGGAAAGTATGCCCGGGCAGAGAGCAGTAGGATAAGCGAAACCAGGAGAACTGCTCTGCCACGTGGCTCCCAGTGCCCAGTATTACGGTAATTGGCTTGGTTGCTGGGTTGTCTCTGGCCAATTACTCTGACTCCGGGTCTTTCCTGAAGGTGCACACACCGCATCAGCCAAGGTGGATCCCAGCGAGAAGGATCCTGGGGGGTTGGCGGGATATCTGAACCAGAGTCTCTCTCTGAGTTGTTTAGTTGCTAAGTCATGTCTGACGTTTTTGCGACCCCATGGACTATAGCCCTCCAGGCTCCTGTGTCCCTGGGATTCTCCAGGCAAGAAGACTGGAGTGGGTAGCCTTTCCCTTCTCCAGGGGATCTTCCGCAACCAGGGATGGAACCGCATCTCTGGTATTGCAGGCAGGTTCTTTACCGCTAAACCACCTTTTGACATTTCCCTCCTCAAGGGATTCTATGTCCCTTACCAGAACCCCCTGTTTAAGATAACTCATGCAGGTGGTCACTATTGGGCCTGGCTAGGGTGGGTGGCTTTAGTCAGTGGTTCCCCCTAACAACTGGACTATTGGCCTGTTTCTTGACTGCTTTTCCTTTATTCCTGCATCGTCTCACTTCCTTTAAGATAATTAATTACTTAGATGTGTTCAATGGCAAGCATTGAGGCCAGGCTTCAATCACAAAATGGCTTAGGCCAAAATGGTTTCTCTTACGTCAAGAAAACCATTGCTGGTTCCCTTTCTCTGGGGACCCCTAACTGATATGCTTATATTAATCTAATTATCTCTGTGGAACAACCACCAGGCTAATTTTAAGGGCTCGGCATGCCTCACCCAGGGTCACTGAGCTAAATGCCTAAGCCAAGACTTGAACCCAATACCACCCCTCTCCACTTCTCTCTCCTCCAGGCCCTCGTGGGTGACCAGTACGGTCCCTGCCCAGTCCCCACGCGGATCGAGGAAAAGGAGTGGGAGGCATTGAAGGCTCAGCTGACCGCCAGGCCCCGTGACCTGGAGCTGGTGGCACGAAGCTTCTGGAGGGACGAGAACGCGGTGCCCCCCGCCTACCTGCTGCAGGCCCTGGGCACTGGGGAGGCCTCTGGGCCTGAGGAGGCCACCCTGATCTCTGCACTGCGCTCTGGAGCCCAGGAGGCCCACAGGCTGGGGCTCATCAGCCAGGAGCAGTGGCACCGCTACTACCGGTCAGGTGAGGCTGCCAAGACTCCCCTCAGGGTCCCTGGGAAATCCCCAGGGGTTCAAAATACACATCACGCTTTATCCAAACACCACTGCCTGCATTTCTAAAAATGCCAAACCAACCTAGCTCCCGGAGGCCCAGTTCTGAGAAAGATTATTTTTCTCATCCAAGAAAGTGTAGTCACATCCTGGTTAATTTCAGCCTCTTAGGATTCTTCTCTTCGGGTTCCTTTCCTTCTCTCAGGCAGGCTCCTGGCTTTGGGGGACTTGTCCTAGGATGACCACCATCCCCATACACCTGGGACCGAGACCCTTCCAGGATTCAGGGTTTTTAGGGCCAAACCCAGGACAGTTCTGGGAAAACTGGAAGAGTGGGTCACCCCAGGCCAGCTGAGAGCCGGCTGCTACTGAGGAAATTGTCCTTCATCAATGTACCTGCCTCTGAAAACTGAAGCGAAGGAAGAAGTATCTTTTGCCCAAGGAGGGGAGTAGAGTTTCCCCACTGTGCTGAGTTCATCACCTGGCTCCCTCCTGCTCCCTTACCTCTCACCTCTCACCTCGTCCTCTGCCCCTTCCGTCCTCCACACCGGGCTAGCAGAAAGGTGTTTCTAAAAAGGCAGTGAGATCAAGCCATTGCCCCATCCTTTGCTGACTCAGGAAAGAAATACGTTCTTTCAGTAAGAAAAAGGTTCTTATTATTTATGGATTAGTAACAGACAGAGTCGGACGCGACTGAAGCGACTTAGCAGCAGGAGCAGCATGACAGTTTACATCACCCACCATATCCTTTATACAATTTTATTTATTCTTTTCGCTGTGCGGAGCCTTCTTCCTCGCTGCGAGGCTTTCTCTAGTTGCAGAGCGTGGGGGCCACTCTTCAGACGCGGTGCGCCAGCTTCTCATTGCGGTGGCTTCTCTTGTTGCAAAGCAGAGGCTCTAGGGCGCGAAAGCCTCAGTAATTGCAGTGTGCACTCAGTAGTTGCCGTTTCCTGGGCTCTAGAGCACAGATTCAATAGGTGTGGGGCACCATCTTAGTTGCTCTGTGGCATCTGGGATCTGCCCGGATCAGGGATCAAACCCGTATCGCCTACAGTAGCAGACAGATTCTTTACCACCAAGTCACCACGGAAGCCCTCACATGATTAAATATATGAATTTATATTATCCAAACTATTAACCATATGAATTCATGTTATCCATACTATTAAATATATAAATTTATGTTGTAAAATATTGAATATATGAATTTATATTACCCACACTATAAAATATATAAATTCATTTGATCAACATATTACATAAATTGATTTATTTAAAGGTATTGAATGTAGCAATTTATACTAATAGTATTTTATTACAATATATTGACTGCTATTTATTGTATATATAGTAATTCTAGTAAGGACATAATCCATTTTTAAAAATCTTATTTGAGGATAAGTTTAGATTAACAAAAAAGTTACAGTGTTATAAAGCACTACACTACACTACAAAGATAGTGTAGATTTCTCTTACTCATATAAGAGTAATGTTTTGTATGATCGAGGTACATTTACCGGAACTCAGAAATGAACATCGATATTTACCATCTGTACAAGGCTAGTAACTAGACCCCAGACTTCACCTGGATTTCTGCAGTTCTCCCATCAACGCCTTTCTGTCCCAGGATTCCACACTGCATTTCATCCTTTGTCTCCTTAGGCTCCTCTGGTCTGTAACAGGTTTTCAGGACTGTTTTGAGGAGTACTGGCCAGGTCTTTAATAGAATGTCCCTCAGTCTGGGCTTGGCTGGTGCTTTCTCATGGTTTGACTGGGATTATAGGTGTGGGGGGCCTGGCGAATCCCATGGACAGACAGAGGAGCCTGGTGGGCTGCCGTCTATGGGGTCGCACAGAGTTGGACGCGACTGAAGCGACTTAGCAGCAGCAGCAGCAGCAGCAGCAGCATAGGTGTGGGGGGAGGAAGACCACGGAGCTGAAATTCCCTCGCCACCCCATCGTCTCAGGAGTAGCTGAGGCCCACCTGGCATCGCAGGCGGGGCTGACCTTGACTGGCTGAGACTAGTAAGGACAGGCCAGTTTTGGACACACCGTCTGTGTGTGTAACAATGTGGAGTCCACTGTTTGTCGAGCACTTACTCGGTCACTATAGCTTGCTCTACGACACAAGGCCAAGTGTGCCAGTTGTTCTCAGAGAGATAGCTGACCCTGGGGTCATGCTCAGCATCGGGGGTCTGCACTTTGGGATGGGCCCGGATTAGCATCTCAGCCCTGCCCCTTTCCAGGCATGACCTCTGGCAGGCTTGGAGCCTCTGTTTCTTCATCTGTAAAATGGAACTAGTCAGAAGTCGTACCTAGGAGAGTCGTTATGGAGACCTGAAAGGTCCTGTCTCAGCCGTGATCTTATTCAACAATAAGATCACTAAGCAATTATGTCAAACTTCACCCATTAGTAAGTCCCATCTGAAAGAACAAATAGAAATTCCTAGACATCAGCAAAAAGCACAAATGGGTGTGGAGTCAGAGGCAAGTCATAGACGGTATCTTCAGACCATACTATTTTTCAGGCACCCTGCTAAACTTTCTTAAAAAAATTGTCTTTTTAATCTTGAAATAGAGTTTCACAAGAAATTGGAAAAAAAAAATAGAGGAAGAGGTTTTATGTATCCTTTACCCAGATTTCCCCAAAGGTAACATCTTGCATAACTAGGGTGCAATATTATAACCAGGAAGTGGACATTGTTAGAATACAGAGAGAGTAACAGAAACCGTTTGTGCATGTGCGTGTATGAGCCTTTTCTTTCTCTGCAATTTTATCACTTGTATAGCTTCAAGTAACCAGCATGGTTGATACACAAGGACTGTTCCCTGACCACAGGCTCCCTCCCACTGCCATTTAGAGCTACACTCACCCCTCCCCACAAACCCCAGCCTTGGCAGGCCCTAACCCAACTCCATCTCATTTATTTTATTTCGACCATGTCACAGAAGATAAAATCGCAGACCATAACCTTTTGTTCCTTCAGCATAATACACTCAGCTTTTCACAAGCATTATTTCATAGAAAATCCTCATAGCAGCCCTTTCAATTTTGGGATTAGTACTCACGTTAAAGGGAAGAAACAGATTCAGAGAGGTGCAGTAATTTTTCCCAAGGTCACACAGCCTGTTACTGGCAGACAGTCTTGGACTGGTTCATGCCAAAAATGTGTCCAAGAAGCATCCCATTTAAGGACTGTGAGTTGCCTTTGTCTCTGATCTCCATTCATGAGGCTAAGGGGGTTGTGGGGTCAGACCAAGGAGGACTTTTGAGTGGCTGTTGTCTTTGGCTCTGTGACTGAGTCCTGTCTCCAAGGGCATGACTCACTCAGCTGCAGAGATCTGGGAGCCTCTGATGAGCCCAGGGCAGTTTCAGAAATAACTCGAACCTGACTGCTATTTCAAAACAGAGGCCTCTAAGGAGAAGTCAGTGTGGGCTCTTGGCTCTAAAAGATACAGGTCCTCAGGGCAGCTGCTGCATTCTCTGGGACAGGAGTCAGCAAACCGTGGCCCAAGGGCTAAACCCAGCCCACTGCTTGTTTTTATAAATAAAGTTTTATTGGAACACACTCAAGCACATTAGTTTGTAAGTTATCTATGGCTGCTTTCACATGGCATGAAATTAACCACTTTGAAACGAACAATTCCTGTATACAAGTGTTTGAGCTTTTGTTTTCAGTTCTTTTGGGGCCACACCTAAGAGCTATATAAACTCCATATTTAACTATTTTGAGTTTGATGGCATTGTTTTATGATGAGACTGCTTCACATACACATTGCTTCACAACAACCTGTGTGTTGCCTACACCAAGGTATCTTTGATTTTGCTGTTGCTGTTGTTCAGTTGCTAAGTCATGTCTGACTATTTGCAGTCCTATGGGCTGCAGCATGTCAGGCTCCTCTGTCCCTCACTATCTCACAGAATTTGCTCAAATTTGTGTCCCTGGAATTGGTGATGCTATCTAACCATCTCATCCTGTGCTGCCCCATTTTTGCCTTCAGTTTTTCCCAGCATCAGAGTCTTTTCCAGTGAGTCCGCTCTTCTCGAGTAGTGCCTAAATCAATGCTGCTCTTGGTGTGGCCTCTGAACCCCAGCCTCAGCATCACCTGGGAGCTTGTTGGAAATTCAAACCATAGTCCCTACCCCGACATGCAGAATCAGAACTTCTGGAGCTGGGGTCCAGCCATGTAGGTTTTTGTGAGCCCCCAAGTGATTCTGGCACATTGTGGCCTCAAGCCAAACCTGGCCCACCATTTGTTTTTATGAATAAAGTTTTGTTGGAACACACTGGAGCCCATTCCTTTGCATGTTGTTTATAGTTATGCCAAATGACTCTGGCCCACATTAAGCCTGAATTCCCGTGTTCTCGTTCCTGGAATATGTCTCCCAAGTGTCCCCATTTGAGCCAGCTGATGACATAATGCTTCTACCCTCTTCTACTTTTGCAGTCATCGAGTGGGAAATAGAACGGGCCCTGCTGAGCTCAACGGTTGGGGACCACAGGGCAACAGTCTTCCTGAGAGATATCCAAGGCCTCAATAAACACATTCTGGAAGACTGTGCCCTCAAAATGGTGGACCGTCTTGCAGATGGTTGCCTGGACACGGATGCCCAGAACCTTCTCAGCAACCTCAAGGGGCGCATCGCTGACCGGCAGCCTGGAGTTCTCAAGGCCCACCACCTAGCGTGGAGCCGAGACCTGGTGAACCCCAAAAACAAGGCTCATGCCCGATACCTGAAGGAGCTGGGGGAGCAGTTTGTGGCCAGGGCCAACCATCAGGTTCTTGAGTGCCTCCGGGAGCTGGAGGCGGGCAGGCAGGAGTTGGCGTGGCTCTACCAGGAGATCCGCCACCACCTGGGACTCAGTGCCGAGGTCAACCGGACCTTCTGTGGACGCCAGGAGCTCCTGACCCAGCTGGGGCAGCGACTGCGACAGAGTGATGGCCGCCCCCACCCACCCCTGGTGCTTTTTGGACCCCCAGGCATCGGAAAGACGGCTCTGATGTGCAAGCTGGCTGAGCAGATGTCGGGGCTGCTCGGCCGCAAGACAGTGACCATTCTGCGGCTTCTGGGGACATCTCAGATGAGCTCTGAGGCCCGAGGCCTGCTCCAGAGCATCTGCTTCCAGGCGTGCGTGGCCTACGGGCTGCCCCTGCCCCCTGCTCAGGTCCTAGAGGCCCACACCAGGCTGGTCCAGTTTTTCCACGTCCTCCTCCACACCGTCTCCAGCCGAAACTTTGAGTCCCTCGTGATCCTGCTGGATTCGGTGGATGAGGTGGACCCTGTCCACTGTGCTAGGAGGATCCCCTGGCTGCCTCCCAAATGTCCTCCGAGGGTCCACCTCATCGTCTCAGCCTGCTCTGGACAGCGGGGGGTTTTAGACTCCATGCGGCAGGTGCTCACAGACCAAGGGGCTTACTGGGAGGTGAAACCCCTCTCTGGAAACCAAGGGCAAGAGATGATCCAGCTCCTGCTGGCCGCCTCGAGGAGGACACTGAGTCAGGTGCAGAGGGACATGCTCTGGGCCAGCCTCCCAGAGTGTGGACACCCAGGGCGGCTGAGACTGGCTTTCGAGGAGGCCCGGAAGTGGGCCTCCTTCACTGTGCCAGCCCCGCTGGCCTCCACTGCTAAGGAGGCAATGCAACAGCTGTGTGCCCGCCTGGAGCAGACACACGGGCGGCTCCTGGTGGCCCGCGTGCTGGGCTACATTGTGTCTTCCCGGTGAGTCTCTGCTGGGTTCACTCTGTTTTGAACTGTACGCGTGCATTCTTCTCCAAGGGCTGCCATAACAACCTGGGTGCCTTAGAACAATGGAAGTCTATTCTCTCACAGTTCTGAGGGCCAGAGTCTGAAATCGAGGTGTCAGCAGAGCCACACTCCTGGAGGCTCTGGAGGAGACTCTGTTCTGGGCATTCTCCTTCGTTTCCGGCGCTGCCGGCCGTGCTCAGCGTGCCTGGGGTTGTGGAAGCATCACTCCAGTCTCCACCTCTGTCATCTTGTGGCCTCCTCCCTGTGTGTCTCTCTGTCTGAATTTCCCTCTTTTCTTGGAAGGACATCACTCATTGGCTTAGGGTCTACTCCTGTCCAGTATTGTTACTGAGCGGGGTTCTTGGCCTTGTCCAGTATTGTTACTGACTGGGGTTCTTGGCCTTCTTGATCAATAGAAATTGATCAGAGGCCAGACAAGAAATCCAGGCAAGGCTTTACTGGTACTTCTGCTGTGAGCTCAGGCTTTCCAGGTGGCGCTGGGTGGTAAAGAACTTGCCTGCCAATGCAGGAGAGGCAAGAGACATGGGTTTGATCCCTGGGTCAGGAAGATCCCCTGGAGGAGGGCATGACAATCCACTCCAATATTCTTGCCTGGGAAATCCCATGGACAGAAGAGCCTGGTGGGTTATAGCCCATGGGGTTGCAAAGAATCGGACACAACTGAAGCAATTTAGCATGCATGAATTGCTGCAGCAGGGGGGAGGGAGAGCAAACGACAATCTCCTTTGCTTGCTTGCTTGCTCCCAGTGAGCTGGTTCCTTATTTGGATGAAGGTCAGCTGTCGGGCGGGAGGGGTAGCTTAGGTGGTTTGTCCACCCCTCTGGTGGTGTGGTGGGCAGGGGGCCTGTGAAACTCCCTGCTTTTGCTCCCAGCTCTTCCGAAGCGGCAGTCGAGTTTTTGCTCTTTTTCTGTCTTATCCATACTTTCCCCAGTGGTGCGTGCATGAAGCTATTTTCAGCTCTTTATAGTTTGTTTCTATTCTGTTGTTTGAGCAGACGTTTGTCCAGGTGCAAGCACCGCCGCAAAGGGCCCCAGGTCCCAGGTCCCAGCCTGTCTCAGTGGGACCTCATCTTGACCACATCCCCAAAGACTGGTGTCAAATAAGGTCCTATTCACAGGGTCCCCATGGGCATGAATTTTGAGGAACACTTTTCAACCCAGTATCATGCATACCACAAAGTTCACCCTTTTGAAGTGTCCAGTTTAGCAGCACTCAGTACGTCCACAGTGTTGTGCTACCGATAACCATGAGGAATGGTTCCTTGCCCTGCAAGGGAGACCCTGTCCCCGTCGGCAGTCACTCCTCATCCTCCTCTCCCAGTCCCTGGCGGCCGTGAATCTGCTTTCCGTCTCCACGCATTTGTCTAGGTTATCTCTCTTTCCTTCTGTCTATGTATCTGTCTATGTAGCATCACCGATGCAATGGACACGGACGTGGGTGAACTTCGGGAGATGGTTAGGGACAGGGAGGCCTGGCATGCTGCAGTCCACAGGCCTGCAAAGAGTTGCAAAGAGATGACTTAGTGACTGAACAGCTACAGCAACACGGATCTGTCCATCACCTGCCGGGGCTTCCCAGGCGGTGCTCGTGGTAAAGAACCCTCCTGGCGATGCAGCAGGTGTAAGAGATGCGGGTTCGATCCCTGGGTTGGGAAGATCCTCTGGAGAAGGGAATGGCAACCCACTCCAGTATGCTTGGCTGGAGAATGCCGTGGACGGAGGAGCCTGGTGGGCTACAGTTCATGGGCTCAGCACATCACCTCTCATCTGTCTATCATGCTGCTGACACCTAGTGGTTGGAGGCTAGGAGCTCTCCTAGCATCCTAGGTGATCTGACCCTTAGCATCACAGTGGGAGGCTGAGAAACTCTGTTAGGCATGCATTCTGGCCTTTTCAAACACCTCTGTACAGAGTGGGTTGCTGAGTGTCCGTTGTATACGGCTGCTGAAAGAAATAATGCGATTAGACTTGCAAGTAGACATCACTGGCCAAGGTCCCTCAGCCAGCACCACATGCAGTGTGGTGTGACCTCCCACACAGAGCCTGTCTGCAGTGCAGGAAAGGCAGGTCTCACGATGGGCAGCCGCTGCATCGCCAGGAGGGTTCTTTACCACTAGCACCGCCTGGGTCCACATTGTCACGGGGATGTCTTTGGGGATGGAGAAGGGCTCTTAACCTAGTGGTTCGGCTGTGACCTTAGGCACATCCCCCAATGCACAGCTCTAGCACCGTCCAATAGAATATTGGCAGTGAGGGCAACGTTCTATATCTCATTGTCCACAGTGGTAACCACGAGCCACGTGTGGCAAATAAACACTTGAAAGCCAGCTTATCCATCCCAGAAACCAGATTTTAAACTTTATTAATTTTTAACTTCTGTGTGGCTGGTGATGACTATACTGGATATCATAGCTCTAGACTCAATGAGACACAACATCTTCAAGAGCAGGGATGGAATTGAATTCCTCTCCCCCTGGCCATCCAGGACCATGAATACACAAACCTCAGTTTCCCCATCTGACAAACGGAAGAAGGCCCCCTCCTGCACAATTCCAGCTCTTGAGGGCACCTTATCAGAGGGACTCACGTGCTCCAAGAACCATCTCTCCCCTGCCGCTTACCTCATCTCTCTCCTTCCTGTGAGTTGGCTTACCTTCTTCCTAGCAACTGGTGTTACTGTTTCTATTTTTCCCGGTTATTTTCTATGTGGCTCTCTGCGCTAGATCAGCTTTGTGGGCCTCTAGCTCTCTGTCCTCCAGGGGGCAGCACAGAGATGACACTCCATGAACAGGGGTTAAGCAAAAGTGCCCACACTTTACTGATGTCAGTGGTCTTCCAGGATGCAGCCCTCTGCTTCTCTGAGAATGAATGGACTGGCCTGGTCCCTACCCAGAGGGCCCCATGCAGGGATGTGATGCCAGAGAAGTGTGTCCCATTTCTTTGATCTGGTGGACAAGCCATTCATTGTGCCTGAAACCGCCAAGAGAGACTCTAAGCCTGGTTTGTTTCGAGAGTATACTGAAGATTGAGAAAGAAGATTTTATTCTTTTTTTTTCCTTATGGCTGCACCTCGAGGTATGTGGCTTCCCTCATAGCTCAGTTGGTAAAGAATCTGCCTGCAATACGGGAGATCCCAGTTCAATTCCTGGGTCAGGAAGATCCGCTGGAGAAGGGATAGGCTACCCACTCCAGTACTCTTGGACTTCCCTTGTGGCTCAGCTGGTAAAGAATCGCCTGCAATGCGGGAGACCTGGGTTCAATCCCTGGGTCAGGAAGATCCCCTGGAGAAGGGGAAGGCTACCCACTCCAGTATTCTGGCCTGGAGAATTCCATGGACTGTATGTATAGTCCATGGGGTCGCAAAGAGTCAGACACGACTGAGCGACCTTCCCTTTCACTTTCAAGGTATGTGGCATCGTAGTTCCCTGACCAGGGATCAAAGCTGTGCCCCCTGCATTGGAAGCAGAGTCTTCACTACTGGACTGCCAGGGAAATCCCAGAAGATTCTATTCTGAAAGAGGAAATGTTTGAGGAAACACTGGACCACCCATGTAAACCCTCGTGTTGTGGCTCCCAGGAATATTGGTTTGGAAAGACCTGTCAAGAGGAGAAAAGCAGATTAGGGAGATGGCTGGCTACTCCAATGGGGAAACTGGTGAACACCGCCAGTGACTCAGCTGTGACTGTTAAAGATGAGATGATCTCGTGGAGGAGATCTCAGAGAATACTGATAACACCTACCTCGTTGGACAACAGAAAATTCGAAGTGAGCAGGCATTCTGTATGTGTAAAGAATGTGGGAAGTGTTTTCAGCAAAATGAAGACTAATCAATCAGTTCAGTTCAGTTCAGTTGCTCAGTCATGTCCAACTCTTTGCGACCCCATGAATCGCAGCACGCCAGGCCTCCCTGTCCATCATCATCTCCCGGAGTTCACTCAACTCACGTCCATCGAGTCAGTGATGCCATCCAGCCATCTCATCCTCGGTCGTCCCCTTCTCCTCCTGCCCCCAATCCCTCCCAGCATCAGAGTCTCTTCCAATGAGTCAACTCTTCACATGAGGTGTCCGAAGTACTGGAGCTTCAGCTTTAGCATCATTCCTTCCAAAGAAATCCCAGGGTTGATCTCCTTCAGAATGGACTGGTTGGATCTCCTTGCAGTCCAAGAGACTCTCAAGAGTCTTCTCCAACACCACAGTTCAAACACATCAATTCTTCGGCGCTCAGCCTTCTTCACAGTCCAACTCTCACATCCACACATGACCACAGGAAAAACCATAGCCTTGACTAGACGGACCTTAGTCGGCAAAGTAATGTCTCTGCTTTCGAATAGGCTATCTAGGTTGGTCATAACTTTTCTTCCAAGGAGTAAGCGACTTTTAATTTCATGGCTGCAGTCACCATCTGCAGTGATTTTGGAGCCCCAAAAAATAAAGTCTGACACTGTTTCCCCTTCTATTTCCCATGAAGTGATGGGACCGGATACCACGATCTTTGTTTTCTGAATGTTGAGCTTTAAGCCAACTTTTTCACTCTCCTCTTTCACTTTCATCAAGAGGCTTTTTAGCCCCTCTTCACTTTCTGCCATAAGGGTGGTGTCATGTGCATATCTGAGGTTATTGATATTTCTCCTGGCAATCTTGACTCCAGCTTGTGTTTCTTCCAGTCCAGCGTTTCTCATAATGTCCTCTGCATAGAAGTTAAATAAGCAGGGTGACAATATACAGCCTTGACGTACTCCTTTTCCTATTTGGAACCAGTCTGTTGTTCCATGTCCAGTTCTTAGTGTTGCTTCCTGACCTGCATGTAGGTTTCTCAAGAGGCAGGCCAGGTGGTCTGGTATTCCCATCTCTTGAAGAATTTTCCACAGTTTATTGTGATCCACACAGTCAAAGGCTTTGGCATAGTCAATAAAGCAGAAATAGATATTTTTCTGGAACTCTCTTGGTTTTTCCATGATCCAGCAGATGTTGGCAATTTGATCTCTGGTTCCTCTGCCTTTTCTAAATCCAGCTTGAACATCTGGAAGTTCACAGTTCACATATTGCTGAAGCCTGGCTTGGAGAATTTTGAGCATTACTTTACTAGCATGTGAGATGAGTGCAATTGTGCGGTAGTTTGAGCATTCTTTTGCATTGCCTTTCTTTGGGATTGGAATGAAAACTGACCTTTTCCAGTCCTGTGGCCACTGCTGAGTTTTCCAAATTTGTGGCATATTGAGTGCAGCACTTTCACAGCATCATCTTTCAGGATTTGGAACAGCTCAACTGGAATTCCATCACCTCCACTAGCTTTGTTTGTAGTGATGCTTTCTAAGGCCCACTTGACTTCACTTTCCAAGATGTCTGGCTCTAGATTAGTGATCACATCATCATGATTATCTGGGTCGTGAAGATCTTTTTTGTACAGTTCTTCTGTGTATTCTTGCCACCTCTTCTTAATATCTTCTGCTTCTGTTAGCTCCATACTATTTCTGTCCTTTATTGAGCCCATCTTTGCATGAAATGTTCCCTTGGTATCTCTAATTTTCTTGAAGAGATCTCTAGTCTTTCCCATTCTGTTGTTTTCCTCTATTTCTTTGCATTGATTGCTGAAGAAGGCTTTCTTATCTCTTCTTGCTATTCTTTGGAACTCTGCATTCAATGCTTATATCTTTCCTTTTCTCCTTTGCTTTTTACCTCTCTTCTTTTCATAGCTATTTGTAAGGCCTCCCCAGACAGCCATTTTGCTTTTTTGCATTTCTTTTCCATGGGGATGGTCTTGATCCCTGTCTCCTGTACAATGCCACGAACCTCATTCCATAGTTCATCAGGCACTCTATCTATCAGATCTAGGCCCTTAAATCTATTTCTCATTTCCACTGTATGATCATAAGGGATTTGATTTAGGTCTTACCTGAATGGTCGAGTGGTTTTCCCTACTTTCTTCAATTTGAGTCTGAATTTGGTAATAAGGAGTTCATGATCTGAGCCACAGTCAGCTCCTGGTCTTGTTTTTGTTGACTGTATAGAGCTTCTCCATCTTTGGCTGCCAAGAATATAATCAATCTGATTTTGGCGTTGACCACCTGGTGATGTCCATGTGTAGAGTCTTCTCTTGTGTTGTTGGAAGAGGGTGTTTGCTATGACCAGTGCATTTTAAATGGAGTAGCCATCATGGTCAACAAAAGAGTCCGAAATGCAGTACTTGGATGCAATCTCAAAAACAACAGAATGATCTGTGTTCGTCTCCAAGGCAAACCATTCAATATCACAGTTATCCAAGTGTATGCCCCAACCAGTAACGCTGAAGAAGCTGAAGTTGAATGGTTTTATGAAGACCTACAAGACCTTTTAGAACTAACACCCAAAAAAGATGTCCTTTTCATTATAGGGGACTGGAATGCAAAAGTAGGAAGTCAAGAAACACCCGGAGTAACAGGCAAATTTGGGCTTGGAATGTGGAATGAAGCAGGGCAAAGACTAATAGAGTTTTGCCAAGACTAATCAATATCAGGGAATTGAACACACACACACACAAGCTGTTTGTATTCCTTGTAAGCAGAAGCCAGTCTCCCTCTCTCATCTGCTTTGAAATGAACTCTGCTTGTTCTCCAAGCCAGAGGAAATTTGTGGACAAGTCCCTTAGTTTCTCCAGGCAAATGCTTGCAGGTATTATGGAGTCCATTCCAGTCCAATGCTTATCGTGTTTAAAGCCACTTCCTTTTTCAGGCAAAAACACATGGGGTGGTTTATGCATTATTTTCCTAAGTTAGTTCTCTTCCTGTGCTACTTGACTCATCTGAGATTGGGGGAGGGATGGTTCAGGGTTCTGTAGGTGTGAGAGGGAAGGAAAGATCAGCAAATGTCTTACTTGATGGGTACAGCTAGAACCAGGCATGAGTGCCAGCTAACCATGGGCACTGCCCAAACGCTGATCTCCATGGTGAACCCTTCGGTGATGGGCAGGGTGCCATAGAGCTGGTCACATCTGTCCCTCCCTCAGCTTCTGCCTTCTCCAAATGCAGGAGACACAGGTGTGCTCCCACGTCCGTCCCTCCTTTCCACAGGCATGGGCTCTCAGAGGCGGAGCTAAAGGATGTCCTGTCCTTGGACGACGAGGTCCTGCAGAGCGTGTACCAAGACTGGACCCCACCCAGCAAAGAGCTTCTGCGCTTCCCGCCCCTGCTGTGGGTGAGGCTTCGTCGAGATCTGGGTAACTGCTTGGCCAGGCGGCCCGTGGACGGCTTCACCCTTCTGGCCATCGCCCACAGGTGAGTCGAGCGGGTTGGTGACACTGTCTGGGTGGGACTCCAAGACCAAGGACTCCCTGATCGGGTTCCTCTTTGTTTCAGATCCTTCTTCACTCTCCATTCCCAGGAAATAAAGTCTACTTAGCACAGCATGCAAGGGTCTCCCCACCGTGAGCTCTAACACAGCTAACTTGTTTGTTATCATTATTAGTCACACCACACATCTTTTTTTTTTTTTTACTTTATTTTGCTTTACAATACTGTATTGGTTTTGCCATACATTGACATGAATCCACCACGGGTGTACATGAGTTCCTCATCCTGAACCCCCCTCCCACCTCCCACCCCATATCATCTCTCTGGATCATCCCCGTGCACCAGCCCCAAGCATCCTGTATCCTGTATCGAACCTAGACTGGTGATTTGTTTCTTACATGATAGTATACATGTTTCAATGCCATTCTCCCAAATCATCCCACCCTCTCCCTCTCCCTCAGAGTCCGAAAGACTTGTCTATACATCTGTGTCTCTTTTGCTGTCTCACATACAGGGTCATCATTGCCATCTTTCTAAATTCCATATATATGTGTTAGTATACTATATTGCTGTTTTTCTTTCTGGCTTACTTCACTCTGTATAATCGGCTCCAGTTTCATCCATCTGAACAGAACTGATTCAAATGTATTCTTTTAATGGCTGAGTAATACTCCATTGCGTATATGTGCCACAGCTTTCTTATCCATTCATCTGCTGATGGACATCTAGGTTGCTTCCATGTCCTGGCTATTATAAAGAGTGCTGCGATGAACATTGGAGTACACGTGTCTCTTTCTATTCTGGTTTCCTCGGTGTGTATGCCCAGCAGTGGGATTGCTGGGTCATAAGGCAGTTCTATTTCCAGTTTCTTAAGGAATCACCACACTGTTCTCCATAGTGGCTGTGCTAGTTTGCATTCCCACCAACAGTGTAGGAGGGTTCCCTTTTCTCCACACCCTCTCCAGCATTTATTGCTTGTAGACTTTTGGATCGCTGCCATTCTGACTGCACACCACACGTCTTGTGGGCTCCCAGCTCCCTGACCAGGAATTGAATTCGAGCCCTCGGCAGTGAAATTGCAGAGTCCTAACCGTTGGATTACCGGGGAGCTCCCGCAATGAACTGCTTCTTTAAACTGAGGAGAAATTCACATGAAATCCATCATTTGAAAGCAAACAGTTGAGCGCATTTAGCATCTTCACATGCTGTACAACTATCACCTCTGTCTACTTCCAGAACATTCCCACTGCCCTAAAAGGTACCCCATCCCCGTTAGCAGCCACTCCCCAGTCCCTGCCCCCCCAGCCCCTGGCAGCCACGCGCCTGCTTTCCGTCTCTATGGATGTGCCTGTTCTGGACATTTCGTATGGATGTAATCGCACGCAGTGTGGCCTATTGCGTCTGGCTTATCTCACTCAGCGTGACAGTTTCATGGTCTGTCTGTGTTATAACATGTGTTAGTGCTTCATTCCTTGTTACGGCTGAATGATATTCCCCTGCAGGCACGGGTCACGTTTTGTTTATTCGCTCATTCGTTGACGGACATGTGGTTGTTTCCACCTTTTGGTGATTGTGACTAGAGCTGCTGTGAATAGGCACGCACAAGTTTTTATTTGAACGCCTGCTTTTCCATTCTTTGGGGGGTATATACTCCGGAGTGAAATTTCTGGATCATGCAGTAACTTGCTTTATGTTTAATTATTGAGGAACCCAAATTTTCCAATTTTAAATTGGAAATCCCATGGACAGAGTCTGGAGGGTTATAGTCCAGGGGTTCCCGAGAGTCAGACATGACTTAGCAACTAAACTGCCACCATAGTTAATTCACAGTTTTGTGTTAGTTTCAAGAATACAGCAAAGTGATTCAGATATATACATATTATCATATATTATATATGTGTTATATATGTATGTTAGTACTTATATAAAAATTATCTTATATATTATATATTATTTATACTTAAATATTAATATATTTATATGTATCAGTATATGTTTATATATGTTCTTTTTCAGATTCTTTTCCATTATGGATTATTATAAGATATAATTCCCTGTGCTTTGCAGTAGGTCTTGTTGTTTATCAAATATTCCTTTTTAAAGTAAAATTACTTAGAGGAAAAAGTAAGATGGGCTGATTTAGAGATACACGGTAGGTGGCAAGTAGCGCAGGCGGTCAGCTGAGCCAGCAAGCATCTAGAAGGAGTTTCGGATGGTCTGGCGCTTGGGAACCACTTCCTGGAAGTGGTGGCCAGTCACCACCTCTGAGCCCACCCAGGCCCATCAGCCCATGTCTCCTCTCTGCAGACAGCTGGCCGAGGTGGTCCGAGAGCTCTACCTGTCTGGGCCTGAGAAAGCCAAGAGTCACGGAGTCTTGGCCGACTTCTTCTCAGGGGCCTGGAGCCAGGGCATCAAGAAACTCATCACCCTGCCACTCGTGGGAAAACCCCTGAACCTGGACCGCAAGGTGAGGTGTCCAGGGGCCCCTGCTCCCCACTCTCAGCCTCTGCACTTCTGTGCTGCAAAGCTGGGGCCACGTGCCCCCTACCATTCCTTATTTCCACCCCAGACACACTCTGGCTCCTTTCCTTCTTTTCTCACAAAGGACAGAAAGTCCCCAAACATTGTCTGAAGGGTGGGGAGCAGCAGATGAGGAATTTATGCTCCACTAACTTTCCAGATGAGAGAACAGAATCACAGCATTAGAAAGCTTGTCTCCAAAGTCATGCCTTGCGGCATCCCAGAATTTAATTCCGTATGCTCTGATTCATCCTGAAACACACCAGTTTCCTCCTTGTTGTGTGTGTGTGTGTGTGTGTGTATGAGAGTGGGGGTGGGGCTGATGTTTTCCTTGTGAATCCTCTCATACAATTCAATTTTCAGTCATTGGTTCTCCCAAAGTGTTACTCATTTTAAAAATAACACATTTCATTTCCCACCTAGGAGAGTAGTGTGCCATTGTTGGAGAACACAGGATCAAACAGTGAGATAAAAGCTAGACCCAGAAGTCCCCGCTCTGAAGAGCTGCTCCCAGACTTCCAGCCACTATTCACGGATTTCCTCCCAGTCTTTCTTTTGTACTCAGGAGCTCTAAGACTTGGGTCCTTAGCTTACAAGTTGCCACCTCATTTTTTTTTTTTTTTTTTTGCCTTTCAAATACCTCGAGGCCCAGCTCAAATGCCTCTTCCTTCAGTAAGCCTTCCATAATTTCCTTCCTTTTGCTTACTTGTTCTTTTTCTTCTTCTTCTTCTTTTTGCCATGCCAACGCAGCTTGTGGGATCTAGTTCCCAAGCCAAGGATCACTCCCGTGTCCCCTGCAGTGGGAGCGCAGAGTGCCAACCACTGGACTGCCAGGGAATTCCCTAGACTACTTGTCCTTTACTCCATGCGCCCCTCACTCCGAGGCAGAGCTCAGACTGGGTATTTCTTTCTTTCTCGTCTGCGCTGAGCCTTCGTTGCTGCGAGCGGTCTTTCTCTAGTTGCGCGGCACGGGCTCTAGGCGCACGGGCTTCGGGAGGTGCAGCGCTTGAGCTCAGCTGCTCCTGTGTGCGTGGGATCATCCCGGACCAGGGATTGAACCCATGTTCCCTGAATGGGCAGGCAGATTCTTAACCACTGGATCACCAGGGAAGTCCAGAACTCAGACTTTTTAGAAGAAGCTTTCAGTTTCAAAGTCATTTTAGATTCACAGACTAGTCGCCACGCGTGTAAGAGTTCCCGTGGACACTCTCAGATTCCCCTGCTGTTAACATTTCCCCTAAGCATAGCACAGTGACCACAACCAGGGAATACACTTTTAAGTCTTTTATTATAGTTGGACTTTTCTTTTGCATTTTCCCTCCTGGACAGGGAGGCCAGAGGCAGGGCCCGGCCTGATTCTTTCTCCTCTCTGGTTTCTCACAGATGCTCTCCTGTATGCCCAGAACTCCTGCAGGCTCAGCCTCATTGCTTTAGGATGTGGCTTGCCCCCTGCCTGGTCTTATAGCCTCAGGACTTCCCGCTCCAGTCGTCTTACCCAGCAATGCCTCTGACCATCCGGTCTGATCATGTCTCCCCTCTAATACCTCCCATGACTGGCCCTCTGTCTCCAGTCCAATCTCCCCAGCCTGATGTTCAGTGCTTTTGTGATCTACTATCGACAACCTTCCTAGTCTCAGCCCAACCACCATCCTTCACTCTGTCTTATAATTCAGGCTTCCCAAACTCTGATCCTGCTCTCTCCCACCACTGGGCCTCTGCACATGATGCTCCATTGCTCTGAAACGCCATCATTTCCAATGCATTTTGCCAGACAGGCTCCTACTTACCCTGTGAGACCCAGTTTCAATGCCCCTTGGATTCCTGGAGCCCCAGACCCCTCCTGTCCCAGCCCAGCCTGTGTGTGGGTATGTGTGGGTGTCCCCATCTGATATCATGTCACTGTCCCTCCAGCGTCACCTGATACCTGGCCTGGCCCATGTTTGCGGAGTGAATGAATGAGACTGTGTCTTAGTGGCCTGGCTGCCAGCTCTCTCCTCCTCTGCAGGTGGCCCCTCAGCCCCTGTGGTTCTCCGACACGGTTGCAAACCTGAGGAAGCTGAAGGAGTTACCCTACCATTTGCTCCACGCGGGCCGTATCGAGGAGCTGAAGCAGGAGGTTCTGGGTAAGGTCTCGGAGGGGGTTGTGTGGGTCCCCGACCCTCTGGTGCTCCCACTTTCCGGAGCCTGACAAGGTGGAAGGGTGAAGGTTAAAATCTCTGGCTCCTTTTAAGGCACTAGTTCTCACCAGGGGCGGTTCTGTACCATCACTGCCCCGAGATACACACACATCAAGGTGACGTCTGGAGATATTTTGGTTGCAGCTGGCATCTAGAGCTAGTTGATGGCACAGAGGATGAGAAACTGCCTTAGAATGAGAGAGACCCTGTCTACCTATCTGTCAATCCATCACCTACCATCTCTATTTATCGACCATATACGGCTGTCTATCTAGCATCTATCACCTATCTATCTGCTGCTGCTGCTGCTAAGTCACTCAGTGGTGTCCGACTCTGCGACCCCATAGACGGCAGCCCACCATGCTCCCCCATCTCTGGGATTTTCCAGGCAAGAACACTGGAGTGGGTTGCCATTGCCTTCCCCGCCTATCTATCTGCATCTCTCTATAATCTGCCATATCTATCATGTCTTTCTATATATATAAATATAAAATCTCATCTAACATATATCTCCTTCTACCATCTGTATCTATCATCTTTATATTTATCTATCTAGTATCTATCATAACTATCTATCTACCTACCAACCTACTTAAATTTCTATCTCTCTACCATTTATATATCTATCATCTTTATTCTATCTATCCATCCATCTATCTATTTGCCTATCAATGTACTATTTCTATGTGTGTGTGTGTGTGTGTGTGTGCTCAGTGCTCGGGTGTGTCTGAGTCTTTGCAGCACCATGGATTATAGCCCAACAGGCTCCTCTGTTCATGGAATTTTCCAGGCAGGAATACTGGAGCAGGTTGCCATTTCCTACTCCAGGGGATCTACCCGACCATCTACCATCTATGGCTGTCTGTCAGTCCATCATCTATTCGTCCATCCATCTTCCTGTTTATCTACCCATCTCTCTCTCTCCCCATCCATCCATCCATGTCTTCATTCCTATCATTCTCAACCAGGGACGACTCTGCTTCCCAAGGGACACTTGACAATATGCATGCTTCCGACTGTCGTCACTCGGGAGGCGTCACTGGCATCTAGTGGGTGGAGACCAGGGACACTGCTCTCCACTCCCGACCTGATGGCCCCGCCACAGAATACGACCCAGCCCCAAATGTCAGTGAGGCTGAGAGTGAGAACCTCAGAGAAACGAGGAGGTGAGACCCCACCTCCCAGGGTGCGCTGGAAGAAGCTGCAGGCTCCCACAGCGCCCCCTTCTGCCCACAGGCAGCATGACCTGGATTTGCTGCCGGGGCCTCTCTGGGGGCATCGAGGGTCTGCTAGAAGACTTTGACCTGTGTGCCCCGCACATGGACTGTCCTGAGGTCAGCCTGGTCCGGGAAGCTCTCCAGCTGTGCCGCCCGGCAGTGGAGCTCCGAGGCATGGGTGAGTGGTGCGGAGACGGCGGGCTGGGGGAGGTGTGGTCCACTCTGCACCGACCTCTAGAAGCCCAGTCTCCTCACTGAGCCCCTCACACACCTTTCCTGTTATAGCTGAGGGGTTTCTCCTAGCTCCAGCTTCTAGAACTTTGAATTGAATCTGGGAGAGTTTAGGAGTAAAAACTACCAAGCAGAGCCCTTCTTCTTACCTCAGCCCAGCAATTTATTTTATTAAAAAAATTTTTTAAGTTTATTTTCATTGTTTTGGCCTTGCCATGCAGCCTGTGGGATCTTAGTTCCCAGACCAGGGATCAAATCCAGGCCCTCAGCGGTGAGATCACAGAGTCCTAACCACTGGGCTGCCAAGGAATTCCTCCAGCATCTTATTCTAGAAAGGGCCACATAGGAAATATTTTAGGCAAAATCAAGGAAATTATGTTGATGCTTAGTATAGACAGACAGTGTTCAGTCGTATCTGACTCTTTGCAACCCCATAGACTGTAAACCACCAGGCTCCTCTGTCTATGGGATTTTCCAGGCAAGGATACTGGAGTGGGTAGCCGTTTCCTACTCCAGGGGATCTTCCGGACCCAGGGATCGAACCTGCAGGTTCTTTACCACTAGCGCCACCTGGGAAGCCCATGACACTTAATATAACAAGGGAGAAAACGTTCCCACCAATTTTTTTTTTTAGTGGGTGAAACTCAGAATGACAGTAACCGAGCACACAGCTTTTTGTAAGTTAGGTCTACTCATGAGAAAGCAGGGGAAGTCTTGATCAGGCAGAGAACATTCAGGGCTCAGTTGGGGGTTCAAAGTTGGCATTTTCTGTCGTCCTACTAATTACACGTATCAGTTTAAAGACATCAGTGGTTTTACAAAAGCCATTCCTAGCTCTCAGGGACAGGCGTTGAGCAGGGTTTGGCCCCCGCTGTGGCCTGGAGTTTGAAGGATCCCTTGTGTCCTCAGGTGATACTCTGTCCAGGATGGAATTTTGTTTGTTTGTATTTTTTAAAACTGTGGCGAAATGCCCATAAGATAAAATGAACCATTTTAATTGTCCAGGTCAGCAGCATTAAGTCCATTCACACACCGTTGCATGACCATCCGCCCCATTCGTCTTCGTAACTTGTGCGTCCTCTCAAACTGAACCTCCGTCCTCATGAAACACTCGCTCCTTTTTCCCCCTCCCTAAGCCCCTGGCACTCACCCTTCTACTTTGTATCTCTAGGAATCTGACCATTCTAGGGACCCCATGTAAGTGGACTCAGGCGATAATTTTCCTTTTTGTGACTGACTTATTTCACTTAACATAAAGTCCTCAGCTCATCCATGTCAGAAGATCCTTCCTTTTTAAGGCTGAGTAATGTTCCATTGTGTGTGTGTGTGCGTGTGTGCTAAGTCACTTCAGTTGTGTCTCACTCTTTGTGACCCTATGGCCTGTAGCCTGCCAGCCTCCTCTGTCCATGGGATTCTCCAGGCAAGAATGCTGGAGTGGATTGCCATGCCCTCCTCCAGGGGATCTTCCTGACCTAGGGATCCAACCTGGGTCTCTGGTGTTCCATTGTGTTCAGTTCAGTTCAGTCACTCAGTCTGGTCCAACTTTGCGATCCCATGGACTGTAGCACACCAGGCTTCCCTGTCCATCACCAATCTCCTGGAGTTTGCTCAGACTCGTGTCCATCGAGTCAGTTGATGTCATCCAACCATCTCATCCTCTGTCATTGCTGCGACGATGGGGATACAAATATCTTCACGAAACCCTGCTTTCGGTTCTTTTGGATATATACCTGGATGTGGAATTGCTCGGTCATTTGGTAATTTTGTGTTAAATTTCTGAGGAACTGCCAGATCTTTTCCCATACTGGCTGTGCCATTTTACCTTCCTACCAACAGCACATAAAGGTGCTAGTTTCTCTATGTCCTCTACAACACTTGTTATTTTCTGATAAAAAAAAAAAATAGCCATCCTATTGCGTGTGAAGTGGCCGGGATGTGTTCTTTCCTTTCCCCTGCTGCGTTTGGTCGTAGCTGTGGCATTCAGGATCTCTGCTGTGGCTCGAGGGCTTCTCTCTAGGTGCATTGCACGGGCTCAGTAGTTGTGGCACACTGGCTTAGCTGCCTCACGGCACGTGGGATCTTATGTCCACAACCAGGGATCGAACCTGAGTCCTGTCCTGTGCACTGCAAGCAGGATTCTTAACCCCTGGACCACCAGGGAAGTCCCCATGATGGTCTTGATCATGCATTTCCTAACTGGATTTTTTGTTTGTTTTCGTCTGGCCACACTGCATAGTTTATGGGATCTTGGTTCCCCAACCACGGATACCTTGGCCCTCGCGCTGAAAGCGCCAAGTCCTAACCACGGGACCACCAGGGATTTCCCATCCCAGCTGGTTTTGATTTGAGGGTTTTTACAAGTGATTTTATAAGGAAGCTTAATTCCCATATTCCTTCCTTGCTTCATTCATACCTGACAACTGTTGCTTGTCTGAGAAGCCTACTGAGGCTGGACACCCCTGGCCCCTCACACCCTGCATAGCCATTGCTACATGCTACTTCTGCATGTCTTAACTCTTTGGTTATTATTTTCTCTGGGTTTCTTTTGCATCCTCTATCTGCCTCTCTGCTATGCTAAGTTGCTTCAGTCATGTCTGACTCTTTGCACCCCTATAGGCTGTAGCCCGCCAGGCTCCTCTGTCCCTGGGATTCTCCAGGTAAGAGTCTGTCTGTCCCTGCTCCCTGCCAAATGTCCACCCCTATCACATAGATCAGTCCAAGTGCATGGATCTTGGTCCCGCCGCGTTGATTTAAATCTGGGTTCTGGCGTTTACTGGCAGTGTGACCTTCACGTCCCTTACTACTACCTCATCCCCTCCCTTACTCTCACCCCTCCCCTTGCCTTGCAGCCTTCAGTTTCCCCATCTGCAAAATGGGGGATGTTGCTGAACCCTCCCCTCTAGGGCTTCTGGGAACTGTTTGCAAGTCAATTCATGCAGAGCCTGTCCCCATGGTGCCTTCTGAGGATCCTTTTACTGTCAGGTGACAGCACTGATGTTGTTGACCTGAAAGGCCTTGGAGGGGCCACTTCTGCCCCGAGCCTCTGCTTTCGTCATCTGCAAAGTGTTGAATAGCGCTAAGGTGGTGTCTAGGACCCCACCCAAGTGGATGACGCTTTTGCCTTCTTCTTGCATTTATGCTCACCAGATGTTTTATACCTCAAAGGGAGTGATTTCCCAGGAAAACACCCTTGGGCCAGTTTAGGAAAAGATTTCAAAGCCCAAATCACAGTATGTTCTTTGCAGCGCTCCTTGACTGACAACCTGTGGCTGCCCAGCACAAGGAGAAGGTGTAGAGAGAAATGTTGCCACCAGATGGTGCAGCTGAGCAACCGTGCACTCTCAGGACATTTCAGTACTTTCCAGCAAGCTCCTAGAAACCAGTCCTATTATGGATTTCCCCCGTTGCCTCAGGCTCCAGGATGACTTGGCGTGGTGCCGTTCCTGTTTGTTTTAATTTGAAAGACTGATATTTTGTTCATCATGGACCTGGGGGCATGCTTTTGATTTTCTTAAAAAAAATTGCATTAAAATAGTGTTTCTCTTGACAGTTAAGTTTGTTAGCACTACTTTAACTGCTACACCCGTGGTAAGTGGGACACTTGCGCCTGTCCCTGGCCTCACCCCATTTCACCCACCAGCAAACCCAGGCACAGGGCATGGCCACCATGCCCCAGGCCCCACAGTTCGTGTGAACTGGTGTAAGCTGCTGAACCTCGTGCGTGTGTGCTAAGTTGCTCAGTCATGTCCAGCTCTTTTGCGACCCCATGGGCTGTAGGCCGCCAGGCTCCTCTGTCCTTGGGAATTCTCCAGGCAAGAATGCACAAGTGGGTTGCTGCTTCTGAACCTCACCATGCCTCAGTTTTCCGCATTATAGACTTGGGCTGATAGTGATGATACATCTAAACTGCCCCCTCCCCAAGATGTAGTTACTTTTAAAATATATATTTATTTATTTAGCTGCATCAGGTCTCAGTTGCCATACACGGGCTCTCTAACTGGCGTGCAGTCTCAGTAGCTGCCACACACAGGCTCTCTAGTTGTGGTCTATGGGCTCTAGAGCGTGAGAGCTCAGTAGTTGTGGTACAGGGGCTGAGTTGCTTTGAGGCATGTGAGATCTGAGTTCCCCAACCAGAGATGGAACCTATGTTCTGTCCTGTTCATGGAAGATTCTTAACCACTAGACTGCTAGTTCAGTCCAGTTCAGTTGCTCAGTCGTGTCTGACTCTTTGCGACCCCATGAATCGCAGCACGCCAGGCCTCCCTGTCCATCACCAACTCCCAGAGTCCACCCAAACCCATGTCCATTGAGTCGGTGATGCCATCCAACCATCTCATCCTCTGTCGTCCCCTTCTCCCGCCCTCAATCTTTCCCATCATCAGGGTCTTTTCAAATGAGTCAGCTCTTTGCATGAGGTGGCCAAAGTATCGGAGCTTTAGCATCAGTCTTTCCAAAGAACACCCAGAACTGATCTCCTTTAGGATGGACTAGTTGGATCTCCTTGCAGTCCAAGGGACTCTCAAGAGTCTTCTCCAACACCACAGTTCAAAAGCATCAATTCTTCGGCGCTCAGCTTTCTTCACAGTCCAACTCTCACATCCATACATGACCACTGGAAAAACCATAGCCTTGACTAGATGGACCTTTGTTGGTAAAGTAATGTCTCTGCTTTTGAATATGCTATCTAGGTTGGTCATAACTTTTCTTCCAAGGAGTAAGCGTCTTAATTTCATGGCTGCAATCACCATCTTCAGTGATTTTGGAGCCCCCCAAAATAAAGTCTGACACTGTTTCTACTGTTTCCTCATCTATTTCCCATGAAGTGATGGGACCGGATGCCATGATCTTCGTTTTCTGAATGTTGAGCTTTAAGCCAACTTTTTCACTCTCCTCTTTCACTTTCATCAAGAGGCTTTTTAGTTCCTCTTCACTTTCTGCCATAAGGGTGGTGTCATCTGCATATCTGAGGTTACTGATATTTCTCCTGGCAATCTTGATTCCAGCTTGTGCTTCTTCCAGTCCAGCGTTTCTCATGATGTACTCTGCATAGAAGTTAAATAAGCAGGGTGACAATATACAGCCTGGACATACTCCTTTTCGTGTTTGGAACCAGTCTGTTGTTCCATGTCCAGTTCTAACTGTTGCTTCCTGACCTGCGTACAGGTTTCTCAAGAGACAGGTCAGGTGGTCTGGTATTCCCATCTGTTTCAGAATTTTCCACAGTTAATTGTGATTCACAGAGTCAAAGGCTTTGGCATAGTCAATAAAGCAAAAGTAGATATTTTTCTGGAACTCTCTTGCTTTTTCCATGATCCAGCAGATGTTGGCAATTTGATCTCTGGTTCCTCTGCCTTTTCTAAAACCAGCTTGAACATCTGGAAGTTCACGGTTCACATATTGCTGAAGCCTGGCTTGGAGAATTTTGAGCATTACTTTACTAGCATGTGAGATGAGTGCAATTGTGCAGTAGTTTGAGCATTCTTTTGCATTGTCTTTCTTTGGGATTGGAATGAAAACTGACCTTTTCCAGTCCTGTGGCCACTGCTGAGTTTTCCAAATTTGTGGCATATTGAGTGCAGCACTTTCACAGCATCATCTTCCAGGATTTAAAATAGCTCAACTGGAATTCCATCACCTCCTCTAGCTTTGTTCATAGTGATGCTTTCTAAGGCCCACTTGACTTCACATTCCAGGATGTCTGGCTCTAGGTGAGTGATCACACCATCGTGATTATCTGGGTCGTGAAGATCTTTTTTGTATAGTTCTTCCGTGTATTCTTGCCACCTGTTCTTAATATCTTCTGCTTCTGATAGATAGGTCCATACCATTTCTGTCTTTTATCGAGCCCATCTTTGCATGAAATGTTCCCTTGGTATCTCTAATTTTCTTGAAGAGCTCTCTAGTCTTTCCCATTCTGTTGTTTTCCTCTATTTCTTTGCATTGATCACTGAGGAAGGCTTTCTTATCTCTCCTTGCTATTCTTTATGAGCCAATAATTCCATTCCAGGGTAAACAAAACAAAACGAAAACACTGAAAGATACGTGAGCCCCCATGATCATAGCAGCATTATTTGCAATTGCCCAGATATGAAGGAAACCTAAGATATCCGTGGACAGATGAATGAAGAAAGAATATTTGCTACATGTATTCAATGGACTAGTACTCAGTCATAAAAAAGAATGAAAATTTGCCATTTGCGGCAACATGGATGGACTTATAGGGGATTGTGCTAAATGAAATAAACCAGACAGAGAAAGACAAATACTGTATATCACATACGTGGAATCTAACAAATAGAACAAACTAGTGAATATAATAAAATAAGGAGCATACTCGCAAGAATAAGCTAGTGGTTAGCAGTGGGCAAGGGAATGGTGATGTGAAAGTCACTCAGCCATGTCTGACTCTTTGCGACCCCATTGGCTGTACAGTCCATGGAATTCTCCAGGCCAGAATACTGGAGTGGTGTTCTCCAGAAGCTGCTTCCTTCTCTAGAGGATCCTCCCAACCCAGGGATCAAACACAGATCTCCTGCATTGCACGTGGATTCTTTACCAGCTGAGCCGCTAGGGAAGGCCTCGAGGGAATGGGCGGGGCAAAATAGGCGTGGGGGAGTAAGATAGTCTACAAGGGTGTATTGTACAATGTGGGTAATATAGCTAATATCTTGTAATAAGTGTAAACAGAATGTAACCTTTTTAAATTGCATAAAAAATTAAAAATAAAAAAAGAGAAATTGAGGACTTCCCTGGTAGTACAGTGGATAAGAATCCTCCTGCCAACGCAGGGCACATGCGTTCAGTCCCTGGTCCGGGAAGATCCCACGTGCCACAGAGCAGCTAATCCCACGAACCACAACTTCTGTAGCCCTGGCACCCGGAGACTGTGCTCTGCGACAAGAGGACCACCATGACGAGAAGCCTGGGCACCGCAGCGAAGAGTCGCCCCTGTTTGCTGCAGCTAGAGAAAGCCCACAGCAACCAAGACCCAGTGCAGCCAAAATAAAGAAATAAATATTTTAAATAATAAAAAAAAGGAAGTTGAAGTGACGTGGCCACAAGCCAAAGATGCCTGGAGCCCCCAGAATCTGGAAGAGGCGGGGAAGGATGCTCCCCCAAAACCTCTGGAGGGAGCACAGCCTTGGCCACAGCTTGATTTCAGACTTCTGGCCCCCAGAACTGTGAGAGAAGAAGGTTCTGTTGTTTGAAGCCCCCCAAAGTTTTCTTGTTTACAGCAGCCACAGGACACTAACCCACTCGGTAACTATGAACTGCTGGTGAAATGACCCTACACATTGGTTGGGTGCCTGGGTTTCCCTGTTGGCTCAGACTGTGAAGAATCTGCCTGCAATGTAGGAGACCGGGGTTCAATCCCTGGGTCAGGAAGATCCCCTGGGGAAGGGAATGACTACCCACTCCAGGGTTCTTGCTTGGAGAATTCCAAGGACAGAGGAGCCTGGTGGGCTACAGTCCATGGGGTCACAAAGAATAGGACTTGACTGAGTGACTGACACACCTGGGATTCAGAACACAGCCATGAGCAAGACAGGCATCGTCTTTGTTCTCAGGAAACCCAAGGTCTAGGGTGTGAGGTGGGGATCCTCCCGGGGCACTTGAAGTAGGGGCGAGTGGGTGGAGAGAGCAGAAAAGGAGGCAGAAGCGGGGAGGGCTCCAGCTGGGGGAGCAGAGCCCCTCCTCTCAACAAGCGTCCCCTCTGTTGCAGAGAGAAGCGTCCTGTGCACAGAACTCCTGGCCAGACTCCATTTCTTCACCACTTCACATCCCGGGCTGGTGGGACAGCTGTGCCAACAGGCACAGAGCTGGCTCCAGATGTGCCCACAGCCTGTGCTGGTGCCCCTCGGAGGATTCCTCCCGCCACCTGGAGGGCCCCTGCGGGCAACCCTCACCGGCTGTCATAAAGGTGGGTCTCCCCAGCGCAGTCCCTGTCCGTCTGGGGGCAGTGGATGCAGGTATTTCAGGCTGCTCTCTGGGGCTCCCCTCTGCCAGTTGGGAAGCCCCAAGGGTGCCAGCTGGGCCTGGCCTGCTGTCTCATGCTGACTTGACTCCATCTGTCGCCCAGGGACTGTAGACGGCTAGTGTAAATACTGCTATTGAGCCCAGAGCAAGTGGATGCTGACTGCCTCTGGGGTCTCGTCACTAAGAGTTCGGTGCCCATCTTACCACAGCGTCTGTGATTTTACAGCCTCAAGCTAGCAAGTTTGGAAACTAGAGCCTGGCTCCTGACTGGCCCTGGAGAGGCTGGTGGGACTTTTAGGTTCTCCACGGGACACCAGAATGTCAGAGGATGAGCGGATTTCGTCCTCTCCCTCCGTTTGTCACCCATCTTTTCATCCATCCACCCAGCATCCCTCTCTTCCTTCCATCTGTCTGCCTTTTCATCCATCCAAACCCCCTCCCTCCCTTCCTTTCTTCCAACCAGTCAGCTATCCATCTGTCTTTCCATCCATCCATCCCTCCATCCGCCCTTCCTTCCTCTCATCCGTCCATCTGTATGTCCTTCTTTCCTTCCCTTCTTCTTTCCCACCCACCCACCCACCCTCCCACCCACCATCGGTTATCCGTATTTCCAGGAGTCATCCTTCCTTTCACGATTCTTTCCACGCCACTTACCTTCCATTTTCTCCAAATTGCCACCTTCTATTTGCTCAAATACCCCTCCTCCCATCCAGACACAGCCATTCATCAACTCACCCACACATCCATCAAATTCATCTACCCTTCTAATACCCATCCATTCACTAACCCACTCACCCAGCCAGTCATCTATCCGTCCACTTACCCACCAGTCCACCACCACTCATCCATCCCTTTATCTGCCCACCCACAGTCTCACATTAATCATGAGGCTACTAATACAAGTAGCTTGTTGTTCAAATACCAGACATAACTTGTGCCTTTTCTGTGCCACAGAGTCTTGTAGGGAAAGCTACATTCTCAAGGCACAGAGCTTCAAAAATAGAAATTCTAAGAGACACTTGATACAATGCACGGAAAAAAAATGATTTAGGGACAGCTACTGTGTTGAGAAGGATTGTAAGACTGAATCTAACAGGAAAGAATGTACATTTATTATGATACTGATTCTGACGCTGTAACAAAAGCCAACATAGCAATGGCTAAAATAAAAAAGAACTTCATTTGTCTCAGACGCAATGGTCCACGCATAAATAAAGGTAATATGGTGTCTCCAGGTTGTCAGGGGCTCAGACATTTTCAAACTTGCTGCCCTGCCATTTTCAATGTGAGGTTTCCATTTAATGGCCCAAAATGGCTGCTCCAGCCCCTGCCATCACAGTGGCATTCCAGCCAGGGGGAAGAGGGAAGAAGTAGATGGCAGTCCCCTTCCCTTCAAGGACACAGCCTGAAGCAGAACTTACCACTTTTGCTCCTGTTTCACTGGTGAGAACATGGCCATCTTTGACTATAAGGGAGCCTGGGAAATAAGGTCGTAGTCTGGGTAACTAAATACTCAACGAAACCTGCGGGCTGTGGATTTTATTACTAAAAGAAGCATGATATCAATAGAATGGCTCCTGTAGGGGGTGGGGCAGATCCCAGAGTGTGGGGATTGATTGGTGAGGTCTGTCAAAGCATAGGGAAAGGCAGTCACAACTCAGAAGTGTTTTTGGTTTTTCTCATCTCGGTAGGAAAATGTTTTGTGTTTCAGACCCACTGTGCCAATTGCATGCGCTCTGGTCCTGTTGCCAGGTGGCACTGGTGGTAAAGACTCTGCCTGCCAGCACAGGGACATAAGAAACGTGGGTTCCATCCCTGGGCCGGGAAGATCCCCTGGAGGAGGGCATGGCAATCCACTCCAGTATTCTTGCCTGGAGAATCCCACGGACAGAGAAGCCTGGTGGGCTATAGTCCACAGGGTCGCAAAGAGTCGGACACAACTGAAGCAATTTAACACATACACACACACACACGACACGTTGAGGTTGACAAACTTGCTACCCACTCCGGGCTTCAGTTTCTTCGCTTTTATTTATTTATGGACGTACCATGTGGCTTGGAGGATCTTTGTTTCCTAACCAGGGATTGAACCCACATCCTCGGCAATGAAAGTGTGGAGTCCTAACCACTGGGCCCCCAAGGAATTCCCAGTTTCTTCGTTTTTAAGATGAAAAGTTTGAGTTCACATTTCCAAGGTGACACAGTTCGTGAGTGATCACAAATTTAAAAAAAAAAGGAAGGAAAGAAAAGGAAAATCCCACCTCCTCATATCCTGTCCCAGTGAGGTGGAGACACAATCCTGGATTCTCAGACCTGGACTGGGTCTGACTTTAACACCTCCTCCACCACCTTGGCTTTCCCGGTGGCTCAGCAGTAAAGAACCCGCCTGCCCATACAGGAGACACGAGAGACACGGGTTTGACCCCTGGGTGGGGAAGATTCCCCTGGGAAAGGGCATGGCAACCCACTCCAGTATTCTTTCCTGGAGAATCCCATGGACAGAGGAGCCTGGTGGGCCACAGTCCATGGGGACAGAGTCGGACACAATTGAGTGACTGAGCACATGGACCGCCCAGTTGTGACAACCAGAAATTTCTCCAGACATTGCCCAGTGTGCCCTGGGCGTGTGGGGCAGAATCGCCCCTGGGCAGGAGGCGCTGAACTAGAGACACTTATGACTGAACAGTGGTTTGGTCCATCCTCCCGCCTCAGAGCAGCTCAGAGTCTGCATCTGGCCTCTTGACAGGGCTGGCTTTGAAATCCCAGCTCTGCCACTTCCAGATGTGTGACCTTGGACCAGGAACTGACTCTGGGCCTCAACTTCCTTATCTGCGAAGTGGGGGGAGTGTTTCATGGCTGAGAACTCAGACCCATGAGCTCTCATTTCTGTGTGGCTGCAGGCATCACTGCCATGGCATGGAGCCTGGAAGAGAAGCTGCTGCTGGTTGGCACGCAGGAGGGCATGGTGACTGTGTGGGACATGGAGGAACAGCAGGTGATCCACATCCTACCTGGACACACAGGTGAGGCTTGGAAAATGGGGCTGATGATCAGGCTCCTCCTAGAGTCAGTTGCCAGGGTCCGTTTACCACCAACTCACTTCTCTGTATCAAAACTGTGGTCTTTGTTCCTGCATCAGCTAGCTACAGCCGTGTAACAAAACACCCCAAACAAGAATGCAAATCAGAACAGCCACTATGGAGAACAGTAAGGAAGTTCCTCAAAAGACTAAAGATTGTTGCCGTATGATCCAGCAATCCTATACCTGGGCATATATTTGTACTATAATTTGAAAAGATACCTGCCTCCCTATGTCCATAGCAACAGTATTTAGAATAGCCAAGACTTGGAAGCAACCATCAATGCACTGATAGATAAAGATGTAAGATATATAATATATATGAATATTAGCCACAAAAAGAATGAAATAATGCCATTTTCAGCTACACAGATGGACCTAGAGATGATCACCTAGAGATGACTTCTAAGTAAGTCAGAAAAAGGCAAATTCCATATTGTATCACTCAGATGCAGAATCTAAACTATGATGCAAATGAACTTATCTACGAAACAGAAACAGACTCACAGCAAAGAGAACAGACTTGTGGTTGCCAAGGGTGGGGGATTGGGAAAGGGATGGATGGGAATTTGGGGTGAGGAGATGCAAACGTGTGTGCATAGAAGGGATAAACAGCAAGATTCTAGTCTATAGCATAGGAACTATATCCAATGTCCTGTGATAAACCATAATGGAAAAGAATACAAAAAAGGAAAATGCAAAATCAAAATCACCCCAAACCCAGTGGCTTCAAACAATAGCTGCTTATTTAGCTCACCTCTGTGAGTGGGCACTTCCCCGGTGCCTCAAACGGTAAAAAATCTGCCTGCAGTGCAGGAGACCTGGGTTTGATCCCCGGTCAGGAAGATTCCCTGGAAAAGGGAATGGCACCCCACTCCAGTAGAATCCCATGGACAGAGAGGCCTGATGGGGCTACAGTCCATGGGGTCGCAAAGAGTCAGGCACGACTGAGCAACTGACACACACAGTGTGAGTGGGCACTCCAGCCCCGTGGCAAACACTGATGTGCTTTCTGAGGCTATAGATTTGTGCTTTCTGGACATTTCTTATAAATGAAATTGTATACTATGCGATCTTTTGCATCAGTTTTCTTTCCATCCACATAATAAGTTTGCAGTTCATTTGTATTACAAGTACAGATAGTTTGTTCATTTCCATTGCTGAATTGTATTCCCTTGTATGCAAGCAACGCGTTTTCAACCATTCGTCACTTGTAGGACATTTACACTGTTCCCAATTTGGGGCTGTTGTGAATAATGCTACTCTGACTCATTATATCTTCATCTTTATAATGTTTAAATGCACTAAAAAATTTCATTTATCTTAATAGATCATGCATGTTTCAGAATTTATTAAATTTTTAAAATTATTTAAACACTTTGTGGCTATTTAGGCTATTTCTAGTTATCTGCTATTTGGATAATACTGGGATGAATCTGTTTTACCTCTTGGTCAGTATTTTTTTCATTCTGTTGAATATTTCCAGAGAGTGGCACTCTTGACTTGGAAGGTATGACCATTCCTATAGGTTTTGAGAAGTGTCATCGTATTGCTTTCCAAACAGGCTGCAACAGATTAAAACACTCCCTAACCCCAAAGTTCCCAGCATTGGGTACTTTAATTTTATACTTTTTGTCTAAGGGGTTGCAGTGGAGTAGGCACGATAGAGTATTGACAAATGAGTCTCTTTATTTTATTATTTTCATCAGGATGGCTATTTTCCTAGAGGATGATTCAATCTCTGCACAGTATCTGACTCACGGCAACCTTGATTCATTTTTTAAAGTCTTCAAACTCTTATCATCTATAATCAGAAAAACTCAGTAATCAATTTACTGAAAAAACCGAAAACACTGTGTGTGTTAGTTGTTCAGTCATGTCCAGCTTTTTGCGACCCCATGGACGGTAGCCCCACAAGGCTCTTCTGTCCATGGAATTCTCCAGGCAAGAAAACTGGAGTGGGTTGCCATTCTCTTCTCCAGGGTATCTTCCCAACCCAGGGATCGAACCTGGGTCTCCTGCATTGCAGGCAGATTTTTTCCCGTCTCAGCCACCAGGAAAGCCCTGAAAACACTGTGAAAGTGAAAGTGAAGTCGCTCAGTCATGTCCGACTCTTTGCGACCCCATAGACTGTAGCCTACCAGGCTCCTCCATCCATGGGACTTTCCAGGCAAGAGTACTGGAGTAGGTTGCCACTTCCTTCTCCAGAGGATCTTCCTGACCCAGGGATCGAACCCGGGTCTCCCGCATTGTAAGCAGATGCTTTACTGTCTGAGCCACCAGGGAAGCACGTAATAAGAAAAGTAAAAGCTTCCCATCACATGGTAGGGTGCTAGAGGTGTTTTGCACTGGCTCTGAGAGTCAACTTTGAAATTTTCAAGAATTTGGTGAGGTGGTCATTCTTTTTCTTAAAAAAAAAATTTTTTTATTGAAAATTTTGTTGATTTACAAAGTTGTGTTCATTTCTGCTGTCCAGCTGAGTGACTCAGTTATGCACAGATATGTGTTCTTTTTTATATTCTTTTCCATTGTGATTTATCCCAGGAAATTGAGAATCGTTTTCTGTGCTCTACAGTAGGACCTGGTCGTTTGTCCATTCTGTTTGTAAATAGTTTGCATCCGCTAATCCCGAGCTCCAAGTCCATCCCTTCCCTACTCCTTCTCTTCTTTGGCGGTCACTAGTCTCTTCCCTATGTTCAAACAGCCGTTCTTAAACATGACATCATAGAAACACACAATTAATCAATTCTACTGAAACAAGGTAATAAATACTCAAAACTCATCATTTTCTAAATATTTCACAACACTCTTATCTCCCTTCTTGGTTATTATATCTGTGTGATATATATGATTATATATAGACATATGAACTTGTGCAACCTGGTTTTTTTTTTTTTTTCCTCTTTCCGTATCATGTATATATCTCTAGTTCGTTTTTATTAGTTTTCTTTCTGGCTGTGCTGGGTCTTTGTTGCTGCTCATCGGCTTTCTCTAGCTGTAGCGCGCAGGGGCTAATCTACACTGCCATATGCAGGCCCTTCACTGCGGCGGCGTCTCCTGCTGCAAGGCACAAGTTCTAGGAGGCGAGGGCTTCAGTAGCTGTGGCGTGTGGACTCAGTTGCTCTGTGACACGTGGAATCTTCCTCGACCAGGGACTGAACTCATGTTTTCTGCATTGGCAGGTGGATTCTTAACCACTAGACAACCAAGGAGGTCCACTAATTCATTTTAACAGTGATATAATGGCCTATGTATGGGAAGTATTATAAAGTGTTATTATTTATAAAAATTTTGGTTGAAAAATACCCCAATCTCAAGAAATAAAAATCACTCCAAATACTGGGGACATGTGAATTCTAAAACAAAATTCCCTTCCTTTACGCTCCCTCGATCCTTTAATGCTCCCCTGGAACTGACCAGTGCACACACTCTGTTATACGCCATTAGCAATTTTGCCTCTAGGCTTATGCAGACGTAAGGACTTCCCTGGTGGCTCAGAGGGTAAAGCGTCTGCCTACAGTGTGGGCGATCTGGGCTATCCCTGGGTCAGGAAGATCCCCTGGAGGAGGAAATGGCAACCCACTCCAGTCCTCTTGCCTGGAAAATCCCACGGATGGAGGACCCTGGTAAGCTACGGTCTGTGGTTGCAAAGAGTCGGACACGGCTGAGCGACTTCTCTTCACTATGCAGGCATAGATCTGTCTCTTGAGCTCTTGTGAAAAATCACATCATGCTGTTTTACACACTGGGCTGCAGCTTGCTTCTGTCACAAGTATGTGGGTTACTCACTCAGTCATGTCTGACTCTTTGCAACCCCATGGACTGTAGCCCACCAGGCTTCTCTGTTGATGGAATTCTCCAGGCAAGAATATTGGAGTGGGTTGCCATTCCCTTCTCTAGGGGAATCTTCCTGGCCCAAGGATTGAACCCAGGTCTCCTGCATTGCAGGCAGATTCTTTACCATCTGAGCCACCAAGGAAGCCCAATAGATTGTATCAATGTTTTGTAGAGATTGAGAGTCTGGGCTCCTGGCTGAAATCCTGGCTCAGTTACTTAGTAGCCATGTGGCTTTGCATAAGTTACCATCCCGGGCTATGACGCAGTTTCCTCATCTATACAATGTGAAGTGAAAGTCACTCAGTCGTGCCCAACTCTTCTTGACCCCATGGACTATACAGTCCATGGAATTCTCCAGGCCAGAATACTGGAGTGGGTAGCCATTCCCTTCTCCAGTGGATCTTCCTGACCTAGGAATCGAACCAGGGTCTCTCGCATTGCAGGTGGATTCTTTACCACCTGAGTCACAAGGAAGCCCAATGGGATAATAATAATATCTCAAAGAGTTGTTATGAGATTAAAGGAGTTTAGTGCATGTTAACAGCTATGCTTGGCACACAGAAAGCACTCAGTAAATATTGGCTATTGTAGTAATAATGACTATTATGGTCAGGTCAGTGTGTGTGTGTGTGTGTGTGTGTGTGTGTGTGTGTGTGTGTGTGTGCGCGTGCACGTGCACGCGCTCAGTCGCTTCAGTCATGTCCAACTCTTTACAACCCCATAGACTATAGGCCGCCAGGCTCCTCTGCCCATGGGATTTTCCCAGCAAGAATACTGTTGTGGGTTACCATTTCCTTCTCCAGGGGAATATATATATTCACCTCCTTCCTTCTTATTATTTTTAATTCCTGCATAATATTCTTTACATGAGTGTACCGTATTATTTGGGCCTCCCTGGTGGCTCAGATGGTAAAGAATGTGCCTGCAGTGCAGGAGACTTGGCTTTGATCCCTGGGTGGGGAAAATCTCCTGAAGGAAGGAATGACTCTCCACCCCAGTATTCTTGCCTGGAGGATTCTATGGACTGAGGAGCCTGGTGGGCTACAGTCCATGAGGTCCCAAAAAGTCGGACATGACTGAGCAATTAACACACACCGTATTATTTAACCGGCTCCCTTTTCTTAGGTTGTTTTTAGTTTTTTAAATATTTATTTTTAATTTATTTATTTTGCTGTGTCGGGTCTCAGCTGAGGCACACAAGATCTTCGATCTTCATTGCAGCATGTAGGATCTGGCTCCCGGACAAAGGATGGGATCCTGCCTCCCTGCACTGGGAGCATGGAGTCTTAGCCACACACAGCCAGGGGAGTTCCAGGGTGGGCTTTTCAGTTTTATATTTCCAGTGGAAAAAGAGAATTGTCTTCTTTCAGGCTGCTGTTAAAGAGGAAAGATTAAACAAGAAACAAACCTTGACAACGAGATTCTCTTTTGGATACAGTTTAACCAGGGTGCTGAAGTTTTGGGGCTGGGTCAGCCCTTTAAATCCCCCCACACCTGAGAGACCCCAGAACCCGATCGACTTCAGTGTGTGTGACTGCACATGTGTTTCCCTTTGGGTGTTTTCTTTAATAAAGATCAGAATGGCTTCTGTGCCCTCAGGGTACCCCCCCATCCATTTTGAACATTAAAAATATACATTTATTTATTTGACTGCACTGGGTGGGGTTTTTAGCATGTGGAGTCTAACTCTTTGACCAGGGATTGATTGAACCTGAGCCCCTGGTTTTGGGAGATGGGAGTCTTAGCCACTGGGCCACCAGGAAAGTCCCCAGTTTTTTGTTTGTTGTTCTTTGTTTGTTTTACTTAGACAGCATTGCAATTAAAGTCCTTATCCATCTTCACACACTTATGCTATTACTTCTGTGAGACACCGTTTCTAGAAGTGGGATTTCTTAGTCAAATCGTACGCGCATTTTTCCTGTTCTCTATCCTTTTCTTAGCTTGTTATACTAAAAAAAAATCTATAGACTCAGAAAAATTTTTGGAGTAGTACAAAGAGTTCCCATGTACTTTTATACACCTTCCCAGACTAGCAACGCCTTATACAACTATAGTATACGATCAAAACCAAGAGGTTGCACATTTTAACTTTAAGAAAATGTCACCAAGTTACATCTTTGCAAGTTTTTATCAATTTATACTCTCATTAGTGGGGTATAAGAATAACTGATTTCTTGTATCTCTGCCAGCACTCCAGCAAGCAATCCATCAAATTTTTGCCAATACAATGGATAATAATAGTATTGATATTTCATGATGGATTTTTGTGATTTACTAGTAAGTTTGAGCATCACTTTCACATGCTTAATTGTCCACTTGTACTGTTTCTGTAAATTTCTTGTTTATATTCTTTGTCCAGTTTGTGAGTAGATTATTTGCATTTTTATTGCTTATTTGCAAGAACTATTTGTTTATTAGGGAGGGTCTTCACTTATCTGTCATAGACTGCAAATATTTTCTCCCAGTATGTGATATCTTTCAAGTTTATCCTTCTGAAATTTTACACTTTTATGCAATCCAATCGGTCAATTTTTCCCCTTTATGTCTTCCAGATTTCATGTTTTTCTTAGACAAATATCTCTCCACAAGTATGAAATTTTCTATAATCTCACTTCAGTTTTTTGGTTACTTTATTAACTTTAAATACCCCCTAGATGATGAACTTTTATACATTTCAATGATCTATTTATTAGAGATTCAACATTTGGGCAAATGATTTAATCCCAACCAGTGGTTTCATTCAGTTTAGCTTTGCCACATTCCATTATGGTTTTTGATGTGTTCATTTATGTATGTGTTTATTTTTGGCTGTGTTGGGTCTTCATCGCTGTGCGGGCTTTTCCTCCTGTTGTGGTGAGCGGGGGCTACTCAGGGCAGAGCATGGGCCTGAAGGCACGCAGGCTTCAGTACTTGCAGTGCCAGGACTCGGTAGTTACAGCTCACCGGCTCTAGAGTGAGGTCTCAGTAGTTGCGACTCACAGGCTTAGTTGCTCCACGACATGTGGAATCTTCCTGGACCAGGGATCAAACCTGTGTCCCCTGCATTAGCAGGCAGACCTGTAACCTCTGGACCACCAGAGAAGTCCCCACATTCCACTATTTGTGATTCAGACGTGTTCTAATCTATACATCTCTTCTTTGGTAAACCAGGGATTTCCAAGCCCATAGATGTTTTGGTAGTTGGAAGGGCGAAATGTTCCCAGCTAATGTACTCTCCTCCACCCTGGTCTGTTGCAGGAGAGGTGAGGTGTGTGGAAGTGTTTGCCCAAGGGACACTTGCCGTCTCTGCCTCGAAAGACCACACCTTGCGCTTGTGGGACTTACTCTCTGGCCAGGAGAAATTCACCATTTGGGATGGAGGTTCAAAAGATCCCACTGAATCTCAGACCTGGAGCCTTCATGTGGATGAAGCAAAGAAGGTTGTGTATTCAGCTTCAGGCTCAAAGGTAACAAATAAACCTGCCCTGTTTGCAAAGGAAGGCTGAGACCAGAGCATTCAAAGATAGCATATTGTGTTTATAAGGAGGTGTTCCCTGAAATGAGACAGAAGTACACAACCGCTTGAGGGGATGCCAAGATTAGATAACCTTGATAATTCTTTCTGACCTTAAGATTTGAGACCTTTCATAGTATTTAATACAGTCATTTTCAGTGCTATAAATTTCCCTCTGAGTACTGCTTTACTTACATCCTGCAAACTTTGATATGTTATGTTATTTATGTTCAGTTCTAACTATTGCTTCTTGATCTGCATACAGATTTCTCAGGAGGCAGATCGGTGGTCTGGTATTCCTATTTCTTTAAGAATTTCCCACAGTTTGTTGGTACATCAGTTCAGTTCAGTTCAGTTGCTCAGTCATGTCTGACTCTTCACGACCCCGTGAATCGCAGCATGCCAGGCCTCCCTGTCCATCACCAGCTCCCGGAGTTCACTCAGACTCATGTGCATCAAGTCGGTGATGCCATCCAGCCATCTCATCCTCGGTCGTCCCCTTCTCCTCCTGCCCCCAATCCCTCCCAGCATCAGGGTATTTTCAAATGAGTCAACTCTTCCCATCAGGTAGCCAAAGTATTGGAGTTTCAGCCTCAGCATCAGTCCTTCCAGTGAACACCCAGGACTGGTCTCCTTTAGGATGGACTGGTTGGATCTCCTTGCAGTCCAAGGGACTCTCAACAGTCTTCTCCAACACCACAGTTCAAAAGCATCAATTCTTTGGCAATCAGCTTTCTTCACAGTCCAACTCTCACATCCATACATGACCACTGGAAAAACTAGCCTTGATAGATGGACCTTTGTTGGCAAAGTGATGTCTCTGCTTTTTAATATGCTGTCTAGGTTGGTCATAACTTTCCTTCCAAGTAGTAAGTGTCTTTTAATTTCATGGTTGCAATCACCATCTGCAGTGATTTTGGAGCCCCCCAAAATAAAGTCTGATACATCGTAAGCACTAAATAATTAATAGCTATTGATCGTTCTACAATGAAGTAATAAAAGTAATTGGTCCTTGTTAACATGTAAGTAATATTGGTAGCTTATAAGCCCTGCTGTCCAATATGGTGACCACCAGCTATATGTTGCTATCAAGCACTTGAAACGTGGCTATTCCAAATTGAGATGTGCCGTACACAAAGGCCTCCTCAGACAACCATTTTGCCTTTTTGCATTTCTTTTCCCGGGGGATGGTCTTGATCCCTGCCTCTTGTACAAAGTCATGAACCTCCATCCTGCTCTTCAGGCACTCTGTCTATCAGATCTAATCCCTTGAACCTATTTCTCACTTCCACTGTATAATCATAAGGGATTTGATTTAGGTCATACCTGAATGGTCTAGTGGTTTTCCCTACTTTCTTCAATTTAAGTCTGAATTTGGCAATACGGAGTTTGTGGTCTGTGCCACAGTCAGCTCCTGGTCTTGTTTTTGCTGACTGTATAGAGCTTCTCCATCTTTGGCTGCAAAGAATATAATCAATCTGATTTCAGTATTGACCTGGTGATGTCCATGTGTAGAGTCTTCTCTTGTGTTGTTGGAAGAGGGTGTTTGTTATGACGAGTGCATTCTCTTGGCAAAATTCTATTAGCCTTTGCCCTGCTTCATTCTGTATTCCAAGGCCAAATATGCCTGCTACTCCAGGTATTTCTTGACTTCCTACTTTTGCATTCCAGTCCCCTATAGTGAAAAGGACATCTTTCTTGGGTGTTAGTTCTAGAAGGTCTTGGAGGTCTTCAAAGAACCATTCAACTTAAGCTTCTTCATCGTTACTGGTTGGGGCATAGACTTGGATTACTGTGATACTGAATGGCTTGCCTTGGAAACGAACAGGGATCATTCCGTCAGTTTTGAGACTGCATCCAAGTACTGCATTTCAGACTCTTCTGTTGACTATGATGGCTACTCCATTTCTTGTAAGGGATTCTTTCCCGCAGTAGTAGATGTAATGGTCATCTGAGTTAAATTCACCCATTCTAATCCATTTTAGTTCGCTGATTCCAAAAATGTTGATGTTCACTCTTGCCATCTCCTGTTTGACCACTTCCAATTTGCCTTGACTCATGGACGTAACATTCCAGGTTCCTATGCAATATTGCTCTTTACAGCTTCGGACTTTACTTCCGTCACCAGTCACATCCACAACAGTGTGTTGTTTTTGCTTTGACTCTGTCTCTTCATTCTTTCTGGAGCTATTTCTCCACTTTTCTCCAGTAGCATACTGGGCACCTACCTCCAGACCTGGGGAGTTCATTTTTCAGTGTCCTATCTTTTTGCCTTTTCATACTATTCATGGGGTTCTCAAGGCAAGAATACTGAAGTGGTTTGCCATTCCCTTCTCCAGTGGACCACATTTTGTCAGAACTCTCCACCATGACCCGTCCGTCTTGGGTGGTCCTACACGGCATGGCTCATAGTTTCACTGAGTTAGATAAGGCTGTGGTCCGTGTGATCAGATTGGTTAGTTTCCTGTGATTGTGGTTTTCAGTCTGTCTGCCCTCTGATGGAGAAGGGTAAGAGGCTTTGGAAGCTTCCTGATGGGAGAGACTGATAGAGGGGGAAACTGGATCTTGTTCTGATGGGCAGGGCCACGTTCAGTAAGTCTTTAATCCAATTTTCTGTTGATGGGGGGCTGTGCTCCCTCCCTGGGGCCAAAGTATGGTGGAGATAATGAAGATAATGGTGACCTCCTTCAAAAGGTCCCATGCCTGCACGCTACACTCAGTGCCCTCAGCCCTGCAGCAGGGCACCGATGACCCACGTCTCCGCCAGAGACTCCTGGACACTCACAGGCAAGTCTGGGTCAGTCAATTGTGGGGTCATTGCTCCTTTCTCCTCCGTCCTGGTGCACAAAGTTCTGTTTGTGCCATCCAAGCATTCATTTCCCAGTCCTGTGTGAGTTCTGGTGGCTCTGTGGTGGGGTTAATGGGACCTCCTCCAGGAGGGTTTATGCCATACCCAGGTCTGCTGCACCCAAAGCCTCTGCCCCTGCAGCAGTCCACTTAGAGTCCAAATTAGAGATATCAGGGAACATTAGAGTCTAGATTAGAGATACCAAGGGAACATTTCATGCAAAGATGGACACAATAAAGGACAGAAATGGTATGGACCTAACAGAAGCAGAAGATATTAAGAAGAGGTGGCAAGAATTCACAGAAGAACTATACAAAAAACATCTTCACGACCCAGATAATCACGATGGTGTAATCACCAACCTTGAGCCAGACATCCTAGAGTGCAAAGTCAAGTGGGCCTTAGGAAGCATCACTACAAACAAAGCTAGTGGAGGTGATGGAATTCCAGTTGAGCTATTTCAAATCCTGAAAGATTATGCTGTGAAAGTGCTGCACTCAATATGCCACAAATTTGGAAAACTCAGCAGTGGCCACAGGACTGGAAAAGGTCAGTTTTCATTCCAATCCCAAAGAAAGGCAATGCCAAAGAATGCTCAAACTATTGCACAATTGCACTCATTTCACAGGCTAGTAAAATAATGCTCAATTCTCCAAGCCAGGCTTCAACAGTACATGAACCATGAACTTCCAGATGTTCAAGCTGGTTTTAGAAAAGGCAGAGGACCCAGAGATCAAATTGCCAACATCCATTGGATCATCAAAAAAGCAAGACAATTCCAGGAAAACGTCTATTTCTGCTTTATTGACTACACCAAAGCCTTTGACTGTGTGGATCACAACAAACTGTGGAAAATTCTTGAAGAGATGGGAATACCAGACCACCCCGCCTGCCTCCTGAGAAATCTGTATGCAGGTCAGGAAGCAACAGTTAGAACTGGACATGGAACAACAGACTGGTTCCAAACTAGGAAAGGAGTATGTCAAGGCTGTATATTGTCACCCTGTTTCTTTAACTTCTATGCAGAGTACATCATGAGAAACTCTGGGCTGGATGAAGCACAAACTGGAATGAAGATTGCCAGGAGAAATACCAATAACCTCAGATATGCAGATGACACTATCCTTATGGCAGAAAGTGAAGAAAAACTAAAAAGCCTCTTGATGAAAGTGAAAGAGGAGAGTGAAAATGTTGGCTTAAAACTCAACTTTCAGAAAACTAAGATCATGGCATCTGGTCCGATCACTTTATGGCAAATAGATGGGGAAACAGTGGAAACAGTGTCAGACTTTATTTGGGGGGGCTCCAAAATCACTGCAGATAGTGATTGCAGCCATGAGATGCTTGCTCCTTGGAAAAAATGTTATGACCAACCTAGATAGCATATTAAAAAGCAGAGACATTACTTTGCCAACAAAAGTCCGTCTAGTCAAGGCTATGGTTTTTCCAATAGTCATGTATGGATGTGATAGTTGGACTATAAAGAAAGCTGAGCACCGAAGAATTGATGCTTTTGAACTGTGGTGTTGGAGAAGACTCTTGAGAGTCTTGGATGGCAAGGAGATCCAACCAGTTCATCCTCAAGGAAATCAGTCCTGAATATTCATTGGAAGGACTGATGCTGAAGCTGAAACTCCAATACCTTGGCCACCTGATGCGAAGAACTGACTCCTTGGAAAAGAACCTGATGCTGGGAAAGACTGAAGGCAGGAGAAGGGGACAACAGAGACGAGATGGCTGGACGGCATCACCGACTCAATGGACATGAGTTTGAGTAAACTCTGGGAGCTGGCGATGGACAGGGAGGCCTGGAATGCTGCAGTCTATGGGGTCACAAAGAGTCGGATACGACTGAGCGACTGAACTGAACTGTATACAAAGGGCTCCCCAGGTGGCGTTAGGGGTAAAGAATCCCCCTGCCAACGCGAGAAGGGTAGGAGATGGAGGTTTAATCCCTATGTCAGAAAGATACCCTGGAGGAGGAAATGACACCCCATTCCAGTATTCTTGCTGAGAGAATCCCATGGACAGAGAAGCCTGGTGGGCTACAGTCCGTGGGGTTGCAGAGTCAGATGTGACTGAGCGTCTGAGCCTATAGGCACAGTAAGCATAAAACACACATTGGATTTCAAAGACTCAGTATCATAAAATATAATGTAAAATATTTCAATAATAACTTTGTATTGATTATATGTTGAAAAGACAACATTTGAATATACTGGAAGTATATCATTAAAATTTATATCTCTTGTTTCTTTTTACCTTTTTAAATGTGGCTTATAAAAAATGTAACATCATGTGTGGCTTACATTGTATTTTTATTGGACAGTGTAGGCTTAACTATTACAGAGGTGTGGGTTGTTTTCAAAACTGATTATAGAAATCAGCTATGTTATCAGCAAAAGTTGGGAAAATACAGTAAAGAAATAATAGATAATAAATACCTGCAAACCTTATCATAAAAATTATCAAAAATATCATAAAATTATCATAATTTTGCTTTTTGTGGTGCACATGTGTGTATATATGTGTGTATGAAACAAAAGGGGGATAAAACCATATGTACAGTTTTCTAAAATGATCTTTGCCCACAACCTTAAAAATTCTTCAAAATCAGCATGTTTAGTGATTTTATAAGATTCCACTGCGTGGCTCTGCTGCAGTTTATTTAACTAATCCCTTAATACTGGACATACAGGTTGCTTCCAGTTCTTTGCATGTTCAAATAGCTGAGGTAACTTTCCTTATACAAATATACATATGTGTATGTCTTTCTGTGTATCTTTTCCTAGTCCTTTAGTATAAATCCCACAAGTAGAATTAATAGAATTATTTAAATGATTACTTTTGATGAAAAGATACTTTTGGGGGTAAGGTTGACGATGAAACTTCTCTAATTATTCATCAGTAATTACTTGGAATGAACATATATGCATATGGCATGGCTGTTTTTTTTATTTTTTTAAAGCTGCATTTTAGAGCAATTTTATTTATTTGTTTTTAAAAACATGTATTTGAGAAGTAATACCCTTTTTTCCCTAAAATTTATATATTCGTTCATTTTTGGTTGTGTCGGGTCTTGTTTGCAGCTTGCGGGATCTTTTGCTGTGGCTTGAGGGCTTCTGTTTAGCTGTGGTGCCCGGGTTCCAGAGTGTGCAGGCTCTCTAGTTGAGACACATGGGCTTTGTTGCCCCATGCCCTGTGGGATCTTGGTTCCCTGACCAGGGATCAAACCTGCGTCCTCTGCATTGAAAGGTGGATTCTTAACTGCTGGGCCACCAGGGAACTCCCAGCAGTTTTAGATTTGTGGAAAAACTCCAGAGATAGTAGAGAGGGTTCCTGTATGGCCTTGTTCCAGCTTTCTCCAGTGCCCACATGTCACATAACAAGTGTACATTTATCAAAACTAAACATTAATATGGACAATTACCATCAATTCAACTCCGTACTTCATTTGGCTTCTATCAGTTTTTCCACAAATGTTCTTTTGCCGTTCCAGAATCCATTCCAGGATCCCTTCCACTTCCCCACTCCTTTTTTCTTCTTAATTAAATCTTTAAAAAATTCATCATTACTTCTGTTTACATGGATTTACCTCTTTCGGTTACACTGGCTCTTCCTCGCTGGGCTGCTTCCTCTAGCTGTGATGAGCAGGGACTGCTCTGTTGCGGCGCCCGGGCTTCTCGTCGCAGCGGCTGCTCTTGTTGCAGAACACGGGTTCTAGATGCACCGGCTTTAGTTATTTCAACATATGGGCTCAGAAGCTGTGACTCATGGGCTTAGTGGGAGAGAACCCATGTGCCCTGCATTGGCAGGTGGGTTCTTATCCACTGTACCGCCAGGGAAGTCCTTCCCTCCTTTTTCTTTAAACTGATGGAGTGTTGACAGTTAAATGTATAAACTCTAAAAAAGAGCAGGTTTTAATATAGTCAATATTTTGTAGTAACTATAAATGGATGGCATCACCAATTCAATGGACATGAGTTTGAGCAAACTCCGGGAGATTGTGAAGGACAGGGAAGACTGGCGTGCTGCAGTCCATGGGGTTGCAAAGAGTCGAACATGTCTGAGTGACTGAACAAAAACAAATAAATGGAACGGAACCATTAAAATTAATTGCAATGACCAAAAAGAAAAAAAAAAACAGGTCTTGCATTTGACTCTGGCAAACTTGCAGCCTAGGTCTCCCTCTGACATGGGTCTGTCTTTTCATCATTCTGTTAGGTCAGTGCTTGGAATCTGGAAACTGCAGAGCTGATTTTCCATATCCTGGGGGATGCCTCTGACCCCTGGGTATGCATGGCAGTGCTGGCTTCCCAGGCCACCCTGCTGACTGTGTCCCGGGGCGGCGTGATCAGTCTGTGGAGCTCAGCCACGGGAACACTGCACAGGAGGCAACGTTTGTCCAGCATCAAAGAAGATACACTTGCCTGCGGGGTCTCAGTCCAGAACCAAGGAATGGTGGTTACTGGGTCCAGCACAGGCTCCATCTCTTTGGTAAGCAACTGATGTTGACTGAATCAACATTAATTCAGCTACGAAGTGCTTAGATGTCCTAGAAGTTGGGAGAAACCATCTCACCTTTGATCTTTTTCTTTTTAACCTTTTATTTCATATTAAGAGTACACCTGATTAACAATGTTGTGAAAGTTTCAGGTGGACAGCAAAGGGACTCTGTCATACATATATGTGTGTCCATTCTCCCCCAAATCCCCTTCCATCCAGGCTGCCACATAACATTGAGCAGAGTTCCCTGGGCTATACAGTAGGTCCCTGTTGGTTATCCATTTAAATATAGCAGTATGTACACGTCAGTCCCCAATTCCCTAACTATCACGTCCTTATATCCTCCCGCCAATCATAAATTCCTTTTCCAAATCTGATTCTGTTTCTGTTTTGTAAATAAGTTCATTTGTATCACCTCTTTTTAGATTCCACAGAGAAAGAATGTCACGCAGGTCCATCCATGTGCTGTGGATGGCATTATTTCATCACCTTTGACCTTTTAATGAATGACACTTGGCTTCTTCATTCCAGGGGGCTGCAATTCAGCACAGTCCAGGAAACGTCTCTTGGTGTCTCCTGGGGGCTGGCCACTGTGCCACTGATGATGCCCCGTCTTTCTGCGGATGCTCTAGGAGAAAGTATAGAACTCGTATCAGAACTGTCCCTGATGAGGGGATAGGACTTGGGTTTCTATCTACCAGCTGCATCAATGGTTAGGTGAGGGCTGCTCCCAGGAGCATTAGCACAGGGGCCAAGTGTATGAAGGAGTGAGGTCAGAAAAAACAACCTCCCAGCGCCGAGTTGCAGGTGTGCAGTGCGCACCCTTCAGGAATAGAGGGGTACATTGAGGGGACATGGATGGGGCACCAGGGTTGCGTTATATCGGAGCTGCAGGTGGAGGAACAAGGGTACCAGGCCGTGCATTAGAGTCTAACCACATCGTCAGTCTAGGGAGGAATTCAGTCTAGGGAGGGAGCCAGGCTCTCCAATGACTCATAGTCATACTAAGAGGAGCAGAGTCTGTTTTCAGTAGAGGCAGAAATAGCATGTTCTTGCTTGGGTGAAGGAACAAATGCTTCTGATAGAGGCAGTCTTGGAAGGTTCCTCTCCAGGGAGACAGCCTCAGAAGGAGAAAGGATTACTAAGATGAATAAGCAAAGATGGAGCGAATAGGGGGTTGCATGGTGAGGCAGTAGGAACATGCTGGGTGTTATGGAGAAAAGAGAAGTGGAGTGGAAATAGATCACAGAGGGTTTTGCGTCTCCTACTGAGGAGGTGAGAGTTTCAGGAAGGGAGAAATATGGCCACTAAAGAATCATCCCATAACCAGCAAGGACCTACTTTATAGCGCAGGGAATTCCGCTCAATGTTGTACAGCAGCCTGGATGGGCGGGGAGTTGGGGGAGAATGGATACATGCATACAGTATGGCTGAGTCCCTTTGCTGTCCGCCTGAAACTATCACAACATTGTTAATTGGCTACATTGTTGTTGTTGTTCAGTCGGCCAGTTGTATCTGACTTTGCTACCGCACTGACTGCACCACACCCGGCCTCCCTGTCCCTTACCATCTCCCGAAGTTTGCACAAGTTCATGTCCATTGTGCTGGTGATGCCGTACAGCCATCTCAGCCTCTGGTGCCTTCTCCTTCTGCCCTCAGTCTTTCCCAGCATCAGGGACTTTTCCAAAGGGTCAGCTGTTTGTATCAGGTGACCAAAATACTGAAGCCTGAAGCCAGCATCAGGGACTTTTCCAAAGGGTCAGCTGTTTGTATCAGGTGACCAAAATACTGAAGCTTCAACTTCAGCATCATTTTCTTCTCCAATGCATGAAAGTGAAACATCAAAATGAAGTCGCTCAGTCGTGTCCGACTCTTAGCGACCTCATGGACTGCAGCCTACCAGGCTCCTCCATCCGTGGGGTTTTCCAGGCAAGAGTACTGGAGTGGGGTGCCATTGCCTTCTCTGATATTGGCTATACTCCAATGCAAAATAAAAGGTTTAAAAAAGAATCACCCCTAAACTCCAGATTTCTGGACCTCATGCCTCATAGCCTCCCTGAGCAATCAAGGCACCAAACATGATCATGGAAGATAATCCCAGTCCTTTCATCAGGTCTCTTGGTTGCTTCCCATTACTCCTTCAATCACTGATTGTTTTCATTAACATCCTCCAGCCTAGCAAGGAACATGAACTCTAGTGTCAGACCTGCTGAGTTTGAAAATCTCAGTCCTGAATGTAAATCGGTGCAGCCACTATGGGAAACAGTACGGAGATTTCTTAAAAAGCTAAAAGTAGAGTTGCCATATGATCTAGCAATCCAATTCCTGGGCATAAATCCAGAGAAAACTCCAATTCAAAGAGATACATGAACCCCAATATTTGTTGTAGCACTATTTACAAGAGTCAAGACATGAAAGCAACCTAAATATCCTTCAGACAGATGAATGGGTAAACAAGATGGTACATATACATAAGGAAACATTATTCAGCCAAAAATAAAAGAACAGAATAATGCCATTTGCAGCAACATGGCTGGACCCAGAGAGTATCTCACTAAGTGAAGTGAGCCAGACAGAGAAAGACAAATACCATATGATATCACTTATGGACGTGAGTCTGAGTGAACTCCGGGAGTTGGTGATGGACAGGGAGGCCTGGCGTTTTGCGATTCATGAGGTCGCAAAGAGTCGGACACAGCTGAGCGACTGAACTGAACTGAACTGATGCGTGGAATCTAAAATATGATACAAATGAACTTATTTAAAAAACAGAAACAAACTCACAGACAGATAACAAACTTTCGGTCACCAAAGGGGAAAGAGGATGGGGGGTAGGGATAAATTAAGAGTTTGAAATTAACAGATACAAGCTGCTATGTACAAAATAGATAAACAACAAGGTCCTGCTGCGTAGCATAGGGAACTATATTCAATAACCTGTAATACACCATAACGGAAAAGAATATATATACTGAGTCACTTTGTCATACACCAGAAGCTAACACAATGTTGAGAATCAACTATACTTCAATAAGCAAACAAACAAAGACAAACCGAAAAACAAAAACAGAAAAGAAGACCCCAGTTCTACCTTTACCTAGTTGTATTCTTGGGCTACTCAGCCCTTTGCTGAGCCTCAGTCTCCTCATCTGTAAAATGGGGGCAAACAGGGAAACTGCATCCAGGGCACTAAAAGGGATGAACAGATGGGCACCTCCTCAGGCTTCCAGTCGTCCGGGGCAGGGTGGGAGCATTAGAATAACAGTGGGTAAACTGAAAATAATGCTAGTCGAGTTCAGATTTCTCCCTGTGACTCTTGAGAGTCCCTTGGACTGCAAGGAGATCCAACCAGTCCATTCTGAAGGAGATCAGCCCTGGGATTTCTTTGGAAGGAATGATGCTAAAGCTGAAACTCCAGTACTTTGGCCACCTCATGCGAAGAGTTGACTCGTTGGAAAAGACTCTGATGCTGGGAGGGATTGGGGGCAGGAGGAGAAGGGGACGACCGAGGATGAGATGGCTGGATGGCATCACGGACTCGATGGACGTGAGTCTGAGTGAACTCCGGGAGTTGGTGATGGACAGGGAGGCCTGGCGTGCTGCGATTCATGGGGTCCCAAAGAGTCAGACACGACTGAGCGACTGAACTGAACTGAACTCATCTTTGATGCCCCATTCCAGGTCCCCAGGCTACTGATGATAACGCCCTCGGTTAGGAATGCCTATGGTGCTTGCCTGGGCACATATCACTCATAGAGGGCTCTAACACATTTCTCCCACGGAGCCCCTATTTATGACTGGGTCAGCTCTTGTGGCTCTTTTTTTTTTTTTTAATGATCCTGGGATGCACTTCAGCTAAAAACCATCAGAGAACTTTGAAGAAGGTAGATAGCATGCCTAAGGGCCACACAGATTTGAGGGTGAGGTGCCAAGCCTTTTGTGGACCCAATCTTCACTGGAAAATTTAAAACATACAGGGAGAAGCTAGGATGTAGGAAGGGGAAGGCAGGGTCCCCCAAGTGGTCAGCTATCTAGGTTACCAGAGTTTTCTGAAAGAGGAACCTTCATGGGTGGGCAGCTTGGTTCCTTATCTGGTGGTTTTGCTAGCAGCTGCCAACTTGTTTATTCAAGATGGATGTCTTTGGAAATGGATGCCTCAGCAGTCAAAAAGCTTGATGTTAGGCACATATTTTACAGTTGCACATCTGTGACCCTGCACCTAGTTCAGTCTTTTTTTTTTTTCCTGCCCTTCTCTCCCGACACCCGCACACTTGGTCTCTGCACTGATGCTCCTGGGAGCAGCCTCTACCCAGTCTGAAATAGAGGTGGTGGGTAGAACCCCACCCAGCTCTTGACCGCTCAGTGGGGGCAACTCTGATGCCTGCTCTCCTCTCAGGGCATCCCCAGCAGGACTCACGTACATTTCCCTGCATTGGTAACTGCCTGTCGAGCCACACTGACTGGCTGCCTTTCCTTCCTTGTCTCAATTCTCCACTCTCTACCAGTGTTTCCCGGGATCGAACCCCAGATAAACTAGTTGCACTCAAATACTATTCTCAGTGCCTCTTTCTGGCAGAACTCAAACTAGATTCCTAGAAACATGCATATCGGGGCAGAACACTGTTGGCGTGACTGGACGACAATCCCCAGCACCCCAAAAAAGCTGGTGGTCAGGCTGAAGAGAGATCAGTTCTGCTATTTAGGAGGATGGTGACTGGGTTGTAAGAACTAGGGGTCTCTAGAATCTCACTAGTGTTCAGATCCTAGCCCCGCTACGGAGAAAGTCTTGATTCTTCTTTCAGAACGTTTGAAGACAGTGGGAAAATCAACTTAAACTAAAGATGCAGTCAAGTCTAGGCCCCCTCGAAGTACAGCTTAAATTGATTCAGAGCCCTCCACTAGAGGCTCGAAGGAAGCCTCTTTTTTCTAAAGTTAAATGTTATTTAGGTTCCACTCTCCTTTTAGAGGGGCTTTGCAGGTGATGCTAGCAGGAAAGAACCCATCTGCCAATGTAGGAGACGCAGGAGATGTGGGTTTGATCCCTGGGTTGGGAAGATCCCCTAGGGAAGGCAATGGCACCCCACTCCAGTACTCTTGCCTGGGAAATCCCAGGGACAGAGGAGCCTGGCGAGCCACAGCCCATAGGGTTACAGAGTTGGACATGACCGAGCACACTGACATGTGTGAAATAGATAACCGGCAGGAACCCACTGTATCACGCAGGGAACTCTGCTCCGTGTTCCGTGGTGACCGAGAGGGGAAGGACATCTGAAAAAGAGGGGATATAGGTGTGCGTGTGTGCTAAGTTGCTTTAGTCATGTCCGACTCTGTGAGACGCTTTGGACGGTAGCCCTCCAGATTCCTCTGTCCATGGGATTCTCCTTTGAAGAGTACTGGAGTGGGTTGCCATGCCCTCCTCCAGGGGACCTTCCCAGCCCAGGGATCGAACCTGTGTCTCCTGCGGCTCCTTCATTGTACGCAGATTCTTTACTGCTGAGCCACAGGGAAGCCCTATATGCATACGTATAGCTGATTCACTTTGTTGCACTTTGTGTTAGTAGAAACTAATATGACTGAGAGATTGGGATTGACGTATATACACTATTATATATAAGATAGATAACCAGTGAGAACCTTAAAAAGACTCTCTTTCACAGTGAAATATCTATAGAAAAGAATTATTCGTCCTACTATCTCCATTTCCCTCAAAACTAAAGCATAAATTGTAAAAAGGAAAAGAAGAAGAAAGAAAACTTGATCTTTATGGTTGCGCAGGCACTCCCGTCTTTGAGGAGAGCTGCCTACTGTGTCAGGCAGATGCACACTGCCCCTTAGGGAGGGAGAAGGCCCAAACTAACACACAGAGAGAATTTTATGTTTAGTTTTTTCTTGTCCTGCCTTAAAATAAAAATGGTATTTCATCGACAGCCATTGCAGAAATTAACTTCCTCCTGCCCCTGCTTCAGACAAAAACAAAAGCAAAAACAACCAAAAATAAACCCAAACCTTCCTCTAAGAGCTGAACAAAATCAGTTCATCTCTGCAACTCGGGAATGGGGAGAACGGTACTGCCCTCTTCCAGCTGCAATCTATCTTTCGATCTTATTGATGAGCTCTGAGCTCTTCTTGGGGCGGAAAACTAGAGTGCTGTGATAGTCACCAGGTCCCTGAGTTGGTTACAACAATAACATCAACAGTAATAATAGCTACCACTTTGGAAGGGTTGATTATGAGACAGAAGGCTCCATCCCATACACTTCTAACCCCATGATAGCCCCATGAGGCAGTCCTGGGATCATCACCCACTTAACAGATGAGGAAACTGAGGCAGCCAGGGGCTGAAGGAATTTACTTAGGATCACAGAGCTGGTGAGTGGCAGAGCCTTGCTTGCATCACACGCAAGCCCTTGACCTTAAACCCTTAACCTGGTGGAAATGCTTGATGGGCATCCTTGATTCTGCACAGGTTTCCTCCGAAGGAGACAGCCTGCTGGAAAAGCTTCCAGAAGCTGTGGGGTTCCTGGTGGTCTCTGAAGATGAGTCTCTTCTCGCTGCAGGTAGCGTTTAGCTCTCATTTGGCAGTCGTGAGGCAGCAACTCTGGATTTGGTTGGAAGTGGAGAGGGGCCTAGGGAAACGGGGAAGTGGGTTGGCAAACTCTTTCTGCACCGGGCCTCAAAGTAAACATCATTGCTGGTCTCTGTCATAACGATCCAACCCTGTCCCTGTAATGCGAAAGCCACCAAGGATGATATTTCAAGTGAGTATGGCTGTGTGCCAATAAAATTTGCATGGATGCTGAGAGACTTCCCTGGAGGTCCAGTGGTTAAGACTCCATGCTTCTGATGTAGGGGGCAGGAGTTCAATCCCTGGTCAGGGAATTAAGATCCCATATGCTATGCAGTGTGGCCAAAAAGTTTAAAAAGTCCTTTCATGAATGCTGAAATTTGAATTTTATACCACTGTCATGTGTAATAGTAATCCTAGTTTAGTGCTTTCAAGGATGGAAAAAACTTTAAAACTACTAGCTCCCATATAAAAATAGATGACCAGCCAATTTTTGCCCACAGGCTGTAGTTTGTCAGCCTCTGTTCTGGATAAATCTCTGAAACTTTCTGCACTTCTGTTCCATTATCTCTGAAATGAGAGGGGTTATTTCTGCCTGAGAGTTACAGGGATAGAGAGGCAAGGGGTGAGAGGATAAAGTACACTCAGCCCACATAACCCTGCATATCAGGAGCTATGAGTGATTAGGTAGCCACAAGAAAGCCTGGTTGGTGCCATGTTCAGACAAGAATCAGGGGTTATAGGAACATATGACTTAGTCTGAAGAATCAGGGAAGGCTTCCTGGTAGAGGTGACAAACAGGTGCTCCATATCCTGATTTTATTTTTAAAGAAAAAAATTTTTAGAGTAGTTTTAGGTTCACAGCCAAACTGAGCAAAAAGCACAGAGAGCTCCGGGTATCTGCTTGCTCCCATTAGCCTCTCCCATTTTCAACGTCACCCACTAGAACAGCGCGTTTGAGGCAACTACGACAAGTTTGATGAAACCGCACTGACGCAGCGTCCTCATTCAAAGTCCACGGCTCACACTGTGGTTCACTCTTGGTGTCGTATATTCTGTGGGTTTGCACAAATGGGTAGTGATGTATATCCATCATTGTAGCATCATACAGATCACTTTCACTGTCCTTGAAAGTGAAAGTGTATCCCCTCAGTCTGTCTGACTCTTTGCAACCCAGGAACTGTAGCCCACCAGGCTCCGCTGTCCACGGAATTCTCCAGCAAGAATACTGGAGTGGGTAGCCCTTCCCTTCTTCAGGGGCTCTTACCAACCCGGATTGAACCCGGGTGTCTCACATTGCAGGCAGATTCTTTACCGTCGGAGCCACCTTAGATCAGTCTAAGTTTTTTTTTTAAATATTCATGTTTATTATTTTTTATTTGGCTGTATCAGGTCTTAGTTGCAGCATGTGGGATCCTCCTTCCATCATGTGAGATCGTTTATAATTGTCATGGACTCTCTACTTGTGACCAATGGGCTTAGTTGCTCTGTGTCCTGTGGGATCTTAGTTTCCCGACCAGGGATTGAACCCTTGTCCCCTGCATTGCAAGGTGGATTCCCAACCTCTGGACAATCAGGGAAGTCCCAGTCCAATTTTCTAAAATTAATCAATTTATTTATTTGGCTGCCCTGGGTCTTAGCTGTACCAGGCGGCACCTTTGATCATTGTCGCATGTGGGATCATTAGTTGCAGCCTGTGGGATCTAGTTCCCTGACCAGGCATAGAACCCAGGCCCCTGCAAAGGGAGTGTGGAGTCTTAGCCACTGGACTACCAGGGAAATCCTTCAGTCTGATTTTTACAAAGCCACTTCCAGGGGCTAAGACACTTTAGACCAGCGCTGTCCAGGAATGAAAACTACAAATGTGAGCCACATTTGTATTGTGTATGTTCTCATGACCCCTTTTAAAAAGGTAAAGAGAAATAAGTGGCATTTGTGTTATCAATATGTCTTTTTTTATTGTTTTACTTTACAATATTGCATCGGTTTTGCCATACATCAACATGAACCCACCACGGGTGTACATGTGTTCCCCATCCTGAACCTCCCTCCCACCTCCCTCCCCATACCATCCCTCTGGGTCATCCCAGTGCACCAGCCCCAAGCATCCTGTATCCTGCATCGAACCTAGACTGGCAATTCATTTCTTATATGGTATTATACATGTTTCAATGCCATTCTCCCACATCATCCCACCCTCTCCCTCTCCCACAGAGTCCAAAAGACTGTTCTATACATCTTATTTAATGCAATAGACCCCCAAACCCAACAGGAAATCAGCATGATTTTAACGGGGGCCTACCCCTCCAGATTGTCACCGAGCCTCGGTTTGAGTTCCCCAAGTCACACAGCTATCCCACTGGCTATTTATTTTACACGCGACAGCGTATATGTGTCCCTGCTTGTCTCTCCATTCGTCCTACCCTCTCCTCTCTGCCACCCCCGACCTCCGCAACCTCGTGCCCGTAAATCTGTTCTCTGTGTCTGCATCTCCATTGCTGCCCTGCAAATAGGTTCATCAGTAGTACTCAAAGGCAGGTTCTTAACCACTGGACCACTAAGGAGGTTCCTGTTGCAGTTTCGCTAAATCTGCCCCTCCTTCCTCTCCTTCACCTCCTCCTCCTTCTGCTCCAGCCACACCGGCTTCCATGCTTCTCTCAAACACAGCAGGCCTTTCCTTCCTTCCGGGCGTCTCATGCTATCCCCACCCTTCCAGTGCTCGCCACCTCTTCATCTCTCTAAGAGCAATGCAAACGTCCTACAACGAATTACCGCACAAGCATGGCGGCTTAGAACAGTAAGAATATCTTTATTCACGGTTCTAGTGTCAGGAAGTCCAAAATCAAGGCATTGGTGGGACCGGCGCCCTCCAAAGTCTCCCGAGAAGTATCCTTTTTTGACGCTGCTGTTTTTTCTTCACTTGTTTGTTGTTTGCCTCTTCCACCTTCTGCCAGGATTCCTTGGCTTATGGCCACATCTCTCCAGGCTCGGCCTCCATCGTCACGTTGCCTTCTCTGCTATGTGTGTCTTTGAGTCCTGTTTTTCTCATGGCATCCAGCCCCTGACGTCATTGCCCGTAACACAAGCTGTAATCATTTTATTTTCCTTCTTCCCTCCTGCCCTCCCACCCCTCCTTCCATCTTCAAAACGTATTTACCACGTGTCCAGCTTTCTTCTGGGAGACCACGAGCAACCCAAACAGGCAGAATCAGCTCTCTGAAAACTCATAGCCTTGTGATAATGAATAGCTTTAGTGTTTTCTATGAGGTTACTGATCACTGGTGTGCTCACCCTTCCGCCACTGTAGGCTCCATGAGGATGGAGGCCTAGTCTATCTTGCTCACCGCTGTATTCTTTCCACCTGCATATAGTAGGTGCTCAAAAAAAAATCTTTATTGAATTCAATTACTCTCAAACTCCTCAAGGAGTGAAAGGTATAATCTTGGTCTCTGCTGTTTCAGGTTTTGGAAGGTCCGTGAGGATATTTTTGGCAGATGCACAGGGATTTCATCGATTCATGGCCACTGACCTTGAACATGAAGATGTGGTAGAGACAGCCATTTTTGGTCCTGAAAACAATCTGGTTGTCACTGGGTCCCGGGATGCACTCATTCAGGTGAGGGGGAGATGCATGGCCCATCATCCTCACCTCCATCTCTGGAAGAGAAAGTATGATTCTTTTTCTAGACAAAAATATTTATTTATTTGGCTGTTTCGGGTGTTAGTTGCAGTATGTGGAATCTTGTAGTTGTGACATGCAAATTCTTAGCTGTGGCACGTGGGATCTCCAGGTCCCTGCACTGAGAGCAAGGATTCTTAGCCACCAGACTACGAGGGAAGTCCCAAGGTATGGTTCTTTCGGGATTATTTGGCTTCAAAATACAGAAAGCCACAAAGACTAGTGCAGGCAAAACAGAGCAGGTTACTGGATGACATGGCGGGGGTGGTCTTCTGGGACTCAGAGACAGATCTAGGGGGAGCTATTGAAGCTTTCAACAAAAGAGAGAGCACTCCCGCTAAGCCTGAAATGCTGGGAAGAGTTTGACTTTCGGAGGAGCAGGGTTGGGGAGACGGGGAAAAAATCCTATTAAGCTCAACGTTCTCCAGGCTGGGCAGAAGAGCACGTGATACAGTAGCAGTAACATTCTGGTCTTAGGCCCTCTTTGGATTTTTAAAGGTCACTGAGAACCTTCCAGGAGCTTTCATGTATGTGGATTATATCAACATGATTCATATGTTTTTAACAAATGATCTATTTTGACATAGTTTCAGGTTTTACAGAAGAATTGTGAGGAGAGCCCAGATATACATGTGTGTGTGTGTTAGTCACTCAGTCGTCCAACTCATTGTGACCCCGTGGCCTGTAGCCCACCAGGCTCCTCTGTCCACGGGATTCTCCAGGCAAGGGTACTGCAGTGGGTTGCCATTCCCTTCTCCAGGGGAGCTTCCTGACCTAAGGGTTGAACCCGGATCTCCCACGTTTCGGGCAGATTCCCTACCACCTGAGCCACCAGGGAAGCCCCATATATGTGTGTGTGTGTGTGTGTGTGTGTGTGTGTGTGTGTGTGTTTAACTTTCAGAGGAGCAGGATTGGACATGTATATATACACACACGTATATGTACATATATATGTATATGATTATACACACACTTCTATATATATATATATGATTATACACACACACACATATATGAGTACTCTCTGGGTCTCTCCACAACTCTTCCACGAAACATAAACTATACATATCAACTCTTCGTCCAGCTGTCCTCAGGGTTAGCATCTTATATCACAATGATCTCATTATCAAAACCAAGATATTAACATCGGGACGATACTCATCTACAGACCTCGATCCTATTTCACCAGGTTTTCTACGCGTCATTTTTCAGATCCTGTATTGCCTTTAGTATCTACTGATACTTGCCATGTTAAATTTTTCAATGCCCAAATCTAAAAATACTTCTCCATTAATTCAACATGACATATGAATATGATAACATAATTTTGTGAAAGGTTATTATTTTCTGAAACACATACAAAAAAATCATGAAACGGGTTATTATTTCATATTTTGGCAAATCTCTTTCTTGTCTGGCTTCATAGAAGACAATCAGAGTCTCATATTTGATTCTATATTCTCCCATCTGTTCTGATAACATATTCCATAGTTTCTCAAAGACTACTGCTCCTTTATGAGAGGAAGGATGTGTAAAAAGACAAATGACCTCTTAAATAACAGCAAAAATCGTTGTGTTTTTGTAGAACCCCCCGAATCTCCCCTTTCGCAGAACCACCTGGAGGCTAACTTCCAGGGGTTCCCCAGCACACACTTTGAGAACTGCCGTGGTAGCTGACTGATGAGATGTAGGGAAGCTTGAGGGGGTGAGGAAATGTGAGGGCCCTTGAACTCCAGCCTGAAAGTTTATCTTAGGCAGACAAGCGAGCTTAAGACTACTCCTGAACTAGAGCAGCATGAGGGAGAAGTCAGTTCTGCCGCTCTGCTTCCATCCTCAGGTGTGGAGTCTGGCAGCGCAGGGGACTCTGCTGGACGTCCTGGACGGTGTCGGGGCCCCGGTGAGCCTGCTGGCCCGGGGCGGGGCCTTGGTGGCATCTGCTTCCCGTCAGTCCTCATCTTTTAAAGTCTGGGATCTCACCTGCGCTCAGAAGCCGAGGGCCTCTAACCCATTCCTGGATCGCACTGGCCTCACGGCAGTCTCCCACAACGGCAGCTACGTCTACTTCCCTAAAACTGGGGACAAAAACAAAGTCAGCATTTGGGCCTTGGCAGAAGGTTTGTAAGACTTAAGCACAGCCTTTTGTGTGGGTAAGAACTGAAGCCCCTGTCTTGGTCTGTTTGGGTTGCCATAAACACCATAGACAGGAAAAGGAGAAGATGAAAGAACAGGCACTTATTTCTCATGCATCTGGAGGCTAGAAAGTCTGAGATCAGGCCCTGGCAGATCAATGTCTGTCGAGAGCCCACTTCCTGGTTTGCAGATGGCCACCTTCTCAATGTGTCCTCCAGTGGCAGAGAGCAGAGAAAGAAGCAAGCTCGAGAGTCTCTTCCTATAAGGCCACTAATTCCATTAATGGGGACTCCACCCTCATGATCTAATCGCCTTCCAAAGTTCCCACCTCCTAACACCATCACTGGAGAAGGCAATGGCACCCCACTCCAGTACTCTTGCCTGGAAAATCCCATGGACGGAGGAGCCTGGTGGGCTGCAGTCCATGGGGTTGTTAAGAGTTGGACACGACTGAGCAACTTCACTTTCACTTTTCACTTTCGTGCATTGGAGAAGGAAATGGCAACCCACTCCAGTGTTCTTGCCTAGAGAATCCCAGGGATAGGGGAGCCTGGTGGGCTGCCATCTATGGGGTCGCACAGAGTCGGACACGACTGAAGCGACTTAGCAACAGCAGTAGCAACACCATCACATTAGGGGGTTAGGACTTCAACACATATTTAGGGGTAGGACCCAAACATTCAGTGTGTAACACCCCACTCCAGTTAGGTTAAAAGTGGCTGATAGGAGACAGGACTCGATTTCATAAATTTCTAGCATATGGTCATTGGTTATTTGGTTGTCAATTCCTGTTTTAGTTGAGGCTTCCCTGGAGGCAGGGTTCCTGATGGGGATATTTGCACAAGTGGTGTACAGAGGAGGGCTCCCAGGAGGAGAGAGTGAGGAAGCAGGCTGGGTGGCAGCAGCGCTGAACATGGGGCTGGTCTCAGCCTGACTCCGCAAGGAGCCCAGGAACACAAATTGCACTTCACAGTTGTCCCATCTTGAAGCAAAGGGACCAGCCTTTTTACTCCCATATCAGGCAGTCACTGGCCATCCTAGGTGGTGGGCCCAGCCTCCAGGCATTTCTAAATGAGGTGCTTCCTTCACTCAACAGCCATGAGGTCTTGGATCTGGGTGAACTGATGGTAAAGGGGATCTAGGCACGTCAGCAGTAATATCTGCTCGATCCCCCTGGGTAGACATTCCTGTTGCTGTTCAGTCACCAAGTCATGTCCATTGAATCGGTGATGCCATCCAACCATCTCATCCTCTGTCATCCTTTTCTCCTTCTGCCTTCAATCTTCTGCCTGGCTAATCATAAAATGAGAAAAGAAATTCACTCTCAAGTTCACATCTGGATTACACAGACATTGGTTTAGTGCTAGTCTTGGGGCCAAACTCTGGGAGTTAACGGTGAGCAAGACAGATGAAGTTGCAAATTTTGAGGTGCTTGCCTGCTAGTCATGGGGGAGAGTAGGATGTGAAGAAACAGAGCAGCGTGGTGGGCAAGGAGATAGGAGTCAGTAAACCACAGCCCAAGGGCCACATCCAGACACACATTTGTTTCCATGTTGTTTGAGGACGCTTTAGGGCTGTGCCAGCAGAGTTAAGTGGTGACAGCAGAGAGCATACGGGGCAAATATATTTACTCTCCTACCCTTCACAGAGGGTGCAAAAGGAAACATTTGGGATGAGAGGTTCTGAAGACCAGAGAAAGGCATGTACATTGGTTCTGAGAAATCTTCAGAGGGTCTGAGGCAGGGCAGTGAGATGCTGTGATTGTCATATTTTAAAGCTTGGATGATTGGTGGGCAGGAGCAAAAGCAGGGAGGCTGGCTATAGCCAAGTTGAAGGGTAACAAAAGCATTTTTTTTAACCCTTAAAAGATGGGAACCAGTATCCCTGTGCTCCATTCTTGATGCGGCCTTCTCTCTATGACAGGTGAGGAGCAAGATGCTCTGGACACCTCCAACGAGGTCAGATGTCTGGAGGTCGCCGAGCAGGCCAATCTCCTTTTCACTGGCCTCGTTTCGGGGGTTGTCCTGGTGTTCCCCCTGAATTCCAGACAAGACGTGATGTGTATCCCTCCTCCAGAAGCCCGGAAAGCCGTCAACTGCATGGCTCTCAGTAAGGACGAGGGGCATCTGGCCATTGCCTATGACAGCACCGTCCTGGTGCTGGACATCAGCCCGGGGGACCCCTGTCCAGTCATCGATGGGCCAATATACACCTTCTATACCCAGCTGCCTGACACCATAGCCAGTGTGGCCGTTCTGGCTGACTATCGTGTCATCTACGGCATGCTCAACGGCGACCTCTTCCTTTACGAGTGTGTGAATTCCAAGGTGTTCCCTCTGGAGGCCCATGGGAGCCGAGTCACCTGTGTGGAGGTCAGCCACAAGGAGCAGCTGGCAGTCAGCGGGGCCGAGGAAGCCCTACTGTGTCTCTGGGACCTGCGGGCGTGCAAGTGGAAATTCGAGATGAGCTACACGGTGGGTAGCCTGCCACACCATGTGCATATCCTGGCATTAGAAAATGGATGATGGGCATCATTTATTAAGGGTAGTACACTGTGTGCAGCTGACCAGGCTCGGAACTAGGATGAGCTAAGTGAGAGAGGTCCTCGCCTCCAGAGGAGAGTTTCAGGGGATGCCAAAAATCTTGGCCATCCAGAGAAATAATGGTTTAGTTCAATGTTTAAAAAATCAAAATAAATGCAAAAAATACACACAAAATAAAATATGAGCATTCATTTATTTTCAAATATTTTATCTGTGTGTTTATTTTTGGCTGTGCTGGGTCTCCGTGGCTGCACGGGCTTCTCTCGGTTGCAGCGAGTATGGGCTACTCTCTAGCTGAGGTGCTCAGGCTTCTCATCGTGGTGGCTTCTCTCATTGCAAAGCATGGGCTCCAGGGCCGGCAGGCTTCTGTCGCTGTGGCGCCTGGGCTCCAGAGCACAGGCTCAATAGTTGTGGTGCAAAGGCTGAGTTGCTCCATGGCGTGTGGGATCTTCCCGGACCAGGGATCAAAGCTGTGTCTTCTGCATTGGCAGGCTCTTTACCAGTGAGCCACCAGTGCAGCCCCAAATAGCAACATTTAGAATAAAGACAGGATTGGAACTTTGCGGGCAGTCCACTGGTTAAGACTCCGAGCTTCCAATGCAGGGGGCCCGGGTTCGATACTGGTCAGGGATCTAAGATCCCACGTGTTACACAGCACAGTCAAAAAGTAAAAACAAAGACAGGGTCAAATCCTGCGCTGGCACAGTCCTGCCTCACTCTCCTCACCCTGATCCCGTCTGGCCTTTCTTTTACCCAAAGGCTTTGATTGTATGACCCACGCCAGGGCTCTTTCTAGTGCCGAGGAAGGCACTGTGACCATAGCAGCCAGCGTCCCGCCTCTTGGAGCCACGTTCTAGTCGGGGAGACACTGTGAGCTCTGTGAGGGCAGGATGTTTATGTGTTTTGTTCACTGAGGTGGTACCTGTCCTTAGGAGAGCTCCTGACTATGAAATGTTTGTGAAATAAAAGCAAAGCAGCACACACGTGATGTTTGGGGTGCAACAAGACCTTTGAAGGAAAATAGGGCAAGAGAAACAGGTAGAGCGTGCAAGGGCTACTATTAAGAAAGTCAGGTAAGTCTGGTGGAATAGCATTTTAGGCAGAAGGAACAGCAACTGCAAAGGCTCTGAGGAGGGAAACTGATGAGTCCTTTACATACAAAGTGTTTAAGAGTTTTTACATCCATCTCTTAAGAAGTTATTATAAATTTTATATCAATATGGTTGAGTTATATGTTTACATATTCATATATATTATGCAAAATTGTTCAGTCACTACTGCCGACTCTTTATGACCCCATGGACTGCAGCCTGCCAGGCTCCTCTGTCCTTCACTATTTCCCAGAGTATGCTCAAATTCATGTTCATTGAGTTGGTGATGCTGTCTAACCATTCTCATCCTCTGCCATCTCCTTCTGCTTTGGCTTCAATCTTTCCCACCATCAGGGTCTTTTCCATGAGTCGGGTCTTCACATCAGGCGGCCAAAGTATTGGAGCTTCAGCTTCGGTATCAGTCCTTCTAATAAATATTCAGGGTTGATTTCCTTTAGGATTGGCTGGTTTGATCTGCTTGCAGTCCAAATATACATATTAAAATACCATTCTATAATTTAATCCTCACAACATTCTTGTAAGGTTGTACTATTATTCCAGTTTTCTCAGATGGGGAACAATGATAGTACCTGAGGTGGCAAGATATAAGCATTGTTAATAAACTAAGGGAGACAAAGTTGAAACTAAGAGAACAGAATATATGCAGTTTTATCTCAAAATGCCTTCAGCCCCCCTGACTTATTTTTATGAAGTCCCTATAAGGCTAAGATATAAGTAATCCTTTGCCTTGTTGAGTCGGGAAATATCACCACAGCAGTTAACTACACCTAGCTTTTTCTTTTTAAAAAAATAAACTTAATTTTGGAATAATTTCAGATTTACAGATTAAGTTGTGAAGATAGTTTGAAGGTTCCCATTTACCTGCTCCTCACCCGGCTTCCCCTGATGTTAACAGCTTACATAACTAAAGTATGTTTGTCAAAACTAAGAAAGTAACGCGGGGACAATATTATTAGCTATCAACTTTTTTGGGATCATATGTTGTTGGGTTTTTTTTTTTAATTTGTATCTTTTTAAATTTCTAATTTATTTTTGGCTGCACTGGGTCTTCACTGCTTTGCGTGGGCTTTCTCTAGTTGCAATGTATGGCGCTACTCTCCTTTTAGATGCCCAGGCCTCTCATTTCTGTGGCTTCTTTTGTTGCAGAGCACAGGCTCTAAGCACACGGGCTTCAGTACTTGCAGCACGCAGGCTCAGTACTTGCAGCACGCAAGCTCAGTACTTGCAGCACGCAGGCTCAGTAGTTGTGGCGCACAGGTTTAGGGGCTCCACGGCATGTGGAATCTTCCTGGACCAGGGATTGAACCTGCATCCCCTGCACTGGCAGGTGGATTCCCACCTACGGTGTCACCAAGGAAGTCCAGGATCATATGTTTTTCAGTGAGTTCCCTTTTTCTGTTCTAGGATTCCCAATTTCATTTAGCATATAGTTTTTAATTAAATACAATTGGAGCTAATACTTGTATAACCAAGATCATTTAAGAAATTAAATCCTAAAATTCCTGTTCTCCAGTGCAAAATGTCACTAATCCTCTCAAACCAATCTCTTTGAAGATGTATTTTGGGCCAAGGAATATCAATGCGTAGCATCTCTCCAGGTTTTAACTTAATCCATCTCGCAAGAAGGAGCTTCCCAGGTGGTGCTAGTGCAAAAGAACCTGCCTGCCAATTCAGGAGACATAAGAGGTCCAGGTTCAGTCACTGGTTCAGGAAGATCCCCTGGAGGAAGGCATGGCAACCCACTCCAGGATTCTTGCCTGAAGAATCTCATGGACAGAGGAGCTACTGGTGGGCTACAGTCCATAGGGTCACAAACAGTCAGAGATGACTGAAGCGACTTAGCACGTATGCATCACCCAAGAGGTGTTTACAAGTCTGGCTTCCTATACAAGTTCCTTGGGGCTGGATTCCTAGGTGTCTTTCAGCCTGAAACCAAGATCATATTGCCTTTTTCTACAGAATTCTTACTGTGTAGGAGTCCAATGTGCTTGCTTCTCCAAGGATGACAAGTATGTCTACGCAGGCTTGAAAGACCGCTCCCTAATTGTCTGGAGTGTGCTGGATGGTGAGTCATTTTGCTTTGAGGGTAGGACTGAGCTTAGAGCTGGAGACAAAAGACCCTGTTCTGGATCCTTGCCATTAGAGGGCTCTGCTCTGACCTCCCTTCATTGGGTCCCTCTGCTTGGGGGGCAGGTATCTGCAGCTTCAGGGAACAGGCCCAACTGGAGCTATACCTCTTCTTCTAGAACCCATGCTCTGAAAACCTGGAACTCCAGAACACCCTCCCCACCTGCCCCGGAAGCCCTCTTTAGGGCCTCTGTGGGCCTCTATCCTTCTGAAAGTGGGCTATGCCTTGAGTGTGCACACCCCCAGGCTGTGAGAGTGATTGTGGAACGGTGTGCATGGAGTCTGGATGTGTGAACTGGGTGGGAATTCACATGTATGTATCTGAGGCCCTCTAGGGATGTAGGATGGAGTTGGATGTGGGAAGAGAAGGGGAAAATCACAGACAGCTGAGGTCTCCCACATGGTTATATTCGGGCATGGAACTGAAGAGCCTGAGAATCCTCAACCCAAACCTGACCTTCCAGGTGTTCTGAAGGTATATCAACCAATGTAGAAGGATAGAATATATTTCATTTAATACAATAGTTTATTAGCTGGATTTACAGTGTTTACATATTGTATCTTATAGGATGTTGACCTTCATTCATTCTCTTTCCTGAGGCCCTGTAAATGTTTGGGGAACCTTGTTTAACATCAACCACTTTGAAAACTCCACATTTCTCATTCTGTTAAACATCACACTAAGGATGTATTAGAGAAAGCAATGGCAACTCACTCCAGTACTCTTGCCTGGAAAATCCCATGGATGGAGCAGCCTGGTAGGCTGCAGTCCATGGGGTCACTAAGAGTCAGACACGACTGAGCAACTTCACTTTCTCCTTTCACCTTCATGCATTGGAGAAGGAAATGGCAACCCACTCCAATGTTCTTGCCTGGAGAATCCCAGGGACGGGGGAGCCTGGTGGGCTGCCGTCTATGGGGTCACACAGAGTCAGACACGACTGAAATGACTTAGCAGCAGCAGCAGCAAGGACATATTAACAGAAGTTAACATTTCTTGTGTACTGGATACTGTCACCAAGTCATTTCATTATCTCAGTACACACCCGCCTTTTATAAAATTTGAGGCTCTGAGAGATGGGGTGGGCTGTGGTTTGAAGCTGGTCTACCTGCTCCCCATGGGTGGGTACCTTTGTTAGACTCTCCTATAGAGAGAGCGACCCTTATGACACTGGCAGGGAAGGGTAGGAGTTATTGCTATCCCCATTTGACAAATGAAGAAGCTGAAGTTCAGAGTTGATTAAGGAATTTTCTCAAGGTCATAAAGCAAGTAAGTGGCTGAATGAATAGCAGATAGAGTTGAATATATTGTAATCAAATACATTATAACTGAAAACACTGTGATTAAATCAGTATAATTGAATAGTTATACTCTAATACATTGCAACTGAATACATTGTATTCTAATACAGTGTAATAAAGATGCCTGGCGCAATGTCACAGATGGCTCAGAAGCTAAGGTCTGTGGACTGTGGCCTTAAAAGCCCATCCTACACAGGTTCACAACCTCTCTTCCCACTTCTTCTTCAATAATAATATTGACTGAATTCACTCTGGGATGAAACTGATACTTAGCACTTGACATGCATACCATCTTCAAATCTTCAGAATTCCCCTCAGCAGGTAGGCTCAGTTATCATTCCCATATTGTGGATGAAGCAAGAGGGACTGAGAATTTTGCTGTCATGCCTAAGCAAGTAAGGGGGATAGAAGAAATTTGACCCCATGCAGCTAACTCTCAAATGTGTGAGACTGGATCTCTGTGGCTGCATTTTTATCATTTGTGCCCATCCCCCCACTTCCCCCTACAGGCACACTGTTGGCTGTCCAGTTTGTCCATGCGGTGGTGAACAGAATCATCCCAACCTCCAATGGCTTCATTGCCCCCTCCAGACACGGCTATCTCATCCGTGAGTGTTTCCAGTGCCCTTCGTCAAGACTCTCACAACAGGACCCTCTCAAGAACTTCAAGAAAGCAGTGTGGATGGTCAAATCCAGGCAGAGAGAAGAGCTGGCAGCTGCTGCAGGAGCACCCCAGGACTTGAGGTCGGAGAGTGCCCAGGGAAATGAATCCATATCAAACAAACGCTCACAAGTCTGCCTGCTGGTGTAAGACCCCCCTATGGCGCCAAGTGAGTTAGTCCCATTCAGTCCAACTGAAGCAAAAAGAAAGCATGTGTTGATAAATATCTGGACTCGAAGCCTCCAATTATGTGACTCAGACCTTGTTTCCTACCATCTTTCCATTTTTTTCTCTCCTCAGCTGTATTCTCAGGTTTATCCCCAGATTAGCATCATGACAGCCAAGTTCAGCAGAAAAGAAGGTCTCTTTCCAACAGTTTGATCCAAAGTCCTGGTTCTAAATCTGTTAGCCCCACTTAGTTCATACAACCATCCCAGGACACAAAGATATCTTTGAGGAAAATGCAGCACTCTGCTTGGTGGTCCTGACCCCACGTCCATCCAGACTGAGGTTGGGGTCAACACCACCCAACTCTGTAGACTGAGAATGGGAGAGGCTACTCCCCAGGGTAACTGGGGTGCTAGTCAAGATGGGGATGGATGGATATGAGACCAACCAAACCACAAACCACAAAGGACCACAGAGCCTTACAGTTTATAAAGCACCAGGTGCTATGCTCTGATCCTTATCACAGCCCATACTTCAGAGAGGGGCAGGAGTTTCTGCTTTCATTTTACAGATAAGGAAACAGCCGTGCAGAGTTAGCTGTGATTTGCTCAAGATCATGAGCCTGAGGTGCGAGAGAACTCTGAGAAATTAGAATCCAGAGCCTTCCTGTTCCAATTTTTGTTGGGAACACCTCACTCTAATTTTAGACCCAGAAGCACAACCATCAGTTCCATGGATGGCACATTCAAATGCCCACAGGGACCAACAAGTAATCAAGATGGTTGCTGTGCACTGCGGTGACCAACAGATTACGATGGTGACAATGTCAACATGGAGGGCTTTGCTCTGTCTGGGCACAAGACACGAGAACCTTGACTCTACCCCAGAATGGCCCTGGGGAGAGCAGCCCACTGGTGCCAGAGCTTCCTGTTGTCATAAGTAAAGCCAGAAATCTGGATTTTAATGAGAAATGTCCTCATTTTAGCCAAGTTGGCAGTTGGTTCAAATTTGCACTTATAGGCACACTTGGCTCATGTCTCTACTTCATTGTGACCCAATTTGGCATTAAAACAGTAAACTTGTTATCATTCTTCCATCTATGCTCCTTGGCTCTCAAACTATGAGGCCAGAGACGCTTTTTATCTTAAAAACTGGAGACTCTTGGAAGCAGATGGATAAAGCTGCCAACATCTTCCTACCATGCTTTTGGACTGTCTTTGCCTTGTGCAAGTTGAAAAGTCTGAGTTTCTGCTCCACTTAAATGGCTTTTTCTCTTTTGCCTGCAGCCTTCTAAAAGCCCCCACTTGCTTCTGGGGCTTCTGCTGTAAGGATAGCAGAGTCCAAACCTTCAAGGTGCTATTCCATCCTCTCCTCCCCCGCCACCTCCAGCTGAATTCCAGACAGAAAAAAACAGCCTTAGAAATAGAGGCCTTTGAGCTGGATGTGACCTGACCAATAGTCTCATTTTAAAACTAGGGTTCCAAGGAGGGCTTTGACAGTTCTGCACATGTTATTTAGCATCAAATTCCATTTAAAAATGTTTTATAACTGTAATTTTAAAATATACATTGGGTAGCAGTTTTTAAGGTGTTGGAAATAACTAACATAGGATTCTCCTGCCATCTCCATTTAACTTAGAGGGGAGGGGAGCCCTTGAAAAAAAATAAAAGCTACTCTTTGCACCATGTCTCTGTGAATCAGGGGTTTACCCAATGCACAAATAAGATTTAGCTACAACTTCTGGTTTAAAATATGAGTGTCCAGCTCAGCAGCCTCAGTGAGAATCAGTTGCTTCATATGTAAACACTAACTTGACTATAGGAAAGAATTTTTTTTTTACTAATAAAATGCTACTTTGAATTGTTCCTTACCATGGTATTTCTGTAGAGAGTCTTCATTTAAGAAAGTGTTCGGTTGCTATGAATGTTTGACAAGCACAGTGCTTTGTAGCGGAGTGACTTGCTTGAGGTTCCCCAGCTGTGGTGGAGCCAGGGTGAGAGCATGGTTATTGTGCCAACAGGACTGTATTAACATACTATCCAAACTGAAACACTTTTTGACAGTGAAAGGGAGTGATCCAAACAATTACTCCAGGACAACTACAATAAGCTGGCTCTCCCAGGACAATTGGAATATACAGCTCCTCTAGCTATAGCAGGGGTTAATTTATATTAAATTCTAGAGAGTCCTTTTAAAAATGAAACGTGACATATAACATTGTATTAGTTTCAGGTGTACAATATAATGATTTGATATTTGTATACATTATGAAATGATCACAAGAAGTGTAGTTAATATTCAACACTGGGCTTCCCAGGTGGATCAGTGGTAAAGAATCCACCCGTCAATGCAGGAGACGCAGGAGGTGTGATCTCTGGGTCGGGAAGATCCCCAGGGGAGGAAATGGCAACCGATTCCAGTATTCTTGCCTGGGAAAACACCAAGGACAGAGGAACCTGGTGGGCTACAGTCCATGGAATGGCAGAGAGTCAGACACGACTGAGTCACACACACACACACACACACACACACACACACACACACAGTTGATTTACAACAATGTCTTTATTTCAGGTGTACAGCAAAGTGACTCAGTTATATATAGTGGGTTGGCCAAAAGGTTCATTTGGGATGTTATGGGAAAATCCGAATGAACCTTTTGGTCAACCCGCTACATATATGTGTGTGTGTGTATTCTTCTTCAGATTTGTTTCCCTTACAGAATATTATAAAATATTGAGTTTAGTTCCCTGTGCTATACAGTGGGTCCTTCTTGGTTATCTATTTTATATATATTAATAGTAGCATGTATATGTTAATGCCAAACTGTAGACGAATTCCTGTTTTGTATATAAATCATTGGTATCTTTTTTTTAGGTTTCCCATGTAAGCAATATCATATATTTGTCTTTTTTCTGTCTGGCTTACTTCACTTAGTATGATAATCTCTAGGTTCATCTACGTTGCTGCAAATGACATTATTTTCATTCTTTTCTTGGTAAGAACTTTTAAGACTTATTGTCCTAGCAACTTTCAAATATACAATTCAGCTCAGTTCAGTCCAGTCGCTCGGTCGTGTCCAACTCTCTGCAACCCCATGGACTGCAGCATGCCAGGATTCCCTGTCCAACACCAACTCCGGGAGTTTACTCACACTCATGTCTGTTGAGTTGGTGATGCCATCCAACCATCTCATTCTCTGTCATCCCCTTCTCCTCCTGCCTTCAATCTTTCCCATCATCAGGGTCTTTTCAAATGAGTCAGTTCTTCACATCAGGTGGCCAAAGTATTGGAGTTTCAGCTTCAGCCTCAGTCCTTCCAGTGAAATTCAGATTGATTTTCTTGAGGATGGACTGGTTGGATCTCCTTGCTGTCCAAGGGACTCTCAAGAGTCTTCTCCAACATCACAGTTCAAAAGCATCAATTCTTCGGCACTCAGCTTTCTTTATAGTTCAACTCTCACACCCATACATGACCACTGGAAAAACCATAGCTTTGACTAGACAGACCTTTGTTGGCAAAGTAATGTCTCTGCTTTTTACTATGCTGTCTAGGGAGGTCATAACTTTTCTTCCAAGGAGCAAGCATTTGAATTTCATGGCTGCAGTCACCATCTGCAGTGATTTTGGAGCCCCCCAAAATAAAGTCTGACACTGTTTCCACTGTTTCCCCATCTATTTCCCATGAAATGATGGGACCAGATGCCATGATTTTCGTTTTCTGCATGTTGAGTTTTAAGCCAACTTTTTCACTCTCCACTTTCACTTTCATCAAGAGGCTCTTTAGTTCTTCTTTGCTTTCTGCCATAAGCGTGGTGTCATCTGCATATCTGAGGTTATTGATATTTCTCTTGGCAATTCTGATTCCAGCAAATATACAATACAGTATTATTAACTATAGTCACCAGATTGTACATGACACTTCCAGGACTTATTTATCATAAGTTATTTTTGGTGAGAAGTCAGCTTCCTTATTAGATGGTTACACAAATAATAATGCATTATCACAGCAAGAATCAAACAGAACAGAGGCTATAAGGTAAAAATCAGAAGTAGGGTGATCAGGGTGACTTGGTATACAAGACTTTCCAGTAGTCATGTGTGGATGTGAGAGTTGAACTATAAAGAAAGCTGAGTGCCGAAGAATTGATGCTTTTGAACCATGGTGTTGCAGAAGACTCTTGAGGGTCCCTTGGACTGCAAGGAGATCCAACCCGTCCATCCTAAAGGAGATCAGTGCTGGGTGTTCAATGGAGGGACTAATGTTGAAGCTGAAACTCCAATACTTTGGCCACCTGATGCGAAGAACTGACTCCTTGGAAAAGACCCTGATGCTGGGAAAGATTGAAAGCAAGAGGAGAAGGGGATGACAGAGGATGAGATGGCTGGATGGGATCACCGACTCAATGGACATGAGTTTGAGTAAACTCCAGGAGCTGGCCATGGGCTGGCTGGGAGGCCAGGCATGCTGCAGTCCATGGGGTCGCAAAGAGTCAGACATGACTGAGCAACTGAACTGAACTGATGCCACTTAAAAGCAAAAGCTCCATGTTATGATAACTCTTCAGGCACTGGCAAATCAGGATATCTGGTCACCTAAACAGCTCTTTGGAACTATGCAATCAGATGCTTATATCTTTCCTTTTCTCCTTTGCTTTTTGCTTCTCTTCTCTTCACAGCTATATGTAAGGCCTCCCCAGATAGCCATTTTGCTTTTTTGCATTTCTTTTCCATGGGGATGGTCTTGATCCCTGTCTCCTGTACAATATTATGAACCTCAGTCCATAGTTCATCAGGCACTCTATCTATCAGATCTAGTCCCTTAAATCTCTTTCTCACTTTCATTGTATAATCATAAGGGATTTGATTTAGGTCATACCTGAATGGTCTAGTGGTTTTCCCTACTTTCTTCAATTTGAGTCTGAATTTGGTAATAAGGAGCTCATGATCTGAGCCACAGTCAGCTCCCAGTTTTGTTTTCGCTGACTGTATAGAGCTTCTCCATCCTTGGCTGCAAAGAAAATAATCAATCTGATTTCAGTGTTGACCATCTGGTGATGTCCATGTGTAGAGTCTTCTCTTGTGTTGTTGGAAGAGGGTGTTTGTTATGACCAGTGCGTTCTCTTGGCAAAACTTTATTAGCCTTTGCCCTGCTTCATTCCGTATTCCAAGGCCAAATTTGCCAGTTACTCCAGGTGTTTCTTGACTTCCTACTTTTGCATTCCAGTCCCCTATAATGAAAAGGACATCTTTTTTGGGTGTTAGTTCTAAAAGGTCTTGTAGGTCTTCATAGAACCGTTCAACTTCAGCTTCTTCAGCGTTACTGGTTGGGGCATAGACTTGGATTACTGTGATATTGAATGGTTTGCCTTGGAAACAAACAGAGATCATTCTGTCAGTTTTGAGATTGCATCCAAGTACTGCATTTCGGACTGTTTTGTTGACCATGATGGCTACTCCATTTCTTCTAAGGGATTCCTGCCTGCAGTAATAGATATAATGGTCATCTGAGTTAAATTCACCCATTCCAGTCCATTTTAGTTCACTGATTCCTAGAATGTTGACGTTCACTCTTGCCATCTCCTGTTTGACCACTTCCAACTTGCCTTGTTTCATGGACCTAACATATGCAATATTGCTCTTTACAGCATCGGACCTTGCTTCTATCACCAGTCACATCCACACCTGGGTATTGTTTTTGCTTTGGCTCCATCCCTTCATTCTTTCTGGAGTTATTTCTCCACTGATCTCCAGTAGCATATTGGGCACCTACTGACCTGGGGAGTTCCTCTTTCAGTATCCTATCATTTTACCTTTTCATACTGTTCATGGGGTTCTCAAGGCAAGAACACTGAAGTGGTTTGCCATTCCCTTCTCCAGTGGACCACATGACTGTGTGGATCACAATAAACTGTGGAAAATTCTGAAGGAGATGGGAATACCAGACCTCCTGACCCGCCTCCTGAGAAACCTATATGCAGGTCAGGAAGCAACAGTTAGAACTAGACATGGAACAACAGACTGGTTCCAAATAGGGAAAGGAGTACGTCAAGGCTGTATATTGTCACCCTGCTTATTTAACTTCTATGCAGAGTACATCATGAGAAACGCTGGGCTGGAAGAAGCACAAGGTGGAATCAAGATTGCCAGGAGAAATATCAATAACCTCAGATATGCAGATGACACCACCCTTATGGCAGAAAGTGAAGAGGAACTAAAAAGCCTCTTGATGAAAGTGAAAGAGGAGGGTGAAAAAGTTGGCTTAAAGCTCAACATTCAGAAAACGAAGATCATGGCATCTGGTCCCATCACTTCATGGGAAATAGATGGGGAAACAGTGGAAACAGTGTCAGACTTTATTTTGGGGGGGGCTCCAAATCACTGCAGATGGTGACTGCAGCCATGAAATTAAAAGACGCTTACTCCTTGGAAGAAAAGTTATGACCAACCTAGATAGCATATTCAAAAGCAGAGACATTACTTTGCCAACAACGGTCCGTCTAGTCAAGGCTATGGTTTTTCCAGTGGTCACATATGGATGTGAGAGTTGGACTGTGAAGAAAGCTGAGCACAGATGAACTGATGCTTTTGAACTGTGGTGTTGGAGAAGACTCCTGAGAGTCCCTTGGACTGCAAGGAGATCCAACCAGTCCATTCCCAGATCAGCCCTGGGATTTCTTTGGAAGGAATGATGCTAAAGCTGAAACCCCAGTACTTTGGCCACCTTATGTGAAGAGTTGACTCATTGGAAAAGACTCTGATCCTGGGAGGGATTGGGGGCAGGAGGAAAAGGGGACGACCCAGGATGAGATGGCTGGACGGCATCACGGACTTGATGAACATGAGTCTGAGTGAACTCCAGGAGTTGGTGATAGACAGGGAGGCCTGGCGTGCTGCGATTCACGGGGTCGCAAAGAGCAACTGAACTGAACTGAACTGAACTGGAACAGCTCTTAATCCCCCAATTCCTGCCCCCTAGAGCCATACGTTTTGACCAACTTCACCCATTTCACCAAACCCTACCTCCTGCCTTTGGCAGCCCCCAATCTGCTTTCTGTATCTATAAGTTTGAGAGGCGGTATTTTTTAAATTTATTTTTAAAATATTTATTTACTGGGCTATGCCAGGTCTTACTTGTGACATGCAGGATCTTTAGTTACGGCATGAGAACTCTTGGTTCCAGCATGTGGGATCTAATTCCCTGACCATGGATTGAACCTGGGCCCTCTTCATTGAGTGGCCGAATCTTAGCCACTGAACTTCCAGGGAAGTCCCTGGCAGGGTTTAGTTAATTTAAAAATTTTAACTTTAAAGTCTAGAGATTTGTTTTTGCTAAACTCTGTGAAAACATTCAAACCCACAGCAAAGTTGCAATATTGAGGACAATGAACATGTATTTATGAGATTCCCCGATTGCCCTACTGCTGTGAATCTCCTGCTAAACCAATTCAAAGTGACACTGTGGCTAGGCTGAGAAGAGTGGAGGGAGCACTCAGACACAAAGTTAAAGAGGCACCGAAAATAGTCAACCATCAAAACAGACGTTGGGTTACCACAACATTTAAATCAAAATGAATGAAAATGCATATTGAACAAAATGCCAACATTTTCAATAAAACTGGATTCTGATCCTGTATTTGCACAGACTCCTCACGCTAATTCTGGCCCTGGTGATATCAAGACACTTCAGTGCTTATGTAAAGAGGCATCTTTAAGGAATAAGGTCATTCTCCTACATAACTGCACACACCTGCCCAAACTATCAGTTCAGTTCAGTTTATTTCAGTTGCTCAGTTGTGTCCGACTCTTTGCGACCCCATGAATCACAGCAGGCCAGGCCTCCCTGTCCATCACCATCTCCCAGAGTTCACTCAGACTCACGTCCATCGAGTTGGTGATGCCATCCAGCCATCTCATCCTCTGTCGTCCCCTACTCCTCCTGACCCCAACCCCTCCCAGCATCAGAGTCTTTTCCAATGAGTCAACTCTTCGCATGAGGTGGCCAAAGTACTGGGGTTTCAGCTTTAGCATCATTCCTTCCAAAGAAATCCCAGGGCTGATCTCCTTCAGAATGGACTGGTTGGATGTCCTTGCAGTCCAAGGGACTTTAAGAGTCTTCTCCAACAGCACAGTTCAAAAGCATCAATTCTTCAGCTCTCAGCCTTCTTCACAGTCCAACTCTCACATCCATACATGACCACTGGAAAAACCATAGCCTTGACTAGGCGGACCTTTGTTGGCAATGTAATGTCTCTGCTTTTCAATATGCTATCTGCTGCTAAGTCACTTCAGTCGTGTCCGACTCTGTGCGACCCCATAGACGGCAGCCCACCAGGCTCCCCCGTCCCTGGGATTCTCCAGGCAAGAACACTGGAGTGGGTTGCCATTTCCCTCTCCAATGCATGAAAGTGAAAAGTCAAAGTGAAGTCGCCCAGTCATGTCTGACTCTTAGCGACTCCTTGGACTGCAGCCTACCAGGCTCCTCCATCCATGGGATTTTCCAGGCAAGAGTACTGGAGTGGGGTGCCACTGCCTTCTCCGATATGCTGTCTAGGTTGGTCATAACTTTCTTCCAAGGAGTAAGCGTCTTTTAATTTCATGGCTGCAATCACCATCTGCAGTGATTTTGGACCCCCAAAAAATAAAGTCTGACACTGTTTCCACTGTTTCCCCATCTATTTCCCATGAAGTGATGGGACCAGATGCCATGATCTTCGTTTTCTGAATGTTGAGCTTTAAGCCAACTTTTTCACTCTCCTCTTTCACTTTCATCAAGAGACTTTTTAGCTCCTCTTCACTTTCTGCCATAAGGGTGGTGTCATCTGCATATCTGAAGCTATTGATATTTCTCGCGGCAATCTTGATTCTAGCTTGTGCTTCTTCCAGCCCGGCGTTTCTCATGATGTACAATAGGCATTCCTAAGTTCTCTAATTAGTCCTAAAGCATTCCTAATTAGCTATTTCTTCAAACTAGGATGCAATCAAGATTTGTTCACCCATTGCACTGCATTCGTTTGCTTTGTCTCTAGTCTCATATTGTAGAGCAGGAGTCAGCAAGCCACAGTCTACATGTTTGTTTTTGTAAATAAAGTTTTATTGAAACACAGCCATGCCTGTTCATCTGCATATTATCTATGGCTATTTTCACGCTACAGTGACAGAGAATGTATGAACCCAAAGTGAAAAATACAGTCTGGCTCTTTGTACTTAGTTATACTGCATACTTTAATACTGCGTGTATTATACAGACATACAATAAACATACATATTTATATTGTATATAACATTTATAATACTTTTATTATATAGCTATTTGTTTAAAATATAAAGTATTGGGACTTCCGTGGTGATCCAGTCGCCAAGGCTCCATGTTCCCAATGCAGAGGGCCTGGGTTTGATCCCTGGTCAGGGAGCTAGATCCCATCTGCAGCAACTAAACAGTTTGCATGCTGCAACAAAGCTCAAAGATCCCACATGCCACAACTAAGACCTGGCACAGCCAAACAAACAAATTTCAAATATATACACATAAAATATTTACAATCCGCCAACCCTGGCCTTAAATGACTTGATTAGATTTAGAGCAGACATTTTCTTAAACGGACTTTTAGGTTCACAGCAAAATTGAGTGGAAGGCACAGCGATTTCTCATATCCCCCCTCCACCCACACGTATCATTTCCTCCATTATCAACATCCCCACCAAAGCAGTCCATTTGTCACACTTGAAGAACCTACACTGAAACCTCATCATTATATGGTAAGCGGTTTTGAGAAGACCACTTCATAGGGTATTAGTGAGCTCTCACTGAGTAACAAATCACCACAAACTTAGCTGCTGAAAAGAACAGCCTTTTATTCTCTCACAGTGTCTGTGGGTCAGGAATCTAGGCATGATGTGGCTGGGTTCTCCGTGCAGGGTCCTGCAAGTCGTCACTGGGGCTGGGATCTCAGGGACAGGCTCGGAGCCCTGATCCGTGCTCCTTTCGAGCTGAGCTCTTTGCAGCTGTAGGCCTGTGGCTCTTGCTCCCAGAGGCCGCCTCTTTCCATAGGCAGATCATGACGTGGCTGGTTCCTCCTTCAAGGCCAACAGCATCACACATCTCTGCTGCTTCAAGACTGACTTCCAGACTCTTCTAAAGAGTGCCCCTGGGACTTCCCTGGTGGTTCAGCAGTTAAGACTTCTCCTTCCAAGACTCAGATGTAAAGAACAGACTTTTGGACTCAGTGGGAGTAGAAGAGGGTGAGATGATTTGAGAGAATAGCACTGAAACATACACATTACCATATGTAAAACAGATAACCAGTGTGAGTTTCACGCACGACACAGGGCACCCAAAGGCGGTGCTCTGTGATAACCTGGAGAGATGGGGTGGGGAGGGAGGTGGGAGGGGGCTTCAAGACGGAGGGGACACATATATGTCTATGGCTGATTCATACTGATGTATGGCAAAAACCATCACAATATTGTAAAGTAATTATCCTCCAATTAAAATAAATAGATAAACTAAAAACAACAACAAGAAAAAGATTTCTCTTTCCATTGCAGGGGGGTGATCCCTGGATTCAGGAAACTAAGATCCTACGTGCCCTGCAACCAAAAAAAAAAAAAAACCACATCATAAAATAATAGAAGCAATATTGTAAAAAATTCAATCAAGACTTTTAAAATGGCCCAAATATTTTAAAATTCTTAAAAAAATTTTTTTAATTAAAAAATAAAGGGTACCCTTGATTAGGTCAGGTCTACCTATACAATCTGCTTTCTGATGAATTCAAAATCAACTTCATTTGGAATCTTAAATACTCCTGAGAATTCCCTTCACCTTTGCCGTGTAGACATAGACATACTGTAGGTGTGACATGCATGATGTTCCCAGGACCGCCTATACGCCAGGAAGGAAGACAAGGCAGGGCGTGCCCACCAGGGCATGAGGACCTCTGGCAGCTTGTAAAATTCTGCTGCAAACTGTGATTCCCAACTTCAGCAAGTTTGAGCCTAATGTTTGCCACCTGAGAAGACTTAGCTAGTTCAAAATATACAGGATTTTTGATCTTCTTAATTTTGCCAAAATACTGTCCAACAAAAGACCTACCTAAGAAAGTTACTTTAATGTCATTAAATTAGACAAATGATAAGGAAATTTGTGTCCCAAATTTATCTAAGCTGTCTGTCCAAACTGTCATCTCTGAGGTTTTCCATTTTTTCTAATTTTTTAAAAACTACTTTTTATTTTCATATGAAATCATTTTAACTTTTTATATTGATGTACAGTCAATTTAAAATGTTGTGCTAGTTTTAGGTGTATACAGCAAATTGATTCATGTGTATATACATGTATATATATATATGTATTATATTCTTTTTCAGATTCTTTTCCATTATAGGTTTGTATAATATATTGAATATATTTCCCTGTAGGGAAATACAGTAGGGGCTATACAGTAGGCCCTTGTTGTTTATCTAAAAGGTTTTCAACTTAATCTGTGTAGATGAGAATAGTAAAGAAAAAAATTAGCTTAGCAACTTTGTATGCTTTATAAAAATAAGAATGAAAAGATGTACATGTCCTGTTGCCTACATATTGAACACACACACACACGTGCATATATTCATGCATCCTTCAGAACCCACACACATGCCCAAGGTGGCACTGACTTGTGGTTGCATGTTCTCCAGTTGAGTGAGGGCTTCCTCTGACCCTAAGAGACCTACTAAAAGAATAGAAAACTTAAAGTGATCCTTGTGGGAGGGCGAGCAATGTAGGTCTCTGGGGCTTATGAGAAGCCCATGTGTGCCATTGATTCTTAGGGGAGGGACTGCCCCCGGGAGGGGCTACTGTGGATAGGACTGGTAGCCTCAAAATGCAGTTCAGTCGGCCTTAGCTTGTGTTCAGGCAGAAATGCAATGAAACTGAGCAGAATACCTTTGTGGGCTAGGAGCTATGAGTCCTCACACTTCCTTTCTCCTCACCCCCACGTCCATCCTGTGCCTCGTCCTCTCTGCTTTACCTTCTAAATATCACTCCCTTTCACCACCTTCTCTCCACCTCCCCTTCTCCTACCCTGGTCAAAACCACCATCATCCTTTGCCTGTCTAAACGATGAAACAGCCTCCATGCTCCCTCCCTGGCTCCCCTCCAATCACTTCCCTGCAGAACAGTCAGAGTATTTGCTTCCAACCTCCAAGCTTCTGAAACAGTTCCTTGCGTAGAACCCATACGCAATTTCTACCAGCACCAAATGCCAAGTCCAAAAGCCTTAACTCATTTCATAAGAAAGAGTGGCCTGCCTTCTCTGTTCCCCCTACTCTTATCCTGCTCTCTCTCTTTCTCTCTCCCTCCCATTCCTCTGAAATCCAAGAACACTGGTTTCTTTAAGTTCTTTAAATATGCCACACTCATTCCCACCACAGGGCCTTTGCACAGCCATTCCTTCTGATTTTCACAGTGAACACCTACATATCAGTTAGAACACAGATAGAATATCACTACCTCTGGGAGGCCTTTCTCATCCCCTGACTGGGTTAAGTCTGTCTGGTGGCAGAAGATATTTTCCAATAAATGGTCATGGCAATAATTCCTATCTCTCCATCCTATTCCTGGGGCTTCCCAGGTGGCTCAGTGGTAAAGAATCTCCCTGCCAATGCAGGAGATCCAGGTTCGATTCCTGAGTTGGAAAGATCCTCTGGAGAAGGAAATGACAACACACTCTGGTATTCTTGCCTGGAGAATTCCACGGACGGAGGAGCCTGGCGGGCTACAGTCCATGGGATTGCAAAGATCGGACACGATTGAGCACACAGGCATCATGCATGCTATCTCAGAACCTGGCCACTCCCCAGGTTCTGGAGTCTGTTGGCTCTCCACTTGAATTTGGGAGGGACTTTTGATTCTGTGTGACTTGCAAAGGTAGATCAGAAAAGGCTACAAGGCTTCCACCTGGCTCAGTTGTTCCTCTCTGTGTGATTGGGCTAGGAACCTAGCTGCCATACTGTGAGGAAGCTCAGGCTACATGAGGCAGCCACATGTGGGTCATCCTGGCAATAGCCACTGGCCTCAACCTACAGCCAGAAGCAGCTGAGAGACATGTGAGTGAGTAAAGCTTCAGAGGATTCCAGCCTCAGCCTTCCAAACACCCAGCTGACACAGAGGGGCCAGCCTTCCAAGCCTGGAGGTTGGAGAACAAAATGAATGTTCTTATGGTTGTAAACCTCTAAATCTGGAGATGGTAGAGTAACTGGAACAGAGTAACTGTTACACTTGTAACTTCCCTTTGAAGTATCTGTCACAGTTGAAACTTTACATCTCTGTATGTGATTGATTTTTATCCTTCTTGAAAGACTGATGACTCTGTGGGGGTAAAAGCCTTGTTAGTTTTGCTCACCATTCTACTCCTGCTGCTGGAAGTCCCTATGGTCGTGTCTGACTCTTTGTGACCCTATGGACTATAGCCTGCCAGTCTGCTCTGCCCATGGGATTCTCCAGGCAAGAATACTGGAGTGGGTGGCCATGCCCTCCTCCAGGGGATCTTCCTCACCCTGGGATCGAACCTGGGTCTCCTTCTTTGTAGGCAGATGCTTTACTGTCTGAGCCACCAGGCAAGTCCCAATTTTACTCCTGACCCCTGGCAAATGATGCATCCGTTGCCAATAACTTCTCAGCTTTCGTGCACCTCTTCACAAGTAGAGATACCAAATGAAGATGATGTACAAGAGACTGTGGGATGGCAGAGGAGAAGTTGGGTAGTTTCTTGAGAGAGAGGATATTTGGGTTGTATTTTGCAGGATATATAGGGTGCTTTTTGTGTAATAGAGATTAATAGGGCTTCCGGCTGATGCATGGGGTCAGGGAGCAGCCAGGCTAAGTAGGCATTGACAGGAGTTTCTGCACAGATAGAAGGCAGCTTACTTGGGTGGAAAATTCTGCAAGAAAAGGTTCACAATTTAGGTTCACAATTTATTGCCTTCAATGCTGCATACGGGTGCTTAGATTTAACTCATAAGAAATAAGAAGACCTTGGAGATTTGGAAGCAGTTGTGGAATGATCTCAGTTCCTGATAGCACTGGGACTGGAAAAACTGGTTAAGAGGCTCCCAAACTGGTCCAGTGGGGAAGCAATGGGAACAGGACTAGAGAAGTGAGGAGAGGAGGATCAGGACTAAGTCAAGAGCAATTTAGCAGGGACTTCCCTGGTGTTTCAATGGCTAACACTCTGCATTCGCAACACAGTGGGCACGAGTTCAAACCCTGGTCAGGGAGTTAGATCCCACATGCCACAGCTAAGAGTTTGCATGCCACAACTAAGATCCCACATGCTGCAGTCAAGACTTAGTGCAGCCAAATAAATTAATAAACATCTTTAAAAAAGCATTTTGGCAACACTTCAATGCAGGGCCTTGTATTGGGGTGCTGTGTGTCCATACCCCCAGTTGTTACATCAACCCTAGAAAGCAGGGGTCCAGAACCCTATTTCAGTAAATATATCAGGCTGTGTAGATCTTAGCATCTGTAGAAGCTATTTACTCCGCTGTCAAAGCGCAAAAATAGCCAGAGGTGCCCAGTAAACGAGTGGGCATTCCAGTGTTCCAGTAAACCTTAATTTTACAGACACTGAAACTTGAATTTCATAGAATTTTCACATGGCACGGAATAATCTGCACTACCGGAGTTTTTCCAACTTTTAAAATTGTGAAAAGCATTCTCAGTTTACTTGTGGGGCCGGACAAAAGAAGAGGCCAGCGTTAGCAGCCTTTCAGTTTTATGGGTAAGATCCTACAGCTAGTCCCTCCAGGAGCTTTGCCGTCCCAGCCGCCGCCAGGCCACGCCCTCCGGGGCGGAGCCAGCGCATGCGCGGCCGACCCTCGGGCGGGGGGCGGGGCGGGCCGCGGCTCCGAGTTCCAACATGGCGCACGCTGGCGGCGGCGGCGGCGTCGGCCCTGCGGGCCGGGGGCTGAGCGGCGCCCGCTGGGGTCGCTCGGGCTCCGGGGGCCACGAGAAACTGCCGGTGCACGTGAGTGGTACCCCAGCCCTCCCTGGGGAACCCGGCCGTCCAGTCCCCGGAGGTTGGCGCCCCCTGCCAGGGCCCCGCCCGACCCTGGCCCTGCGTCGGCCTCCGCTCCGCTGGGCCCTGGACCCGCGACTCCCTGCCTCCACCCCTCGGAGCCCGGCCTGTACCCCTCCCGCCAGGGACCCCCGGCCCGGTCCCCTTCTGCGCCGACTGCGGCCCACCAGGACCCTCCCCCTCCCCGCAGGTGGAAGACGCCCTCACCTACCTGGACCAGGTGAAGATCCGCTTCGGCAGCGATCCTGCCACTTACAACGGCTTCCTGGAAATCATGAAGGAGTTCAAGAGCCAGAGGTACCTGCAGGGCCCCTGTCCAGGGGGACGCCCCAGGGCACGCCCTGGGCCGCCGTGGGCCTGAGCGGTGTGGGAGCCACCAGCCCCCGCTGACCCTCAACAGGGTGACCTTGCGCAGGTTGTGACTTCTCGGAGCCTCAGTCCTTCTTCCAAAAAACGGGACGGAAGGGTACCCTCCTTGTGGAGCTATTGTGGGGATTCCTGGAAGGAGGGCAGGGATGGGGTGAGGCGAGTGAGACAGTCAAGCAAGCACAGGGTGGGATCCTGTCTTTACTCAGAATGTCGGGTTTTTTTAAGATAAATTTTGTTCGTCCGGGATTTTTTAAAAATTTAGATCTCCGCCCCCATCCCCCCAAGCACTACATGAAAATGTTACTTATCCAGATTAAGGAATGTTTTGGCACTTTCTCCCCCTCAAATCTTAATCCCCAAGGTGAGTGCCTTACTTGCCTCGCCCTCATCCCAGGCCTGCTTGGGAAATAACGCACATAAAATGCTTAATAAGGAACCTGGCACTTAGAAGGCATTTAAAACACATTAGCTGTTTTCATAGGCACAGGATCAAGGGGGTGAGAGATGTATCGGGGACCTCTCTATCCCCTGTCTTGTTTGACAGGGGTCTTGCTGAGACTTAGAGTGGGCCAGGGGTTCACCCAGGTTCACGTTAGAAGCAGAGGCGGGACCAGGACTCCATCCCTTCTGATTTAGATTTGTACCAGATCCACACTGTGGTGCTTTCCCCACAGAGGAAGTAATAACGGCAGGGCTCACCTGGTTTCCTTCCCAAGCCCGATGCTACCTTGGCCCTGACTGCAGCCCCGAGGGAGAACCCTATCTCCTCTCTCCTTGAGCTGTTATGCAGTTTCCATACGTGCAGGGCCTTTGACATTTATGCATTAGCGTCAGTTGCTGGGAACAACTCCTGGGAACAGCAGATCGCTGATTCGTATGAAGTGAATTTATCTCCCTGTTTAGAGGACTTGGCTTCCTGTCACTTCTTGGAGCTCAGGATGTGCAGCTGGCTCTCCTGACGTTCCCAGAACCTAGCACACGTGCTTGCGGTTTTTTGGGAGCTGTACTGTGTGCCTGTTGTGTGGGGTTTTGGCAGGAAGATACAGGGAGCCCAGGCCTGGCTGCCTTGGTGGTGGACCACCGTCTGCAGAGTCACACAGAACTCAGTTTAGGGTGCGTCGTTGGCTGTTGAGCAGCCTGTGTCCTGGGACGGTTAAGAGAGTCAGAAGTCAGCTCGGTTCCCAGTTTGCCCCCCAAGACCCTCCTGCCCACTCCTGGTCTTCTTTGTTCCAGCATTGATACTCCTGGTGTCATCCGACGAGTGTCGCAGCTCTTCCACGAACACCCTGACCTCATTGTTGGATTCAACGCTTTCCTTCCTCTCGGCTACAGAATAGACATTCCCAAGAACGGCAAGTTAAACATACAGTCGCCTCTGTCGAGCCAGGTATGCAGTGGTGTGAGTGACCTGGCCTCAGCACCGCCCACCCTGGCCCTGGGGTACTCAGGCCAGGCAGTATATCTCGTGTGTTTCATTGGCAGGGAAGCAGGTGAAGGGCCGATCTTCTTGAAATGCTTCTAGCACAAATCGAAATAAATCGAAACGCCTTCCCCAGCAGCCTCTGCATCCCAGATTGATCCACTTGGCAGATTTAAATCAAGAGTGGGTGTGTCTGTATGTGTCAAGGAGGCATTCTCTGAACGTAGTTTTATGTCCAGTCACAGTCAGAGATGTGGATGGACCTAGAGTCTGTCATACAGAGTGAAGTAAGTCAGAAAGACGAAAACCAGTATTGTATATTAGCGCATGTATTAACATGTGGAATCTAGAAAAATAGGACAGAGGAACTTAGTTCCAGGCCAGGAATGGAGACTCAGACATAGAAGACGGACGTGTGGGCACAGTGGGGGAGGGGAAGGTGGGGTGAATTGGGAGATTAGGTTTGGCATAAATACACTACCATGTGTAAAATACTTAGCTACTGGGACCTTCGGTGTGTAGCGCTGGGAGCTCAGCTCAGTGCTCTGTGATGACTAGAGGGATGGGATGGGGTTGGAGTAGGAGGGAGGTCTAAGAGGGAGGGGGTGTGTGTGGCTGATTCACTTGGTTGTACAGCAGAAACTTAACATTGTTAAAGCAACTGTATTCTGATTAAAAAAAGATAATGGCAGTCACAGCCACCAAGGTCTGGGTTTGAGGCTCCCCCTCGGAGCGCTAGGCAGCCCACACTTGTACTCGGGCCCGTGATCCCTCTGAGCACCCTTGGCAGCGCACAGAATGAAGTGGTGGAGACGCGTGTGTGACCGGCCGTCTTTGTTGTGGATGTCCTTCATTTCCCTGCTGGCAGGACCAGGGACTCAGCTCAGGCTTGCGGTCCCTTCTGTCTTAAGTGACAGGTGGCAGCCTCTTCTGTCTCTGCAGTCACTTCTTGTTTGAGCTCACCAGACCCCCTGAGAAAAAGACTGTTTGAGCTTTACTTTTGTAAGGTAGCCATTGTCTTTTTCTCTCCTCGGTCCCACTGCCATTTAGGGCATAACACATTGCTGGTGGCTTTGCTGGCCAGGGCGTTGTGGGTGTTCAGCGGCATCCCTGGCCTCCACCCGTAGGCCCTCACCCAGTCGAGACAGCCAAAAACAGATCTCCAGACAGAGCCACATGTCTCCTGGGAGCAAAATCACAGCATTGAGAAGCCCTGGTGTGACTGAACCAGCTCTTTCAGCCACCTCCTCCTCCATCTCTGCCCGAGGGGTTTTTGCAGGGAAGCTAAAAATCTACTGTGAAGCATTTTGTAGGTTTCTCCGCTGTTGAAGGAGATTGCAGTTTCCTATCAATTAGGGAGTCAGGATTTGAAAAGAGAGCAGTGCAAAGCGACTTGGCAGGGGCAGGTCCCTCTCCAAGGGGGGCTAGCACACATTCTGCCTTTTCTCTGCGCAAGGCAGTCTTGTCAGCACGTCAGCACCATCAGCAAGTCATCTCATTAAAGCTGAGGAGTGCGCCTCTCTTTTGAAAAGGTACTTGGAGGCCTGGGGCCATAAAAGCTTCTATTTCATGTTTGCAAATGAAGCCCCGGGATCCAGAGGTAGAGCTCGTGCCTCCAGATGATAGAAGCCTTAGCAGGGATTAACCTTCAGAACAGCCCCGGCTGGGGGAGAAAAGCGAGCTCTTCGCAGCTATGTGCGCAGGGGCACTTGGCTGAATCCGAGGCGCTGTGTAAACACTGGGTGTTGAAGAAAGAACCGGTGACCAAGCCCTAAATTGCACTCCCCATGCGGAATTTGCCTTTCTCTAGCCCCGTGGGAGTAACTGCTCCCAAGGCCGGATCTTCACGAGAGCCTCCCCTCCTCTTAAACAGCCGCGGGGCTCCTGCTGTTCCCCAAGTGACTTCGAGACCTGTTGGAGAGATAAGGAGAACAGACCAGTCTTATCTGCCCCCAGGGTGGACTTCGTGACTGCAGGCCTATTAACTCTGAAGAGGAGTTTGATGAGAACGCTCCCTTGATAGCTGCCTACCAGGGCTTGTTGGTCTTGCTGCAGCCTAGGAGCCGCCATGTGTGGGGCTGCTCCCCCAGCCCGAGAGGTCCGTGCCCTTCATCCCCTCCGGTCACCCGCTGTTGTCAACTTTCTAGGGCTCCCTTCACTGTATTGAAGGAGCGTGTGTGTGTGTGTGTGTGTGTGTGTGTGTGTGTGTGTGTGTGTGTGTGTGTGTGTGTGTGTGTGTGTGTGTGTGTGTGTGTGTGTGTGTGTGTGTGTGTGTGTGTGTGTGTGTGTGTGTGTGTGTGTGTGTGTGTGTGTGTGTGTGTGTGTCTGTGTGTCTGTGTGTGTGTGTCTGTGTGTGTGTGTCTGTGTGTGTGTGTCAGCATCACTGGGCTACACCCACCTGATGCCAGTAGCACCCCCACCCCCCACCAAGTATGACAGCCTTAAATGTCTCTTGACGTTGCCAAGTGTCCCCTGGGTTGGGAACAGAATCTCCCCGGTTGAGACACTGGGCCAAGGAAAAGATAAACAGACATGTGCCATGATGTGGGCAGCCTGCCCAGGGAGGGGCCAGGGACCACAGCAGGAAGACCATCCCCTGGCTGCGGCCTTTGGAATCAACATCTTTTTGGATCTGGTTGACTTTAGTTATAACGTCACCTGCTCAGAGAGCCCTCCCAATTCCCATCCCCAAGTCATTTTCACAGCATCCCGTTTTACACATTTCAAAATAGCGTAGGAGAGCTAAGAAATAAAAATGCGCTATTTCCTGTGGGTTTGCCTTCCCTGGCAGGTGGGGTCCTCCAGATCAGGCCTGTCTTGTTCATGACTGTCCCTGTTCCGGGACACCTGAAGGGCGAGGCCCCGGGCGAGAGTGGTGAATATCGGCTGCCAGTTCTGTTCAGGATAGACCCTGCCTCTCGGGGCGGCTCCTCTGTACTTGCCCAAGATCACGGCTCTTAGATGAACTTAAGAGATAAACCTCGAGGTGCAGTTTGTAGTTCATGTCCCCTTTACATCAAAGGGAGCCGGCTGCCTTCCCTCTGGGAAGGGTCATGCAGAGTCCGTTCAGTCCCCGGGAGGCCACCTCTTGGCTTTATGTCTTAGTCATCCATGGAGCAGAGGTAGGCCACCTCCTCCGTGCCAGGCACTGGGGTTTGTTCAGATTCCTGGCTCTCCGGGCCCTTGTATGGTTGAGGTGGTGGCTCCTGCGAGACTCGTATGGATGGATGTGAGACGTGAGGGAGTTCAGCACCATGAGTGAAAGATAGCAGAAGCCAGGCCTGGAGAGGTGCGGTGGGCAGAGGTGGGGGAGCAGGGGCCACGCCTGTGTCCTCTGGGGGAGACTCCGTGGTAGGGGCATGAAGGCCTGAGGTGGGAATGAGTGGGTGTGCCGGAGAAAGCCAGGATGCCGGTGGGGTCGGGACCTGAAGCAGAGGCTGTAGGGGAGAGAGCCAGGAGCGTGAGAAGCCAGGGGAGAGTTCTGGAAAGGCCCCTCCAGCTGCCATGCCAGAAGTGGACTTGGGGGGCAAGAGAAGATCTGGGAGGCTAGAGGGGGGCCTGGTGTGAGCCACATGGAGTGGAGGGTGTTGTGGACCAGGGGCGAGGTGTCGGTGAAAGCGAGCAATCCGGGTGATGGCAGGAAGCCTGTGGCTCTGGGTGGATGCAGCGCCTGCTGAGATGAGCAGTGGGGCAGGGGCCGGAGGGGCCGCTGTCCCGTTGGGGATGACCCTTGAGGGGTCCCTTCAGTACCAGGTAGAGCTGTGTGTGCATGCTCAGATGGACCAGTTGGCCGCGCACGGCAGTTCCTTAGTGTCCAGGAGGCGTTTCTACTGTGCCTGGTCAAGGCCACCCACAGCAGGCAGAGCACACAAAAGCCTGGATTGTTCCAGAAAGTTTAGACCAGGGGTTGGCAAACTGTGGCCCATGGAACAAGCCAGCTTATGTTTATATGGCTGGTAGCTTTTACATTTTTCAGATTACAGTAAAAAAAATTTTTTTTAATTGTGGTAATGTTTACATAACATAAAATTCGTCATTATAACCATTTTAATGTGTCCAATTTAGTGGCTTTTTAGTACATTTACAATACTGTGCAGCCACCACTAATTCCAGAACATTTTTATTACCCCAGAAAGGAACATGTACCTCCTCAGCCCCATCCTTCACAGCACCCAGCCCCTGGCAGCCACTAGTCTGCTTTCTGTCTCTGTAGGTTTTCCTGTTCTGAATACTTCATATCAGTGCAGTCATGCACTGTATGCCTTTCTGTGTCTGGGCTTCCTTCTCTCAGCGTTGTGTTTTTAAAGGTCATCCGTGTTGTGTTGGGGCTTCCCCAGTGGCCCAGCGGTAAAGAATCCACCTGGAATGCAGTTCGATCCCTGAGTCAGGAAGATACCCTGGCGAAGGGAATGGCAACCCACTGCAGTGTTCTTGCCCAGAGAATTCCATGGACAGAGGAGCCTGGCAGGCTACAGTCCATGGGGTCACAGAGAGTCGGACACGACTTTAGCAGCTCCCAGCACAGCAACATGTTGTAGCAGCTCTCCTTTCCTTCTTAAGGCTGAATAATACTCCACTGCAAAAATGGAGCTCCTTTTGTTCATTCCTTCATCACTTGGTGGACACTAGGGTTGTTTCCACCTTTGACAGTTGTGCACAGCGCTGCTGTGAGCAAACACATATAACGATTCGCTTGACCACTTGTGTTTGGTTCTTTGGGTGGATACGTAGGAGTGGAATTGCTCAGTCACCTGGTGACCATGTTTAACTTACTGAAGAATCACTGGGCTGTTTGCCACAGTGGTTGGACCATTACCGTCTGACCTTTTTTGTGGAGCCCTGGTCTGCAGGGGTGGTTCTCCGTCTTGTCACAGTAACTCACTTCAGAGAATTGGAGGAGGCACGTGGTGCTTAAAAATGCCCCCTTATATCGGTGGGAAAGGAGCCCCCAGTGAACACACAGCCTCCTCTGAAACCATCCTGGGCTCCACGGCTGCTCCCTCCCTCTGCCCCTGCTCAGCTGTTCCCACCGACAGCCTGTATACCACGGAGGAACGCAGGATCAGATCTCTGTTAGTTTAAGGGAAAGGTGATCAGGAGGAGCATCCCCGGAGTGATTCAGAACCAATTCCAGAGAAACAGTTCTTCAGTTGTGGCTGCTCTGGGTCTCTTGTGTGTCTGTTTTCCTGGCTTCCTAGAGTTGCCTCTGCACCCACCTCAACCCCAAATTCACCCCCACCCGAACCCCAGATTTTTATCTCAAGAGTTCTGACCCTCAGTATCTCAGAATATGACTGTATCTGGAGATGGGATCTTTACAGAGATGATTGGGTAAAATGGGGCCATTAGGATGAGCCTTGATGCAGGCTGACCGGTCCTTCAAGGGAGAAATGTGGACACAGGGAGCGCCCTCAGGGGTCTGTGCGCGCAGAGGGACAGCCCTGTGAGGGTGCAGCAGGAAGGAGGGCAGGTGTCCAGCCAGGAGGCCTTGGGAGGCTCCAGCCCTGCTGACCCCTTGAGCTTGGCCCTCCAGCCTCCAGAGCTGTGGGGAGATAGCGTCTGTTGACGCTGCCCAGCCTCTGGTATTTGTCATGGCAACCCTGCCGCACTAGTGGACCCACTCGGGTGCTGGTGGATGCGCCTGGTGGAGGCGGTGGCGGTGTGCCTGGAGCTCCCTGGAGTCCAGGGTCAGCTGCAGGTGCCAGGGGATTTCGCCTGGTCATCCCCAACCGTGGATGAAGCCCACTCTCTTCTAAGCACTGCTCCAGGCACTGGGGAGACAGCCATGTCCAAAATAGAATCCCTGCTCCCCTGGAGTCTCCCTGCAGCTCAGGGCTGGACAGACAGTTAAATAAGTAAAATGTGTCACCTGTAGGAAAGTGGTATGTGCCGTGGAGAAAAAGAGAGCGAGAAAGGGGCTCAAAGTGCTAGGAGATGAGGTCTGGAAGAGTCCCTGAAAGGGGTTGTGTACGCAAAGACCTAAAGCCGAACCAGAGGGATCCTGACCTGCCCGAGACCCAGGTGGGGACCCGCAGAAAGCCGAGGGTCAGTCCTGACAGCCCAGCTGTGGTCAGTGACAGAGTGAGGCCATCCGCAGGTTGTTGTTCAGTCGCTAAGTCGTGTACGACTCTTTTCAACTCCACGGACTGCAGCACACCAGGCTTTTGTGTCCTCCACTATTCCCTGGAGTTTGCTCGGGTTCCTGTCCGTTGAGTTGGTGATGCCGTCCAACCGTCTCATCCTGTGCTGCCCTCTTCTTCTTTTGCCTGCAGTCCTGACATCCTCAGGACCACACGTGAAGTTCCAGTCTAAAGGCGGAAACGTCGCCTCCTTCGTGGGGTGGTCTTGTCCCACTGTGAGTTAGGATTCCAGCTTCTAGGAGAGAGAGACGTGTGTCTGTTTTTCATCTGTATTTATGTTAACAGAAAAGCATGTGAGTGGAGAGCATGCGTGACGGCTGCTCAGGGCCCATCAGTCTTCTCTCATGTGACTTGCCCCGGGCTTAGCACCAGAAGTCCCACAGCCCTGGACAGGGGCCCTCCCTCACCTGCGGGGTCCCAGTCTCCTGCCTGTTGACAGCAAGTAGCTTTCACACCTTGAAACAGTCTTGCTGAAATGGACTGGCCAGAGGCGGGGAAGACTGTTACAAACGGCCCAGAATTCTGCTCCGGAAAGGATTGCGTGAATGCTAATTTTTCACAGTGTGGAGTGTGCATCGTGGTTTCATGGTCTTTGTGAGAAGGGTCAGGCAGAGGTGAGTTGCTGAGGCTCCCAGGGATGCGTGGGCGCTTGGAAGGCTGAGGCAGGGCTCCGTGGCTCCGTGTCTGCGTGCCCCGTCTCTGCTTCCCTCTCCAGGCCCCCAGAAGTAAACTTGTTGTGTATGAAGGAGAAGACTCGGCCCTGTGCTGAGTTCTGCCTGCTCTCGCGCACGGTGGCCCGTCTGGTGGTCCCCACAGCCTGCTCCCCGTGTCGGGCCCGACACTCATCCCTGCCGTCCCGTTGGCAGGAGAATTCGCACAGCCACAGCGACTGTGCAGAGAGCGTGAAGCAGCAGGTGCTGCACAAGGAGGACAAGCCCCAGGTGCCCTTGGAGTCCGATTCCGTGGAGTTCAACAATGCCATCAGCTACGTGAACAAAATTAAGACCCGCTTTCTGGACCACCCGGAAATCTACAGGTCTTTCCTGGAGATACTGCACACTTACCAGGTAGGAAGACTTGGGCCACACTTCTCTGCGGGCGTGGGCGGCACCACTCAGTGTCAGGAGCGTCGGAAGCATTCGGGTTTTCCTCAGGACCTCCTGTAAAATTCTGATTAGCTTTTTTCTTTTCTGCGTTAATTTTATTTTCTACTGTGGTAGAGTATATATGTAAAACTTAACCATTTTTAAGCGTACAATTCAGTGGTATTAAGTACTGTACAGTCACACTGTTGTGCAGCCATCACCGTCATGCACTTCCAGAACTTTTTCATCTTCCTGAATTGAAACTGTGTCCCCATTAAACTCTTATAACTCCCTCTTGCTCCCTCCCGCAGCCCCTGGCACCCACCCTTCTGCTTCCTGTCTCTGAATCTGGCTCTGCTAGGGGCCTCCTGTGAGTGGCTTCGTATTTGGCCTCTTGACTGGCTTGTTTCATTCAGCGTCACGCCCTGAATGAAGGTCTGTCCCTGCTGTACCCTGTGTCAGAATGGCCTTCTTTTTGAGGCGGAATGTTATTGCATTGTATGGCTTGGCCTCGTTTTCTTTCTCCGTTCATCCATCAGCAGACACTTGGGTTGCTTCCACCTTACGGCCACTGTGAGTAACGCTGCCGTGACAGGCGTGTACCTGTTGGTGTTCTGTGTAGGTCGGCTTTTAATTTGTCCCTGAGGCACCTCTGCACCCTCTTTGGGAAACACACACTAGAGGATTAAAGAACCGCCCCCCCAAGAAGACAGTTTTCCTTTTATAAAATGGCTTAGTTGTTATTTAGACAATAGAACTACCCTTTATTTATGCTGATTACAACTGGGCCTTGCGCCAGGAACTGGGTCAACAGAGATGAATGGTTGCTGTTGCCTCGGAGTTCAGCTTAGGGCTGTGCGAAGGAGAGGTGTGTCAGCGCTGAAGGTTGCTGACCCCGTGAGGGGTGAGGGAGAGGCTACTCAGGTTTTAATACTTGGTTAGTTGCTTTGTGTGCACTGGACTTGATCGTGGAACTCGGTCTTCAGTAGGGTCTATCACTGCCGCACAGACTCCAGCTGTGGCGCACGGGCTTGGTTAACTCTGCGGCAGGTGGGATCTTAGTTCCCAGACGAGGGGTCAGACCTGCGTCCCCCGCATCACAAGGGGGATTCTTAACCACTGGACCACCAGGGAAGCCCCTCAGTTTGAATCTTAACAAATCAGTCAGAAGCCTCAGGTGAAAGATGGAGTCTCTCGGTGCTGGGCATGGCCTGTGCAAAGGCCCAGGGGCCAGCGCCTGCAGGGAAATTGGCAGGGAGTACAGGCAGGCCAGTGGCAAGGGGCATTGGTGTCGTGCAAGGAGTTCAGACATCATCTGTGCCCAGACATGGAGTCTCTGCTGCTTTTTGTTTTTCTAACCAACAGAACCCATTAAAAAAAAAAGTTTATTTTCATTTATTTATTTGGCTGTGCCCTGTAGATCTTTACTGTAGCATGTAGTTGCAGCACAGACTTTTTAGTTGCGGTTTGTGGGATCTAGTTCCCCGACCAGGGATTGAACCCCGGCCCCCCGCCTTAGGAGCACAGAGTCTTAGCAATTGGACCAGCAGGGAAGTCCCGAGGACCCACTTTTAAAAGTGAAATCTTGTGCACAACCTTAATAAGAGAAACAAAGAAGTGAGATTCCTTTTAGCGTAAATGTCGATGATGAGATGAACAGCATTTGCTTCCTGTAAACCCGGTGGAGCTATTTCGATGGCCTAAGCATTGGTGGGCACTGGTGCTGACGTCGTGCGTGGCCCTGTTGGCCTCAACGCCCATTGTCTGCACGGGCCTTGTGCAGCATCAGGAACTTCCTGCTTCTCACAGAGAAGTGGTTCCACGTGGCAGCTCTGAACACCAGTCTGTTTGCAGCCATGGGGGTTTGTGGGTCTTTCACAGGTTCCGTGGGGTCCAAACATGTCAGGGGCAAGAAAGATCATTAGAGGGAAGGCCAGGTGGTATCTGTTGTGTTGATGGGAATTGAGCAGAGACGTTAGACGAACTTAACCGAGGTCATAGCGAAGGGCTGCAGGTTGATTTGGAGAACGCGTGAGTGGGGAGGTACAGCTCAGCCTTCTCCAGCCACAGCTCAGGAGTCAGTTGGAAATGCAGCCGCCTGGGCCTCCACTCCAGGTTCTGCCTGGCACCGGCTTTCCCAGCGAGCACCCTGGCAACAGGGACCATCCATTTCTTCAAGAGGAGCTGGCAGTGTGAATTTCTGTGTGAGTTATTCTGATTTTAGAACATTGGCTCAGATTTTTTTAATTTATTTAATTTATTTTTGGCCGCCCCGGCTCCTCGTTGCTATTCGGGCTTTCTTGAGTTGCAGTGAGCGGGAGCTGCTCTTGGTTATGGTGCAGGGGCTTCTCATTGCAGTGGCCTCTCTCATTGCGGAGCACGGGCTTCAGGGCACTGGGGCCTCAGTAGCTGTGACCCGCGGGCTTCGTTGCCCCGCGGCATGTGGGATCTTCCTGGGCCAGGGGTTGGACCTGTGCTCCCTGTATTGGGACGCAGATTCTTAACCACTGGACCGCCAGGGAAGTCTGGGTTTGAATTTTTTTAAGACATTGTGAGGCCAAAGTGGCTCTAGAGTAAATTTAGCCACGTTACTTTTTTTTTTTTTTAATCTGTTGAGCTTTGATTCAGACCTTAGCTGTGACCCCTTCCCTTCAGAGCCCTTTGGCTCACCACCCTGAACCTTGGGGTTCTAATCCCTAAAATGGCTATAAAGCTGGTGGTGCCGACCCAATTAAACGTGGTTCACTGAGGTCACTGATTGTAGCACAGCGCTTGCCTCAGGTCAGTGCAGGGGAGTGGGTTTCCTTACACAGCTTCGTACGTGTGTCGTGTGCCTGGACAGGCACAGCCAGCTCTGCCCTGACGTCCCGAGTGACCACACTCTGCACATACGCCCCAGCCACAGGGCATGTGGGGAAATGAGGTCAGGGCACGACACTCAAACACTGTGTCAGCCACACACTAACAAAAAAAAAGGTACTGGGCCTTTTCTGGTGGTCCCGGGGTTGAGCGTCTGCCTGCCAATGCAGGGGGCACAGGCTCAACCCCTGGTCCAGGAAGATCTCACAGGCCTCAGGGCAGATAAGCCCGGGTGCCACACCTGCTGAGCCCACACGCCTTAGAAGGCTGCGTGGTCCACAGCAAGGGAAGCCACTGCCAAGGAAAGCCCGAGCACCGCGACTGGAGAGGGGCCCTGCCCACAGAAGCTAGAGAAAGCCCAAGAGGGGCCCTGCCCACAGAAGCTAGAGAAAGCCCAAGAGGGGCCCTGCCCACAGAAGCTAGAGAAAGCCCAAGAGGGGCCCTGCCCGCAGAAGCTAGAGAAAGCCCAAGAGGGGCCCTGCCCACAGAAGCTAGAGAAAGCCCAAGAGGGGCCCTGCCCGCAGAAGCTAGAGAAAGCCTGTGCGCAGCTACGGAGACCACAGCCCAAAACGTGCATAGACAGGCACCCACTAGAAGCCGGTAGCACCACTGTGCACTCATCAGGTGGCTAAGCATGAGGTGAATATCGCAACACTTGACCTTGGAGAAGACCTGAGGTTCACCTGTGGACGTGGGTGGGGAAGGTTGCAGCCTGCAGGTCACTGTGAGGTACCAGGAGGAGGTTCCCTAAAATGCGATGGGAGGATGTCGCCCCAGATTGGAAGGGTGGCTCCTGACAGTTGAGGGAGGGTGTGTGCGCGTTGGGTGTCGTGTCCCACGTGGCCTGGCTCAGCTGGTATACTTCTCCACATTCACCCCTTGTTACTCCTGGACAAAATCCTGTCTTATTAGCAAGTGCAGAGTCCACACCACGCTCAGATCATTCTTCAGTATTTGTCCCAAACAGATGTCTGTTTAAAACAGGCCTTGGAGCATAGCTGACTCTTTCTGTGAGAAAATTTGCAGGAGGTGCATCCCTGCGAGAGATTGTGCCCCTGTCACATGATTGTAGATGGTGCCAGGCTTTCTTCTGCCAGGGGCACTGGGCTTTCTTTCCGCCTTGTAATGAGAGCACCCAGCTCCCCACAGCCTGCACAGAGATCACCATCACTTGCCCAATCTGATGAGCAAAAATGCGGTCACCGTGTTGTGGGCGCTCAGTCGTGTCCGACTCTTGGTGACCCCATGGACTGTAGCCCACCAGGCGCCTCTGTCCGTAGAATTCTCCAGGCAGGAATACTGAGGTTGGGTTGCCATTTCCTCCTCCAGGGAATCTTCCCCACCCAGGTGTTGAACCCTAGCCTCTTGAGTCTCCAGCATTAGCAGGCAGGTTCTTTACCATGGAGCCGCCTGCTGTGATGCTGTTTTAAATTGTCAGACATCACTTAGTCTGATCACTGTTTTATCTGCATAGGAATAATTTTTATTTGTTCTCTGAGCTGAGTGATCTTTGCCTGTTTTTTCATTTGGTCTTCAAGTGTCCCGGGAACTTGGGGCAGGGTAGGGTGGAGGCAGTTTTTTCTCCCTCCTAACTAGGTGCTCTGTGTGCCAGGATTTGGAAAGTGCCTCTGCTCGAGGGGTGAGGCGGGCCGAGAGGGGCGGGGTGAGGCGGGCCGAGAGGGGCAGCCGGGCCGAGAGGGGCAGCTGGGCCGAGAGGGGCAGCCGGGCCGGGGGCTCCCATTCCTTGTCCCTCCCCTTTGCAGCTCCGGGGGTGGGGGGACGTCGACGCCTTGGCGCGCTGCTTGCTCCATCATGTTCCGGCTGAAAGGTGATAGGGACTAACTTTTTTTTTAATTCACTCTTCCTGTTTTTTCTGGCTACTGGGTTTTTTTTGTTTTTTTAGTTTTTGCTTTAACTGAAGGATAATCGCTTTACAGAATTTTGTTGTTTTCTGCCGAGTGTCAACACGAGTCAGCCATAGGTATATATACATCCCCTCCCCTCCCTCGTGACCCGCTCTCCCATCCGGGTTTTCGATGCTGTGCCCAGGCTTTCTCCAGTTGTGTGAGCGGAGGCTGCTCTCTAAAGGCGGTGGCTGGCTTCTCATCGTGGTGGCTCCTCTTGTTCCGGAGCATAGTTCCAGCTTCAGTGGTGTGGCGCACAGACCTCATGTAGGGTCTTCCAGGTCCGGGATCGAAGCCGGCTCCTGCGGTGGCAGGCAGGTTCTTTCCACAGCGCCAGCAGGGAAGTCCAAGGACTGACTTCTGACGGCCGATTTGTGTTCTCCTCACCTCCTCCTGCCCTCCCAACCTGCGACCCCTCTGGTCTTCATCTTGTTGTCTTAAGCTCCAGGTCAAGCCATCTCCCTTCTGGGGCCTTGGTGACCCTGGGAGAGCAAGTCCCTTAACGTGCAGGCCCTTCCTGTCCTTCACCCTCTGCCCCTTCCAGACGCAGCGCTAGCTCATTTCCCCTGTCCAGCAGGACAAGTCCCCTTGCTCTTGGGAGCACCGTGGGTTCGCCGTTGACCTTGCCTTTCCCCAGCCTCTGCTCAGCAGTGCTGCTCGAGGGCTGGGGCAGGGTCTTTCCCTGGCCTTGCCTCTCCCACATTGCCTCCACGCTCCCAGCTCTGACCCCATCCATGGCTGGGGCTCAGGCCAGGTTGTGCAGCAGGGTCAAGATGCAAGCACACGGGGCTGTTCTCCAGAGCCAGTGGGAGGGGAGTGGTTGGAGGGTGACCCAAGGTGTCAGCTGAGCAGCGGGCTGGGCCCCTCTCTCCTGGTGGCAGCAGTCAGGGGCTCTGCTTTTGTGAATCGTCCCTCTCTCCTCCACAGCAGGATGCCTGAACGTCCCAGCCTAGGGTGTCTCCGGGTTCCTTGGCTGACCACTTGTTTTCCTTTTCCTGAAAATCGACAGAAGGAGCAGCTAAGCACGAAGGGCCGTCCCTTCCGAGGCATGTCTGAAGAGGAGGTGTTTACCGAGGTGGCCAACCTCTTCCGCGGCCAGGAGGACCTGCTCTCCGAGTTTGGACAGTTCCTGCCTGAAGCCAAGCGGTCCCTGGTGAGTACAGAGCACCCACCCCAGTCTGGGGCCACGTTATCAGCCAGAACCCCACACCTCAGCACAGCCTTCAGGCCAGGCCAGGTTTATCCACTCCCCAGAGACACTGGCTTTCCCCCGAAGCCACACCCAGTGCAGCCACCCATGGGCCCTGAGTGCAGGCTTCCCACCCTCACTGACCTGGAGCAGGTCCTCCAGAGGGCTTCTCTGGACCGAGAGCAGCGGGTGCTGAGGGTGGTTTGGGGGGCAGAGCGTCTTCCAATGGAGACCTGCCCATAACCGGGGCCTGTGGTGCAGGAGGGGTCAGGCTCACTGCCTGCCTGTGTGGAGGGACAGGGGACGTGGGCTGAGGCTCAGCAGTGCCTGGGGCGGGCCATAGACCTGGGAGCGGAAGAGGGGCCTGGGACGGGGAGTTGGGGAGCGCAGACTGCGCTGTCAGCCTTTCTCTCTCTGTTGTGGCCTGAGGCCTGCCAGGCTGCCTTTTCCATTTCCTCCTCCTCTTTTCTTTTCTTGCGAACGTAAGAGCTTTCAGGAAAAAATTGAAGGAAAGTTCACGTAACGTAACGTTCACCATTTTAAAATGTACGATTCAGTAGTGTTCAGGGTATTCGTGGTGTTGTGCAGCCATCACCTGTGCCTGGTTGCAGAACATTCCCAGCTTCCCAGAGGGAAACGTGGTCCCCGTCAACAGTCGCTCCCCATCCTCTCCTCCTGAGACTCTGGCAGCCACCAGTCTGCTTTCTGTCTGTGTGGATTCGCCTGTTCTGGACATTTCATGTATTGATAGGTGGGCTCATACGACACGGGGCCTTTGGTTGGCACGTGGCTTCTTTCCACTTAGCATCATGATTTTGGGCTTCATCCGTGATGTGTCAGAACTTCATCGCTTCTATGGCCGAATAATAATTCCATTGTGTGGGTGGATCACAGTTTGTTTATCTGTCACCCGTTGATGGACACTGGAGTTGTTGCCACCTTTTGGTCACTGTGAATAGTGCTGCTGTGAACACAAGGTTTTGCTTGAACACATGTATTTGGTTCTTTGTCTATACCTGCCGCTGCTGCTGCTGAGTCGCTTCAGTCGTGTCCGACTCTGTGCGACCCCATAGACGGCAGCCCACCAGGCTCCCCCGTCCATGGGATTCTCCAGGCAAGAACACTGGAGCGGGTTGCGATTTCCTTCTCCAATGCATGAAAGTGAAAAGTGATAGTGAAGTCGCTCAGTCGTGTCCGACTCTTCGCGACCCCAAGGACTGCAGCCCATCAGGCTCCTCTGTCCATGGGATTCTCCAGGCAAGAGCACTGGCGTGGGGTGCCATTGTCTGTACCTAGGAGTGAAACTGCTGAGTCATACGGTATGTTTAACTTTTGAGAAACTGCCAGATTGCTTTCCACAGTGGCTGGACCATTTTCCGTTCTCACTGACAGTATACTCGGGTTTCAGTTTCCACATTATCACCAATGCTCAAGATTTCCCTTTTTTAAAAAAAAAAAAACTCTTTGAGTTGGCATGAAATGGTATCTCGTTATAATTGTGATTTGTGTTTGGCTGCTGACTCATGATACTGAGCATTTCATGTGCTTACTGGCCATCTGTTTACCTTTGGAGAACTGTCTTTTCAAGTATTTTGCAGTCTTCCGTTTGTCTCCTGGTTGTTGGGTTTTAAGGGTTCTTTATATACTCCTATCATCAGGCCGTTACCAAATATTTTCTCTCTATTCTGTAGGCTGTCTTTTCACGCTGTTAGTGTCCTTTGGTCAAGTCCTGTTACCTATTTTTTCCCTTTTGTCGCCCATGCTTTCACTGTCAAATCTAAGAATCTGTTGCTAATTCTGAGGTCATGAAGGTTTACCTTGTAAGTTTCCTTCTAATACTCGTATAGTTTTGGCTCTATACTGGATCGGGTCGACAATCCAGTTTGAGTTAACGTTTGTATATGGTGTGAGGTAGGGGTCCAGTCTGGTTTGTCGAGGGAATTGTTCTCCTTCCATTGTAGAGTCTTGGCACTCTCGTCAGAAATCAGATGGCCAGCATTACGGGTTTATTTCTGGACTCTGAGTTCTCATCCGTTGATCTCCTCGTCTGTCTTGGCCAGCACCACATCATCTTGGTTACCGTAGCTTTGTAGTAAGTTTAAAATCAGGAAGTGTGAGTCCCCCGATTTGGTTCTTTTTCAGGATTGTTTTGACAAGTCAGGGCCCATTGCAGTTCTATATGAATTTAAAGATTGGATTTTCCCTTCTAGCAAAAAAGACCATTGGGAGTTTGAAAGTGATGGCATTGAATCTTCCAACTGTTTGGGGGAGTATTGCCATCCTAACAAGATTAAGTCCTCTACCTAACAAATAGGCGGCATTTCTCCCTTTATTTAAATGTTTAATTTCTCTCCGCAGTGTTTCATAGTTTTTTTTCCACTGTGTAAGTCTTGACCCCTTTGATTAAATTTATTTCCAGACACTTTATCCTTTTTGTTGTCATGGAATTTTTTCTGTATGTAACTTGATTGATTGATTGATTGATTTTGTCTGTGCCGGGTCCTCTCGCTGCTCGGGCTTTTCTCTAGATGTGGAGAGTGGGGGCAGCTCTGGTTGTGGTGCAGGGCTTCTCGTGGTGGTGGCTTCCCCTGTGGAGCACAGGCTTAGGCATACCGGCCTCGGTAGTTACGGCGTGTGGCCGCCGTAGTTTGGACTTCCTGGCTCCAGAGCACAGGCTTAGTAGTGGTGGTGCATGGCCAGAGCTGCTCCGAGGCATGTTGGGTCTTCCCGGATCAGGGAAGTCCTGCAGTTGCTCTCTTAATTTTGCTTCTGGATTATTCATTGCTCATACGTAGAGACAGCACTACTCTTTTGTATTGATTCTGTGTGCTGCAACTTTGCTGAACCCGTTTGTTTGCTTTGGTAGTTTTCGTGGATTCCCTAGGATTTGCTAACAATATAGTTTTTCCAGTTTGTGTGCCTTTTGTTTCCTTTTTTGGCCCAGTTGCTCTGACAGAACTTCCCGTATTGTGTGGGTTAGAAGTGGTGAGCGCAGGTGTCTATGTCTCACTCCTGATCTTAGAGGAGAAGCTTCGGTCTTTCACGAGTGTGATTGATGTGAGCTGGGGGCTCTTCGTAAGCAGCCTGAGGTTGAGGAAGCCCCCTCTATTCAAAGGCTGATGCGCGTTCCATTTCCTCTCTTCGCTTTCTCTTTGCCCTTGAACAGCACCTTGGGGGTGAGCACACCAGCGTCCCCCTGCCACCCTCCTGCGTCACCACCACCTCTCCCGGGTCTGCTTCTAGAGGGAGGGTGCGGTGGGGCACGGGGCTGCAGGGCAGCAGGTCTCTCAGGAAGGGCCTCACAGGCAACAGCAGTCTGAGTTTGGATGCCATGCAAGACTCTTGGTTGATGAGGTGGCCTTCGGGTGTGCAACCTGGGGCCCATCCCCATGTTACTGTCTCCAGGACACAGGGCACCATCCCTAAGGGTAGAGTTTCCACGCAGAAACACTTCCTGACTGAGCCGGAGAAGCTGGCTCTGTGGTACGGAGAGTTCTGTGCCCGTCGGTGGGGCTGACGTCAAGTCCGGGAGCTGTGGCCAGTCCTGCCCACCCTCTTGGAGTCTCGGGTGTCCTGGGGGGCTGGACTGAGCCCAGGGAGCACGCGCCCGGACCTCCTTGGGCTCTGGGTGCTGCAGGGGGCCTTGAGCTGGCCATGTCACCTCCCAGGCTTCATTGCCTTCTCTCTTATGTGGAACTGACTACCCCTCCTGCTTAGGCCGGGACTGAAGTATTGTCCTTCAAGTGCTTCTTGCAGGACCCAGCTTATACTCAGTGCTTTGGAAAGAGCCGCTATGGTTGTGCTGGAAAATCCAGCCTAGAATCCAGGCTGGTCGTCCCATCTCCTGCACCAGCCTGCTGCCTGGCCTGCTGGAAGCCCTTGGGGAATGCCTGGGCGGGTGGGGGAAATAAAACCCCTGTCTGGGTCCAGGGACGGAGAAGTCACATGTACACTGGGCCTCTCAGCCCGGCTGCCTCTTTACGGCCCTACCCTCGAGTCTGATTTGTCTTTAAGCCCACTGTCTGCCGCATGTATCTCGCTGAACTTCAGAATCCCGACTTGTTTTTTTCTCCATGTTCCCAAATAATGCCCTTCGCCGTCGCAGCTTCATTGCCATCTTCCTTCTCTGTGCATGCTCCTGCTCATCAGAGACCTCCCTAAATGGCTCATGACCGACCCTCCTAACTGGCTCCCAGAGCCACGTGGCCGAGGAGCAGAGGGATCTCGGCACCTCCTTCCCACTGCGTACCCTTCTTCTGTTGGCTCAGCCCAAGGTTGTGGGCACTTGGGCCTGTGTCCCAGGAACTCGAGCTGCATCGTGTCCCCTGCTTTGAAGCCTTTGCTGCTCCCTTGTACACTTGGTGCGTAGTCTTTGGGTCTGATCCTCTTGGACCTGGGTCTGGAATCTGAGCTCTGAGCCTGGTGTTGGCAGTTCTCTTCCTGAGCCGTTCCTGCAGGGATGTGTGCCCGGTGGCACCCTCCAGCGGCCTTCCCAGAGCCATCGCTGTCAGCGCCGTGTGGTCCAGGGGCAGCGCACCCTGCGGCTTCAGGAAGCAAAGGCCTACCTGAGTCCCTGGCCGTCTCTCACCATTCTGGAGGACATGCCCTGCTCAGGGAGCCTCGAGAGCGTAGCCCCCACTTAGAGAGGAGGTGGGGGGTGCAGCACCTAGAGTAGGGCTCTGAGTTACGTACGTGGCCCATGTCTCGCTTTGTCCCCTCCTCTCTGCAGGAGCCTGGCAGGTCACCTCCTCCTCCCTCAGCTCCCTCATCTAAATGTGCTGAGAATGTCTGTCCCTAGGCCAGTTGGAAGCTTCCTAAGCAAAGTGTCTGGCCCTGGTGAGCCCAGGGCTGCAAAGCAGGGTCCTGCCTTGGTGGAGCGGCCATGAGACCTGCTTCAGGGGTGGGTGGGGAGCCCTGTCTACTGGAGTTGTGGGGACGGTGCACAGCAGATGCTTGGTGACTGGTTACACTGGCCGTCTCCGCAGCTCGCATGAAGTCTGCAGGCCTTGGTTCCTGAGTTATCATGTTGTGTCTCTCTGTGAGGGGTGAGTAGAGCCCCTTGTTCTCTCAAGACTTTGGTCACAGCACCCCCTGGCGGACACAACTTGGCATTTACCGAGCTGGACTCGGACAAAGCCCACGCTGGAAAGAAAAGCATCTCCCTCAGAAAAGCACCTACTCAGTTTCTTTAAATGATATTTGTTATCAATCCAGCAGTGTGTACATTGGACTATTAGAGCTGTTAGTGCTTTTTAAAAGATATCATCAACTTTTAAAAATTATTAAAATACTCGTACGTATATATAATTCATCTTATAAAGTGAGCTTACATCTATGTTTCCACTAAAACAGCAAGAGAAAGAAATCAAAAGTAAAATTGGATATTGTCCTAATTAAACTCGACTATTTGGCCTAGATCAGGGCTTAGCAGTTTTTCTGTTAGGAGCCAGACAGTGAGTGTCTTAGGATTTGCAGACCGCACAGTCTCTGTGGCAAAGGCGCAGCTCTGCTGTGGTGGCGGGAAAGCAACCACAGGCCTTCCATCGGTTAGTGGGTGTGGCTGTGTGCCAGTAAAACTTTATGGACAAACAGGAACTGAGCCAGCCCCTGCCTAAATGGTTTCTGGGGGCCTTCTGCCTCAGGCATTTGCACATTGGGACATTTAACTGAAACATAAGAACTGTCTGAACTGTTGGGGGAAGATTGGTGATACTGAGCTTGCTTTCCAGCTGGGTGATCTTAGCTGGGTGAGCAGTGGGTATCCCCCTCACTCCCCATTGCACCCACCCCTGCCACCAAGTCCTACTCAGCATGCCATTCTGTCCCCCCTCTAAGAAGCAGTGTTTGCACCAGTTCTGGGGTCTACGGCAGACACCAGTTGAGGATTTTTTTACTTTAGGTTCTTTGGAGTAGTCTTGAATCTTTGGATAACTACTCCTCCAAAGAAATTTAATCCCCTAAGGGACAAGGACAGACTTTATTGGACAGGGACAGGCTTTGCGACCCCATGGACTATAGCACCTCTGTCCTCCACTGTATCCCAGAGTTTGCTCAAATTCATGTCCATTGAGTCAGTGATGCCTCCAACCGTCTCATCCTCTGCCGCCCCCTTCTCCTTTTGCTTTCAATCTTTCCCAGCATCAGGGAGTTTTCCAGTGAGTCAGCTCTTTGCATCAGGCAGCCAGAGTACTCGAGATTCAGCTTTAGCATTAGTCCTTCCAATGAGTATTCAGAGTTGATTTCCTTTAGGATTGACTGGTTTCATCTCCTTGCTGTCCAAGGGACTGTCAAGAGTCTTCTCCAGCACCACAGTTCGAAAGCATCAATTCTTCAGTGCTCAGCCTTCTTTATGATCTAACTCTCACATCTGTACATGACTGCTGGAAAAACTATAGCTTTGACTATATCCATAGTTAAGTAATAGATCTTTATCATTGTAATTATTTATATAAAAATAGTGCATGCTCATGAAAAAAAAGCGTTAATGAGAGCATCAGCTATGAAAAGTAAATTTCCCTCCTTCTTGCCTGTTTCCCAGTCATCCCTCAGAGGTAAACTTACAAATGTCTTATATATCTTTCCAGAAACCTCTGAGTGCAAACAAATGTTTATCCTTAAAAAAAAATGGCATCCTGTTTGTTCGGGCATTCCCCTAAGGGTTTTTTCCTGTTTAGAATAACAGTGTATCAGATATGCCTGTCCCTAGCAGCAACACAGAGCTGACTCATAGCTGACGTTTGCCTCTGTTTTGTTTGAAGGCAGCACGATTTATCCACCCAGCCCACCCTTCGTGTGGTGTCTCTGCATAAAGGCCCCATGGTGGGGCGGGGGTGAAGGCCCTGGGCCTCTGCATCCCAGCCCCGCAAAAGAGCTACCATCTGTCCACCTTCTCCCTTGCCTGCTTGGACTTCCATACAGATAACAAACACTGACTAGATTCTTCTAGAACCATTCTTCATAAATATTGCCAGCACCCTGACCTGCTAATCAGTGCTTGGTGCAGAGAACCAGCAGTGAGCGTCCCCCACACCGCCCATTATGACATTGCCTCTAGGATGCATTTTCTCATTCATAGGAAAGAACACAGACTTGGCTGGAAGGCCCCCAAGTGACCTGGCAGCTGTCAGCAGCTTCCTCTTGCTGCAAGGGCTCTGCATACACTAATCTCACCTAAATGCTTTTCCTTCTGCAGTTCACCCAGACACACAGGCAGACACCCTGTCAGTGGTCTGCTGGGTGAGTCCCGCACCAAGGCCCCAGTTCAGTGTCTGCCTGCTGAGCCCTCCCTCACTTGTCAGGACCCTCATCCATCAAGGCCTTCCGTGAGCCTTCTCCCAGTCTCACAACATGCAGCTGTGGTGAGCTGGGTACACTGGTCTTCCTGCAGTAAACACGAGCGTCTTGAGAGCCAGGTTCGGCTCGCATTAGGACCAGGCCCCTGGCCCGTGGCAGACAGTGCTCACTGGGGTCGCGAGCTGGGTCGCAGGTGGTTCCCTGTGCTCAGGTACATTGAGAACCAGCCCTGATGGGTCCGCTGTGTCTCAGCGCCGATCACCTCCTGTGTTTGTGTCCTTAGTTCACAGGAAATGGGCCATGTGAAATGAGCAGTGTTCACAAGAGCGAGCATGAGAAGAATCTGGAGCACAGCAAAAAGCGCTCCCGGCCCTCCCTCCTCCGCCCGGTGTCTGCACCAGCAAAGGTAACCGCCCACCGCGCCTGGACGTGTGCACACTCCGCAGCCTGGCCTTCTCTGTGGATGGCCTGGGGAGCAGCTGCGGAGGCCCTCAGCAACAGGCTTCGGGCAGGAGGCTGAGTCCAGGCCCTAGTCCAGCGTGAAATTCACTGTCTGTGGGGGCGTGGGAAGACGGCTCAACTCTAAGGTGGCTGTTCATCTGTTCCCCTTGGCTTACAAGATTGTGCGAGATGTGGTGTCATCTTCCACGTAAACTGGATACACTGCTCAGCCTGCTGCTTTTCACCTTCACAGCTCTTTCATGGGCAGGACGCCCATGTCCAGTTGTGCAGGTTGGTCACTGCACAAGGTGCCCTGCTAAGGGGTGAGAGGTTCTGAGGTTCCTCTCCTGTTGTGCTCCTCATGTGTGATGGTGATTTTCTTACTCCATCATCCCTTGTGTAACTGCTAGTTGGCTTTCTACTGGAAGGGAGAGCTTTTTCTCCATCTCCGTTTATTTAATGTGTGTCTTTATGGACTCGGGTTATAATCTGTTACTGTCATGTTCTTTTGGGTTTTTTTCTGTCTTGTTTTGCTCTGTTTTTCTGGGCTGCGCCTTGCAGCATGCAGAATCTTAGTTGCCAGACCGGACGTCGAGCCCACGCCCCTTGCGGTGGAGGCGCAGTATGATCTGTGACTATCGTTGTCTGTCTTGACTCTAAACTGCCTCAGATTTGGCCAGTGGGGCCCCTTTAGGTTGGCTCTTGTGTCCTTTTGACACATGCTTATCATTCTTCAGGCGTTTGGGAGATGGTTTGGTAATATCCTCGATGTCTCAGGAATGTGGCCAAGTTCAGGTCCAAGTCCAGCCTAAAGAGAACGATCTTCACAGCGATTTGAAACCCAGATTTCCCCAGGATCTTCTCATCGCCATCCCCCCGCGCCCCCAGACACAGTCACAGCCCATGGGAGGAGCAGGCAGGAGAAGACGTTTCTGATGCTATATCTAAGGGCATGACTCCCTTGCTATTCCTACTCTGATGCCCCTGCCTGATAGCAAAAGCGCTCAACCGCTGAGATTTAGATCCCAGATTGTGGGCAGGGCGGTTGTGTGACTTCCACTCTGCACTTGGTCCTGGAGGCCAAGGTGGGTGGTCCTGAGAAGTGCTTCCATGGGGGTGCTGGGCAGACCGCCAGCCAGCACCTGATGACGGTTCCTGCCGGGAAAGCTCCGTGTTGGCGATGTTGTGACTCTCACAGAGATGGACACGGGCCACCTGTGAGATGCACAGAGCGTCCGTGGCACGGACTCTCTCTCCGCAGAAGAAGATGAAACTCCGTGGTACCAAAGACCTGTCCATCGCCACCGTGGGCAAATACGGGACTCTGCAGGAGTTCTCTTTCTTTGACAAGGTAAGCGGCGAGACCAGTGACCTCTGGGGCTTTGCTGGTCCGGGCTGGCCTCTCCCAGCTCAGATCTGAGCAGTCAAAGTGAGGAGGGGGTGGCAGGGGGCCGGTGGCGGGCAGGGGGCAGGAGGTGGCGAAACACGCGGGAAAGCCTGAGCTCAGAGCCTGTGCTGCATCTGGGGACAGTCTGCCGGTCAGAAGCTGCATGGCTTCTCTGAAGCAGGGGCGGTCCAGGGGCTTCCTGCCCAGAGTCAGTGGGCAGACCAGGGAGCTGGCTCTGGGCACGTGCTGTCTGAGTGGAGAGCAGTGCCCTGCAGGCCACAGCCGCCCGCCAGGGCCTGTGCTTGTGGCTCCGTGTGCGCCTGGTGGGGTCAGGCCCGGTGGGCTCGGGAGCGGGTGCAGCCGGCGGGGCCCTGACCCCTCTCGCTGCAGGTGCGCCGGGTGCTGAAGAGCCAGGAGGTCTACGAGAACTTCCTCCGCTGCATCGCCCTCTTCAACCAGGAGCTGGTGTCCGGCTCTGAGCTCCTCCAGCTGGTCGGCCCGTTCCTAGGGTGAGTGGCGCTGCTCCCCTCTTGCGTTTTGTTCTGTAAATGCCTTTCACCCATCTTTTGGCTGTTGCATTTGGAAAACGGTATATCCGGTTTTTTCCGATTGTTTTAAGTTGGAATTGTTACGGACATCACGACAGATTCACCAGCAGTTGTAAAGAAAGAACACAGGGAACTTCTGGGGAGTGTTCCCCAACGGGAACAGTCAGTGTCATAACCAGGAGGCTGGCTTTCAGACAACCCACCCATCTTTCCATGTTCCCATGTTATGTGTGTGTATATGTACAGTCGTATCACCCGTGAAGGCTGGTGTGTCCACTGCCACTGCCCAGCTACGGAGCAGCTTCAGAACCACAAGGAAGCTGGTGTTGGCCTCTGATACGCAGATCCGTATCCCTCCTGTGCCCCAGGCCCCTGGCAACCCCTCAAACCGGCGCTTCTTCTCTAACGCGTACGTGGCGAGAGAACCACGTAGAGTCATACTGTGTTGTGTAACCTTTCAGGGTCAACTTTTTTCACTGAGCATTATTCCCTAGAGATTCATTATGATCTTTAAAATTCTATCAGAAATTCCCAGGAAGGATGAAATGACTGGTCAGCATCCCTGGTGCCCCAGGAGAAGTGCTGTTAGCAGATCACGACCCACTTCCATCCCATGCCGCTGCCCTGCGTGAGCCGCCCCAGGGCCCGGCAGCTTCTGAGGGGATGGCGCGGGTCTGGGGGCGCCGTGTGTGGGGAGGGGAGTGTGTTGGCTGCCATTGTGCTTCCTGCTCACCGGCGTGGTCATGCCCAGCCTGGGTCTGAGCCGCATCTGAGCCTGTTTCTGTGCTGTCAAAGGGATTATAAATACACCTATGCAGTTTTTCGAAAAGCTCCAAGTGGGCTTTGCATGAAGACTGTCAACATCTCAAACCTGGTGAGTTCTCACTACACATGACGAGCTTCTTTTGTCACAATGTGTATGAGTTAGTCGCTAAGTTGTGTCTGACTCTTTGTGACCCCATGAACTGTAGCCACTAGGTTCCTCTCTCCATGGAATGCTCCAGGCAAGAGTACTGGAGTGGGTAGCCATTCCCTTCTCCAGGGGAATCTTCCCGACCCAGGAATTGAACCCAGGTCACCACCTGCATTGCAGGTGGATTCTTTACCGTCTGAATCACCAGGGAAGCCTGCCTATTTAGGCCCCAAGACAACTGCAGGGGCCCCTGGGCTCTGGGGGCAGCTACCTGAGCCTTCCTAATAATTTAAAAAGCTTTTTAAACTTTTTTTGTTTTCAACGTAAGATAGAACCCAGGTCCAGGAAACTACGTACCTGAAGAATGGCTTGGTAAAATCATTTTTAGGCCAGTTCCCTTGTACCCATAACCAGCGTCACAAATGGAACTTTGCCAACCTCCAGGAGCCCTCCACGCGCCATGTCAGTCATGCTCCCTCCCTCGGCTGAGGGGTGGCCGCCTCTCTGCACTGATTACGATGCAGCCAACCCAGGCCGACACCACCAGACACACAGCTCAGGCTCAGACTCGGAACACGAAGCTGGTCTGGGTTTTGTTTCTGGTCTGTCTATAGGCCTTTCTTCACGTCTGGGTTCTCCCTCCGGGTTTATTCTTTACCACGTCTGCACTGGCATCCCCGTGGCATGGGTGCACTTTGCCAAATGCATCTTCACGGCCCCCACATCCCTCTGTCCGTCAGGAGGCAGAGGTTTCCTCTCTCCTGTGGTTTATTCACTCACCGCAAGCTGCAGAAGAGAGCATATCAGCAACATCTGTTAGAGTGTCAGGGTCATGAGTTGCTTTCCTTTCGCATCAGGACCAGTTAGAAACGGAAAAGGGGAGCAGTTTTTTACAGCCTTCTGTGAACTCAAGAATGTAAGAGCATTCACTGCGTCTCAGTACATTTTACAGCTGAGGAAACTGACGCCTGAATGGATAGCTCTCTTTCCCCGGGGCAAGCTCTCATAAGAGGCACTGTGTGGTGGTGGGCGAGCTCAGGGGGATCAGGCCTGGAAGCCGGCCCTTCACTCCCCCTCTGTTCTCTAGACTTGGAAGCCAGCCCGTCACTCCCCCTCTGTTCTCTAGACTTGGAAGCCAGCCCCTCACTCACCCTCTGTTCTCTAGACCTGGAAGCCGGCCCTTCACTCATCACCCTCTGTTCTCTAGACCTGGAAGCCGGCCCTTCACTCATCACCCTCTGTTCTCTAGACCTGGCAGCCAGCTCGTCACTCCCCCTCTGTTCTCTAGACCTGGAAGCCGGCCCTTCACTCATCACCCTCTGTTCTCTAGACCTGGCAGCCAGCCCGTCACTCACCCTCTGTTCTCTAGACCTGAGTGTGGCTGCTGAGTTTCACGTCAGTGGCACCACACTGTCAGGCTGGGCTGCAGCCTTCTCCTTTTTGAAAACTCAGCAATTCTTAGACCCACACAATCATTTTTAGTGACTGCATAGTGTTCCTTCACTTGTATGTATCGTGAGTTTCTCCGCAGGGTCTGTTTTGATGGGCATTTGTCTCGGTTTCTCCCTGTGGTCAGTGCCGAGGTCACGCTCTGGGACTGGGATACTCAGAGGTCTAGTTCGAATCATCAGGAGGTGCTTCTCTGGAGGTTCTGAGAGTGCACACATCAGGCTGGTCCTTTCCGTCGGGTTAACTTTCTGGGCCTGCTGAAGATCTGTGAACACTCTGGAAAGCCGCCCAGAACGGAATGGCCGCATCACAGAAGTCTCAGCTAAAGTGTGGCTGGTCCTCTCGGGTGCTGGTCCAGTTTTACCCGTCTCTTTCTGGCCGTGCTGGCTCTTTGTCGCCGGGCGGGCCTTTCTCTGCTTGCAGGGCACAGGGCTGCTCTCCGGTTGTGGTGCTGAAGCTTCTCGTTACAGTGCCTGCTCTCCCTGCAGGGCACAGGCTCTAGGGCTGGCAGGCTTCGGGCGTTGCGGTGCGTGGCCACAGCAGTTACGGCTGGCATGCTCCGCGCAGCGGGCTCTTCCTAGCTTCAGGGACCGAAGCCATGTCTCCTGCGTTGGCAGGCAGGTCTGTACACACTGAGCCACCCAGGAGGCCCCCTGCTCGCCCACCTGGATCTGGCGCCCAGCTGAGGTGCTGCTTGTGCTGCGTCCCTCCCCCAGGCGGCCTCTCTGCACGTGTGAGCTGCTCTCTGGGTTTGCGCATCGCGGGCAGCCGTGGGCAGCGGTCCAGAGAGCTGCCCCCTAGTGAGTAGGGCTGCAGCTGGAGGTGCAGGGTCGCCGCCCTTCAGGGTGGTTTGCCCCGCCGTCACCTTGGACATCCTGTGCTCCCGTGTCGTTTCCTTGCCTGCACTTCCACTGGCCTGTGGGCTTTGCTTGTGAGCCGAGTTGAGGGTTGGGGAGGCGGTCCTTAAAGGTGGGCTACAGCAGATGGCCGTCTCGGAGCACACAGCCAAGGAAGGGAGACTGCCTGACTTAGTCACGGGGCAGAGTCACCACGCCGGCTGTCAGCATGCCTGCACCCTTTCTGTAGAATTTGATACTCATTGAAACAAGCCAGATGACGCTGGGGGTCAGTTGCCTTAAAATCTTCCTGTCGACATGCACGACCGTTCTGTTAGGATTCCTGAGAGTTTGCCAGGGAGAGGGTCTTTCTCAGGAGGGAGCGGGGAAGCAGACTTTTTCTGGCAAGGACCAAGGGTCACGGCCACCCAGCTTCTGACACCATCATCCAGAAGCAAATACGCACAAGGACATACTCAGCGAATGGATGTGGCTGTCCACTGGTGAAACTGTCTACAGATAGGCCTGGCAGGTTGACCAGTGTGCCAGCCCCTGGCCTGGTGCTCAGCCCCTTCCGGTCCAGGAACATCGCCGACTGCAGCTTCTGCCAGACTGGGTCAGTCTTATCTTGGGTGTTTGAAGGGCCTCCCGCGAGTGGGGGGGCCTGGTTGGTGACAGAGGGATGGTGGGGGGACAGTCACACACACGATGACTTGACCATGTTGGACGCTAGTTCTGCCTCTCACCCCTCCTTTCTGAAGTCGATTCTGACCGTTGTTAACAACCTGCATCAACACGAAGCCATTGTCTCCGGATCATTCTCAAAAGGCCTCAGGAGGCTGGCTTTCCATTTGTCTCTTTTTCCTTAGTTTTTAGGGCCTGTGCTGGGCCCTCGCTGCGGAGCACAGGCTTTCTCTAGTCGCAGCAAGTGGGGCTCCCCTCTGGCTGTGGTGCTCGGGCTTCTCTTACTGCGGGGCACGGGATCTAGGGCTCAGGAGCTCAGCAGCTGCTCTGCAGTGTGTGGGGTCTTCCCGGAGCAGGGATCAAGCCCACGTGCCCTGCTTTGGCAGGTGCACCCCCAGCCGCGGGACCACCAGGAAAGTCCTTAGACTCTTTTTCAGTTGAAGTGAAGTTGATTTACAGTCTTATGTTAGTTTCTGGTGTACAGCAAAGTGATTCAGTTATACATCTATATTTTTTTCTCAGATTCTTTTCTATCGTAGATTATTACAGATTACTGAATGTGGGTCCCTGTGCCGTATAGTAGGACCGTGTCGTCCATCTGTTTGATGTATAGCAGTGTGTATCTGCTAATCCCACACTCCTGATTGATCCCTCCCTCCCCCGATCCCATTTGTCTTTGTTTCTGAAGGAAATTTCCAGAACTCTTTGCACAGTTCAAGTCCTTCCTGGGGGTGAAAGAGCTGTCCTTCGCCCCACCCATGAATGACAGATCCGGGGACGGAATAAGCCGGGAAATCGACTATGCCTCGTGCAAGCGCATCGGATCCAGCTACCGTGCGCTCCCCAAAACCTACCAGCAGCCCAAGTGCAGCGGGAGGACAGCCATCTGCAAAGAGGTAGTGTCCCCGGGGGCTCCATCAGCTTATGTGGCGCCTGTGCCCTACCCCTCCACAGAACCCCTGTCACCTGTTCCGGATGGATGGAAGGGTGTTGATCCCCCCGGGGACTGGGTGCTAGATGGTCCTGGGATGTAGCCAAACGGAATGCCTAGGCAGAGAAGATGGTTTCTTGCCCTGCTGGTGGCTCTGGCAAGCCGCAGAGCACACTCTGCCAGCACACAGGTTTTGGCTTCCTCCTCCATCCTTCAGACAGATTCATCTCTGCCGTGAGTCCGCTCTGTTCCAGGCTCACTGCCCTCAGCAAGTTTCTGTTCAGCTTGACCACTGGACGCTTTTTTTGAAGTTAGTAGACAGTCTTACTGCATTTCTAGAATTCAAGAGTGGCTGCTCGATTCCAGGATATGTAGTCTGAGCAGAGCATGGCCCATGAACCACATCTGGTTCACAGCCTGTGTTTGTAAGTAAAGCTTTATTGGCATGCAAATGGGCCCATGTGTTTACATACTGCCTGCAGCTGCTTGACCGGAACACAGGCAGAGTGGAGTACAGGCGTGCGTGGGTACACACACGTATGCTCAGTCCCTCAGTCGTGTCCGACTCTCTGCGACCCTGTGGACCGTAGCCCGCCAGGCTCCTCTGTCCATGGGATTTTCCAGGCAAGAGTACTGCAGAGGGTTGCTGTTTCCTTTTCCAAGGGAGCTTCCTGACCCAAAGATTGAATACACACCTCCTGCCTTGCAGGCAGATTCACTGAGCCATCAGGGAAGTCCCATTACCTTGCAGATATTGTGGGTTTGGTTCCAGACCACTGCAATAAAGCAAATACCACGACAAAGCCAGTCACATAAGCTTTTTGGTTTCCCAGCGCGTGTGGAAGCTATGCCTATGCTATACTGCGGTTTGTAACATTAAGCGTGCTGTCAGTTCAGTTCAGTCGCTCAGCCGTGTCCGACTCTGAACCGCAGCACACCAGGCCTCCCTGTCCATCACCAACTCCCGGAGTTTGCCCAAACTCATGTCCATTGACTCGGTGATGCCATCCAGCCATCTCATCCTCTGTCATCCCCTTCTCCTCCTGCCCTCAATCTTTCCCAGCGTCAGGGTCTTTTCAAATGAGTCAGCCCTCCACATTAGGTGGCCAAAGTATTGGAGTTTCAGCTTTAGCATCAGTCCTTCCAGTGAACACCCAGGACTGATCTCCTTTAGGATGGACTGGTTGGATCTCCTTGCAGTCCAAGGGACTCTCAAGAGTCTTCTCCAACACCACAGTTCAAAAGCATAGTGTTATATTGAAAAAGAAAAACAACAACAGTATATACCTTGATTTGAAATACTTTATGTCACTAAACACGCTGACCCTCCAAGCCTTCAGTGAGTTGCTGATCACTGACCCCTATGACAAGTGCAGTAACCATGAGAAAAGTCTGCAGTGCAGTGCGAGTTACTAAGATGTGGCACGGGGACACAAAGTGAGCAGACACTCTGGAAAGTGGCCCTGATGGACGCACTTCGGGGCAGGGTCCGACCTTCACGGTGTCTTTAAAAAAAGGTGCCATCTGTGAAGCATGATAAAAGGCTATTCCCCTGTAGACCCAGCAGACCCAGTGACCTGCACAACCTGAAATACTTGCTACCTAGCTCTTTATAGAGAAAGTTTCCCAGCCCCGAAGTAGCAAGATCTGTTCATGTGATCAAAGTCACATTTTCTTTTAAAACCACTTTTAAATTTATGTTACCATTAGCATGATTTGCTCTTCCTGGTGGCTTGATGGTAAAGAATCCGCCTGCCAATGCAGGAGACGTGAGTTTGATCCCTGGGCCAGGAAGACCCCCTGGAGGAGGAAATGGAAGTCCACTCCAGTATTCTTGCCCAGCAAATCCCATGGACAGAGAGGGTCCTGGTGGGCTACAGCCTGTGGGGTCACAAAAGAGTCAGACACAACTTAGCAACTAAAACAGCAACAAAATTAGTGAACTGAAGTGAAGGGAAAGTCGCTCAGTCGTGTCCCACTCTTTGCGATCCCATGGGCTATATAGTGCATGGAATTCTCCAGGCCAGAATACTGGAGTGGGTAGCCTTTCCCTTTCCCAGGGGATCTTCCCAGCCCAGGGATCAACGTAATTTCCTGTAGAATCAGGATTGTTCCTTATCCATGGCTCGTCTGCACTGGACCACACAGTAAAGCCCTCTGGCCACGGGGCCCTGTCTCTCCAGTCATGGCGTTTCCTCTTGGCACAGGTGCTGAATGACACCTGGGTGTCCTTCCCCTCCTGGTCCGAGGACTCCACCTTCGTCAGCTCCAAGAAGACGCCCTATGAGGAGCAGCTGCACCGCTGTGAGGACGAGCGCTTCGAGGTGCGTGCGGCTCGGCCGCCCCCGGGGCCCCCCTGCTCGGCCCTGCCTTCCCTCCGGCCCCCGCTGTATGCCCTCCACCCCACGGGATGCATCCTGATGCTCCTGAAGCCATCCAGTCTCCTCTGGGGTGTCGGCGATTCCAGTGCCTTCCAGCAGTGGGCAGCTCCCAAGAGCCTCCCTTCTCTGCCTTGCTGGCCTCCAGGCTGGCTCCGCGATGCTGCTTTATTTTCCTTTTTTCAAAGTGTGCGTGTATTTCATTAACTACAGTTAGGGTCACTTAAGTTAATTTTTGTAACAGAAATTTTTTACTGAGACCTTTGTAGATTGACATGCAGCTTAAAAAATAACAGAGTGCTCCAGGTGCCTTTGCCCCAGTGGGAGCGGCTTGTAAATCTCTGAGGCGGTGTCACAGCCGGGGTGTGGACCTTGACCCAGCCCATGATCTTACTCGCACCTGCCTAGTTGCAGTTGTATCCATGTGCATGTGGGGTGGGGGGGCGCGGGGAGGATCTTGTGCCTAAGTGTTTGTCTTGTGCATGTGTCTAGCTCTGTGGATTCTCTCCCCTGTGGAGGTCCGTGTACCCACCACCAGCCAAGACCCCAAACAGGTCCCCCACCAGTCGGATCTGTCACGCTGTTCCTGTATAGCCCCTTCCAAATCTCAGCAGCCGCCAGCCTGTGCTCCACCTGGTTCACTCTGTCCTAAATGGAAGCAGTCACGCGGCCGTAACTGTGGGGATTGGCTCCCCTCCCCCGCACGTGTTCTGGGGAGTCGCCTGCGGCTGTGTGTACTGTGCACCCCTTCCTCCCTGATGAGGGTAACGTGCGTTCGACGCCTGTCAAGAGGGCCAGGCCAGGGTCTGTCCCCCTCCTCAGATGGGTCTACCAGTGGGGAGGTCCAGGCAGCACCAGGGCCCGGATGTATAACCAGCCTTGCTTGTCCCCCGGGCCTGCGTCCATCACGTCTTCCCCACCTCTGTCCCAGCATCCCTTCTGCTGCCCCGGGCTCATCCCTGGGGGATGAGCTGACCCGCTGACCTCTTTCTGCCTTCCTGTCCATAGTTAGACGTTGTCCTGGAGACCAACCTGGCCACAATCCGGGTGCTGGAGAGCGTCCAGAAGAAGCTGTCCCGCATGGCGCCGGAAGCCCAGGAGGAGCTCCGGCTGGACGACTGTCTGGGGGGCACGTCGGAAGTGATTCAGCGCCGCGCCATCCACCGCATTTACGGCGACAAAGCCCCAGAGATCATCGAGAGCCTCAAGAAGAACCCCGTCACCGCCGTCCCCGTCGTCCTGAAAAGGTGCCCTCACGCTTCTGACCGCACCGCCCAGGGGCTTATTACTGCTGCTTGTCCCAGGTGTAATCGTGAGGGGGCCCTTGGGGACTCAGGCTGGTTGATTGTGGTTTTTGGTCTTCCTTTCTCTCCCTGTTCCACCCCCAAGAGGAAAGTACAGCTGTTAGTGATTATTCGTGTCCTTCTCAAACATTCCGCTCTGCACGTGATCATCCCTAAATGTGAAGAGTAATTATCTTAAAGCACAAACGGGACTGTGCTGTATTATGGCTTGCCTTTTATTTAATCATACATTTTGGGGCCCTCCCTGTGCTGTGAACAGTTACTGGTTAAGTGGCTGCCCTGGGCTGGTTGCACACCCAGTGCTGGGGCCGCAGTTGTGAGCGGCCCGACAGTCCCATCCACGGGGAGCGCAGCGGCTGAGCCAGCAGCTGCATGCAGCACAGGCAGTGCCGCAGGCCAGGACGGGGGCGCTGCAGGACAGTGGCGTTTGAGCAGCCGTAAAGCCGGCTGCGGCGAGGCCCCCAGCCGCTCCCACCACCCTCCATCCAGCACAGAGCACACCCCCGTGCCTGCAGCAGGCCATCCGGGCCTGGAATGGGTCCGTGGGCCTGGGGTGGAATGAGCCTGCTCGCTCCCACAGGCTGAAGGCCAAGGAGGAGGAGTGGCGGGAGGCCCAGCAGGGCTTCAACAAGATCTGGCGGGAGCAGTATGAGAAGGCGTACCTCAAATCCCTGGACCACCAGGCTGTCAACTTCAAGCAGAACGACACGAAGGCGCTCCGCTCCAAGAGCCTGCTCAACGAGATCGAGAGCGTCTACGACGAGGTGAGGCCCCCAGCCGGGCTCTGGCCCTCCCGGCCTCCGGTGCCCTCTCCGGGGCACGTGGGGATGGGAGGGGTGTCCCCTCGGCTCCGGGCCAACCCGGGAAGGTACCCTGCTGTTGTCAGCAGAGGGCTGACGACTCCGTTCCCCGCGCCTCGCCGGACCTTCCTTCAGGTGACTGGGGCTGGCAGCTTTCCTCTGCAGCTCCTCGCCCTGGGCCTCGGAGGGCTACAGCCTTTGGGAGGAATGTCCCTTCTAACCCGTACTTGCAGGTCTTACTGTATAGTACTGTTATTGTCCCAGGTTTAGCAGTGGGGAAGCTGAGGCACTGGAGCTGGCCCCTTGCCCAGGCTGGCCGCAGCAGACGAGGGCTCCACCTGCTGCCACCACACTGCCCTCTTAGTGCCCTGCCCGGCTTCGCTGTGGTCCGGCTCACGGGGCCTGAAGTGAGGCCAGCCCGGCCCTGGGCTCGAGGAGCTGGGCTTTGAACATTGCCTGTGGGGAGAGAGTTACTAGCAGGAGCCCGAGGCAGGAATCCTGGTGGGGGGCGGCTCACTGGGCGTTGGCTGTCGGGGAAGGGGGGCCACTGCTCGGTGACGGAGCCCGGGTCAGGGAGCAGCGCCACTGACCGAGTGCCCCCCCGGCCAGGTCACTTCCTCCCCTCTCTGCCCCACATAGTCCCAAGCAGCGAGCAGTGGGGCTTGTCTTACCTCCAGGCTCTCGAGTGGCCCCGCTGGGAGGCTCATCCTACCCAGACCTCATGTTCCTCCACACGGCTGTGGAGACCACCGAGGGTGCTGGCCCAGACCACCTTCCCTCCTGCCTCCCTGCCCCGCTCAGCGCCCGCCGCTCAGCCCCAAGGTCCACCCTGTGATCTGGCCTCTGCACTTCAGGCTGCAGATGCTTGAGGCCTGAGACTCCCCCCACCACCCCAGAATCGGAGGCGCAGCTGCTCCTGCCCTGCTGCCGTCAGCGGAGACCCGCAGGCCTTCCCTGGGGGCTGAGGGAGAAGGACCGGGGCCTGGTGCGCTTGCCTGTGCTGTGCCTTGCTGCTTAGGGCAGGAGACCCTTCTCCCATCATGTGGCTCACAGAGGACAGTCTGCATCACGAGCTCCAAAACTTGCCCGGAAGATTCTGAAGGGCGTTTGTGACATACACAAGGTGGGGGCTCAGGAAGCAGTAGGATGAAGGCCACGCTAAAGAGCCAGGGGCAGGGCTGAGCTGCAGCGCCTGCAGCCCGCTTCTGCCTGCCGGGACCCACTCAGACGCTGCCCGTCCTGCCAGCGAGGAGGGAAGGAGGCCTGTGGATGCTGCGATTCCACAGTGGGTACGGGAGCGCACGAGTTGCCCTCCCAGAAAGTGAAGCCCCTGGCCAGGCGGCAGCCTGAGAGGCCCTGCCCCTCTTTCCCTTTGGGCCCTCGTTCCAGGGGAGTCTGGGGAACCCCTCAGGGCCACTGTTGAGAGCGCCAGGGAGGGCTCGTCCTGACCTCGGGAGCTCCCCGCTCACAGGGACAGTGCACACGCTCACTTCTTCCCGGAACCTGGTGTGCTGCCTCTGTTGACTCATGCAGGGGACCAGCATCACCAGGAGAGAGTAGGATGTGGGGCAGCCTGCGCAAGGCTGTGCAGTACTGAGGTTGTGTTTGGGCTTGCTGGGAGGAGAGTTGTTGACTGGATAAAGATAGCAGCGAAGCGTGAGCCCAAGGATGAGGTTTTCCAGGGAGAAAGAGCCAAGGCGCGTGTGAAGGTCTTGTGCACAGTAGGACAAGCTCAGCACCCTCACAGCATCAGAGGAGTGCAGGGTGGCGTGCCAGGGCCAGGGTCCTCTCCTGAGTCATGTGCGAGGGCCTAGGGCGGGGAAGGGGGCAACTCGGGCTGATGGAGCTCCTGTGTGGCTCTAGACTCCGTGTGGGGAGTTGTAGAGTGGGCTGGTAGACGGGGACAAGCAGGTGGGTGGCCTGTGCTGGCGCCAGGTAACGGGAGCACCGTGGAGGGCTCGTGGCAGGTGGGGAATGGACGGCCGCGGGAGACGTGAGGGTGGTGTCAGCCAGGCGGGCAAGGCTGGAGGGGGCGGAACTGGAGCGGGAGCAGTCGCAGGCCTTGCAGGGTCTGGCTGAGTGTGAGTGAATGTCAGTGGCAGAGGCCTGTGCTGCACTGAGCCTCCCTCACCCCCGGGGCAGCCTGGGGCAGCCGGAACTGAGTCACCAGATAGTGCTGCCCTCATGCCCCCGGTCTCTCAGCACCATTGGAGGCCTTGGTGGAAGGAGATTGGCCTCCTTCTGGTCCCCGACGGGGCTTCTCCACGTGGATCACTCCTGTTCCAGTGACTGCCCTGTCTCCCCAGCACCAGGAGCAGCACTCAGAGGGCCGCAGCGCCCCCTCCAGCGAGCCGCACCTCATCTTCGTGTACGAGGACAGGCAGATCCTGGAGGACGCGGCTGCCCTCATCAGCTACTACGTGAAGCGACAGCCAGCCATCCAGAAGGAGGACCAGGGCACCATCCACCAGCTGGTGCACCAGTTCGTGCCCAGCCTCTTCTTCTCCCAGCAGCTGGACCTGGGCGCATCCGAGGACTCTGCCGACGAGGGCCGGGCCAGCCCCCAGGGGCAGGCTGCAGACCCTGGCGGCGACCGGAAGAAGCCAGCGCCCGGGCCGCAGAGCAGCCCCCCAGAGGAGAAGGGGGCCGCGGGCGAGGCGCCGGCCCCGGAGCCGCAGCCGCCGCAGCACAAGCCCCTAGACGACGTCTACAGCCTCTTCTTTGCCAACAACAACTGGTACTTCTTCCTGCGCCTCCATCAGACCCTGTGCTCCAGGCTGCTGAAGATCTACCGCCAGGCGCAGAAGCAGCTCCTGGAGTACCGCACGGAGAAGGAGAGGGAGAAGCTGCTGTGCGAGGGCCGCCGTGAGAAGGGCAACGACCCCGCCATGGAGCTGCGGCTGAAGCAGCCGAGTGAGCCCCAGGGCCTGCCCTCTGGGCGCCAGGAGGGGAGGCGCCCTGCTGAAGCCTGGGGCGGGAGGTGGGGAGCGGGAGCCACGCGTGTACACCCCACGGCCTTCCCCGCGGCAGCTGTGTGAGCCGCACCCGAGTGACGGGGTGCCGCCCGCAGGTGAAGTGGAGCTGGAAGAGTACTACCCCGCCTTCCTGGACATGGTGCGGAGCCTGCTGGAGGGCAGCATCGACCCCACGCAGTATGAGGACACGCTGCGCGAGATGTTCACCATCCACGCCTACGTGGGCTTCACCATGGACAAGCTGGTGCAGAGCATCGCCCGGCAGGTGAGCGGGCGGCTCCGCCCCGCTGGCCCTTCCCTTCCCTCCTGTGCTGTGGTTGGCCCTGTGGTTGGCAGCCTTTCTTCATTTTCAGTTGAGGTAGAATTCGTGTAATGTAAAATTCACCATTCTTAAGTGACTCTTTCAATAGAACTTAGTACATTTATAATGTGCAATTGTTATCTGCCTAATTCTAGAACATTCCCGTCACCCCCCAAGGAAATCCCTCCCCACAAGCAGTCAGTCCCCGTCCTTCCTCTCCCAGCCCTTTTCTGTCTCTGCGGATGTGCCTGTTCGGACATTTCACACAGACGGACTCAGGCACCACGGTGGCCTTTGGCGTCTAGCTGCTCACTCTCAGCGTTGTGTTTTCAGGTCCATCCACGTTGCAGCACATGGCAGTCCTTTGTTTTGAATGTTCATTACCTTGGCTGCTTCGGGTTGTAGTTGTGGCACACAGGGTCTTCACTGGGCCTCCTGGTCTCCCGAGTTGTGGTGCGTGGGCTCAGTTGCTCTGAGGCACGTGTGATCTTAGTTCCCTGACAAGGGATCAAACCCACGTCCCCTGCATTGCAAGGCAGGTTGCTAACCACTGGGCCGCCAGGGAGGTCCCAGTGCGCGCTTTGTTTTTATGCCCAAAGGGCATTTCATAGTGTGGATGGAGTGCATTCTGTGCTTCCATTCGTCCATCGGTGGACACTCGGGTGGCGTCTACCTTTTGGTGGTGGCGACCAGTGCTGCCGTGGACAGGCATGTGTGCTAGGAGATGTCAGTGCTCCTGTTGACAAACCTTCCGTGAGGGGAGTTTAGCAACCTGTAAAGAGCCTTAGCTCACTTCTTAGGGGCCTGGCCATGATGTGCCTCAGCATCGCCCACAGCTGAACGTCAGCAAGAGGAAATTGGTCACGTAATATAAACAGCAAAGCCCAGGCGAGTCCAGTGTGCTCCTGGACCGTGGGTCCTGCTTGGGGAGCACTCTTGTTTCCCGTGACTGTGGTTTCCTGGTTGTCAAGTGAGGCTGTTCATTGTAAAGTAGGAAAGAAGTGGAGGAAGGAATCATGGCATTCTTCCTCCACTCAGATGCAGTCGCTAGAAACGTTTTTAACTCGTTATTGACCAGGGGATTTTTGCAGGATCAACACCTGTGGCTGGCAGTCTGCTATGTAAGAGATACGGAACTTTTCCAGGCAGTAACATTTGAATCGCAAAGGGTGTGTTAATGTCTTTGGCCTGTCTGGGCTGCAGCTCAGTGCACAGAGAGACGGCTCAGCTCCGCCTGACCCTGCAGGCCAGTCTGACCTTTCAGCCTCGGCTGTTGCCAGTACTTGACTCTTCATAAACTTAAAGGTTTTAAGTATGTTTGTAGGTTTTAAAGGAATTATGTTTGTAACTGAACACTGTTGCTGTTGTTTAGTCGCTAAGTCGTGTTCAACTCTCTGTGACCCCGTGGGCTGTAGCCTGCCAGGCTCCTCTGTCCATGGGATTTCCCAGACAAGAGTGCTGGAGTGGGTTGCCATCTCCTCCAGGTGATCCTTCCGACCCAGGCATCAAGCCTGCGTCTCCTGCGTTGGCAGGCGGCCTCTTTGGCACTGAGCCGCCAGGGAAGCCCTGTAACTGAATGTTGGGGAAAGAGAATCATTTGTCGTCACGGTGATTTTCAATGATGACCACACCCATTTGGGCACGTTTTTGCTGTACATGTCTCATACCCAGGCAGAGTTTGCTGGTCTGCTGTGACCTGGTCTGCTTTGGTTAGCTTTGCTATTCTCTGGTCTGGCTTGCCCTGGTCTCGTCTGGCTTGCTCTGACTTGGTTTGCTCTGGTCTGGTCTGGTTTGTGTAGCCTGGGCTCGTTTAGTCTGGTCCGCACCCAGCCTGGAGGTCGCCCTGCACAGCCTGTTGGACAGTGACCTTCACCCCCTCGCTCGTGGACTTGGCCACGACCCCTGTGGGCGCGGTGGGGGCTGTGCCTCCCTGCTCCTGGGGGGCTCGTGCCCGGCACCAGCCAGCTCTTCTGCCCGCAGCTGCACCACCTCGTGAGCGACGACGTCTGTCTGAAGGTGGTGGAGCTCTACCTGAGCGAGAAGAGGCGGGGCGCCGCGGGCGGGAGCCTGTCCTCCCGCTGTGCCCGGGCCGCCCGGGAGACCAGCTACCAGTGGAAGGCTGAGCGGTGCATGGCCGACGAGAACTGCTTCAAGGTGAGGGGCCAGCCTGGCTCAGCCCCGCACGAGGCCGGCCGGGGGAGGGGGCTGCCCACCACAGGAGCCCAGTGCCCTGCACGGCTTTCCCGGGACCTCTGGATGTGGCCCCAGCCCCAGAGGCACCACCGGGCTGGTGAGATGGGCACCCAGCAGTGGTCCCTCAGGGAAGGTTGAGGCTTGGAGGCTGGGGAAGCGAGGGGCATTGATGACCTTTCGACCTCATCCTGTGCCAGCCTGGGCTGTTCTCGCAGCTTCAGGCTGTTTGTCCGCCGCCCTCCCCCAGGTGATGTTCCTCCAGCGCAAAGGGCAAGTGATCATGACCATTGAGCTCCTGGACACCGAGGAAGCCCAGACCGAGGACCCTGTGGAGGTTCAGGTGAGGACTGGGGACCGCACTCGCAGCCCCGTGCACACCTTGGGGCCAAGGGCAGCTGCAGGCAGCACCCGTCGTGTGGCTCCCACCCCAGCAGCCTGTGCGCACACGGGCCATGCACGAACGTCCACGAGGGAGCCTCTGCTGGCTGAACACTGGCCACGGAGCCCCAAGAGGCGGCGGGCTCTCTAGGTGTTCCCTCAGAGACCAGGGCTGTGTCCCAGGGCAGGAGGGCCACGTGGGAGCCAGTCTGGCCCCTACCCAAACCCTGGCTCCTTCCGCCTCCGGCTGGTGCCGGGCCATCTCCACGGTACCCGTGTCAGCCTGGTCACTCAGACCCCATGGTGTATGGCCGCTGCGCACCTGGTGCCTAAGGCTCAGAGCTCTGGGCGTCGCGCATCACCAGCCGAGCACGCTCCTGGCCCACACGGACATGCACCTTCCCCTTGGGGCCCTTGAGCCAGGAAGCAGGGCCTGGAAGCCTCCAGCTGCCTTCACAGAGCTGGGGACGCCGCCCCCCACAGCCACCCAAGTGCCCCTCACAGTGTCCTTCACAGCACTCACTTTCCGTAACAAGCAAGAGTGAGGGCCTGCACACTCTGTCCCTTCCAGACGTTTCCAGCAAATGTGTGTTCGTTAAGCTTGAGTCTGGAAGAGCCTCCTGCTCTAACAGGGTGGTGAGCAGAGGAAGCGTCCCTTGGACGCTGCAGGCTGTGCCCGTCCTGGACCTGGTGGCCCCCCTGAGCCCTGCCATCCGCTCACCCCCAACTCCTCCCTGTCTCTCCCTCTTCTACCTGCCGCTTGTGTCCCAGTCTCCCCTCCCGTCCACCCATCCCCCGGGCCCCGCTCTCTCCATGGCGGGGGCCTCCCGTTCCCCGTGTGAGCTTATCACACGGCGGATGCAGTGAAGCAGTCACACAGCAAGGAAGCTCCAGAACCACCTGAGCCTCGGCCTGGGTGTGCCTGCCCCACCCCAGCTGAGCCCTGGGCGCTGCCATCTGCTGGCCTCCAGCACACATCTGGGTCCGCCTGGAGCTTCGGGAAGGATGCAGATGAAGGCTCCTGGAGCCACTTGACACCATGGGCCCTCTCTCCCTCTGTCCCCCCAGCACCTGGCTCGGTACGTGGAGCAGTACGTGGGAACAGAGGGCGCCTCCAGCTCGCCCACCGACGGCTTCCTCCTGAAGCCCGTGTTCCTGCAGAGGTGAGAGGGCCCTGGGCCCCGGGGGGCCTCTCCCACTGTCACCAGCGCCCAGCGGGCCTGGGTTTGAATTCACACGGGAGCCAAGGGGTCGGTGGTTTCTGTGGCCCCGGTTTGCATTTCTCCAACTCTGGAGGTCAGGCGTCCTCCCACTGCCTCTGGGCTGTGGGGACCTCCTAGCCTGCGGATCCTCCTCTTACCCCCAGGAACCTCAAGAAGTTCCGCCGCTGGCAGTGTGAGCAGGTACGCGCACTCCGTGGCGAGGCCAAGAGCTCCTGGAGGCGGCTGGTCGGGGTGGAAAGTGCCTGCAACGTGGACTGCCGCTTCAAGCTCAGCACCCACAAGATGCTGTTCATCGTGAACTCCGAGGACTACATGTACCGCCGAGGGACACTCTGCCGGGCCAAGCAGGTGTCCTTCCCTGCCCGAACTGTGGGCCAGCCCACAGCTGTTTGGGGGTATCTGGGCCCCTGAGATCCAGCCCATGGCCCTTTGGGGTGCCTGGGCCCCTGAGGTCTGACCCATGGCCCTCTGGGGTGTGTGGGCCCCTGAGGTCTGACCCATGGCCCTCTGGGGGGTGTGGGCCCCTGAGGTCTAAGCCATGGCCCTCTGGGGTATGTGGGCCCCTGAGGTCTAACCCATGGCCCTCTGGGGGGTGTGGGCCCCTGAGGTCTAAGCCATGGCCCTCTGGGGTGTGTGGGCCCCTGAGGTCTGACCATGGACCTCTGGGGGAGTGTGGGCTGCTGAGGTCTGATCATGGCCCTTGGGGGTGTGGGCCCCTGAGGCTGACCCATGGCCCTCTGGGGGGTGTGGGCCCCTGAGGCTGACCCATGGCCCTCTAGGGGGTGTGGGCCCCTGAGGCTGACCCATGACCCTCTGGGGTGTCTGGGCCCCTGAGGTCTGATCATGGTGGCCCTCTGGGGGGTGTGGGCCCCTGAGGTCTGACCATGGCCCTCTGGGGGGTGTGGGCCCTCTGGGGGGTGTGGGCCCCTGAGGTCTGATCATGGCTCTCTGGGGGGTGTGGGCCCCTGAGGTCTGATCATGGCCCTCTGGGGGGTGTGGGCCCCTGAGGCTGACCCATGGCCCTCTGGGGTGTCTGGGCCCCTGAGGTCTGATCATGACCCTCTGGGGGGTGTGGGCCCCTGAGGTCTGACCATGGCCCTCTGGGGGGTGTGCTTGGCCCTGGGGCACCTGGGCCGTCCTCATCGCTGCTCCCCCACCCCGGCAGGTGCAGCCCCTGGTCCTTCTGCGCCACCACCAGCACTTTGCGGAGTGGCACAGCCGCTGGCTGGAGGACAACGTGACGGTGGAGGCAGCCAGTCTGGTGCAGGACTGGCTGATGGGGGAGGATGAAGAGGACATGGTGCCCTGCAAGACGCTCTGCGAGACAGTGCGTGTGCACGGCCTGCCCGTGAACCGCTACCGCGTGCAGTACAGCCGCCGCCCGGCCTCGCCCTGACGCCCCCGCGCGGGCACTCCACAGCGCACCGCAGAGTGCGCGCTTCCTCGGCCTGTGCGCCCGTCGGGCGTTTTCATGAACAACGTGAGGGGCGCAGAGCGACCCCCAGCCTTGCTGCTATGGGCTGAGCCCCAGAGAAGGGCGGGTGGCGGCGGCTCTCGGCCCCACGCTGTCATCCCTCTTGGCTTCCCCACTTCCTTTGGGCCCGTCCTGTGCCAAACCTGACCCCCCTCGCACTTGAACTCTAGGGGTTTGGTCCCCACTGGCGCGGGGAGGATCAGTGCGTTGGCCAAGGCACAAGTGAGCACGCTCACACGCCTGCAGGGCCACTCGTGTCATGCGTGCCAAGCCCCCAGGCCTGGGGCCGCAGTCCTTTTCTGCACATGGTGAAAGTTGGCAAGAGCCGCCCCGGGTCTCACGTTTGACGGGGAGCAGCCTTTGCGAACCCCTGGGCACCTGAGGAGTCGGGCCTGGGTGGACTTGCTTGAAAAGCGTGTCCATCCCGAGGGGCTGTGAGAGCTTCTAGAAACATTCCCCGAGCTGGACGCCTGCACTGACAGCTTGGCCCAGCCGGCGCTGGGCCTACTCCACCACTTTGAAAATGAGACAAGCCCTCTCAGCTCTTGGGGTCCGCCTTGGATGTCCAGATGTGGAGTTGGGTGGGCGGCACCTGGACTGCCCAGAAGACCCTGCTCTGGGAAAGAGAGGCTCAAACCCTGTGTTGATCCAACAGCTGTGCTCTGTGCCCTGAGGGGAGGGGCCCTCCTGGCGCATCCGCTGAGCTCGAGTACCCCATCCCTGGGAGGGCCTGGGGTGCACTTGTGTACCTAAGATGGACATTCTAGAAGTATATATATGCACACACCTATTTATTCCTCTCTGCTCATAGTGGTTGTAACTTCTGCAGCGGCCAAGTGCCACAGCTTCTCTGGGGGTAACTGCCTTCCTTGTGGAATTCTGCCCACCCACCCCAGCGCCTCCATTCCTGCAGCCGCCACCCCGGAGTGGGCACGGGTGTGAGGGGCGGAGGGCTTTATGTGCCAAGAGTGCCAAGTAGTTTGGGCCAGGGACCAGCCCTTTGAACCATGAGATGGCTCTGGCCAGGCCCCTGGCACCATCAGACGCGGTGGGCTCCCCTGACACACGAGCCTGGTAGTGCCCCTGTGCAGCCGCCGCCTCCAGCTGCAGCGCTCGCCTTCCTGCAGCTGAGCTGTGCCAGACCCAAGGTTCCGGAAATTCTAGAAGTTACCTGTGGAACTCTAGGTTTGCGAAGCCTTAGACTCCAGGCCCGGGCAATTTCCAGGCCAACCTGTCCTGCCCGGGTGTCTCCTCGCCCGTGTTTTCTCAAGTGTAATTCACGCACTTTGTACGCATCCTTGTTTTATAAGAAGGACACCCACCAGAATTCCTGACCCAGACCCTCCCAGCAGCCGTCCTCCTCAGGAGCCCGCAGCCCCCCACCTGTGGCTGCGCCCAGGCCTGGGGTGCAGGCCAGACCCCACCGAGCCCCCACCCTGCATGCTTCTAGGGAGCATCTCTTCCGTTTTTGGAGAAATTTCTGTTCTGGGGCGTGTACTTCCTTTGCAGCTGTTTTGAATGTAGTTTTCCTTTTCTATTTATTTGCACATTAAAGTTAAAAATTAAATACCTAAAGCTGTGAGGTTCAGTCAGTCATTTCCTGTGAGCAGATCTTGGGGTGACCTCTTGCTGCCAGGGGAGCTGATCTGACCACAGGGCGTGTGCCTCAGAATTCTCAAACCTTGATGGGGAAGACCCCCTCCCCACCCCCCACGGCGTGCCTGCCCCTGCCCAGCAAGGTGTGTCCCTTAGGGTGTAGCCCTGTCTGCGAAGTGTTTTCTAAAACAGTCATTCCCAACTCAGTTTTCACATGGTAGGAATGGTGTTTCTTCTGAGTGTTGTACCTGCAGAACATAATTTGAAGACTGCAGTGTTGGCTGCGAGCCTTCTGCACCCACCCACCCACTTGGGACGCCAAGTCGGAAGAAGCCCCAGGTGGGAGGGGCTGCAGGCCTCCCCCTGCTCAGGCCCTTCAAAGCCACCCTCCCTGCTTCTACCCCAGCTTCCCCCCGCCCCACCCTTCCTCTCACTCACCTGTCCACCACCCCTGCGTCCCCGAAACATCCCCACGACCCCTTCTGCTGAGGGGAGGTGGGGCTGAAGGGCAAGGAATCCCAGGACTAGCTGCTGGCTTAGGTCTTTGCTATTTTTCTCCCTGTTTTAAATTGTGGTAAAATACATGTGGCACGATGTTTATCATGACCATTTTAAGTGTACAGTTCAGTGAAAAGTCTACACACACTGGGAATTCCCTGGAGTCCAGTGGTTAGGACGCCACCCTTTCACTAAGGGTGCAGTTTTGATCCCTGGCTGGGGAACTAAGATCCTGTAAGCCCTGTGGCTTGGCAAGGAAGAAAGGAACCGAGGGAGGGAGGGAAGAAAGTACATCCACGTGGCTGTATAGCCGTGCCCACCATCCATCTCCAGAATTTTCTCATCTTCCCAAACTGAAATTCTGTCTTCGATTACACAATCACTCCCCATCCACCCTCTCCCAGCCCTGGCACCCAACTATTTGACTTCTGTCTGTCTCTATGAATGTGGCACTAAGGGCTTCAGATAAGTGGAATCAGACACTTTGGCCAGGCTTCCCAGGTGGCACTAGTAAAGAACCCGCCTGCCAGTGCAGGAGACCTAAGAGATGCAGGTTTGATCCCTGGCTCGGGAAGATCCCCTGGAGGAGGGCTCGGTAACCCACTCGAGTGTTCTTGCCTGGGAAATCCCACGGACAGAAAGGAGCCTGGTAGGCTACAGGCCATGGGGACACAAAGAACCAGACACGACTGAAGCGCCTTGGCACACACGCTCACATACTTTGGCCACCTGGTGCAAAGAGCTGATTCGTTGGAAAAGACCCTGATGCTAGGAAAGGTTGAAGGCAGGAGAAGGGGACGACAGAGGATGGGATGGTTGGGTGATGTCATCAACTCAACATGAGTTTGGGCAAACTCCGGGAGATAATGAAGGACAGGGAAGCCTGGCGATCTGCAGTCCATGGGATCACGGGGAGTCAAACATGACTGAGTGGCTGAACAACAACATACAGTATTTGTCCTTCCGTGGCTTCACTCAGCACAGTGTCTTTGAATGAAGTCCATCCATGCAGGCTGTGTCGGAATTTCCTTCCTTTTACAGCTACTATTCCGCCTTTTTTTAAGCATAAAAATTTAGTTTTTATGGAAAGTGATGCACAGTGCAGAAAGTTCCAGTAGCACAAAAAAGCACACGGAGAAAAGCAGGCCCCCAAGTCTCTCTCTGAAGGCAGCTGGCCTCCAGCATCCCCCAGGAGGTGCCTCCATGTGGCTCGTCGTCTTTCTGGGACAGCCGCCCTGAACCATCACATGCTGCGTCTGGGGGCCCTCTCCGGTGGTACAGGGCCGTTTCCATGGTGACTAGTGAGGGGAGGGGGAGTTATTTATGGGCACCTCCTACACCCGCCCCCACTGCCGGAAATTTCCCTGTACAGACGTCTTCCTGAGCGTGTGTATCTGCCATAAATTTCTAGACACGGAACTCCTGAGTCAAGCCACCCTCCTCAGGGCGGGGGAGAGCTGCCCTGGCCGCCCCCAGCTTCCCCTGAGCAGGCTTCCTGCTCTCTCCTGGAGGGGCGGCAGGGGGTCCCCATCCCCATTTTCCTGTGTGGTGAGAGTGTCCCCATCGTCACTGGTCACGTATGCTGTGAGACGCAGGCATGGGGCTGAATGTGTCACTGGTGTTGGAGGAAACTGCTCGGAAATGAAGGAGAGGCTCCTGGCTGTGACCCCTGCTCCCGCTGAAGCTCCCCAGGCCTCAGTATCCGCTCCCCCAACTCTGGGGCAAGGACCTCGGCATCTCAGCCTCCAGCTGCACTGACTCTGTCATGGACTGCTTGGTCATTTCCTGGCTGGTCCCCGTGTCCCCAGCTGTGTGGCTAGATTAGGGCTCGCCATACCAGGACACTGTCTCATCCAATCCCCTCTCCAACCCCGAGTTCATTTCTTCTTCCCTCAACCCCACGGCTCCCTCAGGATCCCCCTGCTCCCCGACCTTGCCCCCACCACCGTGGCCCAGCCCTGACCACACAGAGACCAAGAACCCCTAGGGCTGGTCCACCCCACGGTAGGATGGCACAGCCCCTTCTGAGGTCTGGAGGGGGGTCTCATTCAGGAGAGAGGAGCACCTTCCCCTCCCGGTGGGACACGGAGAGGTCTCTGGGGTGAAGGCCCGAAGGGAAGGGGTCTCGGGGTGCTCTCTGGGCTAGCTGGCCACCTCCCTCCAGCTCAGGCACGGCTGTAGCCCCTGGTCACACCTGGGACCCCAGGTGGAGGGTGGGCCCAGGACAGGAGAAGAAGGGGCTTTGAGAAGAGGAAGCAGGTCTCTCCCAGAGAGAGCCGCTGCTGGGCTCCCCTAAGACCCCAGGACTGTACGTGGTCGGCACTGGGGGCTCTGGCTGAAGACCAAAACCTCCTCAATAGTTATCCTCAGCAGACCCCAGGCCACCAGGCCTTCTGCTCTCTCCATCTCCCTCTGCATCTCGCTGGGGGCCTGTGCTGCGTTAGCCAGCATGACGTCAGGCAGCCCCCACAGAGGGCCAGGGGCATTTACGAGGGGTCCACTCCCCTCTTCTGACCTCTGACCTGGTGCCCTGCCTGCCAGAGCTGGGGGTGGGGATTTGGGAGGAGAGGGCTTCAGGAGGGGCCAAGGGCTCTTGACTAGGTGGGGAGGGATGACGTGCAGAGAGCTGGTTCCAAGAAAGGGAGGGACGTGGTTCCAGAGGGCTGGAACCGAGATGTGACCGGCCAGCAAGAAGTGGCCACTTGGCCCCCGGGGGGTTCCTAGGCTGGGCCGGGGCTGGAGGTGGGGGCTGCCGCCTGACACCCCCTCCTCCTCCATCTCACTGGCTGACCATCTAGAGCCAGAGTGAGCCCCGCTGCCCGATCTCCTGAGGCCAGGCCTGGAGCCGCCCACCCACTCGTGAGGACAGGGGCTGGCTTATCTCACACGGCCCTGTTAACTCCTCCACGGGCACTCAGGAAGTTGGGGGTGGGGGTCCAGCCAGGCAGGAAGCCCGAGGTCAGCCAGCCACAGCCCAGAGCAGTGAGCACCCAGCCCCACCAACATGTGGGTACTGTTGCTGCTGTGGCCTCTGGCCCTGGGGTTCAGCTTGGGTGACACCCAGACCCCCATCAGCTATGAGGAGGTGGGGAGCGCAGCAGAAGGCGATGGTGAGTGACCTCGGGCCCTGCCTTGGGGAGGGAGGTTGCCCAGAGCCAGCAAAGGAAAGACAGCGAACTAGGGGTAGGGGGGGAGTCCACAGGAGCTGGGGGTGTCTGTGTCTAGCTCTGTCCCGGGGGCTCCTGAGAACTGGGGCCCACTCTAGTTTCTCAGGAGGTAGCACCATCCAGTCGGGGAACCAGATGAGGGGTCGGTGGGTGGTGGGTGAGGGTGGTGATGCTTCTATCCGCTTCCCTCCGGATCGCTCTCCCCACAGACAGCACACCGAGGCCCCACCCCCGCGGCTTCCCAGGCCAGCCCTGTGCCAATGACAGCAACACTCTGGAGCTCCCTCCCAACTCTCGGGCCCTGCTGCTGGGCTGGGTGCCCACGAGGCTGGTGCCTGCACTCTACGGGCTGGTCCTGGCAGTGGGGCTGCCTGCCAACAGCCTGGCGCTGTGGGTGCTGGCCACACAGGTGCCCCGACTGCCCTCCACCATGCTGCTGATGAACCTGGCGGCCGCTGACCTGCTGCTGGCCCTGGCGCTGCCGCCACGGATTGCCTACCACCTGCGGGGCCAGCGCTGGCCCTTCGGCGAGGCCGCCTGCCGCCTGGACACGGCCGCGCTCTACGGCCACCTGTACGGCTCCCTGTTGCTGCTGGCCGCTGTCAGCCTGGACCGCTACCTGGCTGTGGTGCACCCGCTGCGGGCCCGCACCCTGCGAGGCCAGCGCCTGGCCAGCGGGCTCTGCGTCACAGCCTGGCTGGCGGCGGCTGCCCTGGCGATGCCCCTGGCGCTGCAGCAGCAGACCTTCCGGCTGTCGCGCTCCGACCACGTGCTGTGTCACGACGTGCTGCCCACCGGGGCCCAGGCCTCCTACTGGCGGCCCGCCTTCATCTGCCTGGCGGGGTTCGGCTGCTTCCTGCCGCTGCTGGCCATGGTGCTGAGCTACGGGGCCACTCTGCGCACGCTGGCGGCTGGGGGCCGGCGCTACGGCCACGCGCTGCGGCTGACCGCGCTGGTGCTGGCCTCCGCCGTGGCCCTCTTTGCGCCCAGCAACATGCTGCTGCTGCTGCACTTCTCAAACCCCGGCCCTGATGCCTGGGGGGACCTGTACGCAGCCTACGTGCCCAGCCTGGCGCTCAGCACCCTCAACAGCTGCGTGGACCCCTTCATCTATTACTTCGTGTCTGCCGAGTTCAGGAGCAAGGTGCAGGAGGGGTTGCTCCGCCGGGGACCTGGCACTGCCACGGCCTCCAAGGAGGGCGGCAGCCGGGCGGCAGCCGGGCGACAGGGACCCGGTCCTCCTCGCTCGTGTGACAGGCCCTTCACAGGCTGGATGAACAGGAAGGGAGTCATTCTGGGTTGAATAGGGTCCCCTCCAGATTCACATCCACTGAGAACCTCCCAAGGTGAGCTTATTCGGAAACAGGGTCTTTGCAGGTGTGATTAGCTAGAATGAGATCACACTGGAGTGCAGGGTGGGCCCTAAATCCAATGTGACTGGTGTCCTTATAAGAAGAGGATGCAGAGACACACAGGGAAGAAGGCCACTTGACAGCGGGGGCAGAGGTGGGGTGACGTGGCCCCAAGCAGGCTGCTGGCAGCGACTAGAAGCAGCCAGGGGGCAGCCTGGGGTAGTCTCCCTCAGAGGCCCCGGAGGGAGCAGCGCTGCCTACACCTTAATCTCGGATGTCTAGCCTCCAGAACTGCCAGAGAATAAACTTCTGTTGTTTGAAGCCACCTGGTATGTGGTACTGAGTTATGGAAGCCCCAGGAAAACATGGGGATTCAACGTAGGTTCCTGGGTCTGACCAGCTCCCTTGTGACTGGATCCAAGGTAGGGATGAGGCGAGGCTGATGCGGCCTTAAGACCTGCTGCAGGATCCCACCCAGGAGGGGGCTTGGGCCCCCGACAGCCCTGGCAACCAAGGAGGCTGGGAGCCCTGTTGGCGGTCCTTCTCATCCCCAGAAGCCAGGCTCCGGCTTTGGGATGGGCTTTATGGCTCTGAGGCCCCCCACTCAGCCCCCCAAAGCCTGGCGCAACCCATCATCGGGAGCCATGGGGCTCAGCCTCCCACTGTGACCCTGGTTACCAGACATCACCTCCTGCTCCTCACCTGTGGTCTGATTCCTGTCAGCTCCCCCGTGGAGCGGGTGGATAGGCAACAGGAGGACTTAGGCTGTGCACCCAGGCTCAGGGGGCTGCAGCTTTGCAAAACTCACCCCCCCCACCACCACTTGAAGGCTGCTATGAATCTAGTTGGGGGATACCACATGCGGAGGGGCGATCGCAGCCCCCCCCACATATAACCTGCTGCTCCCCACCCGGACAGGCAGCACGGGGCACGGTGTCGGGAGCCACTGAGGCATCAGCTGTGGGGGTAAGCAAGCCATCCCCAGAGGCAGCGGGAATGGGCATCATTTCTGGGCTCCCCACTGAGTTCATGTCTCAGGTCGGGGGAAGAGTGACCAGCCCCAGGACACACACACATGCTCGCACACATAAGAGGGAGCCTGGGACCGTGTGAGTAATGTCAGTGAAGCATATAGTGTCACTAACCTGGTATGATGACGTACCGGAGTATCCCGAGATGTTACCATTGGGAAAGTTGGGTGAAAGGGTGCGTGAGACCTCTGCTCTGTTGCTATGCTGCTGCTGTTTAGCCGTTCAGTTGTGTCCCACTCTTTGCCACCCCATGGACTGTAGCCACCAGGCTTCTCTGTCCATGGGATTTCCCAGACAAGAATCCTGGAGAGGCTTTCCATGTCCTTCTCCAGGGGATCTTCCTGACCCAAGGACAGAACCTCCATCTCCTGTATTGACAGGCAGGTTCTAAGCCCCCATATTGGAATGATTCTTTACAAATGCACTGAATTTATGATTATCTTGGGGTTTAGGTATTCCAATGCCTCCTCCCCATCCTCCTCGGAAAGGCTGGCCTGTGGATGAAGGGATGGAAGCAAAGGCCCAGATGAGAGCCAGCTTCAGCCGTTGGAGCTGCCCCTCAGCCTCCCCAGCCCACAGGAAGTTCAAGCCTCCCAGGCACTTGAAGCAAATGAGCTTTTATTACACCAGCGGCCTCCATGGCAAGTGGGCAACAGGGCCTTGGCCAAGGGAACTGTAACCTTGTAGGCTGGTGGGGGTCGGGGATCCCCAGGCTGGGCCGCCCGCTCAGGGTCTCTGTGCTGTCCCGAGATGAGCTGTGTGGGCTGAAATAAATACCACCGTGGAGGGAGAAGGCAGGCCAGCAAGGGAGGAGCAGCTCGGAGGCAGGTCTGCGCGCATGGCTTTGGTTGGTCCGGAGCTGGGTCACCCTCCCAGGTTGCTAGTGTGGGTGACAATCCTCCAGGTGGGGCCCCGGGAGAGCAGGGGTTCAAGGGGCGGTGAGGTCCAGAAGCAGGAAGATGAAAGTGCATCTTCTTAGAGCCCAGAACTTCCCCACAGACCCTGGTGCCATCCAGAGCAAACATTCAGGGGGCCCCTGAGGCTAGATGGGGCTGCAGGGACTGTGACAGATCTGGGGCAACTTGGGCTTCGGGTCCTGGGACTCAGCAGCTTGAGTGGCCCAAAGGGAGGCTCGGACTTCTGCATTTTGGAGAAGAGGGGCCTGTTTTGTTTCCGAGTTGCTGACGCTGTGTCCGAGACTTGGCCAGAGTCATGTCCCCTCAGAAACAGGCCTTTGGCCACGAGTCCTTCCCAGAGATGTCCCTTCTCTGGGGAGCAGCGCGTCAGGCTGTGGGAGCTCCTCCAGCTACCCAGCCTGTGGGCTACGGGGTGGGGCGCCTGGAGCTCCAGCTGCAGCTGGGGAGGAGGGGGAAGGGGCCTCCAGCCACCCCACTGACCGTGCTCCCTGCTGAGGTGGGGGCTGGGCCCCCGGGAGGCCCCATCCATCAGGGCAGGTCTCTGCCAGTCCACTTATCGGGTTCAGCTGGCAGCAGGGGTCACCTGGGGTGGGGTCTCCCAGCCCCAAGACAGTCAAGTCTCCTGTCGCTGGCCCTCTTCCAGCAGGCAGAGACCACAGCCTGATCACGTCTTCCAGCTTGGAGTTTTAGGAGGAGAAGCCACTCTGACTGATAGGAGAGAAGGGAAGATGCCTGTGGGCTGCAGGCCTTGGGGAAGGGGCTGTGGACCCCTCCCACGCACTGGCCGCCAAGGGGCACTCAGGATGGCTGCTTCCACCCACTGAGACAGGAGCACCCCCCTGGAATAGAGGTGGGGGTACATGGTCCAGCCAGGCCCCTCACAGTGGCGGGATGGGGTGCTCACTTTCGGTAAGAATGAGCGTAGCTTGCATGGAACCACCATTCAAATCGAGAACGTATCCGTGGAACTCGATCAGCTATGAAAAGCGAGGAACTGCTGATCCGGCACCAGCCGCGGATGGTGGTGTCAGTATTTCACTTTTCTCACTCTATTGAGTGAGAAAAAGCCAATCTCGAAAGGTTACGTACCCCATGATTTTGTTTACAAAGCAGCCCTGAAGTGACAAAATTATAGGGTGGGAGGACAGATGAACGGCTTGGGGGAAAGCAAGGTGGGTGTGGCTATAAAACAGCAGCTAGGGGGATCCTTGAGGTGATGGGCTGTCCAGTAGCTTGACTGTAGTCATGATTACAAAAAACTACAAGTGCTGAAAGGGGCTTCCCTCATAGCCCAGCTGGTCAAGAATCTGCCTGCAATGCAGGAGACCCTGGTTTGATTCCTGGGTCGGGAAAATCCCCTGGAGAAGGGATAGGCTACCCACTCCACTGTTCTTAGGCTTCCCTTGTCTCACCTGGTCAAGAATCAGCCTGCAATGCAGGAGACCTGGGTTCAATCCCTGGGTTGGGGAGATCCTCTGGAGAAGGGAAAAGCTACCCACTCCAGTATTCTGACCTGGAGAATTCCATGGACTGTATAGTCCATGGGGTGGCAAAGAGTCGGTCATGACTGAGCGACTTTCGCTTTCACATGTGTGGGAACTGCAGACTCAACGGCCACTGAATACACGTAAATGCGGTGAAATATGAGTGAGAAGGGCAGGCTGTACTGGTGTCAGTTTCCTGGTATAACACTGTATCTCGAATTCCTGGCCCTGTTACCAGTGAGGGGAACTGGATGAAGGGCGCCTAAAGCTCTCTCTGTTATTTCTTACAACTGCCTGGGAGCCTACGGTCACTTCAGATTTTCAAGTTTAATAAAAATCTCCCCTTCCATAATGAAAATAAAAGCAGATCTGTCTCAGAAGACACTAGAAAGAACGGGCAACACCCGGGAGACTTTAAAGGTGTTGTCATTTAGTCGCTAAGTCATGTCCGAATCTTTTGCGACCCCATGGACTGCAGCCCTCCAGGCTTCTCTGTCCATGGAATTCTCCAGGCAAGAACAGTGGAGTGGGTTGCCGTTTCCTTCTCCTGAGGATTTTCCCCACCCAGGGATTGAACCCGCGCTTCCTGCATTGATAGGTGGATTCTTCACCACTGAGTCACCACTGAACATATGACAATTATAGCACGAGGGACGGGAGGGGATAACACATGGACATAACCAGCTTCAAAGTGGCTACGTTTTGGCGAAATGGTTACCATACTCTCACCAAGTAGGCTGTGAAAAGTTTAAAGATATATATAGTTTGGTTCCTCAGAGCTACCACGATAACCGAATCAAAGTGGAATTCTATAAGATGGTCGGTTAATCCAAAAGAGGGCATGGAGCGGACATCCCTGGTGCTCCAGTGGTTAAGAATCTGCCTGGCAGGGGACATGGCTTCGATCCCTGATCAGGGAACTAAGATTCCACAGGCTGCGGAGCAACTAGGCCCACACACCACCCACCACTGCTGCTGCTGCTGCTGCTGCTGCTGCGTAGCTTCAATCGTGTCTGACTCTGCATGACCCCATAGACAGCAGCCTACCAGGCTCCTGCGTCCCTGGGATTCTCCAGGCAAGAACACTGGAGTGGGGTGCCATTGCCTTCTCCCCACCCACCACTAGAGAGTCCATATGCCATAACTACTGAAGCCCGAGGGCCACAGCTACTGAGCCTTCAAGCCGCAGCTGGAGCCTGAAGAGCTTCCATGCTCTGCAATGAAAGGGCCCCCACGCTGGAACTAAAACCCAATGGAACCAAATAAATGAATAAAAATTTTTGTTTAAATAAATTTGATTAGGAAGGAGAAAAGAAAGGTAGGGTGTGAACTGCAGCAGTAACCCTAAAGCCAGCTCTACCAGTAATTGCATGCGTGTGAACTAAACCCGGTGCCTAGTGCAAGATGGTACACCCTCAAGTCTCCAGGACTTTGGTAAGTCCTGGTAGAAAAGTTTTCCTACTGGTTTGCTGAGTGGGGATATATAAACCAGCATGGGGTGGAGAGACCCTTCCCACCCAGGAAGGCAGGGTTCTGAGGCTTGCCAGTGCAGCCAGCCTACAGGACCTGGCACTTACCTAAGCTGATAGATCATTCTGTTGTTTAAACCACTTGAGTTGAGTTGGCTCAAACCAAACGATTTGCCTCCTCCAGGAAGCCCCTTCCCAGCCTCCCCACACAGAGCTCTCTGGTGACATTTCCTCCATCCTTCCCTCAGGGGAACAGAGATTCTCTCCCTTACCAAACTCCACTTGGGTTCCTCTGAGCTCTTTTTCACCTCAGTCTCAAATTCTAGGCTTCCGTGTTCATCTTGACGCTGTCCAGCTGGAGCAAGAATCTGGCTAATATATCAATTTAGCCGGAACCCCATATCCTCCATATTGATCCCTCTTGATATCTGATTGGGTTCTTCATCCTGCCCTGCTCCGCCCCATCTCTCATGATCTCTCAATCAACCTGGCCTGCCATCAGCAAGAATAAGGTTCAGTCTCTTTAGCTAGAATATCCCCCCTCCACCCCCTATTGTTTCCTCTCAGTAATTTTCCATCCACTGACTCCCCTTCCCCACTCCTTGGCTATGCTTACTATGCTTAGTTGCTCAGTAGTGTCAGACTCTTTGCAACCCCACGGACTGTAGCCTACCAGACTGCTCTGTCCATGGGGATTCTCCAGGCAAGAATACTAGAGTGGGTTGCCATGCCCTCCTCTAGGGGATCTTCCCAACCCAGGGATCAAACCCAGGTCTCCCACGTTGCAGGCAGATTCTTCATCAGCTGAGCCACCAGGGAAGCCCAAGAATACTGGAGTGGGTAGCTTATCCCTTCTCCAGGGGATCTTCTCAACCCAGGAATTAAACCAGGGTCTCCTGCATTGCAGGCAGATTCTTTACCAGCTGGGCTACCAGGGAAGTGCCCCTTGGCTATAAATTTCACCCCCCACCTTTTTTTTTTTTTTTTTTTTGTATTAGATGTGTGTGCTTAGTTGCTTGGCTTAGTCAAGTCCAATTCTTCTTGACCCCGTGGACTGTAGACTGCCAGGCTCCTCTGTCCATGGGATTCTCCAGGCAAGAATACTGGAGTGGGTTGCCATTCCCTTCTCCAGGGGATCTTCCTGACCCAGGGATTGAACCCAGGTCTCCTGCATTGCAGGCAGATTCTTTACCATCTGAGCCAGATGGGTACAATTTTAACCCCACTGCAAGACTCCATAGCACCCCCTCTTGAAAAAAACATTCCTTGCGTCATGAATAACTTATTTAAAAGGGTGAATGGGTCTCAGGGACAGGTCTGTCATGAGGTTCAGTCCTTGGGAGGGCTTCTTAAGCTCACCCTATACATATAGGCTGCTCTCTGATACGCATCGAGTGGATGCAGGTCAAGGGAGAACAGGTTATCCACCTCATCTCCCAAAATCTTGCAGGTCAACCCTCCATCAGCAGCTCCCACTTCCTGCCGGGTTCCACAGTGGAGGGAGACTGGGGGCAGATCCAGCTCTCACCTGTCCTCTGCTTCCTTCTCCAAGTCCACCAACTCATGGCCAGCTGCCAGGCGCCCGGTGTCCAAGGGACCCAAGTCATACTCGTAGCTGTACAAGGCCAAGGCTGGTGTCGGCTGCTCTAGAAGGAAGGACTGAGTCAGTAGGGAAGGCACTGGAGGGGAGAGGATCTGAATGACCAACAGCCCAGGGGGCTTGAGGAAAGATGTGTGACCTAGAGCAACAGATAGGAGGTGAGGTCACAAGATGGGGAAGGGGACACAGAAATCAGAGATGAGGAGACTCAGAAAAGCACCAAGTTGGGATGGGGCTGGAGAAAGACTGATCAAGACGGAGGAGATGCAAAGGGTTCTTGTTGCTAAAACTCTTTAGCGACCCCATGGACTATAGCCCAACATGAGATTTTCCAGGCAAGAATACTGGAGTGGGTTACCATTTCCTCCTCCAGGGGATCATCCCCACCCAGGGATAAAAAACGTGTCTCCTGCATTGCAGGCAAACTCTATCGCTGAGTCACTAAGGAAGCCCAGGGCAAACGGACCCAGGAGATGGCATGATGGAGAAGATGGAGTGATACATTCCGGGACGAGGTGGAGCCCCCGAGGCCGGCCGTGGGGTGGGTCCTCACCAAGCGCGCAGCGGCCAGGGGGCGCGGGCTCCAATCTCACGCGGCTGCGGCAGGCGGCCTCCTGCAGGTGGCAGGCGCTGGCGTAGACAACGCCGTCGGAGCCGCACACCGGGTCCCCGCTGATGCTGCAGGCGCGGGCGCAGCCACAGCGCGTGACTGTCACCCCCTCCTCCGGAACGGCCACGGGACCCCGCTCTTCCGGGGACCAGCCTGGCGGGCGAGGCGAAGTTGTCAGGGCCCTGGGAACTCCAAGCTCCCCACTTGGCCCTCGCCTCTGCCTGGGCCTGGGATGGAGAAGTCCCTAGGGGCCAGAACCACGCTCCGCAGAGTGGAGACAGTGCCCGGGAAGCCCTGAGCCCTGACCTGGTGGAATTTCACGCGAGTATTTGCCTAGTATTTATGAAAACAAAATTTAAAAATAAAACTTTTGAACTAAATGCAACCTAAATTCATTTAAAGAAGTTTGGAAAATAAAGACAAGGGTTCCCAGTAACTCCACTCCGCCCTTCCCTGCCGCCAGTCTGCGCTCACGGCTTGGGTCCCCGCATCTGGCTTGTGGGGGAGGGGAGGCAAGGGCTCCGGCTTCTACGCCCGCCCCTCCCACCCGGCTAGACCCCGCCCCCCCACCCGGCTAGACCCCGCCCCCATCATTGCCCACTCCCGGCCCCGCCCCCTCACCCCTGCCCACACCCACCCTCTAGGCCCCGCCCCTCCTCGCTGCCATCCCCACCAGGCTAGGTCCCGCCCCCTCATCACGGCCCACACCCCCCTCTCCAGGCCCCACCTCTTCATTGCCCGCCGCACCTCGATGGGCTCCGCCCTCATCCAGCTAGGACCCCGCCCCCTTCCTCTGCTCACTCGCACCCCTCGAATCCCTGCTCCTTCCACCCTGCCTGCGCACTTCAACCCCCTCGGCTCAGGACGCACGCCCTTGACCGAGCCAGGCCTTCCTCCTTTTACCACGCTGTACGCTCCCCCGCCTGACGACTCCCTCCAAATGGGCAGCCCTCCCACAGGCCCACGGGTCGTGTTGGGGTGGCGGGTGCTCGGAAGGGGCAGTGGCCTCGCGCACTCACCGGGCCCCTGGGCCAGAGCGCGCTCCACTTCGTTGCACGCAGGCCCCGCGCACAGCTCCCGGGCGAGCGGGCTGCGCGCGCTGACATTGTAGAAGCGCGTGGCTTCGAAGGCTGGGGGACCAAGGGAGAAGGGTGACCAGGTGATGGGTGACAAGGTGAGGGACCGAGCTGGGGTTGCGGGTGGCGGACGTGGGCCTACCAGGCTCATAGTAGTCGTACACCAAGATGGGCAGCGCCGACGTCCTGCCCACGACGTGCTCCCGGAGCGCCCGGAACTGCACGCACGTCAAACACCGGCTGGGGATCTGCAGGGGCGGCGGGCAGGCTCAGGCTTGGCTGGGCCCATTAGGGCTGGAGACTGAGCTTCGGCCTCTGTGCTCTATGATGCCCCAAAGTGTGAACCCAGAACTGGTTGATTGCGGGGTGCCCCGGAGGCGTGAAACAGAAACCCGATCTTATTTCGATTTTGTGGGTTCTTCCACCCACGTGGGAAGTGTCTCAGCTGGTCTTTCATCTCCCACACTCACCATGCCAGATGCCCTTCCTCCCTGTGTGCGTGCGTGTGTGGGTTTGTGTGTGTACATTCACAATCTTGTGCAACCACTGTAGAACTTTTCCATCTAGAAAAATGGTACAGATGAACCTGTTTGCAGGGCAGGAATAGAGATGCAGACGTAGAGAATGGACATGTAGCCACAGAGCGGGAAGAGGAGGGCTGGACGAATTGGGAGACCAGGATTGACATAAATACACTACCATATCTACAGCAGATACTAGTGGGAAGCTCAGCTCAGTGCTCTGTAGTGACCTAGAGGGGTGGGATGGGGGGCAAGGTGGGAGGGAGGTCCATGAGGGAGGGGAGATATGTATACATACAGCTGATTTACTCCCTTGTACAGCAGAAACCAACACAACATTTATCCTCCAGAAAAAAAGAATAAAAGAAACAGCATCTCCATTTGCGCCCACTGCTTATCCCCCCAACCCTGGAAACCACCAGTCTGCTTTCTGTCTGTTCAACTCAGCATGTTTTTGAGACTCAGAAAGTCAGTGCTTCATTTTGACACCTGGATACTATTCCACACCTCTCCTAACTTTTTCCACCAAAGCAAGCTGGCTGGGGCACAGAGCAGGCAGCCGTGCCAACTCCGCATGGACTGACTCTTCCAGTTTCTTTTTTCTTGGTATGAGAGCATTGCCAGAACCATTAACAGGCCATGGCAGCTATGCCCTCACCAACGCGGCTGCTGTGGAGGACTCCACCCACCACTCCCCCAGCCCGCAGTACCTCATCAAAGTAGAAGAGCACTCTGCGGCCAGCCAGCTCGTACCTCTTCAGTGCCACGTGCTTGTCAAGGAGCAGCTGGCAAGGAAGCCAGAGTCAGGATCTGTCCAGCCCCTCTGCCCCCAATACTCTCATCCTCTGAGATCCAAGGGCCCAAGGTGGGCTGGACCCATGAGGAGCCGAGGCCCCAGAGGCTGAAGAGTTTGCCCACAGGCATCCAGCAAGCCCCCATGGGCTGGGCCAGGGGGGTGGCAGCCAGCACCCCTGAGAGGGCATTCAAGGCTGGGTATCACTGTCCTGAGTGCCTGCCTCCACTTCCCTGCCGCAGTCTCCCCCGATCAAGTCCCAGCCCCAGGCCAAGCCCCCGAGGCGCCCACTGAGCCCTGCCACCTGCTCCTGCTTCACCTGCACCATCCACCCCCCACCCCCCTCCAGGGTGCTCCACCCTCCCCACACTGCTGACCTCCTCGGCAAGGCTGCTCCCCCTCTTGGTGACCATCTCCCCGACATGCAAAATGGGGCTGGTCTCTCTTTAAGCGGAGGGTGCTGGCAAGTCTCCCTGGCTCCCCATGTCATTCCCAAAGTGCAAGCATCCTTGGCCGCATGGGTAACAGCACAGATGGCCCAGTGGGTGACACCTTCTGGGGGAGAGACCCAACCCCTCCCCACCTGCACCTCCGCAGTGGCCAGTCTCAGAGCACCAAATTTGCTGGGAGAAAGTAAGGCAAAAACAAAAGCACAACCCCACTTTATGAAGGGCTAGGAATCTGCAACCAGGGCAGGTCCACAGACCCTGCCCGGCCCCACCCACCAGCGCCCCCTCACCTGCTCCAGGCTCTCGACGTCCGCCCGGAACCCTGACAGCAGGGGCACCTCCAGGACCGCCATGTTGGAGGACCCTGCATGCAGCCACCTGTCAATGAAAGGAGACAAAGAAGGGCCCTTGAACTCAAGCCCCTCAGTGGAATTCCTGGTCCGCTCTGTCCCCACAGCCCTCCAGCCTGCCCCGGGTCTGGCTGCACAGACACCCTTGGCGGGGTCACTGGTCATTCCATTTCACGGTTGAAAGACTGAAGCCAAAAGGCCTTGCCAAGTGTTCTTGGCTTGACCTAGGTCAACCCTGAAGGAAATCAACCCTGAATATTCGCTGGAAGGACTGATGCTGAAGCTGAAGGCCCAATACTTTGGCCACCTGATGCGAAGAGCCAACTCATTGGAAAAGTCCCTCGTGCTGGGAAAGATTAAGGGCAAGAGGAGAAGAGGGTGACAGAGGTTGAGATGGTTGGATGGCATCACCGACTCAATGGACATGAGTTTGAGCAAACTCTGGGGGGTATTGACTGGGTGGTGCAGTGGTAAATATTCTGCCTGCCAATGCAGGAGACGCAGGAGGTATGGGTTTGATCCCTGGGTCAGGAAAATCCCCTTGAGAAGGGAATGTCAACCGACTCCAGTATTCTTGCCTGGAGAATCCCATGGACAGAGACGCCTGGTGGGCTACAATCCATAGGGTCACAAAGAGTCAGACACGACTGAGCAACTGAACAACAACCACCGTGCCTCCGGGGTGGGAAACGGCTCTGTGGGGCCACTGAGCCGAGGCTGCTCGCCAGTGCCAGCCCCGTTTCCCCTCCTGTGACATGGGGGAGGCAATGGGTAAATACTGCCTCTAGGGCCTGCTACGTGCCAGGCCCTCCCTGTGCTGGGTACTGGTGACAGGGAGGCTGATATTCAGTGAGGGCCCTGCAGACCATGGGCACAAGGGGATGGGATGACCAGAGCCCCTGGGATGGGCAGAGGAGGCTTCTATGGAGGTGGGGCCTAAGAAATGCCATACCCGGCTGGCACACGGTTAGTTTCTTCCCATCTGAGAAAGGAACAGAGGCGTCCCCAACAGACGTGCCAGGGCCAGTCCAGCTGCTTCTTGTTCCTCCACCCAACTGGATGGTGGGTCACAGCCCTGCTGAGTGGTACCACCCAAGTCTTACCGCGAACCAGAAATGGTTCAGGGACCTGCTACTCTGGGGCTTGGGCCCGGTTGGGCTTGTTCTTCAGAACCTCCCAAGTTGGGGGCGGCCTTGGACACATGAGGGTTAAGAGTTAAGGTTAAGGAAGGTGCCTGGGCAGCTCTGATGGGTTTCAGCTCCATGGCTACCAACCACCTTTGGGTTCCCCCATCATTGCCATGGCAACAAGCATCCTTTGTGGGCAGCTGCGTGCACCCTTACTTCCTGGGGACCCTCTGTGAACTGGTTCTAGGGTCACACCTGGGGCAGGTGGGTCATGTAAGGGCCACAAACAGCCGTCCCTCGCAGCCCCATCTGCCACTGGAGTCTGCGGCACCCATTCAGAATCACTTCCATTTACTCCACTCATCTGTAGCGTAAGCCTTTGATTGCAAAGGGATCCATTTAAAAGACACTCATCTTGAATGAAGATATTAACAGCTACTAACACAACAACCAATAAGGAAACAGGCAGCCCCTACCCATGAATATCTCTCTTTCAGAAAGCCCTGGGTAGGGACTTCCCTGATGGTCCAATGGTTAAGACTCTGCGCTTCCACTGCAGGGGGCACAGGTTAGATCCCTGCTCAGGGAGCTAAGATTCTGCATAAAGTGCGTGGGATGACCAAAATAAAATAGCCCTGGGTTATTTAAATAACTGACTACTTGGGTCACCCTGCCTTCCCCTTCCTGCACCCCAATTACCATTCTTATATTTTAAACTCACCAATAAAGAGTGAATCCACAAAACGTTAGGCACACCCCTCCCCTCAGATTTCAATAAAGGTAGAACCGCCAGTCCACGACTTCTCTCTCTCTACCAGTGACCTCACCGTGTGACTCCCAGGAGAGTCAAGTACCTTTCAGGACCTGTGAGTAAGAAATCTTGTCCTTCATAGCTTCCTGATGGGTGTTGCTGAGGTGTGTCTTGTAATCAGAATAAGGACCACGGGGGCTGGTCAGCTGCAACTTTGGCTCTAGTCGGGGAAACATCTATGGGGCCAAGTAAGACCCCCAGATGTTCCTAGCTGAGAGCATCACTCTACAGAACATCACCCAGGCAGGGGTGCCAGTCAGCGGGGCAGGAGGCCTTACCTGGTGCACACCTCCAGGGTCACCTGGTACTCTTGGTGATGCTGGTCAGCTGCTGGGTCATCATCATCAGCTGAGGAGGCAGGTGAGGGGGGTCGCTGCTGCTCAGCCTCAGGCTCCTGGAGGTTCACAAGCAGCTGGAAGGATGGCTTGGCCACCGGGTCGGGCACATTGTAGGTGACATCAATCTGGGGGATGGGGGAGGACAGAGGCTTAGGGGCCATAGGGGTGGAGAGGGGAAAGACAGGGGCAGGAGAAGGTGGGGGACAGCTAGAACGATGAGGCCAGTGATACTGGTGACAGTCCTGGGCATGGCCATCATTCCCTTTAATCCTGATAGTGTGGGTACAACCATCATCCCATTCTTCCACGTCTCAAGCCCAGGTGTGTCTGCATACCAGGCTCCCTCTCCTTTTAACTACTGTGTTGTCTGGGCTCCATTTTTCAGATGGAGAAGCTGAGGCTACAGGGGTCTCCTGTCTGACTTGCCCTCTGACCACTGACCAAAGCTCAGGAGACCAGTCGGCCCCACCCAGAACACAACTAAATCCTGAGCCTGCTGACTAAGGGGCCTCAGGGAGGGCCAGGCTGAGTCCGGGCTGGGCATCTGCATTCAGACCTGGCTGGGAGAGTAACCTTGAGCCACCAGGCAAGTCCCACAGTGGAGGGTGGAGCAGGGGGCTCTGCTCAGGGTCAGAGACCACCAAAAGGAGAATCAGACGCAGTTTCACCCAGGGGGACGCACTGCCATCCACCTTGGGTTCTGATGGGCAGTGGTGGTGTGGTTTAGTTGCTACGTCATGTCCGACTCTTGCTAGCCCGTGGACTGTAGCCTGCCAGGCTCCTCTGTCCATGGGATCCTCCAGGCAAGAATACTGGAGTGGGTTGCCATTTCCTTCTCCAGCATGGGTGACATCTCAGGGGGCTGACAGGCTGTCTCAGGGTGGTTCTCACACACACAGCCACCCCACCCAGCCTGCCCGGGTACTGAGCCCTCCGGCATCCCCTGGGAGCACTCCCCTTTCCCCGAAGCCTCACCTGCATCAGACAGCAGCCTTCACCCTTGGCACTCACAAACAGCCCCGTGGGGAGGCTGGGGATCTGGGGAGAGAAGGCGCTACAGTTCCCCTCCGCCCACCTGCAGACACACACGGACAGACAGACAGGCAGCGAGGAGGGGCCACTCTCGCCGCCCTGCCCCCCAACCCTGGTCCTGGGAACACACACCGCGGCCATCTGCAGAAGCTTCTGGTTGCCCCTGTGCAGCTCGAAGGTCTCCTGGTAGTCCAGGTTGGTAGAGGCCAGGGAGACGGTGAGGTTGACGTCACCCGCATAGGACAAGATGGCATACTCTGCCAAGGCCTGCAGAGCCACACAGGTGTCCTGGGGACAGAGCCGGAGACCAAAGTCAGCCCCAGAAGGTGCCTCCACCCTGTGCCAGAGGCCTGGCCCAAACTGGGGGTCCCATGGACCCTCACTGAGGCCAGGGACTCATGTGGCTGGAACGGAGAGCAGATCTGGTGTAGACATCCAGAGAACTGGGGACCCCAGGCAGCTGGGGGGCATCTCCCCTGAAGGAGGGGCTGGTCCCTACCCCAGAGCCTGCCGCATCCATCCCTCAGCCCCATCTTCCCATCCTCTCTTGGACTTCATGCTCCCAGAGGTGCAGGTAAGGAGCCATCCTAAGACTAGACGCACCGGGTAACTTCCTAGAGGGCTCTGAGTCCCGAGCCTAGGCCACCCAGACCTGAGCCCCTCCCTTTGGCTCTGCCTGGAGCACCTGAGTAGAAGAGAAGCCCCCGAGGGCGTTCCGCTGCTGGGACAGCCACTTCACCACGGGCAGGGCGGTGGCCACGTCTCCCAGGAGGGTGTAGGTCAGCAGGGCATAAGCTGTCATTTCCACCTCGGCCGAGACCACTGCAATGGAAGAGGCTGGCTGGGACCCAGGACCCAGGACCCAAAGCAGGCACTGGGGGTGGGGTGGCCAGTACCTGTCTGATAGACCCCATCACTGAAGCTTAGGAACGCATCCTTGTCCACATCCCGGGAACCCGTCAAGCTCCAGTGGGTCACCCCATCTGCAAGGCCAGAACAGATCAAGGCTGGACCCCAGTGGAAGACGGCACCAGGGGAAGATGGCGGAGACAGGAAGGGCCTGGGGGCTGCATCTCAGATCTGCAACGACAGGGTCAAATCCAGCCCCTCCCGCACCCCTGGTTGCTGCTGCTGCCCAGTCACTTCAGTCGCGTCCGACTCTTTGCGACGCCATGGACTGCGGCCCGCCAGCCTCCTCTGTCGATGGGATTCTCCAGGCAAGAACATTGGAATTTGTTGCCATGCTCTCCCTCCAGGGGATCTTCCTGACCCAGAGATTGAACCCATATCTCCTGCGTCTCTGGCACTGCAGGCAGATACTTTACCACTGAGCCCACCGGGGAAGCCCTGGCAGACATTACCAATCCATGGCTGCTTTTCTGAACCCCCAACAGACATCACTAATCAATGGCTACTCTTTTGCATCCCTGGCAGACTTCCTTTATCAATGGTCTCCCTTCTGGCTGGGGTCCTGATGCAGGCCAGGGGTTATTCTCCCTTGGGGCCCAGGAAGTCACTCCCTATTTCCAAAGACACCAAGGATTCTAAGCTCATGTGAGGTATAAAAAGCCCTCAAAACACAGAGAAATCAGCCCTCCTGGCCTCAGATCTTGAGCATTTAGTCCTAAGTTGACACCATCATTCAATTGGGTGTTTTTAGAATTTTGCTTTTTAAATAATTTTTTTTCTTCTTCTTCTTAAGTAGAGAAGGTGAATGGAAGCTTGATCCCAGTGCAGCTGCTGGGGAAGGCCAGAGGGCAGGGGGAGGGGACTGATTCTGGAGACATTCCAAGAAGTCACAGCTTGGTGACTGGGGCTCCCGAAACACAATGCGGAATCATTTTGTAGTTGAGGAGATGGACACCACCAGATGGAAGAGGCTTTCTGAGGTTCACCCAGCAATGGGGGGCAGGGTGGGGTCCGGCTGCAGCCCTCCCATGCCTCCCAGCACTCTGCCTGGGGATGGTTTCTAGGAAGCCGGGGGGATCTTCTACCAGGGATCCCTGAGCACTCTTCTCCCCAGGGGGACTGGGGTAGCATCCTCTGTTTCGTTAGGGAGGAAAATGATGCTCAGGCTCAAGCCACCTTATCAAATGAAGTCACTAGTAGATGCAATAATGAATGAGTAATAAATGAGTAAGGGCTTCCCTGGTGGTTCAGACGATAAAGAATCAGTCTGCAATGCAGGAGACCCAGGTTCGATCCCTGGGTCAAGCAGATCCCCTGGAGAAGAGAAAGGCAACCAACTCCAGCATGTTTGCCTGGAGAATCCCATGGACAGAGGAGCCTGGTGGGATACAGTCTATGAGGCAGCGAAGAGTTGGACACGACTGAGTGACTAACACACACACACATGGACTTCCCTGGTGGCACAGTGGTAAAGCATCTGCCTCCCAACGCCAGAGATGCGGGTTCAACCTCTGTGTGGGGAAGACCCCTGGAGAAGGAAACGGTAAGCCACTCCAGTAGTCTTGCCTGGGAAATCCCCTGGACAGAGGAGCCTGGTGGGCTACAGCCCATGGGTTAGCAAAGGAGTCAGACGCAACTTAGCAACTAAACAACAACAATAAATGTGTAAACAAAACAGAGTGAGCCAAGGACGCCTCCTTAGTTTCAAGCACATGTCCTCTAGCTGCTTCCTGGGGCCTGCTGGGGCGGTGGACAAGGGCACCTACCCTGGGTGATGGCCAGGCTGCGGAGTCTGCGCAGAGCGGCGGGGGCTGCAGGGCTGCGGAGCAGGGTCAGCGCGTAGGCAGTCAGGGCACTGCTGTAGGGGTCCGTAACCAGGGATGCGCTGGACTCCAGGAAGTGTCTGGCTTTGGTAATGGCACCCCTCTCCTCCTGCAGGGTGGGGTGGGGGTGGGGTGGGAAGTGGAGCCCTGGGAGGTTGCTCAGCCTTCACCGTGCAGACCACCCTCCCGAAAGTCCCAGGGGCATGCCTGGGGAAACCACTGGATGGCTTGCAGCCCCTCACTTTGTATACTTCTGGTGCATGATTGCCTACAGCCCCGGCTTTCAAAACCCCATTCCCTTTCGTTTATTAATATGTTGGTGCCAACTTTTTCCAGATGGAGTCTGAGCACTACCACTCAACTCAGAGATACTCGGGAGGAAGCGGGGAGAGCCCTGGCTGCCCTGCCCCATACCACACTATCATCAGGCTGGCTTCCAAGACCTCCCAGCTCAGGCCCACCTCATCCTCCAAGCCTCACCTCAATTGTCACCTCCTCTGAGAAGCCCACCAGCCCTGATCATGCTCCTGCCCCACAGTGTGAGCGGCTGGAGGACAGAAACCAAGTCCATTGTCCAGTGATGGCCTTAGTTCAGAGAAGCTGCCCAGCAATATAGGTTAAATGGAAAAATGAGTGAGTCAAAACATTCATGAATTTAAGGACTTCCCTGGTGGTCCAGTGGCTAAGACTTCACGTTCCCAAGGCAGGGGGCCTGGGTTCAATCCCTGGTCAGGGAACTAGGTCCCACATGCTGCAACTAAGAGATTGCATGCAGCAGTAAAAGATCCCAAAGGCTGCAAAGAGGACTGAAGATCCTGTGTGCCACAAACTAAGACCCAGTGCAGCCAGATAAATAAGTAAATACTGTTTGTTTGTTTGTTTTAAAGTGGACATTTCTTGTCTTGTGGATCTGGAGGCCAGAAGTCTGAGATCAATGTGTTGGCAAGGTCGGTTCCTTCTGAGGGCCACGGGCAGAGGATCCGCTGCAGGCCTCTCTCCTGGGCATCTTCTCCCTGTATCTTCACAGCATCTTCCTTCTCTGTGCCCTAATGTCCTCCTTTTCCCAGGATGCCAGTCATATTGGATGAGTACCCACCCTAAAGTCCGCGTTTTAACATGACTACCTCTACAAAGGCCTTGTCTGCAAATACAATCACATTCTGGAGTCTTGGGGCTGGATCTGTAGCTCCCCTTCATGGATTTGTATCTTGAAGCCTTAACCCCCCGTGATTGCGGTGCAGGGTGGGGTGGGGGGGGGGGCAAGCCGGTGCTTTGGGAGATTATTAGGTTTATTAGATGAGACCAAGAGAGTGGAGCTTCCCTGGTAGCTCAGCTGGTCAAGAATCCGCCTGCAATGCAGGACACCCCAGTTCAATTCCTGGGTCAGGAAGAATACCCACTCCAGTATTCTTGCCTGGAGATTTCCATGGACTGACACACACATGCAAGAGAGTGGAGTCCCTGGAATCTGTTAGACTGCTTATAAGGGAGACCACAGTGGTCTCTCTCTCTCTCTCTCTCTCCTTCTCTCCCCTCAACCTGTCCCACCTCTCTTCATGGTCATACACCAAGAAAAGGCCACACGAAGACACAGAGAGATGACTGACTACAAGTCAGGAAGAGACCCCTCATTAAAAACTGAACTGAAAAAAAAAAAAAAAAAGACTGAATCAACCAGAACACCGACCTTGGACTTTCCAGTCTCTAGAACCATCGGAAATGAACGTCTTCTAGGACACAGAAGCAACCTGAATGCCCACATATGGAGGAATGGGTAAAGGAGATGGGGTGCACATATACAGTGGAATATCACTCAGCCTTCAAAAGGAACATTTGCAGACACGTGGATATACCTAGAGACTGTCACACAAAGCGGGGTTAAGTCAGAAAGACGAAAGCAAATACCGTGTGCTAATACATGTATGTGGAGTCTAGAAAAATGGTGCAGATTAACCTATTTGCAAAGCAGAAACAGAGACACAGTGTAGAGAAGAAATGAATGGACACCAAGGGGCAAAGGGGGGGATGAACTGGGGGGCTGGGATTGACATGTACACACTATTACGTAGGAAACATAACAATGAGAACCTACTGTATAGCACAGAGAACTCTACCCAATGCTCTGGGGACCTAAATGGGGAGGAAATTCAAAAAAGAGGGGACACATGTACATGTGGGCTTCCCAGGTGGCGCTGGTGGTAAAGAACCGGCCTGCCAATGCAGGAGACGTGGGCTCGATCCCTGAGTCACGAAGATCCCCTGGAGGAGGGCACGGCAACCCACTCCAGTATTCTTGCCTGGAGAATCCCGTGGACAGAGGAGCCTGGGCCTACAGTCCATGGGGTCGCAAAGAGTCAGGCACGACTGAAGCCACTCCGCATGCGTGCATATGTATCTGTATAGCTGATTCACTTGCTGTTCAGTAGAAACTAACACAGCACTGTAAGGCAGCTACACTCTGCTGCTGCTGCTAAGTCGCTTCAGTCGCGTCTGACTCTGTGCGACCCCATAGACGGCAGCCCACCAGCCTCCCCTGTCCCTGGGATTCTCCAGGCAAGAACACTGGAGTGGGTTGCCATTTCCTTCTCCAATGCATGAAAGTGAAGGGTGAAAGTGAAGTCGCTCAGTCCTGTCCGACTCTTAATGACCATAAAGGTCTGTTGTTTAAGCCCCTGGTCTGTGGTATTTTGTGACAGCAGCCTGAGCTGACTTAGGAGTTGGGGTTTCGGGCAACCCAGTTCAACCTCTTAACACACGGCAAGTGAGGGGCCCTCTGGGCAAAGCATGTGGGACATGGAGGGTCTCAGGTCACAGCAAACTCTAAACACAGCCGTTACAAATCTGCATTGTGAAGCGGAAAAATCTGAGAAGCGCCACAAATCATAATTCATCATCAGAGGTTTTAGAATTGGCACAGATGTGAGGAATGGTGGAATCGCTAGCCTGGCGGCTGAGATCTGTCTGTCCTGGGAGCTCCCGCTGCAGGGGACATGCCACTCCCACTTGGGACAGCCTCACAGAAGTGACAACAACCCTGGAATTCCTTGGGACATCTAAGTCCTGCTGGGTCCAGTACTAACTGTCCCCAAAGGTTCTAGACCTTTCTCCCCCGAAGCATTCACAAGTTAATTTTTTTTTTTAATTTTTCGGCTGCACTGCATGGCATATGGGATCTTAGTTCCCAACCAAGGATCAAACCCAAGGCCCTGCACCAGGAGCACGGAGTCTTTACCTACAGAACCTCCAGGGAAGTCCCATCCAACATTTTGTACCGGGCTTCCCAAAGCCAGCCCACAGGCCACTGTCCAGAATAACGACTGAGCCTCCAATGATTCTCCAGATGGGGGCTGGGGGCTATGGACAGTCCTGGGAAGGCTCAAACTCAGGGGGACACGCATGCCCCTCATGACTACCGCCAGAATCTCTCATGCATCTGCTTAGGTCACAAGAAGTGGTAAGGTCACAGGAACTGTGACCATTGGAAAGCATGAAAATGTCCCATTAATGAGCAGAAGGAGGACAGCAAGGAAGAAATAGAAGCTGAAGACGGCCAGCCTGGCTGGCAAGGGGAAACTGCTCGCTCGCTCCTCCAGCCCAGCATCTCCCGGGCCCTGCACTTACCTGCGAGGCTGGGTCCACTTCCAAGAGCGCGGCCACCACGTAGGCTGTCAGTGGGACTGTGCCGTGGATCCCACCCTGTAAGAGGATTTGTGGGTCTCACCCCAACCAGAGGGGACAGCCTCCCAACCCCATTGGCTGCAGACAAACCCGGAGAGCAAGCGGAACAAGGCCAGGGCTCCCAGAATAGGCTGAGAGGCTGCTGACCTGAATGTCCTTGTTCAGAATCCTGCCCACTGCCGGGAAGGAGCCGTCTGCCTGCTGCTGCTGGACAATCCAGTCCTTGGCGGCTTCCAGCTCCAGAGGGTCGATGAAGATGAAGCTGCGAGCTTGGGCGAAGGACTTTAGGACAAAGGCCGTGAGCCTGAAACAGGACGGAGTACAGGCTCAGAGAGCCACAGGCTGGGCTGTCCCAAAACAAAGTCACCTCCCATGTGCCCACTGAGGGACTGTGGTACACTTCCCCACATCACCCAAGACTCTGCTTCCTTCTCTGTAAGACACCAGGGCCCAGTCTGCCCTGTTGTGAGCACTTGATGGAAGTGTGTGGGCACCCAGCAGGGCCTGATGATACAGCCTATCTTCCCTGTTAACTCCCTCCCACCTGGGAAGCACCTTTTTCTGAGCCTGTCAAGTGCCCCCCCCCAACCACCACGTGTGAGAGACCTTCCTTGTTGCTCCTCCATAACTATTCCCCAAGAGATCCCCAGTTTTTCTGAGAGATCCCAGGGAAAAACCAGTAATCAGGTACCCTGAACACTCGGGCTCCTCTGTAGCCCTAGTCAGCCACAGCCATGAGCATTCTAGTCCCCAGGTCTGCAAATGGCTTTGGAATGGGCACATGAGGTGATGCCCGGAGCAGCTGCAGCCATTTTGCTACCACAAGGAGAGCAGCCGCTGCGCTGAGGAGGTCCACAGGAACCAAGGGGAAGAACCAGGGGCCCAAGTGCACTGTCAGGCTGCCAGGCTGGCCAGTCCTGGAGACTCCTCAGCTCTGCGGTGTGAACTGATGTTCAGAATTCCTTTTTCAGTCATTTTTATGCTGTTTGCAGCTGAAAACATCCCACAAACCCGTTCAGTCACTCAGTTACCCAGGTCCTGAACGCAGAGTGATCCTACTTCCTTTCTTTACAGGATGAGGTCTTACTTGTTGTCCTCTCAGTATTCACTGAGAAGTCTTCTCAATGCTCAACCCAGGGGTGTCTTCTCAGAGGAAGCCTCCCAGCACTTCCACTAGCACTTAGCACCTCCACTCTTGGATGAGCTGGCTGCTTCTAGACTCCCAGGCCCTCCCTCTGTGTTTACCCTTATCTCTGCAGCCTGTCCCTTGTTTGCCCCACCCCCCAGCCCAACTGTTGCTGCTGCTGCTGCTGCTAAGTCGCTTCAGTCGTGTCCGACTCTGTGCGACCCCATAGATGGCAGCCCACCAGGCTCCCCATCCCTGGGATTCTCCAGGCAAGAACACTGGAGTGGGGTGCCATTTCCTTCTCCAATGCATGAAAGTGAAAAGTGAAAGTGAGGTCGCTCAGTCGTGTCTGACTCTTCGCGACCCCATGGACTGCAGCCTACCAGGCTCCTCCATCCATGGGATGTTCCAGGCAAGAGTACTGGAGTGGGGCGCCATTGCCTTCTCCCCAACTGTTGCTAGTGCACCCTGAATGGGAGATGACGGGGCTGGGGGATGAATGAATGAAAAAAAAAATGAACTCAGAAGAACCACCGGATGGAAACCAGGAAGCCAAGAGGGACACACAGCAGAACGGTCAGCAAGGGAAATGCCCCAACTCAAGATGGAAGAGGAGCCCATCCTCTTCAAAACCTAGTGGTTCCCCTACTTCACACCCATCAGGATGGCCGCTATCAAACAAAAACAAAACAACAGAAGACAGCAAGCGCTGGTGAGGATGCAGGGAAACTGGAACCCTTGCGCACTGCTGGTGGGGATGGAAAATGGTACAGCCACCGTGGGAAACAGTACGGTGATTCCTAAAATATAAAGGAACCTAGAATTATCATGTTGTTGCTGTCAAGTCACCATGTGATGTTAGCTTCTTTTGTGACCCTATGGACTGCAGCCTGCCAGGCTCCTCCTCTAGGCAAGGATACTGGAGTGGGTTGCCATTTCCTTCCTGACCCAGGGATCAAACTGGTGTCTCCTGCACTGGTAAGTAATTTCTTTACCACTGAGCCACCAGAGAAGCCCCAGAATTATCATATGATCCGGCAATTCCACTTCTGGGTATACATCCCAAAGAAATGAAAGCAGGGTCCCCAAGAGATATTTGCACACCCATGCTCCTAGCGGTATTATTCCCAACAGCCAAACTAGAAAAGCAGCCCAGTGCCCACTGACAGATAGATGGACAAGAAAAAGTGGTACTGAGATAGGAGGCAGATGGGCCCCTGCGCTGAGCAGCTGCAGTCAGTAAAATTGAGTACATTGGAGCTTGTTTCCCCCTGACATTTCAAGGAAAAAAGTCAATGGTAGGAGCTGAGCCCTGCTGGAGTGAAAAGATAAGGCGATCACATCTCTCATTCTTGAGGTCAGGAAGTCCTCCCTAGCTGCACATGCATGAAACAGCTCCTAGGGGGTCATAAAGGGAGGAGGCACTAACCCATAACCTCTGCTCCGTCAGGCTTCCAGAGACCCCCTCACTGGAATCCATTGTGGTTAAAAGACTCATGTGCACATCGGGAAGGGCCCTGGGTCAGGACAGATGTGGGAAGTGAAGCATGACTGGCCAGAGGGAAAAAAAACCCGGAAAACTACCCCCATGTAGGTGACTTAAATCACTTCTCTGGCACACTTCCCATCAAGGAGGATGCCCGCATCCTTCTTTGGGTGTGTATTTCTGCTTTGGTTCTGCTCTAAATAAATTGCTTCTTTGTTCTCTTTGCACATACTGTGGCTCCAATAAACTATGCCTGCTTCACAAACTCTCTTTGTGGAATTCTTTCTCCAAAGAAGATGAGGACTGAGGTCTTCTCACCTGCCAACATCAGTATATCCATACAATAGAACATTATTCAGCCTTGAAAAGGGAAGAAATTCTGAAAAATGCTAAAATACGGATGAACATTGAGGACATGATGCTGAGTGGGATAAGCCAATCACAAAAAGGCAGGTACTGTATGATTTCATTTATATGAGGCACTTAGAGTAGCCAGAATCAGAGGCAGAAAGTAGGATGGGGCTTCCAGGGTCTGGGGGGAGGCAAGCATGAGGGGTTAGCACTTAATAGGTATCAGTTCCAGAGAAGGCAATGACACCCCACTCCAGTACTTTTGCCTGGAACATCCCATGGACAGAGAAGCCTGGTAGGCTGCAGTCCATGGGGTCGCTAAGAGTCGGACATGACTGAGCGACTTCACTTTTACTTTTCACTTTCATGCATTGGAGAAGGAAATGGCAACGCACTCCAGTGTTCTTGCCTGGAGAACCCCAGGGACGGGGGAGCCTGGTGGGCTGCCGTCTATGGGTTCACACATAGTCAGACACGACTGAAGTGACTTAGCAGCAGCAGCAGGTATCAGTTCGGTTACTCAGTTGAGTCTGACTTTTTGCGACCCCATGGACTGCAGCACGCCACCCTTGCCTGTCCATCACCAACTCCCGGAGCTTGCTCATAACTCATGTCCATCAAGTTGGTGACGCCATCCAACCATCTCGTCCTCTGTCATCCCCTTCTCCTGCCTTCAATCTTTCCCAGCATCAGGGTCTTTTCCAATGAGTCAGTTCTTCGCATCAGGTGGCCAAAGTATTGGAGCTTCAGCTTCAGCATTAGTCCTTCCAATGAATATTCAGGACTGATTTCCTTTAAGATGGACTGGCTGGATCTCCTTGCAGTCCAAGGGACTCTCAAGAATCTTCTCCAACACCACAGTTTAAAAGCATCAATTCTTTGGTGCTCAGCTTTCTTTATGGTCCAACCCTCACATCCATACATGACTACTGGAAAACCATAGCCTTGACTAGATGGACCTTTATGAGCAAAGTAATGTCTCTGCTTTTTAATGTCCTGTGTTGGTCATAGCTTTTCTTTCAAGGAGCAAGTGTCTTTTAATTTCATGGCTGCAGTCACCATCTGCAGTGATTTTGGAGCCCAAGAAAATAAAGTCTGTCACTGTTTCCATTGTATCCCCATCTATTTGCTATGAAGTGATGGGACTGGATGCCATGATCGTAGTTTTTTGAATGTTGAGTTTTAATAGGTATAGACTTTCAGATTTACAAGATGAAATGAGTTATGAGGATGGATGGTGGTGATGGCTGCATAACAATATGAATGTATTTAATACCACTGAACTGCACACTTAAAATGGTTAAAATGGTAAATTTTATGTTATGTATATTTTAACACAATAAAAAAAAGAAAAAGAAAATCAAGTGACTTCAAGCTCTGTTTCTGCAAATTGTCAAGATCTGAAATATTAACCTTAAAATGTACTCCAAACCTACGAATCAGCTTGTCTTGGTCACTTTCTTTCCCAGATACCCCAAATCCACCCTCTTCCTTACACTCCCACGGCCCCTGTGTCAGCCTGGCACCTCATTGCTCCACCGCCCCCACCAGCCCGACCCTGTCCCATCACATGCTCCGTACACAGCAGCCGGAGGGAAATTTCAAACGCTGCAGGATCCAGACGGAACTTAGTTGCCTCTGCACTGGAAACTGTGAAATTCCCACATTCTGCTACACTGTTCTCCTTACTTTTCCAACTTAAATCACCAACAGGGATAAACAAACTGTGCTACATGCACACAGTTGAATATTATTCAGTAATAAAAAGAAACGCGCTATCAAGCCAGGATAAGACATGGAGGAAGTTCAAGTGCATATTCCTAAGTGAAAGAAGCAATCTGAAAAAGGCTGCATGCTCTATGATTCTAACTCTGTGACATTCTGGAAAAGGCAAAACTACGGAACTAGTGAAAGGACCAGCGGTGGCCAGGGGCTGGGGTAGGGAGGGATGACTATGCAGAGCCCGTGGGATTTTTAGGGCAGAAAATTATTCGGCATGATGCCTTAATGGTGGGTAGGTGACAGGGTACATTTGTCCAAACCCATAAACTATGCGACATGAAGGATGAACCCTAGTGTAAACAACAGGCCTCAGTTAACAATAAGGTAGCAATGCTGGTCCATCAATTATAACAAATGCACGTCATTAATGCAAGATGTTAATACTGGGGGAAACTGCATCTAAGGAAGATGGAAAGTTTGGGAACTCATTCTATCTACTAAAATTTTTCTATGAAACTAGAACTGTTCTAACAAATTAAGTTTGTTCGTTCAATATGCACATAGCCCAGCATGACTCCGGTTACAGCCATGCTTTGCACCAAGCCCTCTTGCTCCCTCTGGAATAACACCCAAACTCCTCTCTTGCTCATTCTGGCCCTGGCACCCTCTCCTCCCTTGTGGCAGGGATCTCATCCTTCCCTGTGCTGCCAGCCACACTGGCCCCCTTCTCGGGCTCAGACTTGTCAGGGCGGCCTCAGGGCCTTTGCACGGGCTGTTCACACCGCCTGGAATCCTCTCCCCTTGGATTTTCATACAGCTGTCCCCCATCTCCTTTGGAAAACCTTTCCTGACCACCCCATATAACTGTGTACCTCATCATACCCTATCCCCTCAACAAGTTTTATTTGCTTTATAGATATGAGAAATTATATACTTGACGTAGTAGCTTTAAACTATATCCACAAATGCCTTGCTTCTTCTCCTTTCAAGCAGTGGAACAGTATAGGCTGTACCTAGTGACTGGATTCATGGGGGTGACAGTATGACTCAGGAAACCAGATGATAAAAGCATGGGGTGCCCTCCTTACTTTCTCTCTTTGATTTTTATTCCAGGGGAAGTCAGCTGCCATGCTGTAAGGACATGTAAGCCACCCTATGGAAGGGTCTTCAGTGAGAAACCCAGGCCCCCTGTCAACTGCCATGGGGGAGGACCGACTGGGAAACAAATGCTCCAGCCCTAGTCAAGCCTTTCGATGACGGCAGCCCCAGCCAACACCATGACTGCAACCTTGGGAGGGTCGCGAGCCAGCAATGCCAGCTAATCCACGCCGGAATTCCTGACCCACGAAACTGAGACAATGAATATTTGTTGTTTTAAATTGCTATGTTTTGGAGGTAACTTGTTACACAGCAGTAGCCAACTATTACATCTCATGAAGGGTCTCTCTCTCTCTCTCTCGGAGGCAGGTACCATGCCTTTCTTGCTCCCTTGGAACTAGAACAATAGCCTGGCAAATATTAAACACTTGGATGAACAAATGAATAAATGAATGAATGCACATTGGATGCACAGGAACCTCTATAACAGAGCCTGAGTTTAAAGGGAGTTGGACTGGATCCCGGACTTCCCACTCAAGTATTTAGGTGGTGCTGGTCTAGTTGCTAAGTCGTGTGCAACTCATGCGACCCCATGGATTGTAGCCTGCCAGGCTCCTCTATCCATGAGATTCTCCAGGCAAGAATACTGGAGTGGGTTGCTATTTCCTTCTCCAGAGGATCTTCCCAACCCAGGAATCAAACCCAGGTCTCCTGAATTGCAGGCAGATCCTCTACTGACTGAGCTTTGCGGGAAGCCTTAAGTATTTAGGGAGTGGTGCTAACAAGGCATCCATCCCAGTGGGTACCTGGCACCATGATGAGCATCCTTACACCCTTATCCCGTTGCCTCCTAGATCCTGGTCTTGAGAGGGATGTGTGGTGAGGAAACAGAAAAGTTGAGCATCTGGTCTAAGGTCACACAGTTCACATAAGACTGAGACTGGGTTTGCTCAGCTCCAGGGTGGATGTCCCGTGTATTGCTGTTGCCCACGTCCTGTGCATCCAGCAACTTTGATCTATGAGGAGGTTTTACAAGGCCAAGGAGGAGAGGCAAACTGCTGGGTGTCACGTTTCCATGACCACAGCAGAATTCATTTTCTCTTGTTCAATGTATGCGAGAACTGTGGGAAGGCGTACACAGATCACAGCTCACTATTTCTGACTGGCGGAGGCCTCTTGGAACTGTCAGGACTTGGCCAGCTTTCAGAGAGTGACTCAATGACTTTAGCCATCCCTGAGAGTGGGTGGGGGCCTCTGCTTGCTAGAGCATGACTGTGGCCTTGCCTCAAGGACTGTCAGCAAGGCAGGGTCCTGGGACAGAAATGGGACAGACTTCTGGGGACTGGGGAGCTGAGCAGGTCACCAAGGCTGGGCCCCTCTGGAGCCAAGTGAGTGACTCTGCACTGCAGTGTGGGCTCAGCCAGCTGTGCCCCTGTGCCCCTGGCCCTGAGCACTGCTGCAAGGACCAGACACTTTCCATGCCCACAGGTGCTGCAGGTGCCATCTAGGTGTGGCACTGAGAAGGAGGCCCCACTAGAAACAGGAAGTTGGGGGCACCCTACTTCCTCAGTAAGCCCCAAAGTGGATGAGGCAAATCCCTGATGATGCCAAGAACTCCTGGGGAATAAGACACAGGTGTACACAGGTCCTCCCTGCCCTAGCTGATCCTGAAAGCCAGAGGAAGCCACCGACAAGGGAAACCTGACCCCAGAATGCGCCTCCTGAACTCTCCAACACAGCCTCAAGGCAGTGGTCTGGCCTCTCCCAGTCCATCCCCTCCTGCTCAGGGTAATCCCATCCCTGGGTCCAGTGGCCTCTGAGGAGGCTCAGAGAACCCAGGACTCATCCACAAGGGGCCAGAAAGCAGGGGTTCAGTTCCTGGGCACTGTGGCAGCAATAGCGGAAGCAGTAACAGTACCAGCCACTGCTTCCAGCTCCACCACACGCAGGCCAGGCAGACACCCCCCCACCCCGCCATCCCAACAAACCTCTAACCCCCAGGCGCTAGGACCATGGCTGTCTCCACTTTCCACACAGGCTCCTCATCACCCGGAAGTGAAAGTGAAGTGAAAGTCGCTCAGCCGTGTCCGACTCTTTGCAACCCCGTGGACAGTAGAGTCCGTGGAATTCTCCAGGCCAGAATACTGGAGCAGGTAGCCGCTCCCTTCTGCAGGGGATCTTCCCAACCCAGGGATCAAACCCAGGCAGAGTCTTTACCAGCTGAGCCACAGGGGAAGCCCACCACCCTAGGGACTGAGAAATAGAATATTTCCTGCCACATCGGTAAACAAGGATGCCACAGCCATCAGCCACTGCAGCCTTCCCAGTGTGAGCTGGTGAGCCCCGAGGGAACTCAGGAGGGAGAACAGCAGCAGCCGTCTAGCAGCCATCAGACTGTAGCCACTCCCTACGGTGAGCCCCGGGGAAAGAAAGCTCGGGAGGCGCAAACACAGGATGCTGGCACTGGCCCCAGATAGCTGCGGTGCATGTGAAAGAAACTGTCTCAGTGAGCCCAGATTCTTGTATCTTCCCACACACAGAAAAGGACTAAATTCCTCAACTTGGGTTTTTTGGTTTTCTTTAATTAATAATAATCTTCTGATGTTCACACACCTGCCCTTTGTTACAAAACTTCTATATAACCCAGCCCCTCCCCTTGCCTCCATGGAGCAGTTCTCTCAGGGTTACTTGAGATGTCTCCCGGGCCTGAAGCCCTAAAAGTTCCTGCCAAATAAAACATAACTCTCAACCTTTAGGTTGCATGTACTTTGTCAGTCGACAGGATCAAGCCCCTGGGGTCCTGGCTATGCTGTGCTGGACATGAGGCTGTGGCTTCACGTGGGGGAACCTCGGTAGCCGTGCCTGGGGAATGAGGACTCACCACATACTCCCCGACTCGTCCCGCTCTCCAAAAGCACTATAGGAGCCATCCTGGTGCCTGTAGGTCAACTGCCTCTGGTAGCCTGTGGGGCAAGAGGGGACAGCACCCTGGTGAATGGCTGGCTGGCCAACAATCTACCCCGGGACCCCCAAAACAATACCACACCCACATGGGGGGGGGTCCCTGAAACTGCCCCATGCACACATCTGAGGTCCTTGAAACTGTCTCACAACACAGCTAGGGTTCTTGAAACTGCCCCCCACCTATAGCTGGGGTCCTTGAAACTATCCCGCATGCACAGCTGGAGGGATTGAAACCTCTAGTTTATTTCTCTTTTGTTTCCTGATATCACCCCTTTATGACTCCTGGTAACACACTGGCCTTCAGTCAGGCCTGGTGGGGTGGGATGGTGAAATGCATTATCTCCAGGCAGGGCGCTTTGCCACACACCCTCACCCACCCCAGGACCTGAAGAGGTTGTTGCTGTATCCACTGGAGCCAGAGCTTGGTTTGCTCAGATCAGCAGGGGATTGAGGAGGACAAGAAGGAGGGAAGTCAGGGGGCTGGGGCCTCCAAAGCAGGGCCAGGCAGTTGGGCTTACTGTGAGGGCAGCAGGGGGCATGAGAGGAGGGGGTGAGGGGGCAGAGGTAGTAGGTGGATTGTGGGGTCTGGAGAGGAAGCAGACACTGGGGAGGCGGGACAGTCTAGGCGACCAAGACATGGGCTTGGACCGGGGGGTGGGGGGCGGGTGGCGACGGGCAGGGAGGGGCTCTGCAATATAGTCAGAGCTGCCTTAACTGAACAAGATGTGAAGAAAAAAAGAATGCAGAGGGCGCTAAACACAGCAGCCTGACCAGCAGGACGCACCGATCTACGTCCATGGAGCCCGGGGAAGAGGGAGCAGGAGCTCAGACTGGGGTGGACACTATCCCCCCCCATCACGTCCACCTGGAACCTCAGAACGTGACCTTACGGGGAATGAGGGTCTTTACAGATGGAATTACACTTCTGAATCGGGCTGTGCCCTAAACCCAATGACTGGTGTCCTCAGAGAAGAGAGGAAAACGACACAGAATCAGAAGGGCTTGTGACGATGGAGGCAGAGGGTGACGTGTGAGCGGACGAAGAGCAGCTGGCGTCACCAGAATCCCGCCAGGACAGTGTCCTGGGATAGCAGCTCCCTCAGAGCCTCCTGACAGAGTCAACATTGTTGACACCTTGATTTCAGTCCTCCAGCCTCCTGAATCATGAGGGAACTGAGACGTGGAACATTTCCTGCCGTATCAGTAACAAGGATGCCGCGGTCATCAGCCACTGCAGCCCTCTAATATGAGCTGGTGAGCCCTGAGAGCGCTCAGGGAGGACGACACTTGCCATCTAGATAGAGTCTACCGGCAGACTGCCACCGCTCCCTGCAGTGAGCCCCAAGGGAGCTCGGGATGTGCAAAACAGGATACTGGCCCCAAAGAGTTGAGATGCACATCAAAGGAATGATTTCCGTGAGCCCAAACTCTTGCATCGTCCCATACAGAGAAAAGCGCTAAATTCCTTAACTTGGAACGTCTGGTTTACTTTAACAATAATCTTTTGATGTTCAGACTACCCGCCCTTTGTTGTAAAACTTCTATGTAACCTGGCGCCTCCCTTCTAGGAGCTGCTCTCTCAGGATTACTGGAGATGCTGTCTCCGGGGCCTGAAGTCCTAAAAATTCCCACCAAGTAAAACATAACTCTCAACTTTAAGGTTGTGAATACTTTTCAAGTGGACAGAATAAAGTCCTACGGATCTACCCTACTCAGTTTGCAGTACTTTGTTATGGCAGCCCAAGGGAACCAACACCAGAGGTGTGTCGGAAAACCAGGGGGTGGGGGTCGATTTGGGGCTTGTTGAGTCTGAAAAGCTGTTGGGAAGAGGGGAGGTCCAGGCTGCCGCTCACCCCTATAGGTCATCACACTCTGGATGGCAGTCAAGGACCTGAGTCTGGATGGGTTCACTGAGGTGTGTGCCTGGCCTTCGGAGGCCAGGGCTAACCCACATCCTAGACTTTCACAACCTGCCAACTTGAGCCTTGCCCCTCCCCCTCCACCACGGACCAAGCAGACTTAAGGTTCCGGGCAGTCTGTGGTCAGCCTTCACAAAGCCAGACCTCTAGCCCATGGCAACCTCTGACTTCTCTTTCCATCTGAGAGTTGCACGTTCATCTTATTTTTCGGCTGTGCCCCATACAGCATGTGGGCTCTTAGTTCCCCAACCAGGGATTGAACCCGTGCCCCTGCAGTGGAAGTGCACAGTCTTAGCTACTGGACCAGCAGGGAAGCCCCTCGGAGAGCTATACATTTTTCATCGTTAAGTTTTTCCTTTCTCATCCATGAGGACAGATGGTTCTAGATCATCGGGACTGCCTTTGGAACATAATAACAGGGGACCACAACAGGCCAGGAGACAGGGACTCCAGATTTGTCTTAGGAATTGAGATTGTCACATGCCACTGTTTCCCCGTCTCACAGGGGCCAGCATCAACTGAGCCAGGCATTCTTGAATCGTTTTCGGTAAATTTCCGTGATTGTGATAGTGGTTTCTCGTCTCTCTCTGGCTTGGACTAGTGCCCTGCCTGCCCCTTGTGCCCCAGTCCAGAGGAGCCTGGGGTCTGAGAAGCCCCCACAACTTGCCCCTGTGAGGTCTTGGGCGCGTTTTCACTCCCAGGAGGCTCACTTTGCTCACCTGGGACACAAGGACCATTAGCACAGGGGCTGCAAGGAGGGAAACCCAGGGCAGCGTGGATGGAGCTGCACATGCCTGGCATGAGGCAGATGCCAGCTTCAGAGCTAGGTTCAGCCTCTCCATGCCTTCCTTTCACTTTGGCTCCAGTGTAAGGACAGAAGCAGAGCCCAGGAGGCCCCAGAATTTTGGTATCAACTGACTTAATGCCCTTGTTACTTGGGAAGGAGACAAAGGCACTGAGAAAAGCAGGTCCTACCCAGGGACACAGAATGGGAATCTCTTACAGAGCTGGGATGCCATCTCCAGCCTTCCCTCCTCCCGCTCCCTGCGAGGCTTAGGCGTGCAGAGGATAATTCAGGGCCCTCAGAGGTCCTGTACCCAACCGCCAAACAGGACTGTTCCTTGCCCAAAGGACTTGATTCATGGCAATGGAAGATGTCCAGTGCTGTGTTATTTATTTATGATGATGCTCACTTCTGTGTTATTTATCTATGAAGATGTTCAGTGTTGTGTTATTCATTTCTAAAGAAGTACAATGGTGTTTGTTTATTTCTGAAGTTCAGTACTGGTGGTTTACTTCTGAAGATGTTCAATGCTGCATTATTTAGGGGGGAAAAAACTGGAAATAAAATAAATAAATAAAACTGGAAATAAGAGGAGAGTTCAGTATGTCATGTTCCATTAACGCATGTGACGAAAACACAATGTAGCCTCCCAAAGTGATTACAAACTAAATCCATCCTAAGACCCAACAGTTTCACCTCACAGAAATTTGGATGAGTTTTCACTAAGTATGCAAAGAGGACAATTACCGACAGTACCATTCTAAAAGCCCTGAGTTGCAAATTGCTCCAAAGCCCATCTGCAGACATGCCGACTGCTGTCTCCACATAGTAATGGAGGTGAATGGACAACAGCTCCCCAAAGCCCAGTGGATGAATCTTATGCACACAGGACAGGGTTGAGGGGAGGCATGCCACAGGATGCTGTGTTATGAGACACCAAGAACAGCAAAGCTAACCTGTGCTCCTGGAGGGCAGAGGAGAGCCAGCATGATGGGAAGCTTATAGGGGTTTATTTTCTTCCCCAAATGTTTTTATAATGCTATTATATTGCTCTGGTTGTTCAGGAAAATTTACATTTTTAGAAGATGCTCTTCCTCTCCCCATGGCTGATTACCAGCAATCAGATCGGTTTCCCAACAGGTGCAGACGCCAGGCTCCGACTGACAGGGGCCAGATCAGGCCACCCAGACTGGCCTCTTTCAACATCTTTGCCTTCTTCCCTATCCTCTGCCCGTGGCATGTGGGCTGCGCCCAGTGTGTCCCAGGCTACTGCGCCCAAGTACCTTGCACTAGGTGGTCAGTGGTCTCCCTCTCCACCTCAGGGCTGAGCTGCCGGGTTTTCTGGAGATACTTCAAGACAAAGACATTAGGTGCAAAATGAATCATATTCTGCTCTCCGCAGCCGAAGGGAAGCCGGAGGAGGTTGCTGAGATGGTTCAGAGTTGGCCCCATGACGTCTCCTGGTGAGAAGGAAGAGGACGAATGGGCTGAGGACTGGCCTCATTCAATGCCCTGGCATTGTCCTAGGGACGACTTTCCTCAGAGGGAGCCCACCCCTGGCCTAACACCAGCCTCCCATTATCTGACTGCCAGGGCTGCCCTCTGAGACTGGGAGGCATCCTTGCCCATCCAGCCTGCTTGATCTCTTGGCCTTGGTGGACACTTGCTGGCCTTATCTTACATGCTTCCCTCCCTTCTTTAGTTGCAACTCAGGTGTTCTTTCTACCTTCTCATTATGCTCTTATTAGTAAACGCTTTTTCCTTTCTAGATTTTTAAATAGGTGCCGTTGAGACTATACATTTTCCTCTTAGCACAAATTTGGCTGCATCCCACAAACGTTAAGATGTCAATCCAGTCATTTGACTCCATTCCACATATTTTTTCTGACTTCCAATATGAAATGCGGTTTTCTCTTTAACCACGAGTATTGGGGTTTTTCATAAAGCTTTCTTATATGTGTGGTATTGTTGGTGTGCTTTTGAAAGTTCTTTTCTCCTGTTATTTCTGACTTACTGTGCTCTCATCCCTCAGTACCCTGTCCCCTCTCCCTGGCCTTTATGCCCCCAAATACTGCTGATACACTTCCTGGACCCCCTGCCGACTGCGCCTCCCTCCCTCCCTCTGCCCACTGAGGCTGCTGCTGTTCCTGCGGCCTCCTCCTGTGGCGGGGCCTGGCTGGCTACTTTCTCGCCGCCTTTTTCCGGGTTTTCCAGTTCTTTGCTACACTGCCATCCTGCTGCGCTGAAGCCACTGGCTGGCACACAGTTACCTGCCTGCATCTCCTCTCCATCCCTGCCCGTCTGTCTTCTCCCCTATGCCTATCACCTCAAGCTGGGCCATCATCCCCAGGGCCACATCTGAGTTGATTTCATGCTTCAGAAATCATAAACTCCAGCATCCTCTGACCCGGTGACAACCGCCAAGCTGCCCCAGGCCCCAGGGCTTCCGTCCTCTGATGTCACAGAGACCCAAGACCCCTCCTTCGTGTCTGTCTGCCTCTTCCTGGCCTTTCACGCCCTCCCCACCCTCCAGTTTCCAGCACTAGATGGGTCACATAGTCCCCACTTTCCACTCCTGTGCCTGGGCCACAGGGGACAATTCAGTGCTCAAGAAGTCCCTGGCCACAGCCTCTCACCCCTGCTCAGTAAGCGCTCTAAGCATTTGAAATGGTCCTGCCCCTCTCACCTGGACCCCCAGAGCCCCCACCCACCACCCCATACCTGGCTAACTTCACCTGGCCTTTCAGCCTGCTTGTATATCACCCCAGACACACTGCCCTCATGAAGTTCACCACACACCCCTCGGGGTCACCCCACAGAGGGCAAGGACCTGCCTCTTCCGCCAGACTTGAGCCCCCAAAGGACAGGCTTGGGGTCACCTCTGAGTCTGGCCCCAGCACCCAACACAGAGAAGACACTGGAAGTTGCTTGCCGGTCAGGCGAGTGGGTGTGTGGCTAAAAGCCCCAAAGGCACATGCCCCCCGCAAAACCCAGAATGAGAATGAACCGGAGGTGACACTTGCCCCCATCCTCCCCAAGCAAGGCTGCAGGGCAGACACACCTATGATGGAGGCGGCGGCGCGCTCAGACCCGGGGATGGCGCTGTGCGGGACCCCCAGGGTGAAGGCTTCGCTGTAGCTCTCATCTGCTTCCACCTTCCTCCAGATGCGGAACTCACCCACAGAACCCCAGCCAGTGGAGAAACCGATGAACTGGACCTCTGGCGGTTTGGGGAGGGTCCAGGCCATGATGACGGATTCATTGGATGGCTCTGGACCATGGCCAACCTGGAAGAAGAGGCCAAGGCTGCTGGGTGCTGGCAGGAAGCAGGCAGCTAGGTTCAGACATGGTCAGAGGCCTTGGCCACATTCACGGGGTGGGGTGGGATTCTCAAGGCATCAGCAATGAGAGAAACTAGAAACCACACTGTTCGTTGAACACCCAACAGAGACACAAGTGGGGCATCTGCAGGTTCCAAAGTCACTGGGCTCCCTGGAACCTTTGCATATGTAGCTCCCTCTGCTTGAAACAGCCTCTGCTTCAGTTTGCCTGGCGAACTCCTATTCATACTTCAAAACACCACCTGGCTATACCCCTCCTCTAGGAAGCTGTTCACACCTACTTCTTTTCTTTCCTTTGCTTGGCCCAGAAAGTATCCCGAGTCCTCATCTTACCTGCTCATACCCACTCCCTTTCTCCCTGGCCTCCCAGATCCCTGGGCACCTTCTCTGCCACAGCTCTCACTAGTGTTTTTGGAAGCAACGCCAAGTAGACTATAAGCAATTTGAGGGCTGCCTCGAGTTTTCCCCCTCTCTTCCCGCCTTGCTATCTCATCACATAGATCAGGAAGCCACAAGTGCCAGAGGACCAGGTGGTTCCCATGCCCGCCCCAGGCAAACCCAGTCATGCCTGGATGAGCCCGCTGTGCCAGCTGATCCAGAATGTTCTGAACTCATCCCAGGAGAGGATCTTGGCCGTGGGTGTGCTGGCCACCGGCTCACCCATCTTGCTGGTGGAAATCCAGGACCTGGTGTTCTGGTCCCCGCCCAGAACAATCTCGATCATGCCCGCTGTGTCCTGGGGCCCTGGGGACAAGGCCACGCGGGCATCGTTGTGGGCTCGCACGGCCACGTCGAAACGGGTGAGGCGCAGTGGCCGCTGCACGTACTGGAACTCGTACTTGTTGGGCGTGGAGATGTGAACTCTCTCTGGACAGAGGGAAGGAGATGAGGTGTTGAGGGGGCACCAGAAGCATCCTTCCTCCCCCTGCCCGTGCCCAGAGCTGAGCATCGGGACCTCAGGGGAGTGGTCCCCGTGTGGCTCCCCATGAAGCTGCAGGAAGCACGGTGGAGTGGAGCGGGTGTGATGACCTCTTTGTCAATAGAGCACAGAAGATGAAACACTCACAGAGATAAATCCTACGAAAGATGGGCAAGACCCGTACGCTGGGAACTACAAAATGCTGCTGAAACTAAAGATGCGAATCAGTGGAGAGCTAGACTGTGTTCGTGGGTTGGAAAATAATATTATGAAGACGTTAATTACCCCCCAAACTGATCTATAGATTCGATGTAATCCCAATCAAAATCCCAGCAGGGTCTTTTGAAGAAATTGCAAAGCTGATTTCAAAATTTATGTGGAAACTCAAGGATCCAAAAGAGTCAAAACAACTTTGATAAACAAGAAGGACTCACACCATCTGACACTGAGACTTACTCTAAAGCTATGGCAATCACAAGAGGGTTGCATCGGTGTCATTGCAGACAAATGCTCCATGGAACAGAAGAAGGAGTCCAGAAACGGACCCATACATGTATAAACAACTGATTTTCAACAAAGTTGCAAAAGCAATTCAACAGCAAAAGTCCTCAACAAATGATGTTAGAATAATGAACTCTCCAGATGAAGAAAAAGGAACGCTGATCCATACCTTGCATGGGCTCCAAGAGTTAACTTGAAATGGATTATTTTGAAATGGATTAAAATCTAAAAACTATAAAACTTTGGGAAGAAACTGTAGGAGTGGGCAAAGATATCTTAGCTACAACAAGAAAATATAATCCATAAAAGGAAAAAGTGATAAGCATCATTAAAATGAAAGCCTTCTGCTCTTTAAAAGACACTATTAAGATAATGAAAAGATACAGATGGGGAGAAATATTTTTGCAAAGCATTCATCTGATAAAGGACTTGTACCCAGAATACATTTTTAAATACTCTCCAAAACCAAATACAAATAAACAATTCAACTTTTAAAAAGCTAAAAGATCAGACCAGACACTTCACCCCTGCAAAAAATATTGATAGCAAATAAGCATATGAAAAGGTGCTTAATATCATGAGTCATGATGGAAATGCAAATTAAAACCATAGTGAGATACCACTAGATACCTATTAGAATGACTAAAATTACACAGACCATACCAAGTGTTGCTAAGAATGGGGCAGAACTGGCTTATCCAGTGCCTGTGGGAATGCAAAATAGTACTGTCATTTTGGGAAATGGTTTGACAGCTTCTTAAAAAGTTAAAAAACATACTTACTATATGCGTTAGCTATTCCACTTCTAGGTATCGATTCAAGAGAAAGGAAAACACATTACCACTCCCCTACTTTTTGTCTCTAGGATATTGACTACTCTAGAGAGATCATATAAGTGGAATCATACAGTATTTGTACACATGCCTTTTTAAAGATTTATTAGGGGGTGCATTTTAGAAGTCTTTATTGAATTTTACAGTATTGTTCCCATTCTAAGTTCTGGTTTCCTGTCTGCAAGGCATGTGGGACCTTAGGTCTCTGACCAGGGATTGAAGCCAAACCCCCTGCATTGGAAGGCAAAGTCTGTCCTAATCACTGGACTGCCAGGGAAGTCCTCATGCAGTGACTTTTAAAAATGTTTTTAATTTAAAATTTACTGAGATAATTATAGACTCATATGTGACTCTGCGTGTGTGCTTGCTAAGCTGCTTCAGTCATGTCCAACTCTTTGCAACCTATGGACTGTAGCCCTCCAGGCTCCTCTGTTCATGGAATTCTCCATGCAAAAATACTGGAGTGGGTTGCCATGCCCTCCTCCAGAGGATCTTCCAGACCCAGGGATCGAACCTTATGATTCCTGCATTGGGAGGCAAGTTCTTTACCCCTAGCACCACCGGAAAGCCCATATGTGACTCTAGGAAATAGCAAAGAGAAATCTTTGACCCAGTTTCCCCAAAGGTAGCATCTCGCAAAATTCTAGTATACTGTCATTACCAGGATACTGGTACTCTTAGAATCCCTTGATCTCATTCAGATTTCTCCAATTCTATTTGTGTGGGATCCCTCTTGTTGAACTTTTATCACCAGACTCACACCCTTTCTCCCCACCCCAACAACCACTAATATGACCACCATCTCTAAAATCTTGTCATTTTGACAATATTATAAAAAGGACCATTTATGTATTCTTTTAGGACTAATTTTTTTTTTTTTTACTCAATCCCCTTCATTTCAGTTGCTGCATATTATCAATAGTGTCTTTCTCTTTATCTCTGGTTCATACTCTGACATATGGACAGACCACAGTTTGCTTAACCCTTTACCCATGGAAGGACATCTAGGGTGTTTTCAGTTTGCGCTGTACACAGTCAGACACGACTGAGCGACCCCATGGACTGTAGCCCACCAGGCTCCTCTGCCCGTGGCATTCTCCAGGCGAGAATACTGGAGTGGGTCGCCATGCCCTCCTCCAGGGGATCTTCCCAACCCAGGATCGAACCCAGGTCTCCTGCACTGCAGGCAGAATCTTTACCGTCTGAGCTCCCAGCTGATATGAACATTTGTATACAGGTTTTGGCATGAGTGTAAGTCTTCGTTTCTCTGAAGAAATGCCTTAGAGTATAATTGCTAGTGGGTATGCTGACAGCATGTTGTTTTTTTAAGTCATCAAACTGTTCTAAGAAACCACAGGGGCTGTACCACTCTACATTCCCACCAGCAATGTATGATAGACCCAACTTGTCCACATCCTGGCCACCTTTTCACGTTGTCACTACTTTTTACTCATTCGGATAACTTACTGCATTTCAATTTGCACTTCTCTAAGAGCTTCCCTGGTAGCTTGGTGGTAAAGAATCCACCTGCCAGTGCAGGGGACATGGGTTCAATCCCTGATCCAGGGAGATCCCACATGCTACAGAGCAACTAAGCCTGTGTGTCAGAGAGGGGAACAGGCAGGAAGGCTAGGGGTACCCAAGAGGAGGAAATAGGTTGCACGTGTCAGGCGTGTCTTTTCTCTCTCTTCAGTGGCAGGAAGAAACAAACTACAAGTGTCAGACTTTTTTTCCTTCTCTATACAAAATTAAAAGGAGGTTTCTTTTACAATTCTGTGTTGCCAGGATGACGCCTGGTTCCACCTGAACTTAACTTTTCTCAAACCTTGAGCTAACCAATGCATTTTTCTTACAGAAATGTTTTTCTTAAGTTGCATTAATGAACTATGTATCTACCTGAGACTCTGCCTTTCTTCAAGCTGGTTCTGCCTAAGACTCAGAACTGATAATGGTTCAACAAACCAGCATGTTTTACTTATGGAAATGTTCTCTTAAGCTATGTTAATGAAACTGTGTATTTGCTTGGAAACCTGCCTTTCTTCAAGATTCATGTCAATTGTTTTATGGCTCAGGATGATTCACCTTGTGCGATGTTATCTCAAAATTTATGTGGTGGGTGAGGGGTCTGGTGCAACTTAGTTTCGAGACATTTCCTTTCTTTAATTAGCAGCTTGCGAATAGGTATATAACTTCTTGCTATAAACGAGCAAGGGGGCACTCTTTCTGCCCTCTTCTGATGCCTGTGTCAGAAGCTTTCTCTATCTCTTTTCTACTTTAATAAAATTTTATTACACAAAAGCTCTGAACAGCCTCACCGCTGGACCTGGATCAAATTCCTCTCCCCGGAAGGCCAAGGACCCCAGCGTCGTTCATGGCTCACAGCAGCAACCTTTCACCACAGCTACTGAGCCTGTGCCCTAGAGCCCGTGAGCCGCAGCTACTAAAGCTCCCTTCCCCAGACCATCAGTCCCTCCCTCGCAACAGGATAGGCCACCACCATGAAAAGCCAGCACACCACAACTAGAGAGGAGCCCCTGCTCACCACAACTACAGAGGAGCCCACTCAGCAATGGAGACTCAGCACAGCTAAAAATAAAGTGCAAGTCACTCAGTCGTGTCCTACTCTTGGTGACCCCATGGACTGTCCATGGAATTCTCCAGGCCAGAATACTGAAGTGGGTAGCCTTTCCCTTCTCCAGGGGATCTTCTCAACCCAGGGACTGAACCCAGGTCTCCCGCATTGCAGGCGGATTCTCTACCAGCTGAGCCACAAGGAAGTCCCCCAAAATAAAGTCATATAATTATTTACAAAATCATTTGAGCATATATGTGATGTCTTGCTATCTACTGAAAAGAGGGGAAGGGGGATGCCAAAAGGAAGCCTGGGTCCAGAGTGTGATGTGACTGCCTTGGCAATAGGGAGGTGGCACACCTAGGGGCTGGCATCACCTGGGGATTCCATCTCAGATCCTCTGCTCTGCCCCTTGGCAAAACCTGCCAGATGAGCGTCCAGTGCCAGGCCCAGCCCAAGCTCCAAAGTGGAGGGCTCTTTGAGCCGGGGTTGGATGGGGTAGGGTCAGACCCTCCCATAGGCAGCTCAGGCTCACGTTCCTCCCGGCACTGACATGGCCCCACCAAGGCAGAGGCATGCAAGTGTCTTTCTGTGGCCACTCCACTCACCGGGCATTTCGTACCCATTTCCAGATCACGAGCAGGCCCAATGTCAATTTCCGGGGATCAGGGTGGACCCCAGATCTCACACTTCCCGGAACCTGTCTTAATTTCTCACATCCTTCTCTGCTACCCCTGGGCTCTGGGTCACTCTCATTCTCCCAGCTTTCCCATGTTGTGACTCTAAGACCTCCCTTCCCCAGACCATCAGTCCCTCCCTCGGGACTCCAACTTCCACAGCCCCTTCCCCTGACGGCAATCTCTTTTCTCGTTGGCACCTGCAGTCAACCATCATGACGTGCTTACTTCCTGCCTGGCAGAAGCCCAGTCCTCACTCTGCCTTACATGTGTCCCTAGCTGGGACATTTCAGTAGCTTTGCTGTGGTGTCCCCAGCCCCAAGGCAGGACGGGTGTCCACTTGGCAGCAACGAAGTTGCAACAGTGTAGGTGTAAGGGCCAAAGTCTTTGGCAGGGTGGGCGTGGGAGACTCACCGTTGGGACAGAAGAAAGCGCTGTAGGTGTATGATCGGGGGGCTCCTTCAGGCTGAAACAGAGAAATGGGGAGAACTGAGCACCAGTGGAGGCAGTCACTGCACGGGCCGCTGTCCCACGGCTGCAGACGCGGAGCTGCAGAGTCTGGACCCCGCAGGACGATGCCACAAGGGCACAGAGATGGACCCAGGCTCCTACCTCCTGTGTGCAGACGGGGAAACTGAGGCTCGCTTCCCTTTCCCCCGGCTCTAGTCAAACTCATCAACCACACCTAGAGTGATCAGGCTTCTCACATCCCCGCCCCAACCTCCTGACCACTCCTTCCACCCAGATCCCAGCCCGGCTTCTCCCCTCTGGGTAAAGAACACAATGACTCAAAGGCTGCCAGGATCCGAGGCCCCGTCTGGCCTGTAAGAGCGCTGAGAACGGGGCTCCCAGGCCTGCCAAAGACGGGGGTCTCTGTCCCACCGTCCAGTCTCTGTCTCCTGTCCCTCACGCTCCTGCCCCCACCCCTTCTACGACATCACCCAGTAGGCAGGTGGCTTGTTCTCTTCAAAGGGAGCACTCAAGAACTTCCCTCGTGGTTCACCAGTTGAGAATCCGCCTGCCAATGCAGGAGACACAGGTTCCAGCTCTGATCTGGGAAGATTACGCAGGCCGCGGAGCAGCTAAACCCGTGCACCACAGCTCCCGAGCCAGCGCTCTGGAGCCCATGCACCGCGACAAGAGAAGCTGCCGAACGAGAAGCCCGGCCACTGCAGCTAGAGAAAGCCCGTGCGCAGCAACAAAGGCCCGGCACAGCCAAAAATGAACAATGTTTTTAAAAAGGGGGAGCACTCGAAATTTAATTTAACACCTTGCGGGGCTTCACCTGACCCGTGGGATTCCAACTTTTCCAGGTCTCCTTTCGCATTGTCAGCAGACTGGTGAGCTGGGGGCATTTGAGGTCAGACCTTAAAGGGTTAATCTTTGACCACTGCAGCCAGACATCCTCCTGGGGTCCCAATTTCTCCCACTGTGACGGTTCACTTTATTTGTCAACTCCAGACATCTGATCAAACGTTACTTCTGGGCATGCCTGTGAGGGCATCTCTTAAAAGAGCCAGCATTTGAATGGATGGACTGTGATGCCAATGGCCCTCCCCAGAGTGGGTAACCCCCAAACACTCCACTGAGGGTCCAAATACAACAAAAGGCGGAAGAGGGATGAATCCTCTCTCTGCCAGCCAGTCTTTGAGTTGGAGCATCGATCTTCTCTGCCCTTGACGCTCCTGGTTCTGTGGATTTCTCAGCCTCCATGATCGATTTCTCAGCCTCCATGACCTTGTAAGCTTCGCAGGTGGCGCTAGTGGTAAAGAAACTGCCTGCCAGTGCACAAGATGTAAGAGACACGGGTTCGATCCCTGGGTCGGGAAGATCCCCCGGAGAAGGTCATGGCAACCCACTCCAGTATTCTTGCCTGGAGAATCCCATGGACGGAGAAGCCTGGTGGGCTACAGTCCATGGGGTCGGAAAGAGTCGGACACAACGGAAGCAACTTAGCACACGTGATCGTGTAAGCCAACTGCTTATAATAAATCTCTTTCTAGAAGAGATTTATGTCCTGCTGGTTCTGTTTCTCCAGAGAACCCTAATCCACCCACTGCTGGCTGGGTGACCCAGGGCCACTCACTTAACTTCCCTGGGCCTCTATTTGTTATCATTGGAAGGACTGATGCCGAAGCTGAAACTCCAATACTTTGGCCACCTGATGCAAAGAACTGACTCATTGGAAAAGACCTTGATGCTGGGAAAGATTGAAGGTGGGAGGAGAAGGGGACGACAGAGGATGAGATGGTTGGATGGCATCACCGACTCTATGAACATGAGTGTGAGCAAGCTCCGGGAGTTGGTGATGGACAGGGAGGCCTGGCGTGCTGCAGTCCATGGGGTCACAAAGAGTCGGACATGACTGAGTGACTGAACTGAACTGAACTGAAGATGGAAGTGATGAAGGCATTGACCTTGATGTGAGGGTTAGGTGTACTTCAGACAGGGCTGGCGCCTTCTCGGTGCTACTGAACAGTCAGTTCTTGTTAGATCTTCTCATTGCCCTCCCTCCACCCCCTGCCCCCAGTCCTCTGCAGATGCTGCAAAGATGGGCATCATCCATCCAGGGATGACGAGTCCAGGAGGCACCTGTCTGGATCACATCCACTTCCCGCTATCAACCCGCCTCACGCACACAAGCCACAACCAGATGTCCCCACTGAGCAACTAGTTGACAAATCTTCAGCAAAATGGCCCATGGCTGGCACCAAGAGGCCAAGCACACCCTTGTGGATGACACCAACTGGACTGTCATCTCACACCCAGCACACCTGACATGGAGTCTGCAGGCTATCTGCTCAGCCACAGGCTCCAAGGTGAGCCCCCAAGGTTCTGCTTGGGCATCAGCAACCCCCTTACCAGTCTATCAGCTCAGTCTCTTGTTGGCAAAGAGGTTGTCACTGGACAGGGCCTGGCCATTGTAAACCCATGATAGCTATACAGTCATAAAAATGATTCACAACTCAGATGTCTACCGATGGGTGAACAGATACAGTGGAACATTACACGCCATGAAAAGGGATGAGGCACTGATACCTGCTACAATACAGGAGTTATATGTGGGGAAAGAGAGTCATCAGTAGGGCTAATACGAATATGAAAACAGTAGATTGTAGATACGGCTTCCCTGGTGGCTCAGCAGTAAAGACTCTGCCTGCGATGCGGGAGACATGCGAAGACCCCCTGGAGGAGGAAGTGGCAACCCACTCCAGGATTCTTGCCTGGAAAATCCCATGGAACAGAGGAGCCTGGCGGGCTACAGTCTGTGGGTTTGCAAGAGTCAGATACGACTGAGCGACTAAACTACCACACCATGTAAGCAGACCTCAAAAACACCATGCTAAGTGAAAGAAGCCAGAGAGGAAAGCCCACAGAGTGTATGATTCCATTTACACTCAATGTTCACAACAAGTAGATTCAGAGACAGCCTCTGAACCCTTCCTTTGGCGCTGAGCGTGGCCCCTGACCATCCAGGGTCTCCCGGACACACCCCCACCCCAGCATAGCCTTTGAAATAGCCAGTGGGGCTGCTCCTGGCCACTCAGCCCTATCTCCTCTCCCAGCTTAACTCAGAGGGGACTCTGGTGCCAGCCTCTTGCCTTCACGCTGCCCTGGCTTTTAGCTGATCCTGGCTTCCAATCTCCTTTGCCTCTGTGCTTGAGCCAGCTCCCAGTCAGGTTCCAAAACAAGGTCCCTGCGAAATGTCACTTTTCTTATCTCTGGCAGGACTTTTCTGCAACCTTATAGGACAATAACAGTGCTTCATTCTTGCCTGTTCTAGGGATTTATCATTCTGCATATTTCACATACATGGGATGGTACACTACGCAATCTTCGGTGTCTGGCTTCTTTCACTCAGCATAATGTTTTCAAGGTTCGTCTACATTGGAGCACAAATCGGTGCTTCATTGCTTTTCATGACTGAGTAATGTTCCATGATATTGCGAAACTGTATCCCCTTGCACCATGTTTATTGATTCATCAGCTGATGGACATTTCCTAAAACGGAAAAAGCATCCCTGGCTTAGGTCCAGGATCCCCCAGTTGAGCATTATAAATGCCTGGATGACAGCAGCTCCCATTTCTGTAGCACTCAGGCCAGGAACTCAAGAGATGCCTTCCACACACTCTCTCATTTAACTGCCCAGCAGTTCCCATTTGAACTCAAGGCTGTCACTCCAGAGCCCAACTCTGGCCAAGAGGGCAGACCCCCTTTCACTCCTGTGAGGCCTGTGAGGCTCTCCTCACGGCTCTGAATTATGTCGGCCTTCTTTTCGATTCTGTGAACTCCACTGAGACATGGTGGGGTGATCAAAGGCTCTCCAGCAAAAGTTCGAAAGGTCATAATCCCCTGAGCCAGCTGGGTTGCCGGGCGGGATGGCAGTGGCCCCTCTTCCACTTGACCCAGCACTCATGACGGTGCAGCCATCACCTCCTCCCTATCACGTGCCTCTCAGGAATGGCCTTTCTGTTGTATTCGGCCTCCAACCCGGTAGGTGGCATGTGACGTCTGGTCAGGGTCCATCGTGTAATACAGCGAGTGAACCGTGCACCCAGAGTTCCATGGTGGGACAAGATGGGAGAAGCCGCGCACCCAGCACTCCCTGTTGCATCAGTCTATTTCTTTAATTCATGCTCCAGTCTTTGCATTGACATTTCAGGGCTTCTGAGGGCTACATCATACTTCCCGTCTCCCAGAGCTGAGTGTATATCGCTGGACCAGCGGATGCTGCAGACATTGGATACAGCTGAGCAGTGTGAGTGGAAGGAACAGGAGAATCCTTCTCTGTGCATCTTAGAAATTCTTCTTGCAGAGGAAAGAGACAAGAGCTCCAGGCCTCCAGGTCAAAAGGAGGGCAGGCTGTGGCTCAGGAGTGTGCACAGGGCTTTGCAGCGGGTCACCGGGGATTTCTGCATTTCCTGTCGAGGCCATCCCATTCCTGTTGGCTCGTGGAGATCGTATGCCTCATCCGATGACACACGGGTCCCTGAGGACTCCATCACGTCATGTCAACAAAGCTGCAGCAATGACCCGTCCGCCTCTGGGAGTTCCGTCCAGCTCGCACATGACTCCTGGTGCTGATGGAAACCATTTGCGCTCAGCCCCACCAGGACCGCAGTGGAGGGAGGGCAGCTGTTTGCAGCTGGGCCACTCGGGAGGGGCAACACTCCGGGCTTCAGCCCTTCAGCGGGGCTGCCGCGTGCTCTCCAAGCAGCAATAAACAGGAGTCTGACCAGAGCTCTGGGCTCTAATGCATCTGAGCAGCCCAGAAAAGATGGGGCATCATTGTTCCCACAAGCCCAGCATTGTGAGATGAGATGCCACGTGCGTTCTCCAACCTCCCCCACGCTGTGGGGTGAGTGTGAGCACCCAATCCTTCAGAGCAGACTGGGAATCACAAGACACTCAATGAGCCCCAAGGACAAGTGGCAGATCCCAGATTCACAGCTGAGAGGGGAGGCGAGGCGGGGGGCGGTGGTGGTCTGGGCGCCCCGGCTGGAGGCTCTGCGTCCTTCCCGCGCAGGCATTCCAAGGACAGCCCTCCAAATGCCGGCTCACAGTCTCTACAATTGTCTATGATGAACGGGCAGCCAGGAGAGAAAGGCACGCCACCCTCCACTGCGATCGACCCCGGGAGTCAGGAGGACACTTCCCCGCAGCCTTTGAGAGCCCCACATCACCGCACCAACGCCTGTTCGGCGGCTTGAAGAGGGGATGGCTGCCACGGTCCTTCAGCCCCAGGCCCCAGAGCAGGACTGGTGGGGGCTGAGTGCAAATGGCTTCCCCTGGCTCGGGGAAGGCCCGCACACCCCAGCCCCTACCTCACCGGGGAGCCAATCAGGCCCTGGCAAGTACCTCGAGCAAGGACACGGGCTTACCTCGACCATCACACTGCGCCGGATGTGGTCCCTTCCGATGGGGACCCTTCTGTCAGCGTAATTCTCCTCTGGGGGTCTGACGGGCTTCCCATCCCGGCAGCAGCTCGTTTCTCTGTAAGCCAGAGCTTTGGCTGCGGAGATTTGAGTACTCGGTGCTGGTTCTCAAAACAGGACCCCATCCGGCGCTCTTCTGCCCCCCACTCTTGTCACAGGCTTCCCAGATATGCATGCACACATATGTGTGCGCATGATGCATGCTGCATGTATGTGAGTGCATAGATATGCATGAGTGCACACGTGTGCAAGTGTGAGTGCATGCTACGTTGGTGGGGCACTTTAAGAGCCTGGCTTCCCCCAGATGTGGCCCCCTACCTCCTGGTCACTCTGGACTGATCCAGACTCCCGCAGTAGCTCTCTTGTCCCTCAACCTCATGTTCTGCCCTACTGACCCTTCCCCCATGCCTGGATTCAGCACCTGGACCCCTTGGTGTCCTGGAGAGGAGAGATGCCCCAATAAGCACGTGGACCTCACCTGTGATGTTGCTGAGACCCAGGTCGCCAAAGGACAGAACCACCCACGTGGGCTCCGTCTCCCCGGAGGCCACACACGTCTTCTTGGTCAGATGGCGTTTGCCAGGATGTCCGACAAACTGGATGCCCTTGGGAACTGAGATCTTCACGTAGACCTGGAGAGGGGGTCAAGCATCCATGGTACCCAGAATCTGCACACCCTCCCAGCACGCCTCGCTGCCCACTACACTCCGTCCACCCTGGCAGCCTTCTCCCCAAACCACGCTCTCCATGAGAAACCCCCTTTGCATTTCTTATCAGAACCAACTACTCGGGCTTCCCTGGTGGTCCAGTGGTTAAGAATCCGCCTTGCAATGCAGGGGACACCAGCTCGATTCCTGGTCTGGGAAGATCCCACGTGACGCGGAGCAATTAAGCCTGCGTGCTGCAATTACTGGGCCCACCTGCAGCAACTGCTGAAGCCCTTGTGCTCTAGGGCCTGTAGTCTGCGCTGAGAGGCCAGCATCCTGCCGCTAGAGAGCAGCCCCTGCTCTTCCCAACTAGAGAAAGTCCACAAGCAGCAATGAAGACCCAGCACAACCAAACATAAGTAAATGTTAAGAAAAAAAAGAACCGACTCCTCAACATTGTCCTGCTGGGAGCCCCCTGCTTCCCTCAATCCCCCACACCCTCACTGGTCCAGCTCCCCTTGGAGACCAAGGTCGATTCAAGGGCTGCTTATCCAGCTCCAATCCTCCCCAGCCAAGGGATAAGAGAGGCCACTCCACACACAGGCCTCACAAAGCACTTCCTCTGACCCTCTCTCCAACCATGGAGGTCCACTGCATCCTAACAGAGCTTGGTGTACACACGTGCGTGCGTATGTGTGTGTGCCATGCATGCGTGCACCTCTGTGTGCACATCTACATGTGTAGCAGGCATGGCACTGCCAGACGTGTGAGTGCACGCATGTAAAGACAAGCGTCTCTGCACATGTGTGCAAGCATACCTATCTACACGCGTGTGTGCACACCACGTATCTATCTACGTGCATGTTGTGTGTACAAGTGTTTATACCCCTCGACCTACAACATGCTTTTTGCTCCGCATTGACTTGTCCAACCAGTAGACACACAGCACCTAGTGGGTTCAGGCGCCCTCCTAGGAATTCAAGAGACAGATCTGAGCAAGACACATGAGTGACGCCTGAGCCTCAGTGCACCTAAGTCACACATACAGTCAAATGCGTACAAGGAAGCTTTACAGCAGCAAGTGTGACAAGTGTTTGAATACGGCCTACGGGCAGGCCCAGCCAGACCTGAATGAGAACGGTTGGTCCATTTGGGGGTTCCTCCATCCCCCTCAAGACACCATTCTTCCAGAAAGTTCTTCCAGGGAGGAAAGAAGAAATTCAAGCATCAAGTATTGATGTAATCCATTTTCTGGGTCCTGGGAGGAACTAACTGTCCAGGCTGAAGGGTGGGATCGGCCTGTTTTCCTGGAACCTCCAGACCAGCACGAGGGAAGTGTGAGTGTTAGTTGCTCAGGCGTGTCTGACTCTTTGTGACCCCAGGGACTGTAACCCACCAGGGTCCTTGTCCATGGGGCTCTCCTGTTCCTAAAATTGAACACATGGACACACCTGTTGCCCAGCAAGGATGCCTTCTTCCAGCCAACAGGCCAGCCACCAGGGCATGATCAGAGCTGGAATGGGTACCTGGGGGCCTGCCTGCAGTCCAGGAGAGAGCTTCCCTCGGGGGCCAGCCTGATTAGGAACCAGCCTACACTTATTCCAGCTTTTTGAGACTGGAATCCTATTCCTCCTAACCAGGTGTGGTCAGTCACTCAGTCGTGTCCACCTCTCCATCTCTGAGACCCCCATGGACTGCAGCCCACCCAGATCCTCTGTCCACGGGATTCTCCAGGCAAGAATAGTGGAGTGGGTTGCCATGTCCTTCTTCCCAACCCAGGGATGGAACTGCATCTCCTGCATCTCATCTCCTGCATTAGCAGGCAGATTCTTTACCACTGAGCAGTGGGAAGCCCCCTCCCAGTGATAAACCACATAAAAAGGGTGAATGAAGGCTTCCCTGGTGGTCCAGTGGTTAAGAATCTGCCTTGCAATGCAAAGGACCCCAGGTCCATCCCTGGTCCAGGAAGACCCCATAAGCTGCTGGGCTTTTAGCCTCTCTACCACAGCTACTGAGCCCACCCACCTAGAGCCTATGCTTTGCAACGGGAGTGGCCGCCACAGGGAGAAGCCTGCACATTGCAGTTAGAAAGTAGCTCCCACTGGCCATAACGAGAGAAAGCCTGCCCACAACAACGAAGGTGCAGCCCAGCCGAAAAAAAGAGATGAATGATAAAGCTCTGAGTGTTAGGGCCCTGCTCCCAGCTTATTGCCCTGAGCCCTTCACCTGTCTTCCTCGACCCTCTCTGGGCCACCCACGGCCACGCTGTGGTTGTTGCTGCAGCGGTTCTCACTCAGACTAATGCACAAACCTCCTTCTTTCTCGCATTCCCAACCAGAGCCTGAAATCCAGCCGGACTGTGTCACAGGCAGCTCTTGGGACAGGCCAACCTGCCTTCTGTCCCTGTCACTTGCGTATACTGTTCCCTCTTCCAGGAATGCCCTTCCAGGCCCAGTGCCCAGCTTAAACATCACCCAGAGACTTCTCTGCATTCAGAGAAACCAATCCTTTTCAGGGTTTTCTTGGTTCCCTGTAGGCATATAATTTTTTTTTTTTTTTTTAATCTCAGAGCATAGGCTTGTGAGATCTTAGTTCCTGGACCAGGGATCAAACCTGTGCCCCCTTCAGTTGGAAACATAGAGTCCTAACCACTGGACCACTGGGGAATTCCCGACACCTAATTCTAACACAGATCTGCCCCTCAGTCCCTGGGGGACCTTGAACATAATGCTTCTCTGAGCTTCCCATATGGGAATAATACCAGCACGGACAAAGTAAGTGATTAAATAGCTAATCCCACTAGGGGACTGTAAGCAGAAAAAATACAGGAGACCCCGTAAGTTAACAATTACTCAAGAAAGTAGGGTTGCTTAACCACAAAACCAAGCCGACTTGCTTAGCAACAAAACCAGGCAACAGAAGCACAAGGCATGCCCCCAAGCAATAAAACAATGGCGGCATGAAACCCACATCCTGCCCAGTGAGCTCACTAAGTCAGGACATGCTCTCTGCACACATAAAAAAACAATTTGTGGACTCAGCTTGACCATGTAGGGACAAGAAAACTCCCTTGGCCAACCTGAAGGGGGCGCTGATGATGGAAGCATGCCGTTTACTTCAAGGATGACAGACTTCGCCCCCTCCCGACTTTTCCTTTGATTATAAAACTGTAGGCCAGTAAGTCCTTGGGGCATGGCACTCTCTTGTCTGCCTGCCTGTAAGCCTCACAAGCGTCCTATTCTAATAAATCACTTCATCTCTATCACTTCGCCGCTCACTGAGTTCTTTCTGCACTGAGACATAATGGGCATGCTACTGGAGCTCGCCAGAGGCCCCCAAACAACATCAAACCATTTCAGCGCAGCCACAGCTCCTCCTCTCCCAGCCCTTCTATGCACTGGATAATAGCACAGGGAAAACCGTGCACCCAGCGCCGGACACAGAGATGTGTGCCCAAGAAAACCGAGTCAGCAGCGTCAGAAGTGCAGGTTGAGCTCAGGCAGATCTCACATCCTGGGCACTCGGGTCTTCAGATTCCTGCACATAGCCCGGCAAACTTCGGGGACCTGGGTGACTGCTTTTGAGTGAATGAATTTGAATCACTAACATCTTTTTACACCTGGGAATTCCTTTCTGGTAGCCTCTGGATGTTCCATTTCTATTCTAGAGCTGTGCTGACCATTTTTTTCCTACTTGGGATTTTCTTTCCATTAAAGACCCAAGAGAGGAGAAATTTCTATGTGACGGTACATGATCTGTGGTTATTCCATAGTGTCAAATACGCATCAGAAAGCCCAATGCAAATACCAGCCTCAAAACTGGGCCCAGGCCACAGCATGGGAGGGGTCCTTAACTGGCCTCGAGGCCATTATAAGGCATTCCATGCAGTATGTTCTTGGGCTGATTTAACTATTCAGTGGAGGTATAGCATTTACAAAGGAAAAAAGGAGTAAAGGATTTCATGTAAGTTCAAGGTCACCCTTTGAGCCAAGAGTCAGAGGCTCAGAACAATGCTGTCCCCACTCTGGACCAGGCTCAGAAACGGCTCTGACACAGCATCTATGCTCAGACTCACAAAGGAGCCTGAAACCTGCTCCCTGCCCCTGGGGTGAGGGGCGGGCAAGTAGATTTCTCACACCCAGATAAGGAAACAAAGCCGCCTAGTGAATGGAACAAGCTGCAGTCCAGAGGGTCTTCTGGAGAGTGAGGCGAGGACGTGCTGAAACTGTAGCTGAGGGATGGGAGTTCTGCCAGCCTCCTACTCAGGACTTCCATCCCCAGCAGCCTTGACACTTTTCAGGTGGCAAATTCCAATCACCCCAGAAAGCCCTGTTTTTCAGGAAAAGTGGGTAGTGGTTGGATAAAATCTCTTGCTTCCTGGTGACCTTGGCCTGGGGCTGCAACTCACATCTCTGCCCTTGGTGGGAAATGTGCCAGCAGCCTTGGGAGGCCCCATTCACATGGGCAGGGCCAGGATGAGGTCAGCTGCCTCCCTGGGCTGGCTAGGGCGAGCCTGAGACCTGCAGCCCCACCTCCATGCTGACCTGCAGACAGCAGGCTTGCTTCCAGCTGGACCCCGGGCCCTGCCCCCAACTGACTCGTCCAACTGTAGCCTCGGCTCCCAATCCCCATCCCTGAGGGCTGCCCCTAACCCTGGGAGCCCACCTCCATTCTCTTCCTCTCACTCACCAGCCGACGTCCAGGCTGAGATGGTACACAAAGGATTACAGAGGTGGAGGAGGGCGCCTCTGCCCTCTTGCAGCCACGCTGAGGCTCAGCCCCCAAACGCTCCTTCCCCATCCCGCCCCCACCTGATCCTGGTCCTCACGGCTCCCTCCGCGTTGTCTGCCATCCCTCCTCATCATCGGGTCGGAAATCACCAAGCCCACCTCCTTGGGGTAGTGCTTATGGGTTGCGTTGTGTCCCTCCAGTAAGACATGTTGAAGTCCTGGCACTTCCCTGGTGGTCCAGTGGCTAAGACTCTGCTCCCAATGCAGGGGGCCTGGGTTCAATCCCTGGTCAGGGAACTAGATTTCCACATGCCGCAACTAAGAGCTCACATGCTGCACCGAGGGCTCACGCGCTGCACCGAGGGCTCACGCGCTGCACCGAGAGCTCACACGCTGCACTGAGAGACGCTGCACCGAGGGCTCACACGCTTCACCGAGGGCTCGCGCTGCACCGAGGGCTCACGCGCTGCACCGAGGGCTCACACGCTGCACCGAGAGCTCACACGCTGTACTGAGAGCTCACACTGAGAGACGCTGCACGCCAAAACCGAAGAATCCACACGTGTGTGTGCGCTCAGTCATGTTTGACTCTTTGCAGCCCCATGGACTATGGCCCTCCAGGCTCCCCTGTCCATGGGATTCTTCAGGCAAGAATTCTGGAGTGGCTTGACATTTCCTCCTCCAGGGGATCTTCCCAACCCAGGGAGAGAACCCGAGTCTCTCATGTCGCCTGCATTGGCAGGCAGATTCTTTATCACTGAGCCACCAGGGAAGCCCAAAGAACCCACGTGCCACAACGGAAAGACCCCGCCTGTTGCAACTAAGACCTGGCACAGCCAAATAAATAAATTTAAAAGTTTAAAAAGCATGTTGAAGTACTAACCTTGGTACCTGTAAATGTGACCTCATTAGGAACTACGGTCTCAGCAGATGTCATCAAGTTCCAAGGAGGTCACTGCATCAAGCCTGCAATGCGGGAGACCGAGGTTCGATCCCTGGATTGGGAAGATCCCCTGGAGAAGGGAATGGCAACCCACTCCAGTATTGTTTGAAGAATTCCATGGACAGAGGAGCCTGGCAGGCTACAGTCCAGGGGGGGCTGAAGTGAGTTGGATACAACTGGGCGACTAACACTTATACTTTTTCTAATCCAACAAGACAGGGGCTCTTCTAAGAGGAAATTTGGACACAGAGTCTGTGCAGAGAAGGAGGATGATGTAAAGAAGATACACAGCGAGAAGAAGGCCATGGGAAGACTGAGGCAGAGACTGGAACAAGGCCGCCACAAGCCAAGAGAACGCCAAGGATTGTGGGCAGCTCCCAGAAGCCAGGAGAGAGGTCAAGGACAGGCCATCTCTCAGAGCCTCCTTCTGGAGGAAGCCAGCCCTGTCCATACTTCGACCTTGGACTCCAGCCTCCAGAACTGTGAGAGAATACATTTGCATTGTTTTAGGCCGCCCAGTTTCTGCTACTTTGTTACAGCAGCCACGAGAAACTGATACAGTAGCCTTTCCACCTCCTCTGAGGAGTCACCTCCCCCGCCATTGTACGCACCCTGCAGACCCTGGGACCCCGAGAGTTGGAATAGTACCGACAAGGTCCGTGGGACATCCACAATCACCATTCTCAGCAGCTATATGGACTGATCCATTTACCCCTTTATCCACCCGTAAGACTCCCGTCTGCTTGACGTTTGTAGAAACTGACACACCAACAGGTGGAATAACATGGACAAGTTCAATCAGTGTTTTTCAGTAGAAATTGAGATTGAGAGTGCCTGCTCTGGGGGCCACCGGGATTCCTCACTTCTGTGCTGGGGTCGGCACGTGTGTGCATGCTAAGTCGCTTCAATCAAGTCCGACTCTGCGACCCCATGGACTGCAGCCTACAGGCTCCTCTGTCCGTGGGGATTCTCCAGGCAAGAATACTGGAGCGGGTTGCCATGCCCTCCTCCAGGGATCTCCCCAACCCAGGGGTTGAACCCATGTCTGTTACGTCTCCTGCATTGGCAGCTGGGTTCGTTACCACTGGCCCCACCTGGGAAGCCCACAACCCAACCTAAATCCAATCCATCACCTGTTTCTGTAAGGCCAGGCAGCTAATGGTTTCTACTTTTTTTTTTCTTTTTTTAATGATTGGGATGAAGAAGGGAAACTTAAAAAAAAAAAAAAAGAATGGTGGTCCAGCGTTTAAGAATCCACCAGAGTTTCCAGGTGGCACTAGTGGGAAAGAATCCTCCTGCCAATGCTCGAGATGCCAGAGACATTTGTTCAATCCCTGGAGGGGGAAGATTCCCCTGGAGGAGGAAATGGCAACCCACTCCAGTATTCTTGCCTGGGAAGTTCCATGGACAGAGGAGCCTGGTGGGCTGCAGTCCACGGGGTCACAGAGTCAGCCACAGTTGAGCACACACACACACATGCATGTTGCAATGCAGGGGACACGGGTTCGACCCCTGGTCAGGGACCTAAGATCCCACATGCTGAGGAGCAGCCAAGCCCACAGCTATAGCGTCCATCCGCTGCAATGAAAGATCCCGCATAATGCAAGGAAGACCCTGCGTGTGGCAACTAAGACCCAACGCAGCCAAATAAACACACTAAGAGGAATCACATTCTTTGATGCATGAAAGTTAAATGAAACTCAAACTTCAAGTGTCCAGAAATAAAGGTTTATGGGGAAACGGCCAGGCCCATTCACGGGCATGTTCTCTGTGACTGCCTTCAAGCACAATGGCCAAGTTGAGCAACTGCAACAGGGACCCTCTGGCTGGCAAAGACTGAAATATTTACTATCTAGCCCTTTACAGAGAAGGTTTGCTGACCCCCAACTCCACGTCATTGCATATGACACTCATCGCCCCCAAAGCCCTGAGGGTCCCGGAGTCAAGGACAGTGGCTCCATCTCATCTGTCAACCTCCAACCTCACCATACACTCCCACCCACAGCCTGCCCAGGCTTAGACGGCGGGTGAAGCAGGACCTGATCCATCCAGCCCCTGCTTCGCTAATATCACAGATGCTAACCCCAGAGCCCTCCTAGATGATTCCACCTCGCCCTGCCTACCCAACATCACAGGTACTGTGCCCCTCAACCCCAACCCCCTCCAAAGGACCACAACTCTCCCTGCCTCCCGACATCAAGGATGCCGCCCCCTCCCCGCCTCCCCGCCAGCTGGCAACAGGAAAGGCTGTATATGGAGGGCGGTTCTGGTACCTCAGCACAGGTGTCCAGGTAGTTGTAAATGCTGAGTGGGGTCTTGGCCTGTTCCCCACGGACCACGTAGGGGGGCAGCATGAAGTCTACGAAGAAAGGCTTGAAGGTCTTCAGCAGAGTGGGCTCAGCAATGCCCAGGCCCCTCCTGGGGGACAGACCCACCGCCTCGCCCACCCAGCTGGTGATGGAGTCAGGGACCTGCACGCTGAGTGTCTCCTCGCCAGATGGATCACTGCAGAAAGAAGGGCAACCGTGAGCTGTTATCTGGGGCTGTGCTGCAGCAGCCCAGTGGGAACTGAGGAATCCAGCGACATGGCCTTGGGTTTTTGAGATGCCTGGCTGTTCCTCTCTCCTCTACCTGCACTCTCCATCCCCTTCCCAGAAGCTTGACCCAGGTGGCCTCACTGGGTAACGGGACACTGTCCTGCAGGATCTGGGCATCTATCCTTGCCTCTGTGAGGGTCACAGGTATCACCATGGCAGCAATTCAAGCTCAGCATCTTCCATTTGGAAGAACTTTCATCAGCTCTGGATGGTCTTGGCCAATTGTTCTGTGCATGCCGAGTGCCAGCCAGCCAGCTTGCCAGCCAGCCAGCCACCCACCCTCCCCAAGGAACATCCACACTTCCTGGCCTGGCTTCCTTGTCCCATACGCGCCTGTGGAGCCATGCTCCCTGTTTGTGTGATTTTTCAAGCCTGCCGAGACCATTACACAAGCTGCACCTGGGACTAAGGAGAGTGAATCAGTGATCAAACTCTCCCCCAAAAGGGAAGCACTGGATGTGATGGCTTCACTGGTAAATTCTCTTCAACATTTAAAGAATTCTCGTGCACTGCTGGTGGGAATGTCAAATGGTGCAGCCACTTCAGAAAACCATATGGTGACTTCTCAAAATATTAAATACAGAATTACCATAAGATCCAGCAACTCCACTTCTGGGTATATACCCCAAAGAATTGAAAACAGGGTCTCGAAGACATATGTGCACACCAATATTCAAATAAGGATTATTCATAATAACCAACAGATGGAAGCAACCTAAGTGTCAACCAAAGGCTGAATGGATACACAAAACGTGGTCCATCCAGCAACTTCCTTGATGGTCCAGCGGTCAAGATTCTGAGCTTCCACTGTGGAGAGCCCAGGTTCCATACCCAGTTGGGGAACTAAGATCCCACAAGGTGCACAGTGAGACCATAAAAAAAAATTTTTTAACGGGGTCCATCCATACAGTGGAACATTATTCAGCCTTAAGAAGAAAGGAAATTTTGATACATGCCACGATGTGGATGCACTTAGAGAACATCATGCTAAGTGAAATGCTGCTGCTGCTAAGTCACTTCAGTCGTGTCCGACTCTGTGTGACCCCATAGACGGCAGCCCACCAGGCTCCCCCATAAGGACAAATGTATGATTCCACGTATATGAGGTCCCTAGAGCAGTAAGATTCACAGAGACAAAAAGAAGAGTGGATGCCAGGGCCTGGAAGGAGGGAGGGATGGGACTTAGTATTTAATGGGCACATGGTTTCAGTTTTGCAAGATGAGAAGTGTTTTGGGGATGGGTGGTGGTAATGGTAGCACAATGATATAAACGCTGTTAACGCCACTGAGCTGCACCCCTAAAAACAATTAAGATGGTACATTTTATATTAATGTTATATTACAAATTTTTAAAATTAGGGGGAAAAAAAAAGAGCTAACCAATCCTTGCCTGGGCCCAGCAAGAACCTCCTCCTTAGTCTCAGATCCACACTCTCCGACTCACCCGTGCTCAAGCCAACAGAGGGAGAGAGAACACCTCCAATGCCAAATGCCTCCCAGCAATGCTCTGGGGCTCTCCACACCTACCATCACAGCACACTCGGCCTTCACACTCCCTGCCTCCTCCTCTCAGCCCCTTCTGCCTCTCCGATGCCCCAACTCTTGCCCACATGGGTCCCACCTCCTGGACTCCTTTACTCCTTTCTTGTTTATCCTGTGGGATTCAGCTTGGGCTCCACCTGCCCTGCAAGTCTCTCCAGCTTCCCTGAAGGGTCCCGCCACTTCCTCCCAAGCCCCGGCCCCAGCCCTCCATGAGAACACCGGCCCTACTGAAGCATGAAGGCTTTAAGGGCATAAAACATAAATTCTATGAGTGAGGAGACTCTACCTGCCTTGTTCAAGGTGCCATTCTTGGCACCAAAACACTACTCTGCCTAAAACATCACCCTGCACACAGAAAGCAGACACATGTCTACTTTCTGTACAGCTCTGTTGATGGACAGACAGCACATCTTAAATACGGACTCCCATTACAAAATGCAATGATCAGCAACCTGGGCTTCCCTGGTGGTCCAATGGGCAAGAATCTGCCTGCCAATTTCAGGGAACAGAGGTTCGAGCCCTACTTCGGGAGCATCCCTAGTTCGGGCCATGGGGCAACTAAGCTCATGTACAACTACGGAGCCCAAGCACTTGGGCCCTGCACTGTGCAACAAGAGAAGCTGTCACAATGAGAAGCTGGCACTGCAACTAGAGAGTGACCCTCTCGCAGCAGCAAAGACCCAGCCAAAAATAAAGATAAAAAATAAAAACTTAAAAAAAAAAATCAGCATCTGTTCTGACCAGCAGGGAAGACTGCCCATAATGGGGACACAATCAGAGAGGGCAGCCTGAGAAACCCCCGCGTGTGTGCTTGGTTCTGGGCTGAGCGTGTGCCATGGCGTTGCCTGCTGAGAAGGGGACCCCAGCTCAGCAGTACGTCCTCCCACTGGCCCACCCACTGGCCCCCGGGGTCTGAACTTTCCTGCCTAACTGGTTTCCCAGGGCAGGTCACCACTACCTTCTGACACTAAGCACCGAAAGAAAAAAGCCAATTGCAACTGGCAAGAATTTGGCACAGCGCTGCTGCTTCAAGGCTAATGAAAAGAGAAAACAATGTAGAAAGGAAATATGCTGAGAAAAGCAGCCTGTTTGGCGGGCAGGAGCCCAAGGCCCCTGAGGAGTGGGGAAGGGGGTGGGTGGGTGGAACTGAGTTCGTGTTTCAGGGAACTGTAATCATTTTAATGAGCTCGTTATATAAACACAGTGGATAGAGTTACCCCAAGAGGGAGTTGTAAGAGGCACGAAGCCCTCGCATTTCATATTTCACGGGCAGATGTCCGAGGCTGCACTGGGATTTGGGGCTGACTTCATAGCTTTGCGTTTTATGTGTTAGAAAAGGATGCCCAATGGCTTACTCAGATGTTGGTGTCCAATCTCCAGGCAAACCCACTGGGAACAATCTTTCATGAGTCCCTTTGAGTCAGCCCACAAAGGCAGTGAAGGAAAGAAATCTTACTGTACCTGATGTTGAGACAGTGCCAAACCCATGTTTCAGGGAAGAAGGTCCTTTTCCTCTTCTCTGCTCTACGAAAATTTTTTTAAAAAGAAATGATTAAAGTTCCATAACTTTAATTCTGTTACTTGGTAAGTTAACATTCTACTTGATTAGGCTATAATATGTTCATTCTCTTACCCAACATGTTAATATGTTACACGGTTTATTTAATTCTCTTACCTGGAAAGGTTAGCATTCTATTTTACAAGGACTTGACATGTTAATTCTTTCACCTGGCAGAATTTTAATCAACAGTCTACTTGATTACAGCTAGAAAAGTGGGGCATAGAAGGCTTGGCAGAGAGTGGTGCCTCACTTAGAAGGCACCTGAACTTAGAAGGTAAGAAGGGCCACAGGGACCACCCCGAGTTCTCTCCTTTGTAAATTTCCTTCCCTGGGTTTACCATGTTTTTCTGCATCACTACATGGAATTCTTCCCTCTCCCTCACTTCCTCTGTGCTTTCACTGTTTTAGTTTTTTTTTTATTAAAGGATAGTTGATTTACAATGCTGTGTACATTTAGATTCTGACGTACACCAAGTGATTCAATTATATATATATGTGCGTGGGGGTGTGTGTATTCTTTTTCACATGCTTTCATTCTTGGTTTATCCTCAGAAGCCTCAGAGCCCACATTCCTCAGGGACTGTCCTATTCTTTAAAAAATAATATTAACAAGCCCTACTTGACATTTGGCAAATCTTCTCAAGATTAAAAATGCACATATCCCTTTCAACCTGCAGTTGCCTCTCTGAAGGGTGAACACTGAAATTAACCACAGACACATGTGCAAAGACAGTGTGCTTAACTGAAGCACTGTGAGAATTAACTAACAGCCAGAATCTTCACCAACGGGGCATTGGGTTTACCAAACGATGGTACATTCACACAACAGAATGTTACACGTCAGTGTAAAGGGGTGAGGTAAGCACACATGTACTGATACCAAATGGTCTCTAAGGTTCATTGTTGACTTAAAAAAGGAAGGTAGAGAACAGTACTAGAGTATTCTCCCATTGTGTGTGTGTGTGTTTTTAAGTCCTGTGTATACACATTGGAAAAGACCCTGATGCTAGGAAAGACTGAAAGCAAAAGAAGAAGAGGGCAGCAGAGGATGAGATGGTTAGACAGCATCACTTGACTCAAAGGACATGAACTTGAGCAAACTCCAGGAGACAGTGGAGGACAGGGAAGCCTGGTGTGCTGCAGTCCGTGGGTTGCAGAGAGTCAGATGGGTTGCAGAGAGTCAGACACGACTGAGCGATGGAACAACAAATTTACACAGAAAATTTCTAAAAGGATAGTTAAGGAATTAGTAAGCATTTTTACCTCTTAGAAGGGAAAGGAGGATACACCCTTTCATACTCTTTGAAAAAGGAATACACCCTTTGTATATATGAAAGGATACACCCTTTCATACTCTTTGAAAAAAGTTTAACCACATGCGTATGATTAAGAAAAATACCTCGTCTTCAGAATAAGCATGCATTGCGTGTGTTAGTCACTCAGTCATGTCCGACTCTTTGCGACCCCATGGACTGTACCCGGCCAGGCTCCTCTGTCCATGGGATTCTCCAGGCAAGAATACTGGAGTGGGTTGCCATTCCCTTCTCCAGGAAGGATGCATTATCCAATTACAAAAAGGCACAGACACTTGCTTTTTAAGGCCTTTATTATGCCTTTCTGCACTGGAATTTACAACTGCCTTTGTGGTTTGGGGTTTAGAGACTGCTTGCAGACCCGCTACAGGCCAAGTTCTCAGGAGGCATGCACATGGGAGGCTCCAGGTCCCCAGAGAAGTGTCTGGCTGAGGGATGCCCAGGGGCCAATATTCCACCTCCCTCATTCAGCCACATCCTGGAAACGCCTTCGTGTGCCTCCAGCATACCATAGGGGGAACCTGATCTGTCCATGCCATGATGTGGAGTTTGAAAACTAGGACCCTCCTGGGGTTATCACACTCCTGCTAAATGTTTGACTCAGGCAGGAAGAAGCTGGAGGGTTCAGGTACCCAGGAAGCACCGCAGAGGAGGCTAGGGGATTGGGAAGGCTCAATCCTTCCCAAGCATTTGGGACTGGGGCAGAAAAGGGTTTGAAAGAAGACTATCACAGATAGCCAACCCAGGGCAGGGCAGATCCTTTCGGTCACTTGTGGCTCAGAGCAAGGACTGAGGAGTCTGGGTGCCACCCTCAAGGTCTCCAAAGAGACCCAGTTACTGAGGCACTGATGACCACCAGACCCCATGCCTGGCCCACTTGGTTCTGTGCCTCTCATTGGATAAGCTGGCAAGAGAGGGTACATCCAAGGGCCTGCCTCCCCTCTCCCAGCTTATGCACCCTTACATCCAGAGGAAGAGAGAAGCGGCAAGGTCTTCAAAACACCCTCTCCCTTCCCTAGTTGGCTGGCTGGGACCTGGAGTTGAGGAGCTAGTGGGAGAGCCGGAGAGAACAAAGAAGGTGGGAAGGAAGACAGTGAGAGACGGAGGAACGTAAGAGGGGTACAAAGCGGGAGACAGGGGAGAAGACGAGACATCACCTCCCAGGGAACAATGCTTTCCATTCGAGACAAAGGCACAAATCCCAGGGGGAGATGGGAGCTCTTTTCTCTCAGTAAGTGATAAGTTAGCAAACAGACAAGGAAATGAACATGAGCGAGGACGTGGAGGATTTGGGTACCACCGTCAAAAGTACACATTAGAGACTCCTATGCCCAATGACAGGGGCTTGGATATTCTTTTCAAGTAGATGTGAGCATCTACAGAACTGACCATATAGACAGTCTCTAAAATAAAAACCAGGCAATGGATATCATAGAGGTCATGAGTGTGGGCCACAAGGGATATCATAGAGGTCATGTTTGTGGGCCACAAGGGATATCACACAGACAGTGTTCACTGGCCACATTGCCCATCTGACCCACATTTATAAAACACATAAAGGTAGCAATTTTAAAAATTACTTGAAAACTGAAGACATATCTAGGCAAGTCACAGCTCAAAAAGGTAACTGTTCCGCAAGTTACAACCTATTTGGAACCCAGCAGTAATGGAAACACTTCCTAGCACAAGTCAGATGCAGCCAAAGCAATACTCTGAGGAAAATTCATAACCTTCAAAAGGCTTAAATGCTTGAGTTAAAATTTAAAAAAAGGCTGAAAACTAATTACTTTGGTGTCTAACTCCTCAAGATAAAGAGTCAGAGGGGAAAGCGAAAGAGAGAGGAAGTAAAGGAAGGAGGAAACGGTGGGAGGGAGAAAGGGCTGTAGAGAGAATTTTCTAAGCAGAGTCTCCGAATGAGAGGATCAAACTCCAGCTACCCATCCTGCCCCAGTTCTTCTGTCCCCAGGCAGATCTACTCCCCGCGACACCTTCTCTCTTCTGCACCCCCAAACCTCCAAACTCAAGCGCGTGGGTGGGGGCGAGAACGGGGGCGGGGGGCCGGGAGACTCAAAGTGCCTAGTGCTGCCACCTGCTGGGCCAGTAGGGACTCTGGCCCCCTGGGGACACTGGACAATGTCTGAAGATGGTTTGGGTTGTCGCACCCAGAAGAAGGGGGGTGTTATTGGCATCTGGTTGGTCACAGGCTGGCCCCATCACAGAAAATGACCCAGCCTCAAATGCCACCATGAGTTTACACAACCCTACTCAAGGCAATGGCAATTACCTGGGGGGCTGTCTGGAGGACACGGCTGCCATCAGGCTCCCTGTGTGGGGCTGGAAGGCGGGGACAGCCTCGTCAGTGTACAAGCCGCCATCCTGCCGGTGGTTTAGGCTCACCAGGTCTGTCATCACCACCAGGCCCGTTTCCTAGGCAACAGACAACGCCCAGCCACAGTAGGGAAGTGGATACGCTGGCTCCAGAAGCCACCGGCCCAACACCACTGCTGCGTAGCCCTGGGGGAGTCAGTCCTCTCTCTAGGCTTGGCGACACGGACCAAGAGGGACGTGAGACCAAGTGACCACCAAGGGCACAACAGAGTTGGGGTCAGAATGTCTGTGGGCTGGGCTCTAAAGGCCACATCTCTCAGTTCCGTTACGAACTGTCTAAAACCGTGGGCAGATCCGTGGTTGCCAAGGGCTGGGGGAGGGTAGATAGGGTGTGACTGCTGATGGGGCCAGGATCTCCTTTTGGGGTGTTCTGGAGCTAGACAGAGGTGCTGGCTTGCACAACACTGTGAATGTACTAAATGCTGCTGAATTGTTCACTTTAAAATGGGTTAATTGTGGCTTCCCTGGCAGTCCAGTGGTTAAGACTCTGTGCTTCCAGCTCAGTGGGGCACAGGTTCAATCCCTGGTTAGGGAACTAAGATCCCACATGATGCCCAGCACAGCCAAAAAAATAAAGAAAGAATACATTTTTTTAAATGGGTCAAATGTCTGCTATGTGAATTTCACCTCAATTTAAAAAAAAAATCAATTGGTACAGTGCCTAATCCAGACCCAGAGCCAATGACTGTGAGTTTCAATTATTACTGTTGTAATATACGTATATATTTAATGGGCTTCCTGGGTACCTCAGCAGTAAAGAATCCACCAGCAATGCAAGAGATGCCATTTGATCTCTGGGTTGGGAAGATCCTCTGGAGGAGGGTATGGCAACCCACTCCAGTATTCTTTCCTGGAGAATCCCATAGACAGAGGAGCCTGGTGACCTACAGTCTGCAGGGTTGCAAAGAGTCACACAGGACTGCAGTGATTGAGCACACAGGCGCACACGCATTTGCTATAGCAACACGCTAAGCGTGGCACCAAGGCGGTGGGTCTGCAGGTGTTTACTAATTTATTCAACTTTCTATAGCTTTGGAAATTTTCTATAGTGAAAATGGGAGGAAAGCAATGCCTTTTTTTCTTTTTTGGCTGTGCCATGCAGTTTGTGGGATCTTAGTTCAATGGCACCCCACTCCGGTACTCTTCCTGGAAAGTCCCATGGATGGAGGAGCCTGGTGGGCTGAGATCTATGGAGTCGCTAAGAGTTGGACACGACTGAGCGACTTCACTTTGAATTTTCCCTTTCATCCATTGGAGAGGGAAATGGCAACCCACTCTGGTATTCTGGCCTGGAGAATCCCAGGGATGGGGGAGCCTGGTGGGCTGCTGTCTATGGGGTCGCACAGAGTTGGACACGACTGAAGCGACTTAGCAGCAGCGGTAGTTCCCCAACCTGGGCCCTCGACAGTGAAAGTTTGGAGTACTAACCACTGGACCACCATGGAATTCCCAAGGATGCCTTTTAAATGATTTAAAAATGGGGATGAAAAGTGCCCTCACGCATTCAAGGGGAGACCGCCAGAATGCTCATGTGGGCTGAAATGACGCTTGGGTCTACTGCACCCCCAGCAGCCCCCTGGTCCCTGGAGCCAGGAAGGAAGGGGCTGGATGAGAGCTATAAACGCCAGCAAGGGTAAGGCTGCCACCTGGCAACACAGCACCTGCACATGCCGTGAAGGTGTGCACGCATGCTGTCTGCTTCTGTCGTGTCCAACTCTGCAGCCCTGTGGACTCTGCCTGCCAGGCTCCTCTGCCCATGGATCTTCCAGGGAAGAAAACGAGTTGGTTGCCATTTCCTCCTTCTGGAGACCTTCCCGATCCAGGGATCACACTCCCGTCTCTATGTGTCCTGGACTGGTAGGCGGGTTCTTTACCACTAGCCCCACATGGGAAGACCCTGTGAAGGTTTTCCTTCCACCAAAGCATTTTCAAGGTCATCGCTCCAGAACGATGTTCTAGTTTGCTCCAGAACAAAGTTGAGGTTATCAATGAACACTCATTCTGCTCTCATCTGTTTTGCAAATTGGGAAGGTTTGCATCCAAGCTTCCACTGGGGAGAATCAAAAAGATTCTGTAGCACTCAGAGTTTGGAAACTTCCACCCTGACCCAGCTCTGTACCCTGAGACCCTTTGTTTCAGAGGAAGAAGAGCTCAGAAGGGGATGATGGGGTTCAAGACCACCTCTCCTTACAGCAAAGGCAAACCCGGAATCCTTGGTGATGCCCCAAGGCCACAGGAAGACAGAGGAGCGCCGGCGTCGTCGGGCCGTGAGCCCAGTCCACCAGAAGGGTCCATCCTCCCTGGACACCCCAAAGATATCAGAAACATCATAATCTTCTAATTCCCGGAAAACCTACAGGCAGAAGGCAACAGGGACTGGTCAAATGAGGGTTTCTTTTCAACCCCAACTGGTCTTGCATGCTCCCATCTCAATCTTCTCTCACATGGATCACTGGGAACCAATCTTAGAGGAGACAAGAGTTGGGACATTAACCCATTTTAAAGATGGGCAAACTGGGGCTGAAGAGGTGGGACCCAGACAATGTCACATTGGATTTGACTCCAAGATCTTTCAACTATACCCAAGCAACAACAGGGGTGGGGTTTGCTGAGAATGAACCCAGCAGAGAGAGAGAAGCTGGGTTTATATGGATTGTGTTCAGTTAATGAAAAGGAAGAGACCTCCTGCAAGTGCCAGAATGCAGTGTCCGAGGGCCCCAGTTCACCTGGGCGGGAGTCAGCCGAAACCCAGACCTGAGCAGGTAAACGCTCTTGTCAACTGCAGCAACACACACACAGCTGCCCCTCGCAGCCTTGAGCCGCAGGTCGACGACTTCCCCGGGTTGGGTCTCATTTGCTGAATATGTCAGTGAAACCTGGACCCAAACACAGCAGAAGAATCAGGAGCTTGGCCAAACTCTCCAGACCTACCCACCCTTTCCACCCTCCTAAGAGAGTCAGGAGCCTGGCTTTGCCACCCAGTTGAGGACAAGGGCGGAGGGTTGGGTGACAAGAACTAGGCTGGTACAACTGGTACATTCTGTGCAGAAGATGGGAGTGGGGAGGGGTGGGGAGACAGGAGGCGGCAGAGGACATGTTGCAGCCAGTTTTGGAGGGTGCATGGTGAGGGCAAAGGAGGCTGAACCAAGTTTGGGGGACATAAGTGGTGTCCCTTAAGTTTGGAGCCCAGCAGGGAAAGAGAACACTGCCCACTTTTCCTGTGTGTATGAATGCAATTCCATCTGGGTGACTTCTGGAGGATCTCCCAGTCAAGATGCAACTAAGATTTCCTTTATTCCCAAAGGCAGGACAGTGCTTACAAGTCCTGCCTGTCACATCGCCTGGAGTCTGACCGGTGACTGTCCACAGTCCACCCCAGCCTCGACATCCTGGAGCCTCCAGCCCCGATGACGCTTACCTATCCTCCCCTCCCTCCCTCAGTTTGGTTCCCAGCGCCCTACCTGGTTTTCAAAGAAGGTCTCAACAGTAAACTGGAGGCTGTCAGCCACCCCTTCTCCATTCTCTCTGACATAGAAGACTAGCAAGCGGCCCAGGGGGACCATGCTGGGGGTCACGGCGAGCTGGAGAGAGGTCATGCACACACTGACCTCTGCTGCTGGGGCCGGAGGAGGCTCTAAGGTAAGTGAGGAGAGACGTGAAAATGCAGCAGCTCACAGTAGGACCAGCGATGCCCCAGTTGCCCAGCTTTACCTTGGGGGTTACCATGGGGTGTAGCACAAGGAGGTGCCAGCCCAGGCTAGGCCCAAGGCAAGTACTCCATGGATACTCACGTTCCCTGTTATTTCACCCAGAAAGGATGACAAACCCAAGAGAATGTGGGTGCACAATGTCAAATGCACTCATCAGGCCAGTGGCTCTCAACCAGGGCAATGCTGACTGCCAGGGGACATTTGGTAATTTTGGTTGTCGCAGCTTGGGGGTGTTACTGGCATCTAGTGGGTAGGAGCCAAGAATGCTATTCAACACCCTAAAATGCACAGAACAGCTCCACAGAGAGTAAGCTGGCCCCAAACATAGTAGTTCTGAGGGTAAGAAAGTGGCTTAGAATCAGAGAGACTGTCTACCTGTCTCCCTATCTATCATCTGTCTATCCATCCAACCATCCATTCACCCATCCATGGGTTTATCTATCCATCCATCTATCAATTTATCTATTGATGCTTCTATTTATCTATCCATGAAACTGTTCATCCATCCACGACTGTCTATCCACCTATCAATTTATCTATTGATGATTCTACAGATGAATCTATTTATCCACTTATCCATCCATGGGGTCACAGAGAGTGGGACACAACAGAGCAACTTTCACTTTTACTTTCACTTTTTCATCCATCCGTGACTCTATTATCCACCTATTTATCTATTGATGGTTCTATCTATGAATCTATCATCATCTATCTCTGTGATTCTTACCCAGGAGTCACTTTCCCCGCTAGATACATTGGCAATATCAGGAGACATTTTAGGTTGGCATACTGTGTGTAGGTGGATTGCCACTGGTATCTAATGGGTGGAGACCACTGGATGTTGCTCAGCACCCTAGAGCGCACAGCACGGCCCCCATCACAAAGAATACCCTGAAAGTGTCCACGGTCCTTAGTCTGGGGATCCTGCTTTGGGCAGAGAGGCTGTGAAGAGGAGAGGGATGGGAAGACCCAGAGGAGAAGACGGGTCTTGTGAGGAGCATGTGGCATCGAGGAAAGTGGGGAGAAGGACTCCTTAATGGGGAATCAGTCTGGAAAAAAGCAGAAGGGGGTTGGCAGAAGGCAGCATAGCATAGTGTGGACCTGCTCAGGGGCCCAGCCCATGGCAGCCTCAAGAGGAGCTGCCTCCAGCAGCTGGTCACTGCCCACCCTCCTGGTCCCGGTCCAGTCTTGCCTGGGGAATGTGCCCTTCACCCTGAAGCAGGCTCCCCTCCTGGGTGCATTCTGCTTACCAAGCCTTGCTGGGATGCCCATCCCAGTCTCAACGGTTCAGAAGGAAGAACAGGAACCTCCAGCCTGAGGATGAGCTCACCTGTCTCAGAAAGGTGCATTAAGCGAATGGGTTTCTCCAGGGCTGCCCGCTTGCTTCTCTGCTGGGTGACGTGGGCAGGCTGCTGGCCTGAGAGCACGATGTTGCCCCTCGCAGCCACCTCGTAGTACAAGGTGAAATTGCAGGGACACGTGGACTTCACAGGGAAATAGGCATCCTCCCCAACCTGTGGGAGACATGCAAGCATGGGGAGCCCTGCCTGGCACCCACAGAACAGCACGGATGCCACAGCTCACCCTAGGGAGAAGGCCACTCTGGGGCCACAAGGAGACCAGGAGAGCTGGGGAGGAGCACTGGCCTCAGAGCAGAATGCTCAGTGTCTGTCCCTGGCTGCGACTACATCATCATAGCAACCCCAGCTGATGCTCTGAAAATGGAGCTGTGGTGTGGGTAAAATGTCATAAAGGCATGGAAGCTCTCAGTGAGTGCCATGTAGCAAGTAACTGAACCTAGCCTCCAAAGAGGACTGGTCCTCTTTGGCCACTGCTCCTGGGAGTGATCTCGAAGGCCTTGAAACGTTCTGCCTGATGAGTCTTTGTTTATCTAGGGTCTGGGACCACACCAGATACTAACAATATAATTTATGGTGGGGACCTTGGGCCACACTATATAAGTTTGGAAGGATTAATCCTTCCTATGGAAGGATTAAGACTGGGGCCAGCCAGGCAGGTAGTCAGCCATGTCTATGTGACTGACCCCCAACCAAAACCCTGGACACTGAGGCTCAGGTGAGCATCCCTGGTTGGCAGTACACCACGCACGTAATCACACATCATTACTGGCAGAGTAACACTATCCTTGACTCTGTGGGGAAAGGACAACTGGAAGTTCACATTCAGAATTCATCTGGCCCCTGCCTTTATGATCCTCTTGCCTTGCCTGATTTTAATCTGTATCATTCACTGTATTAAACTGTAACTGTGAGTATGACAGCTTTCAGAGATTCTGTGAATCCCTCTAGAGACTAAAGAAACTGAAGGTGATTTGAGGACCCTCAAATTCAGCAATTGGTGTCAGGTGGGCGGATGGTCTTGGGGACTATTCCCTAACTTCACAGGTGCAAGTGCTGGCGGTGGGCTGAAACTTCTCACTGGATAGACACTAATGAGCCAGGTTCTATCATAATCCCCAAGTTTCCAGAGTGGGGAAACTGAAGCTTGGTCCATTCTCAACATTAGTGAGTTGTAGGAAGAGGATTCAAACCCCAAAGGGCAGATGCCAGAGCCCCATGCTTAGCCTCCAAGCTGCCCTCGTTCCTTGTGTTACAGCCAAAGTTTCCCAGGTCCTGTGACCTCCCCAAGGGCTTAGAGCATGACCATATCCCACACTGAGGCAACAAGCTGCATGAGAAGTCTTCCTCTGGGTCTTTACCCCAGAGGTTCCCTCCTATGCTCTATGATTTACAATTCATGACTCTCCCCAAACATCTGGGCCACCCTGAATGCTCAGAGGAGGGGTGGTGAGTGGTGAGTATCATTCTTGCTGTGGGTCCTTGCGTAAGTCATTTCACCTCTCTGATCCTCAGTTTCCCCATCTGTAACATACGGTTAAATCTCCTGGAGAGAAGGTCCTGAGGATCCAATGAGATGATAAATGTAAGAATGAATATATTATTCTCAACACTGAACCTGTTCACTGTGAGTGGCTAATAAATGTCATTCTACCTCCCACTGAAGAAGAGAACTTACTTGTTTAAGGAGCTGGCCCAAAGGTGCTCCCACAGCCAAATTTGGGGAATTGGAACAGCGGAAAGAAAAGTGAACCTTTAGAGAATGTCAGGGTCTTGAAAGACAAGGCAAGATCGAGAAACCATCAGACTGGAGGACAGAAGCGCAAGGCAAGATCCTGCATGGGATCCTGGACCAAAAAAAAAAAAAAAAAGGAATCCCTGGAAAAACTAGGGAGATCAAAATAAAGTCCAGAGTTTAGTTAACAGTCATCTCCAGTGCTCATTCCTTAGTTTTCACAATTGTACCATGGTTTGTACATGAGATGATAACATTAGAAGGAAGTGTGAGCGGCCTTTTTTTGCCAAATGCAAAGGCCGATTCTAAAATTCATACGGAAACACAAAGGATCCAGCATTAACCAAAACAATCTTGGAAAAAGAACAAAGTTGTAAGACTCACACTTGCCCATTTCAAAAATCATCTTCAAGACACTGTGGTCCTGGCATAACGACAGACATACAGATCAACAGGACAGAACTGAGAGTCCAGCAATAATCATCTGTGGCAAACTGATTCTCAACAAGGGTGCCGAGATCATTTGATGAGGAAAGAGTAGTCTTTCCTACAGATGATTCTGGAACAACTAGATCTCCAGATGCAAAAGAATGAAGTTGAGCCCTACCCTCACACCATATAAAAAAATTAACTCAAATGGTTCAAAGACTTACATGGAAGAGCTGAAACTATACAACTCTTAGAAGAAAGCACAGAGGTAAACTCTCTTGACCTTGGGTTTGGTAATGAATGGTGTCTGTGAGATAGGCACCAAAAGCAAAGCAACAAAATAATAAATAAATCGGATTTCACCCGAAGGTAAACATCTTTGTTGCATCAAAGGACACTATCAAGATAGTGAAAAGACAACACACAGAACGGGACAAAATGCTTTCGTGTCATATATCTGTTAAGGGTGGAGTGTCCACAATATATAAATTACTTTCACAAAAACAAAAAGCAAACAACACTTAAAAAATTTAAAACACTAAGGGAAGCTAGAGGGAGGATATAGAGGGACTCTGCACTGTATGAGCAACTCTTCCGTAACTCTAAAATTATTTCAAAATTTAAAAAGAAAAAAAAAGGAAGCATGATGGTAACCGATTATAACAGAGTGGACACTTTTTTAGAGGTATAGAAGACAATAGGCACTCTAAAAAACAATCACACAACTAAAATACTGGTGGAGAAAGTTCCTTACAGAGGAACGCCACCTAGTAAGTGCAAAAGGGATGCAAGAATCGTAATGCATAAATCAGAATCTTCATCATGAAGCCCCAAAGTGATAACTGATTATAGCAAGAACATCAAAGATGCTAAAGGCGAGACTTCCTCAGCAGTCCAATGGTTAAGACTGTGTGTGTCCACTGAAGGAGGCGTGGATTTGATCCCTGGAAGGGGAACTAAGATCCTGCATGCCATAAGGCACACCCCACTCCAAAAAAGATGAAAAAAGCATTGGGCGAAAGGTTGCTGAGGGTCAGAACACTGTGGCAGGGGCCTCAGCGTCACCCAGATTATTTATTAGCCTCGCCTGCAGAAGGAACGAGCTGGTAGGAGCTAGACTGGGACCAAGGATAAGATCAGCTTCAGCAAGGGTGGGGCTGCCCAAAACTCTGCCTTCTAACAGAACGTGACAAAAGCAGCATGTGCATAGTAATATTACCAAAACAAGCCTTCAACCTGAATCTCACTCGGAATGTGGGGTAATCTACAAGACCACAGGCTTGGATTCTTTATAAAAGTCACGGTGATGTAAAGGCTCCAGCTCAGGAGTGCTTACAGACACAGAAGAGCAAATGCAGCATAGAAATGGATCCTGAATAAAATGCATGCGCGCACACACACACACACAGGTGAGCACACACAGGCACACTCACACACACGGGTGAGCACACACAGGCACACTCACACACACGGGTGAGCACACACAGGCACACTCACACGGGTGCACACGACTATGCAGACAAGCATGGGTGTGAATCCACACTATAGACACACTGTATCCTGAGGACACCTTTGAAAATCTGACGACTGCCGGTGAATTAAACAACATGATTGAGTTAGTACAATTTTCTTAGATAGAATGACTGAAAATCAGGTTGAAGAATGTCTTTAAGACTCAAGAATTTAAGAGGGAAGTATCAAGATATCTGTAACTTACTTGCAAATGCTGCAGCCAAAAAAAGTGGAGAGAAATGGATGAATGGGTGAGTGAATGGATGGGTAGATGGATGGGTAAGTAGAAGATGGGTGGATGGATGGATGGGTGGGTGGATGGATGGGTGGGTGGGTGGATGGGTGGGTGGATGGGTGGGTGGGTGGATGGGTGGGTGGGTGGGTGGGTGGATGGGTGGGTGGGTGGGTGGGTGGATGGGTGGGTGGGTGGATGGGTGGGTGGATGGGTGGGTGGATGGATGGGTGGGTGGATGGATGGGTGAGAAGATGAGAGGATGGGTGGATGGGTGGATGGATGGATAGATGGGTGAGTAGATGGATGGATGGATAGGTGGGTGAGTGGATGGGTGGGTAGATGGATGGAGCAAAATATCAATTCATAAATCTAGGTGGAAGGCACATGGTTATTATACTATTTTTTCTATTTCTCTCTAAATTTGTAAATATCTTCCTTATAATGACACCCACACAAAAATCTGCTTTGGTTTGAGATGTTGGGAAAAACACAAGGAAAGAGCACAAGCTTTGTTCTTCTCATGAACTAACCCTATGGCATCAGAGTCACCCTGAAAAACTGGGGTGACAGCCCCCATTTGCAGAGCAGCTCCTCACTGCACATCCCCTGGTGCTGGAGGAAAGGAAGAGGACCCCGACACAGAGCCTGGACTGGACCAAGCACAGCCACTCTTGCCTCAAATTCATACTCAGGGCCACTCAATGACAGTCTGGGACAGGGAGAGTGGGTGCCTGCTGATCTGACTCAGACAAGACAGAGGTGTCCCTCCCAGGGGGAATTCTGCAGCCCTGCCAAGTCCTTGCCTCCTGGGAACATGGGTCCCGGCAGCTGGGACACAGGACTCCTTCCTGTCCACACGGGAAGGCAGCCAACGCCAGCCTCCCCACGCTGCACCGCTGGTTGAACAGCATTAAAACCAGAACAGCGTGTTGAGCCAAGTTGGGCACGATCTCAGTGGAATTTCTCATTCTCATAACCCCCACAGAGGGCCACTCAGCCCTGGCGCACAGACTGCATCCCAGGGACCCCTTGAAGACTGAGGTCTCGGCAGCACCCCTAGGGTAGGGAGTGTCAGAGGCTTACGGGGCTGGTAGGGTCTGGGAGCCCCATCATCAAGTGGCTTCCACAAGAGACAGTACTGGCGAGCCTGTCACCACCCACAGCAGCGGGGCTTAGCCCTCTGTGCTCTCAATTAGGAGCAATAACAGTGTGCTTTATAAAACACGCGTGCAGGCTTGTGTGCCTGCTAAGTCGTTTAAGTCACGTCCAACTCATTGTGACCCCATGGACTGTAGCCCACCAGGCTCCTCAGTCCATGGGATTCTCCAGGCAAGAATACTGGAGTGGGTTGCCATTTCCTCCTCCAGGGGATCTTCCCACCCCAGAGACCTAAGCCAGGTCTCCAGCACTGCAGGCAGATTCGCTACTGTCTGAGCCACCAGGGAAACCCTATCACTTACATATGGACTCTAAAAACTAAAACAAATGAACGAACATGACAAAACAGAAACACACTCAATAAATAGAGAAAAAACCAGCGGTTACCAGTGCGGAGAGAGAAGGGAGGAGAAGCGCGCGCAGGTCCCCTGCAGGCACGTGTGTGCTGCTTGCCTCCTGGGCCCCTCCTGCCTGGGGAAGGGTGCACCTGAAAGCCTTACCTGCAGGGGATGGGAGGGCGGCTGCAGCTGCAGGTAGCACTGGCTGGGGGAGTACCAGCTGCTGAGCGAGAGGTAGCTGGGCAGGTACTGGGCCCCCACGGGCTTTCCACTGAGTGCTGTCACCTTGGTCTGAAGAAGACAGGGTACTCGGTCAAGGCTTGGAGGCTTGGTGTAGGAAGGGGGGTCCTGGGGATGCTTTGACCTGCCCTGCTCTGCAGCAAGACCCTCTCATGCTCCCATTTCCCTCTGGAGAAGCTCCCCTCCCCAATTCTCAGAGAACGGGGATCCTGTGTGGCGAGCTCGTTCTCTCCCATCTCCATAGGAAGCAAGCGTCAAAGACGGGCCACAGGGTGCTGGGGGCTGGCTCAGTCAGGGGTGGGTGGCCCACATGGCCGCTGAGAGGCAGTTCCATCACGGGCATATTAAGGACCCCCGTCCTGGGCTTGCCGGCAGCCCCAGGGGGCTTCTCGGAGGATCTAGCCTGCTTCGGAAGTGAGCATAGGGAAGGTGGCGGTCAGGAACGGGGGCAGTCAAGCTGGACTGCGTCCCTGGGGCTCTGGATGCAGCTCCGCCTGGAGCCCTCGGACCCCTCTCTGAGCAGCCCAGGGACTGGCAGGTACACTCCCTTTGCTCCTTTGGGAGTTTAAACCTGCTGCCTTCACTTGCCGCTAGAAGAATGCAGTTAACACAGGGAAGATGCCAGAAGCAGGGTATGGGGCAGGGGGGTGTCTAAGACCTCTGTGTGACACAGAATAAAGAAGCTGGCCTGCCTTCATCCCAGTTACTGGGAGATAGCCTCTAAACCCCTGGGATTCCCCAGGAGGGAGTGTCTTTGTTACTCACCGAGGGTCCTGATAATCTGTGCTAAGGAGCAGTTCAAGACGGGGACAGCCAAGCCAGAAAGACCGACCATGAGGTTAGAGGGTAGGGGCTTTGAACCACGTGATGCGGTGTCAAGTTGACCTCAGGAGAGGGGAGATGGCTAGAGACTGAGCTCAGTGATGGGGCCAATGATAGATCAGTCAAGCCTGTGTAGTGAAATCCCAGTGAAAGCTGGGGGCCCTGAAGGTGAGTGGGCATCAGATTGGCAGAGCTTGCTGAATGTGTTGTCGGGAGGGCGAGGTGTCCCAGATCCACAGGGACAGCACACAAAGCGATCCATTTGGGACCCTCCAGCTCTCGTCCTATACGCGTGTGTATCTCTCTTTGGTTGGTCCTAATTTATAGAGAAAGTTGCGAAGAGAATAGATCTGGTGTGCCCAGTCCCTCAGTAGTGTCTGACTCTTTGTGGCCCCATGGACTGTAGCCTGCCAGACTCCTCTGTCCATGGAATTCTCCAGGCAAGAGTACTGGAGTGGGTTGCCATTTCCTCCTCCAGGGGACCTTCCCCCAGATGCAGGGACTGAACCTGCATCTCTTGTGTCTCCTGCGCTGGAAGCCAGGTTCTTCACCACTAGCACTATCACAGATCTTATAGGTTCTCATCACAAGAAAAAAAAAAAGTGTAACTATGTATGGCAATCTGACACACTGTGGTGTCATTTCATGTACATACAGATATTGAATCATTACACTGAAGGCAATGACTATGTTACATGTCAATTATATATAGAGAGAGACATATATATGTCAACTAAAAGTAAAGTTTAAAATTCATCCTTCTTTGTAAGAAAATAATTAATTAAAGACCTTTTCTTAGGCAGTATTTGGTCACAGAAATAGACTGTCTTTCTATTAAAGTGACATTTTTGGGAAATGCTGATTTTTGGTTATGTATCTATGCAAGACAAAATTATTCCGCTAATTCTAGTATTTGGAGTCACTTGGGGAGTTTTGCTGCCACCTAATTCTTAGAAGACTAACGGAAATTAAAGGGGTGTCTTTTAGTCATTCAAAAATCTGTACTTGTTAGGTCCTGGGGTAGTTGGAACCCCAAATTTGTAGCCAGTTGGTTAAAACTGTTGGTGGCTCGGAGACCTCTGGCTGTTAAAAATCTTTAAGGACGTGCTGCCCACAGGGGACACAGTGATCCCAAGTGTCCTCGGCTCCCCCCTACACACTGATTCTCAGTTGCCCCTGTCTCCACCACGCCAATGTCCGTGGGGCCACCATGCCCGTCAGCCATAGAGACGAGGGCTGGGACGTCCTCTCTGTTACTCCTGCTCCTCCCGCCCCTGACAAGGGGGCACCAGGTCCTGCCACTTCTGCCCCCACAGCCCCGTCATCGTCTCCCACCTGCCCACCTGTGTCCTCACCCAGACACCCCCCCCCCAGCTATGGGCACTGGAGTGGGGTGTGCGTGTGTGCGTGTTCGGTCACGTCCAATTGTGCAGCCCCAAGGACTGTAGCCAGCCGCACTCCTCTGTCCACAGGATTTCCCAGGCAAGCATACTAGAGTGAGCTGCCATTTCCTCCTCCAGGGGATCTTCCTGACCCAGGGATTGAAGCCTTGTGTCTCCTGCATTGGCAGGCAGACTCTTTACTACTGTGCCATTTGGGAAGGCCTCTGGAGTGGGGAGAGGTTATAAAATCAGACCCTTCAGCCCATCTGACTCTGACACTGCCTTCTGGGTGGACCCTAAGCAACATCCCTTGACGTAAGGGGAAGCCCCACTGGCTCCCTCCTCCACATCTTCCTGCGATGGTTCGGCCAGCTGGGCATTGCAGAACCTAATTATACTATGGTTGCAGTTCTCTGGGCCTCTGCATATGTTGTTCCACCTTCCAGGAAGCAGCCTGGCTGAACACCCCCTGGTCAGGAGTCCACCTGGGAGGATCCTTTGTGGGGAGCCAGACACCCTGACCCCTTCTCATCATCCTGCCTCACTCTGGGGTGTTTGGTTTATCTGACCCCCTGGCCGGCTCTCCCATCAGACTGTGAACTCACTCACGGCAGGGGCAGGACCCAGGACGACTGACCCAGTGCCTGAGCGTGGCCTGGAGGAGGGACCAAACCCATGTCTGCTGGCTGAATGACAAGGCTCTAGATGACTCACTCACCTCCAGCCACACATGCTGGGCTGACACAGGGATGGAGGGGATTTCAAACTCCACCAGCCCACCCTGGGACACAGACTCCACGGTGTAGATGTTGTCCTTCGGCGTCAGTTCTGCCCTGATCTGGACGGTCACTCCCTCTGCTGGGCTACCATCCGGGTACGACAGCTCCACCTGGAGTGGGTCACCAAGGAATCAGTATGGTTAGGCTGGTGACACCCCCCAAACTGATCTACAGACTCAGCCCAATCCCCCAGCAGAATCGCACCCAGCTTCCTTGCAGCAATTGACGATTCGATGCTAAAATTCACAGGAAACTGTAAGGGGCCCCAAATAGCCAAAGCAATCCTGTTAAAGAATCAAGAACTCATACATCCAATTTCAAAACTTCTACAAAGGTGCAATAGTGAAGACGCTGCACTTGTTGGAACTGTGAAGACGCTGCACTTGTTGGAACTCGTATGAGGACAGGTGTGAAAACTGATGAATCAGAATCGACGGTCCAGAAATAAGTCCAGCCATCTATAGCCAACTGATTATCAAAAAAGATCAAAATGTGGTGAAGGGGAATCCCCTGGCAGGTTCAGTGGTTAGGGGTCCTCCCTCTCACTGCAGGGGGCACGTGTTCAATCCCTGGTCAGGGAACTAAAATCCCGCATGGCACATGGCATCGCAAAAGAAAAGGATTACAGTCAATTGATTTTTGACAAGGGTGCCAAGACCATTCGATGGGAAAACAACAATTCCTTCAACAAATGGTTCTGGGACAACTGGGTCTCCAAATGCAAAAGAATGAAGCTGAACCCCTACCTTACACCACATGCCAAAATTAACTCGAAATGAATCAGAGACCCAAATGCAATGGCTATAACTACAAAATACTTAGAAGATAACACAGGGGAAAGCTTTTTGGACCTTGGACTTGGTAGAGAAGTCACAAGGCACAAATCACCAGCCATTTACCTGGTGCCACAGCCAGGAAGGAATAGGGAAGCAGTTCCATGTGACTCTTAGACCTCACTCATTCCGGCAGGTAGAAAAGGCAGTCAGAGAGAGGGGTTCAAAAGACATGGATGTTGTGAAGAAATATGATCAGTGGTTCTAGAAAGATCCTGGAGCACCTCTCAGCTGTGCAGGTATCTGGTGATGGGGTGACCAGTTCTGTTCTTCTTCTTTTTATGTGGACCATTTTTAGTCTTTATGGAATTTGTTAATAGTATTGTTTCTGTTTTCTGTTTTGGTTTTGGCCACAAGGCATGTGGGATCTTAGCTCCCCAGCCAGGGACTGAACCCTCACCCCCTGCATTTGAAGGCGGAGTTCTAACCACTGGACTGCCAGGCTATTCCCAGCTCCATTCTTTAATGCAGATATGAAACGAGTGCTGAGTTGCTTCAGTCGTGTCCGACTCTTTGCGACCCTATGGACTGTAGCCTGCCAGGCTCCTCTGTCCATGAGGATTCTCCAGGTGAGAATATTGGAGGGGGTTGCCATGCCCTCCTTCAGGGGATCTTCCCGACGCAGGGATTGAACCCACGTCTCTTGGGTCTCCTGCGTTGGCAGGCGGGTTCTTTACCACTAGCGCCACCTGGGAAGCCCCTCGTGCAGAGAGTGGATAATTTCCTGGGTGTAGGTGAAACACTCCCCTTTCACTGAATGGAGAGCCCCCAGTCCATTCATACATATTCCGTATGGTGCCTTAGCCGGGACCCTCAAATCCAGGGGCACGCGAGCCATGCCTCTGCGTGTGGGACAGAGAGCTGAGGGTGGGGGCTGAGATCTCATCACGGAGGAGGGAAGGGAGGTCCCAGAGCAGAGCAGGAGAAGCAGGAACAACATGAAGACAGGCCTCCAGGATCCTGTGGGTGACCCACGGGACGCAAAAGGGAAGAGGGGTGTGGATACCGGGCAGAGGCAAGGGTCACCCTGGGGTGACACAAGGCTCCACTGGTCTTGCCCTCCCTTCCCCCCAAGTTCCAATTGAAACCAGACGCCCCAGTTCAGCATCTCGAATCTCTATAGTCATCTCAAATTTTACTGTGTAGAAAAACGGTGGAGTGGGTGGAAGGGAGGCAGGGGCTTGTTCTAAATGCCACTCCCTACAAGGGAGCTGAATCAGACTGTCTCAGAGACGGGGGTCTGCCTTTTATGGACTTAGTAGTTAAGTCATCTAGACATAAAGTCAACCCAATTAAGGAAGGCGACACCATCGTGGAACAGATTAAATAAGTGGATACATAGCATCAGGTTTAGCGCTCTAGGTTCGGAAAGGTCTAACTATGCACAGCAAAGAGCTCCTTAACCCCGAGGGCGAAAGGGATTTTCAACCACATCACAGCTGCAGGGCCCATGGAATGCACTGCAGGGGTTACACAGTGGTCCTCAGGCAGGAGGTAGGGTGGGAGGCGGCACAGAGCCTGTGACCTTGACAGGCCCTGCTGGGCACCATGCCTGGGGCTTACCTTCCCCACATAGGACAGCCCCGGCTTAAACTGTTTCCTCGTGTCCTTGGAGTACCGGATGTCCACCAGCTGCCTCTGGACCGGAGTGGAGTCGTCAAAGGCCACCTGATGGCTCCCATCGGCAGCAGTCACCATGGCCCAGATGCTGATGGTGCCCCGGAAGTGCTCGGGGACGTCGGCCGGAATCATGTCCTTCACACAGATGCTGAAGACCTGGGACCCATGGATCTGGAGGTAGGAGACACACAGGTCGTGCTCAGCCGGAGCTGAGCGGCTTTGAGAGATGACTCACAAACACACAGCTCAAGTAGGTGCCCCTCTGGCCGCCTGGAGGACCAGGGGGACACTCGACGACCCATCCATTCTATGCCGTGCATCCCTGCATGGAGGCTGAGTCCCCGGCTGGATATGCATCGTCTTCTAGGAGGAGAGAGGTCGGCTCTTCAGGCAGAAGCTGAAACAACCCCTTGGGCCAGACTGCAAGGTGGGGACTTGAACCCGGTCAGCCACACGCTAGAGCGCTGGTTCCCCTCCCGCGCCCAGGGTGCAGAACCCCCCCCCAATCAACTCCTATCTCAGGACTGCTCCCAGGGGCAAATAATCCATGTCTGTAAACAGCTGTGGAGCAAATTACTCAGTAAAGAGAACGTTAAGACAAGAGCCACCGGGGCAGCTTCTAGGGAGAATGGCTAGGATCACAAGGGCACGAGCACCAGGCACAGAGGAGGTGAGAGGCCACAGTGTCCGCTCCACAGAAGAGAAGCCACAGGGACACAGAGACAGGATGCATCCCGGGGGCAAAGGCACGAGGAAGTTGGTTTGGGTGGAGGCAGAGAGGAGGTGGGGATGACAGGACTCAGAGCCCCAGAATCTCCAGGACTGCTTGTATATGTTGCGTAGTGGCACGCACATCGTGGAGTTGTAAGTTGAAGAAAAATAAAAACCAGATTATGAAATTTTACATGCAAGGGGATGTGAAATTATGTAGCCACTTTAGAAAAAAAAAATCTGGGAGTTCCTCAAACAACTCAATGTAGTCACCACTCAGAGACTGAACATCCAGGTGGAGACTAATTGGAAAAGACCCTGATCCTGCAAAAGATTGAGGGCAGAAGGAGAAGGGAGCAACAGAGGATGAGATGGTTGGAAAGCATCACCAACTCAATGGACATGAGTTTGAACAAACTCTGGCAGACAGTGAAGGACAGAGAAAACCTGGAGTGCTACAGTCTATGGGGTTGCAAAGAGTTGGACATGACTTAGCGACTGAACAAGTATAGGAAAAAATAACTCTGACTCAAGATCTGCAGGCACCAGTGTAGAAAGCCAACCCATTGTCAGCTCTCCATACCCACAAGTTCCACACCCACAGATTCAACCAACTTCGAAGAGTTTCTGTGTGAGGCTGGTTGAATCCTGGGATGCAGAACCTGCAGACATGGGAGAGCCAGCTGTATCTATAAGTCAGACTTGTAAGAAGTCAGACCTCTATCTCTATAGCAACCCAGCAATAACCCCTATTACAATCAGCCCCAAATGGCCAGGACTTAATAACTGACTATTTCCCTGATTTTTGCCCCCACTTCCATCTTAGAAACAATTGCTGTTGTTTAGTCACTAAGTTGTGTCTGATTCTTTGCAACCCCATGGACTGCAGCACACCAGGCTTCCCTGTCCTTCACCATCTCCCAGAGTTTGCTCAAACTCATGTCCATTGAATCGGTGAGCCATCCAACCATCTCGTCCTCTGTCATCTCCTTCTCCTCCTGCCTTCAATCTTTCCCAGCACCATGATCTTTTCTAACGAGTTGGCTCTTCACATCAAGTGGCCAAAGTACTGGAGCTTCAGCTTCAGCATCAGCCTTTCCAGTGAATATTCAGGGTTGATTTCCTTTAGGATTGCCTGGTTTGATCTCTCTGCAGTCCAAGAAACAATTGGAAAAAGTCAAATATGCACCCCTCATGAATTACATTGGATGCCTGCTTCTAGTTACCCACCCATGACTTCCACATGCCAACAGCCTCCCTTCATGGCACATCAGAAGCCTTTTCCCTTTTTCACTATAAATCTTCCCCATTTCTCCACCTGCCTTTTGAGTCTCTGCCAAACACAAGTGATGGTGGCTGACTCCCTTGCTGCAAGCTGTGAATAAAGATCCTTTGTTTGTTCTTATTCCGGTGATCATATTTAATTCAAACCATAGAACTCAGGAATTCCAAACCCAAGAGATACATCACAGAAAAATAAACATGTGTTCCTAGCATTATCCATCAAAAGTCAAGAAGCCGCAATAACTTGTGGGACTGCCCTGGTGGTCCAGTGGTTAAGACTCAGTGTGTCCACTCCAGGGGCATAAATAGTACCTTCTGTATGGATATCTGAATTGCATGTTATGTGAATTATGTCTCAATAAAACTTTTCCTTTCCCTTTACCTACAATAACATCCTAAGAAGAAAGACATCAAAATAGCAGTGCTGGCTATGTCTGCCTATCAGAGGACAAGTCAACTTTATTATTTCTTTTTGATATGTTCTAGCCTCTATGTTCAGCCTGTAAGAATTTTATCATCAGGAAAATTCCCACCATACAAACTGTTCTGGAAGGTAAAATAAAATGGATGATCACAGAGCCGAAGCCAAGAGCAGGCGCTGTGGGAAGGGACCTACTGGGTGACAGCTTGAGGTTCCTGCTCCTCACCTTGGTGGCCCTAAGGATGGGGCGCCCCACCTCCTGGCTGTAGTACCCCACACCATTCACAGTCATGTTGACGGTTAAAGTCCCCGAGACAGGTTTCCCAAAGGTATACCTGGAACAAAAGGACAAAGAGTAGTTAAGTTTCGCAAGCAGGTGCCCAGAGGATAGTGGGGAGGGGTCAGTCTCAAAGGCCCGGAGATCCTCTACACCAAGCCTCATGGCGGACAGAAAAAGAGACCGAGGGTCAGAGAGGAACTCTGGACTCAAAGAAGCCGGGTATGTGAGACAACTGTCGAGGGGGGGCACACGCTGGAGTAAGGCAGAACAGAGGATCGAGCAATCGTAAGCAACAGGAAGGCCTGGCTAGGCTTAAGGGCCCAAGGAGTTCAACTTTGAGCCAGGGATCTGATTTCTTTGAGCTTCTGTTTCCTCACGGAGAATGAGTAAGCCATCTTCTCAAGAATGTAGGTGAAAGACTTAAATGTATGTATGTCACGCCTGATGCAGTGGAGACAACTGCTTACTGGGACACAGAAGCAAGACAGGAGCAAAACTGGAAAGAAAAAAAAAAAAACGCCCAGAATTTTTACAGTATTTTCTGGACTATAAAATGCGCGTGTATCCAGCGCGCCCTTGGATTTTTTTTCAGGGAAGAAGCGCAAAGGAGACGTCTCAGCCACAACCTCCGGCAGGTGGCAGAGCTGGGGCGGGAACACGGCCACGTAGAGCCCTCCCAGGGGACAGAACGGAATAGCGCCTCTTGACACCCTTTGGTTGACCCTCACGTCGAGCTCTGTCAACAGCCTGGTCATTAGAGTCGCAAAGAGTCGGACACAACTGAGCGACTGAACAACAAGCGCTCAAAAATATCCCTCTGGGGTCAGCCCACCCGCCACGGACGCCGTATGCGAGGGGGAAAGCGGCATTGCTGAAGTGGGGTGTGCCCTGCGGAGGGGCGTGCCCTAGGGGCAGGGCGTGTTCTGGGGGTGTGTCCTGGGGGCGGGGCGTGTCCTGGGGCGGGGGGGGGGGGGCTCTTATTGGGGAGGGGCAAGTACCAGGGGAAGAGCAAGTCCAAGGAGGAAAGAATGTGCCCGGAGGAGGTGTGACTCCTAGGGGAGAAGCATGCCTGGGAGGCGGGGCGGGGGTGTCCTGGGTGGGGCGGGCCGTCCTGGGTGGGGCAGGCCCACGGTATGAAAGGCTCGATTATAGTGGCCGCCTCCTTCTCACCTGGCTTGCACAGTGCCGGTTTCACATGTGTCCAGGTCCCGGATATACGCGGGTGGGTCAATAAGAAGCTCAAACTTTGGCAGCACTGAAGGGAGAGAGCAGAGAGGAAGGAGGCAGGGTGGCTTCCATCACCAGAGTGGCTCCAGAAGGATGCTGGAGGTGAAGACAGCAAACTGAACTGCCGGGCCTCACTGCTGACATCACGGGAATCCACACTACACCTTGCTGAGCACCGGCAGCTCTCTGGGGATTTTGTGGGCCACATTTACTTTCCATCTTTGAGGGACCAACACGCTGTTTTTCTCAGGGGACCATATCTCATCAGTTTTAGGCCATCTGCATTGAGTGTAGCCAATTCCAGCCCTTCCCAGGGGTGCAGCAGTAGCCAGGCTTCTGGACCAGTTATGGGCATCCTAAGGGTGCTTGTGGCTGGAGACAGTCCCTCTCTGCTGCCCTGGGCACACCCGCCCATCTCATCACCTTGCTCAGCCCACAGAGACATGGACACCGGGGAGCAGAACAGAGAGAACATGAAGACTCTGGTCCTTAGAGCTTGTTACCTGAGCCTGTAAAGCCCTTTTCTTGTGCTCACTGAGTCTGCACCAGGCTTCCGTTGCTTGCAACTTATAACCCTCTCCTGTATGGCTTTTCCTTTCAAGACCTTCTTCATGAAAGGAAGAGAAACCCTTGATCCCCTAAGGGAGAATTTAAGCAAGAATTTAATTTAAGAATTTAAGAAGCCACAGTATGTGACTCTGGCCCAGGTGCACTCCCCGGCTCTTGTTCCTTAATGACTCTCTTAGCCTCAGTTACACCATCTGTAAAATAGAGATACCTCATAGGTTCAGGATGAGAATGAAAGAAGAAAAGGAAATGACAGGCTTAAAAAGGAAGGCCATTCTGACACATGCTGCAACATGGATGAACCCTGAGGCATTATGCTCCATGAGATAAGTCATTCACAAAAGGACCAATATTATGATTCTGCTTATATGAGGTCACATAATTTACCATGATTTATTTTGAAAGGACATGACAGTGTCCTTCTCTGGTGGTCCAGTGGTTAAGACTGTGCTTCAAAGGCTGGAGGTGAGGTTTCAATCCCTGGTTGGTGATCAAAGATCCCACATGCCATGTGGCGTGGCCAAAAAAAAAAAAAATCATAAGAAGGATATGAGAGGGGCTTCCCTGGTGGCTCAGTGGTAAAGAATCCGCCTGCCAATGCAGGAGACACAGGTTCGATCTCTGATGCGGGTAGATCCCACATGCTGCGGAGCAACTAAGCTCACGTGCTACAACTACTGAGCCTGTGCTCTAGAGCCTGGGAGCCACGGCTACTGAGCCCATGTACTGCAGCTACTGAGCCCGCATGCCCTGGAGCCCGTGTTCAGCAACAAGCGAAGCCACAATGAGAAGCCCAGGCACCGCAACTGGAGAGGAGCCCCTGCTCATCCCAACCAGAGAAGAGCCCGCGTGCAGCAAGGAAGACCCGGCACAGCCACAGATAAATAACACATAAAAAGACACGACAAAGGCCCGGCCCCCTTCGCGCCTGCCCCGACTGAGCCCCCAGTAAATGAGGCTCCTGCCGTCTCCTCTTCCTTATTATCTGTGTCGTCACTGGGACTGTGGATCCCCCAGGTCTGAAATCTTAAGAGCCTAAGATTCTCCAACTTACCATACTTCTGAACTTCAAAGGACCTGTTGTACACGTGGCCTTGCATTTCGACAAAAACGAACCATTCTCCGAGTACCGGCTGGTCAGACAAGGGGAAGGTCATGTTGGTGATGCCTGTGTGAAGAGAGACTCCCCCTCATCCTGGGGCAATTGCGTGGGCAGAAAGCCCAGCATCCGGTGGTGAGGTGCCCTGGGAACCTGGCCTCTCCCCCTCCCCGCACGGCCCCTCAGGGAAGCTCAAGGCCACCCCGAAGCTGGCACGGGTTTGTGCAGAGCCAGCACCTCCTCCATAGACTAAGTTGGGGAAGCAGGGAGAGGCCGCACTTAGGGTTCCTGGGGGAGCCCTGAGGCCAAAGCCAAGTGCAAACCATGAGCCAAATGAACCAGGGAAACAGGCCACCCAGCTGCTCCACTCTGCTCCACCTGAGTCATTCCCTCGGGGACAGAGGGTCGCACAAGCCCTGTTCCTACTCGGCAGCCTTCCCCAGGCATCTCAGAATCAAGAAGAGGGACATGGAGAGGGGTCAAGGCCAGGCCAGGGGATCTGGAGGTGTGTGTGATGTTGCACCAACCACCAGGACGCACCATGTTGGCTGGAGGCCCATACTCTGCGTTTGACTCACAGAGGACTCAGGGCTCTGCCGTGTTTATGCGTCTCCCAGGTGGAGGTGTACAACTGTTCACAGTCTCCCCAAATCCCTGCTACACTTCCGTTAGGGCCAAAGCACAAAAGGAGATGTCAGTTACATGGCCCTTGTGGTCACAGGCATGCGTGCCTGCTGAGTCGCTCAGTTGTGTCTGACTCTTTTACAGCCCCATGGACTATAGCCTGCCACGCTCCTCTGACCATGGGATTTCCCCGGCAAGAATACTGGAGAGGGTTGCCATTTCCTTCTCCAGGAGATCACTGTCATAGAGAAAGAAAAAAAAAAAAAAAGCCAGTTCCTCAGCCAAAGCAAAGCCTTCTGACTCCTAGCTGGAAAAGAAACGTCTTGTGTTGGGTGGAGGGTGAAGACGAGGAAGATCTGTAGCGGGAAGAAGGGAGGGGTGCCAACAAACAAGGCCCTGATATTCCAGAAAGGTCCCAATTTATGGGAGGAGCCTCAGTTGGGATCCCAGAGACAGAAAGGTGGGCAGAGGGTCCCATGCTCCAGGAAAGGCGTGGCAGGTGTCGAGGCAGAGCACATCCTATTTTCCTGGAAGCTTTATCACATCTGCCACCCAAAGGTGCAGCCCCCAAACCACAGAAGGAATGAGAAGAGAGATGTACCACAGCACAAGGGCTCCAAGTGTCTCCATTCCATCATCCGCGAGCCTCGGGGGTCCTGCAAGATGACACACACAATAAGCTCAGGTCAGCCCACGTGTGCCTGGCACGCACGAGGACCTTCCAAGCCCCTCTCTAGGACAGGACACGCGTCAAGGCAGGTCCCAAGATTAGCTATTTATGACGAGCAAACGGAAGCTCGGGGCATAGAAGGGACATGTCTGAAGACAAGAGGCCAGAAGAGGTCATCCTGACTCCCCATCTAGGGAGGTGCTTGAAAATCGACAGAGATGGGCAGACGCGCACTCAGCTTATCCCAGGGTTGAGTCAGGGACAGGGCTGGACCCGGTCTCAGCCTGTGGGGCACCGGGGCAGGCAGGGATCAACCCAGAGGGGGAGTAGTGCACAAAGACAGACCAGGTCTTGCAGAGAGTAGGCTGTTCCCAAGCCAGAGCTGCAGAGGGGCAGGACACTCACCAGGATGTAAGCTTCCAGCTGCAAATGAGACAGACAGAGGCCATAAGCAAGCCCTCCTGAAAGACCGGCGCCCTCTGTACATGCTGAGTGTTCATCCCTTGGGACAGGCTCAGGTGCCGTAATGGGTTGAATGATGCCCCCTACTCCTCCCCAAATTCAAATGTGATGTCCTCAGCCTCAATTCTCAGAACGAGTCTATATTTGGAGATGGGTCTTTATGGTGGAGATTTCAAGGTCCCTAGCATAGGTCCTGGGCTCTCCTGGTGGCTCAGTGGCAAAGAATCCGCATGCCAATGCAGGAGACGTAGGTTCAACCCCTGGATGGGGAAGGAAATAGCAACCCACTCCAGGATTCTTGCCTGGAAAACCCCGTGGAAGAGCCTGTTGGGCTACAGTCCATGGGGTCACAAAGGGGAAGACACAACTGAGTGACTAAACAGTGACAAAGCATAGGTCCCAATCCAACAGGACTTGTGTCATAAGAAAGGAAAACTTGGAAACAGATGGGAATGAAGGGAGGGCAAAACAAAGACAAAGAGAGAAGATGTCCAGTTACAAGCCTAGGAGGGAGGCCTGGAAGAGATTCTTCACTCACGGTCCTTGCTGTTGTTGTTCAGACGCTCAGTCGTGTCTCTCTGCGGCCCCATGAACTGCAGCACGCCAGGCTGCCCTGTCCTTCACTATCTCCCAGAGTTTGCTCAAGTTCATGTCCATTGAGTCAATGATGCTACTATCTAACCATCTCATCCTCTGCTGCTCTCTTCCCTTGCCTTCAGTCTTTCCCAGCATCAGGGTCTTTTCCAATGAGTTGGCTCTTCATGTCAGGAGACCAAAGTATTGGAGCTTTAGCTTCAGCATCAGTCCTTGCAATGAATATTCAGGGTTGATTTCCTTTAGGATTGACTGGTTTGATCTCCATGCAATCCAAGGAACTCTCAAGAGTCTTCTCCAGCACCATAATTGCAAAGCGTCAGTTCTGTGCTCAGCCTTCTTTATGTCCAGTTCTTACATCACATGGCTCTTGGAAGGAATCAATTCTACTCACACCCTGATCTTAGACTTCTAGCCTCCAGAACTGGGAAAGAATGCATTTCTGCCCTGTAAGTCGCCCAGCAAGCTCACGCGGTTGCCAATGGCAATGAGGGTGGCTGAGCCCCATTTAGTGGTCTCTGTTCTTTGCTCCTGATCACAGCCCTGCCCTCCCTCGCAGACTCCTCCTCCACACCCCAACAAGGACAACTCCTCCAAGCAGCCCTCGCAGGTGGCAATTGGGTTGTTTCTAGGGATGCGATGTTCCTTTAAGGCCTGGGATGCACGCTTTTATCTCTGAACCTCCAGCACCAGCCTGGAGTCTGGCTTCCAGCTGGTGCCCATCATTGCCAAACTGAACACGCCACACTGGCTCCAGGGAAGGACAACTGCTTGCACACCTGTGCCCCCTGAACCCAACGACACGTTCTGCTGGGTCCCATGCGTGGCTGACACTGTGCACGTGGATACAGCCCCATCAGCTCGGGGGTGTCCATATCAGAGGCACCGGGAACCTTTGCACTTTGAATTCAATGTCCTGTGATTTATCCTTCTTGGACTTCACCCAGTTCAGGCCCTCAACCAACCTCCAGAGAAAAACAGGCAGCTGCCCGTATGGAGGACCACTGGCGACCGTGGGGAACTCTGGAGGAAGCACTTCCACTAACGCCCTTGCCCCTCTCTGTCACACAGACCTCCCTCCTGGCTCCCCTAGCGGATGTGGAACCCTGGGAAGAAATCAAGAATGCAGGTAGAAATTGGAAGAGGCAGGAGGAAGGCAAGTTGTAGATGATGGCCCTGGCCAGGCTGGACCCCGGTGGGTGAGTCTGGGCACATGGTTTTAGAAGCCGATCTCACCTTTTCGCTGGTGGGCCTCAGGTCTGGGGTGACGGTGAAGATGCTGATGAGCACTGGAAGAAAGGAGAGAGGGGTGTGGCAGCTCCCATCCACAGCCGGCCCTCCCCCCGCAGCCCACGCTGGCCACCCACCTCGGTGCTTGGGTCTGTACACCGGCTTGTCAGTCTGAATGAATACGGAGGCTCCCCGGCTGTCCACGGTCACCGAAGTTTGGTTGTGGAAGAGGGAGCCCTCCTCCACCCGCCAGTCACGGCCCCACACCTTCAGGAGGGCCTGGCCCCGGAGGCCCGTGGGTACCTGCAGGCAGAGCATGGAGCTTTGGGCAGGGAGTGTCACCCTGGAAGGGATCCAGGTATTGAGTAAGCAGGATGGAGGTCTAAGTCAGGGGAGCACACCCAGGGGTGATTGTTCCCCCCCAGGGAACACTTGGCAGTTTCTGGAGACATTTTTAGGTGTCATAGTTGCAGGGAGTGGGTGCTACTGGTGTCTGGTGGGTGAAGGTCAGGGATGCTGTTCAAGACCCTGAGATGCAGAGGACGGCCCCACAGCAAGGAATGATCCGGCCCCAAATGTCAGCGCTACCAAGACTGAGAAATGCTGGTCCACCTTGACATGACAGGCCTTCTCTCCTGGCACTGCAAGCTTGCAAAAACATTCTTAGCCCTGTAGAATTAGCCTTGGAGTTACCATAAGGGCTATGTAGAACATCCTACCCAAATACAGTCCTCGCTGGTGAGTTGGAAAGAGGTGGCGATGGAGACCCCAGCCCCTTCGTTTACACGTATGCTGACTCCTTGTGACCCCACGGACTGTGACCTGCCAGGCCCCTGGAAATGGGTTGCCATTTCCTTCTCCAGGGGATCTTCCCGACCTAGGGACCAGACCCATGTCACCCGCATTGGTGGGCAGCTTCTTTACCACTGATCCACCTGGGAAGCTTCGTATGTATAAATACGTGGTACATCACATAGTTTTTATATGTCATATATATAAATAATGTATGTGTCTCTGCTTTGTCTCACCACACACACATTATCCAATCCCATTTATATGAAATGTCCAGGGCAGGCTAATCCATAGAGACAGAAAGCAGGTCAGTGGGCACCAGGGGCTGGAGGGAGCTGGGAAGTGGTGATAGCAAATGGGGATGGGGTTTCCTTTTAGGGTGACAAAATAGTTCCCTACCCTGGAACTAGATGGGGGTGGGGATCGCACAACACTGTGATGTGCTAAACGCCACTGAACTGTCCACTTTCAGACGGTTAAAGTAGGGGGATTCCCTGATGGTCCAGTGGTTAGAACTTGGTGCTGTCACTGCCAAGGGCCCGGGTTCAATCTCTGGTCCAGAAACTAAGATCCCACAGGTCTCACAGCATGGCCAAAAAAACAAAAAAAATTTTTTAATAATAAATTAAACAGTTAAAGTGGTTAAAAAAATTATTTTTTGCCACCTTAGACAGATAAAACAATAATAACAAAGCTCCACTGCAGTCTTAAGGATTTGCCCAGGAGTTCACATTTTTCTTGGGCAAAATTTCCAACGTTCTAGGGATGGAAGCCTCCCTATATAATGCCTTTTTTTTTTTAAGTAATGAGCGGAACAGCCATGCATGTGAGTCGTAACCTATAGAAGCCCCTTTTGTGGTTAAAGCGAACGAAAGTCATGGCTCCCCGGGTGTGGCCAAGCACCGTGTATGCGATGCCGGGTGGGCAGCCAGCGGCCAGCAGTCCACACTGTGAGCCACACGAACCACCAGTCCCTAAGACCATCCAAACGCGGGGTGTTCCTCTTGTGGTTGTCAGCAGCCCCGTGTGGTCCCTCAAAGGGTGAAAAGACCCTTGTCACCATCACTGGGAACCCCTCTAAGTGGACTGCTGAATTATCGGACCATCCTCACGCCAGTGTGCCCACCTGGTGGATGAGGGCGAGGTGTGGCAGGGCCTTCTGCGTTCCTCCAGCGCCTTTCTCAGGCTGCCCCTCTTGTCTGCTGTGAACATCATCTGAGACACCCTCCCTGCCTGCCCACCTGCCACCCTCAGGAGGCCGCACCTCAGGACGGTTGGGTCCCTCCTAACAGCAGTTGATCTTCAGGACCAACCCGAGGATAATCCTCTCGCTCTGACCCCAAAATCCTTACCTGCTTCTGTTTCTGGAAACCTCTCAGCACTGGCCAAAGACCTTCATGCAACGAGGGAAGATTCTCAGGCCACCCAGGGGAGTGGGCATGGACAGGTAGGAGGGAGCTGGTGGGGGATGTCGGGGGGCTGTGTGCCAACAGGTGCAGGGACCAAGAAGCTGCCCCTGAGAACAGAAAGGATCAAATGTGACCCTTGGGGACATGCAGTGAACCTGCCCCAGGTCTCGAAAGCCACAGAGCCACCATTTTCATTTAAAATCTCAACTTTAAGAGGCAGGCTTCCCTGGTGGCTCAGACAATAAAGAATCTGCCTGCAATGCAGGAGACCCAAGTTCAATCTCTGGGTTGGGAAGACCCCCTGGAGAAGGGAATGGCACCCTACTCCAGTATTCTTGCCTGGAGAATTCCATGGACAGAGGAGGCTGGTGGGCTACAGTCCATGGGGTTGCAGAGTCAGACATGACTGAGCGACTAACACTTTCACTACCTGCCAACCACCAGAGGTCTTTCTAGAATGTTCTAAACTGAGTTGATCCCCTTCCCCACCCCTGACCTCCATCATTCACCTTCACTCCTTCAGCATCAGTGACAGCCAAGGACTTGGGGCTGAGATCCAAGGAGGGGAGACGGCCAGGCAAAGCTGGTGCTGTGCCTCCAGCTGAGGGTGAAGGTTGGGGGCCTGGGGTCCGGCTAAAGCACAAGGCTCCCTGAGACTGCCTACCCGCAGCCTGAGGAGGGCTGTGTGGAGGAGCCAGTTCTACCGCAGGCCTGTCCACCACCCAGATTAACGCCCAGCACCCCGCCCCTCCAGGCCAGGGAGGCCGGTGGGGCTCTGGGTGTGGGTCCCAGACTCCCAGACTCCGTGGGCATGCAAAACTCATCCTGGGAGAGAAGCCACCAGACTCACTGGACCCTCTGAGTTTCCAGCACATCATAGTGCCGATGAGTGATCACGACTATAAAGACACGATACACAACAGACCCCATGGATGGTGGTGACAGGCACCAGGTTCCTCTCTGAAATGGAAACCACCCGATGCAGAGGAATTCGGGTCATGGCCGATTCCACAGACGGGGGATCTAACTCCCACTATTTATTGGGGCTCTTAGCTGGCTCCACTCCGGGCCACTGGCTGCCTTACTTTGCCTCCTTCCTGTCCCAGGACCTTTGCACTGGCTATTCGCTCCACCTGGAATGCCCTCCCCCACATGTCGCTTCCTGCCAGTTTCAGCTCAGAAGGGCCCTCCTGCCATATAAAATGTGATTCTAGATTCTGCCCCGACTCCTCAGCATCCTCTTTCCCTGACATATTTTAAAATAAAACAGGACACTTGCTAGTCTCTGAAGTGATCACATTTATGTAATTGGGGGCTTCCTGTCTGACCCACCCCTTTACCCACCACCAGTGAGGCTGGAGGCTGAGAGCAAGGAATGTGTCCAACTTCATGCTTGGGATTTAATGGGTCTTGGTTACACAGATGCATGGGTTAAGTCTGAAAAACTGGAATACAACATCACGAGGTTTTAGGCATGTTTGCCTGAAAGTCCCATTAAAGACCTCTTATTGCCATCCTCACTGCACAGGTGAGAAGACGAGGCACAGACTGGGCAGGTTACCCAGTGGTAACCCTGGGTCCCACAGCACTGGTTTCTAAAATGTGTCCCTGGAAGCACTCAGGTCCCCAAGGCAGGCAGGGCAGGGGGGGTGGGTGGGGTAATGGGTGGAAGGGGCAGGTCCAACACCCACAGGAGCAGCTTCTCTCATGTCTGCTGCCCAGACGGTGTTTCCACAGAGCAGACTTTCTCAACCTCAGAACTACTGATGTTTAGGACTGAGTCATCCTCTGCAGGGGTGGGGATGGGAGCGTCTGTCTCTCTAAGGTGTTGAGCAGCATCTCTGGCCTCCACCCAGGATCTAGCCTGTGAAGAGTGCCTTCTTAAGTGCCGTTGGGCAGTCAGGGACAGCACATAATCTTAACCCTGTCAGGACAGCCTTGCTTTCTTTCTTTTTTTCTAAGGAGTAGTATGCTTTACTAACGGGCCTCCCAGGTGCCGCTAGTGGCAAAGAACCTGCCTGCAAATGCAGCAATTGTGACAGGCTCGGGTTCAATCCCTGGGTTGGGAAGATCCCCTGGAGGAGGGCATGGAAACCCACTCCAGTATTCTTGCCTGGAGACCCCATGGGCGGAGGAGCCTGGTGGGATACGGTCCATAGCATCACAAAGAGCTGGACACGACTGAAGCAACTTAGCAAGCACACATGCTTTATTAAAAGTACTTCTCTAAATAAAATATACAAGGCTTCCTTTTTTTTTCCTAAGTAGTTCATCTATCAGTGGATATGACAGCCCCACTTGCTGATTCAAAAGAAGCAGATCTGCTCACAGGAAGCCAGCAAGGGTGGCTCTAGCCTATTTATCCTGAGCTTTCCAAATGCTGACGTCTGGCTGGTTCATTCTCAGTAGAGGGGCCGTCCTGTGCATTTTAGAATGTTGACCAGCATCTCTGGTCTCTACTCCTTAGAAGCCAGTAGCAACCCCCATTCCTGCTCCCCAAGTTGTGAAAACCAAAATTGTCTTGGGACATTGCAAGCATCAGCCCCCTCCACCTGGAGGGAACTCTAGAGAAAGAATTCTATTCTAACATTAACAATAGAGCAGGAAGAAAACTGCCCCATGGCAACGAGACGCTAATGATGCATCCCATACCTTGGAAGAGGAATCGCCTAGGACTTCGTTATAATAACTGGGGAAGGGCACAGGGGAGGGGCCATTATAATTGAGAACAAGTCTCTATTTAGCCCATCCTTTCAGGACTCCTTGGAGCATCTGGTAAGCGTTAAGGATGAGCTAACCCAGAAAATGCCGACAATTTCAAGGCTTACGATCGCCTTGAAATCCAAGGACTCAAGTTAAAAAGTCCATGTCAGAGAATGACCTACATGCAGTTTGATATGTCAAATAATTTTAAAATAATAATATTCTGTGTCAACAAGGCTGCAGGAAATCTGATCTCTAATGTATAGCCGGTGATGCCGCGCACACACACTGCTGAGTCTTCTAAGACAAAACAGGACCCAGCAAGAGCCTTGGATCCTGATCTGATAGTTCTTCTTTCGGGGTGTTCAGCCTAAGGCAGGCATCCAGAAAGTTAATATAGTTTCATGCACAAATATGCTCTCAACTTTTGGATTACATTATCAAAATCCTGAAAACAAGAAAAAAAATCTAAGCATGTACAACTGTGTGTGTGAGGGCGGGGGGTGTTAGTAAATTAGTATATAAAAGAGACGCAGTGGGATGCTATTTACAATAGGAGGCAAATTATAATTATAGGGATGTGGAAACATGGAAGTATGTTTATGCAACATGTTGAGAGAAAATAGCAGGGAAGACAACAGACCCTTTAATTGCGACTATGAAAGAAAATGTCTTTATGTGAACAAAGATTTATGGGAAACATAAAAATGTAAAAAGCAGGAGGCATGAGATTATGGGTGGGTTTTCTCCTTTTCTAATCTTTCTTTCCCTTTGTTATTTATTTTTAACATCACCATTAATGATTTTTCTCACAACGCATGCAACTTCTCTTGTTCCATTCCAACTCAATTCTTTATTCCCAAGGGAGGGCTTCTGATTTTAAAAATTCACAGGCTTACCTTGAGTTTGAGGGTTCCTTTATCTAAAATATGAAAATAAAATGAAAACAGTTACATCAGGAGCTGTGTTTTTCTGCCCCCTTGAGACGCAGCCTTACAAACAAGGGTTTTCTCAACCCAGAGGGACTTTCTGTGGACAAACACACACCCTGGGTCATGCTGGTCTGGCCTGGGCTGGGTTGGGACTGGCAGAAATGAGAGGTTTCCTCCAAGCTGGCGAGTACTGAAGACCAGAGGAGATGGACAAAGCCGAGCTATTCAGGGGAAGGTTGGCCAGCCTGCATACTTAATTCACTGCACCCCGGCCCTTGCCCAAGGTAAGCTGTGAAGGGAGCAAAGAGAAAACTCCATGGGAGAGGACCAAGGAGAGGGTGGAGAGAGAGGAGTCTGAGGTCCCCAGTGGACCTTACTCCAATGCATCTAACTAGACTCCCATCAACCTCTCTCTTCTACCCAAATGACTCATTTGTTGTCTGACACTTGTCTGGGCTCTCTGGCCTCTAGGACTAGCTGGAATCTACTGGTTTTGCCTTCCAGTGTCCATTCTCTGCTTTCTTGGAGGAGCCAACTGCCCAGCTCCTAGTGGGGCACTGCTCATCTCTCCTGAGGCTCTATGCAAATCTACACAAGATCTCCTCTTAGTTATAGCAATTTGTTTAGGGTTGAGCATATGGCCTAAAATGGGCCAATCAGCATGGTCCACCTGGTCACAGGGATTGGGTCTGAGTTGAGCACATGACCCAAAATGGGCCAATCAGCATAGACCTTCCCTCTGGTCACAGGGATTGGTTCAGGATTGAGCACATGACCCAACCTGGGCCAATTAGAGGGAATCCCAGAAGTTTCCCAGAGATTCTGGAACTGCTAGTCCCCCGGAGCTTTGGGGAGTAACAGGTACCTCCAGAAGTAGAGCCAGGAGGCTGGCCCACTGATGCCAAAGGACTTTTCCAGTTACGAAGAGCCCATAAACTCTCTGTGCTGACAAAGTGTTAGTCACTCAGTTGTGTCCGACTCTTTGCAATCCCATAGACTGTAGCCCACCAGGCTCCTTGGTGGCGACCACAGTAAAGAATCTGTCTGCAATGCAGGAGACCCAGGTTGGATCCCTGGGTCAGGAAGATCCCCTGGAAAAGGGAATGGCAACCCACTCCAGTATTCTTGCCTGGAGACTTCCATAGACAGAAGAGCCCGGTGGGCTACAGTCCATGGGGTTGCAAAAGGCCAGATACGACTGAGCGACTGAAGCCAGCCGGATTTGGGTTTCAGGATTGGCCCCTGGAGTCAGGACAGCCTGCACTCCTTCCCCGCTCCCCTGGGAAACAGGGGCTGCCTTATTGGCCTTGGAGACCTGACATCCTCTCTCGGTATCTCCTGTGGCCGCACCTCATTCTGTATGATGAATGAGTTACCTGCTCAGCTAGACTTTAGGCCCTGTGGCTGGAACCTGCTCTCCACACCTCTGTCCAGGGGGCCAGCAACACTGTTATCTGCAGTTTACGGAGGAAAGTAGAGCAGCAACTGACTAAGGGGCCTAAACGCAACTCAGTGGCAGGCTGGCTGTGAGCCAGGTCTGAATCCAACATCTCAGGGGTGCTAGAAGCTCACAAAAAGGTCTGAAAAGGTCACAGGTTCCCTCTGGGCCCTCTCCACCTCCAGCCAAAGCTGACTTGAAAGGGTGCCCAACTCTACCCAGATGGGCACCCACTGAACCTGAGCTGCTGAGGAACAAGCACCTTGATTTTCCAGACTGGACAGGGGACTGCCCCTCCTGGGCCTTACTCTCTCCATCTGTAAAGTGGGGAGAAGACAACCTGCCCTCCTTCCCCTGACGGTGTTCCGGGGCAGAGTGGGAAGAAGCCGACGCTGCCTGATCCCTTAAGGCCACTCTGCAGAGGGAGAAGAAGGCCCCATCAGGCACCCCAGGGACCTACCCTGGATGGCTCCCTGGCTCTGCGCCACTGCCTTGCCCAGGGCTACCAGCTGAGCCTGGACCATGACTTCCCTGGGGGAGTTAAAGATGGTCACACTGATGGCTTCCTCCACTCCGGAGCGGAAGACAGAGGGTGCAGCGATCAAATAGCCCCTGCGGAAGAGGAGAACGTCAGTGAAAGCCGAAGGCTTCTGACCCATTCCTAGTCTCAGGGTCACCTGGCTGAATTAGGGTGCAACCTGGGTGGACTCCCACCTAAGCCTGACCACACCCTGATGGCACTGTCACTTTATGGGTCTATGTCCCCTACCAACCTGTGAACTCCTTAAGGCTTGTTCACCTCTGACGTCTCCCCTAGTAGTTAAGAATCCAGTTTCTCCGGATCTACCTAGCACCATACTCCCTCTTTGATCTCGACATCTCAGCCTCTGGACTTTTTTTCTCAGCTTCTTCTGCCACAGGACCTTTGTGCATGCCGCACCCACAAGCTAAAATATTCTCCCCCGGAGGCTCAGTAACTGGCAGGATCCCACAGGGTCAAAACCACCCCAAGAGAAGTGGTAACATCTCTCATTTACAGAGTCAGAAATTAAGCCCCAGAGAAGCCAAATCACGAGCCTAAGTCAGTGAGAGATTAGGATACAAAACCAGGCAGCTCTAGAACGTAGTGGAAAGAAGCAAGGAGCCACTTGCGACACAAAACTAGTGTTGAACTAGTATAAGAATAAGACCCTGAACACAAACTAAATGGCCTGGAACAGGAAAAGCACCGTGAACAGTGAAATCAAAACAGTTCTCTCTTTCTGAAAAGTCCTCAGTTTGACCGAGGACTTTTCTGGAAGAAAGGTGTCCTTATCCTGTTTTCCAGATGGGAAAGCTAACGTTGCAGATGGAGAAGGAACACCCACCAGATCGCACAGCCAGGCGGGCTCTCTTAGGGCACCTGACCTGGAGGCCTAGCTCCTCCCCACCTCCTGCTATTTTGCAGCATTTGCTGGAAAATCACAAAGGCTCATCCGAAACCACACGACCCGCTCCTGCTGCAATGGCAAACGCTGAGAGCCTGGCAGCACAATCCCAACGGTGCAGAACTATAGCCAGCAGGGACTCACCCGGTGACCCAGTGATTAACAATCTGCCTTCCAATGCAGGGAACGTGGATTCGATCCCCGGCTGGGGAACTGGGACCCCACATGTCCTAGGGCAACTAATTAGAGACACCTGCCATTTGCCACAACTAGAAAACCCTGCGTGTTGCAATGAAGCTCCTGCCTGCTGCAAAGCAGCTATGCTCCAATATAAGTCAAAAAACAAAAATAAAAAACCCTACAGGTACCAGAAGGAAACAGGAAAAAGGGGAAAACAGTGGGCCAAACATTGAGATCAGGAGAGATTTTCTATTTCTCAAGATCTTTTTTGGGAAAAAACCTCAGGTCCACACACAGAAAGAGGCATTTAGACTCTTACCACACACCACACGGGCTTCCCTGGTAGCTCAGACAGTAAGGAATCTGCCTGCAATGCAAGAGACCTGGGTTCCATCCCTGGGTGGGGAAGATCCCCTGGAGGAGGGCATGGCAACTTGCTCCAGTATTCTTGTCTGAAGAATTCCATGAACAGAGGAGCCTGGCGGGCTACAGGCCATAGAGTCGCAAAGAGTCAGACATGACTGAGCAAACTCTTTCACATACTACATGCTAAGGGGTCCGTGGAGACATGTACTATATACATGTACATACTATAGTACATGTACTGTAGGACTCTGGCACCGAAAAGTGTGTGCAAAGACCCTACTTTCGTGGGTGCACTGCCCAGCAGTGAATGGACCTAGTAATGACCCTGGGGTCCCATGATCTGTTTGACCTCAGCACCAAGAAGTACCTGCAATGGCTGGGCTCCTGTGCGCAGTGTTCGGCCTCAGCCGTGGACAGAGCATGCCCTGATCCTGTGGATAGAGCTGTGGCAGCTGGAGCATGCAGTGCCCCTGGGTTTCACGGATGTTTTGTCCAGATCCAGCACTGATGGCCATGTGTACTGACCCCACATCCCATATGTCCTATCTGACTCCAGCACCGCACAGAGCATGCAGTGATACTGGCATGGACAGGGGCTGTCTCGAGCTTCATATGTGATGGGCAGCACCTGGCTCCAGCACTGACCAGCAGGTGCAGTGACCGTGGTCTGGCCTCAGCAGTGCACAAGGGCATGCGATGGTCCTGAGTTATGATCCTGAGTACGGTACAGTTATGTACCGTCTGGAGCACAGTCACCCCAGGTGTGGACTATCTAACTCCAGTGTGGACTGTCACCTGTGTGTCCTGTCCCACTGCCATCTGGGAATACGGCCACCTTCAGGACAGAGTGTGTCCAGCTCCCAGACGACTCCCAGGCCCTCTCACACGGCACCTGCTGAGTGTGGAAGAGCACTTGAGCAATTTGCCTGTTCATTTTCCTTGGGACTTCTTTTTTTTGGGGGGAGGGGACTTCTTTTTTTTTTAATGTTTATTATCTATTTATTTGGCTGCATTGGGTCTTAATTGTGGCACTCAGGATCTAGTTCCATGACCAGGGATCAAACCCAGGCCCCCTGCATTGGGAGCATGGACTCGTAGCCACTGGACCACCAGGGAAGTCCCTCCTTGCACACTTCTAAACCCCTTATCCAGATCTGAGTTAGCATCTTCACCCAAAGGTGCAAAGAACCTGACGGAACTAGATTAACTTTCCCTGTGCCTCAGGAGTTGCAACTGATGAAGCGTTTGCCCGTCGATCCCTATCTCCCTGATATGCCCTGACAGCTGGGCTGATCCTGGCTTCTCATCCATTGCTCTTGGAAGGTCCCATCCTGAGAAAGGTGGTATTTGGCAAAGCGTAGACAGTACAGATCTTACAACAGTATGCAAACCCACGGAGCTTTCTGGCACCAGGCATTGCTGCTGCTGCTGCCGCCAAGTTGCTTTAGCCGTGTCCGACTCTGTGCAACCCCACAGATAGCAGCCCACCAGGCTCCCCCGTCCCTGGGATTCTCCAGGCAAGAACACTGGAGTGGGTTGCCATTTCCTTCTCCAATGCATGAAAGTGAAAAGTCAAAGTGAAGTCGCTCAGTCGTGTCCAACTCTTAGTGACCCCATGGACTGCAGCCCACCAGGCTCCTCCGTCCATGGGGTTTTCCAGACAAGAGTACTGGAGTGGGGTGCCATTGCCTTCTCCAGCACCAGGCATTCCTCACACAAAAATCACATGGATCAGAGAAGCAGATATCTGGGGCTATTCCTAAAATGGGATCCTTTGGGCTGATGGGTCACAGCTCTGGCTTATAGCCAGAACTAATCTGGAACCCCAGGTTGGTCACTGCATGTCTCCCATGAGGCTCCATTCCTCTCACAGTAGGTAAGATCCGCCCCCCTCCCCCCCCCCCCAAGGGAAACTTTAGTCAGAGGCGAGCATTCCTGAGAATGGTTTAAAGCTCTGCAACTCGGGGACTCTGAGCTTGGTCCTTAGAAGGCGGGGTCTCTCATGGAGGGCAGGGTCATGCTTCGCAGTGGAGGGCTGTCCTGTGCATAGTAACATCCCTGCCTTCAACCCAGTAGATTCCAACAGCATATCTCCCTCTAGATGGTGGTGGTGGTGGTTTAGTCACTAAGTTGCATCCGACTCTTGCAACCCCATGGACTGAGGCCCACCAGGCTCCCATGTCCACGTGACTTCCCAGGCAAGAATACTGGAGTGGGTAGCCATTTCTTTCTCCAGGGGATCTTCCTCACCCAGGGACTGAACCTGGGTCTCCCAGGTGGTGCTAGCGGTAAAGAACCTGCTTGCCTAATGCAGGAGACATAAGAGATGCGGGTTCCATGTCTGGGCTGGGAAGATTCCCTGGAGGAGGGCATGGCGATTCACTCCAGCATTCTCGCCTGGAGAATCCCCATGGACGGAGAAGGCTGGTGGGCAGCAGTCCATGCGGTCGCCAAGAGTCGAATATGACTGAAGCGACTTAGCATGCAGGCACACTCCTGCGTTTCAGGCTGATTCTTTACCAACTCAGGCAGGTACTAGGGAAGCCCTCCCTCTTGATGTGACAACCCAAAATACCCCTGGACGTTGCTGAATGACCCCAGGGAGACAAAAATCGCCCCTCAGCTGGAAACGGCTATCCTAAAGGAGCAAGCTTTGCAAGCATCAGGTCAAAAGTTTGCTGGGTTCCAATTTCACGGGGCCCAAGGGAGGTAATCCCAAGGCTCGAATTGCAGTTTGGTGTCTTACTTTTCAAAGCCTTGAATCAGAGGAGGAGCACTGGAGGTGCCCCCGCCCACCTCGGCTCACTGTTGACCTGTTTTCTGGGAACTCCTATACAAGCGCTGTTTGAACAAGGCTCATAAAGGCAGGGCTGGACTAAAGGCTGAGCCTGGGCAGCTGGAGGCAGGCTCCCTGAGCCCACAACCCCCCGCAGGGCTCACCCAAACTTGGCAGGTCTGGGACTAGTCCCTGTGAAGCCAACTCATGGGCAATTCTCCTTAGCAGCTAGTGAATTCCCCTCCTCACTGTGTCGGCTCACCAGAAGTAAACTTCAAGAAAAATGTGGAAGCAAAACAAACACTTCCTCCCCCTGAGCCACGCCCTCCCAAGGAAAACGAACAGTAGGTCTCTCCTTCCATTTCTCAGCCAAGATACGCACCTCTTACCTTCAAGCAACGGATAACTTGAAATTGCCACCCAAGAAGCCAGCTCTGGTCACACCAAGGGGGCGAGGTGAGATAGGGATGGCCTCTCCGCCTTAGCTCTGGGGAGTCCCAGGACCTTCCCGGGGGCGCTTCTGAAGTCTCAGGCTGCCCCTTTTCCAGTCCTACTCGTGGGGCTAGCGGGGGTCAAGACTCAGGTCCCGCCCAGCTCGGAGGCTGTGTGGCCTTGGACAGGTCGCTGAACCTCTCTGAGCCAGACCCCGCGTCCCCCACCCCGAGAAGGCAGCCAGCCTTCTCTCGCCCCGGGGCTACTCACGGGGCCTGGGGCTGCTCAGCGCGCACGCCGTCCCGCGGCGACAGCAGCAGCAGCAAGAGCCGGAGCAGCGGCCCGAGCTGGGCGCCCCACATTTTCCGGCTCCGCGGGGGCGCCGCGCCGGGGGAGGGGGCCTGGCCGGGGCCAGGCCAGGGCCGGGGTCCGAGCGCGGCGGTGCCCGCTTCGCCGCCGGGGGCCCTTTGTTCGCAGCCCCCGCGCCGTGCGCCTGGCGCCATGCGCCCCCACTCAGCGCCCGGCCAGGCTGGGGCAGCCGGCGACCAGCCCCCTCCCCGGACCCGCCTCGTCCCCAGGCCCGCCCCTGCCCGGACCCGCCCCGCTCACCCCCTCCCGGTCTCCGGCCCCGCCCCCTCTCCGGACCCATCCGCCCACCCACCGACTCTCCCCGTCTCTCCTGGGACCCTCCCCGCCCTCTACCCGGATGCACCCCAAGACCTAGCCCATTCTGTCCCCCTCATCGGACCTGACCTGTCCTCCTCGTCGCACCCCCCGACTCAGCCCCGTTCTCTCTCCGGACGCGCCCCCTCCCTGGATGTCTCCCTTTCTACTGCCTCCCCGCATCCCCCTACCCCAGGGACCAGCCCCGCCGCACCCCACGCGGGGGCCGCCGTGTCTCCGGGCCCCTGCACCCCACACCCTGCAGGGCCCCCCACCTGCCCCTGCCTTGACCGGGCAACCTGTTCAGTGTGCACACAGGAGGGGCTGAGCTCTGGGGAAACTGAGGCCGGCCAAGGGAGGAAACTTCCAGACCTGCAGCTGCCTCCAGACATCAGCCTGTTGGTCCTTTCCCCACCTCCTCCATCCACAGATGCCCTAGACCAGGCCCCTCCCTCTCTGGGCTTCACTTTCCCCTCTGGCAAACAGCAGGGGTGAGCGGGGACCCCCTCCTTCTCTGAGAGCAGGGTGCCCCCTCCTGCCCCTCCCAGGGTGCCCTCACTGTTGTAGTTCCTCTGCCTGGGGCACTTCCCTTTCATACCATACCCAAGGTCTGCAAACTTTTCCAGGCGTCTCTCTAAGCGGGACCCCTGCAGCTGTCAGGACCTTACTTCTAGTACTCTAGAACTGACCACGTGCCCCTCCTGCCCCAAATCCTCCAGGCTCTCGGTTTATCGAGGCCAAGAAGTCCAAACCAGGGGTTGCCCTGGTGGCTCCCACCTCGCCCGAGTTCCTGGATGCCCTGTGCCACCCTGTGCAGACCCCCACTGCTTGCAGACCCCCACTGCTCTTTCCCTTTGTCTCCGCTTTTGCCTGCCTGACTCCTGCGGCTTCCAGAAGCTTCCCTTGCACCCTCCCTGCCCCCCAGGCATAGTGGGTCCTCCAGGCAGTCTGTCCCACCAGTCCATTCCACAAGCCTTGGTCACCCGGTGAGCACCAAGAGGGCAGGCAGTGGGGGCTTCAGGAGAGGTAGGACCTGCTGCCGCGGATGGTGGAAGGGGCTGTGCAGGGGCCAGAATGGACCAGAGGGCGAAAGGGGCAGCAGCAACGCTGAGAGACCAGGAGGAGTTGCCCGCCTCCTGTCCCAGCCACGCTGGCACCAAGCAGGGCCATCTAGTGAAATCCTTTTAATTCACATCTGCCCACCCCTCCACACCTCCCCTGGCGTGTGTGCTAAGTCACTTCAGTCCTGTCCGACTCTTTGCGACCCTATGGACTGTAGCCTGCAAGGCTCTTCTGTCCCTGGGATTTCCCAGGCAAGGATACTGGAGCAGGGTAGTCATGCCCTCCTCCGGGGGATCTTCCTGACCCAGAGATTGAACCAGAGTCTCCTGAGACTCCTGCATTGCAGGCGGATTCTCTAGCACTGCGCCAGCCATCCGGGGAAGCCCACGCCTTCCCCTTCTCCTCCATAAACCAGGCTCCTCTCCCCAGTCTTGAGGCCAGCCTCCTGCCCCTCCATGTGCTCCCTCCTCCACTGGGCTCTGGTCACACACGCCTCTGGGGCTCCATGGACCCTAAACTCACTGCCACCACCACCCCACCCAGCCTAGGTGCCCGCTGCCCCTTCTTCCTGGGGTCTTCTTCCTCCTGGCATCCCATAGCCACCTGTCCTCCTTCCACCTTCAGGGGGACCTCTACCGTCCCTCCTTCCCAGACTGCCTGTCCCATAAGGCCTCAGATTTCAGGTACTGCCTATGCAGGTCCCCCAAAGCAGAGCTGAGTTCACTGCTCTCGCCGTATCTGGCCCCCACTTGGCAAGAGAGGCTATACCCCACCTGGCTGCTTTCCCTGGCAGCCAAACCAGCTGCCCCCCACCCAATCTTAGCTAGCAGACTTCTCTTTCTTGGTTTTCTCTCTCTTTTTTTGGCCACACCACCTGACTTTTAGGATCTTAGTTTCCTGATCAGGGAATATGCCCACAGCAGTGAAAGTGCAGAGTCCCAACCACTGGACAGCCAGGGAATCCCCTCACTTTATTATCCAGATAAGCTGATCATGCCCTCCTGAGGAAAGCAGGGGCACCCCGCCCTCTTGTTACTGCGAAGCCTGCCTCCCACAGCCTCTGGCGGTCCACTCAGTTCCCAAGCGCAACCCCCACGTGGTCCTGCATGACTGGCTGTGTCTTCCCTCCACCCCGCCCAGAGCTGTGAATATGCGTAACTAACAGACTGCTCTCCATCTCACCTGTTCAGTGTTGGGTGTTTCGTGTTTGGCTGCCTTATACTATTTAGCGTGAGGCATCCTCTGTCGGCAGAGACATCACTTTGCCGACAAAGGTCCATATAGTTAAAGCTGTGGTTTTTCCAGTAGTCATATACAGTTGTGAGAGTTGGAACATAGAGAAGACTGAGCGCCAAAGAATTGATGCTTTCGAACTGTGGTGTTGGAGAAGACTCTTGAGAGCCCCTTGGACAGCAAGGACATCAAACCAGTCAATCTTAAAGGAAATCAACCCTGAATATTCATTGGAAGGGCTGATGCCGAAGCTGAAGCTCCACTACTTTGGCCACCTGGTGAGAAGAACCAACTTATTGGGAAAGACCCTGATGCTGGGAAAGATTGAAGGTGGGAGGAGAAGGGGAGGACAGAGGACGAGATGGCTGGATGGCATCACCGACTCAATGGACATGAGTTTGAGCAAGCTCTGGGAGATGGTGAAGGACAGGGAAGCCTGGTGTGCTGCAGTCCGTGAGCTGGACACGACTTAGCGACTGAACAGCAATCCTCCCTTCACTAACGGGGAGAATAGGAAGCGGGCACCACACCACTGTGCCCTCGACATCCAGCCCTCAGCATCGCTCTGTGGCACCCAGTACAGAAGCCGTGACCTTATTATCCCAGTGAACCTGCTTTCCTGTCTGACTCCTCTGGGGCCTGAGCACCACTCGCTGCTGGATGCTGGGCCCCTGGGTGGGAGCGGGCATCAGTACACACATGTGACCGCCTCCCTGCCCCCGTGACCGGCACTGGGGCACTGTGAAGAGTCCCACACTGACACATTTCCAGCACTTGAGTGAGCCACTGGGTAACAGACCCATGTGTGCTGCAGTCCATGGGTTTGCAAAGAGTTGGACACAACAGAGAGACTGAACAACAGCAACTACTAAGAATTAATTTATACCAACTTTCTATTAAAAATCCATATTAAAAATAAAAGCGATCTGTGCAAAAGTTATCAGTTCTTCATTATTTCACTACATCATACTATTCTCTGTGCTCTTGGGAGTATCCTTGACCTTTGAATCTGTTGGTGAAAAGACTCTCTAATGATGACACGTCTCTTCTCACGTAGTGACTTCCTCCTGGCAGCTTGAAGCTGGCCATGGGGGGAGTACAGCCAATTCTGCCCTAAAAGCTTGTTTTGAAAACAAAAATTTGTTCCAACACAATGGATGCATAAGGGAAAGATTTGAACATAATTTGATGGAATGTGGTACTGCTAATGCAGGATTTGGTCTGCGAGAAACCTGGAGTGAATGCAGGAAACAGCACCATGCTGACCACAGCCACGTGGGAATCTACAAACCACACACACACACACACACACACACACACACACAAACCCTCCACATCGACACTGCCTGAGCTGTTAGGAGCTACCCTGCCCAGCTCCGTTTTCATTTCAGAAAACCTCTTCCTAGTACTGCACAGTGGCCCACAGTCTGCAACCTTCCCACATCACAGCCACGTGCAAACCTCAGATCTTTCCCAAGGTCAAGCGCCATATGCGCTGTAGTTAAAGCATGTCATTTCGTAGCCATTTAATGAGTGTACAACAGTGATATCAGTAAATGCCTATCTTTTTTCAATGCGTCGCTGATACGGTTTTTGATGGTGGCGTCCTGCCTCCTTTTTCCCATGAGCCCTGTGGTTGGTGTGAAGAACGTGGTCATTTTCAAGCATGTATCAGGGCAGAACTGGCTGCGTTTACCCCACTGGAAGAGATCGTTAAATAGGTCCCAGTGCACCAGCAAGGAGTGGCGTGGCGATCTGGGTCTGGGTGTGGGTGGGAGGACAAGACAGACAGTCCAATTGTAAGAAGTAGCCAGCAGGCCCTGGGCCTACCAAGCACCCAGCAGTCAGGACAAGGCATCTGAGGAGCTCACCGCTGGCAGAAGATAGGGGCTCAGCACCTAATGGCCAGTCCCTCCAAGCCAGAGGGGGAACAAGGCAGGAGCAGCTGTGGTGAGCGACATTTGCTGCCCAGGAGGACACAGCCAGGTCATCACCTGTGGTGTGGCCAGTGATGTTAATGAAGCTGAAACTGCGTGTGACCCTTGACCCTGGCTGGAAGGACACAGATGCTTCAAGGTGACCTGGCCAAGAACTTCCACAGTTGTATTATTCAGGGGCGGTGAAAAGTGAGAAGCAGCATGTGTGTCCATCCAGGGGATGAAGGACGAACCGATAAAGGAAGGAGGGGTCATGGGTGATTCCCACATATCAGGGAAGATCAGGGATGGGGTCAGGGGAGAAGAGTTACCAGGGAGAGGGATGCAGGAAGGCTATTTCAGCAAGACCCAAGCATGTTCACCTCCCGCTGCCTGGGGAGCAGGAGCCTGGAGGGGAGGGAAGGGTGACTGGGGGGATCTTCCCACACCTGTGTGATGTCATTCACCCTGTGTCTGCTATGCTCCCAGCGTGTGAGGACTAGGGGTGCTGGCTCGACAAGCAGAGGCCTCTCCATCTGGTTAGTGTGAGCTCCCTCCCAGGGCGGACTTTGAGGAAGGATCCCGAGAAAGATATACAAATGGCAGACAAGTGCATGAAAAGATATTTTAAGACTGGGTTGTCATGATATAAATTTATGTCATCTGTAAATTTATGAAGAATCATTGATCTGTATGCTGAACACGGGTAAATTTGATGGCATGTCAACGATATCTCAATAGAGCAATGATGGCATATGGAAATACATGCAAATACACTTGTTGGCATACATATTTCCGAAAAGCAAACAATGTGCTTTGGGAATACCCACACTGGCAGGTCTTGGCTTTTTCTCCCTCCCTCTCTGACTCTGTATTTCCAGCATCTCACAGACGCCCCAAACAGCTCAATTCCACTTTGCAGTTGAATTAGTAAAGATCAGTAACGAGAAGGTGGATTTCACACACCCGACCTTAAGATGGTCAGTCCAGGGCTCAGCAGAGGTCAAGGCAAACACTAAGGACAAGATCTCTGCCGTGCAGATTCCCCAAAGCCAGCTCCCCCAATGCTGCGTATGTGCATGCTGTGTCCTGCTCTTTTGCATCGTGAAAATGTCCAAGCAATTTCACAGCAGTGTAGAGAGCAGATGCACGTTGGCAGAGGGCTTTCCGGTTGTTATTTGCAGTTCCAGTCCACGGCAGAAGTGAATGCTGTTTGCAGATGCAACAACCACTTCTGGGGTCTTTATTAGTGTCCTGTAGCTGCTGTAACATAAGACCACAGACCAGGTGGCTTAAACAGCAAGAATTTATTCCCTCACCGTTCTGGCAGTCTGAAATCTGAAAATAAAAGTGTTGGCACAGTTGGTTCCTTCTGAAGACTGGAGAATATATTCCTTGCCTCTCTCCCAGATTTTAGTGGCTGTTGGCAATCTTTTGTGCACCTTGGCTTGTTGATATATTGCTCCAGTTGGTATGGATACCAGGGTCCTTGGACTCTTTGGTGTGTGTGTTCAGTCGCTTCAGTCGTGTTCAGCTCTTTGTGACCCTATGGACTGGAGCCCACCAGGTTCCTCTGTCAGTGGGATTCTCCAGGCAAGAATACTGGAATGGGTTGCCATACCCTCCTCCAGGGGACCTTCCATCCTAGGGATCAAACCCGCATCTCTCACATCTACACTGGCAGATCGGTTCCTTCCCAGTGCCATCTGCGAATCCCTTTGGACTGTTAAATCAATAGAAATTGGTAAGAGGCCAGAAATTCAGGCAAGATTGCAGTACAAGGAAGTGAGAACAGGAAACAGGTGCTGAAATTCCCTTGATTGTCCAGCGGTTAAGAATCCACCTTGCAATGCAGGGCATGCAGGTTAAATCCCTGGTTGGGGAGCTAGGATCCCACGTGCATCAGGGCAACTAAGGCCATGTGCCTCAGCTAGAGAGTCCATGTACCGCAAACAAAGATCCTGACTGCAGCAACTAAGACCCGATGAAGACAAATAAATAAATATTTTTTAAAAAAATTTTTAAGAAGAAAGAAACAGATGCCTTTGCTCACTCTCTGAGATGGGAGTTGAGATAGTTCCTTAGGTGGGTGTGGGGGCAGATCAGTAGGTTGGGCAGGAGGTGTAGCTCAGGTGGCTGCCCACCCCCTTCTTGGTGCTGGGCGCAGGGATCATGTGCAGTACTCTGCTTTTGCCCCGCGCACCTCAGAAGAGGCAATTGGTTTGTAGCCTTTTTGTATCTTATTGTGCATGTGCTGTGCTGTGCTAAGTTGCTTTAGTGTCCGACTCTTTGCGACCCCACGGGCTGTAGCCTGCCAGGCTCCTGTGGCCATGGAATTTTCCAGGCAAGAATACTAGAGTGGATTGCCATTTTCTCCTCCAGGGGATCTTCCCAACCCAGCGACTGAACCTGAGTTTCTTGCCTCTTGCACTGGCAGGCAGATTCTGTCTTTACCACTGCACCCCCTGGGGAAGCCAAAAGGAAGTTCCCGATTTCCCTCCTCTCATGAGAGCACCAGTCCTATCGGATCGAGGGCCCACCCTAATCCAGGATGACCTCATCTTAACTAATTACATTTGCAAACACCCAAATGCATTTGGATTTATGACTCAAATAAGATCGTATTCTGAGATTCTGGGTGGACATGAATTATAGGCGGGTCCTATTCATCCTAATACAGGGGCCTGTCAGCAAATAATCTAAAGTGATTTCTTAGGCACTGCCTAGGAAGGGAATAATAGCTATATAAGTTGAAGTGTGTGCCTAAGTTCAGTTCGTCACTTCCTTGGCCTAAGTTAGGTTTGGCCCCACTGGGTCATTCTGATAGCCTCAGAGTCCAGATCGCAGCAAGTGAAGGGCTGGGTCTGGGTGGGGGCTTGGAGTCAGACCTAGGGGTCCCAACCCAGCTCCACATCTGGGGCAGTGCTGATCAATCTGGACTTGGTTTTCCTTGTCCATCACACAGGGATAGTCATAACCCCACCCTCCTACATGCTGCTTAAGACTAAGCAAGACTATGGTGTGTGCAGAAAGCTCAGCTCTGGGCCTTGCTCAGGGACCGCACCCAGGAAATCAGAGCTGTTTCTTGGCTCCTCTTCCCTGTGCACCCACTTCTAGGTCTCCATCCAAAATCTGGAATCCGGAGAATGTGGGCCTCATGCCAGCAGCAGTATCTCATCCTGGCTAATGATGACGGCTGAAACATTGGGTCAGTCATGAGCTGCAGCCCAAGAGGGGTACTAGGATTCAGTGAGCATTCCTGCAGAGAAGAGGGTCCCATTGAACCTTGTGACCTGAGAAGCCTTCCCGCTCACCCTCTCCCAGTTCCCTCTGCCACCCTATGTTCCCCTAGAAGGTTCTAGAGTCCATCCAAATTGGGAGTAGGTTTTGTCTGCACTGTGGATGCCTGTGACACCATGACAAGTCTAGCTAGGCTTTCCTCTGTCCTCTTCCTGCCCGCACGCATTAACAAAACAAGGATTCCCTCCCCTTGAGGACTAAAGTCAAGACCAAGGTCATCTCCTGCTGCTCCAGCCTCCACCAGGCCAGGTCCACTGCCCAACCTCTGCTCAGGCTGTGTCCACAGACAGCAGGGCCCCCCTCCAGCTCTCTGCGTGGCCGTCTCCTCCTGGCTAGTCTCTAAGTCTCAGCTTAAACATCATCTCTTCCAAGGGGACCTCCTAACCTGAAAGGGCCCCCTAGTCTTGTTCTGTCCTAAGGCCTTGTTACCAGGTGGATATCTGCAATATCGAGAGACATAAAGATCACTATTTTAACCATTTTTCAAGTGCCATTTAGTACATTCACAACACTGCATAAGCATCACCTCTATCTAATTCCAGAACATCTTGTCACTCTGCAAAGAGACCCTGTGTGCATTAAGTAGTCATACCCCATCCCCGCCCCACCCCACGCCCCCGGCCCTTGGCAACCACTAATCTGCTTTTCTATTTCTGTAGATTTGTTTCTTAGTCCAAGCTCACTCTGCTTGCCACATAAGCCAGTAAGTTGGCAGACAAGGTGTTAAGGCGAGTAGTTCAGTTCAGTTCAGTCGCTCAGTCGTGTCTGACTCTTTGTGACCCCATGAATCGCAGCACGCCAGGCCTCCCTGTCCATCACCAACTCCCGGAGTTCACTCAGACTCATGTCCATTGAGTCAGTGATGCCATCCAGCCACCTCATCCTCGGTCGTCCCCTTCTCCTCCTGCCCCCAGTCCCTCCCAGCATCAGAGTCTTTTCCAATGAGTCAACTCTTCGCATGAGGTGGCCAAAGTACTGGAGTTTCAGCTTTAGCATCATTCCTTCCAAAGAACTCCCAGGGCTGATCTCCTTTAGAATGGACTGGTTGGATCTCCTTGCAGTCCAAGGGACCCTCAAGAGTCTTCTCCAACACCACAGTTCAAAAGCATCAATTTTTCGGCGCTCAGCCTTCTTCACAGTCCAACTCTCACATCCATACATGACTATTGGATAAACCATAGCCTTGACTAGACGGACCTTAGTTGGCAAAGTAATGTCTCTACTTTTGAATATGCTATCTAGGTTGGTCATAACTTTTCTTCCAAGGAGAAAGCGTCTTTTAATTTCATGGCTGCAGTCACCATCTGCAGTGATTTTGGAGCCCCCCAAAATAAAGTCTGCCACTGTTTCCACTGTTTCCCCATCTATTTCCCATGAAGTGGTGGAACCAGATGCCATGATCTTTGTTTTCTGAATGTTGAGCTTTAAGCCAACTTTTTGTCTCTCCACTTTCACTTTCATCAAGAGGCTTTTTAGTTCCTCTTTACTTTCTGCCATAAGGGTGGTGTCATCTGCATATCTGAGGTTATTGACATTTCTCCCGGCAATCTTGATTCCAGCTTGTGTTTCTGAGGCGAGTAATAGCAACTTTATTCAGAAAATCAGCAGACCGAGACGATGGCAGACTAATGTCTCAAAATAACCATCATACTGAGGTCTGGATGCCAGTTTCTTTCACAGAACACAGAGGGGGAAGCAGTGAGGAAGTAAAGTTTAACAAGGTGTTAATCTTGCAAATATCTCCTGGACTGGCCAGGCTTGAGGAGGGGATGTGTTCATTTCTTTCTTCCAGCCATTCACAGGTGAACAGAATCAGAATGTTTCCCTGAACTAAGACACTTTAGTTTAACATTCAGGCAGAGAGGAAGGTTTCTCCAGGCAAGACATTATGTGTAGACAGTATCCTTTTACTGAGAAAAAGTAATGGGAAACTAAAGGTTAAAGTAACAGATCCAACCTGAAGTCAGGTTTTATTCTTCCCTATAGGAGAAGGAAATGGCACCCCACTCCAGTACTCTTGCCTGGAAAATCCCATGGACAGAGAAGCCTGGTAGGCTGCAGTCCATGAGGTTGCTAAGAGTCGGACACAACTGAGCGACTTCACTTTCAATTTTCACTTTCATGCATTGGAGAAGGAAATGGCAACCCACTCCAGTGTTCTTGCCTGGAGAATCCCAGGGACGGGGGAGCCTGGTGGGCTGCTGTCTATGGGGTCACACAGAGTCGGACAGGACTGAAGTGACTTAGCAGCATAGCAGATTTGTCTGTTCTGGACATTTAGTATAAATGGAATCACAGACTATGTGACCTTTGATGTGTAGCTTCTTTCACTTAGAATAATGTCTTTAAGATTCATCCATGCTGTAGCATGAATCAAGTCTTCATTCTTTTTTAATGGCTGAATAATATTCCACTTATATGGACATGCCACAGTTTGTTTATCCATCCATTGGTTAGTGAACATTTGGGTTGTTTACACCTTTTGGCAATGGTGAATGTTCATAGTTTGGCTATGAACACTCATGTGCAAGGTTTTTTAACACTTGTTTTCAATCCTTTGAGCCTGTACCTAGTAGTGGAATAGCTGGATCATGGGGTAATTGTTTCACTTTTTGAGACCACCAAACTGTTTTCCAGAGCAGTCACACCAATTTACAGTCCCACCAACAGTACACAAGGATTGCAGTTTCTCCACATCCCTGACAATACTTATTAATGTCAAACTTTTTGACTCTGGCCATCCTGGTAGGTGTGAGGAGGTATATCATTGTGGTTTTGATTTGCATTTCCATTATAACTCAGATTTTGTCTAAAGAGTGGGGGGCGGGCAAAGGGAAAGTGCCAAGCATGGATGTGAACATCTAGTTGTGGTTTTTAAGAAGCTCCAATGGGGACTTCCCCAATGGCCCAGTGATTAAGACTCTGTGCTTCCACTGTAGGGGACACAATTTCAGTCCCTGGTCAGGGAACTGAGATCCTGCATGCTGCATGGTGTGACCAAAAAGAGAGAGAGAGAGAGAGATGGCTCTGATAAGAGGAAGGACCTTTGAGAATCAAGAGAGAGAGCAGAGAGACCAACGTAGGGCTTTGCAACATTTTGCCTCTCACCAAATGTACCCAAGTTCTGGCCAGGATTTGGTGGGACATGCAGGAAACAGAGAGAAGGACAAGCCTGTCTAGTCTGAACTTCTGCCACTCACCAGCCGGGTAATTTCGTGGGCCATCCTGGAGGGCAGATTCTGACCCCACAGGGTCTGTTGAAGAGACTGACCAGACAACACAATGTGATGGTGTCCAGCCCACAGTTGGTTGGACACTCATGTGCATCCCCTCTGTGCCCACTCGCAGCTCCTGTAGCCCCTCAGCCCAGAACAGGGTGGGCATCCCATTGTCAGAAAATGGCTTCGGTTGCAAGCCACCTGCTTTTCCAAAGCCAGTGAAGGATTGGGAGCTGGTTCCTGAGAAGAACAGTGGTCCAGGTGCAGCACCTCAGTGCTGGGCAACAAACCTTTCAGAGCTCCCACTTAGACTCGCGAAAGAGAAGGTCTAACTGTAGAAAGCCAGTCAGGGCAACTCTAAGGCTTTATTCCAGGATTTCTCTGTCCCAGCACTGCTGACATTTGGGGCCAGATTATTCTTTGCCATGGTCTGTCTATGATATTCTTGGTCTTCCGTGGTAGCTCAGATGGTAAAGAATCCACCTGCAATGCAGGAAACCTGGGTTCGATCTCTGGGTTGAGAAGATCCCCTGGAGGAGGGCATGGTAACCCACTCCAGTATTCTCGCCTGGAGAATCCCCATGGACAGAGGAGCCTGGTGGGCTACAGTCCATAGGGTGACAGAGATTCAGACACAAATGAGTGACTAAGCGCAAGCAAACCCAGCAGATGCCAATAAAACCACCCCCAGTTGAGAATCACTGGTTTAGAAGATCCCCAGCTTTTCACTTTGCAAACCAAATTCTTGGTATTTGCACAAAATACCCATTTCCCAAGAAAACCATGTTTGGAAAGACGCCATCATACTACGAGTTCTATCAAGTAATGATTCATAGCCCATTTTTATCAGCTGTCACTCACTGAGAGAATCAGTGGAATAGATTATCTACTAATCAGCTGAGACAGGTAATGGGAACCCAGAAGTGCCCTTTGTCACCCACCATGGAGATAACTGGTTCAGGCAGGATCATAATAGATGCTAACGATGATGATAGGAGGGTGGAAGGAACAGGGGATTGGTGTAGACACAGAGGATTTGCCCACAGAATACCTGCCAGTGGCAAAAGGGAACACAGGGCCTTGCGGTGGAGACCCTTGGTGTCAAAGTGTGAAATTAGGAGGCAGAAGACCACCCTCACTTCTGACACCAAGTGCAAATGGCATCACTAACTCAACAGGTGTGAGTCTGCGCAGGTTACAGGAGTCAGTGATGGACAGGGAAGCCTGGTGTGTTGCAGTCCATGGGGTCACAAAGAGTTGGATACGAGTGAGCAACTGAGTTGAACGGAAGACCTCCCTCAGGTTCAATAATTTTCTAGAAGGATTCACAGAACTCACTGAAAGTTGTTATATATGCCAGTGAAAGGATATAGGTTAAAATCAGCCAAGAGAAGAGAAGAGTCTAGAAGAAATCTAGGCATGGGCTTCCAGAAGTTCCCCCACCCAGTGCAATCAGCAAAGAGTTATGCTCCTGGCAATCTGTGACATCACACATGGTGTCCTGCCAACCAGAGATGCTCACTCATCGTCCAGAGTTTTCATTGGAGGTCCAAGGTCAACTGCCAATGTGCCTGACCTTTAGTCTCCAGGCCACCTGGGGGTCAACCTGAGACCACACAGCCCGAGGGCCCCATCGTAAATTAGATTATTTGGTGTGGCCCAAGTTTCCAGGTAAACAAACACACTCTTCTCAGGCAGAATATCCCAGAGGTTTAGAGGGCATGTCCCAAGAGCCAATAGCAACGTCCAGACTCTCTTTGAATTGGGTTCAATTCTTTACTACACACAAGATAACACCCAGTGAAGGGACCAGATGACAGGGGAGCCTCCTGATGCAGTATCCTGAGAAGAATACATCATTGATTCTGTGGTTCTGCCAAGAATATGGGGGCCTGACTCTGGACATAGGGTCTACTCATAGCTCCAGGTTGAGAGTCATCTATAGACTGAAAGGTGTGTGTGTTTCTTTTTCCCAGCAACTTTATTGAGATATAATTCACACACCATACAATTTGACCATTTAAAGTGTCCAATTCAATGGTGTTTTTAGTATATATACTATAGTGTATACACATATATATGTGTGTACTTCCCCAGGGGCTCGGCAGTAAAAATGCTGCAGTGCAGGAGACGCAGATGTGGGTTCCGTCCCTGGGCTGGGAAGATCCCCTGGAGGTGGACATGGCAGCCCACTCAAGTATTCTTGCCTGGAGAATCCCACGGACAGAGGAGCCTGTGGCTACAGTCCAGTGGGTTGCAAAGAGTTGGACGCAACTAAAGTGACTGAGCATGCAGGCACACGTTTGTGTTAAGTGTCATCGTAGGCATTCAGAGAACATTTTTGTGATCTCAAAAAGAAATCCCATACCCTTTGGCTATCATACCACCCCTCCATCCTCTTCCCACACTAAGCAACCACTCAACTGTCTTCTGTCTCTATTAAAACCCTATTCTTTAGGACTTCCTTGAAGGTCTAGTGGTTAAGAATCCATCTGCCAAGGCGGACGACATGGGTTTGATCCCTGGTGGGGGAAGATCCCACATGCTGCAAAGCAACTAAGCCCTTGAGATGCAGCTCCTGAGCCTGAAAGCTGTGATTACTGAAGCCTGCAAGCCTGGAGCTCATGCTTCGCAAGAGAAGCCACACACCACAGTTAGAGAGTAGCCCGCCCTTGCCGTAACTGGAGAAAGCCCACGGGAAGCAACCAAGACCCAGCGCACCAAAAATAAATAAATTAGAAAAAATTTTTTTAAATTCTATTCTTTTAAACCATCAGGACCATGAAGGGAAAGGAAAGACTGAGAAATGTTCAGTGTTCTAACTAAAGGGTCAGCTGGAGTCCAGACAGCACCTGGAGACTGCCTAGCGGCGCCACTCTAGTGTAACGGTGGACTCATGCAGCGGCAAGTGGGTTTTGTCGGAGAGTGTCCTTGTTTGTGGGATAGTGTCAGGTGAGTGGGAGCATAGGTGTCAACTGCTCGGGGATGATCCAGAAAATAAATCACTATGATGAGTGGAGATCTAGAAAGCAAGGGACTGGGGGCAAACATGATCAAATGTCCACCTTCAGGGAATCCATCTGAAAGGAAGTTCTTTGGTTCTTTGCCATTTTTCTGTAATTTCTGGAATTATTTCAAAAGAAATTATAAAAAAGATTTAAATTTTATTTAATTAAAGTTATTGAAAAATTTTTTAATCATTTAAATTTTTATTTTTCTTTAATTATTAAAAAATATTTTTTTAAAAATTTGACCACATCTTTACGAAATATATTAATATTACTTTTTCTCTCTTTCATTTTTCACATACATTTGCAATCATTGCAAATTGTATCACTACCATATAGCATTTCTTGTTTTCTTTTTTTTTTTAATTTATAGATTTTTTTTTTTTTAACAGCTTTAAGTTTCCAGAACAGTACACTGGAAAGCTCACAGTTCCCCTTGCAACAATTTTCCCCATTATTAACATCTTGCACTGGGGTGGCACATTTGTTAACAACTGAGGAATATGAATATTGATGTATTACTACTTATGTCTGCAGTTTATAGTAGGGTGGTGTACATTCTATTTTCAGAAAGTGTGTGCTGAGTCGCTCAGTCATGTCCTACTCTTTGCCATCCCATGGACTGTAGCCTACCAGGCTCCTCTGTCCATAGAATTTTCCAAGCAAGATTACTGGAATGGGTTGTCATTCCCTCCTCTAGAGAATCCTCCCAACCCAGGGATCAAGCCCCAGTTTCTTGCATCTCCTGCATTGGCAGGTGGATTCTTTACCACCTCACCACCTGGGAAATCCACGCTATGGGTTTTCACAAATGTATGGTGTCATATATCTACAATTGCATGATCCGCTGGACTGTGAAGAAGGCTGAGCGCCGAAGAATTGATGCTTTTGAACTGTGGTGTTGGAGAAGACTCGTGAGAGTGCCTTGGACTGCAAGGAGATCCAACCAGTCCATTCTGAAGGAGATCAGCCCTGGGATTTCTTTGGAAGGAATGATGCTAAAGCTGAAACTCCAGTACTTTGGCCACCTCATGCGAAGAGTTGACTCATTGGAAAAGACTCTGATGCTGGGAGAGATTGGGGGCAGGAGGAGAAGGGGATGACAGAGGATGAGATGGCTGGATGGCATCACTGACTCGATGGACATGAGTCTGAATGAACTCCGGGAGTTGGTGATAGACAGGGAGGCCTGGCGTGCGATTCATGGGGTCGCAGGGTCGGACACGACTGAGCGACTGAACTGAGCTGAAGATTAGTACATTCTTTTTCCATTATAAAAAGAAAGAGAAAGAGAGGGAAAGAGGGAAGGAAGAAGGGAAGGAGGAAAATCTAGGTCAGTCTCCTGGCCTTTCCCCTTCTTGCCTTCGCCCCAGCCATCATCCCCTCCTGCCCACCATCAAACGGTGAGCTCCACAACAGAGGGGAGAGGGAGGGGGTGTGACCTGGTCACCCTGCCCCTCGCAGAATACGATCTGGGACAGGAGCCCCCGTCCCAACCCCTCCTGAGTCCTCTATCCCCAGAGATCCCTCAGCCTAGCACCTCACTTGGCAGACTCACTATCCATTTTATTTCAGATATGATGCTAAAATCACAAGAAACCAAAGAAAATAGATTAAACTTTTGTGCATCAAAGACTATCAAGGAAGACTTCCCTGGCAGTCCAGTGGTTAAGACTCCACTTGCAATGCAGGGGGCACATGTTTGATGCCTAGTCGGGGAACTAAGACCCCACGTGCCATGCAATGCAGGGTGGAGAGTGACCTATCCAGAAAGTAAAAAGACAACACGAATCGGGATGAAATATTTGCAGACAGTATAGCTGATGAGGGATCAATGCCAGAATATATACATATTTAAAAAAAAAACTCATAACTCAGCAATAGCCAGAAAAGGACAAACAACCTCACTGAAAAATAGGCAAAGGACTTGAATAGACATTCCTTCAAAGATGAAGCACAAATGACCAATTAGCACATGACAAGTTGCCCTAACTCTCTAGTCACCAAAGAAATGAAAATCAGAACCACAATGAGATACCTCCTTGAACCTGTCAGGACGGCTACTATCAAAGCGGTAGAAACTAACAAGTGTCGAGGAGGACATGGGGAAACTGGAATACCTGTCCACTGCTGGTGGGAATTTAAAATCGTGTGGTAGCTGTGGAAAACAGTCTGGCAATTCCTCTATAAGATAAACACAGAATGAGCATAGTACTCAGCAATTCTACTTGTATATACATATGTGTGTGTGTGTGTGTGTGTGTGTGTGTGTGTGTGTGTGCTTCCCATGTAGCACTAGTGGTAAAGAACCTGCCTGCCAATGCAGGAGACAAGAGACAAGGGTTTGATCCCTGGATCAGGAAGATCCCGTGGAGGAGGGCATGGCAACCCACTCCACTATTCTTGCCTGGAGAATCATGGACAGAGGAGCCTGTGGGGCTATAGTTCATAGGGTCTCAGAGACCGAAGACACTTAGCATGCGTACATATATGTGTGTGTGTGTATATATATATATATGTATGTACGTATATAAATATATACCTGGGAGATTTGATGATATGGACTCAGATAATTGTACAAACACAACCACAACAGCACCAGTCACAATGGCCAAAAGGTGGAAACAGCCCAAATGTCCATCAGTGGGTAACGAAATGATGAATGAATAAACAAAATGTGGTCCATTCATACAACGGAACATTACTCAGCCATAAAAAAGGGATGACACACTGACATGAACTTGATGAACTGGCTGAACTTGAAAAACACCATGCTGAGAGGAGGAAGCCAGACACAAAACAGACAGACAGTGTATGATTCTATTTATGCGAAATATCCAGAAAAGACAAATCCACAGAGACACAGTTTATATTATTAGTTATGGATAGTTAATCATAATATGGGGTCCCAGGTCCTATATTATTATACTAGGGTCCTCATACCTGCTGCCACTCTTCAACTAAAGAGGCTTAGCTTGATGAGGGGAAAGATGTATTTTATGAAGAAACTTCTATAGCACATTTTGTGGGGTGCTTTATTGGCATGACCAATAAAATCTAATATTTTCATGACTTTTGATAGCTATTTGTTGGATGTTAAAAGAGAACCTTGAGAAGTTTTGTTCTCTTTGCAGTCACATTAAAATAAAAACATTTTTTAAAAAATGGGTGAAATGTATGAAATCTCTCACTAAAGCAGTTACTCAAGAAAATGAAGCTCCATATATCCTTCTAATTCTCTGTATATTCATTCTATTAATGTTATTGAAATTCCCACTAAAAATCATCAACTTAAAAAAATAATTGTAATATATGGAACCTAGTTCTGTACTTCCAAGTCTCCTGGAAATGTGTTATCATGCTTTCATAATTTAGAAAAATAAAAATAAGCCCCAGGCATGATCTTCGGCCGGAGGGTGGCAGGGTCTGGGGCTGGTGGCCGCCCTCTGGCCCTGCATGCCTCTTGGGCAGCAACCTGAAGCCCCACACGGCGCTGCTGAATTTGCTTTGAAAATATGGACCTAAAAGTCTATCCTGGCTCTGCGTCCCTGTGCTGGGAATGGCTTCTGTCCACCCCCACCCTCGGCCCCCTCCACGGGAGGCCACAGTTTTTCTCCATCGTGCTGTTCCAAGAGTGACAGGGTGTGCTTGCTTTGGTGGGAAAATAGGCTGAGATTTCAGCATCACTGGAATCTGGACAGGCCACTGTGCCGAGCAGGAGAGCTGGCTCTGGGCCAGCAGGGCTCTGCAGACACAGGAGACCCTTAGGAAGTGAAAGCCCCAAGGCAGGAGAAGGGATTTCCTCTCTAGCTCCGGTCGTGCATCGGGCAGGGGGTGGGAGACCTCCATTCACAGAGCCTGGGCACCTTTTCCCACCCACATCCACTGGGCACCCTGCCGGGGCGGGGGTGAGGGGAAGTGAGGTAGGCAGGCACACCTTGACCTTGGCAACAGGGACAGACGCCCTGGGGAGGAGGTCGTGCTGGAAATTTGATTGCTGGCTGCTTTCAGGACTCAAGGGAAGTTACTGCTAATGGGTACTGGGGCAGGGTAGTGAAAAAATGTTCTAGAACCAGACAGAGATGAGAGTTGTGCAACATCTTGAATATACTAAATGAAACTGAATTGTTCCCTTTAAAATGGTTACCTTTATGGTATGTGTGAATCTCACCTCCATAAAAGAAAAGAGAAGGGGCTTCCCTGGTGGTCCAGTGGTTAAGAAGACACCCCACAGTATTCAGAGAAGGCCAGTTCAGAGATTTTATTTCCTGTGGGTACCTTTTAATAAAGAAGGACAAGCAGGAACAGTGTATCTTTAGAGTACATGCAAAACAGAAGTGTCTGATTACAAATAATTTTGGAAAAAAAAGTGAAAGTCGCTCAGTCGTCCGACTCTTCGCAACCCCATGAACTAGTCCACGGAATTCTCCAGGCCAGAATACTGGAGTCAGTACCCTTTTCCTTCTTCAGGGGATCGAACCCAGGCCTCCCACATTGCAGGCGGATTCTTTACCACCTGAGCCACCAGGGAAGCCCAAGAATACTGGAGTGGGTAGCCCATCCCTTCTCCAGTGGATCTTCCTGACCCAGGAATCGAACCAGGGTCTCCTGCATTGCAGGCGGATTATTTACCAACTGAGCTATCAAAGAAAAAAAAAAGTCTGTCCTGAAATGTGGGGGATGTGGGTTCAAACCTTGGTCGGGGAACTAAGAGCTCACATTGTGTGCAGCAACTAAGCCTGCTCGACACAACAGCTGAACCCCTGTGCTCTGGTCTCTGTACCACAGTGAAAAATCCCATATGATGCAAGGAAGATGCTGCATGCTGCAAACAAGACCCGAGGCAGCCAAATAAGTGTTTTTTAAAAAAACATAGAAGACAAAGAAAGAGAAAAGAGGAAAAAAAGAGAGAGAGAGAAAAGATGGGAAAGAAAAAAAAAAATGCATCTTGCTGCTAAGGAACCCAGAACACTCAGCATGGCCAGGATTCCAGAGGGTCTTGATTTTGAAAAATAAAAAATTCAAATTGAGATATAGTGGAGTCATTCTGCCTTATGCATAAGTTAACTTGAATTTTATGCTAATAAACTAGCCTGTTCGTGGCCTATCATAGGTACACTGTGTGTGCTCAGTTGCTCAGTTGTGTCTGACTCTTTGCGACCCCATGGACTGTAGCCTGCCAGGCTCCTCTGTCCGTGGGATTCTCCAGGCAAGAGCATTGGAGCGGAGTGCCATTTCCTCCTCCAGAGGACCTTCCCCACCCAGGAACTGAACCCTCATCTCCTTCGTCTCCTGCATTGGCAGGCGGATTCTTTACCAGTAGTGTCGCCTGGGAAGCTCACATACATTGTACATCTGCTTTATTTATTTAAGGAAAGGCCACGTTGACCAGAAGTAAAGAATGTCCATGATAGAAAATAAAGATTAAATGCCCCTTCTCCTGGAATGACAATGCTAGTCCTCCTTTGATGATAAGACTCCCTTCCCAGGTGCCAGGCCATGCCTACTCACTGTGTACGTGCCAGCCTGTTCTTTATTTTGAACCACTAAAGAAATGTAATCCTAACTTGTTTCATGTTTTTTGTTCTTTCAAGATATAAAAACTGTGCTGAAAACCCTGCTTCTCCCAAGCAGCTTCTCAGAGGAATCTGGAAAGATGACTTCTGAGCTGGTCCTTAGTCTGGCTCAAATAAAACTCTTTCCTATTCTTATTATGCACAGAGCAGACGTCCTGGGGAGCAAGTGAATTTTGGAGCCAGACGGAAGTTCAAATTCTGACCCTTGCATTTACCAGCTGTGTAACCTGGGAGAAGCTGAGTCTTTTAATTACCTCGGCTGTCAAGTGGAGATCACAACACTTCCTTTCAGACCAATTTGGGGATTAAAACTCAATTTGCCGATTCAGCTCACTGGGACCTTGTCTGGCATGTAGAAAGCACTTGATAGAAAGGAGTCATGTTCACCCAGTGGAACACAATCCCTGAGGCAATGAAAAGGAAAGATCGGCTGACACACGCAATGACGTGGACAAATCTCAGAAGAATAATGCTGATTGAAAGAAGACAGAGAGCACATATTATAGAGTTCCACTTATAGCAAATGCAGACTGTAGTGACCCAAAGTGGCTGCTTGAGAAAGAAGGGGAGGGACAGGCAGGAGGCATTAGCGAGTGTTCTGTTGTTTTCTAGTTATTACACTTTTCACTTTCATGCATTGGAGAAGGAAATGGCAACCCACTCCAGTGTTCTTGCCTGGAGAATCCCAAGGACGGGAGAGCCTGGTGGGCTGCTGTCTATGGGGTCGCACAGAGTCGGACACGACTGAAACGACTTAGCAGCAGCAGCAGCAGCAGCAGCAACAACAAGAAATAGATACCTGTTCTTCATCCCCAGTTTCGGGAACACAGCTCCTAAAACCGCTGTTATTTCCTAAGTGATAAGAGCAACAGGAGCATATTTTGCTGAAAATATTTGGTTTCAGTCCCGTTTTTGAAATAGAGAAGTGTCTTTTATTGTTTACACCCTTTTCTTTAAAAAAGAATGATGTCAGATTTTTAAAAATTCTGTGTATATTTACGGCTGTGCTGAGTCTTGGTTGCTGCACAGCAGGCTTCCTCTAGTTGTGGGGGTGGGGAGCTTTGCTTCTCTTTGCGACGGCTTCTCTAGCTGCTGAGCACAGGCTCTAGGCTTCAGTAGCTGCAGTACGTGGGCTCAGCAGTTACGGCTCTTGGCTCTAGAGCACAGGGTCAGTAGTTGTGGTGCTAGGGCTTAGTTGTTCTGTGTGCAGGAGTTGTGGCGTGTGGGCCTAATTGCTCTGCAGCAAGTGGAATCTCCTCGGACCAGGAATTGAACCCGTGTCCCCTGCACTGGCAGGTGGATCCTTATCCACTGGACCACTAGGGAAATCCTAAAATAATCCCTTTTCAATCATGCCTGAATTTCAGGTGCTGAGATGACCTCTGCAAAGCACCTGAGGATGAGGGCTGGCTGCCTGGGAAGTGAACCAAGTGATTAGAGAGTTGGATCTTTCGGTTCCACTGGGAAATGAACCAAGTGATTAGAGAGTCAGATCTTTTGGTTCCACTGTCTTTGACCTCCAGGGAGAGGAGAAGGACTGGACATGGACACTGAGTTGCTAAAAGCCAACGACGAGTCAGTCGTGCCTATGTCGTGGAGCCTCCATAGAAACCAGACGGGCAGGGTTCAGAGGGCTCCTGGGTTGGTGAACACGTGGAGGTGCTGGAACAGTGACGTGTCTGGAGGGAGCACGGAAGCGCCACGCTCCTTCCCACAAACCTTGCCCTGTGTGTCTCCTCTGTCTGGCTGTCCCTGAGTCCCATACTTTATTAAAAACAAACAAACAAAAACAGTAACAACAAGGAATGTTCTCTCCTGAGCTCTGTGAGCCATTCTAGCAAATGGTTGAAGCCAAGAAAGGGATCTTTGAAATCCATGGTGTATTTCAGGTCTTCCAGAAGTCCTGGAGGCCCGGCCTTGGCCCTGGCATGGAAACTGGGGACGGTCTTGTGCGACTGAGTGCTCTACTGTGGGGTTTACACTAACTCCGGGGAGTTAGCGTTGAATCATACTGCGGACGGACTGGTGGTGGCCAAGGGGCAGGGCGTTGGGGGTGGTGTGGAACAGGAGGTTGAGGTTAGCAGATGTAAGCTTTTTTAAAATATATATATATATATATATATTTATTTGGCTGCGCCAGATCTCAGTTGTGGCATGTAGGGTCTTTTCTTTTCTTTTTTTTCAGTTGCAGCATATGGGATGTAGTTCCCCGATTAGAGATCGAATCTGGGCCCCCTGAATTGGAAGCATGCTATCTTAGCCACTGGACCACCAGGGAAATCTCAAATATAAAGTTGAATTTATAAGATGGATAAAAAATAAAGTCCTACTCTACAGTACAGGGAACTATATTCAATATCCTATGATAAACCATAATGGAAAATAATGTTTTAAAATGAGCGTATGTTCCCTGCTGGCTCAGAGAAGCCACCGCAATGAGAAGCCCACACCACGACAAAGAGTAGCCCCCACTCACTGCAGCTAGAGAGGAGTCCTCGAGGCAACAGAGATCCAGTGCAGCAGAAGAAGTAATTAATTAAAAGTTTAAATGGCTAACTAAGAAAACAACAGCTAAATACTTCACATACGTGCAGTATGTCAGGTATACCTCAGTCAATCTGCTTATAAAACTAGAAACATATTTTGGGGGATGTTTAGAACACACATAATTTTATTTGTTGCTGTCTCATCTTCTGCTTAAGTGTTTAAAATTATTTTAATTATTGGAAAATGTTAGCTATATTCCGTTATATTTTTAAAACAGGGAACACATCCCTGGGGATCCTGTAGGTAAGACTCTACACTCGACCACATTTCTCCGACAGGTGGCATGGATTTGGGTTTGGTTCCTGGTCAGGGACCTAATATCCCACATGCTGCACAGCCACAGTCAAAAGTAAAAATTAAAGATGCGTTAAAAATGGAGACACAGGAGAATGGGATGCAGGGCCAAGACTTTGCAAGGAAGCAGAAGCATCTCAGAGCTAGCAGGACAAAGGGGTCTGCAGTGTACATTTGGACTCTGTCCACTTTGGGTTTGGGAGAATCCAGCTGTCCCAGGTGCTCCTGTGTGCCACAGAAATGGCACACATGGTCCTGTCGACAGGAAGGAGCTCCTGTCCACTCCAAGTGGCGTGAGGAAATGGTGAGGGGACGTGTCCAGTTGCCATCTTGGGGTGGAGGGACCCAGAGATCAAGCCAGGCTCCTCTCCTGGCCCAACAGGGTCCATCCCATCTCCCCGGAGCTGGAGGGAAGGAACAGGCAGGCAGTCCCCAGGCAAGCCACATCTGGCCCATCAGCTGTCAGGTCAGCTGTGGCAGAATCCATGCGGCCTTGAGGGCCTGCAGGGATGTCACCTGCACTTCTGAGCACCCGTTGCAGCCTCACTGCTCCAGCCTCACGTTCCAGCAGAAATGTCTGGTTGGATGTCCCCAGAATCATTTCCTGGAAACCCCAGTTTGCTGGGTTTTCATTTTCAGAGCAAAAGACACACCCTTCATCATCATCAGACACTCGACCCTCTCCCTTGGGGCCTGAACACAGCCGCATTGTCACTGGGTAGACCCCTGGCATCCCCAGCAGGCTGCCTGCGTTGAGCCAGGGGGGCTCATATTGATGCACCATCTGTACCCCTGCGGCTCCTTCTCATCTTCCAGGTACTGTCCGGGTGCTTTAGCATTGTTGTGGGTTCATTAACAAGATGGCAGCAGTCAGGCTCTCTCACCCCACCCTCTCGCACACTCTCGCCCCCTGTTCCGTAAACAATGACTTTGCACGGTAGTGCCGTGGCTGAGATCTCTTATGGCACCGCATACGCGCGGCACAAGGTGCTCGCTTGGTCCCGAGCTGCTTTGTGTGGTGTGCCTGTATGGACTTCACCGTGAAAGCGCTGGCTGCTGCTGCACTGGGGCTGCACTGCAGCAACATCACGGTTCTGTTATATGAGATTACGTTATAGCTACATTACGGTTATGTTAGGGCTTCCCTTGTAGCTGAGTCCGTAAAGAATCTGCCTGCAATGCAGGAGACCCGGGCTCGATTCCTAGGTTGGGAAGATCCCCTAGAGAAGGAAATGGCAACCCACTCCAGTATTCTCACCTGGAGAATCCCGTGGGCAGAGGAGCTTGGGAGGCTACAGTCCATGGGATCGCAAGAGTCGGGCAGGACTTAGCGACTAAACCACCACCACCATGGTTATGTTATGGTTGCTGCGTCAGCCAGGAGAGAGGCTGTGTTATGGCTGCCGTGCCGTGTCTGCAGTTTCTACAGCTCCTCAAGTCTCCTTCCAGCCTCTTAGCTTGTGTCTTGCCTACCCTGGGTTCAGCGAATAGTGTAACCATCAGGACAACTGGTGTCATGAACAGGATCAGCAATACAGTTGCTAAGCCCCTCCTGGGGGACTCCCCCAACCGGGTGACTATGCCTCCGAATGAGTCCCCGTAACGTGTGCTGTGTGCACCTGCCCACCACATCACCAAGGACTACGCATCTTCAGGAAGATCGCCATGCAGGGGCACTGCATCTGTCCTGGGAAGAGTGGAGGGCATCACCTGCAGCCCTTCTTACCAGCACCAGAGCCCTCGGCATGGCCCAGGGTCAGACTCCTCTAGGCACTGGCATCTAGGTGGTCGGCACCGTTGTCTGTCCCCTGGACTTCGACCTGGGCTTAATCATTCATTCTTGGAAGATCCTGAGAAGTGAGAGCAGGAATCCGCCTCAGATGGCATCCCTGCTCTTAAGTTTGATGGAGGAGAAAACTGAGGGCCAGACCATCCAGCCCCATATGGGCATCCTGGCTGGTTCTCCCTTCTGGGCAAACAGGCTGGAAATAAAAAGTGCCACTGTGAATGCCCTGGCCCTGCCAGTCAGGCTGTTTCTGTCCTGGGGAAGATGCCAGCTCAGTGCCAGGAAAGTTCTGGACACACCCTGGGCCAGGAAGGAACTAAAGAGTCACCAGACCACCAGCAGTTCCAGGTACCCACTCCTCTGTGGGTGGGCTCACCTCGCTGTGCAGGAGACCGAGTCTGTAGGGGGCAGAGCCCTGGGCCAACAGCACCTCTGACACAGTCCCCAGTTGGGTGGACAGAGACACGGCCCCTTGGGTGAAGTGGGCAGGTGCAGACAGCTTCCAGATGAGGTAGACGGGGGTAGACAGTCCCCAGGTGAGATGGGCAGGGGTAGACAGTCCCTAAGTGAGGTAAGACAGTCCCAGGTGAGGTGAATATGTGCAGACACTCCCTAGGTAAGGTGACTGCTCCTTCCCATTCTTCCCTTCTCTCATCAACTACTGTGGACCCCACTTACCAGGCCAGAGAGCCAAGTGTTCAAGACGCACCAGGTTAATCCAACCTTCAGCAGCTCACAATATTTAGGAAGATCTGTTTTGACAGGTGAGTTCCAGAACCTCGGAGAGCGGAGCTCACATCCCAGGGCACCAGGGGAGACCAAAACCCAGATGTAAAGCCAGCCCAAGCCCAGTGTGTAGTCCACGGTCTGAAGAGGACACCTCTTCCTGTGGTGCGGTGGGTGGCTTCCCAGGTTTGACATGGACAGCCTGGGAGCAGGACGGACCAGCTCCCAGGAGGGCTACTTTGCAGGAACAGTTCATTGCGCTTTCGTGGAAGCCTTCTGAGGCTCCCTCAGCACCCTGGCTCCCGAAGCCCATGGCCCGCCTGGCCCTGCACACTCAGCCTCCCACTGCCCTGTGAGCCAGATGCTTCATGCTGGCCTCCCGCGCCTGGTCCCCCCTCACCCGCCTCGTCTCCAGTGGGTCTCAGCTACAGGATTAGGCCTTACCCTGCTGCTGGCTCTGTGTGCTTGCCTCCTAAGTCCCTTCAGTTGTGTCTGACTCTTTGCGACCCCAAGGACGGTAGACTGCCAGGCTTCTCTGTCCACAAGATTCTCCAGGCAAGAAAACTGGAGTGGGTTGCCATGACCTCCACCAGGGGATCTTCCCAATCCGGGGATTGAACTCACTTCTCTTATGTCTCCAGCATTGGCAGGCGGGTTCTTTACCACTAGCGCCCCCTGGGAAGGCCCTGCTACCTCCATACAGAAATATAATCCACATCCTAGAAAGTTCACCCAACAGGAGAGCTACATTAAAAGAATGAAATTAGAACATTCTCTAATATAAAAACAAACTCAAAATGGATTAAAGACCTACATGTAAGACCAGATACTACAAAACTCTGGAGGAAAATATAGGCACAACACTGTTTGACATAGACTGCAGCAAGATCTCTTTGGGGCCCGTCTCCTAGAGTAATGGAAATGAAAACAAACATAAACAAAGGGGCCTGAGTTAAACTTAAAAGCTTTTGCACAGCAAAGGAATCCATAAACAAAATGAAAAGACAACTGACAGAATGAGAGAAAATATTTGCAAATGATGCGACCAACAAGGGACTGATCTTCAAAATACGCAAACAGCTCATCAGTTCAGTTCAGTCGCTCAGTCATCTACGACTCTTTGCGACCCCATGGACTGCAGCATACCAGGCCTCCCTGTCCATCACCAACTCCCGGAGTCTGCTCAAACTCATGTCCATTGAGTTGGTGATGCCATCCAGCCATCTCATCCTCTGTCGTCCCCTTTTCCTCTTGCCTTCAGTCTTTCCCAGCATCAGGGTCTTTTACAATGAGTCAGCTCTTTGCATCAGCTGGCCGAAGTATTGGAGCTTCAGCTTCAGCATCAGTCCTTCCAGTGACTATTCAGGACTGATTTCCTTGAGGATTGACTGGTTTGATTTCCTTGCAGTCCAAGGGACTCTCAAGAGTCTTCTCCAAAACCACAGTTCAAAAGCATCAATTCTTCAGTGCTCAGCTTTCTTTATGGTCCAACTCTCATGTCCATACATGACTACTGGAAAAACCATAGCCTTGACTATAGGGCCCTTTGTTGGCAAAACAATGTTTCTGCTTTTTAATACACTGTCTAGGTTTGTCATAGCTTTTCTTCCAAGGAGCAAGCATCTTTTAATTTCATGGCTTCAGTCACCATCTGCAGTGATTTTGGAGCCTAAGAAATAAAGTCAGCCACTGTTTCCATTGTTTCCCCATCTATTTGTCATGAAGTGAAGAGACTGGATGCCATGATCTTCATTTTTTGAATGTTGAGTTTTAAGCCAGATTTTCACTCTCTTCTTTCACCTTCATCAGGAGACTCTTTAGTTCCTCTTCACTTTCTTCCATAAGGGTGATGTTATCTGCATATGTGAGGTTATTGATATTTCCCCCAGCAGTCTTGATTCCAGCTTGTGCTTCATCCAGCCTAGCATTTTGCATGATGTATTCTGCATATGAGTTAAATAAGCAGGGTGACAATACACAGCCTTGATGTACTCCTTTCCCAATTTGGAACCAGTCTGTTGTTTCACGTCTGGTTCTAACTGTTGCTTCTTGACCTGCATACAGATTTCTCAGGAGGAGGGTAAGGCGGTCTTGTATTCCCATCTCTTGAAGAGTTTTCCACAGTTTGTTGTGATTTACACAGTCAAATTCACACAACTGCAGCAAGATCTTTTGGGGCCCGTCTCCTAGAGTAATGGAAATGAAAACAAACATAAACAAAGGGGCCCGAATTAAACTTAAAAGCTTTTGCACAGCAAAGGAATCCATAAACAAAATGAAAAGACAACTGACAGAATGAGAGAAAATATTTGCAAATGATGCGACCAACAAGGGATTGATCTTCAAAATGCACAAACAGCTCATCAGCTCAGTTCAGCTGCTCAGTTATCTCTGACTCTTTGTGACTCCATGGACTGCAGCACACCAGGTCTCCCTGTCCATCAAAGGCTTTAGCGTAGTCGGTGAAGCAGAAGTAGATGTTTTTCTGGAATCTCTTGCTTTTTCAGTGATCCAGTGGATGTTGGCGATTTGATCTCTGGCTCATCTGCCTTCTCTAAATCCAGCTTGAACATTTGTAAGTACTTAGTTCATATACTGTTAAAGCCTAGCTTGGAGAATTTTCTTAGTTCATATACTGTTAAAGCCTAGCTTGGAGAATTTTGAGCATTACTTTACTAGCGTGTGAGATGAGTGCAATTGTGCAGTAGTTTGAGTGTTCTTTGGCATTGCCTTTCTTTGCGATTGGAAAGAAAACTGACATTTTCCAGTCCTGCTGCCACTGCTGAGTTTTCCAAATTTGCTCGCATATTGGGTGCAGCACTTTAATAGCATCATCTTTTAGGATTTGAAATAGCTCAGCTGGAATTCCATCACATCCACTAGCTTTGTTCATAGTGATGCTTCCTAAGGCCCACTTGACTTCGCACTCTAGGATGTCTGGCTCTAGTTGAATGATCACACCATCATGATTATCTGCGTCGTGAAGATCTTTTTTGTATAGTTCTTCTGTGTATTCTTGCCACCTCTTCTTAATATCTTCTGCTTCTCTTAAGTCCATACCATTTCTGTCCTTTATTGTGCCCATCTTTGTATGAAATATTCCCTTCTTATCTCTTAACTTTCTTGAAGAGATCTCTAGTCTTTCCCATTCTATTTTTTCCCCCTATTTCTTTGCATTGATCACTTAGGAAGGCTTTCTTTTCTACCCTTGCTCTTCTTGGAAACTCTGCATTCACATGGATACACCTTTCCTTTTCTCCTTTGCCTTTCGCTTCTCTTCTTTTCTCAGCTATTTGTAAGGCCTCCTCAGACAACCATTTTGCATTTTTGCATTTCTTTTTCTTGGGGATGATTTTGATCACTGCCTGCTGTACAATGTCACAAATCTCCATCCATTGTTCTTCAGGCACTCTGTCTATCAGATCTAATCCTTGAACCTATTTCTCACTACCACTGTATATTTGTAACGGATTTAATTTAGGTCACACCTGAATGGTCTAGTGGCTTTCCCTACTTTCTTCAATTTAAGTCTGAATTTGGCAATAAGGAGTTCATGATCTGAGCCACAGTCAGCTCCTGGTCTTTTTTTTTTTTTTTTTTGCTGACATACAGTCAGCTTCCCCATCTTCAGCTGCAAAGAATATAATCAATCTGATTTGGTGTTGACCATCTGGTGATGTCCGTGTGTAGTCTTCTCTTGTGTTGTTGGAAGAGGGTATTTGCTATGAGCAGTGCATTCTCTTGACAAAGTTCTGTTAGCCTTTGCCTTGCTTCATTTTGCACTCGAAGGCCAAACTTCCTATTACTCCAGGGATCTCTTGACTTCCTACTTTTGCATTCCAGTCCCCTATGATGAAAAGGACATCTTTTTTGGTGTTAGTTCTAGGTGTTATGGGTCTTCATAGAACCGTTCAGCTTCTTTGACATTAGTGGTTGGGGCATAGACTTAGATTACTGTGATATTGAATGGTTTGCCTTGGAAATGAACAGAAATCATTCTGTTATTTTTGAGATTGCACCCAAGTACTGCATTTCAGACTCCTTTGTTGACTATAAGGGCTATACCATTTCTTCTAAGGGATTTTTGCCCACAGTAGCAGATATAATGGTTATCTGAATTAAATTCGCCATTCCTGTCCATTTTAGTTCACCGATTCCTAAAATGCCAATGTTCATACTTGCCATCTTCTGTGTGACCACTTCCAATTTACCTTGTTTCATGGACCTAATATTCCAGGTTCCTATGAAATATTGTTCTTTACAACATTGGACTTTACTTCCATCACCCATCACCTCCACAACTGGGTATTGCTTTCACTTTGGCTCAGCCTCTTCATTCTTTCTGGAGATACTTCTCTGCTCTTCTCCAGTAGCATATTGGGCATCTACTGACCTGGGGAGTTCATCTTCCAATGTCATATCTTTTTCCCTTTTCATACAAACCAATCAAAAAATGAGCAGAAGATCTAAATAGACATTTCTCAAAAAAAAGACATACACATGGCCAAAAGGCACATGGAAAGATGCTTAACATTGCTACTTATTATAGAAATACAAATCAAAACCACAGTGAGTTATCACCTCACACTGGTCATGGACATCTTCACAAAATCTACGAATAATAAATGCTGGAGGTGCTGTAGAGGGAAAGGAATGGCACCCACTCCAGTGCTCTTGCCTGGAAAATCCCATGGATGGAGGAGCCTGGTGGGCTGCAGTCCATGGGGTTGCGAAGAGTCGGGCACGACTGAGTGACTTCACTTTCACTTTTCATTTTCATGCATTGGAGAAGGAAATGGTAGCTCACTCCAGTGTTCTTGCCTGGAGAATTCCAGGGACGGGGGAGCCTGGTGGGCTGCCGTCTATGGGGCTGCACAGAGTTGGACATGACTGAAGCGACTTAGCAGCACACTATTGGTAGGAATGTAAATTGGTGCACCCACTATGGAGAAAGAACAGTATGAGGTTCCTTAGAAAACTAAAAATAGAGCTACTGTACAACCTAGCAATCCCATTCCTTGGCAAATGTCTGTAGAAAACCATAGTCTGAAAAGATACATGCACTCCAATGTTCAGAGCAGCACTGTTTCCAATAGCCAAGACATGGAAGTAACCGAAACGTCCATCAGCTGATGAATGGGTAAAGAAGATATGGTATAGTTATGCAACGGGGTATTACTCAGCCATAGAAAAGAATGAAATAATGTCATTTGCCACAATATGGATGGATCTAGAGATTACCCTTCTAAATGACATAAGGCAGACAAGTAGCATACGATAGTGCTTACATGTGGAATCTTTTAACAATGATACAGGACTTCCCTGGTGGTCTATTGATGTAGAACCCACCTGCCAGTGCAGGGGAGATGGATTTGATCCCCAGTCCAGGAAGATTTCACAGGCCACAGGGCAACTAAGCCCTCGCGCCACAACTTCTGAGCCTGTGCCCCAGAGCCCGGAAGCAAGAATAATGGAAGCCCGAGCGCCTGGAGCCCACGTTCCACAGCCAGAGCAGGCCCCGCAGTGAGAAGCCAGGGCAGCAGGATGATGAGCAGGCAGCTCTCGTCATGAGCAGAGAGAGATTGCCAGCAGCAAGGAAGGCCCAAAACTCAAGAAACAAAAGTTTTCAAAAATGATACAAGTAAACTGACGTACAAAACAGAAATACAGCAGATTCACAAACAGAGAAACCAACCTATAGTTACTGAAGGGGAAAGGGAAGAGGGAGCTTACACGCTGCTGCTGCTGCTAAGTCGCTTCAGTCGTGTCCGACTCTGTGCGACCCCGTAGACGGCAGCCCACCAGGCTCCCCCGTCCCTGGGCTTCTCCAGGCAAGAACACTGGAGTGGGTTGCCATTTCCTTCCCCAGTGCATGAAAGTGAAAAGTGAAGGTGAAGTCGCTCAGTCATGTCCAACCCTTAGCGACTCCTTGGACTGCCGCCTAGCAGGCTCCTCCATCCATGGGATTCTCCAGGCAAGAGTACTGGAGTGGGGCGCCATTTCCTTCTCCGATATACACACTACTATATATAAAATAGATAACCGACAAGTACATACTGTGTAGTACAGGGAAGTATGCTCAATATTTTATAATAACCTATAAAAGGAAAGAATCTGAGAAAAAAAGGAAAAGATACATGCGTGTACGTAAAACTGAATCACTTGGCTGTACACCTAACACAACATTGTGAATCTACTAAGCTTCAACAAAAACAAAAATTTTTAATTAAACTTTTCATTTTGTGTTAAGAGTATATCCGATTAATGGGCTTCCCTTGTGGCTGAACTTGTGGTAAAGAACATGCCTGCAATGCGGGACACCTGGCTTCGATCCTTGGGTTGGGAAGATCCCCTGAAGAAGGGAACGGCTACCCATTCCAGTATTCTGGCCTGGAGAATTCCATGGACTGTCTAGTCCATAGGGTTGCAAAGAGTCAGACACGACTGAGCACACACACAGCCGATTAACAGTGTTGTGATAGTTTCAGGTGGACAGCAAAGGGACTCAGCCATCCCTACACATGGATCCATCCTCCCCCAAATCTCCTTCCATCCAGGCTGCCACATGACATTGAGCAGAGTTCCATGTGCTATACAGTAGGTCCTTGTAATAAAATTTTTTTAAAAGAGGAAGTTCACTCATTCCAAATGTACAATTCAATGGTTTTTTTGCGTTTTACAGAGTTATGCAATCATCACCTCAACCTACTTTCAGGACATCTCCGTCATCTCAGAAGGAGACCCTTGTCCCTGTCATTCACTCTCCAATCCCGCTACAGCCCCTGGCAACCACGAATCTGTTGTCGCTATACACTTGCCTGCGCTGAATGTTTCATGTAAATGGAATCATGCAACTCGTGGGCTCTGGGGCCTGGCTTCCCTCACTCAGCATCACGTAATCAAGATTCCTTTCTGAGGTACCCTTCACAGCTTATCTGAGTTGGTGGAGTAAGCCAACCGTGGTTCTGCTGAGGACCCCAAGGGGCCCCACGAAGTCTCTGACATAAAGAGTACCACCATCAATAATGGCATTAATAACAATAACGGTTGGAGCTTCCCTGGAAGTCCAGTGGTTAAGACACCACCCTTCCTCTGTAGGGAGCACGGGGTTCAATCCCTGGTCAGGGAACTAAGACCCCATTTGCGGTATGGTGCAGCCAATAAATAAATACTAAAACCTTCCTAAATAATAATAACAATGGTCGGCCTTTGTGACTGGGGTTGAACCTCACGTACTGGGTATAAATCACGTCCTTTTTCTTTCTTCCCATAACTACTTTGAGCAAGGTCGACTGTTATCCCCAGTCCTCAGATGAGGAGGCCATATCCAGGGGACCCCAGCAGCCCAGTGTCAAAACCAGGATCCCACCACCCTCCTTTCCCCATACCCCTCAGCAACATGCCTCTCTTCAGCCCTCTGTTCACACGTTCAGCTTGGAAGGCTGTTTGCAGCAGCCTTTCGTGCCCAATCTCTTCCTGGGAGTGTGGAGGCATGCAACCCCCTGTATTCACAAGGGAGGAGGAAATGGCACCCCACTCCAGTATTCTTGCCTGGGAACTCCCATGGACAGAGGAGCCAGGCAGGCTACAGTCCATGGGGTTGCCAAGAGTCGGACATGACTGAGCAACTAAGTGCATCCTTGCAAGGATTCCCCGGGGTGGCAACCTTGAGTCTGGGCACAAGGCAAAGAACTTGACTCTTTTGTTCTCATCAGAAAAAAGAGAGATAAACAAGGAGCTATTTTTCAGTTGGATGTACTAGCCCGTGAGCCTCTTAAATTTTTTTTATAATCCTCGATTGGTATTAGTGCATGGACTAAACTCTGCCTTTCATATTGTGGCTTAAGTCAGCTGCTGATCTCTCACTGATAGCATAGCTCAGTTCCTAACTTAAATCTACACTGCTTCCATTAAGACACAAATCTCTAAGAGGAAAATCTCGTTTTTACTGTGAAACCATAAAGGATATGTTTTATAATATTGAGATTAATTTGCTGTTATGAAAATTTCATCAGTTAAAAAAAAAAAGTAAGTGCTGGGACTTCTCAGGTGGTCCAGTGATTAAGAATATGCCTTACAATGCAGGGGACAGAGCTTCTGATGGGGGAACTAAGACCCCACATGCCCACATGCTACAACTAAACCCCACATGATGCAGCAAAGATCCTGCATGCCTAAACTAAGACCTGATGCAGTCAAATAAATAAGTAGTAAGTTCTGTGAAACTCAGAGGGAAAAAGAGCTTGGCCACTGTGAGTGAGTTGAAGTATGTCCCCCGGCCAAAAATTATATCCTAGTCCTAATTCTTGTCCTGGAACCCGTGAACATGCTCTTCTTTGGAAATAGGGTCTTTGGTCTCAGGTGTCACCTGGATGCCTTGCTGTCATAGGAGATGCAGGAAGACAGGAGATGCAGAGACATTGCTCAGGGCCGTGGGGGTTGGGAGGTGGAAAAGCGTCATAGGAAACAGCTCACAAACGAAGATCAGAATGTGCCCCAAATCACTTTTCCCCTGTGTGGCTTCCCTCTGGTGATCTGATCACTGGCAGTTAAAAAGGACAGCACATAAACGACCCTGATGCTGGGAAAGATTGATGGCAGAAGGACAAGAGGGCGACAGAGGATGAGATGGTCGGATGGCATCACTGACTCAATGGACGTGAGTCTGAGCAAGCTCTGGGAGATAGCGAAGGACAGGGAAACGAGGTGTACTACAGTTCGTGGGGTCGAAGAGTCAGACACGACTTAACGACTGAACAACAACAAATTCGAAGGTCATCATGTAATTTGACGAGTCATTCTGCATAAACTATCTTCAGAATTCTTGAAGACATGTCCTGCTCTGCTTTGGAATTGCAGAATCATTGCAAATTGCTTTGGCTCAGTCACTGCTGGGGCCCCTCTGCACCTCCACCGATCTGCGCCCCCACCCTGTTCGCCCCTGACGCCAAATCTGTGCACACTGATCCCCACGGCCTCGTGTTCCCGGGCCTCTTAAGGCAGCTCTGGGAGGCAGATGCAGAGGCGGCCGTGTGACTGCACAAATGGCTGGCACGTGGCCAAGTCAGCTCTGGACCCAAAGGCCAGCAGCTTCCAGCTCTTCGGGGGCAAATGTGGTGCTGACAGGAAGATGTTTGTTTGGCTTGTAAGTTGAGCTGGCCCACTGTGGAAGGGACGGTAAAGATGGAAGCCCGTGTGGTCATGGTGTAGTCAAGGCTCTGAACTTGGCTTTGATGGGCAACGCCACAGGCGTGATCCTAAGGGGGCTCAGCAGAGAGTTGACGGACGTGACCTGCGACCCTTTCCCTTTCTGAAATCATCAGACATCTGCTGAGTGAGCTGTTTGGGAACTGGTCCCAGGCCAATGTCACGGAGGGAGCAGAGTGTGGGGTGGGGGTGGTGGGTGTGGGGGGGCAGATAATCTCCAGGGCCCTTTTCATCAGTAACACACATGAGTCATTTTTAATCAATCAAAAAGAGGAAACGAGACCAAATGCAGTTAATGAAGGCTCGAGTACCATGCTGTGAAGAAACTTCCAGGAGTTGGGCAGGCAACAGTGAAACCTTGGAGACAGCTTAAAGGGCCATCAGCAGGGAGAGTGGTTAAGTAATTAAGGTCCCCTCCGCACAATGCGATATCAGCAAGTTGATAAGAAAGAGCAAAGGAAAGCTATGTACGCTGACATGGAAAGATACATGACATAGGGTTCAGTGCAAGAAAAACCTGCAGGATGGTCTGTATTTGTTTCCTATGCCCGCTGTAACAAATTACCACCAGTCTGGCAGCTTAAAATCACACATACTTATTCTCTTACAGTCTTGGAGGCTGGAAATCTGAAAATAGTGTCTTCAGGCTAAGTCAAGGTATGAGCAGGGCTGAGTCCTTAGAAAGACTCAAGGGGAGAACTTTGTCCTTGATTTTCTGAGCCTCTAAGGGTGCCTGTGTTCCTGGCCATATGACCCCTTCCTGGATCGCTCCCAACTCTTGCTTCTCACATCTTCTATTTCTGTGGGAGAGTACCCTCTGCTTCCCTCTGAGAAGGACACTTGCCTGTGATTACCTTTAGGACATACCCGCGAATCCAGAATTATCTCACCATCATCTCAAAATCTTTAACATAATCACACCTGGAAAGTCCATTTCATCATAAACCTGATATTTACAGGTTCTGAGGATTAGGACATGAGCATCTTTGCAACGAGGGAGAATGTCATTCGGCCTTGAGGGTGGCGGAAATTGTGTTCTGGTTCTATGGATGTATCACAGTTTATTACGCGTCATAACGTAATGTATCACTCAGGGATCAAGGCGGGAAACAGAAGTCACTTGAGGTCTTTTAACAGAAAGGGCTTTAATACAGAAAATTCACAACGCCTTGACTCTGCAATTGGAGCATGAAATTCAGCGGCCACAGACAATATAGAAATGAAAGACAGTGGTTGTGTGCCAATAAAACTTTATTTATAAAAACAGGCTGCAGGCTAGATTGGGCCTTGGGGGCTTTAGTTTGCCCCCAGGGTGATATCACACCAAACGGCCCAAGCAAATGGCATAGTCCTCACTCCTCTGCTCCAAACCCCCTGAAGGCTCCTGGTCTGGCCACAGCACTCTTACCCCAGGGTCTTTGCACTGGCTGTTCCCTCTACCTGTAACACACTTCACCTGGATACTCCCATGGCAAAACGCACCACCTACTCAGTAAGAGACACAGTTGCTGTTCTGATTTCTTGATCTCCTCCTCACCCTGTCATCGTTATTGTTGTTTTCACTTTTTCCCAATATGATCAGCTCTTCGTATCTGAGGATGTGGAACCCACCAATAAGGAGGGCTTACTGTACCACACCATTTTATATAAAGGACTTGAGCATCTGCAGATTTTGGCACCCGTGGTGGTCCTAAAACCAATCCCCTTTGGATATTGAGGGACAACTGGGCAGGAATACCTCATTTTATTGTACTTTGAAGATATTGCGCAAGATTTTTCACAGATTGGAGGTTTGTGGCCACTTTGCATTGAGCAGGTCTATTGAAGCCATTTTTCCAACAGCAGTTGCTCACTTCATGTTGTCGGCTTAGTCCCTCAGTTGTGTCTGAGTCTTTGTGACCCTGTGGACTGTAGCCCAACAGGATCCTCTGTCCATGGGATTCTCCAGGCAAAAGTACTAGTGTGAGTTGCCATGCTCTCCTCCAGGGGATCTTCCCAACCCAGGGATTGAACCCAGGTCTCCCATATTGCAAGTGGATTCTTTACTGTTTGAGCCACCAGAGAAGCCCCTAGAGGTCCCACCGAGGTATAACCACTTCATGTGATATTTTGGTAATTCTTGCAATATTTCACACTTTTTCATCATTGTTATATTTGCTTATGGGGATCTGTGATCAGTGATCTTTGATGTCACTATCAGAGCTCACTGGAGGCTCAGATGATGGTGAGCTTTATTTTAGCAATCAGGTATTTTTAAGTTAAGGTACGTACATTGTTTTTTAGACATCATGCTATTGCACTCTTTATTTTTAAAATAAACGGCGTTCAGTGCTTTTATTCATATTTTTGAAGTTTGTCTGAAATTTACAACTTGAAGGTGATGTAAGGTTTATTTTTGAAATTTACACAATCAAGGTTTAGTAACAAGTGTATGAGTAGAAATTTTTTTCCTTTCCAAATATAACTCAAAACAGCTTTTATCCCAGTTTATTTCTCCATTTACTGGATGCATTTATGGAAGGCACACAAGTATTTTGTTTTCTATTTTAACAACTTAAATGTAGATAAGACATATAAATCTACTTCTGTTGATTAAGGAAACTGGCAGATTTTCAAATATTGCTACAAGTTACTATTAGGGTTTCCCTGGTGATTCAGATGATAAAGAATCTGCCTGCAATTCAGGAGACTGGGTTCAATCCCTGAGTCAGGAAGATCTCCTGGAGAAGTAATAGCTACCTATTCCCGTATTCTTGCCTGGAGAATTCCATGGACAGAGGAGCCTGGCGGGCTACAGTCCATGGGGTTGCAAGGAGTCAGACACGACTGAGCAACTAACACTTGCACTTTTCACTTTCACTATTAGACCAGATACTATGCATACTTTGAGAAAGCCTCTTTTTAGGCCAAAAGAGTAATTTTTTTTTTTTTAGAAGAAGAGGAAAAAGTATTTTTTTAATTGAAATAATATTTGATTTACAATGTTGTTGTAATTTCTGCTGTACAGTAAAGTGACTCAGTTAACATATATATAGTTGTTTAGTCTGTAAGTCATGTCTGACTCTTTGCAACCCCATGAACTGGGGTCCGCTAGGCTCCTCTGTCCATGGGATTTCCCAGGCAAGGATACTGGAGTGGGCTGCCATTCTCTTCTCCAGGGTAATTATTTTGATGCCTTCTTATACTCAGTTAACTAAAGGCTGGCAACATGCAGAAAACTTGGGCTTAAAAAAAATTGCTTTGCTGTTTTGAAATACACTATAATCATCTCCAGGCTATTATTTAAACCAGGGGCCTATTTCCTATAGGCCAAATCTGATCCGCCACTTGTTTTTGTAAATAGCTTCGTTTCCATAGCGCCTGAGCTACAACAGCAGAATTGAGTAATGACGACGGACGCCGTATGACCCACACAGCCCAGTATATGAACAGACTACTGTACAGTGTATACATAACTTTCATGTGTACTGGGAAGCCAACACATTTCGTGTGACTTGCTTTATTGTGAGATTTGCTTTATTGCAGTGGTCTGGAACCAAACTCACAGTATCCCCAAGGAATGCCTGCACTTATTCTCCCTCTGATGTCCTATATAACTTATTTATTGTGTTTATCGTGTCTTGGCGATGTCCCCTCACTAGAGGATAAACCCCACTAGAGCAGGAATCTTCGGATCAACTCTCTACACATTTGACTGAATGAATGACAGTTCTGTGTGTGTGTGTGTGTGTGTGTGTGTGTGAATGCATATGTGTACGAGTGTGCATAGAGATATAAACACATATCAGGAAAGAGCCACACCAAACTGTTGGAGAGAAACTAGGGATTCTCGCTTTTCATCTCACATACTTTTGCAACAAGCATATTTTCTGTTTTAAAACACAAGAAAAGGCAGGAATGCTTCCCAAAGGCATAACATTTTTTTTTATAAGAGCTCAGGATGGACCAATAGAGCTTCCGTGGACCAACAGAAGATGTACAAAGGCAGAGCACTGAATTTGGGTGTACATTGCAGTGAGGAAAAAACAGGATTTCTGAGGTGAAAATGGAAAAAATAACCAGGGTCTCTTTGTAGTCTTTTTTATTTTTCCTTTGGAACATTTTGTTTTGTATTGGGGTATAGAATGTCCGGTCCACGAATCAAGGCAAATTGGAAGTGGTCAAACAAGAGATGGCAAGGGTGAACGTTGACATTCTAGGAATCAGCAAACTAAAATGGACTGGAATGGGTGAATTTAACTCAGATGACCATTATATCTACTACTGCGGACAGGAATCCCTTAGAAGAAATGGAGTAGCCATCATGGTAAACAAAAGAGTTCAAAATGCAGTACTTGGATGCAGTCTCAAAAATGACAGAATGATCTCTGTTCGTCTCCAAGGCAAACCATTCAATATCACGGTAATCCAAGTCTATGCCCCAACCAGTAACACTGAAGAAGCTGAAGTTGAAAGGTTCTATGAAGACCTACAAGACCTTTTAGAACTAACACTCAAAAAAGATGTCCTTTTCATTATAGGGGACTGGAATGCAAAAGTAGGAAGTCAAGAAATACCTGGAATAACAGGCAAATTTGGCCTTGGAATGCGGAATGAAGCAGGGCAAAGACTAATAGAGTTTTGCAAAGAACATGCACCAGTCATAGCAAACACCCTCTTCCAACAACACAAGAGAAGACTCTACACATGGACATCACCAGATGGTCAACTCTGAAATCAGATTGATTATATTCTTTGCAGCTAAAGATGGAGAAGCTCTATAGAGTCAACAAAAACAATACCGGGAGCTGACTGTGGCTCAGATCATGAACTCCTTATTACCAAATTCAGACTCAAATTGAAGAAAGTAGGGAAAACCACTAGACCATTCAGGTATGACCTAAATCAAATCCCTAATGACTATACAGTGGAAGTGAGAAATAGATTTAAGGGACTAGATCTGATAGATAGAGTGCTTGATGAACTATGGACGAAGGTTCGTGACATTGTACAGGAGACAAGGATCAAGACCATCCCCATGGAAAAGAAATGCAAAAAAGCAAAATGGCTGTCTGAGGAGGCCTTACAAATAGCTATGAAAAGAAGGCAAGTGAAAAGCAAAGGAGAAAAGGAAAGACATAAGCATCTGAATGCAGAGTTCCAAAGAATAGCAAGAAGAAAGCCTTCCTCAGTGATCAAAGCAAAGAAATCGAGGCAAACAACAGAATGGGAAAGACTAGAGATCTCTTCAAGAAAATTAGAGATACCAAGGGAACATTTCATGCAAATATGGGCTTGATAAAGGACAGAAATGGTATGGACCTAAGAGAAGCAGAAGATATTAAGAAGAGGTGGCAAGAATACACAGAAGAACTGTACAAAAAAGATCTTCATGACTAAGATAATCACGATAGTGTGATCACTCACCTAGAGCCAGACATCCTGGAACGTGAAGTCAAGTGGGCCTTAGAAAGCATCACTACGAACAAAGCTAGTGGAGGTGATGGAATTCCAGTTGAGCTATTTCAAATCCTGAAAGATGATGCTGTGAAAGTGCTGCACTCAATATGTCAGCAAATTTGGAAAACTCAGCAGTGGCCACAGGACTCGAAAAGGTCAATTTTCATTTCAATCCCAAAGAAAGGCCATGCCAAAGAATGCTCAAACTACCGCACAATTGCACTCATCTCACATGCTAGTAAAGTAATGCTTAAAATTCTCCAAGCCAGGCTTCAGCAACATGTGAACCGTGAAATTCCAGATGTTCAAGCTGGTTTTAGAAAAGGCAGAGGAACCAGAGATCAAACTGCCAACATCCGCTGGATCATGGAAAAAGCAAGAGAGTTCCAGAAAAACATCTATTTCTGCTTTATTGACGATGCCAAAGCCTTTGGCTGTGTGGATCACAATAAACTGTGGAAAATTCTGGGAATACCAGATCACCTGACCTTCCTCTTGAGAAACCTACATGCAGGTCAGGAAGCAACAGTTAGAACTGGACATGGAACAACAGACTGGTTCCAAATAGGAAAAGGAGTACGTCAAGGCTGTATATTGTCACTCTGCTTATTTAACTTATATGCAGAGTATATCACGAGAAATGCTGAGCTGGAAGAAGCACAGGCTGGAATCAAGATTGCCGGGAGAAATATCAATAACCTCAGATATGCAGATGACACCACCCTTATGGCAGAAAGTGAAGAGGAACTTTTTAGTTTCCTCTTGATGAAAGTGAAAGTGGAGAGTGAAAAAGTTGGCTTAAAGCTCAACATACAGAAAACGAAGATCATGGCATCTGGTCCCACCACTGCATGGGAAATAGATGGGGAAACAGTGGAAACAGTGTCAGACTTTATTTTTTTGGGCTCCAAAATCACTGCAGATGGTGACTGCAGCCATGAAATTAAAAGATGCTTACTCCTTGGAAGGAAAGTTATGACCAACCTAGATAGCATATTCAAAAGCAGAGACATTATTTTGCCAACAAAGATCCATCTAGTCAAGGCTATGGTTTTTCCTGTGGTCATGTATGGACATGAGAGTTGGACTGTGAAGAAAGCTGAGTGCTGAAGAACTGATGTGTTTGAACTGTGGTGTTGGAGAAGACTCTTGAGAGTCCCTTGGACTCCAGGGAGATCCAACCAGTCCATTCTGAAGGAGATCAGCCCTGGGATTTCTTTGGAAGGAATGATGCTAAAGCTGAAGCTCCAGTACTTTGGCCACCTCATGCGAAGAGTTGACTCATTGGAAAAGACTCTGATGCTGGGAGGGATTGGGGGCAGGAGGAGAAGGGGACGACTGAGGATGAGATGGCTGGATGGCATCACTGACTTGATGGACCTGAGTTGAGTGAACTCCGGGAGTTGGTGATGGACAGGGAGGCCTGGCGTGCTGCGATTCATGGGGTCGCAAAAAGCTGGACACAACTGAGTGACTGAACTGAACTGATAGCTGTTTAACAATGTTGTGATGTTTTCTGATATTTTCAGGTGAACAGCGAAGGGACTCAGCCATACATATACATGTATCCATTCTCCCCCAAACTCCGCCCCCTCCAGTCTATCACATAACACTGAGCAGAGTTCCCTGTGCTGTCTCTGTTTTTGGTGTTAGAGTTCACATGGTGATGAAGCCTTGCGTTAAAAAATGCCCTGATGAATCAAATGGCAGATTTCAGCATGGCAAGTGGGAGGAAAGGGCATTTCTGGAAGTCCACTTCTTTGTCTGCGGCAGGACCCCAGCTGGGTGTGCTATCCAGAGTAGGGGTTGACCCTCCCAGTGGGAGAGGAGTGCACAGGGGTACCTAAAAGATCCGCTGCTTCAGGAGCACTTGGCTGTTACCTGCCAGGCCAGTATCCTGGGGCTGTGTAGCAAAGTACCACGAACAGTGTAGCATTAAACAATAGGAATTTCCTCTCTGACAGTTCTGGAGGCCGGAAGTCTGAAATAAAGGTAGAGGCAGGGCCGTGCTCCCTCTGAAGATGCTAGGGCAGTGTCTAGCTTCTGGGGGCTCCGGATGGCCTTGGCTCGTGACTAACCCTGTCTCTGCCTCCATCTTCACACAGCTTCCTCCTTCTACATCTTCATGCTGTCTTCCCTCTCTGCTTGTCTCTTGTGTCCAAACTTCCCCTTCTTGCATGGACACCAGTCATTTTAGACTCAGACCTTCCCTAAGGATCTCATCTTAACCCGCTTAAATCTGCAAAGACTCTTTTTCCAACTAAGGCCACACGGTGCCGGTGCCGAACTGGGAGTTAGGATTCCAGCTTTTTTCTTTTTCATGGCTGTGCTGAGTCTGTCGCTGAATGCAGGCAGCTGTTGCAGCGAGCAGGGGCTACTCCCTAGCTGTGGTGTGCGGGTTTCTCATGCAGTGGCCTCTCGTTGCAGAGCACGGGCTGTGGGGAAGCAGGCTTCAGTAGTTGCAGCGCTTGGGCTCGGTAGCTACGGCTAGCAGATTCTAGCGCGTGGGCCTCAGTAGCTGTAGTGCACGGGCTTAATTGCTCTGTGGCATGTGGGATCTTCCTGGACCAGGGATCGAACGAGTGTCTCCGGCATTGACAGGTGGATTCTTAACCACTGGACCACCAGGGAAGCCCCCAACATATCTTTTTTTAGGGGCCACAATTCAACTGGGAACAGAGGCCATGTCTTCCTCACAAGGCAGCAAGAGATAATGTGTCTGTCCGTCTTTTGGGGAAGGTTGAGGGCTGTGTGTGCCGGGCCTGCCATGTGGAATCTCTTCCTGCAGTCTCAGATGCTGGAGCTACACTAACCTCTCTTCTCTACCTCCTAGTGGCCTCTGATCATGTGAACTAACCCACTGCAGTCAGGAGACAGAACAGGCTCCCACTGTGAATAAATTGTTTCCCAAATTATCGCGCCCCTCACATGCTTATCAGAAGGGCGCCTGTGATGGCTCTAGGGTGATTACTGGAGGGAGAAAACAGTCTCCAAGAGTCTTATTTTGCTAATATGTTAAAAGTGAGAGAAGGGAATTCCCTGGGGGGTCCAGTGGTGAGGACTTGGCACTTTCACTGCCAGTGCCTGGGTTTAATCCCTGATTGGGGAACTAAGATCCCACAGCGTTTTTCAGCAGAGGAGGGCACCCTCTCCCCTCTCAAAAGGAGAGGAAACTAAACCCCTCCCATGGATGAACCAGAACATTCTGACTCAGCACAGTTCAGTTCAGTCACTCAGTCGTGTCTGACTCTTTTTGACCCCATGCAAGCCAGGCTTTCCTGTCCATCACCAACTCCTGGAGCTTGCTCAAACTCATGTCCACCAAGTTGGTGATGCCATCCAACCATCTCATCCTCTGTCGTCCCCTTCTCTTCTGCCTTCAGTCTTTCCCAGCATCAGGGTCTTTTCCAACGAGTCAGCTCTTCGCATCAGGTAGTCAAAATTATTGGAGCTTCAGCACCAGTTCTTCCAATGAACATTCAGGACTGATTTCCTTTAGTATAGAGTGGTTGGGTCTCCTTCAGGAGAAGGAAGGAGAACCACAAAGGAAGAGGAAAGATGAGAGCTATGGATCCCCTGTGATGGGGATTAGTGATATGTTAGTACTCTTGCCTGGAGAATCCCATGGACGGAGGAGCCTGGTGGGCTGCTGTCCATGGGGTCGCGAAGAGTTGGACACAACTGAGGGACTTCACTTTGACTTTTCACTTTCATGCATTGGAGAAGGAAATGGCAACCCACTCCAGTGTTCTTGCCTGGAGAAGCCCAGGGACGGGGGAGCCTGCTGGGCTGCCGTCTATGGGGTTGCACAGAGTCAGACATGACTGAAGTGACTTAGCAGCAGCAGTAGCAGTATCTGCCTCGGCTTCCCCAGTGGCTAAGCAGTAAACAATTTGCCTGCAATTCAGGAGCCACAGAAGACACAGGTTTGATCCATGGGTCGGAAAGATCCCCTGAGAGGGCATGGCAACCCACTCCAGTATTCTTGCCTGGAGAATCCCATGGACAGAGGAGCCTGCCAGGCTACAGTCCATAGGGTCACAGAGATTCGGACACCACTGAAGTGACCTAGCAGGCACACACACAGGATTCACCTGCGCACCAGCCAAACCCCACCTGGGTCCACAGTGAGGGCGTCCTGACCTGAGTTCTGCATCCACCACGGCGATGCTCATTGAGCCAGGAAAACTCCTAATTGCTCAGGGTTGACGGTTCACTGAACTAATCCTCAGGACATCAGAGTTCTCCACGATCGCTGAGGGGGACTTCCGGAACTCCCTGGAACCCAATCAGTTCCAATTAACCAGAAAAGGCAGGAATGTGGGCTGTGGATGGAGCAGGGTGAAAGGGCTTCTTGGCGGGAGAGCAGGCCTGGTCCACGGAGCGCCTCATGGAAACAGGCGTGGGTGCTGGCCACAACCAGAGGAGGAAGGGAAGGAACCCAGGTCTCATGGTCAATGGGTCTCCCTGTTCGATGGGGCTGCCAGGCCATGGGATCAAGCAACACCACCCTTTATAGTTAATTCGGTCATTTAAAAACCACATTTCAGTAAGCTAGACAGAGAAGACAGATACTGTATGATTCCACTTGTATGAGGCCCCTGGAATAGGCAAATCCATAGAGATGGAAAGTAGACTTGAGATTCCCAGGGTCCTGGGGCTTGCGGGGGAAGGTATGGGGATGGGGAGTTAGTTTTTGGTGAGCAGAGTTTATATCGGGGTTGATGAAAAACTCTTGCATATAGACAGTGGTGATGATTACACCTTCTGCAGGGGATCTTCCCAACCCAGGGATCAAACCTGGGTCTCCCGTGTTGCAGACAGAGTCTTTACCATCTGAGCCACCAGGGACGCCCTATATAATATGATGCATGCATTTAATGGCCCTTCCAAACGTCAACAATGATCAGTTTTGTTATGTGTAGAGTCTATCACACCGCGCTCATTCAAGGCAAAGAAAACAAAAAAACTAACTGGGTGCTTTCTGCACAGAAGCCAGAGTCCTTGAAAGGGGCCGTCATGGCCCCTATTAGCAGGGAACAGATGTGTGGCCCAGGGAAACCAAGCTGTCCATCTCTTGCCAAAACTGGGCCTCTGTTCACAGATGCCAAATAGAAACACAGAGAGAGTTTTGGGTGAAGTAGAAAGAGTCGCTTTTAAGGCTTTGCCAGGCAAAGGGGGCTACAGGGAGCTGATGCCCTCAGGACTGTGTGACCCACCGTGAGGGAGCAGTACACAGTTATATAGTGTTCACGGAGCAGGGCGTGAGCAGCCCGCGACAATTCTGTGACTGGCTGGCATCAAGGTGAAGTTTCAGGCATTATCAACCTTCTGGTTTCAACCAGTATAGGGTCTACCTTGCGAAGAAGGCAATGGCACCCCACTCCAGTACTCTTGCCTGGAAAATCCCATGGATGGAGGAGCCTGGTGGGCTGCAGTTCATGGGGTCGCTAAGAGTCGGACACGACTGAGCGACTTCACTTTCACTTTTCACTTTCATGCATTGGAAAAGGAAATGGCAACCCACTCCAGTGTTCTTGCCTGGAGAATCCCAGAGATAGAGCCTGGTGGGCTTCCGTCTATGGGGTCATACATAGTCGGACACGACTGAAGTGACTTAGCAGCAGCAGCAGCAGCAGGGTCTACTTTGAGCCTCCTAGGTAGCCAATGCAGGAGACACAAGAGATGCAGGTTTGATCCCTGGGTCGGGAAGATCCCCCTGGAGAAGGAAATGGCAACCCACTCCAGTATTCTTGCCTGGGAAATCCCACGGACAGAGGAGTCTGGCAGGCTACAGCCCACGGGGCCGCCAAAGAGTAGGACACAGCTTAACGACTAAACAAAAATAGCAACAGGGTCTATGTTCCTGTGGCTGGCAGTTTTTATCTGGTGGGTCTGCTTCCTGTAAAAACAAGTTAGGCGTGTTTGTCAGGCCTTTACATCTTTCAGGGAACTGGGAGTTCCCTGATTCTGTTATGTGACAGAATTATACTCTAAACTGTTACCAGTTCTCCAGCCCAACAGCTATTCTCTGTTTTACGTCTTCGCATCTCCCAAGCATTCACTCTCCAGTCAGCATTTCACTTCAAAAGAAAAGGACACAGGGGTTTGTACGCAGTTTCTCATCCCGTGGTTACCAGGCGTGCCGTGGGGCAAGATTCTAGTTCAGTCTCGCCTCCCTCACCCCCATCCAAGTTCACTGTCATTTCTTGGGGTCAAGCGGAGCCTGTGACTCACCTGTAGAAACAGTCCCAGCCCCTGGCTGTGGCAGGTCCTATGAAAGGAGTGTCTGAACTTGAGTTATGGCAGGTGAGACAGTCCAGGTTCAGATTATCTGGCCTTGTTCTAATAATGGCCCATGTAGCTCTCAGCAGTCACATCAAGTCATTCTCACACGCCTGAGTCTCTCTCCCCACCGGTCCCGGTTCACTCCAGCACCTACACTCGGCAGCCACAGCTCCTGCCCTGAATCGAGGTAGCCAAAGGAGAAGCTTGAAAGCTGCATCTTATCCAGACTCACTAAACAACCTTGGGCCAGAGGACCCCCACCCCAAGTCTGAGCAGTGCGGGTGAGGCAGGAGATAGCTGGGGCCCCAGGCCGAACAAAGGTCCATATGGTCAAAGCTGATTTTTCCAGTAGCCATGTATGGACGTGAGAGTTGAACCATAAAGAAGGCTGAGTGACGAAGAACTGGCACTGTTGAACTGTGGTGCTGGAGAAGACTCTTGAGAGTCCCTTGGACTGCAAGGAGATCAAACCAGCCAATACTAAAGGAAATCAACCTTTAGTACTCATGGAAGGACTGATGCTGAAGCTGATGCTCCAATACTTTGGCCACCTGATGCAAAGAGCCGACTCATTGGAAAAGACCCCGATGCTGAGAAAGACTGAAGGCAGGAGAAGGGGGTAACAGAGAATGAGATGGTTGGATGGCATCACCAACTTGATGGACATGAGTTTGAGCAAACTCAGGGAGTTAGTGGAGGACAGGGAAGCCTGGTATGCTGCAGTCTATGGGGTTACAAAGTGTCGGACACAACTGAATAGCAACAACAGGCTGAACAGTTTCTCCCCTGTGGACAAAAACTCCATAATAGCAGGATGATGGAGGAGGCTGCACCCTGCCCAGATAACAGACCACATACTCCTCATTCCTGAAGCTAAGGAGACCTCCCCCATACACATGCACGGAAGACCTTGGAGGTCAAAAAGGGGTGGGACATCACCTCACACTAAGTGATGTCAACTACCATAAGCCTCTGCACTAGAATTCATCTTGGCTAAGAGATGCATGTTCATACATGGAAGGATCCTGAGATGTATGAGACACAGACTCAGGGCCAGGCAAATCAAAATGATTGGCCAAAGGAAACCCCAAAGAAATGCCCCATAACAGTAAATCAAACTATCACAAGGGTGTTGACTCAATGCCTGTCTCTCTGAGCCCACCCGTATGTCTGTCCACACGCACTGTACTCACTTTTTCCTCCTAAAAAACACTTTGTTTCACTACTTTTCATCTTTGTGGAAATTCTTTTCTGCAAAACTGAGAAGCCAGGGCCCTTGTCACTGACCCCTGGTCCAGTGGCTAGGACTCAGTGGCCTCACTGCCACGACCTGACCTCAATCTCCGGCCAGGAACCGAAGCTTTTCTTCAAGCTGCTGCAGGCCACCTGAGATCAAGGGGTCAGCTCAGGAGGCAGAAATGGTCCCTGACACCCTCCTCTCCCCATGTGTCTGACTGGATCCTGTATTAGTTTCCTAGGGCTGTTGCCACAAACAGCTACACACTGGGTGGCTTCAAACAACGGAAACTTATTCTCTTGCAGTTGTGGAGGTCAGAAGTCTGAAATCAAGGTGTCAGTAACTTATGGTTACTGAAGGGGAAGAGGGTGGGGAGGGATAAATGAGGAGACTGGGTCTAGCAAATCAAGCCACTACATATAAAATAGATGAAGAACAAGGACTTACTGTACAGCATAGGGAAATATATTCAGTACCTTGTAATAACCAATTAATGGGAAGTAATATGAAAAAGAATATATTATACATATATTATATAATATATATACATTTCTATCAGAATCACCTTGCCATACATTAGAAACTAACACAACACTGGAAATAAACTATACATATTTAAACTATGTATTTATTTTTGGCTACACTGGGTCTTCTTTTTTGTGCACGGACTTTCTCCAGTTGAGGTAAGTGGGGGCCACTATTCGTTTCCATTCTCCCACGGCGATGGCGTCTCTTGTTGCAGAGCACCTGCTCTAGAGCACAGACTCAGGCTTCGCAGCACGCAGGCTTAGTTGCCCCATGGCATGTGCGCTCTTCCCAGATCAGGGATCAAACCCATGTCCCCTGCTTTGGCAGGCAGATTCTTAACCACTGGGCCACCAGCGAAGTCCTATACATTTCTTTATTTAAAAAAAGAAAAAAGAAACAAATAAGATGTCAGCAGGGCCGTGTGCCCTCCAAAGTCTCTAGGAGAGGTGTCTTCTTGCTTCTTCAAACTTCTGGGCGCTCCCAGCACTCCTTGGCTTGTGGCCGTATCACTCCAATTTCTGCCTCCGTCCTCACAAATTTCTTTCTCTGTCTCAAATCTCCCTCTGTCTTTCTTTTGTAAGGACACTTTGTCATCGGCTTTAGGGCTCACCCAGATCTTGAGATTCTTCACTTTATTACATCTGCAAAGACCGTTTTCCAAATAAATTCACAGTCACAGGTTCCAGGGGTCAGGATTCAGAGGTAACTTGGGGCAGGGGCGCAAATTTCACCTTACTATGGCATCCAAGCACATTCTCCATGAGGACCAGGTGTCTGCCTGAGCCTCATTGGTCCTTTGGGAAAATCTTGCTCTTTTAATGTCTCTTCCAGGTAGTGGCCCAAACAGACTCAACCTTCTCAGGATGCGGAATTCTCTTTGAAGACAACAACCCCAGAATTGAAAGCTCTATCATGGGACTTCGCTGGTGGTCCAGTGGTTAGGACTCTGTGCTTCTACCACAGCAGGCACAGGCTTCATCCCTGGTCAGGGAACTGGAATCCCTCATGCCGCTCAGTGGAGCCAAAAGACAAACAAGCAAGCAAACAAAACTCCACCACAATTCACCACCATTCGAATGTTCCACATGACATAGTCAGATCGACCGCACAAGGCCAGGTGACCATCCAGGGTGCAGAGCTGAGAGGTTCCAGGAGAGAGCTGGGGCTCACAACCCACCCCTACAATTCCGGTGCAGCAGGAAAACGTGAAACAAAGCCATGAAGAGATGACGTTTGACACAAAAAGATGCCCATGCTATTGCAGATGGCGTATCGCCAGGGTGCATTTCCACTTCATTCTTCTCTGAAATTTGAGTGGAATCATATGCTCCAGAATATGAGTTGTGCTTGTCTCTGCCGCTGGTGACAGTGTTTGATGATTTGCAACTCTACTTTCAATGATCTCAATTTTCTACAATGAAACTGTCAAAAGAAGTCTAAGATGTAAGAAATACTAAAACACGAATACAATGTGAGCATCAGGACTTTTTTTTTAAGTGTGAAAAAGACATGAACAATTTCATCTGAATTGATAGGTGATGGCTGTAGCAGGACACAACTGGCCAGGGGACTGAAAAAGTGGACGCTTTCGAGCTGGGGACTTGCTGCCCCCTAGAGTCCATCGGGAGAACTTCAGCACCAGGACCAGAAAAGGGAAGATGGAAGGGCATGGAAGTCAGGCAGAAGGGCTGTGTAAGTATGTGCTCTGATTCCTGCAAGCCCCCTTCCTCATCTCCTCCTTGAATATCTGGCCTGGCAGTGGTCTTCAGGGTGCTTTTCTCCCTTACCTCAGTCACGGGCAGGGGCGCTGTCCATTTTGGGTCCCCTGCCTACTTCCCAACTGACCTGAGTGCCATCCCCTCAATAGAACTGCTGCCCAGCTGACACTGTAGAGAGAGGACGCTCCAGCTCACCTCCCAGGGAGGTGCCTGGTCCAGAGTGGGCACCTCAAAGATAACTGGAGGCACAGGTGACCTCAGGACTGCATCTCTGGGGCCTCTTCCTTCTGGTCTCATCTCCTCTGTCCACCTCAGCCCATTCTGTGCAGACGAGAGGTTACCACACATGGTTCAGCAATTCCACTTCTGAGTATTCATCTGAAGGAAACAAAATCACCAATTCCAAAAGATATCTGCAGACTTCCCTGGTGGTCCAGTGGTTAAGAATCCGCCTGCCAATGCAGGGAACATGGGTTTGATCCCTGGTCTAGGAAGATCTCACACGCTGTGGAGCCACCAAGCCCATATGCCACAATTACTGAGCCCTCAAGCCACAACAAGAGAAACCACCGCAGTGAGAAGCCTGAGCATTGCGACTACAGAAAGCCTGCATGTAGCAACTAAGACTCAGCACAGCCAAAAATAAATCAATAAAAAAAAATTTTAAGACAATAGTTTTTTAAAAAGAGAGTTGCACCCTCATTTTCACAGCAGCATTACTTACAGTAGCCAACACAGAAGCAACCTAAGTGTCCATGGATAAAGAAAATGGAAGGTATGTACATATGCAATATTATCTGGCCATAAAAAGGAGGAAATCTTGCCATCTGCGACAATACGGGTGGACCTTGATGGCAATAATGAAATGAAGTAAATCAGGGAAAGGCAAGTACCAAATGATCTCTTGTAGAGGTGGAATCTTTTTAAAAATGGACAAAGGATCTGAATAGATATTTGCCACAGACTGAATACTGTGTTCCCCCTAAATTCACAGTCGGAAATTAAAATATCCAAAGCGATGGTGTTAGGAGGTTGAGAAGTTGGGAAGTGATTAAGTCATGAGGATGGAATACCCATGAATGAGACTGTAAGAAAAGACACCAGACAGTAGGTGATCTCTTCTCTTTCTCCTTTCTGCCACGTGAGGATACAGGTAAAAGATGTGTGTGTGTGTGCGCGCGTGCGCACATGCACACACATGCACTCGGTTGTGTCCAGCTCTTTGCGACCTCATGGACTGCAACCTGCCAGGCTCCTCAGTCTACAGGATTTTGCATGCAAGAATACTGCAGTGGGTTGCCATTTCCTTCTCCAGGGGATCTGCCCAATCCAGGGACTGAACCTGAGTCTCCTACTTTGGGAAGTGGATTCTTTACCACTGTGCCACCTGGGAAAAGATGGCCATCTGTAAATCAGGAAGAAGGTCTTCACCAAGAACCTAACCATGATCTCAGATTCCCTCCGCCTCCAAAACTGTGAAAAATAAGTTTGCTGTTTAAGCCCTCAGTTCAGTTCAGTTCAGTCACTCAGTTGTGTTTGACTCTTTGCAACCCCATGCACTGCAGCACGCCAGCCTTGCCTGTCCATCACCAACTCCCAGAGCTTGCTCAAATTCATGTCCATTGAGTTAGTGATGCCATCCAACCATCTCATCCTCTGTCAACCCCTTCTCCTCCTGCCTTCAGACTTTCCCAGCACCAGGGTCTTTTCCCAATGAGTCAGTTCTTCGCATCAGGTAGCCAAAGTATTAGTTTCATCTTCAGCATCGGTCCTTCCAATGAATATTCAGGACTGATGTCCTTTAGGATTGACTGGTGTGGTGTCCTTGCAGTCCAAGGGACTCTCAAGTCTTCTCCAAAATCACAGTTCAAAAGCATCAATTCTTTGGCACTCAGCTTGCTTTATGGTCCAACTCTCACATCCATATATGACTACTGGATAAGCTCTTGGTTTAAGCACTCAGTTTACAGTAGATTCATTAGAGCAGCACAAACTAAGACAACGTTTCTCCAAATAAATAAGATATACAAATGGTCAGTATGCATTTGAAAAGATTCTCAACATCACAAATCATTAAGGAAATACAAATCAAGCCCACAGTGAGATACCATTTTAGTATATCCACAAACTGTGCAGTCATCACCAAAATCAATTTTAAAGTTTCTTCATCACCTCACAAAGAATCATCATACTCTAGCATTCAGCCATATCCCCCTTTAATTATACACTTTATTTATTTTGGGGAGGGGCTGCTTTCCAGGGGGCTCAGTGGTACAGAATCTGCCCATTAATGTAGGAGACACAGTTTCCATCCCTGGGTCAGGAAGATCCTCTAGAGGAGGAAATAGCAACCCATTCCAGTAGGCTTACCGGGAAAATTCCATGGACAGAGGAGCCTGGTGGGCTGCAGTCCATGGGGCTGCAAAGAGTTGGACGTGACTGAGCACACACACATTTATTTTTTTAATTTTTGAAAGTTTTTTATTGGAGGAAAATTGCTTTACAATGTGTCAGTAGCTGCTGTACAACATCATGAATCCTGTCCATGTATACATATATCCCCACCTTCTTGAGCCTCCCTCCTTTCCCCTAATTATACAATTTAAATGGATGAATTATGTGATGCGTGGATTACATCTCAATAAATGTGTTAAAAAAAAAAAAAACCTTCTAGGCAAAGGTCAAAGAAGTTAATAACAGACTCACTCTTATAAACTCACTCACCCCCAGGTTAAAGTGTTGCTACTCCCTGACTTTAGCTTCCTTTTTGAAAGTAACCATCAATTTGCGTGTGGCAACTGTTGTCTTGCTTTTTGTCAGTTCCACCACCTGTATATGGAGCCCCCATGATATTTTTCCATTTTGAAAAACCTGAGTGTCACCCAGACAAGGTCTAGTTCCATCCCTTTCCAGCTGCCCATGTTGCTACTGAGAATTCAGCCACCAGGACGTTCATTTCTGTTTCTTCCTTCTCTGCAGGTTTGAAAGTCTTTCCTTTAATCCTTCATGTTCTGAAACACATGCTGACTTTGTCCAGTTTGACAGATAGCTTCCAACATGGCCTCTGGGGTGATTCGGTCATGAGGGTGGAGCCCCCATGAACGGAACTAGTGGCCTCATAAAGGAGACCCCAGAGAGGTCCCTTGCCCCTTCCACCGTGTGAGGACACGGGAAGATGATGCCGTCTATGAAACAAGCAGCAGCCCTCACCAGATACTGAATCTGCTGGTGCCTTGATCTTGGAGTCCTAGAACTGCAAGAAATATACTTTCTGTTGTTTGTAAGTTGCCCAGTCTATAGTATTCAGTTACAGCAGCCCAGACGGTCTAAGACAACCTGTTTCCAATTCTTTGGTGTATATAACTAGGAAGGGAATTGCAAAGGTATTTAACAGAGAAGGCGGGCATGAAACAGCCCTGATTTTCAGGTAGTGATGAGCACGGTTTCAGGTGTATGAAGTTAAAAATCCCTCTCTCCTTCCTGGAAGAGTTTTGCTGTGATGGCAGCTTGCGGAGGTGTTAAGGGGTGAGGGAGGGTCTGGGGAAGAAGGAGGTGGGAGGGGAGGCCAGCCGTAACCGCCCCCCACAGAGACAGTCACTCCTTCCCTGAGTGCTCCTGGAGAAGCTCTGTGTCACCATCATGCGTGTGTGTGTTCTCACTCAGTCGTGTCTGACTCTCTGCCACTCCCCTGGACCGTGGCCGGCCAGGTTTCTCTGTCCATGGAAGTTTTTGAGGCAAGAATACGGACACTGCTCATTTGCATTATTTCTTTGTTTTGTGGGTGCTCTGATTGTAGGATTCTCAGAATTTGAGCACCACCTTGGGTTGTGTCTTCTTGCCTCCAACTTGCTGTGACAATTTACCCTAACCCCTCCTTCTATAAGTTGTCAACAAACTGATATGAAACCATAGTTTTTCTGGTTGTACACCCGACTTGTGCTCATTACAAAAGAAAAGGAAAACATACACCAAGAGGGCAGAAGCTTTCTCATGGCCTGTCACTCGGACCATCGGTGTTAGGATATTTGATGTTCAGTTCTAGTCAATGTGCTCATTCTCTAAGGAATCTGGGAAGGCCCTCCCCAGCACAGCACTTTGCCCAACCTCTTGCATGCCTGCCTCTCCAGCGCTAGTGGGAAGCTCTTCTTTTGCATGGGAGCAATTCACAAAAAGCAACTCTATTTCTTGGCCCATAAACTTTCATTCAAAAATGATGACAGCTTTGAGTCCCATAGAAAAAAAAAACAACAACTGACTATGTTCTTTTATAACTTAGATTTCCTACTTTACTGTTTAGATCAGGGTCAGCAAACTTTTACTACATCAGATGGAAAGTACTTTAGGCTTTGCAGACCTAAAGGTCTTCATCACAACGACAACTTTGCCATCAGAGAGTGAGAGCAAACACAGACCATTTGTACTAAAAGGGAGTGACTGGGTTTCAGTAAAACTTTACATGCAGTCCTGGGAGAAGCTTCAGATTTGGCCTGAAGCCTGTGTAAGTTTGCCTGATGCCTCCGATGGTAAAGAATCTGCCTGCGAGGCAGGAGACCCAGGTTGGATCCCTGAGTCAGGAAGATCCCCTGGAGGAGGAAGTGGCAACCCACTGCAGTATTCTTGCCTGGGGAATCCCATGGACAGAGCAGCCTGGCGGGCTCCAGTCTACCAGGTAGCAAAGAGCTGGACACCACGGAGCACTGAGCACTTTCACTTTCACTGTAGTTTGCCAACCCTGGTTTAGGTTTTTTCCAGTATCTGTGCTCATTCTCAGCACAGTCAAGGTAGAGGAGCAGTCACACAGATCCACCTTCTAGTCTTTTCTTTCGCAGTGAATGAATGACGTTAATGAATGAAGCAGAGAAAGACGGTGTGGCTGGTGGGGTGAGGGTGGGGGCGGGCACAAGGAACGGACCAGCATCCCCTCCCGTCACAGGGGTTATCACACAGAGCGGTTCCAACCCCCGGGGTCCCTGCGCAATGTCCAGACACGAGGAATGCTGCTGGATGTGGCGAATGAAGGGCAGGGATGCTGCTCAACATCCCCCCGTGTGCAGGATGGCCTCTGCAAAAAATGATCTGGCTCCAAACATCAACAGTGCTGACACTGAGACACCGTAACTTAAACCTAAGCATGACAATTTAGAAAGCCTGTTTGGGGACTTTCCTGGTGGTCCAGTGACTAACACTCCATGTTCCCAGTGTAGGGAGCCCAAATTCAATCCCTGGTCAGGCAACTAGATCTCAACATGATGCAATGCAGGAGACCTGGATTCAATCCCTGGGTCGGGAAGATCCCCTGGAGAAGGAAATGGCAACCCACTCCAGTATTCCTGCCTGGAGAATCCCATGGACAGAGGAGCCTGGTGGGCTACAGTCCAAGGAGTCACAAAGAGTTGGACACGACTGAACAACTAACACTATGTTGTACCTAAAGGTTCCCACATACTGCAACACAGATCAAAGATGCCACGTGCTGCAACTGAGACCCAGCGCGGCCAAATAAATAAAAATAAATATTTTTTAAAAGAGCCTGTTTTCTTGAGTTCCACTGTATGACTTTCTTGTGGAAATGTGATACATGCAGATGAGAAAGTATTTGACAAAGGAACACAAAGATGCAACAAGAATCACAAGCAAGCATTCCTCCCACCTCAAGTGACTCCACCCTAGAGACAGCTTCTCTCCACACGTTTTTGTTTATCCTTTTAGAAATTTTAACAGCAATCATTCCACACCCTACACGTTATTTTGATTTATTTTCACTTAAAACTTCATGGGAACCAGTCCACGTGATTCCTTTTCACAATGAATAGTTGTTCTTTGAAGAGTTTTCAGTTTCGTTCTTAACACGACACAGTTTTACATTCCATCCGTTCATTCTGCAGCTCTCTGGGGTGCATGTGGGCTAAGTTGCTTCACAGCCCTTGCTAAATTGAGGCATGCGGGACACCACTGCCCATTGTAGACAGTGGGTGGCATAATTTCACAATTGCTTGATAGAGGCTAAAAGATGAAGGGAAGTACAGGGAAGATGAATAGTCTAAAAGCTGCTAGAGAAAGGACGAAGAAGAGCAGAGGGAAAAGGAAGCATGTGGCAGGATATCAGACACTTATATCCTGAATACAGGGCCACCGGAGGGCCTGGCCTAAGGGCTACAAGTTTGGGCTGGCATTGGTGGAGGCGGGGAAGGCTGCAGGAGGGCTGTGTGCATGTACGTGCTTACTACCGTCAAGTATACCATTCAAGAGACTCCACTGGTGGTCCAGTGGTCAAGAACCCGCCTTCCAACGCAAGGGACGCAGGTTTCATCCCTGGTCAGGAAACGAAGTCCCCCACGTGCCACGGAGCAGCCAAACCTGAACTGTAATTTTTGAGCCCACACAAATGGTGGAAGAAAATGGGTCAGGATGTGGAGACGTTTCTGGGACTCTGATGTAGGAGCTCCACGGGAAACTCCAATGAGGGCTACAAATGGACTTGGAGATAAAAGAATGGAAGGGTTGGCAGTGTGGATGCAAATCGAAAGGTTTCAACCAGCTTGCTGGGAGGAGATCGTGGGTTTTGCGGGAACGGCTCCCACGTCTGTGGGGAGAGCCGGACCACTACCTGCAACTGTAAACCCACACGCCGCTGACGGAGGCCCAGAGGCCCCAGCAAGGAGGGGAAGTGTTGGCAGGGTCAGGGGAAAGGGGACAAAAGAGAGGCTGTTTACACAGGCCTCGGGCAAAAAGGCCACGTTTCTTTAATCTAAAAGCATCGTGGGGGACTTCCCCGGCGGTCCAGTGGCTAAGACTTGGAGCTCCCAATGCAGGGGGCCCAGATTAGATCTCCGGTCAGGGAACTAAGACCCCACGTGCCAAGGGGCACCTACGGCCAAGTACTGCAACTACTGAACCTGCGTCCCACAACGAGAGCACCCACACAGCCAAAAGCTAAATAGTAGATTTAGAAAATGATAAATATTTTTTCAAAGATCAAAACTTAAGAATAATATAAACAAAACATAAGTGCCATGGGGACCGCTCCCCCTCCCTGGTGTCCTACCACAGAAGGCTTGTAGACAGGAAGTGCCAGATGTCAACAGAGGCGCGGCCCACAGGAACCAGGAAGACTGCCCGGGCCCACACGGCGTGGACGGGAGCCAGCACGCTGGCTGGACCCACTCCCTGCGCCCCAGTCCTGAGTGGAGTGTAGACAGCAGCTACAAACACCTGTAGATGTGCCCCCAGCACGGCCACTAGGGCTCTGGACTGCATGGAGAATTTCCACTTGAGGGCCAACTCCTAACCCGCTGTCGGTTATTCAACAGAACCGCCTGGTGACTGAAGGACATGAAGCCATCTTGAAAGTGAAATACAGTTGACCCTTGAACAGTGTGGGTTTGAACTGCAGGTCACTTATACATGATCTTTTTCAGTAGTAAATACTACGTGATGATTTAGTTGCTAAGTCTTTTCTGACTCTTCTGTGACCCCATGGACTGTAGCCCACCAGGCTCCTCTGTCCATGGGATTTCCCAGGCAAGAATACTGGAGTGGGTTGCCATTTCCTCCTCCAGGGGACCTTCTGAACCCAAGGACTGAACCCACGTCTCCTGCATCGCAGACGGATTCTTTACCACTGAGCCACCAGGGAAGCTCAAATACTGTGTAGCGTGAAGCAGTCCTTGGTTGGAAGGATCCACATTTCAGAACTTGTAGGTATGGAGGCGTAAATTCTGTGAAGATTTTTGATTGTGGAGCCTCTAACCCAGTGCTGTTCAAGAGGCTCAGGACCAGCTTTTCAGAAAAAGCTGGGACCACACGCGCCTTCTTCGGCCCCTTACAGAAAAGCCAAGGCACCATTACAAAACAGTTTTATTTGTTAAATTATCAAATGAGATTATCATACAAAAATAACTATATGGCTAGGCTAAGTGCATAAAGTGCTCAAGTTTTAAGAACCTGGGGGGTCGCTGCAGGTTCCCTGCCCCCCGGAACAAGGGACACAGGACGTGCTTCCTTCCCCATGGGGTGCAGGAATGTCCTTGCTTGGGGTGGGGACGCACTCTGCACGTGGACTCACAGCTCGGCGTGGCCCAAGGGGCTCCTGACCTCTTCCTGAGTTTCCCCGCCAGTGGCCTCCTTGGGATTAAAATACCACCGGCTGAGGGCCTCGGGGCCCTGGGCCTCTTCCCAGATCTCCTGGTTGATTAAGGCTGCCTCTTTACTTGCCTCGGCGGAAAGTTCCAGAACCTGGTCGACGCTCCTGCATCAACAAGAAGACGACGGAATCTTTTCACCACCCGTACCAGCTTGCCCAAGCGCCTATGAGGCTGCCACATGGGGAAGACAGGTTCAGAGTGACTTTCCTTGGGCTTGTGGGAAAGCATGGGTGAGTAAGATTTGTCTGAGCAGAACTCAAACAGCAAAGCCCCCAGAACAGGACTGGCCAGGTGTGAGGGAGAAGAGTCGTTTACTCGACAAATATTTAAGGAGTACCAACACCATCCTAAGGGCAGGAGGCAGAGCAGTGAATGGGGCACCGTCCCAGGGATCACACGACGTAAACAGAGGTGGGGAAGCCGGCATAAAACGTGCTTTCCCATTCGTGTGTTTTCCATTTTCTCCTGTGACCCTGGTGACCTAGAATCCTTTGGCCTGTCTCATTTCACCCCAGGCACACAGAGGGAGGTGATGCCATAGCAGGTGGTATTTGTCCTGAGGACCTTTCAAACTTTTCAGGCACCTCGGGAAGTACATTTGACATCATAAAGGAGAAGAAAACTAGATTCTCTTTTGGAAGAGGTGGAGGAAAGCCCCATGATTAGCAAAGTCCCATGGGTGGGGGCAGGCAGGCAGCTTTGTGGGACTGGCCATCGGCTGTATGGACCTGGGCCCTGGTTACACAAGGGTGCCTGTTCGCAAAAGCCATCGTTACCAACTGTGGCTTTTCTACATGTATTTAGACATTAATAAGAGGTTCCAAGATCTCTCAAACCCCCTATTCTGAAAAGCACATAAAGACCAATCCAAGGGTCCCTGATGTGCTATCTTACCCTGGGGAATGATTACCCCTTTCTATTTTGGCTGCTCAAGAACACACACAGGGGACTTCCCTGGTGGTCTAGTGGTTAAGACTTCACCTTCCAATGCAAGGGGTGTGGATTCAACCCCCGGTTGGGGTACTAAGATCCCACATGCCTCCGTGCCAAAAAACGGAAAAACATCAAACAGAAGCAATGTTGTAACAAATTCAATAAAGACCTTAAAACCATCCACATCCAACAACAAAAACAAAAAATTTCTTAGAAAAAGAACACACAGTGGGGTTTTCTTGGGTTGCAAGAATCTTGCTCTCTCCCTGCCTTGCTGGACCTTTGTACCCTTGGCCCCTGGAAATATCAGAGCTGCCCACCCTCCAGGGCACAGCACACCCTCCACAGGGCAGCTGCCAACAGCCCCTCTCTGCCCAAAGGGGAGGTGGCAGGGAGGGGTGCTATCTTTTTCTTAAAACTATTTTCTGCAGTACCTTCGGAGCTCCAGGTCCTTCTTCTGGATCACATCCCTGAGTTCCCTCAGCACATCAAAGACCTTCACACTGTCTTCTGAGCTGCCAATGCCAAGTTCTCCCAGCAGATGGCGTGTGGTCATCAATTCCCGCTGCAACTCGTCTGGAGGGAAAAAGCGTTCGCCAATGTAAAATCCCATGCATGGAGGAGCCTGGTGGGCTGCAGTCCATGGGGTCACTAAGAGTAGGACACGACTGAGTGACTTCACTTTCACTTTTCACTTTCATGCATTGGAAAGAGAAATGGCAACCCACTCCAGTGTTCTTGCCTGGAGAAACCCAGGGACGGGGGAGCCTCGTGGGCTGCCGTCTATGGGGTCGCAGAGTCGGACACGACTGAAGCGACTTAGCAGCAGCAGCAGCAGCAACCATGGTTGCAAGGCGCCCCAAGCAATGGACACACGAGCTTGGTGGCCAACTAGATTTTCCTCCTTTTGCTGGAATGCTGTCGTGTGATGCCAGAATCGTGAAAGGCTCGAAGGAAGGGCAGTGAAAGACGACGTTTGTGCACTGGCACTGCCTCTGGGCCCCTTTGCTGAGATCACAGGGGTCTGAGACGGCGGGTCAGGTGTGTCTGCCGTCCAGGAAGTTACGGAAACACACCTGAAAGGACATACTGGTGTCCTCTCTACAGAAACGAACGGGTAAGACAGAGAAGAGCTGGGCGAGAAGTAACTTAAGGACACACCCACGGTTTCGAGTCCCCGGTCCCACCACTTCTGCACTCCTCCCCACCCAGCCCCATGTGGAGAGCCGCCTGCAACAGCGCTGGGTCCCCACCTGCTCTAGCAAAAGCAGCATCTCTGAGTCTGGTACACATCCCAATACTACACGTCACAACTGTACGTTGCGACATTTGGGGACCCGTGTAAGGGTTCTTATAAACACACGTCTTCTTTGCTGAGAGACTCAGCTGTGTCCTCCCCAAAAGCCACGTTCAGGTCTTAATCTCAGGTACCTGTGAACGTGACCTAACTGGAAATGAGGTCTCCAGAGATGTAAATGAGTTAGAACGAGGCCATTAGAGAGGGGCCTAATCTAGCCACTGGTGCTCTTGTAAGAAGGGGAGAGTTTAGACAGGGAGTCTCAGAAACAAGGCCATGTGAAGACAAGACAGTGCCCCAACACTGTAATAAAAAACAAAAAGCAAAGCCAAAATAAACCTAATAACAATAGGGATTTCCCTGGCGGTCCAGAGGTTAGGAAACCGCCTGCCAACGCAAGGGGCAGGGGTTCCATCCTGGACCTCCAGTTGCCTCAGGGCAATTAAGCCATACGCCACAACTACTGAGGACCGTGCGCCTACAGCCCATGGTCAGAGAGAAGCCTGCACACAGAAGCGAGACAGCAGCCCCCGGCTCGCGACAACTAGAGAAAACCACGAAGACCCAGCGCAGCCAAAAAGAAAATAAATAATTAAATGCAAAATGAATAAAACAAAAGGAACAGCTGGGAAAAAGAGAGAGAGAGAGGCAGAGTTGGGAGAGATGCTCCAGCAGCCAACACCTGCCAGAACACTGAAGCCAGGACAGCGGCAGGGACACGCTCTCCACCAGAGATTCCAGAAGCATCCAGTCCCAATGTGGCCCCCTCAACTGGGAGGGCACACGATCTGTTGTTTTCAGCCACCCCGTTTGTGCTATTTCGTTACAAAAGCCCTAAGAAGCTCTAACCGTGCCCAAGCCCAACTCCTCCCAACTATCTAAGGAACTTATCAGGCGTGGAGACTGAGAGTTACAGATTAGAAACCTGGACATGGATGATGGTTCGACAAGGCTCATTTTTCAAGGTCCTGTGTCATACATATACTATTTCACACTGGAAAAGGCTTGATTTTACATCAGCTTCAAACAAAACACATTCAAGTGGCTCACGAGAGCTCAGCTTAGAAACTACCAAACTCTATGCCATGTGAACCAGCAATTTCACTCCTGGGCATTTATCTAGACAAAACTTTAACTCAGAAAGATACACGCACTCCTATCTTCATAGCAGCACTAGTCACAATAGCCAAGACACAGAAGCAACCTAAACGTCCACGAACAGATGAATGAATGAAGATGACGTGGTACATACATACAATGGAATACTGCTCAGTCAAAAAACAGAATGAAGCATGCCATTGCAGCAACATGGACGGACCTAGAGGTCATCACACTCAGTGCAGTAGCCGGACGAAGACATGTATCATACGTTACTCATTATATGTGGGAAGTAAAAAAAGAAATGGGTACAAATGAACTCATCTACAAAAGAGAAAACAGATTCACAGACACAGAGAACAGACTGTGGTTACCAAGCAGCAGTGGGCTGGGAGAGAGATGGAGTTAAGTTTGGGATTCAGTTCAGTTTAGTTGCTCAGCTGTGTCCAGATCTTTGCGAACCCATGGACTACAGCACGTCAGGCTTCCCTGTCCATCACCAACTCCCAGAACTTGCTCAAACTCATGTCCATGGAGTTGGTGATGCCATCCAACCATCTCATCCTCCTTCTCCTCCCGCCTTCAGTCTTTCCCAGCATCAGGGTCTTTTCCAATGAGTCAGTTCTTCTCATTAGGAGGCCAAAGTATTGGAGTTTCAGCTTCAGCATCAGTCCTTCCAATGAATAATCAGGACTGATTTCCTTTAGGATCGACTGGTTTGACCTCCTTGCAGTCAAGGGACTTTCAAGTCTTCTGCAACACCACAGTTCAAAAGCATCAATTCTTCAGTGCTCAACTTTCTTTACAGCCCAACTCTCACATCCATACATGACAACTGGAAAAACATAACTTTAACTAGATGGGCCTTTGTCAGCAAAGTAATGTCTCCGGCTTTTTAATATGCTGTGTAGGTTGGTCATAGCTTTTCTTCCAAGGAGCAAGGGTCTTTTAATTTCATGGCTGTAGTTACCATTTGCAGTATTTTGGAGCCCCCCCAAAATAAGGTCTCTCACTGTTTCTATTGTTTCTCCATCTATTTGCCATGAAATGATGAGAATGGATGCCATAATCGTAGGAATGTTGACCTTTAAGCCAACTTTTTCACTCTCCTCTTTCAGTTCTTCTTCACTTTCTGCCATAAGGGTGGTGTCACCTGTGTATTAGAGGTAACTGATATTTCTCCTGGCAATCTTGATTACAGCTTGTGCTTCATCCAGCCTGGTATTTCGCATGATGTACTGTGCATATGAGGCTTCCCTGGTGGCTCAGAGGTTAAAGCGTCTGCCTCTAATGCGGGAGACCTGGGTTCGATCCCTGGGTCGGGAAGATCCCCTGGAGAAGGAAATGGCAACCCACTCCAGGATTCTTGCCTGGAGAATCCCATGGACGGAGGAGCCTGGTGGGCTACAGTCCATGGGGTTGCAAAGAGTCGGACACGACTGAGCAACTTAACTTCTAACTTCACTGTGCATAGAAGTTAAATAAGCAGGGTAATAATATACAGCCTTGAGGTACTCTTTTTCCAACTTGGAACCAGTCTGTTGTTCCACGGCTGGTTCTAACTGTTGCTTCTTGACCTGCATATAGATTTCTCAGGAGGCAGGTCAGGTGGTCTGGTATTCCCATCTCTTGAAGAATTTTCCAATTTGTTGTGATCCACACAGTCAAAGGGTCTGGCATAGTCAATAAAGCAGAAGTAGATGTTTTTCTGGAACTCTTTTGCTTTTTTGATGATCAGACAGATGTTGGCAATTTGATCTCTGGCTCCTCTGTTTTTTCTAAATCCAGCTTGAACATCTGGAAATTCACGGCTTACATACTGTTGCAGCCTGGCTTGGAGAATTTTGAGTATTACTTTGCTAATGTGTGAGATGGGTGCAATTGTGCAATAGTTTGAACATTCTTTGGCACTGCCCTTCTTTGGGATTGGAATGAAAACTGACCGCTTCCAGTCCTGTGGCCACTGCTGAGTTTTCCAAATTTGTTGGCATTTGAGTGCAGCACTTTTACAATATCATCTTTTAGGATTTGAAATAACTCAACTAGAATTCCATCACTAGCTTTGTTCGTAGTGATGCTAAGGCCCACCTGACATTCCAGGATGTCTGGTTCTAGGTGAGTGATCACACTATCATGGTTATGTCAGTCATGAAGACCTTTTCTGTATAGTTCTTCTGTGTATTTTTTCCACCTCTTCTTAATATCTTCTGTTAGGTCCATACCTAACAGAAGTCCTTTATTGAGCCCATCTCTGCATGAAATGTTCCCTTGGTGTCTCTAATTTTCTTGAAGAGATCCCTAGTCTTTCCCATTCTGTTGTTTGCCTCTATTTCTTTGCACTGATCGCTGAGTAAGAAGTTTGGGATTAGTAGATGCAAAGTATACACAGAATGGTTAAACAGCATGGTCCTACTGTACAGCATGGGGAGGCATATGCAGTAGCCTGTCATTAGCCATAATGGCTGCTAAGTCCTGTCAGTCAGGTCTGACTCTGTGCGACCCCATAGACGGCAGCCCACCAGGCCCCTCTGTCCCTGGGATTCTCCAGGCAAGAACACTGGAGTGGGTTGCCGTTTTCTTCTCCATAGCCATAACGGAAGAGAACATAAAAAATGACAGTATATATACATATACGTAGAGCGAACTGGGCTCCCCTGGTGGCTCAGCAGTAAAGAACCTCTCTGCCAAAGCAGGAGACCTGGGTTCGATCCCTGGGTCGGGAAGATCTCCTGAAGGAAAAAATGGCAGCCCACTCCAGTACTCTTGCCCGGAGAATCCCATGGACAGAGGAGCCCGGTGGGCCACAGTCCATGGGGTCACAAAGAGTCAGACAGGACTGAGCACACACGCATGGCTCAATCACTTTGCTGTCCAGCAGAAATTAACACAACACTGTAATTCAATTATACGTAAACGAGGAAGGAAGGAAGGGAGACAGACAGAAAGTGAGAGAGGAAGGAAGGAAGGAGGCAAACTCTAGGGCAGCTGAAAACTTGCTTGAGAAAGAGACTTGCTCTAAAGAGAACCGTAGGGTCTTGGATGGTACTCTTCACACCTGTCAACTTCTTCAAGTGAAGTATTAGATGGGAACGCCCTACGGGAAAGGTACCATCTCCGCTCTGCTTAGAAGACAGGACAAGGTAGGGGGTGGTGGCCCTGTGGTTTCCCAGCTGCCAAAGCACCTTACTAGATCTGCCCAAGGCTGAGAGACGGCAGGCTCCCAGCATGCCTTTCAGGACAGGAGATCACTGAAGGGTCATCCTACAAACCTGGGTTCAAATCCTAATGCAGCTCTGACTCAGGACCTGACCCTAAACAAATACCAGCCTCGCCGGCCTCCTGCAACCTCTGCCATTTGCCGGGAGACATACAATCTACTTGCGAGGAGGCCTGTGACATGACACAGAGGGATAAAGGTACCCAGGACACAGGAGATGCCAACATGCACCAGTGGCTTGTCCTGCCCCTTGCCCAGCAGCCACCCCAGCTCTTACCTAAGAAGAGCTGCCTGTCTCCGTCCAGGTAGACCGATTTCACAGGCAGCTCGTGCCGTGTGGTGTCCAGGGCCATTGCGAATGTCTTGTACTGTTCCCGAAAGCGGCTGGCCACAGCCTCCAGGGGGCTCAGCATCTCAATCTGCAGGCAGGGAAGGAAGAGCCTGTGAGTCCAAGCCCTGCGCTCCCCTCCCTGCAAGCTCACCGGACGGCACGTGTGTGGGAAAGACTCAGCACTGTTCCGGGACTTCCCTGGGGGGTCCAGAGGTGAAGACTCCACACTTGGGAGTGCTTCCACTGCAGGGGATGCGGGTTCGATCCCTGCCTGGGGAGTCTCAGATCCCACGGGCTGCATAGCGTGGGCAAAAGTAAAAGAAAATAAAAATAAAGAAACCGATTGTTGCTGTTCAGTCGCTAAGCCGTGTACGACTCTTTGCAACCCCGTGGACCACAGCATGCCAGGCTCCTCTGCCCTCCACTATCTCCCAGAGTTTGATCAGTTTCATGTCCATTGAGTCAGTGATGTGGATACCGTCATTTAAGAAACTGGCAGCACCATTTAAAACATTTGATTAGACAAACCTTAATAAAAAAGACACAGCACCGGTCCTCCCAGGTCTCCCTGGGAAGCTTCCAAGGGTGTGGTGGGATCTCCTGAGTCCCAGCCGGCCAGTAGCAAGGTGGCCCAGGCCTCCTCACCAGGAACATGTGTTGGCCTTCCAGTATGTTCCAGGGCTGAGCCTTCGACTGGGATCATACTGGACCCAGGAAGGCTGGGCCCTCCTGCTTCAGAGCATGGAGTTGACAGGCCTCCACCCACCAAGGCCGTGCCCGCCAAGCCTTCCTTCCTCATACACGCTGTCTGGGGGTTGTAAGGATTCCTTTGTGTGATTCTCTTTTCTTTTTCTTCTACTGTGAGGTCCAGGAGGACAGAGACCCCGTTTTCAGCTTGGGGGGGCCACAGGGAACACTCACAAGCATGTGCTGGGTGTCACGGGCTGGACTTCTTCTCACAAACTCCTTGGTTGATACCCCAGCTCCCAGCACCTCAGAACGTGACCTGACTTGGAGACGTTACAGAGGTAATCCAGGTAAGGTGGGGTCATTAAGCTGGGCCCTGATCAGTATGACAGGTGTCCTCGTAAAAGGGGGCAATGTGGAGACTGACGCTCATGGGGAGACGACCAGCTGACAATGAGACACAGGGAGAAGATGGCCGCCGACAAGCCAAGGACAGAGCCTGGGACACTCCTTCCCTCGCGGCCCTTGGATGGAACTCACCCCGCTGACACCCTGACCTCGGATGCACATCCTCCAGAGTGAAGGGAGAATAAGTGTCAGTTGCTTAAGCTGCCACCGCTTCTGTGGTCCTTTGTTATGGTGGCCCCAGGACACACACCTACTGAGTGAGGAGCCCCATTTCCTGGTCGAGCCTTCCTAGGTTCCCAGGGTTCACCGTGACCTTCCTTGACATGGACATTCCTGTCCATTCAGCACCAAGCCTGGATCTCCCACCAGCACCCGGGCCCACCGGGGCTGGCCAGAACATGTCTCACTTTTTTTTTCGGCCACGCCCCATGGCATGTGGGACCTTAGTTTCCCAACCAGGGATGGAATGCGTGCCCTGTGCACTGGAAGGTGCAGTATTAACCAGTGGGCCGCTGGAGAAGCCTCCCAGGGCCCGTGTGTGTTAAGAGATAGGCCCATTTGCAGGTTGGTTCTGACATTACCGTCACATCCGCTGATAAACTGCCACACAGAAATACCCAGTGGTGTCAAAAGCCGAGCACAGAGTTGAAGCCAAATGAGGAGGGACACTCACGATAAAGGCTCTCTCCAACCCCCCCAAAGGACTGATGCTGCTGGGACATGAGGCTTGGAGGCCATGGTCACCCCTGACCTGTGCATCCAGGAAGTCCTCCAGCTCCTTCTTCTTCTGACAGAGGAGAAGCCTGCGCTTCAACTCATATGCTTTTTTCTGGAGTTTCTCCTTCTCTTTACACAATATTTCTAGGTTCTTTTCTGCCTGTTCTTCGAATGCAGACAGGCCATTCTCCATCTGGGAAATGCAAAACAAAAGTTCAGGCCAGAGGGGACCTTGCCTCCGTGGCTGACAGCAGCCACCCTTTCATCTGCGACGCACATGAAAAGAGGCTCCATCCTTACCTTCACGGTCAGCAGGGTCAGAAGGAGAGTCTGGGACTCCATCATTTCCATTGCTTGTGACACATCCTTCAGGAGAAGAAAAAGATACTCCTGGTTCCCCAAGAACTGGTGTAAATCCAGTTCTCTCCCCCTGGGAGAGAAGGCGCAGAACCCTAACCCATATGCACTATCTTCAAACTAGTAACCTGCCGCTTGCTGACTGTGTATCACCAGGCGGCCTCTGTTTTCTCACTTAGTCTTTGGGGCCTCTGTGAAAAGATGAGGGTTCTCTTTGGTCCCTTTCTGGCAGTTGGGTGGTCTAGTGCCAGCTGGAGGGCACCCACCAACCTGGCGACTCACCAGAACCAGGACTTGGGGATCCCCCACGGGCGAGACCACAGCCCAGCCACCCTCCCTGCCATGGTCGGGACCAGGCCTGTAAACCACCCTAGTGTCGCGCCAGAAAACCAGACCCCAATCTCGTTTTTCACATGGCCCTGAATTTGTATCTCCTCCCAGAGGTGTGTACTTGGGAAGATGAAACTCTGTAAATCCTCTAAGAACGTTGTGGGTTTTGTCCTGAAAGGCACAGCTGGCTTGTTCGCTCCTGGAGCACGGCATCGAGGGGCACCTGGCACACGCAGGAGCTGAATCAGGTTTAGTCAACCTGTGGTGGCGGCTGCCCTCTCATTTCAGACACTTACTGGGCTCTTTTCACTTGCGGCAGAAGAGGATGACAACTCGGCTTTCTGTGACAGTTTTTTTAACTGTGGAGTCTTTCGGATCACACTTTTATCTAAGATGAAGAAAAGTGTTATCCATAAAGGGAAAAGACACAGGCCACCCAATGTTCACTGCAGCACTATTTACAAGAGCCAAGACACGGAAGCACCTGAATGTCCATTGACATATGAATGGATGAAGAAGACGTAGTATATATCTGGGGCTTTCCTAGCAGCTGAGATGGTGAAAAACCTACCTGCAATGCAGGAGACGTGGGTGCGATTCCTGGGTTGGAAAGATCGCCTGGAGAAGGACATGGCAACCCACTCCAGATTTCCTGCCTGGAAAATCTCGTGGATGGAGGAGCTTGGTGGGCTACAGTCCACGGGGTCGCAAAGAGTCAGACGTGACTAAGCGACTAACATTTAGTATATATCTAGTATCTATACTATACTAGTATAACACATAGTATATATCTACAATGGGATATTATTAGGCCAAAAAAGAATGAAATGATTCTATCTGCAGCAACATGGATGGACCTAGAGATTATCATACTACACGAAGTCAAGACAGAGAAAGACAAATATCATATGATATCACTTAATGTGGAATCTAAAAAAAAAATGAACTTTTACACAAAATGGAAACAGACCCACTGACACAGAAAACAAACTTACCAAAGAGGAAAGGTGGGGGGGATAAATTAGGAGGTTGGAATTAATATATAAAACAGATACCCAATAAGGACCTACTGTACAGTAAGGGAACTATACTCAGTATTTTATAATAACATGTAAGGAAAAATAATCTGGAAAAGAATCTGCATAATCTTTATATATATATATATGAATCACTGTGTTATATATCTGAAACACACAACATTGTAAATCAACTATATGTTTAAAAAAAAAAGTATTTCTATGGTGAGAAGAGCAGATTTTGGAAGCCCTCAGGGATGCACTGCAACCCCCAGGGGGAGAATGGACCGGGACAGTGAACGACTTACCATGAATGGCAGAGAGATCCAGGTCAGACAAGGCAGTGTCATGCCCTTCCAGCAAGGTAGACTGCAGGTTGCCTTTGTCAACTCCACTGCCATCTATGGGACCCAAGGAGAATTCCCAGGAGTCAGCACAGTCAGCAAGATGTGGAAGCCAGGAAGCAAGGAACTTTTCTCTACAATACCACCTGCTTCCAAAAACTCAGTTTCTTGCAAAGAAGCAGTAGAGAAGGCTGAAAAACCTTTGGAAATTCCCACCCACCAACTTAAACATATTTTAAAGTAGAACTAGAAAAGAGAGGCATTCTTTACAACCCAAAGACACAAATAAGCCTTTCTGCTTAGTTTAAATAAAAGATGCTGTGTACATATGAACATACAAAACAGAAACAGACCTAGGACCTACCCTATAGCACAGAGAACTACACTCAATAGTTTGTAAAGACCTATAAAGGAAAAGAATCGGAAAAAGAGTGGACACAAATGTATATGTTTAATTAAATCACTGGGGTGTACAACTGAAACTCATACAACACTGTAAATCAATTATCCTTCAATAAAAATATAAAAATAGGGAATTCCCTGGCAGTCCGGTGGTGAGGAATCCACGCTCTCACTGCTAGGGCCCTGGGCTTGACCCCTGGTTGCAGAACCAAGATCCTGAAAGCTGTCTGGTACAGTCAAAAATGAAGAAAAAATAAACGTATAACTAAACAAACAAGGTGCTCTGCTGAGAGAATTCTCCAGACAACAGCACTGGAGTGGGTAGCCATTCCCTTCGCCAGGGGATCTTCCCAACCCAGGGATCAAACCTCGGTCTCCTGCACTGCAGGCAGATTCCTCACTGTCCGAGTCACGAGAGAAGGCCGCGAGTCTAACAGCATGCAATACACACGTTCTGCCCTCTGCTCTTGTTCTTTCTCTTGTAGCTTCATTTTTTAGCCTCTATTTAAAAATGTGAAATTACATCTTGTACTGTCTAAAATGGGCACTTGGTGAACTGCAGGTTTCAATTAAACAAGGCTTCCAGAAGGCTGCAGAATGAGCAAATAGTATGTAAAATACAGTCATGTTAGCAAGTAAACATTAAACTCTTCAATGAAGAGCTATGCAGTTGAGGAAACAAGAGTAAAGTGACAAAAAGCATAGATGGTGGTACCTTTTGTGTTCCAATTTTTAGAAAATGCTCATTAGATAAACAAAAATCTATCAGGAGCAGTTGGCTGCCTCCTAGGCGAGGAACGGGAACTAGAGGCAGGAGATGGTGACTTTCTGTTTCCACTGGTTGAACGTTCTGTCATCTGCATGTATAGCATTTCCATTAAGGAAAGGACTTTCCTATCAAGCCATACAATGGAACTCAAGCAGTCCCTATAAATTGTCATGGCTATGTTTAAATTATAATTCTGTCTTGGCACTACTGACATGGGGGGCGCAGATCATTCTTTTTCGTGGGGCCATCCGGTGCTCTGAGGGTGTCAATCCCTGGCCTCCACCCGCCAGCATCTCATACCACCCCCTGCAATAACCCCAGCTGAGAACCCTGGGTTATAAATGTGGCAGGCCCAGTTTTGACCCCTCTGACCATGCCAGCTTTCCCAGCTTCACACATGGCCCTCAACGCATCTGCATGAGAAAAGACTAAAAGGCTGGCTCCAGCTCCATGTGCCTGCTTCTCAGTCGTGCCTGGGTCAAGGAATAGAATAGTTTCTGACAAACAGCTAGAATAGGATCAGCAAGTTGTAGCCTGCAGGCCAAATCCGGCCCACCTCTTGTGTTTGTTAATAAAGTTTTATTAGGACACAGACATGCCTATTTGTGTACACATGGTCTGTGGCTGTTTTCACACTGCGAAAGGCAGAGTTAACTGTTCGGTAACAGAGGCTGTCTGGCCTGCAAAGTCTAAAATATTTACCACTGGCTCAGAAAAGTTTTGCTGACCCTTGATCTAAATAATAAAGCAAGAAATCTAAGTCGTAAAAGAACACATTTAGTTTTCTCCTATGGGACTGAAAGTTTATTGCCATTTTGAATGAGGGTTTGTGGGCCAAGAAAGTTTTGCTTTTTGCGAATTGCTCTTCTACAAGAGAAGAGCTGCCCACTACCACCGGTGAGGCAGGCACATGAGGAGTTGGGTGATGTGCTACTTTGGGGAGGAGCCTTCCCCAACTTCTTATGGGCACACTGACTAAGACTGAACAGCAAATACACCAATAATGACCCTCTGAATGGTAGGTCATGGATGAGCTTCTGCCCTCCTGGGCTACATTCCCCCTTTTCTCTGGTCACACAGCATGTGGGATCTTAGCTCCCTGACCAGTGATAAACCTCGTGCCCCATCCCCCCACCCCCGCCCCCGCCCCAGCCCGGCACTGGAAGCTCAGTCTTAACCACTGGACTGCTAAGGAAGTTCCCATTACCCATTTTTTAAATAACAAACACATGACACGTTTACAATCAGAAAATGTGAAAGTTTTTCGTATCACTCTGGAGAAAGCTTTTAGAAGATGATCCAACCCAAGACAGTGAGAGGCAGGAGGATGTGGCCTCATACCCTCTCTGAAAGTCCTGCTCTCAGAGCTCTGGTGGGAAATGGCCACGTGAGCAAGGGACTGGTGCCACAGGGGAGCACCATGGCGGCAATGTGGCTCTTCTCTGGGGCCACACAGGAAGGAATGGACCGGCCCCCTCATTCCTCTGCCATCCCCTTCAGCTCCTCATACATCCCAGATCAGTCTTTATGCTGAAACTCTCTGCTTAGTTCCTTTCCTTCACGCTCCCCATAAAGGGAAGGGAGTTTTAACCCAGTGTACTCAGAAACAAAATTCCCCACCATGCTCATCACCCTCTGAGCCTCGGAGCTCTTTCACACCCTCCCTGCATCTTTACCCACCTTTACTCTTTTGGAGCTGGCTGGATTTTGTTCCACCTTCAGGCGTCGTCCCACCGGCCTTTAATGCATCTGCTGCAGGAGCCTATTAGGGGAATATATGACCTTCAGGGGACAAGACACCTTCCTTCCTGCCGTCTGCAAAGCCTGCATCTGCTCTTACCTGGAGGCAAGAGGATAGACTCAAGGAGTTCCGACACTTAATTGCACATATACAGGATGAGGGCTTCCCAGGCGGTGCTAGTGGTAAAGAACCCGCCTGCCAGTGCAGGAGACGTAAGAGAAGTGGTTCATTCCCTGGGTGGGGAAGATCCCCTGGAGGAGGGCATGGCAACCCACTCCATTATTCTTGCCCGGAGGATCCCATGGGCAGAGGAGCCAGGCAGGCTACAGTCCATAGGGCCACAAAGAGTTGGACATGAGTGAAGCAACTTAGCATGCACGCCCGCACGTAGAGGATAAATGTTACTTTTTTCAAAAAGGATACCCTCATATCCATTGAACATAGGAAACTATCAAAAATTTGCTGGCGGTGATATCTGATGTAGCAGATTACAGATGACTGATTTTCTATATACTTTTTAGTACTGCCCAGTTTTACAGAGAGAACATATTAATTTGGTAGTCAAAGTAAACAAAGCTTCTGTACAGGTCTTACTCTTCAAAAATTATAAAAAAGGAAGCAACACTTGCAGCTGGCAAGCCGTCACAGTAATATAAAAGCAAAAAGAAAACCTTGTAAAGGGTGAAAATACATTAAAAAAAAAAAAAGAGTGACAATATTTTGATGTACAGACACCACTCCTATTCAGCCTCCCAACAGAGGTCTGAGAAAAAGAAATAAAAGGCAAGCAAGTCACAAAAGAAAAAAAGAAAACTCCCTTCTTGCAGATAGGATACTTCACATAGAAAATCCCCAAAGAGGTTTAGAAGCACTGCTGAAACTAGAAAGTAAGTTTAGCAAGTTTGCAGGATACAGGCCCAATATAAAAAGATACTTCTATCAGTGACCAACTTTGCGACCCCATGGACTATAGCCCACCAGGCTCCTCTGTCCACAGGATTATCCAGGCACGAATACTGAATGTGTTGCCATCTCCTCCTCCAGGGGATCTTCCTGAACCCAGGGATCAAGTCTGGGCTTCCTGCATTGCCGGTGGATTCTCATACCCCTAAGCCACCTAGGAAGCCCCCCAGTATGCTGGACACCTAAAACCAATACAATGTTATACATGAATTATTTAATTAAAAAAGTTAATAAAATCTCATCACAGAGAAAAAAAAGAAAGAAAAGACAATATCTTGTATAATAGCATTAAAAACCACCAGTATAAACCTTACCAAACATGGAGAAGATCTGTATGCTGAGAATTACAAAATACTGATGAAAAAAATCTAACAAAAACAAATAAATGGAGAGGAATACCATGTTCACGGATTGAAAGACTTGGGTGTTTTTAGGATGTTATTCTCCCTAAACTGAGGCACAGATTCAATACAATTAAAATTCCAGAAGTTTTGGTAGGAGATGGCAAGATAAGTCTGAAATTTGTACAGAAAGGCAAAGGAACTAGAAGTACCAGTTTTGGAAAAGAACGGGGGGAGAATTCACAGGACCCAACTTTAAGACTTACTACAAAACTATGTCATCTGCGTGGTGTATAAATGGCCAAAGGACAGACACAGAACAGTGGAAAAGAACAGTCTAGAAATGGTGTATACATGTAGAGTCAATTGCTTTGCAACAAAAGTGATGAGACAATACAATAAGGAAAGGAGAGTCATTTCAACAAATGGCGCTGGAATATGAGGACGTCTATACACTTAAAAATGAACTTGAATTCCATCATCAGTGCAGATACAAAAATTAATTCAAAATGGATCCCAGACCTAAACGTAAAACCTAGAACTATAAAACTCACTGGAGAAAACACGGGAGAAAATGTTTGTGATCTTGGCTGAAGCAAAGGTTTCTTAGATAAGATACCAAAAGCACATTCCATTAAAGCAGAAATTGATAAACTTCATCGAAAGTGAGAACTTCTGCTGTTCATAAGACACTTAAGAGAACAGAAAGCCAAGTCACACACTGGAAAAAAATATTTGCAAATCACCACAAAGGGTTGGTATGGAGGACATAGAAAGAGCTCTCACAACTCAAGGATGAGAAAAAAAAAAAAACCTAATTTTTTTAAATGGGCAAAAGATTTGAATGGACACATCACTAAAGATATAGGAATGGTCAATAAGTACAAGATGCTCAGTAGCTTGAGTTGTTATGAAACCACAGTGAGATACCCCTTCACACCCACTAGGATGGTGTCATCTTAAAAGTAATGACTCTCCTCTGTGGCTGCAGCCTCTCTGGATAAGTCGGGCAGTTTCTTACAAAGTCAAACATACAATCCCCTTATAATTCTCCCCTCTTGGGAGAAATGCAAACACATCCATGCAGAATCCTGAACAGCAATGTTTAAGGTGGCTTTATTCATAATTGTCAAAAACGGGAAACAAACCCAATGTCCTTTGCCAGGGAATGGCTGAGCACACTGTGGTCCACCCATGCAGTGGAATGTCCATCACCCAGCACAGGAGCCCGCACTAACTGTCCAGTGGCAGCCAGTCTCCAAGAGGCTGCAACCTGGATGGTGCCTTTTAAAAGGTCTTCTCAAAAAGCTGAGCTACAGGGACAGAAAACAAATCGTGGTTGCCTGGGATGGGGAAGGGCCGGTTGCACCAGAGCACAAAGGGCCTCGGGGGTGACAGACTTCTCCATCTTGACTGTGGTGGGTTTGTGACTGGATGCACTGGTCAAAACTCACAGAACTGTGCACTGAAAAGAGTGATGCTTCCTTTATGGAAACTACACCTTAATTTAAAAGATGAAGAAAAAGAAAATGGAGAAGCTCTTAAAAATCAAAAATACTATATAAGCATGTAGACACATGGGGGTGCTGTAACCAAGCTGTCCAGGGAATTTTAAAATTATGAAGTGTGGACTGTTAGCCTTTGTTGAAAATTACTTCCATAATATAAACCACAGACTCTGGGTCCAGATGCGTCATTTTAGGTTCCTCAGCTGTAAACACGCCACACTCCAGTGCGAGATGCTGACGACAGGGAGGACAGGTATGTGATGGGGTGGGGTGGGGGTGATGGATGGGCAAGCTCTGTACTTTCCACTCAGTTTTGCTTTGAAACTCAAACTGCTGTAAAAAAATTAAGTCCATAAAAAAGAAAAAATCAGTCCAAGAAGCGTATCAGTTGGCACAAAGGTATCCTCTTCCTTCAAGCCAGGTCTTAAATCACATTAATTAAGAAAGAACCTGCCATTCACCCTACCAGAATAAAAGAAAGGCAGTAGAAATAAATATTTAGCTAAACTTTACCAAATCTTACGAGTTTTTTCCAAATCATAAACAAAGATTTGGAAAATGGGGTAACACAAACTTTACACACACTGGCTGTCCAGACACACCGAAACAAAGTGTCATTGGTAATCTAAAGACTGGTTTCATTAAACATCACACAAGCAGCTTCTCCAACTATTAAATGATTTCTGCTGTCATTTTCGATGGCTTCATCATTCGCGTGGTGTAAGTCACTAAGCCCTTCCTGTAACACTGGGCGATTCAGGCACGTCATTTTTCCCCACAGTCTTTCTCTCACGCCCTACAGGTATTTTTTATGACACCAGCCAAGGCCAGAGAACTGTGTGCCAGGCATTAGAAGGCACGGCTTCGGGACAGAATCCAGAAAGGAATTACTGTGTTGAGAGACAGGAACAACTTTATGATTCACTAGAGCTCATGGCTTTGCAAAAGGGATTCTCAAAGTGATCAGCCACCCACAACAGAGATCCATGCGTTGGCACGAAGGGCGTGACAGTCCCAAAGCCAAACTGGGCCAAACCTCCGAAATGTTTCCTTTAGGACCAGGCTGTGTCTGGCTGGTGCAACTTGTCTGAGGACTCCAAGTTCAGAACTGTTTCAAATGTACATTATACATTACCTTTCTGGGGGCTTTCTTTTCATACTGCAAGTACCGCGACTCGACTATTCTTCCACCTGTAAGGGACACACAGTTGGTTTATACTAAGACTACAGCATGGAGTGTTAAGGATCCACCAGGTACGGATGCCCACATCCCACCCCGAAAGCGGGGCACTATCAGCCCTCCCTGTTCAGCCTTGAGCATGTATGAGACATCTATTGTATGCAAGAACAGGTATGAGATACCTCCTGCATATAATGGCTTCCCAGGTGATTCAGCTGTAAAGAATCTGCCTGCCAATGCAGGAGGCGCAGGAAATGGGGATTTAATCCCTGGGTCAGGAAGATCCCCTAGAGAAGGGAACCCACTCCAGTAATCTCGCCTAGGAAACCCCATGGACAGAGGAGCCTGGCAGGCTAGCCCAAAGGGCCACAAAGAGTACCCCCCCACATACACACACACACTGTACCCAACACACACACATACTGTACCCAACACACACACTGTATTCAACACACACACACACACACTGTACCCAACACACACACACTGTACCCAACACACACACACACACAGAGTACCCAACACACACACACTGTACCCAACACACACTGTACCCAACACACACACACACACACACACACACACACACACTGTACCCGAGTGCTTGAACTAGAGAAGAGCCCATGCAGCAGCGAAGATGGAGCACAGCCAAAAATGAATAGGTAAATACAACTATTTTTAAAGAAAACGAAGAGCATGAATACGTGCCAACAGTCAGAACAGAAAGTGGACTCGGGGTGGGGCAGGGAATGGAAGAAAGAGCTTCCAAGCCGGCCACCTGGGAATTCCCTGGCAGTGCAGTAGTCAGGACTCCAGGTTCAATCCCTGCTTGGGGAAACTGAGATCCTGCAAATCCTGCCGCTTGGCCAGAAAAAGAAAAGAGGCAAAGATGGCCACCTGTTCACCTTCTCCTCCCGCCCCAACTTGCTCTGTGTGCTGTGGCGCCAACTGCCCTTCTCCCACCCAGGCCCGCCTATGACCCAACCATGGTACTGCCTTTTACAACCCCCAGACCCACTGCTACCTCAGGACTGCTCCCCTGAGACTCACTCAGCACCAATCCCCCTCTGGAACACAGCCATATCCCTTGGTGAAAGTCCAGCCCCAGGCCCCCTTCCACACCCGATCCCAGGATGCTGGAAGCAGAGGGAAGAAGCCCATGTGTCCCCTCCACCCTCCAGGGGCTCTCACTGCACACCCAGCGCTCACCCCCAGTCCTCTGCTCTGACCCTCCACCTCCTACCCCAGGCCATCCCTCCAGCCAGCTGGTGATACCTTGCCTACTTCACTGGGAAAACAGCAGCAGTCCCAGGAGGTCCTCCCATCTGGGCCTCTAGCTGCCTCCCAACCTCAGGGCCATAACCTGGGCTCCCCCATGTGATGGGAATTCCGTGCTTGGGGGTAAAACGAACCTCCAGCTCTGGGGACTGGGGCGTAGCCCTTACCCAGTTAGGCAACTGTCCTGGCAAACCTAGTCCCCCAGCCCAACCCTATACTGCCCCATTTCCCCTCCCCAGGGGTCACACTGTTCATTCTCTCTCCACTCCAACCCCCGCCCCCTCCCACTTCTCTGCTCCCCTTTACTGTGCCGGCTCCTGCTCTCCTCCCCGCTTTCCTGGAATCCCCCCGCTCCCCAGTCTGGCCCTCACAATCACGAGGCCACTGAAGAAATTCCTTCCTGCCAGCCCCCTGAGATGCCCCAGCTCCGAGCCCAGCGCTCCTCCTGAGGCAGCAGCAGTGGGCAGCACACCGGCCGCACCCTTCTCTCTGAAGCACTGTGTCCCCAGGCTCACCGCCCTGCGGCAGCTACAGCAGGCTGTCTTGTGGGTCCAAGAGCTGTTGAAGGCTGAGTGCCTCCAGGCCCCTTGCAGGTCCCGTGTCCCCTGTTCCTCAAGCTAGCAGGCGTGCCCCAGGCAGGGAAGAGCTGTGCCTGCAGGGAGAGCGGGCTCACTCAGACAGTCAGGCAGGAGGCACCGAGGATCCAGGTCAGAGCAGGCAGCGTCCAGGGTAGAGAATCAAGCCACACCTGGGATCTGCTGCCTGGGGTCCAGCAAGGGACTGGGGTGAAGCACACTCCACTTCCAGGTGGAGGAGACCATAACGCGCTGGGTCTAATACCATCAGCAAAGGAGTTGACCCACCTAGGAAGGAGATTCTGGGTTCCCTGCACAATTCAAACGCAGTTTCAAGTTGCTGGAAAACTAGAATGCACCTGCTTGTTCTCAACAGCAGTGGGTTTTCCAAAGAAGCAATGTTACAAGGGGATATAATTTGTGTCCAAGAACTAGACCATGTGTAAATAGGACAGATATCACAGAGCAGATGATATAAACCTCCAGTCACTGGGGAACTAGGATTCTGCTCCAAATTCTGAGAGCCACACTGATGCAGGGCATAAAAATACTTCAGCGTAAAAGAGGCTTGAGCTGCAACGTGGGAGAACCTTGGGTCTACCACCCAAACTGGGTACCGCCAAGAGTCAAGGAGGGCTGTTGACGGCGACCCCAGACACACAGGTGGACATCAGACAGGTGGGTACCCCCGAGAGACTGACACACTTATTCAGAAACAAACTTTGACGTTTTATAACAAATTCAGCTCAGACTCTCCTCACCCACTCTTACAAGTGGGTGTGTCCTGGCACAACCAGAGACCCCCATGGCCAGATAGGCCCACGGCCCTAAACAAACCCCCCCCAGTCCTGCTACACCCTTGGCTGCAGGGCTGGGTGACCAAACTCAGGGTCCCCAAAGGTGTGACTAGAAACAAGGAAAGCCCCAGCTCTCCTGCTCTGACCCGTTTTTTCCTTTTTCCCCAGAAGCACTTACTAGCGGCGGGGAACGGGGTAATCACTTTTTCTTTTTTCTGGCCGAGCCAGCAACATGTAGGATCTTAGTTCCCTGATCAGTGCCCACTGCACTGGAAGTTCCACAGAAGTCCCCAAATCACTTAATTGCAGTGGATTCCGTTTCAAAAGATAGACTCTCCAATGTTACTCACCTTGTGTTCTTCCTTTGCTCCTAGCACCCCTAGCAGTACTGGGGCCCACTGCAGGCGGCTTCCTAAAAGAGAGAAACGGGGCGGGGGGGGGGGTCTTGTTAATGCAGGTGGATTAAAAGCTCTGGGAAGCCACCCAGGAGGCTGGGCTTCCTTGGGACAGCCTTGTCCCAGCACCCACCCCCCTTGCCCATCTCTGCAAGGTGGGGCCACCTCCATGGGACAAGGGACACTGAGTCCCAGCCTTGTCACCTGGGGAAAACACCCGAGAAGAGCAAGCTTTTTGTTGGCTGTGCCATGTGGCATGCGGGACCTTAGTCCCCCCACCAGGGATTGAACCCAAGCCCCCCATGACGCAAGTGCAGAGTTTTAACTGCTGGACCGCCAGGGAAGGCCCAAGATCGAGCATTTTTGTCGAGTCTGAACGATCTCAACTTCATTAATCCATCGGGCGTTTGTGTGCCAACTGTATACCACTGAGGACACATGGTGAACACTAGTCTAGATGTCTTCTCTGAGAGGGATAACCAGCAGTTTCCTATCAGGCAAGTGTGAAGAGGGAACGCCCAAGGCAGGGAAAGGGGTGGGGGTTGGGGGTGAGAGACAAGCACCATTAACTCATATACGTGAGGAAGGACATTCCCAGCAACCATCAGGGTCAAGGGCACAGAGAATGATGCGGAAACTGGAATCCATGAGCCCACGTCTCAGGAGTAAAGAATCCACCTGCCAATGGAGGAAACGTGGGATTGATCCCCAAGTCGGGAAGACCCTCTGGAGGAGGAAATGGCAACCCACTCCAGTATTCTTGCCTGGGAAAATCTCATGGACGGGAGGCCTGCAGTCGTAAAAGAGTTGGACACAGCTTAGCAACTAAACAGTAAGAGCCCTATGGCTTAGCTGGAGAAGGCAATTTGAGGAGGGGGTGAGGGATGGGAAAACACTGAGTCCCAGGAGCCAGGCGGGCAGGAGGCACTTGATAAAGAGTCAGACGAGTAACTCAGGAGTGCTCACAGACTCCTAGGAGACGTTTGGCAGTGTCTGAACCCCCGTGATGGTCACAACAGAGGGGACTGCTATCGGCCTAGTGGGCGAGACCAGTGCTCAGCACCCTGCAACACACAGGACGGCGCACATCACAGAGATGACCCCGCTCCGGATGTCAACACTGCCAAGGCTGGGGGACCCCTGATGCGGTGAACGAGTGACCGGCAGCGTGGGAGGCGAGGCTGCTGCAAAACGCCCGTCAGAAAATGACAAACCCTGATGGGTTAGGGCGAGAAGGAATACATGTTTGCGTATGGCTAGGCCCTTTGCTGTTCACCTGAAACCATCGCAACACTGTTACTCGGCTACACCCCAAAGACAAAATTTTAAATAAAAAATGAACCCTGAATATTATTCACCCCTGAAAAGGAATGAAGTGCTGGTACGTGTTCAAACAAATAAGTCTCAAAAATGTTGTCCTGAGTCAAAGCAGCCAGGCACTTAATGTCATGTGCCGTGTGATTCCACTGATAGGAAATATCCAAGAGGCTAATCCATAGAGAAGGAAAGCAGAGCGCTCAGGAGAGGATACACATATGTAATCGTGACTGATTTGAGTTGACGTATGGCAGAGACCACTACAGTGGGAGGCCAGGCAGGGGTCTGGCCGCTGTCAATCCCAACGTCACAAGACAGGCTCCACTGGCGACAGCGGTGCTGGGCCCCTTGCTCAGCTCAGTGTAGCCACCTTCCGTGTTATGGGTTCTGATCCAAGGTGAGACCCAAGCCAGGGCTGGGGGTGCCTCCAAGCCACAGTGGGGAGAGGCAACTTAAATTCTGGCTGGGCGCCAGGTGCTCTGCTCCTTCATGGAATGTTCCCAACCCCGCAGACACCTAACTGTTGGCCTGCTTTCTCTTTGTTTTCCAGACAAGGACCTGGGATTTATACAGGTCACCCCTAGGGAGTCTCAGAGCTAGAAAGGGACAGAGTAAAGACTCCCTCTGGGCTACTCAGGTGGTGTGCTAGTGGTAAAGAGCCTGCCTGTTAATGCAGGAGGTAAAAGAGACGAGGGCTCGATCCCTGGGGTTGGGAAGATCCCCTGGAGGAGGGCATGGCAACCCACTCCAGTATTCCTGCCTGGAGAATCCCATGGACAGAAGAGCCTGGCGGGCTAGTCCACAGAGCCTCAAAGAGTCAGACATGACTGCAGAGACTTAGACAGACAGAGACACACACACACACGGATTCCCTCTGGGGTCTGCACCAGGGCTCTGGAGACAAAGCAAAGGGACTTAGGCCAAACCTGCAGGAACCTGGAGGGTTGGGGAAAGGGTGGCACTACACCTGCGCCCAGCCTCAAGCACTTCAGAGAGGATAATGTCAATCTCACAGTTAGGACAAGGGGCTGTGGAATAAACACAAGTGACTTCAGGCGGCCCACTAAATTTTCATGCACATAGGCACAATAAACCTTGGTGGAATACACAAAGCCTTGTGAGACATGGAGTATTTCCTGTCATATCAATAAACAAAAACATCCCAGTCATCAATGATTCCAGCCCTCCAGGGCACACAGGAAGGAGACAAATACCTAGGCAACGCAGCAGCCATTAGGCCACAGCCACTCCACATGGGGAGCCCTGAAGAACTCAGTGCAGGATGCTGGCCCTAGATAGTTGAGATGAATATGAAAGGAATGATTTCAGTGAGCCCAGAATCTTGCATCTTTCCCTACATATAAAAGCGCTAGATTCCTTAATTTGAGACACCTGGTTTTCTTTAATTCACAATAATCTCTTGACATTCAGGCTATCTGCCCTTTGCTACCTACCAACTGTTGAGTCCTTCCCCCAGGCCACAGGTTGGAGGCTTTGCACCAAGGCCATAGACACGAAGCTTAGAACCAAGGTCACCTCTGAAATTGACTGAGCCCTTTTGTAACCATTGCTAAAAGCCCACCCGCCATGATCATCACCAGCAGGCTTCCAGACCCCAAATTAGGCAAAAACACCCAAAGCTGTACTCACCCTAAGGTGCCCTAGCCAATCACCTAACGCCAACCTTCCAGCAGGAATTTTCTTGGTCTTAAGGCTATAAAACTTGGCTATTAATCCATGAAACCTGTCAACCCACTTGCTGCATTTGCAGTGCCCTCATTATCTCTGCTCTTTGCTCTTAATAAACTCACTGCCTTCTAAAATGCTGTCTGGAAATTCTTTTCCAACTCGAACTCAGACTGCCTCAACACAAATTTTCATCTAACTTGACTCCTCCCTGTCCCTTCAGAGCAGTTTTCTCACGGTTAGTTGAGATGCTGTCTCCCAGGCTTAAGTCCTAAAAATTTCCGCTGAATAAAACGTAACTCTCAACTTTCAGGTTGTGACTATTTTTTAATTTGACACCCGGAATCACACTTGGCAAGGGGTAAGTATTCCACACGTGTCTCTTGCTGTGTGAGCCTGGGCAAATGTTCTTTCCTCCCTATGCTTCCATCATCTCATTTGTAAATGAGGAACACAGGATAAAAAAATAATGTAGATGAAAGGAGATATTTCAGCGGTTTAACAGCTGTCCACTACAAAAAAGATTAAATGGAAGAACCACGGGATCACCTTCAGTGGCGAGGCACGGCTCTAAACGCTTTTAAACCTCACACTAGGAGGCGGCGTGATCAGCCAGGTTTCTCCAGGGAGGAAAGCGAGGCAGAGAGAGGTTAAGTCGCCCGCCGGAGACACCCCGGAAGGAAACTTCTGACCAGGGCCTCGAACTCGTCCTCGGGTCCCGCGCCCACGCTCCCCAGCGTGCGCAAGGCCTCGTCCCACCTCCCAGAACCCGCGCATCTCGGTGGTTCTTGGGGAGGGGCTCAGATTCGAACTCACCCCGAGGACCTTTACCTCCCCAGCTCTGCGGCCCCTCTGTCCCCGGCCCTCGACTACAGCCCTCCAGCTGACACCCACAAACCCAGGCCCGCAGCGCCACAACTTACCCAGCGCCCCGCCCCGACGAGTCCGCCATCTTCCCGCCTTCAACTCAAAGGCCTGCCTCTTTTTTAAGTCGAACCCCCCCGCCCTCTCCCGGACCAGGCCATATCGCGACTCCGCAAGAGGGATGACCGTGAGTAGAGCGGTCGCCTCCTGCGCGCGCGTCTCTCTGGCCTCCCCTCACACTTGGTCTCGCTCACCAGCGGCAGGGGGCGGGGGCACGGGCAAGAAGTCGGAAGCGAGGGGCGGAGACTCGCGGCCCTCCGCCCCCCGGCGCTTTGCGTCACGCCCCCCGGCGCTTTGCGTCACGCCCCCCCGGGCCCGCCTCTCCGGAACCCGGAAGCCCGAGCGCGCGGGGGAGCGGCGGGCGCGGCGGGGCGGAGCGGAGCGGCCAGTCTCGCAGCGGGCTGGCGGCCGGGCGGGGACCTGGCCGGGGACCGGCGGCGCGCGGCGGCCGAGGCCCAGGTGAGTGCCTGGCGGCCGCGGGTTGAATGTTCTATCTCGAAGCTCGCACCGGCGGGCTGCCTTGCAGAGAAAGACGGGACTAAGGGTTTGTGGGGAGGGGTCTCGCGAAGGCAGGGGTCGAGGGGGCGGGAACGAGCTTGAGGGTCTTGGAGAGTTTGCAGGAGGCGGAGTGGGAACCGGACGATAAAGGAGAAAGTTGATGTGATGGGCCTGGTGAGGGAGTTTTTGGGCGGGTGTGAGGGCAGATCTTGTGGCTTGAGCAGCTTCTCTGAAGAGGACGTGGCTTAAGTGGTAGTTGGGGGGTCGCAGGAAACGGGGCTGGGAGAGAGAGCGGCAAGGAGGCGGGGTTGAGAGGCCCAGGCTGGGGGTTGAGAGGAGCGAGGCCGGTGGGGGAACAGCCGGGGTGCGTTGGGAGGAAGAGGTGTAGGACGGCCTGGGGGCGTCTGCTTACGGTGAAGAGGTAGACGGATGGTGCCTGCGGGAGGGCAGCGCCTGCGACTGACTCACTGGGTGCTCAGTAAATGTGAGGGGCTCTGGACCCACTGGTGCGGTGGCCGCCGGCACAAGGGGAAATGGGGGATGGGAGAGGAGGCAAAAAAGGGGTAGAAGCCATGCCGAAAACTGAGGTCTGGTCCAGGGAGAAGCAGGGGAGGAGGGGAGGACGGGACTAGAGAGGCCCCGTTCAGATGTTGGCGGACACCCCATGGAGATTTGAGGAGGGGACGCGTCTTCCCCTCTTGATTCAGCCTGTTACTGATATCACCCGCCAGCTGGGTGACCCAGGCTAGTCCCAGCGCCTTCTGAGCGATATTCAGAACTTGAAAACCCAGCACACTCCTTCTAAGACTGGACTGCCTGGGGATTCTAGGGAGCAAGGAAGGAGCTCTTGGGCCCCCGCGTTGGGGCCGGAACTGGGTTTCAGAGGCGAGGGGGTGGGTGTGCACACACCCACATGTGCTAGGCTGTCACCACCTCCTCCCAGTTGCATCCTTGGACTTAAATGGGTAAAATGACATACAGGAAATCTGTTCTCCAGCGGCCCAGAGCTCAACCCAGGACAGGCACAGCCTCTGGCCGGCGCTCTGTAGACCAGCAATCTTTAAGAGAAAGCCTCTCCCACACCTCTGTCTGAGGTGGGAGCTGCTGGGGAACATTGTGCCTTACAGTTGAAGGGTACCAGCTCCTACCTTCCTGAGGTATGTCCTAGTCTTGGAGTCCCCAGACCCTCAAGGCATCCGGGAGCATGGAAGGTGACATGGCCAGCTGGAAAAGTTGTCTGATGGGCCTGGCTCTGGCAAGGGCCTTGCACTGAACAGTTTGCTTATTTGTTTTTTCATTTGACTGCATCACACAGCATGTGGCATCTTAGTTCCCCAACCAGAGATTGAACCCAGGTCCCCTGCATCAGGAGCTTGGAGTCCCAAGCTCTGGACCACCAGGGAAGTCCCTGCAATAAATGGTTTTGATCAGCATTCATTTCTTTTCTTTTCCAACCCTGGGGATCCTTGTCTGGAATCTGCTAGAAGGGCTAGAGAGCCTGGATTTATAGCACGTTCAGGACAGGAGTCTGGATAGCTTGAATGTGAAGAAGGCCACGGAAAGATAACCACCCGTTCACTTCCAAAATGTTCTGGCCCTTAGGGAACCTTTGTAAGCCAGACTCTCAGCCTTGTTTCCCCAGAACACATGATTAGAGCCCACAGTCATGCCTCCTGCAGGTTTTGCGTTTGGACTTGCCCTGGCCGGGACTCCCCCGCCACCCCACTGCCCCATCGCCCCTGCCCTCTCCCTCTCCCTTCATGAACTGGACCCGAAGCTTCTGGTTCCAAAGAACTGCTGTTGTCTCCTTCCTGTACCAGGAGTGTGGCCAGGCACACTCTCATGGAGGGTCCTGTGTTGGAGGTTCTAACCTCCAGTCAAATCTCTTTGTCTTTCTCCACTTGCAAGACGAATGGATTGGCCTAGTCAGTGTTTCTCAACTTTGAAACCCAAACCTTGGCTTCTCCAGCACGCAGCCTCCTCTAACTTTATGCAGCCCCTGACAGATGAATCCCCCCTGCAGTAATCCCATTTTTCCATCCTACAGTTTATATCTCAAAATAATTATTGTACCGCTCCCTTATCTTCCATGTAGAAAATTGCAGTGCCAAACGTGCTTTCACACGTCGTACCTGTTCCCAGGGTTTCAGCTGCATCCTTCTGGCTGAAAATCCCTAGGTGAGACCTTCTGTTGAGTCCAGGCCTGTGACTCAGAGAAGCAGGTGGGGACTTGGGGATCTCCCTTTTCTATTTCACTGTAGGATCTGTTCTCTATCCCTGGGGGAGGGGGGCTTGTTAACCTACTGCTTCCCATTCCTTGTCTTCCTGAAGTTGTGTGTCTTGGGTGGGTCCAGAGTTCAGTAAAGCAAGGGCTGACTGTGTCAGACGCTGTGGACTGAGTGCCAAGGATGAGCCCTCGTGCCCTAATGGAGGGACATTCTAGTGGGCCACCCTCCCCCACAGGCATGATGGAGTTCACAGTAACTGGTCAGTTCAGTAGCAGAGATGACACAAGAAGTTGTGGGGACAGAATCAGGAATGACCAGCTCAAGCTTCAGGGCATGGGGGATTCCAGCAGGTTTCCTCAGAAGAGATGGCTGGCCGCAAGCCAAGCCTTGAAGGATACGGAGGTATTGAACCAAGCCGGAAGAGGGAACCACATAAGCACGTCCCTGTGTGGCTCTTCACTGAACATCTTCTGTGATAGACACTTCCATACCCAGCTCTCTTACTCTGCCAGGCATCAGCAGGGAGACTGTGGTTCCCATTTACTAGATACAGAAACTGAGGCTCAGGAGCGTGCTGACTTCAGAGATGGCTCCCCGTGCCTTCCAGAAGCGTGGAGGGTCTTTAGAAAGCTCAGATTGCTAAAGCCCCAATTGTTGGAGCGGTGTCTCGCCTGCAACCCCATTGACATCTGGGGCCAGGTCATCCTTTGCTGTGGGGGCATCACCCAGTGCATTAGAGGCTGTGGAGCAACAGCCCAGGCTTCACACAAGATGCCAGTAGCGCGTCCCCACCTCAAGTCACGACAACCAAAGTGTCTCCAGACGTGGTTTGTGCGCCCCCCCAGGACGGAAGCTCTCCAGTAAACGCTGGTTCCTGCCGCCAGGCCTGCCATCACTTCAGTGACTCTTTGGTGTGTGTTGGGCTCCCAGCAAATTGCTGCCAAGAGCAGGCGTGGGGAAAAGAGGCCAGCAACTGATTTCTGCCGTCCACCCAGTTCTTAATCTGGAGTCCCGATAAAAAGGAGACACCACTGGGAATGCACCAAGGCGGAGTTGGGGAACGTGCCCTGAGAATGTTGCACGGAGGAGGAAGAGGAGGTGAGCCGGAGCACTTGTCATCCGCTGGCACAGCAGATGCCATTGTCTTTGTCTCCTTTGTCTTCCCACTGACCTGGATTTCTGCAGGCACCGTCCTTGTCTCAGAACAAATGGTTGCTTTTCTTCCGAGATTAGAGGTATTTGATTCTCTTCTCAAAGAGCTACTTTGGAGGCAGCCCCAGATGACTGTGGCTCTCGAAGCCACGTTATCTTCTCCCGTTTGCCCTCCTGGCTCCAGACACGGGTCCGTTCTCAGGCACAGGCTAACTGTTGCTCTCCGTGCATCCTCCTCTGCTCGTTCCCCGACCTTGACACTGCTGCTTTAACTCCGGGGGCAGAAAGGGCACATTCTGGGGCCATCCAACCCCTTCTGAAGGCCGCCTTCCCCCAGCCCCCATCCACCGGCCCTTTGTGCCGCCAGCATCCCCAATCAGCTGTGCCAGGCAGCCCCTGCTCGGCCTCCCCGCCGAGCAAGACAGGCCCTTCTCTCTGCCCTCGTCCCGGAGACGGAGCAACAGAACAAAGGGCTCTGTCTGAGCACGGCCGGGGCCCCCAACAAGCCAGCCCGCTGCCGGCTGCAGCTCAGAGACCCCCACTTCACCTCGTTGCCAGTTTCATTTTGGCCCCCAAAGGGCCCCAGAGATTAGGCATGTCTCAAAAACGCAGCCGATGGATGAGTTTGGGTTCTACTCATTTCCTCGTCAGGACTCTGAGCCTGAGTCCCGATGATAAATAAAGTAGTGATTCAAGGGTTCAGCCTGTGGCTTAGTCGGAGCAGTGAATAAGCTGTCCTGGTCTGACTCATTGGTGTACATCCCAGCTCTGCCCTGTTTCTTGAGGTTGTGTGTGTAAGAGGGAAGCCAGCTCCGAGCATTTAATGACTGTCACTGCCGCCTGTGCGTTTCCTGGGGCCACCGTGGCAAAGTGCTGCAAGCTGGGTATCGCACGCAATGGAAGCATATTGTGTTGTGGATCTGGGGGCCAGAAATCCAGATCAAGGTGTGAGCAAGGTTGGTTCCTTCCAGGGGCCATGAGTGAAGGATGCACGCAGGCCTCTCCTCGGCTTGTCGCTCACATCTTCTCTCTGTCTTCACCGCACCTGCCTTCCGTGCGAGCCCATGTCCAGTTGCCCCTTTGGATCAGTGCCCATCCTAGTGACCTCATTTTAACTGAATCACCTCTTTAAAAGCCCTGTCTCCGAGTGCAGTCGCGTTTTGAGGTCCTTGGAACAGTAGGACTTTGATATAATGAATTGTGGGGGGCAGGTGCATGCTCAGTGATGTCTGACTCTTTGTGACCATATGGAGTGCAGCCATCCGGGCTCCTCTGTCCATGGGATTTTCAGTTTTGGGATTTTCCCGGCAGGAGTACTGGAGTGGGTTGCCATTTCCTCTTCCACGGATCTTCCCAACCCAGGATTCGAACCCGAGTCTCCCACATTACAGGCAGATTCTTTATCTCTGAGTCACCAGGGAAACTCTATGGGGGCCAGCAGAGGGTTGGCGGGGGACACACTTCAGGACACTGAGTAGGAGACAGGTTTCATTTTTTATGAAATGAATTTAATAAGGGAAATTTCATTTAGTAAGGGAATTTTTGATAGATAGTCATCCAGATAGAGAAAAGTTCGCTCAGTTTTGTCTCATTCACTGAAATAAACATTGTAGGGGAGATGGGCAGGTTGGCCACGTCACCTTTGGAAGTGCCCTCTTAGGGAATTTTCCAGGTCTTGCACGTGTCCTCATACTTGGAGTGACTAGAGAGAGGCAAGAACATGACTCGGGGGGAGCGGATCTTGTGGGACTTTATTAGAGCCAGACCTGGGAGACCGTGTGTGCCCACCCAGGGGCTAGCCAAGGTTTATAGCTGAGGTATATGGGGGTCCCTGTCCTCAGTTTTGCCAGAATCAAGAGGGGGAGTCCAAAATCAACTCCATTCATGGAACAAAGTGACTTTGGGACCAGCTGCTTCCACAGGTGATGAGACAAAAGAAGTTTCTGAAAGACTTGAAAATCATTCCACAAGAAATGTCGACAAGCCTGGGACAGATTTGGTGATCTCAGGTGTGCTGAGCAACAGGAGTAGCCCTGGTCTCTCTGCCCGAGCACAGGTGTCTGGCCCGCAGTCATGCCCGCTAAAGTCAGATCCCCAGCCTGGTGAGGGCTGTGAGTGCCTGGCACTGGGCGGACTTGGAACCTGGGCCTGGCCTGAAGTGGCTGATGAAGAGGAAGACTTGGAGCCCTGGCGTGATCATCTCCCTCCAAGGCCACTGCTGCTGCTGCCCCCTCGCAAACGGGGTGAAAGCAGCATCAGCATCAGGACCAGGAGGGCTTTGCCAGGATCTTCCCCCTCATCTCTCAGAGCGTCTCCATCCCATTCAAGGGTAGACACAACCTGGGGAGCCGAGCAGAGAAGGCTTGGAGATCTTTGCATCTCAGGTCCCGTGGGTGCACCCAGGGGCTTTCATTTCCTGGCGAGTGTGCCAGGGTCCAAGGCCACTGCTTGGGAAGATGCCCAGAGTCCCTGGCTGTCATGTGGAAATGCTGTTTATCAGAACGATGACACACAGGACTTCCCTGGTCAACCAGTGGTGACGACCCCCCGCTTCCAGTGCGAGGGCCGAGAGTTCAGTCCCTGGTTGGGGAGCCATTATCCGGCATGCCACGTGATGCACACAAAAACAGGCAGCGCCCAGTGTTAGAGCACAGCAGCCTACCCCGAGACCCTCAGGGCGGGTCCCTCTCCTCCTGGGGGTCCCCGGGGAGTCTGCCCCCGGATTAGCAGGAAGAGGAGAGGATGAAGATGGGGAGGCTAAGAAACACGTGTCTAAAAGTGGAAAGAGTGACTTGACCGGGACAGGTGACTCTAGGCCCCAGCAGCTCAGGCAGTTACCCCACCAGGCCGGCTCCCGCTCTCTCCCTCTCTTGCTGCCTCCTTCTGTATCTTGTGTAGTCAGATGAACATGGACTTGGAATCATGTGAGCATATTACATGCCTTTGAGGCCCTGGAGAGACCTTAAAGTGTGCAAGCTTTTGGTATTTTATTTATTAAAAGCATTTTTTCTCAGCCTTGGCACTGGTACTGACTGGGGCTGGATCATAGACTGTGGTGGTGCCTTCTTGCCCATCAGGGTGTTCAGCAGTGACACCAGCCTCCACCCACCAGTTGTGAGTAGCAGCTCCCCCGAGTTGTGACAACCAAAAATGTCTCCACGTATGTCAGGTGTCCCCTAGGAGAAGAGTCACGCCCCCCCCGACCCCCACCATGACGGAGCTAGCACTGCAACCCCCAAAGCCCTACCTGAGGCTCTGTGAAAGTGAAAAAAAAAAGTGTTAGTTGCCCAGTCTTGGCCAACTCTTTGCGACCCCAGGGACCGTAGCCCACCAGGCTCCTCTGTCTATGGGATTCTCCAGGCAAGAATACTGGAGTGGGTTGCCATGCCCTCCTTCAGGAGACCTGCCCGAGCCAGGGATCGAACCTGGGTTTCCTGCACTGCAGGCGGATTCTTTACCATCTGAGCCGCCAGGGATGCCGGGTCTGAACTGCCTGTAAACACCAAGCAGGGTTCCCTTGTTCCCTGGGGGCTATTCGGCCTGCTCTCAGGCAGGGCCTTTGTGTGTTGTCGCCACAGCTCCGCCCGTATTAGTCTCTGAAGGTGGCTTTCCACTTGGGCACAATGACAGATGGACTGTGTGATCGGAGGGTGGGGGTCGCCAAGGGCCCCCAAAGACCTGCTTCCCAGAAGACTTTCTGAGTCTTCACCAGCCCGCTGGTCTATAGGGAAGGACCCAGGTCCCAGCCCCCCACAGGGCCTCGCAGGTCTGCCTTCCCCTCATAATCAGACCCCAGCTGACCCAGGGACCTGACCCAAGCCACCGTCAGTCCCCCTGACCCGTCACACCTGCAGGGGCTGCAGTACCCCTCACCGCCCCACTGCCCCCGCCCCGCCCCCCTCACCGCCCCACTGCCCCCCCCCCCCCCCCCCCCGCTGTCACTGTGTCTTGGTCCTCTCTGCCTCCAGCCCCGCCAGGGCTCCCTATCAGCCTTGCAGGAAAATCTAGACTCCGTCCCACATTCACAAGGCCCTGTGGGATCCGACCTTCCTGACCCCGGCCCCTCCCCCTCCAGCCTCGGCCCTGCCAGCCACACTGGTCCCCTTGTTCCGAGGCCAGCCCCGGCTGCCCCTGCCCTTGGAGCTCACCGCCCTCGCCTAGGCTGCCATCGCCACGCTCAGCCCATCCATCTCCTTGCACTGCGCAGGCCTAGGCAGCTCCATCCACTGGGCACTCCCCTGTGCAGCCCCCCGGCTGGTCCAAAGTGACCACCCTGCTCTGGTCAGTGTCCACCCCCATGGCAGCACCACTGACATCTAGGACCAGATCACTGTCTGCTGTGGGGGACGTCCCGCGTGTTGCAGGGTGTTGAGCAGCGTCCCAGGTCTCCTCCCACCAGATGCCAGAAGTCTCTCCCTTCCCCCCAGGGGTGACAACCAAAAACGTCTCTAGCCTTTGCCAAGTGTCCCGTGGGGTGGGGCAGGATCACCCCCTCACCCACCCCACAGCTGAGAGCTGCTGCTTGAATACGCTGCGCTTTTTCTTTCCTAAAGCACCGTTGTTGCTGGAAATGCCTCTCCGCTAGTGGGTTGCTCTGTCAGGTTGCCTGAAGGTGAGACCTCATCGCCGCATTCTCACTCCTTGTTTTACCGGCTGCCTGGCCCAGTCCGGTGGGGTGGGCAGCAGAGAAACATTTGTTGACTGGATGGATTTTGAAAGAAGGCATCCTCTTTGGGGATGTAGCAGCAGGCTCCAAGAAGGATCAGCCTCAGGGAGAGATGAATGGACCACGTTGCCCCAGCATGGGCCTGGGAGATAGAGCTTTTTCTAAGACTCACAGACTGGTTGGGCCAGACTGGAAGGCTAAGGGATGAGTTAAGAGAGAAACGGACAGTCACGAGAGGGTGTTTGGGAGGGGCTTCTCCGGGGGTTGTTAAAAGAAGCGGAAGAAAGGTGGTGGCCCTTCCTGATCACAGCCTCTGTTGGGGAACTCAGCACCTTGTGAACATGACACCCTGGACCTGTGTCCTGGGGGTTCTGTAAATTGGCACTACAAACCTGCATGGCTTAAATGATAGAAATTAATTCCCTTGAAGTTCTGGAGGCCAGAAGTCCCAAACTGGAGCATCAGCAGGTCCGTGACTGTCTTAAGAGACTCCGGGGGTGGGTGGAGGACCCTTCCTTGCCCCTTCCAGCTTCTGGGGGCTCCATAGCCTCTGGACACATTCCCCCACCCCTAACTTAAGCCCTAAGCTGCCTTACAACTCTGAGCCGCCAAGACTAAGAAACATGCTTCTTTTGTAGCTGTTTCTCGGCAGGTCCATCTCACCAGTAACTTCATGTCATCATTTCCTTAAAAAAAATATCCCAGCAGGCTCAAGGAAACACGCCTGGAAAAGTGGAAACTCGCTGCCTCCAAAACAGCATCCTAACTGATGCTGCTGTAACCCTGGCCTCCTCCTTTTAGCTTGAGGATGATTTCATCCAGTAAACATGTGGCTTCAAATTATGGCCTTATATAAACGAAGCAGCTATGCTACACGTTCTAGAGGCCCCCATCCGCCTCATTTTCCAGTCAATTCCGAATCTTTCGCCAAGCCGATCGGCAGAATCTGGGCTTTTTCATGCCTTGGCCGGACTAGAGAGAGCGGCTCTTTCACATTTGTCACTTGCCCCCAGGGCTGGACTGTGGGTCGCCTCCGCCTCTTCCCTGCACCTCCTTTCTCTGCGAAAGGCCCAGAACTGAGGTTCACATCTCCTCAGAGCCCAGGAGGGACACTGGTATGGTGTTTGCCCAAGGCCTTTCCATTTTTCACCATTCAGGTGTTTCAGTGGGAATTCTTGTTGTGCCCTGAAGACTGGCTGTTAGTTAAGAGGGAGTGAATTCCCAGTGTCTGCAGCCACCACCTCTGTCGAGTTCCAGAACATTTCCATCGCCCCTAAAGTGAACCTGATGCCCATCAGTGGTCAGTCCTGATCCCCTCTCCCCCAGCCTCTAGCAACCACTCATCTGCCCTCTGTCTCTATGGATTTGCCTGTTCTGGACATTTCATTGTCGACGGGATCATCCTTGGTATCTGGCTTCTTTCAGTTGGCGTGATGCTTTGGAGGTTCGTCCGCCTTGTTGTTTGCCTTAGAGTGCTGTTCATTTTTATGGCTGCATAATATTCCACTGGGTGGATGGACTACATTTTGTTTATGCACTCGTCCTTTTTTTTTTTTTTAATACAATGTCTGTATTTTTGGCTTTACCGGGTCTTCATTGCTGCCCACGGGCTTTCTCCAGCTGCCACGAGCAAGAGCTCTTCCTTGCGGCGGCTTCTCTTGTCGCAGGGCACAGGCTCTAGGCACGTGTGCTTCCATAACTGTGGCACACAGGCTCAGTAATTGTGGCTTGCAGGCGCTAGAGTGCAGGCTCAGTAATTGTGGCGCACGGCCTTAGTTGCCACACTGCATGTGGGATCTTCCTGAACCAGGGATCGAACCCTTGTCCCCAGCATAGTAGGAGGTTTCTTAACCCCTGGGCCACCGGGAGAGTCCCTCCACTCGTCCTTCGATGGGTATTTCAGGTCCACCTTAGGCTCTTTAATCCAGGAATGTTAGAGTCTGCAGTTTGACTTCGATTTAGTGATGAGCGCATAATTGTCCGCCAAGTTCCAGGTAGACAGATCCTCTCAGTTCAGGGATGAGTTTTCCTTCCTGTTCACACTGCGTGTGCTTCCATGAGCATTGGTCAGAAGGCAGAACAGGCTTTTAACTTGGGGGCATTGGGAGCTGTGGTTTGAATCAAAGACAGACATAGGTTTTCAGGACCTGCCATGCCCGACACACAGCCACAGTGGACAGTTGCTGCTTTGCTGAGCTATCCCTCCTGGGGACCCGGGGCCCCCAGTTCCTCAGCCCCAGACCTGCTTCTTTTCATTCCAGACACAGTCTGGGGCTTCCTGGGGTGCAGGTTTCACACGCACTTGGGACAAGACCTTAAACTACAATGTGACTGGCTTCCAGGTCTCAGGCTGTGTTTAGACTCTGTGCGGAGGGCATGCTTCAAAGCCAGAGAAATCAGCTGAGGGCCTCAGTGAGCTGATGTCCACTGCTCAAGGACATCCCCCGAAGCTGTGGTCGTCACAGCACCACAACAGGCAGGTATCAACAGCCCAGAGGCAGACCCACGCGTGTGTAACATAACTTCACTAATCTCCTTTAACAAAGAAGCTCCCTGGTCAGGGGAGAGACAGATTCTTTAAGAAAAAGCAGGAAAACACTTGTTTCATTCTTTGAAGCTCGTCTGGATCCTCCTTTCAGCTCCCACACTGTACTGGGTTGATTGGTGTCCCTGTAAATTCATGTCCCACCCAGAACCTTAGAATATGACTTTGATTAGAAATCAGGTCCTAGGACTCCCCTGGTGGCCCATTGGTTAAGAACCCGCCTTCCAATGCAGAGAACGCAGGTTCGATCCCTGGTTGGGGAACTGAAATCCCACATGCCGCGGGGCAGCTGAGCCCAAGTGCCTGAACGACTGAGCCACTCTGTGCTCTGGAGCTCAAGCCACAACTAGGGAGAAGCCCACGCACCACAAAGAAAGATCTCGCGTGCTGCAGGGAAGACCCTGCATGCCGCAGCTGAGGTCCAACGCAGCCAAAAGTGGATAGACAAATAAACATTAAAAAATAATGATAGTAAGGTCTTGGCGGATGTAATTAAAGATCTCACAGAGTCTGCATCCTGAATCCAGTATCTGATGTCTTCATAAGAAGCGGGGAGGACACGGAGACAGAGAAGGCCTCCAAAGAAATCGGAGTGATGCACCTGGCAGCCAGGGAGGCCCGAGGGTCGCCAGGAGCCAGGAGAGACACAGGAAGGTTTCTCGCTCGCGATCTCCAGGAGGAACCAGCCCTGCCCATGCCTTGATTTTTGGGCTCATCCAGAAAGGCAGGACAATACGTCTTCTTGTTTTAAGCCACCTGGTTTACAGTCCTTTGTTAGAGTAGCCGTAGGAAACTCACACCCTCCAGTATAACTTGCAGATGAATGAAGGCTTAAACGTGGCAAGCAAGTCCAGGCAGGGAGAAGAAGACAGAGTGTGGGTCCATGTCTGGGAGAAGAGCAAGCTGCCAACATCATGGGAGAAACGACCCACAGATGTATCTGCTCAGAAAATGTAGTCTCTGGATCAAAAAACAGCATACATGGAAGTAAATTGGTATGGGCTTCCCTGGTGGGTCAGTGGTAAAGAATCCACCTGCCAGTGCAGGAGACACAGATTCGATCCCTGGTCCAGGAGGATGCCACATGCCATGGGGCAGCTAAGCCCGTGCGTCACAACTGTTGAGCCTGCAGTCTAGAGCCCAGAAGCCGCAACTACTGAGCCCTGCTCCACAGCCAGGGAAACCACCACAGTGAGAAGCCCGCACACGGCAACTAGAGAGAAGAGAACAGCCTGCAAAGCAGTGAAGACCCAGCGCAGCTAAAAAATAAATGTTTTCTTTTAAAACAGTAAATTGGTATGAATTAAGTTCATCAGATATCGCGAAGACATCATACCCTTCCTATACAAAGAGCTGCTCCAAAACAGTAAGCTAGGTAGGCATGGTTCAGTGGGGGGCAAATGGGTGACTGACCTTAAACAGCTTCCATAAACAGAAAAATCATTACTGAATACACTTAATCCTCCAAAAACCAGCCTGACAGTCAGAGGATTAAATGTGACAAAGCACTCCTTTGTGCCCACGGATAGCCACAGGTTGAGAAAAATATTAATCCTCGATGCCAGTGAGGCTGCTCCAGGCCGACCTCTCTCTTTGGCAGTGGGGGGAGGCCTCTCCGGAAGTCAGTTGGGAAGAGGGAGTCAGGGGCCTTCAAAGTGAAGCTGTAGAGGGCATCAGATCAGCCAAGTGTTCAGGTTAAAATGGTACCACCTAGAGAATGGGGCAGGGCGGTTCTGGATCTACGAGGGTACCCCGCATTGGGGGCAGAGCTTCCTAGAATCTGCTGGAGGGGTCCGAGGGACATCCCAACCTGAGAATGAGGACAGGAGACACGGATGACACTGGAAGGAGGCAGCGGGGTGGTGCCTGCCTCTGTCTGAGCGGGAGGGGAGGGCAGGGACCCAGCCCCTGGCAGTGGCCTGGTCAGTGATTCTCGAGCTTGTAGCCCGGGCTGTGGGAACCAGACTTCCCACTGTGCGCTGGGGGCTTTGGGCAGCTTTTCCATGACTGATGGGGCCCTGCAAGGTCTGCCCTGTGAGCCTGGGCCTGGCTGAGTGAGAAGTAGCCAGAGCATGTCCAGGAACTGCTTCCTGGTGGCCACCAACCTACCCAAGAGGGGCTCTGCTGTATGGGGGTTGACGGCCAGGAGCGGAGGGCTGGCCGGAGGGAGGTCCCAAGGGGCTGTGTGCTGGGACACTCACACCTAGACCGATATTGCCAGGGGCTCCCCTGCAGCAGCCCGGGGGATGGAGGCAGGGGTCCCTCAGGGGTCCTCCCGTCCTCCTGGTGAAAAGAGAAGCTGTTCTGGGGACAGCAGACAGGATGTGGTCCGTGGGAGGAGCAGGGAGCAAGCACCTTCCGGTGTTTAGGGCAAGAGGTGGGGTGGGCGTCCCTGGGCAGGAGCTTAGCCACTGAACGGGGAGCACAACAGAGTGGATGGGCCCCAGCGGTAGGTCCAGGTGCCACCTGGTCCCCAGGGCTGCCGAGCAAGTGGGCAGGACCAGGAAAGTGACTGGCAGGAGCTTGGTAGCATCTTTGGGAAGGGGAGCTGGTGTTTCAGCTGTGTAGGGGGATGGCAGGTGGAGGTGTCGGTCGGGGGGGATTGGGAGGGCGGCGGAGACAATGGTGGGTGATGGCTGACCAAAGCAGGGCCGGTGAGGGGTGATGGCTGACCGAGGCGGGGGAAGGAGCAGGAAGGGCTGGCTTCAGGCTGCATGGAAGTGAGGCGGGAACTCAGAACTGGATCCTGGGCTAGAGAATTTACTAGTGTGTCTTGTTTTTCAGACAAGTGAGTTATTTCAGTGGGAGGGCCCTCCCCCTGGGGAGGGGAAAGGGAGCCACTCTGAGAGGAGAGTGTGGGCTCAGCTGAGGCTGACTGGGTGCTGGGAGGGCCCCACAGGCAGGTGCAGGGGGAGTTTTCCCAGGATGCGGGTGTGGTGGGGCCTGGAGGGGCAGCTGCTTTGGGCTGGGTCAGGCAGGCCCTGCGGGGGCTCGTGCAAGGGGCCCCAGCTGGCGTCTGCCCTGCCCCACCCCTTCTCTTTGGCCCGCCTCTTCCCCTGCAGCTCCAGCGGTCAGCGGGCGCCTTGAGCAAGCCTTATCTACTTCCTCCTGGCCTGGGGGTGGGGTGCACATCAGCCGGGCCTGTGACTGTCCCCACAACCTCCATTCTCTGAGCATGGGGTCTCCTGCGCCTCTCAGCAAGGGGCCCAGAGCAATAAAAGTCCCCCGTGGGGCTCCAAGGGTGCCTGATGACCAGGCAGCCCTGGCAGATGTGGGCCACGCAGCCCTCAGCCTATCCAAGCATCATCCAGACCCTGGTCAGCCCAGGTGGCTTCTCGCTCAGCCTGGTGTCTGCTGGGAGGAGAGAACAGATGCACCCACGTGACCTTTCTGTCACTTGCAGCCAAGCTGCTTGGGCTTGAGACCATCCAGAGCCCTCCCCGCCCTCGCCCCATCCTTGAGTTGGATTGACACCCTGGAAGTTGTGGGGCACGTGGGTCACATTTCCACAAGTGTGTGCCACAGCGGGGCAGGCTCTGCCTGAAGCCCTGGGCCATGTGTCTACGCTCACATGAGCGTGGGTATATTCAGATGAAACTCTGTTCGTACTCATGTGTCTGCGTTTGTGCGTGCACAGGTGTGAGCATGGCTGTATGCGAGTGCGTATTGATGCCTGTGTGTCCGCGTCTGCACACGTATGCTCACATTCATGCTCGGTGTGTGTTCACGAGCACACACATGCATTCACATGACCGTCATTAAGGTGCAGACCTGCAGTTTGCACTCTGACCTGTCTCACCCGCTCAGAAGTGCACAGATGCCCAGCTTCCACAGCCTTGTGGTGCTCCACAGGAACGTCCTGAGGTTAGCTCTCATTGTTTCTGGGGGACAGTCACGTGGGCGACACCTCTGAACACAGACAAACTCATAGATTCCGAGCCGTTTTCCTTGTGGTGGCATCCGAGGAGTGTGGTGACAGGGCTCAAGAGTTGGGCATTTTGGAAAGAAAGCAGGAAGTTCCAGAAAGCTGCATTCCTAGGGAACTGAGTCCTTTCGCAGTTCCACATACTTGTTTGAAAACAGCACTTTTTTTTCTTTAACTTTTTATGTTGGCATATGGCCGATTAACAAACAGTGTTACCATAGTTTCCCCTGAACAGCAAAGGGGCTCAGCCATACATAAACAGCTTTTTGTAATATTTATTTTGTGTTTAATTATTTGGCTGGGCCAGGTCTTAGTTGTCATGTGGGATCTAGTTCCTCAACCAAGGATCAAACCCAGGCCCCCCGCATTGGGGTCGGGGGCAGGGACGGGGTAGAGAGCTCGGAGTCCTAGCTGCCAGACCACCACGATGTCCGTGAACAGCCTTATTGGCTATACAGTGGTACCCTACACGCTATAAATGGCACTGATTTGAAGTGTGTAATTGGATGAGTTGTGACATGTGAAGCACCCAGGAGCCCACAACTACCATCAAGATAAAGAGCGCATCCATCGCCCGAAAAGTCTCCCCGGCTCCTTTCTCCTCCCTCGCTGTCACCCTCCCTCAAGCAGCCAGCAGTCAGCTTTCTGTCTCTGTAGATTAGTTTGCATTTCCTAGCAATTTCTGTGCAATGTGGGGTTTAAGGATGCAGACCTCCATACACACGCGCAGTCAGAGTCCATGTATCACTTTACAGGTGGACACAGCACTCCACCCTGGGATCCAGCCAACCGCAGGTCACGTCGTACTCGAGTCCATGAAGTGTGGGCTTCCCAGGTGGCCCAGTGGTGAAGACTCTGCCTGCCAGTGCAGGAGACGCAGGTGCTGTCCCTGAGTCAGGAAGGTCCCCTGGAGGAGGGCGTGGCAGCCCACTCCAGTGTTCTTGCCTGGGAAATCGCATGGACAGAGGAGCCTGGCGGGCAGCAGTCCATGGAGTCACAAAGCGTCGGACACGGCTGAGCGACTAAACATGCCAAGTACATATATAGTGAAAAATATCTGCATATAAGTGGACCCCCGGAGTTCAAACCCATGTTGTTCAAGGGTCAGGAGTATGCGGGATCATGTGATATGTATATACTGCTTTGAAATTTTTATTGAAGTGAAACTCACATCACATTAAATTAACATACAGCACTCACAGAACATTAAAGTGAACGATTCATTGATACTTAGCATGTTCATAATGTGCAGCCATCACCTCTGTGTAGCTCCAGAGCTTTTCCATCACCCCAAAAGGAAACCCTGCGTCCGTCAGCAGTCTCTCCGCATTCCCCCACCTCACTCCCCAGCCCCTGGCAACCGCTAGCCTGTGGTTTTGCCCATTTCTGTGGATTTACCCATTCTGGACATTTCCTAATAGACGGAGTCCTGTAACACGTAGCCTTTTTTCATCCAGTGTGATGTTTTCAGGGTTCACCCACATTGTAGCAAGGACCATTCCATTCTTTCATCAGCTGATGGGAATTTGGGTGTCTTTCCGCCTTTTGGCTAATAGGGTTGCTGTGAACGCGTGTGTACAAGTGGCTGTCTGGATACCTGTCTTTAAGTCCTTGGGGTTCACAGTAGGAGTGGAACTTTTGGGTCTGTATATGTTCCTTTCCATCTTCAGTCTTCCACTCAGCACTCAGATTCCAGGATTGGTCTGTTGTTCTGTGCTGTTGGGAGGGTCAGAGGTCGGTCCATTCTCACAGCTGAGTCATGTTCATTGTGTGGCCGGTTTATGCGTCCGTTCACCGGTTTGTGTGCATTGAGGGTGTATCTAGTCTGGGGCTTTTAGAAACAGTGTCAGTGAGACCATTTATATACAGTCTGTGTATGAACATCTGCTTCATGTTTCTGGAGTAACTCCTAGGAGTGGTTCCATCGCTAGGAGTGGGTCACCCTCTAGGCATATATTAACTTTTAAGGAAACTGCCAAAGTGTTTCTATCATTTCATCATTTTTCTGCAGGATACTGTGGCATTTTGAGGAAAGACGCTTAGCAATGTTCACATCCATTTATCTGCTGATTCTGCCTGAGTTAACTGGTTCCAAGGAAATCCTCAAGAGTTCTACACAGCGTTGTGTGTCCAGGAACTCAGAAATCATGTTTCAGAGCATATTTCATGGCATGGAGACATGTTCATTTGTACTAACATATCCCATTAAGAGCAATTCAGGCTTTATTAAAACCTGTAACATCTGTTGAATATTAAGCTGGAAGGAAATAGACCAAAGTTCCATAATAATCTGGGGGAAAGCTTAGGAAATCAAACGTCCCCGTCTACGCCAGCCTCCCTGCGGGCTGCCGTGACCTACCTGCCTAGTTGTGGCCACTTCTTTACGTCTAGTTTGTTGAGCCTCACCTGTCACCTGCCCTCCCAGCACTGCTGTGGGACTCATTTTCCCAGAGTCCAGATCATCACAGCCTCTGGTGGCCCCTCTTGTCCGCAGGGCTGAGTCATGCAGACATCAGCCTACTGTTTCCACAAAGGACTGGGGAAAAAGTATGTTCAGCTTCCCAGGCCTTCAGGTTACTAGTCTCTGTTGTAGCTGTGTTGTTAAAACACAGGCAGATGTCGACAGTATGTTCGTGAATGGGCAGAGCTTTGTTCCAGTGAGACTTTTTTTTTTTTTTTTTACAAAAATAGACAGTAGGCCTAGCACACTCTCATCCCTCCTTTGCCTTCCTGTTGAACGAATTCCTCTTCGTCCTGTAGAACCTCTCTTAGATGGTACCACTTCCCTAAAGCCTTCTGTGGCTCTCGGGGACAGTCGTTTCTCACGCTCATGGTTGATAACCTCTCACATCTATTTGCATATCGGCATCTCCCACTGGGCTCTGAGCCAAGGTCTGGTTCATCTTTGTATCTGCAGCCACACTTGGGTGGCACACAGTGAGCCCCACGTGGCCCACTCTGCGTTCCTGCCTCTCGCCTCAGACACAGCGGTGAGCTGTTGCCAACATTGACTGCCTTTTCTCTTTTCTCAAAGTGTCTTCAGGAGCAAATTTTTTTTCCTAAATAAGCTGTTTCTGGTGGGGTCATCCTTTAAAATATGTATCTGACCACATCAGGTGTTACTTGAAGCACACCTTTTGTTGGGGCGCATGGGCTCCAGAGCCTGTGGGCTTAGCTGCATGTGGGATCTTAGTTCCTGGACTGGGGATCAAACCCACATCCCTTTCCTTGCAAGGTGGATTCTTAACCACTGGACGACCGAGGAAATCATTTTAGGTTTCCAGAAAAGTTGCAAAGACCAAACTGGGAGTCCCCTGAACCCCTCACCCATGTTGCCTGAGTGTGAACACCTCACAATATCAGGGTACAATTGTACGGCTAAGAAACCGATGCCAACACACTGCTATTCACCAACCATCTGACCTTACTCAGACATCACCAGTTCTTCCTTCACGTCTTCTCTCCGGTCATGACCCTGTGCAGACAACCCTGGGACGTTCATTCATCACAGCTCCCCAGTTTCCTCTGGCTGGGGCGGCTCCTCAGTCTTTCACAGCCTAGGGGAGAGTTGACCAGAACTCCCGTAGGAGGCCTCCGATCTGGGTCTGCCAGCTGTTCTCGGCATGATGGGAATGGAGTTGTGGGTTCTAGAAGTGAATGTCCACTGAAGAGTTCTCTGGAGCAAGTTTTTTTTTTTGAAGGGGGTACTCCCTGACTTTATCCTCCTCGGTGGGGTTTCGAGGTCCCTGAGTTTCTGGGCAAGGTCAGTCTTGCTCATCCCGCCCTTCCTCTCTCTGCCCCTCTTGTGTTTGGGGGACATGACCAAGGCACATGGGGCGAGTCTTCATCTGCTTGGGAACTTGCCAGGCGAGTTTTTGTCAGAGAGGAGAGGCCAGGAAGGACTGAGCTGAGAGATGGCTGTGGCCCCCGGACTTGAGGGTTGAGAGGCTGGTAGGGAGGGATGCGGCCTGGGATGTGGACAGACTCCAGTGACATCGCTCTGCGGGAGCCACGAACCTGAAGTCAGGGTCACGTTGAGGACAGACGAGACTCCTTGGCCTTCCTGGCTTCGGGAGAGCCCGTGGATCCAGGCCGTGGGCCTGAGGCTCTGTCCGGAGGTGGGTGTCAGCGTTGCCCCACCCCTCTGCCCTCCACCCGCTCTGACGGTGCCACTCCTCTCTTCCAGCTCCAGGACGTGCGCCCCGAGCCCGGGAGGCATGCTGAGGCCAGGCTGCCGGCAGGATGAGTGTGAACGAGGCGGGCAGCGCCGGCCGCCGGGGGCAGGCGGCTTACCACCTGCACATCTACCCGCAGCTGGCCACCAGCGAGAGCCAGGCCCCACCCCTGGCCTCATGCCGCGTGCCGGCCACCAAGGACAGCACCACGTCCGACGTCATCCAGGACGCCATCGCCCGCCTGCAGCTGGACGGCAGCAAGCGCTACGTGCTGGTGGAGGTCAAGGAGACGGGTGGGGAGGAGTGGGTGCTGGACGCCAGCGACTTGCCCGTGCACCGCGTGCTGCTGTGGCCGCGGCGGGCGCACGACGAGCACCCGCGGGAGGACGGCTACTACTTCCTGCTGCAGGAGCGCGACCCCGACGGCACCATCAAGTACGTGCACATGCAGCTTGCGTCCCAGGCCACGGCCACTCGGCGCCTGGTGGAGCGCGGCCTCCTGCCCCGGCCGCAGGCGGACTTTGACGACCTGTGCAACCTCCCCGAGCTGACGGAGGAGAACCTCCTGAAGAACCTCAGGCACCGCTTCCTGCAGCGGAAGATCTACACGTACGCCGGCAGCATCCTCGTAGCCGTCAACCCCTTCAAGTTCCTCCCCATCTACAACCCGAAGTACGTGAAGATGTACGAGAGCCAGCAGCTGGGCAAGCTGGAGCCTCACGTGTTCGCGCTGGCCGACGTGGCCTACCACTCCATGCTCCGGAAGCACGTCAACCAGTGCATCGTCATCTCGGGCGAGAGCGGCTCGGGCAAGACGCAGAGCACCAACTTCCTGATCCACTGCCTCACCGCCCTGAGCCAGAAGGGCTACGCCAGCGGTGTCGAGAGGACCATCCTCGGCGCTGGCCCCGTGCTGGAGGTGAGTGGGGGCTGGTCAGCGGGAGGGGGCCTTCACATGCAGACTCCATGCTCGTTCAGATACGGCGCGGCAGCGGCCATGGAGAAGGCAGTTACGGTCGCGATTCCTCAGAAACAGGAGGTTCAGCGTGCCCCGGGCAGGGCCGCACGGGGAGGCACTGGGGTCCGTTGGAAGCAGCGAGAGCCAGGGGAGGGTGCAGGCAGGAGTCTGTGTCGTGGTTTTCATGGAAAAGGTCCGGTGAGTCTGGCCAAGCAGGCTTAGGAGTGGCTGGTGTGAATAATTTCAGAGTTTGAGGGCATAAGGACTGGCCTAGTTGCATGGTCTCCCCTGGGGTGATGCAGGGCCTGGGGAGAGCAGCCTTGAGGGCGAAAACATAAAAACAGAGGTAGCAGGGGGATGATGTGGGCTCCGAAACGGTTGGTTTATGTTTGGAAGGCATGCTCGTAGGAGGGCCCTTTCTTCTCTCTAGGAATCCCCGCGGGGTCAGCCAGGCCCCAGGTGTCAAAGCCTCAGATATAGAAAATAACAAGTCCTGATGGATGCCTCAGGGCCCTCAGTGTACTCCTGATGTCTGGAGGGGTGGCACTGCACGCTGCGTCCCAGAAGGAAAAGGGTGGCGTGTCCAAACTGAAAAGTTTGTGGCAGAGTATTTCTGGTGGGGGTGGGGCTGTGGGGTAGAAAGAAGCCAGCGAGGTGAGGGCAGGCCTGGTGGCTGGGGACCAACTAGAGGAGGGGGCCACCTGGCACCGCAGCCTCCTGCGCCTTTTCCAGCGTCCGCATAGGCCAGACGCCGCAGGAGTCATGGCTGTGTCGCTGCGGATGAGCCTTCTGGACACGGGGGCCGTGGGAGTGGTCCCAGTGGCCCTCACCCTCGGGGTCTTCAGACAAGATGCTGCCATATCGCAGAACGTAGCTTAACCGTCGTCTCCTGGTGAGAGCCAGGGCCACATGGGGGCCCGGGGGCGTGCACCTCTGGGTTTGGGGTCTAAGACCCTGCTTTCTTTCTTTCTAATAAGATTTTACAACGATTAAATAATTTCGAGTATGAAACTTAACCTTAAATAGTTAAATTTTACTAAATATAGCAACATTTTGGGTTGACCCAAAAGTTCATTCGGGTTTTTCCGACGTTACAGGAAGAAAAACCAACAAATCGTGCTGTGTCTTTGAGCAGTTTCAGGTTTATAGAAATACTGAACAGGTGGTCCAGAGAGTTGCCATATTCTCCCGCCACCCCCCAACACACACACACTGCCGCCTGTCATTAGTGGGTTGTGTTGGCCTGGTGTATTTGTTTACTACTGGTGAGCCAATATCGACGCAGTTTTATTAACTGCAGTCCACGGAGGGCATTAGGGCCCAGCCAGCACTGCACATGCTGCGAGTTTGGACGGATGCACAGGTCATGTGTCCAGCATGAGTATCACACAGAGTAGCTACACTACCTTAGAAGTCCTCGTGTCCTGCCTGTTCATCCCCCAGCCTCCCTTCAGCTCCTGGAAACCACTGAGCCTGTTACCGCCTCCGTGTGTGTGTGTGTGTGAACACCTAGTCATATCTGACTCTTTGTGACCCCAGGGACTGTAACCCACAGGCTCCTGGGTCCAGGGCATTCTCCAGGCAAGAGTACTGAATTGGGTTGCCATCTCCTCCTCCAGGGGGTCTTCCCGAGTGAGGGGTTGAGCCCGCGTCTTTTGTGTCTCCTGCATTGGCAGGGGGCTTCTTTACCACTGCACCACCTGGGAGGCCCCACCGTCTGCACAGTTTCGCCTTTTCCAGGCTGCTGGATGGCTGGAATCACACCGTTCGTCGTCTTTTCGGCCCAGCGTCGCTTGCCTAGGACCACATGCTGGTCCTCTGCATCTTTGCTCGGTTCAAGACCTCACGTCTCCATGTTGCCAAGTGACAACCCCTGGGTGTGCCACAGTCCATCCATAGAACCGTAGACCCCCACCCACCCTGAAGCCTTGACCTCTGGCTTCTAAGTAGCCGGAATTCAGTGAAATCCCATCTAGACTGCGCCTGCTGAGTGCGTTTCAGTTCCTCTTCCTCTCTGACGATCTCTGAGATCATCAACCAGAAACTAGCCGGGGCTGTCCAGCTGGGCCCCATGCCAGCACACATGGCCTGTTTCTGTCTTCTCCTATGCACGTAACGTAAAGATTCCTTGGTTGTTGTTGTTTGTTTTTTTTGCACAAGCGTGTTTTAAAAACTCCCAAGTGATCTGGCCACAAAATAGACATTTTTCTCTTCAATACCGTGTTCCCTGCGTGCGTTCCCTCCTCTCATCCATTCCTTCCGCAAATACGTCACGTGCAGGCGCTGTTCTCGGCACTGGGCTATGCAGTGGCCAAAACCGACACAAAGGCCTGCCCACAGGGAGCTGCGGGCTAGTGGCAAGGAGGCAGGCAGAGAGAGAAACGGTGGGTCTCGAGTGTGAGCTATGAGCCAGTAAGAACGAGTAGGCAATCCAATGGTTAAGATTTGTGCTTCCAGCGTAGGGGGCATGGGTTCAAGCCCTTGGTTGGGAAGCTAAGATCCCGCATGCTGCATGGCATAGCCAAAAGCAAGCAAACGAGAAAGAAGAGAGAGTGAAGTGAGTCGGAAAAGGAAAAGCAAATGTTGTGCATTAACACCTGTCTATGGAGTCTGGAAAGACAGTGCTGAGGAGCCTGTTTGCAGGGCAGCAGTGGAGACACAGACCGAGAACAGACTTGTGGACCCAGTGGGGATGGAGAGAGTGGGACGAATCGGGAGAGCAGCACTGAAACATATGTATTACCATATGCAAAACAGGCTGTGGGAATTTGCTGCACGACGCAGGGAGCTCAGCGCAGGGAGCTCAGCGCGGTGCTCTGTGACCGCCTAGAGGGGTGGGAGGTGGGAGGGAGGTTCAAGAGGGAGAGGACATATATATACCTGTAGCTGATTCGTGTTGATGGATGGCAGAAACCAGCACAATATCCTAAGGCAATTATTCTCCAATTACAAAGAGACAAGTTTTTTTAAAAAAAGAACAGTGATGGGCTCAAGGAAGTGGGTAGGGAAACGAGGCGAGAAGGTGATGTGAGCCAGGCCTGGAAGGAGAACACAGCCAGAGCAAAGCCCGAGAGGCTTGGACCATGCCTGGCGTGTGGAAGGAAAGTCGAGTCCTGGAGGGCATGGGAAGGGGTCAGAGTGGAGTGAGAAGGGGCAGAGCAGGAGGCGGTGGGGACAGGGAGGTGACAGGTCATTCAAGGGCTTGCAGGATTGTGGGGTGGGTCCCGTGTCTTATGGGAGCTATGGAGGGTATCCTAGCTTCAAAAAAAAAATTTATTTACTTCATTGTGCCACTCATGACGTGGGCTCCTGGTTCCCCGACCATGGATCGAACCCTGCATTGCGGTGCAGAGTCTCAACCACTGGGCCCCACTGTCCTCACAGCAGTGGCCGGATAAAATGGTGCAGACACTCCATGACTTTAGAACTGGGGATGGCAATAAGAGAGCAGACCCAGCATTTCCTAAGCATGGTGATTTGCCAAGTGGACCATTCACCCCTCACAGAACCAGGCGGGCGAGGGGCGGGCCACGCCAAGGTGTGATGAGGATGCCAAGCCCCAGGTTCAGTGCAGCACGGCCGGGGAGCAGGATGGCTCAGCCTCCTTTCTAGATGAGAAGCATTTCGGGCGCCAGAATGAGGTTCCTAGCACCGCAAAACACAGGCTCGTTGGCATCAAAAAGAGGAATTCCCTCCCTCCAACAGCTCCGGAGGCCTGGAATCTGAAGCTAGGTGTGGGCAGAGCCTCACTCCCTCCAAAGGCTCTAGGAAAGGACGCTCCTGGGCTCGTGGCCACATTGCTATAATCCCGGTCTCTGTCATCACGCCGCCTTCTCTGCCTCTAAAGACACCAGTCACTGGGTTTAGGACCAGCCCCGGTCCAGGATGACCTCATCCTAACTAATTATGTCAGCAGAGACCCGTTTCCATATAAGGCCACGTTCACAGGTTCCAGTGTCAAGATGATATATACAAGCCTTCTGTGGGGGGACACAAGTCAGTCCACAGCAATGCCTTGCCAAGTGACAGCTGACTGTGCCTCATGCCGTCCTCATCCTGAGGACCCCCCCTTCCTCTGCTGGCCTCCATGCTCCTCCCCTGCTGTTGCCCCAGAGGGTTCTGGCCCTTTCTTTGAGGGCTGTTAGTCACCTCCGTGGCGGGTGTCTGCAACCTGGTGAGTCAGATGCCTCTGACCTCGCCCGGCTGCGTCCCTCGAGCCTTGAGAGTGTGAGCCAGCGAGGCTAAATTTCTCCAGGGGTTTTAGGAGGGAGGAGCCCATGCCAGCTTCCAAAACAGGCTTGAGCCAAAGGCACGTCATGGCCGTAAGTGTGCTTCCTGAGGCGACCATCTGGAAAGGGAGAAGGTGGTTTTAGTGTCGAGCTGAGCTGTGCAGCCAGAGGACCGCTGACATCTCAGGCCGGGTCACTCCAGGCTTGGGGCCATCCTGTGCGTTGCAGGGTGCTGAGCTGTACCCCTGGCCTCCAGCCACCTGATGCCAATAGCACCCCATCCCCCCAGTGGCGACAACCGCAAAATTCCCGGCATCACCAAGTGTCTCCTCTGGGTGAGAATAGCTGCCTTAGTCACAGCTGGTGGTCCCACGAGACCCAGGCACTGTTCTTTTCAAGTGCTGATGGCTTAGAATTGTCCCTCAGTCCATCCCGACCATCCTGGGCTAACTTGAGAGTTATGTTTTCCCTACTGCGATATTCGATGTATAGTTTTGCTCCTTTGTTCTTGGCCATGCCTGGTCTCTATTGCCGCTCAGGCTTTCCTCTAGTTGCAGCGAGCAGAGGCTGCTCTCTAGCTGTGGTGTGCAGGCTCCTCACTGCGGCGGCTTCTTTGCTTGTGGAGCTTGGGCTCCGGAGTGCAGCGGATTCCATAGCTGTGGTACCTGGGCTCAGCAGTTGCGGCTCCCAGCCTCCCAGCACAGTTTCAGTAGCTGTGGCACACAGGTGTAGTTGCTCCGAGGCACGTGAAATCCTCCCGGATCAGGGGTTGAACCCATGTTTCCTGCTTCGGGAGGCAGATTCTCTACCACTGAGCCAGCAGGGAAGCCTGAGAGTTACTTGCTAATAACAGGAATAATTAGCTGTCAAGCCTTCAGGCCCCCGGGGTGTCAGGCTTCAGGTGCCACCGTCGTCATCACCTCTCTGAGGACTCACAGCAGCTCTGCTCATTTTAAAGACCAGAAAACAGCCCCAGAGAGGCGTGCTGCTGTGTAAACGTCCCGGGGCTGCCATCCCAGGGCACTGTACCCGGGACAGAGTTGGAGGTGGGGCCCTTAAAACAACAGGAACGTCTTCTCTCACATTTCTCCGGGCTAGACGTCTGAAATCAAGGTCTGGACGGGACGGGCTGCTCCTGAAGGCCCCCATGGAGAGTCCGTCCCACATCTCTCTCCTGGTTTCTGGTGGCCGCCTCCCCATCTGTCTCTATCCTGAATCTCCTTTCTCTCTCTCTCTCTCTCTTTTTTTTTTTTGTTAACAAGTATTAATTTTTTTTATTTTAATTTTTAAAGTTTAACTGTGTGAGGTTTTTAGTGAGAGGGTCACTACTTTACAGTACTGTGTTGGCTTCTGCCGTCCGTCAGCGTGAGTCAGCCATAGGCATGCAGGCCCCCTCCCTCCCCATCCCACCCCTCTAGGCTGTCACGGAGCCCTGGCTCTGGGTTCCCTGAGCCATACAGCAAGCCCCTACTGGTTCTCTGGTTTGCGTATGGTAGTGTGTATGTTCCCACGCCACTCTCTCAAGTCGCCCCACCCTCTTCTTCCCCCCACTGTGTCCACAAGTCTGTTCTTTATGTCTGTCTGTCCTCTGCTGTGCTGCAGATAGGATCATCAGTACTCTCTCTCTAGATCCCATATATATGCGTTAATATACGACATTTGTGTTTCTTTTCCTGACTTACTTCATTCTGTATAATAGGCACTAGGTTCATCCACCTCGTTGGAACTGACTCAAATACATTCGTTTTTATGGCTAAGTGATACTCCATTGGATATATGTCCCACAGCTTCCCAAACTATGGAATGCTTCACGAATTTACATGTCATCCTCGCACAGGAGCCATGCTGACCTCTGCGTCGTCACAGCTGCAGTATATGTGATGCCGAGGCAGGCACTCTCCTTTCTCTTACAAGGGCACTGTCTCATTGGATTTAGGGCCTCCCCTAAATCCAAGACAAGCTCACCTCCAGATCCTTCGCTTAATTCCATCTGCTGTTTAGTTGCTCAGTCTTTTGTCCGTCTCTTGTGCCCACACGGACGGCAGCCCTCGAGGCTCCTCTGTCCATGGGATTCTCCAGCCACGAACTCTGGAGGCGGTTGCCTTGCCCTTCTCTAGGGGATCTTCCTGACCCAGGGATTGAACTTGTGTCTCCTGCATTGGCAGGTGGATTCTTTACCACTGGGCCCACCAGGGAAGCCCATTAATTCCATCTGCAGAGACCCTATTTCCAAAGAAGGTCCCACTCCAGGGCTCCAGGGATAAGGAGTTGGGCATATCTTTCTGAGGAATACGAGTCCACCCAGTACAGTCTGGGTGCCCCAGGCCACACCACAGGCAGCCACAGCGGGACCATGCTTAACACCCACCCTGAGCCTGGGTGCCCCTCTGCATCTTTGTGAAAAAGATTTCCTCTCTCAGCTTGGCTGGGGCCACAGAAAGCCGACTGGGACTTTTTGTCAGCTCCCTGAAAGGAGAAGTGGAGTTGTTTTGAGGTTTGGGTGTCGCCGGGCGCCCCGCTGGGCGCAGGCTGCAAACTTGCTCTGCAATTCTGACCAGAAAACAGGAAGGGGGCCGCGTGGAAAGCCGGTTGCAATCAGCTGGTCTGCCTGCCCGCCACAGCTAACTGTCACTGTCACCATTTCACACGGTGTCGCTCAGCTGCCCTGCGGCCGCCCCGCGAACCACCCCCGGAAACACGGCATTCACGCAGGGCTGCTGTTTCAGCTCAGAAACGCTGAAGGTGCAGAAGACAGGCTAGCCAGGCCGTGCAGTCAGGAGGCCGTGACCCACGCCATATGCCCTCTAAGAACCTGGCGACTCGGTGGCGCAGCCCTGGCACTGGCCGCGGGTCTGGCTGCACAGCCCACCCGGGATGTGCCCTCTGCCTTGGCATCGGGGCTGCAGTTGGGGGCGGTGCTCAGGCTCAAGTTCTCTCTGTCCCTACTGAACTGTAACACTCGCCACTAATAATCACCAGCGCGCATGGGGGTTTTAATTTCGAAAGCAGAAATGAAACAAGGATCCTTGCCGGCTAGACTCTTTTCCCAAACGGCCAGAAGCTGGGATTTCAACGCCTCCATGTAGCCACCGTGGCCTGGCCCACACAGAGAAGGAAGGCTGGGAGGTGGCCCCCCAAGCTGTTGGGTACACCTGGGGAGGCCAGTGACAGGACAGTGGGGCTCTCGGAGCTTTCTCCTGCCCCTGACCCCCCCCCCCCACCCCGGGGACCCTAAAAGAGCATGTCCTGGGACTGTGCCAGCCTGGGTCCTGAGCACCAGCCTCCACTGAGGGTCCCACAGACCCAAAATCACCTGACCCCAGACTCCTCCAGCCTCCCTCCTACCCACCCATCAGCCACTGTTGGTCTGTCCCCTGGCAGCACCTCCCAGCTAACTGGGCATGTCATCCTGAATCAACATGCCGCCCATCATTCACCTTGACCTTTCCTCATACGGATACCTGCACAAACCATGTCCTTCCCTCCTGCAGGGCAAGGATGGGCCAGTCCTTGCCCATCATTGGGGGCACATGGGCAGAGCCACTCAGCTGGAATGATAGAAGGTTCCAGAGCCAGGGGTGTACCTCTGTGCTTAGGTTTTTCTGTTTGAGAGCTTTGTTAAGATATAATTCGCGCATTTCCAGTGAACAGCTCAGTGTTTGTTTAGCATGTTCCCAGTGTTGTGCCCCCTTCACCTCTAGTACCAGAACATTTCTGTCACCCCAGAGGAAACCCCATCAGCAATCACTCCCCATTCCCCCACCTCCAGCCCCTGGCAACCACTGATCTGCTTTCTGGCCCTGCAAGTGTGCCTGTTCTGGGTGTTTCTGGACGTTTCATGGGGCCATGCAAGTTGTGGTCTCTGTGTCTGAGTCCTTGCACTCAGCTTGGCTCTTCCCAGCTTTATCTGTGCTTCACTGGCGGCTCCGACGGTAAGGAATCCACCTGTGATGCAGGAGACGCGGGTTCAATCCCTGGGTCAGTAAGATCCCCTGGAGGAGGGCACTCCAGTGCTCTTGCCTGGAGAGTCCCATGGACAGAGGAGCCTGGTGCCCTGCAGTCCATGGGGCTCACGGGAAGGCAGACACGCCTGAGCAGCAAATGCGCGCACGTCCTTGCTGTGGCGTGTGTCAGTGCCTCCTCCCTTTCTCTGGCTGAGCAATAGTCTGCTCTGCAGATAAGACCACATTTGTCTTTCTTTCACCAGCTCTCTCAGCACTTCACTCCTTTGTCTGACTCTGCAGTTGAGTTTTCTCCTGGGCCCTGGGTCCCCTCCCTGCCCCAGCCAGGCCAGCATCCCCCTCCACCCATAACAGGAGGGCAGAGGGTACTGGGCAGACATGGAGGTGGTCCCACTGGAGACTCTCGGGGTTGACGGAGCCAAGCCCGGGAGGAGAGCGGAGCCCTGGCCAGCAGCCTGCTGCAGGTATGCAGGCCTCGGGGGCGTGCTGAGGGCTGGATGGGCACCAGCAGACACACCTAGGACGGCACCCATCTGCATGGGCCTGCCACATCTGCTAAGAGCCTGGTGGCCAGAAGGCATCTGGCATTTGGGAGCAGTGGGGAGTGAACGCGTGGGGCAGGCCACCAGGGGCCTCAGAAAGCAGGCCAGGTTCTTGAGCCGAGGCATCTGATCAAAGTAGACAGTCCAAGGGGAGGAAGAGACAGGGTCGGAGATGGCTGCGTGTGCTGCCTGTGGCTTCTCCCAGGATGCTGGTGAGGACTGTGGTCTGGGGGGCGGGCTTCATCCAAGGGATGTGCCAGGAACATAGAGCGCCCTGGACCCCAGTGCTTGTCGGGCCTTAGAGGTTGTCCAGTCACGTGGGGACCTGCAGCAAGCTGGGGCACCTCCTGGTCTTGCTTGTTAGCTACAGGAGGAGGTGAGTCTGCCAGGAAGACTAAATGTTGAGAAAGGGGCATGTGGCCACGGACAGGTCTCTGGGGACCATTCTGGGGGCATGGGCTGCAGCATAGAGGACACTCGGGATCGGGACAGAAGGAGGGAAGTCACTGGTGTCGTGCACTGTGCAACCCCCCTGCCAAACCCACAAAGGGGCCAGGGCATTCAAAGCAAAAGGAGTGTCAGGGCTGGGAGCCTTTATCTGGTGTGTGTCTTTCTGTCTCCAGGATCATAGGAACGCAGAGGCCAGATTGTGTCTCCTGTATGTACAAAGGCATTTGGGGGTGTTTCCGTGATCTGCTGATGGGGAGCGTCAGGTGTCAGCAGGCAGCTAACTGGGTGGGGAGATGGTGGAATTAGGCTTGGGAGAGTCTAGGGCAGCAATCTGGGGCCCTCCAGGGCGAGATGTGCCAGCCAGACGTCCCCTGACCCCACCCAGTGGTCAAGGCTCGGCTGCCCTAAGGCTGGCCTTGAGGCTCGGTGGCTAGAATGTCAGTGATGTGAACATCAGGGTGGGAAGAAGGGGAGTGAGAGCCAGGCCAGGGTGGACACCCAGGAAGGTGGGCATGACAGGGAGTCAGGCAGGGGCGGGGGGCAGGGGGGACTGTGAGGCCAGGAGGCTGAGCCACTCAAGAGCCTGCGAGGGAGGCCCCGGCAGGGTGGCCCCTGGGAGCAGGCAGTAGAGCGTCTGGCAGCTTCTGTCCCCCAGCGTGGCCTCCCCAGGATGTTGAAAGAAGTCTCCAGGGGGTCCCTGGGTTGGCAGAGCAGGCTGAGGGAGGGCAGGAGCAGAAGCCACAACCCAGGGTCAGGGGGGACGGCAGCAGGGCCTGTCCCACAGAGGGTGAGAGAGGGTGAAGGAGGCCTCGTGCGGAGTCAGCCTCACGCCTCCCAGATGGAGACACCTGGGGACCTAGGCTCCACGTCTGAACCGTTGACATCGGGGATGGGGACCGTCCCCGTGCACTGTCAGCTGTTGAGCAGCATCCCTGGCCTGATGCCAGTGGCACTCCCTCCCTCGGTCAGGCGGTCATAAACGTCCCCAGACATCACCAAGTGTCCCCTGAGGGGCAGAATCTCCCCAGTTGAGAAGTTGTAGGCGGACTGCGGGCAAAGATTGATTTCGGTGTTAACAGATGTCCGGTGCCCAGATGGGTTGAGATTTGGGGGGGCTCCGTGACATTGTGCCGTTATGGTTATACGTCACCCCAACTCTGTTCAGTTCTATCTTGTCCGTCCCCTCAGCGCGGGGCGGGTGGCAGGCGGAGATGCTGTTTCCGGCTGGCGATCTGCTTCGTTCCTGGGAACGGGCGGCTGGTGCTGCTTCCCGCCCTGTGGCCAGCCACAACCAGGAGAACTGCCCACCCATCAGCAGAAACCTCGTTTCTTTCTTTTTTTTTGGTGTGGCCACATTGGGTCTTCACTGCTGCACGCGCATGGGCCTTCTCTAGCTGAGGCAGGCGGGGGCTACTCTAGCCACAGTGCACAGGCTTCTCATTGCAGTGGCTTCTCGTCGCAGAGCACATGCTCAGTAGCTGTGGTGCACGGGCTTAGTTGCTTTGAGGCACGTGGGATCTTCCCGGACCAGGGATCGAACCCATGTCCCCTGCATTTGTAGGCTGATTCTTAACCACTGGGCAGTCCCTCCTCCCATCTTCCTCACCAACAGCAAAGCTCATTCAGATACAAGGGTTGGGTTTTCCATCCAAGTTTGTGCTTAGGGCAAAGTCTTCAAATGTTATTTGAAAAGCTGCTCGTCAATGCAAAAAAAGAAAAAATGCAGTCACCCATGTGGTGACCCCCCCAGAGCTGAGAAGTCACACGCTCCCTGCAGGCTTTCTTGCAGGCAACTGTCATGAAAGGACTTGGGCAGATTTCTGGTGTGTTTCACGCTGGTTTCTCTGCACTGGAATTTCATCACCCGCTCCCATCCCTGTCCTCCTGGAGGTAACTTCCTGAACCTCACACGAGGCGCTGACTGTGGTTCACCTCTTCTTTAAGCAACTCCCCAACAGGAAACAAACCAAGACCGCCATGGTGGCTTTCGCTGCCGGAGAGCACGCAAGGTTATCTGCACCGCCGCGCCCCCCACCGCTTGGCAGAATTGTGACATATTTTATTGTAGCTTTTGGTTTCACCTCGTGTACTTGGCTGTTTTCATATATTGCTTCAGTTTTTTAGTATCATTTTCCTATCTTTCATTTCACGGAGGATTTCCAGCCACACCCTGGGCCCTGAGGCCACCTGCATCCTGCCTGCAGGGCAGCATAATCTGCCAGGCACAGTGGGATGAAGACAGCAAGCAAGACCCCAGTGCCTCCCAGCCCTGCCCTTCCCCCACACCAGCCCCTGGACCCTCCACAAGCTGCTGGGAGAGCCAGCGTGAACTCACTGAGGCTGGCGGGCCAGGCCACCGGCGTACACCGAGGGCCACAGCACCCCTGGAGGAAGCTAGCATCGGGGTGCCAGATGTGTGCCCAGAAGGAGGCCCTGGAGTTTACGGCACGCGGATAGTTCAGCCAGAGAGATGAGCCTGGGGACAAGCTTCTCGTAGCCCGGGCTTGGGGGTGGATGTGTTCCCAGCCCTGGTGCTTAGTACGTATCAGCAGGAGTGGGTGTTCCCAGCTCACCACAAGGATGTCATAAGATGCGGAAGATGGCGGGAGCCGCGTTGAGGAACCTCTTGATTGGAAGGAGGGATCCGAGGCAGCGTGACAGCCTGCAGACTGCCCAGCTGAGAAGTAAGGCCACACCAGAGCAGGAGGGGGTACAGAAAGATGAGGGGTTGTCTTTGGGGGTGTGGAGAGGATCAGGGTGCCCTACAGCTGTGATTGCCTATGCCTTTTTGTCAGGGGGCCCCTGGAAGTGTCAGGGAGGGGACAGCCACCTGGAAGACATAGTCCACAGGCACTCTCTGCCGCTCCCATGCCTGGCAGACCTGCAAGGCTGCCTCTCTGGCTTGCTGCCTAAGAGTGCAGAGCCCTGACGCCTTGCAGTCATCTGAGGCTATTTTAGACCAAAGTGAAAGTTATATTTTGGGGAACATTGCATCTAAGAGAAGAGTGAAATTATGGGTGTATTTTAAGCACCCAGAAAGGCCTCCTTGGAATTTGCAAAAAGAGTTGATTAAAAGGCAAAGCATAGCTCCGGGCCTGGGACACCCCTGCCACAGCCACAGCCCTTTCCGAACGTTCTGGGCACTTTGCTATACCAGGGCTGGTGGAGTTGGGCGGTGGGGGTGGGGGTGGGGCGCGGTGAGAGTGTCTGCCCACCGTCCATCAGCCCATCAGCTACATCTGCCTTGCTCTTTGGGGCAGGGATGCGGCCAGGCATCAGGCAGCCACAGGGCCTGGCAGCCGATTTCTTTCCTGGTGATTATCCAGGATGAAGCAGCTCCAGGGCTCTGTCCCCAGCATCACTGGGTGGTTTCCTTCTGAAAGTCTGCTTCTGTGTCATTCAGCCACTGCTGGCTGCAGCCAGCCCCCAAGGCCAGGCCCAGCAACACCTCAGTTACCTGAGGCCCATGGACGTGACCTGTCTTTTGGAAAGGCCAGGAGGTCAAGCTCAAGGCTCTCGGTCCACCACCCAGCCACTGATCAGTCCTCTGACCCCAGCTCATAACTTGACCAGCTCCTCCTGGGTGGAGGGGGAAATGGCCACCCTCTGGCAATGCTCAGGTGCCTAGGCTCAAAGTCTTCCATGGTCTGAGCTGCCAGGAAATGTTCAATGTAATCCTCACCCGTTTACGGGAGAGTACGTTACAGCCACCTATGAGAATTTACAAAGTTCTACTTAGCCCTTCCTGAGGGTCCAGGGATCTCTAGGGCAGCCGATTTTTTTAAATTGAAGTTTGCCTGGTGGCTCAGATGGTGTAAAGATTCTGCCTGCAATGCAGGAGACCCGGGTTTAAACCCTGGCTCGAGAAGATCCCCTGGAGAAGGGAATGGCAACCCACTTTAGTATTCTCGCCTGGAGAATCCCGTGGACAGAGGAGCCTGGCAGGCCACAGTCCGTGGGGTCACAAAGAGTCAGACATGACTGAGTGACTAACACTTTCACTTTCTTTCATAGTTAATTTAGTTAATCTCTGCTGGGACAGCAAAGTGACTCAGTTGTACACATATAGACATTTTTTTTTTTAATTGAAGGATAATTACCTTACAGAATTTTGTTGTCTTCTGCCAAACATCAACAAGAATCAGCCATAGGTACACATATGTCCCCTCCCTCTTGAACCTCCCCCCATCCCCCTCCCCATCCCACCTCTAGGTTGATACAGAGCCCCTGTTTGATTTCCCCGAGTCATACAGCAAATTCCCATTGGCGCTCTGTTTTACATATGCTAACGTAAATTTCCATGTTACTCTCTCCAGACATCTCACCCTCTCCTTTTCTTTTCTAAAAAATTTATTTTCGGTTGCACTGGGTCTTCATTGCTGCACCCGCGCTCTTCTCCGGTTGTGGCGAGTGGGAGCTACTCTTGGTTCGGAGCACAGCCTCTGGGAGCGTGGGCTCAGTGGTGGCTGCGCACGGGCTTGGTTTTTAATATTCTGTTCTGTTCTGGTTCATCACAGGCTGTTGAATATGGTTCCCTGTGCTTTACAGTGGGACCTTGTTGTTTATCTGTTGTATGTATAGTAGTTTATATCTGCTAATTCCAAACTCCCAGTCCTGCCCTCCCCCACCCCACACGCCCCTGGGCAAGCACAAGTCTGTTCCCTGTGTCTGTGAATCTGTCTGCATTCTGTAGATCGATTCATTGGTGCCATATTTTAGATTCCACATATAAGTGATATCATATGGGCTTTCCCTTTGGGGCTTACTTCATTCAGTATGCTCATCTCTAGTCGAGTCCGTGTTGCTGCAAATGGCATTAAGTCGTCTGTTTCTGCGGCTGCGTAGTGTTCCGTGGTGTGTCTGCACCGCATCTCCTTCTCCAGTCATCTGTCGGCGGGCATGTAGGTTGTTTCCATGTCTTGGCTGTTGTGAATAGTGCTGCTGTGAACATAGGGGTGCATGTATCTTTTTGAATTAGAGTTTTGTCCAGGGATATGCAGAGCAGCCAGTTTTTTAATTTCTTAGCAGAGTCGAAGGCTCATTTCTCAGCCAAGGCTGATTCGACCACCAGGGGACATTTGGAAACATCTGGAAGTTTTTTCTCTTTAATATTTATTTATTTGGCCGCATCAGGTCTTAGTTTTGGCACACAGGATCAGTTGCTCTTCTCATGTAGGATCTTAGTTCCCTGACCAGGGATCGAACCTGAGTTTCCCACATTGCAAAGCAGAGTCTTAACCACTGGACCGCCAGGGAAGTCCCTGGAGATGTTCTTTTGTTGACCAAAGGTGCTGCTGGACATCCTACGATTCACAGAACAGCCCTTCTGTGAAGAATGATATGTCCCCAAAAGCATGTATCAGCCGAGGCCAAGACACCTGCTCTAGCTTAGGGGCCTTTAGGATGTGCAGTTGAAAATCAGGCCTGGGGTTCTGGACAGGGTCTTTCAGGGGGCCATGTGGATCCAAGAGCCACTGCCTGCACAGAGCTGCTTGATGGAGGTATCAGTGTTGGTGAGGGTGTGGGGGCGGAGGGGGAGTGGGGAGAGACGGTGACAAGGACGCGCAGCCCTGGAGGAGCGTCTCCACTTCTGCCATAGAGCCTGGACCAGTTCCCCCTCAGCACGTGACTGCACCCCTCCCCACAGAATTGGCCACCTCCAGGGCCTCTGGGAAAAAGCTGACTCTGCCCAGAAGCCCAGCTCGGCTGCACAGGTGCCATGTGGCCTACAGCCTGCTGCTCTCCCCTGCCCCAGGGCCTTTGCACATGCCCTACCCTCCTGCACCATCATCTAGCTAGGTCTGCCCCCAAGGCTTCCTGGGAGAGGCAGAGGAGAGCTCCAGGAGGTCCCGAGGCCAGCAGGGTCTTTGCCCAGCACCAGCACAGTGCTACTCCCAGCCCCACACCCTGAGGCTCTGAGAGGCCCTCCAGTGCTCGGGGCCCATTCACTTCCTGCAGCAGCCCCAGATTTCAGCTGTGGCAGAGCAGGGAGGAAGCAAGCACGGTGGTGCGGTCATGGCAGTGCTGAGGCTGAGGGGACACCTCGTGGGGATCCAAGCCCTCCTGTGCATGGGTGGCCTTCGACACCCGTTCCACAGCTGCCCCTTAAAGAAGATGGGAGGGACTTCACTGGTGGTCCAGTGGTTAAGAACCTGCATTCTTAACCTGTGTTAAGTTTCGATACCTGGTTGGGGAACTAAAATCCCATGTGCCGCGGAGCAGCTGAGCCCGCACACCATAACTACAGGCCAGTGAAGCCAAATAAATATTTGAAAAAAATTTTAAAAAGATGGGAGACACTGGGGAGAGGCCTCCATGAGAGAAGAGAAGGCTGGAGCAGGCCTGTGATGAAAGATCAGAGGGAGGATTGCACCAATCCAAAAAAGAGGTGACTAGAAGCACTTTATCCCAGAGCACAGGGGACACTGGAGGGCCTTGGTTGCAATGGTCCTCCTGGACTCCGGTTAGCGCCAGCCGTGGCCCCCCCCAGACCCGAGGAGGACGGAGAGACCCACCAAGGCAGGCCTGGCTGTTACTTCTGCTGCCCCTTTCCAGAGCAGAGTGGACACAATGGAGATTGCTCAGCCGTGAAGAGGGATGCCAGCTCAATGCATGTGAGTTTGAGCAAGCTCCAGGAGATGGTGAAGAACAGGGAAGCCTGGCGTGCTGCAGTCCTCAGGGTCGCAAAGAGTCAGACACGACTAAGTGACTGGACGACAACAACCGAAGAGGAATGCAACACTGACCCACGCTACAGGGTGGACGACAGCATCGTGCTGAGCGGGAGAAGCCAGACACACAGGGCCACGCACTCCTGGCCCCATCGACATGAAGTGTCCACGACAGGCAGATCCAAGGAGACAGCGAGCAGATGAGCGGTCGCCCGGGGCTGGGGCAGTGGGAGTGGGGAGTGGCTGCTTGTGGGCACAAGGTTTCCTGTGGGGTAATGAAGCGTTCTGGGACGCAATAGAGGTGACGGCTCCCCGACGTAGCAAACCTGCCAGGTGCCACCAAGTCATACATTAAAGCGGTACGTTAAAATTTACCACAATTGAAACCCTGAATATTCATTGGAAGGACTGAAGCTTAAATATTTTGGCCACTTTATGTGAAGAGCCGACTCACTGGAAAAGACCCTGCTGCTGGGAAAGATCGAGGGCAGAAGAGGGTGACAGGATGAGATGGTTGGATGGCATCACTGACTCAATGGACGTGAGTTTGAGCAGACTCTAGGAGATGGTAGGACAGGGAAGCCTGGCGGGCTACAGTCCACGGGGTGGCAAAGAGTCAGACACAACTGGGCGACCACAAACACGTCTGGAACACTCCCCATCAGGTCCCACCACGGGCTTCTGGTGGCTCAGTGGAAAAGAAGCCGTCCGCCAATGCAGGAGACGTGGAAGACACAGGTTCACTCCCTAGGTTGGGAAGACTCCCTGGAAAAGGAAATGACAGCCCACTCCAGTATTGTCGCCTGGGAAACCCCATGGACAGAGGAGCCTGGTGGCTACAATCCATGGGGTTACAAGAATCGGACATGACTGGGCAACTAATCAACAACAGGTCCCGCCACATCAGCCTCTTGGAATCCTTCCCATCGATCTCGAAGTTAGCAGGCAGAAGTGCAGCCGTCCCAGATCCGGTCCTGTTGGCTCTGGCCTCTGGAGTGGCCCCCAGGGCACTCGAGCTCCATCTTCCCGGGGCCCCACGCAAGCCGCCGATCCAGCAACAGGACACAGGACCGGCTTGAGGTTAGACCTGAGCCCCTTTAGGTAAAATTTCTCCCGCAAGTGTGGAAGTGCTCCAAAATGTTTCATCTAGCCACTTATCTTTAACATCACCATTTCTACCCAGAGAACGTTTCATTTCTACGTGAAGTGGCGAAACCCTCCCCCAAGACTGAAAGATCATAAAATCGGCCAGAGCAGGTTCGCAGTGGCTGTTCCTGTGGAATATCTCCTGGATTCAGCAGTTTACACTTAAGCCCTCGTGTAGTAGTTTACCCCAGGGGTGTGTAAACTGGTTCTGTAAAAGGCCACATTAATTAGCATTTCCAGATTTCACAGCCGCTCAGTCTGTTTCGCAACTACTTAGCTTGCAGCTACTCACCCTGCATCACAGAGCGAAAGCACCCGCAGACAGGATAAAATGAATGGTGGGGCCGTCTGTCAATAAAACGTCATTTACAGAAACAGGCAGTGGGAGAGAAGCATCGAAGATACCCATATTGGGGGCTTCCCCAGTGGCCCAGTGGCTAAGACTCCAGGCTCCCAGTGCAGGGGGCCTTTGTTCAATCCCTGGTTGGGGGACTAAAGATCCCACATACCGCAAGAAGATCTGGTGCAGCCAAATAAAAGAAATACTTTTTTAAAAAAAGAACAGATACCCAGATTGAAGGACATCCTAAAGTATACTCACCCCATCCTCCTTAAGACTGTTAAGGTCTGAAAAATAAGCCTGAGATACTTGATATGGGAGGGCTGAATGTAACGTGATGAAATGAAAATTGCTCAGTCACATCCAACTCTTTGTGACCCTATGGGCTATACAGTCCATGGAATTCTCCAGGCCAGAATACTGGAGTAGGTAGCCATTTCCTTCTCCAAGGGAACTTCCCAAGCCAGGGATTGGACCCAGGGCTCCTGCTTTGTGGGCAGATTCTTTACCAACTGAGCCGCCAGGGAAGCCCACGTAACACGTGATACGAGGATAGAAAACAGCGTTGCGGGGGAAATGAGGACATCTGAATGTATGCAAGCTTAGTTTCGTAATAATGCATCAGTCAGTATCGGCTTCCCAGGTGGCTGAGCTTTAAAGAACCTGCCTGCAGTTCAGGAGATGCTGGAGACCCGAGTTCAGTCCCTGACTCCAGTACTCTTGCCTGGAGAATCCCATGGACAGAGGAGCCTGGTGGGCTACAGTCCCTGGGGTCACGAAGAGTCAGACACAGCTGAGCTCCCACGCAGGGTCAGTCGGTATCGGTTTGTTCACTTTTTCTGGCAGCTGTGCCATCGTTATATTGACCGTAGGAGACCCTGAGCGTGGGGCCCTTGGGAACCCTCTGTGATATTCTTAGAACTTCCCAGTAAATCTAAAACCATTTTAAAATTAAAAGGTTTTTAGAGAAAAAGAAGGATGTCGAGCCAGACGTGGCTTGTGTGTGTGGAGGGAAGGGGGTCCGTAGACGATCCCCCACAGGCCAGATCTGTCGCTCAGACAGGCTCCCTCCCTGTCCGTGAGCTGCGCAGAGCAGGTCTCAGGCGGGACCCTCGCACAGTGAGCATCGCCCTGACGCGTCCCCAGCCTCCCGCGCTGCCCCATGCCGTCAGCTGAGCGTCGTCGGTGGTCTTCGGTGCTGTCACCTGTGGCCTGCGTGCTCGCTGTCGCCATGTCCTGCCGTCCCTTCCTCTGAAGCATTTCCTGCCAGTGCCCGGGCTCTGGCCTGCGGCCCCGCTGGTGTGCACAGGTGACAGTGTCCCGCAGTCAGGGTGGCGTCCAGGGCACCTGCTCCCCAAAGGGCCCGCGCCACGACTGGGGCCCAGCCACTGAACTCGGTTCCCTAAACAGCGCCTTACCTTCCAGGGCTGTGAGGAGTCACAGCTGGAAGGCGGCTCCGGACGGTGGTGTTTTCTCCTCCCGCGCCTGTTACTGCATCGTCCGGGGGCCTAGTTTCTGCTCACTTTCCCTCCACCTTACTGCGCCTGGCTGAACAAGGCTACCAAGTGGGGGCACGCTGGGAACTGGACCCGTCTGGGATTGGGGTGCAGGTGGGGAGAGGCTGCTCTCAGTGAAACCCTGGACTGTGAAAGTTTCCCATCTCTTGGGGCTAAGTATTAGGAAAGCAATCTGATTAAGTATGCATGCTAAGTTGTCTGACCCTTCCAACCCTATAGACTGTAGCCTGTCAGGCTCCTCTGTCCATGGGATTCTCCAGGCAAGAACACGGGAGTGGGTCACTGTTTCCTTCTTCAGGGGAACCTCCTGACACGGCGATCGAACCTGAGTCTACTGTGTCTCCTGCAATGCAGGCAGATTCTTTACCGCTGAGCCACCGGCGGAGCCCCCTGATTAAGTATACTGAGCACGAAGCTCTTTGCTCTGCCCTGCTTCTAACTGTCAAGACCCTTACTCCAGATGTTCAGCAAAGAGGGAAGGGTGTAGCTAAGTGTCCTCTTGCTCTATTTCTCCCTAGAGAGCCTTCACTCTCCTAGTAAACCCTAGAGCAGTAGTTCTCACCCTTCCAGGGATCAGAACAGCCTCAGGCTCTGGTTTAAGAATTTAGATTCCCTAGCCTTTCTAGAAATCCCGCAGGTCTGGAATGGGCCCAAGTCTGCATCTTTAACAAGTCCCTACAGCCCATACTTGGATTCTCAACTTTTCCTCTCCTTTATCGCAACCTACCAGAGCAGTATGGTAGAGGTGACTCATGGGGAAAGGCAGAGGAATCTTGACAGTTCTCTTTTTCCTCCCTGTTGTAAGGTGGGGGGGGGAGCCTCAGGAAGACGGCTTTGCTCACCCCAGGTATGGAGGGTGGACCCAAGGGTGGCCAGCGGGGGTGGGGGGTGGGGGAGGGACCCTCCCATTCCCCCTCCCTGTCCCCGAGGGTTTGGAGAGAAGCTATAGGGCCTGTAGGGAGAGTGGAGCGATGTTCTCAGACTCTAGTCTCTCCCTCCAGCCCACCCTTGGGAGCTCACCTTTCCTCGCAAGGGCAACTGCTTAGTTTTACTGCATGGAACCTAGTAAGAGTCCTTACTGCTCTCAGCAGCAGCACCGTGCAGCTTGAGATTTGTGAAAATGTTAGTTGCTTGGTCATGTCCAACTCTTTGTGACCCCATGGATGCCCACCAGGCTCCTCTGTCCATAGAATTCTCCAGGGGAGAATACTGGAGTGGGTTGCCATCTTCTCCAGGGTATCTTCCAGACCCAGGGATTGAACCCAGGTCTTCCTCATTGCAGGCAGATTGTTTATCATCTGAGCCACCAGGGAAGTCCTGATTTGTAGAGAAATTCATACAGGGAAGCAAAGGAAATTGGCCATTTCCTTTTCCCTGGAATAGGAAATGGCAACCCACTCCAGTATTCTCACCGGGGTAATCCCGTGGACAGGGGAGCCTGGCAGGCTCCAGTCCGTGGGGTTGCAAAAGACTTGGACATGGCTGAGTGGCTAGCATACACGCACCGGGAAGCAGACATCATCCTAAAAGGAAACGTTCCATAGTGAGCCACCACCCACTTACAAAACAAGCCCTCCATCACACCTCCCCTGCACAGCTCAGCCTAAGTGTGACTCCTTCCAGCCCACCAGGCCTGGTGGGTCCTCCTTCCCAGATCATCCCACCACACAAATACAAAGTAAATCAGTTGCAAAATGAGGTTGAAAAATCTTGCAAAAGGTGCATGATTGCAGGAAGTCATCAGAAGTGACCCGGAGAATTGCTCTGACCTCCAGTTACTCAGCCACACCCATGAGCAGCAGATGGGAAAAAGAGCCACGGATGGAAGCCTGAGCTTCCAGAGGGAACGAGTCCATTGTGTTGCTAACTTTACATAGGTGCACTCTGCCTGAAGGGAGTGTTCAGCTGGTTTCTCCAGGCGGAGTTCAATTCTATGCTTTATGAACGAGACACACCCAGACCAAAGTAGTTCAGAAAGCTAAAAATGAAGGGACAGGCACAGATGTAGCAGATAGATAGAAACGGGATAGAACACAGCTGCAATTTTGATGTGTAAAAGGGAGAGCTGGGGCCTCTGAACATTGTATGATGAAGAAGATTCACCATCATGCCAAAATCCTCAGTTTACGCTCGAGATATAATCGTTGTAAGTATCTATGCATCACAACACAGCAGCTGCTTTTACAAAGCAGAAATTATAAAAGATACTGGGAGAAATAGATGAAAACATAAGATAAGGCTCCTTGCTGCTGCTGCTGCTGCTAAGTCACTTCAGTCGTGTCCAACTCTGTGTGACCCCATAGACGGCAGCCCACCAGGCTCCGCCGTCCCTGGGATTCTCCAGGCAAGAACACTGGAGTGGGTTGCCATTTCCTTCTCCAATGCATGAAAGTGAAAAGTGAAAGACTCCTTGAGTAGACAGCAAATAGACAGGGCTGTAAGATGCCCAGACCTCACATTTAGGCAGATCTTTTGGCCATACCACAAACCCTTCACTCCATTTTGAGAATAAATCTTAAGTATTTGTGGAAGTAGTCATCCCTATGTCAAGTCGCAGAGAAAGGATCTTAGAGCTTCCAAAAGTAGAAATACCATCATCAGTTAGTTCTCTTTATAATACCGTAAAACTAGAATTAATTTTTAAGGCCCCTTCATATGGAAATTTGTTATAAAGAAAAAATGACCTCTCTTAACTCTTAGATGAAGGGGAATCTCTAAACCAGAATTGGTGGTAGTTTAGTCACTCAGTTGTGTCTGACTCATTGCAACCCTATGGACTATGGCCCACCAGGCTCCTCTGTCTATGGGATTCCCCAGTCAAGGATACTGGAGTGGGTTGCCATTTCCTTCTCTAGGGGATCTTGCTGACTCAGGGATCGAACCTGCATCTCCTGTGTCTCCTGCATTGGCAGGCAGATTCTGTATTGCTGAGCCATCAGGGGAGCCCATAAATCAAAACTATAGGTATTCTAAAAACCGTTAATTGAAACTGTATAGTATCAGAATCCATGGGATGTATTTAAATCAGTAACAGCAGGACAGTTCGTAGCCATAAATACTTTATGTCCATAAATAGGAATAAATGAAAGTAAATGAATTAACATCCCAACTCAAAAACCTGAGAAAAAGAACCAAGTACATCGCAGAGAGTGAAGTATTAGTTGCTCAGTTGTGTCTGACTCTGTGACCCCATGGACTATAGCCTGCAGGCTCCTGTGTCCATGGAATTCTCCAGGCACGCATACTGGAGTGGGTTGCCTTTCCCTTCTCCAGGGGATCTTCCCGACCCAGGGATCAAACCCAGGTCTCCTGCATTGCAGGCAGATTCTTTTACCGTCTGAGCCACTGGGGTAGCCCAAAGAGTGTCAGATGGATAAGACAAGCCCTTGGGAATTCATCAGCTCCACCAGTATTTTTGGTGCAGTAAGAACCAAGCAAGACCCTCCCCCATCAAAGCTTAATTTGCTCTTTGTTCTTTCTGTAACCTAGCACGTGGTTTCATTTATAACCTAAACCAAAATTTAGTGAAATACGAGGTACAATAGCTTGTTTCATGTTTGGTTTCTTTTTTTCCCCGAAGATTCCATAACCCCACCTCCCCCCACCCACCCGCTGGCACAGCCACCGTGACACTTCAGCCCCTGGCGAGAGTCTGTCCCTCTCAAAGGGCCTTGTGCTGGGCCCAGGAACCCTTGGTGTGTTTTTCTGTGTTTCTGTTCACGTCTGTGGCTGACAGCCAGTGCCCTTCCGGGTGAGAGCGACAGCGTCTCTTAGGAGCTGGGGCCACGGAGCGGGAGTCAGCGTCATGTCCCGTCAGCACTCGGCTCTCTTTACATACCTGCCATCTGCCCGTCTGTCCGTGCAGCCGGCAGCTGGCTAGAGGGAGCCTGCTGGGTATCCCAAGCCCTGTGGGCAACAGGGAAAGAACAGAACCCAAGCTAAAGCTGGGTGTCAGCCGGGCCCTAAAAGCCCTCCACTTCCTCATCTGTGCGTCGAGGAGCATGAGGTTGGGGGTGATGGCTCTACTTCCTGCTCCGCGCCCACAGGCCCAGTGAGCCTGCAGCTGTCACCTGCGTGGGCTGACCTGGTCACTGGGGGGGCCAGTCTTCTGCCCCACAGCCACCACCTCTCGCCATCATTGCCACCCACTTCCCATTGTCATCCCTTTTCCCAGCCATGCCACACAGCACGTGGGATCTTAGTTCCCAGACCAGGGATCAAACCCTCGACTTTTTGCACCGGGCGTAGAGACTGCCAGGGAAGTCTCCCGCTGTCCTCCCCTCCCCTGGCTCCGTCTCCCTCCAGCCGTTCCCTGCACAGCAGCAGCGCTGTGGGAGTCACATTGGCCATGCTTCTCCTTCCCCACCTCCCACCCCATCCACTCCCATCCTGTCTGTCCCCTCCCACGCAGCCCCTCTGAGCCTGTGACTCCGCTGGCCCCTCCTGCCCTCCGTACTTCCTGGTGCCACTTCTCTGTGTCCTTGCCACATCTTTGCAAGGAAACCAGTCAGCTTAGGCGACTCGGGCCCTCTGATGAGCATCTTGCATGTCAGAGTGTTGACGTCCTCTCCCTGCCTCAGCACTGCCCTGGCCCCTTTTGGAAGAAGGAGGCATTTACCCAAGAGCCCCTAGTACAGAGGCTGACACACCTTTCCTGTAAAGGGTCCAGGTGTCAGTGTTTTCTCTGCCGGAGCAGTCCCCCACCACAGCTCAACCCTGCCACAGTCCAGAAGCAGATAGACTGCCTGTCAACAGACAGGACTGGGCGCCTGCAGAGCCTTACTCATGGCTGTTGAAAGTGGGATTTCCTGTCACTTTCATGTGTGGGGACGTACTGTTTTGATTTTTTCAAGTAACATCTGGGACTTCCCTGGCTATCCAGTGGTTAAGACTTGACACCTCCAGTGCTGCGGGCACAGGTTCACTCCCTGGTCGGGGAACTAAGATCCCACACGCCAAGCGGTGTGGCAAAAAAAAAAAAAAGTGACTGCCATTTTTAGCTCGCACACCACACAGAAACAGGTGGCTGGCCATAATTTGCTGACCCTGGTGGAGGTCCATGTCTCAGCCTGACCCCCCGCCCATTCCTGAGCATTACATAGGCATCTTCCCCATGGCCACGCGCATTTGTGTACAGGTCATCTGTGACTGCTTCACGCTCCACCGGCAACCCCAAATACTTACTAGCTGGCCCTTCACAGGACAGGTTGGCCCGCCCCTGGTTCACACAGAGGGTCACCTTTCGTCCTCGAACGATCTGAGAAGGCAGGGGTTTACCCCTTCGTTTTACAGGAGAGGAACTTGAAACTCATGAGCAGCAAACTAATTTGTCCCTCTTGGCGCAGCCCCCCAGCCCGGGACCACAAGGACCTGTTGGAATTCCCTGTCGACGTGGAACTATTCTCCTGGGCTGCTCACCAGAGGTAGCCCTCCACCCCGAACACACCCAGGGGCGTTATTTTCCCGGCATTTCCACACAGGAAACCCCCAGGCTGACTGGATGCCCCCCCCCCGGGGGGGGCTGTTTGCTCAGTAGACTCAGCCGAGCTCATTTCCTAGGCGCCCGGGGCCAGGGGCCGTGGGACGCCTCCCGGGTCTCCTGCGGACGTGAGGGTCGCTTGTGTCCCCAGACAGATAGGACCACGTAGAAAGTTACGCCTGGAACTTGGAGAGCACTTGGGAAAACAACTGGAGTTCCAGGGCTAGGTCCCGGTCACTCTCGGGTGTTGCTCTCTGCAACCCCAGCCCCGGCTATAACAAGAGGGCTAGTGGAAGCCAGGCTGTCTTCCAGCCCCGCCTCTGGGCTTCACGGTAGCCTAGTGTTTGCTGGAGTTGTCTTACCATTCACAGCCTCTCCTGGCGCCACCGGTCACTCCTCTGTCTTGGTGTGTGACCTGGACTGGACACAAGATTTGGAAATCCTGTGTGGAGTGGCTCGTGGTCTCAGGGTGGGGAACAGAGGCTCTGCCCTGACCTGGCATTGCAGGGGGCAGGGCAACGTCAAGGTCATGGGAGGCAGTGGGCAGCCTCCAGGAAGTCCAGAGGTGGTGATGTCCCAGCCACGGTCAAGGTTAACGTGCGGAATGTCCCTGTCGGAGCCCCACCAGGGAGGGGATCTCTGAGACTAGAATGGTGCCAGGCACACGGCCACCAACCAGTACATTGTTGTCAAATGAATAAATGAAACCACGTATATACAAGCACCACATACACTTGGGAAGGGGCCGGGGGAGGGGTCCCCATGGCTAGATCAGGAAACAGAAAGCCAGCCCCACACAAGATGAATTCACTACAGCAATTGAAGACAGTCATGGGTATACCTGGGGGGCAATGGAGTTACCATTTTCAGGCCACCTCTACTTAGCTGGAAAGACCACCACCCTGCAAGGGTGAGGCTGGAGAACTCTCCAGGAGAAATCCTTCCCCCACCCCGACCCCCCACCCCCGACTTGAGACTCATCTATCAACACAGGAGATAGCAAGCACGCTTGCCTTGGTGACCTCATTCCATGGGGCTTTTCACTTTTGAAATCTGAAAGCAAAACATTGTTTGCCTAATGCAATCCGTTGAAGCTTCTCTGGTTTTTGTGTGGGATGTACAGAGGCCAGGTGTGAGCTTGGGGCTGGGGCATCTGCCTGCCTGGTTGCCAGACCTTGGGTGAGGCGTCTTGAGCCAGGGCAGGCAGACACCCTAAAAAGCCCCGGGTCGACTTGCCTGGCTCCCAGCACCAAGAACCAGTCTGGACCAGGGTCTGAGGGGCAACAGCCAGGGGGTGGACTCACAGTAGAGGCCCTGGGTTCCAGCCCACAGCCACGTCACCCACCTGTTCTTGGACTTCAAGGAGGTCAGCTGGCCTCTCTGCTCCTGCGTCCTCATCAGAAACGGGGAAGGCCAGATCTGTCCCTTAGAGGAATTCAAGCAAAAGAAAAAGGCACAAGCCTGTAGCAAGCCTGACGTGTGGCTGGCACATACCACAGGCAATTATTTAATGTTACATCGCCATTCTTCCTAAAATATTGACCATGCATTCCAAGAGAGAGAGAAGACCCCCCCCTTGAGATAGCCAACGCACTTTCTAGAAATTTCTGGCTACGTAGGCTGCTCGATCTTGAATATCTTTGGTTTAAAAATCCTCATTCAGGCATTTCCCTGACAGTCCAGTGGTTAAGACTCCATACTTCCGACTGCAGGGGTCATATGTTCAATCCCTGGTCGGGGAGCTGTTAATAAGATCCCACATGCTGAGCAGCATGGCCAAAAATTTAGAAGAAAAAAAAATTAATAAAACCTTTTTGAGTCTCACAGAAGAACCTCAAAGACAAGAGCAGTTAGAAGACAGCCAGACTTCCCCCAGCTGACAGCATCCCTGGCCGGGGTGGAGGTGGCTACCTGGGGAGCAGAAGGTCAGAGAAGGCCAGGGCGCTCCTGCTTCGTTCATTTAAACCTAGAAACCATGACTGGAGGTGGGGTTGGATTAATGCATCCTCTCTTTATGGTTTTTTTCCCTTTTATTGGATAAACTTTTAGCATGGTTCCATATGTCTTTTTCAAAGCATATACTTTATATTAGAAACATGTCCAGCGGTTAAGACTCCACACCCCCAACTCAGGGGGGCATGGGTTCGATCCCTGGTCAGGGAACTAAGATCCCACATGCAGCACAGCATGGCCAAAAGAAAAGACATAAGGGAGGAAAATAAGGACAGAGAAACGTGTCTTTTATTTTATAAAGAGAAGGGAAACAGCATTTCTGAGAAAGAGTCCTCTCCCAAATAGCGTTTTGCCAGGGCTGTGGATCGTCTGGCATGCCGGGAAGATAGCACGAGCTTGTGGCCTCCCCCGCCCCAGAGCCAGCTCACATCGCATCACTGCTGGCACCCGGGTCCCACTTCCTCCCTCCCCTTTATCTCCAGCCCCACATGATCCACCGGGCACACCAACCACCCTTGTGCTTGGAGGCCTTGCACACCCCTGGCCGGCCCCGGGAACAGCTACACAATAGCTCCCCTCGCTTCGGGTGCCAGGCCAGCATTTCCTCCTCCTCCTCCAACGGACGTATAATAGCACCAACCGGATATTTTTAGATCAGCTTTGAAAAGTCGCAGTGTGTTGAGACCGCATACCAGACGCATGAGGTCACCGCGTTGGTAATCGCAGAACCAGAGAGCCGGTCCCAAAGACATCCCCTCTGGTCCCCAGGATGCTGGGCCTGGATGTTTCCTTAAAACTCACCAGAGACATGTCCGACATTCATAAGGGACCACCGTGGCTCCTCTGGGTGGAAATGTGCATTTCTGGGGTGTCTCTGTGGCAGGCCTTGAACCCAGCCACCGCGGCGATTCAGGACTTGCCCCTGGAGGGGTGTCACTCGGGGTCAGGCACCCCCCTCGCCATCTGTTTGTAGTTAAGACAGGCAGCACTTTGCATGCTCACTCGTGGGAGCTCATTTTATCACAAAGCAGGCCTGTCCTCAGCTCAGACACCACCCTGCAGGGTCTGGAAGGAAAGGAGGAGATGGATCTCCCGTCTGCTTTTCCCAGAGCCGTGGCTCAAGAGCCCGTGGGGTTTACCCCAAAGGCTGCACGTAAGGGAAACAGGAGATTAAAACCTGGATAGACAGTTTTCTTCACCAGGGGCCCCATCAGGGCCTGCAGCACACATGGGGGCCTTTATTACAGGAAGGAGCCCCAGACAACCTGCTCCTACAAACACCTTTTACCTTCATCTGTGCTTCTCAATCCCCAGCAATGCAGCTGTCGCTGGGGACTTCTCTTATTTGTTTGACTGCATCACGGCAGAGGATGAGATGATTAGATAGCATCACCGTCTTGATGGACTCGAATCTGAGCAAATTCCAGGAGATAGTGAAGGACAGGGAAGTCTGGTGTGCTGCAGTCCTTGGGGTCACAAAGAGTCAGACACGACTTAGCAGCTGAACAACAAATCAGGTCTCAGTTGCATCATGTAGAACCTTTCATTGCGGCACACGGACTCCATAGTTGTGTCACTTGGGCTGCCGTAGTTGTGGCACGGAGGCTCCAGAGCCCTCAGGCTCCGTAGTCGCAGGGTACAGGCTTAGTTGCTCTGAGGCATGTGGGATCTCAGATCCCCAGCTGGGGATTAGCCCCGCGCCCCTTGCAGTGCAAGGCAGATGCTTAACTCCTGGACCAGCAGGCAAGTCCCTGTGGGGACTTCTCGGGTTGTCCCACATGCTGCTGGCCTCTGGCAGGTAGAGACCAGGGATGACCTCGATACCCTGCAGTAAGCAGGACAGCCCTACCCCGGAGAGCGATCGCTCCCCGAGTGTCAGCAGCGCCGAGGCCGGGAACCCTGCACTGGGTTCCACAGACACTCAGGAGGGCAGAGCAGATGGAGGCCCGGGCCCCAGCAACTGGCCTAGAGCTCAGTCACACACATCCAGACCCTGTGAAGAAGAGAACGGGGCTCTGTGGCCGCTGTCTGACTCTGGAAAGCACCTCGTCAGGCTAGATTCCACCACCACATGGCCAGGTGAAGACCCCTCCCCTCCCCTGCAAGGTAGTCTCTCAGTCGTGTCCGACTCTTGGGGACCCCCGTGGTGTGTAGGCCGCCAGGCTCCTCTGACCATGGAATTTTCCAGGCAAGAAGACTGGAGTGGGTTGCCATTCTCTCAGCTAGGGGATCTTCCCGACCCAGGGACTGAACCCTGGTCTCCTGAATTGCAGGCAGATTCTTTACTGTCTGAGCCCTGAAGGTACCCCCTTTACAACTGGGCCTGGTTTCCTCCCTGGGACCTCCTCTCCCTCAGTCACTCGTCCCCTGCTTGGCAGTCTGGCGGTTGGTTCAGGTTCTACAGCGAGGCCCGGTTCTGGGGTCTGGAGCCCCAGGGGCAGCAGGGGCAGGAAGTCACGCATCCCGTGACCTCGTCATCTGGGAGCATGACCGGTGCATGAGCCCAGCGGGGGCTGCTGCCCGGATCGCAAGCTCCACTGAATGGAGCCGTTTTCTGAGGAAGTGTCCCTGGCCTTCCAGCAGATCCTTTTTGACGGGGCTTCTGCCTCCAGGCATCGAGTCGGAAGCTCCTCAGAGATTGACCTGCATCCATCCTGCCTGCCAGTTGAGCGCTTGGAGAAAATCCGAACTCCTCTCAGTATCTGCCTGAGAGCCTGGCCACCTCTCTCCACCCTGCCCTTGTCCCCCACCCCACAGCAGACCTTGGCAGTGGCCTTCCCACCTCCTCCCAGCTGTGGCCTTCCTGCCGGGCTCAGCCTCCTCAAAAGGGAACAGCGTGAGCCTGATACCTTTTTCGCTATTGCCAAGCTTCCCTTTCCTTGTGCGACACCCCCACCCCATCCCATCTCTGCCTCTCTTCCCTCCGCTGCCCAGCCTCACCACCCTCACTTCTTTCGGCCTGTCACTCCCTGAAACAGGGACCACCACTGCCCAGGTACTTCTCCTGCCCCAAGTTTCCCCAAGATTCCACCGAGCCCTCCCCTTATCTGGGTACCATATGGGAAAGAGGTAACACCAGGAACTTGAGTAGGGGACAGAGGGTGTTCTCTTATTTTCATCTGGATGGTGGTCACATGGGAGACCCCGGGGGCCACTGCCAAGCCATGGGCTCTGAGCACTGCGCACACTTCCTCTCTGTCTTGGGAATGAAGCCCTAATTCACACCATGACGAGGTTGGACCCCAGAAGCATCATGCTGAGTGAAAGAAGCCAGACACGAAAGGCCACCTAGTGTGTGCCCCCACTTAATGTGAAATGTCCAGACCAGGCAAATAAATCCCGAGAGACAGAAAGCAGGTTGGTGGTTACCAGGGGCTGGGGAGTAACTGCTGAGGAGGATGGGTCTCCTTTTGGGAAGATAGAAATGTTCTGGAACTAAACAGAGGTGATGGTTGGACAGCGTTGTGAATGTACTGCGTGCCACTGAAGTGTTCACTTTTGGAACTTAGTTTTATGTTATGTCATTTTGACCCTAATTTTTTTTTAAAAATTGCCGTCAACCAGCTTGTCATGCCATGGTATTGCAAGACCCTCCAAGAAGGGACGAGTCCCCATGTCTGCTTCCTCACAAGCAGGCTGGCGGCTGGCCTGGAGCTGGTATCAACCCAGGGCCCAGCACACTCCTTCTGGAAAATAAATATTCTGGATAGTAAATATTTTCTGGCTTTGCAGGCCAGATGGTCTCTGTCATAGCTCCCCACCGTCACAGCACAGAGACAGTGGTAGGTGGTCGATAAATGAACAGGCCTGGCTGTGTGCCAGGACACTTCATTTGTGGATGCTGAAACTTGAATAGGATTTTTACATGGCAGGAAATATTACTTTTCTTGGGTTTTTTTGGTTTTCTTTTTTTAAACCATTTACAAATGTAAAAACCACTCTTGGCTCACAGGCAGTACAAAAACATACAGTAGACTGAATTTGACCACAGGCCAGAGTTTGCTGCGTGAACAGTTATTACTGAAAAAAAAATTCCTACAATTGGTGTTTCCAGTGTCCAGGACTTAGAACTTGAGCCCCTCCTACACCTCAACACAGAGGTGAAGAGCAAGCCCATAAGATGTGTGGGAAGCCCCTGTGGCTCAGTGGTAAAGAATCTGCCTGCCAGTGTGGGAGCCGCAGGAGACGTGGGTTCGGTCCCTGTGTTGGGCAGGTCCCTCGGAGGAGGAAATGACAACCCACTCCAGTACTCTTGCCTGAAGAATCCCATGGACAGAGGAGTCTGGTGGGTACAGTCCATGGGGACCCAAAGAAGTCAGGCACGACTGAGCGTGCGCACACACACTTGGGACGCGCTGGGCTGCCTACCTGTGTGTTTTCCAGGCGTCACCTGGAGTCTGTGAGTGGCTTCCAGTGAACCATGGCCCACAACACCCTGAGGGAGCCTCCAGGCTGAGGCCTGTAGAAATTTCATCCTCACAATCTGAAAACCTGCTTTTGTTTTCCTCGCAGGCTTTTGGAAATGCTAAAACAGCTCACAACAACAATTCCAGCCGATTTGGGAAATTCATCCAGGTCAACTACCTGGAGAGCGGCATCGTGAGAGGGTGAGTCAGCTGGTGCCCACGCTGTGCACTCCACCGTTGGTCTGGGGTCCTGGGCTTCCCTGCGGCAGGGACCCAGGACTGGGTCAGCAGGGAACTGAATGCTGAAGTCATGATCTTGCAGGCATTTGTGAATCATGAAGGGAAACGAGTATGATTTTTAGTCATTGATATGAAAGTTTGAGAGATGGCAGGAAGCGTGGGGGGGGGGGGAGGGCGGCACCTTCATAACCAAACCTACCTGCCACGGGGCATCGCCTAGGGCATTGAGGCACCCACTAAGTTAAGTACAATGAGCTAGAGTTCCTAGCGTGATGGGATTTGTCAAGAGCAGGCGAGGGCCCACCAACCTATTTCCTGATCTTGATGTTTCTGATTCCGTGGGTCTAGGAAGAGTTGATGTGGACTCTGGCATTTGCCAAATGTGCCCCTTTAGCTGGAAGGAGACATGATGCTAGGTAGCAAAGTAAGGCAGTTGTCCAGTTGTGCTGAAAGTGGGCAGGTGAGTGGGATGGAGGGAGGGATGGACGGGACGTAGACTGATGGATGGATTCCAGGGTGGGTGGGTGGATAGAAGGATGGGTAGATTCATAGATGGGTGGGTGATGGTTGGGAAGGTTCATGGATGGATGGATGGGTAGAAGGTTCATGGATGGGTGGATGATGGATGGACGATGGATGGGTAGCAGGTTCATGGATGGGTGGCCAGAAAAATGGATGGGTAGGTTTTTAGATGGATGGATGATGGATGGGTAGATTCATGGGCGGATGGATAGAAGGATGGGCGCGTAGATTCACGGATGGATGGATGGATGGATGGATGATGGATGGATAGATTCACGGATGGATAGAAGAATGGATGCGTAGATTCATGGGTGGATGGATAGAAGGATGGTCGCGTAGATTCATGGGTGGATGGATAGAAGGATGGGCGCGTAGATTCACGGATGGATGGATGGATGGATGATGGATGGATGATGGATGGGTAGATTCACGGATGGATAGAAGGATGGGCGCGTAGATTCATAAATGGATGGATGGATGGATGGGCGCGTAGATCCATGGATGGATAGAAGGATGGATGGGTAGATTCATGGGTGGATGGATGGATGGATGGATGGATGGATGATGGATGGTGGATGGGTAGATTCACGGATGGATGGATAGGAGGATGGGCGCGTAGATTCATAAATGGATGGATGGATGGATGGGCGCGTAGATCCATGGATGGATAGAAGGATGGATGGGTAGATTCATGGGTGGATGGATGGATGGATGGATGGATGGATGATGGATGGTGGATGGGTAGATTCACGGATGGATGGATAGGAGGATGGGCGCGTAGATTCACGGATGGATGGATGGATGGATGGATGATGGATGGTGGATGGGTAGATTCACGGATGGATGGATAGGAGGATGGGCGCATAGATTCGCGGATGGATGGATGGACTCACTGGTAGAGAATAAATGAGAGGGTGGATATGTAGACTGATGGATTTGGATGGGTAGGTTCGTGGATGGATGGATAGATTCATGGATGGATAATAGGTTCGTGGATGGGTGGATAGATTCATGGATGGATGATGAGTGGGTAGGTTCATGGATGAACAGATAGAAGGATGGAGGGGTGGTTTGATCTGTGGATGGATGGATGGGATCATTGGTAGATGGATGGATTCATAAATGAGTATATAGACTGATGGGTGGTTTGGATGGCTAGGTGGATGAGGAGACAAATGAGTTCATAGGTGGTAGCTGGATTCTGAAGTTGACTGCCAGGCGGAAGTTAAAACAGATTTACATTTTGTGCTAGAAATGTGAGTTCCTTATGTGAAGGTACAGTTACTTCAACTAAATGTGCAACTTTGAAATTGTGTTCCCAAAAAACGAAAAAGAAATTGTGTTTATTTGTATTCTGTGCAATGTTATGCTAATAAAAATACCTGGCAGCCTTATGCAATGAGTTAATGTTACAAGGAATTATCTATTTGGTCATACTGTGATTTCCACAGTTGATACTATAGGATTTTTTTCCTCTTAAGATGTACGTTCTGGGTAGTTTCAAGTAGTTAAAAAAAAATAATTGCGACTTAATACTGCATAGTGTTTTGGAGTTTTGTTTAACATGCAAAGGTCTTATGAGCCATAAACTATTTCACAGTGGGGAAAAAAAAAGACATTTCAGCACAGTCCATTGGCTGGTGACTTAAAGGAACCCTTCCCGCTCCACATTCTGGTGTGAGGGTCCACAGTGGCGGTGGGATTTGCAAAGGCTCCAGGTGATGCTCTGAGCAGTAGAATAAGAATCCTTAAATGTTAGATGCGGGGAGATCCAAGCAACAGGCCCATAGAGGCTGCACGAAGGCTCATGTGTTTCGGGAAGGCAGAGGTCCTCCAGGAGGATTGATTTCAAAATATCCGGGTTCTTCTGTCCATCTAAATCTGACTGGGATTCCCCCACTGGTCCAGTGGTTTTACGACTCTGTGCTTCCACTGCAGGGGGACAGGTCCAGTCCCCAGTCAGGGAACTAAGATCCTACTTGCCTCATGGCGTGGCAAAAAAAATAAACCTAAACCTGACTGATGATCATCTCAATTGATGGTGCAGGTTCAAGACAAGGACAGAAATGTTTTCTTCCCAAATCCTTCAACCTCTGACTTCTTTCCTTTTTCCGTCTGCCCAGGCTCTTAAGTGATGTAGGGAGAGAGACCCTCGCTAAAGGCAACATCTCCTCTGGCCCCTCAGACCCTCAGGGACACTCAAGAGTGGGCAGTTCTCCCCATGGTCCCCGCCTTCCATGGGCCGTCCAGTAGTCCCTTCCCAGCTGCCACTGGGCCCAGCGTGGTCTCTGCATGGGCAGAACCACTCTCCTGCCCCCACTTGCCCCGCAGGTTTCAGCCCTTTCTCCAGAAAGACCTTCACTCTTTATTTTATTCTATTCTATCCCGCTCTTCTGTGCGTCGAGGCTTACGGGATCTTAATTCCCCAACCAGGGGTTGAACCTGGGCCACAGCAGTGAAATCACAGAGTCCTAACCAGCGGACTGCCAGGGAATTCCCCCTCACTCCTTATTTTAAATCTGGTTTCTCCCATGGGTCCATATTGTATCTGCCACATTGCAGAGCCTCTGACTAGCAGGGGAAGCCCATGGTATCTTACTAAGTAGAAGACGCAGAAACCAACTGTTTTTCGTTCCAGCAGTTCCCTTGGGAGCAGAGACACCCAGAGGCTGCCTCACGTTTTCCTGGGTCCCGGACTGGCTCTGCAGGCCAGAAGCCGGAGCCTTTGCTGCCAGTGGGGGCCTCGATGCCCCTGTTCTCCCCCCAGATCAGTCCTTCCTGTGCTCTCCATTTCATGTCCCATGGCTGCTGAAACAGAGTATCACAGACCGGTCAGCACACAGCAATAAGAGCACAAAACAGTTATTCTCTCGTGGTTCTGGAGGCCAGAAGTCCAAGATCAAGGTGTGGGAAGGGCCATGCTCCCTCCAGGGGCTCTAGGCGAGGATCCCTCCTGGCCCCTTACAGCTTCCGGGGGCCCCAGGTACCCTTGGCTCTAGCCCCATCACCCCAGTCTTCACTCCGGTCTCCATGCGGTCTTCTCCCCTGAGTTTCTCTATGATCTCCTCCTCTGTCTTCTGGGATACTTGTCCCTGGATTTAGGGCCCATCTGAACCATGGAGGAGGATCTCGTCTCTCGAAAAATAAGGTGAGAGTGTTAGCTGCTCAGTTGTGTCCAACTCTTGCGACCCTGTGAACTGTAGCGTGCCTGGCTCTTCTGTCCCTGGGGTTTCCCAGGCAAGAATGCTGCAGTGGGTTGCCATTCCCTTCTCCAGAAGATCTTTCCCATCCAAGGATCGAACCCGGGTCTCCCCTACTGCAGGCAGATTCTTTACCGGCCGAGCCCCCAGGGAAACCCCATCTCCAGGTCCTTCACTTAATTTCATCTGCAAAAGTGTTTTTTCAGAATCACAGTCACACGTTCCAGGTGGACGTGTCTTCTGGGAGCCACCGTTTGGCCCAGCACATAGCAGGGCTGGCCCTCAGCGAAGCAGCCAGCCTGCCCTGCACGCCTCGGCTCTTGGCAGGCTCAGGGCAGCTGTGGTCCTGGGTCACTGGATCTCACAGATCAGCTGCAGCATCCTGTCTGTGGCCTTGGATTCAGGAAAGGAGGTCCTGCCTCAGCCCCTGATGGTGGCCTGGCCACGCTGGGTGGAAGGAGTGCACTTCCCGTCCAGGGAGTGGCTGCCACCAGCTTGCAGGGAGCAGGCCCAGACCTGGTTCTGCTTTTGGGCAGGTGACACTTTTCGATGCCGCTTCCCGACAAGGCCAAGGTTCAAGGGCAGTCCACCCCTCCCCCCAGTTCCCCAATTTGCAAGGCCTCGTGTTCCTGTGGGCTCAAGGGCTCAGTACGGAGGGGATCCCTGGCTGTGTGCAAGATCACCCCTGTAGGGGCCCAGGCTTCACGAGTAATCACCAAAGGCTGTGGCCTGTCAGATGACAGCTCGGTGCCCTTGGGGGGTCACTGTCCTTGCCCATGTGGCGAGACAGCACAGAGAATTGGCTGCAGATTGAGATGGAAACGTGAGTCTAGGACCAGAGGCAGCCTTCCTGCCCAGGAAAACAAAACTGCTGAGAACTACAAGTTACTGGTCAGAGGAGGGAGTGGAAGAAAATAGGAGTTTGAAAGAAGAGAAGACACGCGCATGCTGAGCCTTTGGAAACCCACCCCGTGCGGGGTGTGTGCCCAGGCATCCATTCAGCGTGTGTGTGCGCTTGTGCAAGGCTGCAGCCGAAAGACTGCCGTCCTGGAGACAGTCTGGAAGCATTCAGCAGGCCTGGGACCAGGGCCCTAATCCCCAGCTCCCTCTTCTGTATCACAGGATGGACTCAGATGAGGATGACCTACAGAGCTGTACAGCTCACATACCTGGTGATAGTGGACCCCATGAGAGTCAGGTCCCCACCAGGCCACCCCACTCCTGTGAGGTCCTGGACAGCACATTAACACCTCCTCCATAGTGGGAGCCACAGTGCCCCTCCTGGAGGGCATCTAAATCCAGTGTATTTAATCTCAGCAAAACAGTGCCTAGAACCTCGCAGTAGAGCTCCAAGAAATGTCTGAAGTCTCCATTAGCATTGAGGGTGTGGCTGTGTGAGTACCTCGTTCCTGCCCCAGGACCAACACAGCCTCAGGGACCCAGGCCCAGCCCACGTCCATCAAGTGATAAACAGATAAACAAAATGTGTATCTAGACATGTAGACACGGAGAAGGCAATGGCACCCCACTCCAGTACTCTGCCTGGAAAATCCCAGGGACAGAGGAGCCTGGTGGGCTGCAGTCCATGGGGTCGCTAAGAGTCGGACACGACTGAGCGACTTCCCTTTCACTTTTCACTTTCATGCATTGGAGAAGGAAATGGCAACCCCCTCCAGTGTTCTTGCCTGGAAAATCCCAGCGACGGGAGAGCCTGGTGGGCTGCCGTCTATGGGGTCACACAGAGTCGGACAGGACTGAAGTGACTCAGCAGCAGCAGACATGTAGACTATTGTGCCGATTTGCTCAGTCATGTCTGAGTCTTTTCCACCCCATGGATAATCTACCAGCCTCCTCTGTCCATGGGATTCTTCAGGCAAGAATACTGGAGTGGGTTGCCATTTCCTCCTCCAGGGGATCTTCCTCACCCAGGGATTGAACCCACGCTTCCTGCATTGACAGGCAGATTCTTTACTACTGAGCTACCTGGGAAGCCCGTACTTAGCCATAAAGAAGAATGAAGTTCTGATGCATGCTCCCAAGTGGCTGAATCTCAGAACCATTGAGTTGAGTGAAAGAAGGCAGGTTCAGTATCCAGCTGACCCTTGTACAACGCAGGGGTTAGTCAGAAATCTGCCGATGGCTTCGAGTCAGCCCGGCATATCCGAGGTTCCTCCAGTTCCCCAGTTCCTTCATATCTGTGGTTCGGCAGCTGTGCATTCACCCAACCGCAGATCGTGTAGGACTTCGGCATTTGCTATTGAAAAAAATTTCCACCTGTCAGTGGATCCACCGTTCAAACTTGTGTTATTCAAGAGATAACTGTACATACTAAATGAGTGTTTTGGTGTTTCGAGTTTTTTGTAATTCTAGAAAATCCCAAGTAATCTTCAGCGGGGTTGATCCGTGGCTGCTCGGGGGTGGGTGGCGGGAGGAGTGACAGAGGCCCCAAGAGTCTGCTCGGGATTAAGGGCGTGTCCGTTGTCTCGGTCACAGTGGTGGGCTCTCAGGGATTCGAGTGCGTCACAGCTCATGCAGTCGTACACGTTATATCTGTTGTGCATCAGCTATACTTGCTAAAGCCGGTTTTGAAAATTGCATAGAGATTATGGAAGGACCCAGTGAAAAACTCATCTGGGTGCATGCTTTTGAGTATGTATAGTTGATCATATGTCAATCATCAGTAAAGCTGTTTTAAGAAGAAGAGAAAAGTGAATCCGTTACCTTGTGTATCGATTTTCAATTGGAGAAACACTTCATGGCTGGGGAGATGGTGGAAGCAGGGTTCAACTTTCCGGTGTTATTCGGGAGTACATGGGTCTAATCATTTCAATTCCTGCCGCCTGGGGGGCCATCCCGAGTGATGCCAGGTTGGGCTTCCATACAACTATCAGCCCACATCCGGTGTGTAGGGCAGAAGTGGCCAGCCCAGGACCCTTATTTTTATAGATTGTAGTAGTAGGGTGAGGTGGATTTACGACAGTAGTATTTACCTTAAGAATGAAATCGTATTTACGACATTTAGGTTGCTTGTTTACGACACTCAAGAGCTATCACCCTTTCGTCCCTGTATTTACCTTGGGTCCAAGGTTGTTAATCTGCAGCTGGCTTTACCACAGTCATGAATCATTCTTATTCTTCAGGGAAGCAACATTAGCGTGTAACACTTGGTTCTTCTTTTTCTGCTTGATGACAGAGCGGTTGTCGAAAAGTACCTGCTTGAAAAGTCTCGCCTGGTCTCTCAGGAGAAGGATGAGAGGTAGGGGGATATTTCCTTGATGATCCCTGATGTCGCCTTCTTCCCTGTGAAAGAGAAAAGCAGATGTCCTGAGATGGGGAGTATCTCCAGGAGGCCCTGATGGATCTCCTAGGAACGTGAGCTGTGCCACCTCCTCCTGCTTATTTTTGTGCCTCCCCGGGGCTTTTCCCCGGAGTAGGCGCTTGGGTGTCTGCTGAAATGTGGTCAGATTAGCATCATCTCTGGTCCGCCAGTGAGTGAGAGATGCCCACCCTCTGAGGAATCTATTCACTGGAGAAGCTCATGGTTTGATTTTTGGAGTTTGGTTTTTTTAAAAAAAAAAAAAAAGATCATAAGAATCAACTTATTGTCTCCAATTTGTACATAATCGAGGTGCTTTTCCTCCCTGGCCTGGTCTCCAAAGCAATATTAGTAGTGGTTTGAAGAGTAGCTATCACTCGGCCTCCAAAAACAACTTTTTTCTCCTAATTTTGACCTACAGGAACTACCACGTGTTTTATTATTTGTTACTTGGCGTCAGCGAGGAAGAGCGTCGGGAATTTCAGCTAAAGCAGCCTGAAGATTATTTCTACCTCAACCAGGTAAACAGCCTCGAGCCCCAACCACAAACGCGGCCTGTGTTCTCCACGGGCTGTTTATGCTCTGCCAGGGGGTCAGAGGCCGTCCGCCTTGGCCCTCTCCAGCCCCCAAACCAGCTCCAAGGAGGCCCAGAGCGGGGCGGCATAAAGGAGTCCATTCATTCCCTGCCTCCCCCCGGCCCTGCCCCATCGGTTCCAGCCAAAATCATCCTCACACACCACCCTTCCCAGCCCAAAAGTACCCAGAGCACTGCTGACTTTGTTTTTCAGCATAACTTGAAGATCGAAGACGGAGAGGACCTGAAGCACGACTTTGAAAGACTCAAGCAGGCCATGGAGATGGTGGGCTTCCTTCCTGCCACCAAGAAGCAGTAAGTGGGTGGGCCCAGCCAGGCACCTCCCCCTAACTGGAGGTACCAGTCGCTCGGAAACCTGACCTCCCCCGGTAGGAACCTTGCTAAGGAGAGTAGCCCGAGGAGTGACGGAGGACTGTCCCCATTAGCCACTGGGAGATGCCAGTTAGAACCACAGGGCAGGACTTCCCTGGGGGTCCAGGGGCTAAGACTGTGCACGCTCCCAGGGCAGGGGCCCCAGTTTGGGGCACTAGATCCCACGTGCTGCTACTAACACCAAGTGCAGCCAAGCACATAAATGAATATTAAAACAAACAAACAAACAGGGCTTTTCAAAGGTCATTCATCATTTAAAAATCCTTTTCTTTTTTTTTCGACCACACCCTCGCAGCTCGTGAGATCTTAGTTCCCGGACCAGAAATCGAACCTGGGCCCTCAGCAATCAAAGTGTGGAGTTTTAACCACTGGACTACCAGGGAATTCCTCTGTCATTTAAAAATCTTAATTTCTTCATTAACAGACTAGAGATTTTGTTAATTAGCAGAAAAGCTACACTATCTCAATAGAGGCAGAAAAAAAAAAAATCTAAGAAAAGAAAATTTACTCAGGTATATTTACCCAAAACAAAAAAAAAAACCGCAAGGCTTTTGCCCAACAACGTGGGTATACTTCACATTACAGAGCCATACGGCTAAAAACGGCCAAGAAAGTGAATTTTATATGATGTGTCTTCAACCACAGTTAAAAATTATTTTAATTCTTCAAAACCACTCAGAGCATTCTCCACACCTTCCCAGGTGACCACGACACCCAGAGGGGACGCCTCTGCCCAATATGCTGCCAGGAGGACACCACGGGGCCAACTCCTGTGGACAACCATTGGGCAGCTTTTATTGCCGAGGCATGTACACAACCAAACGTATACACATGCTTGGCCAGCAGCACGCACAGGAATGCACACAGCAGCCTTGTCTATAACAGTCCCCAACCCCAGGAAACCCTCCCAAACGCCCACCAACCAGAGATTAAATAAATCAACACATTACAGTATATCCCTGCAGGAGTCGGCACACTTTCTGGGGACAGATAGCAAATGTTTTTCAGCTTCATGGGCCACACAATCTCTGTGGCGTGTTCTTTGCATTCTGTTTTCTTAACAACCTTTTAAAAGCTTAAGAACCATCCTCAGCTCAGGTGCTGTGCAGAAAAAGGCCCCAGTTGGCCAGATACCAACCCTGCACAGCAGTGGTTCCCACTGGGGTCCTGCTTGTGCTCCCAGGGGACACTTGGCCTTGCCTGATGACACTTTTGAGTGTCACACTGCAGGTGTAGCCGGAGGGGCCAGGTGGGTAGAAGCCAGGTACCAGCAGTGCCAAGGCTGAGAAGTGGCAGCGTTAAGAATAAAGAATGTGGGAACTTGCCTCGGGAGCCCAGTGGTTAAGACTCCACTGCAAGGGACCCAGTCTCTGTCCCTGATCAGGGAACTGGCATCACACGCACCAGGCAGCTTGGCCAGAACAAAAGAAAAGTACATGAGTAAATCTTTTCAAAAAAAAAAAGGAATGAACAGGGCTACATGCAGTAACACACATGACTCCCCCACCTTACACCTTTTCAGTGGCAGGCCCAATGTAAGTACACGTGATTTCACCAAAGCCACGTTCACAGATGGCGTTAGATGTCAGGACAGCGGTTCCTCTTTGGAAGCTAGGGAGGGTCCAGGGCCTGAAATGTTGTTCTATTTTTCGGTCTGAGTGTTAGTCACAAGCATCTCTACATTTGGTGACGCTTCATCAGACTCAGCACCTGGGGATGGAATTCCCTGGTGGTCCAGTGGTTAAGACTGCACACTTCAAATGCAGGGAGTGCAGGTTCGATCCCTGGTCGGGTGACTAAAATCCCACATGCCTCACAGTGTGGCTGAAAAAGAAAACAGCATCTACACTTGGGAAACTGTGTGCATTTTTTGGGGGGGGGGGGTGCGTATGCATGTGATGCCTCCATAAGAAAATTTTTAAGCTCTCCCAAACCACCAAGAAAAACAATAGAGCTATGTGCCTCCAAAGTCCTGTTTCACAGAGAGTTGCCAACAGAGGAGTGGTCGTCTTTCGGATTTCTCGTGTTCTGACTAGAATGGGTGCTTTTACGAATACAGCCCAGGTCGCTGGAAACTTGAGCGCAGTTCACTGGAAGCTTCTGCTGTCTCGAGACTGGGGACGTGCCCCAACCTTGGCTCCTTCTCTCCCCAGGATTTTTTCCATTCTCTCGGCCATCTTGTACCTAGGCAACATCACTTACAGGAAGAGAGCCACGGGCCGAGACGAAGGCCTGGAGGTTGGGCCCCCCGAGGCGCTGGACACGCTGTCGCAGCTCCTGAAGGTACTGTCCCTGGGCCTCAGCCACAGTGGCTGCCCACTGAGGCCCAAGCTTCCTGCACTGGCTGAGCCTCTGTCCGCTGCTTCCGCCCCCGCCGTCCCTGCCGTGTCCCTTCCTCATTTCTTTTCTTTTCTTTTTTTTAATCGAGCTATGATTGATTTTACCTTCAGACAGACAGCATACATGATTCAGTATCTGTATCATCTGTTGCCAGATGGCCACCACAAGAAGGCTAGTTAATGCTTGTCAGCTCAGTGACCGTGAGATTCGTTTCCTCTTGTCATGAGAACGTCCAAGACCTACTCTCTCGGCAGCTTTCATTTACGCAATACGGTCATATTAGCCGCAGTCGCCACGCTGCACACTACATTCTCGTGACAGTTGACGACGAAAAGTTTGTGCCTTTGAGCCCCCTTCACACGTTCACCCACCCCCCATTCCTGGCAGCCACCAGTCTGTTCTCTGTATCTGTGAGTTTGGGAGGTTTGAGGGGTGTTTTCTTCTTGTTTTTTTTTCTTTTTTAATTCCACATAGGAGGGAGATCATACAATATGTCTTTGTCTGACATCTCTGTGAACATAATACCCTCAGGGTCCATCCGCTCCTCATTTCCTTTTTTTTTTTTGGTAATTGAAATATAGTTGATTTACAATGTTGTGTTACTTTCGAGTGTACAGCAAAATGATTCAGTTCTGCGTCTATTCTTTTCTAGATCCTTTTTCGTTATAGGATGTGGAGCATAGTTCCCTGTGCTGTGTGCTATGCAGTTGATTATTTTATTTATAATAATGTATATGCTTTGAAGCTCAGTCGGTAAAGACTCTGCCTGCAATTCGGGAGACCTGGGTTCGATCCCTGGGTTGGGAAGATCCTCTGGAGAAGGAAATGGCAACCCACTCCAGTGTCCTTGCCTGAAAAATCTCATAGACAGAGGAGCCTGGTGGGCTGCATGCAGTCCTTGGGGTCGCAAAGAGTCGGGCACGACTGAGCGACTAACGCTTACTTACTTACATTTGTATCATTTTTTAAAGATTCTGCATATAAGTGATATCATGTGATATTTGTCTTTTTCTGACTTATTTCACTTCACATAATACCCTCAAGGACCATCCCTTCTTCATCTCCTTCTATTTTTTTTTTTAATTGAAATATAGGCATTTTACAATGCTGTGTTGCTTTCAGGTGTCGAACGAAATGCCTCAGTTCTATATATATTCTTTTATAAGTTACTGCAAGATACTGGGTGTAGTTCCCTGCGTTGTACACTATAGAGTTGATTGTCTGTTTTATATATGTGTGTATATTTTAATCCCAAGCTCCTAATGGATCCTTCTCTCTGCCCCTTCCCCTTTGATAACCATAAGTTTGTTTTCTATGTCTGTGATGCTATTTCTCTTTTGTAAATATGTTCATTTGCATCGTTTTTTAAAGAATCCGCGCATAAGCGATGTCACGTGGTATTTGTCTTTCTCTGTCTGACTTACTTCACTTCGTAGGAAAATCTCTCGGTCTCTCCTTACTGCTGCAAATGGGATTCTTTCTTTCTTTTTCTGGCAGAGTAGCGTTCCATGAACATTCACACCACATTTCCTTTACCCATTTTCGCCTGTTGATGGACATTTAGGTTGCTCCGTGTCTTGGCTGCTGTATTAGTGGTGCTGTGAACATTGGGGTGCAGGTATCTTTCTGACCCGTCTTCCTTCTGGGAAGGACCATCTCCCATCTCAGCCCCTCACTGGAACGGCCCATCAAAGCTTTTTATATATTTGTATAACTGAATCAGTTTGCTGTATATCTGAAACTATCTTAACGTTGTACATGAACTATGATTTTTTTTTTAAAGCATCATTTGATCAGCAAGGTTGGTTTGTGGTTGGATCATCCCCTTGTCCACTTGGCCTCAAACCCGGGAACACTGGACAATGTCTGGAGTCGTTTGGGGGGTACTAGTGTCATCTGGTGGAGAAGGCAATGGCACCCCACTCCAGTACTCTTGCCTGGGAGGTCCCATGGACGGAGGAGTCTGGTGGGCTGCAGTCTATGGGGTCGCAAAGAGTCAGATACAACTGAGCGACTTCCCTTTCACTTTTCACTTTCATGCATTGGAGAAGGAAATGGCAACCCACTCCAGTGTTCTTGCCTGGAGAATCCCAGGGATGGGGGAGCCTGGTGGGCTGCCGTCTATGGGGCTGCCGTCTATGGGGTCGCACAGAGTCGGACACGACTGAAGTGACTTAGCAGCAGCAGCAGCAGTGTCATCTGGTGGGCAGGGGATGCCATTTAACAGAATGCACAGGACAGCCCCCACAGCAAAGTAGCATTATTCACTCAGTCATTCCAGCTCTTTGCAACTCCATGGACCATAGCCCGCCAGCCTCTTCTGTCCATGGAGTTCTCCAGGCACGAATACTGGAGTGGGTTGCCGTTCCCTTCTCCAGGGGATCTTCCCAACCCAGGAATCGAACCTGGGTCTCCCATGTTGCAGGCAGATTCTTTACCACCTGAGCCCCTGAGGAAGCTCAAAGAAGGACCCAGCCCCAAATGCCTATGATGCCGAGGCTGTTTTCTGAACCTGTGTTCCATTTGTGGCTCTTTAAAGTGCGCCTGCGTGCAGGAGCCCCAGCTCCCGTTGTGCTCATGGGAATGAGTGAGTGCGTCTGTCAGGAGATGGAGACAGCTCCCCTGGCCCAACTCTTGGCTGCCCATGGACAGCGCTTGGCAGTCAGGGAGGAGCAGTCTCCTCGCTTAGCCCTCGCACCCAGACCAGGAACCCACTCCAGCAGCGACAGCTATAAACACAGGCAGCACCTGGACCAGAGGGCTGCAATGACACCCAGGCCTGTGTGACCACAGTCTAGGCCATCGAGCAAGCCTGTGGGTGTGAACATTCTGAGGCACACCAGTGTTCCACACACTGTGGGTTGGCAGCCCTGAGGGTGGGCTCTGGGCCCACTTCCTGGCCCAGCTGCCGGGGAGTCCTTCTTCCGCCCTCCTCAGGCCTTGCCTCAGTGACACACGGATCTAGTCAATAAGCTCTCCAGCTTTTCTCTCCTCTTTTTTTTTTTTAAGTTTTTATTTATTTATTTTTAATTGAAGCATACAGTTGGCTTGCAGTGTTGTGTTTCTGGTATAAAGTGATTCATGTGTGTGTGTGTGAATGTATATCTGCATATGGGCTTCCCTGGTGGCTCAGCTGGGAAGGAGTCCGCCTGCAATGCAGGAGACCCTGGTTCGATTCCTGGGTCAGGAAGATCCCCTGGAGAAGGAATAGGTTACCCACTCCAGTATTTTTGGGGTTACCCTGGTGGCTCAGTAGGTAAAGAATCTGCCTGCAATGTGAGAGACCCAGGTTCGATCCCTGGGTTGGGAAGATCCCCTGGAGGAGGGCATGGCAACCCACTCCAGTATTCTTGCCTGGAGAATCCCCGTGGACAGAGGAGCCTGGTGGGCTACAGTCCATGGGGTCACAAAAGAGTCGGACACGACTTAGACTAAACAACAGCGGCAACAACATGTGTGCATATGTTCCTTAAAAATTATTTTCCTTTACAGGTTATTACAGGATATTAAATATAGTTCCCTGTGCTATACAGTAGGACCTTGTTGTTTATATATTTTATATAGATTAAATGTATCTGTTAATCCTAAACTCCTAATTTGTCCCTCCCCAACCCTCTTCCTCCTTGACCATGAAACAGGTGAAGCGAGAAATCTTAGTGGAAGTTCTGACCAAAAGAAAAACAGTGACCTCCAATGACAAGCTCATCCTTCCCTATAGTCTCAGTGAGGTGAGTGCTGCCCTGGGTTCTCATGGGGTGCCCAGGCCCAAAAACATAGGTGCGCAGGGTGGGAATAGGGAGAGCCTTCAGAAACAGCTGGCATGGGTGGTCATTTTCCTGCCCCTCATTTGACCTCCTCATGGCTCAAATGGTAAAGAATCCACCTGCCAATGCAGGAGACACAGGAGGCACTGGTTCCATCCCTGGGTCAGAAAGGTCCCCTGGAGAAGGCTGTGGTAGCCCACTCCCGTATTCTTGCCTGGGAAATTCCATGGACAGAGGAGCCTGGCAGGCTACAGTCCTTGAGGTCACAAAAGAGTCGGATACAACTGAGCATTCAACAGCACAGTTTGACAGAGGAGAACCTTGGAAGCTCAAACTAGCTTATACAGCTCAAGGGGCAGAGCTGGAGCCACGTGTGATGGTCTCTGTGTCGAGCTGTTTAGTGGGCACGCTGGTTCTCACCAGCAGAGGACAGCCACCTGCAGCTTGCAAGCCAAACCCGGCCTGCTTCCCGCTTGTCAATAAAACTTCATCGGCACTTGACCACGGCCATTCATGCACATGATCGTCTGCCGCAGTGGCAGAGCTGTGCCGCAAAGCTGACCATGCTGACTGACTGGCCCTTGCCCGAGAAAGCTTGCTGACCCCTGGGTTAGAGCGTGACCTTTACAACCGTTGTGTGGGTCCCTGCGTGCTGATAAGACGCCTCTCTCTAGCCTTTGCCCCAGTCTCAATGTTTTCTCTGTGGCATGTTCTTCTTGCGTTTTTACACCTCTAGACTTGCAGGTTGGGGAGCATCAGGAAAGTACCTAGCCCCGGGGGCAGGGGGGTATTTTTAGCTCATGGGAGAAGCTGCTCAAGCATCTAAAATGGATACCTAGACACTTGGAGCCCCTGTGGGCAAAAGGTGCTCAGCCGTGGTATGTGACAGGTGCCACAGGTCACTGGAGCCCACAGCACAGCTGCTCCCTGGGGGCACTGAGCTGAGCGAGGGTGATAAAGGCCAGGTACAGGGCAGCATCCTACACAGCTCCATTTCCACAACACCAGAAGACCTCATTATCTAGATCTTGATAGCAGGCTGAGTAAGTCCTGTCACAACTTAGGTCTGAGAGCATACAAAGAAGGAATTTCTTGTAGGTAAATTAGACCCCAGTGAGCCTTTTTTAAAAATTGTAAACATCAATCACCACTTTTCGGCACACAGTGGCCTGGCCCATGATGCTCCCAGAACCGCAGGGGTTGAACCCAGCCCAAGCTCCTGGTTTATTCTCCCACAGCGCCCTCCCTGAGCCCATGCGCCCACCCCAGCAGTCCCCAGGGTCCTCTGAGGAGCAGGCCGTCCCATGAGAAAGACTTGGCCAGACCCCAGGCTGCCAGGTCAGAGCTTCATGCTCTGGTGTGCAAGGGCGTCCGAGTGGACAGGATAGCAGGCAGAGTGAGGAGGGGAGGTATCAGAGGAGCTGAGTGTTTCAAGTCACCACCTTGACCTCCCCGTGCACAGACCTCGGGGTCACACCTCGGCAAGGTGTGACCCCCCAAAACTCTGCGCCCACAGGCCATCACCGCCCGCGACTCCATGGCCAAGTCCCTGTACAGCGCGCTGTTCGATTGGATCGTGCTGCGGATCAACCACGCTCTCCTCAACAAGAAGGACATGGAAGAGTCTGTCTCGGTGAGGGCCACACCTCCTCGGCTGGCAACCTGTGACCCTGGCTGCAGTCGGTCAGGCGTGAGGCCGGTTTCTCCCCTCAGCAGCCCCAGGGAACCAACAGGATGCGGTTCTCGGGGCCCAGTGCAGAGAGAACAGGGGACTCTGGGACTTTCCTGTTGGCCCAGCGGTTAAGACTCTCTGCTTGCACTGCAGGGGGCATGGGTTCCATCCCTGGCTGGGGAACTAAGATCCTGCAGGCCACACAGTGCAGCCCAAAACAGAAGTCAGAAACACAGGGCTCTGTTTAATATTACAGGTTGTGTCTACTCAGTGTTCTGTGCCAGCCTGGATGGGAGGGGGGTTGAGGAGAGAAGAGGTGTATGTGTGGCTGAGTCCCTTCGCTGTTCACTTGAAACTGTCACATTGTTAATTGGCTGTACCCCAATACAAAATAAAAACTTTAAAGTTTGAAAAAAAAAATATTACAGGTTCTAAGACCCTTAGCATCAGACAGGTCGCTCCCAAGGGAGTACTCACCAGTAATAACCATTCTCGCCATCTCCCCCAGTGCCTGTCTATCGGAGTCCTCGACATCTTTGGGTTTGAAGACTTTGAGAGGAACAGTTTTGAGCAGTTCTGCATCAACTACGCCAACGAGCAGCTCCAGTATTACTTCAACCAGCACATTTTCAAGCTAGAGCAGGTAAGGAAATACCGGCTTATTCACCCATCCAGTCCTAGGAGGAAGGGAATGAGCCAGAACCGGGATCCCCCTGGGGACCTGATTTGTCATCAAACCGGCCCCAGAATTTTTCTCTGCAAAAAAGGGAGAGTCAGGGAACATTCCCACCCAGCCCCAGATGAGGCAAAAGGCGGGGATATTTGACGCCACAGGTCGGTGTTGTACTTTCTGTCTGCTCAGACGTGAAAGTTGATTCAATGGGAGACAAGCTGAGTTGCCTTGTAAGGATTTGCTTCAGTCAACAATGAAGATATCCCATGTTATAGGTGTTTTCACTTCAAAATAACCAGCCTTCTTGACCCAAGTATTGTCCTTCCTATGATGGATTCTGACGAAAGAAAGCTGATGGGTTTATACACATGTATATGTGAGAGTATGAGTGTTAGTCCTTCAGTCGTGTCTGACTCCTCAGGACCCCATGGACTGTAGCCCACCAGGCTCTTCTGTCCATAGAATTCTCCAGGCAAGAATACTAGAGTGGGTTGCCATTCCCTTTTCCAGGGGATCTTCCCAACCCAGAGATCGAACCCAGGTTTCCTGCATTGCAGGCGGATTCTTTACTGTCTGAGCCACCAAAGAAGCCCCTATATTTAGCTCATACTTAGCTAATTTTATTATTATGTCTGTTAGCTGAAACTCATATTTCTCACTTGAAATGTGGCTGGTCCAAATTGAGTTGAGTAGGAAGAGATAGTGGATTGCAAGGACCTAGCGCAGGGGGAGAAAGGCATTTGGGGGACTTCCCTGGCAGTCCAGTGGTTAAGACTCCACGCTTCCTGGGCAGCCCGGGGGGGAGGGGCGTTGGGGGAAGAATGGATACATGCGTATGTATGGCTGAGTCCCTCTGCTGTGCACCTGAAATTATCACAACATTGTTAATCCGCTGTATTCCAATAAGATAAAAAGTTGTGTGTTTTGTTTAATAAATAAAGATAATTTCCATAATCATTAAAAAAACAATCCACCTTCCTCTGCACGGAGTTCAGTCGCTCAGTCGTGTCCAACTCTTTGTGACCCCCACGGACTGCAGCACGCCAGGCTTCCCTGTCCGTCACCAACTCCTGAAGCTTGCTCAAACTCATGTCTGTTGAATCAGTGATACCATCCAACCATCTCATCCTCTGTCATCCCCTTCTCCTCCTGCCTTCAATCTTTCCCAGCATCAGGGTCTTTTCTAGTGAATCAGTTCTTCACATCAGGTGGCCAAAGTATTGGAGTTTCAGCTTCAGCATCAGTCCTTCCAATGAATATTCAGGACTGATTTCCTCTAGGATTGACTGGTTTGATCTCCTTGCAGTCCAAGGGACTCTCAAGAGTCTTCTCCAACACCACAGTTCAGAAGCATTAATTCTTTGGTGCTCAGCTTTTTTTATGATCCAATTCTCACTTCCATACGTGACTGCTGGACAAGCCATAACTTTGACTAGATAGAACTTTGTTGGCAAGGCAGTGTCTCTGCTTTTTAAAATGCTGTCTAGGTTGGTCATAGCTTCTCTTCCAAGAAGCAAGCATCTTTTAATTTCATGGCTGCAGTCACCATTTGTAGTGAATTGGGAGCCCCCAAAAATAAAAGTCTGTCACTGTTTTCATTGTTTCCCCATCTATTTGCCTTGAAGTGATGGGAATGGATCCCGTGATCTTAGTCTTCTGAATGTTGAGTTTTAAGCCAACTTTTTCACGCTCCTCTTTCACTTTTCATCAAGAGGCTCTTTAGTTCTTCTTCAATTTCTGCCATAAGGGTGGTGTCATCTGTGTATCTGAGATTATTGGTATTTCTCCCAGCAATCTTGATTCCAGCTTGTGCTTCATCCATCCTGGCTTTTCACATGATATACTCTGTATATAAGTTAAATAAGCAGGGTGACACTATACAGCCTTGACATACTCCTTTCCCTGTTTGGAACCAGTCTGTTGTTCCATGTCCAGTTCTAACTGTTGCTTCTTGACCTGCATACAGATTTCTTGGGAGGCAGATAAGGCAGTCTGGTATTCCCATCTCTTTAAGAATTTTCCACAGTTTATTGTGGTCCACACAGTCAAAGGCTTTGTCGTAGTCAAAAAAGCAAAGCTAGATGTGTTTTCTGGAACTCTTGCTTTTTTGATGATCCAACAGGTGTTGGCAATTTGATCTCTGGCTCCTCTGCCTTTTCTAAATCTAGCCTGAGTATCTGGAAGTTCACAATTCATATACTGTTGAAGGCTGGCTTAGAGAATTTTGAGCATTACTTTGCTAGTGTGTGAAATGTGTGCAGTTGTGTGGTAGTTTGAACATTCTTTGACATTGCCTTTTTTTGGAATTGAAATGAAAACACTTTTTCCAGCCCTGTGGCCACTGCTGAGTTTTCCAAATTTGTTGGCATATTGAGTGCATCACTTTAACAGCATCATCATTTAGGATTTGAAATAGCTCAAATAGAATTCCATCACCTCCACTAGCTTTGTTTGTAGTGATGCTTCCCAAGGCCCACTTGACTTCTCATTCCAGGATGCCTGGCTGTAGGTGAGTGATCACACCATCGTGATTCTCTGGGTCATGAAGATCTTTTTGTACAGTTCTTCTGTGTATTCTTGCCATGTCTTCTTAATATCTTCTGCTTCTGTCAGGTCCATACCATTTCTGTCCTTTATTGTGCCCATCTTTGCATGAAATGTTTCCTTGGTATCACTAATTTTCTTGAAGAGATCTCTCGTCTTTCCCATTCTGTTGTTTTCCTCTTATTTCTTTGCATTGATCACTGAGGAAGGCTTTCTTATCTCTCTGTGCTATTCTTTGGAATTCTGCATTCATATGGGTATATCTTTTCTTTCCTCCTTTGCCTTTCGCTTCTCTTCTTTTCTCAGCTATTTGTAAGGCCTCCTCAGACAACCATTTTGCCTTTTTGAATTTCTTTTTCTCAGGGATGGTCTTGATCCCTGCCTCCTGTACAATGTCATGAACCTCTGTCCATAGTTCTTCAGGCACTCTCAGATCTCATCCCTTGAATCTATTTGTCACTTCCACTGTAAGGGATTTGATTTAGGTCATACCTGAATGGTCTCGTGGTTCTCCCTACTTTCTTCAATTTAAGTGTTCGTCTTGCAGTAAGGAGTTCATGGTCTGAGCCACAGTCAGCTCCCCTGTAGGGAGCACGAGTTCTAGCCCCAGTCCAGGACCTGAGATCCTGCATGCCATGCTGCATGGCCAGAAAATAAAATTTTTTAAAAAGGCATTTTTGTCTCGTTTGTAAAGGGCCGTGTTTGTAATTTTTTATGTCAGTTAAATCACATGTCATGATGTTGACATACATCATACGCCTTGGGTGTTTTGGGTTAAATTAACTGTATTGTTTAAGTTAACTTCGCCTGCTTTCTTTTCACATTTTTAAACATGGCTGTTAGAAAGTTCAAAGTGACATGGGTCTCACACTATATGATTGCTGGGACATTCATATAAGAGCAGGGGCTGCCCAAAATGACTGGCACATGGCCACACCCCTTTGCTAACACAGCATCTGTCTCCTTTCATGCTACAAGAGCAAAGCTGAGTCATGCAGACCCCATCTAACTCATAAAGCCTAATATATTTACCATCTGGCTCTTTACAAAGAAAGTTTGCTGACCCCTGGGTGATTTTAAGCATGATTTTTAAGCACTCCGGTGTGATACAGTAAGTCCCCTACATCATGAGCGAGTTCTGTTCTGATAGTACGTTCGTAAGTCAACCAGAGTTAGCCTAGGCACCTAATTGGGTTTTCCAGGTGGTGCTGTGGTAATCTCCCTGCCAGTGCAGGAGAGATGCAAGTTCTATCCCTGGGTTGGGATGATCCCCTGGAGGAGGAAATGGCAACCCCACTCCAGTTTTCTTGCCTAGAAAATCCCATAGACAAAGGAGCCTGGTGGGGGCTATAGTCCATCGGGTCACCAAGAGTCAGATACAACTGAGCGACTGAGCGTGCACACACACACACACACACACACACACACACACAGTTAAAACATAAACCTGTACTGTTACAGGTTTAGAATAATTTTCACACAGATAATACATTAAACAAATGCAAAAAAGGAAGAAAATATCTTTAATCTTCAGTACTTTGAAAAGTACAGTAGTACAGTGCAACAGCTGGCATACAGGGCCTGGCGTGGAGTGAACTGGCAAGAAGCGTTACTGACTGGAGGAGGGAGAGGAGGTGGGAGAGGATAGAACTGGAGATTGTCAGCAATAGACGGCAGAGGGCAAGCTGCACAGCCACTTACAGAGGATGCGTGCAGGTGGCAGTGGACACCAGACACGTGAACTCACTCACACGATCGGACATGTGAACGCACAGTCACATCTTTGAAAGTTCACCACCTGAAGGTTCGTATGCAGAGGACTTACGGAAGATCTTTGAGAATACGCGTTCCTGTTCCCTGTTGCTAATGGCTTATTTCTCAAATAATGTTATGTATTTATTGATATATTTCTATTGCTCCATTAATACGCATTCTGTGTTATTTGCACGTTTATATATAAATACGTACGTGCGTACATAAAGTATTTTTACGTAGGACGTGTGCTGCGTAGATGTTACTGTGCCCATGAAACGATGAACGTAACAGATGCCCTTGAACCCCGCAGGAGGAGTACCAGAGCGAAGGGATCTCTTGGCACACCATCGACTACACGGACAACGTGGGCTGCATCCACCTGATCAGCAAGAAGCCCACCGGCCTCTTCTATCTGCTGGATGAAGAGAGCAAGTGAGTGTCCCTGCATCCGGTTCTGCAGCCCCGGGGCCTTCCTCGAATCCATTCCATCCCAGGAACTCCCAGGCTGCTCAGATTCATGTGCCTGCAAATCCTGACCCCACATTTGCCGTTCACCAGAGAAATATTAACACCCACAAGAGCTGTGAACTCAGGGACACACCCTCGCCCTCCCAGAAGTCTTTGGGAAAGACTTGTGGGACCTGAATCTAGAAGCCGGTCACAGGCTTGGTGCAGCCTTGCAAAAGGCAGGGAGTGGAATCAGGGCCCCGGATACGAGATTCTCCACCAAGCCGGCCAGCCCTCGTCCACAAGACATGATGAAGGCTGGAGATGGTCACTCTCGAGCTGCTTTGTGCTTGGTCACTCAGCCAGAGTTCCTGAATCGCAGCCTGAAACAGCAGAAATTCATTCTCTCACAGTTCTGGAGACCAAAAGCGCAAAATCAGCCCTGATGGGCCAAAACCAGCGTGTGGGAGGGCCGCCCTCCCTCCGAGGAGGAGACTTCTTTGCGTCTTCCACCTTCCGGGGCTTCAGGTGTTCCTGGCTTCTGGCTGCGTGACTCCAGTCTCTGCCTCTGTAGTCACATCATCTTTGTCCTTCTGCTTCATCTCCTCTTCCTATAAAGACTCCAGCCTATTAGATTAGTACCCACTCTAATGACCTCATCTTTTTAGGGGAGAGTGGGGACCGCGTCATACAGTTCGTGAGATCTTAGTTCCCCAACCGTGGATTGAACATGAGCCCTTGGTTGTGAAAGTACTGAGTCTTAACCACTGGAGTGCCAGTAAAGCCCCCCTAAAGAGCTCATCTTGACTTGACTGCATCCAAGGCCACATTCGCAGGTTCAGTGTGCCAGGGCGTAGACATGTTTTGAGGGTTTTGGGTTTCTTTTAACTGTGTCGGGTCCTAGCTGCAGCATGTGAGGTCTTTGGCGCATCCTGTGGGGTCTTTTGTTGAGGTGCACAGACTCTCGAGTTGTGGCTCCAGGGCTCAGTAGTTGCGGCACGTAGACTGAGTTGTTCCTCGGCACATGGGATCTTAGTTCCCAGTCCAGGGATGGAACCTGCATCTCCTGCATTGCAAGGTGGATCCTTATCCACTGGAAAGTCTTTTTATCAACAACTTTTATCAGGCCCCTCATTTGCTGCCAACGTCCCCTCAGGCCTGGGGTGAATAGGGCTCACCAACTGCCTCAAGCTGAGTCCCATCCAGGACAGACACATCCATTCTAGGCCAGAATCCAGGGAGAAAATGTTCAGATAAGGGAAGGAGCAGGGCACTTGGAAGGGTTAATTGTCCCTCCCAGCAAACTCCTCAGAGCCAAATCTGGGAAAGGCATGCAAGGCAGGGCCAGGCTGAGCCTGGTCGGATTTGTCTTTGTTTAAAATCTTGCTGTTTCAGGGGACCTCTCTGGCAGTCCAGTGGTTAAGACTCTGTGCTTCCAATGCAGGGGGCACAGGTTCAATCCCTGGTTGGGGAGCTAAGATCCCGCGTGCTTTGGGACACGGCCAAAAAATAAATAAAAATGGATGTCAAAAAAGAGAAAGTCCATGGTGAGCCAAAAAAAAAAAAAAATCAAGATTAAAAAAATAAAATCCTATTGTTTTAGTTCATCATGATTTTAGAGGGGCTTGGGGGGCATCAAATTGGATTTTCTGAAATAGCGTGTGAAGATGTTGCTTATTTCCACAGCTGAGTGAATGGGCCTCTTGCTCTCCACACCCTGCCCCTGGCAGTGATGTGCCCCTGGCAATGTGTGCCTCATAGCTACAGGGTCTCCCCCTCTATGCCCTGTTAAGCCATGAAACCCGGGCATCAGGGGTTCAGAGGCATACCTTGCTGCCCGAGTTTGCAGTGAGGCAGGGCGCAGGCTGGATGCCAAAGCTGGCTGCGGCATTTCCTTCCTGGGAGGCCAAAATAGCCAGATATAGCGGCTCCCTTAGTCAGGCCCCGCTCACCTCCCTGTTTCATCCAAATCCCAGCCCCTGCCTCTAACAGGGAGCATGGGCAAGACCCACTGCAAGAACAGCACCCAGCTACAGATGCACCTGAGACCAGAAGTCACCCCTGCCCTGGGATTATTCCAGGAACTGCCTGTGATGGGCCCCGGTCACGATCTTTCCTGGACCAGACTTTTACATGGGCCGGGGCCACTGGGGTGCCCTGCCTGTTTCAAGTGTGCTCCCCAGCCCTGAGGGCATCACTTTGCCCTCAGCCTTGTGCCCGGGCCACCGCAGCCCGAGCACCCGCCCGCCTCCTCCGCGGAAGGCCTATGACCTGCCAATACAGAGCAGGTGACCGGCTGCAGTTCCTGCAGTTAAAGGTCTCCCGTGCTCTTCCCAGCTTTCCGCATGCCACGAGCCAGACTCTGCTGGCCAAGTTCAAACAGCAGCACGAGGACAACAGGTACTTCCTCGGCACCCCCGTCATGGAGCCGGCCTTCATCATCCAGCACTTTGCAGGGAAGGTGAAATACCAGATCAAGGTACGTAGCCATCTGTCACCACTGTCAGTCAAGGTGCGCTCCGCTCGGGATGGGAATGGGACCCCTGGGTACCGTGGAGGTCCTTTCCTTCAGGCGCTTGCTCTGTGCCCCCTCTTTATTGCTTTTGCTTGGCAAGGCTCCAGGGCGCTCAGACCCAGTGTCAAACCCCTGGCCCTGCTTTCGAGGCCCCCATGGGCAGGAGCCCCCTCTCTGTCGTGGAGATGGGTCCCACTCCCCACCCAGCCTTTCCTGAGCTGACCCCAGGGCCTCAGCCAACGCTAGCAAGGGACCACCCCCCACCCTTCTTACCCATCGTCCCCACGCCAGGACTTCCGAGAGAAGAACATGGACTACATGAGGCCAGACATCGTGGCCCTCCTGCGGGGCAGTGACAGCTCCTACGTGCGGGAACTCATCGGCATGGACCCCGTGGCCGTGTTCCGCTGGGCGGTGCTCCGGGCTGCCATCCAGGCCATGGCTGTGCTCCGGGAGGCTGGGCGCCTGCGGGCCGAGAGAGCTGAAAAGGCTGCAGGTAGGAGGCTCCCTGTGTCACTGTCGAGGAGGAGGTGCTCAAAGTCCATTGCAGAGTGTAAAATTTCATCACATTTAGCACATTCCTGAGGTTGTGCAACCAGCACTTCTGTCTTGTTCCCCAAACGTTTTTTTTTTCTTTCGCACTAGTGATAAAGAACCTGCCTGCCAATACAGGAGATGTAAGAGATATGGGTTCAGTCCCTGGGTTGGGTAGGTCCCCCGGAGGAGGGCGTGGCAACCCACTCCAATGTTCTTGCCTGGAGAATCCCATGGACAGAGGAGCCTGGCAGCCTACAGTCCATGTGGTCACACAGAGTCATCCACACTGAGGCAACTTAGCACACAATAGTTCATTACAAGATACTGGCTGTAGTTCCCAGTGCTATATAGGAGGGCTTTGTGGTTTATCTCATATAGAACAGTTTGTATCTGCTAATCCCAAGCTCCTAATTTATCCCTCTCCCCATCCTGTCCCTTCAGTAACCGTAGGTTTGTTTTCTCTGTCTGTGAGTCTGCTTAGTATATCAGTTCATCTGTGTTATTTTTTCTGATGCCACATATAGGTGATACCGTATAAAATCTGTCTTTATTTGACGTAACTGCGTTTGGTATGATCACCTTTAGGCCCGCCCATGTAGCTGCACACAGCATTGTTGCCTGCTTTTTCATGGCTGAGTCATATTTCATTGTGTAGTTATACCCTGTCTTCCCTATCCATTCATCTGCTGATAGATATGTAGGTTGCTTTCATGTCTTGGGTATCGTAAATTAGCCCCCAAGCCTTTTGATCTTGCAAAACAGAAGATTTGTAGCGGGATATATAATTTAACCTGCCCATCCTCACAAGGCAAGAAGGTGTGTTCCTGTTTTTCTGTGAGAACAGGCTGACACCCAGAAGGGCTGAGTGACTCTCCCAGGATCACTCAGCTCCAGATACCAGCCCCAGGGTTCCATTTTAGGAAGGGTGGCATGTCGGTTAAAGGAGGATTGAAAGGTTAAAGCCACTACATTGAGATGGTACCGTTTGGGCCACACAGGGTGGGCAGGGTGGGCTGGCCATGGGGGCGGGCAGCATGTGCAAAGGTCCTGGGGCATCTGTTTTAGGAAATAGATGGTGCTGTTTGGGGGGGAAATGGAACATTTCATGGTTCCCTGTTGTGCCCAAATTTGAGTGTCAGCGCCTCCCCCCGCCCGCCCCCTCTCTTTTTTTTTTTTCCAATCGGGTTGAAGTTAAGAAGCCCTTCAGCTCCAAGCAGCACTCACCTCAAAACTGCATGTGCTCTGTCCCCCCAGCAGGTCTGGACAGCTCTGGTGCCCAAGGTCACCTGGGAGAACTACAGAGAGGAGCCAGCACCCCGCCAGAAAAACTGTACCGGTGAGCGAGATCTTGATTTGTCCCAGCCGGAGCCTGTAGGCAGCCGGTTGTTTAAAACGGTGCCAGAAACCCGACACCCTGAACCCAGGTCAGGGTTGACCTGAATAAGGAACCCGGCAGCCACTTAAATCAGAAACACCCAGACGCAGCGGCATCTGGTGGCCGCATTTCTGCACACAGAGAGGCCAACCTTGTACATCATCTGTTTGAGGGGATGTGGGCAGCTTAGTTTACAAAGGATCCTTTTCAGGGCCTGTTGTGACCGTTGGCGGGCGGGGCCGAAAGGCTGCTGGTCTCGCAGAGCAGCAAGCTTGATGTAAGAGCACTTCCTCCCTTAGCCTGACCAGGATGTCCCAAACCCCGGTCTGCTAAGTTACTTTACTCTCAATCAGAAACACAGACGCGTTGTTGCCTCTAAGATGACATGGGGTGTTCTGTGGCTGCCTAGTGATGGTCAGGGTTCCTCCAGATACCCCAGTTGGTACTGAGTGTAAAAGTGAGCAGGCTTGTGCTCCTAGGAAGGCGGGGTATAAAAGGTCATGCTCGATAGCCATCTGAGGCCATGGCAAAGCCAGGGCAGGGACCCTTCAGGCAGCTTGCGAGAGCCAAGCCAGGCAGACTACACTGAGAAGGGGCTAGTTGGACCAGACAAGGCAAGCAGTGTGTGCTGACCTGGGGGACAGCTGGTGCGAAGGCCCCGGGGCAGCAGAGCCCCCAAGCTCTTTCTTAAGACTCAGCAAAATTCCCAAGGAGCCAGCCCCTAAATTTTGAAACATGAAAAAGTCATTTTGTTTTTTGAGCACTTTGTAAGAAAACCCCCCTCAAGAGGTTCATGAAAGCTTATGTGTGGAGTTAAAGATAGCTCCTAGGTAAGTGATCCTGTGCCATTTGTCTGAAGGCAGTGTGTCATTTTCCTCCTTTTGAAAAGATACATTTTGATTTTTTTTCTTCTAATTGAAGGATAATTGCTTTACAGTATTGTATTGGTTTCTGCCAAACATCAACACGAATCAGCCATAGGTATGCTTGTGTCCCCTCCCTCTTGATAAAAAGATGTGGTTGTTTTTCTTTTTTTTTTAAAGATGCATTTGTAAATCAGCTTTTTCACCCCAAAGAAGGCGAAAAAGAAAAACACTGCCCCGTATTTCAGAGTGGCCCCTGACCCACTCGGTCTCCCCAAGGCCTGGCCCTGGGGCTACAGGTCTCACCCGCAAAAGCACATTTAGTTTATACAGATTCTCCCTTTCAGCTGCTCAATGCTAGATTTCTCATTTGACGGCTCTGAGGAGTTCGATATTAACGCTTTTGAAGACATCATTGCTTTCTATGAAAGCAAGAAGTAAGTAGAAGCAAGGGCCTTGGAACCCGAGACCAGGGAGGCACGCCCTGAGAAGCCATCATCCCAAGGCGCTCAGCACAGCGTTCAGAGCCAGAAGAGAGGGGGTCAGCAAGCCAGGGGGCGCTCTCGCCAGATTTGGCCTAATCAGGGGGGTGTGGGCTGAAGCCAGGGGCTTCATCGTCATGGTAGGGAGCAGGCGCTGCACTGGCCACTCAGGGTGCAGAGGTGACATGTGGCGCCTCTGTTTTCTTTGCTTGGTGCCTCCCTGGAGGGTGAGGGAGCAGAGGTGAGTGCGGCCATCCGGCCCTGGGCATGGTGCATGGAGCACAGGCAAGGGGCTGCCGCTCGGGGTCTTCCCAGGCCAACTGCTCAGGGCTTAAACATGTATTCGGGTAACTGCAATGAAGAAGTGTTTTTTTAATCTTTTTATTTACTTACCAGTTCTTAGTTGCAACATGTAGGAGCTAGTTCCTTGACCAGGGATCAAACCTGGACCCCTTGCATTGGGAGCGTGGAGTCTTAGTCCCTGGACCACCAGGGAAGTCCCTTGGAATGAGGAAATTTTTTTAAAAAGAGAGACAGACTCCCAGATCATCCTGCAGTCATCACGCCCTCATTTCTAGACATTCTGCCCTAGACATTTGTTATCAAGACATTGTTCGCGAACGTCCCGTTTTCAGCGCATTCGATTTTTGTTCCTCAGCCATTGTCATTCTCACCTAAAATGTACACTCAGCCCTAAACCCACGGACCCAGAACACAGTTAATAAGATTGAATGCTGGGGGTAAATGTCTTCAGCTAGAGCTTCACCCTTGGGCCTCTGCCGGGCCACGCTGTGGTGGGGCCATCCTGGGTGCTGCAAGGAGTGGGGCAGCCTCCCTGGCCCCCACCTCCAGAAGCCAGTCAAGCCCCCACCCCAGTCGGAACAGCCAAGCACCACCCCAGTTGTAACCCCTGTGTGAGTTGCACTTCATTCCTCCCAAGGCATTTCTCGAAGCCGACAGGAGGCAGACAGGGAGCCACAGAAGCATCACGAGAAGCCCACCCGCTGCTCCCCACAGAGCCCTCCCGGGCCTCCTGTTCTCAGTGACCCCTGGGTGCTTCTTATAGACTCCCACAGGCTCAAACACGAGGTCTTTCCCAGTGATCTGAGATGCCAGGTTGCAAATTCCATTCAGCCCCACGTGTCTCCAGCCCCTCCCTAACCACCGGAGGAGGGCGGCGCCTCCTTGGGGTGGCCGAACCCTGACTTCTCCATGCAGGAGGGAGTGGCAGCAGCCTTCAGACCTTCCCCAGGTTGCATGTTTTGGCTCCAGTGGCCTGGAGACGGTCCCGACCGTGCCAGGGACCCTGAGGTGGCGGGCCCACTGCTCTAACTCCGTCTTCTCTCTGTCACTGCACCCCCTCCCCTCCCCCAGCGATTTGCATGACCAAATCATCCGGAGTATCAAAGGATTGCCCTGGCAGGGTGACGACCCCCGTAAGCTTCTCCAGTCCCTCAATCGGCTCCAGAAACCCCGCACCTTCATCCCGTGAGTCCCCCCCAAGGTTGTGGGCACCCCCTCTCCCCAACAAGTGCAACGAGCGCCTCCCCGCCCCAGACACCCCCCCGCCCCCCGCCTACAGGGGCTTCCCATGACATTGAATGAGCCGCTGCCCGTGCCGCGCTGTCTTGTGGTCCTGTCCTCACGCCGCCGTCGCTAAGTGGCCCTCGGCATACTCCCGCCCTAGTGTCTGCACCCCAACCCGAATCCTCGTCAGCCCCCCAGTGTCCAGCACAGCTTCCCAGCAATGCTCCTGCCACGAAGCAGCTGATTTTATTCCCCAAAACCTGCCGAGCAAGGCTCGCTTCCCCCCAGCCCAGCCTTTGTCACTATGAGCTTATAAAGAAGCCTCAGAGGCAGGGTGTGCAATCTTGAGGACCTCTGCGCATCCCATGACCCTGCTTTGTGGGTGTGATGCGGTAGAAAGGGCCGGAAGCCACACAGATGAGATTTGGGACCCCCCCCCATCACTGTTTGACCTGAGTGCGGTGAGCATTCACCCTCTGTCTGCAAAGCAGGGGTGACAGTTTCCATACCCTCCTACCCAGCAGGCAGCCACCTCAACCAGTGGGCACCAGCAGCTGCTTAGGGCTCAGGCCACCGAGAACAAAGCTTGTGCCTGCAGTGATGCCTGTTTGCAAAGTCATTTTTATGATGCCTCGTTCCACCCCACGGGGACAAATGTGAAACGACGCAAAGAGCCTCGGAGCCAAGCCTCTGGCAGATCCGCAGGGAACCATTTCCTCAGTGGGTCTTAGAAACTGCCCAGGCTGCAATTTTTTAAAAAATCTTTTCTTGTCTGCAAGATTCCATAAAGTGTCTACGAATGTGTGGGCGCTCCCCACTCCCTTGGCCAAAAAGATCAGCTTTCGTTTTTTAACCTTCTGCCAATTCAAGTCTATAAGGCACCCATACACCCAGGCCCTATCTCAGTTCTTTGAGAGACAGACCCCTGACCTGGCCACGAGGGCAGGGGCTCCAGAAGGGTCTTCAGACCGCTTTAATGGTTCCCAACACCTAGCAAGTAGAGCTGGGACACCTGGTAGGCTCAGAGCTGCATGGGGCCCCTCGAAGCCCCCTTTGGGACATCTCACTGTCATTCTGTGAGATCCACCAGATCCCCCCAGACACCCAGGGGCCCCTGCCACCTCAGGGGCAGCCGCTGGCCCAGTGAGGCAGGTGTGCACAGTCCTGGCGAGGCGGCGGCCTCGTTGCACTTGTGCCTCCGGACTCTGTCGCTCTCTCTGTTCTCGCTCCATCTAACCCGCAAGGCGTGGCTTGCTGAACTAACCCAGAGCCAGACACTGTGTTCCTTCTGTTCACAAAACCATTTTTAATATTTTGACAGGAAAAGTAAAGGTATCAAACAAAAGCAGATCATTCCAAAGGTAAACACACACAATACCGCCCAACACCGCCTCACGAGCAGCTGGCTCGCGTCCTGTTTCCAGAAAGTGGGTTGGGGCGGGGGCTTTTACCTTCTCGAGCTTCTCTAATTCCTTCTCTTTCCTTCCCTCTCCCCTTTCCCCTCTGAAAAACTATCTCCTGTTGAAATGACACAGAGGGGTCTTTGTTTGGGGTTTCTAGAAGCAGGGCCTATGATGTGGTCTTGGCACAAGTGGTGTACAGCGGGGAACTCCCAGGGGAAACCTGAGGTCGGGGAGGGCAGGAAGTGGGCTCAGCCGGATCCCAGGGAACCCAGGAGTGGCAGCCGTACCACAGAGCTTATCTCACCAAGAGGCGATGGGACCCTCCTGTCATGTCCCCATGTTGGGTGTCTTTAGCTGCAAGCCAACCCCAAGAGGGTGGGATGGGCCTTGTCACCTCCTGGGCATCCAGGGAGACAAGGCCTGTCAGCCAGGGTGGTCCTGTTGGGAAGGGGGCAGCTGTGCGTTGCTGGCAGCCTAGACCCCAGCAGCCAGCCTTGGGTCAGGTGCACCCAAGCACCCTGTCTAGTCTGCGCGTACAGCGTGCTGAGGGATTCTGAAATTAGAGAGAGCGACTGCTCAGTCCACTTGGTCTAGCCAACAGGTGGGACAGCACTAAGGCCCCCCACCTTGTATTGACAGTGAGGGCTGGCCCACAGGAAGCCTGGCCGGATGAGCACTCACAGCAATGTGGGGTGCTCGGCGTGCCTCGAGCTGCACAGAGGGAAGCCAGCACTCCGCAGCTCTTGGTTTCTGGGCACTCAGGCCACAGGCGGGCGTGATCAGCCCTCTAGGCTGCGGCACCCTCCTAGGTGCCGCCTAGGTCGCAGCTCAGGCTCAGCCCCCAGTCAGGTCACCAGCGCTGCCCACCAGGCCCTCCTGCCCCAACCCCGTCTCTGACAGCACAGCCCCCAGACTGAGCCTAAGAGCTGCCACCCCAGGGGGGCATTATCCTGGCTCTGGGGCAGCACAAGATGCTTCCCAGTGCCCCCTGGGGCTTTGGGAGGGCAGGCCAGACCCTGTGATTCTGTCCTAGAACCTGCTGGACTCCAAATCCCTGAAGCTGATTATCAGTATGACCCTGCACGACCGCACCACCAAGTCCCTGCTACACCTGCACAAGAAGAAGAAGCCGCCCAGCATCAGTGCCCAGTTCCAGGTGGGCGGCCCGGCGGGGTGGGGGGGTCGCTGAGCTCTGCCTGACACTCACGTGGCTGGGCCAAAACTCGCCCAGCACAGGGCACTTCTCGTCCCCAGCGTTCTGACTGCAGCACCGTTTGCCATTTGGGGTGGGGTCATTCTCCACAGTGAGGGCCATGCAGTGTGTTGTGGGCCATTGAGCAACATTGCTGGCCTCCACCCACCCGATGCTGGTAGCGTTGTCCAGACATGACTACCGAAACGTCTCCAGATAGTGCCAAGGCTCCCTGGGGGAACACAGTCACCCTTGAGCCACCATCTTGAAAGAGTCATGAGTCAGCGTGTGAGTTAATGTGAACACTGCACTGTGGCCTGAGATCACATTTCCCTGTTTGCCCTGGTTGCCAGGAAGCTCAGGGACACGTTTTTCTTTCTTTCAGTGGGGTCCAGTGGCCAATGAGGGCTTCCCTGGTGGCTCAGTGGTAAAGAATCTGCCTGCCAATGCAGGAGATGCAGGTTCAATCCCTGGGTCAGGAAGATCCCCTGGAGGAGGAAATGGCCACCCACTCCAGTGTTCTTGCCTGGAAAATCCCACGGACAGAGGAGCCCAGTGGGCTGCAGTCATTGGGGTCGCAGGAGTCGGACATGAGTTAGCAACTAAACAACAGATGGCCGCAGGCTCTCACCATTAACTTTTCTGTTCCTTCCCATTCTCCACAATCTAAGTCTTTTGTTTCCACTTCAGCTTTTATGTGTGTATGTATATATATATATATAATACATCATTTAGAAACTCCCACAGTGCCCTTTCGGAAATAGCAGGCCAGAGACCAAAATCACTGCAACCATGATCCCTTCTGAGGCTGACTATTTTTTTTTCAATCAGAGAATTTAACATATGGAACTGGTTAAACAGGTACTAGAGGACTGAAAAGGCAGAAGGGGAACAGAGAGAGACCATTGAGACAGTAACCATGGGCAGGAGCTTGTACTTCTAAGGCTGAAGGAACAAAAGGAACAGTTTGGGATTCTTAGAATTTAGGCACTTGGAAGTGAGGCCCTGCAGAGCTCAACCTCTGATAAGAGGGTGGCCGCCAGCTGGTGCTGACATTTCCGTGGGGGCAGGAGGAGACGGGTTCTGTTACTAACCAGGGTTCCTGGCCTCCTTTGACATGTGATTTAAATCCCTAGAAAGAGTCAGTCTGATCCCACCACCTTCCCCGCCCTTTTAACCTGAGACAGAGACATGGCAGCCCTCGGCCATGGGGACCCACAGCTCCCTTGGGGGCCCTCTGGGTTAGCATAGCCTCCTGCTGCAACCTCCCCTGTCCCCTGCCAGCACAGATACACCCCCGCTGCTGCAGGAAGGTGACCGGATCCCCTTCCCTTGAAGGACGTGCCCCCGAGGGGGTCCCAGCCCAACACCTCCCCCCCGTCTCTCTCCTCAGACTTCCCTGAATAAGCTCCTGGAGGCACTGGGGAAGGCAGAGCCCTTCTTCATCCGCTGCATTCGCTCCAACGCTGAGAAGGTGAGGGGCTCCCCCAGCTCCGGGGAGGCGAAAGCCAAGCCCGGGTCCGGAGACCGGCAGGCAGTGTTACTGTGTGTCTAGGGGTGGGGGAGTGCTGGGAGTCAGGTGGGTTGGTCAGGAGAGTGTCCACCTGGAGGAAGCAAGTGTCCACACAGGTTCCAAGGACTGGAAGAAGCTGGTTCTGCTATCAGCCATGGTTCCCGGCCTCGTTGGACACGTATTTCAAAAGTGTGCTCTAGCTATCCGGGGGTGGCAGGGATCAGCAGGAGACAGCCGGGGCCATGTAGTGACCAGCCAGGAATAGAGACATCCTCTGGAACATGGGGGATTCCCCAGTGGCGCAGCGGTAGAGAATCCACCTGCAATGCAAGAAACCCAGGTTCGATCCCTGGATCGGGAAGATCCCCTGGAGGAGGGCATGGCAACCCCCTGCAGTATTCTAGCTTGGAGAATCCCATGGACAGAGGAGCCTGGCGGGCTACAGTCCATGGGGTCGCAAAGAGTCAGACATGACTGAAGCAACTGAGTACACATATGCTGGAACATGGAGGGGCCCCAGAGAAAGCTGGCTTGAGGACAGACAGGTCAGGGTGTTCTTCAGATATATCCCCAAAGCAGTCAGCGCAGAAAATGTGCCAGATGGGAGAGGTTGAGGTCAGAAAACAGGAGCCCAGAGCCTGATGCTTATCCTGAACTTCCTGGGAGGACAGAGCACCAGAGGGGCCCCAGCAGCCAGTTCAGCCCCTGCTGCCAGGCTTTCTTCACCCCAGAGGTCCACTGGCGATTCTGTGCCCTCAAGAACTTTGCGGGAGCCATTCAGGACCTGGGCTATCTCCCGTGCATGAGCAGATCTCTGAGCAAGGACATCCTGGTGACTGTTCACCCACACTCTGTCTCTGCTCTTCCTGTTTCTGTTCCTCTTCCCTGCTCCTGGGATGTTCTGCTAACCTCCAGAGCCCAGCTTGGCCCTGCCAGGTGCCAAGGCTTCCGTCACCAGGCGAGGACCTGGACTCAGGCTGTCTCCTCCTCCCCCACCCATTCCTGGTCCCCCAGCGACGACATCTCGGAGGTTTCTGTCCCCACCCCCACCTTCCACCAGCTGCAGAATCAGGCCCACCTGCTCCACCTGTTTGGATTTTGCCTCGACATTGGACAGCTCAGAAGACACTCCACCAACACCTGCTCTGGGCAGGAGCCATGCTCGTGGCCTATTCTTTGCTGTTGCGCATCTGTCCTGTGCTCCTTAGGGTTCTGAGGAGCATTCTCTCCAGTCTTGGAGAGCCCACCAGATACCAGAAGCCCCTCCTACCCTGTCATGACATCCCTCGCCTCATGCCCTTCCCTTCCCTCCCTCCACTTAAAATAACACGCACCAGCGTGGTGTCCAGGCCCCCGAGCTCTGGGCTGAACGCTCACTGAACCCACCTCATTTCAGCCTCTCCTCCCCCTCACCCCCAACCCTCTAGCAGCAAGCACCTCCCTGCTGTCTGTGGCTTGGGCTCCCCTTTCCCCTCTGGGTCTTCACCTGGCTGCTTCCTGCCCTCCTCCCCTGCCTGTCCTCTTCTCAGCTCTCAAGGCGTGGTCCAGGGTCCCCCCTCCTGTAACACCTCCCACGGCCCAGCCATGTGTTCTTTCTGCTAGATCCCCAGTACTCGTCCTGATCCCTGGCACGGGGTACGAGTTCAACACAGGTTTGGGAAGGGGCCTTTAGGAAATAAATCTTTGCACCAAGTTATCTTCAGTTAGGCAGTGAGAAGTAGTATCTGTCTCCCAGACAGCAGGGAATAGAGCAGATCAGATGCCATGTTTCCTAGAAGAGACGAATGCCTCAGCTATCACTGCTGAGCAGCCCCACCTCTTTATTTCAAAAAGCATGACTGAGGCAAAGAAAAAAACCAGGTGCCCGCAGCTGCCAGGCTGGGGACAATTCCCAGACCAGCCCCAGCCCATGGGTGTGTGCTGACTGCATCCGTATCTATAGTCCAGAGGGATGGCAGTCACATGGGAATCAGCACCTCCTCCCAGGGCTGCCTGTCCCTAGCCACCTGCATACGTCTTCCCTGACCGCTCAATCGCATTTCAGAAAGAGCTGTGTTTCGATGATGAGCTGGTGCTGCAGCAGCTGCGCTACACAGGCATGTTGGAGACTGTGCGGATTCGGAGGTCAGGCTACAGCGCCAAGTACACGTTTCAGGTAGGATACACTCATGCACGCGTATGGCTATCTGGGACACTGGCCACCTCCAGAGAGAACACTTCTCTGGAGCCTGAGCCTGGCAGGTTACTTTCCATCAGGGTTTCTCCACCCTGATACTAATCCCCGAGTAGGGAAAATCCCCTGGAGAAGGAAATGGCAATCGACTCCAGTATTCTTGCCTGGGAAATCTCATGGACAGATGAGCCTGGCGGGCTGAAGTCCATGGGGGTCTACAAAAAAGTTGGACATGACTAAGCGACTAACAACAGTAACCGTTGGTATTTATACCAGATCATTCTCTCTCATAGTTGGGGGGTGGGGGCCTAGTTCCTCACAGGAGGCTTGTTAAACCAAACAGGGAAGAGGGAATCACACAAGCAGATCCCTCTGTAACTTGGCCCTTTATTGAGCATTTTCTGTAATAGGCACTTTTTTTTTCTTTCTCCAATCTTTACTTTTTTCTTAATATATATATTTTATTGAAATATAGTTGACTTACAGTGTTTCAGGTACACAGCAAGGTGATTCAGTTATACGTATGCTGCTGCTAAGTCACTTCAGTCGTGTCTGATTCTGTGCAACCCCATAGACGGCAGCCCACCAGGCTCCCCCATCCCTGGGATTCTCCAGGCAAGAACACTGGAGTGGGTTGCCATTTCCTTCTCCAATGCATGAAAGTGAAAAGTGAAAGTGAAGTCACTCAGTCGTGTCTGACTCTTAGCGACCTCATGGACTGCAGCCTACCAGGCTCTTCCACCCAGGCAAGAGTACTAGAGTGAGTTGCCATTGCCTTCTCCAAGTTATACGTATACACATATTTTTCAGATTATTTTCCATTACAGGTTATTACAAGATATTGACTTGTCTCTGTGCTTGTAATAGACACTTTTATACCCAGCTCTTTTATTCTGCCAGCCAGCTGCAAGGGGGCCCTGGTTCCAGTTTTCCCAATATGGAAACTGAGACCCAAGGAAATGACTTCAGGGTCCCTGGGCTTTCTAGAAACCAGAGAATCACTAGTAACACCAAACTGGTGAAGATGAAATTTCAACAGATTTTCAACTATGTCATCATTGACGGTTGGGGCTGGGTCATGCTCTGTGGGGAGAAGGCAATGGCACCCCACTCCAGTACTCTTGCCTGGAAAATCCGGTGGACAGAGGAGCCTGGTAGGCTGCAGTCCGTGGGGTCACACAGAGTCGGGCATGACTGAGCAACTTCACTTTCACTTTTCACTTTCATGCATTGGAGAGGGAAATGGCAGCCCACTCCAGTGTTCTTGCCTGGAGAATCCCAGGGACGGGGGAGCCTGGTGGGCTGCCGTCTATGGGGTTGCACAGAGTCGGACACGACTGAAGTGACTTAGCAGCAGCAGCAGTATGCTCTGTGATGTGGGCCACCCTGTGCACCATTGCGTATTGAATAGCATCCCTGACCTCCACCCATAAGATGCCAGGAACACTATTCCCCTGAGTTCTAACAACCCAAGGTGTCTCCATTTAACACCAAACATCCCCCGGGGTTAGCATAGCCCAGGTGGAGAACCCTTGGCTTATGCGGGGAGCTGGCAGCAGCTGTGTAGTGCTTGAGTGAGCACTGAGCCTGAACCTAGAGGTGGAAGCCCCTGGTCCCCATTCCAGCTTTACCTGCGTGGCCTCAGGTACATGGCTTCATTGTGGCGTGCCTCCCTCTTCTCATCCTCAGAAACAGGAATATCATCTTTCTGATCTGCATAAACAGGAAAGGCAAATTGCCGAAAAGGGAGAAAATGCTGGTGTGTTTCACTCATGATTGGCTATTAAAAATTCAGCATAACTGTTTACTTAAAAGGGCATACCAGGACTTCTCTGATGGTCCAGTGGTTAAGACTCCATGCTCCCAATGCCCGGGCACAGGTTTGTTCCCTGATTGGGGACATAGCATCTCACATGCTGCACAGCGTGGCCAAAAAAAGGTCAGGGGGCATACCTTGGGAATTTTCCTTGTGGTCCAGTAGTTAGGATGCTGCTTTTCTACTGCAGGGAATGCGGATTCAATCCCTGGTCGGGAAACTTAGATCCCACATGCCATGCAGTGGAAAAAAAAAAAGCATACTTCCAGCTATGGTTCAGCCCTCTAATGAATCACAGACTGTGAGCCCCCCACAGTCAACTTCATCTTCTGGCTCTCCCCCAACAACGCCAGCAGCCAGCAGGTCCTCGTGATGATGGTCACTCTCCCACTGACTGAAAGATCCAGTGCTCCATGTCTGCGACAGTCTTTCTTAAGCTTCAGACTATTTCAGAAAGTCCCAGATCTTAGTTTTGTCAACACTATTCATATCAATCCAAGTTGTGGCTTCGGAAACGCCTTGACCGGGGAGTTGCTAGAGCCCTGTTCTTTGTGGTGGCAGAAACCCTCATGTAGATTCTCCTTTCTTACCCAAAATCACCCAGGATTTCACGGAGCAGTTCCAGGTGCTTCTCCCGAAGAATGCCCAGCCCTGCAGGGAGGTCATCTCTGCCCTGCTGGAGAAGATGGACATAGACAAGAGGAGCTACCAGATCGGCAAGACCAAGGTCCGCAATCGCAGCCCTCGGAGGGCCCTGGCACCCATGCCTTCCACTCCACACGGGGTCCTTGCACAGCCCACGCCACTCCCTGGAAAATAAGGGGTCTGCTGAGGAAGTACATTTCTTGGGGTGCAGCACGTTATTTCTTCCTGGAAGGCAGAGGGACAGACCTAAGGTGTGGGGCTCAGGCATCAGTTCCTCAGTTTCTCATTTGTAGGCTAGGAACTATCATACCATAGCACAGAGCGTTCAAGGGACTGGTCAGTAACCTTTGTGATGTCTCACAGCTCCCCAGCAAGTTAGTCACGTAGAGTTACCAGGTGACCCAGCAGTTCCTCTGCTAGATATAAACCCAAAAGAACTGAAAACGTGCAAACAAATCCTAGTACGTGTGCATTCATAGCGGCACAGTTCCAGTCACAATTGCCAAAGGTTAGAAATAGCCCGTGTGTCCATGAGCAGATGATGAATAAATAAAACGTGGGCCATTCACATAGTGGAATCTTATTCAGCTCTGATATACACTTACGTGGATGAACCTTGAAAATGTTATGCTGAGTGGAAGAAGCCAGGCACGAAAGGTCCTCTGGTGTATGATCCAGTTTATATGAAATGTCCAAAACAGGTAAATCGATAAAAACGGAAAGCTGGGGCTTCCCTGGTAGTCCAGTGGTTAAGACTCTGCACTTCCAGTGGAAGGGATGCAGGTTCAGTCCTGGTTTGGGGACTAAGATCCAACATGCTGTGTGATGTGACCCCCCCCAAAAAAATTTTAAAAATAAGACAGCAGATTAGGGGTTGCCAGGGGCTGAGGGAAGGGGATTAGGAAGTGACTACTAATGGATATGGAGTTTCCCCTGGGAGTGATGACATGTTTCATAGCTGGATAGAGGTGACCGCTGCACAATAGCTTGAAAATACTAAATGCCACCAAATTATTCACTTTAAATGGTTCATTTTATGTTCTGGGAATTCTATCTCAACATGTATTTTTTTAAAAAAAACTTCCTCTTCGTCAGGTCAGTAGTCAGTACACCAGCTCGGTCTCGCTCACTGCCGAGTGGGCAGAGCAGACCTGAGTACAGGGGTGCTGGAGGCTCGCCGACCCTTCCTGTGCCCGCCCCCAGGTCTTTCTGAAGGAGACCGAGCGGCAGGCCCTGCAGGAGACCCTGCACCGGGAGGTCGTGCGGAAGATCCTGCTGCTGCAGAGCTGGTTCCGGATGGTGCTGGAGCGCAGGCACTTCCTGCAGACGCGGCGGGCGGCCATCACGATCCAGGTGCCAAGGGGACCCACGGGGCGGGTGGCGAGGCTGGCCGGGGCCACGCGCACCCAGCCCCTGAACGCCCCCTCCACTCTCAGGCCTGCTGGCGGTCCTACCGCGTCCGCCGGGCACTGGAGAGGACGCAGGCGGCCGTGTTCCTCCAGGCCGCATGGAGGGGCTACCGGCAGCGGGCAGCCTACCGGCGCCAGAGACAGAGCATCATCCGCCTCCAGAGTCTCTGCCGGGGGCACCTGCAGCGCAAGAGGTGAGCAGAATGGGACCAAGCACCCCCCACCCAACCCCCCAGAACATTCCACCCACTCAACATTCAAACGCTACCTGAGATACCACCTGGCCGGTACAGCTGTCAGGATGTCCCTGTCTGGATGCAAGGAGGCTGAGGAGGGGCTGGCAGGTGGCACCTGTGGCAACCCCAGATCACCATTGGTAGCCCTTAGTCTCTGCTAGAGGATCCCCCCTTCTCCCACTGCACCTGCCCACCCCAGCCACTGAGCAGAACCACCTGGGCTCAGAGGGTCCAGGCCACCGGGACCAACCCTCAGGGGGCCCCCCTGTCCCCACTCACAGGGAGTCCACCAGGCCAGGGGCTCCAGAGGAGTTCAGGGAGTTCCGAACAGATCCCTCCTGCAGCAAACCTAATAAAGGTCCCCCGACCCTGATGGCTCAGATGGTAAAGAATTTGCCTGCAATGCAGGAGACTAGGTTCAATCCCTCGGTCAGGAAGGTCCCCTGGAGAAAGAGATGGCTACCCACTCCAGTATTCTTGCCTGGAGAATCCCATGGACAGAGGAGCCTGGCGGGCTACAGTCCATGGGGTACAGTCCATAGAGTCAGACCCGACTGAGCAACCAGCACTTTTCACTTTTTTCACTGAACCCATTAGGCAGCAGTGCCCATGACAACACGAGGCTATTCCCTGTCTCCCCCTTTTCCTGGCTAAGGATGGGGCCATCTTTCAAGAAGCATCTCTGGGGGCCAGGGTCTCACCTCTTGGCAGAGGGGGAGCCTGGCCCCCCAGCCCTGTACCTGCAGGTGGAACAGGGTTCCCCAGCGCCCTGGGTGGATTTGCTCCTGAACCCACCTCCTTTCCTCCCCCGCCCCACCAGCTTCAGCCAGATGGTGGAGGAGAAGCAGAAAGCTGAAGAGAAGGAGAGGGAAGCCGAGCAAGCTGCGAAGGAGGAAACCGCTGAGGCCGAGCTGGCCCAGGCAGCTGGCCCAGAGCCTGAGCGGGGCCTAGAACCCTCCACGGAGGGCGAGCCTTTGGACCTGGAGCCCGAGGTATGGCCCAATGATGGGGCTCCCCCAGCCGAGAGCTGCCAACCTGAGAAGGAGGTCCCGAGCGTGGAGAAGGCGCCCCCAACTCAGAAACACGCGGGTGAAGGTCGCGAGAAAGTGCCCCGCAGCCGAGAGAAGCGTGAGTCACGGCGACAGCGGGGGCTGGAGCACGTGAAGCTCCAGAACAAGCACATCCAGTCCTGCAAGGACGAGCACACCCTCAGAGAACTTTCTGGAAAGGCTGTCCCAGGGTCAGAGGAGAGCCTCCCGGAAGACACAAAGGAGGGCAGGGAAGATGAAAGCCCTTCAGATGCCAGGACTGAGATGGAGATGGCAGCCCCCAAGAAGCAGCCTCAGGTGCCCCGACAGGCCCCGCCGAGCAGCCCGGACTCAGGAGAAGCCCAGGCCGGGAGCCCCAGGCCCAGCCACGAGGAACGACCCACCAGCCTGGCCCTGGACACCAGGGTCACCGTGCTGGGTCCCAGTGCCACCCCGGAGACCCCCAAGGACAAGAGCAAGCCAGGGGTCAGCCCCAGGGCCCAGGACAGGCCCGACAGTCCTGGAGGCTCCACACAGATTCAGCGGTACCGGGACCCTGACGCTGAGCGGCTGGCCAACGCCGTGGAGCTATGGCGGGGCAAAAAGCTGATGACCATGGGCAGCAACACCATGCTGAGTCAGTCCCTGGACCTCAGCGAGCGGCACCGGGCCGTGGGGGCCACCCTCACACCCACAGAGTAAGCCTGCACCCTCCTTTGTCCGAGCGAGGGCTGGGGGTGCTGGGGAAGTGGGGGTGGCTGTACAGCCATGCACAGCCTCGTACATCTCAGAAACACGTGCGGTTCAGTGCCCGAGAGCCGACACCAGGTGGGCAGCAGCCCCAGGGAAGCAGGGTGCCGGAAGGAAGGTTGGGAAAGACGAAGCCCCTGCCCAAATGATCGCTATTCACACAGAAAGCCTGCAGCCTGGTGGGGCGTGGCCCCTCGGGTTGAGGCTCCCCCAGCTCCAGCCTGGTGGGGCGTGGCCCCTCGGGTTGAGGTTCCCCCAGCTCCAGCCTGGTGGGGGGTGGCCCCTCGGGTTGAGGTTCCCCCAGCTCCAGCCTGGTGGGGGGTGGCCCCTCGGGTTGAGGTTCCCCCAGCTCCAGCCTGGTGGGGCGTGGCCCCTCAGGTTGAGGCTCCCCCAGCTCCATCTCTGTGGGGGGTGGCCCCTCAGGTTGAGGTTCCCCCAGCTCCAGCCTTGTGGGGGGTGGCCCCTCGGATTGAGGTTCCCCCAGCTCCAGCCTTGTGGGGGGTGGCCCCTCGGGTTGAGGTTCCCCCCTCTGCAGCTTGCCTGGGCCTCAGTTTCCTCATCAACGGGTGGGGGTGATTGCGTGCATGCACCTAGAGGTTGCAGGAGCGGCTCTCGACACACTTGGACCCCTTCTTCTCCTTATTCATTTGCTAAGTTGTGGCCATTTCTTCACGACCCCATGGACTGCACCTCGTCGGGCTTCCGTGTCCTTCACCGTCTCCCAGAGTTTGCTCGAACTCATGTCCATTGAGTCGGTGATGCCATCCAACCATCTCATCCTCCATCGCCCCCTTCTCCTCCTGCCCTTCGTCTTTCCCAGCTTCAGGGTCTTTTCCAATGCTTTGGCTCTTCACGTCACATGGCTCCAAAGTATTGGAGCTTCAGTATCAGTCCTTCCAGTGAATATCCAAGGTTGATTTCCTTTAAGATTGACTGGATCAGTCTCCTTGCAGTCCAAGGGACTCTCAGGAGTCTTCTTGAACACCACAGTTCAAAAGCATCCATGCTTCAGTCCTCAGCCTTCTTTATGGTCCAACTGTCACATCCATATGTGACTACTGGAAAAACTGTAGACCCTGGACCCCTAGTAAGCTAAATATCAGTGACTCCAAGACCCAGCCCCTTGTCGCAGAGGCTGGCTTCTCCGAAGGAAAGAAGAGGTGGAGGAAGACACAGACCTTCTGCCAGGACAGGCTTTCTTGGCCCTGGGATGACAGGCCTCTGGGGCCGGCCCCATCTCTGTGGTGGGGGCCGTCCTGAACCCCATGAGGTACAGAGCAGCATCCCCGGTTTCCACCCACCAGATGCAGGAGCACCACCCCTCCCCCAGGCCCGACAGCCCCAAACGTCTCCTGCTCCCCCTGGTCAGTAAAAGCCGCATTTCTGTGATCTCACAGGGAGAGGCGCGTCTCCTTTTCCGCGAGTGACGTCTCCAAGCTCCTCCTGTCCCCATCCCAGACCAAGACTCAGGTAAAGCTTCAGGCGGCGGTTCCCACCCCTGAGGGTCCAAGCCCACTTCCATCTCCGCTGCCCTGGCACCACCAGAAGCGAACGGTGGATAGAAGGCACGGCGGCACCGGGGGAATCCCTGCTTTCCCTCTAGCGAGGCCGCCTGCCTCTGCTCACCCAGCCCCGCTCCCCTACAGCCTTCTGCAGAAACAGATGGGGAGCCCACCACAAAGAAGCTGGCCATCCAGAAAAAGAAGTCGGCCGACGCAGCCTCAGGGACGGACGCCAGCCTGTCCCCAGGCTCTGCCGAGTCTAAGTAGGTGTAGGGTTTGGGGGGAGGGGGGCTTGGGTACACCCAGCATGTCTGGGGCCTTCAGGCCCACAGCGGTCTCATCTCCTAAGCCAGTCCTGCTCTGGCCACTGCTGCTTTTTTTGGCCACTTGGTTTGCAGGCTCTTAGTGGACTGACCGGGGATTGACTCTGACCCCTCAGCAGCGAAGGTGCCAAGTCCTCACCACTGGACTGCCAGGGAATTCCCATAAGCCAGTTACACTTAGGAAGCTCAGTTGGGGGGCATTTACTTGGCAGTTCCATGAAGAGAAACCCACATGGAGCACAGACTGTTGCCACATCGGGGTGAAATGATTCCCACTGAAGCCTGGAGACAGTGTGGGCCACCCGCCCTGAGGCCACAGGCAGTGTCCTTTGGCCATTTATGGAGTCATTCCAGGGCTTCCCAGGTTGCACCAGTGGTAAAGAACCCACCTGTTAATGGAGGAGACATAAGAGACTCAGGCTCAATCCCTGGGTCGGGAAGATCCCGTGGAGGAGGGCGTGGCAACCCACTCCAATATTCTTGCCCCGAGAATCCCATGCACAGAGGAACCTGGTGGGCTCCAGTCCATAGGGTTGCAGAGTCAGACACAACCAAAGCGAGTCAGCACGCACGAACGGAATCATTACTAGCTCCCAGCACCCCCACCCCCATGTCAGGGAACCCTCCAGGTCTTTGAATTGCAAAATCTGGGTTACAGCTTTATCCCCAAAAAGCCCCTTCCACAGAGATGTAGGTGGTTCACAGAGCAGAGAGGTTGGGCCCTGGGACTGGGGAGCTTTGATCCAAACACTGAATGCGAGCCTGAGAATAGTGAGGAGTGGACTGCAGTGGGAAGAGAGAGCCCCCGACTCTGGGGAGACCCCCACCGCCAAAACAAAGTACAGGAAACAGGGACACTTCAAACAGGAACTTACTCTCTCATTTTTCTGGAGGCCAGAAGTGTGAAATCAGGGCGTGGGCAGGGCCATGTGTTCCTCCAAAGAATCTCAAGGAGGGACCCCTCCTTGCCTCTTCCCGCTTCTGGGGGCGGCAGGCACTCCTCGGCTTGTGGCTGCACCCCCTACCCCAGTCTCAGCCTCCATCTTCAAGTGACACTCTTCTCCTCTCCCGTTTCTTCTTTTTTTTTTTCTGGCTGCGCTGGGTCTCGGTTGCTATGCGCAGGCTCAGTAGTTGCGGTGCATGGGCTTAGTTGCCATGAGGCATGTGAGATCTTAGTTCCCCAACCAGGGATCGAACCTGTGTCCCCCGCATTGGAAGGCAGATTATTTACCACTGAGCCACCAGGGAAGTCCCTCTCTGTCTCTTATGAAGACAGCTTGTCACTGACTCTAGAGCCCATATGGGGAGTCCAGGATGACTCGGGATCTTAAGAGCCGTTGTTCAGTGTCTTAGTCCATGTAGGCCTCTGTAACAAAACACTACAGACTGAGCTGGAGGCTGGAAGTCTAAGATCAAGGTGCCATCAGATTTGGTCTATGGCTCATAGAGGCCTTTTCACAGCGTCCTCACACGGAGGAAGTGGCAAGGGAGCTCTCTGGGGTCTCTTAAAAGGGAACTAATCCCATTAATGAGGGCGCCACCCTCGTCACCTAATTACCTCCCAAACTATCACAGCATCCCTCTCACCATCACACTGGGAGTTAGGCTTCAGTGTACAGATTTAGGAGGACACATTCAGTCCATAGCACGTGGTCATATCTGTAAAGACCCTTTTCCCAGATGAGGTCATGCTCATAAGCCCTGAGGGCTAGCGCATGAACAGCTCTTTGGCGAGTGGTCATCATTCACCCCATCACACATCCAGCATCCACAGTATATGATTTTGGGTTTATTCTTTGAGTCCCCCAACGGAAACCTTGTGCCTATAAAAATATCTTGGGGGAGGGAGGAGAGGGGGATTTCTCTTTTTCTCTGGCTGTGCAGGCTCTTTGCTGTGGCACATGACCTTCCCTAGTTGTGGCTCAAGGGCTGCCTAGCATGAGGGCTCTGTAGCTGCAGCGAGTGGGCTCAGCTGCCCTGAGGCATGCAGGATCTTGGTTCCCCAACCAGGGACAGAACCCACATCCCCCGCACTTAAAGGCAGATTCGTAACCACTGGCCCACCAGGGAAGTCCCCAGTTTTCTTTACGCGTGAAAATGGGGTCACACTGTGACATCTGCTCGGTATCTCTTCACCCGACTCCCCTGTCAGTTCACACAAACCAACCTTATTTGTAATGGGATCCCCTGCCAGTGGTAGCCAGTGAAAGGGCTATTTCTCATTAACAGCAGGTTGACCCTTCCTTTGGCCTCAAATCTGCCTTCATTTCCTGAGACTTAAGCAGAGCCCCCTATTTTCTCCTATAGATCCGCGTTTAAGAGACTTTTCCTTCACAAGAACAAGGATAAGAAATTCAGCCCGGAGGGTGGAGAAGAGACAGAGGGCGCCATCCCCGGGCAAGCCATCCTGGAAGCCGCCACCACAAAGAAGAATCTAGAAGGTTGGTGACTCCCAGATTCAGAGACGGAGAGCAGAGCCCCTGGGTCCACTGAGGGTCGTCCCAGGCAGGGACCTGAGTCAGCTGTGGGCCAGCCCTGGTCACACGGTTTCAGGCTGGTCCCCATCCCCAGAGGCACTTTTTGGCTACAGAACTCAGTGTGCGGGGCGTGGGAGCCCTAGTTCCCCATGCTGGTGACCGCTTCCTCCCCAGAAACCCACCACGCCTACCAGCCTCTCCTGCCCCCTTCCCTCCCCGCCTCCAGTCCCCTCCGGCCACCAGCACCCTTATGCCACAGGTGAGAAGCACCCCAAGGAGCCAGGAGGCAAAGGGAAGAAGAACCGAAACCTCAAGATTGGCAAAATCACAGTGTCAGAGAAGTGGCGAGAGTCCGTGTTCCGCCAGATCACCAACGCCAATGAGCTCAAGTACCTGGATGAATTCCTGCTCAACAAGGTGGGCGGTGGGGGCCCTGGGCTGGGAACGCTGGGGGCGGGGGCCCCACGCAGAGCGGCCCCAGACCAAAGCCCTTATCGTGTGGGGACAGAAAGGCCAGGTCCGTGGTTCTAACACATAGAAGGTTCTGGAGATTACATGCTTCTGTCTGTGTTTGGCATCTGCTGGTTTTCTACAAAACCCAGCTAGGATTCCCATGAGATCACTTGTAGCCTGCAGTCGTCCTGTTCTGTACACATACTGACACACCGGCAAATGTGTGCCTTACTACAAGGCCTGCACAGAGTGTGAGGAGCCAGTCATACCCGAAGCGTCTGATTCCGGGACCTAGCACCACCTTTCACCCGCTGAAGTCGTCCAGAGTACACGGGCGTGTCACGTGGGCTGGGCGCCCGGCAGATGCATCTATTTCTGCAGTCCCTGCCCAGAGTGCTTGAGCTCTGCCGATTGCAGACACTCGGTTTGCTGTCTCACGGCGCCCCTTGGGGGCAGTTTCCTGTTTTCTCCGAGTGAGGAAGCACTGGCCTCCAGAATAACCTTCTAAGTGGAACAGCAGACACACAAGTGCCACCAGGCTGTTCCTAGGCCCTGTGGCCTTTCCTCGCCCTACCACGCAACTGCAGTTGATTGTGCACAAATTACTTTATCTAGAACACTTTTGGGGACCTCCCTGGTGGTCCAGCAATTATGACACTGAGCTCCTGCTGCAGGGGGCCCGGGTGCAATCCCTGGTCAGGGAGCTAGATCCCACACGCCACAACTAAAACCCAGCTTGCGTGCATGCTCGATTGTGTGCGACACTCTGCAACCCCGTGGACTGTCGCCCACCAATCTCTGTCCAGGGAATTTTCCAGGCAAGAGTGGGTAGCCATTTCCTTTTCCCAGGGATCTTCCCAACTCAGGGATCCAAGCCAATTCTCTTACATCTCCTAAATTGCAGGTGGATTCTTTACCACTGAGCCACCTAGGAAGCCCCCAAGACCCAGCACAGGCAAATTAATTAATTTAAAAAAAAAAAATTTTTTTTTTTACAAAATGCATTCAGTTCAAGGCAATGATTGAGCACTTACTGTGTACTAGAGGGGCTTCCCAGGTGGCGCTAGTGGTAAAGAACCCACCTGCCAGTGCAGGAGGTGTAAGAGATGAGGGCTGCATACTTGAGTCAGGAAGATCCCTTGGAGGAGGGCGTGGCAACCCACTCCAGTATTCTTGCTTGGAGAATCCCATGGGCAGAGGAGCCTGGCGGGCTACAGTCCATGGGGTCGCAATTGACTTGACTTAGTCACGTGTGCAGTAAAGGTGAAATCAGGTGTGTTCACACCTCAGTTTCAGGCAGCCCCACAGCCAACAGAGCAGCATTTGAGAGCTTCAGAGGGGGCCATCAGGCTGATAGGAACAGTAGAGGGCTAAGACACCCATCAAAGGGGGAGGCATCTTGAAATGATCAGGCTATGTGAGGCAGCCCCAGGCCTGGGCTGTGGCCAGGAGTGAGCACCTGTGCCGGGCAGCAGGAAGGGCCCCGTTAAACCAGGGTTTCTCAGCCAGAGCTGAGTCTGCCCCTAGGGGACACTTGGCAACATCTGCAGATGGTTTTGGTTCTCACAACTGGGAAGTGTTCCCAGCACCGAGCTGGGGAAGCCAAGATTGCTGCTCAACACCCACAGTAAGTGATCCCAGAGAGACCAGGGTTGACAGGAGGGCCCGAATAGCTCCCAGGGGAGCCAGGGAAGGACCTGGGACAGGGCAGAGCGGTGACCACCCAGACGCCTGGCTCCAGGCAACGCGGGGTCAGCGGGTCTCTCCCTCCCTCTCCAGGTGAATGACCTGCGTTCCCAGAAGACTGCCATTGAAAGCTTATTCATCGAAGCCACCGAGAAGTTCCGGAGCCACCTCAAGACCATGTACTCCTTGCCCGTACGTGCAGCCCAGCCCCGGGGAGGGGCCCCGAGGCTGCCCTCACCCCTCCCCAGCCCGGACGCCGCCATCCGTCCGTCCTACGGGAGGGTCACAGCCTGCCTTCCCACAGAACGGGGAGATCCACGTGGGCTACAAGGACCTCATGGAGAACTACCAGATCGTCGTGAACAACCTGGCAGCCGAGCGCGGCGAGAAGGACACCAACCTGGTCCTCAACCTCTTCCAGTCACTGCTGGACGAGTTCACCCGTGGGTACACCAGGAACGACTTCGAGCCTCCCAAGGTGGGTGCAGCCGCTCTGGGTGCGGGAAGGTCCCTGGGCCGGCACGTCACTGGGGAGGGGGAGTATCCCCAGGGGGCCCCACGCAGACCTGGCCTTTGTGCTCTCTCACAGCAGAGCAAAGCTCAGAAGAAAAAGCGGAAGCAGGAACGCGCTGTGAGTATGTGTGTTCTTGCGTGCATGGGGCTGTGTGTGTGTGCACGCACGCACGTACCCAGGGAAGCATGCGTTTTCCCACCCAGCCCTAAGGGATCCCCATCCTGAGATGCCATGGGAGGCGTCCCCACCAAGTGGCGCCCCGGTGCCTCCGGGGGTCCACCTGCCCACGTGGCCCCCCCCGCCCCCGCAGGTCCTGCAGCACAATGGGCACGTGTTCGTCAGCTACCAAGTGAGCATCCCCCAGTCCTGTGAGCAGTGCCTCTCCTACATCTGGCTCATGGACAAGGCCCTGCTCTGCAGCGGTGAGTGCGCCTCCCCTGCCCCCTGCCCCGCCGCACCCCCTGGCCTACCCCCAGACACCCGCCCCACACCGTCTGACCCCCGACTGCATCCCCAGCCCCTCGCTGTGGGGCTTCACCCCAGCTACAGGGCCAGTCTTTTCAGAACACCGCCCCCGGACGTCCCCAGTGGTCCACTGTTTAAGACTCCGCCTTTCCAATGCAGGGGGCACAGGTTTGATCTCTGGTCAGGGAAGTTCCAGAAACCACAGGATGTGGCCAAAAATAAATACACAGAAAAAAAGAACAGTGCCCCTCACCACAGGGCAGTGAGGCCGCGCCTCACCCATTCATACCCCACCGCTACTGTCGTGCTGGGCCAGAGGCCAGTCCTCAGCTGACCCCAAGGCCTCCCCCAGCTCCCTAGCCAGGTCCGCTTGAGCCATATTTGTTTTTGTTGCCCTCCTCATGTGCCAGGCAAAGCCAGTCCCCACAGGGGCCCTGAGAGACAAGTGCAGCCCAGAATGACCCAGCTGGCCCCCAGTCGGGCAGCCAGGAGGTGACCAAGCCTGAGTGGGAACCCAGCCATCCCCTGGAAACCCAGGCCGGGTCAGACAGGCCTCTAGCACATCTGTCTTCCTGCCAGAACCAGTCAGGGCTGGCTTTCCTTCCAGGCCAGGGTAATTTTCTCTCCCCTCAGCCCGTGTGAGGAGCAGCCTGCCACCTCACGTCCATAATAAATGCCCAGGTGGTTGTCATTGTCCCGAGACCCCGGGACAGGCAGCCGCGGGACCCCGAGTCCCTGAGGCACTGTTGGTGACCACCCTCTCCCGCCACCCCCGCCATGACCTCCTAGTGTGCAAAACCACCTGCCACAAGAAGTGTGTGTACAAGATTCAGACCTGCTCCATCATGTGCTGGAAGAAGGTGAGCCTGCCGAGGCTGGGAACTTTCCAGAACACCCGAGGGAGGCCATCCTGAGAGATGTGGGGGAGAGGCTGGCCATCAGGCTGGAGCGCAGAGCTGGCGGCGGGGGGCAGGTCCTGTCAGCCCCCGGGGCCCCCCCAAAGCTGGGGGCGGGCTTGTGTGTGCATCTCAGACCCCAGCCCCATTCCCCCGCCACCAGGGGCAGGGAGACCCCCTCCCCTGCACACAGGGGCGGTGGGGTCCTCAGTGCTGCGCTGCAGCACTTCACTTAGAGACCCCTTGCCAGCGACCATCAAGGGACCTCCACAGCCCAGCACCTCTGGCAGGTCTGCAGGGGAGAATGAGGGGCAGGGAGGGCCGGAGGCCCAGGGGATGACAGGGAAGGCAGCCAGCCCAGGCCTGAGCCGTCCCCACTGCCCATCACAGACCGAACCAGGCGCTGAGTCGGGCCACTTTGGCGTGTGCGTGGACAGCCTGACCAGCGACAAGGTCTCAGTGCCCATCGTGCTGGAGAAGCTTTTGGAACACGTGGAGATGCACGGCTTGTACACCGAGGGCCTCTACCGCAAGTCAGGTGCCGCCAACCGCACGAGGGAGCTCCGGCAGGCGCTGCAGACAGGTAGGTGCTGGGGGAGGTGGGTGGGCTTCCCCGGTGGCTCAGACAGTAAAGAATCTGCCTCCAGTGCAGGAGACCCGGGTTCCATCCCTGGGTCAGGAAGATGCCCTGGAGAAGGAAATGACAACCCACTCCAGTATGCTTGCCTGGGAAATCCCATGGACAGAGGAGCCTGGTGGGCTACAGTCCATGGTGTCACAGTCAGACACGACTGAACAACTGAGCACGCATGTGGGAGGTGGGGACTGGGGGAGGAAGGGGACGGAGACGGGTGAGTGTCAAGGGCAGGAGGGCGCCACCTGGGGCTCCAGGCTCAGCCCGCCTGCCTTCCTCATGCTCACTGGCCCGTACGCCCACCCTGCAGACCCCATGGCAGTCAAACTGGAGAACTTCCCCATCCACGCCATCACCGGGGTGCTCAAGCAGTGGCTGCGGGAGCTGCCCGAGCCCCTCATGACCTTCGCCCAGTATGGTGATTTCCTCCATGCCGTCGGTGAGTCCCCGCCACTGTGGCGAGGGTGGGCAGTTGGTCGAGGGCAGGGGCCAGAGGCTTGAGCCTCTGCTACGGCCAGTCAGGGAGGAGGGACCCCCATCTCCCCAGGTGAGAAAACAAGGTGTTGACTGGGCCCAGGACTGCTCTACGGCCCTGCCTCCTTGCCACACACACTGCCCCGGGCCCTACACAGTGGGAGGCTGCAAGCGCCCTGGGGCCCATAGAGCGGGGGCCGCGGGTCTCTGACACCCGGGACCCTCCTAGAGCTCCCAGAGAAGCAGGAGCAGCTGGCTGCCATCTATGCTGTCCTGGAGCACCTGCCAGAAGCCAACCACAACTCCCTGGAGCGGCTCATCTTCCACTTGGTCAAGCAAGTGCCCGTGCCCTAATTGCCGGCTGTCTGGGGGGTGGGGTCCCAGCGAGAGCCCCGCCGTAGCATTCTCTGGGCTGGCGTGCCCTGGTGGCTCCCTGCCAAGGCATGAGCCTGTGTTGGGGGGTCCAGCTTTTTTGTGGACCTTTTTCTCCGCCCTGCAGAAGCCAGCGTTTCTCACCTCCCACCTGCGGCAGCACTTTCCCCACAGTGACTCCCCAGCCTCTGGGCTCTGGTTTGGGATCTCCCCGCAGCCACCCCCTAACTGCCGCTTGCCACACAGGGTGGCCCTGCTCGAGGATGTGAACCGCATGTCACCCAGTGCGCTGGCCATCATCTTCGCGCCCTGCCTCCTGCGATGCCCCGACAACTCAGACCCCCTGGTCAGCATGAAGGATGTCCTCAAAATCACCACGTGAGTGCCAGGACCGAGCAGCCCCCGCCCCCAACACACACCCAGAGCAACCCAGCCAGGGACCCCACAACTGAACAGGACAGCCCGCTCCAGAATCCTAGGATGGCCTAGCCTCGGTAGCATGTAAATGTGCCCGCAGAGAAAAACCCAGAAGCACATACCCCAGGGGACTTCGTATTCCCAATTCAGGGGCCCCGGGTTCGATTCCTGGTCAGAGAACTAGATTCCATGTACTGCAACTAAGACATAGTGCAGCCAAACTCACACACACATGCACACGCACACACATGCGCGTGCACGCGCGCACACACACACACGCACACACACACACACACACCCAGGAGGACTTCCCTGATTCCTCAGTGGATACAGAATCCACCTGTAGTACACGAGACACATAGAAGGTGTCACACACACCCAGGAGGACTTCCCTGATTCCTCAGTGGATACAGAATCCACCTGTAGTACACGAGACACACACACACACACACACACACACACACACACACACACACACACGCCCAGGAGGACTTCCCTGATTCCTCAGTGGATACAGAATCCACCTGTAGTACACGAGACACACACACACACACACACACACACACACACACACACCCAGGAGGACTTCCCTGATTCCTCAGTGGATACAGAATCCACCTGTAGTACACGAGACACAGGTTCGGTCCCTGGGTGGAGAAGGTCCCCTGGAGAAGGAAATGGCAACCCCCTCCAGTATTCTTGCCTGGGAAATGCCATGGACAGAGGAACCAGGCGGGCTACAGTCCATGGGGTTGCAAAGAGTCAGACACGACTTAGCAGCTACACCACCACCACCACCTCAGGAGGTGTCCTGAACACTGGGGTCCTACATGGACTTCATTCGCTCTCCCTACCCTTCCTTCTTTTCTTCTGAAGTCATGTAGAAAGTCATGACTTTCTACAGTCACACTAAACCCAAACTCCTGACAAAGTCTAAAAGTGTTCTGGCTGCTGTGATGGGCGAACAGGGCTCTTGTGACAGACGAGGCCAAGAAGCAACCGGGCCTTGTGGGGGCATCCTGAGGCTGACACACGTCCAGACCCAGGAGGAGGTCTGGCAGCATCTCCCCTCCAGTGGCAAGAGCATCACTCCTGAGCTTTTTTTTGAGGGTGAAAACCCAAAAACCAGGGAGAAATCCCTCATCCCCAGTCCAGAGTGAGGGACAGATGGTGAACCCCACATTCCCAGCTTCTGGGAGCAGTGGGAACTGGCAGCAAAAGGGAGAAATTGTCTCAAGGTTCCTTCTTCCCACCAAATGATCTTCAGAATTCTCAGGAAGTTCTTCAAGAGGATGGACTTCCCTGACAGTCCAGTGGTTAAGACTCCAAGCTTCCAATACAAGGGGCTCAGGTTTGATCCCTGGTCAGGGAACTAGGATCTCACATGCTGCACAGTATGGCCAGAAAAAATTAAAATGAATGAAAGAGAAAGGACTCAGAAGACATCCATCACTAAGAAGATACTGTTTAGGTGCTAAGTTGTAAAAGTAAGGACTTGTCACCCAGGGTGGTGTCACGAGGCCAACACAGGCAGGCCTGAGGGCTATGCCTGACCATGAGTTCCCCCAGGCATAAACAGCAGCTGGCAGGCAGAGGGGAGCGCCCGCTGAGGCCTGACACTACGCGGCAGCCATGTGTGTTGACAGATTGTCTTCCAGCCTGTTCCAGCACGTAACTTGCTACTGTTTTTATCTGTGATCGTGGCAATAGGAGACCTGAGTCATGACTGCCTCTCCATCCAAACTGACCCCATCCCATCCCGCCCCACCCTCCCTGCCCTGGTGTTGACCATTGCCCCAACCCGCAACCATTCCAGGCTGGCCCTGACCACTGAGCAGAGGTGTCTTGGGTCACAACTGACTTCTAGAGCCCTTGACGCCAGCTGCCTACAGCCCATGGGGTAAATGGCTCACATGGTACTCTACTTCCTCCTTCAAAGGAGGAGGCTTATTAAGACGGATTCAGGCTCAGAGAGGTGGGGTGAGGTGCACGAGATCACACAGCGAGTGAACCAGGGCCACGATGGGAGCCACAGCCTTGCCTGTGGCCCTGCCTGCTCTCTGGGTCTCTCCCTCAGCCACCATGCCCGTATTGGGCCAGCATCTCCCTAGATGTGGGGCCCTCACGTTGGCCATCCCGGGCCGGTGGCTGAGCAGCCTTCTCCACAGGTGCGTGGAGATGCTGATCAAAGAACAGATGAGGAAGTACAAAGTGAAGATGGAGGAGATCAACCAGCTGGAGGCTGCTGAGAGCATGGCCGTTCGAAGGCTTTCTCTGCTGCGCCAGAATGCTGTGAGCTGTGCCGGGCGGGGCTTTGGTGGGGCGGAGCTGGGCGGGGGCGGGGTTTGGGCAGGGGCGGAGTCTCACTTGTCTGCCCAGCGCACACTTCCAGCACACATCCTTGGCCACAGTCAGCCTGACCTGGGGCCTCGTGGCAGCATGGTTAGGGGCCGATTCCTCACCTCGGCCAAAAGACCACCATCCTAGACCAGCCTCAAGGCCGGCTGTTCCTCTCAGCAGTGGGGGAGAAACCTGTCACCTACTTGGTAGGGCTCTTGGTCATTCTCCAGCCACAACCCTAGGCCCCGCCCATAGGGAAACACCCACAGCTGAAGAGGCTTGGGGTGAGGGGGCGGATAGGAGGATAAGGGGCCAGTCCCAGGCTCCTGTGGGAGGACCCTGTCCTTGTCCCCACAGTCAGACATGCCTTATGCCCATGACTAACACTTAAGCCCTGGTCGTGGCCCTGTGTGGTTACCCTCTCTTATCTCTCTCCCAGCCATGGCCTCTCAAACTGGGGTTTTCGTCTCCCTATGAGGGGGTCCTGGTATGTACACCTACGGTCCACCCTCCTCACACGTTTCCCGGCGCGGTGCATGCTGGGGTTCCTCTCGGCCCCTAGGGTCCTCGTAGAATAGGTCGAGCGTGTCCTAACCTCTGAAAGTGCATGCTGGAGGAACTTCATTGCCTGCTGGTCGCCCGTGCTGAAGACAACTAATCAGCCAAGTACTGGCCATTGGGGCCCCGCATGATCCCCAGAGAAGCCTCACTAAGCCTAGACTTCCCTGTCAGAACTAACCTCCCCCAGAGCTGCTCGTACCACCCTCTCCCCATCTGCAAGCACTGATCTCCCACCCACCCAGAGTGGCTGGCCAGACACGCTGCATCTTTCTGCAGATTAAGAACCCCAGGGCCCGGGGGAGCAGCAGCAGTGGCCCGGAGGAGCTGGGGGTGCTGCAGGAGGAGGAAGCAGCCGGTGGCGATGAGGATCGGGAGAAGGAGATCCTAATCGAGCGGATCCAGTCCATCAAAGAGGAGAAGCAAGTGTCTCTCTGATCCCTCACCACCCTTAGCTGCCCTGTCTGGTCTCCGGCCACTGGCCCCTGCACTAGAGGGGGTCTGGCTGTTAGGAGGTTGACGGGCTAGGCTCAGCCCTGAGGTCCAAGGTCCATCTCTTGGGGCACTGCTGTCCTATAACACAGCCTAGGACTGTTTAAACCCCCCACTTGGCCATCATGGCGGTCCACGGGGAGAGGAGAGGCCACAGGGACGATGCCTGAACCTAAAGTTGACCTCAGCTAGGGTGATCCAGCAGTTTATTATCCAGTCAGGGTGGAAGTATGAACAGAGATGCAGTTGACAAATTATGCCAGGAGATCGGGTGTAATCCGGGCCACCTGGGCATCCTGTTCTTAGGAATAGGCTGGGGCACTCCAGACAGAAGGGACAGCATGTGCTAAGGTCCTGAGACAGAAACTCCTCACTAGCTGAGTCACAGATGCCTGGTTTCCCTCCAATCTGACCCTTTGCTCACATGAACTTCACTGAGCCGGGGCATCTGGGGTGAGGTGTGGTTTGGGATGCCAGGGGGCAGAGAGTCCCATCGAGGAGCAGAGTAACCTACTCTGTCCCCTATTGGCCTGGCACTTTTCCACGGGGCAGTCCTTCACTATGGAGCAGTCTTGGACACTGTGACCCCTTCATCCCCAGGGAGGACATCACGTATCGGCTGCCAGAGCTGGACCCGAGGGGCTCCGACGAGGAGAACTTGGACTCAGAGACATCGGCCAGCACCGAGAGCCTGTTGGAAGAGCGGGCTGGGAGGGGGGCCTCGGAAGGTCAGTATTAAGGTAGCGTCTGCTTTTTTCCTTCCCATGTCCACACCCAGCAGGCCCCCGGGCAAGGGTCCATCTTCCGGTCCTGAAGCTGCAGTAACCCTGCCATCTGTCTCTCAAAAGGGCCCCCCGCGCCTGCTCTCCCCTGCCCCGGCGCACCCACCCCGAGCCCCCTCCCTGAGGCGGCCGCCCCTCCTCGACGAAGGCCGTCGTCCTTCATGACGGTCAGAGTGAAGACCCCCCGGCGGACCCCGATCATGCCCACGGCCAACATCAAGCTTCCGCCTGGCCTGCCCTCCTATCTCCCTGGCCGAGTGCCTGGTACCCAGGAAGCTGCCACCACAGTGAGGCGCCGAGAGCCACCGGCCCGCCGCCCAGACCAGGTACACTCTGTGTATATCACGCCAGGCACTCACCTGCCCACTCAGGGCCCTCAGGAGCCCCTGGACAAGGATGACCGGCCGCCTGGGGCCAAGCGGAGGTATTCGGATCCCCCAACCTACTGCCTGCCCTCTTCCTCGGGCCAGGCCAATGGCTGAGGGCCCTCAGCTGCCAGCATCCACACGTCCAAGGATGGCCCAGTCCCCGAGCTGGGCACCAGAGCTCCAGAGCCAGCATTCAGCGATCTGAGAAGGATCAAGAGTGGAAAGCTCCAAGAGTGACGTGAGGTGGGCACTGGCTCCAAGTGAGTTCAGGCGGGGAGAGGCCGGCTGAGGCCTGGCCACCCTTGCTGAGCCCCCACGTCACACGGAGGCGCCCGATCAGAGCACCGAATCATGGCGGGCAGCCCGGCATCTCCCAACTCCCCTTTTGTACGTTTTCAAGGTCACTGTTTCTTTGTGCGTGGTTTACATGAGTTTAAACTGTAACAGCCTTAACAGAAGACCAAATTGTTTTTATATGTGTATGTACAAACTTTTATATTAACGCCCTGCATCTCCCTTATAACCTGGATGTGAGTCTTCAGAGCAAGCCCACACAGCCGCCAAGCTTCGGAGGCTCAGACCCACGCTGAGGGGGCCAAGGGCTAGGACTCTGCATGAGGGGTTTGGACACTTGTGGCCCCTGACTGCCCCGTACTGTGTCCCGGCCAGTGGCTGTCTGGCCCATTCAAGGGAACAGTGGAGTCTTCCGTGGTGATCAAGACTGTTGGCTAGAGCCAGGACACAGGGTGGTAGGCAGCCTCCACCCCAGGCGCCACAGACCTCACATTATTCCAGGGATACTCGAATGTGGCCATCACTCCTCGGTCTGTTGTGCCGCGGACAGAGAAGACCACCTTGGCACTGCCCGCCCCATGTGGCAGAACAGGAGCCCGCAACTCAGGACCGTTCTCGGGTGGGGAGGGCAAGGCCTGGGCTTGTACGTCTCTGCAAATCTACAGTGAGAGTCTGGGCATCTGCAGAGGGGGATTCCCCTCTTAGGCTCAGCCCACTCTCCCAACACCTGGACCCACGGCGCCAGGTCTGGGACAAGAGACACCCACAGGCCATGTGAAATAAAAGAAAAAGTGCCTAAGATGCGTCTGCGTGCAGTTCCTACTCAGACAGGCTCCAGGTTGGCGGGTGGGGGTCAAACATGCAGCCTCAGCCAAAAACGGCAATGGTGCAGGGCAAGGATTGAGCCCCTTTGTCTGGGAGGACTTCCATTGTTCCTCCAGCCAACTCCTGTTGTAATCTCACGTAAGCGAGGTGGGCTTATTTTTTGGCTGTGCCATGCAGCTTATAGGAGCCTAGTTCCCTGACTAGGGATCAAACCCACACCCCCTGCAGTGGAAGCTTGACCGGACCACCAGCGGAATCCCTGGAAGTGCTTTTTATTGATCCAGAAAGCTGAGGAAGCAGGCAGCTCATGGCAGAGTCACATGAAGTGAGGAGAACCTGCTGTCCTGGGAGCTACCTCCTGTCACAGCTAGCCCCTCCCCAGCTGGGGCTTAAGTGTCAGCTGAAGGGGCCATCTGCCTTGGGGGGTGGGGAGTCGGTCCTGGGGGACCCACTAGAGCCTGAAGCAACAGCACCACCACCATCACCACCAACAGAGAAGCTCCCAGGTTGCAACCAGATCGGCAGTTGTAACTGGTTGGCAGATAGGGTTTGTAGGTGTGGGGGAGTTAGGAGACCATGACAAACCTGAGTTTAAGGGACGCATGCTGAAGAGTTGGTGGTCTAGGCCAAGGCCACATAGCTGGGATGGGGTGGCCGGGGATTCAGACCCTGCCCTGTCTGGCTCATGCATGTGTGGATGTGTGCTCAGTCATGTCCGACTCTTTGCCACCCCATGGACTGTAGCCCACCAGGCTCCTCTGTCCATGGAATTTCCCAGGCAAGCATACTGGAGTGGGTTGCTATTTCCTTCCCCAGGGGATCTTCCTGACCCGGGGGTCGAACCCCCGTCTCCTGTGCCTCCTGCACTGACAGGTGGATTCTTTATCACTGAGCCACTTGGGAAGCCCTGTCTGGCTCTAGAGCCGCTCCCCGGCACCGCCCTCCGGCCCGCCACCCCATCAATAACCTGAGTTTGAGTTTAGACTCATCCACAGTACTTACAGGGCACCAAGACCACTGATGTGACCTGAACACAGGTAACCTGAAGGATGAGATAGTTGAGGGATGTATGCCAGGCTTCATCCCCTGTGATGTCCCCGTCCTCACTCGGAGGGCCCACAGAGGGAGACTCGAACAAGGGGCCTTGACTTCTTGAGGACGCGGGTGGGGTTCTGTCCACGGGGGTCTGGGCGTTGAGGGTGACCCAGCCACACCTCACGCTCCCAGGTTTAGCTCATGTCACTGCCAGACTAACCGTTTCCCAGTAGCGGAAACAGGTCCAGAAAAAGTTAAACTCGCAAAAGGCTACGACGGGAGGTGGAGTCAGGGTCAGGGCTGGGACCGGAAATAATAGTCCCTAAGTCTTGGATTCCGAAGTCCCAGGTCAGGGCCTCTCCTCGTGAATTCAGAGAAGACTCCCTGGATGCAGAAGGGCTCAGAGTGGGAAAAACTCTGGAAGGAGCGGAGAGAGGGGTAGGAATTTTGAGGGGGGTAGTAATGAGCACTTCACGCTTTGCATGTGGGTCTTCTGGCACCGAAGGACTTGATCCTTTCAACCTTTCCGGAAGGGTCAAGACGCTCGCGAGAATAAGCAAGCGATTCATCCCGGAGTAAATGCAGACGGGATGGTGTCCCGCATTGAAACAAGACATTACTTCCGCCACCCTAAACGAGAACAAGAATGGACAGCAAACAAACAGGGCACTTCCGACCGGAAGGAGGCCACGGAAGGCACTTCCGCCATCTCTTAAGATGGCGCCGGCGGAAGGGGCGGAGTACCACTGGGTGGTGATGGCAGCGTCGAGGCTGGAGCTGAACCTGGTGCGGCTGCTGTGCCGCTGCGAGGCGATGGCAGCGGAGAAACGGGACCCGGACGAGTGGCGTCTAGAAAAGGTAGGGAATCCTGTGTTTCCTCGTAAACCCCGAATCCAGGAGAGTGGCCCCCGCAGCTAGAGGCCACAGGGCCCGACTCCCCCGCCCCGCCAGCCAGCGTGGCCACGCCCCTTCCGGTTGGTTCCGGCCACGTCCACCTGCTGCTCTCCCGCCTTCTCCCTGAGGCTCAGCTGGTCCCTCCTCCTGATACTTGGCTCCTCCTGTTTCAACCCCGCCCCCATCCTGGCCTCGCGCCTTGTTGGCTCTGATCTCTCTGAGCAGGATGTAGGGTTAGCGGGAGGACTGGGCTGACACCCCACTTTTTGTCCCCAGTACGTGGGAGCTCTCGAGGACATGCTGCAGGCGCTGAAAGCACAGGCGAGGTGAGTGCAGGCGGCCACAAGGGGTTCAAAATTGAGTCTCCTACTGGAGACCAAGAACCCTGGTCTCCAGTTCCCGCTAAGAACCTCCCCTCAACTGGGCACAGTAGGCTTTCCTTTTCCTCTTCTCCCCGTCCAGCAAACCGGCTTCGGAGGTGCTCAATGAATATTCTCGGAAGGTAGATTTTCTGAAGGGAATGCTGCAGGCAGAGAAACTGGTAAGCAGGGGCCCCTCTGCCTGGTCAATCTTCATGCTCACCTGGGGCCTGCCCCTTTGGTGACTGCTCCCTTCCCGCTTCTGCAGACCTCCTCCTCAGAGAAGGCACTAGCCAACCAGTTCCTGGCCCCTGGCCGAGTACCCACTACCGCCAGGGAACGGGTCCCCGCTACGAAGACAGTACACCTGCAGTCACGGGCTCGGTACACGAGTGAGATGCGGAGTGAGCTGCTAGGCACGGTAGGGCTCCCTCCCTCATCCCCGGAAAACTTCAGGTGGGGACAAGAATTTGTGCATGGAGGTGGCCAGAACAACACTGTCTGGTGCAGGGACTAGGATACCCAACAGACAGGACCTGGACCATCAGACAAGGCTTCCCAACAGACGGGCATCGTGGCCAGGGCTTTACTAGATGAATAAGAGTTTCCATACAAGGCGAAAATGGCACATCTACACTTAAAAGCCCCAGAGTTGGCCCGAAGCAAGGTTTGGCCCTGCCTCACCACACATCAGTGAGTTTTTTTCAGCTGTGAAATAGGGTGACAGATACCTCTATGAGCACTTTCTGTGGATCTGAAAAATACCCTTCAAAATATGAACCCTTGTTTTCAGTTTATAGATGAGGAAACTGAGCCTCAGAGGTCACAGGACTTGTCCAGGGTCCTGATTGAGGGTGGGGAGTTTCTGAAAGCAGAAAGGACAGGTCTGGGGGCATGGCATGGTTGGTGATTCTGTGCCTCTCCTTTTTTCCCACAGGACTCTAGTGAAGGTGAGACAGCATAAGCAGAACAGGACTCAAGGCCTGGGACAGATACATATCCTTAGTGCCCCACATCCCTCATGCCTAACCTGGCTCCCACAGGGTGTTCGCAGCCCAGGGAAACTGTGCCCAGGGGCCTTTCCACACTTGAAGGTGGAAGGCTGGAAGGGTGTCAGGAAGGGGCCCTAGAGGAAACAGAGTTGGACACTCCCAGCCCAAGTCACTACGGCTGGCTAGAGAGAGGACCCGGGGCCGGGGTGGGGGTGCCCGATGAGGAAGACTTCTGCAGCTGCTGTGCGACAGACAGGAGGGGAAATGGCATTGTGAGTAGCAGACACATCCTGGGCAATGGTCAGGAAGCTGGAAAACAGCAAACCAGTTCTTCCTTTTTGCCTGCTTGGCTTGTTTTGCTTTCAGAGCTCAAAATGGATGTGAGGAGGAGAACGTGAGTATCTTCAGCCCTTGGGGAGCATTGCAGGGAGAGGGGAGTTGGACAAAGGTTGGACCACTAAAGCACAAGATGAGCATTCAAACCACCAGTCAGGGGATTCCCCAGTGGTCCAGTACTTAGGACTGTGTGCTTTCATTGCCAAGGGCCTGATTCAATCCCTGGTTGGAGAAAAAGACCCTACAAGCTGAGCGGTAAAGCCAAGAATAATAATAAAATTAAAAAAAAAAAACTAACGAACAGCCACTTCTGAGAATGCTTTTCCCAGAAGCCAAAGCGAAAAAGGAGAAGCAGCCCCAAGCAGCACAGTAGCTGGAACTGTAACCTCTAGGTCCCTTGAAAACATGTTGGTCTCTTCCCTCTTTCCCCCACCCCAATCTCATACCCACTGGTCTACCCATCTGTGGGGTCAGTGGGGCGTCAGGGCCCACACCAAGGGATGAGAAGCAGTCAGCAGCCGAGCTAGACCTCGTCCTGCAGCGACACCAGAACCTCCAGGAGAAGCTGGCAGAGGAGATGCTCGGCCTGGCCCGGAGCCTCAAGACCAACACACTGGCTGCCCAGAGTGTCATCAAGAAGGACAACCAGGTATGAGGACTCTGGGAACCCTGGAGCCTCTGGTTTGGGGCATCAAAGAAGGCTTCCCAGAAGAAGGTCCCTGTGGCTGGGACTGAGCTGGATGAATAGGAGTTTGGCAGAAGTGAAAAAAGGCATTCCCAGAGGAGGAAACAGCACTAGGAAGGGCCAAGAGATACAGATTCACCCCAGTGCAGTAGGAAGAGGTGACACTTGGACCCAGTCCTGTTGACACTCCCCCTGCCTCACCCACAGACGCTGTCACACTCGCTCAAGATGGCCGACCAGAACCTGGAGAAGCTGAAGACGGAATCGGAGCGGCTGGAGCAGCACACACAGAAGTCAGTCAACTGGCTGCTCTGGGCCATGCTCATCGTCGTCTGCTTCATCTTCATCAGCATGATCCTCTTCATCCGCATCATGCCCAAACTCAAATAAAGACTCGGCCTGGCCTGTGTCACCTGTGCCCTCTCTGCCCTCCACCCTGTCCAGGGATGATACCTTTTGGGGTTGGCAGCGTGATGGGAAGGCCCTTGGAGCCCCATGAGAGCTACAGAGAGTACATGACCAGGAGAGGAAGGAGGGCAGGCAGCTGGGGGAGGTGAGTCAACAAGCCTGCCTCCCATTTCTGCCCCCCACCCCCCCAGATACCTACTTCACACTGGACAAGGCAGGGCCCATAGAGGCCCCAGAACTCCCAATCTGATGGAGTCAGAGCCAAACACATTCCTGTGGAGTCAAGGTAAGGTCTGGAGGGTTGGGGAGGAGTGGGCCCATGCCTGGAGGTCAGCCTGTAGGAAGGGGTGAAAAGTTGTCTCTTTGAGCTGTGAACGACGCCAGGATTCTTGGCCTCCGGAGGAGATGAATTCGATCCAGAGCCACTGACAAGGCTTGATTGCTCAGAACTTTTGTGTAATAAAATTGTATAAATATAAAAGAAAGTTTCTGACATAGACATCAGAAGGGGGCAGAAAGAGTGCCCCCTTGCTAGTTTTTAGCAAGAAGTTATATACCTATTAGCAAGCTGCTAATTAGAGAAAAGGAAATGTCTGAAAACTCACTCGAAACCAGGCCCCTCACCCACAACATGCATTTTGAGATAACACTGGCACAAGGTGAGTCATCCCGGGCCATACAGCAATTGACATGGGGACTTCCTTGGTGGCCCAGTGGTTAAGATTCTATGTTTCCAATGCAAGGGGCCCAGGTCCAGTCCCTGGTCAGGGAACTAGATTCCACATGCCTCAACTAAGACCTCATGCGATCAAATAAATTCTTTAAAAAAAAAATTGACATGAATCTTGAAGAAAGGTAGATTTCCAAGCAAATACATAGTTGCATTAACATAGCTTAAGAGAACATTTCCATGAGTAAAACATACTGGTTTGTTGAGCCATTACCGGTTCTGAGTCTTAGGCAGAACCTACTTGATGAAAGACAGAGTCTAAGGTAAGTACATAGTTCATTAACATAGCTTAAGAAAAACATTTCCATAAGGAAAACGCATTGGTTAGCTCAAGGTTTGAGAAAAGTGAATTTCAGATGGAACCGGTTGTCCTCTTGGCAACACAAAAATTTTAAAGAAACCTTTTAATTTTGCATAGAGAAGAGAAAATGTCTGACACTTGCAACCTCCTTCCTCCATTTGGGGATCCCTAGCCCTCCTGCCTATTACCTTCTCAGGTGTCAGTGCTGGGCTTTCCTTGGGATTGAAAGTGATAATTCAAGAGACAAGGCTTAGCCCAGCCACAGCCGAAAATCTCAGGACATTGCAGATGCTTCACACAGTCACTCAGCAAACACAAGAAAATCAGTGGCAACCCTGCCCTGCCCAGGTCATAGTCTGGATGGGCATTGGAGTTGGGACCCTGGAAGGAAGGGATCGTGGAGTATGAGTCCAGAGGAATTATGGGTCCTGGGTTCTGCTTATGCCCACTCCAGATGTGAAGAGCAAAGTCTGTGAGAGGGGTGACTGAAGAAGCTTGATAAGGAGGGGTGGACAGAAGGTGCCTGTCCCAGACCATCGAGGCATGAGCACTGTGGAACATGCATGGAGCTGTCCACGTAGGCCCCACCCCCACTCCATCAGCATAGGTGTAAAACCACCATTAATAGCTTTTAAAATTCCGGTGGCAGTTTTTAAAGCTTTAGGAAAGCTCTAGTGGCAACTTTTTAAAAATAGACCCTAACAAGGAGGCTCATGCTTGTGACTCAGAGATGGTTCAGTATTAGGAAGCATGTTAATAGCCATATTAATGCATCAGGAAGCAAAACCATAGAGTGAAATGGTACCTTGTACTGTTCACAGCATCCCATTACGCAAAGTCTCAATTAAAAATAATGAGCATTTCCTCACTGAATGGAAAAATCTCAAGCCAAAGGCAGTGTTGAGTTTAATGGGCGATGCTAGAAGTTTTACCGTCAACGTGAAGAAACTAAACTGAGGTGGAGTGGAGGGATACTCACAGTCCACCCATCTCCTCCAGTGATTTGATATTGTCTGGAGGTGCTAGTCAATGCAACTAGACAACAAAAAGAAATTGAAAGAAGTAAAATTACTCACAGATGATAAAATTACTTGTCTATATAAAAAGATCCAAGCAAACTAACTAAAACAGATATTTCAGTAAGAGAATTTAGTAAACCAAGAGGATTAATGAATATTTAAATTAATCTATATGCAAAAAACAAAGTTGCAAAATATATTGGAAGATCCCATTTATAATAGTAACAGCAAAGATACACTATCTGGTTAAATTAACACCCTTAATATATAAAAAGCTCCTAAAAGCCAAAAAGAAAAAAAAAGATTTGTAGGAAATAAACAAGAAAACAAATACAAATGGTTTCTGAATTTTTTCACTCACCAGATTAGGCAAGATATAAAACTATTAGGCAAGATTTAAAAGTACAAGTACAGGAAACTGTGATGCCATTGAGGTTGCAAGGGTTGTGGGAAAACCAGCTGATTAGAGTATTATTGACACAAGCTCCTCGACAGTTGATGCTATTCAGTCGCTAAGCTGTGTTAGGTTCTTTGCGACCCTATGGACTCAGCACACCAGGCTCCTCTGTCCTCCACTATCTACCAGAGTTTGTTCAAAGTTATGTCCATTGAATCGGTGATGCTATATAACCATCTCATCCTCTGCCACCCTCTTTTGCCTTCAAACTTTCCCAGCTTCAGAGTCTTTTCCAAGTCAGTTCAATCTTGACAGTATCTTTCCAAATTAAAATACACAAGTCTCTTTCCCCCGTGGATTCTGGGAAGTTTCGCTTCTAGGAATTTATCCTACATAAACCTGCATAATTGGCCAAAGAAATGTGCCCTTGACTCTTTTTTTTATAGTATTGTCCATAGTGAGGAAGATTTGTCATTGACTTAGAATCTCTCCAAAAGGAGATATAATTAACTGTGGCCTCTGGGAATAAGGGTGGGTAAGAAATTCACTCTGCGCTACGCTTTTCTATGTGAATTCTCTAAACATCCCTCCAGTGCTTATTTAAAGAACTATTTTAAAAATATAACCGCTGAGTAAATAGATAAGTCGGTGGGGTTGTTCAGTCGCTAAGTAGGGTCGGTCTCTTTGCGACCCCATGGATTGCACCACGCCAGGCTCCCCTGTCCTCCACTGTCTCCCGGAGTTTGCTCAGACTTCTGTCCATTGAGTCGGTGATGCTGTCTAACCATCTCATCCTCTGCCGAAAGTTCTCCAAATAAACTGAGGGTCAGAAAGGGTGAGTTATCGGCCCCAAACGCAGCAGCTAGCTGTCTCCCGTCAGTCTCACCGCCAGGGTGTGGGTCCACTTCCGGGTTCCCCCGGCCCGCCTCCTCACCGCCAGCCCCGCCCTATATATACCGAGGCCCCTCCCCTGGCCCGCGGAGCGACCCAGCCAGTGGACTCCAGCCTGTAGTTAATGCACCACACGGACTTCGGGAGCGGACCTAGAGTCGGAGCCCCAAACGCTGGGACAGGTGACCCCAGGCAGGAGTGGTTCGTGCGGCCCGTCACCGGACCGGAGATCCCAAGGGTCTTCTCGGGAGCGCTGTCCATGGGCTCCGCCTAGCCCTGCGGGAGAGATTGCGGGCCGCGCCGGGGTTAACGCGAGCCAATCCTGGGCTGCGCGGTACGTAACGGATTATTTGCATAGCGCTCTTCCGGGTACGCACCCGGCGGCGGGGTCTGGGGCTCTCTGAGGCCAATGGCGTGCGTCTATGCAAATGAGGGCGGAGATGGAGAAAGCGTAGCGGGTAAAGGAGTTGGCCGCTCCGGGAGCCGCCTCCCAGTGAGTCCTCCCACCGTCCCACCTCCAATCATGTCCCCCTGCTGTGTCCACAGTCCGCCCGCCGACCATCCCCGCCACGCGCGGGTCACGACTCTCCCCGCAGGACCCGCACACCGGCCCGGGGACGCCGGAGCGGCGCCGCCCCCAAGCCGATGCCCACCCGAGAGCACCCCCAGACCCATGGCTCCCGGGGAAACCTGCAGACCCGTCCGCCTGGCCCTGGTCCTCCGGTGAGTCTAAAAGGGAGGAGGGTTCCCAGGCCGAGCCCAGGCATAGGATTCATTTCCCCCTGTTTAAGGGATGCCGGCTAACCTTCGTTAACTCCAAATCATGATTCCTGCGCCTTCTGCAGCGGTTGGTGTCTAGAGGCCTCAAACCCAGCGCTCCCCCAACTGTGTACCAGCCCCATCCCGGAGCCCACAGGACAAAGCCCAAGAAGATTGTATTTGAGGATGAACTCCCCTCCCGGGCCCTTCTAGGCACCAAGAAGTCTACTAGAGCCGTCTGCGAGAAACATATGCCTAGGCCCCATCCCGTGCCTGACTATGAGCTGTGAGTGGTTCCTAATTTCTTGAAACAGGGAAGGGGCACTGAGGCTGGGGCTTTGACAAGTGAGTAAGAGTTTGGTGGTTTAGTCGCCAAGTCGTGTCTAACTCTTAGGACCCCATGGACTGTAGCCTGCCAGGCTCCTCTGTCCATGGGATTCTCCAGGCAAGAATATTGGAGTGGGTTGCCATTTCCTTCTCCAGGGCATGTTCCTGACCCAGAAATCAAACCTGGGTCTCCTGCAGATTCTTTACCAACTGAGCTACAAGGGAAAAGTAAGAGTTTACCAAATAGTAAAAAGAGAAGAAGGGCATTTGGGGCAAGGAGCCCAACAGAGACCAAAAAAAAAAAAAAAAAAAGGCAAATTACACTGATTGTGGAAAAGAGTTCTTTCCACTCGTACTCTGACCTCCTTTCAACCTGGTAGTAAGTACCCTCCGGTGAGCACTGCGAAGGATCGGAGCCGCTATGCTGCAGTGTTTCAGGACCAGTACCCAGAGTTCTTGGAGCTCCAGCAGGAGGTGGGCTCTGCACAGGCAAAGCTCCAGCAGCTGGAGGCCCTGCTGAACTCACTGCCCGGACCCCGAAGCCAGGTCAGCACCAGGTGGAAACCCTCATCCCACATCCCTTGCAAGTGGCCTAAGCTTGGCCTCTGGAAGCCCAGTGGGTTCAGATCTCTGGGCCTCTTCCTCCTCCAGGCTGGGTGGGCACCACATCACATGGGCCAAGGTCAGCCCTTGACAAGGTCCCCCTTGTCTAAACCTCAGTTTCCCCATCCCTCCTTGGGTCCTGTGCTCCCTGGGCACCCGCTTCCTTCTCCCCTGGCAGAAGGAGGCCCATGTCACTGCCCGTGTCTGGAGGGAATTTGAGAAGAAGCAGATGGTGAGTCGTACCTCTTGAGTCCTACAGCCTGGCCTTTGCACCCACCCTCCACATACTCACACTCCCATGAGGCTGGGCACTTGTGCCCAGTTTCATGGAAAGAAAACTAAGGTTCAGAGAGGAAAAGATGAAAGCTCAAGCAGCTTGAGAGGCATAGGCCAGACTGCCACAAAGACTTCCCTGGATCTCGCCCTGCTCAGGACCCCAGCTTCTTGGACAAGCAGGCTCGCTGCCATTACCTGAAGGGCAAACTAAGGCACCTCAAGACACAGATCCAGAAATTCGACGACCAAGGAGACAGCGAGGGCTCTGTGTACTTCTGAGCGTCCTGGCAAATAGAGGGAACCATCGAAGTGGCGGGCCCTACCCTGCCCTTCCTTCTCTTCCCTCCTGATCTTTGCTGTTACTGTTGCCCTGCCTGGGGTAGCCATGCCTGATTTTAAATGCCTTCGCCTTTGAGGCCTAGATCTGATGGCCCCTTCCAGCAAGGCTTCCCAGAACCTCCTGCAGGACCTCCATGGAGACCCCACATCCGAGTCCATCCCCTGGAAGTGGGTCCTGCTCTCCATTCCAGTGGAATAAACATTTATTAAATACCTACTGCCGCTTAAAACTCCTGATTTCACTCTTCCCCGAAAAACTGTTCTTCCATTCTCCCGAGGAAAAAGAAATCAAGGATCTGAGAAAGGGACTTGGCCAGGATCTCTGGGTGGACTGTGAACACCAGTCTGTCCAGGGGGCTCCCTGTCCTCCAAGAGTCTCAAATGGCCTCCAAGAGTCTCCAAGAGGAAGAAGCTGAGGGGTCAACCACTAGTGCCACCTCCTCAGCCAGGAGGGCCCCCTAATGTCCACCCCGTGCCAGGCTCAGGGTAGCATGGATGGAGTACAGGTAGGTCCAGGCTCCATGTGAAGCCCAATGATGGTAGCCCAGGAGCTTTCTTTGAGCCTTGGCCTCCCAGAGGACAGGGGCAGTTAGGCAGGCTGCACGCAAGGAAGGCAGTGCCAGCCACTGGGTCACAGAGAGGCCTCAGCCCCAGGATCAGTCCTCAAGGAACACATGGCCTCAGGAATTCCTGAGAGCCCAATGTGATAGAGCAAGGAGACGGGGCTGGACCCCGATGGGTGTCCTGACAACCAGGGAGGCTCAAGATGTCTTCTTCCTGCAGAAGAGGGTTGGGTGTTGTAGCTCAGCAATCTGGCCTGGACAAGCATCCACGTCTCTGACCGACTGGAAGCAGGACGGACACCATGGTCTTGGTCAGTCCACAGATGTCCTGTGAATCTTAGACAGCACATTGCTGTCCAGCCCAGCTGGAGTGGACATTTGCTTATGCGCAGGACCTCTCAGAAAACACCTACCCAGGGCAGAAACCAGCCCAGCTGGAGTGGACATTTGCTTATGCGCAGGACCTCTCAGAAAACACCTACCCAGGGCAGAAACCAGCCCAGCTGCCAGTGGGAGAGCTTCACCCCATTCCAACTTCAGTCCCCTTCTGGGACAGGGCACACCCAAGAGACCTTCATTCATTCGTTTCCATCTTCCCAGATGTCCTCTGAGATGGACATGGGGGAGACTAGGGTTCCAATGGGGAACATTTTGAAGGCCTGAGGCTGCTTTATGGCTAAGCCCTAGCCCAACCTACAAGGTGAGACCCAGGTTCTTCCCTGTTTTCAAAGGAGCATGTTTGATAAATCTCTTCACTTGAAAAGCCTTCAGTCAGGGCCAAGAGGTGCCACCCACCACCACCATCTGGGCCCTTTCTACCCACCCCCTAGAGCCACAGTCCTGGTATAAATTCCATAGATGCCTTTCCCACTACAGAACTGGGCCACAACCTTCTGAGGCCAGGATGGCAAGCCCCCTGGTGCCCTGCATCAACCCATATCACCTCAATTAAGTCCACATTTCAAGGTCTGACCTTAGAGGTCTCCATTTCTAAATGCCAATTTCTAAAAGTTTTTTTAATTACATGTAACAAAAAAAATTTAAACTGGCTTAGGCACAAAAGGGGAAGTCTGGGCTCATGAAATGGAAACACCCAAGGGTTTCAGATCTATGGCTTGATCCAGGGGCTCCAAAGGTATTCTGCAAAATTGGTCTCCTCCTTGGCTCTGCTTTATCCTAATTTTCAATCCTGCCATTGAATCTCACTGGCCAGCTCTGGGCCACATTCCCTCCCTAACCCAGTCGCTGTGGCCAGCTAAATGGAGGGCTCTATCTGGGCTGAGATCAAGTGACAGAACTCGCCCCAAACATTTCTCCCAAGGACACTGGGGCCCAGACACCATGATTAAGGGTTGACCAAAGAAAATAAAGGGACTTCCCTGCCAGTCCAGTGGTTAGGCCTCGGCATGGTTGGGGAACTAACAGCTCATAAGCCTTGTGGTGCAGCTGAAAAAGGGAAAACAATAAGGTACTTAGTCCAGGGTTTGTGTGAATGTTGTGAGGCTCAATTTCATAGGCCAGAATCTAAATTCAAATCTGAGCCATCTGCTCAGCCCAACTCCTACAAACCCATTGGCTGACCTCTGGCCTCCCCCTCCAGCCTGTTTCCGCACAAAACTATCCCACACAAACAAATTTTAAAAAACCAGCAAGTAGGGCTGTTGTTAGGTTGTAGGTGTTCCAGCTGGGCTGGGAGTGGGTCCCCATGGTAGAGTGCCTTCTGTGTCACCCCTCCCCCCACTAAGATGATGGAGACTGTGCAGGTAGGAAACTTCTTTATTATTGGCCTTGATTCATCCATCATGTAGTGTCCAACGTGGATTACGTGTCCAGAGGATCAGTCTGGCACTCATCACCCCTGCCTGGCTGCAGCTGCCCCTCCAGTCCAGACGCCAGGACTTTGTCCATCACACCAGAGAAGCCACACCCCGACTAGTTCATTCTTGGGGTACCAAGGGACAAGGCTGTTCTGGGATTGGACCCTCTGTCTTGCCCCTCATCTTCATCAGGGTTTCTGGGGAAGATTTGACTGGAGTCTAGACAAATCAGTCTCTTTTTGGTTTCATGATCATTTAGAAAACAGAAAAGACAAACATTTCACAGTCTTTAAAAAATAGGAGTCTGAGGAGGGAAGCCAGGGTCCTCTGTCCAGGGGAGGCCGCCCCCCCACCCACCACCAGAGGCCTGAGCATCCGTGTCCCTTGAGGTCTGCAGACCTGGCCCTGTCTGGTCACTGGCCTGAGCCGTAGGGCCAGTTGAAGGTACTTCCTGACAGCAGCATGTCTCGGATCAGCGTCTCAATGGGCGTCTTGCCCACCAGGCGCATGAAGAACAGCTGGGAGATGAGGGAGGCCGGGACGGCACGCAAGGCAGGGAGCCGCAGCAGCAGGCGCCCAAAGCGCTGGGGCTGCGATGGGTACTGGGCCCGCACGTACTCGGTGAGGGCCACCTGCGCCTTCTCCTGCAGGCTCTCCACATGCGCTGGGTCTGAGAGGCCACAGGCATCTGAGGGACAAGGGCAAGGTCAGAAGAAGTGGCAGGAGGACACAGGACCCCAGGGCTGACCGGGGCTGGGAGATACCACTCAGGGCTGTTGGTACAGAAGAGGGCACTCAAGGGATGGGAGATGGGGCCTAGGGCACAAATGGGGGTGTCTAATATCTAAGGCAGTGTTGGTCCCCAAGAGATATTAAGGTGGCCTCATCTGATGATGACACGGAGTGCAGGTAGTGATGTCTCAAGGGTGGAAGGGCCCTGACTAAGGCATTTAACAGGGAGACAAGTCCTAATCAAGCTTAAGGAGGAAGGAATTCCCTGGTGGTCTAGTGGTTAAGACTGCACTTCCACTGCAGGGGCTGCGGGTTCAGTCTCTGGTTGGGGAAGTTCTGCATGCCAGGAGGTGAGGCTGAAAACACCCCTTAAACAAGAAGCTCAAGGGGAAGAGGGGGCCGGCAAGGGGACTTGGGAAGAAAAGCAAAGCCTAGAGAGGGTATTCAGACACACTAAATAGACCCGCCTTGTGAGTGAAGATGACAGGTAAGAGCCCTATGAATGTCAGGGCAGAGAAAATGTCCTGGGTAAGTAAAGAGGGGCAAAGCCATATTATTGGATAAAAGCCACCTCCCAGAGTAGCCTGGGTCTGGCTCCCGCATCCTTGGTCCCAGGAGCCACGTAGTGGGACCTCCTTGCAAAGTGCAGAGTCGGCTATGCCACCACTCCCACCACAAGAAAGCAGGGCTTTGGAGGCAGGAGGGTTACTGAAGACTAGGAAGGAACTAAGATGCCTCCGCCCCTAGGTGGGAGGGGCTTCAAGCCACACCCCCTACCCGATCCAGCTCCACTGCGGGTGGCCCCTGGAGGCCCTGGGGGGGAGGGGGGGAGGGGGGGAGGGGGCAGGCTGGGAGCCCCGGGTCAGTGGTCTAGGGTCCTAGGAATTAGGGAGCGAAGGGCCCAGGAGAGCCCAGAACCAGGTGTCAGAGCAACCCTGCCTTTCATAAGTGGAAGGCAGTCCTCCTTAAGTGGTCAGTAACAAGAGGAGCATCCTGATTTGGCAGATGAGGGTCACAGCGTTTAGGGAGAACAGAAATCATTAAGTGACGGACAGAGCCAAGTGGGCAGACCTCCCCTCCCGCGGGCCCCCACCTGTCATTCTGCCCACTGAGCACGATGAACACCTTGATGAGGGCGTGAAGGGTTGGGGGGGGGGCTCTCAGGGAGCCTGAGAATCAAGGGGGGAGGCTGTGGGGCCTTAAGACATGGAGCCGTGGGGGATCAAAGTTCTTAGGAAGGCCTGGGATCCGGGAGAGGGGCCATCACGGTGTCAGACCGCCTGCATCGCCTCCTCCACTGTCCCCCAACAGCGCTAAAGGCGCATGCAGGGACGCAAGTCTGGCTAGCTGCAGATCAGCAAGTGGAGGACTAAGGGGGTCAGGGTCAGGAGCTAGGTCTCTCCCCTCCCCCACCCAGCCCCTCCCAAGGCCAGAGCCCCACCAGGGCGTCTCACCAGGTGTGAAGAGCGCGATGGCCTTGAGGCAGCCATACTCCGCGGAGTCGACCTGCAAACGGCCCAGTTTGTCCACCTGTTCCTGGAAGGCGCGCACCTGGTCCATGAAGGCCACGGCACGCTCGGCGGCCATGGGCGCGGCATGCAGGCCGGCGGCGGCCAGCAGCGGCGCCGTGTGCAGGGGCAGCGCTGCCTGCGCCGCGTTCAGCACGAAGAGCTCGCTCCAGCTGAGGCGCAGCAGCGCCACCTGGTCGGCCACCGGCAGCTCGGGGAAGAAGGGCGCGTGGCGCGCCCACTCCACTGTGCTGAAGAGCAGCCGCGCCGCCAGCTCGCACACATTGTCGATGCCCAGCACCGCGCCCGCCGCGCCGCTCCCGGCTCCGAAAGCGCCCGCGGCTCCTGCACCGAAGCGCCCGGCCGCCGCGGGGTAGGGCTCGGCACGCAGCAGCTGCGCGATCAGCTCCGACACCGGCTGCCCCGGGAAGAGGTCTCCGCCGGCCACGGCCAGCGCAGAGCCAGGAGGGCTGCCCGAGGAGGCTGCCACGGTGCCAGGGAGCGAGTGCGGAATTCGGCCGCGCTGCACCGCTGTGAAGGGGAGATAGAGACGAGGGGGTGGGCAGGGGGAGAAGGGGGAGGGAGATTGCCAGCCAGCAAGAAATGCGGAAGGTACAGGAGAGGGAGGAGGGGAGAGGGGACGGGGGAGGTGGGCAAGAGTCAGGAGAGGGGGAGTGAGGACACGGGGAAACCAGAGAGGGGAGAGTGGGGTGTGAGGAAGCGGGGGAGGAATTAGGGGGAAAGTGGGTACCCCGAGTCATGGGGTAGGGAAAGTAGGGAGGAAGAAAGGTTGGAGATAAAATTATTAGAGGGTTACTCATTCCCTCTGTACCAAGCCCCCCAACTCAGCCTTTCCCTGAACCCCCAATCCCTACCTCATGGGCACAATGCTTGTTGGGAGGACAGAGGCCAAGGTCTTGCAGGCCCCACCTTGCTCCACCCTGTGCCCTCACCCTGAGGTCGTGTCCAGCCACCATCAGACTACTTCTTTCAGAGAAGGAAGTTGGGAGGGGGGGGACCATCTCAGGTGGAAATGGGACCACTGGGTGAGGGCTAATTTAATTCACACATACCCACCTCCCCCTCTTCTGGACTGTGTGAGCTCCCCTCTGCAGCCAGCAAGTCAGACCTGTCAATCATGTCCTCATCTGTCAATCATAGGCGTCTAAGAGCTGATAATAGGTCTGGGGGGGCAAGTACCTTCCTAGGACATGGGCAAGTAGCCAGCCTACCCCTCAAACAAGTGATCAGTAAGGGCTAGCACTGATCTCTCCTACGGAAGTAGGATATTTCTCTACCTCCCAGCCCCACCCTCCAGGTCATGGCCCCCTAGAGCAGGTCTCATCTGCCTGGTCCTCTGCAGTGACCTCAATGTTAAGAATGAAATCCTGATCAGTAGCAAAAAGTCGCTGTTAGCAAAAAGTAGTGTTAGTCACTCAGTCGTGTCCAACTCCTCACAATCCCACAGACTATAAGCCATAAGGCTCCTCTGTCCATGGGATTCTCCACACAAGAATCCTGGAGTGAGTAGCCATTCCCTTCTTCAGGGGATCCTGACCCAGAGATTGAACCCGGTCAGCAGCAGGTGCTCAGTAAACATGAGATTCCATCAGTAGCTTTGCCTGTGATATTCCCAACTGCTGGCCTTGGCCAGTGCCCCCAGGGATCAGGTAGATGGCAAGAGGAAAGCTGAGGTGCAAGGAGGAAGGGTGGCTGCATGCCAGCCTGGCCTATGCCACAGTAGGCAGGGTAGAGGGGCTGACTGGGCTGGGTGCCTGGCAGAGACTAATTAATGAGCTTTAATGAGGTGACATGCCCGGTCTCATCACCTCCATGAACTTCTGGTCAACCCACCATGGAGCAGAGCGGGAGAGGGATGCAAGTGGGAGCTGAGGGCTAGCAGAGCTGATCAGGGAAGCAGGGTTCAAGCCTTATCCCATGTGATTTGAAGTCTCAGGAGCCTCTGTCTGTCAAATGGGTGTAGCTGGGTTGAGGGCTGACAATGAATCCCAATTAACTTCAGGCTCACTTGGTTCTAAAGCCCACTGCCATCATTCATCCATCACCAGGCCACCTCAGGGTCTTTGCATTTGCTGTTCCTGCTTCCTGAGAACCCCTTCCCCAGCTCTTCCTCCCCATTAAGCCCAGACTGTGGGCTTAATGACCAACCAGAAGTAGACTGCTCTCTGTACTCTTTCCCCACCCATAAAAGTATGCAGTTGATAATAATCATGACGATGATAACACCAATCACTGAATTAAATGAGAATGTATCTAACTGGCTTGGAATAGCTTTTGGCACATGAAAGTGAAAGTGAAAGTCACTCAGTCGTGTGCGACTCTTTGGGACCCCATGGACTACACAGTCCATGGACTTCCCCAGGCCAGAATAACTGGAGTGGGTAGCCTTTCCCTTCTCCAGGGGATCTTCCCAACTCAGGGATCGAACCCAGGTCTCCCACATTACAGGCGGATTCTCTACCAGCTAAGCCACAAGGGAAGCCCAAGAATACTAGAATGGGTAGCCTACTCCTTTCTCCAGCAGATATTCCCAACCCAGGAATCGAACCAGGGTCTCATAGTAAGAGCTAAATGGATAGTAACTCAAGCCAAGAAACATTAAGCACCTTCTATGTTTTAGAACCTGGTGTAGGCCCTGGGGATGTATCAGAAAACAAGACAGACAAAAGTTTCTGACCTTGAGGAGCAGACATTCTTTTGGAGGAGCAAGCAAATTATAAAGCAAGACAGATGGCCTGAATAAAGGGGTTGCAAAGGGTAATCAGGAGGGCTTCTCAGAGGAGGTGGTGTTTCAGCAAATCTTAAAAGAAGGTGAGGGAGGAAGCCATGTAGGTGTCTGGGGGGAGGTGTTCCAGACAGAGGGAACCACCTGTGCAAAGGCCAAGAGATAGGGCTGTGTTCGGGTCATGATCTGAGATTTATTGAGTCACCTTGAGACTTTGAAGATCTGAAGCCTGGATTTGATGTGGATTTTAGGTCAAATTCACACACAAGTGGAGACAAAATCCAGGTTGCGGGGGTTGGGGTATGGGCAGTCACCCCCAACTTCACATGACCTAAGAGAGTGATCAGATGATCTTAAGAGAAAGACTCTGGGCAGCTGTTCCCAGCTTCTTTCACAGAGGCTCAGCAGAGAAGAAACCAGCAGTAGAGCAGGAGAGACTCAGCTTTTAGACACAGAGAAGAACTGCCAGCCTGGCTCATAAGAGTCCAGGCAGAGATATGAATTCCAGCCTTGCGGCCGACATTAAAATGGGCCGGATCCTGCTCCCTAGCCCAGTGCTTCATGTAGAAGTCTACAGGTTCCACCTGAACTCTGAGAGTGATCGGTGGAGTTCTCGACCTAGCTGCCCTGCACAGATCCACCCAAGTCCCCAGGGCAAGGACAAGAGGCTGGGCCTCCCTCTGGCTCCCAGCATCCCCGGTCAGGCGGAAGGGTGAGCTGCCCTTTGCCTTAGTCGGGTGAGTTCCTGCCTTGGGCAAACACAAGGCAGAGGGTGGAGGGAAAGCAAATCAAAAAAAAAAAGTACATCATTGTTCAGAAAGTGGTGGCCAGGATAGAGGGCAGAGGGTTACTGGGGTTAACTTCAGGTTCCCTGCCCCTGAGGCCGGGTTGGGAGAGGTGGTGGGGAGAAAGGTTCTAACATGGGCCAGAGTTGGGGAGCCTCTTACAGCCCAGTTCTGCCTCAGCCACCAGGAAGCCACGGATAATTGGATTCCTCCAGCCCAGGGCCAGATCCAGGCCCACGGGATCTCAGGATCGGTGGTAACGAGGTTAGCAGGCGCCAGACCCCGCCCTCCATGGCTCCCAGACCCCAAGAGAGGGAGCAAAGGGCAGGCCGCTTGTTCACCCCTTGCCCGCCCCACCCCAGCAGGTACTCACCTTCCTTCCTCATGCCCACCCGGAAGCACTTCTTGAGGCGGCAGTATTGGCACTGGTTCCGGTGATGCTGGTCGATCTGACAGTCACGGTTGGACCTGTGGGCATGCAGAGGTCACCAAGGGGGTCACCATGACACCTACATTCTGGCCTGGGAGCCACCTTGTGAGACGTCTTAGAAAGTTACACCTAGAAACCACCAGGACCACCCCCCATCCCTACCAACGACCTGGGCTGGGCAGACGACCCCAAAGTGGCACAGAGGTTAAGCTTGCAGGTGTGCAAAGAGGACAATTTGGGGGAGTGGAGACCGATGAAGAGCAGTCTGTGGCAAAGTGGATTAGCATGCCAGGGAGGGTTATGTTGGAACTGGGTTTTGAAGGATGAATACAAGTTCCCCAGGTGACCAGAGGCAGCTCCTGGCAGAATGCCAATGACAGCCAAAAGTGTTCCAGTTACATTTCACTTGGTCCTTGTCAGGCCAGGGGACAGGGTCTTTGTCCCAGGGCACTATGAGAGCAGAGAAGGAACATGGTCACCGAGCAAGACTTCGTGAGTTGACTAAGAGATGAGAACCCAGGCCAATCCTCTATGGGGTCACAGCACCATGGGGCCCCAACATTACTGCCTGACACAAGGCCACCATCAATGTATGAAGAAACAAATGAACGAACTCCTGTACCCCTCTAAGATGTCAAACCCCTTCTCTAGAAAGACCATCCCACACCTAACTGAGCCCAAGAAGCTTCCTCCACGTGGTCCTCGGGGATTGTTGGTGCCTCTTCCAGGGGTGGGACATGTGGCCACGCCCTCTGAAGCAACAAGTTCCGTCCAAGGTCAGTCACAGTTGGAAGGTTCAGGCCTTTGTTCTTCCAATGCCCCCAGCACCCTTTTTCCCCTTGGCCCCTGCCCTAAGTTCCCTCCATATCTCTCTCCTCTGAGCCTTTGAGGCCCACACCAAGGGCTGGAGTCCCGGCTGGGCACCAATCGGGTACTCAGAGCTAGTCACAAAGTAAGACAAACACTTCTTGAAGTAAAAAGGTCAAACACATCTTAGCTGCGGACACCCAAGGTCTGACCCTTGGGCAGCCACTTCTCCACTGAGCCTTGGTTTCCTCATCTGGAATTGGGAGGCCAGAGGGCAATTCTACATGGGATGCACTCATTCTGGAGAAAATTGGGAGTGTGGGTGTGGGGGCGGGGGTGTCAAGACGGGCCGCACCTGGGAGTCTCAGTGGCCAATTTTGGAGAGGCGAGGCTCCAGAGGGCCTCTGCGTCCTGCAGCACCAGCCTCCGAGCCCCCAGGAAGAGGCCCTACTAGGGCAAAGGGAGCTCAGGCAGAACCAGAACAAAGCCCAGCAGGCAGGCAGTGGGAGGGTCCTGGGCAGCCGGGTGGAAACAGCCAGGCCTAGGGCAGGCAGGCAGGGGCCTGGCTCGGGTCCCTGAGACTTCAGGGGAGGCCCTGAACCTTCTGCCTCAACTTCCCCAGTTGTAGAGTCAGGAGAGATCTTCCATCCCTCCAGATGGGGAAACAGTAAGTTCTACCTGTTATCCCACCTAAACAGGACATGCTTTGCCAGACCCCACAGTCCAACTCTGCCTTCTCCCTGGGCTTCTGGCTTTCAGTCCAATTTGATCATCGCCCTCTTTTGCTCACACACCTTCTTCCATGGTTCCGAACTACTTTCACTCTAGAATTTCTGACCCACTTGGCTCTAACTTCTCCCACGCCTGGGTGGTCTCACATTACATCACTGATCCCCAATCCTGCCACTGAGTATTTGCTGGAGCCACACTCTCTGCAGGAGTGCCCTTCACTTCTACCTGCTAAACCCCTCATGTTTCAAGGTCCACCTCCTGTGGCCTTCCTCTCAGACCCTCAGGCAGAGCTCCTTGTTCCTCCTGGGACCCCAGACCATCCCTCCCTCTGGCCCAACCCAGACTCCACAGACTGGGACACCTGTGTCTCACTATCTCCCTCAAACTGGGAGAAGGCTGGGCTTGGAACTGGGGTCTTTTCTAGGGTGCTGGCATCAAACCACCCACGTCAGGCCCCGAGGGATCTTTGTTGATTCAACCTGAGGCTCAGAGGGAGGCAGTGACTTCTGGTCACACAACACAGACCTTCTGAAGAACCTGCCAGTGCCAAACCAGGCCCCTCTCCCTGGCCTTGGTGCTCCCACTCTAAGGGAGCCTCTGGGACCCCCAAGCCACCTGAGCCCCTCCCCTGCCCTCCCTAAAGACCTGGCCAGAGAGCACACAGTTATTCCAGCAGCAAGAATGAGGCCAAAGTCTGGTGGCCCAGTTAGCATTGGAGGAGGGAGTAAACCAGCTCCGCGCCATACAGAGCCGCCCCCAACAGGCCAGATCTGGGGCCAAATTCCTGCTTCAGGTACCCAGGACCCCACCCAGTGGCCCTGCCAACAAACCCTCCATCAGCAGCTTCCCCGGGGAGGTCCTGACCCAGACTTGCCTGCGGCCCTCCTCAACCTTCCCAACCCCGCAGTTCCCTTGCTAAGCCCCAAGTGGGCAAGGTCTCTCCCTAGGTGACCCAGGGCAGGTGCCAAGAGCTTTCTGGGCCTTAGTTTTGCCCTTGTGGAAAATGGGACCCTCCAAACGGGCTCTGCAGAGCCCAAGCATGTTCCTGGAGGGTGCAAAGTAGGGGTTTGTCACCGGAGGAAACGGGGACTCAGCAAAAAATGATGGGAAAGGCGGGGTCCTGGACTGGACACCCAGTGCCAGCAGCTCCTCCTCTAGACCTGATGCCCTGTTGGGAACCAGAAAAGCTAGCCAGGTCACGGCTGGCCAGTGGGGACTCCAACCTAGGACAGCCTCGGGCTGCTTCTTGGAAACATTCATCCCCACCCAGTCTCAGAACCGACAAAAGTTTCAGGGATTTTCCAGGATCCCAGTCTGCACCTACTCCTAGCTAGGGGGGCGTAGAGGGGGGTGCGGGGCTGGAGCAGCCAAGATGCGGTCAAATCCAGCCGCCACCTCGGACATCTCACAGCAGTTTCCGGTGACCCAGGGCACAGAGAGTGCCCGGGGGGTTCCCCCTGACGGGCAGCCCAACCCCCACAGCAGAAGCGCCCCCACGCCCCCGCCCCATGCGAAGGAAGCCGCCCTGTGCCACCTAGTTTCGCTCCAGCCGCCGCCTCAGTAGTCAGGGCGACTTTGGAAGTGATATTTGACCCCAAGGGCGCGCCGTATCGATCCGCGCGGCCGCAGACAATGGCCCCCGGACGCTGTGAGCTCCACAGTCCAAGTTCCACGTTCGATCCCCACCTGGTCCCCGGCGCGCCGAGATTCCCAAGGGAAGGGATGCCCTGGGATTAGGCACCCACCCCTGACAGCACCCCAACCCCTCGCCGCGCAGAGCTGACCCCTCTCCGGAGAAAAGGAAGGGAGGGAGGAGGAGCGAGTTACTGGGGCGGAAGCCGCCAGGGACCACCTGATCGGGGGGACCTGCATCAATACAGCGCCGACTGTATACACAATCCCAGGAATGTGATGGAGAGGGGGCGAGGGACATGTGCCCCAATCTCTGACGGGAAGTAGAGACCCAGGGAAGGTCAGCGCTAGGCCCAAGGTGACCGAGCAGGTCAGAGGCCCGGCCCGGGTGCCGGCGGCGGTGCGCTGAGAGGGGGCTCACCGGCAGGTGTAGCTGAGGTTGCGGCGGATGCTCCGCTTGAAGAAGCTCTTGCAGCCCTCGCAGGTGAAGACGCCGTAGTGCTTGCCGCTCGACTTGTCCCCGCACACCACGCAGTCCACCTGCAGCCCCGGCCGCTCCTCGTCGCCTGGCTCAGCGTCGCTGGCGGCCCCGGGGGGTGAGGCCGAGTCTTCCTCCGCCGCGCGCGGATAGCCGCCCGCCTTGTCCACGCCATTCGTGTCGCCGCCGCCCCCGGGGCCGCCCCAGCCGCCGGTCACCATGGCCATAGCCCCCGGGCAGCGGGGCCGGGGCGCCCCCTCCGCGTTTCTCCCTCGGGGCACCCCTCTCGGCCCGGGGGACCCTAACTGGCGCGCATCCGGTCCCGGTGCGCGGGGGTCACCCGGTTGCACCCCCAAAAAAAGTTTTGCAGCAACTTCCTGCGGCCGGTCCGCGCGCCCGGGCGGAACTGGTCGGGCCGGTTCCAGGTCAACTTTCCCACGCGTGCGCGGGGCCGGGCCCCGGACCGGGGGGGCGCGCTAGAGGTGCTGGCCGGGGGCCCCGGGGACTCGCGCCCCGCCGCCCTGGGGCCCCGGCGGGGGAGCTCGGGCCATGGCCCGGCCCAGGCAGCGCAGGGGGTGCCCTCCGGCCTGGCCGCCGCTCGGCCAAGGGCTATGGCCAACTTAGCGGGCTGCCATCCGAGCGCGGGAGGCCGGGGGGAAAGTTTGGCCGCAAGTTGCGCGGCCGCCCGCGGCGGGGGGGAGGGGCGGCGGGCGTGCGCCGGGGCCGGTCACCGCACCCCCTGAGTCTCCCAGGGCCCCCGGCGGCCGCTCGGGGCCTGCAGGACCGCGGGCCGGCGCTTCCCGAGCTGCCGCCCCCGCTGCGGCCGCGCCCGCCCGGCCTGGGCCTGTGCCTGAGCCGGAGCCTCGCTCTCGCCGCCGACCCCGCGCGCCGGCCTCGCGCTGCGGCCGGTTTGACACACAACGTTCCATTCGCGGGGCGGGCGGGGGGCGGGGGCGGGGGCAGGGGCGCGCGCCGCGGGCTGGGGGCGGGCGCTCGTTGCCCCGGCGACGGCCGCCCTTATAAGGACATGGGTGGCCGTGCGCGGCGCCCGGCGCCCCGGCCGGCGGGAGGGGCTAGGGCGGAGCGCGGGGCCGCAAGGCCTGACCCTCCTCCCTCCCCCTCCCTCGCTCACCCCACTCCCACCCCCGTCCTCGCCCGGCTCCAGCCTTAACCCCTGCCGGGCCGCGGCGGGAGCCTGGGCCACTGCTGCCCTCTGCCCTTCCGCAGCCTCGCCAAGATGTCTCTCTAAGGCCCTCCCCTCCACCTCCGGCCTTGGAAGTTGTGTAGCTCAACCGCCCTCGAGGCGCCCCTCGGCACCACCCCCTTGCATTCCCGGCAGAAGCAATAATGGGGGGCCGGTTGCACCGGGGGGCACGCCCCTGCGCAGTATACACACACACACACACACACACACACACCACGCACACCCCTCCTGGGGCATTTCTTTGCACAGTTACATGATGGATTGTGTTTGCTTCCTCTTCCAGAAAGTCGCGGCGTCCGACCCCCACCCCACCCTTTCTCTGCTTGGGCTAACACCTGGTGTTCGGAATCTCCGGGGGGGAAGGGATGTTGTGGTCTGCGGCCGGCAGGGGCGCGAGGTCAGGAGGCCCCTCTCCAGAATTTCAGGCTTCTGGGGGCAGGGCGCCCACCCGCCCAGCGAGGCTGGAGGCGACAGGAATGCCCACCACCCCTGCCCCCTTTCCCCTTTAATTTCCTTTTCTTTCTATGCTTCACAGAAAGAGCTTGACCAGGGGCCGACTGGACTACAGATGTCTCTTCCAGGCTCCCCAGAGTCTCCCAGCTGCTGCTCCGCCTCCATGTCACTGCCTCCGAGACCCCGGTGCGGCAGCCAGCATACATTAAACACCCTTTGTATGCTCTCCTGACCGCCCTGGGCAAAGAAACCTGAGCCTTGCTTCTGAGCCTGTTAACCTTTAACCGGCTGGAAAAGCCCTTCCTGCAGTGACCTTTCACCTTGGAGTCCTGAAGGTCCAGGCCTTATCTCCCGCCCTGCCCTGGGCTAAACTGGACACTCGGACACGTGGCTGGGCCTCTGAGGGCTGCAGGCAGGAGAGAAAGGTCCTCTGCCCCCACTGTCTCCTACACCCTCCTCTCTCAGGAAGGGTCCTTGAGAAAAGCCATCCCCCTCTCCAGTTGACATCTGAGGGGCATCCTCCCTGGCAAGGGCTGGAGATGTTTGGAGATCTTGCAGCAGTGAAGAGGATACCAAGGTTCTGGAGAAGCCAGGCAATGGATGCCCAGCCCTGGGCCTCTGGGCCTCCTGGGGAGAGTGTGGCTGGGTATGAGGTGGGGGGAAGGTTTTAGCAAGTACAGAAAACAAGAAGCACTAGGGTTAGACATGAGGTAGGACTTTCAAAGGGTCTGACTGGAGTGGAGTTCTCTGCCCCATAACCTGCATTGGGCTTGAATGGTTAAAGAGGACCCTTTAGGTCCTGGCAGACCAGTGGTTAGGGCTCCGTGCTTCCACTGCAGGGGACGTAAGATCTCAGGTGTCCCAAGTAAAGATCGCGCATGCAGCAACCATGACCCGGAGCAACCAAATATATGTATAAAATATATAAAATATATATATATATATATATATTTTTTTTTTTTTTTTTTTTTAAAGAGAGGACCCTTTGGTTCTGCGGCCCAGGAATGGGAGATGCTAGCTGGGTATTTGGGGTGACGTTGGGTGTCCTAAGTCCCTGGTCTGAACTTTCTAGGGTCCTTGATGGGAGAGACGTGGAGGTGGGTGTCTCAGATATGAGCGCCAGAGACTTGTAAGGAAGAGAAGGCTCAAGGAGTCAGAGGGGGGCCCGGAGAAGGGAGGGGACAGGGAACTGGAGTTTGAGGGACACAAGCCTAGAGGAGGGGTCCGGTGGGAGATTGGAAGAAGGTCTGCCACAGATTCCAGAACCTCGAGGTGATCCAACCTTTCGGGGGGTGGGGGGGGCTGCCCCGCCTCTGCCCAGGAGCTCTATAGCCCCCGCAGCCGCTGGAGGCCCGGGTCGGGGGGTAGTGCTGAGGTCCGGCCCCGCCCACCTGACCCCTGGCCGCGGCCCCGCGGTGACATTTGACCTTGCAGAGGCCGCGACCAGGGACAAAGAGGCCTGGGCCCATCTGCTGCGGGGCACCCGTGGGAACAGCAAGACCCGGCTACCGGTGGCCTGGGAACCTGCCCCCGCCCCCCAACGGTGACCTCAGCTCCCGCCCCCACCGCCGGGGCGAACTCCTTCCCCACCTTCCAACAGGTGGCCTTGTTTCCTCTCGGCCCCATCCCCCCGGCCACGGGCAACCTTGTGAGACTCGGGGCTAAGGTCACTCTTAGACTCTTAGGGAGGGAGACGGACAAGAGGGTCGTACAGTCGGGTCCTCTGCCGGGCTACGGGCGACCTTGCCCGCCTGTTTCCCTGCTTTCTGCAAACCCTGCCACGGTCCGGAGATTGTGCTTATGGTTCGAAGGTCACCAGCCCCCAGCGCTGGCCCGAGGCTCCTGTGGATCCGGAGGACCAGGTTGGGCCTCGGCGGCTGCCTCGCGCCGACTTCAGGTCAGCCTTGCCCTGCCGGCGAGAGGCAGCCGCGCCGCGCACACACCTGCACAGGTGCTGCCTGGAATCCCCCTCGAACCTCACCCCCACCAGGCTGGGAATGAAAATCTATCTAATCCGCGTCTTGAATTTCAGCTACCACCCAGGAGGGGACAGCTGGCCACTAATCCGGGGCGTCTGTGTCGAGCCTAACACCCTTTCCCAACTCTGCCAGACTCCGCTGGAAGGGCGGGGGCGTGGCCTATGTAAATAAGATGCTAATCACTTGCCTGCTATTAATCTGACACTGGCACCTCCCAGAGCTCCCATCTCCTGCAGGTGAAACTGGCAACTTTTCAGACTGGCCAGGAGCCATCCAGACGCCCTAGGGCAGTGTACTTCTTTGCCCATGGTTAGCAAACCTGAGTTCCTCAACAACAGCTGTATAACGCCCCTGAGATCTCACTTGCAGAGTTTCTTCCCTTTGCTCACCACCCTAAAGCCCTTTACGTTAGCTCCACACTCTTTGAATGCAAGTTCTAAGGCCACCTCTGATTCCCCCTTCCCCCTCCCTCCACTCAGGGAGCAATGGCCTTCCAGCGAATATTTCACATGCTGAACTGCTCCGGCCTCAGTCTTCTCTGGGTTACGGGTATCTTCCTCTTGGGAATATCCTTCAGACTGAACCTAGCATTTCCTTGGGAAGCGGGTGGGCAGGGGAAAGTGTGCCCTGCCCCAGTGGACACCTTCCTGGGCTTCTGGAGGCAGATAAGGGTTGGAATTTCAGCTCTGACTATGTAACCTCACTGAACCCTGAATGCCCCCAGCCAGTCATGAGAATCCTGTCTCCACAGCCCAAGCTGCTTCTGCCATGACCCTTCTGACATGTCTCTTCACATGCCACATGGGATCAGACCAAAGATACCGAGCCTTTCTCAAATGCCAGCCCTCTCCCCATCAAACCCCAGACATTCAGGTATATCAGCCCTCATCACCCAGAACATGCCTCAACATGCAAAGTCATGCCACATGACACAATGTCACTCCAGAACAGTTTATGATGTGACCTATCACAACTATCTGGCACGTCCAGACAGCCAGAGGAGGGCCTAGAGAAAGGTCTCCCCAGGCCGGGAAGGCTGGCAGGGAAGTCTGGACCTCCCCAGGGCCCTTGCGGTGGCTTCTAGCACTGCCAGCTCCTCTGCCTGTCGGGCTTCCATCAGTGCCATCTGCTGCTCCAGCTTCCGCTGTTGCTCTTCCTGCTTCCGGTGGGCACCTCGGAAGGCCATGACCAAGGTGCTGAAGGGAGAAGGAGGCTGAGCCAGGAAACAGCCCCCCATTCCACCAAGACAAGGGCTATGTCCTCCCAGCCCCAGACAGGAAGTCTTTGAGACTGAGTCTTCTGGGGGTCCCAGCATCACTCAGCAGGGGCTGACACACATCAGGCCCCAGAGGAGGTGTGGAATGGACTGAACCTGCCCCCCGCCTTACAGGGGGGAAGCTGTGGCCCAGAGAGAGCCAGGGATGCCTCTGAGGTTACACAGAGAGACCCACCTGTGAGCTTTGCATAAATCACTGTTCAGCTCAGTACTCTGAGCACGTCTGGCTCGTTCCTTCCGAGCCACCTCTTCTAGCTTTTCCAGCAGAGCCTGCAGCTGTTCCCGCAGGCCCAGAGCCCTGGTACAAGGGTGGAGAGAGAGGAGCTCACAGACATAGCCACTCCTGTCTGCCTTCCCCACTGCCACCCATCTGCCCAAGATGTTTCCATGTGAATACAGCTGTACACCCAGTCCTTCACTGTACACAACACCCCAGTGGGCTCTCACATATTACCCCCACCCAGGCCACACATACCCCAGCACAGTACCCAGGCACACACCGAGTGAGTGACGCTGACAGTTCCTGGGTCAGTTCTTCTGGGTGCTGCACTTTGCTCACTTGGCCCCCATCAATACCCCTGCTGCCACCAGGGAGAGCAGGAGGACCCTGAGGGAGGCAGAAGGGAGGGGAGTGACATTGACCTAGGCTGAGAGCGTGTTCAGCCCAAGCTGAACGCTGAAGTCATCACAGACTATGGTGGCTACAGTCCCTGCACTTACAGAGCCCCCAGTCTTATGAGATACCCCAATAAGGATACAGGTGTTCCCTAACAAGGGAAATAAATAATCTCATTTTCAGGCAGTTCACGGGGACTTCCCAGAGGAGGTGATGTCTGAGCTCAGACCTGTAGGAAGTCAAGGACTTAGATAAAGAGGAAAGTGACTGGTGTTCCTGGCAGGGGCGTAGCACTTAGAAAGGCATGGAGGTAGAAGAGATGATTCAAAGGAGGGTTCCAGAAGCCTCTAAGGCTTTAAACCAGAGGATAGATATGATTAGACAGTAGGGGCAAGAAGGAAAGCCTCAGGGAGTAAGCTGGAGCCAAAATTTAGGAAAATATGAAGCATGACCTGAAGCTGTTGGAGTGGGGAACGAAAGTATGAATAGCCTGGAGGTGGGAAGTAGAAGGGACAGGTGTGAGTGGAAGACACTAAATCCTTTGGGGCTTATTGGGCTCAATACTCTCAAAGAAAGAAACTCCGAAGTACAAGCGTGAATTTTCACATGCATTTTTACCATTCAACTCCTTTTTTTGGTGCAGAAATGGAAACTGAGGCTCAAAGGAGGCTAGGATTAACCAGGACCACATATCCAGTAGTATACTGCTATCCCTACCGGGCCAAGGCAGGGTCACTCACCTGGGACCACTCCTCTTCATCTCCACTGCTCCCACCTCCACTGCTGTCTCCACCGCTGCTGTTGGCCCCGCCAGTCCGAAGCTGTGCCCGCGCCCAGCGCAGCTGCTCCAGCAGGAGCACGTGGGCTGGGCCCTGGGCTCGGAGGGCAGCCTCCTGCAGTTCCAGAGCCCGCTTTTCCCGCCGCACCAGCTGTAGCCGCAGCATCAGGTCCGCCAGAGTCTCCTGAGAAACCAAGAAGAGGGTAGAAAATGTACCTTGAAGGTCAACCGTTGAGAAAACTGAGCCTCTAGGAGGTGCCCACTGAGGGCTCCTCAGGCAAGAATCCTAACCCTTACCTTGATCTTGCATGATAGGAAAAATCCTTCCATAAAAACTACAGCTGTAGAAATAGCCATTCAGAGAGAGCAAGTGTCTTAGACAAAGTCGAGTAGCAACTCAATGGTAGCATCTGGAGTTTCTCCAAATTCAGAACCTCAGCTCTTTCATGCGTGTGATAGCTGCTCAGTCATGTCTGACTCTTTTGCAACCCCATGAATTGTAGCCCGCCAGGCGCCTCTGTCCATGGAATTTTCCAGGCAAGACTACTGGAGTGGGGTGCCATTCCCTTCTCCAGGGGATCTTCCCGACCCAGGGATCGAACTCGTGTCTCCTGCATTGGCAGGCGGATTCTTTACCTCCTGAGTCACCAGAGAAGCCCCCAGCTCTTTCACGCCAGGTCACAAATTTCAAACAATATCCAGCAAAACTCTCCCTTACTACTTGGTCCCCTAATTGCATCTCACTCAGACTCAGCAAAGGATTTGGTCCCACCAGGAAAGATCAACACAGTGACCGCAGCCCATGTGTACCCGTGTGGCCGCCAGGTCCTGCTGGATCTGCGTCTTCTCCATCCGGGGCAGGGCTGGGCCAGGCTGGGCCCCCAGAATGGCCTGCACCATGGCTTCTGCGTGGGGCACGGTAGATATGGGCACCCAGGTAGAGCCAGGCTCAGGGGGAATCTTCACCAGAGCACGGCGTTCCTGGAGACGCTGAACATAGCCCTGGAGCTGGGACGCCACCTCCTGTGATGTGGGCTTATCCACGCTGCTGCCTTCGGGGCTACAGGAGACAGGAGAGGCCTGTGTGAACTCTGCTCAGCGTGGCTACGCTAACTTCATGGCAATCCTGGTGCGCTTTGTCATCTTCCATCTTACTGACCATGATGGTTCCTTCCAAGGCCATCTGTGGTAGGCATGGTCAAACTAACACGGTGGACACCATAACGTAAACCCAAACAGGCAACATCAGCCCGCCGATGATCATTCATCAGTGATGAATGAACACCGCCATGCCAATGGGCACAGTCACTCACACCATCACAGGGAAGCCATCACACCAACTCAATGAGCACCATTGCTCAACCTGCCAACCCTGTTACACAGCATCATGACAACCCCTATGGGTACCAGCATCATGCCAACCCCATTAAGCACCATCATACCACCTGATCAGTGGGCACCACGAGCCATCTTCATGCCACCCTGGTGGGTCCTATCCCACCCCCAATGGCTGTAACCACCACGTCAACTTTGCTGAGTAGAAAACAGCCAACTCCGGCAGGCCTAATGCCAACCTAATGCCATGCCAGCCCCCAATATAGGGCCAGTTCTGGGAGCCCCATTCTGCACCCAGAGCCCCACTCACTGGCCCACCCCGTCCCCGGGGCTCCCAAGGGCACCTTGGACGTGGATCCTGCAGTGTCACTCCATCCATGGCAGCCTTCTCTTGGACTAGGAGCCTCTGAGCTTCCTTCTCAGCTGCCTCCAAGTCATCCACGAAGGCTCCTTTTCCAGCTCCTGAGTCTGCCTCCCGGAGAGCGAGTAAGGCTCCATACGCCTCCTCACAGTGTTCACTGTGGGACAGCAGTTCTGAGCACCCCAGCATAGCCATCCTGTTGCGTAGGTGACACTCCCACTTGCTCCTGGATCTGTCACTCCTCCTCCTAACCCCAACCCTGGGAGTTTGTAAATTCCTTTAGCACCCTGGGACGAAAACTGCCTTAAGTTAATTTCCACGGCAAGGGCAAATACTTTTCTGAGAGGGCTCCGTCTCTCTCTGGGAAGTAGGACTATCCTTTGAGGATATCCATTTCCTTCCCAGGCAGTAGAAAACATGTGAATCATGGCTGGGGTGCACTGACCTATACTGCAAGGCTAGACGCAGCGCAGTGGCCTCAGCCTCCCGCTGGCCCAGCCGCATGCTGAGGCTCTCACACCGGCCCTTGTACTCCTGGAGCACAGCTGACAGTAGGCGGTTGAAGCATTTGAGTTTCTCAATGTTCCTGCCTCCGGAGGTGGGGGAAGAGGGAAAAGTGAGTGACTTTGAAGGGCAGTTAGGACACCATTGATTTCCCCACCCCATCCCCACCTTCCCCACCCCACCCCCACTCCAGCTCCAGACTCCTGGCTTTATATCCCAGCTGGGCGGCACCAGTGCCCTTATGAGCCCAGCATTTGTGACTCTTACCCTCGGAATCGCTCCATCTGGGCTTCCATGATGTGCATCTCAGGAGCAAGGGGCTGGGTTGGGAGAGACCCAAGCATCTGGGTGCTGGAATCACTCTGCAGGCGCCGGAGCAGGGGGTGAGCCCGGGAGAAGGGATCCTATCGAAAAGAGGTGACTTGATTCACCCAGAATTTTCACTGAGAGCCCAGCATTAGGATTTAGGCCTTCTCCAATCCCCGAAACTATTGGATCACATGACCAGGATTTGAGTCTCATGGCCCCAAACCCTAAGGATCTGAAACAGACCATGGTTTTTAGCTTCACACACTCACCTGTGAGCCCCAGGTCTCTCCATCAGCCCCAGAGCTGCTGGAACCACTACCTGAGCCACCTGCTTGGTCACAGGAAGGAGGTGGAAAGGGCTCCAGCCTCAGCAGGGAATCCTGCAGCTCCTGGACCTGTGGGGAAATGGGGAATGTAAGGCTGGGGTGGCTCCAACCACCTGCCATTCTTCCCTAAGACCTGTTCTTGGAGCAGTGGCAAGAGCACTGGCTGGAAGGTAGGACCCCCCAGATTCTCATCCTGCCAAATAGCTTCTTGTACAACCTTGGGCAAGTCATTCAGCCATGACTTGTTGGTCAGCCATTCAGTCATGCAGTCCCTGAATCAAGACTTCTCTTTCCAGATGTCCAGCGGGTTCATGAAAAGATGCTCATCATCACTAATCTTTGCATGCGTGCCTGCTCAGTCACTTCAGTCGTGTGTGACTCTTTGCAACCCTACGGACTGTAGCCTGCCAGGCTCCTCTGGCATGAGAATCCATGGGATTCTCCAGGCAAAAAAAAAAAGAAAAAATACTGGAGTGGGTTGCCATGCTCTCCTCCAGGGGATCTTCCCGACCCAGAGATCGAGCCCATGTCTCCTGTGGCTCCTGCACTGCAGGCGGATTCTTTACTGCTGAGCCACTGGGGGAACCTCACTAATCCTTAGGAAAATGCAGTCAAAACCACAATGAGACCACCTCACATCGGTTAGAATGGCAAGCATCAAAAAGCCAAGAAAGGGACTTCGCTGGCAGCCTAGTGCTTAGGACTCCGCCCTTCCACTGCAGGAGGCAGGGGTGCGATCACTGGCCTGGGGAACTAAGATCTTGCATGCCTTGCTGAATGGCGAGGCCAAAAGAAACAAAGAATGCAAAAGATAAGTGTAGGCGAAGATGTTGAGGAAAGGGAACCTTCGAGCACCGTTGTTGAGAATGTAAATGGGTGCAATCACTATGGAAAGAAGTATGGCAGTTCCTCAAAAAAGTCAAAATAGAACGACTATGATACAGCAATTCCATTTCTGGGTATTTCTCTGAAGGAAACCAAAATGCTAACTTGAAAAGACATCGGCACCCGCACGTTCACTGGAGCACTATTTACAAGAGCCAAACCACAGAAGCAACCTAAGTGTCCACTGATGGATGAATGGATTAGATGTGGTAAGTATATTTATAGAATGAAATATTATTCATCTGTAAAAAAGGAATCTTGCCATTTGGGACAATATAGAAGGACCTTAGGGCCAGGAGCCGCAGGAGGTGTGGGTTCGATCCCTGGGTTGGGAAGATCCCTCGGAGGAGGAAATGGCAACCCACTCCAGTATTCTTGCTTGGAGAATTCCATGGACAGAGGAACCTAATGGGCTACAGTCCATGGGGGTCACAAAGAGTTGGACACAATTGAAGTGACTTAGCACGCACACAGAAGGACCTTAAAGGCACTATGCTAAGTGAAATAAGTCAGCCAGATAAAGACAAATAGTACATGATCTCACTTATATGTGGAGTCTAAAATAAAACCAGGGAGTTCCATGGTGGTCTAGTGGTTAGGACTTGGTGCTTTCACTGCTGTGGCCTGGGGTTCAACCCATGGTCGGGAACTGATATCCCACAAGCCATGCAGCAGGGCACAGCTAGATGATAGGTTAAAATTTTAAAAAATTAAACTCACAGGTACAGGGAACATGTTGGTGGTTGCCAGAGTTGGGGGAAGGGGTCAGGGAAGTAAAATTTTTTTAAAAAAGACTTTTCTTTCCCGGCTGAAAAATGGACTCCACTCCTTGCGCTGGGCTTCTGCAGCCCAGGTCTCACCATCTGTGTCCCTCCTGCCCTGACGTCACCTGGGCTCTGGACTCGGACATAAAACTGGCCCTTTAATGGCCCCATGTGGCTGGCTCATGGCATCTTGAGCTGATTAAGGCCTAAGAGCTCTGGTCTCCCTTCCTCCAAACCCACCCCTCCCACAGGCTCCCTGTGTCTCACTTCCAGTCTCTAAGGCTCCCAATCCAGGTCTCGTCCTCAGCCCCTCTCTAGCTTTCGCATCCCACCTGCCAGCTCCATCTTCAGCATCCCCCCAAAACTGCTGGGTTGTCACCGTCTCCACAACGTTGCCACCTCCTGGATCGCCAAGATTCCACCTTCTCCCTCCAGAAGCTGTACCTCCCAAAGTCGCCAGAGGGCGCCTGTGAGCACCTGCATCAGGTCTCCATCCTTGTTTGCTCAGAGCCCTCCGTGCCTTCCACCTCACTCAGAGCAAAAGTTCAAATCCTCCTTGAGGCCCACAAGGCCCTCCGGGATCTGCTCCCATCACCTCGGTACCCTGGTCTCCTCCTGCTCAGCCCCATACTGGCCTCCTCACTGTTTCCTGAACACACTAATCACACTCCAACCTCCAGCCTTTGCGTATACTGTTCTTTTTGCCTAAAATGCTCTTCCCCGGTTCCTTACATGTTTCCTCCCTTGCCTCCTTGTGGTCTTTATTCAAGTGTCACTTCTTCGATGGGCCTCTCTGATCCTCTTAACTAAAGTTGCAAGGGATCTTTGTCTCTTTGGGGTTGCCGACAAAGGTCCGTATAGTCAAGCTATGGTTTTTCCAGTAGTCAATGATGGATGTGAGAGTTGGACCATAAAGAAAGCTGAACACCAAAGAATTGGTGCTTTTGAACTGTGGTGTTGGAAAAGACTCTTGAGAATTCCTTGGACAGCAAGGAGATCAAACCAGTCAATCCTAAAAGAAATCAGCCCTGACTACTCATTGGAAGGACAGATGCTGAAGTTGAAGCTCCAATACTTTGGCCATCTGATACAAAAAGCCGACTCATTGGAAACGACCCTGATGCTGGGAAAGATTGGAAGGCAGGAGGAGAAGAGGATGACAAAGGATGAGAGGGTTAGATAGCATCACCGACTCAATGGACATAAGTTTGAGCAAACTCTGGGAGATGGTGAAAGACAGAGAAGCCTGGCATGCTGCAGGCTGCTGGACATGAGTGAGCAACTGAACAACAGCAAGGCAAGTCAAAGCTCCAAAAAAATCTTCACAAATGAACAAACGATTCAATGTGTCTTATGCCCGGCCTGCCTCCCTCCCACCAGGGATCCCTGGGAGGCAGCCCTGCCCAACTCACCTCTCTCTGCAGCATCTCCTTCTCAGCCTGGAAGGCCTGCAGGGAGTTCTGTGTGCGGATCAGCTCATCCTCCCGGCTGCCCAAGGCCAAACGCAGCCAGGCATTCCTTTCAGCCAATCGGGCTGCCTCCCGCTGGCAGCTCCCAGCCCCCTCCTGCTCCAAGCAGGGCTTTGGTGCCCCCTCGCTTCCGTCCTTTGCCTCCACTGGCCCAGGACAGTTTGGGGGCCGGTGGCGCCAGGCAGCAACGGCTGCTTCCAGAGAGCTCAGCGCTTGCTGGAGAGTCTGAAATACATCAGGTCCAGAGGGGACGTTCTCCCCGTCCTGCAGGGCTGTCTCTGGGGCCTGGTGGGTTTCCTCACGGGGCCGCCCCTCAGGGGCTGGGGCTGGTCCCCTGCTAGAGTCCCCATCAACTTCTTTGTCAGTCCTGTGAAGAGGTGAGAGATGGAAATTTCTGGAAATGGGGTCATTTGGGGTAGCTAACACACAGAGGGTTTGTAACAAGGCTAGGACTGCAGGGCCTTGAAAGTCAGGCCAAGGGCAATGGGACCCATGGCATGTGTGTGAGTCGGGGAGGGACATAAACCCATCTCTGAGTGGGAAAGATGTGCCAGGCCTGCAGTGGGGGACACAGACAAAGTGGGCCTTACCTGCTCTCCAAGCCGTGCCCTTTGGCCTCCACCTCAGGGGCCAACAGTTCCACCTTGGTGCTATCTTGAGATGCCACAGGGCCCGGCTCAGAGCTCCCACTGGCTGCCTCAGCCTCCTCTGAACTCTCTGCCACAGGGTCCAGCTCACCCTGCAAATGATCCCCAGGGCTGAGCTCTGAGCCAAGCAGCTCTGGGTGCTGGAGTCTTGCAGGGTTGGGTGTGGCAGGGACAGGGAACACTTACGGGCAGAGCATGTCTCCCTCGCCGGCTTCGGGGCCGTGTGGCCCTGGCACTCATTGTTATCCAGAAATCAGTGTCTTCTGAATCCTCCTTTATCCTCACCCGCTAAAACCACAACCTGACTTCAGCTCAAAGCAAATGACAACCTTAATTTCGTCTTCTGTGAAATGGGCATTGGTTTCACTTCTCCAAAAGGATCTTGAGTTATCAATGTAGATTTGGCACATTTGAATGCCTCCCTTGATGGTCAGCTCACTACCTCTCAAGGTTGCCCTGACCTCTTCCTTCTTTTCCGTCTCCTTGATTTTCCTCTCTCTCTTTGCTCCCCTCCCTCCCCTATCCGGGCTTGGGAGGAGGAGTTCAACAGTCCTCTCTCCTCCTCAGGGCTCTCCTGAACCAGAGATTCTAATCCTGGGATTTGGTTCCCTCAGCCCGCTCTACTTCCCTATCCTCCTGGGGGGTACCTTGGTCCGAAAACCAAGTCCCAGGACATTCTTGGAGTCACTCTGGCCACTGCCCGCTCAAGCTCGGGCTGGCCGAGGGCAGCCTGGGAGGGGCCGGGAAACAGGAAGCCCCCTCCCCGGCCATGTGACCTGTTATTGTGTACTTTCTTCCTCAAGGGCAGCGACTTCCTCTAGCCCCAGCAACAGGACACATGGCCAGGTCCCGACATGTCAGCCCCTCCTCGCCTCTGCTTCCAAGGCCGAAGCTCCTCCAACTCTGACCCTTAGATTTTATTTCTTGGAAGCTAGAGTGCCACTCTGGGCTGATGCTCTTCACCTGGCTTCCCTATAAACTTCTTTCCTCTGACTGTCCCTTCAGTGTGAGAGTTCGCGTTCCACTTCAAGTCACGGACAGACCTGGGGTTGGGAGCCCTGAGCAAGCGATGAGCCTCAGCACATGAGCCTCAGTTTCTTTGTCTCCCTTCAGAGTCACGGGAGGTTTTTGTTTTGTTTTGTTTCAAAACAAAAACAATTTTCTGAACGATAGCTGATTTACAATGTTGTATTAGTTTCAGGTATGCAGCAAAGGTTTTTATTTTTATTCTTTTCTTTTAGAATATTACAAATTCTTTTTTATTCTTTCTCAGGTTCTTTCCATCATAGGATTACAAGATACTGAATATAATTCCCTGTGCCTTATGTAGGTCCTTACTGTTTATTGTATAAAGTGTGTACCTGTTCATCTCAAACTCCTAATTTATCTCTCCCCTGCTTCCCCTTTGGTAACTATAAATTTGCTTTCTTATGTCTGTGAGTCTATTTCTGCTTTGTAAGTAAGATCATTTGTGTCGTTTTCCCCCAAAATTTAACTGCACATCTTGTATTTTATTTTGAAATTAAAAAAACAACTTTATTTATTTATTTATGGCTATGTTGGGTCTTCCGGAGAAGGCAATGGCAGCCCACTGCAGTACTCTTGCCTGGAAAATCCCATGGAGGGAGGAGCCTGGTAGGCTGCAGTCCATGGGGTCGCTAAGAGTCGGGCACGACTGAGCGACTTCACTTCCACTTTTCACTTTCATGCATTGGAGAAGGAAATGGCAGCCCACTTCAGTGTTCTTGCCTGGAGAATCCCAGGGACGGGGGAGCCTGGTGGGCTGCCGTCTATGGGGTCGCACAGAGTCGGACACGACTGAAGTGACTCAGCAGCAGCAGCACGCTGGCTCTTCACTGCTGCGTCAGCTTTTTCCTCTAGTTGTGGTGAGCGGGGATACTCTCTATTGGGGGTGAGTGGGCTTCTCATGGCCATGGCTGCTCTTGTTGCGGAGCAGTTTTGAGGCACACAGGCTTCAGTAGTTGCAGCACATGAGCTCAGAAGTTGTGGCTCCTGGGCTCCAGAGCACAGACTCAGCCGCTGTGGAGCATGGGCTCAGTTGCTCCATGGCACGCTGATCTTCCTGGGCCAGAGACTGAACCAATGTCCTCTGCATCGACAGGCAGATTCTTTACCACTGAGCCACCAGGGAAGCCTTGTATCATTTTCTAAGATTCCACATATAAGTGATAGCCCTGGAGGAAGACATGGCAACCCACTCCAGTATTCTTGTCTGGAAAATCCCATGGACAGAGGAGCCTGGTGGGCTACAATCCATGGGGTCACAAAGCGTCAGACACAACTGAGCGACTAGACAGCAGTATAAGTGATATCACATATTTGTCTTTGTCTGGCTCGCTTCATGTAGTGTGATAATCTCCAGGTCCATGTAGGTTGCTGCAAATTTCATTTTGTTTTGTGGTTCAGTAATATTCCAGTATATATATACACACACATATATATATACATGTATATGTTCAGTTCAGTTCAGTCACTCAGTCGTGTCCGACTCTTTGCGACCCCATGAATCGCAGCATGCCAGCCTCCCTGTCCATCGCCATCTCCCGGAGTTCACTCAGACTCATGTCCATCGAGTCTGTGATGCCATCCAGCCATCTCATCCTGGGTTGTCCCCTTCTCCTCTTGCCCCCAATCTCTCCCAGCATCAGAATCTTTTCCAAGGAGTCAACTCTTCGCATGAGGTGGCCAAAGTACTGGAGCTTCAGCTTTAGCATTTCTTCCAAAGAAATCCCAGGGTTGATCTCCTTTAGAATGGACTGGTTGGATCTCCTTGCAGTCCAAGGGACCCTCAAGAGTCTTCTCCAACACCACAGTTCAAAAGCATCAATTCTTCGGCACTCAGCCTTCTTCACAGTCCAACTCTCACATCCATACATGACCACAGGAAAAACCATAGCCTTGACTAGACGGACCTTAGTCGGCAAAGTAATGTCTCTGCTTTTGAATATACTATCTAGGTTGGTCATAACTTTTCTTCCAAGGAGTAAGCGTCTTTTAATTTCATGGCTGCAGTCACCATCTGCAGTGATTTTGGAGCCCAAAAAAATAAAGTCTGACACTGTTTCTACTGTTTCCCCATCTATTTCCCATGAAGTGATGGGACCAGATGCCATGATCTTCGTTTTCTGAATGTTGAGCTTTAAGCCAACTTTTTCACTCTCCTCTTTCATTTCATCAAGAGGATTTTTAGCTCCTCTTCACTTTCTGCCATAGGGATGGTGTCATCTGCATATCTGAGGTTATTGATATTTCTCCTGGCAATCTTGATTCCAGCTTCTGGTTCTTCCAGTCCAGCGTTTCTCATGATGTACTCTGCATAGAAGTTAAATAAGCAGGGTGACAATATACAGCCTTGACGTGCTCCTTTTCCTATTTGGAACCAGTCTGTTGTTCCATGTCCAGTTCTAATTGTTGCTTCCTGACTTGCATACAGATTTCTCAAGAGGCAGGTTAGGTGGTCTGGTATTCCCATCTCTTTCAGAATTTTCCACAGTTTATTATGATCCACACAGTCAAAGGCTTTGGCATAGTCAATGAAGCAGAAATAGATGTTTTTCTGGAACTCTCTTGCTTTTTCCATGATCCAGCGGATGTTGGCAATTTGATCTCTGGTTCCTCTGCCTTTTCTAAAACCAGCTTGAACATCAGGGAGTTCACGGTTCACATATTGCTGAAGTCTGGCTTGGAGAATTTTGAGCATTACTTTACTAGCATATGAGATGAGTGCAATTGTGCGGTAGTTTGAGCATTCTTTGGCATTGCCTTCCTTTGGGACTGGAATGAAAACTGACCTTTTCCAGTCCTGTGGCCACTGCTGAGTTTTCCAAACTTGCTGGCATATTGAGTGCAGCACTTTCACAGCATCATCTTTCAGGATTTGAAATAGCTCCACTGGAATTCCATCACCTCCACTAGCTTTGTTCGTAGTGATGCTTTCCAAGGCCCACTTGACTTCACAGTCCAGGATGTCTGGCTCTAGACATATACGTGCTTAGTCGACTACTCAGTCACGTCTGACTCTTTGTGACCTCTTGGACTGTAGCCCGGCAGGCTCCTCTGTCCATGGGGATTCTCCTGGCAAGAATACTGGAGTGGGTTGCCATAACCTCCTCATACACATACATATACACACATATATACACACATGTATATATGGATATACACCAGAGTTATGGAAGTTTTGACAACCAATTTGCATATGGTCAGGCACCATCAGAGACCTGAATCATAAGGCACCCTCCTTGTTCCCTACTGCCTCTCTGACCGCCCCATCTCTGCTTCGTCTGTTTCTCCTCCATAAATGCTGAATTCCTCAGATCCCAGATAATTCCTGCATCCTGCTAATTTTTCCTGCATCCACCTCGAAAAGGCCTCTTCCTCATCTCCATCCATAGTCAGAGCTCAAGCCTCTCCTTCCCAACGTGGATGCCAGCCCACCTCCACTCCCTTCCCCACCCAGGACCCAGAGACAGAGATCTCACTGTTCACCTCCCTGGCTCATAGACCCTCCATGGCTCCCCATTGCCCTTGGGAAACATTTCATCCTCTTCAGCCTGGCATTCAAGGTCTTTAGTAAAATTATGCCTGCAGGTGGCACCAATGTGTACTCCCGCCTCTAGCCACGATAATCTCTTCCATGAACAACTGAAGCTTCTTAATTCCCTCACATCCTGGTGCTTTTGGCCATGCCTTAACCTTTGCCTGAAACACCGCTTCCTTCCTCGTGCATTTGATGTAAACTGTGCATAGCCTGTGGTAGTCTGAACCTTTCTGGTTCCACTGACAGACACTACGAGGCTGAATCTTCCTGTCTCCGTGCCCCCAAAGGTCGTAGCAAGAGAAGCTGGCAATTTTCTGACTTGAGGGTGAACATTAAAATTCTCACTCTTAGCCTCTGCTCCAGCCACATTAGCCGATGAGAGACTTTCACAGCTCCAGGGCTCCTCAAAACCTACAGACGGTTGCCCAGGCAGTTCCTTCTGTCTGGAATGACCTTACCCCTCTTGTTTTTTCAGCAGATTCTCCATCCTTCAAGGTTAATTTTACACAGCCCCTCCGGGCTCTCTTTGAACCGGAGCTTAGCTGATGTGGGCAGGCTTAACAGATTTTAACAAGAAACTGAGGCTCAATTTTTAGGTGGTTATGGAGCTGAGGGGAGAAGTGTGCATGAAGAAAAGAAGGATGGCTTGAAATAGTTCTGGCTTGGTATTTTTTAAATTTTTGCAAATATCTGTAAAATAATTGGGAGGGGCCTTGGGTTCTGGACCACTCCCACCTGTGCCGCAAAATCCCCTCACTGAGGTTAGGTCAAGTCCATCAATCACCAGTCAGCCCCTCCTCTTCTAAATCCCGCCCAATTCAGCTCCACTTTATTTAATCACACGGTAAACTAGGTCTTCTCCATTTTTCTGAGCCTTTCCCATTGTAAATCCTACTCCACTCTGCCTCGATTCAGCCTATCACGTTACAAGGGCTGACCACCGTAATCAGAATCGGCCAGAAACATAAAAGCTCCTCCTTGTCTCACCTTAGCCAATCGTATTCCAGATCCCGCCCCACTCGACTCCCACTCCAGCCTATCACAATCCAAACCCGCCTCCTAGCACAGTCTCAACCTATCAGCTTCCAAGGCTCTCGTCCCATTCATTTCTCCGCTCGGCTTTCGGCCGTTGAACTACGCTTCCCAGTAGGTTTGACGGCCGCGCCGCCCTTCTTCCGGCTGCTAAAGATGGCGGCTTCCTAGCGGGTCAGCGGATGAGTAGGAAGGAGGCTCAGGCAACGGTGAGCAGAAGTTGGGTGGTGAAAACGTGCGGGATCCGTCCTTAAAGGCCCAACTTCCTTAGCCCCAGAAATTCAGCCCCTCATTTGCTCTGAGGCTTCCTCCTTCAGCCCCAGTTTCTCCTGCAGTCTAGCCTCCATCTCTCTTGCTGCAGCTATGCTTTCCTTAGCGATTATGGGGTCTGCAAGGCTCTCAGAGATCATCTCCGGCAGCCCTCACCCGTTGCCCAGACAGGCAAACTGTTCCGCTGGCGCCCCGTTTTTCCGCAAAGGCATTGTAACACCCGGATCTCCTCTCCAGTGTGCAGACACCGCCTAAGCAGTCACTACGGAAGGGAGAACCCTAGAAGTTTGTATCCTTTATTCACCAAGACATTTTCAGTTTCAGGTGACAGAACCTCCAACCCAGTCTGGCTTAAGCAAGAAAGGGAATTTAGACATAGCTGGATCCGGGCGCTGAGAAGTCTTTCATTTTCTGAGTGAGCATCACTTCAGGCAAGCTCTCTTTCCCCTCTTGGAAGCAAGAGAGGCTCCTAGCAGCTTTGGACTTGTAACCTCCCAGTACTGCAGTTCGGAACTGCCCCTCTCTGGCGTGTTCTGGGTCATGTCCTCATCTCTGAGCCATTCACAGCCCTAGCCAAAATGGGGAGAGAAGGGGTTAGCTCTACGAAAAAAAAGGGGAGGCTGTTATCTCAAGTCAGAGTGGATGCTGGGTTGATAAGTGTAAAAGGCACCCATCATACAGATGGGGAAACCGAGTCCCTGAGCAGAGTGACTTATTGTCAGGAAGTGACTTATGACCTGTTCTGCCCAGTAACCAAATGCTTTTAAAAGCCCTAAGGAAAGGATCCTGGCTTCCCTCATCCCTGCTGCATCCAGCCAGTCCAGAGCCATGGAGATAGCAGAGCCCAGCTGTCCCACGGAAGAGGAGGAGGAAGAGGAGGAGGAAGAGGAGCAGTCAGCTGAGCCCAGGCCCCGCACTCGCTCCAATCCTGAGGGGGCTGAGGACCGGGCGCTGGGGGCCCAGACCAGTGTGGGCAGCCGCAGTGAGGGTGAGGGCGAGGCGGCCAGTGCTGATGACGGGACCGCCAACCCTCCAGGAGCCGGTCCCAAGCCGTGGCAGGTGCCTCCACCAGCCCCAGAGGTCCAGGTGCGGACCCCAAGGGTCAACTGTCCAGAGAAAGTGGTAAGTGAGGGGCTTGGCCTGTGCTTTTGAGATGTTAGAGAACCTTGGGTTAAATGTCATTCTTTAGGATTCACTCTGGAAAACAGTCCCTTTTTATTAGTGTCCTAGGGCAGCTGGGCTTCCCAAGTGGCTCAGTGGTAAAGAATCCACCTGCCAGTGCAGGAGACGCTGGTTCAGTCCATGGGTCAGGAAGATCCCCTGGAGAAGGGCATGGTAACTCACTCCAGTGTTCTTACATGGAGAATCCGATGGACAGAGGAGCCTGGAGGGCTACAGTCCATGGGATCGTAAAGAGCTGGACACAACTGAAGTGGATTCAGTAGCCCTACGGCATGTGGGATCTGAGTTCCTTGACCAGGGGTCAAACCTTTGTCTGCTGCATTGGAAGGCGGATTCTTAACCACTGGACCCCCAGGGAAGTCCCTCAGCTGCCTCCTTCTAGAGTGGATGTCTTGGCTGGGAACTGGGAGTCATCATATAGCCTTCTCCCATAGGGCTGCTTGGAGAGGGCCGGCAGAGTGGCATGGGGGCCTGCAGGGACATTTAGTTGCCAGGTAATGCTGGTCACAGCTCTCACTAGCCTCCAGATTTGTTGCAGATCATCTGCCTGGACCTGTCAGAGGAAATGGCGCTGCCAAAGCTTGAGTCATTCAATGGGTAAGAGGGGTTTTTTGGGGGCTGGAGTTTGCCACCATGGCTGGGAGGAGCCCAGCCCCCAAAATGCAGGGTTGTCTCTCTGAGACTAACTCCTGGGTCCTGGAGGCATTGGAGAGTAACCGTGATAATTGGTAATGTTACAGCTGCAGCCCACTGGGGTTCTGTTCTCAGCACTTGAGAGCTGTCACACTCCACCCATGTCACAGCCATGACTCAGAAACTCCGAGATTGTCCAAGGCCTCCTGGCAAATGGGCAGAGCCAGATTCAGAGCGAGGCCTGGCTGACTCCAAAGTCCTGGCCTGTGAGCAGCTGAGTCTCACTGGGGTCAGGCAGCAGGGCCTGAGCACAAGCCTACCTCCCCTTCCCTGGCATTCCTGATGACCCATGACTGAGCCACGGTGGGGTACCTCCTCTGGATCAGATGTGAGGCCCAGGCTGGCCAGAGGGACCCATTCAGTGAGGGCAAGAGCTGGAGAGAGTCAGCTGGGCTGGGTTTCCGGCTGGGCTCTACCGCCTGCCCGGCTGCGTGACCTGGACCTTAACCACCGCTTCACTCTCACCCCAGCTCCAAAACCAACGCCCTCAATGTCTCCCAGAAAATGATCGAGATGTTTGTGCGGACAAAACACAAAATTGACAAGAGCCACGAATTTGCGCTGGTGGTGGTGAATGATGACACTGCCTGGGTGAGGCTGGGGGGCAAGACTGGTTCCGCTGGGGTCCCCCAGGGGTGAGAGAGCACCTCACTGAGTTTCAGTCTTCCCTGCAGCTGTCTGGCCTGACCTCGGACCCCCGTGAACTCTGCAGCTGCCTCTATGACCTGGAAACAGCTTCCTGTTCCACCTTTAGTATCCTTTCCATGGAGGGAGGGGAATGGCCCCAGTCCTGAGGGCAAGGGGGGCTTTGAGTCACTAAGGGCTTTCAGGTCATCTGGTGCCAGGCCCCTAGTTTATGATCTGTGCTGAGGGAAAGCAAGCTCAGAGAGGGCAAGTGACTGGAACAGGGTCACACAGCGTGTCTCCTGGCAACAGGCTCAGAGGCACCTGTACTCTCCCAGCCTCTGGAGGAGGGAAACCACCCACTTCTGTCTACCCATGCACTGCTCTGCTCTCCTTAGCATTCCTGCCAGATCTGGAAGGTCTCTTCAGCCTCATGTAAGTCCCCCAAGGGGAATTTATTACTCACCTTTGAAGAGAAGAACCCCTTCTGGGTAAAAGCTCCGAACAGCCCAGAAATAGTCCTTTCAGGAGGCCAAAACGCTTCCTTTCTCACCCTTTCTCCCTGGAACAATTGCTCACTTACCTGTCTGAAAGCATTTTTGCAAAAGAGGTTCTCTTTCACATCTTGCCCTCTGTGCTACTTTCTTTTTTCCCCTTCAAATCTATTTATTTATGTATTTACTTTTGGCTGTGCTGGGTCTTGGCTTTCTCCAGTTGCAGTGAGCAGGCTTCTCATTGCGGGGGCATCTCTTGCTCCAGAGCACAAGTTCTAGTGCACAGGCTTTAGAAGTTGCAGCACGTGGGCACAGTAGTTGCAACTTGTGGGCTCTGTAGTTGTGGCACTTGGGTATAGTTGCTCTGTGGGATGTTGGATCTTCCCAGACCAGGGATCCAGCCAGTGTCCCTTGTAATGCAAGGCAGATTCTTAACATCTGGACCATCAAGGAAGTTCCTCTGGGTTATATTCTGACAGCCCAGTGGTCCGCCACTACTTTGTTTTAACTGTAGGGCAGCAAACTTTTTCTTTAAAAGGGCCAGATAGGAAACATTTTTGGCTTTGTGGGCCATATGGTCACTGTTGCGGTGACCAGACTCTGCCGTTGTAATCCGAGCAAGCTCTGGCTTTGGGGGTCAGCAAAACCTCTGATGGAGCAGGAGAGGTCAGGCAGAAAGGTGAAGCTGGGAAGGTGCCAGGGCAGAGGGAACGGCGTGGGGAAAGGCTCAGAGGCAACAGTGAGGTTGGGAGGGGTCAGGTGGAACCTCACATACCCAGTGAGGAGCTGGGCTCTCCCGGGGGGATGAGAAGGGTGGGCCACCAGGGTGTACTCTGACCCTCCCTCCTTCCTGCTGCACAGCCAGCAGAAGACCGAGCTGCCAGTCACGGAGAACGTGCAGACGATCCCGCCGCCCTATGTGGTCCGAACCATCCTGGTCTATAGCCGTCCACCCTGCCAGCCCCAGTTCTCCCTGACAGAGCCCATGAAGGTGAGACCCGGGAGAAGGAAGGATGCCTGCAGCCAGCACGATGGTGGTTAGATACTAGGAGGGACTTCCTGACCACAGGTGCTGGGGTACCTAGAATCAGGTTCTCAGAATCTAGAGATTGTGGTCATGGGGCCATGGGGTGACCCTAGTCCTGAAGGCTACCTTTCTTCCCCTGCAGAAAATGTTCCAGTGCCCGTATTTCTTCTTTGATGTTGTTTACATCCACAACGGCGCTGATGAGAAGGAGGAGGAAATGAGCTGGAAGGTGAGAGGCCACCGTGAGTGTGGGCAGCAGGTGGATGTACGTGGGAGTTCTCCGAACCCACCTGCCCCAGCCCTAAGGGAAAGGAGGCCCTTTTCACTAAGGGCCTTCAGGGCATCTGATGCTAACCCCCTAGACTATGATCTGTGGTGAGGAAAAGCAGGCTCAGAGAGGGCAAGAAACCAGGCCAGGGTCACACAGCTTGTCTCAGGCATAGTGGTGCCCGGCAACAGGCTCAGAGGTACCTGTACTCTAATGGGGTCCGGAGGAGGGAAGCCACCTGCCCTGCCCACTCATGCACTACTCTGCCATTAGCCTTTTCCTTACCATTCCTGGCCCTTCTAGATCATGGTCAGTCAGATTCCAACATTTCCCACTTGTCTGCAGTGAACTAATGGGGCTGTTGGGACAGTGGCCCAGGAGCATGTAGGGTCCTATCCACCTCATCCCCAACATCCCCTGCTTCTCTCTCTTCCTGCTTTTTCTGGCTCTGTGCCCTCTGCCTGGAGCATGCTTCCCTCCCTGCCTCGCCAGGCTCTGCTGGTCCTTTGCATTCCAGCCCTGAACTAGTTGTGGCATCCCCAGTTGGCCCCTTATCTCTCTGAGCCTCACTTGACCCAACCGTGAGCAGAGGGGGTTGAGCCCAGCTCCTACTTATATGTCAGTACCCAAACTGGAAGTCCCTACTCTGAGAAGCCTTCCCTGCTCCTCTGGGTAGATCAGCGTCAGGGGGCTGGGGGTCATGTGCTTCTCCAGACTAGGGGCTCCAGCTCTGAGACCTCTTGGGGTGAGTGGGTGGCAGGAAATGTTTGCTGAATGGGAATAGTTTCTGCCTGGCAAACTCCTCTTTACCCTTCAGAACCCATCCCTGAGGCCCCTCCTGGGAGGCCCTCCAAGACAGGGAGGGCTTGTCAGCAGAACATCTGCATGAACAGCCCTTCCTTGGCCCCACAGGACATGTTTGCCTTCATGGGAAGCCTGGATACCAAGGGTACCAGTTATAAGTACGAAGTGGCGCTGGCTGGGCCAGCCCTGGAGCTTCACAACTGTATGGCCAAGCTGCTGGCTCACCCACTGCAGCGGCCTTGCCAAAGCCATGCCTCCTACAGCCTGCTGGAGGAGGACGACGAAGCCACTGAGGTGGAGGCCACTGTCTGAACCATCCCTGAGCATCCAACCTTCTTGAACAATGAAACCCTTGGCATTGAATGCTCGTTCTCAGACTGGGCTCCTTGGGGCCCCCAGAGGGGGTTCTAAGAAGTATCTGAGGCACCTGGGCAGCCCTGAAGGAACCCTAAGATTCCAGGAAGCATCCCAGGGACTCTAGACACCCAGTCCCCATGTTTCCCAGCCCACATCCCACTCCCAAGTTTTTCAGTTGTAAGTTTTGTTGTGCTTTGTGTGTTTTTGTCATCAGAATAAAAATCTGAGACTCCCAAACCCAAGTCCACTGTTCATTGAAATCTTTTTGGTTGCAAGTGACAGAAAACCCACCCACTGAACTGAAAGGAGAATGGCTAGTTTCTTGTAGATAAAAAGCTAAGATGCAGCTTTAGGCTTGGCTGTATCCAGGTGCTCTGACATTGCTTTGGGGAGAGCTGAAACACCCTGCATGGTTGGTTTTCAGTGTGCCCTGCTTTCCTCCCAATAGGTGGAAAGGGGTAGTACGGCTGAGCACTCTGCAAATCCCAGCCCAGGTGAAGTGAGGGCTCTCACAGCAGCCCCTATGACAGGTCTTGCTTGGGTCAGTCATGGACCAGAACTGTGGAATGCTCTCATTGGCCAGGCCTCGCTCAAGCTTCTCTGGGAAGAGAGGTTTATAGTTCCATCAGGAAATAGTGTGGGTGCTCCCCAGAGGAAGGGAAACATATAACACGTCCATCACTCAACTTAATCTTCCTGGATAATGAGCAGTTGTGAGGGGAAAAAAATTTACCAGCTAGATTTTCTCAGTTTCATATAAAACGAAAATAGCTTTATCAAGAAACAGCTTTACTTTCCCAGGAGCATTTACTGGGCACCTGTGTGCCAGGCCCCTCTTTCAACTTAACACCAGCCTGGAAGGGATTATTCTCCCATCCTGCATATAGAGAAACTAACACCCTAAGAGGCCCAGGGCTCCAAAGTAATGGACTTAAGACTCCACAGGGCTGAAAACGGTCGACGCAGAGCCTCCGCAGGCAGTAGCTATTAATTGAAACCTTACATACGGTCAGGGCTGCGTGCGCCTCGGCAGAGGGTTCCGGAAGACTCAGTACCCTGTGGGCACCACCGGGTCCCGGGGATCGTAGCTCCACCCCCTCCAACAGGGTGTGTTCTTGTTTACACCGTTTTGAGAGATAAGCGCACACATGGCGACCTCCACCCTCCCGGGCCCTTATCGGAGGCCCCAAACGTTATTTGGCCCTGAGCAAACATCACTTGGCCCTGGGCACTACTTGGTGTCGCGGGCTCGGACCAGCACCCAAGCTCCCGACCCTCGATGTGGGCGACAATGCGGCGCCGGTCAGCCTGGCTGGGGTCGCTGCACTGCACCAAGGCGCGGAGAAGGGAGCCGAGGGGCGGAGCGGCGCGTGCGCACAAGGGCGCCGCGGGAAGTTGGAAAGCGGCAGGCGGCGCGACCAGGCGGCTGCCCCAAGGGGACAGCCGGGGCATGGGCCCGGCTGTAGGTCTGGCTCGGCGGCTGCGGACGGCGCTGCAGGAGGAGGAGTTGCGGTGAGGGCAGGGCCTGGGTGGGCGGGCCAGGGGGTGGGGGTAGGGGCCGAGTGCCACGGTCCACTCTGACCCTCTATCCCTAGGACTGTGGAGGAGTTGCTGCGCCGTGGTGCCGACCCCAATCTGGTACTCGAGGATGGCGCGGCGGCCATGCACCTGGCGGCCAGAGCCCAGCACCTGCGGAGTCTGTGTTGCCTCGAGGCCCTGCTGCGCCGAGGCGGGGACCCCAACGCGCGGTGAGGCCGAGTGTGGGCTCGGGGAAGGTCTTCCGTGAACTAGAGCTGTCTCCCGAGTACGAGGACCAGACCTGGGAGTCCTGAAGAGGGCGTCTAAGGATGCGAATTCAATCCCCAGCGGCGGAGCTTAGGGGATCTGGGGAGGGATCTTGAGGGTCCCAGGGCAGAGGCAGGGTACCAGACCCAGGGTAGGGTATGAGATTGCGCCGGGGTCAAAATGGGAATCGAAGTTTCAGATCCGGCGGTAGAAGCTCTAGAGTCAGAGAGCAGAGGTTTGGGTCCCAGCCCGAGGGCGCAGGTTCGAAGGGTGGCATCTCAGGCTGGAGGGCGGAGATGGAGGGCTGAGAGTCAGGGCTTCCGGACCCGGAGATGGAGATGCTTCACTGACCCCCTTCTCCGCTCATGCCCTAGATCGGCCGAGGCACTGACACCGCTGCATGTGGCCGCTGCTTGGGGCTGCCGCCGGGGCCTGGAGCTGCTGCTGAGCCAGGGAGCGGACCCCGCGCTCCGCGACCAGGTAGGGGGCCCCATCGCAGTCTGTAGCCAGGGAAACCCGGAGGGAGGGAAAGAGGAAAGGAAAGGAGGAAGAGAGGGAGGGAAGGGGCGCCCCCTACTGACCGCACCCCTGCAGGACGGATTCCTGCCTCTGGACCTGGCGGAGCAGCAGGGGCATCAGAACTGTGCCCGCGTGCTTCGGGAGCTGGAGACTCGGACCAGGATCCCAGCCCGGACTTGGAAAGGCTCCCGGAAGCCAGAACCCGAGCCAGAGCCTGGAGGTGAGTGGTATCTGGGCGGCTGGGAGTGGTTAGCCTCTGATATAACTTTGCAGATCTCTGTGTCTAATGCCCAGGGTTTCACCACCAGCCTCTCTGGTCAGTCTCTCTGCCTCTGACTCGCTCCTTCCTCTTTGTGATTGCAGCTGCCTGTTTCTGTCCGTCTGATGTTGACCTTTGTCTCTCACTTCCTCTTCCCCTCCTTTCTGACTTCCTTCTTACCCCCTGCTCCAGGCCCAGGCCCTTGTGAAAAGGGGCTGGATACCAGCCCCTCCGGTCCTCCTAATGTGATGCTGAACTCTACAACACTGGGCACAGGTGACAGCAAGGACGTGAGCCTGGAGGCTGGCCCTGGACCCCGCGGCCTGCTCGCCCACCCTGAGACTGCTGACACAGATGGTGGATTGGAGTCCCCCTTGGGGCGCTGGGACTGCAGCTCGGTGACCTCCTTTGTCACCGCTGTTGAGGCCTCAGGAGCTGAGGACCTAACCGGCCACACCTCCCCCTGGGCTGGTGTCCGACTCTCCCAGAGGGTGCCAAGATCTTTGGGTACCCTACGGCTGGCACATCAACCCCTCATGGAGGACAGGGAGGCAGAACTGAATGCCCATCTGCAGGCCCTGACTCTGACCTTGCCGGATGATTCCCCCTCCCCCAAGCTCTTCCCAGACAGGAGCCCAGCCCATAGTCCCCCTTGGGAACCACTGCCTGGACCTTCTGACACCCACATCCCAAGAGAGGACCAGCTATCCCCCGACAGTGACTTGGCTGCCCTCTGGCTGGCAGAGGATGACGCAAGCGCCACAGTGGGCAGGGACCCCAGCCCCTCTGATCAGTGTCCACCAGACCCTCCCATGTCTGACCTGGAGCTGCTGCAAGGGCTCCGGGCGCTTGGCAAGAGCCCGGGTCCCATCACGTCCTTCACCCGACCGCACTACCTCCGACGGCTGAAAGAAGCCCAGGCTGCTCCTAGTGAGTATCCAGAGTTCAAGGAGTCTCCGGGAATCTTCCAAGATCCCTTGGCTCTGAGTGCAACCTACTTCTTCGTCTCTGGGAACCACCCTTTCCTTTGTCTTTCTTGACCCAGTTTCCCTTCCCAGGCCCAGACTTTTCAGGGCACAGCCCAGAGCTGGTTGAAGCCCTGCGGACAGGCTGTATCCCAGATGCCCAAGCCGATGAAGATGCACTTACCCAGCAGTTCGAACGGCCGGACCCCACCAGACGGTGGCGGGAGGGGGTTGTGAAGTCCAGCTTCACATATCTGCTGCTGGACCCCAGGTACCTGGAGCAGGAGTGACTCAGAAATGGGAGCTGGAACGTTCTGAGATTGGTTCTTACCTGCTCTGTGTCTTCTTTTTTTTACGTTTATTTTTGGCTACACTGGGTCCTCTTTGCTGCAGGCGGGCTTTCTCTAGTGGTGGCAAGCCAGGGCTACTCTCCATTGCGGCGCGCAGGCTTCTCGTGGCGGTGGACTCTCTTCTTGTAGAGCACAGGCTCTAGGCACAAGGGCTGCAGTAGTTGAAGCATGCAGGCTCAATAGTTGGGGACGTGTGGGCTCTAGGGCATGCGACTTCAGTAGTTGGGGCACACAAGCTCAGGAGTTGTGGCTCACAGGCCCTAGAGCTTTGTAGGCTTCAGTAGCTGTGGCCCCCAGGATTAGTTGCTCCACAGCATGTGGAATCTTCCAAGACCAGGAATCAAACCCGTGTCCATGTCCCCTGCATCAGCAGGTAGATTCTTATCCACCGCATTAGAGGGAAGTCCTGCTGTGTGTCTTTAGGAAGGGGACTGGCCCGGTCATCAGCTTCTTTATCAATGAAAGGCAGTTGGATCCACTTCAAGCTGCTGAGTGTCCTCGGGGATCAGCTACCCACCCTGCCTTTTATAAAAGGGGTCACTGGCGTGGGTTCAGTTTGCTCTGTGTCATTAAGGACTATATCTGGGGCAACTCTTGTCACTTTTCCCTGTTTGAGCCATCTACCTCATCTAGGAAGACTCAGGACCTGCCAGCCCGAGCCTTCTCACTGACTCTGGCTGAATGCCTTCGGATTTTTGTCCAGGCCATCTTCTATGTGGGCAAGGGAACACGGGCCCGGCCAGATGTTCATCTCTGGGAGGCCCTTAACCACCGAAGACGGCCAGGAAAACAGGTATGAGGATAAGTAGCAGGTTTGTGGCAGGGGTGGCCCAGCTAGGGGCAGGTAGAGGGAATTGTGGGGCAAACCTCTGACCCTGCCCTGGCTCCCCCCAGGCCTGTCCCAAGGTACGCCGGATCTTGGACATTTGGGCCACTGGTCGTGGCGTTGTTTCCCTGCACTGCTTCCAGCATGTGGTCCCTGCAGAGGCTTACACTCGAGAAGCATGTCTTGTGGATGCTCTAGGTAGGTGCCTGGCTTGTGGGGTAGGGGTGGAGTCATAGGAAAGGCACTTGATCTACTAATTCCCTGACCCCTTCCCCATCACAGCTGTCCATTCAGCCAATGAGCAATTATTGAGCACCAACTATGTACCAGCATGTACACATATTTTACTCCATTGGTTTATCCCTGCTTGAGGGCAGTGCCCAGTGGGTTCCCTGGCACAAACTTCTGCCAGCGGTTCCCGGAGGCTGCCTTCATGACCTTATTCCTAATCTCCCCAGGAATCCAGATGCTGACTAACCAGAAGCAAGGACACTGCTATGGAGTGGTGGCGGACTGGCCCCCCACCCGGCGCCGCCGCTTGGGGGTCCATCTGTTGCACCGTGCCCTCCTTGTCTTCGTGGCTGAGGGTGAACGAGAGCTACGGCCCCAGGACATCTAGGCTTGTGCCTGAGCACTAGGGAATTGGCCATTTAACCTAAGTAGAGATCAGGGTGTTTGAATGTTTCAGCTGCCCCTGCATTGAGAGCAGCCCACACCCCCACCCCACAACTCCAGCTCCAGAAGGCGGGTAAGGGAGCAGCAAGACAGATCTCCTCCTTGGGGTAAGAGAGGACTTTATTACAGATGGGACTGCTGGACAGGGAGTGAGCTCCCTGTCATGAGAGGAGAATAAGGGGATGTAGGAGGAGAACAAGTAGACCAGAAGGTTCTTTGGAACATGGTACTTTGAAACATGTCAGTGCTTTGGCAGTTTGGTCCTATCTGGGCAAACAAGTGACCATTTTGATCTCCCTGATACAGAGGACCCACGGTGTAGGTTGTGCTGGGGGTTCCTGAGCTACATGCAGGGAATCTGCCCAGCTCAAGAGTCAAGTTTTGCTGCTTCCCAGTTGTGGGACGGACCAGTAATTTCTCTGTCTGAGCCTCAATTTCCTAAGTCGTACACAATGAGGAAAGTGCAAAATTCTACCTCAGGGGGTCATTGAGGGAATCAGACTAAACCGTCATGGGGTAAAGTGTCTGGCTCTGAGCCCTCCTGACCCAGAGATGACTTTGCAGCCCAGGTGGAAAGTTTCTGGTGGAACGGGTTTGAGAGGGTATGCAGGATGTTCCTGAGGGATGTGTTGTGTGTTGAGGGGGTGCGTAGAGCTGGAGATTCATTGGAAGGACTGATGCTGAAGCTGAAACTCCAATACTTTGGCCACCTGATGTGAAGAACTGACTCACTGGAAAAGATCCTGATATTGGGAAAGATTGAAGGCAGGAGAGGGAACGACAGAGGATGAGAGGGTTGGATGGCATCACCGATTCTATGGATGTGAATTTGAGCAAGCTCCGGGAGTTGGTGATGGACAGGGAAGCCTGGCGTGCTGCAGTCCATGGGGTCACAAAGAGTCGGACACAACTGAGCGACTGAACTGAACTGAACTGAGAGCTGGAGAAGTCGTCGCAGTGTGGGTGCGAGACACCAGCCCTCCTTGGGATCGCTGTGTGACTGGAACCTCCTGGCGTTGCTTCTCTGAATCTGTGTCTTCAACTATAAAATGAGATTAACCTCGACTTTACACAAAGAGCTTCAGTAAATGCCAAGCTACTATCCTAGGGAGGTATTGGCCGGGTCATTTAAATTTTCCAGAAGTGATCCGCTGCCTCATTGGGTTCATCACCTGCCTATCATTGTGGCTCTGCCAACCAGGCCCTGCAGGGGGGCGGGGTAAGCATCCATCTGCCTCCTGGCCTCCACTGCTAAGCCCATGGCTACTCTGGCTATTGTAATAATTAAGACTACCTGCCTCTGGCGTGAGCCTGGGCTCTACTTTTTCAACCGAGCTGATGACATCTCCGAGTGCCCCTTTAAAACAGCATGTCATGTCCCAAGAATACACAGAAAGAATCCAAAGACGTCCCTCCCCACCCTCCCCCCAGAAAATTCCAGAAGAGATGGAATTTGTCTAACGCAGTGTATCCCGACCTTGGCCCTACTGATTTTGAGGCCAAGTTGCTCCTTGCACTGGGGCTGTCCTGTGTTCCGTAGGGTGTCAGGCAGCATTTCCGGGATTAACACACAAGATGCCAGGAACATCTCCCCCCAAGTTGTGGTCATCAAAAATGTCTCCAGAATTTACCGACTGACAACAGTGCCCCTGTGAAGACCCCAATTTAAGCTAAAGGTGGGCTTGCAAACCAGAGGGGAAAGGATCAAAGGTGCAGCAACTGAGGTGACCAGTCTCTCCTCCCACCGCCCACACAAACTCAGGTAAGCCTAGATATACATACACTATTAGAATAAAATATGGGGACTGCCCTGGTGGTCCAGTGGCTAAGACTCCACCCTCCCAATGCAGGGGGCCTGGGTTCCATCCCTAGTCAAGGAACTAGACCCCACATGCCTCAACTAAGACCCAGTGCAGCCAAATAAATAAATAAAAAATTTTTTTAAAAAAAGAATAAAATATAGATGGCCACGGAGCAGAGAAATCCAGAGAAATCTGGATTCAAAAAATAGATTCAAAATAAAAATCGTCTTTGTGACAAAAGGAACCCAAAACCAAGTTAGATGAAATGGGACAGTAAAGAGGTACTAACTTGCTGTATGGCGTGGGGTAAAGAGGATTCAGTGAACCCATGGGTATCAGGCACTCAGTACAGGGCTTTGCATACAGCTGACACTCCATTATGGCTACACTATTTAGATGCAATGGCCACTGAGCTTCATCTCAACTTTAGCATCAACCTTAGTTGGTTCTCCTCCTCTCCAGGGACTGTCTTCTGCTCCGGCAATGCTGCCCAAGGAGGCCCTGTGTTTTGAGAAGGGAGGTGAACTCGGAAAGCAAGCCTGGACCACCTACACCCTCAAGTCTTTGTGGGTCAGCCCTGAAGGGGAGGTACCTGAATCAATTCAGTCTACACTTGGGGAAACTGAGGCTCAGGGTGGCCCTATGCTGTGGTCACCCAACATAAGTCTGGAGGCTCAGATTGTCACTCCTTTTTATTGAGTTACTATAAGAGATGTGCAGGTTCGGTGGCTCCAGCCCCCTCCCAAACCCTCCCCACTTGGGCAACAATAGCTCCCAGCGCCCAGGAATGGGGGATCAGGGGTCTCGGGCATGGTGGCGGGGTTCCCGAGAGTCCCCGCGGGGCTCGTGGGTCCTAGGATCAAGCACGGCGGACACGGAAGACAGCGGGGTGGCAGCCTGCCTCGGCCCTGGCATTGTGGGGGAGGGGGCTTCTGTACAAGGTCACCCTCCGCGGGGGTCGCTGCTGCAGCCCCGAAAAACCGATGGGCCCCACAAGACTAGAAAAGAGCGGTGTGTCCACTTGGCTCCCACGAATGCCGCGTCGTCTGGCCCAGCAAGCCAGGGGGCGTCTCCCTGACCTGACCCCGCCCACTGGGGCGAATGGCCCGCCCACCTGGTCCGCGCTGCAGGACCCAAGCCGGTTCGGGACTCTTCTTCCCGAGACTCTTCCTCCTGTTCTTCGGCTCACTAAGAGATACCCGGCCAGCTCAGTGGCTACTTCTTTTCCTCTGGGGGCGCAGGCAGGGGCTCGGGCAGGGCCTTGGGCGAGGGCTCCGGCTCCCAGAGCAGGAATTCGTGGAGCAGCGTGTTGACGGTCTCCGGACACTCCAGCATCACCATGTGACTGCCTTCATCGATGAGCTTCAGGAAGGCCAGGAGCAGAATCTGCAGAGGAGGCGGGCTCAGAGCGGCCAGAGCCAGGGCCCGGGAGCTCAGGGCCGCTCAACCCCTACCTATGTATGGCCTGCAGCATCAGGAAGTCCTTCTTGCAATCTACCCTGTATCCCTTCATTTCCATACAAGGGGGAGCTAGAGGATGGCCTGTCACCCTCCACGCGTTTTAAGTCGCTTCAGTCGTGTCTGACTTTTTGCTACTCTATGGGCTATAGCCCGCCAGGCTCCTCTGTTCATGGGATTCTCCAGGCAAGAATACTGGAACAGGTTGCCATACCCTCCTCCAGGGGATCTTCCTGACCCAGGGATCGAACTGGTGTCTCTTAAGTCTCCTGGCAGGCAAGTTCTTTACCACTAGTGCCGCCTATGAAGCTTGGCCTGTCACCCTGCTGGGGCCTAATTCAGTATTTATTCATTCTGCCTTTCTTAAGTGCCTACAATACGTCCAGAGCAGGATTTTTCAACTTGGGCACTCGTGGCATTTGGGGCGGAGTCATTCTCTGAGATGGGGACTACAGGATGTTGAACAGCACCCCTGGCTCCAATCCACTAGGTGCCAGTTGTAGCATCCCACTCCCCCACCACAGTGTGACAAAAATCTCTCCAGGGAATTCCCTGGTGGTCCAGTGGTTAGGACTCTGCATTCTTACTACTGAGGGCTCAGGTTCAATCCCTGGTTGGGGAACAAATATCCAACAAGTTGCACAGCATGGTCAAAAATAAAATAATAATGAAATTAAAATAAAATCAGACATTGCCAAATATCTCTAGGGAGCAAAGTCATCTCAATGGGAACTCACTGAGAGTGACAGACGGACAGAGTCTCTCATGCTAAGGTCAGGTTTCTCAATCTCCACAGGGTAGACACTTGGCATTGGGTCATTTTCTGCAGTGGGGCTGTCTTGCTCACTGTAGGTAACTGAACAGCATCCCCGGCCTCCACCCACCAGGTTCCAGAAGCACCTCCCTCGCCCACAGTCAAGACATGTCTGCAGACATTTTCAAGTGTCCCCTGTGGGGCAGAATCATCCCTGGTTAAGAACCGATGGTGCAGAGCTATTCTAAGCACTAAGGATCCTTTCTGGGGAATCTGATCTAAAGACCCCCACTTGCCCTCTTGCAGGATTCTGTTGCCCATCACAAATCCCAACTGTGAAGAGAGCCTTTTTTCTTTTTTGGGCCACACCGCATGGCATGTGGGATTCCAGTTCCCCAATGAAGGGTCCCCATGCCCCCTGCAGTGCAAGCGTGAAGTGCTAACCACCGGACCGTCAGGGAGGTCTGACGAAGGGTGCCTTTTAGCGGGCAGAGGGAACAGAACATAATCCGACCTCCTGCCCCAGGCAGCCCCACTTTCTGGATTCTACCTTTGACCCTCAATCTAAGCTCTGATGTCCCTGGGGCTGGAGCACAGAGCGGAGTCCCCCTGGGCTGTGCAGGGGGGATTTGAGGGGTGTGGTGACTGGGGTGCCATACCTCAGCCATGCGCTGGTCTTCCTCCACTGGCACAAACTTGTCGTGCATGCCGTGGACGAGCAAAACCGGCACGGTGAGCTCAGCGTGGTAGACCTCGTCGCCCTCGGGCCAGTACTGGCCGCTCATCATGGCCCGAAGCACAAAGGAAGACACATTGAACGCATTGCCCTCCTTCAGCAGCTGCTTTTCTTTGGCCCCTTGGCGGGCGAAGCCGGCCCTGGGGGTGGGGGTGGGTGGGGAGCACCGCTGGAGCCCTCAGGCCATCTCAGCCACCAGCGGTGCTCCCCATGCCAGCCCCAGCCAGATAGCCTCCCCTCCCGTCCAACTTGGGGAGATGTCGGGGCAGGGCCGGGTCACTCACTTGAGGAAACTCCAGGCCAGACAGGGTGACAAACAGCGCAGGACGCACGTGGGCATGTTGAAGACGGAGCAGAAGCTGGGCTCCAGCGCCGTGGGCCCTCCGCCGTTGATCATGATCACCTTGTGCACCAGGTCCGGGTACTCGTGCGCCAGGAACGTGCAGAAGGAGACACTGCCCGCCGGCGGATGGTGGGGAGAGTCGAAAGGCAGCGGTCAGCAGGATACAAGCAGTGAGAGGGTGAATGCCCTCCCCTCACCCAGAGGCAGGTCCTTGAAGGCCATGATTCTTCCCGTGGGGTCCATGAGCACCAAATGGGGGTGAGGGATGGGAGGGGCAACCCAAATGCCCTGAAATTGTGTGACTGTGTGTGTGTGTGTGTGCGTGTGTGTGTGCGCGTGTGTTGAAGGTGGATTATTTTTTTCTATTGGAGAAAGGATCCACATACAGAACTTTATCAGATCCTCAAAGTCATCATAACTCCCAAAGAGGTAAGAATTACTTATTGTCAAGTGTTGGGAAAGCTATTTGATTAAACAAAACCTTTGGCTTCTCAGAGAACATCATTGTTTCCAGTGTATCCCTTCCCTTTAAATCTGCCTGCAATGCAGGAGACCCCGGTTTAATTCCTGGGTTGGAAAGATCTGCTGGAGAAGGGATAGGCTACCCACTCCAGTACACTCGGGCTTCCCTTGTGGCTCAGCTGGTAAAGAATCTGCCTGCAATGCGGGAGACCTGGGTTCGATCCCTGAGTTGGGAAGAGCCCCTGGAGAAGGGAAAGGCTACCCACTCCAGTATTCTGGCCTGGAGAATTTCATGGACTATATAGTCCATGGGGTCACTAAGAGTCAGACACAGCTGAACGACTCATTTCACTTGACGTTCCCTTTAAGGATCTTCTCTTATTGGCCTCTGGGTTTGTCGCATCTGCCTGCTTTATGCAAGGTGGAAGCCTGCAGGTACCTCTCATTACCCCCAAAGCAGGGTTTAGGCAAATGATGGCCTGAGGGCTAGCTGCTTGTTTCTGTTGTTAAACTTCACTTTAAAATTCTGTTAATGTGTAAAATAGTTTATAAATAAAGATTTATTGGAACAAAGCCACACCCAAACAATTGTAAATTTGTTTACAATTATGTCTGCTTTCCTTCTAGAGTGGTAGGCTTGTGAAGTTTCAACGGAGACCAACCATAAGGCCTGCAAACCTAAAGTATTTACTCTTTGGCCCTTTGAGAAAGTTTGCCAACTCCTGCTAAAAAGAGGGACAGGATACAAGCAGGAGTCAAATGGACTTGACTGTGCCAGTGACTTGGGCAAACTCCTTAACCCCTCTGAGATATCATCTCCACATTTGTGACACAGAACCTGTGCTGACCTCATAGGATTGTTATGGGGTCACAGGAGTTTCCACACATGGGTGCTCATTTAATGGAGGAGTCATTATTGTAAGCAACCACTTTGGGGTATGTTTTCCTATAAACAAATAGGAGCTAAGCTACTTCCTAGTCTGGCCTTCCTTTCTTTTATGTAACATTTCTTTTTCTTGTCTAATTACATGCACTACAACTGCGAAAACAATGGCTCTCAACCTGGCTGGCTGATCAGACCCTGCCTTTCATCCTGGGTAAGAACGGAATGGCACCACTTGGCAGCGATCAGACACCAAGACCCAGAGCCTTCCATGATGTGGGCTCTCATCTAAATGCCCAGGTGGTATTATCTACCACCCCTTTAAGGGAGAGTACATGCATATTAAGGCACTTCAGTCATGTCTGATTCTTTGCACCCCTATGGACTGTAGCCCTCCAGGCGCCTCTGTCTGGGAGGATTCTCCAGGCAAGAACACTGGAGTGGGTTGCCATGCCCTCATGCAGGGCATCCTCCCAAGCCAGGGATTGAACCTGAGTCTCTTACGTCTCCTGCATTGGCAGCCAGGTTCTTTACCACTAGTGACACCTGGGAAGCCCTTAAGGGAGAGTGAATTAAAGCAAACTGTACCCTTGTAAACAAAGATTATGAGATTCCAACTGGTCTTTGCTTAGAGCCCTTGGCGTCACCAGAGCAACCAATTCTTGAATTTAATAGAAGACAGTGGTTTTCAGCTGGGGGTGATTCTGCCCACCAGAGGACCTTGGCACTATCTACAGGCATTTTTGACTGTCACAGTCATCACTAGACCATCGTGCTAGTTCAGGGATTGAGACACTGCCTTAAAACAATGTGGAACAACAGTATTGGTGGCAGGAGTCCATGTGTTGTTGTAGATGTTAGTGGGATTTTTCAAAAAGGGAAATTTTGTGAGTGGGTGTGGTTCCTGCCAGTCCCCACCCCTCACCCTCAGTCCCACCGCAGCACTGGCTCACCCATAGGAATGCCCAATGAGCACGTTGCGCTTCTTGGCATAGCGCTTGAAGATTGCACGCATGTCCTCCGCCAGCGCATAGAAGGTGTAGGCGGCAGCCACCTGGGGCGCTGAACTGGCCCCGTGGCCGGCCAGGTCAGGCGCCACCACCTCGTAGCCCAGGCGCACAAAGAAGTCCAGCTGTTCCTTCCAGATGGCCAGGGAACCGCCGACACCGTGGATGAAAAAGAGCACCACGTCAGTCTGGGCGCCCTTACAGCTGGTGATGCGCTTCTCACAGTCAATGTGGATGGTCCGCTTGGGGCGTCGGGCTCGCCGCCGCCGTCCACCACTGCCGCTCCCAGCACTGCCTGGGACCGAGCGGCCATCGCTGCCCGCTGGGTCCGCCAGCTCTACCTCAAGGGCAGCTGGTGGCTCCCCAGAGCCATTCTGCCCGTGCAGGAGGTCAGCTCGTGGTGCCCGACCCAGGTTCTCCACCAGTAACCGCCCATTGCGGTACACGGTGATTCTGCGCTGGCAGCGGACCAAGCCGGACTGGTCCCCTGGGGCGGCGTCCGACAGTGGTGGAGGTGGGGTCGGGGCCGGAGCGGGTCCCGCATGCTTTACCCGCAGCACACGGCCAGGTTTGACCTCCACAAATGTGTAGCCATCGCTGGACTCCACGCTCTCCAGTGGACCTACTGCATTGGGTGGCGCACCCAGCAGGCAGCAAAAGATCCCATCGGTCACGCCGGTCAGCATGGTGTGTCCTGTGAGTGGGGGTGACAGCCAGGTCAGAGGCTGTCTGAATAGGAACCCCTTCATGCCCACACTACCCACTCTCTATACCTGGGGTGGGTGAGCTGCACTGGGAGGCCCTGTCTAGGCCCCAGTTTAGAGGTGGTCAGAACCAGGCACGGACTGAGATGTTTTGTCTGGTCAGTGCCTGTGTGGTAGTCAGCCAGTCCCGTGGGTCAGCCTAGTCTACCTCAAAGAGAAGGCTGTGGCTATGGCTGACACCAAGAGGCATCCATGGGGAAGGTGGTAGAATTGGGGGTTGGGGGTCTTCCTGGAGGAGGGGACATTGTGGCAAATGTGACCCATCCCTGAGGACCCTCCAGCTCAGGTTTATAACTTATGCCTTCCTAAATCCGTTCATTCATTTGTCCATTCATTCACTCATGCACTCTTTTGTTAACTCACTTTCACCAAACCAGCATAACTTGAAAGATATCCAAAGATATCTTAAAAATATACAGATCCCAACAATGAGCCCCCATCCCAGGCCTCTAAACGTGGTTTCTGAAAGTTGAGGCCCTGAGAGAGGAGTTTCAGGACTGAGCTCCAGAAGGCCTTACCCAGCTCCCCAAGATCATGGGTGCAATGGATCTCTTTCACAGACCAACAAGCTGAGGCCCAGACACTCTGGGAAGAAGCTGCTCTGTCCCCACTGGTCAGTATCCTGGATTCTAGGGAACGTGATACACAGCCTCCAGTGGTGGAGGTGAGGATGGAGCCCTGGCTGGGGGCCTCCAGGCCTCCATCCCCGCTCCCTGGGCCACCCCCCGCCCCCCGCGCCGTGGCCATGGCAACTGCAGGCAGTTACATAACTCGAGGGGGATACCCGTGCAGCACACCCCCATTGTTTAGGCCCTGATGATGGGACCAACCCTTCCCCGTCCCCATCCTGGGCTCCGCGGGGATAATGAACGCCGAAAATCCAGCCTGCGGTAGCCCATACTTGCTGGTGGAGGGGGAGCAGGCCGCGCCCCCCTCCTCCGGCGGGGTTCCAACCCGGGATTGCGGAGGGGGGCGCAAATGCGCCATGCCGGCCCCCCTCCACGGAGCCAGGCCCTCAGCTCCTGGTTGCCCGTCAGCTCTGTGGCGGGATCGAGGCCATTGGGGCACCGCGGCTTTCTAAGAGCCCAAGGGCGGGCTTTGTGGACACCTCCTCCAAAGTGAAAGATCCAGGGGCCTCAATGTCCCTTTCCCACGGCCCTCTCCTTGCTCACCTCATCGAGGGCCCTGGGACCCGGGGCAGGGCAGAGGGGTCCCTGGCAGAGAAACCAGCGTCCGCCTGCAGGCGCCGTTTACATGGTGGCGCGGGGTCTGGCCGGGCACGTCTAAGCGGGCGGGCACGGGCCCGGGGCGGTCAGCGCGGGGACATCCCGCTACCTCCGAGCAAGCCGGCCCTTTAAGCGTCTCCCCGGGCGGGACCGTGAGCCGACTGACTGGCGTCTCGGCCAATCGCAGCTGCGAACTGACCTGGCCTAGTTAGACTGCCAATCAGACTCGGAAGCTCCGAGATTAGGGCGGGCTCTTGGGGCAACGGCCCCGCCCCCTCGGGGGTTTACGGAGGTGGAAGCAGAGATTGGGCCTGGTCCAAGGCCGAGAAGGGGTCGGAACCTGAGGACTTCCGGGCCCCTGGGAGGTAGCAACCGGAGCCCTCCTCGCTGCAAAGAGGATTTCCTCGGCTAGCCTCAGCCTCCGTACTGGCCTGTCTCCTCTAAACGTCGCCCCAATGCCCCTTTCTCTGAGCTCACCTTTTCTTTCTACAATCTCGCAGATCTTTGCAGTTTGCAAAGGAAATTGCAAAAGGCGAGGAAACACGCTCATAAAGGGCACAAGGTCACAAAGTAAGCTGGAGGAGCAGAGATGGGACTTGGAACTACGGCTGTGTGACTCCAAGTCCTGTAAATATTCTTTAAACCATTAAACAGGTATCTTGGAGCTATTAGGAATTAGTTTCACAGATAGGCCATTTTAACTGTTGGTCAACTTAACAGGTGACTCTGGTCCCAGCTGGAGCCAGAGAGCCCACAGTTCAAATCCAGCTTCTGCCGTTTGCCGATATATGACCTTGGGCAAGTCTCTTCCCTGAGCCTCCATTTATTTCTTTATGAAATTAATTCCCTCTCCCGCATGAGTTTGCTAGGCAGGTAAAACACTTAGCGAGGAAAGTGCTCCATACGTTATTGACATTATTATTGTACTGCTGTCGTATTGTAGTGGTTTGCTAAATGATGGTGCAGGTAGGATGGGCTTCAGATGACAAGGGGTTAACCATCCCTTGCCCACTCCTATCCCCTGGAATTTGCTGCCAGAGCTGGATTAGGTCCAGCCACCCACTCTTGCCCACTCAGGGTGCTCCTGGGAGACTACAGTTTTATTCATGCAGAAAAAAAATTTCCCGCCCCCTCCCCAAGGTGGGTGATGCTGCGGAGTGGGGGCGGGTTGGACCAGAGGGAGGGACTGGAGTCGGGGAAAGGAGAGTATCTGAAGAGGATTTTTAAAAGATGAACGGGAGAGCACCAAGCAAAGGAGGGAGGGTGTGTGTGTATGTCGAAGGCAGGCTTCAAATGCCTGTCAAATATTTACCCTGGGACAATGGGGCGCCATAGAAGCTACGTAAGAAGGGAAAGAGCTCAGGTATGAGCATTAGAAAAATAGAGAGCGAACGGGGGCACCATCAAGGGCAAGCCTGCAATCCTTGAGTTTTGCAGACTGAGAAATTGAGTGACCACCCCAAGGACATCCAGCCAACTCCAACTCAGACCTCCTGGGCTCCCCGCCAAGGGGCGGAGACTTGGCTGAGGCGAAAGGAAAGCTGCCAGCCAGCTGTGCGCCATCTGCCTTGCTCCTGCTGGGGATGGGAGATTGAACCAGCCGTTTCCTGAGGCTGCCGCCAGCTGCACCACCGTCGCGCCCGGGCACCCTCTGCAGGTCTATAAAAGAAGGAACTGCAACTCCCAGCAGACTCAGGGAAATAATGTTTTGTAGGCAAGCGCATGCGGAGAAGGCGCCGTTCGCGTGCCGCCTGCTGGTCCAGAAGAACTACACTCTCCTGCGGGCAACGCTCACGCCAGAGGTGCGGTGAGTCTACGTAGGACTACAATCCCCAAGGAAATGTGGGCTCTGCTGTAGAAGAAACTACATTTCCCAGAAGCCCTCGTTCCGCAGCTGCGGAGCCTATAGGCTGCGGAATAGCTGGAAACTGACGGCGTGCTGCGGCTGAACATGGCTTTCTCGGTCGGATCGGTGGGTTGCCTGTTGGGCCCCGTCAGAAGGTCAGCAGGGCTGCTGGGTGGCAGGTGAGTCTTCATGGGGACAGCTTCTCAAATCTGGGAGTAAGAGCGGCGTCGAGGGCTGCCTCCAGGTTATTTACCAATCGCATGACCTTCCAGTGCCTTGCGAACTCCTCGAGTACCTTTTCCTTCCAGGCTCCCTCCCGGCTTTGATCTGGAAGCCGAAGCTTGGAAAGGTTGAATTCCACGCGGAAGTCACATAGCGCCCCCTCTGACCTTTCTCTCTGCCTCTCTGCTCCCGCAGGTGGCTCCAGGGTCCCCGGGCCTGGCTGGGGCTCCCCGACACCCGAAGACTCCCCGCCATGCAGCAGACCAGGGGCAGGACGCGCGGAAACGAGTATCAGCCAAGCAACATCAAACGCAAGAATAAGCATGGTTGGATACGGCGCTTGAGCACGCCAAACGGCGTCCAGGTCATTCTTCGCCGCATGCACAAGGGTCGAAAATCGTTGAGCCATTGAGGAGCGCGACGTGGCGGCTGGATCTCCCCGTTAAAGCATTTCCCTCGCTTAGCCTGCGGCCGTTTTTGTGGAGAGCTGAGGAGCAAAGAGTCGGACACGACTGAGCGACTGAATTGAACTGGGGAGCAGGGACTACTGGGACAGACATGAATCCTGTAGATTTCTGGAAGAGGGAATGGGAAGTCAGACCTTGCCAGAGTGCCTTTTTACACTCTTGAATTAGGAAGACTTTGGAGCAATAGTCCACAGATGGTACAGTGAACACTTTTGTAGCCCAGTACATAGCTGTATTCACAACTTGTCCTGCCTTCTCCTGTGAGGCAGATCTAAATATTTCAGAACGCACCTCTCTAAAATAAGGTTCCGTTAATACATATTAACAAAACTTTTCACAGATTAAAAAAAAAAGTCAACAATTCCTTTATGTTGTTAAAAATCTAATAAATGTCCAAATTTTCACTTGTCTTATAAAATGTCATAATTCTCACAAGTTCTAGGAAGGCTTGTGAGCGGTGGGAGGGGTTTGAACCCTCCACCTGCCCCTTGGGGATGGGCACTGTGATCTGGAGCAAGACAGCCCTCTGAGGTTCTTTTGGTTCCTGTAAAAAGGGACTTCCCTGGCAGTCCAGGTGGTTAAGATTCTCTACTTTCCCAGCTGCACGGGGGCAGGTTCAATCCTGTATGCTGTGTGGTGCAGCCAAAAATAAAGTAGATTCGTCCTTAAAATGAGATGCTCATTTCTTCTTTGCTATGTTGTTGGTGGTGGTTTAGTCGCTAAGTTGAGTCCGACTCTTTGCAACCCCATGGACTATAGCCTGCCAGGCTTCTGTCCATGGGATTTTCCAGGCAAGAATACGTACTGAGGTGGGTTGTCATTTCCTTCTCCATGTTGTTGGAGTAATAATATTCCGTAACTTACTGAGTACTTCCTCAAAAAGTCCTCGTATCCAGGCTGTCAGGCTGGGGGTGGTCTTGTGGGGCTTATTCATACCCAGGCCATTTGGACCCAGTGCACAGTGGAGTCAGGGCTGGGAGGATGACCGTGAGGATTGTAGGAACCCAGAGGAGGCGCTGGACTTTGCTTTGGGAAGAAGGCAGTAAGACAAGGCTTATTCGAGAAGGTGGTCCAGAAGGAGAGATTGGACGAGTCAGGATAAAATGTGGACGAAGGAGGCCGAAGAGTCCCAGAATTTCGGGGCAAGGAGGCGGGACTGGATCTTTGGGCTACTGGGGAGCCACGGGAAGTGTTTCAGAGATAGTCTATTCCGTCAGTTCAAAGATAAGTCAAACGACTAGTGGGGAAGTTTAGATATGCGGAAACCTAAAGGTTGGAACCCTGGGGAGGAGGCTGGGAGTGTTACGGCGGGTGCCCATCCTTCCAGGGCTGCTGTGAGAACTCCATGAACCACCATATGAAAAAGCGTAGCAAATGTTAGAGAGCGGCGGGACCTCCGGGTGTTGCGGACTACAAATCCCAAGGGGCTTTGGGGACCCGGCCTCCACCCGTTTCCGATTTCACCGCTCACAGCTTGCAAGTCTCGGGCGGGGTTTTGCTCTCTCAATGTAACTTGACCACGAAGGAGGAGGCGTGACGACCAATGGGCGCGTGGTTTAGCCGGATCTGGCCAATGGTGGGGCGCAAAGACCGCGTAACTTGGGGGCGGAGCCAGAGGGCAGACCAATGATGGACGGGCGGTCGCACCATCAGTTTAGGCTGCGCAGTGGCTGGAAGTTACTGTGCGGCGGCGGCTAAGAAGGCGGCTGTGGTGGCGGTGGCGGCGGCTGAGGCGGTGGCTGAGGCGGTGACGGAGGAAACAGAAGATGGTGAGAGTGGCCGGCAGGGCCGTATTCCCCCTCCGCTCGACAAAATGGCGCCACGGGCCCACCCACTTCCAGTAATCCCCGAGGCCCCTCACCGCCCTACCCGGCCCCCTCGGGCCCGGCCCCGCCCCTCCATCTGACCTGTGACCTTCGATCCCCCCCGGACCGTGCTGTGAGCTTCCTGCTTACCCCACCCTGGCTCCATCTTCGACCCCTGACCTTTTTTAGGCTTCCAGGCCCTGACAACTCATTCATTTCCGGGTCGCGGGTCCCCCCGGAAATCGCCTGGTGGATGGGGATGGGGTCCCCCAGACCCCCGAACTCAGGCCTAGTACTCCGCGCCCCGGGCCTGGGCCTTTTCAGTTCGGGAGGGTTTGGGAGGCCGGCCTGAGCGTCGAGGAGGGGAGGGGGCTTGACATAGTGACATGCGGGGCTTTGTCGTCGAAGGAAGTGCGACATCGCGAATTGCCCTGGTCTCTCAGAGTCCTAACCCCACCCCCGACATTCCGGCCCCGACCAGCTGGAAGAGGGAGCAACTTTATCTCTCTAATCACCAGGCCCTTTCCCTGCTAAATGGAGGTAGCAATAGTCCAGACCTCATCGGGCTGTGATAATTTAGGGAACTGACGTCTTAAAGGGCTTGGGACAGTAAACGCTCAGCAGATAAGCTGGGTGACTCGGGGATGGTGACTTTCTCTCCCAGCTGTCTCCTCATCTTGAAGTGGGGATGATGCCAGCGTGTTGTTGGGAGGTTAAAATCCCCCCTTGGGCCACTCAGTCATCCTGGGGTTTGTGTCTGATGGTTCTGTGGGGTTCAGTCTTTTCACCTGTGAAGTGGGACTCAGCCTTAGAGTTGGGCTGAAGTCCTCTCCATTCCCCCCACTATTTGGCATCCCCAGGGCTGACAGAGGTGATGGAAGCTTTTGTCAGGGCAAATCAAACAGCACTGTCCCTGGACTCAGAGTCCCAGCCCACAAGGTGTACTCCTTAGAATGTCGTGGGGGCTGGGCAAAAAAAGACTTCTTGTCAGAAAGAGTATGGGAAAGTGGTAAGCTGGTTCCTAGCAGGTGGGTCCCCAGGCCTGGGCATTATCTTCGATTGCTCACTGCAACCTTATTGCCTGCGTTCAGTCCCTAAAGAGGATTCTGTTGGCTCAGCCTCCAGAACAAATTCTGAATCTGTCCACGGCTCCCCACCCTGGTCCAGGCACTGCCTCCTCCCGCCTGAACACCTGCTCCAGCCTCCTACCTGGTCTCCTTGCCTCCATCCTGCCCCATTGAGTCTGTCTTGCACCAAGGACCAGAGGGCGCTTTTAAAGATATCAATCAGATAATACCACCATCTCGCTCACACAACATTCCGGGAGCTTCCTGTTGTCACCCCAGTGAAACCCACCTCCCCCCTCAGCCTCCAAAGTCCCCGCTGCCTACCTCTGTGGCCTCATCTGTACCCACTTCTCTCCTCTCCCCTTGAGCTCCAGCCACTGTGGCCTTGTTTTCACATCTTCACCTTCCAAGTCCCTGCCACTCCAGGGGCTTTGCACCTCTTACTCCTTCTGCCTGGAATGCTCATCCTCCCAGGAATTTCATCTGCCGGAGGGCCCCTTTCTGACTGCAGGAGACCCCCATGTCTCTCTCTTTTCTGCACACCATTTATTTTCCTCATCTTGCTTTGGTCGGGTCACTGGCAGGCTGCCCGCACAGGGACTGGCGTACAGATACTCAGTGAGTGAGTGCTGAAGCAGTGGACAGCTTCTGGGCCCAGCTGTAGCTGGGATTTGTCTTGCTGAGGTGAGGATTTCTCCCTGTGTCTGAGGCTTCATTTTCCTGCTCAGCTAACAGGAAGTACAGGCCATCCCATCTGCTTTAATTTACTCAGCACAGACGCATTGCTGCCAATAATGCTCAGTTGATGCTACCACCTCAGGGCTGCTCTGGGTAAAGCTATTTCTCCATGTTGTCTTACTGGAGCTCAGAACAACCCTGGTTCACAGCAGGAACAGCCAGGCTGGGAGTTCACCCGCTTCAGGTCACACAGCCAGGGAGAGGCCCGTCCAGCATTCAGTGCAGGCCTGGGGCTCCGGAGCCTCTCACCACTCTGCCACCCGGTCCTGTGTGAGCCCTGTGAGGGGCCCAGGGTATAGCCAACCCTGCCCTCTGCCTCAGGGAAGGGACAGTCCATGAAGGAGCTGGGTGTGTAAACAGATGGCCTTGTTGGGGTGGGCGTGACCATGGCTCCCGAGGTGTGGGGAGAGGTAAGGGGGAGAGGGGGTTTGAGCTGGCTGGAGAGGTTGGTGGGTGTTCCCCCGTGGAAAACGGAGGGGCATTGCTAGAGGGTGACTGAGGCTGGGGAGGGGTGTGGCAGTAGGCTGGCATGGGCCCAGCCCCACCGGGGCTGTGGAGGGGGACCCCGTCCCATCCTTTCAGGTCTCAGGCCTGCATCACTGTGTCTGGGCCGTCCCCCATCCCTGCTGTCATGAGCCTCACGTGGCACCTCGTGGTGCCCTGTCCTTGTGGCCGCTCGGCTTTCACCACACGCTCTTTGATCCGCACCCGTGTCCCCGTGCACTGGCTGTTCCCGGGGGCCGGGGGTAGGACCGCTGTGGCTCCCTGCAGTGCCCTCGTGCCTGGCGTGGGGCCCACCACATGGCTGGGTCCCGAGAAAAGCCTGCCAGGTGGATGAAGCAGATCCCATGGTCTGGAACTGAGCTCAGGCAGGTGTCCTGGGAAAGGGGAGGCAGGTGTGAGGGGCTCTGCGCTGACTTCTGGGCAGTAGGCCACTCAGATATGAGGGCCGCCTTCTGGGTGGGAGCAGGAGGCTCATCCCGCTGCCATCTTGCGTAGGCCCAGCAGGGGGAGAGATTGGTCTCACGAGGTGAAACCTCTGTTCCTGCCTGCCCCAGAGCGGGATGGGGGAATCCCCCGAATGGCGGCTTCCCCGAGGGCACAACCCACAGGGGTCAGGCACGGCAGTGGAGCACCCAAGGGAAGGTTCACATGGCCTGCGGGCTCTGAGCCTCAGCTTTTAGGCAGGGAAGAGGGGGCATTGGCGTCACGGGAGCAGGAGCTTTACCTCCAAGACTGGGCAAACCTGGATTCAGCCAGCTCCTTGTTTCCCTTTGGGGCTGGGGGACCTCTGACGCGTGTCACGTGAGCTTTCCGCCTCAGTTTCCTCGACTGTATGAGGGGTGCCTCCAGCGTGGGGGGCCCTGGCCCTCCCCCTCTGTGCCCCTCCAGGCCTGAAGGCAGTGTTGCTTTCCTGCTCTGCTGGACGTCAGTTGCTGCCCCAGGCTCTCAGCTGTCATTCCTCCGCAAGGCTCTCGTGCCTCGGTTTTCTGAGGCGGACACAGCTCCTGTTGGCCTTTGTTCCTCACATCTTGCGCCCAGAGACCTGACCCCCGCCCACAGTCAGGGTCTTCCCCTTCCAGAGCACCCAGCTGGTGCCAGCATGCCAGGGAGAAAGGACTTCCCGCGAGTCAGGGCCGTGGATGAATGCGGTTGCTGGCTCCCTAGCACCTGGCAGACCTAAAGCTTCTGGCACCTGCGCCCCTGCCCCAGGCAGTGAGGTGTGAGGGGGCAGGGGTAGCCAACCTGCTCCCTTTAGAATTCTGCCCACCCTCCTCACCAGGCGTTCTCCCCTCACAAAGCAGCCTTTGGATGTTGGGACCTCTGGAGCAGCCCCTGAACTGACCCTCGTCCCCACAGTGTTTGACGAAGAGCTCAACCATGTTTTAAAAGCTAGCACTGACAGACTGGAGCTTAGGTTTCTGAGTTTTCACAAGACTTGGAAGCTTGGTTGACCCTGGGCTCTGTCCGGGTCCTGCGTGCAGGCAGCCCCTGAGTCCCAGCTGCCCTTTCCCCTTCACCCAGGCTCCTCCCCCAGCTCCATGCATTGTCATGGGGTGTCTTAGGGCGGATGAGTCTCTCTCCATCTCAGGACTCTATTAGAGATGCCTAAATGGAGATGAGACCAGGAGTTTTATCTTCAACAAGCACAGAAGGCAGCTCTGCAGTCGGATGGCCTGGGACCAGTTCCCCACCCCACTGCTCACTCCTGACTTGACATACGTATCTTTTCCTTTTTGAGCCTCAATTTCCCCGCACCTCTTGGGCTTCCCTGATAGCTCAGTTGGTATAGAATCCGCCTGCAATGCAGAAGACCCTGGTTCGATTCCTGGGTCGGGAAGATCTGCTGGAGAAGGGATAGGCTACCCACTCCAGTACTCTGGGGCTTCCCTTATGGATCAGATGGTAAAGAATCCACCCGCAATGCGAGAGACCTGGGTTTGATCCCTGAGTTGGGAAGATTCCCTAGAGAAGGGAAAGGCTACCCACTCCAGTATTCTGGCCTGGAGAATTCTGTGGACTGTATAGTCCATGGGGTCACAAAGTGATGGGGCTAGGGTGAGGACTGGGCATTCCTAGTAGCTCAGATGGTAAAGAATCTGCCTGCAATGCGAGAGACCTGGGTTCAACCCCTGGGCCAGTGATCCCCTGGAGAAGAGAATGGCTCCCCATTCCAGTATTCTTGTCTGGACAATTCCATGGACAGAGGAGCCTGGTAGGCTACAGTCCATGGGGTCACAAAAGAGTCAGCCACGACTGAGTAGCTAACACTTTCACTTGCTTGGGAGAATGTGCCCTAACCCTGGGGTTGTTTGCTCCTAAGAGTAGACACATCAGGTGGCCAGCCCGAGGGCGAGTTCCAGAAAGCGTGATCAATGGGGCAGAAAGAAGGAAGCGGAAGCTGTCTGGTAGCCCGCCCTGCCGCGGGTGCTCTGGGGGGTGCTCTGGGGGCGGCCCAGCCTGCCACCCGGTTTCTCACTCACCATCTTCCTGTCTTCCAGGCAGATTTTCTGAAAGGACTGCCTGTCTACAACAAAAGCAATTTTAGTAGATTTCATGCCGACTCTGTGTGCAAAGCCTCGGTGAGTACGTAGGCCGTAAGCTGCCTCGAGGGAAAAGGTCGGGGTGATGTGCAGCCCAAGGGTCAGAGTCTTGTCTGGAACAGAGGTCAAGCTTCAAGCCCAGCCCCCTCGAAATCCTTGCATGTCTTTTAATCCGCCTGGGAGTGAGGGTGCCAAGTTGAGGTGTGTGGGGACTGCAGACCCGCCCACTCTCCTAACTCATGCCTTCCCACCCCTCTTGCAGAACCGACGTCCCTCAGTCTACCTGCCCACTAGGGAGTACCCGTCTGAACAGAGTAAGTGGCTACTGTCCTGTGCCATCCTGGCTGGCGAGGGGAAAGGCCGTGGAGTGGTACAAGAGGGGACCTGTGGGAAGCTGGGCCACTCCCAGCCCTTGGGAGCAGCCGGAAGCCTGCCTTGCCCTGGGTCCCTCCTGATCTCCCCACTGGCATCTACAGTCTGCCCTCGTCGAGTCAGATGGGCCCCGCCGGCTCCACGACACAGGTCTTGAGACTTGTACCATGGGGTGGGGGACCCATCCCAGCCTGGGGAGGGCAGCCTGGCAGCCTGGGGAGGGCAGCCTGGGGAGGGAGTGTCTGGAAGAGGGACCTGCAGGGAGAGGCCTGGAGCCCGCAGAACAGGGGAGCTCACGGTTACTTATCGTGGTCCTGGTGTGTTCTTTTAACTGTGAAAAAGAACCCCGGACCTTTCTCTGCTTGCTTTGCGGTCACTGGGGCTTGGTCACGTGGATCTGTGCTCCTGGTCTGTCTGGGCAAATGGGAGCTGGCAGGCTGGGGCTCGTTCCCTGCCTGAGGGTGGAATCCGAGCTCCGCTTCGGACTCGGCCTCCACCTGGGAAGCCGGGACCCCGTCGCGGCAGCCGGCTCGGGCTGCTGAGTGGCAGTGCTCAGGTCGGGGGGGTGTTTGGCTTCTAGAAATCTGCTCCTGGGTTGGGTGTGTGACTTGAGTCCCAGAGAGGCCACCCAGAGCAGTGACAGCCCAGAGGCCATGTAAGGGAAGGCGGTGCCAGCCGGGGTGGCCAGCTCCTTCCTACAGCTTTGTCTGTCTTTCCTCCTCAGTCATCGTGACAGAGAAAACAAACATTCTTTTGCGCTACCTACATCAGCAATGGGACAAAAAGGTAAGGCGCGTGGGGGTTGGGTGCTGGGCCTCGGGGAGGAGCACGGCTGTGAGCTGGGGGAGAACACGGGTGGCTGGGAGAGTGAGTGCTGGGTGGGGCCGTGAGGGCTAAGTAGGAGTTGGCCAGATGATCCAGGAGAGGGAAGAATGTTCTGGAGGAGAGATGGGCTGTGCCGAGGCCCTGGGGCTCTGGTGCTCCGGGACAGGCAGGGGCTTGGTAAGCTGTGCCGAGAAGCCTGGCTCCCCAGAGGGGGTGGGGAGCACGGCCCCGGTGGCAGGTGGACGTGGGTGCTATTACTTAATCTTCATTCAATGATGAAATGCTCACATGATTAAGAAATTCAGGCTCCACTGGGGTGTGTAGCTGAGGTGAAAAGTCATCTTCCCCACAAAGGGCCATCTTTCAGACAGGATTTTTTCTGCTTTCTTGAAAATCTGTCTGTGTAGTTTTGCCACATGGTCAGGTGGTCTTATTTCCTCTAATGCTGACCACTGGACAGTGGCCTGCTCTGGGCCAGGTTGAAGGGGACCCCATGATGCAGTGACTGCTCGGAACACCCCAGCCCCCGGGCTCCACAAGCCTTGCTCCCCACCAGTGAGGGAAGAGCTTTTCCCAAGTCAGCACACTTTCCTTTTCTGTGGCAATTCGGGGGCCTCCCCAGGAGGCTCTTGAGTGCCCTTCACCCTCCGGCACAGTGGGTGGCTTCTGAGAAATGGGCCACGTGGTGGGGGTCACTGAGACGTCGTGGTGACTCCGTGACACCCCTGTCACAGGCTGGGGTCCCCAGTGGCTCGGCGGGGCAGGTTCAGGGGACAGAAGGGTCTGCCTGGCCAGGGGCCTTGGATCAGCCCAGGCCCAGCTCGGGGAGGCACTGGAGCCCCGGAGCTGCAGAGGCAGCCTCAGACTTTAGGTGCTCCCCCTCGGGGAAGCTCACGGCCACTCTCCTCCCCTGCCCCCCAGAATGCCGCCAAGAAGAGAGACCAGGAACAAGTGGAGCTAGAGGGCGAGAGCTCGGCGCCGCCCCGCAAGGTCGCGCGGACCGACAGCCCGGACATGCACGAGGACACTTAAGACTCGCGCCCCCCTCAGGCGCCTCCCGTCTTGTCTGCTCCTCGCCCACCTGCCTTGTGTAAGCGCCCCCCACCCCTCCCCTCCGCCGGCCCGCCCATACCCCTTCCACACCACTTCCAACCTCATAGGAGCCAATGTATTTATTTTCCTTGAGTTTTTATTTATGCTGTAAAACGCACCAAGCGATGGTTACAGGGGACGCCAGGCCCAGCAGTGTGATGTTGGTAGACGCTTTAAAACAGAGACAAAAACGTCGTTACTCACCTCCCCCCATCCCGCTCCCCGTCCTCCTCCTGCCCCCCAGTTCTCCTCTGGAAAACTGGAGCGTGTCTACGAGGGTCTAGAGCCGGGACCCCGCTGTGGCCGGCCGGCAAGGGTGGGGGCCCTTCTCCCAGCGCCCACCTCCCGGTCCGGTCCTTAAAGACTTTGCCTTGTCTCGAGTTCCACCGGGACCTATTCTGTGCCCAGACCTTGCTCTGAGCTCGAGTAAGGGGGAGAAGTCAGCCCTTCTGGATCTTTCTCTTAAGTCATTTTATCATGGACTAGTGCGTGCTCCGTGTCCACCCCAATAAAAGGATCTTTCCTACCCGACCTTGCGTCTTTGCTCGGCGTGCCTCAGCGCCAGAGGACAGAGCCCCTGAGAGTCATCCCATCATCACCGGAGGAGCCAAGAGGGGCCTCCAGACACTGGGGCCCCAGAACCAGCTGGATCCTCTGATGGGCCTGCTTGGCCATCTTGGTCAGAGTCAAGACCTGCCTGGACCCTCCCCTCGGCCTCACCCGCATCAAGGTGTCCCCAAGGACCAGGACACCCCCTACCCCTGCCGGAGGAACGGTCCATGCTGCCAAGGATGGAGCTGTGGTGGGCCCCATGCCCAGAACATCAGCGAGCAGGGCGACATGCCCACCCGCCATCGCGGAGACAGGTGGCCTGGCCTCCCTCCCTGGCTCAGGAGGTGGCGTGCAGAGTGCCAAGGAAAGCCCAACCCCAGTGCCCTCAGCAGCAGGTTCCTTGGCCAGTCCCAGCCACCAGCTGGGCTGGGATTGGGGCTGACCCCAGGGAGGTAGGGGGCATTCAGGCTCCAGGCAGAAGGTTCAAGGCCCTGAGCACCAGGGCCCAGGGCCAGGGGAATGCCACTTCTTCCCCCCGCTACCTTGAATGGGAGCCAGAGTGTTGGAGCCGGATTGCTAGGCTGTTGGGGGTGGTGAGGGGTGGGGCTGTGGAGCGAGGGAGACAACAGGCTGCAGGGGGTGCCCATTCCAGGGTATCACCACGGAGATGCCAGCCTGAGTCAGACTGCTTGGGCCTGGGCCACCAAGGGTCTGCTGGGTGGAAGGTTCCAGGCTCAGCTGCCCAGCGGTGAGGCCCAGCTCTGGGTGCCTCTGCAGCAGTGGCCATAAAGCTGGTGCTTAGGAAAGGCAGGTTTGACTGTGGTCATGCCAGGGAGGGCCAAGTCCCTGGAGGCTCTCAGACCAGCTCAGAATCGCTAGTCCCAGGGGTTGGCCTGGCCCTGGGGAGGCGCGTGGTGTCACCAGCTGTTGGTGACTGAGTAGATGGCAGGAGTTCAGCTTCAAAGGCCACGGGGCCCGGGCAGGTCTTGTCCTTCAGCCTGTCCTTACCCAGGCTTACCCACACCTCCCTGGCCCCAGGGGGCTGGATGCCATCTCCTGCCGGCCCTGTCCATGGTGTGGGTGGGGTCCCATGGCCTCTCCATGGTCTCCCCAGCTTAGGCCCCTCAGCTAGCCTCCACCCACTCCTGCCTTTGGGGCCCTCCTTACTTTGCTCCCCGGAGGCTGAGAGAGGCCACGCCCATCCCTGATCACTCAGTGAAGGGTCCTGGCCACTGTGACAGTGGTCTGATAGCGGTCACACAGCGGGGCCGTGCCAGCCCTTCCCCGATGCTGCCCCTGAACACATCGTCCCCATAGCATCGAGACTCAGGCACCAGGTGCCTTCAGACGCCCATGCCCCAAGTGCCCCCTGTAGCCCTTGACTTCTCAGATGTCAGCCTGGGAGGCAGGTCTGCCAGAAAGGGTGGCCTTGCACGACCAAGGCTGGCTCAGGACCCACACCTACTACCTGACCTGCTGATTCCTGTCAGCACTTTTTGAGATTTCTTCCTTGGTCTAGGAGGCTGAAGATGGGGCCTGAGGCTCTGCAGCTCCTCCCAGGGGGCCCCCTAGGCCTGGATTTCTGGAGTTTTCCATACGTTTGGCCTGGAGACCCAGTTCTTAGGCATTCCCCAAGGGTCTCAGGACAGAAGGGGAACCCACTCTGGGCCTGCCAGTCCCCCAAAGAGCTGGCCCCGACCTTGTCATTGGGCCTCAGAAGCCCCCTTTCAGCAGCTCCGCCTTTGGGCACTGTTGAAATATACTTTTTATTGCATTTCTGCCGTTTTACAAAAATATGACAAAATAAATTAAAAACAAATAAATAATCACCTATTCTGTGTGTGTTTTCTGTTGTTTTTTGGGGGGGTTTCCTTTCGTTTCCCCCCATCCTGGTCGAAAGGAAAACGGCAGATAGAGGGGCCCCAGGCCCCTGGCCCTGCCCCAGGAGAGGCAGCCAATACTGGGGTACATCGGGCCGGCCCAAGTGTTTTCTGGGTGGCGGTCGCCGCCCCGTCTGTGACTGATATTGCATATGAAAACAGGAAGGCAGGGCGGGCGGAGCTAATGCCAGCCGCTGGGCCAGCACACGGCCTGAGGACTGGGACTGGAGCTGGGGCTGGGCGAGGGCGCCGGGGGCTGTGGGGGCTCGAAGGTGGGAGGCGGCAGCGGCGGCGGCGGGAGGCTGTAGAAGCTGGCGTCCCCCGGCAGGGGCTGGGGGGCAGGCGGGGGCCCGGCGAGAGCGCAGGGCGGGCAGTCGGTGGCAGCAGGGGCCTGCCGCGGGGCGGCGCCCTCGCCCCCGCAGCCCCACGGCCCGTCCCACTGCCAGCAGCCCGCTGGGGGCGTCGAGGGCCGAGGCAGCGGTATTGGCGGCGGTGGCGGCGGCGCAGGGCTCCGGCTGCGGCGGGTGCGGAGGGCCGGGGCGCCCACGGGGGCCAGCGCTGTCCCTGCGGAGGCGAGAGGGGCCGTTCCGGGGAGATGCCGTCCCCGCCGCTGGGAACCCTGCCCGCGCTCCCTCTGGGCTTTCAGGCACATGGAGGGCCTTATTGCTTCTGATCAGTGACAAGGGGTGGGCTTCTTCGGGTGCATCCCCGGCCTCTGGGCACTGGGCCCCTCCCCTTCACGGAGAGGGAAGTCTGAGGAAGTCCCGCTGACTTCTGACCTAAGTCCCTGGTGCTACAGCTGCCGCCCCTTGGGCTCCCTGGGATGGGTCTCTGGACCCCGGGCATGAATGAGGTGGGGTGGGGCGGCGCAGTGAGGCCTGTGACTCTGCTCCGCGGCCACAGGGCTGCAGCCCTGAACTCCCCTAGTGGGCAGCCTGAGCCCCACCTCCAAGGAAGGCCTCCAGGGACAGCTTGGGCTGCAGGACGTGGGCTTGCATAGAGGCCTGGGGGTTCCGGTCCCCCAGAGTGAGCTGGGTGTGGGGTCTCATTGGGGCAGGAAAGGCTAGGCCAGGTGGTGAAGGGGCCTCCCTCATCTCTCCTGGCACCAGAGCATGGCAGGCGGGCACCCTGGGAAGGGCAATGGGGGACAAGGGACTTTGGCATCCCTCCCCCAGGGGTGAGGAGGGTCAGGCACAGGGCTCCAGGCTCTCAAGGACCCGGAAAGACTGAGAAGGCTTTGATCAACAGGCTCCATGTACCACAGATCCAGGTCCCCAACTGGTACCAGGAGACGGAGCCTCCCCTGTCTGCTTCAGCCCCTCTGCCCACGTCTGGACACCCCACCCCTACCCCCAAAGCCCGGCCCAGAGTCCCCACCCCCGAGTTAAAGCTTGTGACCTGAGCTTTCCTCTTCGGGCCGGGGTGTGTCCGGCTCCTCAGCTGCAGCCTCGTCCGCCAGCCCACTCCGCTGGGCTCGGCAACCGCCACCGCCGAGGGTCCCGTCCTGCCGGGCCTGCCCGCCCGCCCCGTTGGACCCGGCCTCCGCCCGGGCCCCGCCGAAGGGGAAAAGCTTGCCGGCGTGGAAGGCCTTGGGTGGAGAGTGGCTACGCTCTGGGTCCCGCCGGGTCTCAGGTGACTTGAGGAATTTGAAGCTAAGGAAGGCTGGCAGGCGGGTGTCGCTGCCAGTGGGCGACTGGGCAGGGGTTGACCGGGTGGTGAGGTTGGCCCCCGTGGCGGCCGGTGAGGAGGATGAGGTCCCGGACGACAGGAACTTGCCCTGCAGCGGGATGATCTGCTTCAGCTTCATGACGTTGTTAGGTGCCAGCAGGGACCCCGGGCGCTTGGGTCGCTCTGGCCCGTGGCCACCTGCCCCACTGCCCTTGGCCTTGGCCGAGGTTTTCTCCGGGGCAGCAGGGTCCAACCCAGAGCCCTCAGCCCGAGCCTCCTCTCGGCCACTGGCGTCCCGCTCCCTCCGGGCATGGTGCTCCGCGTGGCGCTGTCGCTCCTCCTCCTCCCGCCTACGCCGCTGCTGCTGCTGGTAGCGGTGCTGGGCCTGGCGCTCATGTCTCTGAGGGCAGAATGGAGCCATTATGGGCACTGGGAGGAGTGAGTGTGTGAGCAGGTGCCCACCCAGGCCCAGGCCCACGCGGGGCTCTCCTGCAGAAGTGGGGAGAGATCCACACACTTCTTGGGTTCCAGCTGCATCCCTGGACCCACTCCAGGGCTCTCTGAGAACTGAGAAGAGAGCAAACATTTACTGGCCACCAATTCTGTCCCCGGTCGCATGCCAGACGCTGTCTTAGAAATTGGGAGAGTTAAATACTGGGCCTCAGTGGTTCCCTGCTTTCTGGAGAATGGGGGAGAGACAGAGCTGTGACTGTCCAGTGGCCAGTAGCCACACATGGCAATGTTAATTTTAAAAAAAAAATATTATTTTTGGGCCCCACCACGTGACTTGGAGGTGTCTCAGTTCCCAGACCAGAGACTGAACCTGGGCCGTGGCAGTGAAAGCAGTGGATCCTAACTGCTAGACCAGCAGGGGCTCCCATGGTTTTGTCACTTTAAATAACTGAAAAAAGGGGATTCCCTGGCAGTCCGGTGGTTAGGGTTCTGCGCTCTCACCACGGAGGGCCTGGCTTTGATGCCTGGTTGGGGAACTAAGATCCCATAAGCCACGAAGCACAGCCAATATATAAACAACCAACCAGATAACTGAAGTAAAATCTCGGTTTCTCAGTAGCACCAGGTCCCATTGCAAGCGCTCATTGGCCGTCTGTAGACTTCTCATAAGAGATTTAGGTTCAATCCCTGGGTTGGGAAGATACCCTGGAGAAGGGAATGGCTACCCACTCTAGTATTCTTGCCTGGAGAATTCCATGAACAGACGAGCTTTGCGGGCCCCAGTCCATGGGGTCACATGGACACTGAGCAACTGAGCACACACACGTCATCATGGAGGGCTCCACTGGTTGGTGGCAATGAGCTCCCTGGTCTGCTCTGCAGCTTTCTGGGGAACGTGCCACAGGCTGGGCTTCTAGGAAGCATCAGCTGTGTCCCTGACCCCACACAGGACAATGCCCGGCAAGCTGGCAGATGACAGTTCATAAGTGCTGGCCTGGTGTGGGATGCCACCAGGACCCCAGATGGCAGATGACAGTTCATAAGTGCTGGCCTGGTGCGGGATGCCACCAGGACCCCAGAAGGGACCAGGTCCTTTTGAAATGCTAATTATTACCCTAGGCTTCCCTAGTGACTCAGATGGTGAACAATCTGCCTGCAATGTAGGAGACCTGGGTTTGATCCCTGGGTAGGGAAGATCCCCTGGAGGAAAGCATGGCAACCCATTCCAGTATTCTTGCCTGGAGAATCCCATGGCCAGAGGAGCCTGGTGGGCTACAGTCCATGGGGTCACCAAGAGTCGCATACGACTAAGCAACCAATGCTAACACAATCTGCACATCTACCCTCCTAAGGATGTGACTGCCCAGCCAGGTGAGGCAGAGAGGCGAGCGGGGAGAAGCCCCTCGGAGCAGAGATGTAAAGCATACCGGGCCCTGGCCCACATACCTTGAAGGCCTCCCGGCGCTGGTACTCCAGCTTGGCCATCTCCTCAGCCACCCAGCCTGGGATGTCAGGGATGGCCACATGGATGAGGTACTTGAGGAGCAGAGCGAAGTGCTGAGGCGACAGAGGAGGAGGCTGCAGGCATGGGGACACCCCCCCACCACCACCTGGGTCCCCCACCCGGCCACCGGTCCCACCTCGAGCACCACCACGGACACGATGGCTGCCTCGGGACTGAGCCAGGGGAAGAGGCGCTGCAGCTGCCCACACTGGCCAATTAGATAGCAGTTGACCACGATTGCCAGGACGCCCATGACCTCCATCACCTTCTGCGGGGGAAGGGGGGACAAGAGGGGCTCAGATGGGGTCCCACCAGCCTCCCCAGCACCCGCTCCACCTCTGGGCATCCTGGCTCAGAGCCCTTGGCCCTTCCCCCACCTGCCACTGGCCAATGCTTTCCACGCGCTGCCCAAAGGGCCGCTGCAGCCCCGTGCACAGCTTGAGGGCGTCACTGCGGATCTCGATGAGGTTGTTGATGAGGGCGCAGAGGGCAGCCAGGGGGAAGGCAGATGAGAAAAGCACGACATAGCCAAACTGCACGAACATCTCCTGGTAGTCCTGGAACGTGTCCTGTGGGCAGGCACCCAGGGGGTGGGCCTAGGCTCTCCCCCAACTCAGGACACCTCCTCCCTCAGCCCACCTTGCTCTCATCAAGCCCGCCTCCCTCAGATTATCCTGCATGGACCCAAGCTCAGCAAGGTTAGCAAGTTTCTGATCACATAAGGGTGAGTCGTAGCCATGGGATTTTCTAGGCAAGAAGACTGGAGTGGGCAGCCATTCCCTTCGCCAGGGGATCTTCCCAATCCAGGGATTGAACCCCAGTCTCCTGCATCGCAGGCAGACTCTTTACCATCTGCGCCACCAGGGAGGCCCTGATCACATAAAGGGGCCCGTCATTCCTTCCTGTCGCTCCCACCCCACCTCCATCCTCAGACTGTGTGCCCGGCCCTGCCGATGGCCCTGCCTCCACCCTCAGGGGCCCTCCTCACCTCATATTTCTTCATGCAGCTCTCGAGCTCCGCCTGGGTGAGCTGAGACGAGTGTTCCTCCTCGGGTGGGTCGATCCAAGATGACCGGTTCTGCCGCCGCTGCTTCCGGGCTGAGTCGCCCGAGCCCGGCTCTGGATCCGGGCCCCCATCCGGCCCCTGGTCTCGGCCCTCACCTCCAGCCCGGCGGAGCAGGACAGCTGGGGGAGGCTCCCGTTCGGGGCTGCTGGGAGCCCCCTCAGCCTCATCGTCCTCCTCAGCCAGTGTGAACACGCCCGGTTCCAGCCCCTTCTCCACCATGGTGGGGCTCCCCTCCTCCAGGAGGGCCTCCTGGCTTGGGCCCGGCCGACGCCGCCCAGCCCCCCGCTCGGCAAAGCTGACCTTCTTCAGTCGGAGCCCGCAGTCCAGGAGGCCAGCCTCCTCGCCTTCCTCGTCCTCATCCTCCTCCTCTTCGTCGTCCTCCTCCTCCTCTTCGTCCTCCTCCTCTCTGTCCCCCCGGGGCCCGTTCCCCACCTCTCCCCCTTCCCCTGCAGGCCGCCGCTCCACCGCGGCCTCCTCTTCCTCCTCAGGTGCCCCGCAGCCCCCACTGAGACACCTGCGACCCCCTCCACTGCTGCTGCCACCGCCGCCCTCTTCAGCCGGGGGTTCAAGGTGGCGGCGTGCGGGGCGCTGGAGGCTCAGGAGGCCAAGCAGGGCACGGGCCAGCTCCCAGGCCGCCCGCAGGCCAAGCTCTCCTCGGCCCAGCCGCCGATACAGGTGGGGCTGCAGAACCTCTCGAACGTTCTGGAGGAACTGGCGGGTGATCAGCAGTGTGGCCAGCATCTGGGGGTAGGAAGGGGGCGGAGGGCGGCCTCGTGGGGGGCGGGCGGGGCCCTGGGCACTGGGACAGGCTGTGGGCGCTCACCCTCCCAAAGCACACATCCAGCCACAGCCTGAGCCCAGTCTGGATGTCCCTGGGCACAGAGGAAACCCCAAACCACAGCTGGGCGGGCCACAGCGCTTCTAGCTGATCACGTGGGCAGGCCGTGGCCTCCCATCATGCTGCACCTCCCGGAGCTCAGCTGGTGCCCAGGGCCTCCAGGGGCTCTCGACACCTGCACGCAGTCAGTGGAGCCCCATCCCTTCAGAGCATGCACCCTCGGCTAGGCGTGAGTGCCCCGGCACAGCCACACTGCCCACCCTGGCAAGGCCCCACGGGCTCGCCGCCACCTGCCCGTACTTTGGCCCGGGCCTCAAGAAGGAGGCCCTGGAGGGAGAGGAGGAGCAGGCGGAACCGCAGGGCCACGAGCGGGACCAGCACCGCCCAAAGCTGCCGCTCGAGGCTCTGGGACAGGGACAGGACGATCAGGAGCTGTGGAGGGACCGATGGACAGGTCGACAGACAGATGGGGGGGCATGACAGGCAGAGGGAGGACACACAGACGAATGGACAGAGAGGAGAGAAGGATGGAGGAGGAAGGGAGGGGCTGGAGAGCCCATGGACCCCTTGGGCCGGTCTGGCCCCCACAGCCAGCTGCCTCGGGGGCACTGCTTTGGGCCAGAGCCTCACCTCTTTCAGGCGCTCCATGTCCTTGAGGTAGAAGCCGATGTAGAAAAGGCTCAGGTAGGAGTTGACGAACTGGAACTGTGCGAAGCGGGCAGGGGGTGGTCACCCCGCCATGTCTGCCCCGAGGAACCCCCATGTGTCCCCTGGAGAACCCCTGCCTGGGGACTGCCCCAGTGGTCCAGTAGCTAGGACTTCATGCTCCCAACGCAGGGGGCCTGAGTTCGGTCCCTGGTCAGGGAACTAGATCACATGTGCCACAACTAAGACCCGGTGCAGCCAAATAAATAAATATTTTTTAAAAAAATAATAAAAGAAGCCCTGCCGGCTTGCTGGCCACCACTCACCAGAACGACCTTGATGATGAGGTGCTTCTCATAGGCACTCTCCAGCCGATAGTTCTCTGGGGGCCAAGGAGACGAGTGAGAGTGTAGCCCAGACCGTCATGAGCAGCAGGGACCCCAGAAGGCAGTGGGGCCCTTCCTCCTGGGGGCTGGGCAGTGAGACCTCCCTTCACAGGGCATACCCATGTCGTTGAGCCAGACAGCCAGCTTCTTATAGCCCTCGGCACTTGCGCTGACCAGCAGGGCCAGCATGACTTTCGGCAGGAAGCGGGCAAGACGGGGCAGCCCCTTCACGCTCAGCACCAGCTCCTGCAGGGACAAAGGGGCTGAGGTTACCCTGGTCACTGGACTTGGCTCGGGGCACACCTGAACTGGTTGGGGCCGAGGCCAGGGCTAGGGACTGAAGGTCACCTGGAGCTGGAAGCAGCCGAGCATGAGCAGGAACACACAGGCTAGGCAGGTGAGGCACAAGGGAAGACTGACGAGCATCTGGAAGAGCAGCCGCTTCCAGGGCGGGTAGTAGAACTCCTCAGCCTGAGTCACGGGGCTGATGCGCCGCACGCCCTGGCAGAGGGTGGGGGCGCAGCCCAACACAAGATCAGAGGGGCTGCCTCTGTCCCACCTCCTTCCCAACCCTTCGAACTCCATGTCTATGATGCTTTATTATCGTGGTTTGTTATAGTTCAGTTGCTAAGCCTTGTCTCACTTTGTGACCCCGCGGATTGTGGCACGCCAGGCTTCTCAGTCCTTCACCATCTCCTGGAGTTTGCTCAAACTCATGTCCATTGAGTAGGTGATGCCATCCAGCCATCTCATCCTTGCTATCCGGGTGTGTCCACTTAAAGCACCCTCCCTAGTCTCTCAAATCCAACTTTCCACACCTCTCCCTTTGGGCATGCAGATCCTCTCACTTGGGAAACCTTCTCAGAAGCTGCAGCCCTACTTCACCTCCCACTTTGTTCTTGTAATGCACTTGCTCAGTATGTTTTCTCTTTTTTACCCCATTCTTGAAGTCCCTGAACTCAGACTGCCCCGACTGACCCTGAACTGGGGTCGTGGCTCCTCCACAGCCTCCCCGGGTGAGTCCAGTGTTCCCCACTTGTAGGCCAGCTCAGCCCCCCTCCGTTTCCACTCCTCCAAGAACAGCGTTGACCAGACCACGTTGAAGAGGGCAAAGACCACGCAGGATACATCCCGGCTTGTCTGGGGGTGACAGAGGAGGGCTGCAATGTTGGCTGGCCCAGTCCAGGGAGGAAGCTGTCTGAGGTGTTCCACCCCCCCCGTCCAGTCCACACTCGGCACCTGATCAGCCTCTGTGAATGTGTACAGGACTGAGCCGAAGACCGCCGGGTACACCATTGCCGATGTGTAGAAACCCAGCCAGGCAAAGTACATGGCAATCTTCACACCAAAGTAGTCGCAGATGTCATCTGCCAGGGACGGGGGGGGGGGCGGTCCCAGTCAGCCCTGCCTGCCTCCTGGGACCCCACCAACCCCCACTCCAGCCAGGACCACACCTAGAGGCTGGTTTTCACACACAGCCTGCACCCATGACTTCATGAGACGGTTCAGGATGCGCTGCTCGTGGACTGGGAACACCTGCTGGATGATCCCACGGGCTGCCAGTTCAGGGACTGTTGGGGGACAAGAAAGGGTGACCCCACCCGTCTGCCTGTGTTGGGCCTAGCCAGTCCCCCTCGGCTGAAACCCAAGTTACAACTTTTTGCCTCCTCCTAAACTAGCAAATGCTATTCCCAGGAGAAGCGTTCTGGGTGAAAGGAACATTATTCCTCAAAATTTGGGAGGTGCAGGGGCAGGTGGAGAAGGGTGCTCGAAACCTGGGAGGTGCGATCCCAGTGGGGAAACAGAGCTACTTGGTTTCAGCTCATTCCTCCAAACGTCTGAAGAATGGTGCATAGCTGGCATTAGAAGGTGAACTTGCAGCGGCTGGTTTCCTGGGGGATACTGAGGCCCAGAGCTCACCACACAATATGTGGAGTGCTGTCCATGGTCCTGGCCCAACCTTCTCTCAGGCCCAGAAAAGGGTTTCTCCTGGACCTGCCTCCAAGGAGACAAGCCCCACCCCTTGCTAAGGCCACACCCTTCATCTCATTGGTTGATCTCCAGGCCCCGCCCAATTCTTCGGGAGACTCTGATTGGTTTTATCTAGGCCCCGCCTTCCTAACCCTCCTACATTGACAGCAGTCCTCTAAGAGCCCCAGCTAACTCCCCACATACGATTGGAAGTTTGGGACCACCTCACTCACTGATTGGCTGGTCCTCCAGAAAGCGCACATTGTGTAGTGCCTCGCCCTGCTTGGCACGAAGGTTCTGCAGCCAGAAGCGGATGATGCTCTGGCGCTCCTGCAGGGGACAGGGCGTGAGCACAGGGAGCAGCCGCCCACGGGCTAGGAATGTGCGCTGGGGGCCAGAGCCGACCGCACCTGGGAGGTGAAGAAGCGCAGCTCACTCTCCACATTCTCGTAGATGAAGTCCTCCTCGCAGGAGAAGCCGCGGGTGCCCCCGCCAAACTCGGCCTTCACTGCTTTGCGCAGACCCAGCTCGTCGGCCCCTCTGAGTAGGCTGCGGGAAGGGCAGGGGAGGTGGGATCACGGGGAGACCCTGGCTCACCATCCTGGAACTAGGGATGGTGTACCTGGTGGACGTCTGGGACAAATGCAGGGTGGCTGGACCTCGCAGCTGGCGCTTGGAAGGGCGGGGAGCTGAGTAGCAGGGTCAGCGAGAGGCCAGGGACAGGGACTCGCCTCTCATATGTGGCGGTGACGAAGAAGGCGTAGGCGCGTGTGTGGCGGTGGTGGCGGACTTGCACGATGAGCTCGGGGATGCCCACGCGGATGTGGTTCAGCAGCCATAGGAGCGTGTGGTCATCGGTCGTATCTGCCAAGGGGCACAGGGACCAATGGCTCGTGCCAGGAGTGACAGGGGAGCCCAGTTCGGGGGAATTCAGTGTAGGCCCTGGGCAGGTGAGCACAGACAGGTACCTGGGAAGGTCATCAACACGTCACAGTTTTCCGTGGGCACCGTCTTCATCCATGCTTTGTGGGACACCAGATACCGACCCACCTGCAGGAGCCGCTTCCCAAAAAGCTTATCTGGGGAGCAGGCAGCGCAGGCTGGGGTCGGGTCATTCTCAGATGGCCTAGCCTCCAGTCTTAGTCCCTCCAACCCATGCCTCTGATCACACATTCGCCAGGGCTCCTTGGCACTCAGCTTGGCATTCAAGGCCCTATGAGCTCTGGCCTTGGCTTGTTTCCTTCCTTCCACGTCCTTGTACCAGCCAGGCCCTTCTCCAGGAATGCCCTTCCCCCAGGTCCTCCCTTACAAATCTTACTCATTCTTGAGGCCCAGCTCCGCCTCCGAAACCACAATCGATGGGGCGCTCACTAACAGCTCTGAGCGCCTCACTACATTATGTCAGCGTCTCCTCATAGCTGGGTGCGGCTCTTACCCCCATTTCACAGGCGAGGAAACTGAGGCCCAGAGCATTTAAGTCACGCGCCCAAGGTCACAGAGTCCAGCAGGTATTTGAACCCAGGACTGTATGATTCTGTATCCTCTGTGGAGAGGCGCTCTTAAGCGCATCACTGCTCAGCAGCGATCGAGTAGCCCAAGGGGTGACTGGGCTCAGTCCCGCACCGGGGCTCTAGGAGGGGCGTGTCCATATCTCTGCGCTGGGACCCCACACCCGCTGCACCTTTCCAGCCACGCTCGCCCGGCCGCAGCCGCAGTGCCGGGAAAAGCCGGTGCCTCGACTGGACTCCAGGCCCGGGACGGCTGACTCCAATATCCCTCCCCGTAGACCTGCCGCGAACACCCCAGGCACCTGCAACCCTGTCAGATCCAGGCGCTGCACACGTACCCAGAACTCCGGACGCCGGGGCTGCAGGCTCGCCCTCCGGCGGGGGCCTCTTGCCACGCTCGCCCTCCAGGGACGTGCCCCCAGCGCCGGAGGTGGCTTCCGCCATTGTGAGGGCAGGTCAGGTCAGGGGCTGCGGGCGGCCCAGGCGCCGGGGGGCCGCGGTCTCATGGGGCCGGTGCAGCCACCGAGCGCGCCTGAGGAGGAGACAAAGGCCGCGCCCGCCCGCGCCGGCCGCCGTCCCCGCGTGCCCGAGCGCTGCTTCTCGTCCCCGCCCGCGCAGAACCTCGATTCTCCTTCTCGGCCCCGCGCGCGTCGTTCTCTGGTTCTCGACTCCGCCCGTGATGTTTTCCGAGTTTCGTTCTCGCCCGCCCACCTCGCTCTCTGGTGTTCGTCCCCGCCCGCGCCGAATGTTCATTCTCCTCCCTGTCCCCGCCCGACTCGGTGCCCGGTCTCGACACCGCCCGCCCTGGGCCTGGATTCTCTGCCTTAAAGCGTTAGTTTCCCCGTCGGTTTGGAATCTGAGGTGGTCTCGCGGGTAGGTGGTGTGGGTGGGGTTGGGGGAAGCGGGTGGTGAGCCTGGTCGCAGGAGATTGCCGGTAGCAGTAGCTCCAACCACCACAGGGAGAATGAGAATAAGTGTAGCATGCCTTAGTACAGGCTGGGTGTGTAACGCCATCCTTGTTACCTAGGACACTCTTCAAGCCCTCTTTGTCCAGTGAACTGCACCCTTCAGGATGCAATGTCCTCAGAGAGGACCCGATAGAGTTACCAAATTTCAGTTCAGTTCAGTTCAGTCTCTCAGTCGTGCCGACTCTGCGACCCCACGGACTGCAGCACGCCTGGCCTCTCTGTCCATCACCAACTCCCAGAGTTTACTCAAACTCGTGTCCATTGAGTCGGTGATGCCATCCAACCATCTCCTCCTCTGTCACCCCCTTCTCCTCCCACCTTCAATCTTTCCCAGCATCAGTATCTTTTCCAATGTGTCAGCTCTTCGAATCAGGTGGCCAAAGTATCGGAGTTTCAGCTTCAACGAATATTCAGGACTGATTTCCTTTAGGATGGACTGATTGGTTGAATCTCCTTGCAGTCCAAGGGACTCTCAAGAGTCTTCTCCAACACCACAGTTCAGAAGCATCAATTATTTGGCGCTCACCTTTCTTTATAGTCCAACTCTCACATCCATACATGACTACTGGAAAAACCATAGCCTTGACTAAATGGACCTTTGTTGGCAAAGTAGGATCTCTGCTTTTTAATATGCTGTCCAGGTAGGTCATAACTTTCCTTCCAAGGAGTAAGCGTCTTTTAATTTCATGGCTGCAGTTACCATCTGCAGTGATTTTGGAGCCCAAAAAAATAAAGTCTGACACTGTTTCCACTGTTTCTCCATCTATTTGCCATGAATTGATGGGACTGGATGCCATGATCTTCGTTTTCTGAATGTTGAGCTTTAAGCCAACTTTTTCACTCTCCTCTTTCACTTTCATCAAGAGGCTTTTTAGTTCCTCCTCACTTTCTGCCATAACGGTGGTGTCATCTGCATATCTGAGGTTATTGATATTTCTCCCGGCAATCTTGATTCCAGCTTGTGCTTCTTCCAGTCCAGCGTTTCTCATGATGTACTTTGCATATAAGTTAAATAAGCAGGGTGATAATATACAGCCTTTGACGTACTCCTTTTCCTATTTGGAACCAGTCTGTTTTTCCATGTCCAGTTCTAACTGTTGCTTCCTGACCTGCATATAAGTTTCTCAAGAGGCAGGTTAAGTGGTCTGGTATTCCCATCTCTTTCAGAATTTTCCACAGTTTATTATGATCCACACAGTCAAAGGCTTTGGCATAGTCAATAAAGCAGAAATAGATGTTTTTCTGGAACTCTCTTGCTTTTTCAATGATCCAGCGGATGTTGGCAATTTGATCTCTGGTTCCTCTGCCTTTTCCAAATTTAGCAAATAAAAATACAGTTCTCCTAGTTAAATGTGAATTTCAGATAAATGAATAAATTTTTAGTATATCCCAAATATTCCATGCTTCCCTGGTCGCTCAGTCAGTAAAGACTCTGCCTGCAGTGTGGGAGACCCAGGTTCAATCCCTGCGTCTTGAAGATCTCCTGGAGAAGGGCTTGGCAACGCATTCCAGTATTCTTGCCTGGAGAATCCCCATGGACAGAGGAGTCTGGAGTGCTTCAGTTCATGGAGTTGCAAAGAGTCGGACATGACTGAGCGGCAAACACACATACACACACATACAAATGTTGCATCGGTCCTAATTATACTGACAGGATAATCCTTGTTCATCTGAAATTTACATTTAACTGGGGGCCCTGTATTTTCTCTGTTGTCCGACCCCCTGACCATCCTCTGTAGCTTCTTCCATTAGACTGATAGACCAGTGAGGGGAGGGGCCCAGACTGATTCTTCGTGGTTACACCGTAGGCATTTGATGTATACTTTTGACAGATGGAACAACTTGGAGACAGCAAACATCATCATTCACTCCTCTTCTACAATTAAAAAAAGGGTTGTTTTTTTTTTTTACTTTTTATTTTGTAATGGGGTAATAATCAGTTAACAATGTTGTGACAGTTTCAGGTGAACAGCCAAGGGACTCAGCCAAACATATACATGTATCCTTTCTCCCCCAAACTCCCCTCCCATCCAGGGTGCCACACAACATTAAGCAGAGTTCCATGTACTATAGAATAGGTCCTAGGTGGTTATCCATATTAAATACAGAAATGAGAACATGTCCATCCCGAACTCCCTAACTGACAAATGAAAAAACTGAACAGAGCGAGGCGTGGAGCTAATCATTAGAACTGTAACCTGTTCCAGTCTTCCCTAAGTATAGTCGCGCCACCCGCCCGCTCTGTCCAAGAACCAGAGAATTCGCCGCGTGGCAGTACCCCCGGAGACCCCGCCTATTCAGTGCCTGGAATTCCACCATCAGCGCTTTATTTCGCCGGCCGGCGCTGTCCCGGGTTAACCTGAAAATAATCTCCCCTTTCTGGCTTTCGGGGAGTCAGAGACAGACGGGACACACAACTCTGCACGAGGAGACCGGGGCCAGAGTAGCCCAGAGAGGAGAGAGGACTGTGTTGGGGATCCTAGGGAGGCTTCATAGCAGAGGGGACCTTGGAGCACTGAGGCTCTTTGTCAAGGCAAGGGTATCTGAGGCAGAGGGACGGCGGGAGAGAAAGCTGGGGAGCGGCGAGAAACTGTAGACTTCCGAGAAAAGAAGTCTTCCCAGAAATTTGGAATAGATTTCCCCAGGGCCAGGGCGTTGGTTCCCCGGAACTCATCCCTCCCGGCCACCGAGATGCTCTTGAAAGTGAGAGGCAGTCGTGTCCGACTCTTTGCGACCCCGTGAACTGCAGCCTACCAGGCTCCTCTGTCCTTGGGATTCTCCAGGCAAGAATACTGGAGTGGATTGCCACTTCCTTCTCCAGGGGATCTTCCCGACCCAGGGATCGAACCTGGGTCTCCTGCATTTCAGGTAGATTCTTTACTGTCTGAGCTATCAGGGAAGCCCCCGAGATGCTCTTGCTTCGACTCAAACCCTCGCCTTTCTTTAATTTCCATTGCCCTGTGCTACTCATTTCCGGTGTCTAGGAACCTGGCCCCTCTAGGATCCTAAAAATTCTGTCTAATGTTGCTGGAGGAACACTATTTCACTGCACCGAAGCGTGCGAGCCCTCGGCTTCTTTCCCTGTCATTAGCCAGTAGAAGCGAAGATCTTCAGTGGATGGGCAGTACGTCTTCTAAGGGGCCCAATGATAATCGAGAATTGTTGAGCACTTTACCAGTCACGTCGCGGAGTGGGCGGGACCTACTGCAAGGACTTGCAGACCCCCGCGCACAGGGTGGGCAGGCGGATAGCTGATTGTGAATCCATGTGGCGGGGGCTGTGGACCCTGGTATCCCGGGCTGCACGTGGGCCTCACAGGTGGGGTGAACTGGGGAAGGGCTGTGACAGCGTAGGGCGTTGCTCGGGCCCCAAACCCTCTCCCTGGGATCTGGGGGCCCGGTTCCCTGCGGCAGGAGCACTTTTCTTCTCCATCCAAGCCCCACCCCCTGCCGCAGAGCCCACCGCAATCCAGTCTTCTTCTGGCCTCAGAACTGCCGATCAGTCCCTCCCCTAGCACAAAACTTCCACTTGGGGGCTCACGCGACCATCGAGCCATCTATCCACCTGCCATGCCACTCTGGCGTCAGAGCTTCTCAGATGCACTAACTCTCCTCCTCTCCAGTCCCAGACTGTGCACGCGCCAGGCCAGTGGTTACCCAGCCCCCGGTTCCGGAGCCACTATCTTCGCTCTGAGCTCTGGCCAAGGCCGCTGCGGCATCGCGGTGATCCGAACCAGCGGCCCTGCCAGCGGCCACGCCCTCCGGAGCCTCACGGCGCCGCGGGACTTACCCCCGGCTCGCAAAGCCTGCCTGCGCCTGCTCAGCGACCCCCGCTCTGGGGAGCCTTTGGACCGCGCGCTGGTGCTTTGGTTTCCAGGTACGGGACTTCAGATCCGCAACCTCAAGTAACTCCTGTGACCCAACTTCCTCTTTCCAGGCGGTCGGCCAGGCCGTATCCTGCTGACACCCATCTCTTCAACATACTAGGTCCCCAAAGTTTTACCGGTGAGGATTGCGCGGAGTTCCACGTACATGGAGGGCCGGCCGTGGTGAGTGGTGTCCTGCAGGCCCTGGGTAAGTCTGCAGCCTTGGGTTTGAAGAATTGCTATGCCGGTGACCTGGGCAGGGGCCAGGAGCCTCAGGATCTTGAACCTTCCCGCAGGCAGTGTGCCAGGGCTGAGGCCAGCGGAAGCAGGCGAGTTCACCAGGAGGGCGTTCGCCCACGGGAAGCTGAGCCTGACGGAGGTGGAGGGGCTGGCAGACCTGATCCACGCAGAAACCGAGGCGCAGCGGCGACAGGCCCTGAGGCAGCTCGATGGGGAGCTGGGTGACCTCTGCCGCGGGTGGGCCGAGACCCTCACTAAAGCAAGTACACTCATACCTTGCCGCAGAGACACTTCCTAACCTTTTCCTGTGTTAGAGTTTCCTGTCCATGAGCCTCCAATCTGATCCCTTAAGGTCAGGCTGGACCCGGGCACCCACTCGGGGTGAGTTTCTATACGATCACACTACCCACCTTTCCCTCCCTCAGGCTCTGGCCCATGTAGAGGCCTATATCGATTTTAGTGAGGATGACAACCTGGAGGAAGGCGTCCTGGATCAAGGTGGGTCCCCCTGGGGGTGGGAGGTGGAGACATCTGGCATCCAGCCCCGCCCCAGGTCCTCTTACTCTCTCTCCTTTCCTCCATCCACAGCTGATAGTGAGGTGCGGAAGCTGGAGGTGGCACTGGGTGTACATCTTCGAGATGCCAGGCGCGGGCAGAGGCTCCGCTCAGGGGCACATGTAGTGGTTGCGGGACCTCCCAACGCCGGCAAAAGCAGCCTGGTGAACCTGCTCAGTGCGTGGGCAGGGGTCAGGGCTCAGGGCAGGGGGCAGGGCTGGGAGCTAAGGTACTGAGCTTTCCGGGGTAGGCAAGGGGCCTGGGAGGTTGAAAACTGTCCGTCCTGTCCCGGGGATGGAGCCTAAGGGAGGGACCCTCTCATCTCCACCCCGCCCACTTCCTCTGAGCCCACCCCCATCCCCAGGCCGGAAGCCTGTGTCCATCGTGTCCCCGGAGCCGGGGACCACCCGAGATGTTCTGGAGACCCCCGTGGACCTGGCCGGGTTCCCGGCACTGCTGAGCGACACTGCAGGGTTGAGGGAAGGCGTGGGGCCTGTGGAGCAGGAGGGAGTGCGGCGTGCCCAAAAAAGGTGGGCAGGAGGGAAGTGGGAGGGGGAAACGCGGGCCCTTTGCTGTTTCTACCAGTTGCATTTATCTTTCCTTAGTCCTTAATGAGGAAAGGTCACTAAGCCCCATTAGGTGGGGCCTCAGTTCCCTGGGGAGGGCAGCTTTTAGGTTTGGCCTTTACCCCGTCCCTGCCGAATGCTTTTCATTGCACAGCTCTGGGGTCCATGCTCCATTTTCCCGCCTCCCAGGCTGGAGCAGGCTGACCTCATTCTGGCCGTGTTGGATGCTTCTGACCTGGCCTCTCCGACCAGCTGCAACTTCCTGGACACCGTTGTCATCCCGGCAGGAGCCGGGAACCCCAATGGGAGCCGCCAGCGCCTTCTGCTTGTGCTGAATAAATCGGACCTGCTGCCCGCTGGGTGCTCAGACCCCCATCCTGACCTCCCCTCCCACCTGTTGCTGTCTTGCCTGACGGGTGAGGGGCTGGACGGCCTCCTAGAAGCACTGAAGAAGGAGCTGGCTGAACTGTGAGCCCCTTGCCCACTGGGCAACCTTGCTCTGTCCAAGTTTGGGGGCTAAGCCGCTGGCTTTGGGCACAGCTGGCCCTGCCAGCTCAGTTTCTGTATCTACAAACGGGGTATGATCGTTCCTCTTCCCCCTACTTTGAATGCCAAGAGACACCTTATCCTTTGTCCCTTTCAGGTGTGGGGACCCGTCCACAGGCCCACTTCTGACACGATCGAGGCACCAACACCACCTCCAGGGCTGCCTGGATGCCCTTGGTCAGTACAGGCAAGCAAAAGACTTAGCCCTGGCAGCCGAGGCACTTCGGGTAGCCCGAGGGCATCTGAGTCATCTCACTGGTGGAGGGGGCACCGAGGAAATTCTGGATATCATCTTCCGGGACTTCTGCGTGGGCAAGTGAGGGGGCATCTGAAGCTCAGACCCAGGCTGGAGGAGCACCCAGAAGCCTTGGGGTGTCTGGGAACAGCTTAGGCCAAGTCGGGGAACTTGACCGCAAACCACGAAGCCTCTGTTGCTGGTAGTGACTGAGTGGCAGCCGGCCAGATTTCGGGGGTTTGGCCCTGAGTGGGGCTGAAGGGAGGTCATTTTGGGCACATGATGCTGGGGGAGGTGGAGGATCAAGACGGAGGTTGAAAGGTCTCAGAGGTTTTTTGTTTTATAGTTTTTAATTTATTTTGCAAATACCAAAGAAAAGTAAGAAATGGGTGATCCAGGAATATTTGAACACCCTCTCCTTGGTTGTTGTATCCTTCCGGAACTTTCTGTGCAAATTTGCATACTTGTGGATGCGCCTGTAAAATATATTTTGTCTTGTATTTTGTACATGAATTGGTGTTTATTGTTCTGCAAACTGTCCTTCCCCAACACCCACTGCCACCACCACCCTGCACCACACAGCGTGCAGGATCTTAATTCCCCAACCAGGGATTGAACCAGTGCCCCTCTTCAGTGGAAGCTGGGAATCTTTAACCACTGGACTGCCAGGAAAGTCCCAAGCTGTCATTCCTTTTGTGGTATTAATCTTGAAACTTTTCTTCTTTTATCCTCAAAGTGACTTGCAAAATCCCTACTTCCTCTCCAAGCTTAGTCATTAGTCACTCAGTGAATATTTATCAAATACCTACTATGTGTTAGAATCGCACCCATCATTTGATTGCATCTTCATAATAGCACAATGCAGTGGTTATGCTGTCATAGTTTTACAGATGAGGAAACTGAGGTTCAGAGAAGTATTTAGTTGCTGAAGCCCCCAGGGGATTTGAACATAAAGGTAGATTTCAGTTTGAGTTCGCTGGGGGCCTTCTGGGTGACAGACTGAGGCAGGGGGCTGGAAACAGGGGAGTAAGCAGGCGTTACTGCTCCTGTGTTTTTAATTTTCAGTTGCGCTGGGCCTTCATTGCGATGCATGGGCTTTCTCTAGTTGCAGAGCATGGGCTCCAGAGTGTGCTGGCTTCAGTAGCTGTGGTCGGCGGGTTTAGTTGTCCCCGGGATGTGGGATCTTAGTGCCCAGACCAGGGATCGAACCTTCATCCCCTGCATTGGAAGGGGGATTCTTAACCACTGGAATGCCAGGGAAGTCCCCACTCCTGCCCTTATTAAAGAAGAGACACCGCTCCTTTTAGTGAGGTCAGATGCTTGCTTGTTCAGTCCCTTAGTCGTGTCCAACACTTTGCAACCAATGGACCGTAGCCCTCCAGGCTCCTCTGTCCATGAGATTATCCCAGCAAGAATACTGGAGTGGGTTGCCATTGCTTCCATCAAGGGATCTTCCCAACTTAGGAATCAAACCCATGTCTCCCACTCTTGCGTCAGCAGGCGGATTCTTTATGACTGAGTCACCTGGGTGACCTGAGTTCTGAAGGCTGCTGGGCAAACTTAGGATGAGGAGACCTGATCTGGTCAGGGATGGATGTGAGGGTAGATATGGAAATTACTCTGACATCTGAAAGGTGAGAAGAAGACAGAAGAGGCCAGCAAGAACATCCCAAGCAGAGGGCACAGCATGTGCAAAGGCCCTGAGGTGGGAACATCACAGTGTGTTTGAGGGGCAGCGAGGTGGCCAGTGAGGCTGGAAGTAGAATGAGTGAGTGCTACAAGGGAGGAAGAAATCCAGGAGAGGAGAGCCTGATAGTGAAGGCTTTGATTGTGGGGACTAATGGGGGATCTGGGCTTCCCTGATAGATCAGTTGATAAAGAATCCACCTACAATGCAGGGGACCCGGGTTCGATCCCTGGGTTGGGAAGATCCCCTGGAGAAGGGAACAGCTACCCACTCCAGTATTCTGGCCTGCAGAATTCCATAGACTATGTAGTCCATGGGGGGACTGTAGTCCATGGGGGGACTATAGTCCAAGGACGAGGCGATTTGTGGTCACAAAGAGTTGGATACGACTGAGGGACTTTCACTTATGGGGGATCTGCTGTTGAGGTGATGAACCAGCAGAGGGCGCTCTGCCCTAACAAAAAAAGTGCCTGACACTACAGTGACGTTCCGGTCCCGTAAGGTCCCAGGGATCCAGGCTTCCACGACCCACCTGATGGCATATGAATAGTTAACTCCCCTTTCGCCAGAGGTGGAAATGGAGTCTCAAATAGGGTCAAGCTCTTTTCCAGAATCAGAAAAAAATCTCCACCTCCAGTAGTTGAAGATACAAACTCTCAAATTTCAAGGGACACAGGAGCACAGGCTGGGACGTTTCCAAGGCCCATCACGCAACTATAGGGACCCTCTGACTCCATTTCATCATGGCTTCATTGCAATATGTCACACTCTGTTGATTTGTTTGCTTGTTTGACAGCTGGGGTCCCCCATGAATGGGGGGCTCCTGGAAGGGAAGGGTCACCCCAGTTCAGTCCGTGGATATTACTGTTAGGTCTGTTTTGCAGAAAGACAAGAAGTAGCAATGTGGGTGTAGAGAGGGTGGGTGCCCAGATGTCCTTTGCGTGGGGAGGGTCTGGAGGGCTCCCAGCAGGGAGGAGTGGGGTCTGGGTGGGGAGGAAGATGCTCTTGGGAAAGGATGCCTCGGCCCCGCCCACCTACCCTGTCCCTGGCACATCGCGGACTGAGGTCCTTGGCTACCGTCCCTTTTTTCCAAGAAGGGGGAGGTGGTTTGTGGGAAGCAGGCATGGGGGTTATTTATAGAGGTCACAGGAAATCCCCAAAGAGTCAGAACCTCACCCAGTGGCTGGACCACAGGATCAGAGAGCGGGGTCTGCCAATTGCTCCCTGACTAGGACTCAACCCCCACCTGGCTCTCAGGGCTGGGCGGGGCTGGCATAGGGCCTCAGCCTGGAGAAGTCAGAGCTCCAGGATCAGGGCTGGAAAGAGGCAGGGATGGCGTAGGGGAAGTACCCAGAAGGAGCAAGAACTCTGGGGCATCCAGAGGGGCTGCCAGGGGGAGCGATCTCTAGGGCGGGGCCTTGGGGAATTGGCAGGCGAGAGCAAAGCGCTCTAGTCTGAGGGCACAATACAGATTAAAAGTCACCGAATCTTCGGTCAAAGAGTATGTGTAGAACAGCTGCACCGGCTGTGAGGAGGCAGGGCACAGAGAGCTGAGGAGTTGGGCCTTATTCCCAGGGTACTAAGGAGCCGGGGAGGGTGTGAGTGGGAGAGACGCGTGGTCAGATCCTGGGATGAATGGGTCCCTCTGGACCAGCAAGGAGGCTACAAAGGAGGCGGAGGCTGAGGCCCAGGTGTTGGAGGGCTGACCTGGGACTGTGCTGTGCAGTGCTTAGTCCCTCAGTCGTGTCCGACTCTCTGCGACCCCGTGAACTATAGCCCACCGAGCTGGTTGGAAGGTTGATATCCTGGGATGCTCTGAATGGGAGAGACCAGCCAAGAGTCAAAGACCTGCACCCGTGGACCCAGAGTGTTTAGGATGATGATTTTCTTTATTTAAATTGGAGGATAATTACTTTACAATATTGGGATGTTTTTTGCCACGCAACAACATGAATCGGCCACAGGTATACGTGTGTCCCCCCCTTCCTGGGTCCCCCTCCCTTGTATTATTATTATTATTACACTCATTTCTAGGCGAGTAAATGGAGGCTGAGAGCAACTGAGCCAAAATTTGAATGCAGGAATGTCGGGGTTTGGAACCCAAACTCAGGACTGGCTGCTGCCAGCGTCCTCCCCAGGACTCCTTACTCCTGGCTGCTCAGGCAGTAGGCTCAGGGTCAGGGACGTCCCGGCTTCCTTGGGGCCTCCAGACTGGCCCGTCTGGGCGGCTGGGCCTGGCTGACCCTCCTGCCCTTGCTTGGCGGGGCCCCAGCCGAGTGTTTCCTGCAGCGGCCTGTCTCTCGCCCGGGTTTCCGTATCCAGGAAATATCGCTCCTTTGTCCCTCCTGACTAGCCTGCCCTAAGCGTGGCATTGCCAGCTCTGGTTCCTCGTGACTCATCTCCTCCTTGTCCAAGGTCCCAGGGGATGGGCTGGGCTGGGGGGACAGAGGATTGGGGACAGACAAGCTGAGACTCTAGATGACAATTTTTAGGCCGTTCTCCCACCAATGACCATTTGCTTTGTTTCCTGGAGTTTTTGCTTCTCGGGGACAAAGTGCTAGGAATGGGGTTGCAGAATCAAAGGATTTGCATGTCTTCACTTTCCATCCCCCACCCCGCCCACCGTCACTCCACAGTTTGTGGGATTTTAGTTCCCCGATTAGGGACTGAACCTGGACTCTTGGCAGTGAAACCAAGAAGTCCTAACCACTGGACTGCCTGGGAATTCCCTGTCTTCACTGTTATTAAATATCATTAAACTTATTTCCAAAAGGGCCAGTATGCGATGGGCATTTCTACCAGTCCTGTAGGAAAATGCCCTTTTTTCTACATCTTCACAAGCAGTAGGGATTATGGCTTTTTATTCTTTTCCTTCCCCCCACCCCAGTCTAATTGGTATGATGTGATTTCCCTGGGTCCCTCTAATGTGCAAAATTTCCCTGGCCTGCTACTTATTTAGTGATCAGTGAGTTGAAGTGCTCCCAAACTGGACACTGATGCCCTTTCTAACACCTACCTTCCCACCAAAAATCCCCTCCAAAAAACAAATGCCTGGGACTTCTGTGAAATTGTTCTGGAATAAGGAGTTCTTGCAAAACAGGCTACGGTTCCTCAGTTATTATCTGTACCTGGGGAAATCTTTGCAAACCTACCAAAAACAAAAGCTACAGGTAGACAATCTGCTTTTTCAGAAACCAATTTGTATTTATTGAAGAAACTGCCTTAAAAATTTATTTACTCTGACTGCACCGGTTCTTTGTTGCTACACACGGGCTCTCTCGAGTTAGGCAAGCGGGGGCCACCCTGTCTTTGCAGTGTGCGTGGTGGCTCCTCTTGTGCGGGAGCACGGGTTCTAGGGTGCTCGGGCTCAGTAGCTGTGGTGCTTAGGCTTAGTTGCTCCACAGCATGTGGGATCTTCCCCGACCAGGGATCGAACCTGTGTCCCCTGCCTTGGCAGGCAGCTTCTTAATCACTGGGCCACCAAAGAAGTCCAAGAAACTGCTTTTTAAATATAGGTATGTATATGTATAGCTGAGATCACTGTGCTGTACACCTGAAACTTTCACAACATTATAAATCAACTGTGTGTGTCGTGTGTTCAGTGGCTCAATCGTGTCCGCCTCTTTGCCACCCCACAGATGCCAGAGCGTCTCTGTCCATGGGATTCTGCTGGCAAGAATACCAGAGTGGGCTGCCATTTCCTCCTCCGGAGGATCTTCCCTACCCAGGGATCGAATCCTTGTCTTCTGCATTGCAGGCGATTCTTTACTGCTGAGCCACCAGGAGAAGCCCCAGTCAACTACACTACAATAAAAAATGAACAAGAAATAAGCTGCTTTTTCAATTTCTGCTTAAAAAAATTTTTTTAATCTATTTTAAAGAAGCAGTAAATTCATATTATTGCTGTCATAATGTGGGGCTTTGTAGGCATTTCATACAACCCTTATTGATTATATGATTTTGCCATTTCTCTTCACATATAGAGATGCCTCAAGCTTCCCTGTTGGCTCAGTGGTAAAGAATCTGCCTGCAACGCAAGAGCCGCAGGAGATGTGGGTTTGATCCCTGGGTCCGGAAGATCCCCTGGAGGAAGGCCTGGCAACCCACTCCAGTATGCTTCCTGGAGAATCCCAAGGACAGAGGAGCCTGGCGCAGGCTAGAGTCGGACACCACTGAAGTGACTTGGCGTGCACATGGGCACGGAGATGGCCTGCGTCTTGAGGGAAGCTGGTGTCCACCCATGTTTGTTCCAGGTTGAAGGGTCTTCTGTTCTGGGGATTCTGGGGATGCTGGGGATGGGGTTTTGCGACTTGCATCTTAATCCTAGTTCTTTGGCCACTCAGAGCCCGTTGGTGCCTTTTCAAAGCAGAAATCATGACTCACTTAGGAGACTTTGAAGGGTTTCGATAACATTTATTTAGTGCTACTAACATTTATACGGGCCACAGGCAGGACTGGGTGAGGGGAAGAAAGGATGAAGGGGCAGCCCCCTCTTGGGCTCTGAGGGGGCCCCTGGATCAGAGACATTCCCTCTCCAGGGGGGCCTAGAAACTCTCAGGAGAGGACGACGGTGAATGTCTTCCTGTTCTCACTTCCTCAGACCTGGAGCACTACAATGCTCTAAACAAGCGGGATACGATGGGTGCCTTGGCCTGGGTGCACGAAGGGGTGTGACTTTGGGCAAGGGCTAGGCAGAGAGTGCGTGTGTGATGCCGCCATGCATCTCCGTGATGTCATTGCCTTGTCTCTGTGTGACGTCACCAAGCTGTCCACATGATGTCAGAGCATCTGTGATGTCGTCACGGTGCTTAAGAGCGAGGGATTGTGTGGTGTGGGTGTGAGTCTGTGTGAGAGTATTAGGCCGTGCAGGGAGGGTGTGGGCGAGGGTGAGCAGAGGACGCAGGCCCAGGGTGCCCACTTTGGTGTGTGTGAGGGAGGTCATCTGACGCCACCCTGGCTGTGTCTCATGCTGCGGGCGTCTCGCTGCACCTGGTCTCCAGACAGGTGAGTCGGGCCACCCTCGGTCAGCGGGGCCTGGAGCCTCCTCAGCCACTGGAGCAGAAAGGAGATGGGAATACAATAGTCGGTCAGGCAGATAGCAGGACAAACCTTGCCTGGGCCTGCCTCTTACCTTGGGCCCCTTCTTGCTCCCAAGAACCCTAGGGGTCTTCCTGGTGTCAGCCACAAACTGGCACTTGCCACAGCACTGCCATCTACCTCTGCAAGGATTAAACCACGTGCTGCTGCAGCTGCTGACCTCCAACACCCCCTGAAGGAGCTCAGAGGAGAAGGCAGAAATGAGGCACTCTGTGCTCCAGGAAGCTGGCAGGACAGGTCTTTAATAGTTACATATTCTCAGGAGCTAATTTTATGAGCCCAATTCTTGTGCCTTTTCATATCTAGAAAAGCGCTAAAATCCTTCATGGTGACAACTGTTTCTCGTGACTAGCAGAAGCTTTCTACAGAAAAGAGATGTGCTTGATCTCATGTACTCCCCTTTTGCCAAAATCACATATATACCGTCTCCTCCTTATTTCTTCGGAGCCGTTGCTCAGAGTTATCTGAGCTTCTGTCTCCTGAGCTGCAGCCCTCACATGGCCCCCGATAAAACTTAACTTGCATTTAACTTTGTACATTTTTTTTAGTCGACACCAGTATCAACCTCCCCTTAGATTTCATCTTGTTGAACCTCTGTGGGACTGAGGTATGTGCCTGTCCATTATACAGCTGAAGAGACTGAGGTTCAGAGAGGCCACCTCCTGGTTTCTGCTGCAGTCTGTCTGGCTCTCCCCTTTGCTCCCTAAGGGCCTGAGATCCTGGGAGTTCATCCAAAGGCCCTGCTGCCCCAGTCTGCCCTCCACCCCGAACCCCCGACTCCCCAGGCAGGGCCTTAGTTTCCTTCTTTTGTCCGTACAGAACTGACCTAGAACCAGCACCTCACTCATTCCCAGGAAAGTTCTTCTAGAGAGCCTGCCCCTTTACACAGGCTCCCCTGGCTCCTCTGCACCCTCAGGACAAAGACAGCTCTTTTTAAAGCCAAATCTTCTATACCTGGCATTCAAGGCTCCACCCACTCTGCCCCCAACTCCCAGACCTCCCCACTGGGGAATCGAAACCTGTCCAAGCATCACCCAAATTCTCAGAGCCATCCCTTCAACTCTGCCTCTCCGCCTTGCCTCTGCAGGAGCGGTCACACTGTCTGGAATGCCCTTCCCCCTCCTTGGTCTGGCAAAGTTTCTCGTGAGGGGTCAGAGGTTGACGCGGAGGCTGTTTCCTGATGGGGGAGGTGGGGGCCTCAGCCAAGTCCTGCTTCCGTTGGCCCCCTCCCTTCCTTCCCCGGCTCTTCCCTGGGGCCCCCACAGCCTCACGTTCGTAGATTCCACACCCCGCACCCCCGCCACCCCCAACCCCGTCCCACAACCAGCTCCAGCCTCTGTCCTTCACCAGGATCCACTGGCTTTGAGCCAGCCCTGACAGAGATCAGACATCTTTAACTACTCCTGCTCGCCAGCCTGCAAGGGAGGGTCGTCCCTGGCCCATTTTCTAAGCCCCACTGCTCACCTGGACCAGGGCTGTCGGCTTCACCCTGGTCCCAGGTTCATGCCTTCACCCCGTAGAACAGCAATCAGAAAGAGCCTGTGAACACCTGAGTCGGGTCATGCCCTCTGCTGTTCACAGCCCCTCGCAGGGCTCCCAAAGTCCTCATTGCTGCCCCAAGGCCCTGCCTGATCTGTCCTGCCATCACCCTGACCTCACCTCCTCCCACTCCTCGCTCCATCACTCCACTCCAGCCACACCTAACTCCTCACTCAAACTCACCAGGCATGGATGGTCCTGCCTCGGGACCTTTGCACAGTCTGCCTCACTGCCTGGGGCACTCTGCAGGGAATCCCTTCCTGGCTCCTCCCTCACGGTTAGTTCTCTGCTAAAGTATCACTCCTCAGCGAAGCCCGCCCTGACCCCTGGTGGAAAATTCCAACCTCTTCAAGCTCCCTCGTCCCTTTTCTGTCTCACTCATTACCAAGGGGCCCTGTCATAGCTCATTCATCTGGTCTGTTATCCATCTCCCCTACTAGACTGGCAGTCATACAGGGGGTGGGAATTTGAATATCTATGCCTTATTCTTCCCTGTGTCCTTCGCACCTAATAGCTGCTCAAGAAATATGGGTTGAACGATAAAACGAATCATCATAGTGATGGTAGTGAACTTGAATTGACACTTGCTGTCTGCCTGGCTCACAGTCAGGGCTGAAGTTCCAACTTCAACCTTCCACACTGTGACTTTCTTCATCTTCAACCACAGAGGCCCTAAACCAACATTTACTTAATATTTGTCTTTATGTCCATTGTGTGTTTTTTTAATTATATAAATTGATCTCCAAAGGAAGCTCAGTCTTACTAAGTTGAGGAAAGCTGGAATATTTGGCTTCTCTGGTGGCTCAGATGGTAAAGCATCTGCTTGCAATTTAGGAGACCCAGGTTCGAGCCCTGGGTCAGGAAGATCCTCTGGAGAAGGGAATGGCAACCCATTCCAGTATTCTTACCTGGAGAATTCTGTGGACAGAGGAGCCTGGTGGGCTATAGTCTATGCGTTCGCAAAAACAGTCAGACACAACTGAGAAACTGACACTTTCAGCACTTTTTGCCACTAATAGAAAACCACATAACAATGTTCAGTTAAGAAGCATGACCTAGTTCTCAAGCCCAGCCATGGCGCAGGCCTGGATGTTCCCTCCCTCTGTGAGCACAGGCAAGCTGCAAGGATCTGGGATGCATGGGGGTGATTTAGCAACAGCACAGACTTTCTGGAGGCCCAGAAGGCATAAGAGTGGAAAAGCAATCAACAGTCTTCACCATGGGATGGGTGATTTGAAGCCTGCCTTGAATCTACCTCCTTATTGGGTGCCTGTAAAATTCAGATGTTACAACTCAGTCATTCACAGCTTGTCCAGTGAGTAACTGGATGAACTGGGACTCAAACCCAGAGCTGAAGACTCCAGCCTGACCGTCCCTGGCCCCTCTCTCAGAGGGAAGCAAATCAAGCCGGAGCTGTGAGCCAGAGGCTCTTCCTGTGATCCTGCAGAGAGAAGCAGGAGGGGCCAGGCTTAAGCACACATTGTTTCCTCAGAGGGGAGGGGGGTGGGGTGTGTCACTTGGGGTAAACAATGTCAAGAGCTTCCCCATTCTCAGCTGGGACCCAGACACGCTTGGACGGTGAGCCTGGCTCCAGCCCTGAGTTGCTGACGCATGACCCAGGGCTGATCACTTCCCTGGGGCCTCAGTTACCTCCTCTGAGAAATGGGGATAATAATAGAACCTCCTTCCTTGCCATGATGGCTTCAGGCCAAGATGGAGAGAGGAAAGCTCTGTTTGTTCAAAAAGCGGGGTCAAACTCTAGTCAAAGAGTGAGGGGACCCGTTCTGCAAGGGGGGTGAGCTCCCCGCCAGGGGCAGTATGTAAGAAGAGACACAGTGAAGATGGAGCTGGGTGCGGAGAACTCTGGAGAGTTAGTGACAGACTTTTGGAAGTCCTTTGGATCCTATGGGCTGCGTTTAGCACCCTGGGGCTGAAACAGATCTAGCTTGACAGTAGCTGCCTGGCAAAACCTTGGACAGCACAGGCTTTGGAGTCAGAGGGATCTGAAAAAAATCCCAGACGCTCCTCTGAGCCTCAGGTCATAAACTGCAAATGGAAAGCCAATCTTTGACTCCTAGGTCAGCAGTGTGGTCCTGAAAGGGGGGTGTAGCAGCAACCCTGGTGGGAGCATGGGGTGTTCTAGGGGCCGTGGCCTGAGTCACCCTCCCCATGACGCACAGGCTGTTGTCCAAAGGGTGACTGGGCTCGGGGGGGGGGGGTGGGGGGGGGTGGGCGGTGACGGGGGCAAAAGCATGGAGGTATGACCTGATCATGTGCCAGACACCCTTGATGCTCCCCACCGAGGCTCTGGGCCCCTTGTCCCAGCCAGTTGTGGACAGCACTTTATGGCTGGCCAAGTATTTTCATGCCCTTAACCTCAGTCAGAGTGTGCGTGTGAGCGCTCAGTTGCTCAGTCACGTCCAACTCTTTTGTGACCCCACGAACTATAGCCAGCCAGGCTCCTCTGTCCATGGAATTTTCCAGACAAGCATACTGGAGTGGGTTACCATTTCCTACTCCAGGGGATCTTCCCGACCCAGAGACAGAGCCTGTATCTCTTGCACCTCCTCCATTGGCAGGCGGGTTCTTTACCACTGCAACACCTGGGAAGATGATTTCAGAGACCCTCACCCCCCGACAATTTTGACAATTTCGTAGAGTTGGAAAGCGTGGCTCAGAAGGGTGGAGTGAGAGGCCCAGGGTCACCCTCAGACACTGCTCTCCCTCCTACCCTTCCTGGGCTACGTTCACTTCTGCTACCCTTGTCTGGCCACAAGGCTTTCGCCCCGGCAGTTCTTGCCACCTGCAGGGACTGTTCCCCTTGCCGTCCCCCAGGTCGGCTCCTGTCCGCCTTCCAGCTCAAAGATCCCTTCCTTCACTGAGGCTCTCCCTTGCCTGTCTGGAGTCTGATCGCCTAGGTTCACGTCCCAGCTCTGACTGTGTTATCTGGGGCATGACACACACGCCCTCCACGCCTCATTTGCTTCCTCCAGAATGTGGGGGTAACAGTAGCTCACCCACGGGTTAGGATTCTGAAGACTAAACGAGTTAAATGGGCGGAGTGCTTAGGACTATGCCAAGATTACAGTAAGCACCCAATCACGGCGGGTTTGGTGACTCTTCTTACCCTGCCTCCTTCATTGTCCCTCTGGCCCAATATTCAGAGGCTTTTCATGAATGAAACTGTGTGTCTTGGTCACAGCTCTGACCCTGGGCCCAGCATGAAGTGTTAGTCACTCAGTCGTGTCCAACTCTTTGCAACCCCATGGACTGTAGCCCACCAGGCTCTTCTGTCCATGGGATTCTCTAGGCAAGAATACTAGAGTGGGTTACCATTCCCTTCTCCAAGGGATCTTCCCGACCCAGGATTTGAACCTGAGTCTCCTGCATTGCAGGCAGATTCTTTACCATCTGAGCCACAAGGGAAGCCAAATGTGCCAGCACAGGGCCTGGTATACAGCAAGTGCTCAATTAAGGAAACAAAAAGTGTGATATGAGCCCCCACCGCATCCCAGTCCTGTACCCAGCCTTGCTCACACCCTGAGACTGCCCCATCAGCCTGAGACAGCGCAGAGCCTCACCTGGCTGAGACCAAGACGTTGCTGGCCGGGGCCCGCTGGGAATCCAGGATCCTTCTCTTGAATTCCTCCAGGCTAGCTGGGTCTGCCGAAAGAAGGAGGGGTCAGGCCTAACTGGGTGCCTTGGTAGCCCTGCCTCCAGGGCTAGGGATGGGCTGGCAATCCGGGATACAAGGTGGAATCCGCCCCCCGTCTTGGCTCTGCCCTCTGTCACTCACCGATAGGTGGAGGGTTGTGGGCAGGGGCTGCAGGTCTTGGCCCAGGAATCGTCAACTGCGACTGTGGGAAAAAGAATGAAGGGAGGCTGGTGGAGGCCAGCACCCGCAAGCACAAGTCCTAGGGAGTTTCCTGCCTTTCTGCACTCTTAGAGACTTGAGGTCCTTCCAGGGCAGAGAAACCGACAGATACCCATGGAAGAAGGACGGATATATAATCACCTGCAGCCATCTGCCCTGAAATGACTGGGAGCTCCCCAGAGACCCCATTCTGCAGGGGTCCTGCCTTGGCCTCCACTACAGCCTCAGTGCCGCCCTGACTCCGACCCATGGCCCCAGCTGAGCCTACCCGGCCAACCCCCTGTCCCAGACCGAAGCTGACCCGCTCTGCAGACCAGCGGGACTCCTGCCCTCAAGGCCATCAAACAGCCCTAAAGGAGCTCCTCCAAACCTAAGATCCAACCAGTCCTGAACTCAGTTACCTAAAGCTGGGTCCTAACTTGAAAACAGGACCTCCCTTAGAATCAAATCCAATCTCAGTGACAGATCTGGTCTATTACTTTACGTCTAACTCTGACCATAACCCATCCCCTAGACCCAGCCACTATGAAAAATCTGCTCCACAACTTTATTCCCTGAGACCCAACCCTGTATTCCCCTATGACTACCCATAAATACTTTCCCAATACTACACTCAACCTCATCTCTACCTTAGACCTCAGCCTCTACCTGAGTTAGAATTCTAACCAACCTCAGCCCAAGATCAGTAGCCACCCAGCTTCTACACTAGACCCAACTCTGACCCTCACTGGAACCCTGGTATATCCCTGCTCTAATTCAAGATCACCTAATCCTTCCCTTCAAATATATCCCAACACCAACCCAACTCAGCCCCAACCAACCACCCTAAACTCAACTCAGTCTCGACTCCTAACCCATGGTCAATTCCAGCCCCAGTCTTAATGCCCATAAGTGCTGAATCTACCCTTAGCCCCAAACTTCTAATCATCTCTAGCCCCACCAACCGCCTATAGCAACCTAAGCCTCACCTCCAGCCTTACCTCAATGCAATCCCCAAACCACTGAAATCCTTGATTCGCTCTTCACTTGACCTAGGCACAATGACCACTCTGCATGAAACCTCTGACCCAACTTTTAACCTTTCCTCACAACCCACATTCCAAACGCAACCTAATTCTAAGACTAATGAGATTCTACTCGCAACCCTTACCTTAACCGAAATCAACTCTAGACACAGGAGTCACCAGTGATTCACCTCGCTCCAACTCTAAACACAAGTTCAGCACCCACATCAAGCCTTTCCTGTGACCTGCCTTAACCCTCACGCTAACCCCAGTGCCACTCCCAGTCCTTAATCCAGCACCCTCTGATCCTTCAGCTCAACTCAAATCCATCCCAACCCTGACACCAACACTGAATGAGTCCCTAATTCTAACCCTAAGCCAATTTTGAGGCCCACCGCCTTCCTAAACTCAACCCCAATCCTTATCTCTTTCTTAATATCATTCCCAATCCAAACTGCACCGCAGTCCTAATGCCAATAAAATCCTGTGCCAAACATGATCATAACCCTAAAGCCATTCTAGACTCATGGGCACCCATGTGTGGTCCCAGCCTCAAGTCTAAATCCACCCTCAATGTCTCAACTGTGTCCCAAAGAAATCACAGTTCTAGGTTCGCCCCTCACTCAACCTTCACCTGATGGACACCTCCAACTCCAGTCTTAGCCCCATCCCCTTTCTCAGTGCTGATACACTTTCTAAGCTCTGCCTCAATCCTAACATCAGTGAAACTCTCAAGAGAGTCCTAACAAACCCAATCTACACCGGGAAGCCAACCTCAAAAAGAAGTTCAAAAAAAAAAGCCAAGTTCAAACCCAAGTTCAACATCACCATCAACTTGGCCTCCAGACCCGTCCCTCCAGTGCAGCCAGAATCTAGGGCCCCCTACCCACCTTTGCTGTGATACAGGTCTCCAGGGCTGAGCTTTTGACTGCCAACTGTAACTTAAGGTGCTCGGCCTCCCGCTTCTTCTCCTCCAGCTCCTTGACCAGCCTGTCCCGTTCCTTCTGCAGTGCCACCTTCTCCTCCAGGGCCAGCTGGGTCTGGCGGGCACATTCTGCCTGGAGCTTGACAACCTGGGCCTGCGCCTCCTTCTCCACCTTCTCCTTGGCCTCCTGACTGGCGTGCAGGCTCTGCTCGACCTCCAGTTTCTGGCGCTGGAGTTTCTCGTTCTCGAGGGTCACGCTGTCGATGCCAGCCCGCAAACTCCGGGCCAGCTCTTCCACCTTGGAGGTCATGATGGAGGGCAGGCTGTCGCAGGCCCTCTGGATGGCGGGCAGTTCCGAGCCGAGGGGGTGGTACAAGTTGAAGCCCAGGGTACTGAGGGTGCGCGGGATGATGGAGTCCCTCCAGAGGTTTCGCACATCCGTCTCAAACTTGTTCTTGTCCAGAGAGAGGCAGAAGGCCTGCACCTTCCGCAGCCGGTCCTCAGCCAGCTGCCGTTCCTGCTGCTGCTGGTCCCGGGCTTTGCTGCACTCGGCCAGCTGTTCCTCTACCACTCGCTTGCCCACTGTCAGGCCGTCCTTGTCTTTGGTACATACCAGCTTCTCCTTTGCCAGCTCCACCTCCAGTGTCTTGGCTTTCTGGGTCAGCGAGAGGGCCAAAGCTAGGGGTATAGGACCAGAAGACTCAGGAAGGTCGGGAGTTGCCAAGACACTGGCTGGGGAATCTTGCCACCTTGCGCTCCACGGCCCGTAACCCCGACTCCAACCCTCACCCACTCACCATCGCAGCTCCTGTTAGCTTCCTTGAGGTGTTCTTGGCACTGCTTCTCACTCAAGATGATGGCAGCCATATATCGCTGGTTGTTGATGTAAATCACCTGCCAGGTGGGACGCAAGACAGAGCTCAGTGTCCAGCACCTGTGGGGCCCCTGCCCCCAGGTCCACCCAGACCCCTGGGACGGGGGACCCAGATCTGTCAGCCAGGTGGTCTGTGTTGGCACAGCTCACAAGGGCAATAGCTTCTTCATAGGGGATGCTGGTCTGATCTTCAAGAGTTGTTACAATTATAGACAATGATAGACATTCATAAAAAAGAATGAAATTTTGCCATAAGTACCAACACAGACGGACTTGAAGGGCACCTGTGACAAAGACCAACACTGTATGGTATCACCGATAGGCAGAATCTAAAAAACACGACAAACTAGTGACTATAACAAACCAAAAGCTGACTCACAGACGCAGAGAGCAAACTAGTGGTTACCAGTGGGGAGAGGGAAGAGGGAAAGGCCAATATAGGAGTTGGAAATGTTTTTTAAACGGGTTATTATGGGATTATATGAAATCATGTGTGTGAAACTTTTGAAAATTGTAAAACATTATAGAATATAAAGAACCTCTCATTCAAAAAAAAAAAAGGTTAAAAAAAATTCCACCCTTTCCCCTAGGCATTCTAGTCAACTAGGGAAAAAAAAAAAAGTTTTATGATTAATACTATTTGGCAATTACATAGTGATGCATTTTATAACCTGGAGCAATCTTGAAAACATTTACAGCCAATCAAAAATAGACGTTTAAGGGCTTCCCTGGTGGTTCAGTGGTAAAGAATTCGGCTGCCAGTACAGGGAAGATGGGTTCAACCCCTGGAAGACCCCAAATGCCAAGGGACAACTGAGCCTGCATGTCCCAACCACTGATGCCTGCATGCCCAGAGCCTGCGCTCTGCAACAAGGGAGACCACTGCAATGAGAAGCCCATGGACTGCCCAGAGACTGCCTGCGTGCAGCACCAAGACCCGGCACAGCCATAAAATAAGTAAATAAATGTCTTAAAAAAGAAAAAAAAAGATTTTCAACATGGATGCTAGTATGGGCTGGATTGTGTCCCCTACCCCAGGTTTCCATGTCAAAGTCGTAATCCTCAGGACCTCAGAATGTAAATTATTTTGCAGACAGGATCTTTAAAGAGGTGGTTGAATTAAGATGAGGTCATTAGGGTGGGCCTTAATCCGCAATGACTGCGGTTCCTATAGGAGGAAACCTGGACACCCAGACATGCACAGACGTGACATGAAGACACAGGGAGAAGGCAGCTGTCTGCAAGCTGGGGAGAGAGGCACGCAACGGCTCCCTCCCTGACGGTCCTGTGCTTAGTCACTTTAGCTGTGTCCAACTCTTCGTGACCCTATGACCTGTAGCCCACCAGGCTCCTCTGTCCATGGAATTCTCCAGGCAAGAATACTGGAGCGGGTTGCCACGCCCTTCTCCAGGGGATCTTCCTGACCCAGGGATTGAACCCAGATCTCCCTCATTGCAGGCAGCTTCTTTACCTTTTGAGCTACTTGGGAAGTCCTAGAAGGAAACAATTCTGCCTATATCTTGATCCTGCGCTTTGCGAAAATAAATTTCTGTTATTTAAGCCACCTGATTTGTGGTACTTTGTTAGGACATTCCTAGCAAACTAATACAGGTGACAAGATTATTTCACGGGAAAGATGATTCTTTTCAACAAATGGTGCTGGCACAACTGGACGGTCACATACCAAGGAATAAATTTGCACCCTAACTCACACCATATACAAAAATTAGCTCAAAACGTATCGAAGACCTAAATGTAAGGGCATAAATGAAAAAATTCCATAGAAGAAAACTTAGGTGTTAACTCTGCACGAGTTTGAATTTGGCAGTGCTTTCTTTCCTTTTCTTTTTAAAAAATATTCATTTGGCTGTGCCGGGTCTTAGTTGCATCATGTGGGTTTTTTTAGTAGCAGCATGTGGGATCTAGTTCCCCTACTAGGGATTGAACCCAGGCCCCCTGCATTGGGAGCTTGGAGTCTTAGCCACTCAACTAGCAGGGAAGTCCCAGCAATGTTTTCTTAGGTATGATACTAAAACCACAAGCACCCAAAGAGAAAACAGCTAAATAGGACTTCACCAAGATTAAAAACTTTTGTGCCTCAGGGGACAACATCAAGAAAGGGGAGAAAAACTCATAGATGGGAGAAATACTTGCAAATCATGTGTCTGATGATGAGACTAGTAACCAGAAAATATAAAAGCAAACTGTTTAGAAATTAATAATAAAAAGCAAGCCAATTGCAAAACAGACCTAGCATCTGAATAGACATTGTTCCGGAGAAGACATACAAAATGCCAACCAACACATCAACAAATTTTCACCATCTTTAGCAGGAAATGCAAATAAAAACCATGATAAGATATCACCTCAGAATGATATAGAATGGCCATGAATAAAACAGAAAAGAAGGGACAAGTGTTGCTGCAGATTTGGAGAAACAGAATTCTCAGTCGGTATCGGTGGAACTGTAAAAATAATGGAGCCACAGTGGAAAACAGTCTGGCAGTTTTCCAAAAAGCTAAACCTAGAATTACACCGCTGTTGTTCCATCACTTAGTTCTGTCTGACTTTTTGCAACCCCATGGACGGCAGCATGCCAGGCTTCCCTGTCCTTCACCATCTCCCAGAGTTTGCTCAAATGCATGTCCATTGAATCCGTGATGCCATCCGACCATCTTGTCCTCTGTTGTTCCCTTCTCCTCCTGCCTTCAACCTTTCCCAGCATCAGGGTCTTTTCCAATGAATTGGCTCTTTGCATCAGGTGGTCAAAGTATTGAGGCTTCAGCTTCAGCATCAGTTCATCTAATGAGTAACCAGGGTTGATTTCCTTTAGGATTGACTGGTTGGCTCTCCTTGCAGTCCAAGGGACTCTCAAGAGTCTTCTCCAGAACCACAGTTCAAAATCATCAGTTCTTCAGTGCTCAGCCTTCTTTATGGTCCAATGCTCACATTCGTACATGACTACTGGAAAAACCATAGCTTTGACTATACAGATCTTTGTTGGCAAAGTAATATCTCTGCCTTTTAATACTCAGTCTAGGTTTGTCATAGCTTTTCCTCCAAGAAGCAAGCGTCTTTTAATTTAGTGGCTGCAGTCACCATCTGCAGTGATTTTGGAGCCCAAGAAAATAAAGTCTGTCACTGTTTCCATTGTTTCCCCATCTATTTTCCATAGAATTACACTATGACCCAGCAATTCTAGGTCTAGGTATATACACCTGAGAGCAATGGAAGTCTATGTTCACACAGAAACTTGTACACAAATATTCACAGCAGCAGTAGACACAGAATCCATAAGGTAGAAACAACGCAAGTGTCTCAGCAGATGAATGGATAAAGCGTGACCCAGCCACCCAGTGGAATGTTATTCTGCCACAAAAAAGGAATGAAGCTCTGACACCCGTGGTAACGTGGATGAACCTTGAAACATCACTCTGAGTGTGAGAAGTCAGACACTAAAGGTTATATAGTGCCCGCTTCTGTTTGAATGAAATATCTGGAATAAGTAAACCCACAGAAATAGAAAGCAGATATGCAGCTGCTGGGGGCGGGGGAGGGAAGTGACTGCTGATACACCTTCTTTTGGGGGTAAGGAAATGTTCTAAATCAAACTGTACCGATGGCTACCCAACTCTGTGAGTGTACTAAAAATCATTGTTATGTACATTTTTTTCTTTCCTCTACATTTTTTTTGGTTATGTACGCTTTAAATGGGTCAATTGTATGGCTTGTGCATTATATTTTATTTTATTTTTTTGTTTTTGTTTTTGTTTTGTATTTTTGTTTTGTTTTTTTTTGTGTGTGTGTGTGTGCATTACATTTTAACTTTACAAAGTTTTATAAATAACTTTTCTTTATAAACAAAGGGCGTGCCTTGCAAACTTGGAAGCAGAAGCCTCTGTAGAAACATGACAAGTAAAGGTAGGAGGGGGGTGAAGAAGGTTGGCTTTTCTCTCGCCTTCCTCCTTTCGGAGGCTGACCCTGCGCTAATGAGCTGGGGGTGGGGGAGAACAAAAGGAGCTCTGGGGGTACTGCCCTCGTGGTCCAGTGGCTGAGATTCTGCCCTCCCAGTGCAGGGGGCCAAGGTTTGTTCCCTGGTCAGGCAACTAGATCCCACATGCCACAGCTAAAGAACATGCAGGCCACAATGAAGATGGAAAACGCCATGTGCCACAGCTAAGGCCCCACGCAGCCAAATTAATTCATTGCTTTAAAAAAGAAAAGAGGGCTCTGGAAGTGCTGTTTTCAAAAGCTTTAACTACAGAAAGGCAAGATCTAAGGGTGTAAGTTGGATCCAAAGATGAAGTGAGAAAGAGGTTTTCTTCCAGTTGAAGGAAGTGGCTCCCCAAAATACAAAAGTTCTGTTTCTGTATAGGGTCCCAGATGCCAAGACGATGAGAAGAATGACATGTACTTAGAACTAATGCAATCTGATGGAGAAGGAAATGACAACCCACTCCAGTATCTTGCCTGGGAAACCTCATGGACAGAGGGGTCTGGCGGGCTACAGTCCACAGGGTTACAAAGAGTCGGGCTCGACTTAGTAGCTAAACAACAATCTGACAAAACAAAAAAGTACCTTCTCTTGTTAGGGAGTGTTCAGGTACATCTTTCTGAAGCAAGTCAGGAGTCCCTCCCTCACTTTCTAGCAGCTGCCCTGAACTAAGAGGAAAAGAACTCACTGATTAGTCAACATGGATTAACAATCTGAAGCGTTTTCTGGAATATTTGTTAGGACATAAAGCCAGGAAGTGCTTAAAGACTACTGGAGTTACGTCAAAAAGACACAGGAGCCAGAATGCAGGATGCCTAGTGGCCTATTTCAGAATAATTTGACCATCAAAGAGATTATTACATACTGTATAGCACCGGGAGCTATCTTTAATATCCTATAATAAACTGCAATGGAGAAAGTAGGAAAAAGAATATATTAATATACACATATGTGTAACTGAATCACTTTGCTGTATAATAGGTATTAACACAACATGTAAACGAACTGTACTTCAATAAAATAAACTTTTTAAAAGATATTTTTACAAATTCTAAATACAGAAAATTCTGGGACTTCTCTGGCGGTCCGGTGGCTAAGACTCGCAACAGTCACACATGTGGGGCTGCCGTGGCAAGGGTGGGGGCCCTTCCCCAGCATTAGCACTGACTTTCTGGGGATACTTGGAGAAAATCCTGAGGGGTTCCAGGCCAGAAGAATTTGTCAATCTAAAGGGGGAAAAAAGCTATGGTTTTCAAATTCAAAGTTGTGAAGATCCAGATTCTTAGATTTCTAATATTCTATGATGGGAGCATCTGGGATTCAAAGATGTGCCAGTCTATAACTTTACGATAAAAAAATAAACCAACAAAAAAAGGAACTTCCCTGGTGGCCCAGAGGCTAAGACTCCACACTTCCACTGCAAGGGGCGCAGATTCAATCCCTGGTTAGGGATCTCAGACCCCTGGGGTCGTGCTCAGTCGGGTCCGACTCTCTGTGACCCTGTGGACTGTAGCCGCCCAGGCTCCTCTGTCCATGGGATTCTCCAGGCAAGAATACCGAAGTGGGTTGCCATGCCCTCCTCCAGGGGATCTTCTCCACCCAGGGATCAAATCTGCATTTCTTGCATTGCGGGTGGATTCTTCACCACGGGGAGGCCCCAAGATCCCCGTGCAGTGGGACCAAAACAAAACAAAAAAGGAAAACAGAAGAAGAAAAAACAAAGCTATAAAACTTTACGATCCTGCGATTCCTAACAGTTCCTGGGCCGGAAGGCCATCTGTGTCCTGAAAGATCCAGATGAGCCAATGGAACGAAGAAGACGGAGGGGGCTTCCCTGGCCTGGGGGGCTCTTGGGCGGGTACATGGTCCTGCCCTGAGGTCTGAGGAGGGCCTTGCCTCATGAAGGGTTCTGAGGGGGGACTCACCCCATTCTGGGGGTCTGAGGGGGACCTGCCCTCCCCTGGGGTATGAGACGGGGAGACACCACCTTGACTGGGCAGTTTCATGGGGTGGGGCACACACATCCTTCCTGCCCAGGGGCAAGGACTGGGTAGTTTGAAGCCCCAGAAAAGACGTTTTCTTCCCATTTGGGGCTGTCCCCTGCCCCAAGCAGCCCAGAGACCTGCTGTGGGGGAAAGCGAGGCTGTCCCCTTATCCCCTAGCAAACTTCCCTTTCCCTGCTCACCCCAGCTCTCACCCCATTCCAGCCAAAGCCTGAAGAGGCGTCCTTATTCTCAGTGTCTGCTGGGAGCTGGACCTCCCCAGAGGAACTGCGTGTGAGAGAGACCCCAGGGGATCTTGTTGAGTGAGTTTGACAGGAGCTGAGGGTGTGAAATGGGAGATAGTCTCCACAAGACCCAGGGGTAACTGTTTCTGCTCACTTGCCTTTCCCTTCGCCAGGGGATCTTTCCAACCCAGGGATCTAACCCAAGTCTCCCTCATTGCAGGCAGATTCTTTACCGGCTGAGCCACAAGGGAAGCGCCGTTTCTGCTTCCCTGACTCCCCAGAACCACTTCCTGTCTTCAGTTCAGTTCAGTCCAGTCGCTCAGTCGAGTCTGACTCTGCAGCACATCAGGCTTCCCTGTCCATCACCAACTCCCTGAGCTTAATCAAACTCATGTCCACTGAGTGGGTGATGCCATCCAACCATCTCATCCTCTGTCGTCCCCTTTTCCTCCTGCCTTCAAGCTTTCCCAGTATCAGGGTCTTTTCCAGTGAGTCACTTCTTCACATCAGGTGGCCATTTCCCCTCTGCAAAAGGGTTTTAAAGCTTCTCCCTATCTCCTGGCATTCAGTGACAAAATAACATTTCCAACATCCCGCCTCAGGCAGACCTGGGCCATTCATACTAATTATGAAGAACTCAACTTTCGTGGTTTATTAAGTCAGCTCTTATTTGCAGCTAGTGTATGCCAGCACCTTCTGGGTGCTGTATACATATTAAGTATGTATATAGCATCTATGTCTGGTAACAGACTGGATGCCCAGTTCAACTTGAATTCCAGATAGACCACAAATCATTTTTTTTCAGTCTAAGTATGTCCCAAATACTCTGCAAGAAGATCAAACCAGTCAGTCCTAAGGGAAATCAGCTCTGAGTATTCATTGGAAAGATTGATGCTGAAGCTCCAATACTTTGGCCACTGGATGCCAAGAGCCAACTCATTGGAAAAAACCCCGATGTTGGGAAAGATTGACGGGAAAAGGAGAACGGGGCCGCAGAGGATAAGACGGTTAGATAACGTCACCGACTCAAGAGACTTGAGTTTGAGGAAACTCCGGGAGATAGTGAAGGACGGAGGAGCCTGGTGTGCTGCAGTCTATGGGGCTGCAGAATCAGACATGACTTAGTGACTGAACACAGCAACAAAGTCCCAAATATTGCATGAGATATGGAACAAAATACGCATCACTTCTCTACACGGGCTTGTCACGCAAAATATCCCCGTCTTCATGGATGAGGAAAGTGAAGCTCAGAGAGGTGAGGTGACCAGCCTGGGGTCCCCAGGGTGAGTGTCTAGCTTGCGGTCTTACCCGATCGGCCTGGCACTGGCGGAAGCTGGCATTGATTCGGTCCAAGTCTCGGCGGGCGTTTAGCATCATCTGATTGATGGCATCCCTGGCGCGGGCGGTGAGGTTGAGCTCCTTGGACAGGTTGGCCTGGGAAGCTGTGAGCCCCACCACCTGGCCATACAGGCCGTCGGCCCGGCGCTCGGTGGCCTGCAGGTTGGACTCAGTACTCACGTGCACATTGCCGTAGACCATGAAGAGGACGAGGCCAAGGATGATGAGGAATTGGATGAGCGAGACGAAGAGGAAAAAATAGCGCAGATAGTACCAGCAGCCCCTGGAGCTGCTCCCGGCCCGTGAATAGGGGCTCCCGTGCTCCATCGCCAAGCCCATCTCCTCCCAGCGTCTGCCCCGTGTACCAGCGCTGCTCGGCTGGCTGGGCTGCTCAGGGTGGTGGCTGCTGCCCCTTCTAGACCTTGCCACGGCGGGGGGGAGGGGGAAGTGTTTATATTACTCCTCTTAATACTTCCTCTGCCTGGCTCCTTCCTGGCCAGCAGGAAATGGGGGCTGTGGGTTATCACAACACTCCCACCCCGGGCTGTGAAGGGAAGAGGGGAGGGCACCAAGGCACGTCTGGCCTCTCTGATTAACTACGGGTGGGGCACCGGCTGGAGTGGCCAGGCATCCTTGGTCTTACTGAGCCTCAGTTTCCCCTTCTGCCCTTGCTCTGTACCCAGAGCTGTTCTCAGCTGCGTGTGACGTCTTTTCAACATCCCCCTTGTGTGGAAGACACAGACAAGCAGGGAGGAGAAAGGACTGTTTTGGTGGGGGCGGGCGTTGAGTCTCACTCTGGTCATTCACAGAGCTGGCCTTAACTCCCCTTGGAGAGGGCTGGCTACAGATGTGTGCCCACTCAAGGGACAGTGCTGCTACAGGAGCTGAATTGTGCAGAGCGCGTTGCCAAGGGCCAGGCACACACAGCACTCAGTAATGGGCGCAGCTCACCGAGGGCTGATCCATGGATGGTGGTGGCGGGGGCTCCGCAGGCTATCATCACACCGGCTTACATGCCTGGCTCATGTAGGCATGTAGTAAGCGGAAGCAGCAGTGAACCTGGGGCCAGTGTGAGTTCCCAGGATGGGTTTCTCACGTCTGAGGCTCAGTTCCCCCTTCTGCATGGTGCCAGGCCCCAGGGTGGGGGAGGGGGCTGGGAGAAAAGATTTGCCAGTTGCTATTATAACACTACCACTTTCTGTTTGAAACCTCATTTTCCAGCTCTGTGAGATGGTGAATGGGAAGCACAAGATAGTGGGGGTCGAACTTCACTGTGGGAAGGGATTTAGGGACCAAGGAGCAAAGGATTCTGGGTATGCCCTCCTGCGCAACCCTCCCCCTGCCAACAGGCACTCTAGGTAAGCCTCCTCTGTAGGTGACATCAGAACCCCTCCCCAAGAGGAGCGTTGAGAGGTCTTCAGTCTTGGGAAGACAGAGTGGGACTCAGACCCTAGCCCCAGGGGGTCAAGCTGATAGGAGGGAGCGGCAGGGGCCAAAGGGAATGAGGCAAGGAGATGGAAAGGGGCTGGAACATGGGCGGCTGACGATAACGCAGTTGCTGTCCACTGCCTGTGTGGGGGCACAGCAGGGTGAGAGTGGTGGCATGGGGAAACATCCCCCTATTAGCCAGGGTAATGGGGTGGCAGAGTTGTTGAGGGGGAGGGGTCCTCCAAGGTGATGTTCATCAAGGAGGCAGGAGCTGGGTGGGGAAGGAAGAAGTCCCAGCGGTGGGCAGGAAACCCCTGTCTGACCTTTGGCCTTTGCAGCTACCCATTGATTCCTGATTCCGGACCCTTCTCAGCCACTACTGGGAGGGAGGAGAGTTGGGGGCTGCAAGTGATGCCCAACCAGCTATTTCTCTAGGTTGGACAAGCGCACCCAGAATCCCCTGGGGCTGGGTGGGAGGAGGAGATTGTCCCTCTTCATTAACAGGGGCCACGCGGGCACAGGGAATCCATGGTCTCACTGTAGGCCTCCGGAGTTATGTTCTCGCTGTGCCACCTACTGCTGTGTGACCTGGGACAAGCGACTTTTCCCCCTGCGAGCCTCGGTTTTATCCTAACAGTCAGTAGTGAAACACTTGTCTCAGTGCCTGGCACACAGTCAGCCTTAATAAACAGTGGTGTTTTTTAAAGGTGGGGCTGGATCATGTGGAGCCTCTGATGCTGGGCTGAGCAACTGAGACACAACGGGGGACAGTGCCCCAGGCGCGGTTGCCCTGGTTCTGTGGGATCATCAGGGGCAAGGGGGCATGACAGGGGGAGAGCCTGAGTGACAAGGGTCCAGTTGAGAGCTCGGGCATGGCGACAGTGTCTGGAGGTGTTGCAGTCTTGGTATGAACTCAAGATCCTGGGTATTCTTCATCTTATGTTGAAGACGCTGCACATAAGTACGTATGAATATGGTATCTCTCGTCAAGAGAAAAGATAAGCAACCATAAACTCCCAGAAAACTGATAGAACTGACAGTACCGATGTCTACAATTTTGAGTAGTTGTCACAGTCTAAGAACAAGAGTTTGAAATTTACACACAAATGTCTTTTGGGTCAAGCTCAGAAATAACACTCTTTCTGGCAATTTGGTCTCACAACTTAGATTTATAATGTTTCTTTTCCAGTAAGTTTTTTTTTTTCCTCCAATAACTGGTTTTTTAAAAAGTTGGATTTTCTTTTAACGGAAACGGTAATGATGAAACTTTTTTTTGCTCAACATTATGACTTTGAGATTGCGGATTCCTTTGACCTCTGTTTAGGTTTTCAGCACATATATTTTATTATCATAATAATTATCAAGGGGCACTTAGAATGTTTCTAAATTTTTTTGTTGCAATGAACAGAGTAAGATTTGAAGTCTAATCTCTACAAGTGAAATTGCTGGGTGCTAAAGCAATAACATTTTATATTTTGACAGCTGTTATCAATTTGTCCTCCAAAAAGGTTGTTTCCATTGACACCCTTGCCAGCAGTGTCTAAAATTTCTAAAAACAGACTCTTTTGAACACTTTCTGCCTGCATTCCTGGCCAGAAAATTCCAGAGAGCGGTGAGTAACTGGTCCTTGAATTCACATGAGGTCAAATACATCAAATGATGGGAGAGTTTGGTTTTTTCCTGAAAACCATTTGTCATAGTCACAGGAAATTTTGTGTATGAATCTCTCTGAATTCCTTTGAGGGGTCATCATAAAACCCAACACCAATTAAAATTTTTTTTTTCTAAATCAAAAACAATCCATTTGGTTTCATTTGTTTGGTCAGAGATGGGAAAACTGTCACGAGGAAGTCAATTTTGTGTCACTCTGAAGGCTGAACACTGAAGTCCTCAAGGAGACACGAGGTTCTTTAAAAATTCTCATGGAACTTCAGGAAGGTTCAGGAGGAAGTGATACTTCTGGTGAAGTAAAATTTCAGCAAAGTTCAGAACACCCTCCACATTTTTGCCAACGTCTTCGGGTTTTGGTTAATTGCAAAGGAAATGAAGTTTGCGACTTTGGGTGTTGACAGAGGAGGCAGAGAGTCCTTTGGAGGGGAAGAGCCTGTCCTCTTTGGGCCTTCTGGTTGAACAACTGGGACTGGGGGCCAACAAGATCAAGTTGCGGCTGTGCCCAATGCCCTCCACCCAGATTTTCCCTTTTCATCCTCGCCCGCACCCCTCACCCCGCCCCACTGACTCCTGTTTCTGCAGCCAGGGAGGGATCCCGGAGTGGCCATGAACAGGGAGGCCAGGGCAGGGACCTGAGAGAGAGGACAAGGTGGAGACACAGAGACGAGACAGATGGAGACTTGGAGTGGTGATTAGACAGGTGGAGACCGGGGAACAGGACACAGCAAGGGCAGGCTGGGGGCGCTGGCCCTGTGGAGTGGGAGGCAGGGCAGCTGGGGGATTCTTAGTCCTGGCCTGGGACTGGGGTCTGTTCTCTCCCAGCTGCCGCCGGCCCTCATCCACTCCCTGCCCTTTGGCCTCCCCTGGGGATCCGCAGCTTCCAGCCTCCCACCTCCCTCTTTTCTCCCAACTCTGACACCAGACCTGATGATTCCCTTTCGGCTCACACACACCCCATGGCTCCCTGTTTCCCTGGAGCTGATTTTCAGCGATCTGGCAGTTATGACCAAGGTGAAATTAGCAGAATGAGTGAATAATAACGACAATATTTTAGGTTTCGTATACAGCGCTGAGTCCAACCCTTTGTGTGCATCAGCCCTGGACCCCACAGCTGCACAGTGAAGGGTCTTAAATCCCTGGAGCCGCAGACAAAGCGAGGCCAGTGTCAGGACCTAGCTGACTCCAGAAGGAGAAGCTGTTTCCTGCTCATTTCCGGATTTACGCCAGAGTTGGAGGGGGGGCAGGGGGCAGAGGTGGAGGGTGGGGTGAGGGGGAGCGTGTCTCAGACCCATCCTTCCAGCCTCACAAGTTCTGGGCCCTCAGCCAGCAACTAGGTCTGAAGACTGGGGCGACCCCTGGTGGTCGGTAGCGGAACAAAACTGTTAAGACATCCCTCTCCTCAACCTCATCTCCTCCTTTGGCGCGAGGGATGGGGTCCAATTCTCCCTCTAGGAGGACCCTCTCCCAGTAAAGGCCCTTAAAGCCACCTCTAAGGTCTGCAAAGAGATCCAACCAGTCCATTCTGAAGGAGATCAGCCCTGGGATTTCTTTGGAAGGAATGATGCTAAAGCTGAAACTCCAGTACTTTGGCCACCTCATGCGAAGAGTTGACTCATTGGAAAAGACTCTGATGCTGGAAGGGATTGGGGACAGGAGGAGAAGGGGACGACCCAGGATGAGATGGCTGGATGGCATCACTGACTCGAGTTGGTGATGGACAGGGAGGCCTGGCGTGCTGCGATTCACGGGGTCGCAAAGAGTCGGACACGACTGAGCGACTGAACTGACTGAAGTAAGGTGGGTGAGAGTGGGAGATTATGAGCAGAACTGCCTGAGGTGAGGATCAGAGTTTCAAGGGCTTCTTAGACCAGCCTCTTAAATTTTTCAAGACGAATTTTAATTTTAAAGGCAACACATGCACATGAGTTTTAAAACGCAAACTTTACAAAAAGAAGGGGACAACAGAGGATGAGACGGTTGGATGGCATCACCGACTCGATGGACTTGAGTCTGAGCAAGCTCCGGGACTGGTGATGGACAGGGAAGCCTGGTGTGCTGCAGCCCATAGGGTCACAAACAGTCGGACACAACTGAGTGACTGAACTGAGCTAATACAAAGGAACATGAGACTTCCTCCCCGCACTGATCCCTAGATCCCTGATTCCTTTTCCAGGGGCCACTGTTGTGACTAGGGTTTCCTTCAGAGACATCTGGACAAAAATTCCCCCCAGTCCCGATTTTTAAAAGATGTACACAGACTATAACGCTTCTGCTTGTTACATTACTCTGTCTCAGCGAAGGTCAGTTTTGGCCTTTTTAACAGTTGCACAGCGGGAATTCCCTGGAGGTCCAGTGGTTAGAGCTCTGTGCTTTCACTGCTGAGGGCTTGGGCTCAGTTCCTGATGGGGGAACTAAGATCTGCAAGTAGGGCAACTTGGCCCCAAACAAAACAATCCCCACCCTCCGCCGCCCCCATCCATACAGACCAGTTGAACAGCATTCCGTGGTGTGGATGTATGCGCCCTCATTTAAACAAGACTCAAGTTGGTGGACACTGAGGTTGTCTCCAATTTTTTGCAATTACCAAGAATGTGGTAATAATGTCTTCCTTTCTCCTCTCCTCCACCCTTACCTTGAAAGAAGTACACTGTTTATTTGGATTGTTTTAAATTTACAGAAAAATTTGCAGAGATAATACAGAGTCTCTGAATAGCCCTCACACAGCTTCTTCTATCATTAGCATCTTATATAGCCTAGTTCATTTGTCAAAACTAAGAAATTAGTCTTCGTATATCACAATGAACTGAACTCTAGACTTTATTTGATTTCTTCACTGTTTTTCTGTTCCAACATCCAAACCCAGGATTCTCCACTGAATTCAGTCGATTATTTTGTATGCGTTTAAAAATAGTTGTTGGGAATTTCCTGGCAGTCCAGTGGTTTGGCCTCCAAACGTTTACTTCTGAGGGCCTGGGTTCAATCCCTGGTCAGGGAAATAGGATTCTTCAGCCTGTGTGGCCAAAAAAAGTGAAAAGTGAATAAAGTACTTAGTGTGCAAGACTATAATTAAAAAATGACTGTAGATTAAAATTTTCCTAATAAAAAATATGGAAAACTGCTTGAAGAAAAACTGATGGGTCAAACATTCTTTTAATTTTGAGAGATTCTAGAAAACGGCCCTCCCAAGTAGCCGTGCCAACAAGCCGTTTCACCAGCACTGTGTATATTCACAAACTTTTGCTTTTGTTTCTATCCTTGCCAAACCAGTGGGCAGAAAGTGGTACCGTGTCGTCGTTTCAGTTGGCATTTCTTCTCTAGCAGTGAGACTGGGCACCTTTTTCTGCATGCTTCTATGAACTGGTTGTCCATATTCTTTGCCTGTTTTCTACCGAGTTACTTTTTAAGCTTCATTTATTTGGCTGCGCCAGGTCTCAGCTGCAGCATGCAGGATCCTCACTGTGGCACAGGAACTCTTAGTTGATGTGTGTGGGATCTAGTTCCCCAGCCAGGGATCAAACCCAGGCTCCCCCCACTGGGAGCCTGGAGTCTCAGCCACTGGATCACTAGGGAAGTCCCTCCACTGAATTATTTTTTGAAAAATTAATTTAGAAGAGATTCTTACATAATAAGGAAAGTAGTTTATTCCTGGATATGAAAAACTATGTGAAATGGATCTTTCTTTTCTTCCAAACGATTTTCTACCTCGTTGTTTTGGATGTAGGAAAGTTTCCGTTAATTCTCTTGGGTTTTCTATACATAGTCATACCACCAGAAGATAATATTAAGTTGAATTGTTTTTGAGGCATTCCTGCCAAAAAAGTCAACCTCAAATTAATCATGAGGAAACCACAAAAACCCAGACTCAGACACCACAGAATGACTGGCCTGGAGCTTTAAAAAAAAAAACCAACCAACGTCAGAAAGGCAGACAGATTGAGAAATGTTCCAGATTAATACGATGTGTAAACCAGGATAATCTTTTATTACAGAGGACATTATCAAAATAGTTGGCAAAATCTGATTACAGTCTGGAGATCAGAATCTAAGTGTCCACGGACAGATGAATAGATAAAGAAGATGTTATATATATATATACACACACACAATGTATGTATACACACAATGGAATATTACTTATAACAGTCTCATAAAAAAGAAATCTTGCCATTTGCAACAACATGGATGGATCTAGAGGGGGTTATGTTAACTGAAGTAAGTCAGAGAAAGACAAATACTGTATAATCTCACATGAAATTGTTGCTATTTTGATGACCTCTTCAGAATGCTTTTCATTTGATCCGTTAGCATGGCAAATTTTACTAACAGACTTCCCAACACTGAACCATCTTTGCATCTCAGGCCTATGTTCCTTTGTTATAGTGTATTTTTCAAATGTATTACTTGGTTCTCTTCTAAAATTTCATTTGGGAGCTTTGTACCCTCATAGCGAGAGAGGTCTGGAGTTTTCCTACTGTGCCATTTTTGTTAGGTTTTGGTGTCAAGGATATGCTGGCTCTCACCATTCCACTCACTCATTTTACAGACAAGGTAAACTGGGGACCAGAGAGGAGAAGCGACCCCTTCAGGTCACTTCCAGATCAGGGCTGGACCCTAAGTCCTCATGTCCGAGGGATGAGGGCAACACTGGCCTTGTCCTTAGAGGGGACTTAAGTCCAGGCTCTGCACTATCTCACCTTGTGACCCAACGGACCTCAGTATTCCCGTCTGTAGGTAGTTTCAGGGTTGCTGCTGGGTCAAAAGCTGAGCGTGGATGGGTGTCGACTGAGCATCTCATCCAGTTGGGCACCGCTCTGAGTGTCCCTGCAGGGCTCCCAGGGTCTGTCCTCCTGGTCTCGAGCCCCCATCCAGCTGGGGGCCGACTCACCCTCGTGCGCGCCGCGTAGGTCGCCTGCAGCCCCCGGAAGTTCCTGGGCGAGAGCGCGAGCGGGGGCTGGGCCGGGGTCGGGACCCGGCGCGAGTCCGGGGCTGTGAAACTCTGCGCTGGGGGCTCGTCTGAGCTTCCAGGGCTTTACTGCCGGGAGGCGGGGAGAAGGGCCGTCGGCACCAGGACCCCCATCCCCAGAGACCCTCCGGCATTCATCTACTCTTCCTGGTATCCCACTCCCCAAAGATTCCAGGCTTCAGGATCCCCCATCCTTTCTCCCCTGGTCTTCTCCAGGACCGCTCCTCCGGGACTCCCAGTCTTTTCCATGGAAGCTCCGCCTCCAGGCCCCCGATCCCTCCCTTGATACTTTTCATTGCAACGTTCACCTTCGCTCCCCGCTCCCCTCGGAGCCCCCATATACACCCGACCCCAGGGACCCATGCCTCAAGAGTGCCAACCCCAGTGTAGGCATTTCCGCCCCATCGAGCCCGCCGCTAGGTTCTTACACTGAGACCTTCACCTGGATCCTCTCCCAAGGCCCCGCCCACATGACCAGCCCGGCCCCGACCCGAGCCCTGGACCCTTCCCTCCCTCGCTTCACTCACATGTGCTCGCGCAGCGCCGCCTCCCGGCCTGCGCAGGCTTCGCCCTCCGCCTCGGCCGTACGTGCGCGCCGCTGCGCCTCGTCCAGTTGCTGCGCAGATTTAGCGGCCGCCGCCTCCCAGCGCGCCAGGGCTTCTGCGGACGCAAGGCGCGAGATCAGGATGGAGCCCGGGCTCCTACTCCGCATACATCAACTCCGAGTTTATAGTCTGCATACTGTCTATGTGGTTTGTTGTATTGGAATTAGATTTGTGTGCTGTGTGCATGACCTTTACGTGTTATTTGCATAGCTTTTCAGAGGTTTACATGTCTTTGGGGAGTCTCTCCACGGCATGTGCACATTTTGCTGCGTTTGCATTGTTCTGTGATATTTGCCTGAACTTTGCATATTATGCGCATTTCTTTCACAAGTTTTCACGTTGCTTTTCTTTACGTTTACACCCGTCTGTGTCTTTTGCCTAGCTAGGAAACGTCTAGGCTCCTCCCACCTCCAGCATGCCCACCCTTTTGCATCCCAACACACCTGTGAGCGCCCCGTTCTCAGCCCCCATCTGGGTCCCCTGTGCTTTGGCTTCTTCCATCTCAGTCTTCATTGTCATCAGTTGGGTCTGAAGCCGACTCTGCGGAGTGGAGTAGAAATGACAGGGGAAGGGAGAGAAAGTGAATGGGCCCGGCCCTTTCTAGGGGAGAACACCCTGGTGTTCCTCGAGCTTTATTTGGAATGTCGTTTGGGGTCCTGTAGTTGTAAAACACAGAAATGGCCTCTGAAGTCTGGGGTGAAAGGTGCTTGCCTGCAAGGAGATCTTTGCCCAGGTCCACTGACCCCTGGGGTGTCCCAGGTGGCTCAGTGATAAAAGAATCTGCCTGCAGTGTAGGAGACTCAGAACATGCAAGTTCAGTCCCTGGGTAGGGAAGATCCCCTGGAGGAGGGGAAGATCCCCTGGAGGAGGAAATGACAAGCCACTCCAGTATTCTTGCCTGAAAAACCCATAGAGGAGCCTGGTGGGCTACAGTCCATGGGGTCGCAAAGAGTCGGACACGACTGGGGGACTGAGCACACTGACCCCTGTTCCAGGCCAACTGGATATAGAAAGGTTTAGTTCTGCCGACCAGCTCCGGTTCCAGTCCTAGCTATATCCAGATTCCTGGGGCTGGGGTTTCAGAGCAGCACAAGACAATATGGTGGTTGATGATTGAGTTTCTAGGGTATTGGTCACCTCTGAGGACATTCTGCAAACCAATTGGCTTGGTCTCCTCTGAGACTCTTTCATGGGGGCTAGAGGAGAACCATAATTTGAATCCAGGGCAGGCTGCTCTTAACTTCAGCTGCCCCAGGCCCTTCCCTTAGGCAGGCTGGAAAGGCATAGGGATGAATTTTCAAAAGGCATGAATTTTCCAGAATTCGTATGCTGCCCAACCTCTGCTGGGCCCACTACACGGTAGTTACTCAGTAAATGTGAGTGGTTGGGACTTTGAGGATGGTTCTTCTTCGAGGCCCAGGGTTGAGAAAGAGTTAAGAAAAGGTTAAGAAAGAGTTCAAGGGGGTAGCAAGAGGAGAAGGGAGGACCTGGCTGGTACCTCCTCCAAGAGGCCAACTTTAGCTTCCTAATTACAGGTGACACGAATGTCCCTCTCTCAAAATAGGGCTGCTGGACACTGCCTGGGGGGTGGTTGTTGAGTGGGTACTCAGGGGGAGGGTTAGCACAGGGCCTCCCCAGGGGGGCTCAGGGGTCTGCCCCATCCACCAGTGATGGGGCAAACAGCAGAGGACGGTGGAGCCTTCTTTTTATTTTTTTAAAGTTCATTTGTGTCCTATTTTATTTTTTATAATTGGACTATAATCGCCTTACAACGTTGTTAGTTTCTGGTGTACAACAAAGTGAATGAGCTGCGTTAGTGGAACCTTCTTGGTCAGAAGGTAGACACGAGGGGGCACTGGCCCTGTAGGAGCTGGAAGGAATGGTGCCGTTCTCATTTTCCTCCCTCCGTTGAAGAACAGAGGAAACCAGGGCCCCGAGGGGGAAGGCTGGGTGTGTGTGGGCGCCCCTCCCCTCATTGTCGGGGTTCCCCAGCCCTCCAGCCTGCCCACCTACCTGGAGGCCCTCACAGGCCCTGAGGGCCTCCTCCAGCTCCCGGCGGACGCGCTCGGCCTGCTTCAGCCGCTTCGTCAGGGCCTCCTCGAGCCGGGCAGCCTCTGCCAGTCGGCGCCGAAGTTCCTCGACTTCGGGTCCGGGGTCTCCAGGCGGCGCCGTGGTGTTGGCGGCCGGCTCTGGGCAGCGGGGCCTCCGGGAGGCCGAGGAGGCCAGATTCCAGGCCAGAAGGGCTGCTCCGGCAGCAACCGCGGCCAGGAATACTGCGGCCCCGCACAGGGCGAACACCCGCCAGGCGCGCCCCGGCTCGGGCTCCGGCCCGGGCTCGGCCATGCCGCTGTCCACAGCTCTGGCCCCAGACGGCCACGAGCATTTAATTGGCACCTTGGGGAGCCAGAGACACCCACGGTTCCGCCCCTCCTGGCGGTGGTTTCGAGTTTATTGGGAGGGGCTGGACCCACGCCAAAGGCCAGCCCAAGCTACCGGAGGAGCCGAGGACAGGGCTGGGGATCCCGGGTTCCAGTCTTCTTTCTGCATCCCATGTGACCCTCTAAGCCTCAGTTTCCTCCTCTGTAAACTGGGGATGACTAGCTCCTGCCCTGTAGGGCTCTGTAGGAATCACCTGAGCATATCTGCGCAAAGCCCCCCTCTTTGCACCAGGGGCCCTTGGCAAGGGTCTGGGGGTATACTGTCCTCCATTCTGTTCATGGAGAGACCAAACCTAGACGATGGGAGGCTGCTCGAAACAACTGAGGTCGACCTAGCTCGGGCGGCCGCACTTTGTGACTAGCTGTGCGGCCCAGCGTGCAGACCCAAGGGTAGATGCGTCCCATCTCCCTGCCCGTTCTCCACTAAGCCACCAGGGGGCGACAATCAGAGCCAGGCGCGTCTACACCGTTGCCCTGACTTTCCGGAGTCAAATCCTTCTCCTCCCTCTCTGCCCTCTTTCATTTCCATTTCCCCTTCCTCCACCCTACTCCCCGCTTTTCCTCCTCCTCCTCCATCCTTCCCCACTCCCCATCCTCCCCTCTCCTTTCTCCTTCCCCGGCGAGGCCCCCCGCAGGTCTTCAGGGTCATTCCCGCCCCCTCCAGCCCTGCTGGGTGCTCTTCCGGCTAGTGCATTCCTATCCCGGGGTTGCCGGATGGACCTTTCCTCCCTCTTTGCCCAGCTAACTTCCTTACCAGTTACTTCCCTGTGCACCAGTGTGTCTCTTCCTCTCCCTTCCCCACTAACTCTGACCTCTTTTGATTGCTGTCATCTTGTGTGTGTTTGATTCCTGACTGCCTCTCCCATCAGACTGGGGTGTGTGTGTGTGTGTGTGTGTGTGTGTGTGTTGTGTCTGACTCTGCGACCCCCATGGACTGTAGCCCACCAGGCTCCTCTGTCCATGGGATTCGCCAGGCAAAAATCGAGGAGAGGGGTTGCCATGCCCTCCTCCAGGGGATCTTCCTAACCCAGGGATCAAACCCGAATCTCCTGTATGGCAGGTGGATTCTTCACCGCCATACAGCCACTGGGGCATCAGACTGGGTGAGCCCTGAAAAAGTAAAGCCTTCACCCACCTTATTCCCACTACCACCGCGTGGGCCTGGCACACAGTAGCTGTGCAGTAAATGTGAGCTGAGAGAACACGATGAACAAGAATCTGTGTTCCTTCCTGACAGCCGCCCCTCCTCCCCCGTCCATTCCACAGGAAGAAAACAGAGCCCAGAGAGGCCAAGTCTCAGGGCAGCGACACAGAGCAGCTACAAGTCACTCCCAGATTCCTGCCGGAGCTGGAAACCCCCCCCCCCCCCGCCATCGCCCAGGCCCTGCAGCACTCCTCACGCCTGGTTTCCAACTCCTGGCTGGGTCACAGTCAGCCAGGGAAGAGGGACATTTTCAGGAAGGAGAGAAGTTTATACCCCGGCCACTGGGTGGAAGTTTGGGGGAAGAAATTGAGCAGGTCAAACCCATATCAGGCAAAACTGCCTCCTCATCTGTGAAACGGTACACATAGGGCAGGGGGAGGGGGAGTGCTGTTTTGGGGCTTTCCAGTAGCCCAAGCTGGAGGTGGGGTGGAACCGCGAAAGGACCGAAGTCATGTGAGAAGGGCTTCCTGGCAATCAAGAGAACCTGCTAGAAGCAGAGGGCCCTGATGCTGGGAAAGACTGAGGGCAGGAGGGGAACGGGTGACAGAGGATGAGATGGTTGGATGGCATCACCGACTCAACGGACATGAGTTTGAGCAAACTCCGAGGGATGGTGAAGGACCGGGAAGTCTGGCGTGCTGCAGTCCATGGGGTTGCGTCCGAACGACTGAACAATAACCACTGCCTGAGCAGCTGAGAAACCCTGAGCAAGTCCAGTTACTTCTCTGGACATCAGTTTCCTCATCTGTTAGATGGGGCTGCTGATGGGGGGTAAAATGCCTCAGTCATTGGAAAGGGACTCCATGGGAGCGTCTACTGAGCCCTCCTGTGAGCTGGGGGCACAGAAGTGATGGAGACCCGAGCCTCACCTTCTGGAGCCGAGATTCTCACTGGAATTGAATCTGTGCCCCCAGGGGAGGTTTGGCGATGTCTAGAGGCATTCTGTTGTTGTCACGTCCTGGCAGTAAGGTGCTGCAGGCATCTGGCAGCAAAGGATGGTACTCAGCATCCCACAGTGCACGGGGCAGCCCCACCACAGAGAATGGTCCAGCCCAGATGGTGAGAGTTCAGAGGCCGAGAAACCCTGCTCTAGAACTTCAGGGTGAGGAGCAGGAGCCCCGAGCAGGGGGCAGAGACTGGCCGAGGCTGTGAGGCAGGAAGGAACTTGACGAATCAATATATAGAGAAATGGTCGGGGTGGGTGGAACAGGAGGAAGTTAGGGGATGGGAGGGTGTTGTCAGGGGGGCCTGTGGCAGGGAAGGGGTTTGGGGACACCGGGAAGACAGTAGGAGCCGTGGAAGGGGAGTCTAAGATCATCTGGGTTGGGGCCCATGGTTCCAGAGGGCAGTGCAGAGTCCTGGGCAAACACAAGGGGCCTGCCCCTAGTGCTACGCACAAAAAGTTGCCTGGACAATAGTTGGCATTCCAGGAAAACTTGGAGGAAGGAAGATAACAGGGGGGGAAGGAAATAGGGGCCATGGGAGGGTCAAGGAAGTGGGTTAAATGGTTTATCAGACAGAGGCCTTCAACTTTGAGCCCCTCCCACGTTTTTTTTTCTTTCTTTCTCTTTTGGTAGTGCCATGTGGCTTGCAGGATCTCAGTTCTCCAATCAGGGACTGAATCTGGGCCACGGCAGGGAAATCCTGGAATCCTAACTGCTAAGCTACCAGGGAACTCCCCATACCTAACCTTCAAGTTTGAGAAGCAGAGAGGCTCTCTGGGGGAGGGGCTCTCGGGGAGGGGCTCTCGGGGAGGGGCTCTCGGGGAGGGGCTCTCTGGGAGAGCTGGGTACGGCAGGGTGAATAAGAGTTTGGGGACGGAGGTGGCGGGGGCAATGTGACACACGTCTGTCCCGTGTCTGCACATCTAGGTTTAAGTCCCAGCCCTGCACATTCTGCTGGAAGGGACTGGGAATCAGGACAAAGTGTTCCTCATCACAGCCACAGTTTCCTCACGGAACCACTGGATCAGAAGATCCAGCCAGGAGATAAGAGCAGAAAACTGCAGGCAGGGAGCACTGATGAGGATGTAGGTCCCTGATGGCTCAGCTGGTAAAGAATCCACCTGTAATGCAGGAGACCCTGGTTCAATTCCTGGGTCGGGAAGATCCCCTGGAGAAGAGGCAGGCTACCCACTCCAGTATTCTTGGGCTTCCCTTGTAGCTCAGGTGGTAAAGAATCTGCCTGCAATGCCGGAGACCTGGTTTGGAACCTTGGGTTTGGAAGATCTTCTGGAGAAGGGAAACACTACCCACTCCAGTATTCTGGCCTGGAGAATTCCAGGGACTATAGGAGTCACAAAGAGCCGGACATGACTGAGCGACTTTCTCTCTCACTTTCAGAGGAGAAGAGGGCTGGGGGAGGGGCAGTGGGGTGATGCCTGCCAGCACCCCAGAAATCCCAGGGAACATTCTGGAGCACCGAGGCTGAGTTTGGATGTCCATGGGTGTCCACCCTTGCCCACATGGCAGGTCCCAATTGCTTGGGGGTGACATGATAACACTCCAAAAACTTGAGAGTACAATTTTTCCCAGCAAACTGGTGTTTACTTTTTGGAGCCAAATGACACCAGAAGAAAGTGAGTTCCTAGAAAGCATGTCAGCAAGAAGCAGGTGCCCCAAGCCTCACCCCTGAGCCTTCCCCAACTCTAGGGCAGACTTGGGCCAACTCCCCTACTTCACGCAAGACATCCCTCCAAAGCTGGCCCATCTTGGACCCCCTAGGTTACCCCATCCCCCCACCCCGCACAACCGCGTTGCCATGTGGTCCCCTCAGAACTGGCCGAGTCAGGAGCCTCACACAGGGAAGCAGAGAGGGAGCCAGACCAGTCCAGGTTGCGGCCTAAAACACATCAAAATAGGGACTCAGGTACTTCCCTAGCTGGTAAAGCCTTTGCACTTCCAGTGCAGGGATCCCTGGTCTGGGAATTAAGATTCCGCACGTCATGCAGAGCGACCAAAAACCAAAAATTAAAATAAATAAAAAAAATTAAAAAAAGAAACAAAAAACAGAGGCGGACAGAACACAGCCCCCGCCCCAAGCCCCGCCCCAAGCCCCGCCCCCCGGGCCTCCCTCCTCACTGAGCGCTCCCTCCCTTTCCAAGATCCTTCTCCGCGTCCAGCCCTCGGCCCCACAGACAGGCCACCTCCCCAGACTCTGACCCAGCCCAGCTCCCGGCCCCTCCGAGCTTTCTTCTCCCAGGAGCTGCCCAATCCTTACCGGCCGGCTTTCTGGGATCTCATGTCAGCGGAGCGTTGAGGACCAAAACCGCGATCACAACGAATAGGGAGCTCGAGCAGCTGGACGCGTTGTTTTTGGAGGAGTTCTCATTCTGTCTTCTGGAGTAGAGATCAGGGCACTCAGGCAGCTGCCGGGCGCTCGGGCCGCTCTAGGCTTCTCCGCTAAGAATCTGCACTCCTTCCCGACAAATCGCTGGGGAGGAGAGTGAGCAGCGCCTCCCGCCCCCAGTGGCTGTGTGACAGATGGGACGAGGCTGGGACTTAAACTTGGTCGCCTGAGCATCGAGGTTTTTTTTCCCCCGAGCCCAGGGGGTCGGGAGTTGGGTGAAAGGGGCGTGCCCCGGGGGGTCCTCTCAGACCTTAGTCGCTCCACATCGGCCAACGCGTCCTTCAGAGTTTGGTTCAAAATCTTCAACTCTCCTGGTTGAGGAGTGGGGTACAGAATCAGGGGCAGGTCGGCTCGGTGACCTCACCCACTCGCCGGACTCCCACCCAGGACATGACTCTTCAGGTCCTCATCGAGCCCCTGCTGAGAAACCTGGAGAACCCCCCCCCCCTTCTCCCCAGCTCCACCCCTCCCTGTCTCCGGACCCCAGCCCTGGGACGCTCCCTCCTTACTTCTTTTCAACACCTGACCCCCACCGCCCCCCACCGCGGAACCCTGGCTGTGTTTTTCTCACCCTGAAACTTTGCCACCTGGGCCTGCTCCTTCTTCGAGACTCCCTCAGGGTCACCTGGGTCAGAGAGGAGGGTCAGAACATGGACTTCCTGTCCCTGGGCGCTGGACGCCACCCTAGGCCCTGGAATCAGAGGAGCTCAAATCCACACCCCATTCATTTCCCTGCCAACCCTCTCCCTGCAACTCAGCCTCCCACAGTGAAGAAAGGGCACAACCTCCCACCCTCCCCTGGCCACCCATAACAGTGTGATCCTCAAAGTGGGAGTTTTGAGGCCCTCCACCCCGCAAGAGAATTTGGAGGTTTCCTATGCCCTAGAAGAAGTTTCCAGATCCACTGGGGGTATTGCACAAAAAAATTTTTTTTAATATTTATTTGAAAAAAATGTTTTATTTGGTTGGGCTGAGTATTAGTTGCAACATTCTAGATCTTTAATTGCTGCAAGGGATGTACGTCCATGACCAGGGATCAAACCCATGTCCCCTGCATTGGGGGCACCAAGTCTTAGTCACTGGATCACCAAGGAAGTCGCTAAAGAACATTAAGAGGTCCTCCTAAAACCAGAAAATAGGGCAGAGTGCGGGTAGGGGAAGATTTCAGAGCCCAACTTAGATGTCCCTGAGAGTTTCAAGGTCCTCCATGTTAGAACAGAAGTGAAACTTTCAAATGCTCTCAGGATGCAGTGGAAGGAGCTGGGGAGGTCCTCTTCCCAGTCCCTAGAGAGGATTTCTGCTCCCCAAGATTGGCCCAAGGGGAGTTTCTATGTCCCCCCATTCAAGCGCCAGAGTTTAGAGAGCCTTCATACCCTACCGGGATACTGGCACCCATAATGGGAGTTTTAAGGCTCCCCAGAGCAGCACCTCAGGGAGAGTGAGAGGTCCCCAAAGCCTAGTGGAGACATCCAGGGGGCTGTCTCAAGGTCCCTCTGGATCTCCACAAAGACCCTGGGAGAGCCTCTCAAGTACTCGGCCTGTCTAGGGGGTGCAGTGGCTTACCACAGTACGGTTGGAGGTGGCAGCTTCGGCTTCCTTCTCACGTGAGGCCTGGTCTAGCTGGCGCTGCAGGTGTCGGTTGTGCTCCTGACACTCCTTCTGTGCTTGGAGGCTGTCCACGCAGGCCTTGCTGTTGGCCCTGACAGCGAAGTAGATGAGGGGCACAAGCAGCCCCACCACCGCCAGGACCAGCAGGAGCCCCAGCCACAGGGGTAGCTTGCAGCGAGTGAGCATAGATCCTTCCAATTTGTCCATCATGGGTACTGGGCTGCAGTGACTAAAAAGTGGGTACCATAAGGGAACTGCCCTTAGGGAAGTTCCAACACGAGTTGGAGGTCCCTGGCACCACTATGGGCTAGGACTGCCCCCTGATTAGCATAATAGCGGTGCTGACGAATGAGAAGCTCCAGGAGGATCCTCTGACTTGGAGATACTCGAATGGAGCCTGTGCACGCAGAGGGCAGCTAGGCTTTCGGTTTAGGTTTCTAGGTTTCAGTTTCCTTTTTCCTTTTCCCAGGAAAAAAAGATGAGTTGCTTTTGCCAAATTCTGGCCTTGGGGCTTTCTGGGTTGGATGCTGGCCAATGAGTTCCTATGAGAGGGGAGTGGGGTTCCTGGGACACCCCATGTCAAGTCCTTGCCCTTCTTCTACATGTTTCGGAGCGTGACCATCGCAGTTACTGAGCAGCCGGTGCACGCCAGCTGTGTTCGTCTCTACCACAAACGGAAGAGGCAGAGGGCATTTTTTGGGTTGCAATCCCCAGCTGGGAGAAATGAAACCTGAGACGTGAGTGGTGACTGGAGGCATGATTGTGTCTGACTGAGGAGACCGGGTGTAAAATTCAGGGATCTCCTGGTGGGTTCACTTAGCGTCTCTGTCCCCTGCCGAGCGGACTAGAAGGCATGGAGGGTGTCAGAGGACGGACCAGAGCCTGCAGGGAAGGGAGAGAAGCGCTGGACCTCCCAACACTACTCAGACTGCAGTGGTCCTACATGGCCACCAGGGGACGCCCCAGACAACAGACAGCCACCCAGGCCCCTGTCCTGGCTCCAGGCAGGAACTGGCCCTTTCTGCCAGCATCTGCCTCTACCACCCCCGGGACTCCACATAAACCCTCTGAACTGTAACTGAACATGACCCTAAGCGGCCTCCAGGGCAGACCCCTCCCCCATATCTTCTGTTTTAGCTCCTTTATGAAGTATGGAGATAGTAGTAGCTAATACCCGTTCCTGAGGTGTTTTCACAGGTGTGAAAATGCCACCCCCTTTCCTGCTACCCAAGCCACTCACACCAGATGGAAGATGTTAACCACATGAGGATCATGACATGTAGCCCGCAGACCTACTGGTGGAAAAGGATTGATAGTGTTAACCCCTGTGACCTCACCATCAGTCACTCAGAGAATCGTGCCCTCCCCTGGGTCCACTCGCCCCTCCCCTGGGCCTTGAGAATGCTTTTCAGAAACCTCTGGAGGGGTCAGGATTCTCTGGGGGCATAAGCGACTTGCCTCCTTGCAGGGCCCTGCAATGAACATTTCTCTGCTACAAACTCCACAATTTGTGTGTATCTGTCTTCACTGTGTGTCAGGGACATGGACCTCAGTTAACGGAAGCTGGGTTTCCTCGTCTGTAACGTGGGGCCATCACAGGAGCGGCCTCGTCAGGAGGGGCAATGAGGAGTTCTGAGTAAAGCGCTTTGCATCCAGGAGGCACTCAGTGCCCGGGTGGCTGGGCGTGTGACTCAGGGCAGAAGGACTGGGGGGAACATGGAAATCAGACCCAGGAGTGAGGAGTACATTTTGAGGAAAGAAGATCAGGTCCATTTGGGACACTCAGAACCCAAAGGACCTGGGTGGAGGGTGTCTAGGGAGAGACGTCCAAAGGGGCTGGGACCCTGGACTGACATTCCAGGGAACTCAGGCCGCACTGATCTCCCTTCCAAAGGATCAAGGGAACCAGATCTTCCTGCTGGAGACTGGCCTGATTACACACTTCCTGTTGCAGGAAGTGACTTCTAGAAGGCAGCTGTGCACTTGTCCAGTGGCTTCTTTCAGCACAGCCCGACCACTACCCAGATTCTGTTGGCTCAGCCATTTGCAGGGTTTGCGGTCAGCTGGAGCAGAGGCTACGTGGGGCCAAAGCCAGGGATCCTGGTGTTCAGGATGACACCCCTCTGCCTGGTTACGCTGCTCACATCAAAGACCTGCTTCCAACAACTCAAGAGATGACTCTACACGTGAACGTCACCAGATAGTCTATCTGAAATCATATTATGTTCTTTGCCCCTAAACATGGAAAGCTCTATACAGTGAGCAAAAATAAGACCTGGAGCTGACTGTGGCTCAGATCATGACTCCTTCTGGCCAAATTCAGGCTTAAGGTAAAGGAAGTAGTGGGAAACCACTAGGCCATTAGGGTATGACCTAAATCCAATCCCTTACAGTATAGGTGACTCATACAGTCAAAGAATTGGATTTGGTAGACAGAGCGCCTGAAGAACTATGGAGGGAGGTTTATAACACCGCACAGGGATCAGTGACCAAAACCGTCCCAAAGCCAAAAAAATACCTGAAGGCAAAGTGGCTGTCTGTGCTTAGTGACTAAGTCGTGTCCGACTCTTTACCACCCCATGGACTCTAGCCCACCAGGCTGCTCTGTCCATGGGGATTCTCCAGGCAAGAATACTGGAGTGGGTTGCCATGCCCTCCTACAGGGGATCTTTACAACCCAGGGATAGAACCCAGGTCCCCTGGATTCCAGGCAGATTGTACTGTCTGAGCCACCAGGGTTGTCTGATGAGGCCTCACAAATAGTTGAGGAAAGAAGAAAAGTGAAAGGCAAGGGAGAAGGGAAAGATAAACCCAACGGAAGGCAGAGTTTCAGAGAACAGCAAGGAGACATAAGAAGGCCTTTTCAAGGAACAATGCAAAGAAATAGAGAAAAACAGTAGAATGGAAAGACTAGAGAGTTCTTCCAAAAAATTGGAGCTATCATGGGAACATTTCATGAGAACACGAGCACAATAAAGGACAGATGCAGTAAGGAGCTAAGAGAAACAGAAATGATTAAGAAAAGGTGGCAAGAATACACAGAAACACTATATAAGAAAGGTCTTTGTGACCTAGATAGCCATAATGCTGCGGTCACTCCCCTAGAGCCAAACATCCTGGAGTGTGAAGTTAAGTGGGCCTTAGGAAGCACTGCTATAAACAAAGCTAGTGGAGGTGATGGAGTTCCAGCTGAGCTATTTCAAATCCTAAAAGATGATGCTGTGAAAGTGCTGCTCTCAAGATGTCAGCAGATTTGGAAAAGTCAGATCCAGAAGAGGTCAGTTTTCACTCCAATCTCAAGAAAGGCATTGCCAAGGAATGTTCAAACTACCATATAATTGTGTTCATTTCACACGCTAGCAAGGTTTGCTCAAAATCCTTCAGGCTAGGCTTTAGCAGTACATGAACCAAGAACATCCATTGTCTGAGGTGGGTTTCAAAAAGGCAGAGGAACCTGAGGTCAAATTACCAACATTTTTGGATTTTGAAGAAAGGAAAGAAGTTCCAGAAAAAAATCTAATTTTGCTTCATTGACTCTGCTAAAGGCTTTGACTGTGTGGATCACAGAAAACTGTGGAACATTCTGAAAGAGATGAGAGTGCCTGACCACATTTTCTGTCTCCTGAGAAACCCATATATGGGTCACAGAGCAAACTAAGAATTGGGCCTGGAACAACTGACTGGCTCCAAATTGAGAAAGGAGTGAGACATGGCTTTAGATTGTCACGCTGCGTATTTAACTTTTTGCAGAGTACAACATGTGAAATGCTGGCCTGGATGAATGGCAAGATGGAATCAAGACTGTCAAGAGAGATATCAACAGCTTCAGATATGCAGAGGACACCACTCTAATGCAGAAAGGGGAGATGAACTAAAGAGCCTCTTGATGAAGTGAAAGAGGAGAATGAAACACCTGGCTTGAAATACAGCAAGCAACAAACTACAATCAAGGCATCTGGTCCCGTCACTTCATGGAAAATAAAATCAGAAAAAGCAGAAACTGTGACAGATTTTATTTTCTTGGTTTCCAAAGTCACTGGGGATGGGTACTACAGCCATGAAATTAAAAGGCACGTGCTCCTTGGAAGAAAAGCTCTGACAAACCTAGGCAGGATATTAAAAAGCAGACATATCACGTTTCCAACAGAGTTCCATGTATTTACCGCTATGGTCTTTCAGTAGTCATGTGTGGATGGGAGAGTTGGGCCATAAAGAAGGTTGAGCACTGCAGAATCGATGCTCTCCTACTGAGGTGCCAGAGAAGACTCTTGAGAGAAACTTGGACAGCAAGGAGATCAAACCAGTCAATCCTAGAGGAAACCAACCCTGAGTATTCATTGGGAGGACTGATGCTGAAGCTCCAATACTTTGGCCACCTGATGGGAAGAGCCAACTCACTGGAAAAGACCCTGATGCTGAGAAAGACTGAAGGCAAGAGAAGGCGGCAGCAGAGGATGAGTTGGTTTGATAGCGTTACTGACTCAGTGGACATGAATTTGAGCAAACTCTGGGAGATAGTGGAAGACAGAGGAGCCTGGCAAGCTGCATTCAATGGGGTTGTAAAGCAAGGGTCACCACCGAGTGGCTGCACAAGGACAATTTCCCCACCCCATCCCCCAGAATCCATTAAAGCCACTCAGCAGCCAAATGACCCAGGAATCGGGGATGGCCTTGCTGGGGAGACTGACTTGGAGCCTGTGTGTCCCCTGACAAGGGCCTCCCTCCCAGGCTGGACTCCAGCTGCAAACACAGGGCCCGTGGAAAACCCATATCGGAGCTCCACTGGGCTGACTTGCGAACTTTAGGGTCAGCTCAGGACCATGATTTCAGGTAGGGGTCAAGATTGCATGTGCTCAGCCCTGCCTCCCTGCCAGACCTGGGCAAGTGATTTCAGCCTAGCCTTAGTTTCCATCCCTGTAGAATGGGCATGAACATAATAGAACCTTGGTGCCTCCCCACATTCTGCAACCAAAGCTAGTGCTGTAGTCACCTCGTTCTAGTCTCAGCCCTGCAAACAGGAAGTTTGTGAGTGTTCCCTCTAAGATTTCAGTTGGAAAAAATAATGCATATTCTTCCAAATTTATGCTTTAAAAAATATGTGTATATATATAATTGTCTGTGCCAGGTCTTATCGTGGCAGGCTCAATCTTTGTTGTGACATATGGAACCTTATTTGTTGCCTGTGGGATCTAGTTTCCTGATCAGGGCCAAATCAGGCCCCCCTGCATTGGGAGAGTGCAGTCTTACCCACTGAATCCCTAGGAAAGTCCCAATCTATCTTTTTTTCCTTGTGTTTTTTGGCTGTGCCTTGCAGAATGTGGGATGTTAGTTCCATGACACCAGATCTAACCCATGTCCCTTTGCAGTTTAAGTGAGGTGCCTTAACCACCAGACCAGCAGGGAAGTCCCAACCTTTGTTATTTTTTAAAGACTCCCTTTATTTTGGTTTGCACAAACCCAGCAAAGATAGTCCAGAAACATTGCATAGACGCATTTTCCATTTCCCCCACTGTGGTCATCTTTCATCTTAAGGTGCTTGTGTTGGAATGTATGAACCAGTGCTGACTGATAACAGGGTTAACTGAAGCCCATGCATTACCCATCTCCTCAGTTTCCCCCACTGCCCGTTTCCTGCCCCCGGATCCTCACAGGACCCTGAGTCCTGATGCCTCTGTAGGCTCCCCTGGGTCAGGCAGCTTCTCAGGCTTTCCTGGTGGTGATGACCTTGGGAGCTGAGAGTCAGGTGATCTGCAGGGTGGTCCTCGGGCGGGATTGGCCTGGTGTTGTTCTCGTGGCTGGACTGGGCTTTGGCGAGAAGGACGGGAGAGGGCAAGTGCCTTTCTCATGACACACGTGTGTCCAGGACACGGGCCATCGGCCTGACTTACCCTGTGATCTGGATCATGCTGCCCTGGCTGAGGTGGTGTCCATCAGGTGTCTCTACCATAAAGCCGCCTCCTTCCTCTCTTCCACCTGTGCCTTCTGGAAAGAGGTGACGATTTACAGCCCACACCAAAGCCATGGGACCTGCACACCATCCTCTTGAGGGCCAGATATCTGTGTATGTTATTTGATATTCCTCCGCATGGGAGATTTTTCTCCTCTCTTTCATTTCTTGGTTTAGTCAGTCATGTGCTCATATTCCTGTGAACTCATGGACAGTTATTTCACACCTGATGATAGTTATTTTGTCACTCAAACAGTTCCCACTTTGGCTCTTTCTTATTTTCCACAAGCTTCCTTCCACTAAAGCATTTGGGAACATTCTTTGTAGTCACGTAGAGACCATATGCTTATAAGGGGCTCTGTTAACAAAAGCCACCGTCAAACTCCATTTTAGGAGCAGGGAGTACACACAGGGAGAGCTTTCTTTCCTTTTTATTGGTCATCTTTCCAAGCTATGGGATATTAATTTCTAGACCAGGACTGAACCCAGGCCTTGGGAGCCTGGAATCCTAACCACTAAGTCATCAGAGAACTCTTCGAGCACTTCATTTTGAGAAGCAGAGGAATCTCTGGGGAGGGGCTGCCAGGGCTGGGTACTGTAGGATGAATAGGAGCTTGGGGGATGGAGGTGGCAGGGCCAGGTGACACAGATCTGCCCCGAGTCTGCTCATCCAAGTGTGAGTCCAGCCCTGCACTTTCTGCCGGAAGGGACTGGGAGCCAGGACAGAGTGTCCCTCGTCTCAGCCTCGGTTTCCTCCTGGAACCAGTGTCATCCGAAGATGAAGCGGTAATGAGATGAGAGAAGCCAGGAGATGAGAGAAGGAAACTGCAGGCAGGGAGCCCGGACGAGGGTCCTTCGATGCTGCCAGCAGAGAAGACGGCTGGGGATGCAGGGGGTCGGTGCCTGCTGGAGCCCCAGCGGTATTGAGGAACATTCTAGAGCACGGAAGGCTGGCTGTGGACGTCAGTGAATGTCCATCTTTGTCTGCGGGGCAGGCCTCAGATGCTATGGGAGGTGCCCCAGGAACGTCCCAAACACTCGAGAGTCCAGTTTTCCCCCCAAACGGCATGCTTCCATTTCGAGTCCAAAGACCCAAGAGGAAAGTGACTTTCTCAGAGCAGTGTCAGCAAGATGGAGGTGCCGCAACCCGACTCGCGTGCCATCCCTGGCTCTAGGCGGCCTTGGGCCAGCGCTGCTACTGCCCACTCTTTCAGCACTGCCCTGTCTTGGGCCCCTTAGGCTACCCCATCCTCCCTCCGACGGTGTTGCCACGTGGTCGTTTCCGGACTGGCCAGTACTGGAAGCCTCAAACCGGGAATCGGAGCTGGGGCGGCCCAGTCCCGGTTGTGGCCTAAAAGACATCACAAGAGGGAGTCAGAGGCAGGGGATCCTGGCTCCGCCCCAGCCGCACCAGACTCTAGGGCCCCTCCCAACTCACTCAAGCCTCCCTCCGCCTCCAGATTCCACTCCCCGGTGCCCAGACCTTCGCAGGCAGGCCACCTCCCCAGACCCGGATCCAGCCCCAGCTGCCGGCCCCTCCGAGCTTTCTTCTCCCTCCAGACGCCCCCTTCGTACCGGCCGGCCTTCTGGGACCTCATTTCTTCAGACACTTGCGGATGATTAACACAATCCTGGTCGTCACCACACCCCCGAAAAAGGAGAACAGGTCGAAGAAGCTAGAGGCGTAATCCTTCGCTGAGTCTTCACTCTTTCTTCTAGAATAGAAATCGGGGAACTCAGGCTGCGGCTTCCTGGGCTCCAGGAGGTCTGCACTGTGCCGTTAAGAATCTCCACTCCTCCCCCAAGTCGCTGGGCAGGAGAGTGAGCAGCGGCCACCCCAGGGTTGTGTGACAGATGGGACGAGGCTGGGGCTTAAACTTAGTCCCCTGAGCATCGGGGTTTTTCTGAGCCGACTGGACTCGGGGGTCGAGGGGTGGAGTGAAAGGGGCGTCCCGGGGCGTGGTCTCGCACCTTAATTTCTCGGAAAGGTCATCCAGTTGTTGGTTCAAGTTCGCCAACTCTCCTGTTTGAGGGATGGGGTACAGATACAGGGGCCTCATCCACACAGTGATCTCGCTTAAGCACCTGACACCCAGCTGGGACATCACGTGACTTAGCGCGGTGTTCATTCATCCCCAGCTGGGAAACCCGGCTCCCGGCTCCCCAACCCCAAATGGAATCTGGCGTCCCTTCGTCTCGGCTGATCACAACCCAGGGACCCTCCCTCCAGGCTCTCAACACCTGACCTGTCGCTACCCCCCCAGCCCACTCGGCGGAACCCTGGTCATCTGCTTTTCTCACCCTGAAGCTCCTCCACTCGTGCCTGCTCCTTCTTCAGAGCGTCCTTCAGGGTCACCTGGGTCAGAGGGGAGGGTCAGAACCTGGACTCCTGTCACTGGGTGCTGGACCCCTCCCTGAGCCCTGGGGTCAGAGGCGCTCAGATGCACACATCCTTCTTTTCCCAGCCAACCCTCCTCCTGCCCCTCAGTCTTCTACCTTGAAGACTGTGCACAACCTCCCACCTTCCCTGGGACCCCCGTAAGAGTGTGATCCTCTAAATGGGAGTTTTGAAGGCCCCCCAGAAGAAAATGTGGAGGTTCCCCATGCCCAGACTCTAGGAGAAGTTTCTAGATGCCCTGGGCTATAGCCCAATAAGGTTAAGAGTTCCTTCTATAACCAGAAACAAGAGGCTGGGCGTGGGAAGTGAGAGTGATGATTTCAAAGCCTAAGTTAGATGTCCATTAGAGTTTCAAGGTCTTCCATTTTAGAACATAAGTGAAAATTTCAAAGGTTCTCAGGATGCAGTGGAAAGAGCTGAGGAGGTCCTGTTCCCAGCCCCTAGAGGGGATTTCTGCTCCCCAAGATTGGCCCAAGGGGCATTTCTAGGTCCCCCCATTCAAGCGCCAGAGTTTAGAGATCCTTCATACCCTAAAGGGATACTGACGCACAGAATTGGAGTTATAAGGATCCCCCCCCCAACATACATCAGCACCCCGGAGAGACTTTGGAGGTTCCCAAACCTTGGTGGTGATAAAAAGGACACAGTTTCCAGGTCTATCTTGATCTCCACAAGACCCTGGGAGAGACCTCCAAGTCTGGGGCTCTCTCGAGGGGCTGCAATGGCTTACCACAGTTTGTTTGCACGTGGCAGCTTCGGCTTCCTTCTCATGTAAGACTTCCTGGGGCTGGTTTAGTTGGCGCTGCAGGTGTTGGTTGAGCTCCTGACACTCCTTCTGTGCTTGGAGGCCGTCCACGCAGGCCTTGCTGTTTGCCCTGACAGCGAAGTAGATGAGGGGCACAAGCAGCCCCACCACCGCCAGGAGCAGCAGGAGCCCCAGCCACAGCGGCAGCTTGCACCCACACAGCGCTGACTCCCTCGAGTCCTCTTCTTCGTCTATGGGCATCAGGAACTCACTCATGTCCATCTCGGTGTCCATGGGCACTGGTCTGCAGTGAATAGAAGTAGCGCCAAATTCAACTGCTGGAACCTGTATGGGCTAGGACTGCCCCCTGATTAGCATAATAGCGGTGGCGACCAATGAGAAGCTCCAGGAGGCCTGGAGTGCCTTGGAGACTCTGGATGGGAGCCTGTGCAGCCAGGGGAAGCCCAGGCTTTCGGGTTCGGTTTCGGTTTCAGTTTCCTTGTTCTGGGGAAAAAACGGGCGGGTTGCTTTTGCCAAATTCTGGCCTTGGACTTTCTGTGTTGTCTGCTGGCCAGTTCGATCCTGTGAGAGGGGCGTGGGGCTCCTGGGACACCCCATGTCAGGTCCTTGCCCTTCTCCTACATGTTTCTGAGCGTGACCATCGCAGTTACTGAGCAGCGGGTGCACGCCAGCTCTGTGTTCGTCTGTATCACAAACGGAAGTGGCAGAGGGCTTTTTTGGGGGCGCAAGTCCCCAGCTGGGAGAAATGAAAGCTGAGGCATGAGTGGTGACCGGGGCGGTGTTGTTTCTGACTGTGGCGACTGGGTTTAGAATTCAGGGATCTCCTGGTGACCTTGAGGGGTTCACTTAGCGTCTCTGTCCCCTGCCGAGCGGACTAGAAGGCATGGAGGGTGTCAGAGGACCGACCAGAGCCGGCAGGAAGAGGGGAGAAGCGCTGGACCTCCCAACACTACTCAGACTGCAGTGGTCCTACATGGCCATCAGGGGACGCCCCAGACAACAGACAGCCACCCAGGCCCCTGTCCTGGCTCCAGGTAGGAACTTGCCCTTTCTGCCAGCATCTGCCTCTACCACCCCCGGGACTCCACATAAACCCTCTGAACTGTAACTGAACATGACCCTAAGCGGCCTCCAGGGCAGACCCCTCCCCCATATCTTCTGTTTTAGGTCCTTTATGAAGTATGGAGATAGTAGTAGCTAATACCCGTTCCTGAGGTGTTTTCACAGGTGTGAAAATGCCACCCCCCTTCCTGCTACCCAAGCCACTCACACCAGATGGAAGATGTTAACCACATGAGGATCATGACATGTACCCCCAGACCTACTGGCGGAAAAGTATTGATAATGTTAACTCCTGTGACCTCACCATCAGTCACTCAGAGAATCGTCCCATCCCCGGGGTCCACTCGCCCCTCCCCTGAGCCTTGAGAATGCTTTTCAGAAACCTCTGGAGGGGTCAGGATTCTCTGGGGGCATAAGCGACTTGCCTCCTTGCAGGGCCCTGCAATGAACCTTTCTCTGCTACAAACTCCACAATTTGTGTGTATCTGTCTTCACTGTGTGTCAGGGACATGGACCTCAGTTAACGGAAGCTGGGTTTCCTCGTCTGTAACGTGGGGCCATCACAGGAGCGGCCTCGTCAGGAGGGGCAATGAGGAGTTCTGAGTAAAGCGCTTTGCATCCAGGAGGCACTCAGTGCTGGTGTGGCTGGGCGTGTGACTCAGGGCAGAAGGACTGGGGGGAACATGGAATCAGGTGCAGGAGTGAGGAGTACATCTCGAGGAAAGAAGATCAGGTCCATTTGGGACACTCAGAACCCAAAGGAAATGGGCTGGGGGTGTCTAGGGAGAGACGTCCAAAGGGGCTGGGACCCTGGACTGACATTCCAGGGAACTCAGGCTGCACTGATCTCCCTTCCAAAGGATCAAGGGAACCAGATCTTCCTGCTGGAGACTGGCCTGATTACACACTTCCTGTTGCAGGAAGTGACTTCTAGAAGGCAGCTGTGCACTTGTCCAGTGGCTTCTTTCACCACAGCCCGACCACTACCCAGATTCTGTTGGCTCAGCCATTTGCAGGGTTTGCGGTCAGCTGGAGCAGAGGCTACTTGGGGCCAAAGCCAGGGATCCTGGTGTTCAGGATGACACCCCTCTGCTTGGTTACGCTGCTCACATCAAAGACCTGCTTCCAACAACTCAAGAGATGACTCTACACGTGAACGTCACCAGATAGTCTATCTGAAATCATATTATGTTCTTTGCCCCTAAACATGGAGAAGCTCTATACAGTGAGCAAAAATAAGACCTGGAGCTGACTGTGGCTCAGATCATGACTCCTTCTGGCCAAATTCAGGCTTAAGTTAAAGGAAGTAGTGGGAAACCACTAGGCCATTAGGGTATGACCTAAATCCAATCCCTTACAGTATAGGTGACTGATACAGTCAAAGGATTGGATCTGGTAGACAGAGCCCCTGAAGAACTATGGAGGGAGGTTTATAACACCGCACAGGGATCAGTGACCAATACTGTCCCAAAGCCAAAAAAGTACCTGAAGGCAAAGTGGCTGTCTGTGCTTAGTGACTAAGTCGTGTCCGACTCTTTACCACCCTATGGACTCTAGCCCACCAGGCTGCTCTGTCCATGGGGATTCACCAGGCAAGAATACTGGAGTGGGTTGCCATGCCCTCCTACAGGGGATCTTTACAACCCAGGGATAGAACCCAGGTCCCCTGGATTCCAGGCAGATTGTACTGTCTGAGCCACCAGGGTTGTCTGATGAGGCCTGACAAACAGTTGAGGAAAGAAGAAAAGTGAAAGGCAAGGGAGAAGGGAAAGATAAACCCAACGGAAGGCAGAGTTTCAGAGAACAGCAAGGAGACATAAGAAGGCCTTTTTCAAGGAACAATGCAAAGAAATAGAGAAAAACAGTAGAATGGAAAGACTAGAGGGTTCTTCCAAAAAATCGGAGCTATCATGGGAACATTTCATGAGAACACGAGCACAATAAAGGACAGATGCAGTAAGGAGCTAAGAGAAACAGAAATGATTAAGAAAAGGTGGCAAGAATACACAGAAACACTATATAAGAAAGGTCTTTGTGACCTAGATAGCCATAATGCTGCGGTCACTCCCCTAGAGCCAAACATCCTGGAGTGTGAAGTTAAGTGGGCCTTAGGAAGCACTGCTATAAACAAAGCTAGTGGAGGTGATGGAGTTCCAGCTGAGCTATTTCAAATCCTAAAAGATGATGCTGTGAAAGTGCTGCTCTCAAGATGTCAGCAGATTTGGAAAAGTCAGATCCGGAAGAGGTCAGTTTTCACTCCAATCTCAAGAAAGGCATTGCCAAAGAAGGTTCAAACTACCATATAATTCTGCTCATTTCACACGCTAGCAAGGTTTGCTCAAAATCCTTCAGGGTAGGCTTTAGCAGTACATGAACCAAGAACATCCATTGTCTGAGGTGGGTTTCAAAAAGGCAGAGGAACCAGAGGTCAAAATTGCCAACATTCTTTGCATTGTGGGGAAAGCAAGGGCGTTCCAGAAAAAAATTTGCTTTTGCTTCATTGACTCTGCTAAAGGCTTTGACTGTGTGGATCACAGAAAACTGTGGAAAATTCCGAAAGAGATGAGAGTGCCCAACCACCTTATCTGTCTCCTGAGTAACCCATATACGGGTCACAGAGCAAATTTAGAATTGGACCTGGAACAACTGACTGGCTCCAAATTGAGAAAGGAGTGAGACATGGCTTTAGATTGTCACGCTGCGTATTTAACTTTTTGCAGAGTACAACATGTGAAATGCTGGCCTGGATGAATGGCAAGATGGAATCAAGACTGCCAAGAGAAATATCCACAGCTTCAGATATGTAGAGGACACCATTTTAATGCAGAAAGGGGAGATGAACTGAAGAGCCTCTTGATGAAGTGAAAGAGGAGAATGAAACACCTGGCTTGAAATACGGCAAGCAACAAACTACAATCAAGGCATCTGGTCCCGTCACTTCATGGAAAATAAAATCAGAAAAAGCAGAAACTGTGACATTTTATTTTCTTGGTTTCCAAAGTCACTGGGGATGGGTACTATAGCCATGAAATTAAAAGGCACGTGCTCCTTGGAAGAAAAGCTCTGACAAACCTAGACAGGATATTAAAAAGCAGACACATCACGTTTCCAACAGAGTTCCATGTATTTACCGCTATGGTCTTTCAGTAGTCATGTGTGGATGGGAGAGTTGGACCATAAAGAAGGTTGAGCGCGGCAGAATCGATGTTTTCCAACTGAGGTGCTGGAGAAGATCTTGAGAGAACCTTGGACAGCAAGGAGATCAAACCAGTCAATCCTAGAGGAAACCAACCCTGAATATTCATTGGAAGGACTGATGCTGAAGCTCCAATACTTTGGCCACCTGATTGGAAGAGCCAACTCACTGGAAAAGACCCCTGATGCTGAGAAAGACTGAAGGCAAGAGGAGAAGGCGGCAGCAGAGGATGAGTTGGTTTGATTGCATCACCGACTCAGTGGACATGAATTTGAGCAAACTCTGGGAGATAGTGGAAGACAGAGGAGCCTGGCATTCTGCATTTCATGGGGTTGCAAAGCAAGGGTCACCACCGAGTGACTGCACAAGGACAATTTCCTCACGCCACCCCTAAACTCCATTAAAGCCACTCAGCAGCCAAATGACCCAGGAATTGGGGATTTCCTTGCTGGGCAGACTGACATGGAGCCTGTGTATCCCCTGATGACGGCCTCCCTCCCAGGCTGGACTCCAGCTGCAATGACAGGGCTTGTGGCAAAACCCATATCGGAGCTCCACTGGGCTGACTTGTGAACTTTAGGGTCAGCTTAGGACCATGATTTCAGGTAGGGGTCAAGATTGCATGTGCTCAGCCCTGCCTCCCTGCCAGACCTGGGCAAGTGATTTCAGCCTAGCCTTAGTTTCCATCCCTGTAGAATGGGCATGAACATAATAGAACCTTGGTGCCTCCCCACATTCTGCAACCAAAGCTAGTGCTGTAGTCACCTCGTTCTAGTCTCAGCCCTGCAAACAGGAAGTTTGTGAGTTTTCCCTCTAAGATTTCAGTTGGAAAAAATAATGCATATTCTTCCAAATTTATGCTTTAAAAATATGTGTATATATATAATTGTCTGTGCCAGGTCTTAGTCGTGGTAGGCTGAATCTTTGTTGTGACACATGGAACCTTATTTGTTGCCTGTGGGATCTAGTTTCCTGTTCAGGGCCAAATCAGGCCCCCCTGCATTGGGAGAGTGGAGTCTTACCAACTGGATCCCCGGGAAAGTCCCCTTCTGTTTTTTTTTTCTTCTGTTTTTTGGCTGTGCCTTGAAGAATGCGGTATCTTAGTTCCCTAACAACAGATCTAACCCATGTGCCCTGCAGTTTAAGTGAGGTGCCTTAACCAGCAGACCAGCAGGGAAGTCCCAACCTTTGTTATTTTTAAAGACTCCCTTTATTTTGGTTTGCACAAACCCAGCAAAGATAGTCCAGAAACATTGCATAGACTCATTTTCCATTTCCCCCACTGTGGTCATCTTTCATCTTAAGGTGCATGTGTTGGAATGTATGAACCAGTGCTGACTGATAACAGGGTTAACTGAAGCCCATGCATTATTCCCATCTCCTCAGTTTCCCCCACTGCCCGTTTCCTGCCCCCGGATCCTCACAGGACCCTGAATCCTGATGCCTCTGTGGCTCCCCTGGGTCAGGCAGCTTCTCAGGCTTTCCTGGTGGTGATGACCTTGGGAGCTGAGAGTCAGGTGATCTGCAGGGTGGTCCTCGGGCGGGATTGGCCTGGTGTTGTTCTCGTGGCTGGACTGGGCTTTGGCGAGAAGGACAGGAGAGGGCAAGTGCCCTTCTCACGACACACATGTGTCCAGGACACGGGCCATCGGCCTGACTCACCCTGTGATCTGGATCATGCTGCCCTGGCTGAGGTGGTGTCCGTCAGGCGTCTCCACCATAAAGCCGCCTCCTTCCTCTCTTCCACCTGTGCCTCTGGAAAGAGGTGACGATTTATAGCCCACACCAAAGCCATGGGACCTGCACACCATCCTCTTGAGGGCCAGATATCTGTGTATGTTATTTGATATTCCTCCGCATGGGAGATTTTTCTCCTCTCTTTCATTTCTTGGTTTAGTCAGTCATGTGTTCATATTCCTGTGAACTCATGGACAGTTATTTCACACCTGATGATAGTTATTTTGTCACTCAAACAGTTCCCACTTTGGCTCTTTCTTATTTTCCACAAGCTTCCTTCCACTAAAGCATTTGGGAACATTCTTTGTAGTCACGTAGAGACCATATGCTTATAAGGGGCTCTGTTAACAAAAGCCACCGTCAAACTCCATTTTAGGAGCAGGGAGTACACACAGGGAGAGCTTTCTTTCCTTTTTATTGGTCATCTTTCCAAGCTATGGGATATTAATTTCTAGACCAGGACTGAACCCAGGCCTTGGGAGCCTGGAATCCTAACCACTAAGTCATCAGAGAACTCTTCGAGCACTTCATTTTGAGAAGCAGAGGAATCTCTGGGGAGGGGCTGCCAGGGCTGGGTACTGTAGGATGAATAGGAGCTTGGGGGATGGAGGTGGCAGGGCCAGGTGACACAGATCTGCCCCGAGTCTGCTCATCCAAGTGTGAGTCCAGCCCTGCACTTTCTGCCGGAAGGGACTGGGAGCCAGGACAGAGTGTCCCTCGTCTCAGCCTCGGTTTCCTCCTGGAACCAGTGTCATCCGAAGATGAAGCAGTAATGAGATGAGAGAAGCCAGGAGATGAGAGAAGGAAACTGCAGGCAGGGAGCCCGGACGAGGGTCCTTCGATGCTGCCAGCAGAGAAGAGGGCTGGGGATGCAGGGGGTCGGTGCCTGCTGGAGCCCCAGCGGTATTGAGGAACATTGTAGAGCACGGAAGGCTGGCTGTGGACGTCAGTGAATGTCCATCTTTGTCTGCAGGGCAGGCCTCAGATGCTATGGGAGGTGCCCCAGTAACGTTCCAAACACTCGAGAGTCCAGTTTCCCCCCAAAAGGGATGTTTCGATTTCGAGTCCAAAGACCCAAGAGGAAAGTGACTTTCTCAGAGCAGTGTCAGCAAGATGGAGGTGCCGCAACCCGACTCGCGTGCCATCCCTGGCTCTAGGCGGCCTTGGGTCAGCGCTGCTACTGCCCACTCTTTCAGCACTGCCCTGTCTTGGGCCCCTTAGGCTACCCCGTCCTCCCTACCACCGCGTTGCCATGTGGTCGTGTTGGGACTGGCCAGGACCGGAAGCCTCAAACCGGGAATCGGAGCTGGAGTCGGCCCAGTCCTGGTTGTGGCCTAAAAGACATCACAAGAGGGAGTCAGAGGCAGACGAATCCCAGGCTCTGCCCCAGCCGCACCAGACTCTAGGGACCCTCCCAACTCACTGAGCCCTCCCGGTCTCCAGATTCTACTCCTCATTGCCCAGACCCCTGTCCTGCAGGCAGGCCACCTCCCCAGACCCTGACCCAGCCCCAGCTCCCAGCCCCTCCGAGCTTTCTTCCTTCTCGAGACGCCCCCTTCGTACCTGCCGGCTTTCTGGGACCTCATTTCTTCAGACACTTGCAGCTGATGAACACAACCGGGGTCGTCACCACACCGCAAGAAACGAGGAACAGGTCGAAGAAGCTAGAGGCGTAATTCTCCGCTGAGTCCTCACTCTTTCTTCTGGAATAGAAATCGGGGAACTCAGGCTGCGGCTTCCTGGGCTCCAGGAGATCTGCGCTTTGCCCTTAAGAATCTCCACTCCTCCCCCAAGTCGCTGGGCAGGAGAGTGAGCAGCGGCCACCCCAGGGTTGCGTGACAGATGAGACGAGGCTGGGGCTTAAACTTAGTGCCCTGAGCATCGGTGGGGGAGGGGGCGGTGTTTCTGAGCGGATGGGACTGGGGAGTCGGGGGCTGGAGTCAAAGGGGCGTGTCCGGGGCGTGGTCTCGCACCTTAATTTCTCGGAAAGGTCTTCCAGTTGTTGGTTCAACTCTCCTGGTTGCCAACTCTCCTGTTTGAGGGATGGGGTACAGATTCAGGGGCCTCCTCCACACAGTGATCTCACTAAAGCACCTGACACCCAGCCGGGACATCACGTGACTTAGCGCGGTGTTCATTCATCCCCAGCTGGGAAACCCGGCTCCCGGCTCCCCAACCCCAAATGGAATCTGGCCCCCCTTCCTCTCGCCTGATCACAACCCAGGGACCCTCCCTCCAGGCTCTCAACACCTGGCCTGTCGCTACCCCCCTCCCCCAGCCCCTCGGCGGAACCCTGGTCATCTGCTTTTCTCACCCTGAAGCTCATCCACTCGTGCCTGATCCTTCTTCAGAGCGTCCTTCAGGGTCGCCTGGGTTAGAGGGGAGGGTCAGAACCTGGACTCCTGAGCCTGGGTGCTGGACCCCTCCCTGAGCCCTGGGGTTAGAGGCACTCAGATGCATACACACTTCATTTCCCAGCCATCCCTCCTCCTGCCCCTCAGCCTTCTACCTTGAAGAATGTGCACAACCTCCCACCTTCCCCGGGACCCCCGTAAGAGTGTGATCCTCTAAATGGGAGTTTTGAAGGCCCCCCAGAAGAAAATGTGGAGGTTCCCCATGCCCAGACTCTAGGAGAAGTTTCCAGATCCCCTGGGCTATAGCCCAATAAGATTAAGAGTTCCTTCTATAACCAGAAACAAGGGGCTGGGTTTGGGAAGTGAGAGTGATGATTTCAAAACCCAAGTTAGATGTCCACAAGAGTTTCAAGGTCCTCCATAATTAGAACATACGTGAAAATTTCAAAGGCTCTCAGGATGCAGTGGAAAGAGCTGGGGAGGACCTGTTCCCAGCCCCTAGAGGGGATTTCTGCTCCCCAAGATTGGCCCAAGTGGTGTTTCTGGATCCCCCCATTTAAGCGCCAGAGTTTAAGGATCCTTCAAACCCTAAACGGACACTGACGCCTGTAAATGTGAGTTTTAAAGCTCCCCCCCAACATACACCAGCACCCCGGAGAGAGTTTGCTGCTGCTGCTGCTGCTAAGTTCCTTCAGTTGTGTCCGACTCCATGCGACCCCATAGACGGCAGCCCGCCAGGCTCCCCCGTCCCTGGGATTCTCCAAGCAAGAGTACTGGAGTGGGTTGGCATTTCCTTCACCAATGCATAAAAGTGAAAAGTGAAAGTGAAGTCGCTCAGGTGTGCCCGACTCTTAGTAACCCCATGGACTGCAGCCTACCAGGCTCCTCTGTCCATGGGGTTTTCCAGGCAAGACAACTGGAGTGGGGTGCCAGAGAGAGTTTGCAAGTTCCCAAACCTTGGTGGTGATAAAAAGGACACAGTTTCCAGATCTATCTTGATCTCCACAAGACCCTGGGAGAGACCTCCAAGTCTGGGGCTCTCTCAAGGGGCTGCAATGGCTTACCACAGTCTGTTTGCACGTGGCAGCTTCGGCTTCCTTCTCATGTAAGACTTCCTGGCGCTGGTGTAGCTGGCGCTGCAGGTGTTGGTTGAGCTCCTGACACTCCTTCTGTGCTTGGAGGCCGTCCACTCAGGCCTTGCTGTTGGCCCTGACAGCGAAGTAGATGAGGGGCACAAGCAGCCCCACCACCGCCAGGACCAGCAGAAGCCCCAGCCACAGCGGCAGCTTGCGGCCACACAGCACTGACTCACTCACGTCTATTTCTTTGTCTGCGGGCATCATGGATTCACTCATGTCCTTTTCTTTGGTGAGCATCATGAACTCACTCATGTCCTTCTCGGTGGTCGTGGGCATGGTTGTGCAGTGAATAGAAGTAGCGCCAAATTCAACTGCTGGAACCTTTATGGGCCAGGACTCCCCCTGATTAGCATAATAGCGGTGGCGGCCAATGAGAAGCTCCAGGAGGATCCTCTGACTTGGCGATACTTGAATGGAGCCTGTGCACCCAGAGGGCAGGCAGGCTTTCAGTTTAGGTTTCAGTCTCCTTTTTCCTTTTCCCGGAAAAAATGGTGGGTTGCTTTTGCCAAATTCTGGCCTTGGGGCTTTCTTGGTTGCATGCTGGCCAGTTCGATCCTGTGAGAGGGGCGTGGGGCTCCTGGGACACCCCATGTCAGGTCCTTGCCCTTCTCCTACATGTTTCTGAGCGTGACCATCGCAGTTACTGAGCAGCGGGTGCACGCCAGCTCTGTGTTTTTCTGTATCACAAACGGAAGTGGCAGAGGGCTTTTTTGGGGGCCCAAGTCCCCAGCTGGGAGAAATGAAGGCTGAGACGTGAGTGGTGACTGGGGCGGTGTTGTGTCTGACTGAGCAGACTGGGTTTAGAATTCAGGGATCTCCAGACCTTGCTGGGGTTCACTTAGCGTCTCTGTCCCCTGCCGAGCGGACCTTAGGAGGCATGGAGGGTGTCAGATGTCCGACCAGAGCCTGCAGGGAGGGGAGAGAAGCCCTGGACCTCCCAACGCTACTCAGACTGCAGTGGTCCTACATGGCCACCAGGGGACGCACCAGACAACAGACAGCCACCCAGGCCCCTGTCCTGGCTCCAGGCAGGAACTTGCTCTTTCTGCCAGCATCTGTCTCTACCACCACGGGACTGCAAAAACCCTCTGAACTGTAACTGAACATGACCCTAAGCGGCCTTCCCAGGGCAGACTCCTCCCCATATCTTCTGTTTTAGGTCCTTTATGAAGTATGGAGATAGTAGTATCTAATACCCGTTCCTGAGGTGTTTTTTAACAGATGAAAACGCCCATGCCCTATGGGGTGTCCCAAGGAAACCCACTCCCCTCTCACAGGATCTTCCTGGCCAGCATCCAACCCAGAAACGCCTAAGGCCAGAAAAGATGGATGATGTTAATCCCTGTGATAAGCACCCTTTGACCTCCTCATCAGCCACTCAGAGAATTGTGAAGAAGCTGATCCCATAATCTGTGCCCAACATCCCCTCACCCTTCCGGGAGTTCAGGAGTTTTTTGTGGGTCCTGAGCCACCAGCTTCCTTGGATGGCTCTGGAATAAAACTTTCCCTATTCCAAATTCCAAAGTGTCCCTGTGATGGGTCTCACCGTGCACTGAGCACATGGATCTGTGCTAAGGGAACCTCAGTTCTTCCCTGTGTAAAGAGGGGTCAGAACAAGAGTGGCCTCGTCGTCAGGAGGGGCCGGTGAGGAGTTCTGAGCAAAGTGCTTTGGCCTCCAGGTGTTGTTCAGTCTCTCAGCTGTGTTCAACTCTTTGTGACCCCATTGTCAACTACAAATTGGCACTTACCAGAGGCACTGTCAACTAGTGAACAACAAAAGCATTTGCCATCCGCCTCTACGGAGATGGAGCTCCATGCTGCTACATCTCCTGACCTTCAACAACCCCTGAGGATTCAGGGTGGAGGGAGGCGCTCTGTGCTCCAGGGAATCTGGTGGCACAGGTCTTTAGATAGCTGGATGTTTTTAGGAACCGATTTTATGATCTCAATCCTTGCATCTCCTCATAGCTAGAGAAGCACTAAATCCCTTCATGGTGACATCAGATCCTCGTGACTAACAAGAAACCTTTTGTAAAATGAGTGCTTCATGGGATTGAACTCCCCCTTCACCAAACCCTTGTATATTGACTTTCCCTCACTGCCACGTTGGAGCAGTCTCTCAGAGCTATCTGAGATGCTGCCTCCCAGGCTGCCGTCCTCATTTTGCCCCAAATTTAACTTCACTCGCAACTCTCAAGTTGTACATCTTTTTTTTTGTTGTTGCTAAGTAAACAGTTATGGCGACCACGAAGGGACCCAGAGTAGACTTCCTCACTTCGACTGGACTCCACGAGGAACCGGAACTTTGGTACCAGCAGTGGCCCCTTGCACCCATCCGCCTCCTCAGGGAGTGCCGACAAATCTGGGTAAATTTCTCCCGGTTCTCGAATCTCCAATATTGATTGAGATTCTGAGTTTTATTTGGCAGTGGAGCAGGTTACCTGCCCCCTCCCGGTAGGAAAGATACTGGGGTGGGGGGGTGGGTGGAACACCCAGGGCATACCCACTCATGGTCTAGACACTTGAGTGGAGCTCGGTTGGAAGATACCAAGAAATTCCCACCCAGTCAAAAGATACTGGGTGGAGGGCTGGCTGAAAGATGCCAGGGGAATTGCCCACCCAGTGGAAAGGTACTGGGTAGCAGGGCCTGATTGTGAAAAAAATCAAGGAATACCCGGGGCTTGGCTGAAAGATGCGGAGGTCGTTCCATTGTGGAGGACTGAATGGTCTTGGCTAAGTGGTTAAGTAAGAGGCTGATCTGACACTTTCCCTCAATTTGACTGCCATTATAGGATTTGTCAGGATAAAAGTGAGGAAAATATATGAGAGCTTTGCTCTGAAGAAAAGGGAGAAGTCTCCTCCCGGCTGGTTTTGGTTTTCTCAGGTGACTGAGAAATTTGCGGGAGTGGTGAAGACCTAGTCCTCACACCGTGCAGTGGGCCTGTAGGGAAACCCACCATTAATTAAACGCACATAAGAACTGGCCATTCAGCGACCTGAACAGCATAGTGGTCTTAGATTGCCGGAGGCAGAATCCAAGACGCGTAAGATGAGCTGAAATGACTCTGGGGTGACTCCTAGAGGAGTTAAGCTCACAAGCAGCACATAGGCCCACTACACAAGTTCACTAGTGATTTTTATCCCTGACAAATTCAGCTCAAAATGGGAAACAGAATCTTTCAAAAACAGAAACAAAGGGATGTCAGAAAGCCAGCCTCTGACTAACACTCCAGCCAGATTCATGTACAATACGTGCGGAGCTCATACATGCAATTACCTAGTTAATTGGAGAAATTATACTAGAAGAGAGCTCAACCTAAAATGGCCAAACTGGGGTTCTTTTGATATTCCAAAATTGATATTTTTGCATGCACAATTAGAAAAGGCCTGCTATGCTTACTTTGAATGGTTTCTAGAAGCTTCTAAAAGAGGAAATGATAGAGTAACTCCTTCACAGAAAATAAACAAGAAATTGCTTAAAACTATATCAGAATTAAAAAGGCTGCTAGCACTGACTCTGGTGGGTCACAGGTCTAATGGAACTGGGAAGTCGTGTTTGGCATTTATGCCTCTTGGCTTTTGATTTCTGGGCATCTCTTTGCCTTTTGTTTCATTTGGAGTGTGACTGAAGTTCTGGTTCGGTTTGGTTTTGTTGGTTTGGTTTGAGCACACAGACAGCTGTACAAACTGCTCAAATTAATATGGGAATTGCTCACCCAGAGGTTCCACACTCCACCTGGACACCCAGAGTTTCCACACTCCACCTGGAAACCCCTTGGGAAAAATTTTTTTTTGACTGGTCAATCTAAAGCTATGATCCAGTGACAAGAAAAATGGCCTAAAAATATTGACCTTTATTGACACAGGATGGAAAAATGGACTGAAGCTCCCTTAAGTACAGGACTTCCTCCTGTAATCAACATACTGGGGCTGATCAAACTAAGACTTGCACTTCCCCAGAAGGACAGTCCCTGCTGGCACCAATCTGCCCTTGTTATCAGGACCAAGTTGAGCCCTATCTGGTCTAAATTTTGGCTATGAAATGATGGTCACAGAAAAACGATTTTTGACAAAGTGATCGCAATATTCTTTAGACTCCAGAGAAAGCTTGAATTAAAAAAAAAAAAAAAATCTCTTTAAGAATTCTGGCCCTGAGGAAATAACTCCTATACCTTTAGACCAGAGCTGTCTGATCACCAGGTGGCGCTAGTGGGTAAGAACCCACCTGCCAATCCGGGACACATAGGAGACTCAGGTTCGATACCTGGGTTGGGAAGATCCCCTGGAGAAGGAAATGACAAACCACTCCAGTATTCTTGCCTGGAGAATCCCATGAACAGAAGAGCCTGGTGGTTTATAGTCCATGGGGTCGCGAAGAGTTGGACACGATTGAAACGACTCGGTACATAGGCACATCTGGGTCACTTATCTAGACCATCTCTAACTCCTGAAACCAAAAGGGAAAAGAACGGGGAACAAAGCCTTTTAAAATCTTGTTCCAACCATTTTCTTACAACTAGTATTCATCACGAAGTTTGGGAAACAAAGCTATAGGATCGCCTGTGTCTATGTGGATATATGTATGTCTTAGTGTGTGTGTTTGTATTTTTGGATAATATTGCTGATTGCTGAGATCAGTTTGTAAATGAGCTCTAATCTAATTGGCCTAAAAGAAAAAAGTAAGTGCTTGCAAATCAAACAATTCTAAATACAAGAGAAATTAACCTAAATGAATTTCAGGTTCATGTGAACTGGGAAATATTCAGTATTAAATACTTGATATTAATCTTTGTTTGTTAATCTCCCTAATGTAGACATGTCTATGAGTAGTTAACATTAAAGCAGAATATTTTCATTGTATCTAGGTTTAATATAAGTTAAATATTATATCTGTCACAAGTTTGTCAGCAAGGAAATTACCTTGAGTGAAGAAACTTCTAAAAAATGTAAATGAGATATGAGCCTTTGGATAAACTCTATTAAGAATAATTATGCTTTAGGAATGTCTGTTTAAAATAGCCTTTCCAGGTAGAGATAACTTGAACTTCTAAGGGTTGTGCTAAACTAAGTGTTGGAAGTCTATTGAATAGCTAAGTCATTTCCAAATATAATAAGACTTTGAAACATTTACTACTGAACAGTAATTTCCTTTCACAGAGAAACTAAAGAGATTTGGGATTTTCAATGAATGATGTTTGTTTTCATCCTAAATGTTCTCTCTAAGAAAGCAAAGATTTTAGAAATTATCACTGGTATTTATGCTCACCAATGTATAACGCGTGAATATAAAAGTCAGTTCTTGGTTGCTTAAGGGAAGTAGGAAGTGTGTTTCCAGTAAAGAAGGTATGAGGAATGGAACTGCATTTTGTGAAAGGAAAAGAAAGCAGGCCTGACTTATAGGCGGCTCGTTAGGATGGAAGAACACAGTCATGGGTGCAGAAAGCGATGAGGTTTGTGAAAAGTGAACCATGAGCAAAGAGTTTTGTACACAGTAAGGACTAAATTTAAAATAAAGTTAATTAAATTTCCCTTTTAAACAAAGTGCTAAGTTGCTTCAGTCGTGTCTGGCTCTGTGCGACCCCATAGACGGCAGCCCACCAGGCTCCGCCGTCCCTGGGATTCTCCAAGCAAGAACACTGGAGTGGGTTGCCATTTCCTTTTCCAATGCATGAAAGTGAAACGTGAAAGTGAAGTCACTGAGTCGTGTCCAACTCTCAGCGACCCCATGGACTGCAGCCTACCAGGCCATGGGATTTTCAAGGCAAGAGTACTGGAGTGGGGTGCCATTGCCTTCTCCTGTATATACACTGCTGCTGCTGCTACGTCATTTCAGTCATGTCCAACTCTGTGCAACCCCATAGATGGCAGCCCACCAGGCTCCCCCATCCCTGGGATTCTCCAGGCGAGAGTACTGGAGTTGGGTGCCTTTGTCTTCTCCTTTAAACAAAGTGCCTTGGTGCAAAAAGTTAAATATAGCTTTTCTCTCTGTTACGAATCTTATCTTCAGATATTGAACTGCCTTTCAGATTTAAGTTTCTGTATCTCTTAAATAATCTGTTCTGAAATCCTTTATTGTTCCTTTGGCTAGCTCAGTTCAGTTCTGTCACTCAGTCGTGTCCAACTCTTTGCGACCCCACGCCAGGCCTCCCTGTCCATCGCCAACTCCCGGAGTTTACTCAGACTCATGACCATTGAGTCTGTGACACCATCCAACCAACCATCTCATCCTCTGTTATCGTCCCCTTCTCCTCCTGCCTTCAGTCTTTCCCAGCATCAGGGTCTTTTCAAACGAGTCAGTTCTTCACATCAGGTGGCCAAAGTATTGGAGCTTCAGCTTCAGCATCAGTCCTTCCAATGAATGTTCAGGACTGATCTCCTTTAGGATGGACTGGTTGGATCTCTTTGCAGTCCAAGGGACTCTCCAGAATCTTCTCCAACACCACCATTCAAAAGCATCCATTCTTCCAGCACTCAGCTTTCTTTGTAGTTCAACTCTCACATCTCACATCCACATACTTCAGCCAAGTGAATAACTGTTGTTTCACAATGACCTATAATCTTATCTGACTGAGTGTTCTAAACCTTTTTGGTATTTGTTGGCAAAACTTCCCAAATCATTCTAATGAAGAAGATCCCTAGCTAACTTTGGGATGCTTCAGAGGGCCCCTGAAACATCCTAAAGAGAGATATTACACTAATTAGGTTCATTTTGTACACAGAATTACATGGAGAGTATTGCCAAGTGAGTAATGTCTCAGGTTATATTCTACGGTAAGTGTTACTAATATAGATATCCTAGAAACTGTATGCTAAGTCACTTCAGTCGTGTCCAACTCTGTGGGACCCCCTAGACGGCAGCCCACCAGGCTCCCCTGTCCCTGGGATTCTCCAGGCAAGAACACTGGAGTGGGTTGCCATTTCCTTCTCCAATGCATGAAAGTGAAAAGTCAAAGTGAAGTCGCTCAGTCGTGTCCGACCCTCAGTGACCCCATGGACTGCAGCCTACCAGGCTCCTCCATCCATGGGATTTTCCAGGCAGGAGTACTGGAGTGGGGCGCCAAGTGTTCCTAAGATATGCTTGGGTAAAATATTATCAGGCCTAATTCTAGTTACTATCTCAAAATACTGTCATAGCACTAACCAAGTTTTGCAAAAATGCTTTGACTTCAAGAAGATTTATAGAAGGACTTTTGGATAAATACCAGTTTCTGAACTGGGTAAGGATTCTGATGGAAAACTTGATGACTTCAAAAGGTTAACAAAATGACTGAATGATCTGGTGAATATGTTTATAACTGTGATGGTTTCTATCTGAAAAAGTACTGATTTAAATCTGTGTTTTCCAGCTGTAAGAAGAAGAAGAAGAAAAAACCTTCCCTTCAAACTAATTATGACAGTAATTTGGTAAAATTATATTTTATAAACAAATTGAAACATTTATCTTTTCTCTTTGTCTGAACCCTCTAGAGATTGGATGCTCTTCGTTTCCAGTAACCTTATTAGGTAACTTAAGATTATCTAACAGGAACAGAAAACTCAAGGAATTTTGGAGACCTTTCTTTAGAAGGCATCATTACGAACAAAGCTAGTGGAGGTGATGGAATTCCAGTTGAGCTGTTTCCAATCCTGAAAGATGATGCTGTGAAAGTGCTGCACCCAATATGCCAGCAAATTTGGAAAACTCAGCAGTGGCCACAGGACTGGAAAAGGTCAGTTTTCATTCCAATCCCAAAGAAAGGCAATGCCAAAGAATGCTCAAACTACCGCACAATTGCACTCATCTCACATGCTAGTAAAGTAATGCTCAAACTCTCCAAGCCAGGCTTCAGCAATATGTGAACCGTGAACTTCCAGATGTTCAAGCTGGTTTTAGAAAAGGGAGAAGAACCAGAGATCAAATTGCCAACATCTGCTGGATCATCAAAAAAGCGAGAGAGCTCCAGAAAAACATCTATTTTTGCTTTATTGACTATGCCAAAGCCTTTGACTGTGTGGATCACAAGAAACTGTGGAAAATTCTGAAAGAGATGGGAATACCAGACCACCTGATGTGCCTCTTGAGAAACCTGTATGCAGGTCAGGAAGCAACAGTTAGAACTGGACATGGAACAACAGACTGGTTCCAAATAGGAAAAAGAGTACATCAAGGCTGTATATTGTCACCCTGCTTATTTAACCTCTATACAGAGTACATCATGAGAAACGCTGGGCTGGAGGAAGCACAAGCTGGAATCAAGATTGCTGGGAGAAATATCAATAACCTCAGATATGCAGATGACACCACCCTTATGGCAGAAAGTGAAGAGGGACTAAAAAGCCTCTTGATGAAAGTGAAAGAGGAGCATGGAAAGGTTGGCTTAAAGCTCAACATTCAGAAAACAAAGATCACGGCATCTGGTCCCATCACTTCATGGGAAATGGATGGGGAAACAGTGGAAACAGTGTCAGACTTTATTTTTTGGGGCTCCAAAATCACTGCAGACGGTGTTTGCAGCCATGAAATGAAAAGACACTTACTCCTTGGAAGGAAAGTTATGACCAACCTAGACAGCATATTCAAAAGCAGAGATATTACTTTGCCAACAAAGGTCTGTCTAGTCAAGGCTATGGTTTTTCTAGTGGTCATGTATGGATGTGAGAGTTGGACTGTGAAGAAAGCTGAGCACCAAAGCTTTGATGCTTTTGAACTTTGTGTTGGAGAAGACTCTTGAGAGTCCCTTGGACTGCAAGGAGATCCAACCAGTCCATCCTAAAGGAGATCAGTCCTGGGTGTCCATTGGAAGGACTGATGCTGAAGCTGAAACTCCAATACTTTGGCCGCCTCATGTGAAGAGTTGACTCATTGGGAAATACTCTGATTCTGGAAGGGATTGGGGGCAGGAGGAGAAGGGGACGACAGAGGATGAGATGACTGGATGGCATCACCAACTCTGTGGACATGAGTTTGAGTGAACTCTGGGAGTTGGTGATGGACAGGGAGGCCTGGCGTGCTGTGATTCATGGGGTCGCAAAGAGTCAGACACGACTGAGCGACTGAACTGAACTGAACTGAGAAGGGAAGAATTTACTTAGATCTGTTAGGCAAAATCTGTGATAAGCCTTCCATAACCTTTCCCTCGGAGAAGGCAGTGGCATCCCACTACGGTGCTCTTGCCTGGAAAATCCCATGGATGGAAAAGCCTGGTAGGCTACAGTCCATGGGGTCTCAGAGTCGGACACGACTGAGCGACCTCACTTTCACTTTTCATTTTAATGCACTGGAGAAGGAAATGGCAACCCACTCCAGTGTTCTTGCCTGGAGAATCCCAGGGATGGGGGAGCCTGGTAGGCTGCCGTCTATGGGGTCGCACAGAGTCAAACATGACTGAGGCAACTTAGCAGCAGCAGCAGCAGCAACCTTTCCCTAGCCCTGAAAGGTTTTATTTTAAAAGTTCAGTCTGACTATAAAAGTCTGAGCAAAGCAAAAAGGTCTATGATCAATTATGGTTATGTAAATCATCAGGCCAAGTTTATTGAGACCAGATCTATATTACAAACAAGTATTAGTTTGGTTATAGTTGGTAAAAATGATGGTGATTTTAGGGGGAAATTTTTGGGGTTCCCTTGTGGCTCAGCTGGTAAAGAATCCAGCAGCAATGCAGGAGACCTGGGTTTGAACCCTGGGTTGGGAAGAACCCCCTGGAGAGGAGAAAGGCTACCCACTCCAGGATTCTGGCCTGGAGAATTCCATGGACTGTATAGACCATGGGATCACAAAGAATTGGACACGACTGAGTCACTTTCACTTTCTTTTTATACTTTAGGGAGAAAAAGATGTTTCAGTGAATGTTAAATCGCAGTTTGTTAATGGAGATCTGTATCTACTAAGACTTATTTCCTGGAGAATTCTTTGTTGTTAGGATATATTAATGTAAAATTTAATTGAATTATTAAAGGACACCCTAGGATTGTTTCTGAAGGTTTTCTCAGTAATCCATCTTTGAATGACGATCAGATGCCTCATGCATCTTGACCTGCAACCAAGACTGGAAGAAGACATAATTTAAGGAACTGTCTCCAACCTGGATGGAAGGACCTTTCTATCAGGTTCTCTTAACTAGCTCAGGCCCAGGGAAACCGAAGGCAAACTGACTCTTGAGTTAACTCCTGCTTCCAAAGGCCCCTTAGCTGGACTGGTCTATAGAGAGGCCTGCTTGAAGGAAAGTTACACGACTCAAAATAGCCTGGAGTTAAAACTCCCCTCTGGGTCCTCGCCACCATTCTATGCAAAACAAAGAACTCTCTCACCCAAAAGAAAAAATGGACATTAAGGTTGATTATGCCCAGCTCCCAGCCGGTCCCAGCCTCTGACTGATCACTTGAATTCCTGCCCCAGCCCTTTAAGAGAGAACTACTCCGAACAACCTTGGGAAAGAACAGGCCCCCTTAAGACAGTAGATTTCTGCATATAGGCCTATATACACTTACTCTTTTCTTGGGTTAGTGCAGCAGCTCACTGATCGGACGGCTGCCCCCTCTTGCCTTGTTAAAGGTGATCTGTTCCTGTAAAGTGCCGGTCTCCTTCTTTTTCCAAACTTCGCCTTCTCTCCCTTACCTTACACTGCTGACCTCAAACTCACCTTAAAATGCTCAAACAGAGGAAAGTACACTACGCTAGGATGAGAAGAAGACGACATCAGAAGCAGACAGCTTGCCCCAAATGCTGATCTGACTTGTATGATCATTTATAATGTTTTCTTGATTCCTTGGACCTATGCCTATCAAGCAAATGTTTTCTATCATGGACATGATTCAATGCTAAGTTTAAAACTCAATCCAATCGTTGGGTTGTGGCCAATTACCTGTGTCTAGTACTGCTGGGTTACCTTGGTGGATTTCTGTTCTCTAGGGCTCTGATTGGATACTCCCTGGGAAATTTATTTTAGATGCTGTTCAGTCCTGTTCTATCTATTCATGATATTACTAGATAGGATCCTCTCACCTGGCCAGTTAATAATACCTGCTGTGATGCTGGCCCTAGATTTAAGTTTTCTCTTGGGATCAATTAAACTCAGTTGGAATGACGAGCTAAGTCTCAGTTAAAAACACTTCCCTCTCATCTATTAAAAGGAAAACTCCCACGATTATGGGGTAGATCTATATGTCAACACAAGGCTATGGTCATTTAAGTTTAAAAGCTCCTCCATGTTGGGAAGGGTTAAATCATACTAAAAATGATCAGCCTGGTAATTATGAGACAAGGCTCTGTACTTTATGAACTATGCCTATTATTACCCTTAGAGAGAGTGAATGGTATGGAATTCAGTGGATTTGTGGCACTAATGTATGGCCTTGACATCTACAGGGATGGAGATGAAGGTGTCCCTGAGATTCCCATGAATTTAAGGTCGTGCATATTAACAAATTAGAGGTAACCCCAACCAGGCTACCACTGGTATGACCTCAGTGGGTCAAAGATCTGTATTCTACTGGTATGAACATTTAGCAGCTTTTGGGTGTGTGTGTGTGTGTGTCTGCCTTCAGTGGAGTTAGAGGATGTAATTGGCCATATCAAAGCCTTAACAACTTTCCTAAGCTTTAAATGATAGTAACCAGGCTATTAGCCGATTAAATTCTGAGATGTCTATGTTGAGAAAGGCAGTGCTAGGCAACTGCAAGTCCCCTGACACCTTACAGCATCTCAGGGAGACATCTGTGCCATAATTCAAAGTGAATGCTATATTTTCTCGCCTGATAAATCCTTTAATGTAACACGTTTGATGAACCACATGAAAAATCAGGTTTATGCTCTAAGTGACCCATTCCTTAGTCTTGATGATCTTTTGAAAAAGCTGGTTTGGTGTGGGAGGCTCGTGGTTAAAATATTTACTTTTAATTCCGCTAATGTTATCAACTATACCATTTATATCTAGCTTGATTCACAAGATTGTTATTTCTTGTATTACCAAGTGTATGACTGAGCCACCAACAAAAATGTTGACTAGACTTGAGGCAGTTGATCAAATGTATAGCTCGATATATGATCAATGATTGTAATAGTGTAACTCTAGGTATGAAAAGATGCAGCGAGAGGGAATACTTTCCTGGACCATAACTGGAAGACAGGTGTCCAGAGATCTTTGACTATTAAGACCTGGTCCAGTAATACCACATGGAGTGGCCTATCAAAAAAACCGTCTTCAGAACTGGGAACGAGTCTTCCCAGCAACACAGGGCAAAATGGTCATGAAATGCCCCCCAAAGTATGGTCAGATTTATGACCACAAGGGGGCTGTGTCAACTACCAATTGGTGCTTAGTAAGAGCATTGCAAAGGAGAAAAGGAAAGATATAAGCATCTGAATGCAGAGTTCCAAAGAATAGTAAGGAGAGATAAGAAAGCTTTCCTCAGTGATCAATGCAAAGAAATAGAGGAAAACAATAGAATGGGAAAGACTAGAGATCTTTCAAGAAAATTAGAGATATCTTTCATGCAAAGATGGGCTTGATAAAGGAAAGAAATGGTATGGACCTAACAGAAGCAGAAGATATTAAGAAGAGGTGGCAAGAATACACAGAAGAACTGTACAAAAAAGATCTTCATGACCCAGATAATCATGATGGTGTGATCACTCATCTAGACCCAGACATCTTGGAATGTGAAGTCAAGTGGGCCTTAGAAAGCATCACTACGAACAAAGCTAGTGGAGGTGATGGAATTCCAGTTGAGCTGTTTCCAATCCTGAAAGATGATGTTGTGAAAGTGCTGCACCCAATATGCCAGCAAATTTGGAAAACTCAGCAGTGGCCACAGGACTGGAAAAGGTCAGTTTTCATTCCAATCCCAAAGAAAGGCAATGCCAAAGAATGCTCAAACTACTGCACAATTGCAATCATCTCTCACACTAGTAAAGTAATGCTCAAAACTCTCCAAGACAGGCTTCAGCAGTACGTGAACCGTGAACTTCCCGATGTTCAAGCTGGTTTTAGAAAAGACAGAGGAACCAGAGATCAAATTGCCAACATCCACTGGATCATCGAAAAAGCAAGAGAGTTCCAGAAAATCATCTGTTTCTGCTTTATTGACTATGCCAAAGCCTTTGACTGTGTGGATCACAAGAAATTGTGAAAAAGTCTTCAAGAGAAGGACATACCAGACCACCTGACCTGCCTTTTGAAACCTGTATGCAGGTCAGGAAGTAGCAGTTAGAACTGGACATGGACCAACAGACCGTTTCCAAATAGGAAAAGGAGTACGTCAAGGCTGTATATACTCACTCTGCTTATTTAACTTCTATGCAGAGTACATCATGAGAAACGCTGGGCTGGAAGAAACACAAGCTGGAATCAAGATTGCCGGGAGAAATATCAATAACCTCAGATATGCAGATGACACCACCCTTATGGCAGAAAGTGAAGGGGAACTAAAGAGCCTCTTGATGAAAGTGAAAGAGGAGAGCGAAAAAGTTGGCTTAAAGCTCAACATTCAGAAAACAAAGATCACGGCATCTGGTCCCATCACTTCATGGGAAATAGATGGGGAAACAGTGGAAACAGTGTCAGACTTTATTTTGGGGGGCTCCAAAATCACTGCAGATGGTGATTGCAGCCATGGAATTAAAAGACACTTACTTCTTGGAAGAAAAGTTATGACCGACCTAGATAGTGTATTCAAAAGCAGAGATATTACTTTGCCAACAAATGTCCATCTAGTCAAGGCTATAGTTTTTCCAGTAGTCATGTGTGGATGTGAGAGTTGGACTGTGAAGAAGGCTGAGCACCGAAGAATTGATGCTTTTGAACTGTGGTGTTGGAGAAGACTCTTGAGAGTCCCTTGGACTGCAAGGAGATCCAACCAGTCCATTCTAAAGGAGATCAGTCCTGGGTGTTCATTGGAAGGACTGATGCTGAAGCTGAAACTCCATTGCTTTGGCCACCTGATGCAAAGAGCTGACTCATTTGCAAAGACCCTGATGCTGGGAAAGATTGGGGGCAGGAGGAGAAGGGGACGACAGAGGATGAGATGGCTGGATGGCATCACCGACTCGATGGACATGAGTTTGAGTGAAGTCCGAGAGTTGGTGACAGACAGGCAGGCCTGGCATGCTGCAATTCATGGGGTTGCAAAGAGTTGGACACGACTGAGCGACTGAACTGAAGAGCATTGCCAACAACTGAACAACGTTGCCATCCGCCTCTACGGAGATGGAACCCCGTGCTGCTATAGCTGCTGACCTTCAACAACCCCTGGGGGAGTTCACGGTGGAGGGAGGCGCTCTGTGCTCCAGGGAACCTGGTGGGACAGGTCTTTAGATAGTTAGATGTTTTTAGGAACAGATTTTATCATCTCAATCCTTGCACCTCCTCATATCTAGAGAAACACTAAATCCCTTCATGGTGACATCAGATCCTCATGACTAACAAAAACCTTTTGTAAAATGAGTGCTTCATGGGATTGAACCCCCCCTTCACCAAAACCTTGTATATTGCCCTTCCCCCACTGGCTCTTTGGAGCAGTCTCTCAGAACTGTCTGAGATGCTGCCCCCCAGGCTGCAGTCCTCATTTTGCCCCAAATAAAGCTTAACTCACAACTCTCAAGTTATACATTTTTTTTTTAGTCAACAACCTTTATACAGGTTTCTCAGGAGGCAGGTAAGGTGGTCTGGTATTCCCATCTCTTTAAGAATTTTCCAGTTTGTTGTAATCCACACAATCAAAGGCTTTAGCGTAGTCAATGAAGCAGAAGCAGACGCTTTTTCTGGACTTCTTTCCCTTTTTCTATGATCCAACATATGTTGGTGATTTGACCTTTAGTTCCTGTGCCTTTTCTAAATCCAACCTAAACAACTGGAAGTTCTCGATTCATGTACCACTGAAGCCTGGCTTGGAGAATTTTGAGCATTACGTTGCTAACGTGAAATGAGTGCAATTGTGCGGTAGTTTGAACATTCTTTGGCATTGACTTTCTTTGGGATTGGAATGAAAATTGACCTTTTCCAGTCCTGTAGCCATGCTGACTTTTCCATATTTGTTGGCATACTGAGTGCAGCACTTTCACAGCATCATCGTTTAGGATTTGAAATAGCTTAGCTTGAATTCCATCACCTCCACTAGCTTTGTTCATAGTGATGGTTTCTAAGGCCCACTTGACTTCACATTCCAGGATGTCTGGCTCTAGGAGAGTGATCACACCATCGTGGTTATCTGGGTCATTAAGATCTTTTTTGTACAGTTCTGTGTGTTCTTGCCACCTCTTCCTAATATCTTCTGCTTCTGTTAGGTCCATTCCATTTCTGTTTTTTATTGTGCCCATCTTTGACCTTCAGTAGATATGGAAAATCCCATGGACAAAGGAGCCTGGTGGGCTGCAGGTGGAGGAACAGGTGGGTTGCAAAAGAGAGGAACATGACTTAGCCAGTAAACAACAGCAGCAACAGCAAAGGCATTCAATGGATATGAGGGCTGGCATGTGGCTCAGGGAAAGAGCGGTGGGTAACATGGAACCATGGCCCCAGAGTAAGGAGTACATTCTGAGGAAAGACGATCAGGTCCACTTTGGACACTCTGAACCCAAAGGGCCTGGGTGGGGGGCATCTAGTGAGAGACTTCCAAAGGGGGTTGGACCCTTGAGTGACGTTCCAGGAAACTCAGACTGTACTGATCTCTCTTCCATATGACCTAGGGAACCAGAACTTCCTGTTGGAGATTGGCCTGATTACAGACTTCCTGTTGCCAGAAGATAACAGACTTCCTGTCGCTGGAAGACAACTGTGTGCTTTCCTGCGGCTTCTCCAGGCGTAGCCTGACCACCACCCAGATTCTGATGCAACAGACATTTGCAGTGTTGTGGTCAGCTGGGTCAGATGGTGCGTGGGCCCAAGGCCAAGGGTCAAGGTCTCCAGCTGGACATTCCTCTGCCTCGAAGCCCCTTCATTAAAGCCAGTTAGCAACCAAATGACAAGGGATCAGGGACCGTCTGGCTGAGGAGGCCCAGGGGGAGCTTGTGTGTCATCAGTAGAACCTCCCTCCAGGGCTAGGACTACAGGTGCAAAGACAGAAACCTCGGCAAAGCTACCGTTGTGCCCCACTGTGGTGACCTTCAAACTTGGGGTTGGAAAGGTTGGCTTGGGACCACGATTTCAGGTAGCGGCCAAGATTGTGTATACGTGCAGCCCCGCCTCCATGTGGGACTCTGGGCAAAAGGAAATAGTTATTCCAGCATTTTACCTGTTTTATTTTTGGAAGAATCATTTTACTTTTGTTTGCAGAAAGACAGGAAAGATAGTACAAAACCATTCCGTAAACCCCACCGTCCATTTTCCCTACTCTATCTTACATCCGTATGGTACATTTGTTACAGTTATAGGAGCAGTGGTGATTGATAACAGTTTTATTAAAAAAATTTTTTTAATTTATTTACTTTTTAATTGAAGGATAATTGCTGTACAGAATTTTGTTGTTTTCTGTCAAGCCTCAACACGAATCAGCCATGGGGGAAAATTTTTTTTTTTATATATAGATCTTTTTAAAAGCCTTGTTGAATTTGATACATTATTGCTTCTGGTCTCTTTTTGGTTTTTTGGCCACCAGGCCTTTGAGAGTTTAGCTCCTTAATCAGGGATCAAACGCACACCCCCTGCATTGGAAGACAAAGTCTTAACTGCTCGACTGCCAGGGAAGTCCTGATAACAGTATTATTAACTCAAGTCCATGCATTCTTTGTATCTCCTCAGCTTTTCCCTAATGTCCTTTTCCTGCCCCAGGCGCCCCACATGACATTTTATCCTCATGTCTCTTTAGACTCCTCTGGGCTCAGACAGTTTCTAAGCCTTTTTTTTTTTTTTAATTAAAAAAATTGATTTTAAATCGAAGAATAATTGCTTTATAATATTGTGATGGTTTCTGCCATATGTCAACATGAATCAGCCACAGGTATACATCTGTCCCCTCCCTCTTGACCCTCCCTCCCACCGCCCTCCTCATCCCACGCCTCTAGGTTGTCACAGAGCACTGGGCTGAGCTCCCTGCGTCATGCACCAAATTCCCACTGGCTGTCTGTTTTACATACGGCGGTGTATATGTTTCCGTGCCGCTCTGCTATTCACCACACCCTCCCTTCCCGCCAACCCCCGTCCCGAAGTCCACAGCTCTCTATGCCTGATCTCAGGCTTTCTTGGTTTTGATGACTTTGACAGTTTGGAGTCAGGTGTTCTGTAGAGTTGCCTTCACTTGGGATTTTTCTGGTGTTTTCCCCCTGGTTGGGGTAGACTTTGGAGAGAAGGACCATAGAGAATAAAAGTCTTTCTCATCACACGTGTGTCCGGGGCACGTGCTGTCAGTGTGGGTTGTCACTGTGGTGTTGACCTTGATTACCTGGGTGTCAGTCAGGTCTCCACCATAAAGTTACCTACTTCCCTTTCTGTGCTGTGCCATCTGGAAGGAAGTCACTATTGACAGCCCACACCTAAGGGTTCTCCAGGTGGTGCTAGTGGTTAAGAACCCACCTGCCAATGCAGGAGACTCAAGATGAAGGAGGAAACAGAGCAAGCAGGACTCCATCTTCGGCCGGAGTCCTTGGGCATCTTTGAGCTGTATGCCCAGTATCTATGGAAACGAAATACCCACTGGAAAACCAGACCCCTGGATAGAGGAGCCCCAAGGCTCGTACCTAGACTCTCCATCGCCTAAAAGAATGCCCGAATTATCTGTGTAACCGAATAGAACCATAAATTCTATTATGCTTATTGGGGTATGATGACAGGCCTATTGATACTTGTCCACTGTTAACTACCTAGGCTTAAGGCATACGAATCACGGGTTTAAAGCATACGAATCACAGGTTAACTTTGATTGTATCTTTCTTTTCAGAGAATTTGGGAAGGTGGGTTTGAGCAGGTACACCTAGAGTATATAAGGTTTTCACAAAAACTGGCTGGGGTCCTGGGCTAAGAGGAGACTCTGCCTTGGGCCTGCTGGTGTCATAAACTGCACTCTGCTATCGGCATTGTCCTTCTGAGTGAGTTTGTTTCCCGGAACTCGTGGCTACAACACAGAGATATGGGTTTGCTCCCTGGGTTGGGAAGATCCCCTGGAGGAGGACAGGGAAACCCACTCCAGTATTCTTGCCTGGAGAATCCCATGGACAGAGGACCCTGGCAGGTTACAGTCCATACGGTCGCAAAGAGTCGAACACGGCTGAAGCGACTTAGCACACAACTAAATCATGGGAGTCATATACCACTTCCTTGAGGGTGGGTCATTTGTGTAAATTGTTTGGGGTTCTTCTGCCTTGGGAATTTGTCTCTTCTCCTTCATTTATTTATTTATGAATCACATGTTTATATTAGTTCCCAGACCAGGAACTGAACCTGGGCTCTCAGCAGTGAAAGTGCAGAGTCCTAATGACTGGGGTGTTGGGAAATCTCTGTGGGTGATTTTTCTTTTCGTGGTTAATATTAGGAGGATAATGTAAGACACAAGCAGAGATGGCGCCCCACTCCAGTACTCTTGCCTGGAAAACCCCATGGATGGAGGAGCCTGGTGGGCTGCAGTCCATGGGGTCGCGAAGAGTTGGACACAACTGAGCGACCTCACTTTCACTTTTCACTTTCATGCATTGGAGAAGGAAATGGCAACCCACTCCAGTGTTCTTGCCTGGAGAATCCCAGGGATGGGGGAGCCTGGTGGGCTGCCGTCTGTGGGGTCGCACAGAGTCGGACACGACTGAAGCGACTTAGCAGCAGCAGCAGCAATGTAAGACACTAAAGAAACAAACACCATAAAGAACAGGAAGGCCATCCACAATCCTGCTTCCTTCTCTTAACTGCTTTGTTTCTGTTTATGAAACTGTTGCAGCCACGCATTCTGGGAAACAAACTCGCTCAGAAGGACAATGCAGATAGCGGAGTGCAGTTTATTACGCCGGCGGGCCCAAGGCAGAGTCTCCTCTTAGCCCAGGACCCCGACCAGTTTTTGTGAAAACCTTATATACCCCAAGTGTATAAGGTTCCCTGGAACTAGTCTGAACAAAGGAAAAAGAAAGATAAACAATCAAAATTAACCTGTGATTCATGCCTTAAGCCTAGATAGTTAACTGTGGACAATTATCAATAGGCCTGTGGTCATACCCCAATAAGCATAATAGAATGTATGATTCTATTCCGTTACACAGATAATTAGGGTATTCTTTTAGGCAACAGAGAGCCCTGGGGCTCTTCCTTCCAGGGGCCTGGTTTTCCAGTTGGTATGTCGTTTCATATATATATATATATGGACATATAGCTCAAAGTCCACAGTCCAGCCTAAGATGGAGTCCTGCCTTCAAGATAGAGCTTGTTCTGTTTCCTCCTTCAAAACTACACAAGTATTTCACTGCATTGACAAGACACCTCTCTTTGGGACACCGAGGTGTTTTCAGTTATGCATGGGCGTGGGTAGGCAGCAGAATACATTGCCATGCTTGTAGGAAGGTGCTGGCCCGGGGGCGATTCTGCTCCCATTTGCAATGGCTGGAGAGGGTTGTGGTTGTCACGATGAGTGGGTTACGGGCAGGAAGGCCAGAGGTCCCCAAGCGGCAGGAGGAAATATACCGCACGTGGCAGACATCCTGCCGTGAGCTAACCAATGTGTTTTTCTTATGGAAATGTTTTTCTTAAGCTATGTTAATCAAAGTATGTAGTTGCTTTAGAATTTACCTTTCTTCAAAATGGTTCCACCTAAGAGTAACTTTTCTTTTCTCAAACCTTGGGCTGACAATGGCTCAACAAACCAGTGTTCCTGTCAATTGTTTTATGGCTGGAGGATGGCACACTTTGTGCCGTCCTATCTGTTGTGGGAGAGGGGCCTGGTGAAACTCCCTCAGCCTTGAGGTGTCTCTTATCTGATTCAGTTCAGTTCAGTCGCTCAGTTGTGTCCAGTTCTTTGCGACCCCATGAACTGCAGCACACTAGGCCTCCCTGTCCATCACCAACTCCCGGAGTCCACCCAAACCCATGTCCGTTGAGTTGGTGATGCCATCCAACCATCTCATCCTCTGTCATCCCCTTCTCCACCTGCCCTCAATCTTTCCCAGCACCAGGGTCTTTGCAAATAAGTCAGCTCTTCGCATCAGGTAGCCAAAGTATTGGAGTTTCAGCTTCAACATCAGTCTTTCCAGGGAATACCCAGGACTGATCTCCTTTAGGATGGACAGGTTGGATCTCCTTGCAGTCCAAGGGACTCTCAAGAGTCTTCTCCAACACCACAGTTCAGAAGCATCAACTCTTCGGCGCTCCGCTTTCTTTATAGTCCAACTCTCTCATCCATACGTGACCACTGTAAAAACCATAGCCTTAGCTAGACGGACCTTTGTTGACAGAGAAATATCTCTGCTTTTTAATATGCTATCTAGGTTGGTCATAACTTGCCTTTCAAGGAGTAAGCGTCTTTTAATTTCAGGGCTGCAGTCACCATCTGCAGTGATTTTGGAGCCCAGAAAAATAAAGTCAGCCACTGTTTCCCCATCTATTTGCCTCGAAGTGATGAGACCAGATGCCATGATCTTACTTTTCTGAATGTTGAGCTTTAAGCCAACTTTTTCACTCTCCTCTTTCACTTTCATCAAGAGGCTCTTTAGTTCTTCTTCACTTTCACCCTAATAGCTTTCTAACAGACATAAAACACCTTGCTAAAAACTAGCAAGGGGGCACTCTTTCTGTCCCCTTCTGATGTCTGTGTCAGAAGCTTTCCCTATCTCATTATACTTTACTGAAACTTTGTTACTCAAAAAGCTCCAAGTATCAAGCCTTGTTCCTGGTCCCGAAGCTAAATCTTCTCCTTTGATCACAGATCCGACACCGGTCACCCTAAGCTATCAACAAGTGGGGAAGGAAACGCACTGGCAACTAGCAAGTGGAGGCCAAGGCTGATGTTCAACATCCTGTAATGTACAGGACGCCAGCCCCACCACCAGAGCAGGTGCTGGGTCTGAACAGTGCTGCGGGTGAGAAGCACTGCCCTGGAAGGTCTTAGGTGCTGCTTAGGAGTCAGTTGTTGTTTAGTTGCTAAGTCGTGGTGTTGTAGCCCTGCGTTCTGGGAAACAAACTCCCTCAGAAGGACAATGCAGATGGTGGAGTGCAGTTTATTTCCCTGGCGGGCCCAAGGCAGAGTCTCCTCTTAGCCAAGGACCTCGGACAGTTTTTGTGAAAACCTTGTATACCCTAAGCGTAGGTGCCCAAACCTACCTCCCCAAATTCCCTGAAACCAGTCTGAACAAAGGAAAAGAAAGATACAATCAAAGTTAACCTGTGATTCATATGCCTTAAGCCTAGGTAGTTAACAGTGGACAAGTATCAATAGGCCTGTGGTCATACCCCAATAAGCATAATAGAATTTATGATTCTATTCGGTTACACAGATAATTAGGTTATTCTTTTAGGCCTGGAGAGTCTAGGTACAAGCCCTGGGGCTCTTCCTTCCGGGGGCCTGGTTTTCCAGTTGGTATGTCATTTGCATAGAAATTGGGCGTAGAGCTCAAAGTCCGCAGTCCAGCCCAAGATGGAGTCCCGCTTTCAAGACAGAGCCTGTTCTGCCTGTTTCCTCCTTCATGTCCGACTTTTTTGTGATCCCGCGGACTGTAGCTGGCCAGGTTCCTCCGTCCATGGAATTTCCCAGGGAAAAATACTGGAGTGGGTTGCCGTTTTCTTCACCAGGGAATCTTTCAGACCCAGGGATCGAATCCTCGTCTCCTACACTGACAGCAGATTCTTTGCCACTGAGCCACGAGGGAAGCCTAGTCAGACCTGACCTTAAATTCTGTCTTGGCTCTGGACCAACCACTTCACCTTGCTGAGACTGTGCTTTCTTATAGCATGGGTGTGATATCAACTCCATCCCAAGTCATTATGAGAATGAAATAAATCAATATATCAAAAGTGTTTAGCCCGGGGGCTTCCCCGGTAGTTATGTATTCACCTTGCAATGCAGGGGACGTGAGTTCGATCCCTAGTCAGGGAACTAAAGTCCCACATATGTGGGAGCAACTAAACCCACACATCATAACTAGTGAGCCCACGTGCCACAATTAAGACCTGATGCAGACAGATAAAATATATATATTTCAAGTGCTTGGTTCAATGTCCAGCGCCTTCTGACTACCCTGTGAGAGTTCATTTTTGTCATTGTTTGATGGTAAGTTTTGGGTTCAGTTGAATTCTCTCCTTTGATTCAGCTCCCAGAAATGGGATCACTGGGTCCCACAGGATGTTAATCTCCTTGGCTCTTGCTTTCCCTAGAGAGGAGTCCAGAATTTAATCTGTTGCCTGTCCCCGAGTGGATTCTTGTCCCTCTGAGCATATCACAGTCATTCTTGCTTTCCTTCCTCCTCCTTCCCTGGTTCCCTGTTCCATCAGGTCATCCCTCTTCTGTAAAGCACACCAACTCCAGAGTGTCCTCCACCCGCCATGGACATTTTCCTGGGTCCACAGTTCATCTCGGTCCCAGGGCTGAGTGTGGGTGTTGAAACCATGTTCCTTGTTGCAAGAGGTCACTGAAAGGATGTGACCATAGGTTGGCCTGAGAGCTGGACCAGGGCAATTGGAGGCTCCATATCCCTTCCTTTATCCTTAGAATGTGTATCCTGCACACTTTTTCTTTTTTAAAAAATTGCTTATTTTTGCTGCACTGGGTCTTTGTTGCTTCATGTGGGCTTTTCTCTAGTTGTGGCAAGTGGGGCCTACAACAGGCTTCTTGAGGTAGCTCCTCTTCTTGCGGAGCACAGGCTCTAGGCAGGTGGGCCTCAGTAATTGCGGCAGGTGGACCCTGGAGCGAGGGTTTAGCAGTTGTGGCGCACAGGTTTACTTGCTCTGTGGTATGGGAGATCTTCCCAGACCAGGGATCGAAACCATGTCCCCTGCATTAGTAAAAGGATTCCCACCCACAGTGCCACCAGGGAAGCCCCTTCCTGCTTTTCTGACTTCAAGTCACTTCTAGACACAACCTTGAGAGTGATGCATTTCTGAGACCCTCTGGATGATATATCTGACTGTATCCCATTAAGGCCTCTGTATAAGATCCATGGACAGAGGAGCCTGGTGGGCTGCAGTCCATGGGGTCACAAAGAGTCGGTCACAACTGAGTAACTGAACACACTCACACACATACACCGTAAGCTTCTGGTGGATGGGTGCAGAGATCTAATCTCCACAGCCACCCCTAATAAGCTCATATGTGAGTTCCCTTGCTTATCGGGCTTGCCACCTATCCATCTGGAGTGGACTGAGTCTTCCTCCCATCTCTCCTTACCCTCCTTCTTCAAGGACTGGTTTCAGATTTCACTCGAGGAATTTCAGAGGTTAGAAAACAACAGTTGGCAAGCCAGGCCGGCGACTGAAGAAATGGGCCTTAAGAAAGAGGCATCTTCCAGGAAATTCCAGATTGGCTGTTGACCTCTTGGTGGGGAAGAGTGGCCCATATGTTAGATGCTTATGGACCTCTGTGTAAATACAGAGACGTCCTGAAAATACCATCTGGTGTAACATGTTTGAGGAACCATTTAGAGTGCACTTCCGCAGAGAAGGGAGATGAATGGCTGCCGCTGGGGGCCACTGAGGCCCAACCAGATGCTGAAACTTGAGTCAGAAGTTGGAGGAAGAGCTGAGGTTAGAGAAGGATGTGAGGTTGTCCACCACTCAGCTACCTTGGGGCTAATGGACAAGGTGGTAGAGAACAGGATGCTCTGTTGGAGAACTGAGAATTGAGTGTGCTGTTTTGCAAAGCTAGGAGTGTGCAAGCTGCCTCAGGTTAAGGTTGGAGCACTTGTGACAAAGCCAAGGTGGGACCCCTGAGAAAGCGAGGAGTGTGAAGGGGAGGCTGTTTTGGTGATTGACAGTGAAACAGATGGAGCGCCCTGTGCCTTTGGACCCCTAAGACCAAGGAAAGCAAAAGCACAGCAACAAGAAACCCGGCCAGTGGGGCAGCCCCCAGTTTATGAAGTGTTTATGATGAGACAGTACATGGCTGCTGAGCTTACTGATACAGCAGCTGAGAAAACTGATGAAAAGAACCTTATTTACAGTGGACTGTGGAGGCTAGAAAGACACGCTCTCATGCCTTTCCCCTCGGCCTCAATTCTGCAACAGAAAGAGATGGTACCTCTGCATCTCCAACAGGAAGAAGATTACTACTTTGCTACTCAGCAGCAGGAAGGAAGGCTTTCTCCTTGCCTGGCAACAGTCCAACCAATGAGAGACTGTCACAACTCAGCCAATGGTAAACCACTACACTTTGAAATCCCAGCTTCCTCCAATGGATTCTTCATTTATACCAGCCCTTCCCAACTCCCCCTTCTCCTCCAGGAAAGAACGTTCCTCTCCTGTGTTCTCCAGACTTGCCTGTGGCCCTCTATAGACTGCATGTCCCCAGTTTCAGTTCTTTGCTGTTCCCAAATAAGCCCATTTTGTTGGTAAAATCATTGGCTGCTTTATTGTTTTAGGTCAGTTATTACTTGGTGTCTGAGAAGTGGTGTCCAGAGGAGATCCCTGATAACTCTGAGGTTGTTGAGCAAACAGGTGCTGGTACCCACAGAGCCCACTGAACTCCCTGCTTCCTGCCAACCATTGAGTTTGAGGGTAAGTTCTTTCCTGGATTCAAACTCGGCCTTTTTTGCATTTTGAAACTTTCCAGGGTTTCCAGGCTTTATTCAAGTTGGTTTTTTTTTTTTTTTTTTTTTTTACGGTTTCATCCGTTCTGTTCAAGGCTTTGTCCTTTCTGTGAGGACTAATTTGTCACACTGGCTTGAATTTTTTCTCCTGGAACTCTGCTAGTTCTCAGTCTAATTCCTTTCGGAACCTGGCTGTTCCTGTTGAAACTGCTCTTTAGGAATTTTTCCTTTTGTTCTAGAGAAACACCTCTAAGAAATAGGATTCCAGTCACCTAAATGTTTTGAGGGTACCCCCACCCTCCTTCAGGGACCCCCCCCCTCCCTAGTCAGCTGTATGTTTAAAAACCACAGTCCCTCTTCATGCCCATTTCTAACTAAACAGACTGACTTAACAAAAAATAATTTAGAACACTGGTGGCCATTATGGGAAACTTGAATTCCTCAGACTTATTTTCTTGAAAGTGAGTTGGACAGCCAAGGGTATAAAACTGTCCAACCTGGATGGGATGCCTATTTTCATTGGTATTTTTCAGGCTTCCAAATGTTATCAGGAGTCTAAAACAGCTTCTGTGGAAAATACAATTTTTAAATTAACTGAGGCAAACAAATAATTAAAAACAAAAACTGTGAAGATGCTCTTCCCCCCGCCCCACCCCACCCCCATCTTCTTTGGTTCCAGATGTCCAGCCGTCATCTTGTGCTCAGGCCCAGCCTCTGGTGCCGCCTTCCTTTTTTTTTCCTTGAAACTATTTCCATCTTCTCTGTACCCATTCTTCCTATTCTTGGGCTTCCCTGGTAGCTCAGCTGGTAAAAAATCCGCCTGTTTTGTGGGAGATCTTGTTTCGATCCCTGGGTTGGGAAGATCCTTGGGTTGTGAAGAAAGGATAGGCTACCCACTCCAGTATTCTGGCCTCGAGAATTCCATAGATTGTATATTACATGGGGTCGCAAAGAGTTGGACACGACTGAGTGACTTTCACTTTCTTTGTATACCCATTGCTTCCCCACCCTAATTCTGTCACTAAGCTTCCCTTTCCCCCTAAATCTATCCCCCTCCCACACCCCATCATCAGAATCCACCCCTTTAAAAAAAAGGAAAAGGAAAAAGAATCTGCCCCTTTAAAGCAGTCTTCTGAGGATCTAGAAACCCACAAGTTTTTGTTTTTTTTTTTTCTCTTCCCTGGACTAAGACTGAATTACAAGCCGTAGTTCCCTGTGAATTACAAGAGCTTCCTAAAGCAACTGTGGACACCTGTAGGTTCCTGAAGAGTTTAACCTAGACAGTGTATTAAAAAGCAGAGATGTCACTTTGCTGAGTGATGACCTATACCTAAAGGTCATTTATGGATGTAAGAGTTGGACCATAAAGAAGGCTGAACACTGAAGAATTGATTCTTTCAAATTGTGGTTCTGGAGAAGATTCTTGAGAGTCCCCTGGATAGCAAGGAGATCAAACCAGTTAATCCTAAAGGAAATCAACCCTGAATATTCACTGGAAGGACTGACACTGAAGCTGAAACTGCATTACTTTTGGCCACCTGATGTGAAGAGCTGACTCATTGGAAAAGACCCTAATGCTGGGAGAGATCAAAGGCCAGGTGGCTCATGGCGGGTGACCACGGGCTTGAGAATTGAGCAAGGTAGTATCCCCCATCCATGCAATTGTGCCCCAAATTGCCACCATCTTAGATACTTTGGCTACAGTCCTAGGAGTATACCATGCTATGCTGGACTTAGCAAATGCCACTGAGTCACAAGAGCAATTTGTCTCCATGTGGGAGGGGCAACAGTGGGCTTTTCAGGCACTTCCCCAACACTACTTGCACCCCTCACCATATGCCATAGGATGGGAGCCTCAGACCAGTCCATGCTCTCCTTCCCCACATCACTAAAGTGAGCCCATTACATTGATAATATGCTAATGATATTGTCTGGTAAAGACTTGCCTGTACTGCAGGGCACTCTGCAGACTTTACTGGAACATCTGTGAGGGAGACAACGATGTGGATGAACCCACAGGAAATGCAAGTCCCATCACCATCTGGGAGTTGTTTGGTTGGGTGAAGGGCACATTGTCCCAGGAGCCATGATTGATAAGGGGCAAGCTTGTCCAGCCCCTAATTATGTGAAAGCAGTGCAAGCTTTCATAAGGGTTTGGAGGTTTGGGGGGACTTTTATTCCCCACCTGGTGCAATGCCTCCATCCTTCAAAAGAATTTTTTAATTGAAATATAGTTGATTTATAATATGTTAATTTCTGTTTTTATATAATTTTATTTATCTTTGATTGCACTGGATCTTTGTTGCCTTGCGCAGGCTTTCTCTAGTTGCGGCGAGCGAGGGGTACTCTATGCTGTGATGCTCAGGCTTCTCATTGCGGTGGCTTCTCTCATCGGGGAGCACAGGCTCCAGGTGTGTGGGCTCAGTAGTTGCAGCTCGCAGGCTCTCGAGCGCAGGCCTGGTAGTTGTGACGTGCGTGCTCCACAGCATGTGGAATCTTCCCACACCAGGGACTGAACCCGTGCCTCCTGCACTGGCAAGTGGATTCTTACCCACTGCACCACCATGTTTCATCCACCCACTTCTGCCGTGGTTGACTCCCACGTGGACCGAGTGACACTGCTTTGTCCAGCAGACCACCCTGTCAGCCAGCCCACTATCTCCAGAAATGGGGGTCCTACCAGGCTTTGTGGAGTATATAGATCCTCTGAATACCCTCGCCTCTCTTCCTGTGGTAGCCCCTATATACTACCTATATGCACGGAGCCAGCACACGAGATCCCACCCATGACAAGGTAACGCGGAGAGACCTGACAGGCAAGGCAGATCAGGACTCGAGGGACTCCCTGGACCTGCTTGAGCATCTACCCGGATACCAAAATCTGTCTACTGTTTACTATATTATGCCTTCCACCAACTCGTCTGGCATTAACAGAGGGCTATCCCCGACCATCGTTCTCTGAAGAAAATTAACTTAGGGCTCTCGATGTTAAGCCTCCTGGGCATGAAAGGAATATTTCAATTCAAACCCCTCTGTTAGCATTCTAACTTGCGTGGCAGGTTTATCCATACTTTTACAACTAACGCACATGATTGTTCACAACTTCCCAACCATGAAAGGCAGGGGAACTCAAACATTCTAAAGTCCTAATAGGCATAGAGCCCTTTGAGGAGTAAAAATTACTAGAATAGTGCTGGTGAAGAATTTCGTTGTTGAGCCAATGCTTGCTGCCAAGTTTCCATATCCCTTACCCATTGTGTGCCTGGGAGTATATTAGTTAATATAGTTGGTATGTAGGGAAAAGAAGTAGTGGCCTTGGTGTTAGCAACATTAGACCTTTGAGTTAATAAATTTTTTCTTTGTTATAACCCACTGCACCTTTGCCCCATAGGAATGTAACTTTATTTAGTACTTTCTGAGAGTGGTGCCAGACTTTAGAAAAAACACTTTTAGAAAAAATAAGTTTTCTGGTTGACAAACCTTTATCAGAAAAAAGGGTCATAAAATGTTAACAGGCCTCCAGGCCAGAGGAGGATGTAAATCACATAAGACCTTTGTATATGGAAAGGTATGCAGAAAGAAAGCCTGGTTTCGATAAGGGTCAGAACTGCTGACCCTGCATGACTCTGCATCTTCCATCCCCTCTATGTACAACCCAAGGTATAAAAGCTCTTTTTAAAGATAAAGTTACAGACCTGCTCCACCTAAGCTCGGTCTCCCCCTCTCTCGCTCGCCAGCTCCGTCCATCCTGAGGGAACCCCTGGATCCTGCTGGGGCTGGACCCCGGCACATACAGGAATATATACTTAGCATATTCCTAGGTATATATGCCTGCTATATGTAGCATTCTGTCTTGTCCAGCTACAGTGGCAGGGATTGTAGTGGCTATTTAGTCCAACACTGACACCATGTGGTTGGCAGACAAACTGCAGTAGTTTGGCTGGTGATCACTCAGGAGCCCAGGCTATTTGCTAACGTTAGGCAGGGAAGCCGGAGAAGGCAATGACACCCACTCCAGTACTCTCGCCTGGAAAACCCCATGGACGGAGGAGCCTGGTGGGCTGCAGTCCATGGGGTCGCGAAGAGTCGGACACGACTCAGCGACTTCCCTTTCACTTTTCACTTTCATGCATTGGAGAAGGAATTGGCAACCCATTCCAATGTTCTTGCCTGGAGAATCCCAGGGACGGCGGAGCTTGATGGGCTGCCATCTATGGGGTAGCACAGAGTCGGACATAACTGAAGCGACTTAGCTGCAGCAGCAGCAGCAGGCAAGGAAGTCAGGCCTGCTGCAGTCCATGGGGTCGCAGAGTTGGACACGACTGACCGGCTGAACTGAACTGAACCGCACTGACAGCTGGGCTGGCTTGGACAATGGGAAGCCAAGCGGGGGATGATTGTGAATAAGCCCTTCTGGGGCGAGGACATTTGGAAAGACACTTAGGTTTGCTTTCAAGAGCCTGTGGCATTTCTCACTGTTTTCCATGCCCCTGGCTCTATTAAGACACTGACAACCACTGGCAATTGGGGAGCTGATGTCCTGGCCCAGTATGAGCCCTAGTGGACCCCTCAATAAATACAGCAGATTGGACGCATGGGAAGAACAGCCACCATAGTGCCTGAATGGGATGACCTATTGCCAAGGATGCTGTATTACCTTGAAATACAGTGACTTAGTTAATACCGTAACAGCATGTCCTGTGTGTTCTAAATAACTGCCCCCCATCTAACGCCCCTCCCCAGGCAATGGCCAACGGAATGGAATCTGGGACCATTCCCTGGAGTTCCCAGTGAGGGACTGGCATGGCAAACTGATTACATTGGCTTCCTCCCTCCAAGTGAGGGTTCTAAATGTCTTGGTTTACATGGACACAGCATCTAGGCTAACCCAAGCTTTCCCCTGTGGCTGCCCAAACCAGGCTGCCACCATTAGAGGATTAGAGAAACAGAGTAAAAAAAATACCCTCTCCACATAGACAGTGACCAGGGGTTACATTTTAAAGGTCATATTGTGCAAGATTGGGCAAAAACACATGACACGGAACGGAGGTTCCCTTTCTCCGAGAAGGCACAGGCAGCAAGGTTGGTGGAGCGGAAGGTTGGAATTTTAAGACAGCATATTAAACAACTAACAGGTAAAACCACCTTGTACTATCCCAGGCTTCGTTTCTGTTATTATTATTTTTTAATTTTAATTTATTTATTTGGCTGTGCCAGGTAGTTCCTCGGCCAGGAATTGAACTCGAACTCCCTGCATTGGGAGGGTGGAGTCTTAGCCACTAGACCACTAGGGAAGTCCCTCCCAGACTTTAATACATTTAAATGATCCACCGATAGGGCCTGTTGCCCCATATGCCAGACTGTGGAACCCTGATGAGACACCTAACACTGTAAAGGTATGGAAGTAATGTGAGATTGCTACAGCCCTGACTCTCACCATGGATGACCAAGCTGTGCTGCTGAGATTACCAAGCCCTGGGATCCGCTGGACTTTGCAATGGGACATCCCACTGTGGAGCTGAAGAAGACTCTTGAGGGTCCCTTGGACAGCGAGGCGATCAAACCAGTCAATCCTAAAGGACATCAGTCCTGAATATTCATTGGAAGGACTGATGCTAAAACTGCAACTCCAGTTCTTTGGCTGCTTGATTCAGAGTCAATTCATCAGAAAAGACCCTGGGAAAGATTGAAGGCAGGAAGAGAAGGGGATGACAGAAGATGAGATGGTTGGATAGCATCACTGGCTCAATGTGAGCTCTGGGAGACAGTGAAGGACAGGGAATCTGGCATGCTGCAGTTCATGGGGTGGCAAAGAGTCAGAAATGACTGAGCGATTGAACAACAACAAGTCCCAACAGCATGTGTAAGTTGCTTCGAATCTCTATGCGAAATGGGGTTATTTAACCTGCACTGGGATCCTGTTGTCCTGTTATTAAATAAATAAAAGCTGTGTCCATGGAAATGCCCTGTCCCTGCCTTGCAAACAAGCACCACTGAGAGGGAGGAGAGGATAGGGGTCCTGATCTCGGATATCCTGCCCCCAGTCCATCTCCTCACGCCTGACTGTGGGCATCTCCCAGCCAACATTTATGATTTGTACAACCAGGTCAAGTTCCTAAAGCTGCAGCTACATCCAATATCTAAGGATCCGGTCACAATTGTAATTCTTCTAGAAAAAAAGACTTCCCTATGCAAGTTCCTAATAAATAATCTGTTTTGTTTCTCTGTTTTTTGGCCATGTCACTCAGCCTGTGGGATTTTAGTTCCCTGACTGGGGGATTAAACCTGCGCCCTCCTATATTAGAAGTGTGGAGTCTTAACCACTGGGCAACCAGGGAACTCCCAAATAATCTGTCTTCTTGACTTTAAACTTCTGCTGCTCCTATGGTGTCCAGTCATAAGATGGGGACCTGGTGGAAATATCTTCCAATGGTGAGTCCGCCCATATGCCCAGCAGAGGAATCAATCCAACTGTTGGGTGTGTGGGCAGCTGCCCCTCTCTGCTTCACTGGGATTGCGATGCTGGGTACCAACATCCAGCGCAGGAATGAATGGATGAAGGCACTAGAGTAGTGCACGACATTTCAAAAAAACGAAGATGAATGCTCTTAATTCATTTGATATTATTGATATTGACCCAGAAGCTTGGCCTGGGGCACAAACCATCAGTAACACTGGACAGGAGTGTTTTTCTTCTGTCAATCTGTCAACAAAGGCAGTCTATTAAACTGCTGACCAGAACGGTCCTAAAAATCCCACCATCAGGACTTCCCTGGTAGTCCCATGGCGAAGACTCTGTGCTCCCAATGCGGGAGGGCTGGGATAATCCCTGGTCAGGAAACTTAAGCTCACATGCCCCAGCGAAGACTGGAGATCTCACAGACCAACTAAGACCCGGTGCAGTCAAATAAATAGGAAAGCACCATCATCAGAGCCATCGGTGCCCAGCTCTAGGATGGAATCACACGGCTTATTCTGTGTTATGGAGATTTGAACACCCAGGCACCCCTACGTTGGAAACAAAAAACGCTCTCAATGGACCCAAACCAATTGTACCAGGAATGTAGGGAGGATATCTTTGGAACTGTGCAGGCCTTCTGTTGTACATAGTACAGGGCAGTAACTGGTCTGGCTGGTCGTGTCATCCACATGTTTACTGGGTAGTCCTAAACAGGATCCAATGGATGTGTGACAAAATTCTTTGGATGTGACTTTCACCTAGATGGTTGGGCTGCTGCACTTTGGGTAGAGGGGAGGATCCACTCCACCGTCACAAAAGTTGCCAACCTCCCTCCCCCATCTGCCATCTCCCAGGTGGACGTGTTCCCTTCTCCACTGGTACAATCATTTGGCCGCTGTCTTTATAGCCTCTACTGGCCTGGAAGTTGTCACAGCACACACAGAAGCCCCTACTCGATTGAGCCAGAAAGCCTTAAATGAGAAGAGCTGTCCTCCAAAAGAAGATGGACTTGGACATCACTGCTGCCTCCCAAGGAGGCGCCTGGGCCATTATCCAAGCAGGATGTTGTGTGGTCATACGTGATGAGTCTGCGAATATAGTGTCTTCATTAAAGCACACGAGGACACAAGTCAATGCCCTGAATGGTCCCCAGCCTCAGGGACTCAATACATCAGTGGTTCGGATCAGGCACGCATAGCAATGACCAGCAGCTTGAAGTAAGACCTCAGTTCTCTGACTGGGGATGAACCCTAGTTGTGATGGTGAGAGCTCCATGTTCTAACCACTAGACTATGATGGCCCATGGCTAGAGTTTGGGTCCCCATCTTTGTCTACCTTGAAAAGAAAAAATTCCCCCAGGGACATGGAAGATAGAGAGGAAAGTAAAGCGTTTATTCGAAAGGCAGAGGACATGTGGATAGATGAATTATGATTGATTTGCCTCAGAACCATGCCCTATAGCATGATAGCCTCTGGGGGAGCGGGGTGGGAATTGACTTGACTTATTATGGTCTGGTGTCCCCTGCCTTTTGACCCCTGAGAAGCCTTTCCACTCCTGTGCAGTGTCTCTCTTGCCCCAAGCATGGGAAATATGTGGTGCCTTGATGTTTATTCAAATAGGGTTGAGCCCTTTCCTGTCCCAGACAGAACTGTTATCTTAAAGTGTCCACAGGAGACGATTTACCCTGTTCCTATTGTTATTTATATCTCTTAGTACAAACAGGAGGCCAGTTGTAAGTATCTAGCCTGGGGCCCACCTGCCTTCTGCTTCAATAAATGTAAACAGGAGGCCAGTTGTAAATGCCTAGTCTGGAACCCATCTTTTTTCTGCTCCAAGAAATACGGAGAGGAGGCTAGTTGTAAAGGCCTAACCTGGAGCCCATCCTATCTCAGTGGGGCTCTTGGTAGAAAAAAATTGCTACTTATTTTGGGAATCACTATCTTAAGCTATGTTTCCTCTCACACGTGCCTATGTTGTTGCTGAGCTACCTGCCTCCAGTGCAACCAGATAGCCATCTAACAAGCCATCTGCTTGCTAATGAAATCCCTGGCTGAACCCTGCCAAATCTGACTCTGTGATGGATCTGTTTCTTTGATTCTGCCCTTGTTTTTCATTGCTTTGGTTATTACAATCATACATAATGATCTGCCTCAGGGAAACCTGCCCCTCTGCCTGAAGAGATTAACCCATCCCCTCCTTGAGGTTGGCCATTCCAGGTGATACTTGCAAGATAATGGCCTTTACTTCCTCAATTCTTTTCCCCTCCCTATCCTATAAAAGAACCTGCATCCAGACCCCAATAAGATGGCTATTTTGAGACATTAGTTTGCCATCTTCTTGGTCAGCTGGCTTTCAAAAGCCATATTCCTTGCCTCAACACCTTGTCTCTTGGATAATTGGCCTGTTGTGATAGGAGCAGAACGAGCTTGGGCTCAGTAACATACTTGGTGCACATTGTGGAAGAGGGGGCTAAGTGAGATGAAAGAGCTGATCATAATTGGTGCAGTGTTGGCAAAGGTCGTTGAGAGGACATGACTGCCAGCTGATCCTTGAGGTGAACTCAGACCATCAGAGACCCCCTTACCCCTTCCTGACCTTGAAAGAGATGCAATATTTTTAGGCCATTTTTCTTTGTCATTGTGTTAGGTAGGTAGGATAGGGAAAAGGAGTCCAAAATGGCGGTGGCTAAAAAAACAAGGAAGGTCCGAGGACCAGAGTGAAGACTTCAGGTAGAAAAAACTGCGCTCCTGGCTAAGCCCAGTTTGCAGAAGGCAGGCCCAGGTGAAGGAAAAAACATAAAAGGAGGAGCCAAAGCGCTTTCTCTCCCTTTCTCTCCCATGTGCGTGAGCTCTTTCTCTCTCTCCCTCTCCCTCTCTCCCCCTCCCCCATGCGCTCCTCCACTCTCTTTCCTTCAAGCCTTTGGGTTGGCATGCCCTCACACTTCGAGGATGGATTCTCCTGCTATCCTCTAAATAAAGTAGAGCTGTAACACTGATTTGCCTAAGAGCTATAAAAGGGTTTGTCCAAGACCCGAGAGCTGTGACGCACCGAGGGCTTTCATGTCCGTCGCTCCAAATCTTTGTTGTGACGAGACAAAGAACCGAGGAACATACACCCGTGCGACAATTAGATCAGAGCTATAGGTTGACTAGTCATTTACAAGTTTTCCCAGGTGGGTTCCCAGGTGGGGTGTGGAACCTTAGAGGAAGCACTTGCCATTTTAGCTCAAGCAGTTTGTACCAGATGTCCACACACTCAAACCAAAGTAACCAAACCAAACTCACCAAACCAAACCAAACCAGAACTTCACCCGCTGGAAGTCACACTCCAAATCAAACAAACGGCAAAGACATGCCCAGAAATCAAAAGCCAAATAGCAAGACTATCCCCAAAAGATGGCAAAGTGATGCTCAGAAATCAAAAGCCAAATGGCAAAAATACCCCCAAGAGGATGGCAAAGAGTTGCCCAGAAGTCAAAAGGCAAATGGCATAAATGCCCCAGATGTGACTTCCTGGTCCCACTAGATCTGTGACCTGGCAGTCAGTGCTAGCGGCCTTTTTTTAGATAGAGTTTCGAGCAATTTCTTGTTGGTTTCTTGCAAAGAAGTTACTCTATCGTTTCCTCTTTTAGAATCTTCTAAATTCTACAGTAAGCATTCCACTTAGTCTGTTTGATCTTACGACTGGATTTTTTTTTTTTTAAACTTTGCACACAGTTGATATTTTGGAATATCAAAAGAACTCCCAGTCTGGACACTTTAGGTTGAGGTCTTCTTTAGCATAATTTCCCCAATTAAGTAGGTACTTGCAGGTATAAACTTTGTATGTAGATAACCCTGGCAGGAGTGTTAGAGGGTGCCCTCTGATTCCCCTGGTTTCTGTTTGAGAGGCTCTCTTTCCCATTTTAAGTTGTATTTGTCATGGATAAAATTCGCTCTTCGCTTCTATCCAAAGTTTCCCCTTCTCCAGAGTCTTTCCACTGGGTGGGTATTCCCCCGGTATCATTGAACCAGGCCCCACTCAGTGCCATTCCTCTGGATGGGTATTCTCTTGGTATCTTTAAACTGGGTAGGTGTTCCCCTGATATCTTTTAACCAGGTCTCTCCCCAGTATCTTTCAACTGGGTGAGTGTTCCTCAGTATCTTTCAAATGAGCCCCATCCAGTTCCTTTCCACTGGGTAAGTATTCCCCAGTGTACGTCAACCAGGCCCCAATATGGGAGATCTGAGAACCAGGAGAGATCTGCCTAAATTTGTCTTTACTCCCCAAGGAGGCAGATGGGCCCAAGGGGCCACTGCTGGCATCAAAGGTACCAAAGCTCCAGTTCGTCCTAGAGTTCAGGTAAAGGAGGAAAGTCAACTCCAGGTTGCCTCGTTGGTTGCCATAATTGCAGACGAAAAAAGATGCAGTGGGAGTTGGATAATAAGTTTTATTTGGGGCAAAATGAAGGCTTCAGTCCAGGAGATAGCATCTGAGATAGCTCTATAAAACTGTCCCAGAGAGCCTGGGGTTGGGGGAAGGTCAATATATTTGGCACTTATTTTACAAAAGGTTTTCTGTTAGTCATGAGGAGCTGATGTCACCATGAAGTGATTCAGTGCTTTTCTATGTATGAGGAGATGTAAGGATTGGGATCATGAAATCAGCTCCTGAAAATATCTAACTATCTAAGGATCTGTTCCACCAGTTTCCCTGGAGCACAAAGTGCCTTCAGGGTGTTTCAACAGCTGCAGCATTCAGATGGCAAGTGCCCTGGGCGATCACCAATCTGTAGTTGACAAGATTCTGGTGAGAACTGTGGCAGGAAAGAAGACGGGGTGGAAGACGACCTCACACATCCCAGCTCTCAGGTGAGTCCCTGGGATGTCTACCAAGTGTGCCTTCTTGGCTTTGCACAGGAAAGAATTCAAGAGCTAGCTTTAGTAAAGTGAAAGAAAGTTTACTCAGGGAGATATGCACTCCATAGACAGAGTGTGGGCCATCTCAGAAGGCAAGAAGCCCCGCAGTATGGGGTTGTCAGGTTTTATAAGGGTAGGTAACTTCGTAGGCTCATGAGTCAGAGATATGCGCTCCATAGACAGAGTGTGGGCCATCTCAGAAGGCAAGAAGCCCCACAGTATGGGGTAGTCAGGTTTTATAAGGGTAGGTAATTTCGTAGGCTCATGAGTCAGAGGAGTCTTCCAGCTATTTTGGGGAAGGGACAGGAATTTCTAGGAGTTGGGCCTCAACCCATTTCTCTTCCTCTTACGGTCAATCTCATAAGAGATTGTCGATGTGCCTGGTGGGTGTGTCATTCAGCTTGGTGTATTACAAGGAGCGTATAGTGAGGTTCAAGGTCTAGTGGAAGCCGACTCATCCACCACCTTGGACCTAGCTGGTTCTAACCAGTTTATGCTGTGTCCTCAGTGGCTATGTTATTCTTTTAAAGGTTGTGCCCTGCCCCTTTCCTCTCTCAGTGTGGAGATCTTACTCATTCTCTCTCTCTCTCTAGTCGCTAACCATGTCCAACTCTTGCGACCACATGGACTATCCATGGGATTCTCCAGGCAAGAATACTGAAATGGGTTGCCATTTCCTTCTCCAGCTGTTACTCATTCAGTTCAGTTCAGTTCAGTCGCTCAGTCATGTCCGACTCTTTGTGACCCCATGAATAACAGCACGCCAGACCTCCCTGTCCATCACCAACTCCCGGAGTTCACTCAGACTCATGTCCATCAAGTCAGTGATGCCATCCAGCCATCTCATCCTCGGTCGTCCCCTTCTCCTCTTGCCCCCAATCCCTCCCAGCATCAGAGTCTTTTCCAATGAGTCAACTCTTCGCATGAGGTGGCCAAAGTACTGGAGTTTCAGCTTTAGCATCATTCCTTCCAAAGAAATCCCAGGGCTGATCTCCTTCAGAATGGATTGGTTAGTGAATGCCTAAGACAAATAAAATTCCATCTAGTCAAGGCTATGGTTTTTCCAGTAGTCATGTATGGATGTGAGAGTTGGACTATAAAGAAAGCTGAGCACCGAAGAATTGATGCTTTTGAACTGTGGTGTTGGAGAAGACTCTTGAGAGTCCCTTGGACTGCAAGGAGATCCAACCAGTCAATCCTAAAGGAAATCAACCCTGAATATTCATTGGAAGATCTGATGTTGAAGCTGAAGCTCTAATACTTTGGCCACTTGATTGAAGAGCTGACTCATTTGGGAAAGATTGAGGGCAGGAGGAGAAAGGGACAAGAGAGGATGAAATGGCTGGATGGCATCACTGACTCAATGGACATGAGTTTGAGTGGACTCCGGGAGTTGGTGATGGACAGGGAGGCCTGGTGTGCTGTGGTTCATGGTGTCACAAAGAGTTGGACATGACTGAGCGACTGAACTGAACTGAGCTGAAGACAAACCTCATAAATAAGTTCCCTTGTTTACTAAACCTGCCACCTACCAATCTGGTCCGTACAGTCAAAGCTATGGTTTTTTCAGTAGTCGTGTATGGATGTGAGAGCTGGACCATAAGAAGGCTGAGCACCGAATAATTGATGCTTTCAAATTGTGGTGCTGAAGGACTCTTGAGAGTCCCTTGGACAGCAAGGAGATCAAACCAGTCAATCCTAAAGGAAATCAACCCTGAATATTCATTGGAAGGACTGATGCTGAAGCTGATGTTCCTATACTTCAGCCACCTGATCAGAAGAGCTGACTCACTGGAAAAGATTCTGATTCTGGGAAATGTGGTGACCCAAGGATGAAAGGGTCTTGGAATGCAGGAATGGAAAAGCCAGACTTTTATCGTCCTTCCCTCCCCCATGTTGTAACTATTAATGGACTTCAGGTTCTCCTGATCAGTATAACCTGTCTCCACTCCTACCCCAAAGAGAGAGGGTATTTGCCTTACTCTCCCCCCACCCAACCACCCAGTATACGTGCCTCATCCCATCAGCAAATGACCTGCAAGACCCCATCCCACTCCTTGCACCCTGGGTATAAAAGTGTACTAAGGACCCCCAATCAACGTCAATTCTCCCTTGAGCTGGCCTGCTGCTCCAACAGCATCTCCCATTCTAATAAACTTTCTTTCCCTCTCATTCTGTCTCATGTCTGGAAATTCTTTCCCAACCCATGCCCCGACAACAACAGGAAAGATTGAGGGTAAGAGGAGAAGGGGATGACAGAGGATGAGATAGTTAGATGGCATCACCCACTCAATGGACATGAGTTTGAGCAAGCTCTGGGAGACAATAAAGGCAGAGAAGCCTAGTGTGCTGCAGTCCATGGGGTCACAAAGAGTTGGACATGACTTAGTGGCTGAACAGCTGTAAGGCCCGTGCAGAGAAAGAGCAAGCCAGGCATTCAGGCAGAGAAGGATTTATTACAGGAAGAGAGAAAGTGACTGGGTTTAGAGAAAAACCACTGCACCCTCTGTAGCCAACCGTTCTTATACCCTATAGATGGGAAATCATGACCCAAAGGGAGGGGGCCTTAGTTTATCTTTAGCCCACAGCTGGGGTCTTGTGATCACGTAGTTGGAGGGGTCTCACACTTGGGTGGTCACGGAGTCTTGAGAAACTGGCACCAGCAGGGAAAAACAGGATATCACCTTAAGGAAAAAAACAGGATGGCACCAGGGCACTGTGGCCACTGTGACTTCATCCCTTGTTTATCAGGTCACCACAATGGGCCATTTTTAAATAATACACGATGAGCCCCTTGTGGACCCTGAAAACAACAGCCACCAATCTGGAGAGGTCTGCCTCTTTCTTTGGTTTCTCTTTGCTTTCTGTGTATGCGGGCCAGCGTCAGATTCCACCTGGGGAACTTCTGAGTTGGGAATCAAATTTCTCCTAAGCAGTGGGAATAATGGGGCACCTCAAGGGGACTCTATAGTCTTGAGATTGTACGCTGAGAGATTTCAGAAAGTTCTGAGGACTGTTCCAGCCATTAGAGGTCAAAGAACAGTTGTACAGTTTTTGAGTTAAGGTTTTGACAGTTTACATAGTTCACACCTGCATTATAAGGTGAGTAGTGGGTCATAATGACCCCTCACAGGACTGAGAAAGAAATGTTATCTCTTACGGAGCTACTGATCTTGGTGAGGCAGCAGTGAGCAGTCGCATGAAGGGAGATCTTAATTTTCTGCCAAAGAATTGAACCTGGGTAGCCTGGATGAGAACCAGGAATTCTAGCCACCAGACCAGCAAGGGCTAGAGGCTAGAAGCGATTTTTCCCTGGATCTTTGCCCCCAGTGAAAAACACATTTATCACAGAGGCAGAAACCATAAATGTAGGTACAAAGTTTTTGTTAGAGACGTAGCACAACAAGTGGGCCAGCACAAAGAGAAATGGTTTGTTAAGACAGAAGCAAGGCAGAGACGCACACCTGGAGACAAAGGGTGTGGGCTCACCCCTAGTGGGGCGGAGCACAGGAAAGAGCCAGTTACGTCATTCATATAGGTTACTTCTTCCGGCTCTTTGTCTTCCTTTCGGCCAATTATCTGGTTCCTTTTAACACGCCTGACCTACCCTGGGACTCTCCGCTGGGTGTACTCACACCCCTCAGCCAAGATGGATCTCAAAGTGAAGGCTTCTGGGAGAAGCAAGACTCATTATGGCCTGGCATTATCCCCTGACTTTAGACCCACAAGGAGCCTTTGTGGGCATGTGCAGTGTCTCCCTTGTCTCCAAAGAGGGAGGAGCAGAGATCCCTTAATCCTTTACTCAAACAGGGTTTTGCCTCTTTGTTCTTGCCAAACCTTGACTATTGCCATGACTACTATTACCTTAAGGCATTTACAAGAGACAAACATTAGCTATTTACCCTGCTTCTGTTGTTACTTCCAGTGTGGAGGGCAAACAGGAGGCTGATTATAATGCCTTAACTGGAGCCCACCTACCTCTTATATCAGAAAATGCTAACAGTTCTAAGTGTTAAGCCACTTTTTTGTGCCCCATGAAACGCAAACAGGAGGCCAGTTATAAATATCTAACTGGAGCCCATCTATATCTTGCATCACTGCCTGCCAGGCACCAGAAGAAAATTGCTCTTTTCTAAGCAGGCATTCCGGAGAAGGCAATGGCAACCCACTCCAGTACTCTTGCCTGGAAAATCCCATGGATGGAGGAGCCTGGTGGGCTGCAGTCCATGGGGTTGCAAAGAGTTGGACACGACTGAGCAACTTCACTTTTACTTTTCACTTTCATGCATTGGAGAAGAAAATGGCAACCCACTCCAGTGTTCTTGCCTGGAGAATCTCAGGGACAGTGGAGCCTGGTGGGCTATTGTCTATGGGGTCACACAGAGTCAGACACGACTGAAGTGACTTAGCAGCAGCAGCAGCAAGCAGGCATTCCTGTGTTAAGTAGATCTCAGTTCAGTCACTCAGTTGTGTCCGACTTTTTGCAACCCCATGAACTGCAGCACACCAGGCTTTCCTGTACATCACCAACTCCAACTCATGTCCATAGAGTCGGTGATGCCATCCAACCATCTCATCCTCTGTTGTCCCCTTCTGGTCCTTCCAATGAATATGCAGGGCTGATTTCCTTTAATATGGACTGGTTGGATCTCCTTGCAGTCCAAGGGACTCTCAAGAGTCTTCTCCAACACCATAGTTCAAAAGCATCAATTCTTCTGCGCTCAGCTTTCTTTACAGTCCAATGCTCACATCCATACATGACTACTGGAAAAACCATAGCTTTGACTAGATAAACCTTTGTTGGTAAAGTAATGTCTCTGCTTTTTAATATGCTGTTTAGGTTGGTCATAGCTTTTCTTCCAAGGAGCAAGCGTCATTTAATTTCACGGCTGCAGTCACCATCTACAGTGATTTTGAAGCCCTCCCAAAATAAAGTCTGTCCCTGTTTTCATTGTTTCCCCATCTATTTGCCATGAAGTGATGGGACCGGATGCCATGAGCTTCGTTTGTGAATGTTGAGTTTTAAGCCAACTTTTTCACTCTCCTCTTTCACTTTCATTAAGAGGCTCTTTAGTTCTCTGTTTTCTGCAGAAAAGATGGTGTAATCTGCATATCTGATGTTATTGATATTTCTCTCCACAATCTTGATTCCAGCTTGTGCTTCATCCAGCCCAGCATTTCTCACGATGTACTCTGCATATAAGTTAAATAACCAGGGTGACAATATACAGCCTTGACGTACGCCTTTCCTGATTTGGAACCAGTCTGTTGTTCCACGTCCAGTTCTAACTGTTGCTTCTTGACCGGCATACAGATTTCTTAGGAGGCAGGTCAGGTGGTCTGGTATTCCCATCTAAGAACTTTCCACAGTTTGTTGTGATCCACACAGTCAAAGGCTTTGGCGTAGATTTAGTTAATCTATAATACAGACGCACAATGCACACTAAAGGTGAGCAGGAAGTCACCCAAACGGGCAGAGAGAATTTTACATTAAACTTTTTCTTATCCTACGTTAAAAACGATTTTATTTCATCACAAATATAAAACCATTTTTTGCTCTCCTGTGGCAAAAAAAAAAAAAAAAAAAGGCAGTGGACTAATCGATAATACGGTAAAAAGCTGGAACATGTATAGGAGTAGATAATATTCTGTTCCCCAGTTGACCATATTTTCCATCTAAGCGTGTAAAAGCACTTAGCAATTCTAAATACTTTTATACCGTCTTAATGAATTATATGTGTGAATAAATCCTCAAGTTACACCAAGATTTCATGGCTCACGCTGGTCCGTACTTTCCGTTATTTACTAATCGCTGTATAACCCATGAAAGTGTCTTTTGGGATGACTTCCGAGAACAAAAATTGCGGATTTTTCATATTTCTCTCGGAAATTTCCGGGAAACACCGACGACAGTAGCTCTGGAGGAGAGGCTGATAACCCCACGGAATTCTGGGAAATGTAGTTCTGGTTCCCAGATAGCGAGACATTTCCGCCAGGAGTCGCTGGGCTTGAGGTGAAAGAGAGGCTGTTTTCCGCAAACGTCTCCCACGGGCGCACCTGAGGGGCGTGGCTCCTTGTCCCCACAGGATTGGCCGTCGACCTTCCCGGCACGCGCATACCGCGTTTCCTGGCCCCCCGACATCGCAAGGCCGTCTGGGAGTTGTAGTTCAGATTCCTGTCGAACTCCGTAGTCCAGCTGCGGCTGGAAGGTCCGAGGCTGTCTGCCGCCTTCGGTGCCTGTTTTGGAGGATGGATCCGGGGCCCGGGGCCAACGGGATGCCGTTGGCTGGCTTAGCCTGGTCGTCGGCCTCGGCGCCCCCGCCGCGGGGATTCAGCGCGGTGAGCGATGTCAGGGGGCCGGGGACGGGAAGGCGGCGGCGGCCGGGGGTTGAGTGGGGGGCAGCCGCGGCTGCGGCCAGGTAATATCCTGGCTCTGACCAGCGTTCGCGCTGTAGATCTCCTGCACTGTGGAGGGGGCGCCCGCCAGCTTCGGCAAGACTTTCGCGCAGAAATCTGGCTACTTCCTGTGCCTCAATCCTTTGGGCAGCCTAGAGGTAAGGAGCTCCCATCCTCGGAATCCCCCGGTCTTCCCACTTCCCCTGTCCATTCGCGGAGCATGATGCCAGGGACACAGTCCCTGCTGCTGAGTGATTCTCGCTGTTTCCCCCCGCGCCCCGACCCCAACTCCAGAATCCACAGGAGAACGTGGTGGTCGACATCCAGATCCTAGTGGACAAGAGCCCCCTCCCGCCGGGATTCTCACCAGTCTGCGACCCCCTGGATTCGAGTGAGTCCCACGTTGAAGGCAGGGGTGGGTGTGTGGAGGGGGTGAGGGGCAGGTTCGCTCGTCTCTGCAGGGAAGACCACGGAGGGAATGGAAGGACCATAGGCGCGCGATTTTTGAGCCTTGGCCGCCCCTTCGATGCTCTGGGTAATGACGGTGTTGGCTGAGGATTGATGTAGGGCGGGATGATGAACCCCGCCCTGCGTAAAAATGTGTCTCTCTTGAGAGTAAGTGTTCAGTTTGTTACTCCACCTTCTTACACTGTAGCCAAGCTGATCCGGGCGCAGTTTTCTTTTCCATTTCCAGGCTTTTGTACAGGGGCTGCTCTCCCAGCTCTCGGCCCTGACTGCTCTGCTTTCTAATCATCAGGCTCTCCCTGCCTCCCATGCCCTCTCTGTGTCTTGTCATTTGTATTTGACTGTCAGCATATATCTGTTGGTGGGTTTCTCTGGTGGCTCAGCAGTAAAGAACCTGCCTGCCAATGCAGGACACGCGGGATCTATCCCTGGATGGGGAAGATCTCCTGGAGGAGGAGATGGCAATCCACTCCAGTATTCTTGCCTGGAGAATCCCATGGACAGAGGAGCCTGGCGGGTTGCAAAGAGTTGGACACGACTGAAGTGACTTGCTGCTGCTGCTGCTGCTAAGTCACTTCAGTCGTGTCCAACTCTGTGCGACCCCATAGACGGCAGCCAACCAGGCTCCCCCGTCTCTGGGATTCTCCAGGCAAGAACACTGGAGTGGATTGCCATTTCCTCCTTCAGGGGATCTTCCTGACACAGGGATCAACCCGTGTCTCTTATGTCTCTGCGGGTTCTTTACCACTAATGCCACCTGGGAAAGCCATTGCACATATATGCATATATGTAAAAGCCACGCTTAGCTCATGAGCCAGACAAGAACAGACTCTGGGTCAGTTTGGCTCATCCCTTGTAGTTTGCTGATCTCTGGGTTAGAGGGCTGAGGGCAAGTGAGTTTGGAGGGCCAGCATGGGCACCCAGTGCTAGCTGATCCCACGGCTCCCCACCCTCACTGTGGTCCCCATGACCACCCCATGAGTGCGCCTCCATGTCACCAAAGATGAGCCTGCCCCAATGGCTCCTAAAAGCATCATGGATTCTCCTCCTATGACTTTACCACCCATGATATAACCACTGCCCCACACCATACAGATAGCTCCCTTAAATGGCACCCTGGAGAGCAATCTCCTGAAGCCATCTTTGGGCCCCTTCCCTGCTTCTTGCCTCTTCTCACCCCCTTGTTCCCCACCCGTCCCCCCTCCCAGAGGCCTCTGTGTCCAAGAAGAAACGCATGTGTGTGAAGCTGGTGCCCTTGGGGGCCGCGGACACAGCTGTCTTTGACATCCGGCTGAGTGGGAAAACCAAGACAGTCCCTGGATACCTGCGAGTAGGGTACGCCTGCTCCCCCGCCTTCCTTCTTTGCCCTCCCAACTCCCTGCCTGCCCCTCTGACTCTCAGGGACTCCCACGAGTCCTCCCATCCCTTCTGCCACCTCTCTGTGCCTCAGTTTCCACATGTTAAGATGGGGACAGTTGTACTGGGATCTCACTGGGCAGTGGTGAGGAGCTGGTGTGTCTGAAGTGCCCAATATGGTGACTGGACCCAGCAGTATTAGTTAGGATGTTGCTGATGGTGTGGGCTGAGACGTGAGGTCACCGGAGCCTGTCTTCCCACTGGCAGCTGTTCTCATCCCTGGCTGCACATCAGGCCAGAGCCCCTTCTCTCTCTTCTTCCTCCCCTAGGGACATGGGGGGCTTTGCCATCTGGTGCAGGAAGGCCAAGGCCCCTCGGCCAGTGCCCAAGCCCCGGGCTCTTAGCCGAGACGTGAGGGACCTCTCCCTGGACTCACCGGGCCAGCCGAGGTGAGTCCTCCGGCTGTGGGGTGGGGGTGGGAGCGGGGTCATCATCAGGTCTCCGACCTGGGCTCTCCTGCCTCCATCAGCAAAGGTGGCTTCCCGGAGCGGACACTATCCAGACTGGGCTCTCGGGCTTCTACCTTGCGGAGGAGCGACTCCATCTATGAGGCCTCCAACCTCTATGGCATCTCAGGTGAGAGCAGAGTGGGGAGATTGACGCCCTGGGGTGGGGGTTGAGGGGTAAGACTGGTCCAAGGTTGTACCCCCAGGTAGAGGCCAGGGCAGGGTTGGACCAGCCCTGGGCCTGCCCTGTTCTGTCAAGACTGGGAAGAGCCGAGACCTCTGGGCCGGGCGTTTTGGGTTGGGGTGGGCAACAGGCAGGCTTCAGGTCTCCTCAGCCTCAGCTCCACCCCTCTCACCCACTTTCCTCAGCCATGGATGGGGTTCCCTTCACGCTGCACCCCCGATTCGAGGGCAAGAGCTGCGGTCCCCTGGTGAGTCCAGGTCCTGGGGAGTCTGGATCTGCCCCCATCCCTTGAGTTTATAGGCACCACGATGCAGGGCGTGTGTATCCAGCACAAAGGGGAGCTCCTGGGTGGGAAGAGGCTGGAGGCCAAGGGGTGGGGGTGGGAGGGTCTCCTTCTGGAATGGGGGGGTTCAGGAGGGGCAGCTGGATGCTTCGGGGCCAGAGGCAGTGGCGGGAAGGGGAGATGATGTTCAGGCAAATATTGAGGGGGCCCTTCATGAAGGTGAGGGAACGGGGGTTCCCGGTTGGGGTCCCTGTCCCAGGCTGACCTGTCCCTGCCTGCCAGGCCTTCTCTGCCTTTGCTGATCTGACCATCAAATCGCTGGCGGACATTGAGGCGGAGGTGGGTGTGGGACTAGGGAGGGGGCGGAGTTGGGGGGATGCAGGCCACCCTCGTCTCCCCTGGGCCCCCTTCTGTCCCAGCTGTAACCCACCTTGAGGGCTGCAGAGCCCTCATGCCCCACACCCCGCCATTCCTCTGGCGCCCCCCAGTGGCTGCTCTCTCACTCTACTCTCCCCTCACCCCCCTCCTCACCCGCCAGTACAACTACGGCTTCGTGGTGGAGAAGACGGCAGCTGCCCGCCTGCCTCCAAGCGTCTCTTAGCCCTTCAGCGGTCCCAGGGAGGAGCCGCCACATCTGACACTGCCCGCCACCCACCCCTACCCGCGCTGACTGGCAGCTGCCCAGCCCATTCCACCTGGGGACCCTTAGCAGCGCAAGGCATGCTGGACCCCCGGGCACCTGGAGCAGCTGCAGCCTGGAGGAGGGAGCGTGACTGGTCCGCTCGGTGATGGGTTCTCTTATCCCCCGGGCCCTAATAGATAGGGGTGGGGGCTGGACAGAAACCAGTGCCTTCAAGTCATTTGTGTCAAAACTCTCTGGTGCCTGGAGGCCATGCGGGTGTCCTCCTGGTAATAAACACCACGCTGTCCAGAGGTTATCTATAATCTCCATCCTGACTGTGTCTCTGTGGCTCGCGGGAGCTGGGGTGGACGCACGCTGAGCAAGTGGGTGAAAACCTGGAGGGCAGGGGGCGCTGCTGCCGCTCCCATTCTACAGAGGGAGAAACTGAGGCTCCGTGATTCTTGACCACATCGGGTCCCGCCCCTCCATCATTGCACCTAACAGTAATAATAGTAACAGCTACGGTTTGTACTGTGGACCTTTTCCCTAGTATCTGGTGCATAGTACCTCATTTAGTCCTCCCAAGCCTGGTGGGAAGTCCTGGTTTTGTGGCCATTTCGCAGATAGTGAAACTGAGGAACGAGGTGGCTAAATTCAGAGCTGGGATTTGAACCCAGAGCCTGCTTTCTTAACCATCAAACTGTGCTGCTGTCTGTATCTCTTTTCCTCTACCGTGTGGTGGACACAAACCATGAATTCTCATGAATCATGATGGTTATCGTGTGCAGAGTGGAGGGAACCCTGAATTAGGAAATACTGGTGCCTCGGGGGGACACAGGTAGGTTCCTCTAAGCCTCTGGTCACATTTTTCTCAAGTAATCAATACATAACCTGGTTTTCTGTGCGTTTCAAGACACCTTGTTTAACACGAAGCTGATTTGTTAATGGTGAACTCATAAGCCACCAGTCCTATAACTCATGTCTGAGCAAAATCATGTCTGACACTTGTGATCCCCTGGACTGTATCCCACCAGGCTCCTCTGTCCATGGGATTTCCCAGGTAAGAATACTGCAGTGGGTTGCCATTTCCTTCTCCAGGGGATCTTCAAGACCCAGGGATTGAACCCAGGGATTGAACCCAGGTCCCCTGCACTGCAGGCAGATTCTTTACCAACTGAGCCACCAGGGAAGCCCAAACAAAGCTCATCTAACAGTATATTCTCCCGGAGGCCCATCCCAGCCTTCTTGCACTTGCGGACACTAGATAGCTCTTCAGCACCACACTTGGAGACCTTTTCGAACAGCAAAAATCACCAATAAAAAAGCACAAAAGTGAAAAATGTGTCACTAGCTAGACCTCAAGAATGATGCCTATGAGCTGGAGCAGGAAGGCAGAGCATCGCCTTGTCCCACCACAGCTATGAACATGTACCTCTGGGGACTCAAGTTTTTCCCTGCACTGGGAATTCCCTGGTGGTCCAGTGGTTAAGACACAGCGTTTTCACTGCGGTAGCCACATTCAATCCCTGATTGGGGAACTAAGTCAGGCAAGACATGCAGCATGGCCAAAAAAAAAAATATTTTTCCCCTTCACTGTGTATGTCCTTCAATGACCACTAAAGCACTGTGAGTGTTAATTTGGAAGTCACAGATTTGGGCCAGTAGGAGGACTGGCAATACAGACTCTGAATAATGAAAGTCAATTATTTCTGTTAAGAACATAGGCAATGGTGGCTCAGATGGTAAAGAATTTTCCTGCAATGCAGGAGACCCGGAGTCATTTCGATCCCTGGGTCGGGAAGATTTCCTAGAGAAGGGAATAGCTATTCACTCCAGTTTTTTTACCTGGGAAATTCCACAGACAGAGGAGCCTGGCGGGAAGGGGAGACTGCAAAATGTACCCCTCCCCCACACATGTCAGCTGCCTTGGGAAAGCTAGGCTCCTGGTGCTAAGATATCTCCTGGAATCTCCCCGTTCTGGGCACAGCTGGCACCTGCTGGGCCCACCCAGGCTGCTGTGGCGCCAGCCATGGAATCTGATCCACCTGGGAAGCAAAGGCTGTTTGTTCTCCCTGGTTGGGATCTTGGCCACCCTGAAACCAGTCCCAGATCACTTTCCAGGGCATCCGTGTGTGTCCAGGGGCCCCGGGATGACCTGGGCTGGACTTGGGTCCAGGTGGACCAATCATCGTGGCCAGGTCACTGCCTCTGCAAAATCGCAACTCTCTCTGAACCCCCCAGGGCCTGGCGACAGAGCCTCACAAAGGGACCAGAGAATCCCAATGGAGCCTGTCCCATGGCCCCCCAACTCCTGACTTGGGCCACATTGATCAACACTCTGCCTGAGCTTGTATCATCTTGGGCTACAGGGGAGGGGGGCTTCTTGGTGGCTCAGGCAAGTAAAGTATCCGCCTGCAATGCAGGAGACTTGGGTTCAGCCCCTGGGTGGGGAAGATCCCCTGGAGGAGGAAACGGCAACACATTCCAGGATTCTTGCCTGGAGAATCCCATGGACAGAGGAGCCTGGTGGGCCACAGTCCATAGGGTCACAAAGAATTGGACATGACTAAGCAGCTATGCATGCACAGGGGAGGGGAAAGAAGAGATTTATCCTTTTGCTTTTTGGTCTCACCTGGGCGCTGAGAGCTGGGTATTGCAAGGACCTCAGTACTGAGAGGGAGATTTCTGGAGACATGCAGTCACAGCTCCAATGCTCACTAGCTGGTCACCCTGAGAAATGGCTTAACCTCTCTATACCTCAGTTTGTCCATCTATACAATGGGCATCTCACTGGTCCTCACCTCAAAAGGTAGTTCTGAGGGGGAATTTTTGTGGGGGTGTGTCTCTCCACTGTCCTTGTTGACTGTTGCAAATATGCTTCCTGGCTCTGAAAGTCCTTCTCTGCCGGAAGGTGTCTGCAGCCCGAAGTCCATGCAGAGTGGATGGAGGATGCAAGTCCTAGTGGCCTCTGCTAGTGGAAGACCCCACACTATGAAGTGAAAGTGTTAGCCCTCAGTCATGCCTGACTCTTTGCAACCCCATGGACTATAGCCCATGAGTCTCCTCTGTCTATGGGATTCTCCAGGCAAGAATCCTGGAGTGGGTTGCCATTCCCTTCCCCAGGGGATCTTCCCAACCCAGGGATCGAACCCAGGTCTCCCACATTGCAGGCAGATTCTTTACCATCTGAGCCACCAGGGAAACCCAACCCCCACAGTTGTATTTAAATGTTGCAGAGCCCACTGTGGTCCCTGCTTCTCTCCCCCACCCCAAATCAGAGCATCGATCTGTGCCAAACCTGAGCGTCCCCTTTGGCCCCCTCCCTGCCAAATCCCACAAGGCTTCTATCCCATCATTCATTCTGCCTGTTCTTTTTAAAAAATATTTTAATTTATATATTTTGCTGAGCCAGGTCTTAATTTTACCATTTGAACTCTTAGTTGTGGCATGTGGGATCTAGTTCCCTGACCATGGATTGAACCCAGACCTCCTACATTGGGAGCATGGAGTCTTAGCCACGGGACCACCAGGAAGTCCTTAGATTTAATTCTAACCGATGGAATACAGTAAGGGTTCTGGGACTTCACTTTTGCAACTAAGTTTAAAATACAAGACTTTCATCTTGTTGCAGGCTCTCTTGCTGTCTTTGATGATACGTGCTGCTCTATAAAGAGACCCACATGTCACGGAACTGAGGGCAGCGTCTGGCCAACAGCCATCAAGGAACCAAGGGCCTCAGTTCCACAGCTCATAGGGAATTGAATCCTGCCAACAACACAAAGTGAGCTTGAAAGCAGATACTACCCTGGTTGAATCTTGATCACAGTGTGAAGGAGAGGACTCAGGAGAGCCATGCCCAGATTCCTGACCCACAGAAACTGTTAGATAAGAAATATGTATTGTTTTGAGCTGCTGATGTTTAGGGATAATTTGTTATGCAGCAATAAATAACTGATACAAAATGACAAGTGAATTTAAATCAGGGAAAGAGAGTGTGCTGGGTTTTCAGGGAACATTTTTGTCATTCCTGCTCCATTTATCCTGATAAACTCAGTTGGCATCTCAGGTGGTCTTCTGAGTCCAAGGCTCTATTTGCCTTGTACCTAGAACCATCCTGAAGATGGGAGACTCATGAAGTCTTTTCAAAATTCTTATTTCACCAAAATATGTTCTAAAGGGTTTGAATAAAGTATTCTCTGATGGGAATGGGCCCCTTGTTGCTCTGAGCAATTTCCCTGAAGGTGGCATCTGGCCTTCTGTTCTAAATGTCATCATTCCAAAGGAAGCAAGAAGTAAAGGTGAGAGAGAGGCTTCCCTTGTGGTCCAGTGGCTAAGACTCTGCACTCTGGATGCAGGGAGCCAGGTTCAGTCCCTAGTCAGGGAACTAGATCCCACATGCTGCAACTCAGACCCAGTGAAGACAAGTAATTTTCTTTTTTTTTTAAAGTAAAGGAGAGAGACCAGGGATTGTATTGAGGTGACAACAGTGGTGACCCTTGTGGGAGTTAGGCAAGGTGTTGGCACTTGGTGGGCATCCAAAAATTAATAGTTCTTCTCAATCACAAATAGCAGAGTTAAGTGTTTTCAATATCCCATTTATGCCTGCTGTTACAGAAGTGCCTTGAAGCTTAAACAGATGTTATCTATGCCTCTGTCCCCTCCACAGTAGTCTCTATGTGATGAAGGCCACTCACAGTAAATACCTGGGACCCTTCCTGGGGCCTCCTGTGATCACAGGAGCATGTCTAGCTGGTATACAGGGAAGGCCAGGAATGTGAGGGGTCAGTGCCCCCAGGAACAGACCTCAGCTAATGCTGGATGGTGATAAGAGAATAAATATCCCAGCCCCTTGCCCCTGGAGTGGGACCAACTGCAGTGTGTGTTCTATGCGTCTCCCTGGGGTCCCCAGTGGGATGGAGTCCCAATTGCCCTCAGGGCCATCTGCTCATTGGTGCCCACTGCAGGGCTCCGGGGCTTCTAGGGGACGTTGTTGTTTAGTCACTAAGTTGTGTCCAAACTCTTTGCAATCCCATGGAGTGTAGCCTGCCAGCTTCCTCTGTGGGATTTCTCAGGCAAGAATACTGGAGTGGGTTGACATTTCCTTCTCCAGGGGATCTTCCAGACTCAGGGATTGAACCCCGGTTTCCTGCACTGGCAGCTGGATTCTGTCAGTTCCCAGAAAAACCACATCTCAGCAATCATGTCAGTTTTTGGTTCTGATGACCCCAAACCAAGGCCGTGTCTTTGACAGATAGTGTCTACACCTTCAAGTGTGCCGAAGTGCCAACAGCGACTTGCGCTGGGAGGAGTCACTTACACCCTTTCTGATTTGGTCCTCACAGCTGTGCTATGTGGGAGCTGGGGGAATTTGCCCGATTTTGAAAATATATGTATTTATTTGGCTGCATCCAGTCTTACCTGCCATACTCGGGCTCTCCTGTTTTGACGTGAGGGCCCCGGAGTGAGCAGGCTTAGTAATTGCGGTGCAAGGGCTTTGTCGTTCTGTGGCATGTGGGATCTTAGTTCCCCGGCCAGGGATCAAACCCTCGTCCCCTGCATTGCAGGGCAGATGCTCAACCGCTGGACCACCAGGGCAGTCTCTGGTCCAGTTTTTATAGAGAAAGAAACTGAGGTCCTGGTCGCATGACTGCTCCCTAAGCCGGGTCTGCACCAGCTGGCTCCTGGAACACCAGACTTTCACCATTTAAAAATGTACAGCTCAGTGTCATCTGATGCATGGGTCACCTATATCTAGTTCCAGAACATCTCCATCACCCCAAAGGAGACCTTGTCCCTATTAGCCGTCACTCTCCAGTCCCCACCGCAGCCCCTGGCAACCGCTAATCTGCACTCTGTCGATTTGCCTGTTCAGGACATTTCATATAGATGGGATTATACACTGTGCGGCCTTCCGTGTTTGGCTTCTTTCAGCCTGATGTTCTGTAGGGTCATCCACGCTGTGGCGTGTCAGCTCCATTCCTTGTCGTGGTTCAGCACTATCCCATTGTATGGAATATTATCGTACGCACCACTTTTTCTTTACTCATTCATCTGTTGATGGACACTTGCGTTGTTTCCGTCTTTTGGTGCTTATGACTAGAATGAACACATATACAAGGATTTGTTTGAACACTTGTTTTCAGTTCTTTTGAGCCGCCTTAACTTTTATCCATCTACCCTAGTCCTGGCCTTGGGCATGAGGCCTAGAAGTTCAACTTCCAATTCTCCCGACCAGTCCAGGAGATGAGGCACTCCTCACCCATAGCCACCTGGGGTCCTTCCTCCTCAACTCTCTTGCCCCTCTTCAGAGTCCCCAGGGCCTCCCCCATTCCAGAGAGTTCTCAGAAAACTGGGGTCTCCAATGTTTCCCAGGCATGTGCTCTGTCCTGCATCCTATGTGACGGGGTTATGTGGTTCTAGCCATCACCACTGCTGTGTGGTCTCACATAAGTGGCCTTGCTTCTCCAGCCTCTGTTTCCCTATTAGTGAGTGGGGTTGTCCTAAAAATTAGCTAAAGCCAAGAAGTGCCTGGTGCATGTCTGCAGTACCGGCCATGTGATATGACATGCTTTTTTTTTTTTTTTTTTTTGCCTGCACTGTGTCTTGGTTGCGGCTCACAGGCTCTAGAGCTGGGAGGCTCAGTAGGTGCTGCCTGCAGGCTCTCTAGTTGCAGCTTAGTTGCCCCATGGCATGTGGGATCTTAGTTCCCCAACCAGGGATCAAACCTGCATCCCCTGCATTGGAAGGCAGGTTCTTAACCATTGGACCACCAGGGAAGTTTGATATTTGTTCTAACTTTATCCTCTTCCATTGATATTTTCATGCACACCAAGAGCCTGGATACCCCCTGAGACAGGCGCCATATAGGAGGAGAAGGTTTGTGTAGGCTCCCAGGGGGCTCAGGAAGTATGTGGCCCAGGGGAGTGGGGCATTCAAGTCTCTACCTGATCATTGGCTTGGGGACCAGCCTCCCCCACGGCTGCCAGGCGCTGCCACCTCTCTGCCCATGGGAACAGGTCCTGGGGTCTTCAAGCCACTGTGTGGCTGAGCCTTCTCCACTAGGTGGCCCTAGGTGGCCCAGGAAGGGAAGGGAGATTGCTGGGAGATTGCTGCGGACATTTGTCCATTTGGAATTGGGGGCAGGAACCAGGGCATCCCTACCCCCTGTGATATTTATATGCATGAAGATTTGTGGGAAATGGATCCCAGACTTGGCTCTACAAGGGGTACACTCTGTTCCCCAACTCTTGCTCTCCCCACCCCTACTCCTTCCAGTGCACCCTTCATCCTGGACCTAACTTGGCCATGCAGCACGTTTGGTTGTGGCTCATGTGACATGGAGATAATGACATGGAATTTATTTTCAGGTTGTGCAGGACAGGGATGGGGCCAGGATCTCTGGAGACCGCTGGGGCTCTGAGTTATCCACCAAGCCCCATAAGTTTCAAGAACCCCAGAAACCAGCCATCAACCCATATTTTCTTGCCACCGGGCACCCCAACTAACAGAAGCACAGGTTGATAAGCATTGAGGACCTGCTGTGCAGAGGCCCTTGGAATGACTCATATAGTGTCTCACAGGAGCCCTAGAAGAAGGAACCGCTTCTGTTCCCATTTTACAGGCCAGGAAACTGAGACACAGAGTGGTGAAGCCCTCAGCCACAGGCCCACAGCCAGGAGTCTGGGTCCAGGTCTCCAGGTGCGTCCGTGGCCCGGGGCTGCTCTGAGCTCGGCACATGCAGGTTTCAAATGCTCACAGCCCAGAAGGAGTCGCAGAGTCTGAGACTTGCACTATCAGCAGCATGGAGGTTACAGGACCCAGGTTCGAATCCAGGCTCTGATGCTCAGTACTGGCCATGGGACCCTTGGTGAGTCACTGCCCCTCTCTGGGCCTCGGTTTCCTCATCTGTAAAATGGACGGAGATGTTTAGAGAACCACTATCTAAGCTGTCCCTTCCCCCTCCTGCCTAGAACAGAATTTTATTCATTCTGGGGAGCTACATTTCCTTGTCTCCTCTATATTGACGTGTGGCCACATGACTGTTTTGGCCAGTGATGTATAACCAGAAGAGTTCCAAGGCCTCTCAGGAAGACTTCCAAAAGCTCCTGAGTCAGTCCTGGCCTCTGCCTTTCTCTCTGAGTGAGGAGGTGAAGGTTGGACCCCCCAGCATTCTGTGCCATGAGGCAAACTTGAGGACAAAGCTCAGAGATGCTGTGAACTGAGAGAGAAATCAAGTTGTATGGCTACCGTGGTTGAGCCTGGAGCTATGTCTACAAAAGTCCTCTTCCTGCTGTCTGACACTAGGTCTCTATCCCTGCTCCTTGGGCTCACACCAAGGTGGAGTCCTTCCCTGAAGCCCCTGGCCTATGGCCCAGGATGCTGCGCATCTCATGTGTGACCTCTCCCCAGCGCCCCTCACTGGCAGACAGTGTCCGGTGCATGCGGGAAGCAGGCGGGCAGCTCTCCCGGCCTCCTCGCATGACTGCAGGTGCTGTGTCAGTGACCATGGGTCTGAGGGAGTCCCCCAGTTTAGGGAAGGATGAGTAGAGAGTCCAGTGATGAATACCCTGCTGGGGCTGAGCCCTGGGGCCGGCCTTGGAGACTTCAGCAGGGCGGACAGGGTCATCTTCAAAGTGTGGTGGGGACAGTTCATGGAGGCCCCGGCGGGTGGTCCGGGCGGCCTGGAGCAGAGTGTGGGTCAGCGCTGCCACCAGGGCTAGAGCACCCACGCCGAGGATGGAGGCAGCTGCTGCACCTGTCTCGATCTCGAAGAGCAGCAGGGCATAGATGGACAGTGCTGGGGAAGGAAACGGCTCTCATTCAGTGTTTGATCCCAAGCCCTGGAGGAGCTCCCCCACATGGAAGGCAGTTATAGAAAACTGTGTTATGATAGGCACATAGACTAACTCATCTGACCCTTCCACACCTGACGAATGTGTCATCTATTACTATGTCTGTACATGCTCAGTCATGTCCAGCTGTTTGTGACCCCGTGGATTGTAGCCCACCAGGCTCCTCTGTCCATGGGATTCTCCCGGTAAGAATACTAGAATGGGGTGCCATATCCTCCTCCCGGGGATCTTCCCAACCCAGGGATCGAACCCGCATCTCCTGCTTTGGCAGGCGGATTCTTTACCCCTGAGCCACCGGGGAAGCCAGTGTTGTGTACTTAACCACAATTGGAACAACCCAGATCTCAGACTTTTGGAATCCTTGTGATTGACCTGGAGTGAATCACAGTCCCCCTCTGACCTCAGGTGGCTTATCTGAACAATAAGACAGTTGGTGACCTGACCTCAAGGACTGGTTCTCTGTTGCCCTATCCAATGTCCAGTTGGCACCTTTCTTTTCGGTGGGAACTATCCTGTGCATTGTAGGATATTTAATAGCTTCTACCCACCAGACACCAGTATACCCTCCCCCATCTTATCATGAAACCAAAAATGGCTCCAGATATTAATTGCCCAGGGTCCCCTCCAGGGCAGAATCAGCCTCCATTGAGAGGTGCTGGTCCAGTCCCTAACCCCACCCTGTTCACTGGGCTAGGAGGACTGACCCACTTCCCTGACATCAGTGATGCATGTGGTCCTCGGTCTTGGCCAGTCAGAGTGTTGCTTCCCCTGGTTGTAGTGATTGGTGCGTGGCTATCACATGACCCAAGTTCAGCCAATCAGAGTCAGCCCTGGGACCTTTGCTTGGACTATGGGGATAAGGGAATTTCCTTATGGCCGCAATTAAGAATTGCCAGCCTGGTGCCCTGCAGTCCCTGGGGTCGAAAACAGTCGGACATGACTTAGCAACTGAACAACAAAAAAAATGGAGAGCAGCTCAGAGTTGGTGGGGGATTTCTTGGCACTCTGTGGACTGTTTTTAGGCTTTCTCCAGCTCTGCATTCTTGCTTTCGCACATGCCACACTGTATTATGTCTGGCATATTAAAGCGAGGCCAAGGACTTTTTTTGCTCTAAACATTTTTAAAAGGTCTTTATAATTATTATTTTGGTTCTGGTTAGCAATGAATGAATGACTGGCTGGACATGCTTGGGAATTCTTGCTGAGTGAGGTCACCTAACCTCCAAAAGAATATAAATGGGAGCTGAACAGATTCTTAATTTAATGTTTAATGAGGCTGACATAGTTTTTGTGCCCTTTGTGAGTTTCTCTGTATTTTAGGACAAGAATATTTTATTCTCCAAGTCTATAACAGTTTTGTCAGCCCCTGAAAAGGCTTGAGGTCATAGGTACTATGTTGAAAGTGCTTACAGATAAAAACTTCTTTCTCAGGGCACAGTGGGTGAAGAGGTGAAGTGAGAAGCATTTTTTTTTCTGACCTCATTTGAGTGCCTAGATCCAAGCACACCTGAAGCCACTAACCCTTGATCTTTTTGGATAGATGAGTCACTCCATCCACTCTCCTTTTTAAAAAAGCCCACATCCAGAGTGTTTTATTAAGTCAAACAACAAGACTGATGCAGAGTTAGCTATCCTGTGTGTACAAATTCCCACAATAAACCCTAGGCTCATATTTCATAAATAATCTTAAAAATATATCTTCTAAACTTCTATTTCTCTATTGTGGTACTAAGGAAAAAAACCGTAACAGCAAATCCCTTGTTATTCAGTAAGCTTATTTTTTCCCCTCCAGTAAAACAGGTTGTCTATAGGGCTACTAGAGATCTATGGAAGATTTAACACTGAGTCTCCAGAATCAGCAACATATTTTTCAAGATTGCAACAAAATATAAGATGTCAACAGTCTCTTCAAAGAAATGTGATGATTTGATTTCTTTACCAGCAAGTGTGGGTGATCAAAGAAGAGTTACAAATTAGGGAAGGGAAGACTGTGTGTCTTTCTGGCACCCAAGTTATTAGTTTTTACTCTGCTTCATATTTGGGAATTTAAAATTGCATTTCTGGTTTAGGAAGCTGTTTTTTTTTCTTTTTCTTAAGCCCTTCTTAAGCTGGATTCTGATATTTGTGATCAAAACACTGGTTTGCTAAGGCCAACCTGTGAAACATGATCTCCAGAAACCAGCAAAGACTGGGAAACTCTTGTTCAAACCAGGTGTAGACAGGTGATGAATCACGAGTGTTCTGAGGACAACCACCATTTATGGACTCCCGTTGGGATCAGATGCCAGCCATGGGCGCAAGTGTCAGAATCAGGAGTGAAAAAGGTAGGCTGGCTCCAGAGCTGACCCTAACTGTGGGGCCATTACCCTTGGCTGCTCCAACTCAGGGTCCTACACCCCATGTTCTATCCTGAGCACATACCTGCCAAGTAGACGGAGGCCCCACAACAGAAGAGGCCGAGAGCCACATGTCTGAGGAGGCGGCAGTCATAGAGAAACCAGTCAGACCTGGCAGGGAGGGGGGCAGGAAGAAAATGGACTCAGGAGGCAGAATTGGTAGAAGAAGCTTGGAGAGGAGAGGAAGGGAGAATGGTCCAGCTCTGGGGAACTGGAGGTCTCTGTGAGGACCCAAACATCCACCCATGTATCCGTCCCCCTCCCTGCTCAACCATTCGTTACCATCCGCCACCATTTACTATCCATCCATCCATCCTATCCATCCGTATGTATTCAACCATACAGCCATCCACCCATTTAACCATGCTGTGTTAATCCATCCACCCATTAATTTAAACAGCCACTATCATCCATTATCCATTTGTCATTCACCATCCATTCATTCGTCCATCCATCCATCTCCCACCCCTGACCCACCCATCCATCATCTGTCTCCCAGTCACCATTCGTTGAGCCAACCAACCATCTATCTTTCCATTCATCCACCTGGTCATCATCCATTCCACTCCCCTCCCCCATAACCCACCGATACAGTGGAAGTGAAAATGTTACTCAGTCGTCTCTGACTCTTTGCCACCCTGTGGACTGTAGCCCACCAGGCTCCTCTGCCCATGGAGTTTTCCAGGCAAGAATACTGGAGTGGGTTGCCACTTCCTTCTCCAGGGGATCATCCCAACCCAGGGATTGAATCTGGGTCTCCTGCATTGCAGGTAGATTCTTCACCATCTGAGCCACAAGGGAAAACAACCTCCTGATATACATGAGCCCACTAGACCATCCAACATTTATGAAGCAGCCGTCGCATGTGGATACTTGCTAGGCAGCTGACTTCCATTATTTTACTGACCATAAGCTTATTTGGGAATGAGGAAACTGAGGCGAATTTGTTATCAGCCGCCATAGAAACAGAGATTCCCAAGAGCTGTGTGAATTGAGGACATAGTTTTGAACCCAGCCCTATGCTAAGTTTTTCTGCTGTGTGCATGCTCTTCTCGAGTCCTGTGAGATCAAGAAAAGGAGCTTCCATCATTGCTCACCTCCCACCAGTACCATAGAAATGGCTCTCTCTCTCTTTCTGCCAACTCCCCTCCTGACCCCTTTTCTGCACAGTAGCCAGAGTGAGTTCTTCCAAACCCACTTAAGTCAGGTCACTCCCCTCCTGGCTCACAGCCTTCTCAGTCAGAGTGAAAACCTGAGCTCTTCACCAGAGCACAGGAACCTCTACGTAATCCAGTACCTCTTGGATTTCCCTGGCGGTCCAGTAGCCAAGACCCCACACTGCCACTGCAGGAAGTGTGGGTTCTATCCTTGGTCAGGGAACTAAGATCACGCAAGTTGCACAGTGTAGCCAAAAAAATCCAGTACCTCTCACTCCCACTTCCTGGTCCTGTCTCCCTTATCTACCCCCACCCCAGCCACACCAATCACCTCCATCCCCCTTTAACACCTCAAGCTCATCCCTGCTCCAGGGCCTTTCCACATGCGGGTCCCTCTGCCTGGATCACAGTCCCTTAGATCTTGAGCCTCCTTTCCTTCTTCAAGTCTCAGCTCAGTCCTCCCTTGATGGTCGGACTCACCCCCATCCTCACGATGCGTGGTCTCATCCCTACCCTTTCCTGCTCCACCTCTTTTTCTTCCCTTTCCAGCATTCATCACTGTTTGACATTATTAATCTGGTTTTCTCCTTCATTATCTGCATCCCCAGGAAGGTGGTCCATATCCACTTGGATCCTGCTGAGTCCCCAATACCCAGTGCTGGTCTCAGCCCCCAGCAGGCACCCAACACATATTTCCAAACTGACAGAATGCATGCTTTTCAGCACCCCATGAACTAGCAGGTGGAGGGTACATGGTTTGGATGGGATTCAGTGGTGGAGGTGCCCATCTGATCAAATCTATGGAAGCCTGGGCCAGAATCCTGGTTCCCCTCCCCCAGGAGGGTGGGACAGCCAAGTCTTTGGCTCAAGGAACGGTCCTCACTCCACATGTAATGCCCCACCCCCTGTGCCCATCTCCCTGAGCTCAGGTGCCTGACAAGGGATGCTACTCCCACCCCCACACCCACCCCTAGCCAGGGCACGGGTTCCTGGCTCTATCAGCTTCAAGTTCAAATCCAGTCCACTCCCTTCCAAACCTAGCAGCTAGACTGAGCAGCCTCCCCTGTCTGAGACTAAACAGGAGGATGATAACGGGTACCAGCCGTTCAGGGGGCTTCACTGCACTAATCACAAGATGTGGGAGGCACCTAGAGCTTAGGGTTCCATTAAATAACAAGTTCTATGAACACTGGGGCTAGCTGACTCTAGGCCTTCTTTGAGCCTCAGTTTCTTCATCTGTGAAATGGGGAGTCACAGCAGCAGTTGTACCTGCTGTAAATTTTCAACGAATATAGGAGAGAGGGAGGGATGGGTGGACGGAAGGAGGAAGGGAAAGACGCAGGGAGGGAGGAAAGCTCTCCCCCAAGCTGAGGCCCAGAGAAGGGCAGCGGCTCGCCCGGGCTCGTCCAGGCCC